>NC_140592.1:1124857688-1129657688 GCF_964204655.1 Triturus cristatus | reverse complement strand
AGAAGGTACCTACCTCAGCCAACCAGGGATCCCGGGTCTAACAGGGACACTTTGCATTCTTCCTGCACCAATGTGCTGCTTTATTTATAAGACTTTGGCACTCGTCATATGCTCCGTCTTCTGAGGGGGTAACTCCTTCTAAGATGATTGTATACAGTGTGCTTTCTGGTGGAAGATGAAGGGTTTCCAATTTCCCACTTTGCAATAGGAGTGGTAATTGCTGGTTGGGAACAGGGGTGAGTTCAATCCTGGGGGCACATAGCACGGTACCCTGAACAGGAGCTAGTTAGCCTATGGTAGCAATCTTCTCCTGAGTAGCCTGTCAATTATTAATGGGGACTTTGGCAGGCTGGGTAGTGGATTGGAAGTTTAAGGGATCAGCGTTCTTCAATCAAGGATAGTAGCCACAAATGTACCTGTCTGAATATCACCTTAGATGCATATAATGTGTAAAGCAACAAGGTGTATGTTGTGGCTACTATCATTGATAGTAGCCACAAATTTACCTCTCTGAATATCACCTTAGATGCAAATAATGTGTAAGGCAACAAGGTGTATGTGTCAGAATTTTGTTTCTCTTTGATTGTGGCCATTAATGACAAAGGTGACTGTCTGTTGAAAACTCTAGTGTAAACATATATGCTTTTGCATATATCTTTTATTACAGTTTTTTATGTTCCAGGACCAAATGGTTTTTCCACTGAACGGATTGCAATGGTTCTATATTGATTTGCTTAATTAAATGATTTGCTCAATTAAATGGTTTTTATTATGTAATGTTTTGAAAAACCCTTTTGTTTTAATAAACTCAATTACTATTGCATTCACTACAGGTTTTTGTGCCAATATTTAGCGGACCTAATAGCCTGGATGTGGTGGGTATGATTAAACCTCTGAACATGTGATTGAAATCGTAAGTGTGAATTTGAGTGCAGAGACACAAAAAAAGATTTCTCCCAGAGAAAGTTGGAAAGTTCTTGTGTGATGTGTGTGGACAGACGTGTGTGGGCGGGCATGAGCACGGCATCAGAGGGTTGTTTGCATTCATTTTCCTCTATGTGTCCACTTTTAACATTGTGTCAAAGAGATTAAACAGTAAAGAAAAGTGCAGTCCTGTAAGAAACGGAATCAGTGTTGTGACAGGCACTGGTTCAAAGACAGGTCTGGGGCAGTCTATAGGACTTAGAAGAGGGGGGCACAGGTGACACTGTGGGTCAAGTGGCTGGCAGTTGCTGCATAGGGCTTTGCAACCCATGAAGATATAGGAGGTGGATTGAGGAGTACATGCAACTGTCACCAAATACAACAAGCATTTGCAATGCAATAGGACTCGCATTTACGCGAGACCTATTGCATTTCAAACGGTAGTCATCAAGGACAACGGGCGGGAGGCACAGACAATGGGAGTGAGGGGGAGAAGGCACGGACAATGGGAGTGCGGGTGGGTGGAGCTGGGGAGAAGGCAAGGACAACGGGAGTGCGGGTGGGGGAGGGGGAGAAGGGGTCGAGAAGGCATGGACAACGGGAGTACCGGTGGGGGAGGGGAGAGCAGGGGGCAGAAAGGCACGGACAACAGGAGTGTGGGTGGGGTAAGGGGTGAGAAGGCATGGACAACGGGAGGGAGGGGGAGTAGCAAAGGCAGTAGGAGAACCTCATTAAAGAAAATAGTGCTCACCGTCTAAATAACACGTTCTGTGTAACACTCGAAGTAAAGGGGCCAGTAACCATGGGAGGATACAAATAATGACATGGCTGTAATAAGGAGAGACTAGCAAGCCTATAAATGAATCTGAAGGCAGCATTTACGAAGGACAAAGACACAAGCCAACTAAAAAGATGGGTGGGGGTGTGGGCGGGGCTACCCTCACGTACTGAACTACAGCAGATCTTCACCAGAGCAGCGCTTGAGAGCTGACTCTAGGCTCGACCTAAAACAGGACACAGGTTACTTGCCTACCAATGATAGCTGTAACCCAGAAATGAGACTGACAAACTCCCCGACCAGAAGTGCAGTTCATTTTCATTGAAAGAGTGAGCACTCACTCCGTTCTTCAACCAGCAATACTCCCTCCCTTCCGGCTTCTGTAACACGACCGCCCTCCAGACCCACCAGAGTCCTGCAGCTGTACAACCCAGAAAATGCTACTGTTGCCCTCCCTTACTTCATCCTCCAGGCTCCTCTCTGTTCTAGGGTGGGAGGAGCTCATGGAGTTGAACTCTGTGGAATTCCGTGGAGTTTTAGACAACAGAAGTCCACGCAGTTAGCTAAAAAGTCCAAATTATTCCGCGGAGTCCCACCGTACAACCTTGTGCACATTCCATCTGGTAACAAGCCATCTCCAGTGCCATTGCCTCACACAGCAAGGCCTCACAAAGCAAGGCCAGGATCGTGCACTGCCAGTTCAGAGATCTGCTGCAGCACCAGCTATGTCTGAGCTCCGGCAGTAACAAACAGAGCAAATCCATGGTGTTCACAGCACACTGAACCCTGCACTCTCTCTGTGCAACAAGATTCATGCTCCCGGGATACTAAGATTGATGTATCGCCATTACTTTAAAAAATCATCTTTCTTTTTTGACAGAATCCTAAAGTGTGGACAGTGAGAGGCAGACATTGAAGGAAGACATCATGGAGGCGGCGGCAGTGACCGTAGGCTCCGGGGAAGCCTTGGTGGGCAACAATTACACACAGATGGGCAGAGGGAGCGGGCAGACTCCAGGGTGAGGACGAAGGAAATGTAGCCAGGCCTGACATAAAGCAAACACTGCACTGTGCTTTCAAAGGACATTAGCACACCAACCTGCGATGTCTTTGAAAAAGCCCCAAACAAGTCCAACCCACAAAGTGATGGGATGAGACAGCAAAGACCCAAGCAGTGAGCATCAACTCTTTAAATATCTGGACTATGCAAAACCCTGGGGCTACTTGAAACTGCTTTTTGAGTGGTAAAAATACTTTTGGGAATTTGTGTAGCGCTGCCTGCTGCTTTGCAGGAATTTCTGGAGAGCAATTGGCGTAAGATACGGTGGCCTAGTAGGGTAAAAATGCAGCTGCCCATGTAGCATACAGGGAGACATAGAGGGGACAGCATCCTAGTGTTGCTCCCCTGCTAGAATGTGAGCTGATGACACTGGGACACTGTAAGGGAAGAGGGTCGGTCACCCCTCTAATTTATTGCCCTGGGTGTCAGGGCAGGAGGTGTAAGACCAGGTGGTTTTATAAATGGTCATCTCCCAGGGTCGTGCCTCTTTGGCCATCAACGTTAACCCCCAACCCTCCCAACAACTTCCATACAGAAAATAAATAAATAAGTAAAAAAAGATGCATAAATACAAAGATATATGTAGATATATATGTGTGGCTTTACATGCAGGTCCATGTAATACAATTTTCTTTTTCAGAAGTACCAGTTATCGTGGCAAGGCGGAGTTATAGGGCTATCCTAAAGCTTTAATCAACTAAAAAGGCCCCCAGGTAGTGGATCTTGGAGCCAAAACCAATTCCTCAGGTCACTGGGAGTCATTACTGTGGAGCCTAGGATGACGCAACAGCGCTCTTTAATCCCTCAAGTTACAGAGGAAATCCTGAGCAACTGTGGAGACTGGCTGGAGTCTCGCTCTGACTTATCAGGAGCAGGACACAAATGTAAAGGGTGTGGTGGCAACTGAATGAATAAGCTGTAAAGAATCTAAGTGTGTTGGTGCTGAAAACACCAACAGGAAAGCTAAAGCTTTCTCAGGATGGGTGTCGCCGTTCAAGGAACTCACCGTCGACACTTGGATTACCTGTAAGCTAACCCAGCCTGTGTAATCAATAAACTTTTGACAGATTTTATCCACAAAGTGTGTCAATGTCTTTATTATGTTGCGTGCATTGCATCAGTGTAATTTTAAGGGTCCTCACATCCTCAAAGGGCTAGGGGTAGCTATGCTATGGTGCCCGCACAGCGAACATGACATATGGCTAATTAAATATTGATTGTTGGCCAGTGAACTCCACCACGCCATGGTCAGCGGAGTTTTTGCCAAACTCTGTGCTACAAGTGTAGCATGGAGTATGCAAAACTCCATGAACTCCATGGGTGGAGCAGAGTTTACCACCCACCCTTACTCTGTCTTTACAATGTGTGGCACCTTCCTTTCCTAGACAATGAGTCTACAATACAGTATTCCAGTCTGAGTGAAGACCAGATGTGCAGGTCTCCGACTTGGCAATGAATCTGCTCTCAAAGAGCAGGCATAAAAGACTGGATCAGGGGAGCAGAGTAACCTGAGCAGGAACTTGCAGCAGCACAGGCTACACCCTGCAGCTCAAGCTACCCAGCATTTGCTAGCTAAAGATTATTAAAAGAAAGATTGAACAAGCATTAATAAAGCCATTCATTTTTGCACTGGGATCTAATTTTTTGTCTTGCAACAACATTTTAAGTGGAAATCAGTAAACATCTACTCAGCCTTTTCCTCTCATTGTAGTAAGGATACAGTAACAGTGACTTTGTGGATGTTTAACGGATTACTGCAAATCACACGGGAAATGCAGATTTAATTTCTGGATATTCGTAAACCCCCTTCACAAAAGGCATTTATACTGCAATAGTGGAAATCAAAGCAGTGCTCCAAGAATTTTCACCATTCCATTTGATGAAAGCTCATAATTTTCTCCTTTTAACTCTTTTTCTGCCTCATCCCTCCCTTCTCTTTCTAAGTATACAGTTCTCTAAGTAGACAATGATCTTGGAATCTACTGCATAACAAAAGTATGCAGGGTGGAGACAGAAGAAGAAAGAATGGTAGAGAGAACCATATAGCGACCAACGTAAAGTAGAGGGAGAAGAGAGTAAGAGATACAGAAGAAGTGTAGTGATAGGTGAGATAAGGGGAGGCATAAGGTAAAGAGAGAAAGATGGCATAGCCAGAAAGAAAATATAAAGAGATAGGTTGGAAAAGAGAGTTACAATGATTGGTAAGGTTTAGAGTTAAATAATTAGGCAGCGAAAGATTGAGATATGGAGAAGGAGAAGGAAGTAGAACGAGGGTCAATAATATCACACATTATCAAAATAGAGAAACCAGCTGTTAGACCTGTCAGCCTTAGGGTGATCTTACCCCAGACTTTCTGCCTTCACCCTCCTAGGACTCTGTTCACTTTACCACTGCTAATCAGTACTAAAGTGTGTGTCACATGACTAGGTATAGTTGGCACTTGGTCTTCGTCTATTGCTCCCAGACTCTGAGACAAAGGGAAGCTAGGTGTTGGTAGGATTGGCCACTCTGAATTAATGAGGTAGAGGAGCTGTCACCTACCACACTTGCACATCAGAAAAGCCTTGCCTGGGCCCTCTCACAAAGGGGTTGACACTAATCTATTGTGACCCAAGACAATCTGGGGCCAGGGCAGAAAGCAGGAAATTCCAAGCACCTCTGGTAGGGTGTAATCCTCTGGAAACGTCTCTTACTTCAAAGTGGGCACCAGGTATAAATATTGGACCTCAGATTATCACTCTTACTGTACACTTCTGGACCTGTGGACTCTGCCAAGAAGAAGCACAACTGTACTGCTGAAAGGACTGCCACTCTGCTGGACTGCTGCCCTGAAGGACTGATGCTCTGCTGTGCTACCCTGCTGCCCTGCTGCCCCCTTGCCTGGGCTAGAAGATCTGGACCGGCCCCCTGCACTGTGGACCTCCTGATCAGTAGCCTCAGGGACATAAAGGGCTTCCAACAACTTTAAACCCAGCACCTGGACACTGTCATCTGTGAGTCCTACCATGCCAAGTGGTGCCACCCAATCCTGGACTCTTAGAAGTGGGCCTGAAGATGCTCTGCTAGCCCGTCTATGAAGCCAGCAGAACCGACGCATTCCCTCTGCTGCTTGGACTTCTCGGGCTCAAGGACTTTGTATCAACCTCATAGCCTTCAACCTCCTTGGAACCAGCCACTGTGCAATGCATACACAATGTATCAAGGATGACGCAGCACTACCCATCGCAAGCACCACAGCTTCTTCGGAACAAGCCGGTGCAGGACTTTGAATCGCAAGTCTCCTCGTAGACAATGCAGGAACTTGCATTGCAGTCTTACAACTACTCAGAACCAAACGTGCGCGACTCATCTCTGGTCAGGAACTTGCATCAACTTGGCTGCGTGATGCATCCTCGATGTAGGACTCTGCAACTCTTCGCAACTAGGATTCTAGGAGCTCATTAGGATGGCAGGCGCACCTGAGTCTGCCCGCCACCCCCGCGGTGTTAGGACCGGCCGCCAGACATGCAGCGGTCCCACACAGTGAATTAGGATGTGACCGCCACCTTGGTGGTCGCATTCTGCAATTTAAAATTGCGGCAGGTGCTGCTGACACCAGCACCCACCGTGGTGTTAAAATCGCATGCCTGTCAGTACACTGCACCACATGGCAGGCACCACACGGTGCCTGCCACTTGGTGCAGCGAAATGAAGGGGGGTACCATAGGTAACCCCCAAGTGCACCCCACTTCCCCAGACACAAGGGGGGCTCATCACGGGCCCCCAAAACCAATCCCGCCACCCTTTCCATGGCGGCTTTGATGCCATGGAAAGGCCTTTCAAACTGACATCCTAATATGGCGGACGGTGCCTGCTAGGCACCACCACCATATTCGTGCCCCTGCTCCGCCCTGCAGGCAATCGTGACGATTGCCACGGCGGAAAAGCGGTGGACGGACTTTCCATCCGCCGCAATACCCACCGCCATCCTAATATGGCGGGGGTAACTCTCATGACGGTGGTGGAACTTTGGAGGGAGGAGGGTGGGGGTTGATATATTGAAAATAAATGGGTCAGGGTACTCTTATTATTCATGCCTACTGGTACCCGGGAGTAAAGAAGAGGATAAAGGGAACAACAAAAAGGAAAGTGAGGCTAAGGTAGGTAAGATCTGCAAAATGGGTGAGAAAAGCGGATGGAGGGGTTGATTTGGACAAAGTAGAACAGTTGTACAGGGACCTTTTAGAAAAAACCCAATAGTAACCTCGGGGAAGGCAGAAGAAGACGGGGTGCACCCTTTTAAAATAAACGGAAAAGATGAAGAGAGTGATGGGAGAAAAGTTAAGGGAGGCACCTCAATCCTTTGAAAACAGTTTGAAAATTCAACCTGAAAAAATGTTTTAACCAAGAAGGGCATGCCTGGTAAACAGCCATATTAGGTGGAAAAAACAGTCAAAATAGGTTAGACAGAAAAGGTTTGTCAGAACTGTTTTCTAAAGGTTTTATTTTTGTAGAGTACACAAACAGCTAGAGGACACAGTGTGATTTGTATTACTACTCCTGTCACATTCTAGGACTATTCACCGCAAAGCGGGGATCATAAAAGACAGGACCACTTCTATAGGCAGGTCAGATGCCTCCCGGGATGGTGTTGGGTACAATTGACCAGGAAAAGCAGTAGTTGTGGAGAGAAAGAGTGGCCACTCTTACTGAAGCTCTGTTTGTTTCCCTCAACCAAAATAATGTGCCCTGCTAAAAAGATCTCCCACCTGGGAGCCAAAAAATGAAAAGAAGGCTGAACCACCTGAGCAAGGCTTGCTACAATCTATTAATCTGAATATCTGCAGCATAAAGACACCAGATCCTCCTTTCAGTGTTCATGTTATTGTTCTGCCAAATTCACTGCAATATAGAATCTCAGTAGACTCAAAACGGGGGTGCATAAGGCACAGTTGCTGAACTGGGTGTTGTGTTCAGTATTTATTTATTTATTTTGGCGTTTTATATAGCGCTTACACGACCCGAGGGGTATCAGAGCACTTTACAACAGCATGCACATATAGAAGCATAAACATTAAAGTACAGTGACTAACATCTAGAGTACTGGAGGTGTTAGATGTGGGGGTCTCTAGTTGGCAGAGGTAGGTACCTTTGAAAAATAGGGACCCTTGCGTCTAGTCAGGGTAAAGGGGTACACTCCTAAAATAACCCCTGCTCACCCCCTTGGTAGCTTGGTACGAGCAGAAAGGCTTATCTCAGAGGCAGCGTGTAAAGCATTTGTGAACACATACAGTAATCAAGTGACAACACTACTGATGGACACCATACAAGCTGTATATCAAAAATAAGTATTCTTTATATAAACGTATCACAAGACCACAAACGACAAAAATCCACAATACTGTACTGAGAATGGTAGAATTAGCTTAGTTCTCTTAAGATGATAAATGCGACACTCAGAGTTCAAAGTACCTTATGATGCGTAACGCAAGACAACGAAAATGTTGCAAGGACCGTGGTGCGTTGAAGATCTGGTGCAAAGAGACAAAGATGGTGCCTTCTTCTTGATGCGACACGCTTCCCGGGGATGCGGCGGCATCTGTGGAGACATCGATCCTCTTCTCCGGTGATGTGAGATGTTTCCACATGATGCGAGCCGCGACAGGCCCTGCGACATGCTTCCCAGTGATGCGGTGGCGTCTGCTGCGACGTCGATTTTCTCTCCTGGCGATGCGAGGTGCTTCCACAACGATGCGAGCAACGAAAGGCCCTGCAACACTCTTCCCGGTGATGCGGCGGCGTCTGCTGCGACGTCAATCCTCTACTACGGCAATGAGCCGAGACAGGCCCTGCAACACGCTTCCCGGAGATGCGGCGGCGTTTGCGGCGACGTCGATCCTCTTCTCCGGCGATGAGCTGCGAGTATGCAAAACTCCATGAACTCCATGGGTGGAGCAGAGTTTACCACCCACCCTTACTCTGTCTTTACAATGTGTGGCACCTTCCTTTCCTAGACAATGAGTCTACAATACAGTATTCCAGTCTAAGTGAAGACCAGATGTGCAGGTCTCCGACTTGGCAATGAATCTGCTCTCAAAGAGCAGGCATAAAAGACTGGATCAGGGGAGCAGAGTAACCTGAGCAGGAACTTGCAGCAGCACAGGCTACACCCTGCAGCTCAAGCTACCCAGCATTTGCTAGCTAAAGATTATTAAAAGAAAGATTGAACAAGCATTAATAAAGCCATTCATTTTTGCACTGGGATCTAATTTTTTGTCTTGCAACAACATTTTAAGTGGAAATCAGTAAACATCTACTCAGCCTTTTCCTCTCATTGTAGTAAGGATACAGTAACAGTGACTTTGTGGATGTTTAACGGATTACTGCAAATCACACGGGAAATGCAGATTTAATTTCTGGATATTCGTAAACCCCCTTCACAAAAGGCATTTATACTGCAATAGTGAAAATCAAAGCAGTGCTCCAAGAATTTTCACCATTCCATTTGATGAAAGCTCATAATTTTCTCCTTTTAACTCTTTTTCTGCCTCTTCCCTCCCTTCTCTTTCTAAGTATACAGTTCTCTAAGTAGACAATGATCTTGGAATCTACTGCATAACAAAAGTATGCAGGGTGGAGACAGGTGCTCACCCCCTTGGTAGCTTGGTACGAGCAGAAAGGCTTATCTCAGAGGCAGCGTGTAAAGCATTTGTGAACACATACAGTAATCAAGTGACAACACTACTGATGGACACCATACAAGCTGTATATCAAAAATAAGTATTCTTTATATAAACGTATCACAAGACCACAAACGACAAAAATCCACAATACTGTACTGAGAATGGTAGAATTAGCTTAGTTCTCTTAAGATGATAAATGCGACACTCAGAGTTCAAAGTACCTTAAGATGCGTAACGCAAGACAACGAAAATGTTGCAAGGACGTCGATCCTCTTCTCCGGCGATGAGCTGCGACAGGCCCTGCGACACGCTTCCCAGTGATGTGGCGGCATCTGCTGCAACGTCTATCCTCTCCCCTGGCGATGCAAGGCGCTTCGGTGGACCTGCGATGACTCAACGATTCTTCTGCAAAACGCTTCCTGGTGATGCGGTGGCGTCTGCTGCAGCGTCGATCCTCTTCTCCGGCAATGCGATGCGCTTTGTGTTGTGAAGCGGCAGCGGCAGTTCGGCGACACGCTTCTTGTTCGTGAGTCGCGCTTCCAGCTCCTTGCGACACGCAGTCCCTTAGAAAGCCTCGCAAAACAGCAGGCACTTCGAAAGAACTCTTGGGGAGCTGGTGGGTGAAGTCTGTTGTCCCTTCAGCAGGAGGCAAGCTCTTGTCCAAGCCCTTGGGGATCCTTCCCAAGTTGAATAAAGTGCACACAAAGTCCTTTCTCCTTTCTTTGGCAATCAGGCAACAACTGCAGGCCAGTCCCTCAAGCTTAGGGATAGTCTCTCCTCAGTCTCTTCTGGTTCCGCTCCTCAGCAAAGGTTTCTTCTTGTTTGAGGCAGGCCTGGATGGTTAGACAAGAAAATACCTACTTTCTAAAAGTGGTATTTTCAAACACAGAATGTTAAAACCAGCTTCACTAAAAGATGTATTTTATCATTCTGAGTTCAGGCATACCAAACTAGAATTTCTACCATGTTCCCTGAGTCAGTTAGGATTATAAGATGTAATAATCAAACTGCCCATTCTGGCCTATGGGGAGCAGATAGCCTTGCAATATTGAAAAACAAAAATGGCTGTAATTCACTATTAGGACATGCCACACACATCAGGGCTTGTCCTACCTTATACTTACAATGCACCCTGCCCTTGGGCCTACCATAGGTGTGTCTGATTTGAAGAAAAGGGACGGTTTTAGGGACTGGCAAGTGGGCGCACTTGCCCAGTCAGCATGGCAGTACCAGACTGCACACAGGCTCTGCAATGGCAAGCCTTAGACACACTTTAACTACTGCTTCTGTGGGTGGCACAAGCCCACTAGCAGCATTTGGATTACCAGCCCTGGGCACTCCTGGTGCACTGTACTAGGGTCTGACAGGTAAACCAAACCAGCCAATTATGCAATCATTAATCCATACATCAATTTACAATAGGGAGAGCATTTGCACTTTAGCACTGATCAGCAGTGGTAAAGTGCCCAGAGTCATAAAAGCAACAAAACAGGTCAGACAAAATCCAGGAGGAAGGCAAAAAGTTCAGGGATGACCCTGCAAAAAGGGCCAAGTCCAACAGGAGGTTACATAGTTCGAGGTTATTGACCAGAGGCATAAAGATGACGCTTGAGTAGAAATTCTTTTAATTGTCTTTTGAAGTTCGTCCTGATATGAGTAGGAAGAGAGTTCCAGATTTTTGGGGCATTCCCTGAGAAAGAGCGGGAGAGGGCTTTTTATTTATGTCTTTTTGGGGGGATTAAGAGGAGCGAGTTGGAGCTTCTTAGGTTTCTTGACAGTCCGGCTTTAGTGAGTTTGGCTGTGAGGTAGTACAGAATAGTACGGAGCACCTCAGATTAGAGTAGAGGTGCATTGATGTGAATGAATCCCTGATCTGAAATAGCAGATGTGCTGACACGGCTCAGCAAGGACACCCTTTTCCAGAGCTGTCTGTAGGTCTTAGCTTTGGAACGACAAGAGATGTCGAACATCAGCATTGGGATGCGCTGACAGAGTGTGGATCCAAATACCAAAAGCAATGGGGTGATGAAAATCAGAACTATGTGAAACTGCTAAGGCATGTGGGTCAAAGTATAGAAAGATGTATTTATTCAGGGGTGATTTTAGAGCGCGACATACACCTTGCAGGGGTGTTTGGGCGCTATTGGACTACTCACCAGAAAGTTGTGAAATAGCACAAGTTGAAGGACTACTTAAGCCGAATAATAAGTAGCCAGGGTTTTAAGGTTTTACGGATTTTAGGTGTCCGAGCTCTTTGTGGATTTGCACAGGATCAAAGCATTGTCCCTTAATCTGGAAAGGCTGTGCCGCCTAGAAAGGCCAAGGTCATGCAGTTTTGGCATATAAACAAACACTCCTACTTTTGGTGGGAGACTCAGTTTTTTTTAGACCAAAACCGATGATATTCTAGCTTTCTCCTTCTCAGAACATCCTCAACTCTTTGTTACTGTCAGTAAATCTCCACCCTAGGTGTTCTGAAACATCTGAATGTGTGGTCAGCACTCATGTGTAGGGCAGAACTATGCATGGGCTCAAGTCCAAGAATAGGAAGGGATGGCAAATATGACGACTGAGGTTCCTTGATAGAGCTATATTTGCCCCATGGGCTAGCAGAGCAGAGCTTTCTATAGATCCTTGGACTGACCTGGCAATTGATGATGGAGGACAGGGCTGGAGGTTTTGGAGGAGAGAAGTCTTCGCCTGTTGCTGAATGCGCCTAAAGTTGTGACTGTACCTGGGTAGAGGAGGAGAATCCAGAATGTTTTGGGAGATCACAGCATGGGAGATGAACATGGGGTGTGGAAGATGTGCACCTGGGAGGTTAAGGTGTAAAGGAGAATGTGCACTGAGGAGGGAGGTATTCAGAGGAGAGATACAGGTGAAATGTTCAAGGAAGATGAGGAAGTTTGTGAGAGAGAGGCAGAGAGCGAGAAAATAAGAAAGCTAGATAGGGAGGGAGGGAGCAAACAGAGAAGGAGAAATAAATATGTAGCCGGGAGGTGATGGTGCAGAACAGAAAGTGGCGTACATGGCGTTCAGGGGTAAGTACAAGCTGGCAGATAAAATAATCCCCATGACAAGTTAAGGTCCATTGCCCTCCGGGGATGGGTTATTGCACCTTCTACAGTTTTGATCCTCACCCAACAAAAGCCTTAGACTACTTTGATGTATCATTTGAAATGAAAACCAGAGAAATACAAAATTAAAGTGTATATTTTTATCTGCGGGCACTTTTTGGGCAATCAACAAGAATTTAAAGGGGCCTTGTAGTCAGCCTCCTTCAGACAATATTTATTTGAGCCCTTAGTAGTACTGCGGAGGTATACATTTAATTTTAAAGTGGTGGTTGGCTAAATTGTAGTCCATCTCGTGAATCACATACTCAATCCCTCCGTTCGCTCCCCTGCTCGCCTCAACAGTGACCCCTGGGGACCATAGTGTGATGTGATGGTTCGGTGTGAACTGTCTTTCTTCGATCGGCCAACCCTACTGAACTCTGAGAGAATCCCCTCACATTAGGTGCCCACCATCATGACATAGATGCAAAATCATCTTACATCAGGGAATTCCTTTTACGCAGTTCCTTACCTTCCTTGAGGCCTGGATGAACTCTGTAGATTTCAGGGGGCTGAGGATACTGACAATGGAGAGTACTGAGGGCAGGGCCACTTGAATTATGTGTCATGGGAGGACCAAATTATGCAACAGGGACAATTAACTTATGCAGCAAGAAAAGGTAAATTATGCAGCATAATGCAGCACATTTTGTGATACTGTTACCTCATAATATTTTTCACACGTCAACCATATCTGATCAAAGGTTTCATCTCATTTGTATCAGTTTGACCTCTAAATACAGCAATAGGAAACAGAAAGGTGGCCAGTCAACCTTTGTGAACATCCCTCCGCTGTGCATCAACATGTTTTGACATGTTTTAATTACTTCTGATCCCTTTGAGCGAGAAATTTTGTTGTTAAAATCTGCAGGATGTGGAAAATGCAGCAACTGCAAAATTGCAACATTCCAGTGGCCCTGATTGTGGGCCATCTCTGCTCATCCTGTGCTGTGTGTTTTGGAGAATGGGTGGGAGTACTTTACCTGCAGCCCTATTGCCATCCACAACATGTGGAACTGCCTACTTTTAGTTTCCTTACCCAACTGGAACAAATATCCCGCACCATGAACCAGAGGAGCCACCTAATCCACTTCAGCCTCTTGTATTCAGGAAGGTCACATACGTGTTGTGTACAGAGCAGTAGTGCGCAAGGAGGTGTATGTGGCAGAGCTCGAGCTCTCCTGCCTGCAGCAGAATGTGACCATGCATCATCAACAGGTACGGGGCACCGACTGGGGACTTAGAAAAAGGAAAGCAAACCTTCTTCAGTGTCTTTACCCTTCAACCTCGACTCCCTCCAACGGCCTACCACTGAGGGGCACACAAAGAAAATTGCAGGTGCCTGAATGCCATCTCACTACAGTCCATAGAAATAAAAACTTCCTCCTCTATGACTCCTTCCAAGGAGACCCACTCACAGACCATGTCAAAGGCAACCCTATGGTTTGAAACTTGTTGCAATGTGCCAGGAACGGTCTGTGCTTCACACAAAGATGTTCACAGTGCTAAGTGGACAGTTCAAAACATGGGACTGGTATAAACAAGAACTCATAGATGTTTCTTCCCATATTGCTGACATCATTTAAATTAGTAGAACTTTCTTCATAGGATGCTTCATGCTCTCCCCATAGAGTGTGTGGATCTGGTCTGCCAAATTTAGAGCCGGGACACCAGGGTTCTTCCGGGAAAAATATTCTTATTTTGGGATTCTAGCTGCTTAGATGAACTGATGGGAATACAAAAGTTTATTGTGCCTTTCTTAAGTTCCCCAGGTTCCAGCTGGTGACAGGGCTGAAACCCCCTATTTGTATTTTGCAAGTCCAAGGTCTCCCTGTTAAACACCTGGGTAGCCATGACCCTTCTTTGGGCTGTGGCGGGACTGGGACATCGCGAGGTGGGCCTGCAGCTCCTTCCTCCCTCAATTCTGCGTGTTTGGACCGTTGGATTATTGTAAAGATAAAAAAATCAGACTCCATTATGGGCATGTTAAGTTGGCTTGTCTACCTTTGGCCCATATGTCATTATGTTTAGCTGAACTCAGTAAAGTGTCAATTCATCCAAAGAATGACTTTGATAAACACCTAAGGGGCCTGATTAGGATATTGGCGGATGAGATACTCCATCACAAACGTGACGGATATCCTGTCCGCCGTATTACAATTCCATTATATTCTATGGAGCATGTAATACGGCGGACGGGATATACATCTACAAATTCCCTGATATCTACATTTCAAGGTCAGAGAGTAAATGTGGGAAATAAACATGTGGTCTGAATTGACATATTTTAGTCATACTGGTCTTACTGGTTCATACCCTACATCTAATGTAGGGTAAAAATCAGTGGTAAACCCTATAAAAACCTCATAAAGTGACAACTGTTTCAAAGAGGTTTTCAACTCAGGTTATCGCAAGAAGTCCTTGAGGGACTGCTGTACTGCTGCAGCATCCATTCCTTTACTGAGATGAGCTGAGCCCAGCCAATGTGTTTTTTCCTCCTGAGAGAATACTCTTTCCTGGCCGAACTGATAACCACAGCTTCTCTGCTGTGACCGTGTATGCAGTGCATTGAATCCCAGGAAACTCTAGAGCCAACTTAGGTATGCCATACCCTTGCAGTACAGCGCATAGAAGTCTTTAGGGTGTTTGGCTGCCACGAATATTCCAATCATGTTAAACATTTTCATATTATTCTCGCTGTTACTGACATGCATTAGTGTTGTTTTAATTATATTCTGTGTGGTTATTACTCATGTACTAAGCAACAGGATGAGGCTGTCGAAATACACACTTTTAATGTTCATCTAACCATATTAGTTTAGAAACAAAAGGGCTGTCTTGGTCAGTAAGGATATCCTAGGGAAACCCTATTCTCAAGAAGAATTCAATTTGTTCGGTAGCCACTTGAGCAGTGCTTGCCGGAGGAGAATAGCTTCAGGATACTGCCTGGTATAATCCACTATAACCAGAATATGATGTGTATCCTTAACTATGAGGAGTGAAGGCTCAATCAAATCCATCTCAACTCTTTGAAATAGGCTATCAATTAGAGACATTCTTTGCAGTAGAGTCTTTGGTGGTTTGTAGGGATTAACCCTTTCACATGTAGGACACTCAATACAGTACCTTTGTACGTGCCCGAACGCCTTGGACCAATAAAAGTAATCAGAAATGGCATTCTTGTTTTTTTCTGTCCCCCTAACAAATATGTATGTGATAGTAAGAGCACATGTTACTGAAAGTGTTTAGGCAACAGCAACTGTAAAGAGGCTTGCAGATGGACTTTTTGATACAACATTCTCCCATTTATGACAAAATAAGGTCCTACCTCTGCTTCTGTGTCCTGCTTTTTAGCTTGCTCTTTTTTTTAAAATTTGGATCATTCTTCTGGGCTATCTTAAAATCTGTGTCTTCGCTCCAAGGTTTCGGGTTGAGCAATTCAGAAATTCTGGTGGTCCATTCTTTTTCTCTGTATTTCTCTCTCTATTACACTTATAGGCTTTAGATACAGTGAAAGGCAATTCTTTCTGAGAAAAAGTGGGTGATGGTCTAAACTAATGCTTCCTCGTGGAGTTGTTTGGCCAAAAAGCAATAGAATTCAGGGGATGTCTGTCCCTATAATAATATATTCTAGGAGATTGGGAATTATCCCCATTTGGGATTGTACCAATGAATGATCTGGGGGTCTTGTAAGTTTCAATTTTTCAAGGGGATGTTTTCTGGTGTCCCATACACATATTTAATCACTATGTTTTGTTGAGTCATTATTTGATCAGGGTGAACAAAGATGTCCTTTTCTGTGGATTGTTTACGCTCCATAGCCAGCAAATCCTGAAGGGAGTACTTAATTGTTTCTATAAGCTAAAGATACCTCTGGTGTGTATTTCTGGCATAACAGACTTGGCCAGAACCACAACTGACATCCAACTTCTCCTTTTTTACCTTAGAACAAAAGATGGCTATATGGCCTCATTCTCCACATTCAAAGCATTGTGAGCTATTACTAGGCTAGGTAGGGCACTTCCTATCCGGAACTGTTCTTTATGTTTTGAGTTCCTGTAAGTCTACTCTAGAATATGAGGGAGGTTACCTTTATATCCTCTTCCAGAATCAAACATCTCAATTGCATTCATCTTGTGCTCCATGGAAATCCTCTGCCATTGCAATGGCAGTAGTTAGGTGTAATTTATCATGTTGTTTAACCCATTTCTGGATGCTAAGGGCAAGAGCGTGGACAAATCGCTTCAAATTATTACATTTAATTATCTCCTCTTTTGTGTTTTTATTATATTTGAAGGACTAGTACATACATTGGAATAGGGCTCTGGATTTTGTGTTGGATTTTCTAGCAAGAAAGATAAGCCCTCCTCTGTAGCACCTCTTGTCTCCCCCTTTATGTTGATATTTAGTATGTTTGAGCCATTTGTCACCCAAGTCTTACATTTTGGAAATAAGTCATCAGGATTATCGCCTCGATGTTCTTTTTCTTGGCGGAAGTGTAGCCTATACGTTTCTTCATCTATACCTATATGTTGTAGGATGGTTTTCCCAATTTCATCATAAGAGTATTTGCTGAAGGATTGGTTGACTGGTAGGCTGCCTGTACATCTCCTAGAAGTAATGAGTCCAAATAGGTCCCCCACTTTTTTGAGTCCTGTTGACTGCCTTGGCGATTTTTTCAAAATTGCTATAGAAATTATCAAGATCTTCTCTAGAAGAAAACTTCTACAGCACTACAGAAGTGGTCTAAATATTTCCTCTGGCTTGACCAAGTACATTTGCGAGTTGACTCATGGTGGCCATCTGAACGAATCTCACTTAGGTAAGTTGTTTTGCTTGATTCTCTATATTTTGCTGGAATTTTACCTGTTTCCTTGAGGCAGACTTTACATACCTTTCTACAGTCCATTGCAGTTTTTTCTGGTCTTTTGCAAGTCCATGAAGCAAGGCTTCCATCAGGATACCAACTATAAGCTCACTTCTGAAATCACTTGTCGAGGTTGGAATCTGTGTGTCTGTAGAACTCGGACACATGGGTTCATATGGAAAAAATATTTCTGTTTTGGGATTCTATCTGCTTAGCTCAAATGAGAGCAACACAAATATTTATCTTGCCTTTCTTAAGTTCCCCAGCTTCCTGCTGGGGACAGGCAATGTAGGAAATTGGGCTAGTAGTTGTATGGCATTCACAAGTAATAGGTCCACATTTCTCCTTACTGGAAACCAAGTATCCCATTATAGTGCTCGACTCTCTCAGGGTAGCGGAGCAGAGCAGTCCAAGGCTTACTCAAGGGAGGTGTTGTGGGCTAGTAATCACTGTTCACTGGCACGCAATTATAGCATTCAATAAATGGTTGTCCAGTTAGTGTTGTTCATTCAGAAAAAGCATAAGTGCATTTATTATACACACACTACTAAATACTATGCATTAATTTAAAAATATATCCATTGGCAGATGGAAACGACTATAGATGAAATTGCATATTCACCTTTGACTCCCTAAAGAGGGTCACACAAGCATATAAAGTAAGTCTATTGGTGGGACAGTGCAAAACCACTAGTCACATCTCCTCTTGAAGCTTCAGCTCCACCCCTCCCTGACATCACTGTTAGGGTCTTCCTCATCAAATCTTTAAAGGTGAACCCCTCCTGTGTTGGCTGCAGAGATCTGGGCTTCCTCCTCTGTTCAGTTGGCTTGGGCTGGCCCATCCCTCATACAGTGTGACAGCTGATTGATTGATGCAGATCGTCAGACCCACCCCTTTCCACCTCAGGAACTAGGTGAAGCATGGTTATTTGCTCCCTTTGTGTGGGGAGGCCTTTGTTTCTGCTGCTAGAGAGAACTGTAATTAACCTGGTACAGCAGAGTGACAAATGACAAAAGACCTGGACTCTGATCCTGAGGTGAGCCAGAGAAATATGACAATTCTGGATGATCCGTAAATTGTACAGATATCTTTTTGGAACTTTGCAAAAATTCATTTTCCAGTGCTGGTTCCATCCCAGTTTGATACATTACTGGTTGCTGTAGGCCAAAGGGAAGCAACACTACATTCTAAGATAGTTCTCTCTCTATGGGCCGTATTATGATGTCAGTCAGACCGATCATCTGACTGCTGCGGCAGTGATCTGATTTCGACCCCCAAGGCCAAGAAAGTTCCCCCAGCAGTATTATGATGCAACCGCTGCTACTGCGGAGGTCTCATCTACGGTGGTGCACATACTCCCAAATATGTGGCTGCAAGTGAGTGCAAAATCACAGGAAACATGATATGTACACACACGCATGACATATGTGGGGATATGCCTTTTGCACCATGGGCCCCATTGCTGGAGTGTGGCAATTTGTGCACAGTCCAGTCGATGGGGATACATGCCACCTACAGACTTACCTGCATTCTGGCGCCCACAGGATCGTAGTCTTTTGGGTTTAGCTGCTGCGGTGTAGATGGGTCCTGGAGAAAGGGATTCACACTGGAGACTGTCAGGGAAAAGCTGATTTGGGGGAGTGTGCACCCCATATCCATTGTTTCTGAAGACTCGAGGCAGGCAGTCGGACCACCATGGTCGGGTCGTCAGAAACCCACATCGCAATCCGGATTGCGTTTGGAGATCAATGTACTGTGCTATGGATGCTGTTTTTCTCCAACTGCCATCTCGGTGGTCGCAGAAAGTCTTCGGAGTTGGCAGTCTTTCAGCGGTCGGTTGGAGTACAGGTGGCATGCATCGTAATACGGCACTCAGACTGACCACTTCTGTTGAGACCGCAGCGGTTTGACCACCTCTGACAGGACCACAGAAGCCGGTCCAACCGGCATCGTAATCAGCCCCTATGTGTATAATAAAGTGTCACTACAGACTAACTGTGAATCACCATGACTTACCCTATTAGTGTACATTAAAATTATAAAACCTTCTCCAGGTCAATATCTAATCCTGCAGAGACCCCCCTTTGCCAAGCTACGTGTGCACCGCTAACAAGCCGCGGGCAACAGGAGTCTCCCACGCGCAGCCTGCAAATGTGAGCACATGCTTGTGACCACATATTTATGTCTAACCAGCCAAGCGCTCCTTACCCTTACTGCATCGCAGTGACCTTTTCTGAAAAGGTGGACACTGGTGGTAAACATGACCAGGCAATTTACCATGTGATTACCATGGGTGAGACACATAAAGTGAGACTCTCCCCACAGTAAAAAGTCCAAAACCAGGTGATCCAAAAATGCAGGCGTACTGAATGGGTGAAACCCAATTGCACAGGTAAGTAATGCTGTATTCTTTCTTTTCCTTTAAAGGACTTCTGCTGATGGCTGGTCCATCTTGCCTGAGCATGCCCACCTCTGCTCCGGAGACCCTGAGAAAAGTAAAGAACAAAGTAAGTGAAAGTAAATAGGAAATACAGAGAAAGACCACATATGTACAAGAATGGCATTAAGTTTGTCTTTCGGTCTGTATTTGTTACTTATATCTCCCTCCTATTCATTCCTTTCCCCTAAATTTCCTTTCATTTTGTTTTACTGACCTGGTTTCTCTGTCCTTGGAGTTCTCTTCCCCTCTCTTTCTTCCTCTTAGTCATAAGTACCCCCCATTTTCTCATCTCTTATCTATTTTTTCCTCCCTGTCACCTCCCTGTTTTAATTTTGAGGATGCTTTAGGGTTTTTTCCTCTCCTTTCTGGTCGGTGATTTGCCTTGGGTTTTGTTGGTGTCCTCCATTACTCTAACCCCTATTTTGCTACCACAAGGCCACCATGTTGCACACCTGGGTAGACAGGACCCTTTCATGGGCCATTATGTTACTGGGGTTCCAAGAGGTAGACCTACAGCTCTATCCCACTCCTTGCCGCAGTTCTATGTTTTAGGATCGTTGGACTCCTTCCTCTTGCGTGTGTCGGGCTCTAGAGTCAGTCAACCTTTTCATATGGGGTTTTTCCCTGCATAATGGTTTCTGAGTTTATGGCAGCATTGTCCTCGGAGTCCTCTGGATTCCTCTCCTGTTCATGTTTGTTCATTTGTTTATCGTTCTTTATCCGCTTTTGTTTGTGTCCCCTCTTAGTACTTTCACCCTGCCTTTATTGTTTACACCCCATAGTGTTTTCCCCTTTCTGATGCTCCGCCCTCTTTCCCCCTTACAGGTGACAGTTCACAGGGAAAGGTGGGACGGTGTCATGAGTCCTCCAGAAGGAATTCAAGCAAGTCCTTGTCACACACCCCATCATACTCTATCCTCCTCTCTCAAGAATCCTTTGTACTCCTCATCTCTGGAGTAGCTGCATGATTCAAGCTTATAAAGTTAAATGTAAGATGCACTGTAATGATGTGCTTTGCACTTGCTTTAGAATTTAGCACAGTTCACTCTCTATTCCTTTTAGGTCTGGTATGCTGTTTATAAATTAATTAAACCACTATCTTGTTTTCCCATTGTTCCGCTATTAACACATTCGGTTACCCGCCACCCCCTTTAGCCACAATTTCCCCATAATATTAAATTAATTTTACCTGCAGGTCCAGATCTACTTTGTCTCCCTCCATTAATAATTTACCAGACAACTCAAGCTATTCTTGGTTTCATACTAATGCCCTAACTGTGTGTGCTCATGCCCTTAGTTGTATTTTCTGTGTGTACCCAATTGCCCATGTGGATGTTTTCTATATTTGTATCCATGAAGGCTTTTGTTTCTTTAAAAATGTTATTGTAAGTTTCTTAGCTACTATGCAAGGATCAGTAAATATAGTGAATACAGCACGTATTGAAATGTGAAGGAAACCACATTATTGCATTATTATTATTTTTATAGTAACAGAGGTGTAACTTACCATCACCTACTTGTGAATTTACGCTAGTCTCTTATGCCCTACATCATTTACATATCAAGTATCAGAACATCTGATTTCCCCAAATTTGGAGAAGCCCCCTGCCCTAGTGATCAATCAGCCAGCCTCTCCTTGCTCAGCAGGAATGCCCTGAGAGGGTTCCCGATATCCTCAGGACTAGAGGTGAGGGGTTGCATTGCAGCATATATCTCCAACACTTCCTTACATGTGTTCAAATCTCCGATGCAATTGTCCTCCTTTTTAGCGGTGCACACCATACCCCAATGTATGGCCATTATGCGTTTTGCCAGTAGCAATGCCATGGCTGGTAAATTCCTACATGACGGTGGTATGATTTTAACATAACAAGGCCACAATGTGACTGGGTTCCACTCCAATTCCTGTCGCAAAAGATATGGATTTAAATATGTCACCCCAAAATTCCAATATCAGCCTCACAATCTTGCTTGGTGCATAAAATCAGCATATTCTGTGTGACATGCGTGACTGCGAGTACATCGGTGTGATTTGCTCATGTTTACCCTATTTTGTTCCGGTGTAAAATAGGCCCGGCATTACCATTTGTAATGTATAATCTTATGTGTATAATTGGGGGATATCAGCTGAGTTTGTCTGCAATGATATTCTCTATGCTTAGAATTAATTATGCATCTTTTGTCTGTGTGTCTTGGGTGCATATGTGTCTTTTATTGTTTTAGTAGTGTGCATCTGAGCTGATAGGCAAGTTACCTATTGTAGAGGTATGCAAAATTTGCATAATTGCACAGAAGTTTGGAAAAATTAAGCAAAATTACTTGAAATGCAAAATGAGCATTTAGTGCTATATTATGAGGAGTTTTCCTTGGACCTAAATAGAGCCGGTCTCCCTTGCACAATGCTGTGTACACTCCCTGTGGTCATACTGCAGTGAGGACAAAACTGGTTTGGGCTGGGCTCAGAGACCCTTCCACAAAGAAGAACAAAGACAAAGTGGGGTATAAGTAGTGGACCTTAAACCCCAGAAATTTAGATCACTTCTGGACTTAAGAGGAACATTTGCCAAGGAGAAGAGCTGGAGAGCTGTGAGGGGAAGTACTGCCCCTTTCCTATGTGCTGTGTGGGGTTGGCATGCAGTTTCTGCGTTTTCTAAGGAAAGGACAAAGACTGGAACTTTGCTGTGAACTTGCTGCAAGAAGTATCTCCAAGGGCCTGTGTGTGCTGGCCTCCTGTTCTAACGTCTCAGGGACACAAAAACGTCACCCCCAGCTCCCTTGAACTCTATTGCTGAGAGTTCTCACCTGCCGTGAGGTGGCTATTCCAGTTTTGTGCCTCTGGATATTGTTCCTGCTGTTGGGAGCTGGAAGCAACTTGAAATAAGCAAGAAAACATGTATCCGACGCTGTCAGCAATGCTGCTTTGACGCTGCTACCTGTACCGAAGTCAGGGGTACCGCTCGTGAAGTACACAACGCACCACATGGCCTGCACCGCAGCCCCGTTGCCCTTTGACGCCTGATGACGCCTGTAGTTATCGGCATATCCTGATGCCAGCTTTCACACCGAGTCTGTCATCGCCAGCACCTGCATCCTGTTATTGCGGCGCTGATAACCGCCGACAGTTACTCCACGAACTTGCTGACTTCACACCATCACCAGGAACTGACGCCCCACCACTGATGCAACTGACTTCCTCTGTCATGGATACGACACGTCGCCTCATCGCGGACACGACAGCCCGGTCCCACCCATGTGGCAGCCAGGGAGCCGGCCTCAACCTCCGACCCTTGGTCTAGGTCCACTCTCTCCCCGCAGCTCTGCTGTGCCGTCTCTTGCCTTCAGACCCCGACCCCCTCCTTGGAAGGTTCAAGGCTGCTGCCCGCTCCTGCACCTCCTGCCTGCTCCAACTGGGACCAGATTGACTGCAACCACCGAAACCTTTCTCAGCCATTTTTTTTTCTTAATTTTTCCCTGTTGTTCCACTGTTATTGTGCCCATCTGTTTCTTGCTCTAATTTCACCACTGTTTTTATTTTGTCGTGCCTGCCTGTTCCTTTCGCCTTTTGCCGCTGCTGCCCCTGCAGCCCCTCCCCCCCGGAATTCCCCCGCTCCCACCTCCCAGCCTCTCCTCCCTCCCACCTCCCCTACTTAATGGCTGCTACGTCAAAGGCAAGCCCGTTTGGGCCTGTCCGCGACCCAACTGCGGCCAGCGCCAGGAACCCTGGACCTCCCACTACCCATCGCTACAGCAGCATCACCCTTCTCGCACTAAACCCTGGAAGACTTGGAGAATGTCAACAGGCCTCGCTGAACACGACCCACGGCCAGTTCCCCTGCCTCCATAGCCCCCAGACCTTCACCGCCACCCCGGCCTCCAACACCGCCAGCACCGGTGACGCCCTACAATGCATCCTCCTCAATATACGCTCCGTACACAAACACACCATGGAAATCTGGAACCTACTCGACTCTCTCTCGCCCGACATCGCCTTCTTCACAGATACCTGGACCAACGCTTCCTCCGCCCCTGACATCAGCACCGCCTTCCCACACTGATACAAGATCCAGAGGAAAGACAGCATCAACCACCCAGGAGGGGGCCTCACCATCGCCCACAAGAGCACCCTCCGCCTCACCACCTCCAGCAAAACCTTCCCCTCCGCTGAACACCTGCACTTCCAGATCCAGACCACCCCCAAAGCCACACTCTGAGGAACCCTCATCTACAGACCCCCTGGCCCCCAAACACCATTCGCCACCACCATCACCGACTTCATCGCACCCCACGCCATCGCCTCAACAAACTACATACTCATTGGAGACCTGAACTTTCACCTCGACAACCCCAGCGACCCCAACTCCACTATCCTTTGTGACAACCTCACCAGCATCGGACTTAAACAACTTGTCAACACACCGACCCACAGAGCAAGACACACCCTCGACCCCATCTTCGAGGCAGGAAACAGCGTCCAATTCATCCACACAATGCAGCCGCCATAGACCAACCACCACTGCGTACACTTCACCATCAAAAAACTCAAGGCACCCACACCAACCCCACGCCCACCTCGAAGGAACTGGAGCAAGGTTACCGACGAGCAACTTAACTCCACCCTCACACGAGACAACCGGTGTGGTTGGCACCCGACACAAATGATGCAAACGACGCAGCCAGAGAACTCAACACCTGGATCTCCAACTGCGCAGACGAGCTCGCCCGCTACGCAACCATGACAGACAACGCCCCAGGAAAGCCACCTGGTTCACCACTGCTCTCCAAGAAGCCAGACGCACCTGCAGATGCCTGTAGAAGAACTGGAGAAACACCAAGACAACCAAAAACCACACCACCTACAAGGACACCATGACGGACTACGACAACCAGATCAGAGCCACCAAGAGAAACTTCATCCACAACAAAATCCTGGCCAACTCCACCAACTCCAAGAACTTTTCAGTGTCATTCAAGAATTCACAAAACCCACGCAGCGAAGCCACAGACATCACCCCATCCCAAGACATCTGCGACAAACTTGGAATCTATTTCCACCTCAAAATCAGAAACCTCTATGACAACTTTATCGACTATCCACCAGGCGACACAGACTGCCCCCCATCCCCCAGAAACACCGGCAAGCCCACCATCTCCAACTGGACACCGATCACGGCCGAAGACACTGCCTCAACCATGAAAAGCATCCACTCGGGGGCCCCCACCGACCCCTGCCCCCCTCACATCTACGACTGAGCTGCGGCTGCCATCGCACCCGAACTTCAACGCACCATCAACACCACCTTCAAAACAGGCACATTCCCAGACGACTGGAAGCGTGCAGAAGTCAGACCCCCGCTCAAAATGCCCACAGCTGACCCCACCGACCTCAAGAACTATCGGCCGATCTCGCTCCTCCCCTTCGCAGCCAAAGTTGCAGAGAAAACAGTCAACAGGAAACTGACACGATTCATTCAAGAGAACGCCATCCTCGACCCGTCCCAATCCGAATTCTGAAGCAACCACAGCACAGAGACCGCCCTACTCGCCACCACAGACAACATCCACACCCTCCTGGACCAAGGCCACTCCACAGCCCTCACCCTACTCGACCTATGAGCGGCCTTCGACACCGTCTCCCACCGCACACTAGTCACCAGAATACACGACGCAGGCATACAAGGAACAGCCCTGGACAGGATCCGATCATTGCTCACCGGAAGAAGCCAAAGGATCAGACTCCCACCCTTCCTCTCTGACCCCACCAAAACCACCTGCGGAGTCCCACAGGGCTCATCACTGAGCACCACCCTCTTCAACATCTACATGGCCCCCCTCGAAGCCATCGTCCGACAACACGGTCTCAACATCGTATCCTACGCCGGCGACACCCAGCTCATCCTCTCTCTCACCAAAGACCCCACCACTGCCAAACTCAACTTCCAGAAAGGAATGCAAGACGTCGCAGTCTGGATGACCAACAGCTGCCTGAAGCTCAACGCCGAGAAGACAGAGGTCCTCGTCCTCGATACCACCCCTTCTGCATGGGAGAGCACCTGGTGGCCGACCGCCCTCAGAAACCTACCTACCCCTCAGACCAAGAACCTCAGCATCGTACTCGACTCATCCCTCACCATGAACCGACAGGTTAACGCCGTCACCTCCAGCTGTTTCAACACCCTCAACATCCTCCACAAGACCTTCAAGTGGGTCCCCCCTGAGTCAAGGAAGACAGTCACCCATGCACTCATCAACAGCAGACTGGACTATGGAAACGCAATCTACGCCGGCATCAACAAGTCCCTACTCAGCAAACTCCAGACAATACGAACACCGCCGCCAGACTCGTCCTCGGCATCCCCGACACGAACACATCAGCCAACACCTACAAAGTCTCCACTGGCTCCCCATGGAGAAAAGAGTCACTTTCAAAATCCTCACTCACGCTTACAAATGCTTACACAACAACGGACCCAAATACCTCAACGACAGAATCAACTTCCACATACCCAAAAGAAACCTCCGATCTTCCAACCTCGCACTGGCTGAAACCCCGCGCATCCACAGAGCCAGAGCAGGCGGAAGATTCTTCTCTCACATTGCAGCCAAGACCTGGAATGAGCTACCGGCAGACATCAGACGTGCCCCCTCCCTGAACACCTTCAGGAAGACCCTCAAGACCTGGCTCTTTGGCTAAACAGATCTGCGGACCCCCCCCTCAGCGCCTTGAGAGCCTCACGGGTGAGTAACGCGCTTACAATTCCCTGATTGATTGATTGATTGAACCTCAGCAAATGCCTCATCTCCACGATGCTGTGCATCATCATAGACTTCGCTATCCAAAGGTACTGTTTTTTTGGGGGCTGTGTGACTCCGTGTCAATGCCACGCACCTCGCCGACTGTGCCGTTCTTTGGATTTATTGCTGTCACAATGTCGTAATAGCCCTGGATGGAGCAATTTATTTTCTACAAGCGTTAGTCTTGAAATTACTGGTTTTAAGTGCTATTTTACTACATATATGTTGGATTTTTTTCGTTTTGGTCTTGTAGAGTTTAGATAAAGATTTATTTTATTTTCCTAAACTGGTGTGGTGTCCATTCGTGGTGTTATCACCGTATTACTGTGTTGTTTTAGTACAAATACTTTATACATTGCCTTTGGGATAAGCCTGTCTGCTCGTGCCAAGTTACCAAGGGGCTGAGGAGGGGTTATCTAAAGTGTGTATCCCCCTTACCCTGACTAGAAGAAAGGGACCCTACTTGGAAAAAGGTACACACCTCTGACAATTAGAGACTCCATTTGTAACAATCCAGATCATGTACTCTTTATGGTTTCCCTCTTCACTTACAACATCTCAGAGTAGGCTGGGCATTGTAGTGCCCTATCTGCTCATGCAGATGGCCCCACACATAGGATAAAGTGCATCCTGCCTTAGGGCTGAAGGCCTGCATTAGGGGTGGCTTACCTATATCTTATGCAGTGCATGGGAGGCATGGCACACAGGGCTCTGTGCCATGTCGACTCTTTGGATTTTCCTGCACCAAGACGCACAGCCTGCGTTGGCAGAGTACATAGTCTTGATGAGGGGGACTTGGGGGGGCAAAACCAATGCCGCAGCCCCAGAGAACCCCTAGGTACCAGGGGTACCATGTACTGGGTGCTTACAGGATAGCTGAATTTGTGCCAATCATGGAACAGAGTTTTTGGGAAGAGATCTAGCCCCGGGGACCTTGGGACCTTTGTTAGCAAGGGCCCAGTGCACTTACAGCTCGAACTCACATCAGACATCAGGCAAAAAGTGGGGCTAACCCACATCCACTCTCATCTTGAACAACCTTTCTCCCTTTGGTCCCACACCCTTTTCTCCACTACATTAACTTCAGGTGGTTTTTCCTCTTCAGTTCCTCTATTCCCTTCATGCACTTATCTGATTCTTCGATCATTTCAATGATGTGGCGTCCTGCACGAATTAACTCACTGTTCACAACCTTTCCTGCATTTCCTTATTACACCAACTGATCTGTCATATCTACACATCTCTACACACTCACACCTCATTGAGCGGCTTCTTAAATGTACTGCAAATTAGTCTAATGTTTCAAAAGCTCTTTATAGCTAAAATAAATTCACACTGTCGCAATGAAATGTTCACCTACTTTCCATTATGTTTTTCAATTCTTTTTCACGTTTATAACAACATCTCGAGTGTGTTGCAGCAGGCTAGAATGTCTGACCTCCTTTGCCTAAAGCTTTTATCGAAGGTGTTTTCCCTGCTGAGGCTGAAACATAACGTATGCAGTACATCTAAATAATCAATGTCAGTCCACGCTCCCTATTCTATTTCCAGCAACCCCTGCATATAGGAGGGAGAAAAGCTAAGGTGAAATTCATTGTATGCCTGGCCCTTCCATGCTTAGAACAATTTAAGGCTGTTCGCTGATGGTAGCACACTTAATTAAAGTTACAGGTATTCCGCCACCTGGAACAGCAGGCAATAACGAGCTATGGAAAGTGACTAATTGCTTGTCCCACCCCTACTGTGCCAAGGCATGTGTGGCACGTTTTTTTATTTTTTTTATTTCAATATATTGTTTATTGTTTTTTTACAACATATGACTGTTAACATATAACATATAACGTACTCTGCATCACTTTGTTTTTACAGGGCAGCCCTAACTGGCTGGGTTAGTTGTAGTACAGTTCCGATAGTTTGACTGCTCCCCATCCACTGTCCTCGTGTCGGAAGGAGAAAGAATAGGAGGGGCAAGGATAGGAACTAGGATAGAGGGAGAAAAGAGATATAGCATGCCAGGAGTTCTGTTTACTCGCTAGTGTCTCATGAGGGTTGTTTTCCAGGTATTTATAGTTAACCAACAATCATGGGCTAAACTAACTTGGCTGCATGGCCTGGAAGTAACTAAAGGCACAAACCATCAGTAAATCTATGCTACATCCCTTCAATAACCAGTAAGTAAAAGTAGGTAATAAAATAATGAAAAACTGTCAAACATTACATCAACAAAATCAAATCTGCCGGTAAGCAGGTAGCAAGATCATACTCAGAGTTAATGTACAAATGTTTTATTGTGCAAAGGTAGGTCGCACACTGTTCGTCACACCAGCAAGTTGCCCCAAGGAACTGTGGTAAATGTAGTGGCGACGGCGAGTACGCCTATGCCACGATGTATAAAGAACAGTATGTGTTGCGTTAGCCATCCCTGGACACGTGTTTCGAGGTAGTTGCCTCTCGTCAGCAGGGAGCAGGTCAGTGTAAGGGGTGCCGCGTGGACTGCCAAAATGTAATTAAAACAGATCAAGTACCTCTCATGGCGCGCAGGTGCAGATCCAAGGCTCGTCAGCCCGTTGGCTCAAGGGAGCCGTAATAAATTGTGCAAAGGTAGGTCGCACACTGCTCGTCACACCAGCAAGTTGCCCCAAGGAACTGTGGTAAATGTAGTGGCGACGGCGAGTACGCCTATGCCACGATGTATAAAGAACAGTATGTGTTGCGTTAGCCATCCCTGGACACGTGTTTCGAGGTAGTTGCCTCTCGTCAGCAGGGAGCAGGTCAGTGTAAGGGGTGCCGCGTGGACTGCCAAAATGTAATTAAAACAGGTCAAGTACCTCTCATGGCGCGCAGGTGCAGATCCAAGGCTCGTCAGCCCGTTGGCTCAAGGGAGCCGTAATAAATTGTGCAAAGGTAGGTCGCACACTGCTCGTCACACCAGCAAGTTGCCCCAAGGAACTGTGGTAAATGTAGTGGCGACGGCGAGTACGCCTATGCCACGATGTATAAAGAACAGTATGTGTTGCGTTAGCCATCCCTGGACACGTGTTTCGAGGTAGTTGCCTCTCGTCAGCAGGGAGCAGGTCAGTGTAAGGGGTGCCGCGTGGACTGCCAAAATGTAATTAAAACAGGTCAAGTACCTCTCATGGCGCGCAGGTGCAGATCCAAGGCTCGTCAGCCCGTTGGCTCAAGGGAGCCGTAATAAATTGTGCAAAGGTAGGTCGCACACTGCTCGTCACACCAGCAAGTTGCCCCAAGGAACTGTGGTAAATGTAGTGGCGACGGCGAGTACGCCTATGCCACGATGTATAAAGAACAGTATGTGTTGCGTTAGCCATCCCTGGACACGTGTTTCGAGGTAGTTGCCTCTCGTCAGCAGGGAGCAGGTCAGTGTAAGGGGTGCCGCGTGGACTGCCAAAATGTAATTAAAACAGGTCAAGTACCTCTCATGGCGCGCAGGTGCAGATCCAAGGCTCGTCAGCCCGTTGGCTCAAGGGAGCCGTAATAAATTGTGCAAAGGTAGGTCGCACACTGCTCGTCACACCAGCAAGTTGCCCCAAGGAACTGTGGTAAATGTAGTGGCGACGGCGAGTACGCCTATGCCACGATGTATAAAAAACAGTATGTGTTGCGTTAGCCATCCCTGGACACGTGTTTCGAGGTAGTTGCCTCTCGTCAGCAGGGAGCAGGTCAGTGTAAGGGGTGCCGCGTGGACTGCCAAAATGTAATTAAAACAGGTCAAGTACCTCTCATGGCGCGCAGGTGCAGATCCAAGGCTCGTCAGCCCGTTGGCTCAAGGGAGCCGTAATAAATTGTGCAAAGGAAGGTCGCACACTGCTCGTCACACCAGCAAGTTGCCCCAAGGAACTGTGGTAAATGTAGTGGCGACGGCGAGTACGCCTATGCCACGATGTATAAAGAACAGTATGTGTTGCGTTAGCCATCCCTGGACACGTGTTTCGAGGTAGTTGCCTCTCGTCAGCAGGGAGCAGGTCAGTGTAAGGGGTGCCGCGTGGACTGCCAAAATGTAATTAAAACAGGTCAAGTACCTCTCATGGCGCGCAGGTGCAGATCCAAGGCTCGTCAGCCCGTTGGCTCAAGGGAGCCGTAATAAATTGTGCAAAGGTAGGTCGCACACTGCTCGTCACACCAGCAAGTTGCCCCAAGGAACTGTGGTAAATGTAGTGGCGACGGCGAGTACGCCTATGCCACGATGTATAAAGAACAGTATGTGTTGCGTTAGCCATCCCTGGACACGTGTTTCGAGGTAGTTGCCTCTCGTCAGCAGGGAGCAGGTCAGTGTAAGGGGTGCCGCGTGGACTGCCAAAATGTAATTAAAACAGGTCAAGTACCTCTCATGGCGCGCAGGTGCAGATCCAAGGCTCGTCAGCCCGTTGGCTCAAGGGAGCCGTAATAAATTGTGCAAAGGTAGGTCGCACACTGCTCGTCACACCAGCAAGTTGCCCCAAGGAACTGTGGTAAATGTAGTGGCGACGGCGAGTACGCCTATGCCACGATGTATAAAGAACAGTATGTGTTGCGTTAGCCATCACTGGACACGTGTTTCGAGGTAGTTGCCTCTCGTCAGCAGGGAGCAGGTCAGTGTAAGGGGTGCTGCGTGGACTGCCAAAATGTAATTAAAACAGGTCAAGTACCTCTCATGGCGCGCAGGTGCAGATCCAAGGCTCGTCAGCCAGTTGGCTCAAGGGAGCCGTAATAAATTGTGCAAAGGTAGGTTGCACACTGCTCGTCACACCAGCAAGTTGCCCCAAGGAACTGTGGTAAATATAGTGGCGACGGCGAGTACGCCTATGCCACGGTGTGTAAAGAACAGTATGTGTTGCGTTAGCCATCCCTGGACACGTGTTTCGAGGTAGTTGCCTCTCGTCAGCAGGGAGCAGGTCAGTGTAAGGGGTGCCGCGTGGACTGCCAAAATGTAATTAAAACAGGTCAAGTACCTCTCATGGCGCGCAGGTGCAGATCCAAGGCTCGTCAGCCCGTTGGCTCAAGGGAGCCGTAATAAATTGTGCAAAGGTAGGTCGCACACTGCTCGTCACACCAGCAAGTTGCCCCAAGGAACTGTGGTAAATGTAGTGGCGACGGCGAGTACGCCTATGCCACGATGTATAAAGAACAGTATGTGTTGCGTTAGCCATCCCTGGACACGTGTTTCGACGTAGTTGCCTCTCGTCAGCAGGGAGCAGGTCAGTGTAAGGGGTGCCGCGTGGACTGCCAAAATGTAATTAAAACAGGTCAAGTACCTCTCATGGCGCGCAGGTGCAGATCCAAGGCTCGTCAGCCCGTTGGCTCAAGGGAGCCGTAATAAATTGTGCAAAGGTAGGTCGCACACTGCTCGTCACACCAGCAAGTTGCCCCAAGGAACTGAGGTAAATGTAGTGGCGACGGCGAGTACGCCTATGCCATGATGTATAAAGAACAGTATGTGTTGCGTTAGCCATCCCTGGACACGTGTTTCGAGGTAGTTGCCTCTCGTCAGCAGGGAGCAGGTCAGTGTAAGGGGTGCTGCGTGGACTGCCAAAATGTAATTAAAACAGGTCAAGTACCTCTCATGGCGCGCAGGTGCAGATCCAAGGCTCGTCAGCCAGTTGGCTCAAGGGAGCCGTAATAAATTGTGCAAAGGTAGGTTGCACACTGCTCGTCACACCAGCAAGTTGCCCCAAGGAACTGTGGTAAATAAAGTGGCGACGGCGAGTACGCCTATGCCACGGTGTGTAAAGAACAGTATGTGTTGCGTTAGCCATCCCTGGACACGTGTTTCGAGGTAGTTGCCTCTCGTCAGCAGGGAGCAGGTCAGTGTAAGGGGTGCCGCGTGGACTGCCAAAATGTAATTAAAACAGGTCAAGTACCTCTCATGGCGCGCAGGTGCAGATCCAAGGCTCGTCAGCCCGTTGGCTCAAGGGAGCCGTAATAAATTGTGCAAAGGTAGGTCGCACACTGCTCGTCACACCAGCAAGTTGCCCCAAGGAACTGTGGTAAATGTAGTGGCGACGGCGAGTACGCCTATGCCACGATGTATAAAGAACAGTATGTGTTGCGTTAGCCATCCCTGGACACGTGTTTCGAGGTAGTTGCCTCTCGTCAGCAGGGAGCAGGTCAGTGTAAGGGGTGCCGCGTGGACTGCCAAAATGTAATTAAAACAGGTCAAGTACCTCTCATGGCGCGCAGGTGCAGATCCAAGGCTCGTCAGCCCGTTGGCTCAAGGGAGCCGTAATAAATTGTGCAAAGGTAGGTCGCACACTGCTCGTCACACCAGCAAGTTGCCCCAAGGAACTGAGGTAAATGTAGTGGCGACGGCGAGTACGCCTATGCCATGATGTATAAAGAACAGTATGTGTTGCGTTAGCCATCCCTGGACACGTGTTTCGAGGTAGTTGCCTCTCGTCAGCAGGGAGCAGGTCAGTGTAAGGGGTGCCGCGTGGACTGCCAAAATGTAATTAAAACAGGTCAAGTACCTCTCATGGCGCGCAGGTGCAGATCCAAGGCTCGTCAGCCCGTTGGCTCAAGGGAGCCGTAATAAATTGTGCAAAGGTAGGTCGCACACTGCTCGTCACACCAGCAAGTTGCCCCAAGGAACTGTGGTAAATGTAGTGGCGACGGCGAGTACGCCTATGCCACGATGTATAAAGAACAGTATGTGTTGCGTTAGCCATCCCTGGACACGTGTTTCGAGGTAGTTGCCTCTCGTCAGCAGGGAGCAGGTCAGTGTAAGGGGTGCCGCGTGGACTGCCAAAATGTAATTAAAACAGGTCAAGTACCTCTCATGGCGCGCAGGTGCAGATCCAAGGCTCGTCAGCCCGTTGGCTCAAGGGAGCCGTAATAAATTGTGCAAAGGTAGGTCGCACACTGCTCGTCACACCAGCAAGTTGCCCCAAGGAACTGTGGTAAATGTAGTGGTGACGGCGAGTACGCCTATGCCACGATGTATAAAGAACAGTATGTGTTGCGTTAGCCATCCCTGGACACGTGTTTCGAGGTAGTTGCCTCTCGTCAGCAGGGAGCAGGTCAGTGTAAGGGGTGCCGCATGGACTGCCAAAATGTAATTAAAACAGGTCAAGTACCTCTCATGGCGCGCAGGTGCAGATCCAAGGCTCGTCAGCCCGTTGGCTCAAGGGAGCCGTAATAAATTGTGCAAAGGTAGGTCGCACACTGCTCGTCACACCAGCAAGTTGCCCCAAGGAACTGTGGTAAATGTAGTGGCGACGGCGAGTACGCCTAGGCCACGATGTATAAAGAACAGTATGTGTTGCGTTAGCCATCCCTGGACACGTGTTTCGAGGTAGTTGCCTCTCGTCAGCAGGGAGCAGGTCAGTGTAAGGGGTGCCGCGTGGACTGCCAAAATGTAATTAAAACAGGTCAAGTACCTCTCATGGCGCGCAGGTGCAGATCCAAGGCTCGTCAGCCCGTTGGCTCAAGGGAGCCGTAATAAATTGTGCAAAGGTAGGTCGCACACGGCTCGTCACACCAGCAAGTTGCCCCAAGGAACTGTGGTAAATGTAGTGGCGACGGTGAGTACGCCTATGCCACGGTGTATAAAGAACAGTATGTGTTGCGTTAGCCATCCCTGGACACGTGTTTCGAGGTAGTTGCCTCTCGTCAGCAGGGAGCAGGTCAGTGTAAGGGGTGCCGCGTGGACTGCCAAAATGTAATTAAAACAGGTCAAGTACCTCTCATGGCGCGCAGGTGCAGATCCAAGGCTCGTCAGCCCGTTGGCTCAAGGGAGCCGTAATAAATTGTGCAAAGGTAGGTCGCACACTGCTCGTCACACCAGCAAGTTGCCCCAAGGAACTGTGGTAAATGTAGTGGCGACGGCGAGTACGCCTATGCCACGATGTATAAAGAACAGTATGAGTTGCGTTAGCCATCCCTGGACACGTGTTTCGAGGTAGTTGCCTCTCGTCAGCAGGGAGCAGGTCAGTGTAAGGGGTGCCGCGTGGACTGCCAAAATGTAATTAAAACAGGTCAAGTACCTCTCATGGCGCGCAGGTGCAGATCCAAGGCTCGTCAGCCCGTTGGCACAAGGGAGCCGTAATAAATTGTGCAAAGGTAGGTCGCACACTGCTCGTCACACCAGCAAGTTGCCCCAAGGAACTGTGGTAAATGTAGTGGCGACGGCGAGTACGCCTATGCCACGATGTATAAAGAACAGTATGTGTTGCGTTAGCCATCCCTGGACACGTGTTTCGAGGTAGTTGCCTCTCGTCAGCAGGGAGCAGGTCAGTGTAAGGGGTGCCGCGTGGACTGCCAAAATGTAATTAAAACAGGTCAAGTACCTCTCATGGCGCGCAGGTGCAGATCCAAGGCTCGTCAGCCCGTTGGCTCAAGGGAGCCTTAATAAATTGTGCAAAGGTAGGTCGCACACTGCTCGTCACACCAGCAAGTTGCCCCAAGGAACTGTGGTAAATGTAGTGGCGACGGCGAGTACGCCTATGCCACGATGTATAAAGAACAGTATGTGTTGCGTTAGCCATCCCTGGACACGTGTTTCGAGGTAGTTGCCTCTCGTCAGCAGGGAGCAGGTCAGTGTAAGGGGTGCCGCGTGGACTGCCAAAATGTAATTAAAACAGGTCAAGTACCTCTCATGGCGCGCAGGTGCAGATCCAAGGCTCGTCAGCCCGTTGGCTCAAGGGAGCCGTAATAAATTGTGCAAAGGTAGGTCGCACACTGCTCGTCACACCAGCAAGTTGCCCCAAGGAACTGTGGTAAATGTAGTGGCGACGGCAAGTACGCCTATGCCACGATGTATAAAGAACAGTATGTGTTGCGTTAGCCATCCCTGGACACGTGTTTCGAGGTAGTTGCCTCTCGTCAGCAGGGAGCAGGTCAGTGTAAGGGGTGCCGCGTGGACTGCCAAAATGTAATTAAAACAGGTCAAGTACCTCTCATGGCGCGCAGGTGCAGATCCAAGGCTCGTCAGCCCGTTGGCTCAAGGGAGCCGTAATAAATTGTGCAAAGGTAGGTCGCACACTGCTCGTCACACCAGCAAGTTGCCCCAAGGAACTGTGGTAAATGTAGTGGCGACGGCGAGTACGCCTATGCCACGATGTATAAAGAACAGTATGTGTTGCGTTAGCCATCCCTGGACACGTGTTTCGAGGTAGTTGCCTCTCGTCAGCAGGGAGCAGGTCAGTGTAAGGGGTGCCGCGTGGACTGCCAAAATGTAATTAAAACAGGTCAAGTACCTCTCATGGCGCGCAGGTGCAGATCCAAGGCTCGTCAGCCCGTTGGCTCAAGGGAGCCGTAATAAATTGTGCAAAGGTAGGTCGCACACTGCTCGTCACACCAGCAAGTTGCCCCAAGGAACTGAGGTAAATGTAGTGGCGACGGCGAGTACGCCTATGCCATGATGTATAAAGAACAGTATGTGTTGCGTTAGCCATCCCTGGACACGTGTTTCGAGGTAGTTGCCTCTCGTCAGCAGGGAGCAGGTCAGTGTAAGGGGTGCCGCGTGGACTGCCAAAATGTAATTAAAACAGGTCAAGTACCTCTCATGGCGCGCAGGTGCAGATCCAAGGCTCGTCAGCCCGTTGGCTCAAGGGAGCCGTAATAAATTGTGCAAAGGTAGGTCGCACACTGCTCGTCACACCAGCAAGTTGCCCCAAGGAACTGTGGTAAATGTAGTGGCGACGGCGAGTAGGCCTATGCCACGATGTATAAAGAACAGTATGTGTTGCGTTAGCCATCCCTGGACACGTGTTTCGAGGTAGTTGCCTCTCGTCAGCAGGGAGCAGGTCAGTGTAAGGGGTGCCGCGTGGACTGCCAAAATGTAATTAAAACAGGTCAAGTACCTCTCATGGCGCGCAGGTGCAGATCCAAGGCTCGTCAGCCCGTTGGCTCAAGGGAGCCGTAATAAATTGTGCAAAGGTAGGTCGCACACTGCTCGTCACACCAGCAAGTTGCCCCAAGGAACTGTGGTAAATGTAGTGGTGACGGCGAGTACGCCTATGCCACGATGTATAAAGAACAGTATGTGTTGCGTTAGCCATCCCTGGACACGTGTTTCGAGGTAGTTGCCTCTCGTCAGCAGGGAGCAGGTCAGTGTAAGGGGTGCCGCATGGACTGCCAAAATGTAATTAAAACAGGTCAAGTACCTCTCATGGCGCGCAGGTGCAGATCCAAGGCTCGTCAGCCCGTTGGCTCAAGGGAGCCGTAATAAATTGTGCAAAGGTAGGTCGCACACTGCTCGTCACACCAGCAAGTTGCCCCAAGGAACTGTGGTAAATGTAGTGGCGACGGCGAGTACGCCTAGGCCACGATGTATAAAGAACAGTATGTGTTGCGTTAGCCATCCCTGGACACGTGTTTCGAGGTAGTTGCCTCTCGTCAGCAGGGAGCAGGTCAGTGTAAGGGGTGCCGCGTGGACTGCCAAAATGTAATTAAAACAGGTCAAGTACCTCTCATGGCGCGCAGGTGCAGATCCAAGGCTCGTCAGCCCGTTGGCTCAAGGGAGCCGTAATAAATTGTGCAAAGGTAGGTCGCACACGGCTCGTCACACCAGCAAGTTGCCCCAAGGAACTGTGGTAAATGTAGTGGCGACGGTGAGTACGCCTATGCCACGGTGTATAAAGAACAGTATGTGTTGCGTTAGCCATCCCTGGACACGTGTTTCGAGGTAGTTGCCTCTCGTCAGCAGGGAGCAGGTCAGTGTAAGGGGTGCCGCGTGGACTGCCAAAATGTAATTAAAACAGGTCAAGTACCTCTCATGGCGCGCAGGTGCAGATCCAAGGCTCGTCAGCCCGTTGGCTCAAGGGAGCCGTAATAAATTGTGCAAAGGTAGGTCGCACACTGCTCGTCACACCAGCAAGTTGCCCCAAGGAACTGTGGTAAATGTAGTGGCGACGGCGAGTACGCCTATGCCACGATGTATAAAGAACAGTATGTGTTGCGTTAGCCATCCCTGGACACGTGTTTCGAGGTAGTTGCCTCTCGTCAGCAGGGAGCAGGTCAGTGTAAGGGGTGCCGCGTGGACTGCCAAAATGTAATTAAAACAGGTCAAGTACCTCTCATGGCGCGCAGGTGCAGATCCAAGGCTCGTCAGCCCGTTGGCTCAAGGGAGCCGTAATAAATTGTGCAAAGGTAGGTCGCACACTGCTCGTCACACCAGCAAGTTGCCCCAAGGAACTGTGGTAAATGTAGTGGCGACGGCGAGTACGCCTATGCCACGATGTATAAAGAACAGTATGTGTTGCGTTAGCCATCCCTGGACACGTGTTTCGAGGTAGTTGCCTCTCGTCAGCAGGGAGCAGGTCAGTGTAAGGGGTGCCGCGTGGACTGCCAAAATGTAATTAAAACAGGTCAAGTACCTCTCATGGCGCGCAGGTGCAGATCCAAGGCTCGTCAGCCCGTTGGCTCAAGGGAGCCTTAATAAATTGTGCAAAGGTAGGTCGCATACTGCTCGTCACACCAGCAAGTTGCCCCAAGGAACTGTGGTAAATGTAGTGGCGACGGCGAGTACGCCTATGCCACGATGTATAAAGAACAGTATGTGTTGCGTTAGCCATCCCTGGACACGTGTTTCGAGGTAGTTGCCTCTCGTCAGCAGGGAGCAGGTCAGTGTAAGGGGTGCCGCGTGGACTGCCAAAATGTAATTAAAACAGGTCAAGTACCTCTCATGGCGCGCAGGTGCAGATCCAAGGCTCGTCAGCCCGTTGGCTCAAGGGAGCCGTAATAAATTGTGCAAAGGTAGGTCGCACACTGCTCGTCACACCAGCAAGTTGCCCCAAGGAACTGTGGTAAATGTAGTGGCGACGGCAAGTACGCCTATGCCACGATGTATAAAGAACAGTATGTGTTGCGTTAGCCATCCCTGGACACGTGTTTCGAGGTAGTTGCCTCTCGTCAGCAGGGAGCAGGTCAGTGTAAGGGGTGCCGCGTGGACTGCCAAAATGTAATTAAAACAGGTCAAGTACCTCTCATGGCGCGCAGGTGCAGATCCAAGGCTCGTCAGCCCGTTGGCTCAAGGGAGCCGTAATAAATTGTGCAAAGGTAGGTCGCACACTGCTCGTCACACCAGCAAGTTGCCCCAAGGAACTGTGGTAAATGTAGTGGCGACGGCGAGTACGCCTATGCAACGATGTATAAAGAACAGTATGTGTTGCGTTAGCCATCCCTGGACACGTGTTTTGAGGTAGTTGCCTCTCGTCAGCAGGGAGCAGGTCAGTGTAAGGGGTGCCGCGTGGACTGCCAAAATGTAATTAAAACAGGTCAAGTACCTCTCATGGCGCGCAGGTGCAGATCCAAGGCTCGTCAGCCCGTTGGCTCAAGGGAGCCGTAATAAATTGTGCAAAGGTAGGTCGCACACTGCTCGTCACACCAGCAAGTTGCCCCAAGGAACTGTGGTAAATGTAGTGGCGACGGCGAGTACGCCTATGCCACGATGTATAAAGAACAGTATGTGTTGCGTTAGCCATCCCTGGACACGTGTTTCGAGGTAGTTGCCTCTCGTCAGCAGGGAGCAGGTCAGTGTAAGGGGTGCCGCGTGGACTGCCAAAATGTAATTAAAACAGGTCAAGTACCTCTCATGGCGCGCAGGTGCAGATCCAAGGCTCGTCAGCCCGTTGGCTCAAGGGAGCCGTAATAAATTGTGCAAAGGTAGGTCGCACACTGCTCGTCACACCAGCAAGTTGCCCCAAGGAACTGTGGTAAATGTAGTGGCGACGGCGAGTACGCCTATGCCACGATGTATAAAGAACAGTATGTGTTGCGTTAGCCATCCCTGGACACGTGTTTCGAGGTAGTTGCCTCTCGTCAGCAGGGAGCAGGTCAGTGTAAGGGGTGCCGCGTGGACTGCCAAAATGTAATTAAAACAGGTCAAGTACCTCTCATGGCGCGCAGGTGCAGATCCAAGGCTCGTCAGCCCGTTGGCTCAAGGGAGCCGTAATAAATTGTGCAAAGGTAGGTCGCACACTGCTCGTCACACCAGCAAGTTGCCCCAAGGAACTGTGGTAAATGTAGTGGCGACGGCGAGTACGCCTATGCCACGATGTATAAAGAACAGTATGTGTTGCGTTAGCCATCCCTGGACACGTGTTTCGAGGTAGTTGCCTCTCGTCAGCAGGGAGCAGGTCAGTGTAAGGGGTGCCGCGTGGACTGCCAAAATGTAATTAAAACAGGTCAAGTACCTCTCATGGCGCGCAGGTGCAGATCCAAGGCTCGTCAGCCCGTTGGCTCAAGGGAGCCGTAATAAATTGTGCAAAGGTAGGTCGCACACTGCTCGTCACACCAGCAAGTTGCCCCAAGGAACTGTGGTAAATGTAGTGGCGACGGCGAGTACGCCTATGCCTCGAGAGGCAACTACCTCGAAACACGTGTCCAGGGATGGCTAACGCAACACGTACTGTTCTTTTTACACATCGTGGCATAGGCGTACCCGCCGTCGCCACTACATTTCCCACAGTCCTTTGGGGCAACTTGCTGGTGTGACGAGCAGTGTGCGACCTACTTTTGCACAATTTATTACGGCTCCCTTGAGCCAACGGGCTGACGAGCCTTGGATCTGCACCTGCGCGCCATGAGAGGTACTTGACCTGTTTTTAATTACATTTAGGCTGTCCACACGGCACCCCCTTACACTGACCTGCTCCCTGCTGACGAGAGGCAACTACCTCGAAACACGTGTCCAGGGATGGCTAACGCAACACGTACTGTTCTTTTTACACATCGTGGCATAGGCGTACCCGCCGTCGCCACTATATTTCCCACAGTCCTTTGGGGCAACTTGCTGGTGTGAGGAGCAGTGTGCGACCTACTTTTGCACAATTTATTACGGCTCCCTTGAGCCAACGGGCTGACGAGCCTTGGATCTGCACCTGCTTGCCATGAGAGGTACTTGACCTGTTTTTAATTACATTTTGGCAGTCCACACGGCACCCCTTACACTGACCTGCTCCCTGCTGATGAGAGGCAACTACCTCGAAACACGTGTCCAGGGGTGGCTAACGCAACACGTACTGTTCTTTTTACACATCGTGGCATAGGCGTACCCGCCGTCGCCACTACATTTCCCACAGTCCTTTGGGGCAACTTGCTGGTGTGACGAGCAGTGTGCGACCTACTTTTGCACAATTTATTACGGCTCCCTTGAGCCAATGGGCTGACGAGCCTTGGATCTGCACCTGCGCGCCATGAGAGGTACTTGACCTGTTTTTAATTACATTTTGGCAGTCCACACGGCACCCCCTTACACTGACCTGCTCCCTGCTGACGAGAGGCAACTACCTCGAAACACGTGTCCAGGGATGGCTAACGCAACACGTACTGTTCTTTTTACACATCGTGGCATAGGCGTACCCGCCGTCGCCACTACATTTCCCACAGTCCTTTGGGGCAACTTGCTGGTGTGACGAGCAGTGTGCGACCTACTTTTGCACAATTTATTACGGCTCCCTTGAGCCAACGGGCTGACGAGCCTTGGATCTGCACCTGAGCGCCATGAGAGGTACTTGACCTGTTTTTAATTACATTTTGGCAGTCCACACGGCACCCCCTTACACTGACCTGCTCCCTGCTGACGAGAGGCAACTACCTCGAAACACGTGTCCAGGGATGGCTAACGCAACACGTACTGTTCTTTTTACACATCGTGGCATAGGCGTACCCGCCGTCGCCACTACATTTCCCACAGTCCTTTGGGGCAACTTGCTGGTGTGACGAGCAGTGTGCGACCTACTTTTGCACAATTTATTACGGCTCCCTTGAGCCAACGGGCTGACGAGCCTTGGATCTGCACCTGCGCGCCATGAGAGGTACTTGACCTGTTTTTAATTACATTTTGGCAGTCCACACGGCACCCCCTTACACTGACCTGCTCCCTGCTGACGAGAGGCAACTACCTCGAAACCCGTGTCCAGGGATGGCTAACGCAACACGTACTGTTCTTTTTACACATCGTGGCATAGGTGTTCCCGCCGTCGCCACTACATTTCCCACAGTCCTTTGGGGCAACTTGCTGGTGTGACGAGCAGTGTGCGACCTACTTTTGCACAATTTATTACGGCTCCCTTGAGCCAACGGGCTGACGAGCCTTGGATCTGCACCTGCGCGCCATAAGAGGTACTTGACCTGTTTTTAATTACATTTTGGCAGTCCACACGGCACCCCCTTACACTGACCTGCTCCCTGCTGATGAGAGGCAACTACCTCGAAACACGTGTCCAGGGATGGCTAACGCAACACGTACTGTTCTTTTTACACATCGTGGCATAGGCGTACCCGCCGTCACCACTACATTTCCCACAGTCCTTTGGGGCAACTTGCTGGTGTGACGAGCAGTGTGCGACCTACTTTTGCACAATTTATTACGGCTCCCTTGAGCCAACGGGCTGACGAGCCTTGGATCTGCACCTGCGCGCCATGAGAGGTACTTGACCTGTTTTTAATTACATTTTGGCAGTCCACACGGCACCCCCTTACACTGACCTGCTCCCTGCTGACGAGAGGCAACTACCTCGAAACACGTGTCTAGGGATGGCTAACGCAACACGTACTGTTCTTTTTACACATCGTGGCATAGGCGTACCCGCCGTCGCCACTACATTTCCCACAGTCCTTTGGGGCAACTTGCTGGTGTGACGAGCAGTGTGCGACCTACTTTTGCACAATTTATTACGGCTCCCTTTAGCCAACGGGCTGACGAGCCTTGGATCTGCACCTGCGCGCCATGAGAGGTACTTGACCTGTTTTTAATTACATTTTGGCAGTCCACACGGCACCCCCTTACACTGACCTGCTCCCTGCTGACGAGAGGCAACTACCTCGAAACACGTGTCCAGGGATGGCTAACGCAACACGTACTGTTCTTTTTACACATCGTGGCATAGGCGTACCCGCCGTCGCCACTACATTTCCCACAGTCCTTTGGGGCAACTTGCTGGTGTGACGAGCAGTGTGCGACCTACTTTTGCACAATTTATTACGGCTCCCTTGAGCCAACGGGCTGACGAGCCTTGGATCTGCACCTGCGCGCCATGAGAGGTACTTGACCTGTTTTTAATTACATTTTGGCAGTCCACACGGCACCCCCTTACACTGACCTGCTCCCTGCTGACGAGAGGCAACTACCTCGAAACACGTGTCCAGGGATGGCTAACGCAACACGTACTGTTCTTTTTACACATCGTGGCATAGGCGTACCCGCCGTCGCCACTACATTTCCCACAGTCCTTTGGGGCAACTTGCTGGTGTGACGAGCAGTGTGCGACCTACTTTTGCACAATTTATTACGGCTCCCTTGAGCCAACGGGCTGACGAGCCTTGGATCTGCACCTGCGCGCCATGAGAGGTACTTGACCTGTTTTTAATTACATTTTGGCAGTCCACACGGCACCCCCTTACACTGACCTGCTCCCTGCTGACGAGAGGCAACTACCTCGAAACACGTGTCCAGGGATGGCTAACGCAACACGTTACTGTTCTTTTTACGCATCGTGGCATAGGCGTACCCGCCGTAGCCACTACATTTCCCACAGTCCTTTGGGGCAACTTGCTGGTGTGACGAGCAGTGTGCGACCTACTTTTGCACAATTTATTACAGCTCCCTTGAGCCAACGGGCTGACGAGCCTTGGATCTGCACCTGCGCGCCATGAGAGGTACTTGACCTGTTTTTAATTACATTTTGGCAGTCCACACGGCACCCCCTTACACTGACCTGCTCCCTGCTGACGAGAGGCAACTACCTCGAAACACGTGTCCAGGGATGGCTAACGCAACACGTACTGTTCTTTTTACACATCGTGGCATAGGCGTACCCGCCGTCGCCACTACATTTCCCACAGTCCTTTGAGGCAACTTGCTGGTGTGACGAGCAGTGTGCGACCTACTTTTGTACAAATGTTTTATATTACTGAGACTGGGTAAGATGGTTTCTTAGAAAATAGCAGGCACCTGAGATCTGCACATTGTCATTGGTGATTCTGACTCCTGATTTTAAGTCTTTTTTTGGATCATGATGCTGTTGTGAGATGATGCTGGTAGACGTGTTTTAGCTGGGCACAGGCTCCATGGATTGGTTCAACATCATTTTCTCCCCCGCTGTCTTCACTTTTTGGATGTTTTCTCCAACATCCCTGCAAAATCCGCCCTTTCAGTGTTTGTACCATTTTTTAGATGAATAGTAGACTTTTTTTTTTAAATGATATGTTCTTAGCAACAGTCTCTAAATGTCTTTCAACATCAGCCATAGTGCCATGGATTTTGCTTACTTTCCATGGTGAGAAGTCGAAGACCAGGTGCCATTTGCTGCATGCATGGCAGTACTTGACTATCATCAACTTTCCTTCAATTATCTTTGCCTGAATGACTCAGCAATTGGCAATTAAGTGGCTTTTCTTCTCTTTTTTGCATGCTAGTATGACAGACTCCTCATAACTGATGATGAGAGATGGCATCTCCTATGACCCGCCTCAAGCATAACTGGGCGGGCACGCATCCTCTGGTCGAATGGAATGTAGAGTGATATTCCCCTAGAAAAGTGTACATTGCTAGTTCAATGTTCTGTTTCATGGCATGTGCAATCCCAATGGTCTTCTTAATAGTTTGCATGAATAGCTCTGCTTCTGAATATTTGGGGAACAAATCAGCATAATCTTGAGATGCATTATGCTGGGAGGGTTCTAGGATTGTCCCCACTCTTGTCCCTGAAACGGGGAACTATTGTGAGGTCAAGTTGTTGGATCAGTCCATGGGTGTCTATGATTTTTCCATCAATGGGATAACTTCTATATTAGACGTTGAAGGAATGAGCTCCATTTTGGGATACTTGGAGTAGTTGTTAATGATGACTAGAAGGTAAACAAAATACAAGGACGCCTGGGTCTAGATTTGACGCACACTTACAAATTCACTACTCCTTTTACAACACAAAATAAAGTCAATAAGTTAGTGATTCAGAAGGGAGGAGTGGCCACCACAACAATACTCAACAAACAAACGTATGACAGTATGTATGCAAATCCTTTGTGAATTCAATATATTATGAAATAAATTATTTTATAAAGTTGTATATAAGTCCTTGCATTGTTTTATTTTTCCTAAACCAATCCGGAGAAATCCTGTAGCCAACACGTATTTTGTGGTGCACAGGATTGGAAGGAAGAAGAGCACTCTCTTGAATCAAGGGTCAAAGACATCTCATAAGATTGATTTTGTGGAGGCTAAACAAGCATAGTACAGTACTTAGGATTTATGGTTTGCAAGGATTTTCTTTGGGTACTCTCTATCATTGATACTGGCATTCTTGAATTAAAGGTTTTTGCCCTGAAGAAGTTGATGGTATTCAGGCACAGACAACGAAACACGTATTAGCTTGAATATCAATGTGAATTTGTTCAAGAAAAATAAACAACACAAGGAATTATATAAAATTCTATATGGTAATTTCTTTAATAGCAGACGGAGTGCTCAAAGGTTTCATACATTTACGACTAGAAAGTGTCTGCTGTTGGGAAGGCTGCCAAAGCCTGCATTGACATGAACAGAATTTAACTGAAGGATGTCTTCTTCAGGAGGCAGATCTGGTGTAATGGTGCACACTCACTTGGAGGGTGTTGGTAGTCTGTGGCAGGGGGAATAGGCTGTTGCTGAGCAGTAAACAATTACTGAAGTGTTTTTGTTTTCTGCAGGGCGAGCATTTCTTCCCATGAGTGGGGAAAATGCATGAAGCTGGAAACAGACCACAGCAGTGGCCACATTGGGAGTTCTTTGGTGGCCATGACATTGTCTTTTTTTGTTGGCAACTTTCTTTGTTATGTTATGTTAAATATACTTCTATAGGGCGCGTCTACCCATAGGTGTGTTGGCACTTGTGGGTCATGAGCTACTAAGCTAGAGCATTACTGATTCTTAAACAGCCAGGTCTTAAGTTCCCTCCTGAAGGCGAGAAGGGTGGGTATGGACCTAAGATACAATGAGATGGAGTTCTACAGCTTAGGTGTGCTGTTAATGAAACTCCTTCCTCCCCATTTCACTTTCCTGATTCTTATGGCGGTAATCAATTTTGCATTGGTCGATCGTAGAAGTCTACTTGGTAAATGCCAGTTAAAAACCTTCCACAGGAATTTCGGTTCTTCTCTGTGCAAGGCTTTATGGACCAAACAGAGTGCCTTGAATTTAATCCTTTGTCGCACCTGGAGCCAGTGCAGCTCCCGAATGCCTGCGGATATCGACTGGTATTTGGGGATGTCCAAAGTCAATGTGGCTGCTGCATTCTGCACCGCCTGGAGCTTATCAAGTAGTTTAACCTGGAGATTCATATACAAGCCATTACAAGAGTCCAGTTTTGACAAAATTAGTGAAGAAACAACAGTCTTTCTGGTATCTCTGGAAATAAAAGGAAAATTTTCTGCAAGGTTTTGATTGTGAAAAATGAGGAGGATACTACTTTCGACACCTGTGCCTCATATCTGAGCTCATCATTCATGATAAATCCAAGATTTTTCTAGTTGACTGGTTCAGTTTTGCTGGATGTAGAGAGAACTGCTTTAAGTGAGTAGCTTGGGAGTTAGTTTAGTAGCTCGTGAGTTAGATCCAGGGAGTGTCCAAGCATTAGGATGCAGGGTAGGGCCTTGGAGGTGCGTGTAGGCTGTCTTCGGAGCTTTTACAAAGCATATTCATGAATTAATTGGGCATGTATCTCCTCAGTTTCATCTTACTGAGTACATTGGGTGAGTTGCCTAATCCGGTTGAAGAAGTTGGCAACAGATTATTCTAGCCCTTTTTTGATTAATGAAGCACTCAAAGTCCTGATTTGGTAGCAGGGAAAAGTATGGACTGAGTCTTGTGATGGCTGTGACACATGAGTGGGGGGACTTCCCCAGTAAATGTTCTCAATAGTATTAAAATACCTTTCTTGCTGTCTACGGTGCAAGTTGCACCAAATGTAGTTTCTAGGTGCTCTACCACCAACTTCGATAATTATATTTAATTATTGAAAAATTATTTTTTATTTTAAAATCTTGAAAATATACTTAATTTAAAATAGAGTTAAATTAAATGTGAAAGCCTTTATTACAAAAAAAAATAACTTAATTGACCAAATAACCTCCAGCAAAATGTAATACATGTTAAACAAAATATAAAAATGCTTTTGTTATGGGATTTTTTTTAAAGATAATTTAGGAAATATTGTTAATAAATTAAATAAATATAATTACATTTAGGTGCCGATTCCAATCCTGTAAAACCCGGGTACGATTCGTCATACGGAGCCTTTTCTCCGTACGACTCGTACCCGGGAAACCCACCGTACAATCCGGCAAGTACGATTCGTACAGAAATAGCATTTCCGTACGATTCGTACAAAACACCGTTCGGCTAAAAAATACCTACGAGTCTGATCCTGGACAGCGAGTACACGACGTCCGTACGGAGTCAGGCAGCGTTTTACGGACAAGCAAGTACGATTCGTCCCTACGTCACTCCGCACAGCTATATTTTTACGGCAGCCAGAAAATGCCGGAAAACTGAGTCCGACGCGAAAAAGGAGCACCGGTACGCGACGGACAGCCATGGACCCCATTCTACGTGTCATCCCGGCCCTCTTAGTCTACGACCTGGTGCACCGAACCCGACGCACACGCCGCAGAAGGTGAGAACAACACCCAGGGGCCAAGGGGGGGGTGAGGGGCAGGAAACATACCCCCTACCCAAATTAAAACCTACAATATTGAGGACATACATTACCTCCAGGGTCTGGTCACTCTGGGGGGCGTGTCCACCAATCAGAAGTGGACGTGTATGCGTACCCCTATGGCAACACTACAATAGTGATACGCACCGTACTCACACATCCATAGCGTGGGTACGGTGCGTATCACTATAGTAGTGGTGCCATAGGAGTACGCGTGTGTGTACGGTCCGTACCATGCGTACTCCTACGGCACCACTACTATAGTGATACGGACCGTACACACGCTCTGAGAGCGTGTGTACGGCCCGTACCACGCGTACCCCCATGGCACCACTACTATAGTGATACGGACTGGTCACACGACGTGTGTACGGTCCGTACCACGTGTACTCCTACGGCACCACTACTATAGTGATACGGACCGTACACACGCTCTGAGAGCGTGTGTACCGTCCGTACCATGCGTACCCCCATGACACCACTACTATAGTGATACGGACGTGAGAGCGTGTGTACGGTCTGTACCACGCGCACTCCTACGGCACCACTACTATAGTGATACAGACCGTACACACGACGTGTGTACGGTCCGTACCACGCGTACTCCTATGGCACCATTACTATAGTGATACGGACCGTGCACACACTCTGAGAGCGTGTGTACGGTCCGTACCATGCGTACCCCCACAGCACCACTACTATAGTGATACGGACGTGAGAGCGTGTGTACGGTCCGTTCCACGCGTACTCCTACGGCACCACTACTATAGTGATACGGACCGTACACACAACGTGTGTACGGTCTGTACCACACATACTCCTACGGCACCACTACTATAGTGATACGGACTGTACACACTCTCTGAGAGCGTGTGTGCGGCCCGTGCCACGCGTACTCATACAGCACCACTACTATAGTGATACGGGCCGTACACACGCTCTCAGAGCGTGTGTACGGTGCGTTTCACACGCTTACACTGGTGATAGGAGGTGCACACGAAAGGAATGGAGGTCTCCGACTCGCACAAGGCTGTACATCAAGTCATTGTCATTGCAGACTTTCATGTGCAGGGCCTAGGTGTGTCAGGCTGTGATATTGCACATGTCTCCTCATGTAGTTGCACAATTGATGTGTGATGACCTGTGTACACATGTCATGTGTGATGAGGCACTATGTGGCACACTTCCCCTTCACACTTTGCACATGTGTGCCTGTAGTACAAACGTGTCAAGCACAGCATCACTGGTATGGCACAGTCACCACCACCCGCAACTGTCCCCTGATGCCAGGGACAGGGACACTAACAACTGACATTTCACGATCAGCGTGCCCCGATGTGACTATGTCATGTGTGTGTCATGTGTTCCCATGAGCTTGCTGTTAGTGTTCCGTCAACTACATCTGCTGTTGCTGCATCCAACATGTGTTTGTGTGGAGATGGGCATGGCACACATCTACGCACACCATGCCACATGTGGATTCCCACGTAAGCGGGGTCTGTATGCATCGGACATGATATTTTCACATGAGGACATATCTGCGTCGTCTCAATGTCTGTGTTTTCTGTTTTCACGTGTACCCCTTCATCGCAATGTGTTTGATCTGTACATTTGACATTCCATGTGACCTGTGCGTCTAGCTTGCCGTCAGCTGTCTGTATGAGATGACATCCTTTAAATGCAGCTATGTGGATGTATGTCACTCCTGTGATGTCTCTGGCTGTTCACTCAGACTGGCCCCCAGATCGTTTCAGGGCATGTCATGTAGACTTGCCAATCAACGTGTGTATCTGGCTTTTCGTAGGAGTATCACCAAGCTGGCATACGTGTCCTGGATGTATTGCACAGACCAGACTCTGTATTTAGCTGATGTGTAGTAGCAGTTTAGCATGTGCTCTGTTCATTGACATTGATGTTGTTATGCTCTCAATGTTCGTTATTCAATACAATTTTCTGCAGGGCACCGCCTGTCCCCCGACCAATGCCAGACTTGGGTGCCATGAGGGAACTTGCCTGCATCCGACGTTACAGATTCACTCAACAGTTGATTGAGGACTTGACCGCCAAGCTGGCACCACACCTCCAACCGCGACACAGGTATCCTACTGCGCTGACCCCCAAGATGAAGGTGATGGCAGCCCTACATTTTTTTGCCACAGGTACGTTTCAATTCCCCATAGCTGATGTTGGTGGCATGTCACAGACAATGTTCAGCCGTGTCCTGCGTGATGTTTTGGCAGCCATGTTGGAGCACCTTGATGAATTCATCCATTTTCCTACTCCTGAGGAGTTGACAGGTGTCAAGGGTGATTTCTATGCCCTGGGAGGGATGCCCCATGTCATTGGGTCCATTGATGGGACACATGTGGCTTTGGTACCACCACAGGCACAGGAGGTAGCCTATCACAACCGTAAACATTACCACTCTATAAATGCCCTTGTGGTGTGTCTTGCTAACATGCTGATTTCCCATGTCTGTGCACATTTTCCAGGGTCAGCACACGATGCCTACATCATGAGGCATAGCAGTGTGCCACAAATGATGCTGCGGCTGCACAACGAACGAGCATGTCTTGTTGGTGGGTATACTCTGTTTGTCCTGTGTGTTGCGGTACCTTTGGCTCTTACGGCATCTCCTGACCCACTTATTTACATGATGTTTCCATGTAGGGGACTCCGGCAATCCCAACATGCCATGGCTGATGACGCCTCTCCGCAACCCAAGATCAGCTGCAGAGCACCGGTACAACAATGCACACGGGCAGACCAGGCGAGTGATTGAGAGGATGTTTGGCCTCCTGAAGAGCCGATTCCGGTGCCTTCACAAGACAGGCGGGTCCCTCCCATATGCACCGGCGAAGGTCTGCAAAATCTTCCTCTTGTGCTGCATGCTGCACAACATGGCAGTGGAGAAGGCAGTGCCACTTATCCTGGAGCAGGATGAGCAGGAACATCCACCTGTGGAGGATGAAGGGCTTGGTCACAAGGCAAGTGAGGAGGAGGAGGAGGAGGATATCCGGAGTCAGCTCATACGCAACTTCTTCTCATAATGGTGAGTCACTGGGTCTGAGTGTGCACGCTTGGAGCCTTGGGTGGCATGTATTGCAATGTGTGTGTCCAGCTGACTGTATGCTAAGTGACTTAGATGTGTGTTCTGATGTGTCACTCGAGTGATGATGTAATTCCACACATTTTAGCAGAGACACTTCTTTTAAATTAGCATGGGGACAACATTGTTTATGTTTAGTATATGACCATGTATGTGGAGAAAAATCTTTTATCTGACTTCTTGTGTGTCTGTCATTCCCAGGTTCTTGCGCATGTTGTCTGCTCGTGTCATCGTTGTCCTCCTGCTATTCCTCATGAGTATTGCAACGTATACTGAATCAGCGTTCCATGCACGGACATGGGGAAATATCATTTTGGGTAAGGATTGCAGCAAGGCATTTTGGGGGTGGTACGTGTTTGGAATGTGTGGGAACTGCTTCTGTGCATATTGTGTTACCATGCATACATGTCGACTCACCATGGGGCACATAACATGTAGCATGACTCCCATGAATTGATAGTCACCCTTCGTGACAGTCATCTGTAATGGATTTGGATTCTGATGAAGGCATCAATGTGTGTAAAACTTCCCTCTGAAACATATGGCATGCTACAGGTGGACATAGTGTGGGACATCCCCATAACAGGCTCAATGGGGAATTGCAGCCTCTCCGTGTGCAGCAGGAGGTGTTTGGCTCATCCCCTTAACTTGTGTGCCAGTTCATTTGGATTTTCAACATCCGTGTTGTGCAGGGGGTGTCCAGCGTAGGTCCCGCATGTTCAGTCAAAGGACCTGTGAATCTGTTCATATTGATGCATTTCCCTTAGTGTGAGCTTGAGTAATAAAGGTGTTCCTCACCCTCCAAAGTGCCTTATCTCTGTCAATGCAGGTCTCTTGCCACTTTGCATGCGTCATCTCTGGCATAGTTGTCAAAGATTGTGCATATGAGTGTATGTGTAGTTCGGCAACATGCATGCAGTTCTTCATGGCTAATAATCTCTATTATGCATGAAGTCCATGGTTGTGTATGTATTTGGGCAGGTTGTTCCCCCCAACGGGCCGTCAACGCCTGCTGAGGGTGTGTCTCCTGTGCGCAGCTCGGCCTTCTGTTTTCTGATCCTGTGTCAGTCATCTTTGGTGATTGTTCATCCATTTTCTCTGGGTGAGCCATGAGTAACCTGACACTCCTTCCTTTACATACGCCTGTTGCAGTTGTCCTTTCTGACATCCTTGTCTTTGTGTGCTACTTTCGGCCTAGTTTCCAGTACATGCCGCCTGCTGCTGCGGCCCCTGCGGCAAGGGCCCACCAAATTCCCAGATTCTGCAACCCACATGCCTCCAAGATGCTCCTCCCTTCCTCCCTGCACCCATTCATTAGGCTGTCATCAGCTTGTCTATGCCACTGTTGCGGCCACGCGGTGCCAAAGGCAGGACCGTCAGCGCATGCAACGTGCACATTGCATGACCCTCATGTCCTTGCATGACCCACAGCACACAACAGTCTCATGTTGCAGCCACCCTCCAAGCAATGTCCAACCAAAATTCAACCGCCTGCTCTCAGGGACACCCTAAGCGCACACACGACACCTTCGCATGCTGAGTGAGCAACTCCAACTGCCTACACAGCGTTGCCCCGCCTTCCAGGCCCTGTCACACCAACCAGGTCATGTCCCTCCTACTCCACACCGGCTCCGACCAACAGCACGCTTGGACTCTGTTACCTCCTCAACACAACAGGCCCACACATCACCTTCATGATAGTGACCTGGATAAAAGCATCCTCAGCACACAACTACTTCATTGCCATCTCAGACGGATACAAGAGCACCCGCAGGGATGGCACTAACAATCCCATCGTCACGCACGCACTCACATCCACAGGGTACATGTGGCTGTGGGCCAGGAACTTCTGGCTGGATGAGAACCACACCAGCATCCATCATTGGTCCATCCACATTAGCATCCACGTCTCCGACGAGCAACACACTGCCACACACCCCGCTACCAATCCCCCAAAGATGCTTGATGTAAGTCAACACAGACATGCTGTGTGGGACACTGGAACCAACACCACCGCCACACCCTGCAACCTCACACACTGGATCAGCAACTGATCCAACAATCTAGCCACGTTGACGGACTTTCCTGTGACGCACATCAACAATTAAGCCACCTGGGACAAGGCAGACCTACTGGACTCATACACATCTAGCAGGACTCGTGTGCACAGCTTGCAACACAAATAACCATCAGTGGCCTTACAACCCTGGAAAACGGCACACACAGCCATCACCATATCATCAGCAAGGACAATTGGAGATCCTTCAGATGGGGCCGAGGCCAAAAAACCGCACGACATCAAGGAGCTCATCAGCATTGTGAGTGCACTGACATCAGCTCTCCATCCAAAAGACACCCCACCCTTGCAAGGCTGAGCCAATCCCTTGCAACTTTCTACCACTGCAAGCTCATGGACATACACGCAGGCCTTGGCACACAGAGGCAGAACGCACTATTATACGCGGGACCAACCCCCCTCAGGTTTTGGACTTCCATCATCAGCAGATACAACACCCGGCTCATGTGCAACATCCCATGGGGATCTCCATCAGGCCCCTTCCCACACAACATCTCAACCACATCATTCCCCATCCTTGTAGCCCCCGTCCAGCACGTCATGTGTGTATCATTGGAGTTAGCCACATTCCATGGTAGATAGAGGCATGCAGTGACCCAGGCCCTTCTTAGACAATGGACGTCAGGCACGCAGGCTCTCAAGGAACATCACCGTGCTTCCCTAGCCAGCAAATGTCATCAGGAAGACAGTCAACGAGCAACTGACAAACTTCCTCCATGCAAAGAGCTCCAGCCAACCTGCACAAGACCATCTTCCACAGTAATCACCCCACTGCAACCGTCATCATTGCCACCAACACTGACAACTTTGCCCTGCTCAACAATGGTGAGGCCACCCCCCTTGACCTCTCCACAGCATTATACATGATGTGCTCACACACTGTCAGCTCACACATCTCCAACACTGGTATCCAGGGGATGGACCAGGATGAAATCACCAAGTAGCTCACCAGCAAGGCCATGGGAGTGGGACTCAAGCCTTCAGCATGTAGTACAGTGGCGTCATCTGGCACATGGCCCAGGGCTCATCTCTCAGCGTGTCAATCTTCAATGTGTCCATGACCCCCCTCTCCACCATCACATGCGCACACAACCCCATCATCATCTCGTATGCCATTGACAGCCAGCTGCTCCTCACCCTCACCAAAGACACAGCCATTGCCAGTTCCAACCTTCAAGAAGGCATGAGGTCCGTTGATGAATGGCTGAACATCAGCCACCTGAGGCTGGACTTGTACAGGACTGAGGTAATCATCTGAGGATTGTCCCCTTACAGCTGGGTCAACTCCTTGTGTCCCACCCACCAGGGCACTGAACCAGCACCCAGTGGCCACGCACGCAAGATGGTGTGCTTCATGGACTCGTTGCTCACAATTGCCATGTAACTCAACACCATCTGTACCTCATGCTGCAACACCCTCCGCATGATGCACATGACCCACAGATAGATCCACTCCAAGGCAAGACAGACCGTCCCCCGGGTCCACGACACCAGCCATGTCAACTACAGCCCCGCCCTCTACGGAGCCAAACTCCCGGAAAACTTGTCCACATCCAGGGTCATCTGCACACCTCAGCTTCAACATCCTGTACCCCAGCCACATCACTGTACACCTGACATAGCTGCAATGGATCACTGTCTGCTGCAGGATGACCTTCACACTCCTCACCCACACTCAGGAGACAGTCCACAACCCCAGACCCCAAACCAACCTTGGACGTCTGTCATCCAAGACCCCGTTGGGCCAACTACGTGCATCCAACCTTGCCCTGGCCAACATTCTTCACATCCACCGAACTACAGCATGCAGGAGATAGTTCTCCCACCTGGCCAAACATACCTGGGACTCCCTCCCTGGGAACCTCCACATGAGCCATGACCTCTCCGCCTTAATGATACTCTTCCAAATTGGTCTGTCCGCACAGTATTCCAAGCCCCCCCTCAGCAGCTTGAGGCCATCATGGGTGAGTATTGTGCTCCATGTCTGTATTGGATGATACATTGTGACCCATGTGTGTCCTGTACCGGACTCAGATCCCAGGGTATGGATGGCTGGAGTTAGTTCAACACTCAGGCATAGTTTGACATTTCCCCACACGTATGTTGTGGACTCATGCAAAATGACTGCAACATCTAATTAAAGAAATTTAGTTTTATTATCGGTGGGGGGAGTGTTTTGTGGGGGAAAAATAGTTGCTACACAGTGTGCCTAGAATCCAAAGTTCACAGGGGTAGATGGGATCCTTGGCATTTGAAGTCATCAGAGTCCAGAACACAGTGTTTGTCATCATTGGTCAGACTGTGACCAGCAAGACCATGTGGCAGAGAATGTCAGTGAATGAGGTGATGCTGTGGCGCATGAAGGCCAGGTGCTAGGCCAGGTGACCTGGGAGATGTGGATGGTCCGCTGCCTCTCACAGTCTTTTCCGTGGACGACCCACCTTCCTCGCGGGACCCTCAGATGCAGGCCTTGACGATGCTTGGGACGCTCCGTCGGACGAATCCTCCTCCTCCTCCCTCCCTGTGGCTGGTGGTGGTCTTCGCCTGGTGGCACAGGGAGGGTTGCCCATGTTGTCGACGATCCGACGGAGTGAACGGCTTATATCCGTTTGCACCGCCAGGAGCTCAGCCAGTCTTGCCTCCATCCGTCCTTGGTGTTCTTGTTGACTGGCGTGTTGCTCGGCCTGCTGGTTCTTAATCTCTGTGAGGGTCTCCACTACCTGGCTGATGGCCCTGGTGTCACGCCGGTATGCATCCATGATGTTGCGTATGTGTGACATACCGGTCCCTTCAGCTGGCTGGTCAGGTTCTCGCCTCCGCCTGCCTCCACTCCCACCACCCCTGCCCACACGAGCCTGGCCTGCCGTTGTGGGCACATCGGGTCTACGGGACCCCTAAGGGATGGCAGTTGCGGGGTTGTCTGCCTCCTCCTGGGTGCCCGGTGAACCTTGTCCCTCCAGGTCAGACTGGCTCAGTTGTTCACTGCGGGCAGGGCTCCTGGGTGTCTCCTGGGATGTGGCAGGAATGGGGGTGGTGGTTGGCACAGATGTTCCTGAAGCAGGTGCTGCAGGGGCTTGGACACCAGAGGGTCCAGGTGGATTGGGGTAATCCGCGGATTGTTGAGAGGCATCGCTGTCGGTGGGCTCAGGTTCCTCCCGAGCCTGGGACTGTGATTCTTCCCCCCCATTGTTGGGGGGAGATCCATGAGGTTGCCCTGTGTGTGAGAGAGAGAAAATGTTAATGCTGTTTCATGCGACATCCATGTTTCATACATATGCAAGTTATCACAATTCCTCCAGGTAGTTGGATGTGCCTAGCATTCTCCTCACTGTTCACTTGTGGATGGGTATGTTGCGGGGGACAGATTGATATGTTCTCATGAGTGTTTGACATGTAGATTTTTGGCTTGGATGCTTCTTTGGCTATGGATTGATCTTGTTGTGTCACATGTCCATTGTGAGAGTGGGTAAATCCATTGCCTGCCCCGGGGGTGTGTGCTTGTGAAAGGGGAGTGTGTGACAGGGCCTGCTGGTGGGTGTAGTGTGATTTGGCAGTGGGTCTCCCAGGTGATGTATCTGTCCCCCCATGGAGCATGCTGTCATGACAGTGAGTGTGAGTTCCTATCCTAGATATCTGAGCTTGTTGTGTTGGTGTTTGAGTTTGCAGTGGTCACAGGAGGGCCTTGTGCTGCCTACAGCAGGGCCAAGTGTCAGCTACCTTGTCAGTACTTTGCCAGTCCCTGTGCATTGAGCATGGGGCATGGGTATGTCCCTGGGCCATATGGGCTGAGGGCAATGGTGTCTGATTCAGAGTTGAACAATGTGTTTTGTGAGCCCCACCCTCCCAGCATCCCGGACATCCAGTCTTGGGTTAGTGCTTCGTGTAGCCTGGGACATGGCATGGCCTTGCTTTGTGAATGGGGCATACACATGTTAGTGGAATGAGTGTTGTTTTTGAGTGTGATTGTGTCCGGTGAGGGCTTGGGGATAGTTGCGTGCATTTGGTGTAGTTGGGGTGTGGATGCCATTACCCCCATGTTACATAAGTTGTTTGTGTACTCACCAGGCTCTGCAACTCCTTCGAGTCCGTGTACTCCCACCGGCGGCAGCAGGGCCATCACCTTCTCCTCCCAGGGATGGTAATGTACCGGTCTGCGGGGCAGCCCACCTCCAGTGATGTTGCTCTGGGCGTAGTCCTCGTTCATTTTCCGCTTGACTGCCCTCCGCAGATCGTACCACCTGGCTTGGCATTCATTCCTGGTCCTTCTGATGGGTGCAACAGCATTCACCCTATCGATGATCCTCTGCCACAGGCGTGATTTTTCGGCTATGCTGGTCTGTCTGACCAATATTCCAAAGAGCTGTGGCTCGACTCGATTTCTTCGTTGACAAGGATGTCCAGCTCCTCCCTTGTGAACTTTGGATTCTTGTCTGTGGGCATGGTGTGGGGTTAGGGTGTGGATGGTTGTGGGTGTGCGGGTGTGAATGTGAAGGTGTGTGTGGGAATGTGAAGAGGGGGTATGTGTGAAGGAGTTTGTGTGAAGGTGTATATGTTAAGGTGTATGGGTGCAGTTGTTGGGGTGTGCTCTGTAGCTGCAGTGAGTCTGTTGCAAAGGCTCATGGTTTGTGTGTGTGGGCCCTTTTTATTGGTCCATTTGTGGGTGTGTTATAAGAGGTGGTTGTGATTTTGGGCCTCTGTTTGCCTGTTTGGATGTGCCAGGTCAGTCATTTCGATGTTTTTTCTACTGTAGACATGTTTTGTGGTGTTGTGCGAGTCGAATTGACCCTCCTTGTGCTGTTTTACAGTGTCCTGGTTCAGTACGAGTCGTTTTCGCGTATGTAAGGTGCGTACATACGCGATGTTGTACCGTGCTCGCATACGCAATGTTGTTGTAAGGTCCGTACATACAAGATGCTGGGGTACGGTGCTGGGGTACGGTGCGTCCAAGTAGGAGCTGGGGTACGGTGTTAGGGTTCGGTGCGGGGGTACGGTGCGTCCAGGTACAGTGCTGGGGTACGGTGCTGGGGTACGGTGCATCCAAGTACGGGGCTGGGATACGGTGCTGTGGTACGGTGCGTACAATGTACGGTGCTGGGGTACGGTGCATACAAGTACGGGGCTGGGGTACGGTGCGTCCAAGTATTGGGCTGGGGTACGGTGCGTCCAAGTACGGGGCTGGGGTACGGTGCTGGGGTACGGTGCGTCCAAGTAAGGGCTGGGGTACAGTGCTGGGGTACGGTGCGTACAAGTACCGGGCTGGGGTACGGTGCGTCCAAGTACGGGGCTGGGGTACGGTGCTGGGGTACGGTGCTGGGGTACGGGGCTGGGGTACGGTGCGTCCAAGTTCGCTACGTACGGGACGTTTTAGATACGCTTGTGTATTCGGAAGGGCGGTACGGATCGTACTTGTGCGCTCGGACTTCAGTTTTACGATTTGTACGTAAAACTGTCCGGGTACGTCTCGTAGACCTTTTCCCGATGCGATTCGTATGTATTTTTCACGTACGAATCGTACTTCACCGGTGGGACGGGACTTGTACGATTCATACGTAAAAATATACGGATACGAGTCGCACGGGAAATTTTTTTACCGGATCGGAATCGGCACCTTAATGTGTTCTTTATTAGTTCTGTGTTCTATATCAAAAAGAAATATTTTCCATTATTTTACATGTATTTATTATATAAAAATTTGTATTTTTAAATTATAAAATTTAATCATTTTCTGTATACTTTCCCATATGAAGATCTCCATCACTGTGGTGAAAATCTCTATCTATGAGAGAAAAGTTATTAGTAGTAACTTTGTACCTGCAATTCAAGCTTAGATACCCCCTATCTGACTTGAGGGAATGGAGACTGTACCTCTAACTTGTAAGTGCAGTGGTAGATTTACAACACCTGAGTTGATTTACACAGGTACATTTACTTTGTGAATCAGGCCCTGAGTGTTCACCAGAAAACCTGTCTTAATCATTTTCTTTTTTTTTCCAGAAGAAATAGTGTGAAAGAAGAACAGTCACTTTGTGGGAAAAAAACCAAGGGCGTAATACTGGCCTCTGCACCCCTGGGACGTAGGGGGTTCCCGAGCCTACCAGGGGCTCCTCACTCAGCCGAGTGCCAATGGATGGTTTACAGACAAAGGTGCCGATTCGGATCCTGGAAAAATTTCCCCCGTCCGAATAGAATCTGGACTTTTTTCCGTCCGAATCGTACAAGAAGCATACAAACTGCCAAGTACGATTCGCATGGGAAAAACTTCATACGAATCACATCCGGAAAAGTTCCCCACACGTCCTCGGGTCGGAAATTGTGTCCGACACATCCCCGGACGATTTACCGTACGAGTCGGAAAAATGAAGTCCGACCGCGCAAGTACGATCACTCCCGTCCTTTCGATTTCACAACTGTATGGAAAAAACACCGTACGGACCGAACTCCCATAGCAAGCATGGAGACACGTGGCCGCATACGCGCCGAACACCCCACCACAGACCCCGCATGTACGCGCAAAATGCCCCCCGGCCGCGGATGTACGCGCTGAACCCCCACCAGTGTATGCATGGAGCGTACCCCCACCCATGTATGCATGGAGCGTACCAACACCCCACCTGTGTATGTACGGACCGTACCCCCACCCCACCAGTGTATGTACGGACCGTACCCCCACCCGTGTATGAATGGAGCATACCAACACCCCACCAGTGTATGTACGGACCGTACCCCCACCCGTGTATGAATGGAGCGTACCAACACCCCACCCGTGTATGTATGGACCGTACCCCCACCCCACCCATGTATGTACAGACCGTACCCCCACCCGTGTATGAATGGAGCGTACCCCCACCCCACCAGTGTATGTACGGACCGTACCCCCACCCCACCAGTGTATGTACGGACCGTACCCCCACCCGTGTATGAATGGAGCGTACCCCCACCCCACCAGTGTATATACGGACCGTACCCCCACCCCACCAGTGTATGTACGGACCATACCCCCACCCGTGTATGAATGGAGCGTACCCCCATCCCACCAGTGTATGTACGGACCGTACCCCCACCCGTGTATGTACGGACCGTACCCCCACCCGTGTATGAATGGAGCGTACCAACACCCCACCAGTGTATGTACGGACCATACCCCCACCCGTGTATGTACGGACCGTACCCCCACCCGTGTATGAATGGAGCGTACCAACACCCCACCAGTGTATGTACGGACCGTACCCCCACCCGTGTATGAATGGAGCATACCCCCACCCCACCAGTGTATGTACGGACCGTACCCCCACCCCACCAGTGTATGTACGGACCGTACCCCCACCCGTGTATGTACGGACCGTACCCCCACCCGTGTATGTACGGACCGTACCCCCACCCGTGTATGAATGGTGCGTTCCCCCACCCGTGTATGAATGGAGCATACCAACACCCCACCAGTGTATGTACGGACCGTACCCCCACCCGTGTATGTACGGACCGTACCCCCACCCGTGTATGTACGGACCGTACCCCCACACGTGTATGAATGGAGCGTACCAACACCCCACCAGTGTATGTACGGACCGTACCCCCACCCGTGTATGAATGGAGCGTACCAACTCCCCACCCGTGTATGTACGGACCCTACACCCAGCCCCCCTTGTATGTACCGTGCGAAATACCACCACCGATGGACGGTGCGGACCAACACCCTGCCCGTGTTCGTACGCACCCTACCCCAGGCCCACACACCAGCACCCTCACCCAACATCGGGCATGTACGAGTCGTACTAAGCCATAGCAAAGGACAGCACTGTACAACAACATGGCCCATGTACGCACCGTACAGAGGCTAAAAACACTCCTACTGAACCAGAACTAACCAAAAAAACACAAGGACAGTCAATCCGAGGCACACAACACCACAAAACATATCCAACAAGGCCAAATACATCCTATACACTGACCTGCAACTGACAAACAGAGAAACAGAGGCCCAAACCACTACCACTCCTTATAACACACCCACCCAAAGTTCAAACACAGCCACACCCACAAATGGACCAATAAAAAGGCCCAACACACACAAACCATGATCCTTTGCAACAGATCCACTGCTGCCAGACCCCAGAGACAACGCACTGCACCATACTTCAACCATCAATACACCTTACACTTGCACTCCTTCACACAACCACCATCACAAACACCCCCTCATCACATTCACACACACACACCTGCACACCCACAACCATCCACACCCACACCCATCCACACCCCCACCCCCACAACCATCCACACCCACACCCCACACCATGCCCACCAACAAGAATCCAAAGTTCACAAAGGACGAGCTGGAGTCCCTTGTCGACGAAATCATCAGAGTCGAGCCACAGCTCTTCGGAACATTGATCAGACGGACCAGCATATCAGAAAAAACTGCCATGTGGGAGAGGATAGTCAATTCCGTGAATGCTGTTGGGGCCACCAGAAGGACCAGGCATGAGTGCCAAGCCAGGTGGTACGATCTGCGGAGGACGGTCCGCCGCAAAATGACGGACGAGCACAACCAGGCCAACATCACTGGAGGAGGGCTGCCCCGCAGACCGGTACACTACCATCCCTGGGAGGAGAAGGTGAAGGCCACGCTGCCGCCGTTGGTAGTAGACGGACTACAAGGAGTCCGAGAGCCTGGTGAGTACACAAACAACTCACCTCACATGGGGGGAACGCCATATACAACCCAAATACCAATCATGCACGCAACCCCCCCAAAGCCAGCACCGGACACAACCACACTCCAAAAACACACACATGCCACTAGCGCCTCCATGCCCCATGCCCCAAGCAAGGCCATGCCAAGTCACAGGCCACACAAAACACCAACACAAGACAGGATGTCCCTGATGCTGGGAGGGTGGGCCTCAAAACTAACATAGAGCAACTCTGAAGCACACAATAATGCCCTCAGCCCATATGGCTTAGGGCACAGCCATACCAACAGTGTGTCCCCACACAGTACTGTTTTGCCAGCTAATGGTGGCCGCGTTGCAGGACTCATGGGTATGAAGGCACAATTTGCACATAACAGCAGCCAATGAAGACGCAGCACACTGAAAGAGTGTCAGCACACACCGCCACAGCAGCAGCGCAGACTCAGACACTACGCCCAATGGGTGCCGACAGAGAAGAAACAAACCCACATGAACAAGCCAATGGCCTTTGCAAGACCTGCAAACTGTGTGTGCCCAGGAAGCTGGGCTGAGGTGACAGAGGGTGACACACAGAGGGAGGGAGAGGGGCAGAGAGAGGGACAGAGACAGAGGTGGACACAGGGAGACAGACAGAGGGAGGAGGCTGATAGAGGGAGGGAGAAAGGGAGACGGACAGTGGGAGGAGGCTGACAGAGGGAGGGAGAAAGGGAGACGGACAGACGGAGGAGGCTGATAGAGGGAGGGAGAAAGGGAGATGGACAGAGGGAGGAGGCTGACAGAGGGAGGGAGAAAGGGAGATAGAGGGAGACGGACAGTGGGAGGAGGCTGACAGAGGGAGGGAGAAAGGGAGATAGAGGGAGACGGACAGTGGGAGGAGGCTGACAGAGGGAGGGAGAAAGGGAGACAGAGGGAGACGGACAGAGGGAGGAGGCTGACAGAGGGAGGGAGAAAGGGAGACGGACAGAGGGAGGAGGCTGATAGAGGGAGGGAGAAAGGGAGACGGACCGAGGGAGGAGGCTGATAGAGGGAGGGAGAAAGGGAGACGGACAGAGGGAGGAGGCTGACAGAGGGAGGGAGAAAGGGAGATAGAGGGAGACGGACAGTGGGAGGAGACTGACAGAGGGAGGGAGAAAGGGAGATAGAGGGAGACGGACAGTGGGAGGAGGCTGACAGAGGGAGGGAGAAAGGGAGATAGAGGGAGACGGACAGTGGGAGGAGGCTGACAGAGGGAGGGAGAAAGGGAGACAGAGGGACACGGACAGAGGGAGGAGGCTGACAGAGGGAGGGAGAAAGGGAGACGGACAGAGGGAGGAGGCTAATAGAGGGAGGGAGAAAGGGAGACGGACAGAGGGAGGAGGCTGACAGAGGGAGGGAGAAAGGGAGATAGAGGGAGACGGACAGTGGGAGGAGGCTGACAGAGGGAGGGAGAAAGGGAGATAGAGGGAGACGGACAGTGGGAGGAGGCTGACAGAGGGAGGGAGAAAGGGAGACACAGGGAGACGGACAGAGGGAGGAGGCTGACAGAGGGAGGGAGAAAGGGAGACAGACAGAGGGAGGAGGCTGATAGAGGGAGGGAGAAAGGGAGACGGACAGAGGGAGGAGGCTGATAGAGGGAGGGAGAAAGGGAGACGGACAGAGGGAGGAGGCTGACAGAGGGAGGGAGAAAGGGAGATAGAGGGAGACCAAATCACCCTTGGGTGATGTGGCCATGTCCGCTCGTCAGCAGGTGGACTGTGTGCATGTAGACAAGGTTTGGCAGTGCCTTAACCCCCCCTTCAACCTTTGATAAACACTAGGCCATGTGTCAATCTGTGCACGAGTACCTCCGTGCTGCAGGCACAAACAGAACCTTACACCCAGTATACCTACCCACTGTGTTCGTCAGAACCCTGTCACAAATTGTTAAGTTACCTACCTGCATTCTCAAATAGCATGGAATAAACACCATTTGGCCACGTACAGTGCAACACGTAAGGCGGCTCTGCATGGCTTGCTACGCCCGCTCACTACACTGCTGACTGCGTTCACAAAAGATGCATCAACTAAGACTGTGTCACACATAGGTAAAGTGTCGAAAGCTGTGGCCAAGGGACATACCCATGCACAAGTGCACTGTGTGAGGAATGCTAGCCAAATCAAACCACCCAGAGGAACTGTGCCAAATCAAAAATGAATGAAACATGGATGTCGCATGTAACACAATTAACACTGTCTCTCTCACACACAGGTCAACGTCATCGATCTCCCCCCAACACTGGGGGGGAAGACTCACAGGACCAGGCTCTGCGTGAAGAGGACCCCACCAGCAGCGACGACTCTCACCACTCCGTGGATGACCCAGACCAACCTGGCCCCTCTGGTGTCCAACCACCTGCAGCACCTGCGTCAGGTACAACTGTGCCAACCACCACCCCCATTCCTGCCAAATCCCAGGAGACACCCAGGAGCCCTGCCCGCACACAACAATGCAGCCAGTCTGTCCAGGAGGGACAAGGTTCTCCGGGCACCCAGGAGGAGGCAGGCGACACCGCAAATGCCATCCCTCTGGGGTCCCGGAGACCCGATGTGCCCACAACGGCAGGCCAGGCGCAAGTGGGCAGGGGTGGTGGGAGTGGAGGACGGCGGAGGCGCGAACCTGAACAGTTGGCTCAGGACCCGGCTATGGCACACGTCAGAACCATCCTGGACGCATACCGGCGTGACTCCAGAGGCATCGCCCAGGTAGTGGAGACCCTCAATCAGATGAAGGCCCTGCAGGTTGAGCATCATGCCAGGATGGAGGCAAGACTTGCAGAGCTCTTGGCGGTGCACAGGGACGTGAGCCAATCCCTCCATCAGATCGCCCAAAGCCTGGCAAAACCTCCCTGCGCCACCAGGGATAGAGCAGCACCAGACCCAGGGAGGGAGGAGGAGGAGGATACATCTGATGGAGCGTCCCTTGCATCGTCAAGGCAGGCGTCTGAGGGTCCCCGCAGGAAGGTGGGTCGTCCACGAAAAAGACCATGAGAGTCAGCGGAACATCACCATCTCCCAGGTCACCTGGCCTGGCACCTGACCCTCTGGCACAACAGCAGCACAGCAGCAACTGACATTCTCTGCCACATGGCCTTGCTGGTCACTGTCTGACCAATGTTGACAAAGACTGTGGCACAGACTCTGATGACTGTCAATGGCAAGGACACCAACTCCCCCTGTGAACTTTGGATTCTACACTCCTGCCAAGCACCTCTTGTCACCCCCCCAAACACGTACCCCAGCACTAATAAAAATCATCACAATCACAAGATGATGCCGTCATTTTGCATTATTCCACTACATGTCTGTGTTGTAAAGTCAAACCATGCCTGATTACTGAATTAACTCCAAACATCCATACCCTGGGGTCTGAGTCTGGCACAGGACACACATGGGTCACAACGTACCATCCAAGACAGACATGGAGCACCATACTCACCCGTGATGGGCCCAACCAGCTGAGGGGGTGCCCGCACAACTGTGCCCACAGACCTATTTAGAAGAGCAACAGTCATGCGCAGAGGTCAGGGATCATGTGGCGTGTCCTGGGGTGGGAGTCCCAGGTATGTGTAGACACGTGGCAGGACCATGTCCTGCATGCTTGAGTCAGGTGGATGTGGAGAATGGTGGGCCAGCCAAGGTTGGATGCATGGAGATGGCACAATTGGGTGTTGGATCACAGTGCCACAAGGTTGTGTTGTGGGTGTGGGCTGCATCCTGATAGTGTGCATGGATTGAGAAGGTCATCCTGCAGCTGGCAGTGATCCACTCCCCCCATCTCTGTTGGACGTTGATGTGGCCTGGTCGCCGGATGTAGTAGCAGAGCTGTGCAGATGCACCCTGGATGTGGACAAGTATCATGGTATTTCTAACGCACATGTCCGTAGAGTGCAGGGTAGGAGTAGACACGGATGTCATAGTTGACCTGGGGGATGGTCTCCCTCTTGTCTTGAGGTGGATGGAACTGGGGATCATGTGCATAATGCAGAGTGTGCTGCCGCATGAGGCACAGATGGTGCTGATCAGCATAGCACATGTCAGCAAGCAATCCATGATGAACACCAGCTTGTTTGCGTGGACACTGGGTGCCCTTGCAGCAGGGCCTGCAGCAGCATGCGCCATGTCAAGGAAACAATGCCACAAGTAGCACACAAAGACAAGGATCTCAGGAAGGAACCATGCAAAAGGTGTATGTCAAGGAAGGAATGTCTGGTTCAACATGGCACACACACACACAATGGATTCACATGCGGCACAGTGGCCGTCGTGGAGACTGACATGCCACACAAACTACACAGCCATGGACATCATGCACAATACAGAATCTAATCCCTGACAAACAGCTTGCATCTTGCTACTCTACACATAGACTCATATGCACCATCTCTGAGAACAATGCCAGACATGCCGCATGCACAGTGGCAACAGACCACCATTGACAGAGATGAGGCACCTTGGAGGCAGAGGGACACCTTTATTACTCATGTGTGTCGGAATGCTAATGCAACTCTGTCAACACATACACAGGTCATGTGGATGAACACGTGGGACCAACACTGGCACCCCCCTTACCACCACAGATGCTGGAAATCCATGGCACTGGCACACAAGTGACGGATTACAGCTAAACACCCCCTGCTGCTCACGGAGAGCCTGCTATACACCATTGAGCCCCTAATGGGGAATTCACACACCATGTCAACCCGGTGCAACCCGTATGTTTCCGAGGCCAGTGTTACACACATTGATGGCTCCATCACAATCCCATTACAGATGACTGTCACCATGTCTGACCATCAATTCAGGTGAATTCTGCTCCAGGTCATGTGCCCCATGGTGAATCTACATGTATGTGAAGTATCCAAACATGAACAGGAGCAGTGCACACACATTAAAAACAAATACCACTCCCAAAAAGCCGTGCTGCATCCCTTACCCGAAGGAGATTTTCGAACTTGTCCGTGCATGTCACGCTGATTCAGCACATGTTGCTGTGTTCATGAGGAATAGCAGGAGCACAACAATGCCACCAGCAGACAGCATGCGCAAGTACCTGTGGATGGGAGACACACCAGAAGTCAGCCAAAAGAAGCACATCCGCATGCATGTGCATGTACTCGACACGTATTAGGTTGTCAACATGCGAGGTGACAATGATGACTCTGGAAAAAACATTCTTCTATTGCACCATCAATCGAGTGACACATCCAAACACACCTCTGACTCACTTGGAAGACATGCAGATGGACACACACATTGCAACACATGCCACACACAGCCAAATGCGTGCACACTCAGACACTGGAACTCACCACTAAGCAAAGAAGTCGCGTATGAGCCGACTCCGCATGTCCTCTACCGCCTCCTCCTCCTCCACATCACTTGCCTCGTGCCCAAGCCCTTCATCCTCCACGGGTGGATGGTCCTGCTCATCTGGATCCAGGATGAGTGGCACAGCTTTCTCCACTGCCATGTTGTGCAGCATGCAGCACACGAGGAATATCTTGCAGACCTTCACCGGTGCATATGGGAGTGCACCACCGGTCTTGTGGAGGCAACGGAATCGGCTCTTCAGGAGGCCAAACGTCCTCTCTATCACTCGCCTGGTCCGCCCATGGGCGTTGTTGTAGCGGTGATCGGCAGCCGTGCGGGGGTTGCGGAGAGGCGTGATCAGCCATGGCATGTTGGGATAGCCAGCGTCCCCTACATGGAAACATCATGGACAAGAGTGGGTCAGGAGAAGCAGTAAGACAGGAAGATGAGGTTAAATACAGGACTGGCAGAGTATACCCACCAACAATACATGCCCGTTCGTTGCGCAGCTGCAGCATCATTTCAGGCACCCTGCTACGCCTCATGATGTACGCATCGTGTGCTGATCCTGGGAAACGAGCACAGACATGTGAAATCACCATGTTGGCAAGACACGCCGCAAGGGCATTAATGGAGTGGTAATGCTTGCGGTTACAGAAGGCTACCTCCTGTGCCTGTGGTGGTACCAAAGCCACATGTGTTCCATCTATGGACCCAATGACATGGGGCACCCCTCCCAGGGCATAGAACTCACGCTTGACAGCTGTCAACTGCTCAGGAGTTGGGAATTTAATGAACTCATCAAGGTGCTCCAACATGGCCTCTAAAAAATCATGCAGAACACGGCTTAACATGGTTTGGGACATCCCACCGACATGGGCAATGGTATGTTGAAAGGTACCCGTGGCCAAGAAATGTAGGGCTGCCATCACCTTCATCTTGGGTGTCAGTGCACCAGGATACCTGTGTAGCGGTTGGAGGTGTGCTGCCAGCCGTGTCCTCAAGTCCTCAATCAAACGTTGGGGGAAGCGGTAGCGGCGTATACAGTCATTTTCCCGCATGTCAGCCAAGTCCGGAATTGCTCGAGGGAGAGGCGGAGCCCTGCAGTGAATTAGAAGGGAGAACGAAGAGTGAGTACAGTACACCACCAATGTCAATGTACTGAGCACATGGTCAACAGGCAATACACATATGCTACATACAGAGTCAGGTCTGTGCAATATGCCCTGGACACGTATGCCAGCCATGTGACACTCCTACCAAGAGACAGCTCCAAACGTTGATTCTCAACCTCATTGTGCCATGCCATGAAACTAGCTGTGGGCCAGTGTAAGTTATGTTATGTTAATTTATACAGCGCACAGCTACTCGGAAGTGTCCCGGCGCTATAGACCGCTGGGGAACCCGTCATGGCTATCCCTGTGAGATGGTCCCTTTCTGGGTATCTCCAAGGTGAAACCAGGCATCCCCGGCGTCTGTGGGGGGCCGTTGTAGAGATGAGGCAAGCTTAATGCCCAGAGTTGCCGAGTGTGTTCCGGATTAGAGTAGGTACTGAGGCGAGAATTATCAAGTCCGTTTTGACCCTGGTCCACGACCCTGCCGCGTCGGGAATTGAACCCTGGTCCCTGGCCGATTCTCTGCTTACGGATCTGCCGCCTCTAACCAGTGAGCCACACCTCTCCACAAGTAAGCAGGCAGACGCATTACAGGAGTTACAGACAACCAAATATGTGCAGAGGAAGGATGTTTATTGTACAGACAGGTTGCGGAACACTAGAGGCACAGGTCACATGTAATAGAAAAAGGACAGACCACACACCTTGCCATGAAGGATTACATGTCTAGAATGATCACACATACATTGAGAGTATGCAGATATGTCCTTGTTTTGAAACTCCGTGTCGATGCATACATACACACATTACGTCGGATTCCACATGTGGCCTGGTATGCGTAACACTGTGCCATGGCCATCTACACACAGACACATGTTGGTTGCAGCAACTGCAGATGCATTTGACCAAACACCTACAGCAAGCTAATGGGAACACACGACATATACATGACATAGTCACATCGTGCAATGCGGGTAGTCACATGTCAGGTGTGAAAACCCCTGTAGCTGGCATCAGGGGACAGTTGCGTGTGTTGTTGACTGTGCCATGGCAGTGACGCTTTTCACAAGTGTTCTGTACTACATGCACACATGTCAAAGGAGTGAAGGGGATGTCTGGCACATAGTCCACCATCACACATGACATCTGTACACATCTCATCATACATCTATTGCCTTCACAACTCAGGAGTAATGTGCCACATTACAGCCTGACACACCTGTGCCCCACACATGTAGTACTGCACAGACAATGCCTTGATGTCCAGCCTTGGACAAGTATGTCAGCTCTATTCCTTTCTATGTGCTGCCTGTCACCACTGTCAGGTGTGAAATGCACCGTACATGCGCTCTGAGGGCGTGTGTACGTTCCCCATCAATATGGGAGTGCTGCCGTAGGCCTACCCATAGTGATACGGAGCGTACACCCGTGTGTACGGGGCGTATCACTATGGGTACGCATACGCGAGCAAACCCATAGTGAAACGGCTCGTACACGCGTGTGTACGGGCCGTTTCACTATGGGTTTACTCGCGTATGCGTACCCATGGTGATACGCCCCGTACACACGCGTGTACGCTCCGTATCACTATGGGTTTGCTCGCGTATGCGTACCCATAGTGATACGCCCCGTACACACGCGTGTACGGGCCGTTTCACTATGGGTGTGCTCGCGTATGCGTACCCATAGTGATACGCCCCGTACACACGAATGTACGGGCCGTTTCACTATGTGTTTGCTCGCGTATGCGTACCCATTGTGATACGCCCCGTACACGCGCGTGTACGGGCTGTTTCTATGCATTTGGGGTGCCCTAGGGCCCTGGAACTCACCGTACCTGTGTGTGAATGTCCAAATTACATAGGGGACACATGAGGGACAAGTATAAAGCCCTACATGCATGCTGGTTGTCATGGAGACCGAGTTTAAAGTTTGAATTTTTTTCATCAGGTGGCCAGCTAAAGTCGGTTTGAAAGAATCTACTTTGTTGCAAAGTGGTTGTTGAGTTGACATCATGCTCAATAAAAAAAAAAAGCAAAGGCACTGACTGTGGTATGTTTAAAGGGATTGGAGGAAACATAGGATGCAAATGTGAGTGTCCAATCACTCTGTACTCCTGTGAATGAAACAGGGCAGCAAGGCAGATATAAGGCAGCCAGGTCCCATGAGAGAGCACTTGCCTGCACAACCTTTGATTCCACAACACTGCTGCTGCTCGTGAATCCTCTGGCACCATGTCCAGGTCTGTGGAGAGGGCCCAGCCTTTCACCCACGAGGAGAACCAAGCCCTGCTGGATGTGATCCTCCCACAGTACCCCATGCTGTATGGTCGACCAGGGGTTCAGGTGAGTGCTGAGTCCACTAGCAAAGACTGTGCCCCTTTTTTGTGACTGTGACTTCTGCCATTGTGTCCAGGTGTAACACACATGCAATGTACTGTAGGGTGGGTCCCGGGTGGGGGAATGCCTAATGTCTCCCAGCCAGAGCATGCTGTGGTGCATGTCTGCTCTCCTCACTTGCATTGTGTGTACTGTGACAATCACTGCATGTGGCATTACACATTCTGCCTGTCTAATCCTCCTGGGAATGTTGTTACTGCAGTCCTTATGTGAATCTGTGGTCCCCCCAGTGTGACAGGTGGCAGTACCCACAGATGTGTGTTTGTTTAGTGTACCTGTGCTGAGAGTGTACAAATGATGTGTTTGTCCCCTGGACATTGGTGTGTGTGTGTAAGTCCCCTGTCATGTGGGTGAGTGCATATGTGGAGTGTAGCACCCCAGCTGCATGAGGGATGGATATACCTTGCTCATCTGATGTGAGCAGGGAGCAGTGCTGTGTGTCTGCGGTGATGGGCCAGCCCCACACCTGTGACACCCCCCAGTCTAGTGGCACATGTGCAGAGTGGGGTGTGTAGCTGCAGTCGGCAATGGCAGGTGATTGTCCTGTGGCTGTGTGTGTCTGTGTACTCTGCTGAGGGCGCCTCAGTGGCCGTGGCATGTGACTGCTTTGAGGTGCTGCACATAATCCTGGTGTCGCTTGTGATGCACAGTGTGAGCCTGGATGAATGATTGTGTCGGACTCATGCCACCTGTGTACTCTACAATGCCACCTAGTGCATTTTGCCTTCCACAGAGGAAAATGTCCCTATGACACAGGTGTAATGAGTTTGATGCATTCTATGCCCTGTTAAGACCAGCCAAATTGTCCTAATGTGTGTCTCTGTGACATGTCGCAGGTGTATTGATGTTGTCTCACTTTTTCATCTTCACAGGTAGGCGCCTGTGCCAAGGAGCAGATCTGGAAGGACGCCGTCAGTGCCGTGAGGCAGACGGATGGTCGGAAGCGGCGCCTAGCCCAGGTGAGGAAACGCTGGCAGGATATCCGGTGCTGGACGCGGAGGATCGCACGGGTCCTGCTGGGGGACTCACCTGTGAGCCAAAAGAACCATGGGCGCTGCCGTCTGACCCACATCCACAAGCGTGTGCTGGCGGTCGTCTTCCCTGACATGGACAGGCGCTTACGGGAAAAGCAGCAGCAGGAAGGGGGTAGGTACATGTGTGTTTGTTGTGTGTCACCAGCATTTGTAAGTGCACAGTTGCATGGATACACTGCCAGGGTTTACATGTGCAGTGCAGTTCCTGGTCCCCAAAGTGTAGCGGTGCTGTCCTTCCTCCCTTCCCCTCCTTGCCATGTGTACCCTGGTCTGTGTGTAGTCACACTTGCACAAGGTTATCTAGGCTGCCAGTTTCTCGATGTGCCCAATGCTTGCAGCTTCATGTGTGGGGGTGGTGTGTAACAGGTTTTGGGACCTTGCCTGTGCCCTGTCCAGTTCAGTACTTGTGGGGTCCATGTCAGTTGTCACTGATGCTGAGTCCAGACATAGGAGTGTGTCTCAAAAGTGTATTGCTTTACAGCATGCATGTCCTATTTTGTGGCCTGTGACATGATGTGCATGAGTGTGAGATATGCAGAGTGCAGGGATGGTGGCTTGTGTTGCAGTCATTACCATTCAGGACCATGGAGTAGTGCGGCCACTACTGTCCCCTGGGGCATCTTTTCCTAGGTATCATGTGTGTAATCCAAAAATGTCGACAATCTCCGTGTCTACAGCATAGGTTGTGCTCTGTGCCATTGTACCCTGGCACCATTTGTATTTACGTAAACTCTGCTACATGTGTCCACTGTACAGGCTGACCAAATGTCCCTTGTTCATACTCACAGGGGCCAGTGCCTGTGTGTCTTGTTAAAATGATCTGATGATGGCCATTTGTAGATGATGTATTTGTACCGGCGCACCAGGGGTATTTTGTGTCCAATCAGGATTTCTTGCAGGCCATGTGTTTTTATTCCAGACTAAGAGATGTAAGTGCTTCCTGTGTCTCAAAAAATTGTCTCATGTAGGGGGTCGTTGGTGCGGGCAAGGCCTACATGTCTATACCTGAAGTCTCCTTGCTAGGTCTGGCCAGTGTGTGATGTTTGTCTGGACATACACTCAAGGTGCAGTGACCCATTAATGTTGGGCATGTTTTTAAGTATTACCTTTGCAGCATGTGCCTACAGTTAATAGACATGGTTCCTGCTCATCCCTTTTTACGCCAACGCTGTGTGCTGCAGATGCTGTGCTGGATTGTCCCCAGTGCCTGGCTCCTCTGTCCTAATCCATATCATGTTATTTGCTTTTGTGTCATGCTCTCCATAGTTGGTCAGTGGCATGGTGGGTCAACCAACTGTGTGTTGCAGGGCCTACATATGTACCTTGTATTGTAGATGTTACTCATGTTGCTTTTCAGGCTATGCACTGTGACCTATGTGGATTTGACTCATGTGACATATGTATACAGGTGTCTGATTATTTCCTGTCTCTTCACCTTGCCCACAGCATCGTCGGGGGACACCGAGGGAGACACTGGCACGGACCGTGTGGAGGGAGCGAGCACCAGTGCCAGCAGTGCAGAGTTGTCTGGCACATCGAGTGGCACGGAGGCCGACGGGAGTGCAGCGGAGGACCTGTCCAGTCAAACCACCACCGACTATGACGCAGACGGGTCCGAGGCTGAGCACTCCGAGGGGGCGGAGGCTGGTCCCACAGCTGACACCAGCACTCCATCACTACCCGCCCCCTCCATTCCGATCACCGGCCTCCCACTTGCTCGTGTCCCTTCCCGCCGTGCTCGGTCACCACGTGTCTCCTTCTTGCCAGGCACCGCACCCCCTGCCCCTGTCTCCACTGCTGCCACCAATGCCGAGTCTGTGGACATCCTGCGGCAGTTGCGGGTTGGTCAGACTGCGACGCTTAATGTCCTCCATGGCCACAGCCGAGTGCTCAACCAGATGGAGGCATACTTGGAGGGCATTTCAGCCGCGCAGTCTGACCAACGCAACTTGCTGAGGTCCATAGACTCGACCCCTGCCCCATCCACACTTCCCACTCCCATGCCTGTCCCACGTACACCCAGACGTCAGCATGCACGCACCCCACCAAACACAGGCACCACACCAGCAGGGCAGGGCAAGCGCACACCTTGTCTTAGATCAGAGCACTGTATCCTTTTGGGGGACCTCAATGTCCATATGGATATTGTAGAGGACCCCGATGCAATAAAATTAAGTGACATTACAACTACATTAGGACTATCTCCGTTTCTGCTGAAGCCGACGCACAATAAAGGTCATATTCTTGACCAGATTTTTTCTACAAAAGCTATTGTGATTAAATCTATACAACCTGTACTGTGGTCGGATCATTTTTTGGTCTCTTTCTCGGTACCTGCTACTGCTCTTATTCGGGTGAGAGAATCCAAAGAGACCATGCGAACCTCGCGCCCGTTCCACCTACTTTCGGCGGAAATGCTATCTGAAGCCCTTGCGATCTTTCCATGTCCTCTTTTGGGTTCTTTGGAAGAGAATCTCAGTCTTTTTCAGAATTGGCTGACAGCCAGACTCCAGACCTTAATTCCCGAAACTAAGATTAAACAAGGTGAACGTAGAGCGTCTGCCCCTTGGTTCTCCTCTCAGTTAAGGGAGCAGCGGCAGGGCTGCAAAAGGGCGGAGAGAGTCTGGCGACGGGCCTACGACTTGACTGAGAAAGCGAAATTCCAAGCAATAACTAAAGCTTATCATCAGTCAATTTGGAAGGAAAAAAAAGCCTATTTCGAGCGACGAATTGATGAGGCCGAAAACGGCTGCAAGGAAATCTTTCAAGTAGTTTTGGATTTTACGTCCCCTGCTATCTGTACTGTATCTCATACTCATTCTGAAGAGTGGATAAAACAGCTTGCAACCTTCTTTACCAGCAAAATCACAACTATTCAAGCCTCCCTTCTCCACTCTAGCTCTCAGTTGGCCACGGGTCCTCCATCCCCCCCTGTACTTAGGGAGAGTTTAGGCCCTTCTCTCTCATTTTTTCCACACCTTTGCCTTTTGTCAGGCTTGAAATCAGGCTCCCCACTTGATCCGTGCCCAGCTAAACATCTGGGGAAAGTGGCACCTGCCTTAAATGCCCTGCTGAATCCACTCTTGAATTCTTCACAGCTAACGGGAGTAGTCCCACAAGCGTGGAAACATGCTCTGATCCTGCCACTGATCAAGAAGCCCACCTTGGACCCCCTCATCCATGCCAACTATAGGCCCATCTCCCTTCTCCCTGCTCTGGCGAAAGTGGCCGAGAAATTTGCACATCGGACGATCTCTAATTTCATCGAGGAGCACGATTTGCTGCATGACACGCAATCTGGTTTCCGTGCTAATTTTAGCACGGAGTCTGCCCTCTTAGAAGTCACGGATGCCATCAGGGAAGTGCTCGATGCTGGAGGAAGGGCCATGCTGGTAATGTTAGATCTATCGGCGGCCTTCGACACAGTCCCTCATGACCGCCTCCTTGTAAGACTCTGGGAGTGCGGCATTCGGGGGACTGTGTGGAGTTGGCTTAAATCCTTTTTAGGCGGCCGCCGACAAACAATCTGGGCGCCCCCTTTTTCCGCGGATATGGCTCCGCTAGAGGTAGGGGTACCGCAGGGCTCCATCCTTAGCCCCTTGCTATTTAATATCTTTATGGGCCCTCTAGCGGCAGTCGCGGAGTCTTTTGCCGCCCAGATCATATCTTACGCCGATGATACCCAGCTCCTTTTCACTTGTGATAGGGGCGGGACTTTCGATGGCGCACAGATCAAGGATTGTCTGGGGGCGGTCTTCGAGTGGTTTAGGTGCAACGGGTTAAAGTGCAATTCCGACAAGTCGGAACTGCTTTTTTTGGTTGCACCTCTGAGCCAGACTGGAAAGCCTGGTGGCCTCAAGATCTGTTTCCACCTGACAGTGTGTCCCTTAAGGCTAAAAACCTGGGAGTGATTGTGGACAGCGAATTGTCCTTTGGGCCACATGTTTCGTGCCTTTCAGGTAAATGTTTTGGCATCTTACGGATGCTGAGAAAGTTCCTTCCTCTTTTGTCTATTCAGCATAGGAAGACTATTGTTCAGGCTCTGATTGGATCGCGATTGGATTACGCAAACGCGCTTCTTTTGGGTCTACCAAAATATATTTTGACCCGTTTGCAAGTGGTCCAGAATTCGGCAGCCCGTGCTATCTACGGGCTCCCAAGAAGAACTGGCGCTACGGCCCTATTAAATGCTTTACACTGGCTGCCGATCGCTAAAAGAATTCTCTTTAAGTGCCTGACTCTTGCCTTTAAGGCTCTACAAGGCTCTGGCCCTAAGTACTTAAGGAAACGTCTTTCCCGATATGTACCGGGTAGTGCCTTGCGATCATCTTTGCTATCCAAAATGACAGTCCCGGTCATTAGGCGCACAAGGATGGGTGGTCGCTCCTTCCGCTACTTGGTCCCGAAGGAGTGGAATGAACTACCACTTTCTCTTAAACAGGCTCCCAGTCTCCTCGCCTTTAGAAAGGAGCTTAAAACGTGGCTTTTCATTAAATAAACTTTATTTCTTCAGATAATTCTGGTCTTCTCTCTATCTCCTTTCTGTGGTTGCGTTCTGTTGTGTCTGCCAATGTTCTTCAGCAAAGCGCCGGGATGCTCCTGGGAGTAGCCGAGCGCTATAGAAGAAATAAATTAACATAACATAACATAACACCTCCTGGCACGCACACACAGGGTGAGGTAGGCACACCCACTGGGTCGGGGGGCAAACGTAAGTCACGCAGCCAGAGTGGGATTCCGCATTCCGCAAAATCCACTCCCTCCAAATCCACTCCCCTCAGCTATCCTGGCCACGAATCCAGCAAAGATTCCTTCATGGCCGCTCTGTCCCTGAGCCCAACAGTGACACCACCCCGCAAGCGGGCAAAGGAGTCCCTGGTCAGGGTAGTTGAGTGCACCCCCCTGTCCACACCCTCCCCCAGTGGCGCTGCGACCCATTCCTCCACCCCCCCCTCCTTGGGGCCTGTGGTTCCTTCGGGTGCAGGGGAGACACTGGGGGACCTTGCTGACGTGTGCAGCGCCATGCTCACCACCGCCTTTGGCGCTGCCCCACCCCCTGTGGTGGAGTCCTCCGTCCCTGCACCCACAACGCCTGCCCTTGCCCCTCCTGTCCCTGCGGTGCCTGGTCCTTCCCCCCCACATGATGCCCCCCCCCCCCCTGTGGAAGACAGGGTGGTCTGAACTGTGCAGGCAAGCTAGGGGACACGCGTCCCACTGTGTCCCCCATCCAGCTGTGACTTATGGACTGCCCTATGGGCTTTGTAAATATTGAACTTTATCCAAACAAAGATTTTTTGATCATGCTGAATAAAGCCATTTTTTTTTCCTTAGAACACTACTGCTTTTCTGGTATTGCTGTTGGTGGGGCTGCTACATGATTTTGGGTGGTGATCATGTGTTGGGTGTGTGGGAAATGTAGTTGTGTGCTGGTCATTGGGGGGACCCTGGTATCTGTGTGCCATCACAAGGTGTTAGCTAAATTTCTTTGTTCATGTAAGCAGTTACTGCATGGTGAAATTGTCCCAAGGTGTGTTCCTTCCTCTGTGTACCCTGACATCTTCCCTGCAGGGTGTTTCCAATATGTTGTGCTGAGCTGTGTCTACATTAGCTGGGTGTGTGACGGACCCCTTCAACTTTGGCCATGCATGCAGAGCGATGTCTCCACCTGCATCATTCGTGGCATCCTTGGTGATCACTGTACTACTGTATGTAGTCTGTTGACATGACTTCATTTGGACATGTTCCCTTTTAGGCAGTATGCATGTGTGTACTCCCAGCCTCGCACACATGTGTTACATGTACTGCAGGGTCTTTGTGCACCTGACTGACAATTGTGGCCATTGGATCTGTGGGTACTCCACCCTTTTTCTTTCCATGGGCACTGCTGGGGGCCTCTGCACACACCCCTCCTGTGTCTGGGCACTGCTGGGAGGACTCTGCACACACCCCTCTTGTGTCTGGGCACTGCTGGGAGGACTCTGCACAGACCCCTCCTATGTCTGGGCACTGCTGGGAGGACTCTGCACACACCCCTACTGCGTCTGGGCACTGCTGGGAGTGATAGGCACCCACCCCTCCTGTGTCTGGGCACTGCTGGGAGGACTCTGCACACACCCCTCCTATGTTTGGGCACTGCTGGGAGGACTCTGCACACACCCCTCCTGCATCTGGGCACTGCTGGGAGGACTCTGCACACACCCCTCCTGTGTCTGGGCACTGCTGGGAGGACTCTGCACACACCCCTCCTGTGTCTGGGCACTGCTGGGAGGACTCTGCACACACCCCTCCTGTGTCTGGGCACTGCTGGGAGGACTCTGCACACACCCCTCCTGCGTCTGGGCACTGCTGGGAGTGATAGGCACCCACCCCTCCTGTGTCTGGGCACTGCTGGGAGGACTCTGCACACACCCCTCCTATGTCTGGGCACTGCTGGGAGGACTCTGCACACACCCCTCCTGCGTCTGGGCACTGCTGGGAGTGATAGGCACCCACCCCTCCTGTGTCTGGGCACTGCTGGGAGGACTCTGCACACACCCCTCCTGTGTCTGGGCACTGCTGGGAGGACTCTGCACACACCCCTCCTGTGTCTGGGCACTGCTGGGAGTGATAGGCACCCACCCCTCCTGTGTCTGGGCACTGCTGGGAGGACTCTGCACCCACCCCTCCTGTGTCTGGGCACTGCTGGGAGTGATAGGCACCCACCCCTCCTGTGTCTGGGCGCTGCTGGGAGGACTCTGCACCCACCCCTCCTGTGTCTGGCCATGTACGCTCCATACATACACGGGTGGGGGTACGGTCCGTACATACACTGTTGGGGTGGGGGTATGCTCCATACATACACTGTTGGGGTGGGGGTACGCTCCATACATACACTGTTGGGGTGGGGGTACGCTCCATACGTACGCGGGTGTGGGTACGGTCCGTACATACACTGTTGGGGTGCGGGTACGCTCCATACATACACTGTTGGGGTGGGGGTACGCTCCATACGTACGCGGGTGTGGGTACGGTCCATACATACACTGTTGGGGTGGGGGTACGCTCCATACATACACTGTTGAGGTGGGGGTACGCTCCATACGGACGCGGGTGTGGGTAGGTTCTGTACATACACTGTTGGGGTGGGGGTACGCTCCATACATACACTGTTGGGGTACGCTCCATACGTACGCGGGTGTGGGTACGGTCCGTACACACACTGTTGGGGTGGAGGTACGCTCCATACATACACTGTTGGGGTGGGGGTACGCTCCATACGTACGCGGGTGTGGGTACTAGCCGTACATACACGGGTGGGGGTACGGCCCGTACCCAGGCCTTTGGAACGTGGGTACGGGCCGTACCGCCATTATTGGGGTGACGTAGGGGTGGGCATGGTACGACTCGTACCCACGCTCTTAAGGCGTGGGTACGGTACGTACCGGACTTGTTGTGTTGCCGGTTCGCGTCTACATCCACTTCCGTTGCTGGACACGCCCCCACCCCTCGAAGTGACCAGGCCCTGAAGGTCAGGTATGTCCAGGGCATGTATGATTTGTGACTTGGGTGGGGGTTTTGTGTCCTGCCCCTGCCCCCCCCCTTTGCCCCTGGGTGTTGTTCTGACCTTCTGCGGCGTCTGCGTCGGTTCCTGTAGAGCAGGTGGACTGCTATGAGGGCTGGGATGACACGTAGGTTCGGGTCCATGGCTGTCCGTCGCGTACAGGTGCTCTTTGCGCGCATCGTCCTGATTTCCCGGCAGTTTTTGGCAGGCGGAGATTTTTATTCGTGCGGGGTGACGTCGGTGCGGATCGTACTTCCTGGTTCGTGAACCGCAGCCTGCATGCGTCCCGACGTCACGTCGGCGCTTTCCCGGATCACATTTGTATGTATTTTCGTCGGTCGGTGTTTTGTACGGATCGCACGGAAATGGTGTTTCCATACGAATCGTACTTGCATTGTTGTAATGTTTTTTCACCGGGTACGAGTCGGACGGAGAAAATGCTCCGTCCGACAGTTCGTACCCGGTTTCTCCAGGATCGGAATCGACGCCAAAATATTGAGTTGGAGATATCGAAGTACAGGAATATCAAGTCCTAAATATCATCGTTGAGAAATTTGACAGCAAAAATATTGTGGTCAAGAATCTCAAATTTAAGGTAAGAAAAATCGTTTACAAAAATATAAAAGTCAATAATATCTTTTGCAAAAATATAGTTGTTTAAAATATCGATTTTTTAATTAGTGTTATTGTTAGAAGGTGGCTCTGACACTATGGGCCGCCTGGATTTTTCGTTTTTTGAGCACCTAATTGTTGAGCTCTTACTGTGGGGGAGTCTCATAAGTTGGGACTCACCCACAGTGAACTCACAATGAAAGAGACTGCATGGGGATTTTACTGGTGTCCCCCTGGCTTGACCAGGCCGCTGCGCAGCCGGAGGAGGAAGGGGCACTGAGCTAGTTACATGCAGACACATGTGTACATGCGTGTGCACACGTGTGAGGGCTGCGCAGGGGAGATTCCTGGCGTGCGCAGCCCCAGAGCAGATACAAAGTGAACGGTGTGGCAGGACCTATGCAGAATTGGGTGGTGACATGGAATAGGCTCTATATAGTGGGAAGAAACATGCCAGGGAAAGTCAGTGTGCTTTACAGTGTTTATTCCATTATTCTCTTATGGGGATAGGGAGCACATGGGCTAGTTTCACTTTCCTAGTGCCTACAAATTTCAGACACGCACCAAAGTCCACTGTAACTTATGTGAGAAGAAGTATTCTGCAGAGTCATATTTGTACTGCTTTTGGGTCATACAGAAATTTTATATTTCTCTGAGTCAGCTCATAACCAGGGCCTGGCTGGGGGCTGAACCCAGCCACCTGTATTAATGACCTTTCTTCCCAGAGCGTAGACCTTCCCTCCAAGGAGAGAAGAGGGGTGGAGCTACAGGCTAATCCATCCGCAGCTGTCACTGGGTGCCATGCACCAAGCTGCACCAGGGCGAAGGCAGCCCTGGGGGGAAGGGGCCCTCAGAGACCATGTGGCAGGAGACCCTGGACGACACCATCTTGAACAAACCCAGAGGCCTGGGCTGGAAGGAGGGAGCAGGTGCAGAGAAGTGATGTGCCGCTGTGTGATAGGGCAACCAGATACTTCCTGACAGCCTCCTCCCCAACTTCTTAAAAGAATTTGCACAGGAAGAGGAGCTCTTTCTGGGATGTGATATGTTGAGGAAGAGGGTGCTGGATCCTGGCGCAATGGGCAGTTGGAAGGAGGAACCCCCTGACTGTCCCAGGATCCTGAACAACACCAGAAGAAGAGACCAGGACCAGTGTGCAGAAGCAGGGGTCTTTGCACAGGGAGAAGAGAGGCCCAGGAGGAGAGCCAGGCGAAAGGCTGGCGCAGGGAGCCAGTGAAGACAGCTCCTTGCTGAATCCACCCTCCATGTGACCAGGAGGGCAAAGGAGAGTGCTGCCAGTGGCTGGGGAGCGCCACCAGGAGCAAGAAGAGGCCAAAAGCAGGAAGATCGGACCCCTGGAGGCAGAGATATGCACCCCAGAAGGTAGGCGACCTTTGACCTGTGGCCAACCGACGAAGAAGTGCGTGGGTCTCTGGCGCCGGTTCAGAGAATGCCCCCGGGGGGGGTCAGGTCCCGGGCGCTGCCCCCCAAAGAAGTGCATTCGGGTTGCGCCATTGCGCACCCCATGTAGGTACCCCAGCGGGATGCCAGAAGCCCACCCTGGCCCCCGCCGAATATGAAGCTGGGAAGCGCCGTCGCGCTCCCTGTGAAGATGTGCAGGGGGAGGGGTCCGGGATCCCAACTCCTGGCCCCGTGTGCAGAGGAGGGGCGTTGAGCTTCGTCCTGCCCCCGCGAAAAGGTGGAGGGGGAGCGCCATCGTGCCCCCCCACAAAGAGGTCTCCAGGGGCCCGGGACCCCATCCCCGGACTCCGAAGCTAAGCCGGGGAGCGCCGTCGTGCTCCCCGTGAAGCTGGGCAAACGGGGTGCCAGGAGCCCACCCTGGCCCCTACGAGAAGGCTGAAGTCGGGGGCGCCGTCGTGTCCCCCCTGTGAAAACTGCCCCTGGGGGCCTAGGAGCCCAACTCCGTGCCCCGAAGACTGTTGCCCACCTATGGGGAGGGGCCCGGGACCCAGACGCCGGGCCCGGGTGTGTCCCGTGGAGTTGGGGGAGTGCCGCCGCACTCCCCCGGGGATGGAGGAAGGTGGTGGAGTGCCGTTGCACTCCCCCGAGGTCCAGCCGGACCAGTGGGAATCGGGCAGACCAGAAGAGACCAGCCGGCTTCCGCGGCAGCATGCGAGGGAGCTGGCAAGGCGGGGAGCCAGCGGGGGCAGCCGGGGGTGGGCTCCCCGGGCTGCACTCCAACAATGGAACAGTGTGGGGACCCCAGGTGGGACTGGGGCCCCACGAAGCAAGAAAAGGTGCCAGGGGTCCATGTGGGACCGGGCTCCCCACCGAGCACTGGATGCAGCGAAGTACCATGAAAGAGGTCAGCGCAGCTCTCCCCCGAGCAGCGGGGGAGCAGCTGCTCTACTATGCAAGAATTCCCATAATGCGTTTTTGTCTGCTTGTGGTTTCCCCAGGAGACCGGGGTCACCACCACACGTGTGCAAAGGTGCAGGGGGAGCTGCTGGAGCATCGCAGTCTCCCCTGCCCGAAAATGGATGTCCCCCCCTAAGTCTCATGGGGACATGAAAAGAGTAACCCCTCAAGGGCTCAGCCTGCATTTTAACACCTCCTGGGCTGGAACTTTCGTTCTACAGCTGAGAGTGTGCTGAGGAGTGCATCAAGGAGCGAAGGGCTGAGTTGGGGATGTCAGGAGACAGGCTCCCCTGGAGGTGAAGAGGTGTAATTGCACCAGAAATGCATTTACTAACGTTATTTCTTTTAGAGGGACTGAAGGTCACATGTGTAATGTAAAGTACCTGTGTAAGGTGATGTCATAAGGAAAGTGGGGTTATGTTGCCGACATTCCTGCTAGGGTGTCAGGGCTGTATATGCTTATTCCTGTGCTTTCATCTGTGATGCCTTTAGGGGCTGTAATTGCAATGCATTCTAATGATCCACAAATGTGATGAGTACTGTCATTCTAAAAGTGATGTTTAAACATGTATTCTTGCTGCTGCGCTTAGGTGAAGACCCAGACTGCTAGCCTTCTAAGATGTAGTGGTGTATACTTCAGGGTCAGTAGGAAATGCTCCGTCAGGGTTATGTGTCACCAAGGCAGGGTTACCTATTTTAAATGCTTGTTGAGATAATGGGGTGGGTCGCCACTGGGATGGTAATTGAATTGTGATAAATGAATGATTATTTTTATTTATTAATGTCTATTTAATTGATCTTTATGGTGTTAATTGTGGGAAGTAATTTAAAAAATGTATTATTAATTTGTTGGCAATTAGCATTAATTAATTAATTGAAAGTTAATATGGAAATGGCGTAATTAATTTTAATTGTGGTTTGTGGGGTTAATAGGGGTATGGGGTGGGAAGTAATTTATTTTTAAATAATTAATAATTAGTTGTTAATTAATATTCATTAATTGGAAATTCAATATTGAAATTGTGCAAATAATTTCAGGTGCGGGTTGTGTGGTTTATAGGAGTATAGGGTGGGAAGTAATTTATTTTTAATTAATTAATAACTAGTTGTTAATTAATTGACAATTACATTTTGAAATTGTGTAATTAATTTTAGGTGCGGGTTGTGGGGTTTATAGGGGTAAAGGGTGGGAAGTAAATTATTTTTAATTAGTTAATTATTAGTTGTTAATTAATAATATTTAATTAATTGAAAAATAATTATGAGAATTGGGTATTTAATTTTAGATGTGGATTGTGGGGTTTATAGGGGTAAAGGATGGGAAGTTAATTTTTTTTAATGTGTTTTAATTTGTTTTTTATTAATAATATGTATTTAATTGATAATTACTTATGTTAATTATGGAAGTACATTTGATGTTTTATTTAAATGTGGGTTGTGAATTGTGTGGTGTTATAGGGTACGATGTTAATAAGATAAATTTATGTAGTAATGTTTTGGTTTATAAATAATTTGGAACTAAAAATGTTTCTTTGGTTGAACAATATTTTTATATTTTATTTAATATAATATTTGTAGATATTTGTGATATGTATTTAACATTATAATATGTTTTTATTTTTTTAATTTTAATATTAAATATATTTGTATTTTAATTTGTTACATATTTATATATGTTTTTTAATTTATTTTGTTTTTCAAATATTTGTTGTTGATGATATTTTGTTTGTTTTTAATTTTGAATTGACTGTAGTGGGAATAGTAACTTTTATCCCTCCACAATCCAACACTTTCCCTACTATTACATTCACTGGAGTGGGAATAGTAATTTTTAACACTCCTCTATCCAGCACTTTCCCTACTGTTGCATTGACTGGAGAGGGAATAGTAATTTTGACCTGTCCGCTATCCAACACTTTCTCTATTGTTGCACTGACTGGTGTGGGAATAGTAATATTTTCCCCTCTGCTAACGAACCCTTTCCCTACTGTTGCACTGACTGGAGTGGGAATAGTAATTTGTACCCCTCTGCTATCCAACACTTTCCTTACTGTTGTACTCATTGGTGTGGGAATAAAAATGTTTTCCCCTCTGCTAACGAACCCTTTCCCTACTGTTGCACTGACTGGAGTGGTAATAGTAATTTTTACCCCTCCACTATCCAACACTTTCCCTACTGCTGTACTGACAGGAGTGGAAATATTAATTTTTACCCCTCCGCTGTACAACATTTTCCCTACTGTTGTACTCACTGGAGTGGGAATAGTAATTCTTACCCCTCCGCTATCCAACACTTTCCCTACTGTTGCACTCATTGGAGTGGGAATATTATTTTTTTACCCTCCGCTATCCAACTCTTTCCCTACTGTTTCACTGACTGGAGTGGGAATAGTAATTTTTACCCATCCGCTATCCAACACTTTCCCTACTGTTGCACTGACGGGAGTGGGAATATTAAATTGTATCCCTCTGCTATCCAACACTTACCTACTGTTGCACTCACTGGACTGGGAATACTAATGTTTACCCCTCCACTATCCAACACTTTCCCTACTATTGCATTGATTAGAGTGGGAAATTTAAGTTGAAATATTTGTAAATAGTTCAATGTTTTAATTAATAATAGAGTGTTTAACATAAATGTTATGTTATTGGTACATGTGTATATATATATTTATTTGTAAAATTTTTATATATTTTTAAACATAAAATAAAGTTAAATTAATTTTTTATTTATTATTTACAGTAAATATATATATAATAATTATATATGTGTGTTTATTTTTTTAGGTTAAGTTCATTTGCTATTTTAGTTAAATGTATATTAAATCTATTTTTTTTAAATTAAGTTTATTATTTAATATTTATTCTATTCCTGTTAGAGAAAGGGAAAGAGATTATACAGCCCCAGGTGCAGCCAGGGACAATGAACATAGACACGTGCTGGGCATAATCTGTGATCTGTTCTGAAGGCTGGTTGTGCAGCTTTGGCTGGTAGTGGGTTGTTACCACTAAAAGTGTGGAGCAGGCAGGTCATTGGTTTAAATGTCGCCACTGGCAGTATATCACCTGTCAAACAGCTGGGTGGGCAAGAGTATGGTTCTGACTGAACAATGCCGGGAGCAGGTTCGAAGTGGGCAGTGAACCTGAGGCCATCTGGCTTGAAAGTGAGCGCCTGAAAGAGTAGAGTGGCAAAGATGGTGACATGACAGTGGGTCCTTTACAATCCTTGTCACCAGTGAAGCATCATGTGGAACTGTTTGTAAAAATGAGACTTGGATACAATGAGTAATTACTTGTCTCTCTGTGAGAGCGACCGACGACACAATCCCTCATATTGCGTAAGCACAGATGATACAGGCACCAATTTGTTTATGCAGATCAGCAGGGGCAGCTCCTCCGCAATGGCGGAGGAAGGTCGCCCCACAGCCAGCAGATGATATATAATATTATTTATTTCTGGGCTGTGTACGTCTGGCAGGAGGAGTGGGGCAGGGCCATTGGCAGGGTGGAGTACTGTTCACTTATAAGTGTGCATGTCAGTTTGGCAGGCCGTCCAAGGCCAGCCAAACTGACATGCACACTTATGTTTCTTCAACCCAGCTGTGTCCACAGCTGGATTATAGAAACCCCACAGGCTCCAGTTACAGCCTGAGCGGCATACGAGGCTGCTCACACCAATCCCAATCCAGACACTGCTCTCATCATATGAGAGCAGTGTCTGGATTGGGTGGGGAGCCTGTGCCTTTAGGCCCATCCACTCTGAAGGAGTAGCAGGAGCAAAGAGGCAGCTGACAGCGGAAGCGAAGCAGATTGGCAGGTAAGTGATTTTAATTATTATTATTTTTTATTTCCCAACCCCTCCTCTTCATTCCCTACCGGTTTTGATTGGCAGCAGCCGCCACTGATAACAGGCTTAAACAAACATGCCTTAGCTGAAAAGCAACAGCTGTTGAACACCACAACAGCAAACAACTCTTTTCATAACTGAAAAGACACACGCCGATTTCCTGTACACTAGGCGATAGTTTTCTTGTCATGATCAAGTTCACTTTATGCCTAGATTCGAGTTGACAGACACTTGTTGATGGTGAGTCCCAGCCTAACAGCAGCAATTTAGAAGATGCAACCCTTCCCAGTACACCACTCCACCCATACATTGTGACATACAATGCGATGAGCAGCAGAGAAATGGAAGAAACCCTCCTACTTACACGAATCAAGAATGAAACCCTGATACAGCAACTCTCCTTTCAATTTCAAGATTTTGAGAAATTGGAGGAATTTTCACTACTACCAAACTGGCCCTGATTTGGGATTGTTAGTGATTTTCTTCCATTTTTTGTGACTCTTCAATGCCTACAACACAAAGTTAAAAAAATCACACTTTCGCAGTGAGTCCATTTTAGAGCGAAAGAGCTGAAGATAAAATGTTCACCTTGTTAAACTCGCGCGCTCCCTTTCTCGGAAATGGCGCCGCCGCTGCGTTGTCTCCGCTTCCCATTCCTCAAGGTCACGCGCTCCGCAGCCTTCATCAGTATGTATTTTTCCCATTAAGCACAGTAGCGGAAGTCAGTCACTGGTGGCCACACTATAAAACTTTTCAGAGGTACGATTTCCCAGAGTTTATTAGCAAGGGAAGAAAAAGAATGAATTTTTCATCCATCATGGGCCTCCCTATGCCACATTATGCGAAGGAACCCCCTATTTGAGGCCTGTGATATTTAACCTCCGGCAGTGATTAATGGCTGCACCGTTTCCTATCGCCATGCTCTATTAATGTAGTTTTTTGGCCTCGTTAGACCCCCATATTTAAGGTTGTCGCATCCTAATTATTTCTAGTCCGCGTCTGACACCTGCAGTCCAACTTTCAGAGCCATCCCTTGTGGTGTCATGCTAAATCAGGTGAAGTCACGCCATCTTACACACCGTCATATTAGAAACCGAGGCCCAGGGTTGCATTATTTAAATTGTGCAGTGGTGTAAAAAAAAATCACATCGAAGCAAATGTATTTACACCTGTGCCGCTGCTTTTGTAATGTGAAAAGTTGCGAACGTAATTGGCCGCAGTCCATATTACAGAAATAATTCAGCAAGAAGGCGAATAGGGAGAAAAGGATTTGTGAACATATTGCAAAAGTAAAGTAAAGTAAAGATTATATGAACCCCAGAGATACATTGCTTAAATACGTCATGTTTTACGCGTAAATATATATTGCTTAATAAAGTGTTCGTGAATAGCATTTGTTTGAAACATGCCACCGATTCATTTTGCAGTATTTTCCTGTGCATATAACACAAAATGAAACAAAACAATTTTGCATTATGATTAGGTGCATATTTCACATTTTCAAAGGGGAGAAAATGTTTGTGGCATTTCTTTACATGTAAAAAAACAATAACTAATAAGTTTGATTCCAATTTGTTTGGAGCCAAAGCTGTTCGTCCCAGTTCTTGCTACGCAAATAGGTCAATCCTGATTCAAAGGGCTAATAAGAATCAGCAAATAAGCTTTGTCTATCCTGCCAGTGCCTTTAAACATGAATTTTATTATTATTTTGCTCATATTAGTTATCGCATGATATAGACATATACTGAGACAGAATTAAGCACTTTTTAACTGCGCGATCTTCAATCTGTGTCGTTTTCCTGATCAATGATGCCATACAAAAGGGTAATAAGCTAATACATTGACTTATGATATGACAGGCTGTTGATAATAGAATCCTAAAGTTGAGAAATTAGTCATTAATAATTGCCTATATGACTGTGTTCTGATTACATGCTTTTCGAAATACTGTTCTACTATGAGAGGGATCAACTTCAGAGAGTAAGAGACACTAACAAGAATTACTTTTATTTTTAACTCAATTTCAGCCACTCAACTTCCCACCTTCCTCTCTTCCCCACTCCTCTCTCCCGTGTGACAATTGGAGTGGGCCAGAAAATATTTTGATCAGCTTTAGAAGTGAAATGAGAGACTGACAGGGTCCATGTTGTTTCCTGAAGCAGTCGTAGAAAATTAGTTTAATTGTCCTTGACAGTGAATAGATTTCGGAATTCTGTATGGCCTGTAACATAGGGTCTGATTATGATGGTGGTTGGACTTTCGTTCGACTGCAACCCTGTCGGGAATGGGACCGCGCGACTAGCTGCCGGCAGTCCCGCTACAGGTATTACTGTGCGACCGCCTTCATGGTGGTCGCACTGTGTATATTTTGTATTGCAGCATGTGCTGTGGGCTGCAGCACATGCCACAATTAAACAAAAGACACCTTTTGCATATCCTTGCACTATGTGGCAGGCACCACACGGTACCTGCCACATGGTGCAGGGATATGTAGGGGGAAGCCCATATCAGAGGGTCAGGGGGGAATGGGGGCCTGCTACGGGCCCCCAAGTCACCTTCCACCTGCCTTTTTATGAAATGGCTGGTGGTAAGGAACATTGTAATTCCTACAGTGGTGCCTGAGCAGGCACCACCACCATTGTAGAGATGGCAGTCACTTCAACGGTCAGACGGGCTCCTGTGGTGGTCGGTCTCTCCACCCGCCTTCCATCCGCCTGCCATCACAATGTGCCGGGCGGTCAAGCAGGGTCTGATTGTTGCAGTCCCACCACCATCATAATCAGGCCCATAGGATTAGTGAGCCTGGTGGACATTTAGTTTAAGTGTCCCATGTTGTTACGGCTGTATGGGTAAATTTGCTGTTGTTGGAATACATGATGTACTTGATGGAAGTGTTGGAGGAATGGTGGAGTAAGAAAGGAGGAAGAAGCTAATTGGGGGACAGAAAGAACACCTCAGAAGAGGGGTTTAGTGTTAGTGGAAAGAGAGAGCTCAGGATGAGGCAGAGGGAAAGCTAAGAAGGGTGCTGGAACAGAACTGCAGGAAATTAAATCATCAAGTAGAGAAGAGGAGAAAGCCTGGAATAACAGACAGAGGGGACTTTGTGCTGGCAGGCTGGGAATTAAGTTGATGGACGTTCAAGAACAGGAAGTAAAAGCTTTTAATTAAACCAGTTAATGCTTTGGACATTGACAAGAGGGAGTAGTCTATAGAGCCTTATGGTGGGAGTAAAATTTATGGTTAAAGGTATGAGAGTTATATTGTAGAACACTGTATAGGAACATTTAGTTTGTGCAGCCAAGCCGAAGGATGTAATTCTTTATGAGCTCTGCTTGCTTCCAATAAAGTGCCTTTCTTCACAACTAAGAGCATCAGGGGTGATTCTTCCCTCAAGTTGGGCCCTTGTGTGGATGGGTGGGTGTAGTGTTTCAAATCACGGGAAAAAGACTGCTTGAAACTTCAAGGTGTTATTTATTTGGTAAGTCCAAAGAACCAAGAGCTCATGGATTGGAAGACTCAGACAGCCTTCAAGTGTCCCAGCAACTGCCAAGAGCTGAACCTTAGAAAACTCCAGACCTGACCAGAAGTTCCAGGTTAAACCATTAAGTAAAGAGATAAGCCAACAACAAAGAGAGAGAAAAAATGCTAGAACTAGCACTTTGCACAAATAAGAATATAATAACATCTAAAACATTCCTAAAATCTTTTCTCTTCATGTGAAACAAATTAAGACATTACATAATGTGCAAATCTGGTGGGTAACCTAACCATTCGTCATTCAACACTTCTATGCTCATCCACCTCAGCATAGTTTCCAAATTGTTGAGAAACAACAGGTGATCGATTCAAAAACAATTTCACTTGCTATCTTTGAGCTAGTAGTGAAGGAAGAAGATTGATTATCCATATTAGAAGCATTCTGACAAATCACATCGCTATGAACCGGCCTCAGATTCAAACTTGTTGCCTGTTTTTCTGAAACTTTAGATAAGGACTCTGATATCACATCAGATGTTAACATGCAATCATTGTTTGACAAACAGCCCAGTCTTCTCTAAAACCTAATTTACAACTATAATTTTCACTTTTTCAGCAGAGATAGGAACTAGATTTCTTTGTTCCACCATCCCTTTCCTTCCACTTAAATTAAAGCCCTAATGATTCAAAGGTTTAAGAGTAGTTGTGTACCTTGAGTCACCTTTAGTCCCTTTAAAAGGTTTCTTGCTCAGTACTCAGTTCCCAACATCATAATTCATCATTTTTGCTCCCATTTTTGAATCAGCATAAAGTTTATTTTTCATTTGTATAGAAAACCCTCTCATTCTCAGTATACTTACTAATGGAAATATCAACAACATTCTGCAATTTTGTAGCCAGTTAGGAGGTAATTTACTCTTTGGTTCCCTGCCCATGAATAACTTAAATGGAAATGCACCCGTTACAGAATGTTATGACTGGTGAAATGACCATACATTTTCTTTAAAGAATTCCTCAAACCCCTGCCCGGCAGAAAAAGCCTTTGTATGCCTTCCTTAAGAAAGTGATGCAAGAACTCCACAAGACCATCTGAACTGTACAGTGCAGCTGTTAGGTGTTTAAAGTCATGTTTTCTCAAAAATGCCCATCTGGTTCGGGAAAATGTTAATTCCATTATCCGTGACTATACACTTTGAAGAACCCTCTATTAAGAAAACACTAAACAAAAATGTGATGACCTTCGTAAACCGGCTGGAGGTGTGATACGAGTATCCATCGAGCAGATCCCATCTCGATACATAAGTTATGAGGTCACTTGACCTTGATTTTAAGCCCCCTTCAAAACTTCTAACATCAGGAAACCTTCTTTGATATAGACAATTATGTGCTGAAGAACAGTCTCTTCACTTGTTACGTTGATCACTGCAAATTCCAGCACACTCTTCAAGAGCATCTATAGGTCCCACCACTCATTCAACATTTTCACAGAGGTCGCAATCTGTGACTAATTTCTTTAAAGGCATCCTTGAAAGACAATCAACTCTGAAGTTCTTACCTTCCTGCACATATTTTATCGACATATTGTACTTTTCTAATGTTTACAAGAATCTCACAGACATGCAGAAGCATTTCTCAAACCATTACCAGCTAATAGAAACACCTATGGTTTGTCGGTTACTGTAAACATCAAAACTTTGTCCCCAAAGATGTGTTTGAAACTTTTGGACCTCCCATACACAGGCCTCTGCATCTCTCTCAATGGTACTATAGTTGTGTTCAACAGGTCGTAAAGTTCTTGATGAAAATGCTACTGTTCATTCAACACCATCAACCCACAGATTAAAAACAACACAAAAACTTCTGAGGCTTGCATTAACACCAACCACAGCCAAAATAACACAAAAAATTAAACATATACACTAATTGGGCAATAACGGATAAATAAATTCAAACTAAATGAACACTAACCAATAAAAACAAGTGTAGAGCAAATTAACCAATAGAGCAACTAATATAAATATATATTTTAAAAGACGTATTAAATTTGAACACTTACGTCACCAAAAAGACAAAAGCTACAAAATGATGAGACTCTGCTGGATTGCAAACAGAAAATCAGAAAAGTAAAGTGGAAGAAGACATACAAGTCCCTTCAGAAGTGAGTAAAACATTTATTTAAATATAATTGAAAAATATTCATTAAAAAGTGTAAATATGCAAATGACGAACAAAACACATTTTTATTGATATACCAAACTTTAGGAACTACAGAAAAATGACAGCACCATCGACAGAGTGTTGAACCACCAATGAAATCCAGCAATTGAATACCTGGAGAAAGGCACAGAAAAAGTAAGTAATTTTAAAGAACTTCTAGATATCAATTAGACCTTAAACCTAAACAATTAAAATAAAAGCCCTCAACTCCCACAAACTTCCAGCAAACAAATGTTTAAAATAAAACTAAAACAACTTTTTCCCCCAACAGAAAATAAGCCAACTGATCCACAAGGAACCAACTTTCAATGGAAAACAGAAAAGAGAACTGCAATTACAATCAAGAATACATGTGTAAGCAGTGCTTTAAATGGGAAAAAATAAGTGCAGGTACTCTTAAAATTAACTATGAATGTAGCAAGTGGGCGGGGCTAGGGGCGGGGCTAAGGACAAAACATATAAGACACTTCTACTATGTGGCCCAATACTTATATATTCTTGAGTGCGCACTCACAGAAACAAGCAGCAATGCTCACACAAAGCATTCCAAGAATGTCCTTTAAAATACCTCCCTAGTGTCTGGATTCTCTCCCTCTTTCACTTGCTTTTCTCACACACACACACAAAAACATACGCACACAAGCAGGCAAACACCCAGACACACAAAAGACAGACACCCACACAAAAGACTCAGGTGGGATAAAGGCCATTTTACACCCCTTATCTCCCATGGCTTTCTTAATTGCTGCTTTTGCTGCTGTCAGCGGGATGCCTGGATCCGAGTGTGTGCACAAATGCACACCATGGTGTGAATGTGATTGACAGCATAGGGCCTGAATGGACCCTGCTCTATGAAACACAGCGTGGTGGTGAACACCGGACATTATGCAGATGAGCCCTGCTGAATTGTTTAAAGGTGGCTCAGCTTGGGCTAGAGGCACTTTGGCTGTCAGACAGCCTCGTTTGTGCGCGTGAGCCAAAGCAACAATGACCCTACCTTTGATGAGTACAGGTACTCTCCTTGGCAGCAGAGAAGTGCCGGTACTCAGAGCGGTAAAAATGAGAAGTGCCGGTACTCAGTACCGGTGAGTACCGGCCCATTTAAAGCACTGTGTGTAAGTATAAAATGCAAAACAATGCTTATAATGTTTTATGTGTATGTCAAATCTAAAGTAAAATTATTACAGTGTATTAATCATATTTTTAAATATTTCCAAACATAATAGCAGAAAGAGCAAGTTATAGCACAGCACAGAAGGGCAAACAGCTACTCGAGCAAACATGCTACACTTACAGCCAAGAAAGCACATGCACCAAAAGTGTCAATTGGAAATGTACAAAATATTAATCTAATACTTGTTATTTGAGGGCTACTACAAAAAATGATGATGTTACTAGTAATGTGAACGTACACAAACAACACCCAAATGTCACCAAAATCGATGTAAGGCATGTACTACAAGATTTAAAAGAGGCAAGAACTAGTTTCCAGGAGATCACTACTAAAATTCTAGAAGATATGCTCCCTAAAGTACCTGAACACATCACAGGTCAGCTTCCAGCTATCGCCACTTTGAAACGCTTAATAGCATAAACTAAAAAAGCCACTAGTGATACTCCTCCTGCCCCTAGAAGAGACAAAGACATTCAAATTCCTGAACACTTAACCAGCACACATAATGAGAAACCCTCTCTCCTACATGACAACCTCAGTAATAAGAAATGAGTTATTATGTTTGCTACTGCAGATAACTTATAAAAACTAAGGGCCTGAATTTGAGTTAAAACCTGTGGTGGCGGTCCTGCCAATGCCACACTGTGCCGCATTACCAGTGTGGTGGTCGGACCTCCACAGGGCCACTGCAACCACCAGGGACCCATGATCCCTCGGCGGTGGTGCAGCGATCAGTCAGAGTAATATACGGGCAGTGCCGCTGCGGCACTGCCAATCATATTACGAGTTGCCTTTTTCATCAGCCTTTGCATGGCAGTGAGCCAGCCATGGAAAGGGTTGTAGAGAGGCAACTCAGTGGCTCCTTAAAGGGCCTCCTGCTGCCTCTGGACCTTGGGGTACAAGCAGGGGGATACATGGTGTGCCCCACTGGCATTGCACCCCCAAGTTCCTGCACGGGAAAAAATACATGACATGTGCAGGAACGTGCTGCTGCGGTCCCAAGGCAGTGCCTTTCTAAGGCTCTCCTTTGAGCCTTAGAAAGGCACTACCATGGGACTGCCGCAGCACCGCCCTCTCGACCTGGATTCAAGTCAAAATCTAGCAGGCGGTTTCACCACAGGTTTTGCGGTCCTCCCGTGGAGCATTGGCATGGCGCTCAATGGGAGGACAGCCAAACTCGTAATCAGGCCCTAAGTAATTGTCAAACATGGATGGTGGATTAAACATTAAAAATGTGCCCTAAACAATTCACACAGATAGACATCATACAGGGTAAATAACCAAACACTAATATATTCCTCATATAAGCCTTCTCCTCACATACATAATAATCGACTTTGAACAAGCCATGATACAAACAATACTTAAACTATACCCACACACAGCCATAAAAGGCTGTTACTACCATTTAACCAAAGCATTTGGAGACATCTCCAGCATTCTGCACTGAGGACCTGATTACGATGAGGGTGGGACCGCCACCAACAGTCCATCGGTGGCAGTCTCACCACCATCACAATGACGATTCCTGCCCTCCACAGCCAGCAGCACCCACTGCAATACAAAATATAGGCATTACGACAGCCGTGGTGGCAGTCGCATCCTAATGCATATGACTGGACCGCAGACAACCTGTCAGGGGTTCCCATTTACGAAAGGATGGTGGTCGGACGAAAGGATGGCGGTCGGACAAAAGTCTAACCGCCATTATTATCAGCCACTAAGTGTAAAAGTTGTGACAAATGTGCTGTTAAAGTAAAAAAAAGTGATTGTATTAGACCATGTCCTAAACATAGAGATAGCTAATCACTACAACCTACTTAAAAACGTCCAATTTACTAACAAAATGAGCGCAAACTAAGGGGCCGATTACGATTGCGAAAGGACCGCCACTGACCGCGATTTCCCCCTGCCACATTACGATGGCAGTGGGAATCGCTTTCAGACCGCAGCGGACACAAAGACCGTCCCCCACAGAACCACCACAGGCAAACATTCCGATTGCCTAGCGGAGCAGTCTGCATCCGTAAAATGGTGGTGGTGCCTAGCAGGTACCGTCCGCCAAATTACAATGCGGTCTCCAGCCAGCCTTTCCATGGCGGGTCAACCTCCATTGAAAGGCTGGTGTAGATTGGTTTCGGGGGTCTGTTGTGGGTCCCCTTGTGTTGGGGGGAGGTGTGGGTGCACCGGGGGGTACCCATGGTTCCCCCCTACATTTCACTGCACCAAGTGGCAGGCACCGTGTGGTGCCTGCCACGTAGTGCAGTGAAATACACAACATGCACCTGCCGCAATGTTAAAATGCAAGATCTGACCACCATGGTGGCGGTCGCATCCTAATCGGGTGTGCGGGACCGCCACCCGCCACCGCCATCTGTTATTCAGGTTTCCTGTACTTTGCAAGCAGAATTTAGCGGCATAATCCCTACAATCTGGATAATTTGATGAACTCTATTCAATGTGCCTAAATTGCTAGTCGGCACCCTGCTAAGCTCCGGTTCTTCAGGCACATTACTAAATGTTTGTTGACCTTTCTATGAGTTTTGCTGAAGGGCTCTAAATTGGGCTTAACCATCACTGGCTCTGTTAATCTTGTGCAATAACATTGAGCCATTACTGATTTCCTTGATGTATTATCACTAAATTGTAGTAGCCTCACTGGTGATTATTAAACTGTATTATCTCCACAGGAATAAACGCCCGTCTTCTTGATTTGTGTGGCGTTTACAACCTATATCTTTTATCTTTCTGAAGCGATATCTTTCTTTGTTTAAGAAAGAATACCAACTTTTGAGGTATACCAAGAATGTGATTGTCGCTTGCCTTCTTTATGTGCGTTATGATCCTCATATGTGCCATTACTTTCATGTTTACTTAATGACCCTATATTTTTCATTAGGAATGTATTGTTTACATCCTTTCAGGTCAGGATGAACTTATTTTATATTTAGAAGAGATATGCTACAATATATATCTTATGTGATGCTATTTTAAATATTATCTCATATCTCGTTACTTTTACATATTTGATACTTGTGGCATTATTTTATTTTACTTCTTTGTATATCACATTATCTACTAATGTAATACACAAAATTTGTTTCTGATACTTATCTACCATAGTGCTTGAACTTTGCTACACGTTTCAGCATTTATTATACACTGTATGGGCAGACTCTCTTCTTCTTCTTCTAAAAAACTTTCTCATCAAAAGATACATTATGTCAAGATGGCCAGCGAATCTCTTAACTCCATCAAGCCATCTGTCTCCGGCATCAAACCGAAGAGAGTCAAAAATGATCCTCCTTCTTCGGTGCACTCATCCTCAAATCCAGTCTTAGACTCAATTTTGGATGTATTACGTGCATTGAAACCATTTATGAACGCCACCAATGAAAAACTACAGTTAGTTGAAGATCGTTGGCTCAACATGGAAGGCAAAATGTCTGAGATGGAGCAACATATAAGCAATGTATAGGTCGTGGCTACTAAAGTACCTTTGTTGGAACAGGAAATTCATAAACTGAAATTGCACACTGAGGATCTTGAAAACCGCAACCGAAGGAACAATCTTCGCTTATATAGATTACCTGAAAATGTTGAAGGTCCTGATCTTCTCTCTTTCTTAAAGAAATTTTTATCTGACCTTCTCAACCTTCAATCCTCCACTCCTCTCAATATCCAAAGTGCTCATCGTCTTGGATGTCTTCAACCTCAATCCAACAAGCCTCGTGGTATTATAATGCTCTTTTTAGAATTTACCGACTTAATGCATGTATTAAAAGTTGCCAGAGAAAAACACCATCTTGTGTGGTCCGGCCACAATATTTACATTTCTCAAGACCTCTCCAATGCCACCAATGGTAGATGTAAAGAGTTCCTGGCCCTTCGCTCACAGATGAGATCTATGAACATCAGATATAATATTCTTCATCCTTGTCTTTTTAAAATTACCTATGAAGGTATCTCTCGCTCATTTGATGATCCATCCAATCTCCGTCTCTTCCTGCAATCCATTACCAAATCGCCAATGGATACTAATATATAATGTCACTTAAACTGTTATATAATTACGTTTGCTTTTTGTCTCTTACAGGATTTTCTCTCTAATTTCTAACTATGTATCTCTTGGCCTGTATACTTTCACTGTCAATCCCTCCGGATCCTTGTGTCTTCATTATTGCTCTTGCTTTTGAGCACAGACATGACCGACTCATGTTGTATTTCTCTCTTCTTTCAAATTGGGTACTATATCCTTGATCTGTCTCTTCTTCTTTCTATCCTCTTTATTCTTTCTCTATTTTCCTTATCCCTATACTCTCCTCTTCTCTTCCTTATTCCTCTTAAATCCATTATCCTTAACCTTACTGTTTTCATGAGTGTACATTTGTCTTATTTCTTTATATGTTCATTATATTGGTCATGTGATTTGATTTCTGATATGAGTTGTCTTTTTTTCCCATTGTTCACCACTCAGTTCATCATTATTGTATTCATCTCCCTGTTTCTTAGTCATCAACATGTTTAATGTCGTTTCGTGGAACGTTCGTGGTCTGGGTCATCTCATCAAGTGTCAAAAGGTACTCTCTCATTTATCTAAATTGAATTGTCAATTTGCTTTTTTGCAAGAAACGCATTGTAATGATGTTGAATCGCTTAAACTAAAACACCAATGGGTGATCAGGTGGTTTTTTCTCCAGCAATCAATTGGAAGGGTGGTGTTGCCATTCTCTGCCGCAAATCTTTGAAATTGCAAACTTTATCTACTGAAAATGATATGAGTGAACAATGGGTAATACTTAATGCCATGGTCCATGATAAACAAATTACCTTCTTTAATATTTATGGACCAGTTAAATCTGACCCTGACTTCTGGCATTCTATAAAAATAAAATTGTCCTCAATTACTAACACCAATATCATTGCTGCTGGTGACTTCAATGATTGGCTAGACCCCTTTTCTGACAGGAAATCAGATTATAGGTTCAAACCTGACAAATCTCATAAAGCATTTCAAGCTGCTATTGCCTCTTTTCCTCTCTTCGATGCTTTGAGAATTTGTAACCCTGACCTCTCTTTCTTTTCTAATGTACATCATACCATGTCTCATATCGATTATATTCTTACCACAAAATCGTTACTCCCCTCAATCCAATCTTCTGAGATTGGTTCCATTTTTATTTCCGACCATGCTCCAGTTTCTCTTAATTTGGATTTATCATTCATTACACCTAAACATGCTAAATGGAGATTCAATAACTTTTTTTATCTGATCAAACCTTTATTTCTGATGCTACCTGATTTATAAATGAATTTTTTAAAATTAACAAGTCAAATGACACTTCTGTCTATAACAATTGGGATGCTCTTAAAGCATCTTTTAGAGCATTCTCTATTTCATACACTGTCAAGAAAAAAAATCTTTAAACTTACAATATCTCTCCACCCTCAATTTGATTCAATCCCTTGAAAATATTTATTATACCTCCAAGTCTCCTTTCCACTGGCGAGATCTCATCAAAGCAAAATCTTACTTAAATAAAATTGCCACAATCAATGCCTGTTTTACTCTGCTTAAAATGAAATCCAAATACCATGGAGGCCAGAATAAAGCAGGCAAGTTGTTGGCTAATTATTTAAAAGTTAAATCTGAAAGGAAAACTGTTGGTCCAATTCGCAATACCACCAACAACACTTTACTACAGTCTGATGTAGATATTGTCAACGCGTTTCATTCTTACTACCATTCATTATATGTGGATGATACTAATCCTTCTGTTAATAATATCCAATCATTTTTTGATGGTCTTCCCCCCTCTTCCATACTGGATAATGTGGCTCTCTTGGAAAAGGATACCTCACATCAAGATATTTTAGATGCAATAAAAACCCTGGAAAGTGCTAAAGCCCCTGGCCCTGATGGTTTTTCCATTGAACTTATCTCCTCTTTTCCACATATTTTTGTCCCACATTTACATGATCTTTTCAGCACCTTTCTATCACATTCTAAACCTGAGGGATCCTTTCTTGATGCACTCATTATTATCATACCTAAACCTGATAAACCCTTTGTCAAAATTATCACCCAATATCATTAATTAGTTATGACTGCAACAATCCTTGTTTCTAGATTAGAAAATGTCATACCTCTCCTTATTAAATCTGACCAATCTGGATTTATCAAAGGAAGACTCACCTCTGATAATGCTAGGATGTTCTCGAATATACTTGCTATGGCAAAGCATTATCCTAACCCCCTAGCTGCTTTATCACTAGATGCTGAGAAAGCATTGATCATATTAATTGGCAATTTATGTTCAAAACTTTACACTGGTTCGGTTTTGGTCCCAAATTTATTTCTTTTATCAAATTATTATATCCACCCCCCGAGCGTGTGTTTCTGTTAACGGTTTACTTTCCCCTTATTTTGACCTAAACAGAGGCACTAGGCAAGGTTGTCCCCTTTCCCCTCTTTTATTTCTTTTATGTCCCAAACCCTTCCTTAAACGCATTCCTCATAACTCCTTGATATCTGGTTTCCAACATGAATCTCATGAAATTAAATTATCTGCTTATGCAGATGACATTCTAATTTATCTTTCGAATCCTATAACTTCTTTACCTCCCTTCTTACAAGAAATTGATTTGTATTCAAAGATATCTGGTTATAAAACATTTTTCTAAAACTGAGAATTTACCGCTAAATTTCTCGTGTTATTAATACATGTTCTGTAACACTAATTTAAAATGGTGTTCCTCTAAAATCAAATACCTAGGCGTTTGGTTTTTCCCTACCATTCCTCAAACTCTATCCCATAATTTTAGCGCATTAAAAACTAAAATTCAAAATTCTTTATCCACCTTTGTCTCCTCTTATCTTGGTGGGGTAGACTGGGTTTCCATAAAATTATGTAGAACGGCCAATTTGATACAGTTTGAGGACAATCCACATATACAATGAGGCAGACTGGGCAATGGTCCGTCCTTTTCACTTTTACACAAGGCACCACAACGTCACTAAGAATAAATTCGTAACTCAGATGTCCCTGTATTGACAGTCCTGAAGAGACCCTACATTTGCAGAAGGGTCGAAACGCCATCGACTAGTGTATAGGACGGACCATTGCCCAGTCTGCATCATTGTATATGTGGATTTACCTCAAACTGTATCAAATTGGCCGTTCTACATAATTTTATGGAAACCTTGTATTATAAAATTCGTTTCACAATGTACAGTCACTTTTTTGGTTCCATGTTTCACTTGGGGACACTACGCACAAGTTTTGCGTTTTTGATTTAATGAAGTGTATATACTGATTGCTGTTTTTCATAAATAACTATTTGAATGTACTGTGTAGAGAATTTATTTTGCCCCCTGACACCATAGTCCCTACAGTGCTATTGCGACTGTGCATTATTATCATTTATATTAATTCCTTATTATCCACTGGAACCTTTGTCTTTCCACATTACGTAATACCCTGGTTCCTTGTGAGTAGGGTTCCCCTGTTGTTAGTAGTGGTTTAAAGGTTGAATAGCACAGAGAGTACTTCAGCCAGCAGCCTCAGACAGGAAACAATGCAGATACCACAACAACAATTATGCACTTTCTTGCAGAAAGAAAACTGTGCATAATTTAAAATAACCTTCAAGAGAGCTAGAGGATGGCTGCCCTGCTTCTCAATCCAGCGTGGTTCCCTTTTCGTGGGCTGGGGGTATAGCTGGGTGGTAACTAACTGCACAGGGGGAGGTCTCCCAGTCCCCCTGTCCTTGGACCCTGCAGACCCCTCCCGATCCTAGATATTCAGGACGTGGCCCTTCTTACAAAGAAGCCATGGCTGTGGCAAGATGATGGCTACTTTGTGCTGAGGGGCTGCTCAATTGGTCATGAATTTGGTTGGCTGCCTCACCACATATAACAGAGCATTCCCTCAAAAATACTTTGACTTGGGGTATTCCAAAACTATCAAAATCCAATTCTTGAGGTACCAACTAGGCCTGTTACCTTCCATACAGCACCTCCCACACTGGCTTAAGGATCAAGCGGGCTCCACTTGTCGCTTACGGGGCGCAGCACCAGAGGACCTGCTGCACCTCTTATGTACATGGTAAGATCTCCTGAAGGAACAGAAACAACTATTGAAAACTCACTTCAATCAACAAGGGATCTGAACCCGGAGGCAAGCTGTGCTGGCCTGCTTCGCACCAGAAGACCCACTGCTGAACTGTCGATTGGTAACGTACTTGAGACTGGTGGCATAAAAAATGCCAGAGCACTGATGGAGGGTCATCTAGCTGGAACAATCGAGCAAACCTAAAGCTCTTCTGCGGATAGCATTGGACTTTAAATCACACCATCCCCTAGGCAGTGACCACATAGCACGACAACACCAGTCAAAACGGCCACGGCACTAAATGATGAATAGAAAATGAATTCAAAATCACAAGCAGAAATAAAAATGAACAACAACCTATTTTAACTATTCTTTTTTATATAACAACATTTTAACGATGTGTCTTAAGGCAATGGTTTTAAGTCACTATGCCAATAAAATAAAAACATATAACAGAGCATCGACCCAAGACAAAAACAGCAGTGCATGGACTGGAACACTGTGAGCTTACTTTTGGAGCTGTGAGCCCTGCTTTGCATGGCGGGAAGTGCACCAGAATCCTGTCTCAGGATTCCATTTCCATCTAAAGTACTTGAGAAATTGCTCAATACACAGCTCACAGCAGTTATTTCCGCTGGGAACCTCCTGGACCACTCACAATATGGGTTCAGGGAGGGTCATGGAACAGAGACGGCTCTGGTCATGGCAGCAGAGGAACTTAGGATAATGTTAGATGCAGGGGGAAGGCCATCTTGATTTTGTTGGATCTATCAGCGGCCTTCGACACAGTGAAGCACAAAATACTAGCCAGCAGATTAGCAGAGCTGGGAATCCAAGATACCGCCCTCACTCTATTGTCATCTTACCAAGCGGATAGGACTTTTTTCTTTGAACTTGGAGCCTCCACTTCTAAGTCTTTCAAACTACCTTGTGGGGTGCCTCAAGGCTCTTTTTTGAGCCCCACAATCTAAAATATTTATGTGGCGCCTTTGGCCTCGATCATTAGGCAGTTTGGTTTCTCAGCTGTCTCTTATGCAGACGACACCCAGGTGGTGGTGTCAGTGTCAAGCAACGTGGAGGAGACAGCCGACCGCTTTAATTACTGCATGACGCAGGTAAATAAATGGATGTAGTCGGCGAGAAAACAAAAGTCATGCTGTTAGGATCCGATTCATCCCTTTGGTCACCTAGATGATGGCCTGCCAGTCTGGGCGAATGCCCAACCCCAGTGCCTAAGGTTAAAAATCTAGGATTAATCTTTGATGACAAACTGACATTCAAGAGTCAGATTAATAAACTTTCCTCTACCATCTAGCTCATTTTAAAAATGATCAGGAAAATCCGCCCATTTATTCCCACCGATACACTAAAAACACTAGTCACAGCCTTGGCCCTCTCCAGATTAGACTACGGTAATGCCCTATAGGTGGGGATCCAATCCCGGTACTTACTAAAACTGCAGCAATTGCGGAATGCAGCAGCCAGATTAGTACTGGATAACCCTAGGTTCGAGCCAGTCTGCCACAGATTAAGAGCCCTCCACTGGCTTCCAATGGACAAAAGGATTACATTTAAATCACAATGCTTGGCCTTTAAAGCTCTGCACGGTATAGGGCCCCAGTTTCTGAGGATCCACCTGAAATGGAATGTGCCAGCCAGAAGTTTAAGATCAGCACATACAAAACTCCTGCAAACACCTAAGTTCAAGCAGGTCTGCTGGGGTGGAAGAAGTTTCCTGCTGGGGACAGTCAAGACCTGGAACCTTCTTCCAATCACGATAAAGAGCAGCACATGCTTATGTCTTTTAGAAGAGAGCTGAAAACCTGGCTCTTTGCCAATTGATTCAGCTTGTAACCCATACCAGCATCACTCCGTCCTACCGACTCCAGCGCCAAGACGTCCCAGGGCATTCGTGTGCTGTACAAATATACCAATCAATCAATACCCTCCTTATGTAATTTTAGGAGGTCAATCTGAGACCCCCAAAATATAAGCGGGACTTCATTGGCGGCCTGACTAGATGAAACTAACACAAAATAATGAATAAGAAAAGGTTGTGAACCATTTGAATCAGCATGTCTTCGATTTATTGGCAGAGAATGATGGAAAGGGTACAGAGACAGACCAGAGAAACCATTTTGTGCAGTGTACATTTACTGCTCTCAGTGAGGATGAGTCAAAATTAGAGCACCTTGAAAACAAAGTAAAAGGCCCTCTGCCTATGTCCCTGTGTTTGCCACTTACAAGAAAGCCAGTGATGGACCTGAAATCCTTGACGTGGTACTTTTTGCCTTCCAGCCTCCTGTATTTGCAGACTTCATTTTGCCTGCTTTAGGACTCCGAGCACATTACCACTGCTAACCAGTGCTAAAGTGCTTATGCTCTCTCCTTTAAAGAAGGTATCATTGGCTTACATCCAATTGGCACATTTAGTTTACTTGTAAAGTTGAACTACACGTATCCAGGGCTGTAAATTAAATGACACTAGTGGGTATGAAGAACTGATTGCACCACCCACTGAAGTAGCCCTTTAAACCTGTCTCAGGGCTGCCATTGCAGCCTGTGTGTGTAGTTTTAATCTGCTATTTTGACCTGGCAAGATAAACCACTTGCCCGGCTATGCGTCCCCTTTTATTACATATATGTCACCCCTATGGTAGGCCCCAAACAGCCCAGAGGGAAGGGTGCAATGTATTTAAAAAGTTAGACATGTACTTTTAAGTTTTACATGTCCTGGTAGTGAACAACTCCAAAATTCATTTGTCAGTCCTGAGAGGACTACCTCTCTCATAGGACAACAATTGGTTAACAGATTATATTTAATAAGTGATAACTTTCAATTGAGTAAAGGTTGGAATGTCGAGTTTGGTGTCGAAAGATTTGTAATTTAAAGCCATCTTTAATGGTGAAGTTGGATTTTAAGTTACAATTCTGAAAATGCTACTTTTAGAAAGTACTAACCATGTAGTGCCTACAGCCTGTTTACTGCGTCACATGACTGGTTATAGTTGGCAATTGGACTTTGTTTATTCCTCCCAGATTGCCATACAATAGAGGGATTAGGTGTGACTCATTGGGCCATCAACTGCCAGGCAGCGGGAAGCGGAGCTGGGCATGGCCCCAATTGCAACTGAATAGGCTGTGCCCTTCCTTCACACAAAGGACTTGTCACCACTGCATTGTTCATGCGCCAGCTTGGAGCTAGGGCAGGAGAGGCAGAAAACGTCAGCGACTTCAAAGGGAATTCTCTAGAAACTTATCCTACTTCAAAATGGGCACCATATAATGGACTCTCAGAACTAGATCTTCATTACACATATGGACCTGTGAAAGTCTCAGTTAAAGGATTGCTATGCTACTGTGATGCAAGAAGGACTGCCACTTTGTTATCCTGCTGCTTTGCTGCCCTCCTGCCTCAGTGAGAAGGACTGGACCTGCATCTTGAACCCAGGGCCACCAGAGTGACTCCACATGGCTGGACATCTGATCAAACAGAGACAGAACAGACTCCAACAACCCTGAACCCAGGATTTCGAGTCTGTTAGCTATGAGTTCTGCCCTTCCAAGTGGGGCCCCCCCAGTCCTGGATCCTTGGAAGTGGGCCTGATGGTGGTTTGCCAAGCCATGTGTGATCACAGCAAAAGAGATGTGACACAGTGCATTGCAAAACTGCGTCGGAACCGCTTTGTTGCATCTCCAAAACAGGACTTCGCATCGCAGCTTATGGGAACCGTGCTGTGTGACCCCTCCTGAGCGCAGGCCTTCGCATTGCCAGCCCGTCATTGACACCATCTCGACTATGATGCCAGATTCCGCATTACAAGCCTCGCAACTTCTTTGGAACCAGCCAGTGCGCGATGCATCTTCGATGCAGGACTTTGCACCGCAAGACCTTCATCGACTGCATTCTTGATGACGATGAAGCATCTTGCATCACAGCCCCAGCGCCCATCAGAACTGCTGCTGCATGATGCATCTCCACCACAGAACCTTGCATCGCCTCTGTTGCGCGACGCACCCCAATGCGGGACTCCTCATTGATCCGCAACCAGGATTTAAGGTACGTTGTTCAGTGAGCCTAACTGGATTCCAGTAGTTGGCTCGCACTCCATCATGGTGAGCCTCAACTTGTGACTTTGTACTGGTCTATTCCGACCAGTAAACCACAGCTAGTGCTTTGTGCTTTTTAGCGCTATTTCCACTTAAATATTTAACATTGGATATCTCCAGTTCTATTGATTGTATTCTTGTCATTTTGGTTTGAAATTATTTATCACAATTTAGCCTATTTTTCTAAATTGGTGTGCGATTTTTCTTGTGTTGTGTTTTAACTCTACTAATGTTTGAAGAGCTGCATAAATACTTTACACATTGCCACTAAGTTAAACCTGACTGCTCTGTGTCAATCTACCAGAGAATTAAACACAGGTTAATTTGAGGCTTGCTCGTGTTTCACCCTGACAAGAATTGTGGTTCCTTCTTGAGTAGGGTTTCACCCACCTCAACCAGTAACCCAATTTTCTACAGCCGGATACCATAAAACCATCTAAAAAGATGGCTGCAAAATGAAATAATGGTCACAGATTCTTGAAAGCAGATTGTGCTCACCAGAACTGCACAGCTTCCCACGAGTGGGTCTTTGGATGCAGCACAGGCCATCAGTACAATTTTAATAGAGCTTCAGAATCCAGTTCAGAAGGGAATAATTCCACTGCTGAGAAACTGAATTTTTTAGATGGCAGAGGTGAAGGTTTAAACTTTCTCCTATTTAAGCGAATGCTATGCTGCTTTGATTCAAAAGATTTATTGTAAAAGGAATTGCTGTATCCCTTTTTTTGCAGCAAACCACAAGGTATATAATATGAGGTGAATTGTATTTCTCTCGTCCAACTAGAGGTTGTGCAAGACTTTCTGAAATCTGTGACAGAGGTCTGATAAGATGTGAGTCCTTAAATTTATGATTCACCTGATGATTTCTCCTATTCTTAGGACTGGATAGTTAAGCATTTTGGGGTGCTCTGATGAGGGGGCTCAGATCCAGTTTGCTATGGTTCCATAGCTTGTTGACCTGAGTATGTTCTGGAGGCCATAGAGCAGACGGCAAGAGTACTGATGAAGGGAACCTCGAATGCCAATCAGAAATTCATATTCTGGGTGCCTTATGTTTGCAGGAACTTCTACCAGTGGCGGCTCCTCCGCTAAGATGAAGGAGCATTGCCTCACTGCTCCCAGAGGAGTGTAAAATGCAAAAATTATCTGATAACAACAGAAGTTATTTCTGTTATTATTGTTTTATTTTGGTATTAGCCAGGTTGGGCAAGGTGGAGCTGGGCTCCTGTGACGTCCGATAGGAGTGGTTGTTGAACTACAAAGTGGCCATGGCCAAACAGTCATGCACACTTTTCATGTTCCCCACCAGGCTACATTACACAACCTGGTGTGGAACATGCCCACACTCCCATTCCCTATCTGAGTGCCGAGTCACATTGTTCATACAAATCACAACACTGCATTGCAGCGTTGTGATTGGCTTAGGGGAGGGGGCCTGTGCGCTTTCTGCTTCCCCACAGAGAGATGACGAAGGACAGTGGAGACAGCGGGGAGGTAAGTGTGTTTTGCTCTTATTTTGTACCACCCCCCCCGTGAACCCTCCTCTCCCCCACCCCTCCACTCTTGTTCACTGCCAGCGGCTACTGACTTCTTACTTCTACCTTTAAATAGAGTTTTGTTATTGTGTTGTGCACATGCATTATTCTGAGACTGTGGATTACTAGCTTCTTCGAATCTTCACCTTTTACTTATCACTTCAAAGGACACCAACCACTGGTCAGGGACACAAACGTATGATACTATCGTGATCTAAAAAATGATTATGAATAACTGTCTAATAAATCATGTTTTTACTTCACCTAACTCTATTTACTAAAGCATTGACTACAATTAACACAATTATGCACAAATACACACAACAGTAATCTATTTATAATTGGTTGTCAATTGAAAATAGTGGAATGTTGTGCTTCTGATCTGACATCAAAGAAACTAAAATAAAATATCTTTGCGATTCGTTCACGCAGCAGTAAAATCCAGATGACTGTATGACTGTCTAGAATAGCTAAAGCATGGGGTGTGGTGGAGGATCTTTCCCCGGCCATATTATATTTTCAATCTAAAGTTCTCCCATAACTAGACACGTGTTCTAAATGGAGTGTCTTGGTTGCTATGGCTTCCTGTTGATTTTACATGCTTTCCATAATAGCTCACCAAAGTTTACCTAGTTATGAGATCGATAGTGGGTGTATGGTGACCTGCAAAAAGTGGTCAACGAAATAACTTCCACGTTGGAGTTAAAGATGCTTTAGGTGGTGAATGGGGTTTGAATAACATTTTTCAATTGCTAGCCCAATGACACAGGCTTAGTACAGATTCATATAACATGGCCTAGAAATTGAAGTATCTGGGTTTGATTTTCCTGTTTATCCTAGTGAGTGGTCCGACCTGCTTGTAGGTGTCATATACAGCAATACAGATAATGGGGCTGAATATCAAGGATAGGAAAGATGATTGGAAATGTAGCAAAATCAGATCATAGTATGGTCAGAAGATATGTCAGAGATACTTCGGAAGACTCACCTGATCAAGGATGAATATGAGAAACAGGTGGGAAAGGGCAGCAGCAAGATATATTCCTTGTCATTCACATCCCCTGTTAGGGCATTCTATTTTGGGTCATTCATGATGCTTTGTTTATGCTTCATGAACAGTTGAAAGATGACGCAGGCCAGGGTGGCAGGGGAAATTCATTGTGCAGCATTACTATAGCTATGCTCTTACACCCCAAATATTATTGACACTCCTTTTTTTCTGGAAATGGCTGGTGTGGTCGGAGTCTGCACCATGCTGCCACTGGAGTGAATGGGCAAATTTAATTGAATCCTGGATTATGAATGGGCCTTGGGATACATGCAGACTCTGGGTACAGCCCCTGAGACACACATATAAATAAGGGTGGATTTCTGCATGGGGGAAATGCAAAGTGATCAACAAGAGAATAGGAAATAATTCTCTTGCCACTTGTTGGTAGATAAAACCAGCTCTAGAATAGATATTTTGATGATGGGGCAGCATTAACCTTTTTTTGAGACTCGAAATTCCTTATTTGAGCATATTCTGATCAAGCACCACTCACAGTAATGATAAGAATAGGCACTCACAACACCCTGATACCCATGTGGAATCTGCAACCAAATTGGTTTAGCGGGGTGAGAATTTTGAGGCAAACTCAGGGTGCTGATAATATTGCATTTGCTGAAAACGCAGCTACTGCCTTGAACAGAGGAATGGAATGGGACCTGTGTAAGGAGACCATAGTTGGCATTTCTGTCGCCCCAGCTAACAAAATTGGGAATAGTGTCGGACTTTGGAGGGGTGGATATCAAAATTACTGTTCACACTCCAAAATTAACCACAATGAGGAAAATGTTGGACTTTGAGGAGGTCATATGAATTATTTCCACTCCAAATTTAACCACACTGGTGATACTGCTGGACAATGAGGGAGACTGATTTACTATTCCCCCTCCAAACGTAACCACATTGCGGAAAGTGTTGGACTTTTTACGGGATGGGCTGATTTACTCTTCCCACTCAAAAGTTAACCTCTTTGGTAAAAGTGCTGGACTTTGGGGAGGTGATCAAAATGATTATCTGATTTCAAGGTTAGCTACCCTAGGGAAAGTGTTGGACTTTGTGGCGGGGGTAGATTAACTCCAAAGTTAATCATCTTGGAAAAAATGTTTTATTTTAGAGGGGGAGTATTGCTATTCCCTCTCCAAGCTTAACTACACCAGAGAACGTCTTGGACTTTAGGTGGATCAAAATAGCTATTTTCACTCCAAACACTACTAAAAGTACAATATTATGGAGGATATCATTCCAAAAAAATGATGTCATAAAAAAAATTAAACAAACTAAAAAATTTAAATAATGCATATAAAATATTACACTTTAAAAAAACTCAAAAATAATAAAGTAAACAAATTCAAATCACACAATCAAAATAACATAATAAAATAAAACATATTCATTAATATTTTACTATATTTAAATTAATTATAAAATAAAATAGATTAAAACTCAAATTAAAAGAAAATTGTAATAAAATTCCATTACGCTATACCAACAAATTTACATAAAATAGTGAAATGTTATAACTTAGCACACTATTTATTGAAACATTATATTCGGAACAATTAATACATTATAACAAATTAAAAACTGCTTAAAAAGTCTATATTATTTAATAAATATTTTTAACACAATATAAATTAACCACTATCAATGAGTACTAACAATCTAAATTAAGAATAAATAACAAAGTTTAAAAGAAACCTTGAAAAATATAATTAGTTTTTTCTCATTGAACAAAACCCATAAAATATATTTTGACAATTTTTATGAAACAAGCATCAACTTAACATAAAACATTATTTGACATCTCAGAAAAACATTTTTTTAAATTACTTTTTTTTGTATTTACTTCTCACCTTGTTCCCCTATGAACTCAACATCCTGCTCTTAAAATTATATTATAATAAATAATATACAGTTTAAAAAACAACCAAAATTATTAAAACAATCAAAACATAATAAAAATGCACATGCAACAATGATACACATTACAACAATATTAAACAAAACAATATTTTTAACAACTATAAGAAAATTAGAACTGTTAAAATGCATGGTTGATGCTATCTATACTGCTTTCACTCACTCAAAACGGGATAGGGTCTGTAGGCTGTTATGTAGATTGTTACTAGTGAGAATAGAAATGCACCCATAATATCCCATCAGACGGAGACAGGGATTCTTGTGTATTGCCAACAACCCAACCATAAGACCTTTTTTTTAATTCTACAGCAATCTCTGTAGTAGCTGTCCTCAAGGGTCCAACGTGGCAGCAGGTAGTTTCCTTGGTGGCCTGACCCTGCCTAGGGTACCCCCTGAGCTGAGAGAATAAATAGATGGCCTCAAAACAATCCAGTATCTCAAGGAGGCCCTACAAGATCTAGCTTCAGGCAAAACTCTGGACACAATAGGTTACCAATAAAGTTGTTTAAGACATATGCAGACACCTTAGCACCTAGATTGTCCTTCACTTATGAAGCAGCAATGACCAAAAGTATGTTAACTTCGACTCTTCAGGAGGTTTCATCTGTTTCAATACTTAAAACAGGCACATGCCCACTGATACGGCTCTTACAGGGCAATTGCTCTTTTGAATTTCCCACTGAAATGGCCTCATGCTGCCTGCCTGGTCCTCAACCTGGGAAAGGCATTAAACACCTAATGTGGGACTACTTCCTCATGGTGCTGACCAAATTTATTTTATTGAAGTGCACATTGTAGCTGGCCACACTGCTTTTTATGGACCCTTTATCTAGGGTCTGGCCGGGATAAATTAATTTCAGCCTCACTGGTAATCGGCGAGGGACCCGACAGCAGTGCCACCCTCCTGTCTCCTCTTTGTGCTTGCTTTGGAGCCCCTGGCCGTTCGACTGCAGCTGTAGGAGAGTTGGAAGGGTATCCCCAGGTGAACGAGATTCACATGGTATGGTATATGCTGACTACGTCCTGCTTTATTTTAAGGATCTTGCAATGCTCAGACCCTCAAGGAGTTTTATACAGCTTCTGAGCTGTTTGTCAACTGGCAGAAGTCTTGTCTTTTCCCAGACTCTCCCAATGTGATCCCGACCAGCTTAGATTTGGGGTGGTGGCCCCGCAAATAGGAAAATACCTCTTTATATTACTTAGGTATATGTATATAATACTCAGAATGAGACATTCCTAATGGAATTCTCACCAGGGCAACAGCTTCCCTTAGGGCACAGTTGACTTTGTGGCAATCACTCGGGCTGGATCTGGAAGGCTTTTGTTCGAGCGATACCCTTGCTCACTATTAGGTGGCGTTGGTTGGCTCTGCATGATGTAGTTGTCATTGTCCACGCCAGAATGATGTCCCGGTCAGCTATGTAGGCGCCACCTCAGCGCCCTGATGTCAGTTACTTTTCACAACTTTCCATGCCAGGAGCATGGGGACAGGAAGTGCATTGACAGTGGTGTGTTTAGAACAACTAGGGCCCTGAAAGGTATGAGCCCTGACCCTAATAACCTGTCCGCACTGTGGGGAGGATGGGTGGGTTGTTAAGAAATCTAGAGCAAGTTCATGTCTCTACCAGATAAGGCGCTACCAAAGGTACATAACTTGTACATCTAGCCGCAGATTCCTTACCTTTCTATAGATACCCAAGCAATACCATCCACGGAGGAGGATCTGCAGATATGGTTTGACCAGGAAGTCCTGCAGGACAGAGAGGCCAAAAAGGCCGTCCTTTGGGACTTGACTGTCTGGGCAGTAGTATTTGGTAAACATGTGCAGGGATGCCCACGTTGAAGTCTGCAAAAAGAACAAATGATGGACAGAATGCAGAACAATGTCATACATTCACCACAGTACAGAGATCTGGGCTTAAATCCATCGTTTGTTTGCTCACCATGCCATTCCAGTTTGGACCCAGCCATATGCAAATCTTTCTTGTCCCTGCACCCAATGGGAACAGTCTAGCCCGAACTGCCAGGCCAGGTCCTCCCTGGACTGGAAACAAGCATCCTAGGACCGGTTTCAGGCTTTCAGCCCTCATCAGCCAGGATAGGTTGACTCCAGTGGCATGGAGAGCCCGGGACCCACGTCTGGGCATACCCGTCCCACTCGGGGTGACAAATGCAAAAAGAACAAATGATGGACAGAATGCAGAACAATGTCATACATTCACCCCAGTACAGAAATCTGAGCTTAAATCCATCGTTTTTTTGCTCACCATGCCATTCCAGTTTGGACCCAGCCTTGTGCAAATCAGTCTTGACCCTGAGCCCATTGTGAACAGTCCAGCGCGTACTGCCAGGCCAGGTCCTCCCTGAACTGGAAACAAGCATCCTAGGACCGGTTTCGGGTTTTCAGCCCTCATCAGCGAAGATAGCTTGACTCCAGTGGCATGGAGAGCACGGGACCCACGTCTGGGCATACCCGTCCCACTCGGGGTGACAAATGCAAAAAGAACAAATGATGGACAGAATGCAGAACAATGTCATACATTCACCCCAGTACAGAAATCTGAGCTTAAATCCATCGTTTTTTTGCTCACCATGCCATTCCAGTTTGGACCCAGCCATATGCACATCAGTCTTGACCCTGCACTCAATGGGAACAGTCCAGCCCGAACTGCCAGGCCAGGTCCTCCCTGGACTGGAAACAAGCATCCTAGGACCGGTTTCGGGCTTTCAGCCCTCATCAGCCAGGATAGCTTGACTCCAGTGGCATGGAGAGCACGGGACCCACGTCTGGGCATAACTGGCGCATTTAGGGCGAGAAAACACAGTTTCTCCAACACTGCTGTATTGTACAGCTAGATTGGAGAAAAGCTGCAGGCTCCCCGTGCTTGATGGAGCAATAATACAACATCTATAGGATAGACCACATGGCGATTGATAGACTTTCATTGAAAGAACTCAACATGCACATTCTTCTAGTGTTCGAGTATTTATCTAATTTTATCTTTCATCAACTGATTTTTGCTTGTATTTTCCCATTTTTATGGTAATCTTATCTGTTTGATACAGACAACACAAATATATACAACAAATATTACAAATTATTATGTCACACATTTCATCCCACAATTTGAAAAGGTTATATACAGATCCAGCCTTTACTAAACTCTGTAAGTTATTGATAATGAGCAGGTGCGGCTCCTCCGCTATGGTGGAGGAGCGTCGCCCCACTGCTTTCAAGCAGTGAGAAACATAAAATGACAATAACTTAGAGTTATTATCATTTTATGTTCCGTGTCCTGCTAATTTGCAGCGGGCGTGTTGGTGTGGCTGATTTGCTCTCTGAGCAGAGCAGGGGAGGAGTTGTTTGCCCACTCCTAAAGTGTGCAATGACTGTTTGGTCGGCCCTCATGGGCCATCCAAAACAGTCATGCGCACTTCTGTGTTCTCCATGCAGGCAGCATTACAGCCTGCATGGAGAACATGCCCACCCCTCCAGCCCCTGGAGGCATGGCGCTCAGACCAATCACAACGCTGCATTGCAGCAGTTTGATTGGTTTAGGGGTGGGAGCCTGGTTGCCTGCTTCCTATTCCTGTTGGAGGCAGGATAGCATGAGAGCAGAGGCAGAGAAGACATGGGACCCAGCCTCAAGGTAAGTTTTTTTTAAATTTCCGATCTCCCTGCGCGCAACACTCGCCCCTCTCTCCCCACTACGTGCCGACCCCGCCATCATCGATCAATGCCAGCCGCGACTGATAATGTGTCCAAAGAAGCTTACCCCAATCAATTAATTACTCCTATTGTCACATGGGATTGAAGGCCCGTTTCTGTAATCACTTCTCTGCCAAGACCAACTACATTCTTATTTGTTTAGGTTCAGTACATTTACAGGCCTCTAAGCTGAAATAGGATGGCTTTAAACAGAGAAGGTTGTCCTACCCCAAGAATATGGCAACACGTTTCGACCTCAGAACATTTTGGGGTATAAATAGACGTTTTTGAGGTTATAATCAGGGCAATATGTTACTTGTTCAATCCGAACTGAACGGTGTAGAGACATATGTGGTCGTGTGTGGGGCCGTCTTCCGGCCACCTCGGAGTCAGCAAAGACTGAGGGAGTTCCTACTTTTTTATTAGTTGTATCTCCTTCAAGTTTAATATCGGAGGCTCTCGATGCGGGAGTAGATTCGGAGCTGCACTAGCTATAGACTTGAATACCGTGCCCATCCTACTGCGAGCATTAAACCAGCCCACTCATGCCAATCCAGGTGCTACTCCCATGCTAGGTATAGCATGAGAGCAGTGTCTGGATTGGGTGGGGAGTCTGTAGAGTGAAGCCCATCGACTTCCGGGACGAGAGGAGCAAGGAGGAGGCTGGCAGCGAGAGCGGAGCGACAGGTAAGTCTTTTTGTTTTATTTTATTTTTAAAACCCAACCCTAAGCCTCCCGCTTCTCCCGCCTTACCACTTTACTATAGCAGAAGCCGCTACTGACATTTAGGTGGATTATATAGAATGTTTCAGATTTCTGTAGTTCTTTTGTTTGAAGTGTGTAATGAAACTCCCCGGAAAGGTGGCAACACACTGGATGGTGATCAATTGATGCCCTGTTCAGACCGCTTCACAAATAGTGACCTAGGCCAGGCTTTCTACAGGATGATGGCCAGGTCCCTTGCATTTTATGAGCAAAACACGTGATAATTGCCATATGGTTATGAATTTTTTTTATGAGAAACACCAAGGGGCTTATTTATAAGCCTCTTGCACTGCCAGTGCCTCACTTTTTTATCACTTAACAAGTGACTTACGGGTGACACAAGGGGCTTGTAAATAAGCCCCCAAATGCGTAAAATAGATATCTCTTATTGGGGATATCTCCATGACACTGCACAAAATCTGCTAAAACACGTAATAAAATCTAATGTAATTTTCTCGAAATGAGCTGCTGGTGTACACGAAAGACTACCATATGTTCATAGTGAAAGTATACAAATTCAGGGGCAGATTTACTAACGTCTTGCATCTAGGTTGCATCATGTTTGTGGCACAGCTCTCATTCAAAATTCTTTTTTGCATTTACGAAGCCACGCAAAGCCACTTCACAAGGTTTAGTAAATGCAAAGCAATGGATGGCAGCGCATACCGCTGCCTTGTGTTACCTTACGTTAGGAAGGCGCTCCATGGGTGGAACATGGCCTTCCCATGCATTCACCCATAGATTTTGGTGCATTCCCAGATTTACTAAAGCTAGTAAGACTGGGAATGCCTCAAAATCTTACCATTTCCCCAGTGAGGCGTGAAGAGTAGAACTATGTTTATTTCTGATTGTTACTTCCTCTTTCTATGTGTGCTGCATTCTGCATCACGCATAGAAAGACGACTATGCCTCTAAGGATTGTTTGTGCAATAAAGTACTCTATTGTACAAAACAATCCTGCCTGTAACAAGCAAAGGGTGCCTGTGTTGTTACTAGACAGCCTCAAGTGCGCCAGCGCAGAGACAGAGCTGAAGAGTGCCATATCTTAATATATATATATGGCTCTTTTCAGCTCTCTCCCACTCATGCAACACAGAGCAGCAACTTGCCTTGCACCACTGCGTTCCATAAATTCTAAGTAAATGTGCCCTCCAATGACATATATTCAGAAAATGCTTATTTGGAAGTATAGATCCATATTAGAGATTATTTAATATTAGAATTGTATTTGTTTTAAGGCTCTTTATCATCATTGACATAGATAAACGTATCACATCATGAAGTCATTTAACAGAAAACTCATTCAAATGAAACATGTTACACCGGACAGGCACATTATGCAATTTTCGTTCACACAGCATTTAACATGTAATTATCTTGAAAAATACGTAATTTGAACTTTTAATTTATAATTTTTAGAAGCATCTGTTCTGGAGCACTCTGTCTATTTAAGTCTTGCTGCAGCAGTGCTTAAATTGGAAAAAAAAAAAAAACATAAGTGCCAGGGCCCTCATCAGGAGGCCACTGCCTGCTTGCATCACCCATTGCCCCTTCCAGTGCTGCCAGTGGCAGTACCAACACAACTACAACCTCCCACTCTCTACAAGTGTGATAATTCAGACTATTCCAGACCCCCAAAGCTGTACGAATGACGTGGGCAGCCACAATTTCTTTTAACTAGATTTCGATTAAGCACTCTTCACTTTTTAATGGCATTTCCAAGACAATTTGGGTGGGTCAACAAACCTACAACCTGTGCATGCGATATGGCAACTCAGAGCATGTTGCACTTTATGTTATTTTGCACCCTTTACAAAGAGCCAAGGGGAAAATCTTTTGCCCCACTCCTAAGGGACATCCGGCCTTGTACTTAAATCGAAGGTTTTAATAACTTCCAATCTTTGGTTAATTCTGTTATCTGTATTGCGGTCTCTAAATATATCAAAGTTGCAATGGCTATTAGAAAGCGTTATGAGCAATAACAAATAAATAGGAATGTTGTAACTTTCAATGCGCAATTTTAATTCTCATGAAATTTTATGATTGATGATAATTTTATCTCAATTGTTTTATTTATGTGGTTTTATAAAAATGATATGACAATTTTAAATTGTAATATTTGTTGGCCAAACTTTTATCGTCTTTGAACCGAATAAATCTAATTTTTTGACTTGGGCAGGAGGTATTGGCTATTTCTAATGTATATTGAAGGAATATACAACTGTTTAGGTGCTCATCTCTAACTTAATCAAACTGCACCACCATGTGGCACACTTCCATAAGCGCTGGTGCCAAAAATTAAGTGCTATTGCTGAGCACTGGACACCACTGGCTTAAATTAAGCACTGTACTGCAGACAGTTTTAGTGGTCTGGGGGACACCATGTTAGAAAAATAAAGTCCCCATACATTTTAATACAGATAGATTGGGATTTGGGGCAGTGCCTTTCCACCATTGGCTCTGGTATATTTATCATGGTTTGCTGTTGCTTGGATGGGCTAACCATCAGACCCATGGTAGTCTGTTGAAGGTTATATTGTCGAATTGTCCAATTGTTTGGTGATAGGACATCAAGAATGAGTCCAACCTATTTCTATTGCTTGTCCTATTTGGCTTTGACTTCGACTTTCTACTTCCCAACTCCTTGTATTCTGCTATCACTTCTTGTTTATTCATCTCCTCAGTTCCGCGCTCTCTGTATTCTGCTCTCTCACTTTCTCGACACTCTTTTATAGTTTCCCCCTCATGGTTTCTCACTTGCTGCTCGCATGCACTCTATCTTCTCACTCCTCGTCCCAGCCTTCCTTTGCTTTCCACCAGGACTGTGCAGGACTGTGAGGTGCTTTCCCACGGGAATGCACATGCAGTCATTAGCTTTCAGGCCAGGACTGTGAGGTTTCACATTATTCTAGGTGATCATTTCACTGAGTGGTGACCGATCAATTCATAACCACCTTCTTCATTTAAACGATAAAAACAATCTTACCAATATAATTACAGAAAATTGCTAATTTTTACTTGGAAGTACCTGTTAGTAATTAAGAATAATAGACTGACTATATAGAAAAATCGACTTAGAGCCTTAATGATACATGTTATCATCATAAACCTGCATAAATGTATTTGTTTGGGCCAGAGAAAACAAGCAAAAATCAATAACTCATGAAAGTTAATATGCAGATTTATGTTGGAGCCATAGCCTCTCCGTGACTTTGCCTGCTGAAAACATAGGCACGGTCAATAATGTTTGCCACTGTTTTCTTTCCACTTTAAACAAAAGAAATTCAATGGCCTCTACTTTTCTTAATAATTCTCTGCTACCCTGAGATTGGAGGTGCAGTACTGGACATGTGTGGGATATTGTGTAATTGCATGAAGTACTGCAACCTAATTACAAGGGCATATGTTTGAGTCCAGGAACCTGAAAAAGCAACACAAGGTACTGCACCCTGCTACACAAGGGATCTGTGTCTGACTCTAGCGATCTCTAGTAAGGACCTAGGACACTGCAGACATATTATAGGGCAGACTGATGTCGGATTCAAGGAACCACTAGTAACAATCTACAGTATTACAATGAGCTTGCAAAGAAATAGTGTAATGTTAAAACTGGCTCTGGGGTACGCGGACCCCTGGGTCAGGACTAAAATGAAGGACACTGCAGGAAGGATTACACCTGCTGGGGTGTGTCACCAAGGTAGGCCCACCCCAGCAGGATTAATCCATTCTGAGGTGTCCTTCATCTGTCGGTTATTATCCCAAAGTGGGGTCTGTCTTTGGATAAAAGCACTGACAGGTTGCCATGTTGTGGCTGTCTTTTCTTTGCTGAAGCGGCTCTGGAGATGGGAGCTATTTTATGAGAAAATACTTCAACCCACCAGAAGTAGTCACATTTGGAGGGGCTTTCAAAGCCTTCTTCTTGCCCACTATTGATTTTACGAAGCATAAGCATACATAAGTATTAGAAATTTCAATTGAATCCTGCTAAGAGACAAGAGAAGTCTTGGCAGAGTGGACGCACTGCCAATTAGAGCATCATTGAAGGGAATTAGTGTCACAGTTGCATTCGATTCTATGTAGGCAGCAGGAGCGTTTCTGCTAGAAACAAAGTACAAAACAATAAACACAAAATTACACATTTGCATTAAGGCCCCTAGGGTCGCAACTGCGGCTATTTTGAGAGATATAGTAAAGATTAAGATGAAGGGAATTATTGATGTTTTAAATGAATTGGCACGTTTGCTGTTTTATCTCACGCGTTGATGAACAATTTGCGTGGGCTGTGATATAACATTTACATAGATGTTTACCATCTGAATTGGTGGCTGGGAGTGATTTACTGAAGCGGTGGCCCATTCCTCCATCTTGGCGATGTTTTGTTAAGTGAAGGATAATTGCCAAGGTAGATGTGATTTCTGGGGCATCAGTTATTCAAATGTAATGCATTACAGGACTGAGGTTTCAGTTCATTTGGTTGCAGCACACCACTCTCTTAACTATATGGGGTACAATAGACAGAGGGCAGTCGCGGCTCAGAGACACTCAATTACAAGAGAGGTGTGATGTACTCACAGTTGGCTTCACCTTTTGTGAGTTAGAGGGGTTTGACCAGGACCCTCACCTTCACCCGCTGAGCTGAATGGCCGAATGGTGATACACTTTGCATGCTGAGCACCACAGTGTGATTTTTTGTTCTACAGCACAGTAGGTAGGATGCGAGTGGGTGGTCTCAGTGAGACCACAAGACCCAAAGTAAGCTTGCTGCTTGTTTTGTTTGTTCCCTCCTTCTCTGCTATCCTCCCCGCTTCCTTCTGCTTCAGAGGCATTGGCTTGTACTTCCCAATGGAGGGCAAGCCTTTTAGCATCAGTCTAATTCCATACTGTAAACTACCAGCTTCTGCTGTGGCTTGGCTTTTACTGCTCTAGTCTACTATGCATCGAATCTGTGGACCCAGTCAGTGTGTCCTTCTCAACATCCTATTTGAACTTTCTAAGTTAGATGTATATCTTTATACTACACTCAATCACTGCAACTCATTTTTAGTTCAACAAATTGCACTAGTTTGCTTCTCCTATTGCTTGTTTACATATGTCGCACCATTTTCCTGCTCCATTTAGTTATCAAGAGGTACTCGAGTTCACTTCGCCTATTTGCTTCCACGTTTACGCTACTTGCCCTCTCATATCTTGTTAGAACTGGGGGTCTCTAGTTGGCAGAGGTAGGTACCTTTGACCAAATAGGGACCCTTGCTTCTAAGTCAGGGAAAAGGGATTACACTACTGGATAACCCCTGCACACCCACTTGGTAGCTTGGCACGAGCAGACAGGCTTATCTCCGAGGCAGTGTGTTAAGCATTTGTGAACACATACAGTAATACAGTGAAAACACTACAGATGGACACCACACAGGTTTTATAAAAATAAGTATTCCAGAGGTACACCGAGCACAGGAGACACGGATCAAGGAGAAAAGACAAGAGACAAGATGGGGGAAAGAAATGCTACAGATGTGGGTATGATTTCCCGCACAGAGAAGCGTGTCCAGCCATGGGGCAGCAATGTCGGGAGTGTGGACGAACTAACCACTTTGAGGCGACTTGCGGCGAATATCGCAGGGAGAGGAAGAATGAAGCGATGAGGCCAACTCGCTCGGACACCAGGTGACACCACGTGAAAGCTGTGCAAGATCGGCCAAAATCGTCTTCCAGTTCATCACATTCCAGCCGGGAATCGAGGAGATCTCGCTGGGCGAGAAGGTCACCATCCCCGGACTCTCGATCAGGGTCGTGTGAATCTGAGTACACAGTCGAATATGCCAGCATGGTTGCCGATCCAGATCAATTGAAGTCCTACCCGAGACTGAACATCAATGTGGGCAACCATGACACTCAGTTTGTCCTGGACAGTGGGGCATCACTGAATTACATTCTGGTAACGGAGTACAAAAAGATGAAGTCACCACCTCCGTTGTGCCCGGCGTATGTCCGGGTCTTCACCTGGATGTCAAAGAAACCGCTCCCCTGTTTAAGGAAGTTTCAAACCACGCTTCGACATCAGAACAAGTCGGTGTCCGCTGTAATACACGTGATTGATGGCCCGGAAGCTGACTGCCTTCTCAGCCTACCAACGGCAGAGAGACTTCAGTTGGTTGAGATCTTATACCGGGTCAGTGGTGATCAAGACATATTACACAAATTCCCCAAGCTATTCACCGGGTTGGGAAGACTGAATAAATGTCAAGTTCGGCTCCACATCAACGAGCAGATCCGACCTGTCGCTCAACATCCCCGACGAGTACCGTACCACCTTCAGCAGGCTGTGGAGGATGAGCTGCAAGAACTGCTCGCTTCAGATATCATTGAACGGACTGACGGCCCCACTCCATGGGTGTCACCCGTAGTCATAGTGCCCAAGAAGGGCACTTCTGGAAAAGTGCGACTGTGTGTAGACATGCGGCTTCCCAACACCGCGATTGAACGGGAACGACATCCTGGGCCTCATTTAAGTGATATGATTGCTGCGTTGAATGGGGCCAGAGTGTTCTCGAAACTGGACTTAAACAAGGGCTATCATCAGCTGGAACTACATGAACGGTCAAGGTATATAACGACGTTCGCGACACACCTGGGTCTGTTTCGTTATAAACGGTTAAGCTTTGGCAACTCTTCTGCTGCGGAGATCTTTCAGGAGGCAATACGCCAAACTATATGCCATATACCTAATACGCTAAACTACAGCGACGATATCCTTGTGTATGGGTCCAACGTCCAAGAGCATGACAAGGCCCTCGATCGAGTATGCCATGCCCTCTTGGACGCTAACCTGACATTGAACAAAGAGAAGTGCGAATTTCATCGATCCACACTCAAGTTTTTTGGACATGTGTTTTCTGGAGCAGGGATGAAGCCTGACCCTGAAAAAGTGATGGCTCTAAATGACACCAAGAGCCCTCAAGACGTCAGTGATGTCCGTTCCTTTCTGGGTATGGCCAGTTATTGTGCCAGGTACATCAAAGACTATGCCACCATCAGTCATCCACTTCGCATTCTCACAAAGCAGGGACAATCGTTCGACTGGACCCGTCAATGTGAGCAGGCCTTCCAGGACATCAAACGGGCAGTTGAGGCAGCTGACAATCTGGCGTACTTTGACCCCAAACGGAAGACGGAAATAACCGTGGATGCCAGCCCGGTGGGCCTAGGGGCGATCCTGGCTCAGTATGACCGAGAGGAGGATCAGCGCCACATCGTAGCGTATGCGAGTCGCAGCTTGTCTGACACTGAAAAGGCGTATTCTCAACCAGAGAAAGAGAGTCTGGCGGTTGTCTGGGCCTGCGAACACTTCCATGTGTTCATTTATGGCAAGCACTTTACGATGGTGACGGATCATCAGGCGCTCGTCACCATATTTGGAAATCTACGGTCGAAGATGCCACCTCGGATCGAGCGATGGGGCCTGCGATTGCAAGAGTACACCTACACCATACTGCACAAGCCGGGAAAGTCAGCCAACCCGGCCGACTACTTGTCTCGCCACCCTAGGACTGAGTCGGCGCCAGGGGCATCAATAGCAGAGGAATATGTCCATTTTGTCGTGGGCCAAGCTCAACCGCCTGCGGTTCCCCTGGAGGCCATTCTGGAAGCGACGGCTCAAGACGTCATTCTTCAGAATGTACTTCGGCGTCTGCAGACCGATAGGTGGAGACCTGATGGTGATGAGGAACCGGAAGATCCAGCAAGCAGCCAAGAGCTGCAAGCATTCAGACATGTGAGTGAGGAGTTGTCTGCCACCTCGGAAGGGCTTCTGCTGAGGGACCACAGGATCGTCATCCCGACGCAACTACGACAAGGGATTGTCAATCTAGCTCACGAAGATCATCGTGGCGTAGTTGCAACGAAGCGAGCTCTGAGAGAGCGAGTGTGGTTCCCGTTATTAGACCAGATGGTGGAACGTACTCTCAAAGACTGTCTGCAGTGTCAACTTGTCAGTCAAGGGAGTCCCCCGGCTCCTCTGCGAATGACCGAATTACCCAGCGGTGTGTGGCAGGAACTTGCTATGGACTTCTATGGACCTCTTCAGTCAGGAAAGTATGTCCTAGCAATTATGGACGAGTATTCGCGGTTCCCAATAGCCCAGTTTGTATCATCCACTAGTGCGGCCAGCACTGTTGCGGTGCTGGATGAAGTGTTTGTGGCGTGGGGTATTCCAAAGGTGCTCAAAACGGACAATGGCCCTCCATTCAACGGACATGAGTTTAGTGACTTTGCACGGCACATGAACTTCACACATCGGAAAGTCACACCCTTATGGCCACAGGCCAATGGTACCATTGAACGATTCATGGCCACTTTGAAGAAAACGTTTCAACAAGCGACCAGTGAGAAAAGGGACCTCCAGGTGGCTCTCAATGAGGTCCTCCGGGCCTACAGGACAACTCCCCAAGCCACCACGGGCAAATGCCCTGCCACCCTAATGCTGGGAAGACCGATCAGGAACAGGATACCCACATGGGAAGGCGCTCTGCGAGCAGTCTCACCTGCTCGCATTCATCAAGAGGTTGTGTCCGCAGATCATCGTGGGAAAGAGAGAATTAAATCGTATGCGGACGCCAGAAGGAGAGCAAGATCGCCTTCCATCCAGGAAGGGGACTGTGTTCTCGTCAAGCAGGAGCAGCACCGGAAAACAGACTGTAAGTTCAGAGCTGAACCATTGACAATCACTCAGAAGAAGGGTACCATGGTGACGGCTGAATCGGACAGCCGAAGAGTTACCCGAAATGCGTCTCATTTTCAGAAGTGCACTCCTGGCATGAAGGAGTCGCTTCAAAGAATGCGGGGCAGCCCAAAAGTGAAGTCCGAGAGCAACCTGCTGGCACTGCCGAGAGTCCGCATTCTTGGCCTGAAGGAGAATCAGAGGTGGTGACAGGAACCATGCCGCTGAGACCGAGACAGGACATTCGCAGGCCGAGACGACTTATTGAAGAACTGTAAACAAGTCAGTCATTTCATTTCATTTTGTTAAAAAAGGGGAAGATGTAGAGGGTGAGCGGTATAGTCGTTGGTGTGGGCGGAGCTAGGAGGGCAGAGGAAGAGGAGGAGCGGCGACAGGAAGAGGGCAGATAGAGTAGGGACAGGGAAGGTGATGGAAGCAGGTGAATAAAGTAAGTGTCACCCTGATAACCAGTGTCTGTCGTTAATGCCCAAAGGCATCACATTCATGTAGACTTAACACAAGATCATAAACGACAAAAATCCACAATACTGTACTCAAAATTGACTTAAAGATGGTACAATTAGCTTAGTTCAAGTTGTTGGTAAATGCGACACAGTTCTCACAAAAGTACCTGGATGCGTAATGCAAAATAAACAAAAGGCTCGCAGCGTTGGAGATGCGTTGGGTCCTTGCTTCGGGGAAGATGATGTGTCGCGCCTCAATGCTTGCCCAGAGTAGGAGATGCGTCTTGATCCTTACCGGAGAGGAGGTGATGCGTAGATTCTCGTGCTGCAGCCCGGTTGCGATGCGGCAAGATGGCGCCTCGATGGGATGCGACAATCCAGTGCGATGCACTAAGATGGCGACCTTGATGCGACGGCGTTGATACGATGCGACACGCCCTGGCAGCCTTGCGGCGACTCTGTACTTTGGAGCCACGACAGGCCATGCGACACGCTTCTCTGATGATGCGATGGTGAACCTCACGGTTGCGACACGCTTCTCCGGTGATGCGACAGCAGACAGCTGTGAAGAAGGCACGCTTCTGGGAGATGCGGCGGCAGCACACTTCTCCGGCGATGCGATGACTACTGCTGCGGCGGCAACACGCTTCTTCTCGGTGCGTCACGCTTCCAGCTCCCAGCGACACGCAGGCTTCTGTAGATAGAATTCCCAGCAAGGAAATTCAGAGGGGAGCTGGTGGTGAAGTCTGTTGTCCCTGAGACTTCAGCAGGAGGCAAGCACAAGTTCAAGCCCTTGGAGAAATATTCTGCAAAATGATGAAAGTTCTGTAAAAGTTCCTTCTCCTCTCCTTGGCAATGAAGACACCACTGCAGGCCAATCCAACAACACAGCACACTGGCAGAGGGGCAGTCCAACTTCTACAGCTTCCTTTGGTTCTTCTCCTTGGCAGAGGTTTCTTCTTGTTGTTCCAGAAGTGATCTAAAGTCTTGGGGTTTGGGTCCCCATATTTATACTACTTTTCTCTTTGTTCTCTGAAGGCAGAGAGGCCTTTGTCTAGTCCAAACCAACTCTGGTCAGTCCTGGAGCACTTTGTTTACCTGACTCCTTCTTTCCTTTCAGAGTGCAGGGCAGAGACAACCGACAGACCACAGGAGGTAGAGTCAGCCTTGTGGAGGGAAGGCACAGCCCTATTCAGGTCCCAGATGCAACTCCTCCCACCCATCTACATGCAGATCTTCCTATTCAGCCCTGTACTGACTCACCCTCTCCCCTGGAATCCCCAGCCCCTGTCACTCACATAAGCCGACACACAATACACAACCTAGCAGAGGCAGGCTTGGACAGTTAAGCAAGAAAATACCTACATTCTAAAAGTGGTATTTTCAAACACAGAATGTTAAAACCAACTTTACTAAAATATGTATTTTATCATTCTGAGTTCCGGCATACTAAATTTGAATTTCTACCATGTTCCCTGAGTCAGTTAGGATTATAAGATGTCGTAATCTAACTGCCCATTCTGGCCTATGAAGAACAGGTAGCCTTGCAATGGTGAAAAATGAAAATGGCTGTAATTGACTATTGCCCTGGTGTGTGTGGCATGTCCTACCTTATACTTACAATGCACCCTGCCCTTGGGCCTACCATAGGGGTGTCTGATATGAAGATAAGGGAAGGTTTAGGGACAGGCAAGTGGGTGCACTTGGTCCGTCAGCATGGCAGTACCAGACTGCACATAGGCTCTGCAATGGCAGACCCGAGACACACTTTACAAGCTTTCTCTGTGGGTGGCACAACCAGTGCTGCAAGCCCACCAGCAGCATTTGATTTACAAGCCCTGGGCACACATGGTGCACTGTACTAGGGTCTGACAAGTAAATCAAATAACCCAATCATGGAGTCACTAATCAATACATCAATTTAACATAGGGAGCACTTACACTGTGCACTGAATAGCAGTGGCACAGTGCCCAAAGCATCTAAACCAGCAAAACATATAAATAACAGAGGAGTCAATCAGAAAAAATGGAAGGGAGACTCACGCCAATGGTACCAGGTCTAACATATCTGCTTCCAGATGTTACCCTACAGTCCCAATCCTCCTAGATGCTTCCATAAGTTACGCATCTCCCCTTCTCCTCTTATTTTCTTCTATGAGCTCCAATAGCCCCCTTCTCCTTTTATCTTCTAACAAAAGTTGCACTACTTCCTGCTGTCTCGTAATTGCCTCCTTAAATTACACTAGTCACCAACTCTTTTTATCTACTTCCAAATGTTTTACTATTCAGCTTCTCCTATTGACTGCTGCCATGCACCATTCTCCTCCCATCTCTTCTTTAATTCATTCATCATTACACCACTAGCCATATTTAGATATCTATTCACTAACTCTGTCTATAGAGCATTTGCAAAAACCTTAAGGTCATCTCAAAGACCTTGCTCTAATTTCTTCAATAATTTTAGCTACTCCCATTCACCTTGTGCATGTCCTGCATAGGCAAAAAGACCTTTAGCAATCGCTTCGGCTTTTTAGCCAAAAACGTGCACGCGTTCCATTGCCTTCAATGGCAACGCGTGCACGTCTGGCGATTCACTTGTGGGAGCGAGTGGCGCCATGTGTTAGTAATTATCGCGCTCGCTCCCGCAAGGTAAACGCTGCGTGTCTCTGCCGCGATTGAAGACGGCTCAGATCTTTTACCGAAGACACATTCCCACAAGGCTGCTGGCCTGTCAGCTTCCAGCGTTCACACTCCGGCTTGGTTTTTTTAAAAGCTGTCTGCTTCTATTTTCTTTATTGGTGCGAGTATCTCTCCGCAGGCTTTCTGTTGAGAGTGGAGGAAGCACAGAGAGCAAAGCACAGGCCCCCGCAGGCATTGGAGCCGGTTTCAGAGGCTCTGTATTCCACGGGGACGGAAATTCAACCAACTACAAAGAAGGTGAGCTTAGAGCGCGTGGGCCATTAGTGCCGAGAGGGGGAGCAGTGTCTGCTGGCGCATGCTGACTGACAGCTGCACACTGCAGATCCTAATGCAGTGCTTAATTTATGCCATTGGGGGCCACCGGAAGTCATTTGTGGGGCCAGTGGACCACCGGCACTTATTTTTATACCTTTGCTGCAGAGAGTGTCCAGGCAGTGTGTTATGGCAGCTGGGAATTATTTGTGCTGTCTATGGGAAAGGCACAGGTTTCCAAGTTTGCTGCAGAGCCGAGGGCAGCAGCTTGTGCGTGGTGCAGGAGAGCTGAGAACGTGCAGTTTCACAGTAGGGCACAGGTTGTTGAATGCCACAGTGGGTGCATCCTGCAGGTGTATACACAGCTCGGCATGGTGTTAGCAGGCCACAGCGTGCTTGTGTGCGATCTGCCTACAGTGCACTGGTTGTGCACGTTTACATTACTGCTCACGCTGTTCACTCACAGTAGTGCGCAGGTTGGCACCTGTTGTGAGTGCCTTCGCCAGCCCCTGTGGTAGACAAAGACGACCCTTCCCTTTTAAACTCGTCCCACGTTGCATGTTTTGCTCTTCCATGGCACCCTCTGCGCCCTACTTTTGTACTGTGTTGTGTGCTTTGTTCCGGTGTTACTGTGAAAATACTGTTCAGAGGGCCTTACAGTTGCTGCCCCCTGCTTTAGCGTGCACCCTCTGCACCCCCTGCCTTAGAGTGCACCCTCTGCCCCTTCCTTAGAGTGCACCCTCTGCACCCCTGCCTTAGAGTGCACCCTCTTCCTTAGGGTGCGCCCTCTGCACCCTCTGCCTTAGAGTGCACCCTTGGCACCCCTGCCTTAGAGTGCACCCTCTGCACCCCTGCCTTAGAGTGCACCCTCTGCACCCCTGCCTTAGACTGCACCCCCTGCCGTAGAGTGCACCCTCTGTCTTTTAGAGTACCCCTGCCACCGCCTTAGAGTGCACCCTCTCACCCCAAAGAGTGCACCCTCTGACTTTCAGTGTACCGTCCCTCTGCTGAGGGTGACCAAGATGTACCGAACTTCCCCGGACTTTCCCGGTTTACAGTGACACGGTGCCTGGAGGCTTTCCTTAGCTTTAAGCTTATGTCCTTGTTTTTAGGTCAAGTCATCCTGAAAGGAGAACTGAAAGGTGTGCGCTCGTTAAGTAAATTATTTGTTTCTTACAGGCAGCGCAGCGGGTCGGCTGCAGCAGATAGGGAGACAGAGTGGGGATGGGGGGCAGGGGGGCTAAGGGTACTCAGGGTATAGGTTGTGGCATAGCTAATGTTATGTGTGTGTACACAGGGCTTTAAGTGTGCTGGGTCTCACCGGTGCTGAGCACCGGCAGTTTTTTAAAGGAGTCCTCGAAAAAGGTCTCTAGCGGGCTCTGTTTTGTGCCCTGGCACTGGCGGTCCATTTTTGTCCAGGCTGCAGTGACAGCTGCTCACACTGCTCGCTTCTTACTAGTTGAGAAGAGTCACATTCACTCTAGATTTCCCTTCTTTTTTTGAAACTCAGGAGCAGCAACTTTGTCGTGGTGATACCAGGGAATTAAGTGGAAGCTTTTTCAATATTATATACAAGCCATAGTTGCTGCTTATTTATCTCGGGCAACTAACAGCCATTAGAAAAACAATGAGAGAGAAAGGGTATTCGGCATGGGAATACTCCTGGTCCCCTTAATCAATATAGCCAAACAATAGGAGGAGTACACCCTGGAGGTACATCAGTGCCTCCATAATAAAGAGAGAGGTGCACCAAAAGGACAGATTAGTCCTTTTTAGAAGACCCCTCACTCACCAACCTAGTTGGTGACATGCTTCATCATCGGGGTCCCAGCCGGATAGCCGAATGCCATCCGGGTGTGCTGCGACACCTGATTACATTGGAGCTGGTATTTTCTTTTGTTGTGTGCAAGTGAAAAGAAGTGGTTTAAAAATTCCCCAGTTTTAACTCTCTGTGTATAAAACTCTATATTCTGGAGCAACTGGACAATGTTAAAAATTCACTGGATACCATGCGAGGTTAGATTGGCCTGAGGTATCTAAAGGTGAAGTGAAATATAAAAGTGGTCTACATGTTTCAACCTCGTGTAGAATTCTCCAGGTTTTCATCAGGACCTGTGATAGTAACCAGGGCGGTCTACACACGCTAAGGTATACCCTACCCTTGGTTAATGTGAAACCCCATCATGTACTCACAGTGGGGATAGATCCTTTCTTGAAATTCTAGAAAGGAAAAAGCCTGTGAAGTCAAAAGAACAGTATACGCAAAGCATAATCAATTATATACATGATGTTAATACAAGGCTCCTCTCTTTCAGCATCCGGTGCTTCAAGAAGTATCAGATGACTCTCAAAACGGTCATGCTAGGTGTGCCATTTAGAATCTGTGGCACCATAGGGCTAAAAATAAGTCCAACATGTATTTTAAACAGGGCTGGAATCCGCCCGTGATCAATTAATACAACCCACTCAAACAGAAGTGTGTGCGCAAGAACTCTCACAGAATATTCCGGGGTGCACACATCCAGAGACGAGCGGTCACAAAACTACCAAAGCAGAAGTTACACTCGTCATTCATCAAGTTCACACTGACTGTTTCAAATTGCTTTAACGTGGGTGTCTGCTCTCTCACTCGACTAAGTGAGTGTATGTAGAAAACATAAAAGAGCATACTCAGTGGAAACTGTGTAAGACACAAGCGAGACATAGACAGGTGAAGAAAAACAGAGGCGAAGCCGGGGGTGCGAGGCTTACTTGCGGCACTAGGTTAGCGTGCCTCATTGGTGCCGGGGTCAAGGAGTTCGTTCCAACCACGATCTGGGAATGAGAACGAGGGAGGTGAGAAAGAAGGCATGGGGTGGGGGGCAGACTTAGCTGTGCCCACCCGCATCGAGTCTGTGAACTTACTGTGTGTGGAACAAAATCGGCTGTTGTGCCTAATCCAGGACCCGCATCGGCGCCCCGAGGAACATCGAAGCACGGTCGGCGTGGGGATAAATACTCAGTGTATCCGGGTTGATGACGTGTGGGGGTGTGGCCGAATGATGGGCATGGGTCACAGGATGACGTACCCACTCAAGGTTGTGATGCAGGGTGCCAGTGGTAGTCAATGACGCTCGCGTAAAGGGGGCGTGGTGGCCGGAGGAGAAAGTAGGGTGGGGCGCTCTACGTGTTGACAGATGGTAGTGGCTAATGCGTCTGACGGCATAGTAGCCCGAGTGAAAGGTGCGCTCCTATACGTGGAAGTGAAAGGAGGCTGAGCAACACGCTTGGTTGCTAAGGACGCTGAGGCTATTGGCAACATCACACTGGAGTCAAAAGCCCTGGAACCCAGTAGAAAGGGGAACAAAGCCAAAAATGAGGCGGGCACTCAAAATTAGAGAGATTTAATTAAAGAGAAAGAATATATAAGCGGCCCAAAAAGTGGAAGGCGACAGGTAGGGGGGAAAGGACGTGATGTCCCAGGAAACCAGTAACTACTGGGAAATGGCGTATACCTAAAGTAAGGCCGGCAAAAGGAAATAAGGAAAATCACATTCAATCTGATATAAAGGGAAGTGAGAGAATGACTCAATCATCAAGGATGCACGTTAGGAGTGCCATTCGTCCCTAGCATTCTGCTGGAAATAATCATACAGTACAGCCAGATATTGACATTGTTGATAGTATTTCTGATTGCTGGATCAGAAAATTAAAGGAAAAGCAGTCTAGAACAGAATTCCACGGAATATTATCATTCAATCCATTTTTGTGAGTGGAAAGCCTGTATATCCAATGCTGTTCTTTCTCGAATAAACGTTGTTGTAATCTGTCTCCTGTCTTTATTTGCTCTATGGTGCACCTCATATCATTAGTTGTATGGTTCATCAGGAGAAAGTGTTCGGTGAGTTTTGTGATTGATTGTTTGCACCTGATCGTGCTGCGATGTTCACAGATTCTTTGTTTGATTTTTCTACTGGTCATTCCCACATACTGGAGATTACAAGGGCACATGATCCTGTAGATAACATTGGCACTGTTGCAATTGGTGTGTGCTCTTAAAGTCCACACTTTTCCGGGTTCTAGCTCCAGTGTCTTTGCGTTGTCTATAAGATGACAGACGCTGCAATTTCCACATTCAAAATGTCCAGTGATGTCCAGTAGACCCCATGCATTTAGAACAGTTGTTGGTTTGTCTTGGGTGGTTCCTTTTGGGCTTGTGTTCACTATAGAGTCTTTTATGCTTCTAGATTTTTTAAAGGAAAACAGCGGTTTCTCCCACTTCAGATTTCCGGTATTCAGAATAGTCCAATGTTTGTTGATAGATTTAGTGACCAAATTTGATGCCGTGCTGTATGTCGTTAGGCAGGTCAGTGGTATCTCATCTTCTGATCTTACTTTGTCCTCCAAAAACGCTGCTCTGGGTTGATTGCGTGCTCTTTTCTGGCACTTTGTGAGGATTCCTTCAGGGTAGCCTCTTTCAGTCAACTTTCTCGTGAGATCCATCGCCTGCTTGAGGTAGTCAGTGATCTTACTGCAATTCTGGCGTAGTCTTAAGTATTGGCCATAGGGCAGGTTTTCTCTCAATGGTCTGGGGTGGAAGCTTTCAAATCTGAGTAAGTTGTTCTTCGCTGTTGGTTTGTAGTGGGTTCTAGTTTCAAGGCGATCATTTTCCTTGGTGATCTTGACATCCAGAAAGACCATGGTGTTATGATCTTTAGTGTGGGTGAACCTCAGGTTCTGATCACAAGTGTTGATCCACTGACAAAATTCAGAGAGAGTATCTTCCGGTCCTTGCCAGATGGCAAGGACATCATCGATGTATCTTCTGATGTAAGTGGAAAATGGGTTCTGTTCGTTAAGTATGAATTTCTTCTCGAAGTCAAAAACATAAAGTCCTGCCACACTTGGGGCGAAAGTGCTTCCCATAGAAGTACCCACTGTTTGAAGGTAGAGGGTACCCTCAAATTCGAAAAAGTTTGTCTTCAAGGCCAGTCTGGCGCATTTCAGAATGAAGTTCTTAGGTGTCCGAAACGTCCAATTAGTCTCATTCAGGGCTCTCTTGAGTACTTCCACAGTATCGTCCTGGTTCCAGGCCAACTTCTCACAGGTTTCAATGTCAAAGCTCACCAGTATTGTGGTATTATTTACTTCGATGTGGTCCAGAAGTTGTAGTAAACTCTTGGGGGCATATTTATGAGGGACTTGCGCCCCTTTTACGCCGCCTTTGCATCACTTTTGTGACTCAGTTGCGGCGTAAACCCTGCGCCATGTTGCGCCCCATTTACATCGTGACGCATCTATGGAGATGCGTCACGGTGTAAAGCCCTGCGCCACATGAAACCTGCGTCAGGTTTCATGTGGGCGTTTCTACTCAGGGGGGGCGTTCCGTCGCAGGAACGCCCTTGAAAAGTGACTCAGTGAAACCTGTAAGATTTCACTGAGTCACTTTCCCAACTCTGATGCGTCAAAACCCTGCGCCTGCTTGAAGCAGGCGTAAGGCTTGACGCACCACGTTAGGGATAGGGTAGGTTGGAACAGTGCTGGAGTTGCGTCGCGCTTGCGACGCAACTTCAGCACTGTGACAACCTTATGCCGGCAGATGCGTCACGTATCTGCTTGTCCTTGCGCCACGATGCACCGCATTGTAAATGCAGCGCAGCTCCGGTGGCGCAAGGGCAAACTTGCGTGACGCATCTTCCCTGGCGCATCCATGCTGATTTGCAGGGATGCGCCAGGGAACAGAAATCTGCCCCTTGGTATCTTGTAGATATGTTGTTGTGTTTTTTACAAGGGTCTTGAAGAAGACATCTCAAAAGCGTGACAAAGGTTCTAGTAGGGAACCTATACCAGATACTCTGGGTCTGCCTGGAGGGGGGAGTTTATTCTTATGCATTTTTGGCAAGGTGTAGAAATAGGGAATTTTTCCCCCTTGTTTCAGCGTGATCAACCAGGGACCTTATCTCTTGTTTAAGATCCAAGGTGGGATTAGTTGTCAGTCTACCATAATTGCTCTCGTCTGACAATAGCCTTTGGCATTCTTTACGATAGGCTTCTTTATCTTGGACAACCACTCCACTCCCTTTGTCCGCTTGCTTAATGACAATGTTTTCACATCTTTTCAAACTTTTTAGAGCAGCGTTTTCCTCCTTGCTCATATTTTGAAAGGGCCGTTTGGGCTCTAGATTTTCTATGTCATTAAAGACCACCTATTCGAAAAATGACACTTCCACTGGGATGGTATGTGGTGGTGGTGGTGTGAATGTGGCTCCTTGACCCCTGCACCCATGAGGCACGCTAACCTAGCGCCGTAAGTAAGCCTCGCACCCCCGGCTGCGCCTCTGTTTTTCTTCACCTGTCTATGTCTCGCTTGTGTCTTACACAGTTTCCACTGAGTATGCTCTTTTATATTTTCTACATACACTCACTTAGTCGAGTGAGAGCGCAGACACCCACGTTAAAGCAATTTGAAACAGTCAGTGTGTATTTGATGAATGACGAGTGTAACTTCTGCTTTGGTAGTTTTGTGACCGCTCGTCTCTGGATGTGTACACCCCAGTATATTCTGTGAGAGTGCACGTGCACACACTTCTGTTTGAGTGGGTTGTATTAATTGAACACGGGCGGATCCCAGCCCTGTTTAAAATACATGTTGGACTTATTTTTAGCCCTATGGTGCCACAGATTCTAAATGGCACACCTAGCATGTCCGTTTCGAGAGTCATCTGATACTTCTTGAAGCACCGGATGCTGAATGCGAGGAGCCTTGTATTAACGTCATGTATATAATTGATTATGCTTTGCGTATACTGTTCTTTTGTCTTCACAGGCTTTTTCCTTTCTAGAATTTCAAGAAAGAATCTATCCCCAATGTGAGTACATGATGGGGTTTCACATTAACCAAGGGTAGGGTACACCTTAGCGTGTGTAGACCGCCCTGGTTACTATCACTGGTCCTGACGAAAACCTGGAGAATTCTCGACGAGGTTGAAACATGTAGACCACTTTTATCTTTCACTTCACCTTTAGATACCTCAGGCCAATCTAACCTTGCATGGTATCCCCTGAATTTTTATAACATTGTCCAGTTGCTCCAGAATAAAGAGTTTTATCCACAGAGAGTTAAAACTGGCCAATTTTTAAACCACTTCTTTTCACTTGCACACAACAAAAGAAAATACCAGCTCCACTGTAATCAGGTGTCACAGCACACCCGGATGGCATTCGGCTATCCGGGTGGGACCCAGATGATGAAGCATGTCACCAACTAGGTTGGTGAGTGAGGGGTCTTCTAAAAAGGACTAATCTGTCCCTTTGGTGCACCTCTCTCTTTATTACGGAGGCATTGAGGTACCTCCAGGGTGTACTCCTCCTATTGTTTGGCTATAACTAACAACCATTGACAAAGCCAATAGTCCTGACTTGTTGTAGGTATGATGTTACTTGTTGTATTATATATCTGGATGCAATGACAGAAACAGCAAAATACCAGACGGGCGGCACACTATGCTAAGCACAGATTTTTAGCTTACGTGTTTTAAGCCACACCCTTAATTACATTGGCCACGCCCTTTTGAGAGACCCCCTTCAGTTTTTTCATCCCACTTAAAGCCGTTTGTGTGTACACATTTACAAGGCTACGCAAAATCGGGGCAGGCCAGACATAAAAGTAAGGCTAAAGGCTTTAGTCCTACTTTTCTGTCTGGCCTGTCCTGGTTTTACCTTATCAAAATCTGGTCACTCTATGAGGCTCTGTCCCCTGCCTTTGAGTGCACCCTCTACTCCCCCCCCCCGCCTTTGAGTGCCCCCTCCGGCTTTGATTGCCCCCACCGCCTTAGAGTGCACCCCGTCAAACAGTTTCCTCTCGTCCCTCTTCCTTGTCTTGCTTTAGTTTCCCTTCCTCTCCTGCCTGCTCTGGGATGCCTGTGCATGGCTGCCTGCTTGCTTCTCGTGACTCTTCGCGGTCTGCCTGGGGGTGATTCACAGGCGAGGCCTGGCTCTCTCTCCCCAGGGCTGCCGCCGGCTCTTGGCTTTGACTCTCTTCCTCACTGCTCTGTTCGTGAGATCACTGCCAGGAGTATTAGGGACAGCTCGTGCTTACGTGACGAGCTTGCTCCTTTCAGAATGTTAAGAACCTTCGGGACCCCTGTGTAGGGCGAGTGGGACAGCCGACCAGGAGAGTGGAACGTACTGTGCTATGGAACAGGCTTCATGCAGATGTTACACGTGTGGCCTCAGTTTCTTCTGCGCTGCTCATTGTTGGTACAGCTTTTGAGCAATGGTGATCAGTTTTGACCTGCCCCCCCTCGCCCTTCACTTACGGTAATAGAATGCTGTCAAAATTCCACCAATCGCAAGAAAGGTGAAACTGAGGTTTCTTGCATTCGCTTTTAGGTGTTAAGTATGGGTTTTCTAACATACCTCTCTTCACTAGTGCCCAGTTCAGGTGTTACCTCACCCTTCATCTCCAGTAGCTGCTATCGGGCCCATGTCATTGTCCTGTATGACTCCTTTACCTAGGATCACTGGATTTATGCAATTGTGCGGTGATATTCGCATAGTTATCGATTTGCCATATAATTCATAATCTGCCGTATAATCTGCAGATTTTAACAACAACAAAAATTGTTACTAGCTCATATGGTTCAAAAGTCACCTAAAAACGCTGCAACACATGTTGCCGCACAGCTGAAGGCCCTTTGCAAAGATGGCTGGTCACCGTTCTGTTGCTTATTCCTATATTTGGGTGTTGAACTGGTACTAGTGAAGTGCAACCAATGTTCGCAGTGTTACCAAGTTTAAAAAAAACAAATAATGAAGTAATACTATCACAAAATGTGCCGCATTGTGCCGCATAATATGGCTTTTCTTGCCGCATAATTTAATCAACCCTGCCACGTAATTTTACCCTCTCACCTTTCACTTGGGTACGTTATGCAGGAATATGAGCTCTACACTACAGTCTACCTAAGTGAAGTAACAGAGGACGGGGTACCCTTGTACCTGTCGCTTCTTTCCCTTTCTCCCCCAATGGTCTTGATTTCTTCTTCCCCTCCCACCCACCCCACCCCCCACCTTGTCTATGTCGCTTCTTCCCCTCCCACTCCCCAATTGTCTTGATTTCTTCCTCCCCTCCAGTCCCTGCTTGTCAGTGACGCTTCTTACCCTTCGACCACCCCCTCCTTGTCCGTGTTACTTCTTCCCTTCCACCCCATCCTTCTGTTGACCCTCCTACTTCTTCCCTACCACCCATCACCTTCCAATTGTCTGTGCTGCCTCACCACCCTCCATAGGCGAAACAAGCATTGGCATAGCCAATAGGTCTCGCCTTTGGGACCTGTTGCATAACTAAATACTTATAAGGTCCCAAAGGCGAGACCTATTGGTTATGCCAATGCTTGTATGTATTTGTTTTATTTATTTTAAGTATTACTCAGATTAATTGAGATCTGTTCTATCCTTTGGTAACGTCCAGAGCCCTTCACCTATTTGCTTTCATAAGTTAAACTACTTCCCTTTCCTCGCTCATAAGTAGGGTGGCAAGCCCCCACCCTTCGCTGCCTTCATGCTTAGGCTTAAATGATTAAATTAAATAGACAACCAGTTTTCACCCGGCCAGGAAGCCACACACCAGCAGTTTTATCCGTGACATTTGCTGCGGTGGCTTAGTTCAGAGTACAGTAGTCTACTGAGAAATGTTGTATTGGGAAGACGTGAATCACACAGCGCGCAGGGAAATGTGGCGCCCCTGAGACTTGAACGCCATCAATCACAGAGAATTAAGATAGTTAATCAAGCTTTACAAAACTGACAAAAGCTTGTCCCTGAGGCTTCTATTTTTTACCTTGAAAATCTTTAGACAATGATAGTTCCAGCTCTCCGCTTGACTGCCTCTATCAGCTAATTCATCCCCTCAGAAGCAGCTCAAGGTGAGCCATTATGACTGTGTCACTTTTATGCGCTGCCTCGCCCCCCTCATCCGAGCCGTGCTCGCGCGCTGCCTCTGCCGGGGATATTGATAGCTGTGCTGCCGCCGCCGCCGCTCTGTGCGGAAGAGGTTAACTGAGGAGAGAGAGAACCACCCACCGCGGCAGACCTCCATTTGTCTTCATTTGGCAAAAAATACAAAATATTAGAGTCAGCGAAGTCAGCAAATAAATGATTATATGGAGTGCAAGAAAGATGTTAATAAACTTCAAGATTGAGGGCCTGGAATGGGGCCATACTATCTCTTACACTGAATACAGACTTTTACAAAAATCCATTTTGCCTCATGCTCCCACCTTAGATCATGCCCGCGGTTAATTCTTTCATTTCTTTGTCCGCCTCGTCTGCCCTGGCTTTCCGCCGCTTTTTAGTCTCTGCAAGCTGTTCTGGCAAGACTCCCTGGAAAGCCTTCCAGCTTTGTCCACCTCAAACGCTGTGAGTGCAATGTGGACAGCAGTGAGCACAATGGAGCCGAGGCTTGGAAGACGAGCAAAGCAAAGAGGGCCTCCGTCGGCAGTCAAGGGCGGGCTGCGGGGTATCCGTACATGAAGTGCACCTGGAACACAGTGCCAAAGAGGCTGTGAGTTTGCAAATACATCATACTACCCAGCCCACTGGATAACATGCAAAATGGTTCCCTCAGGGGAAGCTGAGAGCCTCTGGTTCCCAGTCTAAAGAAATGCGAACAGTCTTAAGCAGATAGAAGAGGATCAGCTGTTTAGTAAATACCCATATGCTTACATGCTCAAGCCTGTGCAAACTTAGGGGCAGATTTACAAGCCCCTTGCGGCTCTTGTGCGTCACTTTTAACATGGAAAAAGTGACGCAAAAGTGGCGCAAGGGGCTAGTAAATCTGCCCCTTAAAATATAGGCGGTTGCATGTAGTAAGACTGTATCAACAAACAGTTACTGTATCAAGCTAGGTACTCCTTATCAACGGCTCAGTGTCAGCGGATGGTGTGACAATGGTGAACAAAGGTGCGCAGTGATAAATACACAAAAACAACTGTTGACTTACAAAAGCATACATTCCAAATGTGGGTGGCCCCTGACACAGACTTTCACCTATGGCAAACATTCATTAAAGTCAACCTCTTTCTTAGTGATATATGTGTAATGCAAAAATTCTGAATACAACAGAATAAGTACACTGATCTAAAACGACGGTACAAAGGATTACAATTATGACCCAGTCACTGACATATATGGGTAATAAGTAACATGTAATAGTAACCCAAACCGACACACCTATCATGTAAAAATGCATGTCAGTGCCACCCTAAAGGAACAAGGGTGTAAAACCCATATTAGAATCTAGATCTGCACTAGTCAAAGGTAGACACCATTCTTGAAACCCTGTGAAATATGACAGAGTTCGCGCAGGATCACACAAACTCTTGGCGGCTGTCTTGGTTGTTGCCTACATAATCATGAATCAAAAGGACAGTGAACTGCACTGGTCTCGGTATCAGAGTCCCTTGAGCATTTTCACAGGAACCATCAACCAGTGATTGCCGCAGCGGTGTAGGTAGTTACCACTAGGGTGTCTCATTGTGTAGCACCATCATTGGGTTCTGCACCTGGGTACTTGCTTCTCCAGAGGAGTAATGCCTCCATCAGAAGGGAGATACTAGTGGGATCTGTGCAGTGATATATAAAATTACCTCCTATACCTTAAAAAGTGAATTTTAATGCGAACAAGGATTATGAGGGTAGGGCTAAAAGGTGAAAGTGGTGATGTTTTTTGGACGCAAGTGGTCGACATGTTTCAGCCTTTGATGGCCTTATGATTCCTTGGCCTTCATCAGGACATTTGTTTTGTATTAGGATCCCTTATATGTTTCTGGCCATTCTTTCAGTTAGTACACTCCACCCACATGCCATTGTTTTTACTGTATGACGAAATGTTTTTTACAGGCATGTGACATGTCTTGCAACTTGGGAAAAGAATAAGAGAGGTCAGCACATAGATTTGTTATATACAAACATTTTCAAATCTGTGACTGTGTTTCCCAATGTGAGGCTATTCTTCTTGCATGCAACTATACCTAGTACATGCAGGTAACACTGAAACTTCATTGAAGGATTTGTTGTGGGGGTGTTTGCAATTCTTTTCGCGTTCCGGGAGTGTGTGATACATTGACTGAAAAAAGTTATGCCAGGTCCTTGCACACGTAGTTAAGAACCAGAATTAGACTAGTAGGGTGGGTATATTGGTTCAGGAGTCCCCCTTTTTCTGGCCCGTTTCATGGGGCAGCTCGAGAGGGTGTGTTCTTAGGTGCTAAGTGTGATTAGGCTTTCAATTAAAAAAAAGCATTACATTTTTATTAAATACCTCATGATGCGCGAGGGTCTGCCTCAGGAGTTGGGTGAGGCAAGGTTCTCGTGTCGATCTATAAATAAACATATAAAATAGGGTTGTATGATCAGGACTGTTTTGGGTTTTCTCAGTCTGGGCTGGTGCCCGTGTTAAGCAGCAATTGTTATTACTGTGCAGTGGAGCTGCAGTCTGAAAAAGCCAAGCTACCAAGCCAGGGCTCAGAAGGAGTTGCGGCAATCATGCAGTTACTTAGTATATTGAGATCCTCGGCATGTATTCCTAATATGGCCTGGTACTGCCTAAGTCCCCTTCTTGGATTAGAAATCCTTGATATACCTTGTTTGGGAAGGTGTTCCCTCCCACATGCAAGCATTTCAAACCACACTAAGTTTTTGGATTAAGGGGAGTGACCCGCTGGCCGTATTTATTACATACAAAACAATTATTCATTTACATTGTTACATTTAACGCAGAAAGTCCAGATACATTGATAGATACATAATTTCATTTGTCTAACCTTAACAAGTTCTAATACAAACTCAGTTCCTAACGTAATCTAACAATGCATACACGTTACTTTCTGCGTGTCCCCTCTAGAGCCTACGGCAAGGTCAGTGACGGGCCCCCCTAGAGCTTGCTAAGGGTACTACTCTATCGGAGGAGGCTTGCGTAGGGGGTACAGCTGATCGGACGGATACTTTCCCCCGGGTCCCCCCTACTCCCAGCGCCTTAACCTCCCTAACAGGGGCGGCAGTTCTACGCACTTGCTCCCTGATGCACATGTGCGTGCGAGGGTGGCCACAGGCCTACTGGAAAGAGTAACTCTCCTGGCCCCCGCACACCGACAGCCTACAGACCGGCTGTCACTGCCCCTGGATTTACATGATGCTGGCCGCTCAGGCCCGAATACTAGGCTTACCAATCATGACCTTACCGCCTGACCGAGGACACACTAAAATACAACTTTTATTGCACAAAGTAGTAATAGCTACGCCATGCTACTGCAAACTGATTGTCAACATTATTTACGTCAAACATGACATTGCACTGAACCCCACAGCATACAACAGTTTTTTGAAGATATACCTGAAAATGAAAGTACATCAAAAAATTCCAAATTTCCTTACACCACCCATTACCTCTATTTTTTGTATCAAAACACTTACCCCCTACTGCACCTTCAAATGCTACCTGCCTTAGGGAATGGAAGATGGGAAAACGAGTTTGAGGGGCCGCTGGTGGCCCGGGTATCCCTAGGTAAAGCGGGAGAAGACAAGAGACTACTCTTGCTCCCGCTGCCCCTTTTTAAAGGTTGCTGGGGGCAGGCCGATCTAAACCGGCCTGCCCCCCGACTTTGACCGAACGCGAGAACCGGAAACACCTGAAGTGATTCCGGTTCACGCCTCGGGCCAATTGCCCGCATTGGATAGGTTTGTTGAGGAGGTGGGGCAGGGCCACGTCATACAGTGGCGCGCAACCCCTGCCCCTCCCTTCTCGGGGGCTGGCCAGACCGCCATAATGGCGGCGCCCTCTATGCAGCGTTCGAGGCCTGGTACTGCCTAAGTCCCCTTCTTGGATTAGAAATCCTTGATATACATTGTTTGGGAAGGTGTTCACTGCGTGGTTCAATGCCTGGACTGATTCCCCCCCTCCAGAGGAACCTTGGAATCATTTGAGACTAGACTATGATTGCCTCGGGGCACTGTCTTGCCAACCACCCCACTTCACTAAGCAGCTCCTCAACTAACCGTTGTCGCCCTATGCGCGCTAAGTCATTGCCCCCGAGGTGCAGGATCCAGATCGCTGGTGGTCCCTTACTTTGCATTAAAGAGCGGTTCACCAGGTCCCTGAGTTGTCCAACGCACAATCCACCCTGCCCATAAAAGCTTAGCTTTGCACCCAACTTCCGCGCTCTTGCCTCGTGAACATCTGAAAAATAAGTTTGTAAACGACGCACATAGGAGTGGCCAATGAGCCACACTTTCTGTTGTTGCGGGCACTCAAAGTGAACGTGGGCCATGACCTGCGCCGTTCATTCCTGCACTGTTGACTGACGTCTGTCTGAGTAACCCTGTGGCTTCTTCTTGTCATAAATGCGGATAGACGCAGATTTCTCCCCTGAGTCACAGGATGAAGAAACTGTAGGCGAACACAAAATTGAACAAAATCAGTGCACCTGTTGTATTTACTGGCTAACATATCCACAAAAACGTGTTGCCTAACGCAACAATGTATCATTTGTTGCGAGTTTCCTCCTGAGTCACAGAAGGAAAAACACGCATTTAACCTGACGCCCAAGAGGAACCAAACGTGATGGTGCAGCTATACTATAGCATGTGCAGCCGTACGTAGTGTTTATAGCAATTGGAGGACCACCTGCCGATCCTTTTTACTTGTTCCCCCCCTAGACCCAGGGCCACTGCCTGAGTGGCTGCTCCAATCCTAAAGGAGTGAGTCCCAAAATTAGCTGGATCTAAGCCAGCGCTTTGCATGGCCAAAGCCATGACTCTTTTGAATTGAAAAATAGTGGGGGGTGACCTGTCCTGATGTATTAGGAGTGGCCCTGAGGCGGCCGACGGCCGCTGTGCCAGAAAAACCACTAGGCTAGCCACGGGGCAGCAGGTGCTACCATTTGCCCTGTGAAGTACTATGCTCTCGCCCCTTCCTCCCTGATCCATCTTAGACCTGGGCAACGTGATCCTTATAGAATCCCCACTCAGCTTGACATGCTCTACCTGTAGGCTCCCTTGCCAGTCTGCCTTGCTTCTTGATAACAGTTTCTCTACCCGGAAGGCGCCGTAAAACGCCAGACTGAAAGCCACCTGGAACAGCTGAACCTCTCCAGGGGAAATACACACTTGGTGCAAAGCGACCATTAATTTAGCTAATGTGCTCAGATCTATTGGCCTCCGCCCATCTGGCTGTGCCCCTTGTAGGCGTTGCCACCCCTTCAAAGCCTGGCGCACAAAGAAATTCCTTGTGGGATCCTTCATTCCTCTTGCTTTTGCAAAAAAGGATATGGCCGTGATGTGGCGTCTACCCGCTGCTACTGTGCGCCCTTCCTCCCTCAAGAAACCAAGATAAGTGACCACCGCACACGGGTCATGCCATTCCAGCTCCCAACTGTCCCCCAAAAACTGACAAAAAGACCAAAACGCACCTTTATACGCTCTCCTGGTCCTTTGCGTTAGGCTGGCTGACACAAGGTCCGATAACTGGGGGCACCAAGCTGCCAAAGTAGTTCGGGGAAAGGTGTTGGGTGTAGTGCTGCCTCTGGGAGGTGGGACCTGAAAGCCTGCATTTTAAAACAAGACAATGCATCCGCCGCATGATTTAATACACCCTGTACGTGTTTAGCTCTAAACAGTATATTCAACATCATGCATTGCAACACGATCTCTTTTAACAGTCTCAGGATCAAGCTGCACTTGGCTGCTTGGTTGTTAATGCATTCCACCACTGCATTGTTGTCTGACCAAAATATCACAGATTGATCTCTCAATTGCTCAGGCCACACCGCCAACGTCACCAGTATGGGGAAGAGCTCCAGAAAGCTAATGTTACTTGTGAGTCCTGTATCCCTCCACCACCCTGGCCACCTCTGTGCAACCCAAGCAGACCCCAAAATGGCACCGAAACCCTCACTGCCCGCCGCGTCTGTCATCAGTCCCAGTTCAGGGCTGGTTCTGGGTGGGCTAGGCCACACCACTCTACTATTGAAATCGCGCAGAAATGCCTTCCAAATGAGCATGTACTGCTTGACCTCGCTGGATAGCCTAGTGTGGTGGTGCTTCTCTCTGAGGCCGGACATGGTATGTGCGATGGTGCGGGAAAACGGGCGTGCCATGGGAATTATGCTAAGTGCAAAATTGAATTGACCCACTACTTGTTGTAGCTGATGCAGAGTCCCCTTCTCCCTTGCTAAGCACTGCTGTAGCGTTGCCCCGAAAGCCTCAACCTTCTCCTCAGGTAACCTGGACACCCCTTGGATGGAATCCAACTCTATTCCCAGGAATTCTATCTTTGTGCTAGGGCCCACCGTTTTGTCAGGTGCCAATGGCTCCCCGAACTCTTGCATGAGAGCGCAGAACCCTGTCAATGCATCCCCGCACTCCTCTGATTCCGGTGCCCCCAGGAAAAGAAAGTCATCAAGATAATGCAACACCCGTTGGTGACCCGAGCCCTGCCTGAAAGCCCATTTTAAGAATGAGCTAAATTTCTCAAAATAGGCACAAGACACTGAGCAACCCATTGGCATGCATTTATCCACATAGTACTGTCCTTGAAATTGGAAACCCAGCAGGTGAAAGTCCAACGGGTGCACAGGCACCAAACGGAAAGCGGATTCAATGTCACATTTTGCTAGCAATGCCCCCTGCCCTAAATGCCTCAGCATATCTACCGCTTGGTCAAAAGATGCATATTTTACGCTACACAATGCGTCAGAAATCGCTTCATTCACTGAATTCTCCCGTGGTTCTGACAGATTGTGTATTAGGCGGAATTCACCTTGCACTTTCTTGGGCACCACTCCCAGGGGTGAACATAAAAAAACAGTCATTGGGATGCAATCAAATGGGCCTGCTACTCTCCCCAGTCTGATCTCTTTCTCAGTTTTTTGCGCTGCAATAGTACCATTTTCCCTAACTGATATCTGATTTTTGCAGTACGCCACTGTAGGAGAGTAGGGTCTGCAATCCTATGATCACCCAGATTTTTTGCTTTTGCTTCATTGGTTTACGACTTTCCCCGGCTGCGGGCCTGCCAATCAGACCCACAGCCTAGCTGTTCTCTCTCGAAATAAACACACATGTACATTAGGTGCATCCACTAATTGGAACTGGGCCGCCTTATCAGTCCCTGTATCAGCATACCACAGGTATCCAGGGCATCGGTGTACCCAGGGCCTACCAGGGGCTGCAGCATGTATTGTGCCACCCCTGGATGGCCGCCCAAATCTGACACAACTGGCTGCACGACAGCTGGGGCAAGGTGGTGTAATCACCCGTTGCTGTAGGTGTAGTATTCCTATACCTAACCCTAAAATGGACGCATGGATTCCTGTCAGTCACTCCTATGGCAGGCCTTATCAATCCTGAAGGCAGAGTGCTGGGAATCATGTGAGATGGTGCTCTGGCGCGAGCTGAGCCCGTCGACGGCTTGCGGAACCAAATCCTAATAGCCGTTCCATGGTGACGCGGGCCAACTACCTTAAAGTGCATTATAATCCTCGCGGTTATTTGCTAACTTTGGCATCGCATCACCCAAACATGTCGAGTAAGGTGTCATACGAATTGGAATACGAACCCCTCGCCAGTTCTGGCGACGGGGTTAGCATTCCACCTTTCTAGAGGGACACGACATGGAAGTAACCTTGAACCCCGGTTAAAAGTTGACTCAAGCCTCAGCATCACAAAATGGATGCTGCCACCAGACACAAGTCTGACCTCCTGCTGCTGGGAGACCTTCCAGCGAGGGGAGCTTGGACAAAGGGTTTCCTGTCAAGGGCGGTGTTAGCACCATCCCAGACAGGGTTTGTGTATCCCAGGTAGGCAGGGCTGAAAGGAAGGTGATTGCAAGTGGCACCCCGGTGCTCACTGTGCATAGCCCAGCTCAAACCAGTTTCGGGGGCACACCAGCCCCTGAGCTGGGGCGAAGCCGGACAAAGGATAGGGGTGTAACCACCCCCCTCCTGGTCCCACTCATAGGTAGGACCTAGTCACGGGCCAGCCCCTTTTTCCTAGAATAAAGGTGGGAGCGGGTCCCCTTCCCAAATTGGATAATTCTGAATCTTGAACTACTTTCCACGAAAGGAACTCTTGACTATTTCTGAAGACTCTCCCTTTTGGCTAAGGAGTAGCCACCCTGCACCAGCAGGCACCACCTAAGCGCTTGCGGTTTGCTGTACGTCTCTCCCACGGATCAAGACTGCCCAGCTCGACGAGACCCGGGTTCCCTGCCATCTCTGACCTCTACCTACATCATCGGCTCAGCTGAGATTCGTAGGTGTGACGAGACCTGCGGGGCCGGCCATCTTCAGAACCTGCACGACGCTTATCTAGCACGCCCACCGAGGGACCCTCGAGTGAGTGCACCTAGGGTTTGAGAAGCCCTAACCCTGAGCGGCTCCAGCACCGAAGTCTGCCTCCCCAGCATCCACGAGATCTGCGTGGGGGCCCTTCTGCTCCTTGCTGCTCACTGCGTTGTCCGACCACTCGCCGACCGGCTTGTGGCCCTCTTCACGACGCACCACGACAGACTTTCATCACTTGTCTGGTTGCTCCAGACTGGCTCTTGCTCCCCTTCAACAGAGGAGTACCCCGGACCCTCCTGGTCCACTCCAGACGCCATCTTGACTCCACCGCGTGGGTTTGCCACTGCCAAGACCTGCTGCCCCATTCCTGGGCCCAGCATCATCGACAGCAGACACCTTTGTGGGACAGCTCGCCCTCCATCCTGGTCGCCGCCGCGCCTCCTGGTCCGAGGAACAGCCGAGTCCGACGTCATCCACTCACCTGGTCGAGGTGACTTCAGCCGGTACCTTCCCGGTACCCACACGATCGCTGGCTAGCGGTTGAGAACTGAGTCCCCTCTGCTTTCAGGTTTCCTTCATCACCGATCCAGGCTTGGATCTCTCTGAACATCGACACTGGTCGCCTGCCAGCAACTTCTTCTTTCAGGCTCCTGAGACTACAACGAGGACTCCCGACATCTTGCTGAACCCCACGCAGCCGCAGCCTCTGGGCTAGGTAACTCGAGCATCTCGGTGCTCCATCGTAGGTTCGCTCTACAAGTGTCCAGTTCCTTTTTCGTTTAGTCCCACTGATCGGATTCCTCCGGAATCAGTAACTTTAAACTATCTAACCTTTCCCCATTCCACTTGCAGTGTATATGGTTTCGTGCCCTCCGGGCACTCGTGTAAATTGTGCAACCAGAAGTATTTTCATAAGAGTTTTGTAGTGTGCTTAGCTCTCTGACTCATAAAGAGCCAGGGTAGTCTTGTTATAAATAAATATCCTTTATTTTCATAACAGCTTGTGTGGTGTCCTTTGTAACCCTGCGCCGGTATCCTAAAACCAGTCAGGAACCCCTCTCTGATAATTCGTGCAACTTCTGGGCATTTGTAAATGTTTAACCAAGGTATCATGGCGGCAATGTTTACGGGGGAGCTGGCTAATTCCAGTGAAATGCCTTCAATCCTGCTTCCTGGCACCCCTCTCCCTGGACTTTTTGAGACACTTGGACTCTGGGTGGGATGCGTTTCCACAGAAGCCACAATTATGTTTGAACCGACACGTGCCGGGAGCCCTGTTGCAGGTCTTTTTATTGAAATCAAAACACACCCCTTTTTTGCCAACGTTTCCCGTCCTCCCTGGGGCTCCCCCCGCATTGCCTGAGGGGCCTGCGTGAAAGGGCTGAAACCTACCATTCTCTGGCACTGGCCCCTTGTGGCCCTCTGGCCTTGCACCAAATGCCTCAAATGGATAAACATGTCTGTCTGATTCCACCTTAGGGTTGGATCATGGGCCTTTGCCCTTCTAAATTCTATATCATATTGCTTCCACCCATCACCCACCTGGGAGGCCTGTGCTACCGTTATTCTGTTTTGGTAGCACGCCCTTTCTGACCCCATTTCAGGGAAACGTTCTAGCATAATTGCCGTGTAAATGGTGAATGCCTGCACCCAATTTGCCAAATTTTCCTCAACTCTGTATTTCATGGTCACACTCGCCCATTCCCGGGGGAGCAACCACTCTTTGCTTTTCCTATCTTCTTCCCTGTCCGCCTCATCTATCAACAAAGAAAAAATGTTAAGATACACCCCTTTCCATATTTTTTCCTTTGTCTCTTGAGACAAATGCCGCCCCAACTGTTCCAAAGATGAACGCAGTTCTCCCAAAGCTAGTGGCGGCAGGGTTTTTATCATACCTGCTGCAGCAGAGTCAGCCGGCTTCTGTGTTTCTGCGACCGGTGGTGCGCCTGCCGCTGCTGGACTTCCACCACCAGCTACCGGTCTTGCGCCCCCTGGTAATTCTGCGCCTGTTGGAACTGCCGGCGTTGACCCTCCTGCCGGTACTACCGGCTCTGCACTCGGTTTTGCCTTCCCCATTTGAGACATTATTTGTCTTGCCTTCTCCATGGCATCGCCCCCGCTGCTCCATGTCCCCACTGCCGGCAGCCAGTTCCCCACTGTCTCCAGCCATGGCAACTCTACCGCCAGGTTGGCTAGAATATCTGGCTGGACCGATGCAGTCCCACCCATGCCTTCCACTGGGGGAACCCCTGGAGCCTGTGGCTGTGTCCCTACAGGAGGGGCCACCAGGGCCTGCGGCTGTGTCCCTACCGGCACCTCAGGGATAGGCGGCATCTCTCCGGTATCCAGCAGATCTGGCGTGGGAACGGCAGGTTGGGGTACACTCCCTTTAGGGGCATTCCCTGTGCCGCCTCTGGGCCTGCTACTGCCTGACTTGGGCCTACTCCTTTTTGCCACAGGTGGAGAGTACGGCCTAGGAGGTATAATAGGCCGCCTGGCCCCCCCCCCCCGGACCATCCACTTTATCTTGTAAACGCATCAGGGCCTGCCCCATAACCTGCACTTGTTGCATTAAGGCCTCCAACATAACATCCGTGCGGGATGTCTTTACCGAACGTCGCACTTTTGGTGCCATTGTGCCCCCGCTTAGCGCACTGCGTACTAGGTGACGCGCAACCCCCTTTGCCCACTGATCTGGGACACTGCCCAAACCCTTACCTGACGGTAGTTGCGCAGCACCCCCTGCACCCCAAGATACTCCCACCAATTACGCTTAGAAGTTCAGGCTTGCCGTTGTTAGCACCTTCGCAAAACTCTGACCCAGCTGTATTCCGGAGTATTCCTGAAACAGAAGAGACACAAATGACCACTACCCAGCCCCACAACTAGATGATGCCCTATTGACCGTCCAAATTGACCCCCTCCAATGTTACATGCAGCGCATTTCCAGCATTCATGCACAGCGCAAATTTGTTTAAAAGGGGTAGATCACGCTAATCAGGGACACAATATGCTGGCAACAACAGAGCTGCTCAATCAGGGAAAAAACGGATTGCTGACAGGCTAAAGATCAGGAACAGCTGATGCCCCCACAATAAAGCGCACCAATCAGATTCCCCATATAACAGTAGGTGCTGCTGATATCCGATGGCACCCCTCACAGCAACTTACAACAACCCACAATTCAAAAAACTTCATTGCTCCCGATGCCTTGCACACCCAATCACTGCTGCTAAAAATATTTCCCAATCTTACTGAAGGAAATACCATTGCCTACACTTTAGATTGAGCAAACAGTGACATTGAAAGACCAGGGATTGAACACCTAATCTTCAGAGTAAGAGTCTAAGACCTAAAACATTAGGCCAGAGTGACTCCTTTCTAGCGATAGTACCCCAGGGATCTGAACACTTCACTCGGAGAGCGCAAGCCTCTAACGTGCACTTGCTTTCCCTGTATGCCAGCGCCTCGTGCTACACACCACCCCACACACACAGACGCGACTCACAGGGCTCACCGCTCGCGCCTCCTCCTCTGCACACCGAACAGCTGATCCAGCTCTCACACTCCTCGCTGCTCTCCACTCGATGCTCCTGCGATAACCATCAGCGAAAACGCCCGATACGTTCCTCACTCGATGCTTCGATAAACGGGGCTCAGGCAGCGGCCGCTCGCGCCTCCTCCTCCCCACACTGAACAGCTGATCCAGCTCTCGCACTCCTCGCTGCTCCCCACTCGATGTTCCTTCGACAAACTGCAGCAAAACGCCCGATCCGTTCCTCACTCGATTCGGTAAACCTGCAAGATAAAAGAAGACAAAACGAGTTTAAGGGGCCGCTGGTGGCCCGGGTACCCCTAGGTGCAGCGGGAGAAGACAAGAGACTACTCTTGCTCCCGCTGCCCCTTTTTAAAGGTTGCTGGGGGCAGGCCGAGCTAAACCTGCCTGCCCCCGACGTTGGCCGAATGCGAGAACCGGAAACACCTGAAGTGCTTCCAGTTCACGCCTCCGGCCAATTGCCCGCATTGGATAGGTTTGTTGAGGAGGTGGGACAGGGCCGCGTCATACAGTGGCGCGCGACCCCTGCCCCTCCCTTCTCGGGGGCTGGCCGGACCCCCATAATGGCGGCGCCCTCTATGCAGGGTTCGCCTTGCCCAGTCGTCCTCCTCCCCGTCCTAAATCATGGACGTGGTTGGAACAACCTCGGTGTAAGTAGGGAAATTTTAATTGGAAAAACTGCTGTAATTGGTTTCAGGCGGGCGCTAGTGCATTAAGGAGGCACAAGTTGATTTAAAAAACAGTACCAGTGTAGTCCAAAAAGACAAAGACATTGACGGGTCTACTTGTGAGCGTTAGGAGTGCAATAATATACGTGGAAGTAATATTCCTGTTCTGTGCATGGTATTCACTTATTTATGTATTGATCTCCTCTAATGTTGGGGAGGTGGACAAAGTGAAAGAAAGTTATGTAATTAATTTTTGGGGGCGTTTATTTATAGTTCACACATTGCACAACATGAGCGCTTTTCGTTTAGGTGCCGTAGGCGTCCCTTTCTCAAGGACACCATACTTGATGTTAATAATAAAGTCTGGAGACAACTCTTACGTTTTGTGATATGGAGTGCAGCGGCGGCTGGTGACATTTGAAAGTGGTGAGGCGTAAAGTTATCGTGGTACTGCACTGAGGCGAGCGAGCCGGAACAACCTATGGGTGGTTCGGGGGGGTGTTCTCCCCAGAGAAAAGTTTGTAAAAAGAGTGGATAAATAGAGCATTTTCAAGCAAATTTGAGGAAGCAGGAAGGTTGATAAAGCTCTTGCGAAAGTGTTATGACAGGATCTGTAACAACAGCCTCATCTCATATCTATCAACTTCACCCCAACACTGCTGCAATGTATGAAATATTTGAAGACACACTTCTTCAAAGAATAATACATCACAATGCAGTAACAAATCACTGGAGGAGCCACCGATTCATGATGCAAATAATAGAAGAGAAAATGTGTCAGAATGATGGCACACATTTTAATAGACTGAACAATGTGAATTTTCTCAATCAGCAGAACATGCTAAGCTACAAAAGCCTATTTCTAGTGCAATCTGTTGCACCAGCCTTGGCACCAAAGCACTTCATGCTCCTTCTTCAGATATTAAACAGAAGAGAGGCACCCTCCGCGGCACTTGATCGAAACAGGCTGTGCCCAGGTGCAAACCGCTTTATTACATTTTAGGCAAGATACTCTTTGCAGTCCAAGGAGACTCGACTGTGGTATGTACTCAAGTTGACCATGTGCACTGAGACGGAAATAAAATCTCAAAATGCATCTTTTGTGACATCTTTGTGCACCTACTCCAAGACAGATATAACTTAAGGCAAGCCAGTTTTCAAGATTTTGCTAGACAACTCTTCATACACAAGCATCACACTTGCATGCTCTTTAGAATGGCCATACCACCGAACCATGCTTTTTCACTTTTAGAGCCCACTCAAGGAGAGATATTTTGCCAGATCACAGTTATTACATGGTGGATGAAATACTTTCCACGGGTGGCTAGAGTAGACAAAGAAGCCCATGCTAGTATGCACCCACAGTCCCAAAAATAGCAGGCATTTTGTTTTATTCTTGAGACAGGGGCAAAAAACACATAAATGTGCAAAAAATTGATTGCCAAATGACTGTCGATGTTCTTGCTTTATTCCTGGCACCGAGTTAGCTAGCCCCGTTAGCTAGCCCCCATCAAAATGTTCTTGCTGCACTGAGCTAGTGACTCGGGACTAGTCACTGTGTAAAGTGTGCTGCATAGGAGTAGACATGAGTTATTGTTACTAGTACCAGTATTTCCAAACATGTTTTCCTAAAGCCCACTGTTTTCCACTATTCTCCCTCTTAAATTTCACCAAGAGATCTGGGAATGGAATTACAAGTATTCACAACAGAACAAGGCCTTTGAAGACCCAAAAATGAATCATTAATGTCGGAAGTGTATTTAAAATTCCACAATGGCATGGAATATTTATCCGTCCCATGTAAAATTCATGCCTGTAACTTGATTGAGTCTATTGGTGCTCGGCATAACATTCAATGGCATAATTAGATGCAAGAAATCCCTTCATTCTCGAGCTTACATCCCCATCCAATCGGCACACACGCGCTTCGAAACCCCTGAACCTCAAAGGGAGTAAAAACTATTGGTTGTCTCAAAACAACAACCAAAAACACTTCTCCAGAGTTTCTGGTCACCAATGGCCAGAAACAAGACGCCCCCATTAACAACAAGGCACAACAGAATAACAGGCCCTGATGTAATCGGGAACTCACACAAAGGTTAAAACCAGCCACAGTCACATTAAGCAAAGCTAACCACTTCAGGCATTAACATTAATATTCAATACTCATGTAATGGCAATCGTCTGTGCAACAGCCAAATCAATTCTGGACTACAGCAACCGGCTACTTGTTGGAAATTCAAAAAATTCTGATAAATCAAGGAAATCAAGACAAAGAGCCCATGTAACCCCAAAGCTGAGATGTATTCGCTATGTATGGCTTTGCCAATTTCTTTTAAACACCTGCTAATGTAACACCTCAAAAGTTCTTAAAACTCTGGCAATTAGGAAGGCTGGAGAGAAAATGTCAAAATTGTGAGAGGTCAGAAAAGGAAAAACATGAGAGCATTGAGAGATGTACAAAAGCTGAAGAGATGGCTCAGCGAGTTACTGCTTGCCACAGACATATGCTGCGAGCTGCAGGCCATGAATATGAAAAAAGGGCAGAGTATAAGCAACTGTTAACCTCCGCAAAGAAAGAATGGGAGACGAACATTTGGGATGAATTATTAGTAGCAGCGAAAGCAAAAGACCAAGTTGGCTTCTGGAGGCTAATCTCAAAGGGCAACAAAAATGGTAGATGTAGTAGGGACCTTTTCTTAGACGCTAATACTTGGATAACACATTTTTCTAGTCTCTACTCTTCTTCCCCAAATGACATTGACTTTTGCCCAATGAGTAACGAAACTACACTAAACACTGCACCTTTATCCTTTAGTTTAAAGGAAACCCTCACAGCCATAAATGCATTAAAGCCAGGAAAGGCGCCCGGTCCCGATAAAATGCCTGGGGACCTATGGAAGCATGATAAAGGTGTGTGGGGCCCCTATATTAATTTGTTGTGTAATTCTCTTGCTTCAGGCGCTCCACTACCTGAAACTTGGAAAGGGGCAGAGATCACGACTATTTTTAAGAAGGGTGATCGGCATAACACATCCCACTACCGACCAATTAGTCTTATCGATGTTTTGCAGAAGGTATACGCCAGGCAAATTTTAAACGGACTGATTGAATGGATTGAGGAACATAACATTTTATCACAGTATCAGGCAGGTTTCAGAGTGAAGACTGGCACGATAGACCAAGTTTTTAGATTCCTTTGTATAGCCTGGAAATATATATTATTCAGGAAGGGTCATCTGTATATCGCCTTTGTGGACCTAAAAGCAGCGTTCGATCTTGTCCCTAGGAATCTCCTGTGGAAGTCCTTAAAGGACCAAGGGGTCCCAGCTGAAATTCTTTAACAAATTATAAGGCTACATGAAGACAACTGGGCAAAGGTCAGATGGGGTCCACGAGGCGAACTAACTGAACCAATTAGGGTTAACAGGGATGTAAGACAGGGGTGCGTTCTAGCTCCGACTTTATTTTCTTTATACGTTGATGACATCCCTGATTATCTCTTGGGATGTGATCATGATTCCCCCAGGCTAGGAGGGCTGCCTGTACCGGCACTCCTCTTTGCTGATGATACAATTTTAATTTCCCAAAACACCAAAACACCAAAGGGTCTACAAAGTTTAATAAACTCATATGGGAAATACTGTAAAGCCAAGGGGTTAGAAACTAATCCCAGTAAAACAAAATATATGTCAATTAACCCACACAAAACTTTAAAGAAAAATTTAACTGCGGACAATCAAATAATCGAGTTTGTGCACGATTTTAATTATTTGGGTATTACCTTGGATTCAAAATTGACCTGGAGGGCCCAGTTAGAAAAAGTAGAACTATACTCCTCCAAAACACATTCCCATTAATCAGGAAAATCGAAGGTAGTATATCCAAAGCAATTTCACCCGCTCTCGAAGTGTATAAATACAAAGCACTATCTGCTTCATTGTACGGGGCAGAGATGTGGGGTCCTGCGGTAAATGGAACATTCAAGGTGGGTGAGAATAAGCTTCTCAGAAAAATATTAAGTTTGCCCACACGAACACCACTGACTCCTGTATTGATGGATTTAAATTTTAATCATGTGGATGACCAGGCTAACCTTAGACCATTGTTGTTTTGGGTTCGCTTATGGAGTACAGAGGAGCTTATTCACTACAGGGATGGTCTTGTAGAAATTCTCGGTCTAAATGAAGGTGTAGGTTTGCCTTGGTTAAAGCACATTCACGATTGGTTTTTTAAATTGGGATTAAGGCACTACTGGGATGAGCCGTCCGATTTGACATCTGCCTCAACAAAAACTTTTAAAGGAAACCTACTGGTCTTTTATACATGATTCCGTGTCCCATTCTCCAAGGGTTGGGTCCACACGGTTCCTCCAAATGAAAATAGCTTGGAATTTTGAACCCAGAATGGATGAAATACAGCCACAATTAGCCAAGTCATTATACCTTAAATATCGCTATGGTATCCTACAAATAAAGGCAAACACAGTAAAATGGGTGCTGGGCAAGGACGAGGAGGCCAGATGCGTTTCGTGTGATTTAGGCGCAATGGAGAACGAGACACATCTGTTGTTCTTCTGTCCGGCCTATGCGCGCTGCAGGAATAAATGGATAAAACCTATTTGCCGGTTGCTTGGTATTAGATCATGCCTTGAAGCAGAAAGACTACTACGATCTGACACCAGGCAGACTGTGGTTTTTAGTGTTAGTCGATATTTGTTTGGTGTAAGCTTGATAAGGAAAAGGGAAGGTCTGAAACTCTAGGCAGAGAAAGTGAATGGGAAATTACTATGAGTTTGGCACGTGCACTTTACTAGAACTAAACGAAATATATACTTACTTGTATATTACGTGATAAATCTGTCTTATGAAAATATCTTTTTTTAAAGAAATAGTTTTATCGGTTTTTATTTGTTCACATATGTATTTTATCTTGCCTTTTTAGAATGTCTTGGAAGAGTTGTTCCTAAAATCTGTATTTTTAAAAATATTTTTTAACAATCTAAATACTTAAGAAACTGCTAGAACATCGCTAAATTGGTTGGTTAAATTTAGGTTGACTTTTATAATGAAATATGCAGCATTGTATTGCATTTTATTTTCCATATGATGTATTGTGGAATTAATTGTACTATTTTGTGAAATCTTTTATGGTTATTTTTAACCGAAATAAAGAATAAATTAAATGAATCCTGGTAAAGTCAGTTTAAAGTCAGCATTAAACTTGGTAAAATTAAAAGTGTTTTTTGGCAGTGCTAAGGAAAAGCAGATATGAGAAACGCTTAGCAAGCAGCACTTGCACCATGGCAGGCCCTCCTCCCCATCTGATGGTAAAGAACGTGGGGAGGAGTGTACAGCAGGAAATCTGTGGACGTGTGGTTGGTTTAGCCATCGTCTGCCCTATACCTAGGGGTTTGTGGAAACTCAAACTAACACGGGCAACCCATGGTCAGGCTCATCCTTAGTAAACCCTGCACTGCACATACATATAATGCTGTAACATGACTCTTGAACAGCAGAGCGTTTAACACAGTGAAGCTTTCGGACCTTAGAAAGTGAGAGTGCTGAACAACACCACACGTGCCCAGTCCGCAAAGGATTTGCAGTGCATACTGGAAAAAATAAGGCCTGGTCTGCAGCGCCCTGCATGCAAAAAATACGCCGCCACCTCGTAAATGGCTGTTTGTTGTGCAGGGGCTCAGGATAAAGAATCTTCCACCAGCAGAGCAAGGGGGTAGCCTGTAAAGCTATTAGCACCACCATGGGCAACACTACCCACCCCCCACACATAGCATGCATGCCAATAAATAAACACACCACACATTTTTTGTTTGGGTAAAACTGCTGCAGGTTTATTAGATACACCGTTATGTAATATGGTGGGTTATCTTACGGGCAATCCAAGGGCAGGCAACCTTCTGGGCCGCCTGTCCACCTGATGAGCCAAGCAGCACTGGGGCGAACCCCATCTGTGCTGCCCCTTCTGGTGATCCTCTTCCCGGATTATGTGACACATGGTCCCTTATTACTCACGCCCCTTTCAGGGCGGAGCGTAGCAAGGCAAGCCCCCGGTTGTTCAGGCCTACAACCGCCCGAAGGACTAACGGGGCGCCAACGCGGTTTTCCAGGAACCTCCCATGAGGCTCCTGGTCTTTGGCTCTGGCACCCTCTATGGTGCCGCGCAGAGGTACCCTTCTGTACCCATTTGCTTCCAGATCGCCCTGTAACTCCGCCTGCAACGAAAAAGGACAACATTACATCATTCTCTGCCTCCTGCCTGCCACAAACCACGCCGGGTAAGCGGTAGGGTGGGAGACGGTGTGTCCGGCGTGCAAAAAAGGACGTCCAGATGGTGGGGGAGGCCTAAATAGACCTCCCCCAGTCCAAGCGCACCGGAAGTGATGCACACCTTGTATGCCGCACAAGGTGGGGGGGACTTCCCCCAGGGTCCCGACCATAAGGGGGGTGTGGGGTGCCCCAGTGGCACTAGAGGGCTGCCCTCTTTAGTGGCCCCCTGCGGTGTCCTCGGGCAGCCGCATAGCACCACCATGGGAAACACTACCCACCCCCCACACATAGCATGCATGCCAATAAATAAACGCACCACACATTTTTTGTTTGGGTAAAACTGCTGCAGATTTATTACATACACCGTTATGTAAATTGGTGGGTTATCTTACGGGCGATCCAAGGGTAGGCAACCTTCTGGGCCGCCTGCCCGCCTGATGAGCCAAGCAGCACTGGGGCGAACCCCATCTGTGCTGCCCCTTCTGGTGATCCTCTTCCCGGATCACGTGACACAGGGTCCCTTATTACTCACGCACCTTTCAGGGCGGAGCGTAGCAAGGCAAGCCCCCGGTTGTTGAGACCCACAACCGCCCGAAGGACTAACGGGGCGCTGACACGGTTTTCCAGGAACCTCCCATGAGGCTCCTGGTCTTTGGCTCTGGCACCCCATATGGTGCCGCGCAGAGGTACCCATTTGCTTCCAGATCGCCCTGTAACTCCGCCACAGCTCTGGAGGTGGCCACAGTCGGCGCCAGAGCCCCCCACCAAAACAGCTATAGTCTTGCCCGCTAACTCTCCTGTCTAGAGCCTCCTGCAAATCTAGATGAAGAGAACATCCCTACTGGTTATCAATGCCCCATCTATATCCCAATAGCCCTAGATGTTAGCTTGGATCAGCTAGTGTCTGATGAAACAAAAACGCCCTTTAAGCCTGTGAAGTTGTGCCAAGCACTATTCACCTCACGCGGCAAAGTTCCACTGCGTCACGTGACTCAGCCCTGTCCCACTCTGGGCGGGACAGCTTCAGACACCCTGGCTCACGATGCCCCACCTATTTGCTGATCACACTGGCAGCCACCCAGCTAGCACCGTGTGTGGCTGGACACATGGGTCTCCCAGTCTCCCATCTCTGGGCAGCAGCTCACATGTTAAAAGACCGTACCTACCCCCGCTTGCCAGCTTAGGCTATACGGGCGAGGGGGATTATACTTGGCCCTGGCCCAGTCCCTTTACTTGCAAAATCCATGCGCACTGGAATGTCCATAACAGGCGATGAGACAATGAGCACGGCTGCCCTCCAGCACTTGCCCAGCAACGCGCCACAGGACCGCCCTAACAACAAACCCCACGGTCAAACTTAACAATCGTGGTAAATGTATAACCTAGCTGAAACTGTGGTTGTGCTCAACGGGGGCAGGGATCACGGCACCCCAGGACAGCTGCGGAGAAGCTATAAACTCACGGCGAACAACGCCTTGCTACGCTCCCCCCGTACATTGCATTTCTGTGACCTATCAATGGGGGGCGTGCACCGATAGGGATGCCGACCACCCCCATGCTGCTCACTTTTCCCCACCGCCAAACGCACTCCATAGCTCTGCGGCACAGGAAGCCAGAGCAGCTGGCTTGGCTCCCTCGACCGCCAACCCCGCGAGCCACGGCAGGGAACTAAGCCATGGACTCAACAATGGCCGTTTAACAATGGCCGTACAAAACCAGAATGTGGGCCCTTAACCCATGCCGTGGGCCTCCCGTGCTAGGCTCGTAAGCCTTCAATCGCACAGGGCAGTGACCCGTGGCCGCACTCGACCATTGTCCTACATCGGCATATTGACAAAAGAGGGGAGGGCAACGGGGGGCTCCGATATACACACCTATGGGCAGGGGCATCCGCCCGAGGGAGCGTCGGAGAGAACACAAACTGCCCAAAGGGCCCAGACTCTCACGCCGTCTGCTGACCATTTGTGCCCCCCCACGACTGCAGCACATGACCCGCCGGGCAGAGGGAGTCCACACAAAGGGAACATCGTCCTCCCCCCTACATGAACAGCCCCCCAAGCAATGACTGGTTGGTGACGGGGGGTGCACAACGACTCGCCACAAGCTCACAGGCCCGGATATCAGGATGAGAGAGATTGCATACTGAGAGGCAAAAGACGCAAGGGAAGGGGGGGAGTTATACCCACACCCCTCCAACACGGCCATGCATGTGAACAGGCCCCCAAATTGCCACAATGCCAGCCATCAATTACGGGGACACGGGACCAGGTGACTGCGACGGCCCCCGCACACGCTTGCACACCCAAGGCATCTCAAACCCCTTCCCACACGGGCTCGAGAAACTGGCTGCCCGACCAGGTGGAGCATTACTCTGTCCCCAAACATCGCACTCATGTCACACACTAACCTCACCAACCGCTGGTAACCCAGACCACGCCGCCCGGCGACCAAGGAAACCCGACTCCCGATGTGGCTAAGTCAAGCCCCATGACGCGAGACAACCATCGCGACGGCGTGTCCAGCGATGCAGTGACAGACGGCGTGTCCAGCATGCAAAAGAGGACGTCTAGATGGTGGGGGAGGCCTAAATAGACCTCCCCCAGTCCTCGCGCACTGGAAGTGATGCACACCTTTTGCGCCGCACAAGGCGGGGGGGACTCCTCCCAGGGTCCCCGGCCATAAGGGGGGTGTGGGGTGCCCCAGTGGCACTAGAGGGCTGTCCTCTTTAGTGACCCCTGCGGGGCCTCGGGCAGCCGCAGTGAGGTGAGGCCTTTAAGCTTTCAGAGCTGTTTTTTGCTTCCAAAGCTGGATACTTCCTTGAGGACAAGGTTAAGCTTAGCACACAGCCTCTTTCTGAAAACACAGAGATCTGTGTGTGACATTTTGTGAAACTAAACAAACACAGCACTGGAGCTGTTGAGGCCGCCAGCAACTAACGGTGGAGGGAGCATGGGGGGAGAGTGAGCGCGGGGGAGGGATTAAAAATAATAATAAAATGTGCCTCGCGGCTCACAATACTCTCGGGGGGGGTCGCACTGGGATGGGGGGCTGGGGGGTTTAAAAATAAAGTTTAAAAAAAAATTAAACTTACCGGACCGGGCGGATCCGCGCCGCCTCTGCTGTCTGCTCCTGGGCTGGGGTCCGGGGCGTTGGCGCCTTCAACGTCTTCTGGGTGAGTGGGAGTGGCTGGCAAGTAACCCCTCTCAGCCAATCCAGATGCTGCTCCAGCAGCGCCAGGATTGGCTGAGGGCAGGCTGCCTGCCATTAGGAGACCGTGGGCTCTGCATGAAGCAACCCTCGGTTTCTTAAGGGGAAGGCTAGTGTGCGTGTTCAGGCTGATCGTAAGAATGATCAGCCAAAAAACGAACATGCGCACTATTAAGCGCCGCTGTCACCCAACCCTGAGAGTGCTGCCGCAGCCCCACCACCTTCAGCGTCCATGGCATGTTCTACTTCTAAAGCTAATTTCAATCAGGAGTCCTGATTGCTGCAATTAGCGTCAGAAGTAGAACAATTAAATTCTAAATGGAGCCGTGGCATTAGTGGGGCAACGCCCCCAATGGACGCACCGCCACTGATGGAGTGCTGGGGTAACGCTCTGTTATCTATCTTTTTGGAGAGTGCATGACGGGACCTGTATTAATAGTGCATCAGGTCGGTCAACCTTCTGGAGTCAATTCAGTTCTAGTTGAGGGCAATCTTTTTTTTACCTCATGCTAGTCGAGTCAGTGCTCCTGGAATTATCGGGCTTGCAGTGTATATTATAACAGAGCTGTAAAATTCATTTGGTTTCATGCCAGCCATTCGAGTTTGTCATTCTGAGTAGCTGCCAGATGTAGATTGTGTTGTCACGTGGCTGAGATATTTAGTGTTTCAGTGCCAACCGTGGGATGTTACTGTTCAGGCCTAAGTGGATAGTCTTAAGCCAATAGATCCATCGTTGTTGTTCCTATTGAAAAAAAGGACTTTCTTTGTGTTTTTGTTGGTGTGGTCAAGTGCCTCTAATATTTCCCATTCTAGTTAATTTTTTGCATATCTCTCTGTAGTAAAATGGTTGTTCATACGTGTGGTTATTTTCCCCCATCATATATTGCTATGGTGTTCCCCTATTCAGGTCCGGATCTTTCTATAGGTCATGACTATCAGGCGGCATGGGCTTGTGATCATATAGATGGCAACAATAGTGTTACAATTTGTATGCCTTCTCTTGGTCCATTTTAGGTTGGTGTGTAAGTCAAGAGTTTTTGTTACCTTGGTCAGGTGGCATACTGAGCATGGTCCTCATGGATATTGTCCTACAAAGGGTTGTAGGCCCCAAGCTGAATACATTGTACTTCTGGTTTTTGAAGGTCGTGTTGTTCTAGTGTATACCAGATAGTCTCATATTTTCTTATCCTGTCTGTGGGCAAACCTGGGTTTGGACCAGTTGAGGGTACCTGATGTGATTATATTCCAATGTTTGTTAAAGACCTTCTTCACATGATTTCATGCTGTGTAATATGTGGTGACACAGGTCAAGACATCGGTTTCGGGGGTTTTGTTTGATTGTTCCAGGTTACTTTACCTTTTTTGTTTATAGGGGCTTATGTCGTCCAGTATATGTGTTCTTTCAAAATTGCTCACATAGAGTCCTGCCAAGCTGAAGTTGAAAGTGCTGTTCATTAAGGTCCTGTGGATCTGGAGAAACAGTGAACCCTTACATTCGAAAACATTTTTGGTTAGTGTAGTGCCAGTCTGCAGCATTCAAGGACAAAGTTTATCGAGGTGTTGTACTGCCAGTCTTCTCTGAACAGTATATCTTTGATTGTCTCAAGAAGGGCAGCTTGTGGGAGGCTGGTGTATAGACTTTGAATGTCTAATCTGATCAGGAGATCATGAGTAGGTAAAATTCTTGATCTTGTAGAAGGTTGAGTAGATCTCTGGTGTCCTTCACCTAGTTTGGAGTGCATTGCACAATAGGGAAAATGGTCCGCAAACTGCGAAAGTGTTCCAGGATGGAACTGATACCAGACACTACTGAGTGTCTGGGGGTGGGGGTTGAGTATTTTTGTGCATTTTAGGGAGTGAGTATAAGAATGGGGTTCTTTCTTGGTTCTGATATGAGTAGATATTTAGCCTCTTTCTTGGAGAGCCAGCTGTTTGTTTCAACTTCTTCTACCATGTGGTAAGGAGGTCATAGTATTGTGTATCAGAGAGTGATTTTGCACTCTGGATGTGATAATCCACTTTTCTAAGGAACATGATCCTGCCTTCTTTGTCTGGCACTTTTATTATTAGTCTGTAAGTTATTTCAGCGCCTGCCTTTCTTTCTTGGTGATGTTCTGGAAGGGTTGGAAGTTTGTGCTGTCAATATTTTCCATTTCTTTGAAGAGTGCCTGTTCAAAGGCCACAATTTATTTTGTTTTTAGAGTTTTATATACCGCGAACTAGACTTGAGACATCGGGTATCAGAGAGCTTTACATGAACACCAGTTTCATTTTTGTTAGGCACAGGGAGATTAAGTGATTTGCCCAGAATCACAGGATGTTGAGCATCGTTGCCGAGATTCGAGCCTGGTTCCCCCATCTTCGAGGTCAACCGCTCTCGCCATAAGGCTAGATCCTCCCTTTCAACTGGGACCATTGCATTTTTAGGGCAAAAAGTCAACTTAATCCTCAGGTTTATGTCGCCTTCGTTGTAGTCAGTGTGTCTGTGTCTGTGTCTGAAGTAGGCTTTCAGTCTGATCTTTCGTCACCTCACTGTGGAGTTTAAATTTATCCAGGTTGGGGGTGGGGACGGTACCTAGACCTTTGTTCAGGGTTGAAAGTTGGCCTTCTGTTCGGTCAATGTCAGTCAAGAAATCACTAAAGACTGTTGGTGCTGGTTCCTGCTAGTGGTTCCTTCGTTCAGCTCCTCATTGTTACTCCTTGGTCTTCCCATCTCACATCTTTTTTCCTCTTTCAGCATCTTTAGTCCTCCATAAAAAAGTGGTCTGAAGGGAGGGGGGAATCTTGGTGAGGGTCTTGGCACAAATGGATTCATCCATCCTCCGAATTGGGGTGGGAATGGTTGGTAAAACGGGACTGGGGGTTCCTCGCAATACGGTCCTTGCCACTTTGTCTGCCGGCTGCAGTCTCTCTCTCTGCCTCTTCCTCTACATTTGTTCCTATAATGATCCCTGCTGCTCCGTCCTGTGGAGTCAAGGGAGCTCCCTCCTGAGGAGTCATAACTGTACTGTTCTGATTCTTGGTTCTTGGGAGTATTATAGTTGTCTCATGTATATGAGTAGATTTTTTTGTGCGAAAATCTTTTGAGATCTTTTCCAAGTTTTTGGTTTAGGTCAGGAAGTCCTTCATCTTAGTCATCACTTTGTTTATCTCTTCAAGTGGCTTTTTGCATGCTGTTACATGTACTGTTGTTTTCAATTTTGCCTCACTGATCTGTATATTGATAGTCATTGCCTCTGAAAATCTTGTGGCTGTTTCTATTTTTAGCACCCAGCACCACCCAATTTTGTGTGCAATGCCACGAGATGGAGGCACAATGTTTTTTAAGATAGCGTCATCTAGGAATATTCGGGCCCGTTGTAGACCCATAGGCTTCTGGGTGCGACATTAGTCCTTAAGTACTCAGTCCTCATGATTCCATGTATAACAGTCTTAATTTTCTCTCTTTTTTGGTCTGCTAGAACTTCCTAGTCACAGGTTTAAGCTAGAGATTGCGTGATGTTCATATCGCTCAAGGGAGGGTGGACTTGAGAGGATGGAGTCAAACTCTTCATCTGTATAGGTTAATCCTAGATGGTGTAGCATTGTATGTAGTAGGACAAGTGATCTGGCTGTGTGCTCTAATGCAGATGGTAAAGAGGTAGTGGTCGATAACCGTTTGCTCAGTGTAGCAATGGATATTACCTTTGGAAGGAGTAGGCTAGGAGGGAGGGGAGCAGAGAAGGAGCTGTTTGCAAGTAACCAACGGTAGTGGTGAGAGGGTGAGAAAATGTTACCTATATAAGTCTACCTGCATCCATTAACGTCTGTTTGTTATTATTGGTGTTTTGCTGAGTGCGATTGCAGCGGCAAAGCAGATTTGAAGTTTGGGAGCTGCACAGTTCTTTCTGGCTCTGCAGCAAAACGAGAAGAATTAAAGTTGGGAGTAGAGAAGAGCATTTCAGGCTTTGTCTGACTTTCGAAGAATCCCTGCCATGCTACTACAACTGGTAGGACAGAATCCTATTTTTTGCCTAAATGTTGTTATGTTGTTAACAAGCTAAATTGTGCAAATGAAACTCAGGAGTAAAAAAAATTGGCTTACGGTTAAGTCAAAATTAAAGAATTGATTTAGGAGTTTGTTTAATTCTACAAAACATTGACCAAGTACAATTTCAAAACTGGTCATGCACGTGAGAGTGGGCATCAGTCAAGGTTCGACAACTTAGGATGCACAATAATTTTTGGTGTGGGAGAGGCTTAGGCGCCGCTGGGAATGGACGCTCTCCCGTGAGCTCCGTGGCAGCGCAGGAGCTTTCTTTCGTTTTTTGGCTGTTGGAGCTGCGACGAACGGCTTGAAATGAAGCCACAAATTAAATGAACTTGCTGGCATCAAGATATCATGCTCCAGGAGGCCCCAGCGGTAAGTGGATGGAGTTTTTTCTCTTTTATGTGCAGACGCGGGTGAATTGAGACTCACATCCGCAATTTTGTTTTACCGCGAATGCCGTTTTTTACCTCAGAGCGAAGCAACATTCTTTTATTAGCATGGGACACGAATTTTCACTACTCTAATTTTAAGTTTTCCATGTTGCTTTCTTTTGGAGTGCCTAATTTAAGTCGCCTACATGAATTTTGAGGTGGGCTCATTTAATCTCTGTCACCTTTTTGGCTTTTTCTGGAAAAGAGATTATATTATCCTGCTGTACCTCTCCTTAACCCTCCGTTTTTCATTACAAAACGCAGCAACACGTTCTGAGAAGCATGCAGACATGAACTTTCAAGCTTTCAATGCTGGCTTCTTTTGGAGTGCTTATTTTAGATATCCTGAAAGATTTTTGAGGTGTACTCATTTATCCTCTGACACTTTTGGCTTTTTCTGATAGAAATATACAATATCCTGCTGTATCTCTCCTCAACATTTGTATTCCTGCTATCTTGTGACTTTTATGTATGGGGAGAACAAAATTAGCTCAACGTTCCAAGGCAATGTCTTCTACTTCTGTGGTGGATTATTATCCTTTCAGTGTTCTTCAGGATAATATGACTGATTCAGAACAGGTTTCATTAAGCGCTGCCTTGACTAATGTTTCATTACCTACTTCTAAGCTTTTATCAAAGCTGCCTGGTACTTCGACACAACTTTCTGTGAAAAGGATCAAACAAGACCCTCCTTCTCCAACAACATCTCCATCCCCAATCTCAATGGAGTTAATTCTGGAAGAGATTCGAGCTCTTAAACACCATATGGAGGAAACTAACATCCATCTTCAACAATTGGACAACAAATGGTCACATATGGAGAGTAGGGTTGTCCAGTTGGAAAATAAAGTAGAATCCTTTCATACTACTATGGTGTAGGTTTCCTCTTTGCAGTGTCAGATTTCAAATCTTCAAAAACAAGTTGAGAATCTTGAAAATCGCAACAGACGCAATAACCTACGTATTTATGGTTTAATAGAGGGACTTGAGGGATCCAATCCTCCAGCCTTCTTTCAATCTTTTCTTCCGAAACTTTTGGACATCCCAAACTCTCCACCTTTAAATATTCAACGAGCTCATCGTTCGGGCCATGGCATGAATTCGACGTCTTCATCACCTAAACCACAGATTTGTTGAAAGTTTTACAGGCTGCTAGAGTCAAAGGCAAAATCTCTTGGCAGGGCTCTACTCTTTTCTTTTCACAGGATTATGACAAAGCAACGGCTGATAGAAGAAAAATTTTTTGGACATGAAACTGGCACTACGGAATATTAATGCTAGATTCGGTCTTATCCACCCATGCCTTTTTAAAGTCACGTCTAAAAATAAAACTACAGCCTATGAAGATCCCTGTCTACTTCAAGAATTTTTGGAGAGTTGCAGACAGGAAGACATGGATGTTTCAAGATCCAGTGTTTGAACTTTAGTGTTTCTCTGTTTTATTGGAATGCTCCGATTGTTTGTTAGTATAGTGTTCTTGTTATTGTGTCTTTAACATGTTATATTTTCTTTTCTCTTTAGGTTCAACCCTCTCATACCCATTTATGTGATTGCCCGTTCGTCTGATGATATTTTGTCTCCCTCCTGTGCTCGTCGCGAGAGCTCCGGGTGATGTTCTATCTCCTTTTGTGGCTCCACCACCCTTTATTCCTTTGTGTGTTTTTCTTGGTATGTCATTTTTTGTATCTCATCCATGGTTTTGGTATTTTTCTTTTCACACGGTTCTTTTTCTTGTAATTTTTCCTTCTTTCTTTCTATCTCTTTCTCATTTCTCACAATGCTTTTCGTCACATATTTCTTCATCTTTCTTCTCTCTTTTTTCTTGTTTACTGTCTTTCACCACTAATTCTGTATATTGCTTTATTTCTCATTTCTTTTCTTTCTCTTATATTCTGTTTTTGTCTCACATTCTATCTTGCAGTTCTTTATATCATGCTCTCAATCTGATACCTTTTAAATCTAGTTGTTCATATCCCCCTTTTTCTCATCTTTTTTCTATCTTTTAATCTTTATCTCTTCTCTTTTTCTTATTTGCAATTTTTTTAATCTTCCTTTCATTGTTTCAACATTATCGCTTATCCTCCTTCTTCTATTGTTCTCATAATGCACCAGTTATTGCTTTTCTGATATATGGTAATGTTATTATGTTCCTGTTATATGATAAACGACTTTAAGAATCATTTCATGGAATGTTAAAGGTTTAGGTTCTCCTATACAACATCAAAGGGTTTTGTCTCATCTCTCCTCTTTAAATGGGGATATTGTTCTGCTGCAAGAAATACATTTTGTTGATAAGGAAATTGCTCAATTAAAACATCAGTGGGTTGGTCAGGTCTTTGCCTCCCCAGGGTCAGGAAAACGTAATGAGGTGGCTATTTTATGCCATAAACATCTTAATGTACAATTGCTTACCCAGGATGTAGACTGTGATGGCAGATGGGTTTCTGTTTCTTTATATGGGTTGATAACATTCCTGTAACTATTGTTAATTTGTATGCCCCTACCGCCCCTGATAAGTCGTTTTGGCCTGGAGTTTTATCTAAGTTTTTGACCTACTCTGATGATTATTTAATTGTGGGTGGGGATTGCAATATAGCTTTTGACCCTATCCTAGCTAGACAATCTAAAACTCAATTTATGCCCTCTCATATACATTCTCAATTTACATCAACCTTTACCCAAAGATCTCTTGTTAATGTATGGAGATTGTGTAATCCCACCGTTCGAGAATATACTTTCTTTTCTCCTCCCCATTTCACACAATCTAGGTTAGAATATATTTTTATTTCCAATAACCTTGCCCAGAGAGTTATTAATTCTGATATAGGTTCTATATTGTTTTCAGACCATGCTCCAGTAACTTTAGATTTAGAACTCCTTCCCCCTCTCCATGGTCTTCGACGATGGAGGTTTAAAAACACTGTTCTATCAGATCCACATTTTACTCGTTCATTTGAACAGTTTGCTCAAACATTTTTCAAGGAAAATGAAACTCCTACGATTACTCTTCAAATTGTTTGGGACTCTTTTAAAGCCGTTTCTAGGGATTTTATTATTAACTTTGTCTCTCAAAAGCAGAAATTCTGCTGCTAGTAAGTTGCAAATTATTACTTCACAGATTAAGAAACTGGAATATTCCTATTATAATTCCCATTCTTTAAGTGATTTAAATGATTTGCTAAAGGCCAAGTTTGAATTTAATCGGATTTCTACTGAGATTGCTTACTCTTTTCTCCTCAAAGCAAGTTCGAAATACTATGGTGGTCAGAATAAATCAGGAAAACTTCTTGCGAATTATCTTAAAATCAAAAAAGATGGTACTGTTATTGATTCCATTCTATCTCCTTCCCATCAAACTTTTCATAAAAGTGAGGATATTCTTTCATCATTTATTCAATTCTACCAAACTCTTTATTCACCAGAAGTCCAATCGGACGCTCATGATGCCTCTATTTATTTATCTTCCATTCTACCACCTTCACACTCTGACTTAGTTTTTCTTTATTAGAACAAGACATTCGGATTCAAGATATGTCTACTGCCATCCGCTCTATTAAACAAGGTAAAACTCCTGGTCCCGATGGTTTCTCTATTGAATTCTACTCATTGTTCTCTTCTTTCCTTGTACCTAAATTGCATCAATTCATTCTTTACTTTATTTCAACTAACTCATCCTGCGGTTCCTTTCAAGAGGCACTAATTTGCCTTCTTCCAAAAGAGGGAAAAGATCCTAAATTATGTAAGAACTACCGTCCTATTTCCCTGATTAAATTAGATTATAAAACTTTAGCAAACATTTTAGCTCTTCGTTTGGAGAATTTTTGACTGCATTTAATTGGCAGAGAACAATGTGGGTTCATTGAAGGTAGACTTCTTTCAGACAATATTCGTCTATTTTTTAATGTTATTAGTAAGTCCAAATCCTATAAATCCTCTCTTGCAGCGATTGTCTTGGATGCAGGAAAGGCGTTCAATAGTTTTAATTGGTTGTTCATTTTTGCTACTCTTTCTTGGTTTGGGTTTGGTCCCAAATTCATCCAATATGTGTCTTTACTTTATTCCTCTCCCAAATCTTCTATTTTTGCTAAGGGTCTCATATCTCCCTTCTTTCCTTTATGTACGTCAGGGATGCCCTTTGTCCCCCTTATTATTTATTCTTGCCTTGGAACCTTTCTTAATTAAAATACGTTCTAATCCCCAAATTACTGGTTTTTCTTACGGGAATTCTCAACTTAAAGTCTCAGTTTACGCTGATGATATTTTGCTTTTTATGTCGCATCCTCAATCTTCTTTACCGGCTTTCTTGCCAGAAGTAGATCGTTTCGCAAAGGTCTCAGGGTACAAGTTGAACACAGAGATGTGCGAAATTCTTCCATTAAATAAGTTTTGTTTTCATGCTGATTTCATGGCATCTTCCTTTCTTTGGAATCCAAATCACATTAGATACCTTGGCTTATTGTTTTCTGATTCTGTTAAGAATTTTATCGCTCTGAACTTAAATTCCCTGTCTACAACCTTACGTGACCTTACTTCTCGATTGAATCCTCTATTTTTATCCTGGTGGGGTCGTCTTGATTCCATTAAGATGATGCTTGTTCCTGTCGTATCATTTTATATCTCCAACATGCCTGTTAATATCCCCAAACATTATTTTAAAAACATCTACTCAATTTCATCTTAATTTTTATGGAATGGGAAAAAAATCTAGGATGTCTTTATATAAACTTAAAAAATCAAAATCTTTGGGCGGGGTTAATTTTCCTGATTTCATCAAATACCATCTGGCCTTTTGTCTTAAACAGTCGGCCTTTTAATTATAAAATATTGAGGATACTCCTATACCCCTATGGGCTGATCTGGAGAAATCTTTTTTCAACCCCTTCTCTTTGCTAGAATGTTTATCTTTTTCTTCTAAACCATCTTTCTTATCTCCTCCAATTTTCAAGAACACATGCAGGATTCTTTCTCCCGTTTTTATGTCATTCAAATCATCTAGAGAGACATTTTTTGCCTCCTCTGTTTGGTATAACATTCTGTTTAAAATAAAAAATAAAGTCATTTTTTGGAAAGACTGGCATTCTAAGGGTTTAAAACATGTATCTTAATTATACCAGGATGGCTCCAGTTTCTCCTTTTGAGATGCTCAATGAATCTTCTCTTTTCCGGCCTCATATGAAAATAATTATAACCTACTTATTCTAGCGATACAAAAGTCTTATCATAACCTCTCTTCCGAACAAATCTCTACTTTTTCTCCTTCTCCTCTTCCCAACTTATTAGACACTTTGCCCTCTGCTTCGCAAATTTATAAGCATATAACTCTAGTACCAGTTGATAGAGACAAAACCGATGTTGAAATTTGCTGAGAAATTGATCTTCAATCTACCTTTCCTACTTCCCTGTGGGATATGATTTGGTCTAAAATAAAAGGTCCCCAGAGCGGCTAACACAACCCAAACATTATTTTTTATATATAATAGATTATTTATTACATCTGTTAAGCTCCATAAATTAACCCGACACTGTTGGACTTGGCCCTTTTGGCAGGTTCACCCCAAAACTTTTTGCGTTCTCCTAGCCTTTTTCTGTAACCTGGTGTTGGTGATTTTAGGCCTCTGAGCACTTTAGCACTGTGGTTCAGTGTAAAGTGTGTGCGCTCTCTGTGTATGTGTGGTGAGATTGGCCTGCCCTCCCATAGGAATGCATGGGGGATATGTGTGACCCTGGTAGTTCCTGGTGTGAGAGGAGTGCAGGGTCGAGTTTGGTATGTGCAAACTCGTGAGAATAAATGCTGTGCAATGGTGTGCGCAGATTTATGGTGACTGGTGGAGAAGTGCCACTTCTAGAAGTTGGCATTTCTGTGTACTGTATGACTGCCTGCCTGATGTGGAGTGCATGTCTGGCTTGTGATTGACAGGAGTTGAGAGGGCTGGGGAATTCCAGGAGCCAGGGTGAGTCTGCCCGGTGGTAAATGGAGAGATCTGCATGTAGATGGGAGGGAGGAGTTGTACCTGGGACCTGAATGGGGCTGGGCCTTCCCTCAACAATGCTGGCTCCACCTCCTGCGGTGCTTCTGATGTCCCTGGCCTGTCCTGTGAATAGAGAGGGGAGCTGGGCAAAACAAAGTTCTCCAGAACCAGTTGTATCTGGTTCTCCCCTCGCCCTACAGTTTTAAACAAAGGAAAAAGCTGTATAAATAAGGGGCTGTGACCCCAAGTACAGGTTCTTGTTTTTGGACGTGAAACTACCAGGGGCGTCCTGCTGCTGGGGCCCAGGGGAAGGCTTGCCTCCCTGGGCCCTGCCCTGCCCCTGGAAGACTGCAGGACTGTTTGTGATCATAGCGCCTCGTGAGCTCTAGATTCTGTTTTTGCCAAGGAGGAGAGGAACTAGTGTCTGCAGAGCTGTGCTGGAGCGAGAGAGGGAATCCCCTGGTGTAGGGATTCCCTCCAGTTGCAGCAAGAAGCGGGTGCCCACCCCGCATTTATGCTTGATCGACTGGTGCCCACCCAGCTCTTGGCACAACTAAATTGCGGGTGCCCACCCCGCTTATTATTATATTTACGGTGGGTGCCCACCCCACATGGCAGCCTTGGATGTATCTACTTTTATTTTAATGCGGGTGCCCACCCCGCTCTATATTTAAATTTTGGAGGGAGCCTACCCCTCCTTACACCGCTGCGGCCCGATCACCGGAAGTGGAAGCCCGGCACCCGCCTGACTGTGGGCGGGGCGCCAGGCGGAAGTGCTGCAGGATGGGAATGGCAGTGTGCAGGAGAACGGGAGCCCACCCCGCCTCCGCGAGTGGTGGTGAGCTAAGTCCCGGGTCCCAGGAGGGGGCTCGGGTGAAGGCAGGGAGGTGTTGCGGCAATTCAGCGGGGCTCCCATGTGCGAGGGAGAGCCCCGCCTATGTCCGCAGAAATCCCGGGTCCCAGGAGGGGGCCCGGGTGAACTGAAGTGTCGCCGCAGGGGAGAAGTGCTGCCGATCCTGGTGAGGAGACCCGGAGCAGCACAAGCATCTACAAAGCGCCTGGGTAGTCTTTTGTGGTCTGGGCGGTCCCGAGAGAGAAATCGGTCCACCCCAACAATAGGCACAGTCATTGAGAGAGGGCCCAAAGGAGCCCGTGCCCTCCCGTTTCGGCCATAGTTTAACAGTTGCCCTGTGTGACAGTGGGCAACTGCATCATTTAGGCTGCAATTCTTTGGGGGTATGTTGTTGAGTTAGGAGTGAGATGCACTCCTTTGCCCCATACTTTCACAGCTGCCCAGCAAGTAGTGGGCAGCTGCAACGTTTAGGTCTGCGCAGATTGCGCACCCTTGACTTTCGCATTTGAGCCCCTTTTCTGAGATGGCCAGTTGGCCAGGGGGACTGGGAGGTAAATAGGGCGCAAGGCCCTAATGTGATTTTGGTGCAAGGAAATGTAATGTAGTATGTTTTACGCACCCTGTGTTATTCCTCTAAATGTGGTCTTTTATGATTATGATGTTGTTTTGCATATCATGGTTTATGCTAGTGAGATTATGTCTCTCTGTGTGATTTATGCCCCTAATGTGAGTTGCGCTTAGGAGGTTAGGGTCTATTGTGTTTAGACTCATGAGAGGATTGCATAATGTGTTTATGCTGATGAGGTTTGGGCCTAGTGTGGGTTTATGTCTAATGTGATAATGCTTAGGTCATTATGGTACCAGTAGTTACTGGTTGTGGTTTGCATTTACTTACCTGTATTTTGATGGTTCTGACCGTGGCCCGATCGGCCCGGTCCTGTATATAATCCCCTGTGAATATTGCCCGTGACAGTTGGCACAGTGTAAATGTTATTATGTTTCTAATGTGTTTTATGACAATAAAGGCTATTTTTTATATAACCTTGTGTGGAGTTCCTTTTGTGGTGTGCCTAGTGTGTTGTTGCCGTGGGTGTTGCGCAAATACTTTACACATTGCCTCCGGGATAAGCCTGACTGCTCGTGCCAAGTTACCAAGGGGGTGAGCAGGGGTTATCTTTGGCGTGTAACTCCCTCGCCCTGACTAGAGTGGTGGTTTGTGCCTGGTTTTGGCGCAAGCCTTCGCCAACCAGAAATCCCATTTCTGACATTGGTTGTCAGTGGTGAGGATAGGACTTGCGTTTGCGCAGTACCACAGTGACAACTGGCTGCACTACAAAACTCTGCATTTTAGATAGTAACATGTTGGGGATTATTGTTTATGATTTTGTTTTCTCCTCAAGAGTGTCACTTTTAAATGGTGTTTTCTGCTCTTTTATGTTGTGTGGCAGAAGAGAGAAAATGACAGGGCGGGACACCAGTAGGTTCGGAGGTTCCCATAGATAGGGAGTCCCTTGCTGGGTCCAGTGCCCAATCTCTGTTCCTGTCCCCAGAGGTGTGGGTAGATAGGAGGGAAGAGAGGGAGTGTGGAGGAGAAACAGCTAGCTCAGGAAGGTGGTTATCCCCTGAGCGTAGTGTGAGTGTCTGGATTCACCAGTAAGGGTGGGATCCAGTGGTGGCAGCAGAAGTGAGTCCAGTGCAGGAAGCCCCATTCCCGTTCCCAGAGTATGGTATCTGGTGCTCAGTAAGAGGGGTGCAGGTTGAGATTCAGGGGCAGTGAGGAACTGCCTCACCAGTCTGGGGGGGGCGTGTGTGGATGAGTGATGTATTGCACTGGACGAAGGGGTGTGAGTTCTTTTTGTGATAAGGAGCTTGCATGGAAGGTGGACCTCTGGCTGTGTGCTAGAGGTCTTGCAGAGGCATTGGGGAGTGATTCCAAAAGTAGTGGCTTGGGTATCTTCTGGTCCTGTGTGGGGGAAGAGGTTCAGTGTAGCTCAGCTAGGTCCCAGTGGAATGGGAGGGGTGTAGGGGCTCAAGTCCGGTCTCAGTGGAGATGGAGTGAGTGTGGGATGGTGTGTCCCACGGTGGCCCGAAACCCCGTTTCAGGGCCTGGAGGGTTCCCTAAGGGAGCGCCAGGTCAGGGGCCTAGGCTGTACTTGTAGGTCATTTGAGGAGGATCTTCCAGTGTCTAGAGGACGTGGAGTGTCTGTAACCAGAGCTCCAGGGGTCCTGGTGTTGGGCAGTACCGCTCCTAAATGGAGGGTGCAGAAGTCCTGGTTGAGGGGTGAGAGGGGGAAAGAGTCCCCAGTGGAAGAGCCATTGGGTCAGGGGCCAGCCAGAAGGGCTGAGCCACCAATGAGTGACCATGGTGACACCACTTCTGTCCTGGGGGATCTCTGTGCCCTGTCAGGTGGACAGGAGGTCGCGAGATTAGAGCCAGGCAGATTGTCACACGACCCATTAGTTATGTGTCACCCTCAAGGGGGGGCATGCGTGCTCCCCCAGAAGTCCTGGTTCGCTGGGCAATTGTCTGACCAAAGGGTTAAGCCCCGAGGTTGGGGAGGCCAGGTTCAGGTTTAGCCTGACCTGGAGGGAAGGGCATGTGTAATCAGTGTCCTGACCCGATTGTCTTCCAGGGGTACCGCTCCAAGGTGGGAGGGTGCAGAACTCTGGAAGGGGGTGCAGAGGGAGGGCGTCCTCGCCTCTGACCCCGGTGCAACCTGAGGGTTTAGACCCTAGGATGGGAGGCTTGGAAACTTCGTGGTCAAGGGAGAATCCCTGCCAAAGAGAACAGCTGAATAGACTTAGGAAAAGTGCCGCCATTGATGTGTGTCTGGGGGCTGATCTATAGTTTGTTGTTTCTGCTGAGGTAGAGGACTAAGGGACTTTGCTGTGTGCTGTGTCCCCCCAGCTTGAAGAAGAACTGTGCTGTGTGCTTTATTTTTCCGAAGACAAGTCTCCAGATCCCAGGTGGTAGACTAGTTGATGGAGAGAGGTCCTGAACTGGTGGGAGAGTGGTGTTCTGGTGGGTGCTTCCCTGGGAGGGTGCGGAACCCCAGAAGTAGAGGGAGGGTGGGGCAGTCTTGCCCGTGACCTCTGGTCAGCCTGAGGGTGTGGACCCTACGTTGAAGGATCAGTGGTAGTTTGAGACTACACTGAGAGGGAGAGTGGAGAATGGCTATTGTGTGCAAGGGGTTACTGCCCCCCACTCTGTGGATTGGCAAGGATCTGTGACATCTGGATGGCCTAGGGGCTGGTCCTGGCCGTGGACAACTAGGGAGTATCAGTGGGGTATCCTAGTTGGACCGGAGAGTTCTTTTTCAGAGGGAACCACGTGGGTTCAGAGTGGCGTAGAACCGGAGGGTGTCCCTGCCGTTGCGGGCCCGCGTCCGTGTTCTATCGCCCAAAGCAGGGAAGCCCATCAAGGGAGTGATTGGTCTGTCCTGCGTTTTGGCTGAAAGGGGGTTGTGTTGGACTTGGCCCTTTTGGCAGGTTCACTCCGAAACTTTTTCTGTTTTCCTAGCCTTTTTTTGTAACCTGGTGTTGGTGATTTTAGGCCTCTGAGCACTTTAGCACTGTGGTCCAGTGTAAAGTGCGTGTGCTCTCTGTGTATGTGTGGTGAGATGGGCCTGCCCTCCCATAGGAATGCATGGGGGATATGTGTGTCCCTGGTAGTTCCTGGTGTGAGAGGAGTGCAGGGTCGAGTTTGGTATGTGCGAACTCATGAGAATAAATGATGTGCAATGGTGTGCGCAGATTTATGGTGACTGGTGGAGAAGTGCCACTTCTAGATGTTGGCATTTCTGTGTACTGTGTGTCTGCCTGCCTGATGTCCTATTTCTAACAGACACTCTCTCCCAAATGCTGATCTTGTGCCCACCCTTTTGCAGACCTTAAACATATGTTATTTGACTGCTCCCTTATTAATGAATTTTGGTTAAAAGTCTGGAAACAAATTAATTCAATGTTTAATTCTCATTTCCCTTTTAATTTTGTTAATCTTTTTCTGGGTAGACTGATTTGCATATGGCCATGTCTGAACTGGGGTGGTGGAGTGAGCTAAAGAATGATGATGGATTAAACCCAGATCAATTGACTGGGGGTGAGTGTTTGATTTGCTCAAATGCTCCGTCCATCATCCCCTTTGGTATCGCTTTGTTCGCCCTAAGTTGCAGGGTATGCCCAGACGTGAGTCCCTTGCTCACTTTGCCACTGGATTCAAGATAGCCTGGCTGATGAGGGTTATGAACCCAAAACCGGTCCCAGGATGCTTGTTTCCAGTCCAGGAAAGACATGGCTTGGCAGTTCGGGCTGAGCTGTTCCCATGAGGCACAGGGTCAGACTGATTTGCATATGACCATGTCTGAACTGGGGTGGTGAAGTGAGCTAAAGAATGATGATGGATTAAACCCACATCAATTGACTGGGGGTGAGTGTTTGATTTGCTCAAATGCTCCGTCCATCATCCCCTTTGGTATCGCTTTGTTCGCCCTAAGTTGGCAGGGTATCCCCAGACATGGGTCCCTTGCTCACTTTGCCACTGGATTCAAGATAGCCTGGCTGATGAGGGTTAAGAACCCGAAGCCGGTCCCAGGATGCTTGTTTCCGGTTCAGGGAAGACATGGCTTGGCAGTTCGGGCTGGACTGTTCCCATGAGGCACAGGGTCAGACTGATTTGCATATGGCCATGTCTGAACTGGGGTGGTGGATTGAGCTAAAGAATGATGATGGATTAAACCCAGATCAATTGACTGGGGGTGAGTGTTTGATTTGCTCAAATGCTCCGTCCATCATCCCCTTTGGTATCGCTTTGTTCGCCCTAAGTTGCAGGGTATGCCAAGACGTGGGTCCCTTGCTCACTGTGCCACTGGATTCAAGATAGCCTGGCTGATGAGGGTTATGAACCCAAAACTGGTCCCAGGATGCTTGTTTCCGGTCCAGGAAAGACATGGCTTGGCAGTTCGGGCTGAACTGTTCCCATGAGGCACAGGGTCAGACTGATTTGCATATGGCCATGTCTGAACTGAGGTGGTGGAGTGAGCTAAAGAATGATGATGGATTAAACCCAGATCAATTGACTGGGGGTGAGTGTTTGATTTGCTCAAATGCTCTGTCCATCATCGCCTTTGGTATCGCTTTGTTCGCCCTAAGTTGGCAGGGTATGGCCAGAAGTGGGTCCCTTGCCCACTTTGCCACTGGATTCAAGATAGCCTGGCTGATGAGGGTTATGAACCCGAAACCGGTCCCAGGATGCTTGTTTCCGGTGCAGGGAAGACATGGCTTGGCATTTCGGGCTGGACTGTTCCCATGAGGCACAGGGTCAGACTGATTTGCATATGGCCATGTCTGAACTGGGGTGGTGGAGTGAGCTAAAGAATGGTGATGGATTAAACCCAGATCAATTGACTGGGGGTGAGTGTTTGATTTGCTCAAATGCTCCGTCTATCACTCCCTTTGGTATTGCTTTGTTCGCCCTAAGTTGGCAGGATATGCCCAGACGTGGGTCCCTTGCTCACTTTGCCACTGGATTCAAGATGCATTGCGGGCGGTCCCATTTCCTGGGGGAATCCGCCCGCCATGCTAATGACCCCCTTAGTCTGTGAAATGGAAATCAAATATCTCCAGCGGAAAGAGAAAGAGGGCTGTAGCCAATGACAGTTCCATGAGGCTGCAGCATGCCCCTTTGGCTAGGGACCGTTGAAAAGGATTTGCTGCTGTGGAGAAGACGTAGCTGGAGAAGTTGCAATGTCCAGTGATGCACTTCAGGTGGACAGGCAAGCAAGTTGGTCCCGGTCACCTCCTGGTTCTCAAAGCAGTTTTTGTCTAAAAGTTTTGAATACTCAATTTTGGGATTTGGCCATCTGGGTACCTTTAGCACCACAACGAAGGGTCCAGGTCTGGTGGGACACCGTTTGGGGTTCAGGACTCACTCAGGCTAGTTCCAGGTGCGGGTTTAAGATGGTTGGATAATTTTGTGTCCCAGTGGCTCTAAACAGGAGGCCAGTAAACTAGCCCTTGGAGTCACTCTGGTAGTCTCCTGGGTTATGTTATGTTATTTATTCTTGTAAGGCGCAACAGCTACCCGAAGGTTTTTCGGCGCCACCTGACATGAGCAGAAGGAATGGAAGATCTATTGATTAAACAGCCAGGTTTTTAAGCCCTTTAGGAAATTCCCGTAAACTGTTTCTTTTCGAGTGGCGGGGGGGGGGAGTTCCACATAGAGGGGCCCAGACAAGAAAAGGACCGACCCCCCCATTCGCGACAATCTGGTCTTAGGGACCGAAATTTGGCCTGAGTGGCAGAGTGGAGAAGGCGCGGTGGAACGTAAGGGTGAGCTAGAACCTTTAGGTATCGGGGAACCTTGCCCAATTTGATCTTAAACATATAGCTCAGGGCTTTGAATTTTATCCGATTTTCCACCGTGAGCCAGTGAAGGTCCCGAAGATAACCTGAAATGGGAGCCATTCTGGGAACCTGGCAGAGCAGCCTAGCAGCCGCATTCTGCACCACCTGTAGTTTGCGTATCACATCCTTATTGGTTCCTAAATATAGGATGCTACCATAATCCAATCTGGAAGTGACAAGAGCCTGGACCACAGTTCTTTGAGTGGAACCAGGCAATATCCAAAGGATTTATTTGAGCCATTTAAGGATAGTGAAGCAGGTCGAAGCCACCTTCACCGTTTGTTGCTTCATTAATAGTTGGTCATCAATGATAAAGCCTAAGTTGCGTACCTGGTGATTAGGCCACGGCAAAGCCCCCATTTCAGAAGGCCAGTGTTGAGGGCCCCAAAGATCTTTATTATTTCCCAAAATTAGCACTTCCGTTTTTTCGCCATTGAGTTTGAGCAAGTTGGCTTGCATCCAAATTGCAATATTCCGCAGTCCACTCTGAAGAGAAGATGACTTAGATGTTTGTTTAACAGAGAGGGAGAAAATTATTTGGGTGTCATCAGTGTAGGAGAAAATAGACAACCCAACATCTTCAGCAATGACAGCCAAAGGCCTGACATAGATATTAAATAGTAGGGGGGTAAGAATGGAGCCCTGCGGTACTCCATAAGGTAATACATGGGTTTTGGAGCTGACCACAGAGGAGAATACCTGGAACGTGCGGTCTGTCAGAAAATCAGCAAGCCAATTTAGTGCTGAGCCAATGACACCCATTGATTGTAGAGCTTTCAATAACACAGTATGAGACACTGTGTCGAAAGCAGCACTCAAATCAAGTAATATGAGTGCCACAGTTTCTCCAGCATCCAAACGGCTTCAAATCATCTCTGTTACGCCAAGAAGAGTAGATTCCGTCGAGAAGCTAGCTCTAAAGCCGGACTGTGAAGGGTGTAGAAACTTTTGAGCATCAATGAAATGAGTCAATTGTAAATCAATGCATTTTTCAAAAATTTTGGAAAAAATCGGGAGCGATGAAATAGGCCGAAAGTTGGACAGTTGCATCGGGTCTTCATTAGCTTTTTTCAAAAGTGAAAGGACCATTGCGTGCTTCCATGCAGGTGGAACAATTGCTTCCTGTAAGGAAGCATTGAGTAACTCCATGATTAGCTTCAAAGATGGCAACTTCAGCTTCTGCAGCACAGCTACAGGAAGAGAATCTCTGGGAGAGCCAGATTTGAGACTGTCAAGAATCATTTTAAAGGATGTTATATCAAGGAGTGACCAATTTTCCAATTTATAAGTGGGCTCGGGAGTCTGACATTCCAGCTGTTCCGTATTTTTCAGTGTTGCAGGAGAAATCTCAGTTTGCTGTGTAATGTTCACTGACTTGGCATTCAATGCTGAATATATTTTTTCCACTTTGCTAAGAAAGAATTTTGCAAGATCTTCGCATTGTAGGTCAGTCAGCACAGGAGAGGTGGATTGACTAGGAGTCCCAGATAGTTCTTTAACTAATTTAAACAAAGTTTTCAAACTATTCTGTGCATTTAGGATTGTAGAACTCACATAATCAGCTCGAGCCGTATTGCAGAGTGAATGATAATCTCTTTTGGCCAATTTATATGTGATTTTGGATTCAGGTGCATAGTTTTTCCTCCAACATCTTTCTAACACTTTACATTTGCTTTTCTCTATCTTTAGCCTCTCGGTGAACCAGGGGGCAGGAGGACGATGATCGTTCACCTGTTTAATAGACGGTGGAAGGCACATGTAAATAGACTTTAAAATCCAATTTTGAATGGTATATAAATCTGCCATAGAAACTTGATTAATGGCAGGGGCATTATCAAGTAGGAGTTTATTAAAAGTTCCATTGTTCAGTTTTCCCTAGTTTCTAGATTTGGATTTAGTGCCCAAAGTGGCCAAGGATAGGCTCGATATTTCTTTCCTGACCCGAAAGCCAACCAAAAAATTATCTGACCAGAGTACCGGGAGGGCTGGGGAGCAGATAAATTTAGCTAAGTTGGAAAATATGGGATCCAATAAGTGGCCAGCCGCGTGGGTAGAACCTTCATTATGGAGCAGGGAAGAGGTGTGGCACCGCGGCCAGGGCGACTGACTCCGGAATCTGGGGATCACGGTTCAAACGCCAATGGCAGATTAGCCCAGCACCATGTGACTCTGGGCAATAGCTTGCTTAATCTTCCCGACGGCCCCCAGCTCCTAGAGACCCTTACGGGTGATTGTTTGCGCTTTACAAATGTGGATTATTATTATTCATTACTGCCAGGTCAGATATTAGGGTAGTGCTCGTCACACATTTCGGGTCATCAAGACGAAGATTCAGATCGCCCAAGATGGTAAAATTGGTCGCGTCCAAAAGGTATGAAGTGATAAGATCAGGAAGTGATGTAGCCCATGGTCCAGCAGACCCAGAGGTACGATAAAGCAAAATCCCCGAGAGTGTGAACTGGGAAGACAGGTTAAGTTTGAACAAAAAGGCTTCGCACCTTCTAAAGGGTAGATCTTCAACTTTACATATGTATACATTTTTATAGATAACCGCAATGCCTCCTCCCATTTGGGATTCCCTATCTTTCCTAACTATCACATAATGGGAGGGAGGGCGGACGCTACATCTCGGCCAGAACTTGCTTGCAGCCATGTTTCTGTAAGAAAAATAGTGTCTGGCTGCTCGCTTATCAGAAGATCAAAGATATCCGCCCTGTGCTTAGGGAGCGAGTGGCAGTTGATGTTAAAGAAGGTGAATTCCTTTTTAGGTGAGTGGCTACTTTTTTCAAAGGGTTTTTCCTGAATATTGATATCGGACAGTAGCGGTCCGTGGAGGGAGTTCGGTGGGGCAGAGAGGTGGGGGAGGGGCAGGGTGGGGAAATGTAAACACCGGAATATGGATGAACGGAGGTAAGTACACATTTAAATAAATAAACGAATTCCTTTGCGCGCGCTACATCGCAAAATGCGATGCAGCGCGTGCAACGAAATTCGTTTTATTTATTTTTAAATGTGTACTTATCTCCGTTCATCCATATTCCGGTGTTTACATTTCCCCACCCTGCCCCTCCCCCGCCCCGCCTCACTGCCCCACCGAACTCCTTCCACGGACCGCTACTGATATCGGAGGATGATGTTAAACTATGTTCACTGTAAGACTGCGTGTCAGATGCGAGCATACCACAGCTGCATCTTAGATTAGTGGATTCAGGGTTGATTAGCATGCAGTCAAGGCACGGCATACTGCGTAGGTCCAGCAATTGTTTTCGAGAGTAACTGATGGTTATCCTCTTACTCTGAGCAGGGCTCCTGGCCCCTGGGCCCATTCAGATGCGGACGGGCGCAAACAGGCTTCCCTTAGGCACGCCTTTGGCACACCATCGGCGCGCCCGCTGCAAGTCCAAACTATGGCCATTAAATAGGATTAGTGGCAGGTCGGCGTGCAAGTGAAGAAGCAGGGCACAACAAAAGGGCTGACCTCTGAGGGTTCAAAGCAGGCTTCAGGAAGCAGAGCAGTACTTCCAGGTACAGCAAAGCAGTCTGGCAGAACATGCAGCAGGTCAAAGCAGCAGGCAGTCCTCTGAGAGTCCTTCCACAGATACACAGAACTGAAGAGTGAGTTTAAAGGGTCAATTTTTATACCCTAGTGTCCTTCCTCTGGAAGGTAGGAGGAGCTTCTAGAAAGGTTCTTTGAAGTGCATGACATTTCTTGCGTCCCCTGTCCTGGCTCCAAGCTGGCTGCAGTAACAATGTGGAGTTGTTAGGTACTTTGTGTGAAGACAGAGCACCCCCTATTCAGTTGCAAGTGGAGCTGTGCTCAGGTCCGCTCCCCATCCAGCAAACAGATGACCCATTGAGGCACACTTAGGTGCCGATTACGATCCGGCAAAAACCGGGTACGAACCGTCGGACGGAGGCTTTTTTCCGTCCGACTCGTACCCGGTCGTAAAACTTTACAAACATGCAAGTACGATTCGCACGGAAACACCATTTCCGTACGAGTCGTACAAAACACCGACCGACGAAAAGATACATACAAATGGGATCCGGGGAATGCGCCGACGTGACGTCGGGACGCTCTCAGGCCACGTTTCACGACCCAGGAATTACGATTCGAACCGACAGCAGTCCGGACGGCAATATTTTTACGGCACCCAAAAAGTGCCGGAAAAGCGAAGTACGGCGCAAAACGACCAGAGTAGGTGGCCCGGTAAGCGCCGTACCCCCCCAGCCCCCGCATGTATGCGCCGTACCCCCCCAGCCCTCGCATGTACGCGCCGTACCCCCCCCAGCCCCCGCATGTACGCGCCGTACCCCCCCCAGCCCCCGCATGTACGCGCCGTACCCCCCCTAGCCCCCGCATGTACGCGCCATACCCCCCCCAGCCCCTGCATGTCCGCGCCGTACACCCCCAGCCCCCGCATGTACGCGCCGTACCCCCCCGCAGCCCCCGCATGTACGCGCTGTACCCCCCCCAGCACCCGCATGTACGCGCCGTACCCCCCCAGCCCCCGCATGTACGCGCCGTACCCCCCCAGCCCCCGCATGTACGCGCCGTACCCCCCCCAGCCCCCACATGTACGCGCCGTACCCCCCCCAGCCCCCGCATGTACGCGCCGTACCCCCGTGTATGTACACCCGAGTACGTGTTGAACCCCCCCGTGTATGTACACCCGAGTACGTGTCGAACCCCCCCGTGTATGTACACCCGAGTACGTGTCGAACCCCCCCGTGTATGTACACCCGTGTACGTTCGAGTCGTGGGGGTACGCACCGTACATACACGGGTGGGGGTACGACTCGAACGTACACGGGTGTACATACACGGGGGGGTTCAACACGTACTCGGGTGTACATACACGGGGGGTACGGCGCGTACATGCGGGGGCTGGGGGGGGTACGGCACGTACATGCGGGAGCTGGGGGGGGGGTACGGCGCGTACCGGGCACCTGTTTGGACGTCTCCATGGTTGCTATTGGAGTTCGGTGCGGACGGTCTTTTAACCATACGGTTGTAACTTCGGACGCACGGGATGGATCGTGATTCCTCGGTCGGACTTGACTTTTCACATTTGTACGGTAAATCGTCCGAGGACGTGTCGGACACATTTTCCGACCCGAGGACGTGTGGTGAATAATTCCCAATGCGGTTCGTATGGACTTTTTACCCTGCGAATCGTGATTGCCAGTTTGTACGGCACTTGTACGATTCGTACAGTAAAAAGACCGGATACGAGTCGTACGGGAATTTTTTTTACCGGATCGTAATTGGCACCTTAATCTGTCTATTGTGTGACTGTCTGGGAGGAATTCACAAAGTCAAACTGCCAGTTACATCCAGTCTTGTGTCCCAAGACATACTGCAGGCTTAAAGGGCTAAGGGCAAGAAAATGGACACTTTCTAAAGTGACATTTTCAAAATTTAATGAAAAATCTAACTTTACCATTAAATTAGGCTTGGGTGGTGAACTTCACTTCGTACCTGGAGTTTGCTGAGTTTTTCGTACTCTGTGCAGCTCGCGGAGTTCCCAAAAACTCAGCTCCGTGGACCTAACAGAGTTTTTTCCTCGTTTCCGCTCAGCAGCGGTAAGTTGGCGAGCGCGAACAAGGGAAATCCAATGGTAGACCACTTCCCATTGAGATTTCCCAATGCGGGTGGTCGCAGATGGTCACCACCGCTCGAGTTGAGAAACTTTCTGTTTGCGTTGAGGAAGCTGCTGCCTGAGTAGAACTTCTACTTGAGTGGCAGAAAGAAACAGCAGCCTCTTGTGCTGTGCGGGATGCTGTTCACGCTGATTTTACAGCACAGGACAATTACCTGGTGCTATAAATAATCAGTGTGAATGGCGTGAGGTAACTCACTCCGCTGCTTGTGGAACTCCGTGTAGATTCCTGGACCCGGGTGTGAGAGGCGTTCTGTAGGTACCAAACGGGTGCCGAGCAACGAGGGCGGTGTGCTATATGCTCCCACCCTTCTCCCGGGATCCCTGAGGCTTCATAAAGATATGCCTCCGAAATAAACTCGTTCCTCTCCACCACTATAATTCGTTGGCGGATTTTTCACTGTATATATTTTTCACATTTATAGTCCTCGGTAGGGTGGGCCTTAGCGCGCTCATACCGCCGGGACTCTGCACTTCCACTCTGGTCCTGATGAAAGCCTGTTACCATACATCTAGGCAGAAACATGTTGACCGCCACAGAGTGAATCCGGTCTTCTAATTTTTGACCCTCACTCTTCCTTTTAATATTTCCAATTAGCAAAACTAATAAAATTTCTCTTTTTGACTCAATTGGATGTTTTTAAATTCACTGTCACCTCACACGAACCCCGCTCCGCAGTAACCTGGCGTTGTAGCACTCTGGGATGGCATTCGGCCATACCCAGTGGAGCCCGATGATGAAGCATGTCACCAACCAGGTTGGCGAGTGAGGGCTTTATACCAAACCTATAAAACCGATGTAGGTTGCTTTTCCTTTCTCCCTATACAATATATAGGGTTGCTTTGAGTCAGCTGACACGTGCTCCTTTGACCCAAAGAGGTTCTGTTGAATTCACACGGACTTTGTTGTTTTTGAGATGAACTCCGTGTAGATTGGTGCAGTTTTTTTGTCACTTCACGGAGTTCTGAACTCCATGAACCCCACCCAGACTTACATTGAATATGGTTTATCATTACAATTGAATAGATACCAAACATGAACTAACTACATGCTCCCAATCAGAAATTACAGCTTACTAAATGTAATAAGGAATTTCTAATGTTATCCTATGGGAGGGGTAGGCCTCACAGTAGTAAACAAATAATTTTGAAGTATTTGACTACCAGTACAGGTAAAACTAATAAGTGCATGTCCAACCTTATAATTACAATGCACCCTGCCCTATGGGCTACCTTAGGGCCTATTTTAGGGGTGACCTATGAGCAAGAAAAGGGGAGGTTAAGGCTTGGCCAGAGACTTATATTGGCAAGTCAAATTGGCAGTGCTGCATTCAGGCTGCAATGGCAGGTCTGGGAGAGGTTTTAAGGTGCTATTTAAGGTGAGCAGTCTATATATCGACTTTTTAATATCGAGGGACATAAATATCGAGTCAAAAATATCGAATGTACAAAATATCGAAATAGATAATATCGATGTGAAAAATATCGTTTTTTTTTTTTACTTATATGTCGATGTAAGTAATATTAGTAATAATATCGACGTGAAAATATCGTTATTGTGTGTTTAGTAAATATTTGAAGTTGTTTGTATAAATAGTTAAAATGTATATAATATGAGAAATATTTATATTGTTTTAGGGGCGGGATGTTGGGTTATAGGGGATAAGGGTGGGGAGTGTTTTAAAAAAGTTAATTTATTTTTTTAATATATTGTAAAATTTAATTAGTAAATTTTATTAAAAATTTGAAATGTATATTTAATTTTAGGAGCGGGATGTTGGTTTATAGGGGATAAGGGTGGGAAGTGTTTTAAAAATGTTTATATATTGTTTAATTTAAAAAAAAAATAATTTAGAAATTGTAAATTAAATTTAGAATTTTACAAATAATTTTAGGAGCGGGATGTTGGTTTATAGGGGATAAGGGTGGGAAGTGTTTTAAAAATGTTTATATATTTGTTAATTTTTTATTAAAATTATTTAGAAATTGTAAATTAAATTTCGAATTCTACAAATATTTTTAGGAGCGGGATGTTGGTTTATAGGGGATAAGGGTGGGAAGTGTTTTAAAAATGTTTATATATTGTTTAATTTTTAAAAAAAATTATTTAGAAATTGTAAAGTAAATTTAGAATTTTACAAATTATTTTAGGGGCGGGATGTTGGTTTATAGGGGAAAAGGGTGGCAAGTGTTTTAAAAATGTTTATATATTTGTTAATTTTTTATTAAAATTATTTAGAAATTGTAAATTAAATTTCGAATTTTACAAATATTTTTAGGAGCGGGATGTTGGTTTATAGGGGATAAGGGTGGGAAGTGTTTTAAAAATGTTTATATATTGTTTAATTTTAAAAAAAAAATAGTTAGAAATTGTAAATTAAATTTAGAATTTTACAAATAATTTTAGGAGCGGGATGTTGGTTTATAGGGGATAAGGGTGGGAAGTGTTTTAAAAAAGTTAATTTATTTTTTTAATATATTGTAAAATTTAATTAGTAAATTTTATTAAAAATTTGAAATGTATATTTAATTTTAGGAGCGGGATGTTGGTTTATAGGGGATAAGGGTGGGAAGTGTTTTAAAAATGTTTATATATTGTTTAATTTAAAAAAATAATAATTTAGAAATTGTAAATTAAATTTAGAATTTTACAAATAATTTTAGGAGCGGGATGTTGGTTTATAGGGGATAAGGGTGGGAAGTGTTTTAAAAATGTTTATATATTTGTTAATTTTTTATTAAAATTATTTAGAAATTGTAAATTAAATTTCGAATTCTACAAATATTTTTAGGAGCGGGATGTTGGTTTATAGGGGATAAGGGTGGGAAGTGTTTTAAAAATGTTTATATATTGTTTAATTTTAAAAAAAAATTATTTAGAAATTGTAAAGTAAATTTAGAATTTTACAAATTATTTTAGGGGCGGGATGTTGGTTTATAGGGGATAAGGGTGGGAAGTGTTTTAAAAATGTTTATATATTTGTTAATTTTTTATTAAAATTATTTAGAAATTGTAAATTAAATTTCGAATTTTACAAATATTTTTAGGAGCGGGATGTTGGTTTATAGGGGATAAGGGTGGGAAGTGTTTTAAAAATGTTTATATATTGTTTAATTTTAAAAAAAAATTAGTTAGAAATTGTAAATTAAATTTAGAATTTTACAAATAATTTTAGGAGCGGGATGTTGGTTTATAGGGGATAAGGGTGGGAAGTGTTTTAAAAAAGTTAATTTATTTTTTTAATATATTGTAAAATTTAATTAGTAAATTTTATTAAAAATTTGAAATGTATATTTAATTTTAGGAGCGGGATGTTGGTTTATAGGGGATAAGGGTGGGAAGTGTTTTAAAAATGTTTATATATTGTTTAATTTTAAAAAAAAATTAGTTAGAAATTGTAAATTAAATTTAGAATTTTACAAATAATTTTAGGAGCGGGATGTTGGTTTATAGGGGATAAGGGTGGGAAGTGTTTTAAAAAAGTTAATTTATTTTTTTAATATATTGTAAAATTTAATTAGTAAATTTTATTAAAAATTTGAAATGTATATTTAATTTTAGGAGCGGGATGTTGGTTTATAGGGGATAAGGGTGGGAAGTGTTTTAAAAATGTTTATATATTGTTTAATTTAAAAAAAAAATAATTTAGAAATTGTAAATTAAATTTCGAATTTTACAAATAATTTTAGGAGCGGGATGTTGGTTTATAGGGGATAAGGGTGGGAAGTGTTTTAAAAATGTTTATATATTTGTTAATTTTTTATTAAAATTATTTAGAAATTGTAAATTAAATTTCGAATTCTACAAATATTTTTAGGAGCGGGATGTTGGTTTATAGGGGATACGGGTGGGAAGTGTTTTAAAAATGTTTATATATTGTTTAATTTAAAAAAAAATTTATTTAGAAATTGTAAAGTAAATTTAGAATTTTACAAATTATTTTAGGGGCGGGATGTTGGTTTATAGGGGATAAGGGTGGGAAGTGTTTTAAAAATGTTTATATATTTGTTAATTTTTTATTAAAATTATTTAGAAATTGTAAATTAAATTTCGAATTTTACAAATATTTTTAGGAGCGGGATGTTGGTTTATAGGGGATAAGGGTGGGAAGTTTTTTAAAAATGTTTATATATTGTTTAATTTTAAAAAAAAATTAGTTAGAAATTGTAAATTAAATTTAGAATTTCACAAATAATTTTAGGAGCGGGATGTTGGTTTATAGGGGATAAGGGTGGGACGTGTTTTAAAAATGTTTATATATTTGTTAATTTTTTATAAAAATTATTTAAAAATTGTAAATTAAATTTAGAATTTTAAAAATAATTTTAGGAGCGGGATGTTGGGTTATAGGGGATAAGGGTGGGAAGTTAATTAAAAATGTTTATATATTTTTTTATTTTAAAAAATAAATATTTAGAAAATTTAAATATAATTTATAATTTTACAAATCCCATAATTAAATATAGATTTGAGTCAGAATAGTAAATTAATTAAGTTCAGTGTCCAGCACTTATCTTAATTAAATATAGACTGTAGTGGGAATAGTAAATTAATTAAGTTCATTGTCCAGCACCTACTGTAATTTAATATAGTTTGGAGTGAGAATAGTAAATTAATTAAGTTCAGTGTCCAGCACTTATCTTAATTAAATATAGACTGGAGTGGGAATAGTAAATTAATTCAGTTCAGTGCCCAGCACATACTATAATTAAATATAGGTTGGAGTGAGAATAGGAAATTAATTAAGTTCAGTGTCCAGCACTTATTTTAATTTAATATAGACAGGAGTGGGAATAGTAAATTAATTTAGTTCAGTGTCCAGCACCTACCCTAATTTAATATAGGTTGGAGTGAGAATAGTAAATTAATTAAGTTCAGTGTCCAGCAGTTATCTTAATTAAATATAGACTGGAGTGGGAATAGTAAATTAATTAAGTTCAGTGTCCAGCACCTACTCTAATTTAATATAGGTTGGAGTGAGAATATTAAATTAATTATGTTCAGTGTCCAGCACTTATCTTAATTAAATATAGACTAGAGTGGGAATAGTAAATTAATTAAGTTTAGTGTCCAGCATCTACCCTAATTAAATATAGATTGGAGTGAGAATAGTAAATTAATTAAGTTCAGTGTCCAGCACTTATCTTAATTAAATATAGATTGGAGTGGGAATAGTAAATTAATTAAGTTCTGTGTCCAGCACATACTCTAATTAAATATAGGTTGGAGTGAGAATAGTAAATTAATTAAGTTCAGTGTCCAGCACTTATCTTAATTAAATATAGACTGGAGTGGGAATAGTTAATTAATTAAGTTCAGTGTCCAGCACCTACTCTAATGTAATATAGGTTGGAGTGAGAATAGTAAATTAATTAAGTTCAGTGTCCAGCACTTATCTTAATTAAATATAGACTGGAGTGGGAATAGTAAATTATTTCAGTTCGGTGTCCAGCACATACTCTAATTAAATATAGGTTGGAGTGAGAATAGTAAATTTATTAAGTTCAGTGTCCAGCACTTATCTTAATTTAATATAGACTGGAGTGGGAATAGTAAATTATTTACGTTCAGTGTCCAGCAGCTACTCTAATTTAATATAGGTTGGAGTGAGAATAGTAAATTAATTAAGTTCAGTGTCCAGCAGTTATCTTAATTAAATATAGACTGGAGTGGGAATAGTAAATTAATTAAGTTCAGTGTCCAGCACATACTCTAATTAAATATAGGTTGGAGTGAGAATCGTAAATCAATTAAGTTCAGTGTCCAGCACTTATCTTAATTAAATATAGACTGGAGTGGGAATAGTTAATTAATTAAGTTCAGTGTCCAGCACCTACTCTAATCTAATATAGGTTGGAGTGAGAATAGTAAATTAATTAAGTTTAGTGTCCAGCACTTATCTTAATTAAATATAGACTGAAGTGGAAATTATTAATTAATTCAGTTCAGTGTCCAGCACCTACCCTAATTTAATATAGGTTGGAGTGAGAATAGTAAATTAATTAAGTTCAGTGTCCAGCAGTTATCTTAATTAAATATAGACTGGAGTGGGAATAGTAAATTAATTAAGTTCAGTGTCCAGCACCTACTCTAATTTAATATAGGTTGGAGTGAGAATATTAAATTAATTATGTTCAGTGTCCAGCACTTATCTTAATTAAATATAGACTAGAGTGGGAATAGTAAATTAATTAAGTTTAGTGTCCAGCATCTACCCTAATTAAATATAGATTGGAGTGAGAATAGTAAATTAATTAAGTTCAGTGTCCAGCACTTATCTTAATTAAATATAGATTGGAGTGGGAATAGTAAATTAATTAAGTTCTGTGTCCAGCACATACTCTAATTAAATATAGGTTGGAGTGAGAATAGTAAATTAATTAAGTTCAGTGTCCAGCACTTATCTTAATTAAATATAGACTGGAGTGGGAATAGTTAATTAATTAAGTTCAGTGTCCAGCACCTACTCTAATGTAATATAGGTTGGAGTGAGAATAGTAAATTAATTAAGTTCAGTGTCCAGCACTTATCTTAATTAAATATAGACTGGAGTGGGAATAGTAAATTAATTCAGTTCGGTGTCCAGCACATACTCTAATTAAATATAGGTTGGAGTGAGAATAGTAAATTTATTAAGTTCAGTGTCCAGCACTTATCTTAATTTAATATAGACTGGAGTGGGAATAGTAAATTATTTACGTTCAGTGTCCAGCAGCTACTCTAATTTAATATAGGTTGGAGTGAGAATAGTAAATTAATTAAGTTCAGTGTCCAGCAGTTATCTTAATTAAATATAGACTGGAGTGGGAATAGTAAATTAATTAAGTTCAGTGTCCAGCACATACTCTAATTAAATATAGGTTGGAGTGAGAATCGTAAATCAATTAAGTTCAGTGTCCAGCACTTATCTTAATTAAATATAGACTGGAGTGGGAATAGTTAATTAATTAAGTTCAGTGTCCAGCACCTACTCTAATGTAATATAGGTTGGAGTGAGAATAGTAAATTAATTAAGTTTAGTGTCCAGCACTTATCTTAATTAAATATAGACTGAAGTGGAAATTATTAATTAATTCAGTTCAGTGTCCAGCATATACTCTAATTAAATATAGGTTGGAGTGAGAATAGTAAATTTATTAAGTTCAGTGTCCAGCAGTTACCTTAATTTAACATAGACTGGAGTGGGAATAGTAAATTAATTAAGTTCAGTGCCCAGCAGCTATTCTAATTTAATATAGGTTGGAGTGAGAATTGTAAATTAATTAAGTTCAGTGTCCAGCACTTATCTTAATTAAATATAGACTGGAGTGGGAATAGTAAATAAATTTAGTTCAGTGTCCAGCAGCTACCCTAATTTTATATAGGTTGGAGTGAGAATAGTAAATTAATTAAGTTCAGTGTCCAGCACTTATCTTAATTAAATATAGGTTGGAGTGGGAATAGTAAATTAATTAAGTTCAGTGTCTAGCAGCTATTCTAATTTTATATAGGTTGGAGTGAGAATAGTAAATTTATTAAGTTAAGTGTCCAGCACCTACTCTAACTTAATATAGGTTGGAGTGAGAATAGTTAATTAATTATGTTCAGTGTCCTGCACTTATTTTAATTAAATATAGACTGGAGTGGGAATAGTAAATTAATTAAGTTCAGTGTCCAGCAACTACCCTAATTAAATATAAATTGGAGTGAGAATAGTAAATTAATTAAGTTCAGTGTCCAGCACTTATCTTAATTAAATATATATTGGAGTGGGAATAGTACATTAATTAAGTTCAGTGTCCAGCACATACTCTAATTAAATATAGGTTGGAGTGAGATTAGTAAATTAATTAAGTTCAGTGTCCAGCACTTATCTTAATTAAATATAGACTGGAGTGGGAATAGTAAATAAATTTAGTTCAGTGTCCAGCAGCTACCCTAATTTTATATAGGTTGGAGTGAGAATAGTAAATTAATTAAGTTCAGTGTCCAGCACTTATCTTAATTAAATATAGACTGGAGTGGGAATAGTAAATTAATTCATTTCAGTCTCTAGCAGCTATTCTAATTTTATATAGGTTGGAGTGAGAATAGTAAATTTATTAAGTTAAGTGTCTAGCACCTACTCTAATTTAATATAGGTTGGAGTGAGAATAGTTAATTAATTATGTTCAGTGTCCTGCACTTATTTTAATTAAATATAGACTGGAGTGGGAATAGTAAATTAATTAAGTTCAGTGTCCAGCAACTACCCTAATTAAATATAAATTGGAGTGAGAATAGTAAATTAATTAAGTTCAGTGTCCAGCACTTATCTTAATTAAATATAGATTGGAGTGGGAATAGTAAATTAATTAAGTTCAGTGTCCAGCACATACTCTAATTAAATATAGGTTGGAGTGAGAATAGTAAATTAATTAAGTTCAGTGTCCAGCAATTATCTTAATTAAATATAGACTGGAGTGGGAATAGTTAATTAATTAAGTTCAGTGTCCAGCACCTACTCTAATGTAATATAGGTTGGAGTGAGAATAGTAAATTAATTAAGTTCAGTGTCCAGCACTTATCTTAATTAAATATAGACTGGAGTGGGAATAGTAAATTAATTCAGTTCAGTGTCCAGCACATATTCTAATTAAATATGGGTTGGAGTGAGAATAGTTAATTTATTAAGTTCAGTGTCCAGCACTTATCTTAATTTAATATAGACTGGAGTGGGAATAGTAAATTAATTAAGTTCAGTGTCCAGCAGCTACTCTAATTTAATATAGGTTGGAGTGACAATAGTAAATTAATTAAGTTCAGTGACCAGCACTTATCTTAATTAAATATAGAATGGAGTGGGAATAGTAAATTAATTTAGTTCAGTGTCCAGCACCTACTATAATTTAATATAGGTTGGAGTGAGAATAGTAAATTAATTAAGTTCAGTTTGTAGTGGGAGTAGTATGTTAATTAAGTTTGGTAAATAGCAAATATTAGAATTAAATATAGAGTTGAATAGGAACAGTTAAATTAATTTGTTTTAATTTACAAAAAATCTGTAGATTTTAGTTTTGGTTGGATAAAAGATAGAAGTTATATCAGAATGCAAATTCCAAATTTTTGTATAAAATAGTAGAAAGGAAAATAAGATTTGTTTTATAGTTGTTGGAATGTATATTCATTAGAGAGAAAATATTGTTTATTATTACGCATATTCTAATAATTAAATCATTGAAATAAACATGTAATGAAATAATTAATATGCCGCCGCGTCGAAAGGGTTAAAGGAAGTCTGTATTAGTTGTGTTTACTAATCTTTATTTTACACTTCCTTTATTGTTCGGGTTTCCAGGAGCGGTTATTTACCTTTTTAATATTTTTCGGGATTTTTATGGTTAATGGATAGTCGTTTTTTTGCGTAGACGTTGTTTTCGATAAACAGTTGTATTTTTACATTTTATTTGGATTTTTTTTTTATACCTATGGATTTTGAACTACCTGGATTTATTTGGAAGGAATGTTATTATCCCATTGGAGCAACTACACAGGTAAGTTCATTTAAATATTTTAATTGTTGGTGGCCAAACCTTATATTTTTAATATTGTTGTTGTGTACTTGGTTTGTTTAATTATGTTGTCTAAATATATGTCGATATAATTTATTTATATATTTTAGACCACATAATTAAATATGTGATATAATAAAGTGGTTTATTTATGTTGTGATAGTTGTTTTAGTAGAATTGTGGGTTAATATTTAGGAAAGGGTTTAGAAGAGAGTTTGAGCTATTATATTTAAGTACTCAAGTCCTCTTATGGATGGGTATAGCTGTACCTGTTGTTGTAGGTAAATATACATTTGAGTAGTTTGTCTAGATTGTTTTGGTTTTAATTGTAGGACAGATTGTTGCATTCTTAATTCTTGGAAACTTTGTTCCTTTTGTATGGCAATTAGTAGTTTTTGTAGTGTTGGAGTTGTTCTCCCAGTAGAAGTTAGGAATGCATTATGCCAGCCCTCGACGGCGTTGTTAGTTTTGGCTTGTTGGTTGAGTGTACTTACATATACATTCCACCAAGGTATTTGGAACTTGGGCTGACGTCTATGGCCTGATCTGTGTAGTCTCCCCACCCAGGTATCTTCAAAATAATCTAATAGGGGAGATAACTTTACTTCATTTTGTTTGTAGAATGGACTTTCTAATAAAAGATTGTAATGTTCTGCAACATCTGTGGTTGGTACCTAAGCTAGGGCTGTTAGAAGTTTTATTTGATGTGCAAAACTTATGTTAGTGGCATATTCTACACTTAGGTGCCGATCACGATCCGGTAAAAACCGGGTACGAACCGTCGGACGGAGCATATTCTCCGTCCGACGCGTACCCGGTCGTCAAAATTTACAAACAAGGAATTACGATTCGCACGGAACACCATTTCCGTACGATTCGTAAAAAAGCCCGACCGAACAAAATAAACCTACCAATGCGATCCGGGAAAGGGCCGACCTGACGTCGGGACGCTCGCAGCCTGCCATTCACGAACCAGGAATCACGATTTGCACCGACGTCATCCCGCACGGTGAATATTTTCCGGCTGCCAAAAACTGCCGGGAAATCAGGACGACGCGAACAAGGACCACCAGTACGCGACGGACACACAGGACGACGCGAACAAGGAGGACCCATACGCGACGGACAGACATGGACCCGAACCTACGGGTCATCCCGGCCCTCATAGCAGTCCACCTCCTCTACAGGTTACGACGCAGACGCCGCAGAAGGTCAGAACAACTAAGGGAGGGGGGAAAGGGGGGGGTGGGGGTGGCAGGACCAGGGCAGGCCACAAAACCCCCACCAAAGTCACACACCACACATGCCCAGGAAATACCTGACACCCATGCCCTGGTCACTACGAGGGGGTGGGGGCGTGTCCAGCTAAGCCAGCGACCGCCACAACGGAAGTCCGTCACCACGCGAACCGGCAACACAACCAGACCGGTACGTTCCGTACCCACGCCTCAAGAGCGTGGGTACGAGACGTACCACGCCCACACCCACGTCACCCCAACAATGGCGGGACGGATCGTACCCACGTGGCAAAGGCCTGGGTACGGCCCGCACAAGCATCACATAGCGTGGGGATAGAGATGTACGGACCCTACCCCCACCCCCCCTATGCATGGAACGTACCCCCACCCCAACAGTGTAAGTACGACCCATACCCTCACCCGCGTATGCATGGAGCGTACCCCCACCCCAACCCCAACCGCGTATGTACATACCGTACCCCCACCCCAACAGTGTAAGTACGACCCGTACCCTCACCCGCGTATGCATGGAGCGTACCCCCACCCCAACCGCGTATGTACATACCGTACCCCCACCCCAACAGTGTAAGTATGACCCGTACCCTCACCCGCGTATGCATGGAGCGTACCCCCACCCCAACAGTGTAAGTACGACCCGTACCCTCACCCGCGTATGCATGGAGCGTACCCCCACCCCAACCGCGTATGTACGTACCGTACCCTCACCCGCGTATGCATGGAGCGTACCCCCACCCCAACAGTGTAAGTACGACCTGTACCCTCACCCGCGTATGCATGGAGCGTACCACCACCCCAACCGCGTATGTACGTACCGTACCCTCACCCGCGTATGCATGGAGCGTACCCCCACCCCAACAGTGTAAGTACGACCCGTACCCTCACCCGCGTATGCATGGAGCGTACCCCCAACCGCGTATGTACGTACCGTACCCCCACCCCAACAGTGTAAGTACGACCCGTACCCTCACCTGCGTATGCATGGAGCGTACCCCCACCCCAACCGCATATGTACGTACCGTACCCCCACCCCAACAGTGTAAGTACGACCCGTACCCTCACCCTCGTATGCATGGAGCGTACCCCCACCCCAACAGTGTAAGTACGACCCGTACCCTCACCCTCGTATGCATGGAGCGTACCCCCACCCCAACAGTGTAAGTACGACCCGTACCCTCACCCGCGTATGCATGGAGCGTACCCCCACCCCAACAGTGTAAGTACGACCCGTACCCTCACCCGCGTATGCATGGAGCGTACCCCCACCCCAACCGCGTATGTACGTACCGTACCCTCACCCGCGTATGCATGGAGCGTACCCCCACCCCAACAGTGTAAGTACGACCCGTACCCTCACCCGCGTATGCATGGAGCGTACCCCCACCCCAACCGCGTATGTACGTACCGTACCCTCACCCGCGTATGCATGGAGCGTACCCCCACCCCAACAGTGTAAGTACGACCCGTACCCTCACCCGCGTATGCATGGAGCGTACCCCCAACCACGTATGTACGTACCATACCCCCACCCCAACAGTGTAAGTACGACCCGTACCCTCACCCGCGTATGCATGGAGCGTACCCCCAACCGCGTATGTACGTACCGTACACCCACCCCAACAGTGTAAGTACGACCCGTACCATCACCCTCGTATGCATGGAGCGTACCCCCACCGTGTATGTTCCAAGCGTACATATCCAGAAATAGGAGGTGTGTGTGCAGAGTCCTCCCAGCAGTGCCCTGAGACAGGAGGGGTGGGTGTGGAGTCCTCCCAGCAGTGCCCTGAGACAGGAGGGGTGGGTGCCCAACACTCCCAGCAGTGCCCTGAGACAGGAGGGGTGGGTGCAGAGTCCTCCCAGCAGTGCCCAGAGACAGGAGGGGTGGGTGCCTATCACTCCCAGCAGTGCCCAGAGACAGGAGGGGTGGGTGCCTAACACTCCCAGCAGTGCCCTGAGACAGGAGGGGTGGGTGCAGAGGGGGCGGTGCGAGGTGTTGTTCCGCTGTCAGCTGCTGGTGCAGCCTCCGCCCACTCGGAGACATCCTCCTCGGACCTGTCAGCTTCGTATTCTGATGTGCCAGTCGACAGGTCCTCGGCCACACTCTCCTCCGCCTCTGTCCCACTCGATGTGCCAGCCCCGATGTCACGGCTGGCACTGGTGCTCGGTCCCTCCGCCTGGTCTGTGTCCATGTCTCCCTCTGTGTCCCCCGATGATGCTGTGGGCAGGGTGGAGAGACAGAAATTAATCAGACACCTGTACACATCTGTCACATGAGTCCAATCTACATAGGTAACATTGCATAGCCTGAAAAGGAAGATCCCTAACATCTACGAAACAAGGTACCGATGTAGGGCATGAAACACACAGTTGGTTGAGCCACCATGCCACTGAAATACCATGGAGAGCATGAGACAATAGCTAAAGACAGGAAACGGAGTCTGACATAGCACCCAGGCCCTGGGGACAATCCAGCACTGCATCTGCACCACACAGCGTTGGCGAAAATACCGATGACCAGGGACCATATCCATGAACTTGAGACACATGCTGCATAGGTAATGCAGAAAACATGCACAACATGACTCGGTCACTGCACCTTGCGTGTGTGTCCAGACAAACATCACACACTGCCCAGACCCAGCAAGTAGAAATCTGGATTTGACATATAGGCTTTGCCCGCCCCAACCACCCCCTACACGAGGCAAATTGTTGAGACACAGGTGGCACCAACATCTCATAGTCTGGGTGATAAACACAGGGGCAGGCAAAATGCAAGATTGGACGCCAAACAGCCAAGGTGCGCCTGTACAAATAATGAGGTACCGGTGCCCATCCTTAGATGAGTATAACAAGACACACAGGCACTAGCAACTGTGAGTATGAAGAAGGACATTCAGGTCAGGCTGCACAGTGGACACCTGTACAAAATAGCACGTCTATATACATGGTGCCAGGGGACAATGGCACAGAGCACAACCTACGCTGTAGACACTGAGAGTGTCCACGTTTATGATGACACATACAACACCGATGAAAAGGTGCCCCAGGGGACAGTAGTGGCCACGCAACTCCATGCTCCTGAATGGTAATGACTGCAACCCACGCCACCATCCCTGCAGTATGCGTATCGCACACTCATGCACATCATGTCACAGGCCACTACATAGGACATGCGCACTGTAAGGCATGACACATGAGAGACCAACTCCCATGTCTGGAGTCAGCATCAGTGCCAACTGACATGGAACCCACACGCAGTGAACTTGACAGGGCACAGCCAAGGTCCCAAAACCTGTTACCCACCACCCCCACACATGATGCTACAGGCATAGTTCTCGTGGACAAAGCGCCAGCCTACATTACCTTGTGAAGGAGTGGCTACACACAGACCAGGGAACACATTGGAAGGAGGGGAAGGGTGGCAGGGGCGCAGCGCTATACTGGGGCAAAATGGATCTGCACAGCACCTTTAAACCCTGGCAGTGAATTCATGCTACTGTGCCCTTACAAATGCCGGTGACACACAACACACACAAGTACCTACCCCCTTCCGGCTGCTGCTTCGCCTGTAAGCGCCGATCCAAGTCTGGAAAGACCACCGGCAGCACACGCCTGTGGAGGTGGCTCAGACGGCGGCGCCCGCGGTTCTTGTGGCTCTCAGGTGAGTCCTCCAGCAGGACCCGTGCAATCCTCCGCGTCCAGCACCGGATATCCTGCCAGCGTTTCCTCACCTGGGACAGGCTCCGCCTCCGACCATCCACACCCCTCACGGCACTGACGGCGGTCAGCCAGATCTGCTCCTTGGCAGTGGCGCCCACCTGTGAGGAAGAACAAGTGACACCACATCAATACACCAGCCACATGTCACAGAGAGACATTTGATAACAAATTAGCTGGTAACAACAAGGCATGTCATGCAGCCAACGCATTGCACCTTTGTCATAGGGACATGATCCTCTGGTGAGGGAAAAAGCAGTACGTGCCATAGTGGGTACACAGGTGGAATGATGGCAATGTCACAATCAATGATCAAGGCTCACACTGTGCATCACACCCACCCCTCCTGTCTCAGGGCACTGCTGTTAGTGATAGGCACACACCCCTCCTGTCTCAGGGCACTGCTGTTCGTGATAGGCACACACCCCTCCTGTCTTAGGGCACTGCTGTTAGTGATAGGCACACACCCCTCCTGTCTCAGGGCACTGCTGGGAGCACTCTGTACCCACCCCTCCTGTCTCAGGGCACTGCTGTTAGTGATAGGCACACACCCCTCCTGTCTCAGGGCACTGCTGTTAGTGATAGGCACACACCCCTCCTGTCTCAGGGCACTGCTGGGAGACATCAGGCACCCCCCCCCGGGACCCCCCCAACAGTACATGGCATGAGTGTCACACCAGGACACAATGGCAGAAGTCACAGTCACAACATAGGGACAGTCTGTGCCAGTGGCCTATGCACTCACCTGATACCCTGGTCGCCCATACAGCATGGGGTACTGTGGGAGGATCACATCCAGCAATGCCATGTTCTCCTCCAGGGTAAATGGCTGTGACCTCTCCACAGCCCTTGACATGGTTCCAGGGAATCAGTAGCAGCAGCTGGGTCGACGAATTCAAAGATGTGCAGGCAAGTATTCCCTCATGGGACCTGGCTGCCTTATATGTGCCTTTCTGCCCTGTCTCATGCACAGGAGTACAGAGTGATTGGTCACTCACATTTGCATCCTATGTTTCCACCAATCCCTTCAAACCTAGCAGTCTGTGTGTACTCTATCGGTTTCATTCTCCTGCATGATGTCAGCTCCACAAACACATTGCAACAAAGTATTTTTATTCCAACTGACTTCTGCTGTTCACCTTCCAGAAGAAATTCGAATTTTGAACTTGGTCTCCATGACAACCAGCATGCATGTAGGCCTTAATACTTGTCCCTCATGTGTCCCCTATGTAATTCTGAGCTCCACACACAGGTACGGTGCGTTCCGGGGCCCTAGGGCACCCCAAATGCATTGCAACGGCCCGTACACGCGTGACTACGTTCACTATCAGTATGTGTGGCCTCGCGTATGCGTACTCGTAGTGGTACGGGCCGTACACACGCCTGTACGCTCCCTATCACTACGAGTACGCATACGCGAGCCCACCCATACTGATAGGGAGCGTACAGGCGTGTGTACGGCCCGTACCACTACGAGTACGCATACGCGAGGCCACACATACTGATAGGGAGCGTACACACGCCTGTATGCTCCCTATCACTACGAGTACGCATACGCGAACCACACATACTGATAGGGAGCGTACACACGCCTGTACGCGCCCTATCAGTATGTGTGGCCTCGCGTATGCGTACTCGTAGTGGTACGGGCCGTACACACGCCTGTATGCTCCCTATCACTATGAGTACGCATACGCGAGCCCACCCATACTGATAGGGAGCGTACAGGCGTGTGTACGGCCCGTACCACTACGAGTACGCATACGCGAACCACACATACTGATAGGGAGCGTACAGGCGTGTGTACGGCCCGTACCACTACGAGTACGCATACGCGAGGCCACACATACTGATAGGGCGCGTACAGGCGTGTGTACGCTCCCTATCAGTATGTGTGGTTCGCGTATGCGTACTCGTAGTGATAGGGAGCATACAGGCGTGTGTACGCTCCCTATCAGTATGTGTGGCCTCGCGTATGCGTACTCGTAGTGGCACGGGCCGTACACACGCCTGTACGCTCCCTATCAGTATGGGTGGGCTCGCGTATGCGTACTCGTAGTGATAGGGAGCGTACAGGCGTGTGTACGGCCCGTACCACTACGAGTACGCATACGCGAGGCCACACATACTGATAGGGCGCGTACAGGCGTGTGTACGCTCCCTATCAGTATGTGTGGTTCGCGTATGCGTACTCGTAGTGATAGGGAGCATACAGGCGTGTGTACGCTCCCTATCAGTATGTGTGGCCTCGCGTATGCGTACTCGTAGTGGTACGGGCCGTACACACGCCTGTACGCTCCCTATCAGTATGTGTGGTTCGCGTATGCGTACTCGTAGTGATAGGGAGCATACAGGCGTGTGTACGCTCCCTATCAGTATGTGTGGCCTCGCGTATGCGTACTCGTAGTGGTACGGGCCGTACACATGCCTGTACGCTCGCCATCACGATGGGTACACATACGGCAGCACTCCCATAGTGATATGGGAACGTACACAGGCCCTCTTTGCAGCAGTACAGTGGTATTCACACATCACAGTGGTGACAGGCGGCACACAGGTAGGGATAGGGCGGACATACTTGTCCATGGATGGACATACTTGTCCATTAATTGACATTGAGGCATCGTCTGTGCATCACTACATGTGTGGGGCACAGGTGTGAAAGGCCTGTGATGTGGAACATTACTCCTGAGTCGAGAAGGCACCAGATGTATGATGAGATGTGTACAGATGTACTGTGTGATGGTGCGATGTGTGCCAGGCATGCCCTTGACTCCTTTGACATGTGTGCATGTCGTACTGCGCACTTGGGGTGAGCGTCACTGGCATGGCACGGACACCAACACACGGAAGTGTCCCCTGATGCCCAGTACAGGGGTTATGACACCTGACTTGTCACTACCCACGGTGCACAATGTGACTATGTCATGTATGTGTGGGGGCTTCACATCAGGTTGATGTTGGAGCACCCTCAAAAGCTGCAGCCGTTGCAGCAACAAACATGTGTCTGTGTGTAGATTGTCATTGCACAATGTTCCGCACACCATGCTACATGTGGTATCGGATGTGAGGTGCACATGTATGCATGGGACACGGAGTAGCGTGACAAGGACATGTCAGCATCCTCACAAGGTATGTGTGGTGAGTCATGACATGTGCACCTTCATGGCAAGGTGTGTGGGCTGGCCTAGTGTAATGTCATGTGACCTGTGGCTCCAGTGTTCCGCTACCAATCTCTGCAATCGGCATCCTACTGCTGCTGATGTGTGGGAGTATGTCACTCCTGTGTTGCGTCTGGCTGTTCACTTGCACTGGGACACAGCTATTCCCATGGCGTGGCATGGGGAGGTTCTCAATCTCCGTGTGTAGCTGGGTCTTTGAAGGAGTGTCACCTTGCATCCATACGTGTCCTGGCCATGTAGCACATACCTGACTCCCTATATAGCATGTGTGTATTGCCAGATTAACATGTGCTCAGTACACATGAGTTGTTGTCGTAGTGCACTCACTCTTCCTTGTCACTTCAAAATTACTGCAGAGCGCCGCCTCTTGCCCGAAGAATTCCAGACTTGGCTGCCATGCAGGATAATGACAGCATCCGGCTCTACCGCTTCACCCAACCGTTGATTCTGGAGTTGACGGCGAAACTGGCACCACACCTGCAACCGCAGCACAGGTATCCCACGGCACTGACACCCCAGCTGAAGGTAATGGCTGCCCTACATTTTCTTGCCACGGGTACCTTTCAAAATACCATAGCTCATGTTGGTGGCATGTCCCAGAGCACGTTCAGTGGTGTGCTGCATGATTTCTTAGAGGCCATGTTGATTCACCTGGATGACTTCATCAAGTTCCCAACCCCTGAACAGATGACTGAGGTCAAGCGTGGATTCTATGCCCTGGAGGGATGCCCCATGTCATTGGGTCCATAGATGGGACACATGTAGCTTTGGTACCACCACACGCACGGGAGGTGGCGTACCGCAATCGGAAGCACTACCACTCCATCAATGCCCTTGTGGTGTGTCTGTCCAACATGGTGATTTCACATGTCTGTGCTCGTTTTCCAGGATCAGCACACGATGCCTACATCATGAGGCGTAGCGGGATGCCTGATATGATGATGCAGCTGCGCAACGAACGGGCATGTGTTGTTGGTGGGTACAGTCTGTCTGTCCTGTATTCAGTATAGCCTACCAGCACGACCGCTTCACCACTTCTAACGATGACCATGTGCTTTCCATGTAGGGGACGCTGGCTATCCCAACATGCCTTGGCTGCTCACACCTCTCCGCAACCCCATCACGCCGGCCCAGCTCCGCTACAACACCGCCCATGGCCGGACAAGGCGAGTGATAGAGAGGACGTTTGGCATGCTGAAGAGCCGATTCAGGTGCCTCCACAAGACCGGCGGCGCACTCCCATATGCCCCGGCGAAGGTCTGCAAGATCTTCATGGTCTGCTGCATGCTGCACAACATGGCAGTTGAAAGAGCAGTGCCACTCATCCTGAATCAACATGACGAGGACCATCCACCCGTGGAGGACGAAGGGCTTGGCAATGGGGCTAGTGATGTGGAGGATGTGGAGCCGCAAGAGGACATCCGGACTCGGCTCATACGCGACTTCTTTGCATAGTGGTGAGTACCAGTGTCTGAGTGTGCACGCATTGGTCCCCGTGTGGCATGCGTTGTGATGTGTGTCTCCACCTGCATGTATGGCACGTGAGTCAGAGGTGTGTGTGGGTGTGTCACTGGAGTGATGGTGCCAGTGATGGTTGTACTTCCGCAGTCATAATTGTGACCTAGCATGTTGTCATCCATACATGTGTCGAGTAAATGCACATGCAAGTGGCTGTGCTTTTTGTGGCTGACTTCTTGTGTGTTTCTCTTCCCCAGGTACCTGCGCATGCCGTCTGCTGGTTGCATTGTTGTGGCACTGCTATTCCTCATGGACATGACATCGTGGGCTGACTCAGCGTTACAGGCACGGACACGTTTGGAAGTCTCCATGGGGTAAGGGATGTATCTGGGGTGTATTGGGTGTGGCAGTTGTTCACGATGTGTGCACACTGCCCCTGTCGGTGTTTGGTTCCTCTGCAGCCATGTCGCATCCCCATGGGACACGACATGCAGCTGTGTACACCTGAATAGATGGTCTGCCTGGTTGACAGTCATCAGTGATGGGATAGGGGATTGTGATGATGGCATCAATGTGTGTGACACTGCCCTCGGACACATTCGGTTAGCATTGGCTTGACATGGTGTGGGACTTCGACATCCGCGGATCTATGGTGTATGGCAGGCTCTCCGTGTGCAGCTGTGGGTATTTAGCTGTTAGCCGACGCTTGTGTGCCAGTTCCATGGCGAACACGCATGTGTGCTGCTGAAGGGGGGTGCCAGTGTTGGACCCACATGTTACTCCACATGATGTGTTCATGTGTACTTCGAGTTGCCTCTGCAATCCCGAATACATGACTAATAAAGGTGTCCCTATGCCTCCAAGGTGCCTCTTCTCAGTCAATGCTGGTGTGTTGCCATGGTGCATCCTGCTTGTCTGGCATGGTATTCCCTGATTGTGGCTATGTGTCAATGTGTCGAGTGGCAAGATGCAAGCTGTGTGTGTGGGCTGAGACTGTGTATTGGGCATGATGTCCATGACTGTGTGGGTATTGTGACATGTGCCATCCCCATGCATCCAACGTTGGCCAGGCCCCCATTCTCTGCATCCACCGGACTCAAGCTTGCAGGACATGTTTCTGCCACCTGTCTACACATACCTGGGTGCCCCCCAGGACACTGGACTGGATCCCTGACCTCTGCGCATGACTGTTGCTGTACTCAATGTGTCTGTCAGCACGGTTGTTCGGTAACCCCCTCAGCTGGTTGGGCCCATCACGGGTGTGTATGGTGCTCCATGTCTGTCTTGCCTAATACACTGTGACCCATGTGTCCTGTGCCAGACTCAGGCCCCAGGGTGTGGGTGGTTGAAGACAAAAGATGACTCAGGCATGTTTTGACTTTACAAGACACATGTTAGGTAATAATGCTACCAGCAGGCATCTACTCTTCATAGTGTGATTTATTATTGGGGGGGGGGGGGGGGAAACAAAGTGAGTGTCTTTCCGGGAAGTTTGAATCCAAAGTTCAGTAGGGGAGTTGGTGTCCTTGCCATTGGATGTCCTCAGAGTCCATGCCACAGTCTTTGTCAACATTGGTCAGCCAGTGACCAGCAGGGCTATGTGGCAGAGAATGTCTCTTGATGCTGTGATGCTGTTGCTCCAGTGGGCCAGGTGCCAGGCCAGGTGTCCTGGGAGATGGTGATGTAGCGCCGACCCTCACGGTCCTTTCCGTGGACGACCCGGCCTCCTGCGGGGAACCTCACCAGCAGGCCGTGGCGACATCTGGGATGCTCCGTCGGATGTTTCCTCCTCCTCCTCCTGATCCCTCCCTGTGGGTGGTGATGTTCTCCGCCTTCTGGCACAGGGAGGGTCGGCCATGTTGTCGGCCATCCGACGGAGTGTAGCGTGAATCCCCTGGAATGCCGTCACTTGCTCAGCCTGTCTGTCCTCCATCCTCCGTTGGTGTACCAGTAGACAGGCATGTAGCTCCGCATGTTGCTAGGCCTGCTGGGTCTTTATCTCATCGAGGCTCCCCTTGATCTCATTGAGGGTGGACACAACCTGGGCCATGCCCGTGGTGTCCTGCCGGTATGAGTCCAGGATGTTACGGACATGGGAAAATACCGGATCCCCAGCCAACTGGTCAGGCTCGTGCCTCCGCCGTCCTCCACTCCCACCACCCCTGCCCACTTGCGCCTGGCCTGCCCTTGCGGGCACATCGGGTCTCCGGGACCCCTGAGGGGTGGCATTGGCGTTGTCGCCTGCCTCCTCCTGGGTGCCCGGGACACCGTGTCCCTCCTGGCCAGCCTGGCTGCATTGTGGTGTTGGGGCAGGGATCCTGGGTGTCTCCTGGGATGTGGGAGGAGTGGGGGTGGTGGTTGGCACAGTTGTACCTGACGCAGGTGCTGCAGGCGGTTGGACACCAGAGGGGCCAGGTCGGTCGGGGTCGTCCACAGAGTGGTGAGAGTGGTCGCTGCCGGTGGGATCGGGCTCCTGCAGATCCGGGTCCTGTGAGTGTTCCCCCCCAGTGTTGGGGGGTGCACCACGATGTTGACCTGTGTGTGAGAGAGACAATGTTAATTTTGGTCCATGCAACATCCATGTTTCATCATTTCATAAGTTGGCACATTTCCTCTTGGAATTAGGATCTGTCTTGCATTCCACTCACAGTGCACTTGTGCATGGGTGTGTCCCTTGGGCACCACTTTGGCACCTTTAACTATGTGTGGCACAGTCTTACTTGCTGCGTCAAGTGTGTCTGCAGTCAGCAGTGGAGTGGGCAGGTGTTGCGAGCCATGCATTGGCGCCTTCCGTGTAGCACTGTACATGTGCACATGGATTTGTTCCACACACTTATGTGATGCAGGTAGCTGTCATTGTGCTCGTGCACAGGTTGTGACATGGCCCTGTGTTTTGCCATGGAGAAGAGGGGGGGTTCTGGCACGGGCCACCCTTGGCTACATGCACGCAGTCTACCTGCTGACGAGCAGACATTCCCACACACCTCACGGCTGATTTGCTCTCCCTGTGTCTCCCTCCCTCTCTGTCCCCCTCTCCCTCCCTCTCTGTCCCCCTCTCCCTCCCTCTCTGTCACCCTCTCCCTCCCTCTGTGTGTCAGCCTCCTCCCTCTGTCCGTCTCCCTGTGTCTCCCTCCCTCTCTGTCCCCCTCTCCCTCCCTCTCTGTCCCCCTCTCCCTCCCTCTGTGTGTCACCCTCTGTCACCTCAGCCCAGCTTCCTGGGCACACACTGTTAGCAGATCTTTGAGTGGCCCTTGGCTTGTTGATGTGAGTTTGTTTCTGATCTCCAGGCACCCATTGGGTGTGATGTGTGTCTGTGCGCTGCTGCTGTGGTGGTGTGTGCTGCCACTCTTTCACAATGTTGGCTGTTCATTAGCTGCTGTCATGTGCAAAACAGTGCCTTCACCCCCATGTGTTGATGCAAGGCGTCCGCCATTTGCTGGCAAGTCATTCCTGTGTTGGGACACACTGTTTGTCTGGCTGTGACCTAGGCCATATGGGCAGAGTGCATTGTTGTCTGCTTCGGAGTCGCACTATGTGATTTTTGGGGCCCAGCCTCCCGCCATCCGGGTTACCGTGTCATGTGTTGTTGTCTTCTGTGACTTGCCATTGTCCAGCTGGGTGCATGGGGCATGGTGGCAGCAGTGGCATGTGCGTGCTCATGGAGTGTGGTTGAGTAATGCGATGGCTTGTGGTGGTTGCGTGCCTGTTAGTGATTTTGGTTGTGGATGCCGTTCCCCCCATGTGAGGTGCGTTGTTTGTGTACTCACCCGGGTCTCGGAGTCCTTCTAATCCTTCGACTGCCTCCACCGGCAGTATGGCCATCACCCTCTCCTCCCAGGGATGGTACTGTACGGGTCTGCGGGAGGGCCCTCCTCCGGTGGCGTTGGCCTGGTCGTGTTCCTCCTGCCTCTTGGCTCTGACCCTCCTCCGCAGATCGTACCACCTGTTCTGGCATTCCTGCCTGGTCCTACTGGTGTCCGCAACAGCATTCACAACATCGACGATGGTCTGCCACATGGCTGTTTTTGCTGCCAGGCTGGTGTTTCTGACCAATGTTCCAAAGATCTGTGGCTCGACTCTGAGGATTTGATCAACAAGGACCTCCAACTCTCGGTTACTGAACTTTGGATTCTTGGTAGTGGGCATGATGAGGGGTGTGGGTGGGGATGGTGGGGGGGGTGTGTGGATGTTGGGGGGGGTGTGGATGGTTGTGTGTGTGTGTGTGTGTGTGAATGTGATGAGGGGGTGTTTGTGAGGGTGGTTGTGTGAAGGTGTGCAAGTGTAAGGTGTGGTGTAGCTTGTTGTATGGTTCTGTGGTGTCTGGCAGCAGTGAGTCTGTTGCAAAGGCTCATGGTTTGTGTGTGTGGGCCCTTTTTATTGGTCCATGGGTGGGTGTGGCAGTGTTTGAATTTTGGGTGGGTGTGTTATAAGTAGTGGTGGTGTTTTGGCCCTCTGTTTGTCTTTGGCAGTTGCAGGTCAGTGAAGGTGTATTTGTAGTGTTTGTTGGCCATGTTTAGTGGCTTTGTGCCATTCGAATAGTGTCTTCTTGTGTTGTTTTGTTTTGTCCTGGTTGTGTACGTGCGTTTTGAGCGTGTGTACGGTGTGTAGATGGGCCATTTGGTTGTACGGTGCTGTCCTTGTGTGTGGGTTGGTACGACTCGTACATGCGGTTGTGATGTTGGGGCCTGGGGTGCGCTCCGTACTTAGGAGGTTGTGTTGGGGGTAGGACCGGAACGTACTGGGGTGTACATAGACGGTGGTATGACACGTACTGGGGTGGGGGTACGACTGGAACGTACTGGGGTGTAGGTACACGGGGGGTATGACACGTACTGGGGTGGGGGTGGGGCTCGAACGTACTGGGGTGTACATAGACGGTGGTACGACATGTACTGGGGTGGGGGTACGACTGGAACGTACTGGGGTGTAGGTACACGGGGGTATGACACGTACTGGGGTGGGGGTACGACTGGAACGTACTGGGGTGTACATAGACGGTGGTACGACACGTACTGGGGTGGGGGTACGACTGGAACGTACTGGGGTGTAGGTACACGGGGGTATGACACGTACTGGGGTGGGGGTACGACTGGAACGTACTGGGGTGTACATAGACGGTGGTACGACACGTACTGGGGTGGGGGTATGACTGGAACGTACTGGGGTGTAGGTACACGGGGGTATGACACGTACTGGGGTGGGGGTGGGGCTCGAACGTACTGGGGTGTACATAGACGGTGGTACGACACGTACTGGGGTGGGGGTACGACTGGAACGTACTGGGGTGTAGGTACACGGGGGTATGACACGTACTGGGGTGGGGGTACGAATGGAACGTACTGGGGTGTACATAGATGGTGGTACGACACGTACTGGGGTGGGGGTACGACTGGAACGTACTGGGGTGTAGGTACACGGGGGTATGACACGTACTGGGGTGGGGGTACGACTGGAACGTACTGGGGTGTACATAGACGGTGGTACGACACGTACTGGGGTGGGGGTACGACTGGAACGTACTGGGGTGTAGGTACACGGGGGGTATGACACGTACTGGGGTGGGGGTGGGGCTCGAACGTACTGGGGTGTACATAGACGGTGGTACGACACGTACTGGGGTGGGGGTACGACTGGAACGTACTGGGGTGTAGGTACACGGGGGTATGACACGTACTGGGGTGGGGGTACGAATGGAACGTACTGGGGTGTACATAGACGGTGGTACGACACGTACTGGGGTGGGGGTACGACTGGAACGTACTGGGGTGTAGGTACACGGGGGTATGACACGTACTGGGGTGGGGGTGGGGCTCAAACTTACTGGGGTGTACATAGACGGTGGTACGACACGTACTGGGGTGGGGGTACGACTGGAACGTACTGGGGTGTAGGTACACGGGGGTATGACACGTACTGGGGTGGGGGTACGACTGGAACGTACTGGGGTGTACATAGACGGTGGTACGACACGTACTGGGGTGGGGGTACGACTGGAACATACTGGGGTGTAGGTACACGGGGGGTATGACACGTACTGGGGTGGGGGTGGGGCTCGAACGTACTGGGGTGTACATAGACGGTGGTACGACACGTACTGGGGTGGGGGTACGACTGGAACGTACTGGGGTGTAGGTACACGGGGGTATGACACGTACTGGGGTGGGGGTACGACTGGAACGTACTGGGGTGTACATAGACGGGGGTATGACATGTACTGGGGTGGGGGTACGACTGGAACGTACTGGGGTGTAGGTACACGGGGGGTATGACACGTACTGGGGTGGGGGTGGGGCTCGAACGTACTGGGGTGTACATAGACGGTGGTACGACACATACTGGGGTGGGGGTACGACTGGAACGTACTGGGGTGTAGGTACACGGGGGTATGACACGTACTGGGGTGGGGGTACGACTGGAACGTACTGGGGTGTACATAGAGGGTGGTACGACACGTACTGGGGTGGGGGTACGACTGGAACGTACTGGGGTGTAGGTACATGGGGGTATGACACGTACTGGGGTGGGGGTACGACTGGAACGTACTGGGGTGTACATAGAGGGTGGTACGACACGTACTGGGGTGGGGGTACGACTTGAACGTACTGGGGTGTACCTAGACGGGTGGGGGTATACATACACGGGGGGTACGTGTCGGACGTACGGGGGCTGGGGGGAGTGTTGGGCGCGTATGCGGGCACATGTCTCCATGGTTGCTATAGGAGTTCGGTGCGGACGGTGTTTTTTCCATACGGTTGTAAGCTCGGACGCACGGGATGGATCGTGATTCCTCGGTCGGACTTGGCTTTTCACGTTTGTAAGGTAAATCGTCCGAGGACGTGTCGGACACATTTTCCGACCCGAGGACGTGCGGGGAATGATTCCCAGTGCGGTTCGTATGGACTTTTTACCATGCGAATCGTGATTGCCAGTTCGTACGGCACTTGTACGATTCGTACGGTAAAAAGACCCGATACGAGTCGTACGGGGACATTTTTTACCGGATCGTGATCGGCACCTTAGTGAAGAGTTTTGTAAATGTCTCCATATACATTGGTTTAGATGGAAGTAACATCCTTGGATAGCTGTATGGAGGTACAGTTTTAGAATGCAATTTATCATGGCTTGCTCAAAGTCTATGATAATTGTTTGAGGGTAAAAATCATTAGATTCTTGTTTTAGTTTTCCTAGCATTTCATTATATGTTGTGTTTTGTTTGTTAGGTAATAGTGCATAAATTAAAGGTATGGAAGTGTTGTGATATTGACCGTGTATTGTGTAAAGCTGGTAGAATGGTTTTGGGCATATTGTAAAGGTGCCATCCATCATCCATGTTTGGCATTGTTGGAGTTTAGTTATATTGTTTGCAGTAGCAAACATTATGATTCTTTTTTCTGTGCTTTTGTTATCAAAAAAAATAAAAGGTTCATTATTGTGGGTGATAGTTAATTCTGGTGGAATGATGATATCTTGAAAAGTTTTAGGGGATGGTATAGTTGTTGTGGTTGATTTTTTGGTCCTAGCAATAGTTCTTTTTATAGAAGCAATTGATGGTAATTGGCCTCTTGCTTCTTTGGGCACTCTAGGTAATAGTTCTTTTAGGATTACACTTGTAGCAGTTTGTGAACCAGTGCTTAATTCTTTGATATTTTCGAGGGTTGATCTGACTTCTATTTCAGAGAGATTGGGTGGATGGTTATGCTCTCTTGTATATAGTACAGTTGTTTCTCTTGTTGTTGCTCGTCCGTAGCATTTGTTCGAATAATATTTAGAACACTTCCAGTTCACTTTTCGGTCCGTCTGCTTTTCTTGGGTGTATGTGTAACCCATGTAACACAATAGGAATTTTCCTTTCTGCGAAGTTATAAATTGGGCTTCTTCTGTCATCGTGATGTGTTAGAAATCTGGAAACAATGTATATGAAAATATATGCAATAGTACTTTATATATTTCTATAAAAATAGGAAACAAACTACTTTTTTATATATACTTACCAAGTGTTTTTGGTTGTATTTGAATGAAGATGTTGTTTGTAGACAAAATGCTGTTTAGTTGATGTAGTCTCTGAAAGTTAAAGAACATATATTGTTTTGGTTGGTTTAGTTTTTTAAGTGGGGTGGTATTGCTGTTTGGTATAGACTATATTTTTTTTGTTGAAACGTATTTTATTGTTTTACAAATCAACAACGTAACAAACATTCCCCCGCCTTCACCTGTCCCGGAAGTACCACACATTTATCATCAAGAACAATTATTCAGGAGAAGGAACAACCTTCCCACCCAGTTCTCTACCCCCCCCCCCCTCCCCCACCACATGTCAATGTACCCCCGTCCCCTACCCCTCTTACTATGTGCCCCTCCTCCCTAATAAATAAGATGCAGTAGCCCAACCTCTCCCTAAGCAAACAGAGCCTTCCCCCATGCCCAGTGGTATAGACTATAGGTGTTAATTTATACAGGTTTTTTAAAACTTAAAAAAGAGAACATGGATTTGTTTAGGGGTTTAGGATGTTTTGGGGTTTGAGTAGGATTTAATTAATATTTTATAAAGTATTTTGATAGTATACTTACTTTTTAGTGAGTCTTTTCTGGCAATCTTCAATATTTTCTTTAGCTGTTTGGAGTAATATCTGTAGTGGAAACATAAAGAGATGGAATATATAAGTTAGTTATTTATTTGAGTAAAGATAAATTAGTGTTTTAGTTTAATTTGGCAGTTTAGTTAGAAAAGAATATTTACTTAAGTTTTTAGAATAGTAGTAGGATGTAGGTTTCTTCTGTTTAGCAGAGTTTCTTCTTCGTTCAATGCTTTGGTTTAAGGCACAGTAGAAGACTTGTTTTAATTGGTTTATATAGTGGTTTAAAATTGTTTCTTGAATGTTATTGGTTGTTTTCTGTATGTGGCCTTTCTATTGGATGGTTTGAATTTTTTTTAGTTAATTGGTTTCCTTTTATTGAAAATGCTAAGTAAGAGTATATTTAGTTTTAAAGGAGGAGAGTTTTAAATAATTATATATAAAAAGATTGTTTATAATGTGTTGTAATTTTTTTTAAATGTGTTCGAAATGCCAATGTGATAATTATTTCAGTGTTTTTTTATTATGTTGTTAAATATTGAGATCGTTATAAATGTTATGTTTATGTTTAAGTAGAATCTCATTTGAAAATGTATGTTTTCGGAAAATGTTGTCTTTATGTTGTTTAAAGTATTGGTTTTATTAGTATTAGAATTGTCGATATATTTAAAAAAAACGATATTATTGATGTCTATATTTTGGTTATCGATATTTGTGACATGTGTCATATTTATTTACTCATGTCGATATTTAGTATTGCGATATATATGTGTGCGATTTTTGTGTGATCGATATAATTGTATTACGATATTGTAGTGTCGATATTAGTGTAGTTTTTCAAATAAGTATACAATGTCGATATTTTTGATGTCGATATATTTGATGCGATATTTGTGTAGTTCGATAATGTGTCTGTCGATAATATGTCAGAGATCCGCTATTTAAGTGGGTGGCACAATAAGTGCTGCAGGCCCACTGGTAGCATTTAACTTACAGGCCCTGGGTATATAGTATACCACTCTGCAAGGGACTTAAATTAAATATGCCAGTCATGGATAAGCCAATCAAACCATGTTTAGGGGAGTGAGCACAAGCAGTTTAGTAATGGATAGCAGGGGTAAAGTGCACAGCGTACTAAGGTCAACGAAAATGAATTGCAGCACAAAAATGGAGGAAAGTAGGCAAAATGTTTGGGGGAAGACCACCCTGAGGCTGACAGGTCTAACACTGATGAAAGATTAAGGGGTGGAGGGAAGGCCCAACAGGAAGGCATATAAACAACAAGTCAAATCTCTTCACTTTAACAGGGGGGCGTTGAAATGGGAAAGTGGGCACCTTTCAGATCTAAATACGTGAGCCATTCTCCTTGACTGGGCATATCCAACAAAAGATGGATATCAACTAGCTTAAAATGGTGATATATCACCAAAGGTTTAAAACTTTAGATGCTGATGACTGTATAGATGCCTCTCAACTTTTTACTTATGTGGGAAATGTTTCTAAAACAATTCGCATAACAGGTGATAGATCATTGGAAGATAAATATAACTACCATTAGGTTAATCTAAAGTACTTGATTCACCCAATAAGGAATTATCGTAGAAGACTTTAAACAGCATGAACCAACTCAGAAGTCAACTACAGTTTGTAGAAAACAAGGATTCACAAGTAAAAGCATCCTCTCTTTCGGAAACACGTTTTGTTACATGCATATATATGGCTGTGACCCCTTTAATTGGAGGAGTCCGATACAATTCTTAAATGTAATTTATAAACACGTGGGACACAAAAAAAGTTTTGAGGGCAGGGCACACCCTCATGGGTGTCTCCTCAATGGACTACCTCTAGTATAGGCTGTGCATGATATTTAGAATTTGCAGCCATATATATGTATGTATATATGTGTGTTTGTACTGTAGCACTTAACTAATCATGTTTATTTGGATTTTTGTAGTAGATGCCATTTGTTTAAAAGAAATGGCTCATGTTGTCATGTCAGTAGACATTTATTTTGTTATTGTTGCATGTAGATACACTTGTTACTCCACCCCAATCTAGGAGCTTGGGGTTTTCGTTTGAGGCAAGGCTAATACATAGCATTTTGAAATTGTATACCAAACCAGTGACCAATTAATAAGCTTACTGGGTCAGTTGTTTAATAATTTATTCCCACCAGTCACCACCCCCCCCCTTTTTGTTATCTACCTCACTCCCTGGTCCTAGTGAGAAGATTAGGGGAAAACCCTATTGGTATACAGAGGATATTCTGGCCAATGCAGCACCTCATTATGCACTTCTGTAGCTTGTCTTCCCCTTCCCTGTTTTTCTCATCTTTCTCTTATGAGGTATTTGAGTTCTGTACTCTTACACAGAAATTTGAAAAAAGCATTGAGTTTGAGTGGAGCTACATCCTCGAACAAAGCTCTATGCTATGCTGTCAAACTGAATGGGCAACAGGGGCCTCACCCCTGGCAGCCCACCCATTACATTTAGAGCCCTTCTGCAATTGCTGAATAGACTGCCATGTCACACTGGCCTGCTTTTCATTTTGTTCTTTTTGACTAAACAAATTCTCAAGCAGGGGGTTCTACTTGCAAAACAAACAAGCAATGTCCCTGAAGCACAGATAGCTTTCTTCCTGTAGGTGTGATCATTTCTTTTTTGTATTTCCAACTGCTGTGCCTTTCAAAGCTTTATGAAAAGAAGAAAAACAGGATCAGAAGGGAGACCTGTACAGACCAGGCCTTTTGATGCAGTTATGCTAGTGAACTAGTGGTGGCTGGGCCACTGACAAAGGGATAATTTAGTGGAACTGGTTGAGATTCTATCTCTGGAAAAACTGGAGGCTTCCACCCTTCTACATATTGGTGGGGATACTCGAGTACGGTAGAATGGGACATCTGCCAGTTTATGATAGATATCTTGTTCCATCACACTCTAAATTAGGCCCTAACTCTGTAGATGAAATTTATAAACAGCCCTAGAATTTCCTGGTAATGTAAATTTTTGAGTGACCTCTACTGAGCTCTAAATCCCTCTGAAAATTCCATAAGTAATTTTCTCAGCTATTTATCTTTATATGAATTGTCTGGTAAAGACTGGGTCTACCTACCGGTAGTATGGCTCACCTACTCATATTTTATTATTTAATCCTTATTATCTACTTTATTCTCTAAAAAGAAATTAGGAGTACTCGTACATTACTGCTGGAATTAAAGTGCATGCCAAGAGCAATACAAGAGAAAGTCACATCAAAGTGTCAGTAAGTGCTCCAGAGTGAAATGGAAGGGTGATGTGAGGTGAGGTGATGTGGGCACAACTATGAGATAAGATGCAATGTTCAGGGAAGCTTTAAAGGGGTAAGACTTACTTTGGGTACCCCGATGAGGAGAGAATCCCCCATATCTATTCTCAACAAACACCAGGGTCTGAAGCATTATCATAAAATCCTGCTGTACCCCATGGTCAACAGTATCAAAGGCTGCAGACAAGTTGAGAAGGATCAGCAGGCAATTGTCATCTGAGTCAAGGACTCGCAGAGCATTGCCCACCACCTTGAACAAGGTAGCCTTGGTGCTGCAGCCTTATATGAACCCTCTTTAGATATTGTTGAGGAGATGACAGTCAGTAATGAACTGCTCAAGTGAATGTCCATTCAGCTCTCTATCAATTCCAGCAGCAAATGAAGCCCTGAAATAGGACCACATTTGCTGATCTCGAGCGGATGCTTAATTTGAGCACTTAACCTAAGCACCAGGGATGGTGAGTTCTGCAGACACAGGGTAGACAACCCATGGAAGTGAATGGAGAGCTGCGAGAGACCTCATGGAAATCTGTTCTGTAGCTTTCGAGGCGCTCTTCTGGTGATTTTTTTAAATCTGTATAAAGTCGGAAATCTGCTCAAAATTCAGAAGGAAATCTATGAAGAAAAGATTTCGGACTTTTTCAATGTATATCCTTTCATTTCAATTTATGCTTGTGAATTGCCCAAATAGTGCTCATGACTGTAAGAACTGATGTATCTGCCTACATATATCATTTCACCGCCTAACCCTTCCCAATTGAAACCCCTGCCTTTGTGACTGCGGTGCCATCAGGCTCTGACTGGTCATTATTATCTTTTAGGTTCATTCAAAGTTAAGTAATAAACTTTGCACAATCTTTGCCCCACCTAAGTCACCTATTTGCTGTGAAACTGGATAGGTCCTTAATCACAAGAATGCCTGCAATCATGCCTAAAGCTGTGTTTTGTTGTTGTTACCGGTACATTGCCCTTTAATATTCAGGCAGTCATTCTTTTAATTGCGGTGCTCTATATTCCTGTGCCTCGTTGCATGTTAATGTGCCGCATATTTTACTATTTCTACAACTGTGTTTATCTTTTGCACTCCAATAACTAATCTAATAAACGAGATAAGGGAAGACCAAAGTGGCACTATAAAGCAAAGTAATAAATTATAAAAGTACACAACCCGACAAAATGGCAGTGGTTTCATAGTAGGTAATAAACACGTATATTTTTTTCTTTTAAATTATTGTATGTAATGTCTGGATAATCTTTACTTAAAAATCCATGAAACCTGCAAATGTATGTGCAATACAGAATCTTTGCGGCTTTCTTAATAATAACGAAAATGCAAATCTGTATAATACTTGTTTTATAGTACACATAGGGCCATATTATCAAGGAACGGCGCTAACATTATCGCCACTTTAGCGGCAGGAAACTGCTGCTAAAGCGGCGATATTGGACTTGATAATATGCCCTTGAGAATTCCCATAGAAGCCCATGTTCTGGTGTGAACCTGGGCTTCTATGGGAATTCACAAGGGCATATTATCAAGCCCATTATCGCCGCTTTAGCGGGGGCTCAAATAACAAATAACTTGTGCAAACACAGGAGATCTATTGTTATATCTTGGCAAATATTAATTGCAAGCTCCAAATCAGTGAACGTTTCGGTTGCAAAGATTTATTCCAAATATCTGACTATTCAAATGATTGTAATTTATAGGTTACATAGGTTGCAAAGTATAATATATTCCGAGTCCTGTTTGAGGATAAAAGGCCGCCCCTGAGTAATACATGTTTTTTTAATTTTTAGGTCTGGCTTGTCAGTGCAGCGGTCTGCAAGACACATATTTACCAGTTCTTTAAAATATGCATCTGTTGGGCTTTGGCTCCACCCTTAGCAATTCTTCTCCTTCGGGAAACAGCCTTTACTATGCAACCGTTACAACGCATGCCATTACATCGCACGCCGTTGCAACGAAAAAGGTGTGCAGCAGTGGGTAGAAGGTGTTGGATTTAACTCCAACACCTTCCCTACTGTTGCACACACTGGAGTTGGAACAGAAAATTAATCTATTCCAACTTCCAGAAGTAAAGGTTGGCGTTGCAACGGCATGCGATGTAGTGGCATGCGTTGTAACGTCACATATTCGTCATTCTATTGGAAAACATGAGGGACTATTAGACCTCTGGAAGATGCACTGTTAAATGTGTCAGCCTTAGAGTGTTCTTCCCCTAGACTTTTTGTCCTACTCTTTGTTTTTGCAAAATCTATTTTTTTAGGGTCTTAGGACTCTGCACACTTTACCAATGCAAACCAGTGCTAAAGTGCTTGAGCTCTCTCCATTACACTAGGTAAAATTGGCTTACACCCATTTGGCACATTTAATTTACGTGTACATCCCTAGTAAAGTGGTACTGGCTGTACCCTAGGTCTGTAAATTAAATATACTAGTGGGCCTGCATCACTAATTGTGCCACCCGCTTAAGTAGCCTATCAAACCTGTCTCAGGCCTGCCATTGAAGCATGTTTGTGCATTTATAAACTGCCATTTCGATCTTGCAAGATAAACCTCTTGCCAGGCCCCCACCTCCCTTTCTAATACAAAAGTGTCACCCCTGGGGCAGGCCCTACACACCCAGAGGCAGAGTGCACTGTATTTAAAAAGCTGCACATGTACTTTTAAGTTTTACGTTCAAGTTTTCCAGGTAGTGAAAAGCTCCCAAATTTGTTTTTCACTACTGCAAGGCCTACCTTTCCCATTGGGTAACATCAGGTTCCCTTATTATGTTTAATAGGTGGTAAAGTCCAATTGGTAACAGGTAGGAATGTCGAGTTTGGTGTCTGAAGAATTGTAATATTAAACCTCCTTTAATGGTAAAGTTAGATTTAAGTCACAATTCTGAAAATGCTACTTTTAGAAAGTTGGAATTTTCTTGTCCCAACCATTTGGTGCTCAGACATTTTCAAAATGTATTGAAAAATCTGACTTTACCATTAAATTAGGCTTGGTTGGTGAACTTCACTTCGTACCTGGAGTTTGCTGAGTTTTTCGTACTCTGCGCAGCTCGTGGAGTTCCCCAAAACTCAGCTCCGCGGACCTTGCAGAGTTTTTTCCTCGTTTCTGCTCAGCAGCGGTAAGTTGGCGAGCGCGAACAAGGGAAATCCAATGGTAGACCACTTCCCATTGAGATTTCTCAATGCAGGTGGTCGCGGATGGTCGCCTTCGCTCGAGTTGAGAAACTTTCCGTTTGCGTTGAGGAAGCTGCTGCCTGAGTAGAACTTCTACTTGAGTGGCAGAAAGAAACAGCAGCCTCTTGTGCTGTGCGGGATGCCGTTCACGCTGGTTTTACAGCACAGGACAATTACCTGGCGCTATAAATAATCAGTGTGAATGGCATGAGGTAACTCACTCCGCTGCTCGTGGAACTCCGTGTAGATTGGCTCAGTTTTTTTTGTCACTTCACGGAGTTCTGAACTCCATGAACTCCACCCAGACTTACATTGAATATGGTTTATCATTACAATTGAATAGATACCAAACATTAACTAACTACATGCTCCCAATCAGAAATTACAGCTCACTAAATGTAATAAGGAATTTCTAATGTTATCCTATGGGAGGGGTAGGCCACAGTAGTAAACAAATAATGTAGAAGTTTTTGACTACCAGGACATGTAAAACTAATAAGTGCATGTCCAAACTTATAATTACAATGCACCCTGCCCTATGGGCTACCTCAGGGCCTATCTTAGGGGTGACCTATAAGTAAGAAAAGGGGAGGTTAAGGCTTGGCCAGAGACTTATATTGGCAAGTCAAATTGGCAGTGCTGCATTCAGGCTGCAATGGCAGGTCTGGGAGAGGTTTTAAGGTGCTATTTAAGTGGGTGGCACAATAAGTGCTGCAGGCCCACTGGTAGCATTTAACTTACAGGCCCTGGGAATATAGTATACCACTCTGCAAGGGACTTATAAGTAAATTAAATATGCCAGTCATGGATAAGCCAATCAAACCATGTTTAGGGGAGTGAGCACAAGCAGTTTAGTAATGGATAGCAGGGGTAAAGTGCACAGCGTACTAAGGTCAACGAAAATGAATTGCAGCACAAAAATGGAGGAAAGTAGGCAAAATGTTTGAAGGAAGACCACCCTAAGGCTGACAGGTCTAACACTGATGAAAGATTAAGGGGTGGAGGGAAGGCCCAACAGGAAGGCATATAAACAACAAGTCAAATCTCTTCACTTCAACAGGGGGACGTTGAAATGGAAAAGTCGGCACCTTTCAGATCTAAATACGTGAGCCATTCTCCTTGACTGGGCATATCCAACAAAAGATGGATATCAACTATCTTAAAATGGTGATATATCACCAAAGGTTTAAAACTTTAGATGCTGATGACTGTATAGATGCCTCTCAACTTTTTACTTATGTGGGAAATGTTTCTAAAACAATTCGCATAACAGGTGATAGATCATTGGAAGATAAATATAACTACCATTAGGTTAATCTAAAGTACTTGATTCACCCAAAAAGGAATTATCGTAGAAGACTTTAAACAGCATGAACCTACTCAGAAGTCAACTACAGTTTGCAGAAAACAAAGATTCACAAGTAAAAGCATCCTCCCTTTCGGAAACACGTTTTGTTACATGCATATATATGGCTGTGACCCCTTTGATTGGAGGAGTCCGATACAATTCCTAAATGTAATTTATAAACATATGGGACACAAAAAAAGTTTTGAGGGCAGGGCACACCCTCATGGGTGTCTCCTCAATGGACTACCTCTAATATGGGCTGTGCATGATATTCAGAATTTCAAGCCACATATATGTATGTAAAGAATTGTGGACGAGAGAAGGTTTCAGTTCTTTGAGGGACTTTGCATAAATGTGTGTTTGTACTGTAGCACTTAACTAATCATGTTTATTTGGATTTTTGTAGTGGATGCCTTTTGTTTATAAGAAATGTCTCATGTTGTCATGTCAATAGACATTTATTTTGTTATTGTTGCATGTAGATACACTTGTTACTCCACCCCAATCTAGGAGCTTGGGGTTTTCGTTTGAGGCAAGGCTAATACATAGCATTTTGAAATTGTATACCAAACCAGTGACCAATTAATAAGCTTACTGGGTCAGTTATTTAATAATTTATTCCCACAAGTCACCCCCCCCCCCTTTTTGTTATCTAACTCACTCCCTGGTCCTAGTGAGAAGATTAGGGGAAACCCCTATTGGTATACAGAGGATATTCTGGCTAATGCAGCACCTCATTATGCACTTCTATAGCTTGTCTTCCCCTTCCCTGTTTTTCTCATCTTTCCCCGATGAGGTATTTGAGTTCTCCACTCTTACACAGAAATATGAAAAAAGCATTGAGTTTGAGTGGAGCTACATCCTCGAACAAAGCTCTATGCTATGCTGTCAAACTGAATGGGCCTCACCCCTGGCAGCCCACCCATTAAGTTTAGAGCCCTTCTGAAATTTTCGGCCAACATATAGTGCTGAATAGACTGCCATGTCACACTGGCCTACTTTTCATTTTGTTCTTTTTGACTAAACAAATTCTCAAGCAGGGGGTTCTACTTGCAAAACAAACAAGCAATGTCCCTGAAGCACAGAGAGCTTTTTTCCTGTAGGTGTGATATTTTTTTTTTTTTTGTATTTCCAACTGCTGTGCCTTTCAAAGCTTTATGAAAAGAAAACAAACAGGATCAGAAGGGCGACCTGTACAGGGCAGTCCTTTTGATGCAGTTATGCTAGTGAACTAGTGGTGGCTCGGCCACTGACAAAGGGATAATTTGGTGGAACTGGTTGAGATTCTATCTCTGGAAAACTGGAGGCTTCCGCCCTTCTACATATTGGTGGGGATACTCGAGTACGGTAGAATGGCACATCTGCCAGTTTATGATAGATATCTTGTTCCATCACACTCTAAATTAGGCCCTAACTCTGTAGATGAAATTTATAAACAGCCCTAGAATTTCCTGGTAATGTACATTTTTGAGTGACCTCTACTGAGCTCTAAATCCCTCTGAAAATTCCATAAGTAATTTTCTCAGCTATTTATCTTTACATGAATTGTCTGGTAAAGACTGGGTCTACCTACCGGTAGTAGGGCCCACCTACTCATATTGTATTATTTAATCCTTACTATCTACTTTATTCTCTAAAAAGAAATTAGGAGTACTCGTACATTACTGCTGGAATTAAAGTGCATGCCAAGAGCAATACAAGAGAAAGTCACATTAAAGTGTCAGTAAGTGCTCCAGAGTGAAATGGAAGGGTGATGTGAGGTGAGGTGATGTGGGCACAACTATGAGATAAGATGCAATGTTCAGGGAAGCTTTAAAGGGGTAAGACTTACTTTGGGTACCCCGATGAGGAGAGAATCCCCCATATCTATTCGCAACAAACACCAGGGTCTGAAGCATTATCATAAAATCCTGCTGACAGTCAGTAATGAACTGCTCAACTGAATGTCCATTCAGCTCTCTAGCAATTCCAGCAGCAAATGAAGCACTGAAATAGGACCACATTTGCTGATCTCGAGCGGATGCTTAATTTGAGCACTTAACCTAAGCACCAGGGATGGTGAGCTCTACAGACACAGGGTAGACAACCCGTGGAAGTGAATGGAGAGCTGCGAGAAACCTCATGGAAATCTGTTCTGTAGCTTTCGAGGCGCTTTTCTGGTGATTTTTAAAATCTGTATAAAGTCGGAAATCTGCTCAAAATCCAGAAGGAAATCTATGAAGAAAAGAGTTCTGACTTTTTCAATGTATATCCTTTCTTTTCAATTTATGCTTGTGAATTGCTCTAATAGTGCTCATGACTGTAAGAACTGGTGTATCTGCCTACATATATCATTTCACTGCCTAACCCTTCCCAATGGAAATCCCTGCCTTTGTGACTGCGGTGCCATCAGGCTCTGACTGGTCATTATTATCTTTTAGGTTCATTCAAAGTCAAGTAATAAACTTTGCACAATCTTTGCCCCACCTAAGTCACCTATTTGCTGTGAAACTGGATAGGTCCTTAATCACAAGAATGCCTGCAATCATGCCTAAAGCTGTGTTTTGTTGTTGTTACCGGTACATTGCCCTTTAATATTCAGGCAGTCATTCTTTTAATTGCGGTGCTCTATATTCCTGTGCCTCGTTGCATGTTAATGTGCAGCATATTTTACTTTTTCAGCAACTGTGTTTACCTTTTGCACTCCAATAACTAATCTAATAAACGAGATGAGGCAAGACCAAAGTGGCACTATAAAGCAAAGTAATAAATTATAAAAGTACACAACCCGACAAAATGGCAGTGGTTTCATAGTAGGTAATAAACACGTATATTTTTTTCTTTTAAATTATTGTATGTAATGTCTGGATAATTTTTACTTAAAAATCCATGAAACCTGCAAATGTATGTGCAATACAGAATCTTTGCGGCTTTCTTAATATTAACGAAAATGGAAATCTGTATAATACTTGTTTTATAGTACACATAGGGCCATATTATCAAGGAACGGCGCTAACATGATCGCCACTTTAGCGGCAGGAAACTGCCGCTAAAGCGGCGATATTGGGCTTGATAATATGCCCTTGAGAATTCCTATAGAAGCCCATGTTCTGGTGTGAACCTGGGCTTCTATGGGACTTCACAAGGGCATATTATCAAGCCCATTATCGCCGCTTTAGCGGCTAAAGCGGCGATAATGTTATCGCCGTTCCTTGATATTATGGCCCATAGTTATGGAAAATAACAACTTCCGTGGGGGCTCAAATAACAAATAACTTGTGCAAACACCGGAGATCTATTGTTATATCTTGGCAAATATTAATTGCAAGCTTCAAATCAGTGAACGTTTCGGTTGCAAAGATTTATTCCAAATATCTGACTATTCAAATGATTGTAATTTATAGGTTACATAGGTTGCAAAGTATAATATATTCCGAGTCCTGTTTGAGGATAAAAGTCCGCCCCTGAGTAATACATGTTTTTTAAATTTTTAGGTCTGGCTTGTCAGTGCAGCGGTCTGCAAGACACATATTTACCAGTTCTTTAAAATATGCATCTGTTGGGCTTTGGCTCCACCCTTAGCAATTCTTCTCCTTCGGGAAACAGCCTTTACTATGCAACCGTTACAACGCATGCCATTACATCGCACGCCGTTGCAACGAAAAACGTGTGCAGCAGTGGGTAGAAGGTGTTGGATTTAACTCCAACACCTTCCCTACTGTTGCACACACTGGAGTTGGAATAGAAAATTAATCTATTCTAACTTCCAGCAGTAAAGGTTGGCGTTGCAACGGCATGCGATGTAGTGGCATGCGTTGTAATGTCACATATTCGTCATTCTATTGGAAAACATGAGGGACTATTAGACCTCTGGAAGATGCACTGTTAAATGTGTCAGCCTTAGAGTGTTCTTTCCATAGACTTTTTGTCCTACTCTTTGTTTTTGCTAAATTTATTTTTTTAGGGTCTTAGGACTCTGCACACTTTACCAATGCAAACCAGTGCTAAAGTGCTTGAGCTCTCTCCATTACACTAGGTAAAATTGGTTTACACCCATTTGGCACATTTAATTTACGTGTACGTCCCTAGTAAAGTGGTACTGGCTGTACCATAGGTCTGTAAATTAAATATACTAGTGGGCCTGCATCACTAATTGTGCCACCCGCTTAAGTAGCCTATCAAACCTGTCTCAGGCCTGCCATTGAAGCATGTTTGTGCATTTTTAAACTGCCAATTCGATCTTGCAAGATAAACCTCCCTTTCTAATACTAAAGTGTCACCCCTGGGGCAGGCCCTACACACCCAGAGGCAGAGTGCACTGTATTTAAAAAGCTGCACATGTACTTTTAAGTTTTACGTTCAAGTTTTCCAGGTAGTGAAAAGCTCCCAAATTTGTTTTTCACTAGTGCAAGGACTACCTTTCCCATTGGGTAACATCAGGTTCCCTTATTATGTTTAATAGGTGGTAAAGTCCAATTGGGAACAGGTAGGAATGTCGAGTTTGGTGTCTAAAGAATTGTAATCTAAAACCTCCTTTAATGGTAAAGTTAGATTTTAAGTCACAATTCTGAAAATGCTACTTTTAGAAAGTTGGAATTTTCTTGTCCCAACAATTTGGTGCCTGCAGCCTGCAACCTGAGCCACATGATTAGGTATATCTGGCAGTTGGTCTTTGTGTATTGGTCCCAAACAGTGAGACTAGGTGGAAATAGGTGTTCGCTGTATGGGTCATCTCTCATTTGATGAGGGGGGGAGTTGTCACCTACTACACTTGCACATCACAAGGGCTCTGCCTGAGTACACTCTCAAAGGTTTCCCAGTAGTCTTTTGTGTCCCCAGAAATACTGGGGCCAGAGCAGGGAGGCAGGAAATTCCAAACAGCTATGAGGTTGGAAAATCTCCAGAACCTTCACCTACTTCAAAACCAGCACCAAGTATAAATATTGGACCCTCAAACCCATCTCCTGGACCTGTGGATACTGCAGAAGAAGGACTCTGCTGCACTGCTTCTGGAGGCCTACCCTGCTTGCTGAGAAGGAAGATCGAACCTGGACCCTTCATCCCAGGTTGAGGTGACTCCAAGGGTCAGCTGACTGACCTCCTAATCTGAGCTACAGGGACATAACAAGCTCCAGAGGCCTCACTACATCTGCCCAGCTGACCTGCTGCCTGGACCTACAACTTGAAGAACTGCCTGAGCCCTACTGGCCTCCCCTGGAATGAATTTCTGATCCCTAAAAGGTGCCCCTCAGATCTTGGACCCATCCTGGATCCTGGTTTGGCATCAGTTGGGCTCCCCCTTCACGAAAGGGAGAAATCCTGAAGTTTAAGGCTCTTTGTGACCACAAATGGACCTGCTCGTGCCAAGATCTTGTCCCCCATGCCGACCAACAGCTCTGGTGAACCTGACTCTTCATGCTACAGTAACAGCCAGTGCCAACTGGTAATGCGAGATCTGCAATTTGCGCTACAGCATCGACAGACCACAGTGACCACCAATGCAAAGCTTCAGCCATGACACTCTGTGACGCGCAACAGAATCTTTGTGCTACAACAATGACCATCCATGAGGCCCAGCCTGCTGTTCGTGTTACATCTACAACCATCCACGACGCCCTCCCTGCTCCTCATGGGCTCCTGAACTGCGAACTAGACTCTGCATACTAGACTTTAGAAGGCAACTCTTTCAGTGAGACTAGACTAGTGCTGTATCAGTCCAATGCTCCAGCGCCGTCAGCCAGAAATTGTGACTTTCACTGAGTCTCGGTTGAACTGATAATCGTGAATGGCACTTTGCTCTTTTAGGCGCTATACTAAAACTAAAACCACACATCTCCAGTTCTACTGATTGGATTTTTGTTGTTTTGGTCGAAAATTATTTATTACACTTTACTCTATTTTTCTCTATTCTTCTTTCATTTGGGATTTTTTGGTGTTTTCACTTTACATTGTTTGTGTTCTTCATAAATACTTTACACAGTGCCTCTAAGTTAAGCCTGACTGCTTTTGTTCCAAGTTACCAGTAGGTTGAGCGCAGTTTGATTTTGAGGATTGCTTGTGTTTCACCCTGTCAAAAAGTGGGGTTTCAGCTTGAGTGGGATTTCACCCCCCCTCATCCAGTAACCCAAATTCCTAAAAATGCTCAATCGTCATGCTGTTTCTCAGATTCAGATTATTTTAGCTCCTATTGATTGAATAGGAATGATAATGAGTGATAATATTATTGGGCAGAGGTGCTTTTAACCAAGTAAGCTAGCTTCCAGTCAATACCTACGCCAAAGTGAAACAGGATATTTGGAGGACAATGGCTAGCAGTGTTTACACATTAAAAAAAATACTTTATTGTATTTATACTTTTATATAATAGCAAGTACGCTCAGACCTATATGCCAATTTATGGCAGATGAACATGAGATTATGACTAATGTCTATACCAGAGGCCAATGTCCAGCAGGGTCTAAACTACTGGAGTGGAGGGGTGATGTGGGCAACATAGGTGGTCACATGGAGCAAACTACAACATCTGCGAACACCTGAGATAAATCTTAACACAGATGCAGTCCGGCCAATCTGATAGAAAGGGTAGACATTCAAATCAGTTTTCCTCTGGCACTGTGTATAATCTGAGGCAAGCACTAGAGTAAATGTTTCTGAGAATATGATAGAAAGGATTGGTATTCATTTCTGAGATCCCACTGGCTCTGAGTGTGATCTGAGGCCACCGTCATAGATAGACTACAGAACTTGAAGCACAATATGCCTCATAAGGGCTACGGAAAAGCAGAGGTGGCTTCTCTGTTATGGCTCGCCGCCCCACTGAAAAATAAAATGCTAATAAAACCACTTCATTATCATTTTATTTTTTATTACTCCCTTCCGAGGTTAGGGCGGGGCCATGCTGCCGAGCATCACGCTGCAGGAGTAATGCTTGGGCACTTGAAAGTATGCATGTCTGTTTGGCCGGCCGTCTCAGGCTGGCCAAACAGACATGCGCACTCATGTTTCTCCAACTCAGTTGTGTTGTACAGCTGGGTTGGAGAAAAGCCCCAGGCTCCCTGGGCTTGAGCGAGCCTCAAGTCAGCCCCCTCAGGCTAATTACTGCGCTACTGGTATTACCAGCATGTGAGCAGCGCCGCTGGTATTACCAGCATGAGAACAGCGCTATTGGTATTACCAGCATGAGAGCAGCGCTGTGATTGCCACCTGGGAGCCCGTGCAGCGTGACCAGCGTCGGAAGAGGAGCACCGAGGCGGCAGGAGCAGGTAAGTTTTATTTTTTATTATTTTCCCCTCACCCTTGTCTCCAGTCTCTCCCTCCTGTGTTGCTTCACTACTCCAAAATTAGAGCAGCCGCAACTGAGGAAAAGCACTGTATACAATAAAGTACAATAGAAACAAAGCCAATCGGTCTCATCTTTTAAAAGAAATGCAGGCTTGCTAATGCTGTTTACCAATGGCTTTCTACATCGGCAAAAAGAAAAAAAAGAAGAAATTATTTGTACACCTGCGTCCGTCATCCTGAATGCATTTCTATGAATCATGACGTTACGGCGACCCAGTAGGATGAAGACTACATTTTATTTACCATTTGGTGATGCATACCTTGGAGACGCAAATTAAAAAAAATATTTTTAAATGTGCATGAAAGCGCCTTTTAACATTAACATAAACAAAAAAGGAGTTAGAGGACCAACAGAATTCTATAGGTCACATGAACCCAAGAATGCACCTAAATCATTTTTTTTTTTTTTAATCTTTTTTTGTCCTCATGTGCTGCTTTCCACCCATTCTATCTGTGTAACGCCCAAGGGTGTAGATTATCTTATATTTAAGGAGGACTGCTGAACAGAAAGCTGGAGAAGAGACGATACAAGATCCTCACTCCAACTTCCTACCGCAGAATTCTCCAAAAGATAAAAAGCAACTTAATCATAGGACTGGAAGTCTCCATCAATACAGTACTTCAATATTAAACCGATCCTCCCCCAACCCATCACCCATAATGATCAAAAAATAACAGCCAAAATCTGTGCTTCTTTTTCAGGGGAACTACCATGTCCAATTTACCAATGTCTCTCATAGCTCTAATCCACGTGAGATCTGTAGGGGAGTCAGGAGAAACCCAAAGTTTACAAATTTCCCTTTGGGCCAACAGTATGGCATAAAACACCAATTTTGCTCTATCGTCCAAGCCCTTACCTTGTAGATCCATTCTACCTGTAATAATATTCTCAGGGCTTACCTCGATCTTTTGGTTGAGAATGACTGACAAACATTTACTTACAGCATCCCAAAAGATCTTGATCGCCGGGCATGTTGCAAACATGTGAATATCATCTTCATTTGGACTATTACATTTGGGGCATCTTACATTACCACCTTCTTTAAATTTTGCCAGCCGCTTTGGAGTCCAATATGCCCTGTGGAGAGTGAACAAGTGGTTTCTTCTTAAATTCGCAGGTTTAACCAACTTATATAGTGTCGACATAGTTACTTGCCATTGGTCTTCTGTCGCGATCCTTGGCAAGCTCTCTCCTCCGGCAGGAGAAAAGGGCCATCTTCCAGATCAATTATAGCCCAGTACCATGTTGCCACTTCTTTTTTAAAACAGGCTTCCAATGCCAGTTTTGCCTCAAAGTCATTATAGCGGCCTATAAGATGATTTTTCCCAGTGGCCCAGCTTTGAATTTGAAGATATTTGAATTTAGAAAACTTAGGACCCCAGCTTAAGTCACATTCAAACCATGGCAGCAAACAACCATCGACAAATAACTCCCCCCATTTCTGAGGACCCTCTAATTTTAGAGTCGTTGCCAGGGCATCGTTAGTCCAGCTTGGAGCTCCCGGAGTTTCCCAAATTGGTGCATTCACACTAAAGTATGGAATTTTTGTGGCCCTTCTAACGCGATACCAGACCGTAGCCAAGTCTCTCAAGACCTTCAGTCTTACTTTCTTGAAAAATTTCGGGTCTGAAAATTTATACATGAAACCAGACGGCTTGACCCCCTCAATTCTTAACAAAATTAATAGTAGTTCCCCAATCGCTGAATTTCCTGGCGTTCTCAAGAGCATTCTATAGTTTTTGAGCAGAAAGGCCCAGGAATAAATTTGAAAGTCCGGAGCTGCCAATCCCCCCTTAACATGTTTCCTCCTTATCTTTTTCCACGATAACCTAGACCCCCTGAAAGACCAAATAAATGACCCAATCTCACTTTGCAGCTTCGTTAATCCCTTTTTTTCAAACATCAAAGGGATGGAGTCAAATAAAAATGTTAACTTAGGAAGCACTGTCATCTTAATCAAATTTACTCGACCAAAAATAGTGAGAGGAAGATGTCTCCAACCCTTCATTAAACTCAAAATATCCTTCACAGTTTTAGCCAGATTAGTTGTTGCAATTTGTGAGATATCCTGTGTTATTTGCACCCCCAAATATCTTATCTGTTTTTTCGGAATTATAAGGTCTGTCTCAATGTTCCACAACATGATTTCCGTTTTGTCAGCATTCAAACGGTAACCTGAGACTAATCCGAAGTTATTTGTAATTGTTTCTAACTTAGGTAGAGTTTGATTTAAATCTGATGTTAAGATGACAATATCATCGGCATAGAGTCCAATCTTCTTAACCCAACTTTGAAATCTAAAAGGGGGGATGTCATCGGTCTCCCTAATTCTGCATGCCAATGGTTCAATGTATAAATCAAACAGAAGTGGGGACAGAGGACAACCCTGCCTCGTCCCTCTCATTACCTTAATATTTTTGGTTAAAACTCCGTTGACTAGTACCCTTGAAGTAGGGGATTGATAGAGGGACAATAAAGATAGACTGAAATTTTTCCCCATTTTAAGATGCATGATTACCGCCTTAAGGAAGAACCAATTTACACGATCAAACGCCTTAGCGGCGTCCAAGGCAACAATCGCTAGAGGAAGTTTTCGGTCAGTAGCGACATCAATGCTTGTTATAAGAGAGAAGGTTAAATCTTTAAGAAACCTGCCCTTAATGAACCCCTTTTGATCCTCATGTACTATTCCTGGGATCACCTTCGCCAACCCATCTGCTAAAATCTTAGCATATAGTTTATAGTCCGTGTTCAATAGTGAAATTGGTCTATATGAATCCAAATACCTCGGTGACTTCCCAGGTTTGGGAATTACAATAATGTTGGCCTGATTCCAGGAGGCCGGGAGCTCTACATTACCTAGAAAGACCTCATTAAATACCTTTAGTAATAACTGTACCAAACTACCAGACAACATTTTATACACCTCAACCGGGAGGCCATCTGGGCCCGGTGCTTTGCCCTTCTTAGCTGATCTAATAACCAAATCTAATTCCCCTTGTGTAATCTCCTGATCTAACATATTTTGTAGGTCGTCAGTCACAGGTCGTAAACAATTTAACCATTCATCTATCTCCTTCCTGTCTGGAACCATATCCTCCCTGTAGACCTCTGCATAATAATTAAAGAAAGCATCCACTATGTCATTAGTCTCTGTAGCTATGACACCTGATGGTTCCACTTTCACTTCCTTAATTATGTTCCTTGTCCTGTCTGTCCTGGCTTTCCAGGCAAGTAGTTTGCCTGATCCCTCCCCATACTGAAAATTAGCTAATCTAGAAGCAAACCATTTCTCTTTTACCCGATTGTGAACAACTAGAGTTAATTTCTCTTTCAAATCCAGCAATTTCTGAATATTCTCATCTTTTTGTAAACTATCCCTATAACTATTAACAATATCTGCTTCCTCTTGCCTAATTTCTTGTTCTAAACTTTCAACCTCAAAGAAATATTTCCTTCTTTTGCTGGCCCCAATAGCACCTAATCTCCCTCGCAAAAAAGCCTTAGTTGTTTCCCAAACAATGTCTAGTCTAGCCGTACCTAAATTTTGTTCGATAAAAATTTCAAGTTCATATTGAAGAAACTGCATTGCTTCCTCATCATATAAAACTGTACGGTCCAAACTCCATACTGACTCTGATTCACAAGTTCCAGTAGCAAGCTCTAAAATAACCGCCGAATGGTCGGAAAGATGTACCCCAACATGCATACTTTCTTTTACTTTACCCAATAATCTCGCATCAATTAGAAAATAATCGATTCTCGATCTATGGCGATATTTTTTATTAAAGAAAGTAAATCCCAGCTTCTGGCCTGCCCTAAGTCGCCAAACATCACACAGACCAAATTGCTCCATCAAACCTTTTAATTTAGAAGCCATTTTGCTATTTACATGAGCTCTGCTACTCGCCGACCGATCTAATCTGGGGTTTAATACCGTATTAAAGTCTCCGGCGAAAACTATAAAACCCGTAAGAGACAGCATCTCCTTAGCTAACTCTTCTAATGAAGTCACATCATCTTGGTTTGGACCATAGTACCCAATTACATTGTATAATAAACCGGCAATCTTAATATTCACTATCAACCACCTACCCTTGGTATCTGCCTTTTTTCCTTCAATCTGACACATTAATCCCTTCCTAACCAACACTATAATGCCCCTTGTTACAAATGTCTGTGGTGTGTAAAACATAAAATCTAGCCAACGAAGTACACCAACAAATTTTATACTCTCTGCCTCTGTTAAATGAGATTCTTGAAGAATAATAATGTTTGCCGGAGAGTCTTGCAGATATCTCAAAATCCTATCTCTCCTAGATTTAACCCTTAGGCCATTTACATTCCATGACATCCAGATAATTTGGTCTCTACCCATAGTTAACCTCACCCCTGTTTGCTATCTCCAACACCCAGATGCTAAAGCAACTCATGAGAACTGTTTTAATATTTAGTGCCCTCTCCCACCCCCTCAATTTCCCTACCCCCACCCCCAACCCTCCCACCCTCCTACCCCCAAACCCTGAACCTTCACCCGGGAAAACCCACCCTCTAACATTAGGCCCAACCTAGGCCTAACGAGTGCCAGGACGGTAAGCGTTCTGGAATTGTTATCTAATTAGTCACATCAATAATCTGTAGCTGCGTTCTTTTATAAACCTCCTGAAAAGTCGCTGGCTTGACACACTTCCAAAAAATTATCAGCATCTTCCACTTCTCTAAATATATGCATCTTATTGTTCCACATAACTTTCAAAAACGCCGGAAATTTTAATTGAACCGTAGCTCCCAGTTTCCTGAAAGATTCAATCCTCTTACCCAACTCCCATTGTCTGTTTGCTGTTGCTGCTGAAAGATCTGACCTTATCTCAATTCTTGCCCCATCAATATTCAAATGACCCTTCTTCAAAGCAGTCGCTAGAATTTTCTCTTTTAACCCATAGGTCAAGAAATTAATCAAAATCTTCCTAGGTTTCAAGCGATTGGGATTTAATCTAAAAGGATCGCGATGCACCCTCTGTATATCCTGCAATAACTCTTCTTCAGTCTCATTCAGCTGTAACTCCGTTTTTAATAAGTGCACAATAAAACCCTTTAAATCACCCTCTTCCTTCCCCTCTGGAAGCCTCAACATTTTTAGATTGTTTCTTCGCTGCATATTCTCCAATCTTTCCAGCCGCTCCTCGTAAACCTTTTCTCTGACTTTAACCTGCGTTAGCTCCTTACTATTCTCCTCCAGTTTATCATGCATAACCTTAACCTCCATCTCAAGAGTGGCTGTGTGCAGATTCAACTCATCAAACTTAGCTTCCAACAGACCGACTGCCTCCCTAATTCCATCTTGTTTAGCCTTAGACTCCTCAAAACCCTTATGCATATCTAAATCAAGCTTTTTTAACAAGGCGATAACAACTGTATCTGTATGGGCCTCCTCTAACATGATAGCACTTGAAGAATTGTCCTGTAAATCAGGAAGAACAACCGTAGCGTCTGAATCACCCAAACTAGAAATATCTATTGGGACCCGGGGCTCCTCGTTTGCTCCCAAATCCAGGTTACCTGCCTCCATCTCCAAAAGGTTATATCTGTTAGGAGAGAGATAGTCAGTCCAGTCGTCTAAACTACCTTTAGACCCCGCTGAATCTGGATTCGTTTTTGTTTTTTCTAGACCTGCCAAATCTACTAAACTCTGGCCTCTCGTGAGTATAAGAGTCTTAGGGACTGGTTTGAAGTATGCATTCAGGGAAGGATTAAAAGTTGTCTTCTTGCCTAGTGCCCTCAATTTATGAGTTTGCCGGGTGTATTTTTTTGTATTGCTAGGAAGTTTGCTGTTTGTTTGTGAATCACCACCATCCCCTCCCTTTAACTGAATTATGCTTCTAAGCGCATAGCGCTTACTAGTTTTTTGCGCTGATTTTAATTTTGATTTGAGAACGGTATCAGGCTCCCCACCTTTTTGCTCGTTATTGCCAAGTAGCGTATCAGCTTGAAACTTCGTGGAGGAGGGTGGGTTTGCTGCTTGTTCGCTGGCTGCTCCCCTTCCTAGCGCTCCACCCACGCTAAACTGGAGTCTAGAAGCTGCCCGTCTCCCCCTACCTCGTTCGAAAACCGCTCGACTCCAGCGTCCGGACCCTGCTGCTCGACTCGCTCCGCTTGCCGCTGTGGTGTAATCCTGCGGCGCCACCTCCGGCAACCCCGCCTCCGTGGCAGCCGGGATCTCAGGTGCGTGTTGTTCGTCCGTAGCGTACGCGTTCGCGCTCGTCATGCACTACGGGTCAGTTCCACTATATTTTTCCAAAATTTTGCTGCGATAGTGCTCCGATAGTATAGGGACACTAGTTAGGGATATTAAAGGGCTTCACCAGACACTCAAAATGCTTCCGCCAGCGCCGCTCAGATCACTCGAATCACTCTCATCCAGCACGCCACCTTACAGCACTCACGACCAGACTCCTAGCTGGCCGCCATGTTTTCCCCCCGTGAGTCAAGAATGCACCTAAATCATGATTTTCTAGGCATTGAACAATTCTGAAAATTTTAAACATACAATTTTATCTGAAACAAAAAAGAGAAAAATCCTTGCACCATTGAAGTTGGCTAACCCCTTTTGTCTAGAATTAAAGTGGGGGCTGAACAAAATCTTTTAGACAATCTGTGTTAATTATCTGCTGAAGTTGCTTTGTTAATCATAATGTTGATGTATGCAATGATAAGTGTATGTACAAAAACAAAATCAAATCACTGTTGTCGAAATCTCCAAATATGACCTTGTCATCAACCCTGAGTAAGAAATACATGGTAAGGCAGGCCCTGCGCCCTAGGCCTTAGGCTACTGAATGACAGATCACAGGTGGGGTGGCACATAAACAGCAGGACAAACGCGTGAACAGGAAAAACCCAGATTTGTCCCACAGATAAGCAGCGACACAGTGGTGGCTCCTCCTTTCAGGCGGAGGAGTGTCGCCCCACTGCTCTCTGGGCAGTGCAAAAAAGAAAAAGAAAAATGATAAGAACACAATGTTTTTATCATTTTATTTTTCAGAGCTGATCCTGATGAACAGCAGCAGCCGGCAGGGAAGAGAAGTGGTGGGCATCCAGGTGTGTTGCACAATTGTGTAGAGAACAGCCCCAGGCATTGGCTGAGTGGCAAGCCTGGCCTCTCAGACCAATCACGACGCTGCTGTCATGCTGGTAATACTGTCACCGGCGTGACAGCAGCGTCGTGGTTGACTGTGTGCTGCCAGGAGTCAGGAACAGAAGAGGATGGAGGAGAGGTGGCGGCCGTACAAAGGTAAGTGGTCTTTTATTTATTTATTTTTATTTTCAATTCCCCACACTCCCCTCATCTCAGCTGCCCCATCACTTCTGGGCACCAGCAGATGCCACTGCAGCGACACCACAATGGTCCTGGGAGATTGGCCCAGGAAGGGCACACGTTTCTAAAACACCATAAAGGTAGATGCCACATGAAGGTAGGAACTCTCAGCCAATCAGGACACAGCACACACAGCACACACAGTGACCACACACTCCCCATGCTGGACATCTGGACATGTAACTCACTGGACCTCAATGTGTCCACGCAAGGCTGAGACCCCATCTGCATTTCCTATCAGGTGGGAGGAATTTATGGCTTCATGACTAGGCCCAGATTCACCTCCCAAAATAGGATTCATAAATTGATTTATGATGCTTCGAGAAATGTAGAAAAAGATGTTCAAAGCAATTGTACTTTGAGACAGTCCTCAGACCCCGACTCTGTAACTCTGCTCTTGGCATTAATGTTTGATTAAACCAACTGTTCCTGTTTTGCCAAACACCTCTTGTCTTTGTTTTTTCAAGGTAAATTTATATTCAACAGCTTTTTAAAAATAACATTCTTTCGCCAAAAAATGCCTTTATAGTATGTCAATACATTTCGACTTAGTAGAAGGAGATTGTGTGTGTCTGCCCATTAATTTGCAAGGAAATTCTTTGCTGTCTTGTTTTGATTTTTGTTTTTTATTATTCGATTTTTCTCCATGGTAGTCAGTACTACCATGGCAGCGAACTGGTGTTTCAACCCCTCCCTGGCTAGGTAGCCTGTGGCTTTTTCAAGGCTGCAAGATTAAAGAAACATTGTGTATTCTTGTCTATTTAGTGATGTCTTGGATTTAAAGGTGATGAAGTTCCTATGGCAGCTGGGTAGAGAATATATTTTCTCTTCCACTAAAATATCTTTATATCTCTTCTGGACATTTAATCTTTTTTCTTCTACCAAAATATCTATATATCTCTTCTGGACATTTAATCTTGTGGATGACTTCAATGAGAGGTTTTAAAGTGTGGAGCTAAACTGGAAGAATGTTATTGCATAATTTATGTGTGCGGAGAACCTGTTAAAATAAGTGAACCAGAGGCCGTATTACACATAGTGCTGTGGAGGTACAAATCTACATCCACTTTTTGTGGCCCTTGGGGCTCTATGGTATTACAGAAGGGGCCACAGATGCTTGTGCAGCCCCTTCTGTAATACTGATTTGCCTTATTATTACGTTGGTGCAGAGGCAAACATGCTATTAGAAAGTGCACTGAAAGCATGCCACAAAAAGGTGGCATACTATTAGTACACAACCTAGGTGCCCCCATCTGCAGGGGCAGCTCTAACTCCTCTTTAAAATGCAGGAGGGTCGCTGTCTGCACAGAGTGGCTTTGAAGCAGCCGCTCTGTATTTCACTGACTGCACAAGTGTGCAGCTGAGCTAGGGGCAGCACATTCGCTGTAATAGGGCTCGCTGTCCCGTTTGCGCCTGGCACACTTGCTCAAAGAAGCGCTGTGCCGCAAACAAGGCCAATGCGACTTATATGTAATATGGGTCCATTAGGGATTTGTGCAGACCTTGAGGGACAGTAGTATAAACAGGTATGATTTTCACCTGAGTTTCCATTTAAAACACTAGTAAGGAGCTGGGTGTCAAGGTCAGCATGGGCATATCTATCATAAGTTTGTTGGAAACATCTCTGTTTTAGGCTCTTCCATGTTTTGTACCACTTTGGCTTCTACTAGCTTTAACATACCTTCCCGGGTCGGGGTCAAAGACCAAGGACGAGCAGAATATAGTTGTTGAAATGTTCTTTGTATTCTATTACAACTTTACGATTATAAACAATAATAAATGTACACAGTAAATTAAATAGTAATGGATGGGAGGTCATTTGTGTAATAATCCCTCCATAACTATTATGGAGACCTTTCCAATGGACTTGGATGGACCCACTTCAATAAAAATAGATTATCGATGCAGTTGTATGGCCAGGGCTCCAGAGACACTGTCCCAAATACAATGCCAGCCCTGGGTACATGAAAAAACACAGAAAAGCGTACTTGGACATAATCTTCAAGAGACACTGTCACCAGAACTAACAAGGGAGGCCCCGGAGAAGGCTGGGAATGAAGGCGCCATCTTTTTACATTGCAGCAATTTCTTATCTGTGAATATTGTGGGGCCTGAATAAAGTTCAGGCTCTCAATCGAAAGCGGGCTTCATTGGCAGCTAAATAATGTTCTGACACGCATTATTCATGGGCTGTAGGCTTCACAGGCGCATCAATGCCTGCACGGTGCTATAAATAACCTGTCAAGAAATCAAGAATCTAGTAACAGCAACAAGACTCTTTTTGTCACATATCACGCAAAGGCGATGTTTACACCAAGGCGAGGAGAGATTCGAATTACATTCACAAGTGAGTTTCCATGGGCTGCAACTGTGCGGGATATTAATATGGAATGTTTTTACATTTATTATCAATGCTTGCCTTGCCTCGGTGACGGTTGATTTATAGAACAGTCGCCTTGCATATGATGAACAGATTAGCTCCATCAGACCAGAACTAGAAATGCAGCGCCCCGCGGTTTGGAAGGGATATCAATTCGCCACAAAATGCGTGCACTACAACTGTTTCTGATTTGGTGCATATCTGACAGATTCTCACTCTGCACTGACTCTGCCGCGTTGTTTGTAAGGCAAGGTCGTATGGCTTTGCATTGCATTTTGTTCTGCATAAAATTTAAACTTCCTTTTAGGTCTGGCGTTAGCCAAGACCTTTTAACTAAAATTGTATGTGTAATATTCTCATGGGAATTTCAGGCAGCCCTCTTTATCCTTCGCTCTGTTATCGTGTCATTCATATTTTGCTTCCATGCACTACATGATACTGCAAGGGGCGGTGGCTCCGCCCACTTCAGGCACTGGCTACCTTCAGTGCCAGTGTGTGCTTTTTGATACCAATAATATCTTTGCTTTCAGTCAACGTTTTTTGTTTAGATGGACCAGGGTTAAACAGCTTCACTTATAATGAAGATTTGCTAAAACGATGACAAAACAAAACAAGCACAAGCAAAGGCAAACAATTGGCAGGCAACTGCAGACCTATTTGACTTTGGCAACGCTTGTTTACTTTAAAGAAAGGATGTTTGGGATGCTCCGTGAAACACTGATGTCTGAGTTTTCTACGCCATCCTAGTCATCACCAAGCAGTCATTAGCTGCAAAGTGGGCCTTCCACGAGTACTTTTACCAGGGCTCTCTAGCACACACATTTTTACCTTACAGCCCAGGAGGAGGAGCTCACCCATAAGGTGTTTGCATTCGCTTGGTAATGTGATCTCAGCCTCCTTGTTTAATTAAGGCCACGGGGAATCACAGCACACTAGCTGATACAGCGATGAAGTCAAGTTATAAACATGGGGTCATTTAGACCGTCACAGTAACAGCCGATGCGCTAAATCCCCTAGTACAAATGAGATTTGAGAAGTAGCGATTGCAAATGGTATTTGCACCCGTTTTTTACATATTATTGCCCCCAGTGCATTGGTTCCCACAGGCTATTACCACCACCAGGATAAGCATGGTGGTAAGTGCTTGTTCAAACACAGGTGTAAGTGCAATTTGTGATGTTTAAAAAAAAAGCTGCACGTTTTGTTTTACCATATCCACTCAAGTCCAAGAACGCAGGCAGAGTTTTAGAGTAGAACAAGTATGCAAGGTCTGTTGAGGGTAAACAATTTATCTCAGTTTATCAAGGATCTAACCACACATCATGAAATCTGGAAGCACAATACAAGTTATTTTCAAAGTATTGGCCTTCTAAGTCATTATAAGGGCCTGCAACTGACTCCGAAAGATCTCAGAAAAAGTCCTAGGGGCAGAAATTGAAGGTAAAGGGAGGTATATTATCTTCCATTGTTCCTCTGACAGGTCTCAGAAAGTCTGCTCGTAGCAAGCAGGGCATATATGTGTCTTCTTCTGGGTGAAAAGTGATGCTAAAATGCCAGTGGACTTAGCAAGTTTTAAAAGAGAAATTAGAAGAATGCCATCAATAGATGGAGGGAGACACCTCCTAAAACACTTCCACCTACCCTTCTTCTGCTTTAACCACCCGGGAATATACCTTTGTGTCCAGCAGCACTAAAATGCTTCCATAGTCATTTGTGGGCTGACCTCCGGGAGACATCTATGTGTCTAAGGAGATCTACCTTTCTCTCCAACCCTACCCACTACCAATCAGTTAATCCCAGTCCACTTTATTCTATTCTATTCAATTTTTTTCTGGCACTGTACAAGATGTCCTGCAGGACACAGGAGTCTTCCAAGGTGTCTCCCTAAAAAGGCCTCTATGTACAAATCTGTACTGATTCGCAAATTGACACCCAATCAGCTCAGATAACACTCACCTCTCCTTCTTCGGAAGATTAGGCTTCCCTATAATTTACCACAACATATCTATTTAGTAAAGTGAACGCACTGAAATAAAAGATGTTTATTGTTCCACAGCTCAATGATACTCATTCTATTGATCTCAGAAAATAAAGAGCTGAGTGGAACAGGTAGGATTTGAACCTTCGATAATGAGGTTGAACACACATCTTTGCAATGGATGCATTAATCCACAGAGCCACCACACCTGGTTGGTTTCGAGGAGGCAGCCTTTCAGCTGAAATATCTATATAAATCCATGTGATAGTCAAGATCTTAATGCATACCGCTGCAGCTGGTGCAGTGCAGGGGTCCAACTCGCCAGGGGCCACCCAGCTCTTAAAGGGGGCCCCATTAACCCAAGGCCAAAGCATATCTGTGAGAAATGGGAGACTCAGTGGCCTCATTATATTTTGCAGCATGCCATATAGTGCGTCAAAACAGACATGTGTGTCCTTGTTTTCAAGAGCAGTTCATGAAGGCTACATCGTCCAGCTGTTAGTGACTGCGGCACAAAGGCAGACATGAGACTACAGTGACACGTACCTGGTTGCTTGGTGAGTATTTGCAGAAAATAGATGTATTGATAAGTACAATGTTGATAACCCCACTAGCACCTCATGGTAACACACACATATTTATAATATTTAATAATCTGTTTTCATAAAGTGCTTCATACCGCACTACTGTCTTAGATTAGCTATAGGTGCAGAGGTTGTTTGAACCCAGGGATCCCTTTGGCGGTAGGACAAATGAAAGCCACATGAAGCACATACACATCGCTGCTCCTCATGGAGTTCCAGGAAAGGGAATATAATGCAAGAAGGGGACTTCTGACTCGTAGCTTTAGTAGCGAGTCTCTGTGGTAGCTAATCCTTATTACCTTTACCCCCTCACGAGGGCAAAAAGGTCTGGGCACCGGGTGCAGTCTGGAAGCAGATGGGCGCAGACGGGCTTGCCTTTGGCGTGCTTTTGGCACGTCCGCTTCAAGCGTCCAGTGCACGTCCGTGTGCACATGGCCCTTTTGTAGTAGTATCTAATCGAGACACTAGAATGCTGACTGCTAGAGTTCTCCCCTCCCTGGAGGTGCTCCCAGTGCCTACTTCCCTCTGCAACAATCGATCTGAACTGCTTGTGGCTGACCAGGGAAGCAGGAAATGCCTCAAGAGACAGAAAATGCAGAGAGAGAACAGGTAAGTAAGAAATTTAAAAATAACGCTGTTAAAATATTTAAAACAAAGATTACTGCCACCAGTGCTGCAGCCAACCTCGCAGCACTGCACCAGCATCCCTCCGCAGCCCAAGCTACTCGCTGTCCTGCAAATACTGGTGTCTGGAACTTTCCAACCCACCACAGCCAAAGTGGCAGGAGTATTCCAGGTATCCTTCTTTAGGATCCTCTCCACTGCCCTGGATGGCACCATAAGACTCACGCCCCAGTACCTCTATTTCCCAACACAGCGCGGCAATGATAGGAGAACAAGCAAGGCTTTTATGCCATTGTAGGATTCCCACATGAGTTGGGGCAATGGACTGCACACGTGCAACTTGTGCCTCCAGCAGCAACATCACACCTCTCTTTCAACAGGAAGGACTCCCATTCCATCAACATGCAGGCAATAGTGTGCCATCTGTCCTTGTGAAGTACCCTGGCAGTGCTCATGACTCATTCATCTTCTGGAATTCTGTCATCAATGAGTGCTTCCAGAATGGGGCCTATGGGAATGGCCTACTGGTTGCTAAGTACATCACGAGCACATGACAGACCACATGGCAGTCAATGATGCAGGAAAATGTTGACATATCAGTCTTGGGTTGAATTAGACAGTGCAGACGTAGTTGGTGTGGGCCTACATACTTGCACCATGCTACATGGCAAATGCGCAACACAATCCTACAAATTACACATGTCGGGACTGCCTACGCCACTGTGGGCCACAAGTATAAGTGAAGTTTGCTGATGGACTATCACTATTCATGATGCTCTGGTAGAGCAGCTCCCCAAATCATATAAATGTGGCAATGTAAAGTCCATCTGCATGACATTGCATGGCCCCACTGGTATGCAGTAAAGCAAGCCACACCAAAGAGTAGCATTCATTCACCATACTTTAAGCCTTTCCCATCCAACATCAGTGAGGATCTCACACATTTCCAAACAACCTATGTGAAGGGAGCATGGGACAGTGTGCAAATAGTGTACCTCCCAAGGGGAGGTGAAATGAGGACACATAATCACGTCTCTGTGTCATGTCCAAGTACTATGTGTCCAGCATTCCGCACAACACATTGGAGGAGGCAATTGCATAGATTGTGTGTTACAGGTACACCCTGTTTAAGCAAGGCAATCCCTGTGTCTAGTATGTGTTTCACATGTAAATCCTATGGTCATGAGGCATGAGATGTATCCCAGACCTGTGAAACTGAGAAACATTATCATATATGAACCTCACAGGATCATCTCTACCATGCACCATTATATAACTCATCATATACACACATTACATCCTATGTGCACACCGTTTTGTTGGGCACAAACCACTGCAGTACTCATCCAAGGCATCTGAATGGTTAGCAAGGTGCAGCATCATGCACATACTATATCTCCCATGACAGCCAACAATACAGTTCTCATGGAAATACTGTGCCTGTCTTGGTGCAATGCTGCACAGGTTCTGCTAGCTCAGACACAGAACCCTGGTCACTGATTCATGTGGAAGAGATAGCCTACACTGTCCATAAGCAGTGTGGCACTGTTGTGTAGTTAGTCTACCAGTTGCACTGTAAAGTGCAAAATTGACACATATCTATAACCCCTTATGTACTGTCACCATAATGGACACTGTCCACTGCCATGTCTATACTATCATGTCCCACATTGATATCCACTCACTATCCTTCCCAAGGCGGAGCACAGTGAACAACATTGACACCAACTCTCTATGCAAAATATGTGTGACTGAAGTAAGCACATCACCTGCTCCTGTTACATGTTGTGAAATCAAACAGGTATCAGTTCAGGAATGGCAATAGTAGCCAATAATAGATGTAATAGATGAATGTGAGACATGTGTCTACTCAATGGCAAATTGATTCTCTTTACTGGTGACAAATCATCACCTGCATGGCATTGGCACTCATCAGAATGACAAATAGTAAGTGAATCAAAGAGGACAGCACACCTGTATGTGTAGTACAGCGTCAATCATTTCCAATCCCGATTTACATGTATGCCACACAATGTCATAGCAAATCTCTTACAGTAAGCAAGGTGACATAACAGATTGGAAATTAATGTTGGTTCAAATCATTACCCTTAACTAAAAATACACCTCCTTTCTTTGCAGCAGACTAAGAATACGTTTTGCTGCTGTGTGTCACGACTCCTCTGAAGAACCCACAAACAGAAGCCCAGCTGACCTACAACCCTGCCCTATGCAGCACCAGGCTCATCATTAAGCGGACATTTGGGTGCCGATCACGATCCGGTAAAAAATTCCCCCGTGCGACTCGTATCGGGTCTTTTTACCGTACGAATCGTACAAGTGCCGTACGAACTGGCAATCACGATTCGCATGGTAAAAAGTCCATACGACCCGCACCGGGAATCATTCCCCACACGTCCTCGGGTCGGAAAATGTGTCCGACACGTCCTCGGACGATTTACCTTACAAACGTAAAAAGCCAAGTCCGACCGAGGAATCACGATCCATCCCGTGCGTCCGAGCCTACAACCGTATGGAAAAAACACCGTCCGCACCGAACACCAATAGCAACCATGGAGACATGTGCCCGCATACGCGCCCAACACTCCCCCCAGCCCCCGTACGTCCGACACGTACCCCCCGTATATGTATACCCCCACCCGTCTATGTACACCCCAGTACGTTCCAGTCGTACCCCCACCCCAGTACGTGTCGTACCACCGTCAATGTAAACCCCCCACCCCTGTACGTGTCGTACCACCGTCTATGTACACCCCAGTACGTTCCAGTCGCACCCCCACCCCAGTACGTGTCGTACCCCCCGTGTACCTACACCCCAGTACGTTCGAGCCACACCCCCACCCCAGTACGTGTCACAGCCCCGTCTACCTACACCCCAGTACGTTCCAGTCGTACCCCCACCCCAGTACGTGTCGTACCACCGTCAATGTACACCCCCCCACCCCTGTACGTGTCGTACCACCGTCAATGTACACCCCCCCACCCCTGTACGTGTCGTACCACCGTCTATGTACACCCCAGTACGTTCCAGTCGTACCCCCACCCCAGTACGTGTCGTACCACCGTCAATGTACACCCCCCCACCCCTGTACGTGTCGTACCACCGTCAATGTACACCCCCCACCCCTGTACGTGTCGTACCACCGTCTATGTACACCCCAGTACGTTCCAGTCGTACCCCCACCCCAGTACGTGTCGTACCACCGTCAATGTACACCCCCCCACCCCTGTACGTGTCGTACCACCGTCAATGTACACCCCCCCACCCCAGTACGTGTCGTACCACCGTCAATGTACACCCCCCACCCCTGTACGTGTCGTACCACCGTCAATGTACACCCCCCACCCCTGTACGTGTCGTACCACCGTCTATGTACACCCCCCCACCCCTGTACGTGTCGTACCACCGTCTATGTACACCCCAGTACGTTCCAGTCGTACCCCCACCCCAGTACGTGTCGTACCACCGTCAATGTACACCCCCCCACCCCTGTACGTGTCGTACCACCGTCAATGTACACCCCCCCACCCCAGTACGTGTCGTACCACCGTCAATGTACACCCCCCCACCCCTGTACGTGTCGTACCACCGTCAATGTACACCCCCCACCCCTGTACGTGTCGTACCACCGTCTATGTACACCCCCCCACCCCTGTACGTGTCGTACCACCGTCTATGTACACCCCAGTACGTTCCAGTCGTACCCCCACCCCAGTACGTGTCGTACCACCGTCAATGTACACCCCCCCACCCCTGTACGTGTCGTACCACCGTCAATGTACACCCCCCCACCCCTGTACGTGTCGTACCACCGTCTATGTACACCCCAGTACGTTCCAGTCGTACCCCCACCCCAGTACGTGTCGTACCACCGTCAATGTACACCCCCCCACCCCTGTACGTGTCGTACCACCGTCTATGTACACCCCAGTACGTTCCAGTCGTACCCCCACCCCAGTACGTGTCGTACCACCGTCAATGTACACCCCCCCACCCCTGTACGTGTCGTACCACCGTCAATGTACACCCCCCACCCCTGTACGTGTCGTACCACCGTCTATGTACACCCCCCCACCCCTGTACGTGTCGTACCACCGTCTATGTACACCCCAGTACGTTCCAGTCGTACCCCCACCCCAGTACGTGTCGTACCACCGTCAATGTACACCCCCCCACCCCTGTACGTGTCGTACCACCGTCAATGTACACCCCCCCACCCCAGTACGTGTCGTACCACCGTCAATGTACACCCCCCACCCCTGTACGTGTCGTACCACCGTCAATGTACACCCCCCCCACCCCTGTACGTGTCGTACCACCGTCTATGTACACCCCAGTACGTTCCAGTCGTACCCCCACCCCAGTACGTTCCTGGCGCACCCCCAACACAACCTCCTAAGTACGGAGCGCACCCCATGCCCCAACATCACAACCGCATGTACGAGTCGTACAAAGCCACACACAAGGACCAAATCGTACAACCAAATGGCCCAAGTACACACCGTACACACGCTCAAAACGCACATACACAACAAGGACAAAACAAAACAACTCAACAATACACCATTCGAAAGGCACACAGCCACTAAACATGGCCAACAACCACTAAAATAACACAATCACTGACCTGCAACTGTCAAAAACAAACAGAGGCCCAATACACCACCACTCCTTATAACACACCCACCCAAAATTCAAACACTGCCACACCCACCCATGGACCAATAAAAAGGGCCCACACACACAAACCATGAGCCTTTGCAACAGACCCACTGCTGCCAGACACCACAGAACCAGACTACAAGCGACACCACATCTTACACTTGCACACCTTCACACGACCACCCTCACAAACACCCTCTCATCACATTCACACACACACACAACCATCCACACCCCCCCCCAACATCCACACACCCCCCACACCCACACCATCCCCACCCACACCCCTCACCATGCCCACTACCAAGAATCCAAAGTTCAGTCACCGAGAGTTGGAGGTCCTTGTTGATCAAATCCTCAGAGTCGAGCCACAGATCTTTGGAACATTGGTCAGAAGCACCAGCCAGGCAGCCAAAACAGCCATGTGGCAGACCATCGTCGATGCTGTGAATGCTGTTGCGGACACCAGGAGGACCAAGCAGGATTGCCAGAACAGGTGGTACGATCTGCGGAGGAGGGTCAGAGCCAAGAGACAGGAGGAACACGACCAGGCCAACGCCACCGGAGGAGGGCCCTCCCGCAGACCCGTACAGTACCATCCCTGGGAGGAGAGGGTGATGGCCATACTGCCGGTGGAGGCAGTTGAAGGAGTAGAAGGACTCCGAGACCCGGGTGAGTACACAAACAACGCACCTCACATGGGGGGAACTGCAACCACAACCAAAATTAATAACAGGCACGCAAACACCACAAGCCATCGCATTACTCAACCACACTCCATGAGCAGGCACATGCCACTGCTGCCACCATGCCCCATGCACCCAGCTGGACAATGTCAAGTCACAGGCCACAGAAGACAACAACACATGACACGGTAACCCGGATGGCGGGAGTGTGGGCACCAAGAATCACATAGTGCGACTCCAAAGCAGACAACAATGCCCTCTGCCCATATGGCCTAGGTCACAGCCAGACAAACACTGTGTCCCAACACAGGAATGACTTGCCAGCAAATGGCGGATGCCTTGCATCAACACATGGGGGTGAAGGCACTGTTTTGCACATGCCAGCAGCTAATGAACAGCCAACAGTGTGAAAGAGTGGCAGCACACACCACCACAGCAGCAGCGCACAGACATACAGCAGACAAAATGGGTGCCTGGAGATCAGAAACAAACTCACATCAACAGGCCAAGGGCCACTCAAAGATCTGCTAACAGTGTGTGCCCAGGAAGCTGGGCCAAGGTGACAGAGGGTGACACACGGAGGGAGGGAGAGGGGGACACAGAGGGAGGGAGAGGGGGACTGAGAGGGAGGGAGACACAGGAAGATGGACAGAGGGAGGAGGCTGACACACAGAGGGAGGGAGAGGGGGACAGAGAGGGAGGGAGAGGGGGACAGAGAGGGAGGGGGACACAGGAAGATGGACAGAGGGAGGAGGCTGACACACAGAGGGAGGGAGAGGGGGACAGAGAGGGAGGGAGAGGGGGACAGTGAGGGAGGGAGAGGGGGACAGAGAGGGAGGGAGACACAGGAAGATGGACAGAGGGAGGAGGCTGACACACAGAGGGAGGGAGAGGGGGACACAGAGGGAGGGAGACACAGGAAGATGGACAGAGGGAGGAGGCTGACACACAGAGGGAGGGAGAGGGGGACACAGAGGGAGGGAGACTCAGGAAGATGGACAGAGGGAGGAGGCTGACACACAGAGGGAGGGAGAGGGGGACACAGAGGGAGGGAGAGGGGGACACAGAGGGAGGGAGAGGGGGACACAGAGGGAGGGAGAGGGGGACAGAGAAGGAGGGAGAGGGGGACAGAGAAGGAGGGAGACACAGGGAGAGCAAATCAGTCCTTTGGTGTGTGGGAATGTCTGCTCGTCAGCAGGTGGACTGCGTGCATGTAGACAAGGGTGCCCAGTGCCAGAACCCCCCCTCTTCATCATGGCAAAACGCAGGGCCATGTTACAACCTGTACACGAGCACAAGGACAGCCACCTGCATCATATGAGTGTGTGGATCCACTCCATGTGCACATGTACAGTGCTACAAGGAAGGCGCAAACGCATAGCTCGGCACACATGCACACTCCACTGCTGACTGCAGTCACACTTGACGCAGCAAGTAAGACTGTGCCACACATAGTTAAAGGGGCCAAATTGGTGCCCAAGGGACACACACATGCACAAGTGCACTGTGAGTGGAATGCAAGACAGATCCTAATTCCAAGAGGAAATGTGCCAACTTTGTAACGGATGAAACATGGATGTTGCATGGATCAAAAGTAACATTGTCTCTCTCACACACAGGTCAACGTCGTGCTGCACCCCCCAACACTGGGGGGGAACACTCACAGGACCCGGATCTGCAGGAGACCGATCCCACCGGCAGCGACCACTCTCACCACTCTGCGGACGACCCCGACCGACCTGGCCCCTCTGGTGTCCAACCACCTGCAGCACCTGCGTCAGGTACAACCGTGCCAACCACCACCCCCACTCCTGCCACATCCCAGGAGACACCCAGGATCCCTGCCCCAACACCACAATGCAGCCAGGCTCGCCAGGAGGGACACGGTGTCCCGGGCACCCAGGAGGAGGCAGGCGACAACGCCAATGCCACCCCTCAGGGGTCCCGGAGACCCCATGTGCCCACAAGTGCAGGCCAGGCGCAAGTGGGCAGGGGTGGTGGGAGTGGAGAGCGGCGGAGGCGCGAGCCTGACCAGTTGGCTGGGGATCCGGTATTTTCCCATGTCCGTAACATCCTGGACTCATACCGGCAGGACACCACGGGCATGGCCCAGGTTGTGTCCGTCCTCGAGGGGATCAAGGTCCAGCAGGCCCAGCAACATGCGGAGCTAATAGCCTGTCTACAGCTACACCAACGGAGGATGGAGGACAGACAGGCTGAGCAAGTGACGGCGTCCCAGGGGATTCACGCTGAACTCCGTCGGATGGCCGACACCATGGCCGACCCTCCCTGTGCCAGAAGGCGGAGAACATCACCACCCACAGGGAGGGATCATGAGGAGGAGGAGGAAACATCCGACGGAGCATCCCAGACGTCGTCACGGCCTGCTGCTGAGGTTCCCCGCAGGAAGCCGGGTCGTCCACGGAAAGGACCGTGAGGGTGGCTGCTACATCACCATCTCCCAGGACACCTGGCCTGGCACCTGGCCCACTGGAGCAACAGCATCACAGCATCAAGAGACATTCTCTGCCACATGGCCCTGCTGGTCACTGGCTGACCAATGTTGACAAAGACTGTGGCATGGACTCTGAGGATTTCCAATGGCAAGGACACCAACTCCCCTACTGAACTTTGGATTCCCTAATCCCGGAAAGGCCCTCACTTGGCCCCCCCCCCCCAATAATAAATCACACTATTAAGAGTAGATGCCTGCTGGTAGCATTATTACCTAACATGTGTCTTGTACAGTCTAAACATGCCTGAGTCATCTGTTCACTTCAACCATCCACACCCTGGGGCCTGAGTCTGGCACAGGACACATGGGTCACAGTTTTCTAGGCAAGACAGACATGGAGCACCATACACACCCGTGATGGTCAGAACCAGCTGAGGGGGTGGCCGAACAACCGTGCTGACAGACACATTGAGTACAGCAACAGTCATGCGCAGAGGTCAGGGATCCTGGCCCGTGTCCTGGGGGGCACCCAGGTACGTGTAGACAGGTGGCAGAACCATGTCCTGCAAGCTTGAGTCCGGTGGATGCAGAGAATGGGGTCATGGACAACGTTGGATGCATGGGGATGGCACATGTCACAATACCCACACAGTCATGGACATCATGCCCATTACACAGTCTCAGCACACACACACAGCTTGCATCTTGCCACTCGACACATTGACACATAGCCACAATCAGGGAATACCATGCCAGACATGCAGGATGCACCGTGCCAACACACCAGCATTGACTGAGAAGGGGCACCTTGGAGGCATAGGGACACCTTTAATAGTCATGTGTTTGGGATTGCAGAGGCAACTTGAAGTACACATGAACACATCATGTGGAGTAACATGTGGCTCCAACACTGGCACCCCCCTTCTGCAGCACAAATGCGTGATAGCCATGGAACTGGCACACAAGTGTCGGATAATAGCTAAATACCCACAGCTGCTCACGGAGAGCCTGCCATACACCATACATCCGCTGATGTGGAAGTCCCACGCCATGTCAAGACAATGTTAACCGTATGTGTCCGAGGGCAGTGTCACACACATTGATGCCTTCATCACAATCCACCATCCCATCACTGATGACTGACAACCAGGCAGCCCATCTATTCAGGTGTACCCAGCTGCATGTCGTGTCCCATGGGGATGCCACATGTCTGCAGAGGACCCAAACCCCGACCGGGGCAGTGTGCACACATCGTGAACAACTGCCACACCCAATACATCCCAGATGCATCCCTTACCCCATGGAGACTTCCAAACGTGTCCGTGCCTGTAACGCTGAGTCAGCCCACGATGCCATGTCCATGAGGAATAGCAGTGCCACAACAATGCAACCAGCAAACGGCATGCGCAGGTACCTGGGGAAGAGAGACACACAAGAAGTCAGCCACAAGAAGCACAGTCACTTGCATGTGCATGTACTCGACACATGTATGTATGACAACATGCTAGGTCACAATTATGCCTGGGGAAATACTACCATCACTGCCACCATCACTCCAGTGACACACCCACACACACCTCTGACCCACGTGCCATACATGCAGGTGGAGACACACATCACAACGCATGCCACACGGGGACCAATGCGTGCACACTCAGACCCTGGTACTCACCACTAAGCAAAGAAGTCGCGTATGAGCCGAGTCCGGATGTCCTCTTGCGGCTCCACATCCTCCACATCACTAGCCCCATTGCCAAGCCCTTCGTCCTCCACGGGTGGATGGTCCTCGTCATCTTGATCCAGGATGAGGGGCACAGCTCTTTCAACTGCCATGTTGTGCAGCATGCAGCAGACCATGAAGATCTTGCAGACCTTCGCCGGGGCATATGGGAGTGCGCCGCCGGTCTTGTGGAGGCACCGGAATCGGCTCTTCAGCATGCCAAACGTCCTCTCTATCACTCGCCTTGTCCGGCCATGGGCGGTGTTGTAGCGGAGCTCGGCCGGCGTGATGGGGTTGCGGAGAGGTGTCAGCAGCCAAGGCATGTTGGGATAGCCAGCGTCCCCTAAATGGAAAGCACATGGATATCGTTAGAACAGGCGAAGCGGTAGTGCTGCTCGGCCAAACAGAATACAGGACAGACAGACTGTACCCACCAACAACACATGCACGTTCGTTGCGCAGCTGCATCATCATATCAGGCATCCCGCTACGCCTCATGATGTAGGCATCGTGTGCTGATCCTGGAAAACGTGCACAGACATGTGAAATCACCATGTTGGACAGACACACCACAAGGGCATTGATGGAGTGGTAGTGCTTCCGATTGCGGTACGCCACCTCCCGTGCGTGTGGTGGTACCAAACCTACATGTGTCCCATCTATGGACCCAATGACATGGGGCATCCCTCCCAGGGCATAGAAACCACGTTTGACCTCAGTCATCTGTTCAGGGGTTGGGAACTTGATGAAGTCATCCAGGTGAATCAACATGGCCTCCAAGAAATCATGCAGCACACCGCTGAACATGCTCTGGGACATGCCACCAACATGAGCTATGGTATATTGGAAGGTACCCGTGGCAAGGAAATGTAGGGCAGCCATTACCTTCAGCTGGGGTGTCAGTGCCGTAGGATACCTGTGCTGCGGTTGCAGGTGTGGTGCCAGTCTCGCCGTCAGCTCCAGAATCAACGGTTGGGTGAAGCGGTAGAGCCGGATCCTGTCATTCTCCTGCATGGTGGCCAAGTCTGGAATTCCTCGGGCAACAGGAGGCGCTCTGCAGTAATTTGGAAGTGACTAGGAAGAGTGAGTGCACTACGAGAACAACTCATGTCTACTGAGCACATGTAAATCTGCCAATACACACATGCCACATAGGGAGTCAGGCATGTGCTACATGCCCAGGACACGTATGGATGCAAGGTGACACTCCTTCCAAGACCCAGCTACACACGGTGATTGAGAACCTCCCCATGCCACGCCATGGGAATAGCTGTGTCCCAGTGCAAGTGCACTGCCCGACGCAAGACAGGAGTGACATACACCCACACATCAGCAGAAGTGTGATGCTGATTGCAGAGACTGGCAGCGGAACACTTGAGCCACAGGTCACATGACATTACACTAGTCCAGCCCACACACCTTGCCATGAAGGTGCACATGTCATGACTCCCCACACATTCCTTGTGAGTTTGCTGACATGGCCTTGTCACGCTACTCCGTGTCCCATGCATACATGTGCACCTCACATCAGATACCACATGTGGCATGGTGTGCGGAACAGTGTGCAATGACAATCTACACACAGACACATGTTGGTTGCTGCAACGGCTGCAGCTTTTGAGGGTGCTACAACATCAACCTGATGTAAATCCCGGACACATAAATGACATAGTCACATTGTGCACTGTGGGTAGTGACAAGTCAGGTGTCATGACCCCTGTACCGGGCATCATGGGACACTTCCGTGTGTTGGTGTCCGTGCCATGCCAGTGACGCTCACCCCAAGTGCGCAGTACGACATGCACACATGTCAAAGGAGTCAAGGGCATGCCTGGCACACATTGCACCCTCACACAGTACACCTGTACACATCTCATCATACATCTGGTGCCTCCTCCACTCAGGAGGCATGTTCCACATCACAGCCTGTCACACCTGTGCCCCACACATGTAGTAATGCACAGACGATGCCTTGATGTCCATTCCTGGACAAGTATGTCCATCCATGGACAAGTATGTCCGCCCTATTCCTACCTGTGTGTCGACTATCACCACAGTGATGTGTACAAACCGGCGTACTGCTGCTAAGAGGGCCTGTGTATGTTCCCCAATCACTGTGGGAGTGCTGCCGTATGTGTACCCATCGTGATGGCGAGCGTACAGGCATTTGTACGGTCCGTACCACAACGAGTACGCATACGCGTGCAGAACCATAGTGATAGTGAGCGTAGATGCGAGTGTACGGTCCGTACCACTACGTGTACGCATACGCGTGCAGACCCATAGTGATAGTGAGCGTACAGGCATTTGTACGGTCCGTACCACAACGAGTACGCATACGCGTGCAGAACCATAGTGATAGTGAGCGTACAGGCATTTGTACGGTCCGTACCACAACGAGTACGCATACGCGTGCAGACCCATAGTGATAGTGAGCGTACATGCGAGTGTACGGCCCTCTCACTATGGGTCTGCACGCGTATGCGTACTCGTTGTGGTACGGACCGTACAAATGCCTGTACGCTCACTATCACTATGGTTCTGCACGCGTATGCGTACACGTAGTGGTACGGACCGTACACTCGCATCTACGCTCACTATCACTATGGTTCTGCACGCGTATGCGTACACGTAGTGGTACGGACCGTACACTCGCATGTACGCTCACTATCACTACGGGTACACAGACCCATAGTGATAGTGAGCGTACAGGCATTTGTACGGTCCGTACCACAACGAGTACGCATACGCGTGCAGAACCATAGTGATAGTGAGCGTACAGGCATTTGTACGGTCCGTACCACTACGTGTACGCATACGCGTGCAGACCCATAGTGATTTTGAACGTAGGCATGCATGTACGGGCCGTTGCCATGCATTTGGGGTGCCCTAGGGCCCGGAAACGAACCGTACCTGTGTGTGATTCTCCTAATTACATAGGGGACAAGTATTAAGGCCTACATGCATGCTGGTTGTCATGGCGACCAGGTTCAAATTTCGATTTTGTTCTGGAAGGTGCACAGCAGAAGTCAGTTGGAATTCTTCTACTTTGTTGCAATGTGTTTGTGGGGCTGACATCATGCAGGAGAATGAAACCGATAGAGAACCCACAGACTGCTAGGTTTGAAGGGATTGGTGGAAACATAGGATGCAAATGTGAGTGACCAATCACTCTGTACTCCTGTGCATGAGACTGGGCAGAAGGCCACATATAAGGCAGCCAGGTCCCATGAGGGATTACTTGCCTGCACATCTTTGCATTTGTCGACCAAGCTGCTGCTACTGATTCCCTGGAACCATGTCAAGGGCTGTGGAGAGGACACAGCCATTCACCCTGGAGGAGAACATGGCTCTGCTGGATGTGATCCTCCCACAGTACCCCATGCTGTATGGGCGACCAGGGTATCAGGTGAGTGCATAGGCCACTGCCACAGACTGTCCCTATGTTGTGACTGTGTCTTCAGGCATTGTGACCCGGTGTGACACACATGCCATGTACTGTCGGGGGAGTACCAGGGGGGGGGTGCCTGATGTCTCCCAGCAGTGCCCTGAGACAGGAGGGGTGTGTGCAGAGTCCTCCCAGCAGTGCCCTGAGACAGGAGGGGTGTGTGCAGAGTCCTCCCAGCAGTGCCCTGAGACAGGAGGTGTGTGTGCAGAGTCCTCCCAGCAGTGCCCTGAGACAGGAGGTGTGTGTGCAGAGTCCTCCCAGCAGTGCCCTGAGACAGGAGGTGTGTGTGCAGAGTCCTCCCAGCAGTGCCCTGAGACAGGAGGTGTGGGTGTGATGCACAGTGTGAGCCTTGATCATTGATTGTGACATTGCCATCATTCCACCTGAGTACCCACTATGGCACGTACTGCCTTTTCCCTCACCAGAGGATGATGTCCCTATGACAGAGGTGCAATGCGTTGGCTGCATTACATGCCATGTAGTAACCAGCTATTATGTTCACATATGTCTCTCTGTGACATGTGGCTGGTGTATTGATGTGGTGTCACTTGTACTCCCTCACAGGTAGGCGCCACTGCCAAGGAGCAGATCTGGCTGACCGCCGTCAGTGCCGTGAGGCGTGTGGATGGTCGGAGGCGGAGCCTGTCCCAGGTGAGGAAACGCTGGCAGGATATCCGGTGCTGGACGCGGAGGATTGCACGGCTCCTGCTGGGGGACTCACCTGAGAGCCACAAGAACCGCGGCCGCCGCCGTCTGACCCACCTCCACAGGCGTGTGCTGCCGGTGGTCTTTCCAGACCTGGAGAGGCGCTTACAGGCGATGCAGCAGGCGGAAGGGGGTAGGTACATGTGCGTTTGTTGTGTGTCACCGGCATTTGTAAGGGCACAGTGGCATTAATTCACTGGCAGGGTTTAAAGGTGCTGTGCCCATCCAGTTTGCCCAAGTGTAGCGCTGCGCCCCTGCCACCCTTCCCCTCCTTGCAATGTGTTCCCTGGTCTGTGTGTAGTCACTCCTTCACAAGGTAATGTAGGCTGGCGCTTTGTCCACGAGAACAATGACTGTAGCATCATGGGTGGTGGTGGTGGGTAACAGGTTGTGGGACCTTGCCTGTGAACTGTCAAGTTCACTGCATGTGGGTTCCATGTCAGTTGGCACTGATGCTGGCTCCAGACATGGGAGTTGGTCTCTCATGTGTCATGCCTTACAGCGCGCATGTCCTATGTAGTGGCCTGTGACATGATGTGCATGAGTGTGCGCTACGCATAGTGCAGGGATGGTGACGTGTGTAGCAGTCATTCCCATTCAGTAGCATGTAGTTGCGTGCCCAATACTGTCCCCTGGGGCACCTTATCCTCAGTGTTGTTTGTGTCATCATCAACGTGGACACTCTCACTGTCTACAGCGTAGGTTGTGCTCTGTGCCATTGTCCCCTGTCACCATGTATATAGACGTGCTATTATGTACAGGTGTCCACTGTGCAGCCTGACCTGATTGTCCCTCTTCATACTCACAGTTGCCAGTGCCTGTGTGTCTTGTTATACTCATCTGAGGATGGGCACTGGTACCTCATTATTTGTACAGGCGCACCTTTGCTGTTTTGCGTCCAATCTTGCCTTTTGCCTGCCACTGTGTTTATCACCCAGACTATGAGATGTTGGTGCCACCTGTGTCTCAGCAATTAGCATCGTGTGGGGGTTGCTTGGGGCGGGCAATGCCTATGTGTCAAATCCTGATTCCTAATTGCTGGGTCTGGACAGTGTGTGATGTTACTGGACACACACGCAAGGTGCAGTGACCGAGTTATGTTGGGCATGTTTGCAGCATTACCTATGCAGCATGTGTCTCAAGTTCATGGATATTGTCCCTGGTCATAGGTATTTTCACAAACGCTGTGTGGTGCAGAGGCAGTGCAGGATTGTCCCCAGGGCCTGGGTGCTATGTCAGACTCCGTTTCCTGTCATCAGCTATTGTCTCATGCTCTCCATGGTATTTCAGTGGCATGGTGGCTCAACCAACTGTGTTTCATGCCCTACATCGGTACCTTGTTTTGCAGATGTTAGGGATCTGCCTCTTCAGGCTATGCAATGTTGACTATGTAGATTGGACTCATGTGACAGATGTGTACAGGTGTCTGATTAATTTCTGTCTCTCCACCCTGCCCACAGCATCGTCGGGGGACACAGAGGGAGACATGGACACGGACCAGGCGGAGGGACCGAGCACCAGTGGCAGCCGTGACATCGGGGCTGGCACATCGAGTGGGACAGAGGCGGAGGATAGTGTGGCCGAGGACCTGTCGACTGGCACAGACTACGAAGCTGACAGGTCCGAGGAGGATGTCTCAGAGTTGGCGGAGGCTGCACCAGCAGCTGACAGTGGAACAACACCTGCCACCGCCCCCTCAGTTCCCACCAACCGCCTCCCACTTGCTCGTGTCCCTTCCCAGCGTGCCCGGTCACCGCATGTCTCCTTCCTGCCAGGCACCGCACCCCCTGCCCCTGTCTCCACTGCTGCCGCCAATGCTGAGTCTATGGACATCCAGCGGCAAATGCAGGTTGGTCAGGCTGCGATCCTGAATGTCCTCCATTCCCACGGGAAAACCCTCACCAACATCGAGGCATTCTTGGAGGGCATTCATTCTTTGCAGGCTGACCAACGCAACTTGCTGAGGTCCCTAGACTCCACACTGACTGCAGCAGTGGGTCTCCTGCAGCGCGACCTCCCCCCACCTACCCCTGCCCCATCCACACTTCCCACTTCCATGCCTGTCCCACGTACACCCAGACGTCGGCATGCACCCACCACAACAGACACAGGCACCACACCAGCAGGGAAGGTCCACCGCACTCCTCCTGACACGCACACACAGGGTGAGATAGGCACACCCACTGGGTCGGGGGGCAAACGTGTGACACGCAGCCAGAGTGGGAGTCCGCATTCCACACAATCCACTCCCTCCAAATCCCCTCCCCTCAGCTCTCCTGGCCACATCTCCCCCAAGGACTCCTTCATGGCCGCTCTGTCCCTGAGCCCCACAGTTACGCCACCACGCAAGCGGTCAAGGAAGTCCTCGGTCAGGGTGGTTGAGTCTCCCCCCCTGTCTCCACCCTCCCCCGGTGGCGCTGCAACCCATCCCTCTGAACCCCCCCCCTCCTTGGGGCCTGAGGTCACTTCGGGTGCAGGGGACTCCCTGGAGGACCTTGCTAAGGTGTGTAGTGCCATCCTGGCCTCCGCCTTTGGCCATGACACACCCCCTGTGGTTGAGTCCTCCATCCCTGCACCCACAACGCCGCCCCTTTGCCCTGATGTCCCTGCGGTGCCTGTTGCTTCCCCCCCCCCTGATGCCCTCACCAGTATGGAAGACGATGGCATTTGACTGTGCAGGCAAGGTAGGGGACACACATCCCACTGTGTCCCCCATGCAGCTGGGAATCATTGACTGCCCTATGGCCTTTGTTGACTTTGAACTGCCTTTGATCCACGGACATTGTGCTCATGCTGAATAAAACTTATTTTTGTTGTCATTCTCACACTCCTGCTATGGTGGTATTGGTGTTGGTGGGGCTGCTACATTGTTTTGGGTGGTGTTTAAGGCTTTGGGTGTGTGGGATTTGTAGTAGTGTTCTGCTCTTTGGGGCCACCCTAGGATCTGTGTGCCATCACAAGGTGTTGGCTAACTTCCTTAGGTCATGTCAGCAGTTACTGCATGGTTCAATTGTCCCAGGGTGTATTCCTTCCTCTGTGTACCCAGTTTCTTCCCTGCAGGGTGTTCCCAATGTTTAGCGCAGAGCTGTGTGTACATGAGCTGTGTGTGTGACGGAGCCCTTCTACTTTGGCCATGCATGCATGGCCATGTCTCCACCTGCAACAATCGTGGCATCCTTGGTGATCACTGTACTTGTGTGTGGAGTCAGTTGACATGAGTTCATGGGGACATGTTCCCTTGTAGGCAGTATGGATGTGGGTAATTGTGGCATCACACACATGTGTTACACCCCTCCTGGGTGTGGACACTGCTGGGAGGACTCTGCACCCACCCCTCCTGGGTCTGGACACTGCTGGGAGGACTCTGCACACACCCCTCCTGTCTCTGGGCACTGCTGGGAGGACTCTGCACCCACCCCTCCTGGGTCTGGACACAGCTGGGAGGACTCTGCACACACCCCTCCTGGGTCTGGACACTGCTGGGAGGACTCTGCACACACCCCTCCTGTCTCAGGGCACTGCTGGGAGGACTCTGCACCCACCCCTCCTGTGTCTGGGCACTGCTGGGAGGACTCTGCACCCACCCCTCCTGTGTCAGGGCACTGCTGGGAGGACTCTGCACCCACCCCTCCTGTGTCAGGGCACTGCTGGGAGGACTCTGCACCCACCCCTCCTGTGTCAGGGCACTGCTGGGAGGACTCCACACCCACCCCTCCTGTCTCAGGGCACTGCTGGGAGGACTCTGCACCCACCCCTCCTGTCTCAGGGCACTGCTGGGAGGACTCTGCACACACCCCTCCTGGGTCTGGACACTGCTGGGAGGACTCTGCACACACCCCTCCTGGGTCTGGACACTGCTGGGAGGACTCTGCACACACCCCTCCTGTCTCTGGGCACTGCTGGGAGGTCTCTGCACACACCCCTCCTGGGTCTGGACACTGCTGGGAGGACTCTGCACCCACCCCTCCTGTGTCAGGGCACTGCTGGGAGGACTCCACACCCACCCCTCCTGTGTCTGGGCACTGCTGGGAGGACTCTGCACCCACCCCTCCTGTGTCTGGGCACTGCTGGGAGGACTCTGCACCCACCCCTCCTGTGTCAGGGCACTGCTGGGAGGACTCTGCACCCACCCCTCCTGTGTCAGGGCACTGCTGGGAGGACTCTGCACCCACCCCTCCTGTGTCAGGGCACTGCTGGGAGGACTCCACACCCACCCCTCCTGTCTCAGGGCACTGCTGGGAGGACTCTGCACCCACCCCTCCTGTCTCAGGGCACTGCTGGGAGGACTCTGCACACACCCCTCCTGTCTCTGGGCACTGCTGGGAGTGATGGGCACCCACCCCTCCTGTCTCAGGGCACTGCTGGGAGGACTCCACACCCACCACTCCTGTCTCAGGGCACTGCTGGGTGGACTCTGCACACACACCTCCGATTTCTGGATATGTGCGCTTGGCACATACACGGTGGGGTTACGCACACTGCATTAGAGGTGAGGGTACGAGTCTACTGACACTGGTGTGGTGGGGGTACGCTCCGTACGTCCGCGGGTGTGGGTACGGGTCGTACTTACACTGTTGGGCAGGGGGGTACGCTCCTTGCATTCGTGGGTGGGGGTTCGAGTCGTACTTACACTGTTGGCATGGGGGGTACGCTCCTTGCATACGCGGGTGGGGGTACGGGTCGTACTTACACTGTTGGGCAGGGGGGTACGCTCCTTGCATTCGCGGGTGGGGGTACGGGTCGTACTTACACTGTTGGGCAGGGGGGTACGCTCCTTGCATTCGCGGGTGGGGGTACGGGTCGTACTTACACTGTTGGGCTGGGGGTACGCTCCGTACGTCCGCGGGTGGGGGTACGGGTCGTACTTACACTGTTGGGCTGGGGGTACGCTCCGTGCGTCCGCGGGTGGGGGTACGGGTCGTACTTACACTGTTGGGCTGGGGGTACGCTCCGTACGTCCGCGGGTGGGGGTACGGGTCGTACTTACACTGTTGGGCTGGGGGTACGCTCCGTGCGTCCGCGGGTGGGGGTACGGGTCGTACTTACACTGTTGGGCTGGGGGTACGCTCCGTACGTCCGCGGGTGGGGGTACGGGTCGTACTTACACTGTTGGGCTGGGGGTACGCTCCGTACGTCCGCGGGTGGGGGTACGGGTCGTACTTACACTGTTGGGCTGGGGGTACGCTCCGTACGTCCGCGGGTGGGGGTACGGGTCGTACTTGCACTGTTGGGCTGGGGGGTACGCTCCTTGCATACGGGGTGGGGGTAGGGTCCGTACATATCCGTCCCCACGCTATGTGATGTTTGTGCGGCCCGTACCCAGGCCTTTGCCACGTGGGTGCGATCCGTCCCGCCATTGTTGGGGTGACGTGTGTGGGCGTGGTCCGACTCGTACCCACGCTCTTCAGGCGTGGGTACGGGACGTACCTGTCTGGTTGTGTTGCCGGTTCGCGTGGTGACGGACTTCCGTTGTGGCGGTCGCTGGATTATCAGGACACGCCCCCACCCCCTCGTGGTGACCAGGGCATGGGAGTCAGGTATGTCCAGGCCATGTGTAGTGTGTCACTCATGTGGTTGTTTTGTGGCCTGCCCTGGTCGTGCCACCCCCACCCCACCCCACTTTCCCCCCTCCCTTAGTTATTCTGACCTTCTGCGGCGTCTGCGTCGTAACCTGTAGAGGAGGTGTACTGCTATGAGGGCAGGGATGACTCGTAGGTTCGGGTCCATGTCTGTCCGTCGCGTACTGGTACTCCTTGCTCGCGTCGTCCTGTCGCGTACGGGTCCTCCGTGATCGCGTCGTCCTGTCGCGTACGGGTCCTCCTTGGTGGCGTCGTCCTGTGTGTCCGTCACGTACTGGTCCTCCTTGTTCGCGTCGCCGTCTGTCCGTCGCGTACTGGTGGTCCTTGTTCGCGTCGTCCTGATTTCCCGGCAGTTTTTGGCTGCCGCAAAATATTCACCGTGCGGGGTGACGTCGGTGCGAATCGTGATTCCTGGGTCGTGAATGGCTGGCTGCGTGCGTCCCGACGTCAGGTCGGCGCTTTCCCGGTTCGCATTGGTAGGTGTTTTTTGTTCGGTCGGTCTTTTTTACGATTCGTACGGTAATGGTGTACCCGTGCGAATCGTAATTCCATGTTTGTATATTTTGACGACCGGGTACGCGTCGGACGGAGAATATGCTCCGTCCGACGGTTCGTACCCGGTTTTTACCGGATTGTGATCGGCACTTTGGAGTATTAAAATCCAGATTCCAGAGGTTTGACATATCTGGGGGTAGATTGCTGTACTCACCACCTATGGTGTGTTAAATTATATTGGTGTGCTGCACATTGCACACTATATGTGTCAGGACAAATGTGCCAATGGCTAATGAAAATGGGGACCTGGAAATGCCAGACAATGAAGAGGAGGAAGACGAGGAGCCTCATCGACCTGGACCATCAGTTGCTGCAACACTGCAGAGGGGGCAACATCATAAATAATTTCTTCTCAGAACCATGATTGTGTACCATGATAAATGATGGAACATCAAACATTGTTCATCTATCTGTAAATAAATCTCTGAGCACTACTACTGTGTATACATAATTATTCCATAGTCACAGTAAACACCTAAACATTCACATTTGACCTGATACTAATTGTCACACAGATAATGTATGAAGCTATGTGTAACAAACACTGTTGAACATCATCTGGTACAAATGAAATTGTGAGAATACCAACTGCCTGTAGCAGATATTCCTCCATTGCCAACCACAATTAACATGGTGTGGTAAAGTAGATAGTGTGAAATGACTGTGCGTGTGTCTCTCCTGCTGCTTGCCAGTTTGAGGGCCTCAAACTTGTGGATGATGGTTGAAGGGACCTCATAGTATGGTGACTGTAAAATATTCCACATAGTATGTGCATGAGAACATAGTCCTAAAAGTACAGTTTACATATGCTTCATCAATACCTGTATCTACATGTCAAATCCATTAGGTGATCTCATATCACACATACAAATGCCACATGCTATACTTTGCCAGTGCAACAGTGTTGATAGTAAACACCAACTCCTATGCACAGTGTAGGTATGGTGTGTTTACCCAGCCTTCCTATTAGCAACATGTAGGAGTTCTTGCCAAGGCATGCATGGTGATCTGCCATAGCAGAATCAGCATGACTGAGGATCATGGTGGCCACTAATGATGACACTGTAACGTTCCTGTGGGGTATGGCCTTAGATATGAATGGCAAATACACAAAAAACCCTAATGGCCCAATCCATTCATACCCTTGCAGGTGGGTTCAGTCAATCGCTGCACACTTCCAAAATAACTCCACAGTCTGAGGCCTCGACTGTGGGACACGGTGCTGTTTGGCAGTAGGCTGAGCTGTCGTAAATGTGGGTACAGTGACCTTATGACAGTGGTAGTCTGTTGATTCCCTGGGGAAAGATAATACAATGTCAATTGGTGTTAAGACATATTTAGCAAACAGGGCACCTCTGGTAAGGGGCGCCCCTGTGCTACCACAGTACGGCATATGTATAAGGAAATGGTGCAGTGCGGTGCATGGTGAAGTTTGCAGTGCTGTGCTGCACTGCGTCATGTCTAAAATGCAGGAGTGCCCTGTATTTACAAGAATACAGTGCACCCCTCTGTTTTACCTAGCGCAGGTGGGAAAAATTACTAACTAGTGGCAGTATAGACACCATTGTTCCATAATGCAAAGGGTGACTGCATTGCACGGATGTTTGTTTATGCACAGGAAGAGGCCCATTCATGCACAAAAACAATCACTAGTCGCATATTTTCTCTTCCTATGTGTGCTGCCGAGTTCTGCATACATAGAAATAGCACAAACAAGGAGATATTAAATATGTCTCCTCGTGTCACATGAATGCCTGCTTTACCATGGTGTTAGTTATTTGGTCTGCCTCAGATTTACACATCATTGTAAATCTGGAGTATTGTAATAAAGCAATGGGTGCTTCTGTGGAGCCCCCAAAGCAACACCCATTGCATGGCAGTTTCACGCAGATACCTATGTGAAAGGGTACCATATTGACAAAGAAGTGTGAAGCCGTTCAAAGTGGCTTAACCCCTTCGCTGCTAGGCCTTTACCCCCCGTGCTAAGCTTTTTTTGGACTATTTGGGGTAGTGCGTGCTTAGGCCCCTGTAACTTTTTGACCACATAAGGTATCCTCGACAAATTTGCGTCCTTTTCTCCCAACATTATGGGGATTCTAAAGGTACCCAGGTATTGTGGATTCCCCTGGAGGGGTCCCAGAAATTAGCCAAAATACAGCAACATTTTGGTTTTTGTGTGAAAAATGGGAAAAACGGACTGCAAATGAAAGTGTCTGGGTTTTTCTCTGCAAATGGTATCAAAAAAGGGTTTGTGGGGCTGAAATCACCATTTTCCCAGATTTTAGGGAATGACAGACTTTGTCAGAAAACCAACATTTTTTACACAGTTTTGACATTTTTCTGGGACATAGCCTATTTTTGCTATTTTTTGTGCTTTCAATCACCTTCCAGTTAATGGTAGAAATGGGTGTGAAAGCAAAAATGGATCCTGGAAAGCTATACATTTTGGATAAGTAGACAAAATTCTTAATTCAGCAAGGGGTCATTTGTGTAGATCCATCAAGGTGTCTTTATAGAAACTAACAGTTAGGTATAGGAAAAATTGAAAATTAGTTGAAAAAAAACAGCCTTTTGTGTCAACGTTTTCACCTGTAACTTCTTCTAATTATGAAAGTTCTTTGAAAGCAATATACCGTTACATCCAATGGACCTTCCTGGTTGTGGGGATATATAGGACTTGTAGGTTCACCAAGAACCCGACGAACCCAGAGTCAAAATCTGAGCGGCAATTTGCAATAGTTTTTTATTATGTTCCGGGTATATAGCAATTATTGTGGGAAAATGTATACATGGAAAAATCGGTATGAAAGACACCTATGTATTTCTGAAATGGGAACAAATTATAGAGTTTAGAAACAGTACATATTTGCATATTTTCGAAATTGGGAATACTCATACTAGCATGAGAATTATCGGTTATTTTTCAAAATGACTTTTTGTTTACACAATGTCTTTCATTTGGAAGGCAGAAATGCAACAAACATCAAATGGTAATAACAGTTGCTTTACAAATCTGAATTACCCTAAGTCTCCCGATAAAAATGGTATCTCACTTGTGTGGGTAGCCATAGTGTCCATGACAGGAAATGGCTCAAAACCCAACTTGAACACACCACATTTTCACAACGAAAATTTACCCTTTTTTTGCGAAGTGTCTAGCTGTAGTTTTTGAACACTAGCTCTGCCGACACCTAAGGAAACCTAGCAAACCTATACATTTTTGAAAACTAGACACCCAGGGGAATCCGGGATGGGGTGACTTGACTGCCTCCCACCAGGTTCTGTTACCCAGAATCCCTTGCAAACCTAAAAAATTGTCCCAAAAAACACATTTTCCCCACATTTCTGTGGTGGAAAGTTCTGGAATCTGCGTGGATCCACAAATTTCCACCCACCCCGCGTCCTCAAAGTCTCCTGATAAAAATGGTACCTCACTTGTGTGGGCCAGCCCAGTGCCAGCGACAGGAAACGGCGCAAAACGCAACGTGGACACACCTCAATTTCGCAGTGAAAAATGACCTTTTTTTGGCAAAGTGCTTAGCTGTAGTTTTTTAACCCTAGCTCTGCCGGCACCTAGGGAAACCTACCAAACCTATACATTTTTGAAAACTAGACACCCAGTGGAACCCAGGATGTGGTGACTTGACTGCCTCCCACCAGGTTCTGTTACCCAGAATCCCTTGCAAACCTAAAAAAATTGTGAAAAAAACACATTTTCCCCACATTTCTGTGGTGGAAAGTTCTGGAATCTGCGTGGATCCACAAATTTCCACACACCCCGGTTTCCTCAAAGTCTTCCGAGAAAAATGGTACCTCACTTGTGTGGGTCGGCCTAGTGCCCGCGACAGGAAACGGTGCAAAACTTAACGTGGTTACACCTCAATTTCTCAGGGAAACATGACCCTTTTTTGGCAAAGTGCCCAGCTGTAGTTTTTGAACCTTAGCTCTGCCCGCACCTTGGGAAACCTCGCAATCCTATACATTTTTGAAAACTAGACACCCAGGGGAATCCATGATGGGGTGACTTGACTGCCTCCCATCAGGGTCTGTTACCCAGAATCCCTTGCAAACCTAAAAAATTGTCAAAACAACGAAAGTTCTGGAATCTGCGTGGATGCACAAATTTCCACCCACCCCTCATTCCCCAAAGTCTTCTGAGAAAAATGGTACCTCACTTGTGTGGGTCGGCCTAGTGCCCGCGACAGGAAACGGCGCAAAACGCAACGTGGTCTCACCTCTACTTCGCAGTGAAAAATTACCCTTTTTTGGCAAAGTGCCTAGCTGCCGTTTTTGAACCCTAGCTCTGCCGGCACCTACGAAAACCTAGCAAACCTATACATTTTTGAAAACTAGACACCCAGGGGAATCCAGGTTTGGGTGACTTGACTGCCTCCTACCAGGTTCTGTTACCCAGAATCCCTTACAAACCTAAAACATTGTCAAAAAAAAAAATGTTCCGCACATTTCTGTGGTGGAAAGTTCTGGAATCTGCGTGGATCCACAAATTTCCACCCACCCCACGTTCCCCAAAGTCTTACGAGAAAAATGGTACCTCACTTGTGTGGGTCGGCCTAGTGCCCGCGGCAGGAAACGGTGCAAAACACAATGTGGTCACACTTCAATTTCGCAGTGAAAAATCACCCTTTTTTGGCAAAGTGCCTAGCTGTAGTTTTTGAACCATAGGTCTGCCGGCACCTAGGCAAACCTAGCAAACCTCTTCATTTTCAAAAAATATACACCCAGGGGAATCCAGGATGGGGTGACTTAGCTGCCTCCCACCAGGTTCTGTTACCCAGAATCCCTTGCAAACCTAAACAATTGTCAAAAAAAACACATTTTCCCCGCATGTCTGTGGTGGAAAGTTCTGGAATCTGCGTGGATCCACAAATGTTCACCCACCCCGTGTTCCCCAAAGTCTTACGAGAAAAATGGTACCTCACTTGTGTGGGCTGGCCTAGTGCCCGCGACAGGAAACGACACAAAACGCAATGTGGTCACACCTAAATTTCGCAGTGAAAAATGACCCTTTTTTGGCAAAGTGCCTAGCTGTAGTTTGTGAACCCTAGCTCTGCCAGCACCTAGGGAAACCTACCAAACCCCATATTTCTGAAAGCTAGTCACCCGGCGGCTTCCAGGAAGGTATAGCTTGCGTGGAAGGCCCAAGTACCCGCGACAGGCAAGGGCCCAAAACGTAGTGAGGCGACATCAAAATTGCCTATCTCAAAACCACCTGGTTTTGCAAGGGGGGTCACCTGGGTTTTTGGCCCCGTGCTCGGCGGCCACCCAGGGAAACCTACCAAACCGACACATTTTTAAAAACTAGACACCCGGGGGCTTCCTGGGAGGTATGGCTTGTGTGGATCCCCCAATGTTTCCTTACCCAGAATCCCCTGCAAACCTCAATTTTAGCTGAAAAAATCACTTTTTTCACACATTATTGTGTGGGAAAGTTGTGGTATCACCGGGCTCACACAAATTTCCCACCACCCAGCGTTCCCCCAGGTCTTCCGATAAAAATGGTGCCTAGATGGCCGCCGAGCACGGGGCCAAAAACCCAGGTGACCCCCCTTGAAATGTGGGGAAAATGTGTTTTTTTGGTACAATTTTTTAGGTTTGCAAGGGATTCGGGGTAACAGAACCTGGTGGGAGGCAGTCAAGTCACCCCATCCTGGATTCCCCTGGGTGTCTAGTTTTAAAAAACCTTAATGGATCTACACAAATGACCCCTTGCTGAATTCAGAATTTTGTCTACATTTCTAAAATGTATAGCTTTCCAGGATCCATTATTCCTTTCACACCCATTTCTACCATTAACTGGAAGGAGGTTGAAAGCACAAAAAATAGCAAAAATAGGCTATGTCCCCGAAAAATGCCAAAACTGTGTAAAAAATGTTGGTTTTCTGACAAAAGTCTGTCATTCCCTAAAAGCTGGGAAAATGGTGATTTCATCCCCACAAACCCTTTTTTGATACTGAAGAACTCTGATTTTTGAGACCCCAGAGGTGCCAGGGGTAGCACCCTATGACTTTGAGTACTTCCTGTTGTGGTATTTGAAAATTCCACTCTCAGGGTAATATAACAAAGAACTTGGCAAAGAAGCTGAAATATGAAAAGACATCTTTATTAAACTCAAATGAGTGAGACTACGTCGCACAGAAGCCTTAGCAACTGAATGAGGCAGTCTCCAGAACAAAAACCAGTCTTCTCTTTTATACAGTATATTACGCTCTGGGCAACACCGCCCTTCTCTTGCAGTTGGTCATTCACATATTTTACTTCAAAGAACAAGCAGAGTCATGATTACAATCCCACATTTCAGTTCAGCCAGCCCGCAATTATTTACCCAGCGAGGCTCAGATCCCTCATCAGATATCAGCAGACCCCAATAAACACGGGCAGCTCCTGTTTGCAAAACAGGCCATAAAGCAGGAACAGTCAGGTGTGAAAGAGATTAGCCGGAGGCTTGTGTGGGATGAAAAGGCTTTATGGTGTGTCAAACCCTGATGCTAATCACAGGTGGCCATAGGACGGGCAGCTCGTGGGACCGGACTGACCTGGGGCGGTGGAGCCAATTCGCACAGGTCACAGAGAAGTCAAAGGAAGGCGCATGTGTTCTAGAGGCCTGTATTTGTTCTTAAAGTGTAGCCTATGTGAGGGCAACTATAAGATGGCCACCGCTCCAAGATGGAACCCGCGGAGCCAATGCATAACATCGTATACATAGTATATTTATCAATGAAATGTTATGCAAAGTACTTGTACATACCGTATTGGCCATTTGCGGTTCGCTAATACCGGAATAGACAGGGGTAGGGCCCTGCCTCCTACGCGGTCCCAAATTTCAAAGTACCACAGACCCTCCTTTTGCCCTTACATAGGCAATAACAATACTCATATCAATCCGAGTCCAGGTCTACAGACATGAAGTCATGGAGATGTTGCTGTAGCATCCTCCTATTACTTAGCGACTCTCACGGGACACGTCTCCTTACACATGTAGTAGCACAAAGGCCACATATGGCAGGACAAAATAAGGAATACCTCTGTCTGTAGTAGGCGGCATAAGATCACACACCCAATAATTAGTGATGGTCATTACTAACTAGTGTTGATGCAGAAGCTGTACAAAAGAATTGCTTACGAATTCTGATCTTCTAACCTGCTCATGTTCAGGAAAAGGGTGAAAAGAGTGCAAAGAAACAGTAGTGGGAAAAGACATAGGTTGGGAAGCGGGTGCAAAAGTCAATTGGGTAGAGAAAAACAATCCCACCCATAAATGACAACATCATGTTTAAAAAAAAATACTAGAAAACACGTTATTAAGAACATATAGACAACAGGAGAAAGTAGTGACCACTATTACAAATGAAATAGTCATTTTTCACAACCGTAAGCAGAAAGCAAATCCTAAAACTATCTAGTAAGATTCTTAGGGCTCCTATGCAATTCAGTGATTTGTTTTGTATGGTTAGGTGAAACAGTGGTGACCCTCATCAATGCTCTGAGGTGAAAAAGGGGGTACTCTTTCCACAGAAAATGGACTTCATTCTGTTTTTACTAAACAGAATAGTACTTTAAAACAATGCCAGCAAAACAATCTTAACACCTACTCTATACAATCACACGGAAACCTCTTGTGAAACCACCTATGCTCAGAGTCCGTTCAAAAAGCCTCTCTGGCAGGCTTCTATTGTCCATCAAATCTTCTTCTGTTGTTTTCTTTTGCATGGGCCTCTTCATTCAAGCCTTACATGAGAAAAGTACTGCTTAGTTGGAGTGCCCTCCTGGCAAACACCCACAGCTCACTCGAGAGTCTCAATGTCTCAAGGCAGTGCGCCAGTATCTTTCCTTTGCGGCAGGCACTACAGGTAGTGTGCTCTCCATTGATCAAGGGCATAGGTCATCTCGTGCAGACCCGGGACCATTCTCAGGCTCCAACACTCATCATTCAGTGTCAGAGGACGCTCGGGCTGTTCTTTCATGGGCCCTAGAATTAGTGCCTTTTGTCAATCTTGGATCCGCCGGTGCACTGCACTTCCATTGGAGCAAAGGAAAAAGAGGGGGGGGGTGTGGCCAAAAACTCAGGCCAAGGGGCTCAAGGGACTGCACACTGTCAGAGGTTACCAGCACATGACAGGCGCTCTTGTGCACTGAAATTCTGGTTCTGTGGCAAAACCAGCTCCTCCTTCTTTTCTGATGTTGAACGCCTTCTGATGAAGCAAGTGTGATGCTTTAAACAGTTCATTGTATAACAAGGGGACTGCAAACAGGTGGCCTGCGGTCTTTCAAAGGAGTGGCCACACGCCATGGGACAATTTTGGTCTAGAATACACTGTCATTCTCAAAAAGCAATACAAATATAAAGGCAGTAGGTAAAACAGCTTCTCTAATCTTTTCAATTGGGTTTCCGTGTGAGAGCCTCCATCATCTAAGGGTAGATAACTACACGAGAATTCTATCTACATGGATGTCTTCACATATGGTGGCATTGTGTAATGGGGCAAACACATTTTTTTCTCAATGATTACATCTAGGTGTTCCTAAATTCCTTATCTAGAACATCTCAATAGAGAAATCACATGGTACAGATTATCATGGGCATGTAGAAAACTTTCACATCAGGTGCAATATGCAATACACAGGCTCATAGTCAAATATGCAAACAAAAGACAAGAACTAGAGGGTCCTGATATTTGCATGATTAGAACACATCTGATCCCACCAAAAATTAAAGCAGCAGGAACAAAAGGGTAAAAACCACATTAAAAATAGACATTGAAAATTCGTCATGTTCAAAAAGTAAACGTAAGATATCTCCTTTTGAGATGGAAAACTTGTCTTACTATAATATTGAGTCAGTTAACCAGTCTATCGCTACTCTGACAGTCAGGATGGAAAACATTGAAGCAGGCCTAAGGAAAATTCTTGAAAACCAGTCTGGTCATACAAAAGGGAATTATACATAATATGGGGGTCCCTGGTACATCACTGTAGTGTGGAAGTGTGTACCTGAACAATACACCTACAATAATAAATGGGCTGACTGGTGAAAGGAATACGGAAAAGGGAATTGGAACTAGGACACAACTAAAATCCCCAATAACTAAGCATAATGCGACATTGGTCAGGGGAGAAGAAACAAAAGAAAAAAAAAATCTATAGGAAGAACAAAAATTATTTGGGTGATAGTCAGGCATGTGACACAACATCAAGAGTACGGATGATACACAAAAGGCCAAAGTTACACACATTTTAACTCTACCGCTGGTGACTACACCATATACGATACTCCTAGGTAATATTCCAGTTCCTTCTTCAGGAAACAAAAATATGAAAACCTGGTTTTCTTTTAAGGAACAAAACCCATATGCTACTTAGGAAGCAAAACAGCATTAACTAATGTAATATAGAAATTAGGCCACCTTGAGTCACAGATCTATAATTTCATCCTTAGGTCCAATCAAGGATACATAAATGTAAGGCTGCCTGTTCCTTTAAGGGAAGGGGCAGTAACGTGACTAACTACAGGTGACACACTTTGATCCTGTATATCTCTTTTATTTCCCTTCAATACAATTATAGCCAAATAGACATGCACTGGTAAAGTGTTGTCTCTCATGTTCACAGCATGAAATATCATTAGCTGTGGAATTTAGTAACCAGAACAAGTTCAACCAACTGTTGCGTAGCGATGGGCATCGTCATGACCATCCCCTCACAACACAGGTAAACTTGTAATAGTATCAAAAGCAGCAACAAAAACAACGAAAACATGCAAAAAAAAATAAAAAACGCACAAAACGTCAAGCCATCAGATATACTTGCTGTATATCAAGCACAAAAAGCATAGACAAATTTCAATAGCATATGTGAGTAAGCGGTGACACACAAACACCATGTCATGTACTTTATGTACTGTAAAACTGCAGCCCAAAACCCAATATTTGGGCCTGTTTAATTTGTCAGGTTTAAAATCCTTACCCTCCTTTTTGACAGTAGATCCCCAGGCAATGGAAATCTGCTGTCAAATATAACTTTACTGTCTCTCTTCTAACATACAGGACCAGCAAGAACAATTCATGATAGGACCAAATACACAAAAATAAATTTCCATTACTTAACTGTTACCCTCTTGTCAGTCCTTGCAACATCAAGCCACCGTAGTTTTACCTTTCTGAAAGTAAAAATCGTTACATGACACTCCATATTAATTTGGCACCTACAATTTCCACTGTGAAAAAGAAGTCTTAATTGGCAATGCGTTCTCACGTAGGCATGTAGCCTTAAAATTTTTTTAGAAAAAGGCTGCATCTTGTTTTCTGTCTAAGACTTAATGCAACACTTCGTTTTCTGTTAAATAACACAATCAGTTCTGTAAAGCATTTAACATGAAGTTTGGGCTTTCAAAGAAAACCCCTTTTCTATATTTTCCCTTTGGAATTAAGTTCTTTAGTTTTAGTGATGTTGTTATGGAGAAACCAGAAACCCCAGCTTTAGAGGCCCGTGTAGCAAGAAGGTCATTCTGCATTCCACAGAGGCAAGGCCCTAATTTAAAAGGTCATAAATGTCAACGTGGCAGCCTACTCCATTGTTTACGGGAAAACTAAAGATAGCATCTCAGCAGCGTGACCGAGCCAGCCTCTGCAGCTCTCCCAGCCCCCAGCTTCTGCCACTCTGAATTTGTCAAAGCCAGAAGGCCTTCCTAATTCCTCCTAACTTGCAATAATTCACTCTATTTTGAAAAATAATTTCTCCTTTTTAGGCGCTAAAAAGATTATCCCTATTCCCAGATTATTAAACTACATGTACTGTGAATAATTCACAAAACGTAATAACACACATACCAGTTTTTAGAATAAATGCTTGTTGCAATCCTATGCAATGGTACACATTTCATCAACTTTAAATTAATGAACTTCTCAGTAGGCCCAGCTGAAGTTAGAACCTTCAACCCTGATATTAAAACAAGCCGTTGTACTGGCATATTAACTCATTGAATCATAAGAAGGCACAACCTGTAAATATATATCAAACCTAAATGTAAGTATTTACTGAAGCCTGAGACACTTTAAAAAGTACTCTGAATGAAAGAAAATGCAGTTTAAACAGTGCTTTTACCCAAATTCGACTTTGATATTTTAGGCAATAAAAAATGAGTATCCTACAATTTTCTTGCATGATATGCATTACCAGAATGTCCATTACATAACCCATGAGTCAGGCATTGGAAATAATAACTTATACTTTATAAAAATGAGCTTGTTTGCGCTTGCGCCAAGGGAAAATTGTACACACGAATGCTTGCCATTTTAGTGATGCAACACAACTCAAATCAAATTTTAATGCTAGGAGGTCATAGTATGAGTATTAAGCTTTATAAATATCAAAAAACGATTTTGAAAAGCACTTATTTTAAAAAAATAATTTTTCCATGATTAATAATTTTCTTTAAAAAAAATCCCAATTATTCGTTTTTGTGATAATTCCATGTATAAAAAAACAAGCTGCATCCCTTGCCTATCCTTTTGGACACATTTAACTCACAAGCCTAAGCGCATAAGCCCAATTTGAAACGCGTCACATTTTTGCGCCACTTTCATTTAAAAGGACGGTTATGCAAAATTCCACCCGTGTTTAACTGGGAAGGTGCTGGCTGGATGAACATTCTCTCAAATATACTGCAGCTGAAAAGTTTGCCTGTGAACATCTAATACAATGCATCTAAGGAAAATGCTGTAAATTTAGTTACTTTTGCAAAAATAGATAATTTCGTTTTTGGGGCCTTATTTATATCTATTGAATGTGTTTCTAATTATATCCTTTAAGCATTTAACGGCAATTTTGTATATGTGCACAATTGCTCATTCTATAAATTAAAGAGCAACATATAGCTATTTTAGCACATCACACCGTTCATTTCTGCATTTTTTTCTAAGTTTCTACTTGATATTAATTAACCAACATTTTACTTAACAGACTGAAAACATCAAAAGACCCACAAACACATATTGAGCTCATTTCAGACATAAACGGAAAGGGGGTCAAACAGACAATACAGCGTGCTTTAGCCATTTTTCATAAATAGCGCCATCGCAATTTACTTACAGAAGTTGCACTAATGAGAAAACCACATAGACATTTAAACACACAGTTGACTTACAAATCAATACACATGACAGAAAGAAAGAACAGCTCACAGACTATACTTGAACCAAACCATTTGCAAATACTAGTTGTAAGTCATATTTACAAGAAACGCTTCTCAATAGTGTTCCAAAAGGCTGCATAAACAGCCCAACAGACTGATGTATCTCCAAGAAGTAGTGAATACGCTCAATTCACTAGCTTGGGCTAGCAGAACACCAAACAAAATCGTTCTGCATATCTTCATTCATAAAACTGCGCAGAACAAAGGATCCTTGTTTTGTATTATGTCATATTTTAATTCCCTGGGGATACAAAATCACCAAGGAAGAAATATGTTTTCAAATCTAACCGATTTTAACTATGGTAACTTCCAAAAAAAGCAACACATTTTTCCATGTGAGCTTACAAACAGGCATGCCAAAAATACTGCGGAAAACGCAAGTATTATAAAACCAAATGGAGAAATATCTCCTCATTACCTGCCTATACAAATTGCAATTCGCATATCCAAACCTATACAAACCAAAAGTTGGCCAACAAAAAATTTCTACATTTCCAAATTTGCTAAGATCAGGCATCTTATAGCTCACTAATCTAGCTTCAAACTTCAAGGGTTTATCTCTACCAATACACTCGCAAATATACGAGACCCTTGGCTATGGTAATTGCAATGACCAAATCAAAAAACCAGAAACCAACCCCTCGGCTTTGGTAATTGCGATAACCAAATTAAAGACCCAAAGAACCAAAGGACTGGGAGCGACCCATTTATACTTAATTCTTATTTTTACTAATCAAAATGTTACCCAAATTCTAACTGCCAAGTTCTACATGACTAAACGGTCTTTTATAATACTCACGCCAAAAGGGTTCTCATGCAGGAGTGACATCATGTGTAGGATCAAAATCAGGAAGATCAGAAATATGCTGGGCTGCATAAAAGAATCTCCAGAATCCCTGTGCACAGATTACCTTCTTGGTAGAGTCCTGTTCTGTCCTCCTCAGTAGATTTCAGTCTCCTGACAAGATCACTCCCACAAGAAGTCACTTCGCTGATGAGCCACTCTGTTGGGGCGCCAACTGAAGTACTCTGATTTTTGAGACCCCAGAGGTGCCAGGGGTAGCACCCTATGACTTCGAGTACTTCCTGTTGTGGTATTTGAAAATTCCACTCTCATGGTAATATAACAAAGAACTTGGCAAAGAAGCTGAAATATGAAAAGACATCTTTATTAAACTCAAATGAGTGAGACTACGTCGCACAGAAGCCTTAGCAACTGAATGAGGCAGTCTCCAGAACAAAAACCAGTCTTCTCTTTTATACAGAATATTACGCTCTGGGCACCACCGCCCTTCTCTTGCAGTTGGTCATTCACATATTTTACTTCAAAGAACAAGCAGAGTCATGATTACAATCCCACATTTCAGTTCAGCCAGCCCGCAATTATTTACCCAGCGAGGCTCAGATCCCTCATCAGATATCAGCAGACCCCAATAAAAACGGGCAGCTCCTGTTTGCAAAACAGGCCATAAAGCAGGAACAGTCAGGTGTGAAAGAGATTAGCCGGAGGCTTGTGTGGGATGAAAAGGCTTTATGGTGTGTCAAACCCTGATGCTAATCACAGGTGGCCGTAGGACGGGCAGCTTGTGGGACCGGACTGACCTGGGGCGGTGGAGCCAATTCGCACAAGTCACAGAGAAGTCAAAGGAAGGCGCATGTGTTCTAGAGGCCTGTATTTGTTCTTAAAGTGTAGCCTATGTGAGGGCAACTATAAGATGGCCACCGCTCCAAGATGGAACCTGCGGAGCCAATGCATAACATCGTATACATAGTATATTTATCAATGAAATGTTATGCAAAGTACTTGTACATACCGTATTGGCCATTTGCGGTTCGCTAATACCGGAATAGACAGGGGTAGGGCCCTGCCTCCTACGCGGTCCCAAATTTCAAAGTACCACAATACCCTTTGCAGAGAAAAACCCAGATGCTTTCATTTGCAGCCTGTTTTTCAAATTTTTCACAAAAAAAACAAAATGTTGCTGTATTTTGTCTAATTTCGGGCCCCCTCCAGGGGAATCCGCAAACTCTGGGTACTTTTAGAATCCCCATGATGTTGGAAGAAAAGGACGCAAATTTGGCGTGGATACCTTATGTGGTCAAAAAGTTACAGGGGCCTAAGCGCGCACTACCCGAAATAGCCCAAAAAGGCTTAGCACAGGGGGGGGGGAAGGCCTAGCAGCGAAGGGGTTAAATTAATGAATTCTGTTTTTAGAATATTGTTATGCTGATGATCATGATGATGACATACATTGTGTAGATAATAATTGCCAGCTTTCACTCTATTATTTTCTCATGCCTGCTATTGCAAGAAATAATGCTGACTGAGAGAGAGAGAGATGTCTGTAAATTAGCTGACACTGGAGTCCAGACTTCTCTCTACTAAGTGGCTATGTTTTGGCGGCTGACCAACAGTCGAAAAAATGAAAAGAAGATGGCCCCAAAGAGGAAGGATTCTGAGGATAAGAAGTTTGTTGGTACCACTGGCATCAAGCCACCCCATTTTATTTCTGCAATAAAAGTCATATCTACAGCAGCTTCTTCTAAGCCGAAAGATGCTGGGTGGAGGATTACCCCTGCATCAAATACTGCACCACCACCACCAACAAAACGGATGCAGATGTATCTCAGCCCTGCAGTGACACATTTTACAGTGGAATAGCATAGGGTGTTGTGGCAAAAGTGGAGTTGCGTACAGTGGAATAGCATAGAGTGTAGTAACATAGACCGGACTAGCAAAGAGTGGAGTGGCATAGAGTGGAGTGGCATAGAGTGGAGTGGCATAGAGTTGAGTGGCGTGGAGTGGCATAGAGTGTAGTGGCATCAGTGCATAATTTGAGCCGGTGGTTTCTGGTGCTAGGCACTTTCACTTAATTGACAAAACTGGTGCTTGTGACAGTCTGCCAGAAGGTGGTGCTGTCTGGAAAATGTAGAGATGGCCACAACAACAGTTTATTATTAATTCAAAATACTTTAAAAATGACTATTACCTGCCATCCAAGGCATTCTTATAGCTTTGAGGGCCTGAAATAGTCCTAATTGTTCCACTTGTAGGGGCGTGATGGTTAGTAGTTGGGTTGTTACTATAATTGGTAGTGCTGGCAGGGCAAATGGGTGGTGCAGGCTGCTGAGGCCTCCTGATGAGAGCCATTGCACCTTTTATTTTGCAAGTTAAGGACTGAATGGCATAGACTGGAATGGCGTAAAGTAGGGTAGAGTAGAGTGATGTAGAGTGCAGTGACATACAGTGGGATACCGTATAATTAGAGTGGCGTACAGTGGAGTGGCATACAGTGGAGTGACATAGAGTGGAATAGTGTAGAGTAGTGTACAGTGTTGTAGAGAGGAACACCATACAGTGGAGTGTTGTAGAGTAGAGCAGGGTAGTGTTTAGTGGGGTAGAGTGTAGTGCTTACAGTGTAATGCCATATTGTGGAATGTTCTAGAGTGGAGTGTTCTAGAGTGGAGAGGCGTACAGTCAAATAGGGTAGAGTGTAGTGGAGTAGAGTAAAGAGGCATAAAGTGGAGTGGTATACAGTTGGGTAGTGTACAGTGAAATAATGTTGAGTGTTTCTGATGCACAGTGTAGTGATGTAGTGTGGAGTGGCATAGAGTGGAACAGCATACAGTAGAGTGATGTAGAATGGAGTGTCATACAGTGTACTGGGGTAAAGTATAGTATGGTAGAGTAGATTGGCATAGAGTGTAGCGGCATACAGTGGCGTGGTGTAGAATGGAGTGATTTGCAGTGTAGTAGCGTACAGTGCATTGTCGTAGAGTAGAGTGGCGTATACTGGAGAGACCCGCAGTGTAGAGGTGTAGACTTGAGTTGCATAGAGGGGAGTGGCATAGTGTGGAGTGACGTAGAGTGGGCTGGGTTACAGTAGAGTGCATGGAGTGGCTGTAGGAAGCTGGCTCTGTATATACTGCATCAAAGTAAGGTATATTGCGCACACAGTCCAGGGAGTCCCCGGAGGCATAGCAGAGGCTAAATTTGGTAAGTACTAACAGTTCCCTTTGTGGTAGTGTGGGTGAGCAGTTAGGCTTATCCAGAGGGTGCGTTAAGCTTTTTTTATATACACTCAATCAAGACTGATGGCACACAATCAGAGACACAAGCCAGACCAATTGAGTATACTTGTATTTTATTTCTAGAACCAAGGAGGACTTGGTACAGGCAGGAAAAATATACTTTTAAAGGTAATCTTTTCCTTAGAAATGCAATTGGGAATGGATCTGTAGTTGTTACAGGTTGGTATGCCTTTCAAAAGCAGTTGGAATTACACAGTAATTACGTTTATGATACTTCTTGATTACTTTGAGATTACATTGAGTATTGGGATGATATGCTTAGATATCACACCTAAGTATCTCACAATACATGGTAAGTAAGACTTTTCTTGGCTTTAGTTAGAGTTACAGTTTTTTCCATACAAAACAAATATTCAACATAGAACACTTTAGGTCCAAAATCTCATACCATGGGTTCCTATGGAAAAAATGGTTATTGGTTTCACAGGTAAGTAACCATCTTACAATTGGGAGTTTTTGAGGGTTAGGACCAAGTTTCCCCAAGGTCTAGGTAGGCACTCGAGTTGCACCACCAGCAGCACAGGGGCAGCTGAGTGCAGAGGCCCAATGTTAGACAATTGGGCTAAGGGGGCCTCTGGGTAGGGACTTCTTACGAGCAGACAACTCGGGTATGGGAGTAAAGCTGCTGGGGTTAGGGTCAGCACAGCAGAGGCCAACAATCAGCACAGGAGCTGCACCACCAGCAGCACTGGGGCAGCCGGGTGCATGATGCCAAGAAGACATCGGGGACCCTGTGATTCCCAATGGAGACCTTCGGTTCAGCAAAGTTGCTGCAGGCTCGGGCAGGAAGACTTCCTGAAGGCGACCTACGGCTGGAGAGGTAAGTTAGGTTCTTAGGGGATGCGTGGCCACTGCTGGTGGGGTCACCCAAAGCCATGGGGCGCTGGGTGCAGGGGTGTCTTCTGGCTTAGAGATTTCTTACCAGCTCCAGTCAAGGACGGGGACCCTTCAGACTGAGGCTGCAGGTGTCGTCTTGGAGCTTCAGGGAGGTCGGGGATCACCAGATTTCAGGTAAGGATCACTAGGGAGACCTCTTCAGGGTTTTGGGCCACTCACACTTGGGCCGTGGGTGTCGGGTGCGGAGTGGTGCAGAATTGCGCAGTCGCCGCAATCCGTATTCTCTTCTTGGAGCCTTTGTTGACCAAATCTGGTGCTCATGGGAGACAGAGTCTGTAAGGTGAGTGTATCGCAGGTCCTCTGGGCTCTGGTAAGTTTCTTTGCTGTAGGCTGGTCGTAGTTGGGACAGGCCAGTAGGGCTGGGGCCAAAGCAGTAGGTGTCCTCTTCCTCCTGGGTCAGCACGGCTTCTGTCTGTCTTCTTTCTTCCTCGAATCTGAGGAGGCAAGGTTCAGGGTTGTACCTAAATACTAGATTTAGGGGCGTTTGAAGGGGTATGCAGGTTGGGACCAATAGGTCCCTTCCTTGGGGTGGGTACACCCCCTATTATGCCACCCTCTGGTGGGATGGGGCATTAGTCTCTCACTAATTGGCTGAGTCTCCTCATCTTCAAGATGGAGGGGACTGAGATGTGTGCTTCACCCCGCCTGCCTCACCTGAGGGGTAGTGTTGGCAAAGGTGGGCACACCCAAAGTGGGGGCAGAACCGGTGTGAGCCAGTGCTAGGGGCAGCAAAGGCTGGGACAGCATGCAAAGGCAGCAGGCCTTTGAAGCTTCCCCTTCGTTGACCCAGTCCATCCTGATGGAGGAGAACTAACACCTCTAACCAGTATGGGCTTTGTTTCTGTACCCAGTGAGCTCTCTACCCAGAGGTCCAGAAACCTTTCTGGTGGTGGCAAATGGCAGGCATCCATTCAGGGACCACACCAGGGCCTGTCGTTTTTCAGGGGGCATCTCTACGATGCCCTCTGAGTGCATTTTACATTAAATCCCACACTAGCATCAGTGTGGGTTTAATGTGCTGAGATGTTTGCTACCAACCTTCCCAGTTTTTAGTAAAGCCATTATGGAGCTGTGGATTTCGTAATGACTAACTTCCAGACCACATGCTCTTTATGGCTTCACTACACTTACAATGTCTAAAAATTGACTTAGACACTGTAGGGGTACAAGGCTCATGCCACTGCACTCTCACATAAGGGCAACTGCACCCTGCTGAAGGGGTGACTTACCTAGGCCTCGGAGTGGGTGGTAGGCATGGCAGTGTGTGGGTGTTAAGGTACAGGGCCTCTAAGAGTGGCACAATAGGTGCTGCAACCATTAGAGGCCTTCCCTGGTCACAGGGCCCTTGGTACCCATGGTACCTTTTACAAGAGGCTTACCAGTGCCAGGGATGTGCCAATTGTGGGTACAAAGGTACAGTTTGGGGAAAGAACAAAGGACCTGGGAACCTGGTTGGCAGGGACCCAGGGCACATCAAGTCAGGTTGCATCAGATGCTAGGCAAAAAGTGGTGGGTAACCATGTAAAAAGGGGCACTTTCCTACAGTGGCATACAGTGGAGTGGTGTACAGTGGAATAGTGTATATTAGAGTGATGTAGAGTGGAATGGCATAAAATGGAATAGCATTGAGAAGAGTATCGTACAGTGGAGTTGAGTACAGTGGAATAGTGTAGAGTATATTGGCATATAGTGTAGTAGCATACAGCGGAGTGACTTAGACTGGAGTGTCGTACAGTTGAACAGCATACAGTGGAAAAGCATACAAAGGACAGGTGCACAATGCAGTGGCGTACACTGGAGCATGTTAGAGTGTAGTGATGTACAGTTGAATAGCGTAGAGTAGAGTGGCGTACAATGGAGTGGCAAAGAGTGGAGTGGCGTGATGTACGGTGTAGTGGCACTGTTAGACCTGTCAGCCCTTTGGGTGGTCCCTCCTCATCATTATTTATTTTGTCCCACTTTTTTCCTACAGGGAAGTGCCACAGAAGGGAGTGGGCTTCAGCCCCTTCGAGCTTCTGTATGGGCACCCTGTACGTGGACCTCTCAACCTGGTGAGAGACGGATGGGAAAGAACTCCCAGAAAGCTTCCCCAGGATGTGGTGAGCTACATGCTGGCCTTCCGGAGCCAAATGGCTAAGTTGTGGAAGCAAGCTTCTGACAACTTGGAAGCTAGCCAAGCAGTGATGAAGGCGTGGTATGACCACAATGCTCACCCGGTGGAGTTGGAGCCTGGCCAGAAGGTGTGGGTGATCGAACCAGGAGAGCTTAGTGCCCTCCAGGATCGCTGGTCAGGACCCTTTGAGGTGTTGGAGAAGAAGGGTAAGGCTACCTACTTGGTGGACCTGAAGACCCCTCGTCAGCCCCTGCGGGTGCTGCATGCCAACCGCCTCAAACCCCACCACGAGAGGCCCGAAGTCATCTTGATGATGGTGACTGACGGAGGAGAGGACGTGGAAAGCGAGCCTCTCCCTGATTTGTTTGCGTCTCAAGAGAAGGATGGGTCGGTGGAGGGAGTGAATCTCTCCCCATCTCTAACTCCTGAACAGCAGGAGGACTGTCGCCAGGTCCTGGGGCAGTACTCTTCGTTGTTCTCCCTTGTCCCGGGTAGGACTCACCTGTGCGTCCATGACGTGGACACAGGAGACAGCCCACCTGTGAAGTCCAAGATCTACCGGATGTCAGACAAGGTGAAGGCCAGCATTCATAGTGAAGTCACTAAGATGCTGGAGCTAGGAGTGATCGAACCTTCTAGCAGCCCCTGGTCCAGTCCGGTGGTGTTAGTACCAAAAGCTGCACCACCGGGTGCCCAACCAGAACTGAGGTTCTGTGTGGACTATCGGGGACTGAATTCAGTGACCAAAACTGATGCTCATCCGATCCCTAGGGCGGATGAATTGATTGACCGGCTGGGAGCTGCCCAATATCTAAGTACCTTTGACCTTACTTCAGGGTACTGGCAGATCTCTTTGACTGATGGAGCAAGGGAAAGGTCAGCCTTCTCCACGCCCAATGGCCACTACCAGTTCTGTGTGATGCCCTTTGGGCTCAAGAACGCACCTGCCACGTTTCAGCGCCTGGTAAACCAGATCCTCACCGGAATGGAGAGTTTCTCTGCCGCTTATCTGGATGACATAGCCGTCTTCAGTAACAGCTGGGAGGATCACTTGCGTCACCTGCAAGCTGTTCTCCAGGCCCTGAGACAAGCTGGATTGACGATCAAGGCCAGCAAGTGCCAGATCGGGCAGGGGTCGGTAGTGTACCTTGGACACTTGGTGGGTAGGGGAGCGGTGCAACCCCTCCAGGCGAAGATCGAGGCCATCATGGCCTGGAAACCCCCCAAGACACAGACTGAGGTCCGAGCATTTTTGGGCCTCACGGGATACTACCGCCGCTTCGTGAAGCGGTACGGTACCATCGTAGCCCCCCTCACGGAGCTCACGTCCAAGAAACAACCTCGACGGGTAGTCTGGACGGAGGCTTGTCAGCAAGCCTTTGAGAGATTGAAGAAAGCCATGTGCGAGGCCCCGGTCTTAAGGGCCCCAGACTTTTCCAAGGAGTTCATTGTCCAGACAGATGCATCAGAACATGGCATTGGGGCAGTGTTATCGCAGCTCAACGAAGAGGGTCTGGATCAACCCGTGGTCTTCCTATCCCGGAGACTACTTCCCAGGGAACAGAAGTGGAGTGCAATAGAGCGTGAAGCCTTTGCAGTGGTATGGGCTCTGAAGAAGTTGCGGCCATACCTGTTTGGCTCGCACTTCCTAGTTCAGACCGACCACAGACCCCTTCGTTGGCTGATGCAAATGAAGGGGGAGAATCCCAAGTTGTTGAGGTGGTCTATTTCCCTACAGGGAATGGACTTTCAGGTGGAACATCGGCCTGGAGTGGACCACGCCAATGCAGACGGTCTCTCAAGGTATTTCCGCCTTAGTGATGAGAACTCCCAAGGGGTTGGGTAGCTCTCCCCACTTTCAGCTGGGGGGGACGCGTGTTAGACCTGTCAGCCCTTTGGGTGGTCCCTCCTCATCATTATTTATTTTGTCCCACTTTTGCCTCAAACCCTGTTTGAATTTTTCCTTTTTGGGAACCACCAGACTTTTTCGTGTTGCTGCAGATTCAGGGAGCCATTTTACCTACCCCTGAAACTTCTGTCTGAGGGCCTGGAGCACAAAATGGTGGCCACCTGTGACATCACCAGCATCCACTGGAACCTGCTAGCACCTTCCAGAACATCCCAGAACCCTGTGACAGTTGGAGGCGGTTTAGAATGTTGGGAAGCTAAGACAGAGAGTTGGCAGTTGGCACCTGACTGGTGAAGAGTGAGCAGCAAAAACGTGAAGGAGGAAGGAGTGAAGCAGCAGGGGTGGAAACTTGTGCCTGGAGTGGGGTCCATAAACCCACCCTTGATACTAGTCCCTACTGACGGAGCCCAGCCTAGAGCCCTGTGTGGGAAGAAGTCAGAAAAACCATCCTGAGGACCTGGACAGCAGGAACAGGCCTTAGAAACAAGAGAACAGCAAGATCCTGACCTGGAAGCTGGTTTCCCTGAAGTCCGACGTCGAGTAGCCTAAGACCTGGAGCCCGAGGTGGAGAAGCGGCGCTGACTGGAAAAGCAGACGTCGTACCCGGAGCCGCCAGAGGTTGAGAGAGGGCGCCGTCAGAGGTCGTGAGGAATACCAGAGGTCGAGGAGGAAGTCACCCGAGGTCGAGTGAGCGGCGTCATCGGAGGAGTGAAGTCCGCCCTCCGGAGTCGTCGGAGACCGAGGTGAAGGGTAACGGAGGTCGGGAGTGAGGATCGCACTCCGGAGTCGCCGGAACCTGTGAGAATCGTGCCGGAGGTCGGGAGTGGAGGTCGCACTCCGGAGTCGCCGGAAACCTGTGAGGAGCACCGGAGGTCGGGAGTGAGGATCGCACTCCGGAGCCGCCGGAAGTCGACATCGAGGCAAGGCCGGCCGACGTCATCGAAGCCGAGGTCGCCATCGGACCGGAGCCGCCCGAAGTCGACATCGAGTAAGACTGCCCGACGCCATCGAATCGGAGGCCGAGATCGAACCGAGGCCGCTGACATCGAGACCGGAGCCGCCTGCCGGCGTCGTCAAAGAACTGACATTGTGCCGAGGCCGCCGACATCGAGCTGGAACCGCCTCACGGCATCGACCCGACTCCAGCGGCGTCGGAGCATCAGAAAAAGGGGCAGTAAGTGGAGTAGAGGGCGCCTAAGGCCCTGTGGAGACCTGAGAGACTGCTCTAAGGGGCTAGGGAGGTGCTGGAACCAACCTGACTGTGCCAGGGGTGAACTGGGACTAATCTAGAGAAGTTGTGTGGAGAGAGAGAACCAGGTCTCTGGTATTTTCCCCCTTTATCTACCTCAGTTTAGGCCTCAGCCTTGACCAAGCCAGGGAGTAGACACCCCCAAGCCTTCCACATCCCCACAAGCTGTGCCTGGGCCAAATCAGCCCTTAGGAATTCAAATGTGATCTGATTCTATGAGTGTCACTGTCAGCTTTTAATTATTTATTGGAGGCACTGTATTTATTGTATTTAACCTATTTATTGCTTCACTGTATTTATTGGTCCACAGTATTTATTGATGCACAATATTTATTGGTTTACAGTATTTATTGCCTCAGAATATTTAATTGCCTGTATGTATTGCACTTATATTTAGGCCTTCATTATTTATGATCACCCCTATTTATTGAATCATTAAGCCAGTATTTATTTGACCTGCACTATTTAAAAAGTTTGTATATTGTGATTGTTATTTATTTATCTAATCAGCAACTAAGAGAAAAAGAAGATAAAGAAAGTTATTTTCTTAATTTTTACGGTGTAGAGTCGTTTTTGGAACGGATGCACGCATGGTTATTGTTTGGGTATGTTGTATGCTTAGCACGGAGCCTGATTCCTGACCACTCGAGCCAAGCTACCACAGTGTGACCGGAAGACCACCACCACCCCTTCTAGTGTGGGAGTGGGGTTTTCTAACATAAATTGGTGTTCAGTGGTGGGATAGAGCTGTGCCTACGCATACTCAACAATAACTGTGGGTAGTCCATAGGCCTACACCGGGAGTTTTCTCAAAAGCGGCCTTCCTAATTGTGGGTTTTTGTTTTTTCCAAATTTACTCTGGTGGTGGGAGGAGGTATTATTAAAGGTACCCCCCTGCATAGTTACTGCACAAAAACCTGTCCTCTAACCTGAGTGGGCAAGATGGAGTTTGTACTAGAAAATCTAGAAACGTACACTGTGGCCCAACTCAGGGAGTTTTGCCAGCGGGAGGGGGTGTACTGTCCCCCAAGAGCAAGGAAGGGTGCACTCCAAACCAGCTTAAGGGCTTGGGGGGAGGCACGCCGAGAAAGCAAGGCTGAGGAGGAAGACAGGGATGGAGAGCCTGACCCTGAGGGGGCTGAGATGTACCAACCTGAGGTGGGGAACCTGTCAGCAGGGCCCAGAACCATTTCTAGGAAGGGCAGCAGTGCCTCTAGCGGTGGCTTGTCTGAAGTGGAGCTAACAGACCGGAGGGAGAAAAGACAGCTCACATGGGACTTAGCAAGGCTGGAAAAGGAGAAGGAGGAGCAGAGGATGGCCCATGAATTACGACTGAAAGAAATAGATCTTCAGATCTTGAGAATCGGGGCACAACCTGTTCCTAATGGTGGCAGCCAAACCCAAGAGATCACCAGGGAACCTAAACCATACCTGCCAAAGGACATAGTAGCTAGCTATGGAGTGGGCGACGATATCGCCAAGTGGCTAGCGGCCTATGAGGTCTCACTGAGGGCCCATGGGGTTCCAGAGAAGTACTGGGGAGGGGGATTGTACAAGTACATGCCTCCAGCTGGTAGGGATGCTTTATTGGCCCTCGAAGAGGATGAGCAGACCCACTACCCCACCATGAAACTGACGCTCATCAGAAAGTTTGGACTAACACCTGAAAAGTACAGACAGAAGTTCAGGGGTAGTCACAAACTGGGCACGCAGAATTGGGTGGACTTCCTGGACTTTGCAAAGAAGGCAATGGAAGGTTGGATTCAGGGCAGTGAAGTGAGGAACTACGAGGGGCTGTTTGACCTAGTACTGAAGGAACACCTGCTCGAGAAATGTTTCCCTGAACTGCGGCAACACCTGGTGGATAGCAAGCTGACCAGTCCCCGGAAGCTTGCTGAGGAGGCGGACATTTGGGCTAGTACCCGGGTGTCCACAAGGGGGACTGGAGGGGATACTCAAAAGGCCGGACAGGGCGCCCCCCAGAAGAAAGAGGGAGGGGAAAAGAAAAAGGAGTTCTCCAAAGGCCCCCAAAATAACTTCCAAGGGAAGGGAACAGGATTCACCCCTAGGGCTAACCCACCCAGAAACCCTAATCCTGGCCAGAGTCAGCAGCCAAGGGTTGTCCAGTGCTATGAGTGCGGTGGCGTTGGACACTATAAAGGAGATCCGAAGTGCTTGAAACGACCACCCCCTCCCACTGGAGGAAAGACCCCCGGAGTAGCTAGTGTAGTGCTCGGGGAGGAGATGCCCTTAACTAAGGGAAGGGAGTGGGCGGGTGTCACTTTAGTGTCCCTGGGAGAACGGGAGATGGTTCCTAAGATCCAGGTGCCCGCAAATACCGCAAAGTATGGGCAGTGGGTCACCATCAACGGCCAAAGAGGGGAGGCTCTGAGAGACACAGGAGCCAGTATGACTATGGTGCGTAGCCAACTGGTGTCTCCAGAGCAGGTAATTCCCGATGTACTCCACCCAGCCGCGATGGCTGACGGCAGAACAGGCCACTATCCCGTGGCCGAGGTTCCCTTTGAATGGGGGGGGGTTGCAGGTTCACTTCGAGTTGCCGTAAGCCCTGCCGTGCCAGTCGATTGTCTGCTGGTGAATGACATGGAGCACAACGCTTGGAAGGAGGTGGAATACCGGACTCACACCGAGATGCTGGGTACACCTGACTGGGCCTGTGTTAGCACAAGGTCCGCGACTACCCGAAGAGGGAGTTCATTTCGGCTGGAGCCTGGAACAAAGGCCCAGTCAGCTGCCAGTCAAGGGAAGAACCGAGGACAGGAGGAGCCTGCCTCGGCGTCCCTACCCCGTAGGACGGATAGGCCACCGGAGGTGGTGGACCAGGAGTCTGCGGTGGGGGACGTTACCAACCTGGAGGACCTACCCATCCCGGCCGAGTGGCACGTGGAGGGAGGCCCGTCCAGGGAGGAATTCTGCCAGGGCCAGAGGGAGTGCCCTACCCTTGAGGGGCTGAGGCGACAGGCCGAAGCCCAGGCAGCAGGGAACGTTGAAGGGAACTACAGTGTTTACTGGGAGGATGGCCTCCTCTACAGTGAACCCAAGGCACCCCTACACGGATCGTCACGAGCCTTGGTAGTCCCTCAACGTTATCGAGCATTCCTTCTGGAGTTGGCTCACGAGATACCATTGGCAGGACACTTGGGGCAAGACAAGACCTTCGCCCGTCTTGTCCTACACTTTTATTGGCCTCAGATGAAAGTGTCGTCCGATACCTACTGCCGGACATGTGTGTCTTGCCAAGCCAGTGGGAAAACAGGGGTGAAGCTGAAAGCTCCCCTGGAACCACTTCCTGTCGTTAGCACCCCCTTTGAAAGGGTGGGCATCGACATTGTGGGTCCGTTAGATCCACCAACTACAGCTGGTCACAGGTTTATCCTGGTTCTAGTGGATCATGCCACACGGTACCCAGAGGCAATACCTCTGAGGACCATAACAGCACCTGTTGTGGCTAGGGCCCTGATGGGAATCTTTACCCGAGTGGGTTTTCCCAAGGAAGTTGTGTCCGACAGGGGGACCAACTTCATGTCAGCGTATATGCGGGCGATGTGGAAGGAGTGTGGAGTGACATACCGGTTCACCACTCCTTACCACCCCCAGACCAATGGTCTGGTGGAGAGGTTTAACAAAACCTTGAAGGGCATGATCAGAAGTCTGCCTGAAAGCCTGCGGAGGAAATGGGACGTCCTCCTACCCTGTTTACTTTTTTCCTACAGGGAAGTGCCACAGAAGGGAGTGGGCTTCAGCCCCTTCGAGCTTCTGTATGGGCACCCTGTACGTGGACCTCTCAACCTGGTGAGAGACGGATGGGAAAGAACTCCCAGAAAGCTTCCCCAGGATGTGGTGAGCTACATGCTGGCCTTCCGGAGCCAAATGGCTAAGTTGTGGAAGCAAGCTTCTGACAACTTGGAAGCTAGCCAAGCAGTGATGAAGGCGTGGTATGACCACAATGCTCACCCGGTGGAGTTGGAGCCTGGCCAGAAGGTGTGGGTGATCGAACCAGGAGAGCTTAGTGCCCTCCAGGATCGCTGGTCAGGACCCTTTGAGGTGTTGGAGAAGAAGGGTAAGGCTACCTACTTGGTGGACCTGAAGACCCCTCGTCAGCCCCTGCGGGTGCTGCATGCCAACCGCCTCAAACCCCACCACGAGAGGCCCGAAGTCATCTTGATGATGGTGACTGACGGAGGAGAGGACGTGGAAAGCGAGCCTCTCCCTGATTTGTTTGCGTCTCAAGAGAAGGATGGGTCGGTGGAGGGAGTGAATCTCTCCCCATCTCTAACTCCTGAACAGCAGGAGGACTGTCGCCAGGTCCTGGGGCAGTACTCTTCGTTGTTCTCCCTTGTCCCGGGTAGGACTCACCTGTGCGTCCATGACGTGGACACAGGAGACAGCCCACCTGTGAAGTCCAAGATCTACCGGATGTCAGACAAGGTGAAGGCCAGCATTCATAGTGAAGTCACTAAGATGCTGGAGCTAGGAGTGATCGAACCTTCTAGCAGCCCCTGGTCCAGTCCGGTGGTGTTAGTACCAAAAGCTGCACCACCGGGTGCCCAACCAGAACTGAGGTTCTGTGTGGACTATCGGGGACTGAATTCAGTGACCAAAACTGATGCTCATCCGATCCCTAGGGCGGATGAATTGATTGACCGGCTGGGAGCTGCCCAATATCTAAGTACCTTTGACCTTACTTCAGGGTACTGGCAGATCTCTTTGACTGATGGAGCAAGGGAAAGGTCAGCCTTCTCCACGCCCAATGGCCACTACCAGTTCTGTGTGATGCCCTTTGGGCTCAAGAACGCACCTGCCACGTTTCAGCGCCTGGTAAACCAGATCCTCACCGGAATGGAGAGTTTCTCTGCCGCTTATCTGGATGACATAGCCGTCTTCAGTAACAGCTGGGAGGATCACTTGCGTCACCTGCAAGCTGTTCTCCAGGCCCTGAGACAAGCTGGATTGACGATCAAGGCCAGCAAGTGCCAGATCGGGCAGGGGTCGGTAGTGTACCTTGGACACTTGGTGGGTAGGGGAGCGGTGCAACCCCTCCAGGCGAAGATCGAGGCCATCATGGCCTGGAAACCCCCCAAGACACAGACTGAGGTCCGAGCATTTTTGGGCCTCACGGGATACTACCGCCGCTTCGTGAAGCGGTACGGTACCATCGTAGCCCCCCTCACGGAGCTCACGTCCAAGAAACAACCTCGACGGGTAGTCTGGACGGAGGCTTGTCAGCAAGCCTTTGAGAGATTGAAGAAAGCCATGTGCGAGGCCCCGGTCTTAAGGGCCCCAGACTTTTCCAAGGAGTTCATTGTCCAGACAGATGCATCAGAACATGGCATTGGGGCAGTGTTATCGCAGCTCAACGAAGAGGGTCTGGATCAACCCGTGGTCTTCCTATCCCGGAGACTACTTCCCAGGGAACAGAAGTGGAGTGCAATAGAGCGTGAAGCCTTTGCAGTGGTATGGGCTCTGAAGAAGTTGCGGCCATACCTGTTTGGCTCGCACTTCCTAGTTCAGACCGACCACAGACCCCTTCGTTGGCTGATGCAAATGAAGGGGGAGAATCCCAAGTTGTTGAGGTGGTCTATTTCCCTACAGGGAATGGACTTTCAGGTGGAACATCGGCCTGGAGTGGACCACGCCAATGCAGACGGTCTCTCAAGGTATTTCCGCCTTAGTGATGAGAACTCCCAAGGGGTTGGGTAGCTCTCCCCACTTTCAGCTGGGGGGGACGCGTGTTAGACCTGTCAGCCCTTTGGGTGGTCCCTCCTCATCATTATTTATTTTGTCCCACTTTTGCCTCAAACCCTGTTTGAATTTTTCCTTTTTGGGAACCACCAGACTTTTTCGTGTTGCTGCAGATTCAGGGAGCCATTTTACCTACCCCTGAAACTTCTGTCTGAGGGCCTGGAGCACAAAATGGTGGCCACCTGTGACATCACCAGCATCCACTGGAACCTGCTAGCACCTTCCAGAACATCCCAGAACCCTGTGACAGTTGGAGGCGGTTTAGAATGTTGGGAAGCTAAGACAGAGAGTTGGCAGTTGGCACCTGACTGGTGAAGAGTGAGCAGCAAAAACGTGAAGGAGGAAGGAGTGAAGCAGCAGGGGTGGAAACTTGTGCCTGGAGTGGGGTCCATAAACCCACCCTTGATACTAGTCCCTACTGACGGAGCCCAGCCTAGAGCCCTGTGTGGGAAGAAGTCAGAAAAACCATCCTGAGGACCTGGACAGCAGGAACAGGCCTTAGAAACAAGAGAACAGCAAGATCCTGACCTGGAAGCTGGTTTCCCTGAAGTCCGACGTCGAGTAGCCTAAGACCTGGAGCCCGAGGTGGAGAAGCGGCGCTGACTGGAAAAGCAGACGTCGTACCCGGAGCCGCCAGAGGTCGAGAGAGGGCGCCGTCAGAGGTCGTGAGGAATACCAGAGGTCGAGGAGGAAGTCACCCGAGGTCGAGTGAGCGGCGTCATCGGAGGAGTGAAGTCCGCCCTCCGGAGTCGTCGGAGACCGAGGTGAAGGGTAACGGAGGTCGGGAGTGAGGATCGCACTCCGGAGTCGCCGGAACCTGTGAGAATCGTGCCGGAGGTCGGGAGTGGAGGTCGCACTCCGGAGTCGCCGGAAACCTGTGAGGAGCACCGGAGGTCGGGAGTGAGGATCGCACTCCGGAGCCGCCGGAAGTCGACATCGAGGCAAGGCCGGCCGACGTCATCGAAGCCGAGGTCGCCATCGGACCGGAGCCGCCCGAAGTCGACATCGAGTAAGACTGCCCGACGCCATCGAATCGGAGGCTGAGATCGAACCGAGGCCGCTGACATCGAGACCGGAGCCGCCTGCCGGCGTCGTCAAAGAACTGACATTGTGCCGAGGCCGCCGACATCGAGCTGGAACCGCCTCACGGCATCGACCCGACTCCAGCGGCGTCGGAGCATCAGAAAAAGGGGCAGTAAGTGGAGTAGAGGGCGCCTAAGGCCCTGTGGAGACCTGAGAGACTGCTCTAAGGGGCTAGGGAGGTGCTGGAACCAACCTGACTGTGCCAGGGGTGAACTGGGACTAATCTAGAGAAGTTGTGTGGAGAGAGAGAACCAGGTCTCTGGTATTTTCCCCCTTTATCTACCTCAGTTTAGGCCTCAGCCTTGACCAAGCCAGGGAGTAGACACCCCCAAGCCTTCCACATCCCCACAAGCTGTGCCTGGGCCAAATCAGCCCTTAGGAATTCAAATGTGATCTGATTCTATGAGTGTCACTGTCAGCTTTTAATTATTTATTGGAGGCACTGTATTTATTGTATTTAACCTATTTATTGCTTCACTGTATTTATTGGTCCACAGTATTTATTGATGCACAATATTTATTGGTTTACAGTATTTATTGCCTCAGAATATTTAATTGCCTGAATGTATTGCACTTATATTTAGGCCTTCATTATTTATGATCACCCCTATTTATTGAATCATTAAGCCAGTATTTATTTGACCTGCACTATTTAAAAAGTTTGTATATTGTGATTGTTATTTATTTATCTAATCAGCAACTAAGAGAAAAAGAAGATAAAGAAAGTTATTTTCATAATTTTTACGGTGTAGAGTCGTTTTTGGAACGGATGCACGCATGGTTATTGTTTGGGTATGTTGTATGCTTAGCACGGAGCCTGATTCCTGACCACTCGAGCCAAGCTACCACAGTGTGACCGGAAGACCACCACCACCCCTTCTAGTGTGGGAGTGGGGTTTTCTAACAGGCACACAGTGGAATAGCATAAAGTGCAGTGGCATAGAATGGAATAGAGTAGAATGGAATGGAGTACAGTGGAGTAGCATAATGTGGAGTGAGGAACAGTGTAGTGGCGTACAGTGGAATAATTGCTTAGTGTTAAAGCAGTTTATCGGGTGTATGAGGGGTTTTCGAGGGGGGTGCCATCAGTATAGGTAATTGATGACTGACACAAGGCGGAGTCATCCTCGCTGGAGGAGTCCGGCTGGTCTGAGTTCAGAGTCATAAAGATGCTACAGTAAGCAGCTGCAATTTCCAGGTCTGATCATTGGCTCTCCTCCACTTAACTCTCTTCGATGGGGCTCCTCCTCGCAAGCCTCTGGTCTTGAGCAGTGTCGAGCTCACTGCCTCAACCATTTTTGGGGCGACCATTCCCATCCAGTCTCAGCAGCCCTAGTGAGAGAGGTAGGGAGTTGTTCCAACCAGTTCGAGCAGCTGATGGTTCCTCGAAGAAGGATTTATTTTGTGCTTTGACTATGAGCTTGGCAAAAAACATAGAAGACCTATTTCCTATTGCTTGCACTTAACTCCTGTGAATTATGCATATTGACATTGCACGCTAAAGTGTAATCGGGAAAAAGCATTATGGAATGATTGCAAATTTCCATCCACGCCTTGCCTCCTGTACAAAGACATCTCTGTCTTTGTAATATAGGAGTTTTGCTAATAGTGGCCTGGGCAGGGACCCTGTGAGGGGCAGTTTACGTCCCAGAAACTGATGGCCCAATTTTATACAGAAGAAGGACTTCAAGGCTTTTGAGGGCATGAACCCCTTGATCTAGTTCTCCAGATTGGATATAGGATCAGGCCTTCTTCTCCCTTTTCCAGGGCTATGAGGAGGTTATTTCTGCCTGCGCAGCCCTCTGCATTGTCTCGATTCAGGTAGCGCCGCTGACCCGTTAGCGCAAGTAGGAGCTTGCATGTTTCTGCAATCTGCAGTGTTATTTCTTGGAGAATTAATTTTGCTTGGGGCACCTTGGCTGAAAGTTTGCAGTAATCATCTCATAGGAGATTAACCTCAATGGCTACTGCATCAATCTTGGTCTCAAGGGAGGAGGAGTCCAATGCACCCTCGTAGGTGGTTGGCGTAGTGGGTATAGCAGGGTCCTTGGTAGTGTGGATTGCAGTCGAGGAGCCAGCAGGAGACTGCATCTATTCATGAGTGTTGTAGAAATGGTAGCAGTCAGTTATATTAAAGAACAACATAAGCTGAAATGGGGGGCACCACTATTAAGATAAGACCACAGGGTCTCTCGATGTATAGAGAAGAAGGCGATTTTCACTGGCAACAATCCCTCAGTCTCCCTGAAAGCTGACAGGCTGAGCTCCCGCCAAGTACAGGGGCTCCTCGGCAGACTGGTGTACAGTTCAATGTGCTTGTGAGGCGGAGAAGGAGAGTGCAACAAGAGCGTGTGTGTGGGCTCAGTATCAGATCAAATGATAGCTTGAGTCAAGTGATCAGCACGTGTATGCTGTCCACATACAAATACTCGGGTAGTCTCCTCCAGGTGCAGAGCACTCTCACCTCCCTTGAGTCAGGGTGGCTCATTGCTGTCTGCCCTCAGGCCCACATACTGAACTTTGTTAATGGGACTGAGTGACTGAGTATTTACATCATTTCAAAGTGTATATTGATGAATTGACCTATTTGACTAGTACTGAAACAAGGGCTGGAGTTTTTACTGCTAGGTCTGTAGAATGTGCTGACCTAACACATTTAACATGTTAGTAAGAGATAGGTACCTACAGATTACTGACTGATATCTGTAGCAGATGCATCGGTCCATCCACCTATATTACTCAAAAAGGAATACATGGTCTGCAAGTTACAACTAGATGTCTACAGCAGACACTCAACTCATAGAGCTATTGTAACAAGGCTGAAATACCTGTAACATACAAATTGTTCTCTGCAGGGGGTGAACTGACCTCTTGATGGTGATTGGAAGCTATGACTTACAGGTTACACACAGATGTCTAAGCAGTCATTTAAACCATTGACCTATCTTGTTTGGATTGAAGCATGATCTGGAGGTCAAACATAGATTTCTGCAACAGATAATGTGAGTCTGCCAGCAGCCTTTCTGAGATTGGAGCATCTGAATGCAGGTTACGTAAAGGTACATGCAAAAAGCATTAGGCTCACAGAGCTATCTTGAAAGGCTGAATTTGTGATCGACATGTTACATACCGATCTCAGTAGAATTGGAATTCTTTTCTCCCCTATCACCTATTTCATGTGATTTGAACCAGTAAGTTGAACATTCACACAGACCTCTACAGCACATTTTCTATTTGCATATAATACAGAATAGCTCAAACCTCAAAACAGCCCTAGTTGTGGAATCTTTTGCAATTATTTCTAAAATAGTTCAGCACTAGTTCTACCTTACTAACATAAGTTTAACCAAAATGGTTGATGCACTTCTGGAGTAATCAAATTCTTTACGCATCTGAATACGTTTCAAATGAAGACAACATATCAGTTCCTATGACATAATCAGAAGGTTGATTCAAATCGTCCTCAAGTCATCAGGAACTACCTCATTTTGTGAAGTTATCATATACTTATCCTCAGATTATCAGGTGCATGCTCATTTTGTGAAGTAATTGTATACTCATTTTCAAACATGTTAAGTCATCAGGCACAAGTTTCTAAACTTTGCCAATGACTTCAAGAACTTGATAATGTCAGATGTTGAGAAAATGACTTCTCAGGTAGTTGGAGGATCATCAAATGACCCTGGATTGTCTTCTAAACTACTTCTAATTGTCCTGGGTTAACATGTTCAGTTTGCTTACTTCACCAACAACAATACAGAAGTTTCTAGGTTGTTATTTTTTGTTTTTAAAAAGCCATAGGCTACCGCCTACATCAGTGGGGTTGGCAAGAATGTAATTATTGTCATCTTCAACTACTGCCTTTACCATCTTGTGACTACACACGGAACCACTATGAACCAAAGGGCTGCAGTGGTGTCCTTCAGCACACATGGCTGTGTCACCATGCACATTGCATGTCTGAGAGCGTGCTTGAACTCAGGTTCAGAGGCTGTGGGGCTGCCCCCTTCCCTTACACAAAGACCCCCCAGCCAGGGTTGAGAATTCACTCTGTGATGACAAAGAATAATAGGGGTTTAGATTGCAGGAAGGGTCTCCTTCTAATTTGCAGACCTGTTTTGTGACTTTTAACTGCATACACCAATTTTTGAAGTCCAAAATGGCAATATTTCAGCTGTTGCCCATATAAGATTGCCTCTGCTTCAAATCCCCAGATTTTTTTTCTAAATCTCAGACTTTCCTGTTTAAACTGTTGGCATGTATGAGAATTTGCAATACATGTGGAACGTGGACTTACCTGGCCTTTTCATGCATGTTTGTTCCCAGTTGTGGCTATGGTTGCCCGGACAGATCCCTATTAGAAGAAATCTTTGTGAAGAAGCGCTGGTCCGATGCAGGGGGAAGGCTGCCCCTGGTGAACTCATAATTGGGCACGGAAGTATCCAACGTGGAGATATTGCTACGCCCGACTCGGATCTGGGTCAATCAATGGCTTGCCTTGCTATATATGGTGTCTAGAGCCGAGTCCTTCTATTTACTTCTAAGATGTAAAGCACTGCAACAAGAACGCTTTTTTGTGTCTTTCCCTTTGAAAAAATCAATTGTATCGTATTTCTCAAAAAAGAACATTATATGCGCCTTAAGGAATGAGCAGTCTGCGATTTGTTGCTTTAGGTTTGCAGATGAAAATACTAAAAACGTCCAGAGCGCCGCGGCTTTAAAAAACAGTCCTGCCGTTTACTATCAGCTAAGTGCTCCTTGTAATGCATTTGTATGGCGTCAAACCGGGTGCCATTTTGTGATGGGCTATACAAGGCACAATCGGACATTGCTCTGCCTGGGAATGACTCAGCAGAACATTAGAACTATGCCATTAGCTCTGGACAAGCGAGGAGATTGCAGCGTTTACAAGAGCAGCTGAACCACTGCCAAGAGGTAAGTGGGGAAGGAAAGCGAAACTGGATAAACTCGAGTAAAAGCACGTTAATGGTCGCTTTTTGCGGTTTGGATACAGAGGCACTATTCCCATTTTATCAGCAACAAAAGGTATCTCATGATGTTGAAGTACGTTTACCTTCAAACCAAGCTACACCAAGAGACCCAGAAGGCAGCGGTGTTTGTTCTTTTAGAAATTGCAGCTGCTGACCCTCATACAACTCGGGTGTCAAAACTTTAAGCCACTAACCTGTTAGTCTTGACGCCATAAGGAGCAACGAGGAATCCCATTGAACTTCCATAAAAAATATAACTTGCCCCTGAAGTACTAGGTGGGAGCTGAGTTTGTCAAACAGGCGGTAAGGGTTTGGGATGAGAGTAGAGAAAAACAGAGGGGCATATTTACATGAGAAGTGCGAAGCGCAGCTAAAATTGCTAACACTGCGCTCCGCCATTCTGAAAACGCAAGAATGCGACGTATTGACAAGAATGCAGCGCACCCCTGTGTTACCCCTAGCGCTGGCACAAACTTTAGCTGCCTAGCACTAGTGCAAGGGTGCCTGAGTTGTGGGAAATGATGATGGTGTCCCTCCCTGCACATCAGCAATCTGTAATGGCGATTTGTAACTAGTTGCAACTTGTCATTTTTTAATGATTGTTTATGTACAGAATGCAGCACACAGAAACAGCAAAAATGAGGAGAAATTAACAATCTCTCTTCATTGCACCAGGATAAGACCAGGTTTTCCCTGGTCTTATTTTTGGCGCTATCTCATATTTACACCACCCTAGATAATAGAGGGCAGTGTCAAAAAGCAATGGGTGTTGCGGCAGAACGCCCACTGCAACACCCAGTGCCCGCCCCTTTCATGCTAAGTGCTGCATGAAAGGGGTCTTGTTCACAAGGTAGCGTTAAGGCACCTTAAGTGGCTTAACATTGCCTGGCAAATAAGGCAAAGGGCTTATCGCCACCAGAACGTCACAAAAAGTGATGTTCTGGTGGCGATAAGCTCTTGTAAATATGCCCTTCAGACTGTTAAGGCTATGGTTTCTTCCTGAATGTCTGCACGGAAAGCCTTCTTTGGCCTGGTGTTGTCTTTTCCTGGGGATGGTCACTTGAGGCACTCAGTCACCTGATTATAGAAGATATTGGTTAGTTACGTGACCACTGAGTAAATAGTGAATTTTACATGGATGCTGGCTAAATAGCACAGATTATGCACTATGTGACAGCTGTCCATGTAATTAGGTAGCAGATTTCATTATTTGCCTGGCCAGAGACTAAATAGCAGAGATTACGTACTATTTGTCTTGTGGCCGAACAAATAGCAAAAAACTTCACTATTTACTCAGCCGGCTACTAAATGGCAGAACCATGTACTACTTGGTGGGCGTGTAAACAGCAAAGAAGCTTCAGTATTACCCATTTGCTGACTCAATGGCTAAGATCATGTACTATTTGGCTGGGGGCCGTGCAAACATCAAATAAGCTTCACTATTCACCCGACTGCAGACTACATAGCAGAGATCAAGTACTATTTTGCTGGCAGCAATGCAATGGCAAATACAATTCACCAATTTACTGCTCGACGACTAAATATCAGAGCACTACTTGGCCTGCGGCCGTACAAATAGAAGCTTCACTATTTACCCGGCCATCGACAAAATAGGAGAGATTAATTACCATTTGGTAAAGAAACCTTACAATTTATGCTGTCGCGTATTAAATAGCGGGCATTCTGAACTAGTGAGCCTGTTTCTATATAACAGCTGAAGTTTCATTGTAGATTAGGTGTGCTTGGTGACTACATTAGTAGTAAGTAGCACATGGATGGCTCTGAATATGCTGGGACATGATGCACATAACTGGAAGCTTTGGTCTCTTTGTTCCTGTGTCAGTTGCTGCTCTTCCTGTGCAGGTCTATGTCTGCCTCTACTCCCACCAGGCTCTGGCCAATCATGTACATCTTTGCAGTGTCTCAACCTCTCAATGACAGTCTTTTGTTTCTGTTTCACCTACACTCCTATACAGTTTGTGCCCTATGATTTCCTCACTATTTGTTTCCTGTAATGCTTCTGTGGTTTTGGACTCCTTCTGGCTCCTGACCATCTCAGGATGATCCTGGCAGTCTCTGCATATGATGCCTTTTGTTCACAAGTACACGCCACCTCTGATCCCCTTCAGTTTTGTGATTCCAGGTTGTACCTCTTCACCTACCTCATACTTGGACTCCCAATCTTTGAGGTGTGAGTTGAGGGAGGATGATGCAGCGTGTGACTATCACTGCAGGCCAATTTATGTCTATTAAAGCTGATTCGAACTTTTGTTCTTCCCAGATTTGTTAATTGAACTTGTAGTAACACCAAGTATTTATATCAAACATCAGGTGACGGCTATTTAACAGGCCATTAAGTAAATACTGAATTTCCTCTGCTATTTACTTGGCTGCTGGCTAAATAGTGGAATGTATTTACTGTTTGGATGAGGCTTTGCAAACATCTGAAAAACTTCACTATTTATCTGGATGCTGACTAAATAGTAGAGATTCTGCACTGTTTGTCTAGCAGCCGTGTAAATAACAAGGAAACTTGACTATTTAACCTCTTCAATGCCCATGACGAGCTGGTCTCGTCATGGGCCGCGGTGGCGCTGTGCCCATGACGAGACCAGCTCGTCATAAACCCCGCCCGCTAATGAAACGGCCGGCACAGGGCGGGGAAAGGGGCGGGCACTGAAGGGGTTAACTGGCCACTGGCAATTAGCAGAGGTTAAGACTTTTTGGCCAACGGTCAAGTAAACAGCAAAGAAGCTTCTCTCATTACCCGGCCTCTGGCAAAACACTAGGCATTATTTACAACTTGGCCAGCAGTAATGCAAACATCAAATAAAATGTATTATTTACCTGGCTGCTCGTTAAATAGCAGATATATATTATTTCACTGGTAGCCTGGCAAATAGCAACAAAACTCAATATTTTACCCAGATGAAGTGATGTACTGTTTGGCTGGTGGTCTTGCAAATAGAAAAGAAAGTTCATTATTCACCTGGTGACTTGCTAAATACATGGCCCAGAGCTGTGCATCAAGCATGAGAACCCTATTTATCCAGGTGGTATCTACACAGATTACCTTTTGTGCTGTTTTTCCTTCTGAACATTTCAACAGGTATTTACCTCCTGGTAACTGGTAAAACCGCATACAAGGAGCAAGATAACCTGGCATCCATTTCCTTATGAATGTTAGGGTGCTGTTGTATTATTATTTAATTCGCAAAATGTGTTAGCAAATTGAAAACATATGTTTTGCGAATGTAATAGTATTTTTTACAAATCAATGTATGAACTATTAGGTTGGTTCACAAAATCCTTAACTGCAGGGGGTTCCAGATTTACCTGCCTAGTTCATATTCATTGGATAAGTGCCAATTCGTGACCTTTTGTAATTGACAGTAATCACAGGGATAGTGGCCGGCAATGGACATCACACCATTAAGTCCTATGACTGCATTCCAAAATTGAAAACTCTTTTTAAAGCAGCCCCTGATCCTTCAAGGAACCAGCGCTACTTTAAAAAAAACTTCTTCCCCCTGAGGTTACCAACATAATTCCAAAGGCAAAAGGCTCCTAAGGGGAACCCTTCCCCTTTGCAAATTAGTTATAAACCCAACTTGGGGGTTGTTAGCTCATTAATGGTTTATGAACGCAATCAACGTTGTGAACTATCAATAAATTCCTTTCTGAAATTGAAAGGTAAGGTGGGTAACCCCCTTCATGAGCCCTTTTATTTGGGATTCAGAAACAATCATGAAAGTCCTTTTGCCATTCAAAACAAAATGTCCAGCCTGTAAAAGAGGTTCTGTACATAATGCTAAGCACTTTTGTGGTCACAAACCATGCGATTGTGCTACATGAGGCCCTTGATGCTGAAACTGGCTTTAAATCAATCACTAAGTTATAGGTATGTCTGGGGAAACTCTTAATTACTAACGGAGGAATTGGAGTAAGTTAGTTCATTATCAACAACTTTATTTTGTCATTAAAAAATGCATAAAAGTATGCACATTTCATAACATATAAATATTATTGCAGTAATTCAATAACAATACAATTTAAAAAAAACACAAGAAATTCTCTAAAATCTTAAATGGCATGGCCTATATGTTGTTATAAAATAGCCTTAACACAGTTTTAATTAAAATTAATAGAAGTGTAAAGAGGTTAAGCTATGAGGGTGTTAGCAGCGATCTAAATTCATTATGATAAAGGCCTGTTAGGATCGGAATTACCTCCAGAAGCATCCCTTATCTAAGATTATATCTCACTAAATTAGCTAGAGAGTAGTAGCCCTTCTAGATTTTGGAACAGCGTTTAGAAAAGACGTAATAGTAAAACATTTAAATGGTGATTCAAGTTGTTGAAGTGCTGAAAGAGCTAATCTGTGAGAATGTAAGGTTAATTTTTGCAGTATTGGAACAATGAACCTTTTCCTCTCAATTGTGTATGGGGAACAGAAAAACAGAATGTGAGAGATCGATTGTTTTTAATTGTCATCACATGGACAACAAGAAAGCTGATTTGGTGAGTATGCATTGGATGGATATCCCAACATCAAGGGGATATAATTTAAGCGAAATCTTATTAAAAACAAGCATTGGCATAGCCAATAGGTCTCGCCTTTGGGACCTTATAAGTGTTTAGCCATGCAACAGTTGATGTTGTTGCACCAAGGATATTGTGCTGCATAAATAAATACTTATAAGGTCTGAAAAGCGAGACCTATTGGCTATGCCAATGCTTGTTTATTTAAGCTGCGCGTCATTATATATGTAGCTACAGGACCGTGAAAGACCAAAAACACTTACAGAATATTTTGGATTTTTTAGCCACACCTGTGACTCTTTCCCCACGGTTACTGACCCCGCCCCCTTGCATGCAGCATCACAGTTCCCATACTTTTTAACGCACTTCGACTGCTGCTTTTACTGATATAAATATACACAGCAGTGATTTTTTACCATTAAACATCACAACTAAACAAACCAGAGATCAAAAACATTAATCAAAAAAACACATGGCCTGGGTGAGCTGCTCAAATTTGGCACGGGTGAACTCAAGAGATTTGGAGATGCTGTGAATATCTTGGGGTGCCTGATAATTTCACATGAAGGCCTGAAGGGAGTGAGGTGCAAGAATCGGGCAGCACGTGAACTGGGTGCGAGTACCACAGAGCACGCAATGCGGGCAAAGCGAGCCACTGGCTGTGTGTCTGCTCGGCGTACAGACAGACAGCTCCAGCAATACTTAATACTAATGAGACCCCTGTAAGTGCTTTCAACGGAAATCTAGAAACTGTACCTTTCTCTGCCGAGCTCCGTGGGGCTTCCGAGATCTCGGAGATGTTGTCAGGCAAGGCAGAGTTGAGCAAACCCGGTGTTTATAACACATCGTTCGTTGCGGCCCCAGCCCCCACAGCACATAAGGCTTCTAATTCCCCACACCTGAGACCAAACCGCACCCATACGTGCAGTCTAAATTCTATGCACTATCGGCCCCTGCTCAGCTTGGGGTTGGGGGGAGCGGGAGCCGTGTTTAGAACTAACACGGATTTAAAAAAATAAAGCACCTGCTTCGGAGTTCCTTATCCGTCCTGAAGTTTTTGAGGCAACAATAAAAATGCCAAGATAACTTGTGACTAATGTTTTGTCTGGTGACAGTTTCTGTCCACTATTAACTAAGTAGCACAGAGGGTTATGTGCCCGCTGCAAAGAACATGTACATTGCAAGTCACCATACTGCATTTTATGTGGCTTTTAGTCAGTAGGTTACTTACTGTTTTTATTATAGAGCTCATTTTCCAGATCATAAAGTACCACCCACCAGGTGCTTAGAACCACGCCCGACATGCAGCGCCACAAAAACATATGGAACAAGATAAGGCTGGGCGCACACACACACAGCATTTCCCTTGTGGGAGCGAGCAGGGGCAGCAGATTTTTACAAACATATGTCACCAAAGCTCGCTCCCGCAAGGGAATCACCAAACGTGCACGCGTTGCCATTGAAAGCAATGCAACGCATGCACGTTTTTGCCCGAAAAAGCGAATCAATTCCAAGAGGTCTCTTCCTATTCAGCACATTCGCGCTGCGTAGGCGAGACCTAAAAAACGGTGGTGAGAGTTATCTACAAATGAGAGGTGAGAAGAGTGCCCAGGCAGGGCGGGGGGCATTGCCTGATGCATTAATCCTGAACCTTTTGCTTTGTTCTTATTCCATCTGTCTAGGCTAGCTCTAGTTAAAAAAAAGACCCTTTAATTTGGATTTAGAAAAAGTTGCACACTGTGTAAGTGTTCCATAGAGGTCCGCTAGACCTAGGGCAAAAATAGATTGTCTTAAGTAAATTAGCCAGGGGATGTAGTAATAATTTTTCAAATGTATCTGCTATGGTTTGCAGTTAATCAACTTGTGCTGTACCCCAGATTTCTGCCCCATATGTAGCCACAGAGATCGTTTTTGCTAAATATATTTCTTGCATTTCTTGGATTGGTTTATTTCCCATTTTTTTTAGCAAACTTAAAAATAGCAGCTATTCTTTTTGACGTAGGATTTACTCTATTTGTTACCATGTCATTCCAATTTAGCTTAGTGTCAAGGAGTATATCGAGGTACATAAAAGTATCTACTCTTTCCAGCTTTCTTCAACCTCTTTGGAATCTAAGTGATTTTTTCTTAACATTGCCCACATCCATGACAATGGACTTTGACTTATTGACATAGAGCCCTAAATCCACCAAATAGGCTGAATAAGCCCCAATATCGGATTGAAGGGTCATAGGAGTTCTGGCTAATAAGACCGCGTCATCTGCATAATAGGCAAAGGTAACCAAGTGTCATACTGTACATCTTTACATTCCCTGGTTAAAATCTCATTAAGCTTGTTGGTATATATCGAAAATAAAAAAGGGGCAAGGACTCAGCCCTGTCTCACGCCTTTTTCAATTTTGAATGGTTTGGAGCATTCTCCTTGCTTATCATACCAGATCACTGCCCCTGCCCCTGAGTAAAGCTGTCTAATAAATGTAATTATAGCTGACTCCACGCCCATTGTCTCCAGTTTACTGTGGTAGACACAATTGAAGGCCGCTGAGAGATCCATTAAGGCCATGTGAAATTGACCTTTCTTGGCGATAACATATTTAGCTATTATTAGGGCTAAGTTGAGACACTGATCCAGTGTGCCCCTCCCTTTTCTGAAGCCGTATTGTGCTTCAGCAAGAATATTATTTTCCATCACCCATTCCTCCAACCTAATAAGTAGAAGTCTGCCCATTAATTTGGCCGTGCTGTCTATTAGGGCAATTGGGCGGTAGTTTGCAGGGTTTGGATTGTCACCCTTTTTGTAGATAGGGATTAATACAGATTTGGGATGACAAAGGGCCTAGTTTAGCAAACGTCAGGAAGGGACCCACAAAGACTTGTTTGCGAGAAAGATGTCCAACGTGACTCCATCTGGGCCTGCCGCTTTCAGGGCAGAAGATTGTGACAGGGCACATTCAATGTCCTCAATATTAAACACCAATAGAGGGATGTCGTTGGATGGTACTTCCAGAGCCAACAAAGTAGTGGTTCCCTGGATTTTCGAATATATTCTGAAAGTGTATTAGACATGCCTCTTCATCTATGTGAAGATCCAAAGGTGGACCATCCTCCTCCTGCAGGAAAGGAGAGTTTACCACTTTCCAGAAACCCTTACTATCATTGCTATTTAACACTTGTCTGAGGTTCTTCCATGCCTCTGCTCAAAGCTGCTTTTTCCTGAGTTCCCTGGTTGTTTTATATATGGCCCTAAGATGTCTAATTAATTCTTTAATTCTAGGTTGCATTTTTAGTGCTTTGCAAAGGTTCACTGTGGCTTAGGAACAATTCGTCTCAAACCAACGAACTGGATGAAGATTAAGCTTTGTCAGTGGATCAGTTAGTTGGGATCTTGTGTCAGAAAGGATTTGATCAAATGCCTTCCTTACCTTATTATCATCAGTCATCAGAGCATAGGCACTTTTGCGCTGCTGTTGTGTCACTTTTGTGATGCAACGGCGGCGTAAAAAATGCGCCAAATTTACAACGTGACACATCAAGGGAGATGCGTCACGTTGTAAAGCCCTGCCTCACATTATACCTGCGTCAAGTATAATGTATGCAGGGCGGGCGTTCCCAAACAGGAAAGACGTGTAAAAGTAATGCAGTAAAATCTACAAGATTTCACTGCGTGACTTTTAGGTCGCCACTGTGTCAAAACCTTACGCCTACTTGAAGCAGGCGTAAGGAGTGACGCAGTGTTCTGGGAATAGGCCGCAACATGCATTGTTGGAGTTGCATCGTGCTTGCGACACAACTCCAGCAATGCGTGAATTTTCGCCAACAGATGCCTCAGAATTTCTGACGCATCTGTCAATCCTTTCGCCATAGTGTGCCGTATTGTAAATACGGCGCATCTATGGTGGCACAAGGGTTTTTCATGCTGGCAAAGGGAAACTGACGCACCTATACAGATGCGTCAGTTTCTTGTAAATCTGCCCCACAATCTTTTTGAGTAGTATGTTTGGGTCAACTTTCCCCCATCTTAAAACATAATGATTTTTCCTACCTAAAATCGGTTTAGGGGCAAAATTGTCACAAATGTTTTTAGGGGCACTCCATTTGAAGGTATATATAATTATAACATGACTGCTAAACTCTGTTAAATTGGCCTTAAACTTATTGCGGTTAATAGTAAGTTTATCGGAATTAATTATGTAATATATGGTCGAGGCAGGTCCTGACCAGTAAAAAGAGTCTTCCATTTCACCTGTTGAGAAATGTATTGTATTATTAATTTCTAAACCCCAGCTCATCAATAAGATGTGTAGAGCATTTCCATAAATTGAATGATTAAAATGGGGGATCTGGTCACCATTGTAATCCGTTACTCCACATACATGTGGGTCAGTTCTCGTGGATCTGTATGTATTAAAATCACCTACCCAAATAATATATATGGGTTTGGGATGGTGATACATATATCACGTCTTCCATGATTTTAGCTAGGTCTTCTACCACCGATGCTGGGCTACCAAAATTATTATTATAAAAATGTATTATCATTAGGTCTTCCATGTTGCGTCCCTTTAACACTAAAATATGAAAATAGGGTGATTTATTTAAAAAGGAGACCTTCTCAAATACAATGGTGTTAGCTACCAATGTTAAAATCCCTCCATGTGCTTTGCCCATTCTAGAGTGAAGTGCTGGTGCTAAAAAGGAATGATAACCATTTAAATGGATGGTGTCAACCTCCCAAGTTTCTTGCATGCATATAATTTCATGTTTTAACAACTCCTTGTGCAAGTAGGCGCTGTTCTTTTTGTTCTAATAGCCTGCTATATTTCATGAAATAAGTGGATACTCATAAACATTTGTTGCCAGTAAACTTTCCCTTGATTGAATCACAGCCAATTTGCCCCACAATTTATTTAGCATCCTAAGTTGGGGGATCTAGTGCATTTGCCCCCCCCCCAGAGTTATTTCCCAGATTACATTGACTACTATCCATGTTATTTGAAAGGAACAATGACCCACATGCATCAAAGCAAAAACCGGTCGCAAACGGGCAGATTCTCAGAATCTGCCCCTTTGTGACCGGTATTTTTGCATTTGGGATGCATCATCCCAAATGCAAAAATCGCAATTTAAGTAATCTCTGAATTGCGATTACTTAAATTGCGATTGCATTTAAGGAATCTCAAATTGAGATTCCTTAAGTGCAATGCATTAAAGTAAAAAAATTAGCCATTTCGCTAATAGGGGGAGCAAATTACCATGAAGTTGAACTTCATGGTAATTTGCAAAAACTTTGAAAAATGCACTAAAGTGCATTTTTCAAAGTTCCATTTTACACACACACATGCCCTTGTGGCATGTGTGTGTGCAAGAAGTACTCATATGCAGATTTCAGGGGTGCAACAGGGTGTCCTTTTGACACCCTGGCACCCTTGAAATTGCATGAGCAGTTTGCGTTTCTCTAATTGAGAATCGCAAATTCAGAATGTCTTCCCATTCATTCCTATGGGCCTCTAGGCCCATAGGAATGAATGGGGAGGTATTCCTTTATTGCGACTCGCAATTTGCGAGTCGCAATTAAGGAATGTTTAGAAATAGCTATTTTTTAAGCGATTTCTACATGCATAGCCTTTTGCTATTCCATATTAGCGAATCCTTATTTTTCGCTAATAAGGAATTGCAAATGGCATTGTTGATGCATGTGCCAGTAAGTCTTGTTAGTGGAAGAAAGTCAATCACAGCTATCCATGCTCTCCACCAGAGAGTACCTGTTCGATGTGGGTTTGCCTAAATATTCACTCCTGGGCACACAGATTGTATTTCTATTTTCCCTGTGTGAAAATCCTTGGTAGTTAATTATGCGTAAAAAAGGAGGTTTGTAGAAAAAACCAATGGGACAGCGTATATTTGGGAAGTTGACACCGGAACTGGTGGTAATTGTGATAGCAAATCCCCAACCAATCTTGAATGATCCAAATTCAAACTGATACAGTCGATATTGATCGTCTTAGGGTCTGGACCCACCCAGGGGATTCTTCTAGCCATGATCAAATGGTTTTGTATAAGGCCGTCTGCTCTGGCATATATCGTCAGCCAGTGCTGAGCTTTATCCATCAATTGGCGTGTAGATTCTCGGTGGTTAGTTCTCAATACTGGAAAATGTACCAGTATTAGAACAAATGGGCATGATGCTTGTGATAGATTCAGGTAGCATGATTTTTTTCCTTCTCAGGAATAGATGTTTGGGAGCGGTATATGCTGGGGTTAGTGAAGGGCTTAATAAAGCTGCTCGCCAGGGTTTTTTTTTCTGTAAACCGCCTCCCCAGCATTCTAAAATTGTGGTGTTGTCTGGGGGCCCTGAAACTGAAGCAAGTGACAGGTGCCCATTTTGTAACCCTTGTGTGGAAGGGAGTAAATTAGAATTTCTTTGTGATCTATTGTTGTGTGCATCAACATTATCATTGTGAATTACATTAATTATAGTTTGGGAGTTGGTGTCAATGTCAGGTCCCCCTACTGTCCCCGACAATGAGTTGTTGACACTCAGTTCTTTAATTGCACACTCAATGGCATCTAGGCATGCTAAAATGGGATGAAAGAGCAGAGTTAATTTATCATGTAAATCAGCCCAGTTCAAAGTCATTTACGCAGTAACCTATGGATGTACTTGGGTACTCGTAGATGAGGTAGACTTGCTCTTTCTGAGCCATTTAATCATATTTTCCGTTTGCCAATGGGGTCAGTAGAGGGGCCTGGAATAGGCTGAGATGGGGCATACTCCTCGGGGTCAGGAATTTTGCTAGCTATCTCTGAAGTCAGTGGAGTATGTAACTCTGACCCAGAGGACCCTTTATTGCCTCCTGTAGGACCCAGAGAGAATCTCCTTTCCGTAAGTGCAATTTCTTCAGATATGGCTGTGGTCGCTTACTTGCTAGTCTGGTCCTTATACCCCAGTTCCTGCTCCTCCTGGTTCACTTGGCACTTCAGGTCCTGGTTCCCTTTGTTGTGACCTCTCTATTTCTCCTAGCACTGTTCTTGGTCTTGCTAATTCTGATCCTTCTAGTCCACCTAACCCTTCCCAATCAGTCAATGGTTTTAATGGACCAATTTCATCTGCTCCTTCCCTGACTAGTTTTCCTGGTCCTCTTCCAACTTCTCATGATACTCTTGGCCCTCATGCTCTGCTCATTGTCATACTAATTCTGCTCTAATGTGTCTACATAGTAATGATCCCTGTTCAGATAATCCTGTGTTTAGCCTCCCGGCTTGGTCATCCTGGCACCTTTCATCCTTTCCTTCTTTGTCCTGCTCCTCCTTTTCCTCCTCAGTCTGGTCCTCTTTGTATGCCAAGTCCTGATACTCCTGGGCCCCTGTGATATTCCTTTTCTCCTTAGCTGTGGTCCCATTGGTCCTCCTCGTATTGGTCCTTTTAGTACTTGCCCTGCTTGCTCTGGTTCTCTGGTCATCTAATTCTCCAGGTCCTGTTCGCCTAGATTTCCTCAGTCTCATTCTGGTCCTAGCACTGGTCTTCCTATTCCTGATCTTCACAGTCTCTGTTCTCCTCTTAATTTTGTGCCCACTAAATGTGATCATTTTGTTTCTGGTTCCTCTTGTTTGGCTCTTTGAATGTGTAATCCTCTTGGCTCTAATCCTCCTGATCACCCAGCTCCTTCCAGGTCCCTGTAACATCTGGTACTTTTATATGTAGTTTCTTATTCAGTGTCACTTAATTTATTTATTTATCAGTTTCTTCCTGTACAATGTATTAACATGTTGCTTGTGTTTGAATGAGCACCATGGTGATGGAACCTGGTGTGGTGATGCCCCTAATGCTACCTGTCAGTTGTAGCTGACTTCTTCTCCTGGATGGATGGGATCAATTTTACTGGAATAAACTTTGAACTACTTTTCTACATCTGGAGGCTCCTGAATTTCTTTTAAACTTGAATTTTACAGTCCCCTTCACCTAGCTCTTCCTTCCTGGTCCTCCTGACCCTCATCCCCTTGACCAGGGCATTCTTATTCTTCTCACCTTGCTCATCCAATTTCTAGTACATTAGTTCCTGATCCTGATGTTCCTCTCCATCCACCTGGCCTCTCATGTCCTTGCCCTCTAAGGCCTGGTTCTCCTGACCCTGTTCCTTGTCCTCATGGTCCTTCTGGCACTGCATCCAATAGTCTGGGCCCTCTTGGTCCTGGTTCTGTTTGTCTGGGTCCTACTGAGCCTCATCATTTTGGTCTTGGTCCCCCTGGACATCCATTTCCATTCCACTTCGTATTCCTGGCTCTGACTGTTCTGGTCCTCCTGATCTTCCTCACAATGGTCATTCTAACCCCAGATCTTGCTGTTTCTGTTCCACTTGGTACTCTGTCTCTAGTCTAATGGTCATGGTCCCACTAGCTTCACTAGGCCTGTTCCTGGTCCTATTAGTGCTGAGTCTTCTAATCAACCTTGCTCTGGGTCTCCTGGCCCTCCTGATATCCCTGTTGCTGTCCCCTCACCTTCCTTGTTTAGTCTGGTCCCCTGCTTCCAGTCTTTCTGGATCTGGTCCTGATCCTCCAGCTGTTTGTCCTTGTGCCTCTATAGCACTGATCATGGCCTCCTTGCTGTCGTCATCATGGTTCTGGTGACACAGTTCCTCCTTGTGTTTTTACACCAACTGACTGTAGTCCTCCTTGCTCTGGGCATCATGGACCTGGCCATCCTGTTCTTCATTTTTCTGGACATCTTGTTCCTAGCCCTGTGGCCTGGACCTCCGGGCTATGTTCAAATTGGTGCTAATGTCTCTGATCTTTGATCCTGTGCTGTCTTCATTGTTCCTCTCCCCCTTCTTAAAAAGTATTGAATTTTGACCCTGTGCATTTTGATTTGAAAGACTGATGAGCTGTTATTATACTACATCATTATAATTTGTTTGATCTTGATGAAGGTAGCAGTAAAATCTGAAGTCAGCGACCGAAACATACGTCAACACTCTTTAACCTGCTCAATGCTGTTGGCCACACAAGTAGGAAATAATCTATTGTGTCTCCTTGACACTTGGAATTTTGGTGCAGACTTCAAACCTGTCACTTAGATTTTTATTTTTTTGGGCTTCCAGAATTCTTTTGCTGAGACAGCACTTCCAAGTAGAGAAATGAAGGGTCAGTAGGACCTTGCCCACTTGAAACACTGCTTAGTATGCTAAAATTCAAAACTACTATCCCCAATACACATTGTGCAGCTCACTAAAGTAGAGTGCTGAAGGAACCACTCATACCATTGGACAAATAAGCATCTATGTATAAAACCCACTTTGCTTGGTGAGTAGTATGAAACATTGTGCTTATTCACAGGCTGAAGAGTGAAATCTGGCCTGGAGTTTATGCAGCAGTTTCTGTAGTATGTGCTGTTGATGAGGAAAAAGGACTTATTTGTTTATAGATATATAGATTATAGATTTATATCTGCAGCAGATGCATCAGTCCATCCAGGCAGGGCTGGCTTTAAGGTGGTGCGACCGCACAGGGCGCTAAACTCGGAGGAGGAGGGTTTGAGGCAACAATTAAAATGTCAAGATAACTGATTATCGTACCTGCTGGGGAGATATTGGAGTTTTGTCCAGTGGCAATTTTGACTTATCATAAAGTGGAGCAGAGGGCTAATATGCCTTGTGCAAAGATCGTGTACCATGCAGATCACATGATTGTATTTTATAGAGGTAGCTCAGTGGGTTGCTGCTTCCATTACAGAGATCCTTTTTTACGTGCAGTTCATATGTTACAACCCTGGTGTGGCACAGTAGCCAGGGTGACTGACTCTGGCGCAGTGGGGCTCACGGTTCGAGTCCTGGCACCAGCGGCAGCTCAGCCAAGTACCCTGTGACTCTGGGCAATAGCTTGCTTAATCTCCCCAGCGCCTTGAAACCCTTAGGGGTGATCTGTTCGCGCTTTACAAATATCGGGCTATTATTATTTTTTATCCTAATTTAGCACAGTGAGCTACAAACTGTCAACAAAGAGCTGCATTCAAATCAGTGGTGGCCAGCACGGCTCGCAGGTGGAGGTGCGGGCGCACACGGTGGGGGTGTGGGGTGCAATGAAAAAAAAGAATTAACACTTACTTTGCCGCCGGTTCCCGAGTGATTAGCCTGAGCGCCCTGACACAGGGCTCAGCCAGGGGCTGCAGGGGTGGGCATGTTCTCCACGCAGGCTGCAATGCAGCCTGCATGGAGAACCGGAAAACTGAGCATTACTATTTTGGGAGGCCCGAGGGAGCTGGCTAAACTGTCATTGGGTTCTACCACTCCTCCCCTGCTCTGCAGCCTGCCCCCTCATGCAAAGCTGCCGCCGCAGGATGACAATATAAAAGGATAATAATATTACGCTATTATCATTTTATTTTTCATTTCTTTTACTGCTGCAGAGTAGTGGGGCGACGCTCCTTCGCCTTAGCGGAGGAGCCGGCACTGATGCAAACTGCATGGTATAGGTTAGAACGTTATGTTTTTCCCCAAGTCTTTCATTATCACAATGTTGCTTAAAATGGTTTGTTTAGCTGGGAATGCATTCCTATTAGTAAAGCCAACTCCAACCACTGCATTATGTTTTAAATCGTGAGTTTATGCTTCTCCAGACCAAACACTCTTAAAATATACTGCATGCCGGTATGGATGACATCTGACTCCTACATATTTTAGTCCTCTTTTTATTATGTAGCATTTCCATTGCACTGATATGCACGCATATGATGCATTATCATTGTAATGTGTGTGTGATGTAAAGTGCTATCACACCCTACACAGGATGAGTAGCGCTATAAAACAAATAAAATACATATGAGGTAGGGGATATGGAGAGGCGAGGGGCTCTGTTGGAGGGTGATAGTGAGGGAATCCCTGGAGACCGAGGTCATTGGAGGGTGCCAACCAGCTAAAGCGAGCCCTGCAGCCAGTAGAATAACTCAAAATGGAATACATGTTCTGCAAGTTACATACAAATGTCGGCAGCAAACACTGAGCTCATGGAGCTATTTTAACAGGGCTGAAATATACCTGTAACATACAAATGGCTCTCTGCAGGAACTGAACTGACCTCTTGACACTTATAAGCTATGACTTGCAAGGTACATACACATTTCTAAGCAGTCCCCTCCAATCCATTAAGCTATCTTTTTGGGACTGCAGCATGGCCTGTAGGTTAAACTGGGATTTATGCAGCCAACAATGTAAGTCTGTGATCGTCCTTTCTGTGATTGAAGCATGTGAATGCAGGTTACATAAAGGTGAAGGTTACATAAAGGTGAATGCAACAGGCTCACTGAGTTATCTTGCTGGGATGAATATGTAACCTGCATGTTACATGCAGATATCAGAAGAATTTGAATTCTATTCTCCCCATTGAAGTATTTCACGACTGAAACCTATGAGATGCGCGTTCACACAGATTTCAAGCACATTTTCTATTTACATAAAAATGCTGAATAGTTCCAATATCAAAAATATTTTCATTGTGAAATACTTTTCAAGAATTTCTAAAATCGTTCAGCACAAGTTCAACTTTGCTAACATAAGTGTAACCAAAAGGTGATGCTCCTGAGAAGGAATCAACAAATTAATGTATACTCATCTGGACACATTTCAAATAAAGACAAAATGTTAGTGTGCATGAAGTAATCAAAAAATAATCAGTGGCGGCTGTTCAACTTTGAAAGTGGTGTGGCGTAAATACCTTCCTTGAATAGGTCAGAATGAGCATGAAACCGTGGCCTCCTAGAGGATGGTCTGGGGGGAAGTTAAGGGGGTTCTCTGCCGGAAAATTTATAAAAGGAAAAAATTGAGGCCATATGGTGCATTTCAAAACATATTTTCACCTAAAATAGAAAAGTCTAGAGGTCCTGAAGGGACAATATTGAATAGTATATGGTTGGAAAGGTTCAGGCTGCAGGGAGACAGTGTTTTCGTGTTGTACGACAACCAACAGCTTTCTGTTATTGTCATTGTGTTTCTGAGCCTATGCATGGAGTACAGCAAGAAGGGATATAGCTGCCCAGTGCACATACAGTTGTGTTTCTATCCCTGAGTGGGAAATTTAAAGGGGTTCAGCTTCTTAGCTGGATATGATCCTGAAGCTAAGCCACGCTCTAAGCTCAAAATCCCGGGAGGAAATGGTGGGGAGAAGAGAGGAGGCAGTATACAAACTGTGTTCTGATGTATGATGTCACTGTACTTCTGATGTGTCATTGCGATTCTAAGGCAAGAATAGTGGGCGTTGAGTGTAACAGGATTGTCAGTTGCGTCCTGACAGCCTAGGAAGAGGGTTGTGTGCCACCTTAAACATGCTTAAATACAGTTCTTACCCTTTAGTATTTATTTCCTCTTTATGACATATTGCAAGAGCCCTGATCCCTACCCTGTGTCAGATGTGGCACAGCTTTGAGGCTACTGGCAGTGGGAGGGCAGAGAAAACGCTGTACGTGGGATGCCTTCACTACATTAGAATATAGTACAATTACAACACATTACATCTTTACAAATTTTTCATCCATGGCATTTGCCTCTCAATTTGCACCACCTGCAATATCTGCAAATACCTATAACTGACGTCCTCACTCCCTTTGAGTGTAAAGTGATATGCAAGTGGAGAAACATTTTCAGGGAAGGTGTTATGAAGTGCACACTGCAGGGGATGGTGTGTCCCAAAAGACTGTCCTTGGCTCTCCACAGGGAAATGGGCACATTCTTCATACTTTTTAAAATGTCTCTGTGTCAATGAAACGTTGAAATGGAGACAGTAATGTCCCCGAAGCTGCTCTTCACATAGATACATGTTTGCTAGTTTCCAATGCTACCTTTCTTTATTACATGTATATTAGGCCGAACTTTCTAAAAACCGTACCACACAGGATGTCTGACTTCTTTTTACGCAAGGTGTGAACTAGCTTGAAAAAAGTCATTCAAGATGTCCGTAAACAATATTGCTATTGTACCAAGTACTCACTCGGATTGCTTATCTCAGTTAACAGCACGATCCGCACCCTCCCCTCCACATTCCCACATGAGACATACATCCAGAAATACATGCACAGTTGTAAAAAGAAACAAGACTTTGCAAAAATAAATACAAACACGACCAAAAATCACCGCACGTTTGTTTAAAGGGGTCTTTTTTCATCAGTTATTAAAAAGAACCTTTCTCAAATAAGCAATGAGAAGAGTTTATAACATACCTGTCAACTTGAAGAACAATCTCACCTGTGAGGAGGGGGTGGGGCCTTGAAGAGGGTGGGTCCTCATTCCCAGAAGTCCCTATGAGATTGAACTTTTGATGCCCACCCTGCCCCTAATCCCCTCCTCCCATAAAAAGAAAAAATAGCTTGCTGAGGCTGGTGCCTATGTCCTGGGGTGTTTTCAGGGCCCGTAATGGACGTTGGCAGTTCAAAGCCACAGAAAACTAGCTGGAAAAACAATATTTACAGTGGGTTTTCAACTCGTTTTCCCTGTTACCCTGTGATATTGGCTCCTCTCCAGGAGAGCGTGTGCTTGTCACACAGGCACTATGGGTCATATGTATGATGAAGTGGCGGAGCGTATCGTTAGCCTCCTGGGCTCAACGACACGCTCCGCCACTTCGGAAATGCAAGGTTGCACCATATTTACGAAGATGTGGTGTAGCCTTACGTTTCCCCCTGCAATGTCACTAAGTTTCACAACTTAGCGCCAACGCAGGCAGACTGAAAGGGTGTCTGTGTGCAGGGGAGGATTGGTTATGTGTAGGAAGGTGTCCCTTCCCTTAAGTGGCTAAACGCTGCCTTGTACATAAGGCAAGGTCCCTATTGCCACTGGAACGTCACAAAAAGTGATGTTTACATGGCGATAGGGGCTTGTACACATGTCCGTATGTGAATTGCCAGGTATGTAAGTAGCACTCAATGCCTCGTAATCAAGGATGAACTTTTATTGGAAAAGTAGGACGCCATTTAGAAGAGTTAAACACACAAGATGATGGACGGAATGTTGCACATTGGCAAAAAATTCACCCCCAGTCACAGATCTGCGTTTAATCCATCGTTATTTTGCTCACCACGCCACCCCAGTTCAGACATGGCCATATGCAAATCAGTCTTGACCCTGTGCCTCATGGGAACAGTCCAGCCCGAACTGCCAAGCCATGTCTACCCTGGACCGGAATCAAGCATCCTAGGACCGTTTTCGGGGTTTCACCCCTCTTCAGCCAGGATAGCTTTACTCCAGTGGCGTAGTGAGCACGGGACCCACGTCTGGGCATACCCATCCCACGTAGGGCGAGCAGCTCAACACGCAAGATGATGGATGGAATGTTGCACATTGGCAAAACATTCACCCCCAGTCACAGATCTGGGTTTAATCCATCGTTATTTTGCTCATCACGCCACCCCAGTTCAGACATGGCCATATGCAAATCATTCTTGACCCTGTGCCTCATGGGAACAGTCCAGCCCGAACTGCTAAGCCATGTCTACCCTGGACCGGAATCAAGCATCCTAGGACCGGTTTCGGGGTTTCACCCCTCTTCAGCCAGGATAGCTTTACTCCAGTGGCGTAGTGAGCACGGGACCCACGTCTGGGCATACCCTTCCCACATAGGGAGAACAGCAAAACACGCAAGATGATGGACGGAATGTTGCACATTGGCAAAACATTCACCCCCAGTCACAGATCTGGATTTAATCCATCGTTATTTTGCTCACCACGCCACCCCAGTTCAGACATGGCCATATGCAAATCAGTCTTGACCCTGTGCCTCATGGGAACAGTCCAGCCCGAACTGCCAAGCCATGTCTACCCTGGATCCATCCTAGGGCCGGTTTCGGGGTTTCACCCCTCTTCAGCCAGGATAGCTTATGCATGTGAGTAAATAGACTAACACACACCATGATGCTAGTACCCTGCTGATGCATAGCTGCAAATATGAGACCCCAACAGACAGTTCTGGATGCTAGAAGCTTTGAACCCATGCTATCAATGTTAAAAGTGAAACTCCCATTCCCAGGAGGCCACAGGCTGCGATAAAAGTCAGAAGTGGCTGGAGTTCAGAAAACACTAAGCATATCACTTCGATTCTTTCTACGAAGCTGAGGGCTGATGCACTCAGAGATGGAATTTGTTCATAAAGCAACGGGAGTTTAAACAGCTCTGAACCCTGATCTCGCGTTATGAAATGACTGCAAATGGAAATGAAGCATGCATGCAACATAAGAGGTGAGCGTGCCACAGACATGGGCTCGGGACTCAGGGGAATTGTAAATTACTTCTTTTTGGAAGCTGCAAAGGGTATATTAAAATATAGGAGCAGGTGTTGGAAATGCTCATTTTTAAAGAAGGCAGACTGGATGAGCAAACTCTGAGTCATGAGACATAAATAATGTAACAGCAGCTAAAGGGACTGGTGCCGAGTGATGGGGGCAAGGACAGTCTTACATAAAGCTCTTGAGTTTCCCAGCTTCAAGTGTGTGTAGCTGCTCCGTTCCAGGCTTTTAAGCTGCATGCCGGGGATTTGTATTCACTAATAAAAAAGAAGAGGCAAAATGTAGAGCATTGAAAAAAAATCCTTGATTGGGTGAGTCACCCACGCATGGTGTAGTTGAGAATTGAAGGAGCCAATGCTGTGTTCACAGATGTTGGATCAGAAGTGCTTGTCACACCCAGCCATCCTGTCTCCACCAGCAGCAGCGGCTGTTACCAGACACGGGTAGGGGAAGAGAAGCTGGGACGAAAAAAGAAAAAAAAACTCGCTACTGCCGGCCAGCTGCCACCTCTCCTCCGTCCTCTTCTTCCTGTCTCTGGTCACAGCAACAGGAAGCACCCTTGCTCCCGTGAGTCAATCTCATAGTGCCAATATCGGCAACAGTAGTCTGTTAACATGCAGCACAATACATCAATGAACCACACGACACCTTTGTTAGTGGAGAAAATTGCTGCAGGTTTATTTGCATAACCAATATACCAACATGGTGGGTTATCTTACGGGCGATCCCAGGGCAGGGCAACCCCTATGCCGCTGCTGGGGCCCAATTTTCTTTTTTCCATTAGTCTCCAAGAACCCACTCTGGTCGACAGAACCTTTTTACTTGCCCAATAGCGTGGAGGGAGCAAACACAATTATCAGGGAATATCTTCCGCAATTTGACATAATTAAGGACTCGAGGCTCAATCTCTACGCTCTCGGGATTTTATTATCAACATAAACATCTGCAGATAAAGGCACCTTAACACAAGGCACAACAGGTAAATAGGCACTAACACAAATGCTACTCTACGAAGAATCCGCATTCGACTAAATATAAACAAAAGTACAAATTCTAAAAGCATGAGGTAGATAACTACCAAGCCAATGTCAATATTAGGAATCATTAAACCAAAGCATCTCTGTCCCTACTCTATGCTAGGTGACATCCCTACTTAGCGTTCCCTTAAGACCCAAGAAATTGTGAAAAGGTGTCAGAAGTGAAACTCCCTAAGAAGTCTTCACTTAGTGAGAGTTCTATCTAAAATGTTCCTTCTAGCTCCTTGCCCACCTCTTCTCTCTCCTCTGGTCTATTCTGTTCTGCTCAACCCACGGGGCGCTGTCCCTAATACAGAACCCCAAATCATAGAACACGCCCTCTGGCACACCTCCTCGACCAGGTCTTCTTCCAGTGATTTTCCATCCTGAGCTGTCCATCCTCAATCGTCCATCAGCTTGGCCTTGAGTCCCAGACACCGTCCGCGCTAGGAGTTGCGATTGGCACATTCCAAAGTACTCCCATGTCTGGCTTCCCCCATAATTCAATTCTTAGACAAAGACCTTTTCTACTAACGAACCAACTGTCCTTGCACCTGCGGTGAGATCATGGGATGGAGAAATACTTCCCGTCTTTTAACTTTACAATTTACTGCAGCACAAAACTTCTAACAGAATAAATCATTGCGGCCTACCGCATTCAGCTAACATAAGAAACTAACAGGCCTTTCTTCTCAACGATATATGTGCATTCGGGCCTCTACTCAGTTAAACACACTATTAAATCACATTCTAAGCATTAGTACTTTTACTTTCACATACATGAATGGGCGACCTACATGAACTAATACATTGCATTGAACGAAAACTAATCATCATGTAATTTACTGAATACATTCACAATATAGTTCACATTTCTAACACTTCTATGTTGCGATGTAGCTGATACATTTCTTAATATATTTCGCACGACACATCTAAGTATACATTGATTATATGCGGGTGCCAACTAACAGTGAATATAATGCACCCCTACAATTTTCAAAACTTTTAGGCGCTACATCAGTTCCCCCCTTTGATGACAACTGTCATCACACCATCATATTCTCATTTCTCCTGGAATAAGAAGCTGATCTAAACGGTACTTGTTACCATTCTATTCTGTCGAATCCCTTCCATCCTTTTAAGATCCTCATATTGACGGTCCTGCAATCTCGCCATTCTCTGCTCATTCGCTCTGAGGGCTCTTTCGACCTTATTCCCTCTGTACCATTTCCAGGCTCTTTCGAGTCCCCACAGACAGATCACACAAACCACGGCAATTATTATTGGCTTCAACACAGATCCAAGAAATCCCATTCCCAGGTTCACAAACCAAGTTCCCACGTGGCCAAATCCTTGACCAATCTTTTCCCACACATTCTCTTCTGTCAGATCTAGTATTTCTTTATGGATTGTGGTAATGTTGTCTATGTATTTCTCCAAATCCTTGCTATTGTCTGGAATATACGTGCAACATTCCTGGACCTTCAGCAATTTACAGACTCCGCCCTCTTTTGCCAATAATACGTCTAACGCAAGTCGATTCTGCAAAACCATATTCCGTATCGATAACATTTCTCCATTCACCAACAACAATGACCTCGCCGAATTCATTGACAAATCATCCACCACAGTCGCCAACCTTCTTATTTTCACATCATTCAAGACCACGCCCAAACTAGGTATAGTCGCTCCGTATATATCACCAATCACTGCTCCTGCACTTGCAGCTCTACGCACTTTAGAATGACGTCCCGTCTCTAGTAACTTCAAATCTTCAGCATGATAAATCTTTAGGAAGATGATGGCCAAATAACACGCACCATACCAATTCGCAGGCAATCTCACATAAGCATTCTTCCCACATACATAATACACAGTCGGAATCACCTGTACCGGACCTTGCAAGAAGTTCTTAGCAGAGTCCTCCATGGTAAAGGTATGATCACACGTACTCTGTCCCACTGGAACCTTCTCCTTAGGAGTTTGAGGACGGGCAATACACAATTTTCCCTTCTGTACTTCATCTAATGCAATTGGTCCATAACTTCCCTTAGATTTGTGCAATCTCTCCTCATCCGTCCAATCCACTGGACTATCTCCTGTATCTCGTGTCTGAGTCAGTTTTCTGTACCTATCCTCTATCTGACTTATGAACTTCTTTTCCGTTTCGGACAACCAACATGTCAAGTTATGTCTATGAGCATAAGCTGTATCTAGCTTCACAGTCGGTATGAAATACTTCCGAAGTCTATCCTCCGACTTGTAATAATCATACTTATTCAAATGCTTATATGCCGGAACTTCAGGAAGTACTGTATCATAATTTGAAAAGAAATACTCAAACTGTCTCCTGTCATAAAACAAACTAAGTAATAAGCTACAAGAAATCCCATATGTCAATGGGAGATGATGGTATCTAATACCTTCGTCTACTGAAGCAGGCAACTGCATGCACACATAACAATCCTTCGCATCCATCGCATCAACATACTCATACAACAGCTTCGCATAAGCATTGAGTTTGAAGTCAGCTCTAGACAAATCTATATGAAACATACGACTCTCCTCAAGCGTCTGAGCTCTCTGATCTCTAATAGTGACCCCTCCCTGTCCTAGAGTGGTAGGTGTGGGTGTTCCCTGAACCTCCCCCTCCTGTCTATGGGCCACCATGTATGACGTTACTACTACTGCAAATATAACAGCTATCACTATCCCTAACAGTGTGCCTATCACTATTTTGGCTCTACGGTGTGTATTTCCAGGTTCCGCCATCTTTGAACTGTTCTCAATGTCCAGTACAGTCTCTGCTGACACAAGTCTCTTTCTCATCCAGCAATTCAGTTCAGCTGCTCCCTTAGACCGGGGAACCTCTAGCAAAGTTCAAAACATTTTCTCTTTAGATCAGGAAGGCTTCCCTAGCTCTTCTTCGCCCTCCAACGGAAAATCCCTAAATTTATTCTTCTTCCACTCGGGCCTAGGTTATCTTCTTTCAAGCTTTATATACAGCAATTTACACTCAGTCCAGAATAACTGCGGGTCCCAACAGCTGTAGGACCCCCTGCAAAATTTCAAGTTTGAGGGTTGTCAGTTCTTGGGGAGCTGGTATAACTGCAAAAGTTGGGAAGTCCAGCGTTTCCAAAATCAGACCACGGATGATGCTCAGAAGTGGCGGATTCGGAATATTGATGGTCAATATTCCTTCGATCTCCAATCCTGGGATCTTCAACAACACTTCCACTCTTGGAAACGGAGAATTGCTGACCAATGTGATCAATCTCAGCCGTCCCGTGGTCAGTAAACCTGTCATCAGTCACTGAGTATGCCCACTCTGGTGAGGCGTACTTCTGGCATGGCACTCTTGTCCTTTTCGATCGTCTCAGAGCGCCTTGGGGTTGATCTTCGTCACCTTGCTCTGCTTCTGATTCTTCGGAAACTGGGGCGAGATCTGTTCTTGGTGCCGATCTCAGGTTTCCCTGTCTCTGACTCACGGGCCAGACCCTTCCTGCTTCCGTGGCACCTCCACTCTGCCTACTGGTACCCTGTGCACTGCTTTCTTCTTCAGCAGAATTCGACTCGGTACTGCCCACTGCAGCTCTTTCTTCTTCTTCCGAGTCCGTTTCAATGTTACCTTCACGTTCCCTTTCGATTTGGTTTAGTGCACAACCAGCTGCGTCAGCAACCCCTACAGCTTGACTTGCCCTCTCAGATGGTTCTGCCACCTCAGCTGGGTTTTCGTTCTCGAGAGGGGATGTTTCTTCCAAGGGTGCTGGAACTCTACGGGTATGGGAGGTGTGTATCCAGTTCGGAAGTCCTCCACACTTCACTGCTGTGTTCGTTATTAATATAACCTGATACGGCCCACGCCAGCGAGCATCCAGGCAACTCTTCCTCACGTGTTTGCGCACCAATACCCAGTCCCCTGGGCACAAGTCGTGGCACAGGTCGCTTGCGCCTGGAGCCGTTGCTGTCTGCACCTGCTGAGACACAGAACGGACCACGTCAGCCAGGCCTTTACAATAGTCCAGTATCATATCATCAGTGATATTAATCAAAGCAGTGGCAGGTATTGCTGGCAAGCGCATCGCCCTTCCCATGAGGATTTCATGGGGTGACAATCCAGTCCTCCTATCAGGGACACTACGGAGACTCATGAGAACCAAAGGTAATGCATCTGGCCACTTCAAAGATGTCGAAGAACACACTTTCGCCATTCGGGCCTTCAAAGTCCCATTTACTTGCGCTACAATCCCAGAAGCCACTGGTCGGTAACTGCAGTGCAACCTCTGATCTACGTTTAAGGCAGCACAAAGCAGCTTCATGATTTCACTGTGGAAATGCGTTCCTCTATCTGATTCAAAAGAGGTCGGAAAACCGTACCTCGGGATTAGTTCTCTCAATAGTAACTTAGCTACAGTGAGTGTGTCACACCTACGTGTCGGGTAAGCCTCCACCCACCTGGAAAAGACACATACTATGACTAATATGTACCTCAACCCATTACACTTCGGCATTTCAATAAAATCCAGCTGCATTCTATTAACAGGTCCACCTGACCTACCTATGTGACTCAATGTCACAGCGGTCCTCTTTCCTACATTCATCTGTTGACATGTGACACACCTCTGGCACACAGCTTCAGCTACCGTCCGAAACTTCGGATTGTACCATGTCTAGCGAAACACTCGCATCATAGCATCTCGGCCAAGATGTACAGCACCATGTATCAATCTTGCCATGGGGTTCAGCAAACATTCCGGTAACACCGCTCGTCCATCATTCGAAACCCATACATCCACATCTCCCTTCTCACATCCAGCTCGCATCCAGTTGTCCCGCTCCTGATCAGAAACTCTATCCTGCAACTGTTTCAGTTCCACCCATGAGTCTGCCATGGCTAACATCACATCATAATCTGTTTTCTCTTCGCTTTCCACAACATGGTTCTCAGTAAAATTACATCCCTGTTCTGCACAATATCGAGCAACTTCATCTGCGTAATTATTACCCAATGACACAAAATCCTTTCTCTTTGTGTGTGCAGAACATTTAACGACAGCAATTTCATCTGGGCCTTGCAATGCTTCCAACAATTGTCGTACATAATCCCCATTTCTGATGGGTGAACCAGAAGATGTCATAAACCCTCTCTGGGACCATAGCTGTCTGAAATCATGAACCACACCAAACCCATATTGGCTATCCGTGTAAATTGTTACACAGATCTTATCAGCGGCCAAACAGGCACGGGTCAAAGCAATAAGCTCAGCCACCTGTGCGGAGTGTACTCCTTCTAGACAAGCGGCTTCAACCACCCCTGTGATGGTACACACAGCAAACGCTGCTCTCAATCGACCAACACTGTCTCTTAAACATGAACCGTCCACAAAGAAAATCTCATCTGAAACTGGGAGCGGTTCATCGACAATGTCAGGTCTCGGTTTGGTGCATAGTTCAGTCACATCGAGACAATCATGGTCCTCACAATCTTCATCTTCATCTACATTCGGAATAGGCAACAGTGTAGCAGGATTTAAAACAGAACACCTCTTCAGCGTCACATTGTCTGCAGCAAGGATGACTTGCTCATAACGAGTCAATCTATTGTTTGTGAGGTGCTGTGTTTTAGTCCTGGTCATCAGCAATTCAACAGAGTGTGGTACATGAACAGTAAGCGGATGACCCATCACAATGCTCTCACATCTTTCGATGCTGACACCTGTTGCAGCAACGGATCTGAGACATACGGGCAACGCAGAAGCTACTGGATCTAAAGTAGCTGAAAAATAGGCAACTGGTCTACGGACACCTCAACACTGCTAATGCGCAACCTTCCTTTTCGCAACAGAATAAGGCGAATGCCTTGTTATAATCTGGCATTCCCAAAGCTGGCGCACTGCATAAAGCTTCTCTCAGCCTCAAGAATGACCTTAAGCAATCATCATCCCATGGTACCGGATCGCTCACATTCTTACGCGTCAGCCGCAGTAAAGGCTTCGCCTCAAAGGAAAAGTTCGGGATCCACTGGCGACAATAGCCCACCATTCCCAGAAACATTCTGACTTCCCTCTGAGTCGAGGGAACCGGCATTCTCAGAATCGCATCAATGCGATCCGGAGACACCTTTCTCTTGCCTTTCTCAATTCGGTGCCCCAAATACTGTACCTCACTCAGACAGTATTGCAACTTGTTTGGAGACACCTTGTGACCATTCTCTCCCAGGTAATTCAACAGAGCAACAGTATCAATTCTGCAGGCGTCTTCCGTCTCCGACGCAACAAGCAGATCATCAATGTATTGCACTAACACAGAGTTCTGTGGCAACACAAGACCATCGAGATTTTTCTTCATGATCTGATTAAAGATAGATGGGCTCTCTGTATACCCCTGTGGGATACGACACCAAGTTAACACACGATTTTCCAGCCGAAATGCAAAAAGAAATCGGCTTTCCTCATGTAGAGGAATCGAGAAAAAAGCTTGACACAAGTCAATCACTGTGAACCATTCAGCTTCACATGGGATCTGAAACAAGATCACAGATGGATTCGGTACCACTGGACAACATGGAACAACTATTTCGTTTATTTTTCGCAAATCTTGCCCGATCCTAAATTTCCCACTTGGTTTCTGTAGTCCCATGATAGGCGAATTACATGGGCTACCCATGATTTCCATTAGTATTCCCTGCTTAATCATAGACTCAGTCACAGGTTTAATCCCTGCGATAGTTTCAGGAGATAACTTATACTGAGGTGTCCTTGGAAACTCTACGTTTGGTTTAATCTGGATTTTCACTGGGTCTACCCCCTTGACTAAACCAATCTCCTCACCACTAAGGTCCCATACGTCAATAGACACTGAGTCCCTCAAATCAAGTGGAAGTTCTTCCACCGTCAATGCTGGGTACATTTCCACACACACACGCTGATTTGCAACCTTAAAGGTCGCGTCATCGTCTCTCGTCTGTACCTCCACTCTTTTCGGGGTACAGTAGATCGTGCAGTTGAGCTTGCACAATAGATCTCTCCCTAACAGGCAAACCGGACTAGAATCGCACACCACGAACTGGTGTCGATCACTGAAATTTCCTATCCTGATTGGAATTGGCTCCGTCAGTGGACTAATCAGTTTCTTATTTGCCACACCAACAACCTGGATACTTTGTCCAGAAAGAGCTAAACCTGGAACCACTGCCGATCTTATAGTCGATCTGGTAGCCCCCGTATTAACCAAAAAGGTTGTACGGTGACCATCAAGGTCTGCTTCCACAAAGGGTCCTTTCTGATCTACTGCTAGGATGGCTCTAAGCATGCAATCCTTATCTCTCCTTGAACATGATCGTGCCAACAGGCTTGTATCGTTTTCCTCGCTCACTTCAAACATTGGCATCTGCAAATAAGTTTGAGCTCCCTGCTGTACATTCTGTATTCTGCGTGGCTGGGGAACCTGCACCTGCGGAACACTAGTCCCCACTTTTATCGTTCTAGGTCTAGTCACTGTCGGTACCGCCTCCGTCCCAGGGACCTGAACTATTTCTCCATCCGGCTGTATCTGATTCCATGGGTTCAGGGGACACTCGCGTCTCCAGTGTCCAACCTGGTGACACTGATGACATGCTGTGGTCTTTTTCAATGTCGCCACGTCCATACCTGTTCTAGGGTCTATCGGTCTTGGCCTTCCCTGCCCCTGAACATTCTGATTTCCCGCCTGATAATTTCCCTGCCTCCTTACTAATGCTCCCCCATTAGGCTGTCCCTGAGCGGTTTGCATCTGAACAAGCATCAGGTTATCTTTCAACTTCCTGTGTTTGGATTCAATCTCATCTGTGCAATACCTGGCGTACCGTAGAATCTCATCAACAGGCTTGTTCTGCCAACAAATCAAATGCTGCTGTATCATGAGACTGACCTCCGGCCTCAATCCCAACACAAACTTTGAGACAAACTGTCCCATATCTTTCGTGTCCAACGCATCTAAACCACTGTACTGCTTAAAAGCCTGCAAGAGTCTCTTATAGAATTCATGTACCGTCTCCTTAGGTTTTTGCACTGTCCTGTCTATCTTCACCCAATCAATGTCTTGTGGTGAGACTTTCGACTTCAACCATGCAATCACTTGCTCGTACTTCCTCATCACTATCATTGCCGGACCATTCGTGATCGCCTTCCTATCAGGCTCGTAAGTCGGCCAATCAACAGCAATCTTGCATGCTGCCCACAAATCTCCCGGAACTACAATATCAAATAAGGTATTCAGATCAATCCACAATACCTTCGAGATCTTGACAAAGCGGTCAACCTGCTTATACCACTCTGCGGGTTTTTCCCTAAGCCGGGGAAAATCATTCGTAAACGTCACCAAATCACCCCTGCTCCAGGGTTCATGCATATATCCTCCATTCTGCACTTCCCTTAAAGGTGAAATTTCCTATCCCTAGCACTCCTCCACCCGGAGGTGGGGTCCCTGCCATCGTTCCCCTAGAGGTTTTCTTCTTGGACCATTTTTCTTCCCATTTATCAAGCATCATCCATGCACGCATGGCTGTGATTAGATCTCTGCTGTGGGACCTCAATCCAGCAACCCTTTTCTCCTCCAGTTCCTGGTCACTGTACTGCAACCTATGACTTCCTTGCAAGGTTTTAGTCTTGGACAGATCCACCTCATATCTCCTAGCCAATTCTGACAATTTCTCATGTGCAGCTCGTGCCTTCCGAGTCACATCCTTCGCTACGAAGAGTAATTCATCTGGTCCATATATTAATATTCTCTCAAGGGGTAAGTTTCCACCTATTATCTCATCCACTTCCGCCTTTAACCTTACTACATCTATCATCCCCCCTTTCATGGCTCCTCTCAGCACTTCTCGACAGCCTGCCCCTTCTCTATCGCTGTCCTCGCATTCTTGCTCCTGCGACCTACTCCCTCCTGGTATGCACATTGGAGCAGACCGATTCATGGAAGTAACCCGCTCTCTTTCTTCTGTCATCACTGCTGGGTTTTGATTCCTTACTGGTGGTACCCATGATCGTAAATCTGATCTCGACTCCATCAGAGACCTCGGCCTCTCTGGTCTCAGTTCTCCTTGACTCCTAGATGAATCTGACATGGCTGGCAATGGCGTACTTCATTCTATAGGGTTTGGAGCCCAAGCCATTCCACCCACTAAGCCATTTCCTCCCATTAGGCCACTTCCTGCGACCTCTCTCCTTACCCCTTCGGCTGTCTGTTCTGGGTTTGCAACCTCCTCTGAATCTGGGTGATAAATCGAAACAATAGGTCGAATCGTGACCGGTACCTTTAGAGCATCCGGTAACCTCACATCTCTCTCGACCTTTACGCTAGCCACAGACTGGCTCCCTGTACTCTCTGTTCCTATCGAGATCCTTCCTTCTACTCTCGTCTCTGGTTGGAACGTTACTCCTCTAGTCTCTTCTATCCGAACCAACGTCTCTTCTGGGACCTCTGGGTTATACGGAGGTGGTCTCTCTGATAACAACCTCTCCAATAGGCTATCCTCAAAATCACTTTCATCCTCATCATCTGACTTTATGTTCTTTGTCCCCTCCGAAGTGATCAATATGGGATACAGTCTATCTCCCTCTATTGCCTGTACCCTCCATCTTTTCTCCGCTGCATCCCATTTGGCGTCCTGAAAAGCCCTGACCGACTTCTTCACCCTTTCCTGATTTCTTCCTCTTTCTCTTTCATGCGCTGCTCTAATCCACGCATGTAGTGCTTCGAATTGTGTTGGCCTTGGTAAAGGTCGTAAAGCCGACATCACAGACTTCAAATGGTACAACACTGCTAATCTAAATGAGCCATACCTCGGGAATGCTAATTCTCCTTCACTTTGAGTCATTTTATGCCAATTCTCAAGCCAAATTATCGTATGCAATCCCACATTCTTTGCCATATAATGTGCTGGAGTATCCTCAGGAGGAGCTTCTTCTCCCTCCCGAGAAACCACATGTTTGTCACCTCCACACATTTCTCGAAAAACCTTAAAACACTTCTGATTGACAAAATTCGATCTCACACACTGTTTACCTCTTGATGTCGAACCTTCCAATAACAGCGCGACTAACACCAACCAGCCTATCACAGCGCGACACTCTCTGACGTCACCTTCCGTTGTTCGCAGCAGTTCCCTTTCCTTACACTTACGTCTCACGCCTGCATTCGTCCCATTCATACACTGAAATAACCGTTTCTCCCAAACAAGTTACTTTTCTGGCTGTCCGTCCACAGCCTCTGACTGTTCGTCCACAGTCTCTCGAAATTGTTGACCTCGGTTGGCAACTGTCTGTCCCCTTCCGGGCAGACAGATCGCCTCTGATAGGTTACAAATACTCAAATCCACATACAGCAACCCGCGACCAGCGTCGAGTTGTCATGCACTCACACATTCGCTCCCCCTATCTCGGTCCAGGTGATCGATGGTACCTCACGATCTCCTTTGGTTGGTCAACAAAATCTGGGGTCTTCTACACCACAATTCCCGGGCTGCGCGCGCTCACAGCCTGATCTCACAATCACTCAACATTCACTCCAACTCCGCAAGACATCACACAACAAATCAACACCACAATCTACAACATCTCATCCTATTCATACTCACTCCACGAACTGCTGCTTCCTGCCGCACTGCTACTCGCCGTCAATGTTCATCATCCGCCGTTGTCTGCTGCTCACCGTCTGATGATTCACCATTACTTATCGTCTATGGGTCTCAAGGATCACTTATCTTAATCTAATCGTCCCTCGCTATCGGAAGTAACCATCCGTCTCTGCTACCAACTGCTGGGGCCCAATTTTCTTGTTCCATTAGTCTCCAAGAACCCACTCTGGTCGACTGAACCTTTTCACTTGCCCAATAGCGTGGAGGGAGCAAACACAATTATCAGAGACTATCTTCCGCAATTTGACATAGTTAAGGACTCGAGACTCAATCTCTATGCTCTCGGGATTTTATTATCAACATAAACATCTGCAGATAAAGGCACCTTAACACAAGGCACAACAGGTAAATAGGCACTAACACAAATGCTACTCTACGAAGAAACAGCATTCGACTAAATATAAACAAAAGTACAAATTCTAAAAGCATGAGGTAGATAACTACCAAGCCAATATCAATATTAGGAATCATTAAACCAAAGCATCTCTGTCCCTACTCTATGCTAGATGACATCCCTACTTAGCGTTCCCTTAAGACCCAAGATATTGTGAAAAGGTGTCAGAAGTGAAACTCCCTAAGACGTCTTCACTTAGTGAGAGTTCTATCGTAAAATGTTCCTTCTAGCTCCTTGCCCACCTCTTCTCTCTCCTCTGGTCTATTCTGTTCTGCTCAACCCACGGGGCGCTGTCCCTAATACAGAACCCCAAATCATAGAACACGCCCTCTGGCACACCTCCTCGACCAGGTCTTCTTCCAGTGATTTTCCATCCTGAGCTGTCCATCCTCCATCGTCCATCAGCTTGGCCTTGAGTCCCAGACACTGTCCGCGCTAGGAGTTGCGATTGGCACATTCCAAAGTACTCCCATGTCTGGCTTCCCCCATAATTCAATTCTTAGACAAAGACCTTTTCTACTAACGAACCAACTGTCCTTGCACCTGCGGTGAGATCATGGGATGGAGGAATACTTTGCGTCTTTTAACTTTACAATTTACTGCAGCACAAAACTTCTAACAGAATAAATCATTGCGGCCTACCGCATTCAGCTAACATAAGAAACTAACAGGCCTTTCTTCTCAACGATATATGTGCATTCGGGCCTCTACTCAGTTAAACACACTATTAAATCACATTCTAAGCATTAGTACTTTTACTTTCACATACATGAATGGGCGACCTACATGAACTAATACATTGCATTGAACGGAAACTAATCATCATGTAATTTACTGAATACATTCACAATATAGTTCACATTTCTAACACTTCTATGTTGCGATGTAGCTGATACATTTCTTAATATATTTCGCACGACACATCTAAGTATACATTGATTATATGCGGGTGCCAACTAACAGTGAATATAATGCACCCCTACAATTTTCAAAACCTTTAGGCGCTACATCACCGCCTTCCCGTCTGATGAGCCAAATTACACCGTGGCCGTCGCCGTCGCCAATCGGTGTTTACCAATACTTGGGAGGGGCCACCCCTCCCATCAGTGGACCACCAGTCCACTCCCTTACTCACGCCCCCCCAAAAGGTGGGCGGAGCGTTCCAGGCAGCCCCCGGTTGCTCAGACCCGCAACCGTCCGTAGGACTAACGGGGCGCCATAGTTCTTCCAGGGGACAACGCTAAAACATCCCTGGGTATCCTTGGCTTAGCACCATACTGTGCTGCTGCATGAAGTACCCCTTGGTAACTTGCAGACTCTGGATCGCCCTGTAACTCCTCCTGCAACACAAATTAAAAGGTTAGAAATTGTACCCCCCCCAATCCCCTTCATTGCCCGTCCGCCTGGTACACGGTGGGGCGGGAAAGGCGAGACGGACAGCAGACAAGAGGATGCCCAGTGGGCGGGGGACAGTATATGTACCCCTGTCCCCCCTCCCACTACCGGAAGTGGCCGGCCGGAAGTCCCCCTGGTCCCAGCCCAGGGAGACTAGGAGGCCGACTCCAGTGCCTTCCTTTGGCACTAAGGCGGCCGCCCTGATGAGGGGCCACTGCGTGGCCCCCCGGGCAGCCTTGACATAGTGCCAATATCGGCAACAGTAGTCAGTTAACATGCAGCACAATACATCAATAAACCACACAACACCTTTGTTAGTGGAGAAAATTGCTGCAGGTTTATTTGCATAACCAATATGCCAACATGGTGGGTTATCTTACGGGCGATCCCAGGGCAGGCCAACCCCTATGCCGCCTGCCCGTCTGATGAGCCAAATTACACCGTGGCCGTTGCCAATCGGTGTTTACCAATACTTGGGAGGGGCCACCCCTCCCATTAGTGGACCACCAGTCCACTCCCTTACTCACGCCGCCCCAAAAGGTGGGCGGAGCGTTCCAGGCAGCCCCCGGTTGCTCAGACCCACAACCGGCCGTAGGACTAACGGGGCGCCGTAGTTCTTCCAGGGGACAACGCTAAAACATCCCTGGGTATCCTTGGCTTAGCACCATACTGTGGTGCTTCATGAAGTACCCCTTGGTAACTTGCAGACTCTGGATGGGCCTGTAACTCCTCCACAGCTCTGGGGGTGGCCACTGTCACAACCAGGGCCCCCCACCAAGGTAGGCCTATTTACTTACAACATGCTGATTACCGGGCCTCTCCCAGGTCCAGCCAAAACAAGTCTTCGCCCATACAGGACCGGAGGCCAGCATGCCCCTTCTGGACAGGTGCCCCCATCCTTTCTAAACTCCCTGTGGCTTTTTGACTGATATGACCTAAAACCAGTAATTAGGCGTTGGTCCAATGTTACCATTGCCTGGCTGAAGAGCAATACCTTTAACAAGCCCCTCTTGCCAGGAAGTGCCAATGCGGGTGGAGGTAAGATTTGACAAGCCCGCCTTACTTCCTCTTTCACCCAGTTATCCTAGTCTAGCGCTAGTCGGAGTATGTCCGTAGCATTCCGTCAGTCACCACCCTATGTGAAGATTTGCCCTCCCAAACTTCTGCTAGTATACCAGGGAACAGACAGGACAAAGTGAACCAGAGGGGAACCAGCGTATAAATACCCCTCTTTTATGAATACTGGGAATGCCAAGTGTTCTACTAATTCTTTGTAGCCCCAATTGTGTTTAACCCAGGGGTTTCCCCCAATCATATGGACCAAGTCGCCCTAGTTGGATAACAACTTCCGCAACCTGCATAGCTGCCAGCCAAGGCTGAAGGGCGGGAGAAATTACACGTTATCGTTACTCAAATCAAGGGTACCCGTTTCATCGAACTCAAGGACGGGATACTAAGTGAACCTACCAGGATCTGACCTGAAACCAGAGGTCGGACCCAAGCCCCTCTAAGTTCTGCCGCTCCACCTGCCTGTGAGCGTGAATCCCAGGGCAGACCACAGGCATCTAACCCATGCTTGGCCATGTCTGAGCTACAACACTTCTGAAAGGCATGACAACAGGCTAACCACCCACATTGCATACTGAATGTTCGCTGACAACTGCCAAGGAAAACGCGCATAACTGAAGCAACTGGTACCATGGCCTACTCAGTTTCTGGCTGCAAAGCTTTATAACATTGCCAGCTCCCATCCCATGCGAAATAAAAGAAGCTTTACTGCTACCCCTGTGAGCCGCTGTAGGTGCTACTGATGGACAAATAGCACTGCTGAACTAGACGGGGCTTGATCCTGAGAAAAGAGGTTGGACCACCACCACCACCATACCCCGCCTGGGAATCAGTAAGGTTTACTTTGCCATCTGCAGTAGTGCAGCCACAATTTGCTGGCATCTAACCTGTGCAGTATCCTGTTCTGTGCAGCACCCCCACATGCTTCCACTGGGCATCTCTGCCTGATGTACCCCATAGGCACCCTACCTGCCTTTGCGCTTCTGCTAGATTCTTGCCTGGCCTTCCTACCTGCCCGGATATCCCAGCAAAATTGGCTGTACTCGGTCAATTGACCCGACCAAACATCAAAACCACCAGTTTGGGCCAGATAACCTGCTCCCCAAACTCTGCGGAAACAACGAATAAGCAGGATATGACATAAAGGAAGGGGATCCCTGGTTGTACTTTAAAATTTCATGCTGCCCAACCAGATGTGCCCCTTGGAAAGATACCACAATCGCTTTGGATTTGAGCCTCACTCGGCACAACCTTTCATCCTGGACCCAACTCCAACCTGACGTGTAATTGCGTGCGCTGTAACCTTAGGGGTCTGCTGGCTCTGACAGAAAAGTGGCAAGATGATGTATGCTAACCTGCCCCCCAAATTCCCAGAACACCCCTGTGTGCGAGCTAACCACCAATGTCTGCAAAAGACAGGCAGTACTGTCCAAAGGAGTATGTATTGAACCATATGTGTCCTGTAAGTACCTGTGACTTGAGTACCACTGAATAATTCATAGAACCGGGTGTTTTTTATAACTAATAGCAGGTCTGACAGCAACAACAGGCATCCTCAGCTTACATTAGGAATGTTGGATTAAGGGGGTATCCAGTGACTAGGAAATTATGACAGCATCCCATCTAACCAACAGTAGTGGGAACCACTCCTGTCTGTTCTAGTGCACATCGTCCCTGTTAACCTGGCACTGCCTGATGTGTGACCTAGGTACATGGTCCCCTTGCATGGCGGCCTGCCAGTGAGACAAACATCAAATACACGATGAGTACCACCACCTGCCTTCGCTAGAATCTTGCCTGGCATTCCTTCATGCCCCGATATACCAAGCGATAATGGCTCTCCTTAGTCAATTGACCCGACCACACTTCAACCCCACCGAGACAAGATGCGGCCTGTAACTTGCCTCAAACTCTACAGAATCAACATCTGAGCAGGATCATGTGCGAGCTTGCCACAAATGTCTGTAAAAGCCTGCCAACCCATCAAGTATTTACTACCCTTTGCTCAAGAAGGGGGGGGCAGGGAGGGGCAGTCCTGTCTGGAGATGTGTGTAATGGAGGACATGTGTCCAGGAGACCTATTATTTGAGTACAAATGTCACTCCTTCATAGTACCTGGTGTGTTTAATACTAATACCGGTCTAACAAATCGATCAGGAAACTACCTGCCGTCCATTCGCCTCACGACACAGGGCTTATTGACACCCCCCGCATAAAACCCTGTGTGACAAACAGGGAGATTACAGTCAGGCTAACCCCAATCTTACGAGGAAAGACCAACCACACGGCTGTGCCCAAATAACAACCATCCCGCATCAACCGACACGATGGAAAGACAACAGGAGCCTCACACTCTACACCCGCGGATAACACAGCAAGTAACTAATCGTTTAACGATCGAATAAATAACAACGGACATCCTTTCGGCATCTGAAGCCATAGCCAATTCAGAAGTGAACTGGGACCCCCCAAAGCCTTTAGCATAGGTGCAGACCTCGGCACCTATAGTTTGTGTGGTCTTTGCCCACTTTAGTGTGAGCAGGGCCCCCGTGATGCATACTTTCTTCATTGTCGATAATGCACACGTGATCTACCCTAGCTGCTCCTTGCCACTGGGTCATGCTACCCTATGGAGCCCTTCTGAAGGACCCAGGAACTTAAAAATCACCCTCAACACTTAAGCTTAAAACTTTGCTTAGCATAGGTGCTGAAGGCGATGTGTACACTTTCCACCTGATCCCAGACACAGCGGTGAAAAGTCCCAGGAGGACCCGGATAATATAAAAGACACCAACAGAGCCGAGGGAGCCCTACGCAAGCTTCAAGGATTACTTAAGAGTTAAAACTGATCTGCGGGGCTACCCAGACCGGCCACCAGCACACCGCGCATTTACTAGATGTCCCGATCACTGAAAAGCCTCACTGATCACCATTCATAGCGTTAATCTAACACACATTGAGAATTACCTCTCAATTATACAAATGTAAATGTATGTGAACGTAAAGGTGTAGAAACGTTAAACATGAGCTCCAGTTACATGACATACTGAGCACATGTCATTGCATCCCTATATTTACTACAAAAGGAGCATTACCTACAACAAGGCCATCTATTGGCTAATCAGCGCTTCTATTTGCATGAGGTGAGATAAGACACCATTATAGCTCAGTTGCATAGCCAACCGAGAGCTAGCCGCCCCACCCATGGCTCTTGAGCTCCACCCAGAGCCCAAAACCACCAAATAAGAACAAGCCAAGGCCACTCAGCCTCGGTTGCCAATGGAACAAAACATTGCAACCAAGGCCCCAACACCAGATCCATTCCCCCGCTGCGGCACGAAATACCATCACTTGACCTCCCCTACTGAGGCCCGGCAAACCCACGAGTCGGGGCTGCAGATACGCTGGTCCCGTGGACCCACCTTGGCTGCCTAAAGCACAAAATTGCAAGGGGGAAAATTCTAACAGCATTTGAGGCTATCAATGCCCAATAAACTGGCCTCAGGACCGCGCCAGGCGAATGAATGGTCCCCAGCGGCCTGAAAAATGTGTGATTCCTCCTATCAGCCAAGTCAGATGGGCTCCCCCGAGATGCCTGTGCTCCTCTGCAATGCACCACTGGGTCAAACCGTTCACAGTCCCGACCATGAGGTAAACAAATAACTACCCCTAATACCTTTCCTCTGGCTCCCACCATAATCGCCCCCACCAGCCTGCTGAGCGGGGGAATTCAGGCGAAATGTAAATGAGGGAGCTGTGTCCTCCTAAACTTTAAACTGCACAATTCAGATGTTTAAGGTACCAACAAGGGGTCGCCTTGCCTGCATCTCATAAAGCTTAGAGAGCATCCATTAAGTTCGCATTTTCATTCTGGACGAAAACCTAATTTCAACATCAAGGGGTGCGGAATGCCCATCTCGATGCCATTCCAAGGATGTAATCTTTCTTCTCGTGGCAACTTCCTAAAGGTAGCCAACCAAAACAACACTACCAACTGTGCATTCCCAAAAGTTTTGTGGCACTGCCCACCCGAAATGCACTTTAGCACCCTTCACTGAGATAAGAAGCGCCATGCAAAGGCCGCTGTGCAATACAAGCAAGAGAGTCGCAGCTGCAAGCCCCTGATAATTGTAACCGTTTCCCCCTTGGAACGGCCATGTGGAATACGAAGGGTCCTGTGGCACAGCTCCCGCTTTCCGCCCTTGTGCCTGCCGCCAAAAAACAAATTCAGCCCCTCTCTGGACTCTCACCCCAAGGGGGGTAGGATACAAACCAGGCAGCTACCTAGTACATCCAGCAACCAAGTTACCAGGCACCAGGAAGCTGGAGAGGGGGGGGGCACACCCCCCTCTGTGCCCGGCACACTGGGTAGGCAAGGTACGAGGCCCTTCCCGCAGCAGTACCCTTAGCTCAGGGCTGGTTCCCCCAGCGCATTCGCGTAGGACCAGCTCCATACGCGCTATGCTACCAGCCCCACCCCTCGACCAGCGCCTACACCTCCGTGCAGGGATGCCCTAGCGCTCCTTCGCGATGTATCCAATGATGCAGCACACAACGTGTGCCGGACTGTTCAGACTTTAATTGGAGCGTCAGGAGACAACAAAGCCAGTGCCATTGCGCCCCTGTGTCAGCGCCGCCCCAGAGTGATCTGCGCTGTGTGGAACAACAGGACCCAGGGTGCCCTGTGATTTTAAACCCGTGTAACCCGCCCTGATCCACAATGCAGTTTCGCGGCGCGTCCAACCACAGGGAGGAGGGCCACATTAGATTCAGCGCCCAACCACCAAAGACCAGCGCCAACCCTGCAAGGCACTGGGCAGCACTCCCGGTCGTGTCGGGAGGGTTACATGATTTGTAACAGGACGCTTGCTTCCCTGCTCTGTAAACATCCCAAACTATCCACTTCGTCACACAATAAAACACCTGTTTTGCAGCACTAAAGTGTGCCAATCACAATGTCGCGCAGACGACCCGAAGGTGTTGGAGCGCCTGGCAGAGCACCCTTGAATATCGCACATTCAGGCGCAGGAAATAGGATATTAGGCAAAATGAATGAAAGTACCGCTCATTTTTGTTGCATATTTTTTTTTTGTTGCATATTTTATGTGGCGCGAACACGACCTGAAGGTATAGGAGCGCAGACATAGCACCATTATTTATATTCCACATTCAGGTGCGAGGCGATTAATTTAATTCCCCACCAGAATCTCAGGATGTGGACTCGACCGCAAGGCCCGAACCCTGGTTTCCAGCACTATAGTGGGCAAACAAACGGTCGCGCAGGCGACCCGGAGGTATTGGAGCGCCTGGCAGGGCACCATTAAGCATAGCGCATCCAGGCACAGGAGAATAAAAGAATAGACAAAATGAATGTGCAGTTGATTTATGCTGCGTATTTGATATGGCACAAACACGACACGAAGGATTGGAGCGCTTAACATGGTACCTTGTTTAGCTAACACATTCAGGTGCGGGGAGATGATGGAATTGCCTGCCAGAATCGCAGGATGTGGACGCGACCTCGGGGCTCGAACTCTGCAGCTCTGGCCGCCGGACCACATCCTCTCCCATCTGAATCAAATAGTTTGTGCGCGACCCCAAGGCGCCTGCCGCGGATCACTGTGCCAGAGCCCTCCCTAAGGAAATACCCGTGCCGCCCATGCGTGTCTCGTGGGGCCCGACCCCCAGCAAGGTTAATAAGGAGGGACCCGTGAGGGCACCGTCATCTTGCCTGGCCCGGGGGGGGGGGGGGGGGGGGGGGCAGACTGATCCCTCTTAAAAGCGTTCGCGCTATGTGAATCTGCACCAAAATTAGGGCTTCCGGTATACAATGGAGTCGGGCGGGTCGGTGGCTCCCTTCCCTGGCTGCAATAAGCTGCCTACATGCGAGTTGAAGGGACTGCTGCCTGCCGCGATTCCCTCAGCGGAAGCTCGGACGCTCTACTACCTGCCTAAGTGATCGGCGGCAGCATAACACTGTAGCGGGACGCCCTGCTCCTTCTGTTGCCGTGAGCGGCCCTGGGGTATCGGGCAGGCAGAACCACGCGTGGCCTGCTTCGGCACTATGGAGCCGGGCCGACGCACAGACTGAGGTTGATAGTGAGAAATCATTGATCGCAGGTGAGGCGCTGACAAGGGGCTTCACGATGAGAGAGCTACTATAACACACAAAACGTGCTGGGAATGCACTCTGTAAACATGGTGTCCATTCGTAGCAGAGCAGCACACAGGGTTCGCGCCGTGCCCCCACCGCAGAAAATTCTAAAATTCTGAACAACGAGGCAGGAGTGGCTCTCCACTAGGCCGCTTCTCGCCACCGGGAGAGACAACAGGCGTGGGGGGCCCAAAGGTAAAGGATATCTAACTGAACAGAGTCACTGGGAATTGAACCTATAACCTTGAATGTAAGAGTCTCAGACCTTAACCATTAGGCCACAGTGACTGTCGCATGGGAAGGAACAGCCGCTCCCGCCCAAAGTCCCGTGACTATAGGCGTCGGTAGGATCTTAACCTGGAAACAATATATATTAATTTTTGCATCTTTTATATAGCGCGACTCGACCCGGAGGTACTGGAGCGCTGTGCATGAGCACCGTATTTGGACATATTCAGGGACCGGGAGATTAAGTGGTTAACCCCGAATCACAAGCTGTGGACGGGACCCCGAGGCTCGAACCCTGGTTTCCAGCTCCAAGTCGGCGGACTAGCCGACCGACCACATCCTCTCCTGTGAGGCAGGACAGCGCGCGTTGGTCGAAGCCGGGTGCGCCTCCCTGCATGCAGCCCCCAGCGCTGCCCATCCGAGAAGTCCACTCGCACACGCAGTGCCCTCCCAGACCCCCACTCCGTATCTCAGGCAGAAGCCCGCTACCCCCGGCAGTCGGCCAGCCCACGCTGGGCTGCCCAGCCATGCAGCACTACCGGAAAAGTAGGCAGGCGGGTGGGGGGGGGCTCTGCAGTCACTCACCAGAAAACACGTGAGGAGACGAGGAAAGTCGAGATGGCAGCGAGGGAGTCGCACGTCCTAAAGGCGAGACGGGCAGCGGACAAGAGGCAGCCCAGTGGGCTGGGACAGTATATGTACCCCTGTCCCCCCTCCCACTACCGGAAGTGGCCGGCCGGAAGTCCCCCTGGTCCCAGCCCAGGGAGACTAGGAGGCCGACTCCAGTGCCTTCCTGTGGCACTAAGGCGGCCGCCCTGATGAGGGGCCACTGCGTGGCCCCCCGGGCAGCCTTGACAATGCTGCAATGCAGCGTTGTGATTGATCTGAGCACCGTGGATCAGTGCTCAGACGGGGAATGGAAGTGGTGTACTTCTGCCCCATGGCTGTGTCACCATGCAAAGTGTATGTTTGAGAGTGTGCTTGAACTCAGGCTCATAGGCTTTAAGGCTGCCTCCTTCACTCACTCAAAGACCACCGAAGCAGGGCTAAAAATTCCTTCTGTGAGGAGGGGAGACGAAAATGACTCCCACCTAAAACTGCCTCTGCTTTAATATAAGTTAATGCAAAAAGTTAATTCCCCGATTTTTCAACATTTTTGACATGCATGGAAATTGAGAATACCATGTGGAACTTGGAATTATCTGCCCTTTTTCTGCGTGTTTGTTTCAGACTGTGGTCATGTATACATGGACAGATTCCTCCCGGTTATAGTAGGAATTGTTTTGAAGAAACACTGGTCAGACACAGGTGGCTAGTGTGCACTTGGTGAAGTCATAATTAGCAAGGCGATATCTACCAAGCAGATATTGCTCGGCCTCACTCGGAATCTGGATTTATGTGGCTTACCTTGTTTTTCATAATGCATATGCTCCAGACCTTCTCTTTGCTTTTAAGTTATGAAGCACCACAACAAGAATAGGGGCTTGTGAGGCAGCCGACTGCGTTGGTCTGTCCCCCGGGCTTTTGGGCGATTGTACATCTTGCAGGACTTTTAGCGATATTTGGGATAGGTAGGGGTGGGGCTGGGACATATATGCAAGTATTTTTGGGCTACCATCAACAATTTTGAGAAATACAGCACAGTGGTTGGTAGCGTTAGGGACAGTGTTTGTTTTTAGGTCTCGCCGAAGCAGTGCTTGCACTCTCTCTTCGAAACATGCTTCTATTCAGATGTGGACTTGAAGCTCCACCCACTTTCCGCCCATCTTTTTAATTGGCTACTAATGTCCTTTGTAAATGGTGGCTTTTCGTTGGTCAATAGGCTTAGTAGTCTCTCCTCAGTACCGCCTTTTCTGTTGTTGTAACCTCCCATGAGGATATGCACTCTTACTGTGTTGTTTCTCTGGATGTTTTATTTACAGTCTGTGAGGACTATTTTGTTAAGTGACTTTTCCATATTGCAGGCAGAACATGCCGCTTTATCATTTAAGCTGTGTGGCCACGCTTTAACATATTTATGTTTTTTGATTCAAGAATGGCGGGCACACTATTAACCCTGCTCACGCTATATTATATTTTAAACAGCGTCGTTTTAAGAAGCGCTTTGTATTATTGTGTCAAGCGTGAGGCATGATTTAGATTCCACAATGGCAGCTGCACATTTCTTTTGTTATGCGCGGACCACCAAATCAGCGAACACAGTCAACAATTGCGCTGGCGGCTTGCAGCCACCAAGCCTCGTCCCTCCAGGTGCCTTGCTACAAGCTTAAGCAAAGTGCCTGTTTTTCACTTTACTATTAACAGCACGCCTGCTTCACCTTTAAGAATGTTTGGCCATGCCTTTTCTAGATTTATGTGTGGCTCACTGGCAAGCAGCATTTCAAGTGGAACAGTGGCGGCCGCGCACGATTCCTATAGTGCGGCTCGCGAAACCATTTCTATATTGAAAATTAAACTTTCTTATGCAGCAGCATGCCGCGATTGATGTTCATGTCGGCCGCCTGCTTTCTCCGCGGCTCAAGCTACCTCTTCCCCCGCACCTCAGTAGAAAAGGCTGCTGCTTGTCCTGCCATTACCCCCTCATGGCTCCTCCTTGTCCCAGTCCTTACTACGTGAGGCAGTCCTGCCTCCACCCAGCCAATCACAACACCAGAATTCAAAGTTTACATAAGCCCCTCCCACCTACCGTCATGCCTGTTTTTTTCCTGCTCTGACGGCGGTTGGAACTCTGGTGCTCCTGGTTCCTGTCTCTGCTTCCTGTTTCTTTTGGTTTTGGCGGTGCAGTGAGTGTTTTCTTTTCATCTTTATTGTGCTTCTTTATTTAAATGTAATTTTGCACGGCACGGTGCTCCGGTCCTCCGGTCGGCTGCGCTCCTGTTCTGGGGTCAGGGCGCTCCCCGGTCATGTGCTGGGCTGGGGTGGGGAGCTCTTCTGGTGTCCTGGCCCTGGGTCGTTCCGGCGCTGGTGCTTTAGTGCAGCGTCCGCCCCCGTGGCCATGTTCTGTTATGTGGCTGTGGGTGGAGACTACAGGCCTGCCCTTTTTTATTGTCATTCTCCAGTCTCACGTTACGAGACTTGGTGTTTGGGGGCAGTATTTAATGGAGGTTGCTGAGCACTTCCTTTGTTGTATGGTGAGTTCCTGTTTGGTTTACTCCGGTTTGCTCACCATGAGTGAGGGGGCTTCTTCACCTGTGCCTGCTAAGGCTGTTTCCAAGCAGCATAATGTCCTGGATCTGCAGGAGGATGACATTTTGCAAATTTCTAGGGCTGATTTTCAAGAGTTGATAAATTCAGCTGTCCAGTCTGCGCTGCTGGATCCTGCGGCGAAGAGGGCGAAGGATGATGAGGAGGACATGGACATTTCCCCTAAGGGGCAGTACGTCCAGGGCAAGGTTTTCTCTGATATGCTGGTCCATATTCGGAATGTGCTCGGTTTTGACCCTAAAACTTTGGCTGATGAGGGGTTTTACGCACAGTACAGTTCCTCTGTGGTGGATGACCTTCCCTTCCATGATGTCCTGAAGGATATCCTGACTGTTGGACTTGGCCCTTCTGGCAGGTTCACCCCTGAACTTTTTTGCTTTTTACTGATGACTTGGTGTGGTGATTTTTTGGTTTCCTGCGCACTTTCCCTGTGTCCCAGGGTAAAGTGCGTGCGTGCTCTGAGTGCATGTGGTGAGATAGGCCTGCCCTCCCATAGGAATGCATGGGGAATGTATGTGTCCCTAGTAGTTCCTGATGCGTGGGGTGTGCAGGCCCGAGTTTGGTATGTGCGGACTCGTGGGAGTGAATGCTGCGCGATGATGTGTGCGGCGTGTATGTACCTAGTGTGGAAGTGCCACTTCTAGAAGTGGGCACTTCTGTGTGCAGTGTGTCTGTCGCGTGATTGGCTGGTCATGTCATGTGACGGGCTAGGGATTCCCCAGTGTCAGGATGAGTCACCCAGTGGTGAATGGGGAGATCAGCAGCTAGATGGGTGGGAGGAGTCCACCTGGGTCCTGAATAGGACAGGGTTTTCCAAACACAATGCTGGCCCCGCCCCCTGTGGTGCGACTGACGACCCTAGCCCTTCTAGTGAATAGAGTGAGGGGCTGAGCACATCAAGGGTGCTCCCCAACCAGCTGCGACTGGTTTTCCCCCTCACCCTGAACCCAGAACAAAGGGTTTGCCTGTATAAAAATGGGGCTGTGTCCCCACAGAAACTGTTCTCTGCCAGGGTCTTACCTGAGGGAGGCTGCTGCTGCTGGACCAGAGGACCGCCACTTGGATTACCTCCCTGCCTGGAGGCCCAGTGAGCTGGCTCTGGGTCCAGCCTTGCCCCCCTGCCTTTTGAAGAACTTTGCAGGACTTTCCTTCTCCCCAAAGCGCCTGGGAGCGCTTTTATTTGATTTATAGCGCTAGGAGCGCTTTGATTGGGGCACCGGCATTGGAAAGCGCTTCCCCTGAAGAACGCCTTCATTGTAGCACGGCGCTACGATAATTGAGGGAACCCCGACGTAGGGATTCCCCCGCTTTTGCCGGATTGGAAGCGGGTGCCCACCCCGCATTGCCGTGATCCTCGCGGGTGCCTACCCCGCTTATTTAATTATTTTTTATAGCGGGAGCCCACCCCGCATATTGGTGCTGCCGCGGGTGCCCACCCCGCACTGTGTGACTGAAGAGGGAGCCTACCCCTCGTTGCCGCTGCAGGAATCACCGCCGCAGCCCGAGCTCCACATACACAGCCGCGTCGGAGCAGCCGACAGGAAGTTAGGCGGGACTGCCCGGGACTGCCTGGTTGGGGGCGGGCCACCCGAAGCTGTGCGGGCCGCCCAATGCCAGCGCGTCCTCGGGAAAGACCCCGGAAGTGCAGCATAGCCAAGCAGGGCTCTCGTAAGGAGGAGAGAGCCCCGCTGCCACCACCGGAGACATCGGAGCAGCGCGTGCTCCATGCCCGTCACCCCCACCGCCGGAGGTGAAGCCTGGAGACGACCGGTTGGTGGGCGGAGCTCCCGTAGCCACGTGGAGAGCCCCGCAGGTGTCCAGCGCGACCAGCAGGAAGCTGCCCCGGTGAGTACGACTCCAACGGAGAGGGGCACCTGCAGTCAGTCCAGAGCGGCCCCGCTTGGCAGTGGGCCGCTCCAACGAGGCCCCCCTCCCTCTAACTGCTGGAGTATTGTCATTGAGAGCCTTGAAGGCTCTACGGGGGCATATTCGTTTTCCGAGCCCACGAGGCTCCAAAGAGGCACATGGTTCTCGAGCCACAGAGGCTCCAACGAAGGGGCATATTATTATTTAGAGCCTGCGAGGCTCAAGGGGCACATTATTGTTTAGAGCCTGCGAGGCTCAAGGGGCACATTATTGATTCAGAGCCCAGACAGGCTCCAACGACTGCCATAAGCGTTCTAAGGGCCCCGAGGTGCCCAGGCCCCAGTCCCTACAGCTGCCCAGCACTTCGTGGGCAGCTGCAACGTTTAGGTTGTGCCTTGTGCGCCGGGCTTGCGCAGCCTGCGCAGTCGCGCCTGACATTCTTGTATATTGGGTATTTCTGCATCCTGAGAGGCCAGTTGGCCTGCGGACAGTTATCTGGTGTTGTGCCCTCCCCTAGGGCGCTTGGTGATTTTCATACATGTACTTTTTGCGCCTGCGCAATGCCTTCATGATATTTTTTTCCTAAACTGTGTTTACACCTCTAAATGTATTTTATGCATCCTGTGTTTATGTGCTTAGACCCCTACAGGTAGAGTGATACTTAGGTGGTTGTTTTCCCCCTAGTACAGGTGGTACTAGTGAGGTCCTAGTTCCCTGCGTGATATATTCCTAAAGGTGGTTAGGGTTGCGCAGGCGGTACTTTCTGGTTACCAGTAGTTACTGGTTGTGTGCTATATGTTCTATTTTTAGTGCTACAGTGATTGTAAGTGCTATGGTCTAAAGGTTATTCCTATGTTCTAAGTGTTATTTCTACAAAGTGCTAATTCCTGACAGTGGTCCATGTGGCCCTGTCCCCTGTATATATAATCCCTTGTAAATTCTGCCCGTGCCTGTTGGCACATTGTAAAGTGTGTGCTTTTATCTAATGTGTTGTGTATAATACAAAGGCTATTTTTATAGAATACCTTGGGCCTCATGTAGGTAAATAAATTTTACTGGTTCTTAAATACCGAGCCGTACCGAATCGGTAAATTAGAATCGGTAAGTTATATGTAGGTAAAAATTCGGTAACAGTTACCGATTCGGTAACATTCGGTAATCACGAATCGGAATTCACCGAATCGGTAAATACCGAGGTGGTATTTACCGAATCGGAAAATACCGAGGTGGTATTTACCGAATCGGAAAATACCGAGGTGGTATTTACCGAATCGGAAAATACCGAATCGGTATGTACGGATTCGGTAAATAAAATCACATGACTTGACGAAACAGCTAATCCTGTGCAACGACAGCCCACCCAACCAGGAAGTGCCCACACCCAGGCAGGTGTACATAATTAGCCGAAGTGGCCACACCCAGGCAGGTGTACATAATTAGCCGACCCTGGAGAGGCTTGGAGTGCAGAGGAGAGGCAGGGAGCCGTTGCATGTGCGAGCGGGTAAACGAACAGCATGTCCAGCCAGAGAACACAGAAAGACGGAGGGGAAAGGAGGAGGAAGCTGAAATTTAGCCCCAAGGAACTCCAGGTGCTGGTGGAGGAGGTGGTGAAGCAGCACCAGAAGCTGTTTGGAAGGCAATCCCTGCAAGTGCCTGAGGCGGAAAAGCGCAACATATGGCTGGCCATCCAGGCGCAGGTCAATGCTGTGGGAGTGACCCACAGGGACATTGAGGTCCTCAAAAAGCGCTGGTATGACCTGAGGATTGTAACCAAGAGGAAGATGGGCGACATCCAGAAGGAGGCCAGCCAGACCGGAGGTGGAACCAACAGGGCACCTGCCCTCACCGAACTGGAGGAGCTGGTGGCGGCCACAATCCAGCAGGAGAGCGTCGTGGGTCTTGGGGACGCCGACAGCTCTGCCAGAGCCGCAACACACCAAGGTAAGACGAAAGCACAGCAATGTAGCCCCCCCTACCCCTATCCCACATCCCCCATTGTGAAACGAGAATCACACTGCAGTCCACACGTGTCAGTGCAGACAGGCAATGCATTCCGGGAGATGTAGTCAGGGCAACACTAACCATGACGTAAATGTTACAGGGCAACAAGGCATGTCACGCACTCGAGGCACAAGGAGACAGAGGACATATTGGAATGTGAAATGTGTTATTGTGACGCTTGCAATGCAGCCCTTCGGGGACACTGAGCCAATGTTGTATTTCTGTCCACAGATGTGACATCATGCAGGACAGGGCATGCTGCAGGAGAGACGGCACACCGGCCACAAGTATCACCTCTAGCCAGCACAAGTTCAGACCAGGGAGCAGGCCCACTGGCAGCCGCACCACCAACACAGCCAGCCTCGCCGCACCCAGAGCCAGCATCACCTCACCGAGAGCCAGCATCACCACAACCAGAGCCAGCATCGCCACTCATGTTCGAATCACCGGCCACATCTCCGCTTGCAGCTGTGAGAATGAGGAGGCGTCCAGCAGCCAGGCTACGAGCCTTAGACACCTCGTCAGACGACAGCATGGGCCCAGAAGACCGCACCGGGCCCCAGGAAGGGAGCCATGCCACTGTGCCCCACACCTCACAGGCAGCACAGACGGGAGCAAGAGGGCGCCGCAGGTCGCGTGTCCAGAGTCCACCAGCACCCACTGACGGCCATGGTGTCTTCTTGGGTCTCGAGGGCCAAATGTTGAAGCAACAGCGCCTGCAATCAAAGGCAGTCATGTCAGTCCAGAGGCACATGCGGGTGATGAGGACAACATTAGTCAACATGGACAGTAACATTAGTGGCATGGCTGCGGGCATTCGGGACATGTCCCAGTCAATCCAGCAGTTGTGCAGCAAATTAGATGCTGACATCGAAGCACGGCGCCGGGAACGCCAGAGAAGGGACACTACCAGCAGGGCACTCAACCGTCTGGCAACTGCGACTTCTCTACTGTGCCGGCGCTCTGTGACGATGCAGGAGGGCCTAACACAGTGCTGCAGCGACCTGTCCCGGGGGATGGTGCAGGTGACAAGTGCACTAGGGGTGCTATTGACTAGTCAGGCGTCGACAACTGCTGCAGGGGATGCTGCGGAGAGCATCGACACCAGCAGCAGCATCACACCCCCCGTCCCAGAAGCACGCAGGAGCAGCAGGCGGCTTGGGGTTGGCTCTAGTGAGGATGCACAGGCCGTGCAATCCACCACTGCAGCGCGTATGCGCAAACATTGATGTAGCCCTGCTAAGCCACTTCCCATTGGGTGACGTAACCCTGGACATACTCCTTGTATAGATGGTATATTGCCTGATTGGCCTGTTCATGTGTTCATGGCGTGGTGCCACATTAAAACTACGTCAGGACTTCTCACAACTCGCTGTGTCCCCTCACTTACTCAGAAATAGTTGCATGTGATCTCTGCCCGTCTCTCTCTCCCATCGATTGCAGTTGGCACTCTAGCTGCGTTGCCCTCTGGCTGGCCTGACTCATCCTCGTTGTCCTCAAAATATGTTAGTTCCACATCTGTACCTTTTTTCGTGGCAAGGTTGTGCAGCATTGCACAAGTGGCAATAATCTTGCAGCAGGTGATGGGTTTGTACTGGCGTGCGCCTCCGCTCTTGTGCAGGCAGCGGAACCTGCTCTTCAGTAGTCCAAACGTGCGCTCCACCACATTGCGTGTTGTTTTATGTGCCACGTTGTATCGTCTCTCACTCTGGGTTGCTGGGTGTAGGTAGGGAGTGAGGATGAATGACCGGCATGCATATGCACTGTCGCCTGGATGAGTAAAAGGGAACCATCAGTAACATGCCTCTATACACTATGATTTGCAGGTTTCAAGGGGCGTCACTGTTACTTACCTAGCAGGTATCCCTCTCCGAATTCTCCGGCACTCAGTCGTGTGTAGATCCCACTATTCTGGAAGATGTAAGAGTCGTGGGTGCTCCCAGGAAACTTTGCAACAATATCTGTGATGATGTTCCCTGCATCACAGATCACCTGCACATTGATGGAGTGGGTGGACTTCCTGTTCCTGTAGATGTGCTCTGTATCAGCTGGTGGACAGATTGGGATGTGTGTACCATCAATACAGCCGATGACATGGGGGAACTGTGCCATGTGATAAAAGTCTGTTTTTGTTTTCTGCAGTGCAGCCTGTGTGTTTGGGAAGCTTATGTAGTGGTGCATTCTCTGCATCATGGCATCCAGGAACTTCCTGAAGAAACGTGACAGGCAACTCTGGGATACCCCACCCACCGCAGCTATCACCACCTGATAACTGCCGGATGCCAACAGATGTAGGCTGCAGAGCACCTGCACATGTGGGGGTATGGCGTGCGCCCTTCTTATTGGCTGGTCCAGGAGTGGGTGAAGGTCCCTGATTAAGTCCATGATGGTTTCGGGGTGTAGCCTGTACCTCTCATGTATCTCTGCATCAGTCAGCTGGAATAGTGTGATGCGCTGTCTGTAGATTTGTTCCTCCCGTCGCCACACCCTCAGTCCTGCTGCCTGTAGACGTAGGCGCCTTGCAATGACGTACATGGCGGCCATGTTGTCCACGCTGTTGCATTTTGGGTTTGCCTATATGCATTGTTGATGGTTACCACCTGCTTTCAATCCGTGTTAATTACCGACTCTTATTTACCGATTTTCCTGGATTTCTTAATTACCGAGTGCTCCTACATGTCATTTTAAATTTTACCACTTCATATTTACCACTTCATGTTTACCGAATCGTTAATTATGTATTCGGTAAATCTGATTCGGTATTTTGGAATTCGGTAAATATGAATCGGTATTTACCGCCTCATGTTTACCGAAAAGTGGTTTTTGGACTCCTACATCTCACTTGTCTGAATACCGGTCGGTAACGGCATATTTACCAAAAATCGGCCGTTACCGACCGGTATTTGGCTACCTACATGAGGCCCCTTGTGTGGAGTTTCCTTTGTGGTGGGCCTTGGGTGTTGTTGCTGGGTGCGCGCGCAAACGCTTTACACATCGCCTCAGGGATAAGCCTGTCTGCTCGTGCCAAGCTACCAAGGGGGTGAGCAGGGGTTATCTTTGGCGTGTAACTTCCTTGCCCTGACTAGAGTGGTGGTTTCTGCCTGACTGTGGCGCAAGCCTTAGCCAACCAGAAATCCCATTTCTAACACTGACTAAAGAGTGGCTTGAGGTGGATAAGCAGGGTATTCTGCGTTTTGTGGTATCACCTGGCGGACTTTGACTCCCAGTTTACCGAGATTCCGAAGGTTAAATTCTCTTTTGTCAGCTATGGCTTCCGCCTCCTCTTCCTCTTTGTCCTCAGAGGAGGCTTCCCTGACGGATCCGGTGGAGCGTAAGGTGGAGTCTGCTCTCAAACTTTCTTACGCTGCTTCTCACTTTGGGGTGCATGCTAGCACTTATGCGGCCTATGCCTCGCAGGTCCTGCTGAAGGATTTTGAGAAGCTGTTTGACTGTCTTCAGAATCAGGGGGACCCTACTCCTGTGTTGGCTCAGATTGAGGTCTTGGCGCAGTTCCTCTCGGATGTCAATTTCGATTCTTTGTGGGCTTTCTCTTCGGCTGCTGGGGCAGCGGTGGCTGGTAGGAGGTCTCTCTGGACTAAACCCTGGCGTCTTGAGGCTGCGCAGAAGGCTTTGGTCCATAAGCTGCCTTTTGAGGGTCCCCGTCTCTTTGGGGACGATTTGAATGCGATGGTACAGCGCTCTGTGGAGGAGAAGAAGTTGTTGAAACCTTTTCAGCCTGCACCTAAGAAAAAGTACTTTTTCCGGAAGCAGGGATTTCAGGGGGCTTTGTCTTCTCAGCCCTTTCGTGGTCAGGCCGTGGTCGGGGGGGCGCATTCCATTATAAGTCTCGGCCTCAGCAGCAGCAGCAGAATCCCCCTGGTGCGGGACAGAAGTGACTATGCCGTTTTGGGGGCTCGCCTCCGTTTGTTTCTGGACCATTGGTCAGTTCTGGTTTCCGACCAGTGGGTGTTGTCTGTCATCAGAATGGGTTACCAGATTCCCTTTGGGGGCCATCCCCCTCTGGATTGTTTTCTGGTTACCCTGTTGTCAAGAGATCCCATGCGGTGGTCTGCTATGCTGTCCAGCGTCGCTATGTTATTGCAGAAAGGGGCGGTTTTGCCGGTTCAAGTGGAGGAAGTGGGCCTGGGGTTCTATTCCCATCTGTTTTTGGTACCAAAGCTGGATGGTTCCTTCCGCCCGATACTGAATCTTCGTTCCCTGAACAAGCTGGTGCGGTTGATTCATTTTCGGATGGTCACCTTGCAGTCCGTCATTCCCCTTATCCAGGAGGGCCATTCTTTGGCTTCTCTGGATTTGGAGGATGCCTATTTTCACATTCCAGTCCATCCTGCCAGTCAGCAGTTCCTGAGATTTGTGGTCCAAGGGATGCATTTCCAGTTTCAGGTTCTGGTGTTCGGCCTCTGCCCTGCTCACAGGACTTTTACCAAGGTATTGGCTCCTGCTTTGGGGTTTTTGCAGCGTCAGGGTTTCTCTGTGTTCCCCTATATTGATGTTTGATCTCTGCTTCCTCCTTTCCTAAGGCTCTTCTGTCAGTGGAGGCTACGTTGTCCCTGTTCCAGGATCTGGGGTTCAAGGTGAATCTGGCGAAGTCTCATATAGGTCCTGTTCAGAGTCTTCAGTTCATCGGGGGTCTGTTAGACACCTCTCTGGGGGCGGTGTTTCTCCCTCCTGTTCGGATCCTTTCCCTGCAGTCTCTGATTGCGGGTTAGCTGTCATATCGGATTTTTCCAGCAGCCCGCAGCCACAGGTTACTGATCAACCTGGTCTTTAATAATCAAATCCATGAACATCTGTGGACATTTTGAGAGCCCACAAGGCCCAGCTTCCAAATCCTCAGACTGAAGTTCGCTTGATGTTTTTTATTGGTGCCTTCTATCTTCCCTCACTTCGGTCCTGATGAAGACCCCACCCCCAAGGCGCAAAGTTTCCTGTTTTATATAGGGGTCGAAACATCAACAGTACTTTGCTTTATTGTCAAACATAGATGACAGAGATATTATATCTGCATCTAATTAATCATGTTAGGATTTGTCATATATGTGCATGCTAGTCGTCTGGCTGGATAGGTTGTAAATATTGATTGCTGATGTATATATGCACACTAACTTCCATTTTCACATCACTTTCACAAATCCCTCCCATGCACTTGCCACCCCACCCTTTGTGCACCTGTTTTTCAAAAAATGTTTAAACGTGAAATGCATTGTGCCTTATGACTTGATTTATTCTAATCTTGTGATGAAATAAAATCACAACCATTGTTGGAATGATTTAATGGTGGTGTCCGACTTTGATTAGATAACGAAGATAATTTCCTGTATTTTTATATGATGTGACTGTTCTCCACTGTGACATTGACTTTTGCACCACAATTTACCCGGGTCCAGTGGCCAATCAGGTTACCCCATTGCTACATAACTCTTGTGGGATCTGTTGAGTCGTCCCTGTGCTCCGGCTCGTGTTTGGTTGCGGTTCCAGGTATTGATGGCTGTGACCACGGCTGTGGATCCATGGGCTCACCTCCATCTCAAGCTATTGGTGACTCATCTGTTGGCTCAGTGGGACCCCTCCCGGGCAGATTACGAGACTCTGGTTCCTCTCTCACCTGCTCTAATTCAGGACTTGGATTGGTGGCTTTACACTCCCAATCTGGAGAAGGGGTGCAGTTTTGTTTTCCACCTCCTCTTTTGTTGATGACAGATGCCAGTCTTTGGGGTTGGGGGGCCATGTTGGGGTCCTTGGAAATCAAGGGTTGGTGGTCTCGTGGGAGAGCGCCCAGTCCTCGAACTGGCGGGAGTTGGTGGCCGTCTGGGAGGCAGTGCAGTTCTTTTAGGTTCATCTCCAACTGGACAATCAGGTGGCTCGTTGTTACTTGAACCGTAAGGGTGGGACCAAGTGCGCGTCTCTGAACCTGCTGGCTTCCATGATTTGTGCTTGGGTGGAATCTCATCTGTTGGCCTTGAGGGCGGTGTACATTCTGGGACAGTTGAATTTTCATGTGAACGCTTTGAGCTGCAATCTTCCTTCCTCTGTTCTGTACCATCTCTCTCTTCCTCTGTTCCAGTCCCTTTGTCTTCAATTCGGGACTCCCTGGATCGAACTTTTTGCCTCCCCTCACAACTCTCGTCTTCCCCGGTTTTGTTCGGAGGTGCTGTGTCCTCAGGCTTGGGCCGTGGATGCTGTCTCGATTCCCTGGCCTTCAGGCCTTCTATATGCATTCCCTCCTATTCCCCTCCTCCCGAGGGTGCTGCAGAAGATTCGGGGGGAGAGAGTATCGGTCCTGTTAATTGCTCCTTTCTGGCCCCGCCGCCTTTGGTTCCTCTCCTGTTGCGGCTGGTGGAGGGTCGGTTTGTCCAGCATCCTTTGAGTCCGGCTCCTCTTCAGTTTCCGCTCCTGTCTCTGCCTTGTCTTCATTGTTTGCAGCTGACGGCTCGGCTCTTGTGCTCTTGTGCGGTTGACGTTGGAGTCTTTGGGCTGTTCCTCTGTGGTTGCTCGTGACATCCCGTTGTCACGTTGGCCTTCGACCCTTGGTATGGTCGTCACTGTTTTTCTTTTGTCTCTTGGTGTTCTTCCCATGGGATGGATCCTGTGCTGGGGGATCCTGGTCCTGTGTTGGATTTTCTCAGGGATGGTTTTTTGAAGGGCCTTTCCCCTTCCACTTTGTCTGCTCAGTGGGCGGCGGGTCGTGCTTGTCGGGGTCCTGGGGCCTCTTTGTAGGTTCTTGCCCCTTGGGTGAGTCGGTTTCTTCGGAGCTTTCAGCTTCATCCGCCGGTCTCTCCTGTTGTCGTTTCTTCTTGGGATTTGCCTTCAGTTTTGCGGGGTCTGCAGTTGCCCCCTTTGGAGCCCTTGTTGGAAGCGGACTTATCGTGGTTGTCCGCTGAGGTGGCTTTTTTGCTGGCCATCACCTCCGCTTGTAGGTTGGGGGAGTTGGGTGCCTTGCTCATTTCTTTTCCCTATTTGCAGTTCTTGCAGGACCGGGTTGCTTTGCGGCTTGATCCGGCCTTTCCGCCTAAGGTTTCTTCCCATTTCCATTTGCAGCAGGAGGTGATTCTTCCTGATTTGCCTGCTGAGGGTGATTCCCTGGTTCCCGCTTCTTTGGAAGTTAGCAGGGCTCTCCAGATTTATCTCCAACGTTCCTTGGAGTTTCGAGTTTCTCCTGCCCTATTTGTCTCCTGTGGAGGTGTGACTAAGGGGAGGAAGGTTTCCACTTCTACGATCAGTCGGTGGGTGCGTTTGGCGGTCTGCCAATCCTATAAGTCTTTGGATCTGCCTCCTCCATCTCATGTGCAGGGTCGTTCAATGCGTTCTGTGTCTGCTTACTGGGCTGAGGCGGCGGGAGTCTCTATCCCGGAGATTTGTAGGGCGGCCACCTGGCAGTCCCATCACACATATGTGCGATATTATCTGCTTGATGTTTTACAGGCCTCTGCTGACAGTTTTTCTGTTGGCGTCTTGAACGCTGCTGTTTGTTGATCATTTATTGATTAAAGTTTTGTACTTTTGCATGGATCCCTGGTGTCCTGCGTTTTTTCTTTTTAGTTCTCTGCTTGTGAGTTCCTCATGTAGTAAGGATTGGGACAGGGAGGACCCATGAGGTGGTAATGTCTTGTTACTTACCGGTAATCTTCATTACCCCGGTTAGGGTCCTCCCCGTCCCAGTCCTCTTCCCTCCCTCCCTCCCTCCCGCTGTTTTTGTGTCGGAGTCTTGTTGATAACAGGCATGGCGGTAGGTGGGAGGGGCTTATGTAAACTTTGAATTCTGGTGTTGTGATTGGCTGGGTGGAGGTAGGACTGCCTGACGTAGTAAGGACTGGGACGGGGAGGACCCTAATCGGGGTAATGAAGATTACCGGTAAGTAACAAGACATTACAGATCGCCCTCCTGCAGCCACGCCCCTCCCACCATCGAACAGGAGAAAGCAGCTCCCCAGCTGGTGGGAGACTGGACAGAAAAGATAATTCCCCGCAGATATAGTGTGTACAGCATAGTGGGGCAGGGTCCTGCGCACAGCATGCGCCTCTCCTTCAATGTATGGAGGTCTTTGCTTCAGATTTTGTGTTATGTTTGTGCTCCTGGGTTACTGCTTCGACATCCACTTCATGTTAACCACTTCATATGCACGGCATGTAAGGCTTTAAAGAATATATGTGTTATGTTCTCAGATGGGAAATAATGTTGGGTACCTATAATGTCACTCTCTGCCAGGCACACACAGTTTTTCTATAGGGTGACCAGACGTCCCGGTTTTGCCTGGACAGTCCTGTTTTTCGGAGCAGTGTCCCGGTGTCCCGACACTTTGCTCCAAATTACCGAAATGTCCTGGTTTTTGTGTAGTGCCCGGGTGAAACGGTGAAATGTCCCAGTTTTTAAATAGTGCCTCGCACTAAAAAAACCTAAACATTTCTCTGCTTACTTTTTTGAACACCGAGAAACTATTTGAAAACCGGGACATTTCTCTGTTTAACCTGCACTATATTGGGTAACAGATGCTCAATGGGGAATTTGTAAGCACTAAAAGTATCAGGTGTTTAAGTACTTCATGACGAATGAAATCCACTAACTTTGCAGAATGCAGGACGCAACTCTCCATAAATCAATAATTTTCTCCTCCCTCTGCCAGTGTTTTAAAGAGGATCAAAGCGCCAGGAGATTGTGCTATTGCGAGGGACTGTCTTTTCAGTGCCAGTGAAAGAAACAAGGCCCCGTTTTTCTAAAAGTTTTTTTTGTTTTTTTGCCTATAAAATTTAGCATTGTTTGTGGGCTTTACCCAGTTACTTTGCCTGTGCAGGGGTTCAGACTCGAGGAACCAACACTGGTCTTTTGTCTTTGGTATCTTACCGGAGGTCCTCATTTTCTGGATTTTTCACAAGTGAGACATTTGTTCTGTATACACTAGCACAATGTTCTATTTTTACTGTAATGCCACAATGACCAATGATGTTTATTCTTTACATGTATATGAAGGGCAGCTACATGGGTATTACTCCTTTATGTCTATTTGTCACGTGCACTGTTGAGGGATATAAATGTGAAGTTGTAATGGCGCCCGTTATGTGAACAAGGCTAGTTTTGCGGCCGAAATGCGTTACCTGAAACCTGTATCACTTGAATAAAGAGCTGTAATGGGAATCCGTGCTGTGTCTGTCCTATTTCCTTCTGAGGGGCAGGTTTTTAATTTATCTATCTATCTATCTATCTATCTATCTATATATATATATATATATATATATATATATATAACATTCTATTTCCAATAACTTTCACACCGGTTGATGAATCTTCGCGAACTTTACAAAACTCGGGCACTCCGGTCCACTCCTATTTTGAAAATTTCGGGGTGATTCGTCAAGCGGGGGCCGAGAAAAAAGGGGGGTCCCAAAATGTGTTTGCCCCATGCAATTTCCCATAGGAAACTTTAGCCGGGGCTACAGCCCGAACTGCTGAACGGAATTACACCAAATTTGACAAAGAGGTAGTTCTTGGTTCAGAAAGAACCCTTTTTGTTAAATGGTGTAAATCCGTTCAGTAGTTGCTGAGAAAATCAAAAGTAAAAACACATATATATCTATGGCCGCGCAGAATCCGCGAACCCTCCCGATCACGAGCTTTATGCTAATTGGCTGTCAACACTCCAAACCAGGAAGTGTTGGCAGCCATCTTGTGCCTCGGTAGCACCGAGGCACAAGAAATCAGCAAAACAAGTGCGCAAAACGCAAAAAGGGGGCAGGGTAGAAACACCCTGACCCCCTAGGCCTGCTTAGGGGGTCCCACAAGGACCCCCAAAAAGTTCTTTTCTTTTTTTTTTAAATTGGCAAAATCCGCCCAGGGTGCGCGGATCCTGCCGAGAAAAAAAAACGAAGCGAGGGCTCCCGCACTTCGTTACCATTTAGCCCCCGGGGTGGGCCAAGTCCCGGGGGGCAATATTTTAATTGTAATGGGGGGCCCAGAGGTACCCCCAGCCCCGGGGACTGCCACCGCCCGGGGCTTTATGAAAATATGTGGGGGGGGCTCACAACCCCCCATCCCCAGGGGACCCCCCACGGTCCCCAACAGAGAGGGCCAGTTCTGGGGGATGGAGTCCCTGGGGCTACAAGTGGCCCGGGAGGGGGGCCACGCGGACCCCTCCCCAAAATTTTATAAAAAAATAAAATAAAAAATATAAAAACAAAGGCCGGCCCCGGGGGATGGGGTCCCCGGGTCCATAAGTGGCCTGAGGAGGGGGGCAAAGCAGCCCCCTCCAAAACAAACAACAAAGGCCATGCCCCCGGGGATGGTGTCCCCGGGGCCAATTAAGGCCTTGGGAGGGGGGCCGCGCGGCCCCCTTCCAAATCTTTTTATAAAAAAAAAAAAATTAGGGGGCAGGCCCTGAGAGATGGGGTCCCCAGGGCCAATAAATTAGAAAAAGAAGGGGGGCCACACAGCCCCCCTTCTTAAACAAATAAATAAATAAAAGACTGGCATCGCACCAGAGGCCACGCCCCCTCCTTGCAGCACTCTGCAAATGCACACCCTGGAGCGTTTGCAGATGGGGAACGAATTTCCCTTGAATACTGGGGGTCCCTGGGGGTCAACTAGCCCACCAGGAACCTCCAGTATGCGCCAGGGGGCGGCGTTGCAGAGAGGTGTTCTGAGGCCATGCCCCTTTTTACACCTCTCTGCAACGCAGCTCTGTGGTGCTTAATGGAGGTAGCTGGTGGGCTAGTTGCACCCCAGGGACCCTCAGGATTCAAGGGGAGTTAATCCCCAAACTTAAAACGCGCCACGGGGCGCGTTTGCACAGTGGTGAAGGGAGGGGGCAGGACCTCTGTTTGACATGTGTACAAACACGCCCTGTGGTGCATTTTAAGTTGCGGAATTAATACCTCTTCAATCCTCAGGGTCCTTGGGGGACAACTAGCCCACCAGGTACCTCCAGTAAGCGCCACGAAGCTGCGTTGCAGAGTGTTGTAAAAAGGTGCGCGGCCTCTGAACACCTCTCTGCAACGTAGCTCTCTGGTGCATACTGGAGGTACCTGGTGGGCTACTTGGCCCCCAGGGACCCTCAGGATTGAGGAGGAATTAATTCTCCAACTTAAAATGTGCCACAGGGCGTGTTTGCAGACATGTCACCTCAGGCCACGCCCCCTTCCTTCACTGTTGTGCAAACGCACCCCTTGGCGCGTTTTAAGTTGGGGGATTAATTTGCTTTCAATACTGAGGGTCCCTGAGGGCCAACTAGCCCAACAGGTATCTTCAGTATGAACCAGGGAGCAGACAGGTGTTCAGAGGCCATGCCCCTTTTTACACCTCTCTGCAACGCAGCTCTGTGGCGCTTACTGGAGGTACCTAGTGGGCTAGTTTGAGCCTAGGGACCCTTAGGATTCAAGGGAACTTAATCTCTCAACTTAGAACGGCCACAGGGCGCGTTTAAACAGTGGTGAAGAGAGGGGACAGGGCCTGAGGTGACGTGTCTAAACACGCCCTGTGGCGTTCAAAGTTGGGGAAATAATTCCCCTTCAATCCTGAGGGACCCTGGGGGCCAACTAGCCCACCAGGTGCTTCCAGTAAGCGCCACTGCGCGGCGTTGCAGAGAGGTGGTGCAGGCGGTGCCCTTTTTTACACCTCTCTGCAATGGCGCTTACTGGAGGTACCTAGTGGGCTACTTTGCCCCTAGAGACCCTCAGGATTCAAGGGGACTTAATCTCCCAACTTAAAATGGCCACAGGGCGTGTTTACACAGTGGGGAAGGGAGGGGACGGGGACTGAGGTGACGTGTGCAAACACGCCACATGGCACATTTTATTTTGGGGAAATAATTCCCCATCAATCCTGAGGGCCCCAGTAAGCACCACTGCGCTGCGTTGCAGAGAGGTGGTCCAAGCCATGCCACTTTTTACACCTCTCTGCAACGCAGCTCTGTGGTGCTTACTGGAGGTACCTAGTGGGCTACTTGGACCCTAGGGACCCTCAGGATTCAAATGAACTTAATCTCCCAACTTAAAACGGCCACAGGACGTGTTTACACAGTGGTGAAGGGAGGGGACGGGGCCTGATGTGACGTGTGCAAACACGCCCTGTGATGCATTTTAAGTTGGGGAAATAATTCCCCTTCAATCCTGAGGGCCCATGGGGGCCAGCTAGACCACCAGGTGCTTCCAGTAAGCGCCACTGCGCTGCGTTGCAGAGAGGTGGTCCAGACCATGCCCATTTTTACACCTGTCTGCAACGCAGCTCAGTGGCGCTAACTGGAGAAACCTGGTGGGTTAGTTGTACCCAAGGGACACTCAGGATTCAAGGGGACTTTATCCACTAAATTAAAACGGCCATGGGGCGTGTTTGCACACGTCAGCTCAGCCCCCCCCTCCCTTCACCAGTGTGCAAACGCACCCTGTGGTGGGTTTTAAGAGGTAGTTTTAATCCCCCTGCCCTATTATATACTAGGGGCTTACAGAGGAGGTCATGCTGTTAAAGATTGCAGGGATCTGTTAGAATGAGCTGAAAGCCATTTTGTACTTGGCAGCCATTTTAGTTAGCTATGTGCTAGCCATTTGCTTTCTCCCTCTTTCAGAACCTCGCACATGCTCAGAAGGTCCTAGCTAGTAGAATGCACCTGCTCATAGTATAGAACTGTCAGGCTGTTCTAACTGATGTCAGCAACTCATTACTTCTCCTACTTGTTGACTGTGCATTTTCAGTATGATCATCTATGTGTGTAACTCTTCTCATGTGTGCCTTCTTTTGAGCACCTGTGTGGGTATATAAGGCCCCTGTTCTCTGTACTCCTTAGAATGCCTCCTACAGTGACTTGAGGGTACTGTGTGACGCAATCTTCCTCATGTGAGGTTTAATAAATGCATTGTTTTTATATTACACTTTCTGTGCCAATCTCTTCTTTGTTGGTTTAAAAGGACCAGGTGTATCAGTGAAACCCCTGAGAAGGTTTTGATTTCTTCAAATGGCGCCTCAACGTGGACCTCATCAGAGAATGCGGCTATCCACGGGAGTGGTCTTGACAGGAGACAGGAATCTACTGAGGAGGACAGGACAGGACTCTACTAAGGAGGTACTCTGTTCACGGAGATTCTGGAGAGTCTCTGTCTCTGCAGCCCAGTATATTTCTGGTCTTCCTGGTTTGAACCTCCAAATGTTTACCGCTCCTGACTGAGAATATTTTTGGCGTGAGTATTCTAAAAACGACCGTTAGGTCATTCAGAACTTGGCAGTTAGAATCTGGAGACCTATGCTCGGTAAGGTCATTTGTGAGATAGTGAGAGAAGTGCGCCTGCTGCACACATAAAGTGAGATAAAGTGAAATATATAAAAAAGTGAAGTGATATAAAGTGATATAAACGTGAGATATAAAGTGATATAAACGTGAGATATAACGTGATACAACAGTGAGATATAAAGTTATATAACGTGAGATATAAAGTGAGACATAAAAAGTGATAACGTGATACAAAGTGATAACGTGATAACGTGATACAAAGTGATAAAGTGATATAGTGATATATAGTGATATGGGAATATTAGGTAGGCAGGTAATGAGGAGACTTTTCTCTACTTTTTATAAAATTTGAACGGCACATTACTTAAGTGCTACTTTGCGTATAATATTGCATATGCTGCAATATTTTTGTCATGCCTGTTTCAAGGGCACATCAAAGAATGTGTTGCTTTTTGGAGGTACCATCATGGGATGTGAATAGACTCAGCTGACTCCCCTAGAGGGAATACCTAAATAGGTTTAGGTATAAAAAACGTATTTCTTCCTTGGTGACAAAGTACCCCATGGAATTAAAATATGTATATAAAAAGGATCCTATTTTGCGCACTTTTATAAATGGAGATATGCAGAGTGTTTTCTTTTGGTGTTCTGCCAGCCAAATCTAGTGAATTTGGTGTATTTTGGTTTCTTGAAAATGAAAAAGTCTTTTGGGCTGTTTTTGAACTACTTTTGAGAACTTTTCTTGTAAATATGACGTACAATTAATATTTACAAATGGTTTGGTTTCAGTACAGTCTGTGGACTGTCTTTTTATTTTTATGTCCTAAGTGTTAATTTGTGGGTTAATCGTGTGTTTCAATGTATATGTGGTTTGTGATCTGATATTGGTGGTACTTGTGTGAGTAAACAGCAATTGCGCTCTTTGTGTAAGAATGGCTAGCCTTAAGCGCGCTGTAATGTGTGTTCTGAGTGTATGACCCCCTTCTGTAAATGTCTGGAATGAGCTCAATCTGGTTGATTATTTTTTAGTTGTTATCATTCTGTTATGCAAAATGTCATTTAATTAATATTAAATAAAAAATCCAGAAATGAACTATATGACATATGCTAAATAGCGGCATGTTACTATTAAATTGACACACTAAGAAACTACACATATGTGCAAATTGCCACAATGCTAAAGATAAAATTAGAATTCACAATCAATAGGAATAAAATAGGCCTCATAGAAGGGAAGAAAAAACGAAATTGTGGGCTTTACAATAATTTGGACTAAGATACAAAATGTCACAGCATTTATCCTTATGTATTAGGTATTAAAAGGCATTCACATTATCTGAGTGAGTTGGTTGTTGTTGAACTAAACACACATTACAGAACAATAGATTTGTGCTGGCTTGAAAGGCTGGCTTGAAAGGCGTGAGAATTCGACGCCTGCTGATCACAAGTATCAGCTGTGTCAATAGCACATTGCTATTTTTGACTGCAGGCTACAGAGGGGAAAATGCTGAGTCACCTAGATTTTAAGTCAGTGTAAACCTAGTATAAAGGCCTGCATTACAGACTGCTGTTTTAAAAGTTAGAAATGTAGTTTCATTATATTGGAGAACAGAGAAAAGATAAGAAGGGATTTCATTTCTTAATGCCTTTTTACATAAGCACATCCGTGGTTTTGATCTGAAATAATAACTGTCCTTTAAAAAGTGGCACAGATTTTTTCATGTTTCAAGTAAGGCTTCTGTGCTTAACGTTATAAATGAATGTGATAGGAAAGGAATAACTCTTGCTTTTGATATGTGCAACCATCAAAAGGGTTGGAGTTATTAAAAATTAAATTTAAAGGGGAATTTTGATTATGTAAATTTTTTTTTATTAAAGATAAGTGCATTAAATTCGTTTTTTAATCTTTATAATGCCTAATAATAATACTGTGAACTCCTAGCATTAAAACTGAATTCAAGCAGTGTTTTACAAGCAATAGGGGAAACTAAAATGGAAAATGTTACTTTACCCAGGTGTACAACACTCTTTTTTATAAGGGTGTACCTTATACATTTCTGATCCGCCATCTCTGGGATATGTAGAGGACATTCTGGGGATGACTAATATGCCACAAAATTGTAGGATATTCATTTTTAAGTGCACCAAACACCAAAGTCAAAATTGGGCAAATTTCACCTTTTAAAAGCAGTTCTGCAACTCAGAGCAGCTTTCAAGCTGCTTTTAGGCTTCAGTAAATGCACACATTTAAGTATAACACAAGTAGCTGGCTTCTAAACTGCTAGACAAGCACTCCGCACACTGCTTACAAATATAAATAAATACAAAAACACAGCAGAAGCTATTCTCTTACCTCTGAATTACTGGAAAACAGGAATAACAGGACTGCTTTTCAGCTTTGATTTTTCATATTGACTTTGAATGGAAAAGCCGCATGTAAACCTTGCACACAAATTAGGACAGCTGGTAAAGGGCTAAAGGTCGAGTTCTACATTTAGAAGCCTAGAAGGGCTCAGAGCAAGGTTTGCTTTGACATTTCGACCTCTGAAGATTTTTGAAACACGAGATGGCAGGGCAGGGTGAGAAAGAGGTTTTGCTTACTTTTTTTGGCAAAAGCAAGTTTTTGGGCACTCATATGAACAGAGAGAAATATAATGGTATATGTGAACTCTGATTAAGAGAATGGCTCTGCCATGTATATAGCACTAATGCTTTTAGGGCTGAGTTAAGGAGGCAATGGAATTTAGTTTGAATTTATGTGCCCTCATGTTAAACTAGTATACTTGTTAAAGGAATTGATGGTTGGTTATTCATGTTTTTTAGCTAGCTCAATGTGCTATTTACCTCCTATAACTTTGTTTATGCCCAGTTGCTACAAATAGGAGTTGATAGTGTTGACAGAAGTGAAACCTGTTTCAGGTTTCCTACTGTCAAAATGAAGGAAGGAGGCTAGCTCCTCTACAAATTAAGGGCAGGCAAATTTATGTTTTCTCTCTCTTTTCTCCATTTCTTTTGAGCCTGTCTAAACTGTCTACGAAATAGCCATGAGATATGTAATTGGCTATTCAGTAATACTGTTTTAAACATTGTTAGAATTAATAAAATGAATGAAATATATATGCTATGTTACTGCCCATCCTGTTTGATGAAATTATGAAAGGATGAGTAGTCTAAATTGCTTTTCCCTTATTTGATCTTTAAGGGGAACTAGATGTGGGTTGTTTTTTTTCTAAAATTCTCAGGTGATAACACCATTATTATTAGCTAGTCTGTGTAAATAAACTGACAGTCCTTATTAGAGCTGATGTTGCATAGTTTGGATTGTGAAAAGTAGAATGCAGGAGACCCCATGTGATCCTTAGCAAACATTTTTGAAGAAATTATTGTTTTATAGAAGTTTGTTTGTCACAACATGTTCTGCTGGAGAAAATGTACCCACTACGTTGAAGTTTTTAGTCCTTTATGTAATAAGAATCCCTGTTAAATTAGCAGTTTTAGATTTTCCTGTTGCTCCTATAACATGAGAGCATGGTCCTAAGCATACAATGTAGGTGCTTTTATTAAGAGAAATCATTTTAAGAAGTGTCTGCAGTCCTGTACAAGTAATATAAAAACTATGAGTAAAAGTGTAGAACATTTCCTTTATTTCTTGAGGGTTTTCTGATTAGTACACAAGAATACACAGATGTAAGGATTTAGGGTATGTCTGTGTTGTTTTTCTCTTTTCCTCAGAATTTAGTAAATGAACACAGACTTCCTTGGCTGCTTGGGATTGGGTGACGTATTACTCTTGTCAGTTCACCAAAGAGTTCCTTTTATACTTGCCAATAGGTCCAGGCTGTTGTTTTTTTTACTCTCACATAGATGAAAGTGGTTCTTGGGTGCCTTGCTAATATATGGGGCGTCCCAAGACTAGGAAGTATTCGGAGACTATCCTCTCTGTTGATAGACCATTTCTGAGCCTTGTCTAAAGACCTTTTGTTCTGTCCACCAATAGATATTTGCTGCCTTACAACCATTGCCAGAGGGGCCCAGACATCAGATTCAGCATGGGGAGTCAGCACCAGTCCAGCTTGAAGCCAAAGTGAAGGTAACCAGCACAGACATTGCTGGCAACTAGGACCTCAGTGAAGGCGGAAGCCCTGGTATGAATTGTGTACCCCTGCCACTGTCTTGGGCGAAAGACGGGGTCACAAATCAGAAGGGAGAAATTGTGGATCAAGTTTTTGAAGCCCAGCTGAGAGTCACAGACCGACCAGAACGGCAACGAGGCTTTGCTTAAGGTGACCCCTTTTGAAACAAGGGTTGCTTCAGAGATCCTAGCATCAGGCCTCTGAATCCTGGTCCCAAAGTGAATGCAAGTTTGCACCTTTGTTTGTTGGTCAAGAGATACCTGGGCACACTGGATGCAATGTGTGGCCCCAACGAATGAGCAGTGCGCCAGCAGAGCAATATAGGAGTTAGGGAAGGACTTGAGTTTAGGGTACAGGTGCTGTGTCTCTGGTGCCTGTTAGATTGAAGTGAAGAAAACTGGTGCACTGCCTGAGACACTGGACAGGATCACTGAGGGCATTTGACCTGGGGGGGTGATTGCCCTATCCTGAAAGAAGAAACGTTTTCCTTGAAACAGGGCCGTGATTCCTGAGTTGGGAGATGTGCAGCTCCACAGTGGAAACAACAAGAGCCTGCCTGTGAGGCTTAAAACGGACACAGAGAGAAGACTCCCCTCTGGCTGGTTGAACAGCGGCTTCAATTTCCCAAGGACTTTTTTTGTGTGTTAAAAATGTACCCCTTTAATCGTCCCATTTTTGAGGAGGAGCAGCCCTTTGCAGCTCTTCGTCCTAATTCCTATGGCCCTGTGTGGTCCTCCTGGTCCCAAATATGATTGAAATTCTAGCCCTCATAAAGAGAAACTGGAAAGGTCTATTGAAAATGTTTTATTAGATATGTGCTGTTGGCTATTCTGAAATTGAAATGGATGGTCACTGAAATGCATAGGAGCCCTGAAAATGTTTTCACTAGATGGTTCTAGGATTTGCTTTTTTTGCTTAGGGTGAAAAAAAAAAAGATAATTCTGTTTGTGATAATAGTCATTACTCTCTCCTGCTATCTGTATGACCCAATGCTCTGTTCCCTTTGTACTCCTGTTTATGCCTTATATATGCCCGCTTAACAATATTTAAAATGAAAAATGCCCACCTAGCAATGTATTAGGATATTGATGAATTTATGAAAATTAATGTGCAAAATATATTCTATGTTCCTACTGGATCATGGGAATGTCTTCAGCTCATGCTAAAAGGACCATCAGCTAAAGATTGCAGGGATCTGTTAGCATGAGCTGAAAGCCATTTTGTCCTTTAATTAGCTATGTGCTAGCCATTTGCTTTCTCCCTCTTCCAGAACCTGGCACATGCTCAGAAGGGCCTAGCTAGTAGAATACACCTGCTCCTAGTGAAGAACTGTCAGGCTGTTCTAACTGATGTCAGCAACTCATTACTCCTCCTACTTGTTGACTGTGCATTTTCCGTATGACCATCTATGTGTGTAACTCTTCTCATGTGTACTTGTACCGCCTTCCTTTGAGTACCTGTGTGGGTATATAAGGCCCCTGTTCTGTGTACTCCTTAGAATGCCTCCTACAGTGACTTGAGGGTACTGTGTGACGCAATCTCCCTCATGTGAGGTTTAATAGAGGCATTGTTTTTATATTACAGCTTCTGTGTCAATCTCTTCTTTGTTGGTTTAAAAGGACCAGGTGTATCAGTGAAACCCCTGAGAAGGTTTTGATTAGGGTGGCATCACTGATGACATGATCCTGTGAATGTGTGTTTTCTGAAAATTAAATATGTGTTATATATGTATATCTCAAGGTCGATTGAAGAATAAATGGGTATATGTGTCTAAATGGATGATTTTTTTTTAAATTGGTTGTATAACTGACTGATTAAGTGTATCTTAGTGAATACATGGGTTAGTGAGTAATGTTTAAATATGTAAATATCTGTATCAGTCTCTCAATTTGTGTATAAGTAGCTGCATGGGTTGGTGAGTAGTTACACGAGTGTCTATATGGGTTATTAGTTGGTTTTTTGAGCATCAGTATGAGTGTCTGAGTGTCTGTATGGTTCGGTGGGTGGTATTACTTAGTGCATAGATGCATGAATGAGTGACTCACTGTTTTTATGTGTTGAAGACAGCATGTGTGCAGGACTGTATAGGTGGATGAGTGTGTGTATGGGTGTGTTAGTGAGTGAATGACTGTCTCAATAGTGTCTTTATGAGTAACTACATATGTTTTAATCTAGTATATGTGAGTATTGGTGTATATAAGTGAGTATATGTGAGAGTGAGAGATTGGAAGAGTTCCTGTACAAGTAAGTAGGTGTTTCTATAAGTGATTGTTTAAGAGAGTAAGTATGAGTAAGTTTCTGTAGAAGTAAGTGTGGTAGTGTGTGTATAACTGTATATGCAAGTACATAGATGTTTGATATTTTGTTTGCATGTGTGACTATGTGTGTGAGTAACTCTATGGATGAGTGGCGGTGTGTAACAGGACGTATAGGTATATGAGTACATATAATGAGTGAGTACATGTATTAGTGACAGTATAGGAACTGCTGGTGAATGAGTGTAGATCTTAGAATTACTAAATAGGTGTGTTGTAAGTGGTATTTTTTGTTTGTTTTTTCAGAGTTTTATATAGAGCGAACTTGACCCGAATCCAATCAGGTATCAGAGCGCTTTACATAGCACCAGTTACATTACATGAGGACACACATTCATTTTTTTGGTTAGGCACGTGGAGATTAAGTGATTTGCCCAGAATCACAGGATGTTTAGTGTCATTACCGAGACTCGAACCCAGTTCCCCCAGGTCCGAGGTCGAGCGCCCTAACCGTTAGGCCAACTCCTCTCCTATTGGTATGTCCATTGATTTGAAAATGTTAGTTTCTATTTTTGAGTATATGTATCAAAGGTTATCTTAGGATGAGAGGAGGTCTGCCACTCTATCACAAGGATGATGTCATCAGTAATGTCATCAATGATGTCATTTGAGATGTCATCATTGATGTCATGAGTGATGTCACTGACCATGTCATGAGTGATGTAATATGTGACGTCGTCAGCAGTGCATTGCGGGGGCGCGAGTTATAGTTAGCTGAACTAACTATAACTGGGGAATTTCTATGGTTTTGTACGAGTGAAATGACCAACTATCTATAACGCCCCTGAAACCTATGGTTTTTTCAGTGAATATATATATATATATATATTCACTTAAAAAACCATAGGTTTCACACATGTTATAGTTAGCTGGACATTTCCCTCATAAAAAACCAATGAAATTCCCCCGTTATAGTTAGTAAAGGGAACTATAACTCACGCGAACGCAATCCACTGCTGATGACGTCAGATATTACATCACTGTATTTTTTCACTTATTTACCCATTTTTCTTTCCTTTAACCTTTAGCTATACATATTTAATAAATATTTATTTTACAGAAAGACACATATGTCATCAGTGATGTAATATCTGACGTCATCAGCAGTGGATTGCGGTCGCGTGAGTTATAGTTCCCTTTACTAACTATAACGGGGGAATTTCATTGGTTTTTTACGAGGGAAATGTCCAGCTAACTATAACATGTGTGAAACCTATGGTTATTTAAGTGAATTTGCAAGGTTTTTTAAATGCTAATTCCTAACTATAACGTGTGTGAAACCTATGGTTTTTTCAGTGAATTTGTACGTTTTTTTAAATGCTAAGTTATGCATTTATTATTTAATATATATTTTTTTTTAAGGTTTTTCACCGTGCGCGTACCGTGCGCGCACGGTGCGCTTCGCGCACCGTGCGTGCTCTGTGGGCGCGCTTCGCGCTCCGCGCGCCCACGTTACGCCGTTCGCGTAATTTTCACGTTTCTACCGTGCGCGCACGGTAAGCACACTCCGCGATTTTTCGTAAAAATATTAAAAACATTTATGGCCCTTGGTGGTCCTTTGGGGACCCCCTGACAATGGCTAGGGGGTCAGGAACTGTCCACCCTGCCCCCTTTTCATGTTCTCCACCTTTATTTTTCACCTCCCTCGGACTGCGAGAGACAAAATGGCGGCCGACACTTCCTGGTTTCAACCGATTCGAATGTTTACTAAGATCTAACAACCAATCAGAATTGCGCTCGTGCACGGCAGGGTGCGCTTACCGTACGCGCACGGTGCGCGCCTATAGATATATATATGCTTTTAAATGCTATTTTCTCAGAAAATACTGAACAGATTTACACCAGACCTGCAAAAGGCACATCCCTGATCTGAGGACTACCTCTCTGCCAAATTTCAAGATTTTCTGTTCAGCCGTTCGGGCTGTAGCGCGGACTAAAGGTCCTATGGGAAAATGCATGGGGAAAACGCGTTTTGGGACCCCCCCTTTTTCTCAGTCCCCGCTTGACGAATCCCCCCGATACTTTAAGGGAAGGAGCGGAGTGGAGCGCCCCACCTATTTTGAAAATTTCGCGAGGATTCGTCAATCGACGCAAAAGTTATTCCAAATAGAATGTTGCGGATTTCCTATGGAAACACGGTCCTAACTATAACTATCTACTGGCGACTGCCAGTAGATAATATATATATATATATATATATATATATATATATATATATATATATATATATATATATATACAGTTTTGCTGCTTACTTCGCTCCCCAATCTCCGAGATACAGAGCAGGCACGGACCACGATTCTGTGCAGATTAATTTATTTTCGCTAGTCGGCCATGACGCGTTTCGGTCCCTCCTGGACCTTGATCACATGACAACGCTTCTTGCCTTCAGGCGCCATTTTATAGTATTGAAAGTGCAAGTGCTTAGTGCAAAAACGAAATAGAGAGCAACAAAATCCACATTATCATGAAAAGTGAAGAAATACTTAAAATGTAAATTTGTATATATACTTTGTTTTTCGCTGGACATAATGCATATTGATATAGTTCCAGTTTTGGATATTCTAAAAACATAAATGCCTAATATCATTCAGTTTAAAAGCATTAAAAACACATTAATAAATAATTGCACAAAAGTGCATAAAATTCAAATGTGCTCGATTTGCTCTAAAATTTCATATTAAAACAAAGTTCTATAATACAAATCTGATGTTTACGTTTCAAGACTAATGCTGTCAAGCTTAAACCATGATTGCATCAATGCATATTGACATTGTTATAAGTTGAATAACTTATAGACTGCAAGAAACGTTAACCGAAAGATGTTGCTTAACTTTCCATTGATGCTGATACATAAAGTGCAATGTAACACACGTGCTGGATAAATGACATAAAAATTAAAATACATGGACCTATTTGAAGATATTGAAATAGTGGGTGTAGCCTATTTAGCTAGATTTTCTCTTATTAGTGGGGCATAGGCTAAGACTCAGAGTTTGTGAAATCGGGCATCAAACGACAGTAACTGGCTAATCCCGTCAAATTGCCATATGAATTGCTGACTCAATCTTGCTGAAAAGTACAAGGGGAACTTAATTTTGGCTGAATCTTATAGCTTATTGGCTTTGTGCAAAGTGTATTGCACATGTCTAATATTTGAAGATGTATCGACCCATTAAATACAGGTATAAATGTCCTCGGTGGCATTCAGACCTCCCTGTATCTTACTGTCTAGGTTTCAAATGTATCGGGTCTCAAGTTTGCGTAATGCACCTTCTCTGTCGCCTCCTCTTCTATTTTTTGGTACCGCATCGATAAGATAATCTGACAGGTACTTGGGGTCGCTGTTGTGGGTTTCTTGAAAATGTCTAGCGACTGGGTAAGAGGGTTCCCTATTGATGATAGCTCTAAGGTGCTGTAAGATTCTTTTATTGGCCGGGAGTTTTGTGCTACCTACGTATTTGAGATTACAGGTGCACTCTAAAACATACACTACATGGTCAGATTTACAGTGTAGGGCTTGCTTTATTTCCACCTCTTTATCACTGAATGGAGTTTTGTATGCTTTTCTGCTTATACCATGAATGCATGCTTTGCAATTTTTACAGGCCACAAATCCTTTTCTTTGAGCAAGCCAATTCAAAGGTTCTAATACCTCAGGGCTGCTTGTTACTAAACTGTTGCTTACTGATGGAGCCCTTCTAAAAGTTAGACCCGATCTTTTGGGCAGTAGTGATCCTATTATTGGATCGTCTAACACTATTGGCCAGTTGCACTGTATTATATTTCTGATAGTTTTGTGCTGCAGGTTATAGGTAGTGATAAGTCGCAATTCATATGTTGAATCGATTTTGGGTTTAGTAACTAGAAGTGGCTCTCTTTCCAGTTTCATCGTTTTAGCGATGGCTAGATCTAGGATTTTGGTATTATAACCTCTGGCTAGGAATCTTTTTTTACAATCTGATTGTGCCTTTTGCAAATCAGTCTTGCAGCTACATGTACGTTTGATTCTAAGCATTTCCCCGTAGGGGATGCTATTGATCAAATGTCGTGGGTGGAAACTCGACGAGTGTAATAATGAGTTCCCTGCTGTCAATTTTGTTTCCAGTTTACCATTCTTGACATACACCTCCACATCTAAGAAATTTATGTTATGTTTGTCAATTGTTGCCGTAAAGCTTAAATTGATCTCATTAATATTCAGGCTTTTAGCAAAATCATGAGCATCCTGTAGAGGACCATCCCAAACCAAAAAGATATCATCAATATATCTGTAAAAAAGTTTGACATGTTTTTCTACCACCAACCTGTGCGTCACACCGAGGACCAGCTCCTCCCACCAGCCCATGTGTAAACAAGCATAGCTGGGAGAGAAGCTGGCCCCCATCGCAACGCCACGCGTCTGCTGGTAGACAGTTTTACGAAATAAAAAAACATTGTTATGCAAACAAAATTGTGTCAAATCACTTAGCATCATGCTGTGTGCAGAAAGTCTTGGCTTTCCTTTGCTTAGGAAATGTTCCAATGCTCTTATGTCATCCCTGTGTCTTATGCTCGTGTATAAGGACACTACGTCCAAAGTCATTAATAGGTAACTGTCCTGCCATTCAAAGTTGTTGATTTTTTGCAGGAAGTTGCTGGTGTCTCTTATATACGTGGGCAATGCCTGTACCAGTTCCTGAAGAAAAAAGTCTATATATGGCTGGCATTCTCCAATAGGCTATTTTGAGCCGAGATGATGGGTCGACCAGGGGGGTTCTTGGCATCTTTATGTATTTTAGGGATGAAATAGATATTGGGTATGGTAGGGTTTTCTTTGAGAATGAATTTGTATTCGTCCATAGTTAATGTTCCTGCACATTGCCAAGCCAATAATTTTCCGTAGAAGTAATTTTGTATTGTTTTTAGGGCGCCCCTTTTGCTGGTTTTATAGCAGGTTCTATCATTTAGATGGGACAGTGCCTCCTTCATATATTGTGTCCTGTCCCATAAGACAATATTGCCTCCTTTATCTGCACTTCTGACAATCACATTTTTGTTGCTTTGCAATTTTGACAGTAGTTGTTTGAGCTGCCTGTCTTTGGGATGCCATTTCGATTTGCTTTGCATGATCTTGTAATTTAATTTTTTAATTTCGTTGGTTACTTGATCGTTAAAAATGTCAATGCTGTCTCTTGGCATTATGGGGTTGAACGTTGATTTACGTTTGAAAGATGTATTTTTTCTAGATTCAGGTAATGCAACAAGTATCGAAGAACTTGTGATTTGACTTGATTCGCCTGGAATTGAAACTTGGGTGTTGTTTGTTGCTGCCCCCATGGTAAAGTTGGCATTATGTAGTTCCATGAGAGTTTCAAGAAGAGAATCTTCTGACGCTTGCGATGGTTCCATTGAAAAGGCTTCCGCCGTTTTTGTTTGGTTTTTAATTTTTTTCCTTTTTTTGATGTTCTTCTTTTTCCTTTGATGACTTCGTATTTAGTTCATGATGTTTTTTCAATTTTAATTTCCTTATGAATCTATATACGTCCATTCTGGTGTTGGCACAATTGAAGTTCGATTCGGGGCAGAAAGAGAGTCCCAAAGATAAAATTTGTTCTTCTGCTTTTGAAAGGGTGATGTCAGTGAGGTTAATGATTGTTTTGGCTGCATTGTTATTTAATTGTGCTTCCACCAGCCTCTCCCTCTCGTTTTTGTTGTTGTTTATTGGCTGTTCTGTTGGCCTTTCTCCTCTTTCTTCGTTTGTGGTTCCAGCTTTTCCTCTGACATTCTGTTGAGTCCTTGGGCGTAAAGTGGCTCTCCATTCCTCCACTAAAAAATTCATTTCCTCCCCTGGTGATAAATTGGGTACCGCTATTCTTGGAGCTGGGGGTTGACCCTCCGGTTCAGCCTCACTTTCCAAATTTGAACTTAAATCCGAGGTGGATATTGATAAATGAGTAGCTTTACGCATAGATGTCTCGGTGCCTGCTTCATTTTGTTTTGTCATTTTCTTTGTTTTCATTACATCATATTTTTTAGAAAAAGTGAAAATACGGCCTGTTTCATAGTCCACTCTGTCGCGGTGAAACTTGAAAGCCTTTCGTTCTTTAATTTTGTCTTCTTCTCTTTTTAAGCGTAATGCCATCTCTTCTTTTAGTTTTTTTTCCTCATCACCTTTGTTCATTTGTTTAATCTCTGCGCTCAGTGTTTCGATCTTTTCCTGCAGCGATATTCTGTCAATTTCCGCGTATTTGACCAGTATTTCAACTAACTTCCTGGACGAGTCCAGGTTACTTTGAGCCCAGTCCCTCATCATGTTAGGAATAGGTTGGTCGTAGCTGGGGGCTATCAAAATTCTTAAACCCCTTGGGATTCTATTGACATGCAAATAGCGCTGCAAAGACTTGTTTTCCCACCATTTGCCTTGCTCCGATTTGGACAGCTTTTCCAACAGCCTAAACTTGTCTTTGATGTGGACGTTTAATGGAGTGTCTGCCGCTTGATAAGTGCCCATGTTGTTTGGTGGTATATTGCTAAAAACTTCCGAGGCTGCCGCCTCTCGGTCCCTAAGCGTGTCTGCCGACATGTTGCAATGTATATATACACACATACATACATACACACATGCATACATATATATATGGCGTGAATTCCGCTGTAGGTTCCTTTCTCCCAATATAACGGACATGGACCCAAACGGTGCTAAAAGGTGTTTTATTCAACCGTCGCCATTACGCGTTTCAGCTCCGCAGAGCCTTGATCACATGACCTGGTTGCCTCATTTCGTGTCTATTTTAAAGTAAAACACAAACATTTCCGGGAAAGTCTCCTGGTCATAGATGTTGAGAACAGACTTCATTGTACCATTGTATATCTATCGTACATGGCGTGTTTTACAATATAGTGTTTTAAGATATGCAAATTGCTTTTGCACCATTGACATTTTGAATCACATTTACTATTCATGACTTCTTTCGCAATTGATATCTGTATATGTAAATCAACATAACTGAATAGTTATATAATATAGGGTTAAATCCCTATGTTTGTACAAATCATTTCCTACAATATCGACCACCTTGTGTAGCCCAAATATGATGTGCAAAAAAGTGCTGTATGTGAAAAAGTGCAAAAGTGCAATGTGCTAAGTTCATTGAGAATTAGGCATGTATGTAATAATAAAAATCATTGTAGAATAACCGCTAGATACTTTAAATTCCATATTTGCACATTCAATAACTCCATATATTTATATCAATTGTACAGTCGAAGGGGATTAACTGTTAGTTAGAATACATCTCATATTGATTATCTAGATTAATACTTTCATTTTGCAGATATCCAACGTATAAAATATAAATATATTATAGATAAATACATAAATAAATATTTTAAATAAATAGATATATATGTACATATAAATATAATAAATTCTAAAAGGAATCCCTTAAAAGTATTAATTTGAATTCATATATAACTGCTAATCAATATTGTTATTGACTTATGATGAGGCCAGTCTATTTCTACCCTTCTAATTGTATTCTTTTGCAGTGATAGTTTGCTGCTCATTAGCTCAAACATGTCTGTAAATCTTCTGTTACATTTAACCCTGATGGTGCCTTTTAGTCAAACTGTATTATATATCTCGTTTCCAGTTTCCTCAGCTTTGTGACCCTGTCTCCTCCCCGTCTACTGGGGGGTACTGAGTCAATAACATAGTATTTGAGGGCTGTATTGTCGGAGTTGTGCTTCTCTTTCAAATGGCGCGCCACAGGATATGTGTTGTCTTGATTTGTTATGGCACGCAAGTGTTGTAAAATGTGTTTGTGCACCTGCAACACAGTGCTGCCTATGTATTGCAGGCCACAAGTGCACTGCAATACATATACAGCAAACTCCTTTTTACATGTTAGTAGTTTGTCAATTTTAAATTCTCTATCACTGAATGGAGTGCTATAGGTATTTTTATTTATACCATGTGTGCAAGCTTTACATGTTTTGCATCTGAAGAATCCTCTTCTCATTTGTAACCAACTGCTTTTGTCAATAATTTCTGGATTTGTCTTAACCACTCTGTCTCTTGTTGATGGCGCTCTGCTATAGGTGATGGGTACCTTTTGAGGGACAAGTGGACCAATTACTGGGTCACATAGTACCATGGCCCAATTTTTGTGTATAATATTCTTGATCTCTTTGTGCTGATTATTGTATTTCATAATCATACGATATTCTACAGTCCCTTGTTTTATTAAGTCCCCCTCTTTTTCTTTTAGGGCATCACTTCTGCTTTGTTCATATGATATTTGAATGGCTCTGTCTATTGTACTTTCTTGATATCCTCTCTATAAAAATCTAGCTTTACTTTCTTTTTGAGCTGCCAATAAATCACTGTTGTTGCTGCAGATTCTCCGCAGTCGTAACATCTCACCATACGGTATACTATTGACCAGATGTTTCGGATGCATGCTACTTGTGTGTAAAGTTGAATTGCCTGCTGTTTTCTTCCTAAACAACCTGGTTTCAATTTTGTGATTTTCAACATATATCTGGGTGTCTAGAAATTCTATAGAGCTAGAACTAATGCTGGCCGTGAATTTTAGATTGATATCATTGATGTTGAGGCATTGCACAAATTCATGGGCTTCACTTTCTGTTCCCTGCCATATATATATATTATCTACTGGCGGTTATAGTTGGGACCTATTTTACATAGGAAATCTGCGACATTCTATTTGGAATAACTTTGGCATCGGTTGACGAATCCTCGCAAAATTTTCAAAACTTTTGGCCAGCTCCGCTCCGCTCCTACCCTGAAAGTTTTGCCGTGATCCGTCAAGCGGGGGCGGAGAAAAAAGGGGGTCCCAAAACGCGTTTTCCCCATGCAATTTCCCATAGGATCTGTTGTCGCAGCTACAGCCCGAACCGCTGAACGGAATGATACCAAATTTGGCAAAGAGGTAGTCCTCAGTTCGGACTCATGTCTTTTGCATATATGGTGTGAATCTGTTCAGTAGTTCCTGAGAAATTTAGGGTAAAAAAGTTAGTGATATCTATGGCCACGGAGGAGCCGCGGACCGTACCCGCACCGTAAGCGCACCCTCCCTGAAATGAGCGCGCACCCTCACGATCGCGCGCTGAATGCTAATTGGCTGTTGAGTGTCTCTCTACATTCAAAACCAGGAACTGTTGGTGGCCATTTTCTGCCTCGGTAGAAGCGAGGCTGAAGATGCAAGGGGAATAAGTGTGTAAAACATATAAAGGGGGCAGAGCGGAAATACTCTGACCCTCTAGAGGTGCTTAGGGGGTCCCAGAAGGACCCCCTGGGGCCCCCTTTAAAAAAAAAAAAAAAACGGGAAATGCGCGCTCGGTGCGCGCATCCTATCGCGTTGGATGCACGGATTCTCTCACGGTGGGTGCGCGGATCCACGGTAACGTTTTTTGAAAAACGACAAGAAATCATTGGTTAAATGACAACTTTCTACACTGAAAGGTAGGGTGTATATTTCTGTTTTTTAAAGGTATGATTGTTATTGGTTAACAAAAACAGATTGTAAGGAACATTATATATGATAAGCTGATATGTTGAAAAGTCAAGCACACTTCCTGTCTTGTGTAGGAACATTGTGTGCTGAACTTGTGACCTGTGAGCTCAGTGCAGTGTTCCATGACCTGTTTCTATGGTAACAGGCAGAAGGCAGATTGGGGAAGGGTTGAAATGTATTTCAGTTGGAAAGGGTTGAAATTTTTAACCAATAGAAATGTGTGTTTGCTTTTGAGTTTATGTGCGAAGGATTGTGATTTCATGTTTACATGTATATGTGTGGAAAATGAAAGGGAAACTTTTCCATTCCTAGCTTTTGCTGAAAGGTGCACAGTGCAGAGATTCTGTAAAAGAAAATATGGTGAGTGATTGATATACTTCTTAATCTACAAAAGAACTTGAAAGATGAGTTATTTAATTGTGAGGGGATGTATGTAGACTATTTTGATTTTAATCAGACTAATGTATTTTTCCTGCTAAAGTGTAGGGAGTACTTTTTTCTCTACAATGTGTGTGCATGTAGAAACCATTCTGTGATAAGCATTTGTGTTTTTCATGTGTTTGTAGACAGATAACTGTACTGTTTTTATATTTTGGTAGAATTAGAAACCAGTCATTGTTTATGAATTTGTGAAATTAGTTATGTTATGTTTCTATACTAAAATGTAGTACTACTTCTAGATGAAGAAATATGTTTTGGTATAGTGCAAGGGATAGTGTTGTTTGTCTAGAATCACACTGAGTCTGTGTGCAGTTGGGAACCACTGTGAGAGAAGCATTTGGTAACATCGTGTATTTGCTGACAGATAACTGTTTTAACTTGTCATGTTGTGAAGTTTTATTAGCATTAGAAGACAGTTATGGCTTATGATTTGATTAAATGAGTCAGGCTTTGACAGAAACGTGTAGTTCTGAAATATGTAGATTGTGTGCAGTTCCCTTACCAGTTGCACTGTAGTGAATGAGTTTTGGTAAACTCCTAGGGATAGTGGTGCATGTCTAGAATCACAGTGTGAGTTAGTGTGTATTTGGTATCAGTGTGAGAGAAGCATTTGGTGATATCATGTATTTGCTTACAAATAACTTTTTTAAAACCTGTCATGTTGTGAAGTTTTAGTAGCGTTAGAATCCAGTCTTTGCTTATGCGTTGATTAAATGAGTCATGCTTTGACACTGATGTGCTGTACTTAAATATGTAGATTGTGTTCAGTACCATTAACTCTTCCAGACTAGTGAATGAGTTTTGGTAAACTCCTAGGATAGTGTTGCTTGTCTAAAATCACACTGTGAGTCTGTGTGCATTTGGGTAAGGATTGTGAGAGAAGCATTTGGTAACATCGTGTATTTGCTGACAGATACCTGTTTTAAAACCGGTCATGTTGTGAAGTTTTAGTAGCATTAGAAGCCATTCTTTGCTTATGCTTTGATTATATGAGTCAGGCTTTGACATAAAAGTGCAGTCCTGAAATATGAAGATTGTGTGCAGTTCCCTTACCACTTCCACAGTAGTGAATGATTTTTGGTAAACTCCTAGGTAAAGTGGTTGTTGTCTAGAATCACACTGTGAGTCTGTGTGCATTTGAGAACCATTGTGAGAGAAGCATTTTGTAACATTGTGTATTTGCTGACAGATAACTAATTTAAAACCTCTCATGTTGTCAAGTTTTAGTAGCATTAGAAGCTAGTTTTTGCTTATGCATTGATAAAATGAGTCAGGGTTTGACACTAAGGTGCAGTACCATGTACTATTCTGTTCACTGTGGCAGAACTGAAAATTTAAAAGTTTTACCTAAGCACTGTCCTAGAAGTAGTCTGATTATTTAGTCAGTTTCTAAGTACCAAATAGATTGCTTCAAATGTATGCATGTAGTGTTCTAACATACTATACACTTGTCTTTTACACCTTCAATTCCCTGGTCAGTATCCATACACTTCCAGGAAGCATCCTGTCACTTCCTTTGCAGTTCTCTAGAGACCCATTCAACAGCATGTACTAATCCATTCACTGTGCTAAAAGCCACACACTTATAAATTCACCAAGTCACTCTCTTTCCAGTACTCTAATGATTCAGTCACTGCCTAAGTATTCATACACTGAGCCAGGTCTTAGCACATGGACTTCTTCAAACCCCTATCCACTATGCATGCAGTCCTCTAACCATCTACACACTTGTATTTCACACCTTCAATTCCCCAGTCAGTATCCGTTCACTTCCAGCAAACACCCTGTCACTCCCCTTGCACTCCTCTAGTGACCCATTCAGCATCATGTACTAATCCATTCACTGCGCCAAACCCTAATAAATTCACCCAGGCACTCTCCTTGCAGTACTCTAATCATTCAGTCAGTACCTAAGTACTCATTCAGTGACCCAGGCCTTAGTATATGGACTGCTTCAAACCCTTATGCACTATGCATGCAGTCCTCTAACCACCTACACAATTGTCTTTCTCACCTTCAATTCCCTAGTCAGTATCCATACACTTCCACGAAATACCCTGTCACTCCCTTTGCAGTCCTCTAGTGACCCATTCAGCACCATGTACTAATCCATTCACTGTGCTAAAACCCAAACACTTATAAATTCACCAAGATACTATCTTTGCAGTACTCTAATCATTCAGTCAGTGTCTAAGTATTCATACACTGAGCCAGGCCTTAGCACATGGACTGCTTCAAACCCCTATGCACTATGCATGCAGTCTTCTAACCACCTAGACACTTGTCTTTCACACTTTCAATTTCCTAGTCAGTATCCATACAGTCCAGCACTTGTCACTGCCTTTGCACTCCTCTAGTGATCCATTCAGTACCAAGTACTAATCCATTCCCTGTGCGAAAAGCCTAGCACTTAAATTAAATTCTCCTAGGCACTCTCCTTGCTGTACTCTAATCATTCAGTCAGTACCCAAGTAGTCATGCAGTGAGCCAGGCCATAGCACATGGACTGCTTTAAATGCCTATGCAGTATGGATGCAGTCCTCTAATCACCTACACAGTTGTGTTTCACACCTTCAATTCCCTAGTTAGTATTCATACACTTCTAGCAAACACCCTGTCACTCACCCAGTGTGTCTCCTTATAGTACTGTAATCATTTAGTCAGTTAGCATGTAGTCTTTTAGTGAGGTAGGCTTTAGGGCATGAACTGCTTCAAAGTAGTATGCACTATGCATGTCGTGTTTTAACGATCGTCACACTTGTGGTTCAGGGCTATAGTTTCTTAGTCAGTTTTTATATAAAATGTGTTTGTACAGTAATGGAATAGTATACATTTGAAAGTTATTAATATACATTTTTTTTTTATTTTTTTTTACAGATACAGAACAGGAGTGTTTCTCATCTGTTTGCACTCTTCTCGTGCAAGATTGTTTGGATGAAGGGTCCTTAGGTGTTTCATCATACTTGCTGTGCCGCACAAGTATTTTTTGTTAGGATCCCCTCGTAACAGAACTCTTTGGCAAATCTTGCGAGTGACGAAGGTGGCATTGGTCTTTGTTTGCCCCTTGGAAAAAGTAAAAAATGTCCTCACCACTGAAGAAAAACGTTGTGGGCGTGGTGCCTTCTGCAAAAAAAATTCCTCAGATTCGGTAAATATTTTAAAGCGGCAACATTTACAGTTTTTGTAAGTTAAACTTATAAAATTTTGTTAGCTGTATGCATTTTATATATCTGTGATTTGTTTCTTGTGATATTTTGTTGAGAATACCATGTTGTTTTTTTTTAACAATCTTTCTGATTTTCCAGGTCTGTCGTCGACATCTGTGGTTCCCTCAGGAGTGTTCCGCCTTGTTGTTTTGTATTATTGTTGTTACATTTTGTTTATTAGTTTATTGTTTATATTTATGTTAATAAAAAAATAAAGTTTGAAAATAGTTTATCGTTTATATATTTATTATTATAAAAAATAAAGTTTGAAAAAAAATTTAATAATGTTTTTGGTTGTTCTCTTAACTGCTGTGTGACTCTTTCTTGTTCTTATTACTGTTATTTGATGGAGTCCACCATGGTGTTAAATTTTGGGGCACTTATCGCTGGAATACTGGTGATATCTGCAGTTTGCACTAACTTTTGAATAGTGTGTTAGATTTATCTCAACTTTACTTCCGTTAAAGTGCTGATAATGAAATGGAGAGTAGCCGTTCCCGTGCAAAAAGACACGAGGTGCACCTTTCCGATTTATTCTAAATACTAAAATCCTGTATTGTATTGCACTGAGGTATTGGCTGCACTTACAGTGTACACACAAAATCTATTAAGAAATCTCATTGTATTTATATTGATTGGGAATAGTGCGTCAGGTGCTGGATCTTGACGAGATACACTGCTCAGTTCGTATATTGTTCTGCACACGACTTTCACACCAATTGCAATGCGAAACAAATTCCGGCGATAAGACACGTTAGCACCAGGGATTTTACACCTGCTTTCTGCAGGTGTTAAGCAGGACAACTACCTGCACCATGAAAGGGAACACAGCCAAGAGCCACACCAGAACACCCACAGGTGCCATAGAGTCAATGAGCATGATACAGGGATACCCATGAGGGCCAGAAGACCTATCTCAACAACAACTCCAGGACCGCCAATGCCCCCCAAACCCACATCTTAGTAAGTATGTCCCTGTGGTCATTGTCTTAGCATGATAGGCACGAGCCCTGCAACATCACAGTGTGCTGTCACCTCAGCGTTGGCAGTGAGCCTGGATGTGTAGCTACGCACGCATCCTCCTGCATGCACAACTGGCGTGTGCTGGTCTGGGGTTCACAGGTCAGTGGAGGGGTGTGCCTATCCGGCAAGGGGAACGGGGTGTCTCGGACATGTCGGTGTACAGGAAGTGTGGTAAGTGTGTCTCTGTGCTCTGGTGTGGCCTGTTTCAAGAGCCGCAGCAGTCGATGTTGTAAAGTGGTATGCACCACCTCCAAACGGCACTGGGATGTTGTAGTTGGAATGTAGCAGGACATGCGCAAATAGGCATTACAATTGTGTGCCGTACGAGTGCACAAGATACAACAGCGCACTGTACAAAAGTGTGGGGGCTCGTGGGAGGGAGGAGCAGCCGTTTGGCAGTATAACACACAGTGAACTCGACCATGTGCCACATGCTGGGCATCTCATCCATGATGACCACGGTCGCAGACATCCCACAACACCAACGACTGGCCTTTGTACACATCCTGTATGAATACAGCGTGAATTTCACTTCTATGCTCGTTCAGTGGTGTGATGTTGGCGGGTTGTGTGACTCGTGCTCCTTGTTAGTGTGTTTCATTGTTTGTCTATACTTGTGCTGTACTTAATTTTGCATGTGTGCCATTCTGCCCATCTCCCCCCGTCCCCCCACTCCCTGCTTCTTCCTCTTCCTAGTGCTGTTGTGTCTATAATTGTGTTGCTGCACACATAAATACATGTAAAGAATAAATTAGAATAGTTCCTTGATTCTTTTAGGTTTCAAAACTTCTCTATTGGTTTCTTTTTAATTTTCCATATGAACCGTTTTTTTAAAATATTCAACAACACATAGAAGTCAGAAGTGCAACGTATTCTATCAACACACTTTCTAGAATATTCTACAATACATGCAGGTTAAAAGTTCATAAATTTTTTAAAACTTTACGATATTTTTTTGTAACATTTTCTTGAACATTTAACGACACATGCAGGTTAAAAGTTGACGATTGTTTTAAGTTCGAACAGTGCCTTCCAAATGCAAGTAGCAGGTGTAGTTGAGCTGAGCAAATTTTATCCTATGATATGTACTCCACGTTGAAACTGGTTTTTCTTAACCAATCACAAAGATGCTTTTCCAGAAAACTAATGTGCACCCTACTTTTAAAAAAAGAATGCTTTTCATGATATCTTTAGAGATAAGTTATAGATAGGAATTAGCATTTAAAAAGCCTTTGAAATTCACTGAAAAAACCATAGGTTTCATGCACGTTATAGTTAGGAATTGGCATTTAAAAAAACCTTTGAAATTCACTGAAAAAAACAAAGGTTTCAGGGGCGTTATAGTTCGGAATTGGCATTTAAAAAACCTTAGAAATTCACTGACAAAACCATAGGTTTCAGGGGTGTTATAGTTAGCTGGACATTTCCCTCGTACAAAACCCTAGAAATTCCCCTGTTATAGTTAGTTAAGCTAACTATAACTCGGCCCCCGCAATGCACTGCTGATGATGTCACATATTACATCACTCATGACATGGTCAGTGACATCACTGATGACATCACTGATGACATCACTGATGACATCATCCATTGAATTTGTGTTTCTGAACAGTTTTAATGTGTTTAATATATATAGGGAAAGGCCTGTTGAAAAATAAGTGGGTGTACAAGTGTGTGAATGGATGATTTTCTAGGTGCGTAACTGACTCTATAAGTGAGTCAATAAATGTATCTTACTGCAGACTAGTGACTAAACTGTGTGAATGTCTGTATGTGTCTGTGTGTTGGTGTATAAGTGGCTGCATGGTTTTGTGAATAGCTATATGAGTGTCTATATGGGTTATTGATTGGTTGTCTGAGTATCTGTATGGGTGCCTGAGTATTTTTGTGGGTAGGGTGTGTGTGACTCTGTGACTAGATGTGTGAGTGGGTGATTCAGTGGGTGCATGGTTTTAAGAGTGCATCTGTGATGGACTGTATGGTTGGGTGAGTGTATGTATGGGTGTGTTAGTGATTGAATGTATATCTAAGTTGTACATGTGTCAGTAACTACATATGTGAAATGCAGTGTATATGTGTGTAAGAGTATATAACTATCCATATGTGAGAGAGTGTGATTTTGGGAGTGGCTGTATGCGCCATAGTGCAAGGATATCTGTGTCATGTGCTGTACTTAATTTTGCATGTGTGCCATTCTGCCCATCTCCCCCCGTCCCCCCACTCCCTGCTTCTTCCTCTTCCTAGTGCTGTTGTGTCTATAATTTTGTTGCTGCACACATAAATACATGTAAAGAATAAATTAGAATAGTTCCTTGATTCTTTTAGGTTTCAAAACTTCTCTATTGGTTTCTTTTTAATTTTCCATATGAACCGTTTTTTTAAAATATTCAACAACACATAGAAGTCAGAAGTGCAACGTATTCTATCAACACACTTTCTAGAATATTCTACAATACATGCAGGTTAAAAGTTCATCAATTTTTTAAAACTTTACGATATTTTTTTGTAACATTTTCTTGAACATTTAACGACACATGCAGGTTAAAAGTTGACGATTGTTTTAAGTTCGAACATTGCCTTCCAAATGCAAGTAGCAGGTGTAGTTGAGCTGAGCAAATTTTATCCTATGATATGTACTCCACGTTGAAACTGGTTTTTCTTAACCAATCACAAAGATGCTTTTCCAGAAAACTAATGTGCACCCTACTTTTAAAAAAAGAATGCTTTTCATGATATCTTTAGAGATAAGTTATAGATAGGAATTAGCATTTAAAAAGCCTTTGAAATTCACTGAAAAAACCATAGGTTTCATGCACGTTATAGTTAGGAATTGGCATTTAAAAAACCTTTGAAATTCACTGAAAAAAACAAAGGTTTCAGGGGCGTTATAGTTCGGAATTGGCATTTAAAAAACCTTAGAAATTCACTGACAAAACCATAGGTTTCAGGGGTGTTATAGTTAGCTGGACATTTCCCTCGTACAAAACCCTAGAAATTCCCCTGTTATAGTTAGTTAAGCTAACTATAACTCGCGCCCCCGCAATGCACTGCTGATGATGTCACATATTACATCACTCATGACATGGTCAGTGACATCACTGATGACATCACTGATGACATCACTGATGACATCATCCATTGAATTTGTGTTTCTGAACAGTTTTAATGTGTTTAATATATATAGGGAAAGGCCTGTTGAAAAATAAGTGGGTGTACAAGTGTGTGAATGGATGATTTTCTAGGTGCGTAACTGACTCTATAAGTGAGTCAATAAATGTATCTTACTGCAGACTAGTGACTAAACTGTGTGAATGTCTGTATGTGTCTGTGTGTTGGTGTATAAGTGGCTGCATGGTTTTGTGAATAGCTATATGAGTGTCTATATGGGTTATTGATTGGTTGTCTGAGTATCTGTATGGGTGCCTGAGTATTTGTGTGGGTAGGGTGTGTGTGACTCTGTGACTAGATGTGTGAGTGGGTGATTCAGTGGGTGCATGGTTTTAAGAGTGCATCTGTGATGGACTGTATGGTTGGGTGAGTGTATGTATGGGTGTGTTAGTGATTGAATGTATATCTAAGTTGTACATGTGTCAGTAACTACATATGTGAAATGCAGTGTATATGTGTGTAAGAGTATATAACTATCCATATGAGAGAGAGTGTGATTTTGGGAGTGGCTGTATGCGCCATAGTGCAAGGATATCTGTGTCATGTGCTGTACTTAATTTTGCATGTGTGCCATTCTGCCCATCTCCCCCCGTCCCCCCACTCCCTGCTTCTTCCTCTTCCTAGTGCTGTTGTGTCTATAATTTTGTTGCTGCACACATAAATACATGTAAAGAACAAATTAGAATAGTTCCTTGATTCTTTTAGGTTTCAAAACTTCTCTATTGGTTTCTTTTTAATTTTCCATATGAACCGTTTTTTTAAAATATTCAACAACACATAGAAGTCAGAAGTGCAACGTATTCTATCAACACACTTTCTAGAATATTCTACAGTACATGCAGGTTAAAAGTTCATCAATTTTTTAAAACTTTACGATATTTTTTTGTAACATTTTCTTGAACATTTAACGACACATGCAGGTTAAAAGTTGACGATTGTTTTAAGTTCGAACAGTGCCTTCCAAATGCAAGTAGCAGGTGTAGTTGAGCTGAGCAAATTTTATCCTATGATATGTACTCCACGTTGAAACTGGTTTTTCTTAACCAATCACAAAGATGCTTTTCCAGAAAACTAATGTGCACCCTACTTTTAAAAAAAGAATGCTTTTCATGATATCTTTAGAGATAAGTTATAGATAGGAATTAGCATTTAAAAAGCCTTTGAAATTCACTGAAAAAACCATAGGTTTCATGCACGTTATAGTTAGGAATTGGCATTTAAAAAACCTTTGAAATTCACTGAAAAAAACAAAGGTTTCAGGGGCGTTATAGTTCGGAATTGGCATTTAAAAAACCTTAGAAATTCACTGACAAAACCATAGGTTTCAGGGGTGTTATAGTTAGCTGGACATTTCCCTCGTACAAAACCCTAGAAATTCCCCTGTTATAGTTAGTTAAGCTAACTATAACTCGCGCCCCCGCAATGCACTGCTGATGATGTCACATATTACATCACTCATGACATGGTCAGTGACATCACTGATGACATCACTGATGACATCACTGATGACATCATCCATTGAATTTGTGTTTCTGAACAGTTTTAATGTGTTTAATATATATAGGGAAAGGCCTGTTGAAAAATAAGTGGGTGTACACGTGTGTGAATGGATGATTTTCTAGGTGCGTAACTGACTCTATAAGTGAGTCAATAAATGTATCTTACTGCAGACTAGTGACTAAACTGTGTGAATGTCTGTATGTGTCTGTGTGTTGGTGTATAAGTGGCTGCATGGTTTTGTGAATAGCTATATGAGTGTCTATATGGGTTATTGATTGGTTGTCTGAGTATCTGTATGGGTGCCTGAGTATTTGTGTGGGTAGGGTGTGTGTGACTCTGTGACTAGATGTGTGAGTGGGTGATTCAGTGGGTGCATGGTTTTAAGAGTGCATCTGTGATGGACTGTATGGTTGGGTGAGTGTATGTATGGGTGTGTTAGTGATTGAATGTATATCTAAGTTGTACATGTGTCAGTAACTACATATGTGAAATGCAGTGTATATGTGTGTAAGAGTATATAACTATCCATATGTGAGAGAGTGTGATTTTGGGAGTGGCTGTATGCGCCATAGTGCAAGGATATCTGTGTCATGTGCTGTACTTAATTTTGCATGTGTGCCATTCTGCCCATCTCCCCCCGTCCCCCCACTCCCTGCTTCTTCCTCTTCCTAGTGCTGTTGTGTCTATAATTTTGTTGCTGCACACATAAATACATGTAAAGAACAAATTAGAATAGTTCCTTGATTCTTTTAGGTTTCAAAACTTCTCTATTGGTTTCTTTTTAATTTTCCATATGAACCGTTTTTTTTAAATATTCAACAACACATAGAAGTCAGAAGTGCAACGTATTCTATCAACACACTTTCTAGAATATTCTACAGTACATGCAGGTTAAAAGTTCATCAATTTTTTAAAACTTTACGATATTTTTTTGTAACATTTTCTTGAACATTTAACGACACATGCAGGTTAAAAGTTGACGATTGTTTTAAGTTCGAACAGTGCCTTCCAAATGCAAGTAGCAGGTGTAGTTGAGCTGAGCAAATTTTATCCTATGATATGTACTCCACGTTGAAACTGGTTTTTCTTAACCAATCACAAAGATGCTTTTCCAGAAAACTAATGTGCACCCTACTTTTAAAAAAAGAATGCTTTTCATGATATCATGATGTTTTTCTGCAGGAAGACACAGAATTTGTTAGTATTTTTATGAGTAAGTGAACTTGAGTGTGTTTAACTGTATAGGTGAGTAAATTGTACTGTGATTAATTATTTGCATGACTGACTAGATGTGTCAGTACCTCAATTGATGTTTGCGGTGTGTGAGTGTCTATATAGGTGTATAAATGCACAGAGTGACTGTAAGTATGAGTGACTGTACAGGTGAGTGAGTGGACATGTATTTAGACCTAAAAGTCAATGAGTTGGTGTGTAGTTATTGGTATTGGAGTGTCTATGGTTGTCAAAATGGCCGTTTAAAATTTTGAGTCGGTGTATCAAAGGTTATATTAGGGTGTGAGAAGATGCACTAATTTATCACATGGATGACGTCATCAGTGATGTCATCAGTGATGTCATTTGAGATGTCATCAGTGATGTCATCAGTGATGTCACTGACCATGTCATGAGTGATGTAATATGTGACGTCATCAGCAGTGCATTGCGGGGGTGCGAGTTATAGTTAGCTGAACTAACTATAACAGGGGAATTTCTAGGGTTTTGTACGAGGGAAATGTCCAGCTAACTATAACACCCCTGAAACCTATGGATTTTTCAGTGAATTTCTAAGGTTTTTTAAATTCCAATTCCTAACTATAACGCCCCTGAAACCTTTGGTTTTTTCAGTGAATATATATATATATATATATATATTATCCACTGGCGGTCGCCAGTAGATAGTTATAGTTAGGACCGTGTTTCCATAGGAAATCTGAAAATTCTATTTTGAATAACTTTGGCGCCGGTTGACGAATCCTCGCGAAATTTTCAAAACTAATGGTGCGCTCCGCTCAGCTCCTACCCCGAAAGTCTCGGGGTGATTCGTCAATCGGGGGCCGAGAAAAAAGGGGGGTCCCAAAACGTGTTTTCCCTATGCATTTTTTCATAGGACCTTTAGTCGACGGTACAGCCCGAACGGCTGAACAGAATTACTTGAAATTTGGCAGAGAGGTAGTCCTCAGGTCAGGCATGTGCCTTTTACATGTATGGAGTAAATCTGTTCAGTATTTCCTGAGAAAATTGCAGTTAAAGCACATAAATATCTATAGCCGCGCACCGTGAGCGCACCCTAACGTGCGCGAGCGTAATTCTGATTGGTGGTTACATGTCAGTCAACGTTCGAATCGGTCGAAATCAGGAAGTGTCGGCCGCCATTTTGTTTGTTGTGGGTGCGAGAGTGAAAAATAGAGGTGGCGAACGTGATTAGGGGGCAGGGTAGAGAGTTCCTGACCCCCTAGCCTTTATCAGGGGGTCCCTAAAGGACCCCGAAGGGTGAAAAAACACTTTTTTTGTTTGTTTTTTTAAATCGCGGGGTGCGCGCACGGTGAAAAACCTTAAAAAAAACAAAAAAAAACCATACATAACTTAATAACTGACCGCACAAATTCACTTAAAAAACCATAGGTTTCACACACGTTATAGTTAGGAATTAGCATTTAAAAAACCTTGCAAATTCACGTAAAAAACCATAGGTTTCACACATGTTATAGTTAGGTGGACATTTCACTCGTAAAAAACCAATGAAATTCCCCCGTTATAGTTAGGTCAGATAACTATAACTCGCGAGACCGCCACTCTATCACAAGGATGATGTCATCAGTGATGTCATGAGTGATGCCACTGACCATGTCATGAGTGATGTAATATGTGACGTCATGAGCACAGGATTGCAGGCGCACAAGTTATAGTTATCTGACCTAACTATAACGGGGGAATTTCATTAGTTTTTTACGAGTGAAATGTCCACCTAACTATAACATGTGTGAAACCTACGGTTTTTTAAGTGAATTTGCAAGGTTTTTTAAATGCTAACTCCTAACTATAACGTGTGTGAAACCTATGGTTTTTTAAGTGAATATATATATATATATATATTACCTACTGTCAGTCGCTGGTAGGTAGTTATAGTTAGGACCTAGTTTCAATAGAAAAAGCGTTTTTTGATGTGCTTATAACTTTGGAGTCGTTTGACGAATCATTATGAAATTTTCCCCCAATTAATTTTTTTTCAGATCAGCTCCTATCTAGAAAGTTTGGGGTTGATTCATCAAGGGGGGCTGAGAAAAAAGAGGGGTCCCAAAACGTGTTTTCTCCATGCAATTTCCATAGGAAACTTTAGACAAGGCTACAGGTCAAACTGCTGAACGGAATTACGCCAAATTTGGCAGGGAGAAAGGTCTTGGTCCAGAAAGCACACTTTCATTTTTAAATGGGACAAATCCGTTCAGTAGTTATTGAGAAATATCAAATTTTACAGATATCGATATTTGAGAATTCTGACATCTGATTGGCTGAGGAGTTACGAGCACGAGCTTGCGGCTCATTGGCTTTGAATGGTTGGTGGCAGCCATTTTGTGACTCAGTTGAAAGGAGTAGAGGGAAACAAAGAGAAAAATTGTATAAGAGGGTATAGTAGGAACACTGTGGACTTAGTTTAAGCAGTCTGTACGATGCAGAGGCAGGGAGTTTGAATGTTGCGTAGGCTGTGGAAATCATGTCCTCAGAACAACGGTGTGCGGTATTGCAGCATGGTTGCGTAGGCTCTGGAAAGCCCGTTGGGAAAACAATGCGCCGTATTGCGGCAAGCAGTGTGTAGAGTGCACACACAGGTAGTGTGAATGTTGCGTAAGCCGTGAAAATCACGTCCGCAAAACAAAGATGCGCGGTATTGCGGCAATGTTCAGTAGGCTGTGGAAATCATATCAGGAAAACAACAATGCGTCGTATTGCGGCCTTCCTTTAATATAATGCGCAGTAATGTTTGCTTATAATGAGGTGTTCACTTTCCCACGGATAGTGTCACTTTGTTAGAGGAAATTTAATATTATGTGGGAGGGCGTGTTCTGTCCCTGTGCGTGGAACAAAATTAACGTTTAATTGGCTGAGGTGTTCCAACAACGAGCTTAATATTCATTGGCTGCAAACCATTGAAAGTAGAAGTGTTGCCAGCCATTCCCTCCCCCTCCGCGGAGTAGCAAGGACATCTGATTGGCTCACATGTTCCAAGCAGGACCTTCCAGGGCTTAATATTCATTGGCTGCGAACCATTGAAAGTAGAAGTGTTGCCAGCCATTTCCTCCCCCTGCGCAGAGTAGCAGGGACATCTGATTGGCTGACGTGTTCCAAGCAGGACCTTCCCAAGATTAATGTTCATTGGCTGTAAAACATTGAAAGTAAAAGTGTTATCAGCGATTCCCTCCCCCTCCGCGGAGTATCAGGGACATCTGATTGGGTAACGTGTTACAAGCAGGACCTTCCCAAGCTTAATGTTCATTGGCTGTGAAGCATTAAAAGTAGAAGTGTTGGCAGCCATTCCCTCCCCCTCTGTGGGACACCATGGACATTTAATTGACTAAAGTGTACCTAGTACAAGTTTGCTCCTTATTGGCTGGGAACGGTTCACTGTTGTCAGCCATTTTGTGACGCACTTCAAAGGTGTACGGGGAATAAAAAGTAGTAGAGGGGAGGGTAGGAGCACTATTAACTCTGTAAAGTGGTCACAAGGTGGTGGACAGGGACAGTGAAGGTAAAAATTGTGTTTTATATATTTTAAGGGCCATTTATATAATTTGCGTGGGGCCTACAAATCACGGTGGGAAAATAACAGAGTGTTTTGCGGTCCTCTTTTTATTAAGTCAGCAGGTGGGATACTTCCCAGGAACACTATTTACTTATAATGTGGTGTTTACTTTTCTGACGGGGAGTGCTACATCTTTGGAGCAAATATTATAATATAGGGGGGGTTGCAAAAACAAAGTGCGCTGTTGCAGTCTTCATTTAAATAAGGTTCTGAGTAGGCTACTTCTCGGGAGCAATGTTTATTTATAATTTATAGTTATAGTGCGGTGCTTACTTCTGTCGCGGGGAGTGCTTCTTCCTTGCTGCAAAATAGTAGGTGTGGTTGCACTGCAAAAATTTCAGTCTAGGTTTGAAACAGTTTTTATTAAGCAATTACAAATATACTTTCTTAGGAAAGTGTAGCTGTATATATCAGAGGGGTGACAAACAAAAACTCAATTAATAAAATATCCCTTAAGCGTGGACACACCCTCCCTTTTTTTTGTCGCCTATAGTTTGTAAAAGTGTTGCCCCATATTCTTGTTAATATAAGAGGGCATCAGTTACTTTTAGATAAAGTAGAAAAGAAGTGCTACAAGAAACACTCCCGCACTACATCATCGCAGGTCACAACAACAATACGAAGTAAAAAATAGTTAGACACAAATGACGTCATATTACATAGAATTGTACGCTTCATCAAAACATTAAATGAAGCATTAGGTATACAATTTTTTTAGGAACTACTATTTTATAAAATATTAGCAGTGTTACAAATTGTGAGGTAGTAAGTTATCATGGAAATAACTGTAGTATATGTTGTTAATGTCTCGCACAGATAGATCTCCAACCCCTTTGAACTACTATAAAGTCACAGTATTAAAATATACAGGGTGAGTTTATAGTATTCCACAGGAGAACAAGAATAAGGACCACAACAAAAAAATCAAATTTTTACAATTTCTATTCTGTAGAAAGTTTTGTCATAATGCTTAGAGGTCGCTTACTGCTCCGCTACCAGATCACGTACTCCTTTAAGAACATATAGGATAGTAGTATAATATACAGTACTATTCCTATATATTCGATAGGGAGAAGGAGAATAGGAACCACATCAGAGAAAAAGAGAAATACCAAAATGTCATTCAGAAATGTAGGGTTAATCAAAGGCATTCAGTCAGAAAGTATCTATGCAAACAATCATTTTTTGAACTGCAGTTTCGAAAAATATTCTCACTGTAAAAATATCTGATCAAGTAAGTTATAAAGGTCAGTAAGCTGTATTTCAGATGGTTGAGTCCTGGCGCCGACACATCTCCAACTCTTGTTGTCTGAAAATATGACACTGTACTACAATATACAGAGTGTCACTGATGCCAGACAAAAGGAAAAGGAAAATAAAGTAATGAACAAAATGCAAGATCAATAATGAAATATTTTCCAGCGGTGAATATGTTCAAAGCTTCTTTTCTCGGGACTTTGAAATCTTTCGTCTTCACGCTGACTGGTCATAAACTCCTCTGAGATCATAATCACTGTGAATATTACAATATACATACTCACACTATATGATCCCAGGGGGGAAACAAAGTAAGAACCAGAAGCTGCTGACGTTAATTATAAATCTTTAGTCTTCACGCCCACGTGTCACCGACACCTCTGAGGTCAAGTATAGTGTCAATAATATAATATACAAAGTCACACTATATGAGCTCAAAGGAGCCAGAAAAGGAACAGTGTTTCCTCTATTCTGTCTGTTTCTGAATACAAGCTGCTGACGTTACACATAAATGGGAAAAACAACCAATAACACTTTTTCTAAATACAAATCTTTAAATATTCACAAATAGCTACGAATTATAAATATCTACTATGCCATAATCAAACAACTTACAACTCCGTAATATGTTTTGTTGTCACATAAGAAGAATCCAATTCTAGAAAACGGAACCTGCATCACAGAATGGACATGTGTAATAACTCGCAAAAACAAAACTAATGGATCAACGGGTGTGGTTTATATACTTTTTGGTTAGTGAGTAGTCTATGGAAGGAACATGCGGCTTCGCCCATTTACATGTCACGTTTTACAGTTGACACGTGCTCACGTTTTCACTGTTTAACTTGTGCACGTGTTGGGAAAGTTACAAAATGTAAAGCGGTAAAGGTTTTGATTTCGAGCCTCACACGTATAAGCTCCTTAATATGTACATACGTTGGAGAGCTTAAAAATTGTTACCCGGCAAACCATGTCATTTCCTTTCTCGTGACTAAAAACATCTATTAATTGCCGTAATTCTAAATAGAAGACATAAAAAAATATCGTTCAGAATAGAAAAAAAAATACGTGCTAATATTTCTCATCACTATGGTTTTAAATGAAAAAAATGCCAGCATTTGTAAAGCGTACAGCTACCTCCAGAGAGGTGTCCCGGCACTCGGGGCATCAGGAAGATTAAGCAAGGTATTGCCCACAGTGACATAGTGGTGGGCTAACGTGCCGCCGGAGCCGGGAATCGAAATGTGAACGCTGTTGTTAGAATTCAGGTATCATAGCTGCTGCGTAACACTTTTTCCACACTTATATTTTAATTAGTGCTAATTAAGTTTTAAACATTGTTCAATTATAACTTATAACAGACTACTGTTACAGTTAGTTTTTCACTCCAAAAAGTATGCACGTCTTATTAAAATTTACTTAAAAACAATATAGGTTTCAGGGACATTGTAGTTACAAATTAGTATTTATAAAACCTTTGAAATTCACTGAAAAAACCATAGGTTTTAAAAACGTTATAGTTAGAAATTAGCATTTAAAAACCTTAGAAATTCACAGAAAAAAACATAGGTTTCAGGGATGTTATAGTTAGTTGGACATTTCACTCATATAAAACCAGAGAAATTCGCCCGTTATAGTTAGTTGAGCTAAGTGTAACTTTCGCCCCCGCAATGCACTGCTGATGACATCACATATTACATCACTCATGAAATGCTCAGTGACATCACTGATAACATCTCAAATGACATCACTCATGACATCACTGATGACATCATTCATGTGATCATCTGATGCAGTTCTTCAGAACCAAATAACACCTTTCATACACCCACTCACAAGTACAACCACGAATATAGAAACCATGCTCATACCAATAGCAGTTACTACATAGCTGTTTACTGATCATCTTGATGCAGGTCTTCACAACCCAAAAATACCTTTCATACACACAGTCAAAAGTACATACCACTAATATGGAAAGCATGCTCATTCCAATAGCAGTTACTACATAGCTGCTTACTGATTTATAGGTCTACATACACATCCATCCACAAATTCATACCGTGTGTTATACATGCAGTCATTCATCAATACCGACACTAAAATATCCACTCATACACCTACATACATACTCACACACTGCTACTTACCCTAACAGTTAATCTAAAACATAGTGAGTCACCCAAATAATTATTTCCAATGCCATTTACTTTTTGTACACAGTTATACACACAAGACATCACTTATTCATACACATATGTACTGTGTTTAACAATTATTGACATAACCCCATACTTATCCATGGACACACTGTCATAATCACTTGCTGTCACATATTCTCACTTATATACTCTAATTCTGTAAAATACTGCCTTTTACACATGTAATTACTTACACATATATCAGTAACACAGCGTTGCATTTACCAACAAAGCTATACATACGTTCGATCACCAATACAGTCCTTAGCTCATACACTTATAAATGCACACATGCACAGAATTTTTCAGTCACACATCCATGCAAGGAGTCACACACCCACCCACGCATGAAGACACTTTTGTACATAAACAGGTTCTAATGCAACAAATCATTCTTGAATATACATTAGCATATAAACATAAAACATTCTTAAACTTTTTAGAAACACACAGTCTGTGGATGATGTTATCAGTGATGTAATTTGAGATGTTATCAGTGATGTCATCAGTGATGTCACTGAGCATGTCATGAGTGATGTAATATCTGACATCATCAGCAGTGCATTGTGGGGGCGCAAGTTATACTTAGCTCAACTAACTATAACGGGTGAATTTTTCTGGTTTTATATGAGTCAAATATCCAACTAACTATAACGTCCCTGAAACCTATGTTTTTTTCTGCGAATTTCTAAGGTTTTTAAATGCTAATTTCTAACAATAAAGTTTTTAAAACCTATGTTTTTTTCAGTGAATATATATATATATATTTATATAGAGGCCCCGCTCTGTCAAGTGGCAGGAGTTTTGTTGGCATCAGCTGTTCCAGCTTGCTTTTGTGTTTCCGAGGGATTGGATTTACTCCTGCCCACCTCCGCAGTGGACAACCCCATGGATGTTGCCAGAAATGGCCCGTGATTGCACGAGGAGCCAGGTGCACTGCCATTATGACTCACATCCTGCCAGATTCCTATGTCGGGGGTTGGAGTGTCAAGGGAACCCAAGGGAACTTATGGATATTATTTCTGTCTGAAATGCCATTCCTAAAACAACGCGCCTTTTCCCTGCAACCTTCCCCTCGCAACCCGTCACTAGAAACACTGCTTTCTGGGACATGTAGTTGGCATGTGACCTCAGTGGCAGTGCGGTCACGTGACTTGGGGGCAGTAAAGCAGGACACAAAAAGGTGGGGAATGAGGCCAATCCAGTTAACAGCGGAGTCAGAAGAAGGCTACAACGCCGAAATGCATCATGCCTATGCTGTATACCATTAAAAGGTTTCTGTGGTTTCCCCAATGTGGCCTCTTACCTTTTCTTCGTTGGAAGGGTGTTCTGATTGTATATATTTATATCTATATTCACTGAAAAAACCATAGGTTTCAGGGGCGTTATAGTTAGCTGGACATTTCCCTCGTACAAAACCCTAGAAATTCCCCTGTTATAGTTAGTTCAGCTAACTATAACTCGCGCCCCCGCAATGCACTGCTGATGACGTCACATATTACATCACTCATGACATGGTCAGTGACATCACTGATGACATCACTGATGACATCTCAAATGACATCACTGATGACATCACTGATGACGTCATCCATGTGATAAATTAGTGCATCTTCACACACCCTAATATAACCTTTGATACACCGACTCAAAATTTCAGACGGCCATTTTGACAACCATAGATACTCCAATACCAATAACTACTCACCCACTCATTGACTTTTAGGTCTACATACATGTCCACTCACTCACCTCTACAGTCACTCATACTTACAGTCACTCTGTGCATTTATACACCTATATAGACACTCACACACCGCCAATCATCCATTGAGGTACTGACACATCTAGTCAGTCATCCAAATAATTAATCACAGTCCAATTTACTCACCTATACAGTTAAACACACTCAAGTTCACTTACTCATAAAAATGCTAACAAATTCTGTGTCTTCCTGCAGAAAAAACAAACAGCACATGACACAGATATCCTTGCACTATGGCGTATACAGCCACTCCCAAAATCTCACACACTCAGATATAGATAGTTATATACTGTTACACACATATACACTGCGTTTCACATATGTAGTTACTGACACATGTACAACTGAGATATACATTCAATCACTAACACACCCATACATACACTCACCCAACCATACAGTCCATCACAATGCACTCTTAAAACCATGCACCCAGTGAATCACCCACTCACACATCTAGTCACAGAGTCACACACACCCTACCCACACAAACACTCAGGCACCCATACAGATACTCAGACAACTAATCAATAACCCATATAGACACTCATATAGCTATTTACAAAACCATGCAGCCACTTATACACCAACACACAGACACATACAGACATTCACACAGTTTAGTCACTAGTCTGCAGTAAGATACATTTAATGACCCACTTATAGAGTCAGTTACGCACCTAGAAAATCATCCATTCACTCACTTGTACACCCACTTATTCTTCAACAGGCCTTTCCCTATATAAATTAAACACATTAAAACTGTCCAGAAACACATACTCAATGGATGATGTCATCAGTGATGTCATCAGTGATGTCATTTTAAATGTCATCAGTGATGTCATCAGTGATGTCACTGACCATGTCATGAGTGATGTAATATGTGACATCATCAGCAGTGCATTGCGGGGGCGCGAGTTATAGTTAGCTTAACTAACTATAACAGGGGAATTTCTAGGGTTTTGTACGAGGGAAATGTCCAGCTAACTATAACGCCCCTGAAATCTTTGGTTTTTTCAGTGAATTTCAAAGGTTTTTTAAATGCCAATTCCTAACGATAACGTGCATGAAACCTATGGTTTTTTCAGTGAATTTCAAAGGTTTTTTAAATGCTAATTCCTATCTATAACTTATCTCTGAAGATATCATGAAAACCATTCTTTTTTAAAAGTAGGGTGCACATTAGTTTTGTGCAAAAGCATCTTTGTGATTGGTTAAGATTCAACGTGGAGTATATATCATAGGATAAAATTTGCTCAGCTCAACCACACCTGCTACTTGCATTTGGAAGGCACTGTTCAAACTTAAGACAATCGTCAACTTTTAACCTGCACATGTCGTTAAATGTTCAAGAAAATGTTACAAAAAAATATCGTAAAGTTTTAAAAAATTGATGAACTTTTAACCTGCACGTATTGTAGAATGTTCTAGAAAGTGTGTTGATAGAATACGATGCACTTCTGACTTCTATGTGTTGTTGAATATTAAAAAAAACGGTTCATATGGAAAATTAAAAAGAAACCAATAGAGAAGTTTTGAAACCTAAAAGAATCAAGGAACTATTCTAATTTATTCTTTACTTGTATTTATGTGTGCAGCAACAAAATTATAGACACAACAGCACGAGGAAGAGGAAGAAGCAGGGAGTGGGGGGAGGGGAGGAGATGGGCAGAATGGCACACATGCACAATTAAGTACAACACACATATAGACTAACAATGGCCAAAATGAAACACACCAACAAGGAGCACAAGTCACACAACCTGCCAACATCACACCACTGAAGGAGCATAGAAGTGAAAACCACGCTGCATTCATACAGGATGTGTACAAAGGCCAGTCGTTGGTGTTGTGGGATGTCTGCGACCGTGGTCATCATGGATGAGATGCCCAGCATGTGGCACATGGTCGAGTTCACTGTGTGTTATGTTGCCAAACGGCTGCTCCTCCCTCCCACGAGCCCCCACACTTTTGTACGGTGAGCTGTTGTATCTCGTGCACTCGTACGGCATGCCATTGTAATGCCTATTTGCGCATGTCCTGCTACATTCCAACTACAACATCACAGTGCCGTTTGGAGGTGGTGCATGCCACTTTACAACATCGACTGCTGCGGCTCTTGTAACAGGCCACACCAGAACACAGAGACACACTTACCGCACTTCCTGTACACGGACATGTCCAAGACACCCCGTTCCCCTTGCCAGATAGGCACACCCCTGCACTGACCTGAGAACAACAGACCAGCACACGCCAGTTGTGCATGCAGGAGGATGCGTACGTAGCTACACATCCAGGCTCACTGCCAACGCTGAGGTGACAGCACCCTGTGATGTTGCAGGGCTCGTGCCTATCATGCTAAGACAATGACCACAGGGACACACTTACTAAGATGTGGGTTTGGGGGGCATTGGCGGTCCTGGAGTTGTTGAGATGAGTCTACTGGCCCTCATGGGTAGCCCTGTATCATGCTCATTGACTCTATGGCACCTGTGGGTGTTCTGGTGTGGCTCTTGGCTGTGTTCCCTTTCATGGTGCAGGTAGTTGTCCTGCTTAACACCAGCAGAAAGCAGGTGTAAAATCCCTGGTGCTAACGTGTCTTATCGCCGGAATTTGTTTCGCATTGCAATTGGTGTGAAACTTGTGATGTGATTTTTTTCATGTGCACAACAATATACGAACTGAGCAGTGTATCTCGTCAAGATCCAGCACCTGACGCACTATTCCCAATCAATATAAATACAATGAGATTTCTTAATAGATTTTGTGTGTACACTGTAAGTGCCGCCAATACCTCAGTGCAATACAATACAGGATTTTAGAATTTAGAATAAATCTCAAAGGTGCACCTCGTGTCTTTTTGCACGGGAACGGCTACTCTCCATATCATTATCAGCAATTTAACGGAAGTAAAGTTGAGATAAATCTAACACACTATTCAGAAGTTGGTGCAAACTGCAGATATCACCAGTATTCCAGCGATAAGTGCCCCAAAATTTAACACCATGGTGGACTCCATCAAATAACAGTAATAAGAACAAGAAAGAGTCACACAGCAGTTAAGAGAACAACCAAAAACGTTATTAATTTTTTTTCAAACTTTATTTTTTATAATAATAAATATATAAACAAAAAACTATTTTCAAACTTTATTTTTTTATTAACATATATATGAACAATATACTAATTAACAAAATGTAACAACAATAACAAAAAACAACTAGGCGGAACACTACTGTGGTGACAATGGATGTCGACGAGAGACCTGGAAAATAAGAAAGATTGTTAAAAAAAAAACAACATAGTATTCTCAACAAAATACCACAAGAAACAAATTACAGATATATAAAATGCATACAGCTAACACAATTTTATAAGTTTAACTTACAAAAACTGTAAATGTTGCCGCTTTAAAATATTTCCCGAATCTGAAGAAAATGTTTTGCAGAAGGCACCACACCAACAACGTTTTTCTTCAGTGGTGAGGAAATTTTTTACTTTTTCCAAGGAGCAAACAAAGACCAATGCCACCTTCTTCACTCGCAAGATTTGCCAAAGAGTTCTGTTACGAGGGGATCCTAACAAAAAATTCTCGTGCGGCACAGCAAGTATGATGAAACTCCTAAGGACCCATCATCCAATCTTGCACGAGAAGAGTGCAAACAGATGAGAAACATTCCTGTTCTGTATCTGTAGAAAAGAATCACAAATACATGTATATTAATAACTTTCAAATTTATACTATTCCATTACTGTACAAACACATTTTATATAAAAACTGACTAAGAAACTATAGCCCTGAACCACAAGTGTGATGATCGTTAAAACACTACATGCATAGTGCATACTACTTTGAAGCAGTTCATGCCATAAAGCCTACCTCACTAAAAGACTACATGCTAAGTGACTAAATGATTACAGTACTATAAGGAGACACACTGGGTGAGTGACAGGGTGTTTGCTAGAACAGTATGAATACTAACTAGGGAATTGAAGGTGTGAAACACAACTGTGTAGGTCATTAGAGGACTGCATCCACACTGCATAGGCATTTAAAGCAGTCCATGTGCTAAGGCCTGGCTCACTGCATGACTACTTGGGTACTGACTGAATGATTAGAGTACAGCAAGGAGAGTGCCTAGGTGAATTTATAAGTGCTAGGCTTTTCGCACAGGGAATGGATTAGTACTTGGTACTGAATGGGTCACTAGAGGAGTGCAAAGGCAGTGTCAAGTGCTGGACTGTATGGATACTGACTAGGAAATTGAAAGTGTGAAAGACAAGTGTCTAGGTGGTTAGAAGACTGCATGCATAGTGCATAGGGGTTTGAAGCCGTCCATGTGCTAAGGCCTGGCTCAGTGTATGAATACTTAGGCACTGACTGAAGGATTAGAGTACTGCAAAGATAGCATCTCGGTGAGTTTATAAGTGTTTGGGTTTTAGCACAGTGAATGGATTAGTACATGGTGCTGAATGGGTCACTAGAGGACTGCAAAGGGAGTGACAGGGTATTTCCTGGAAGTGTATGGATACTGATTAGCGAATTGAATGTGAGAAAGACAATTGTGTAGGTGGTTAGAGGACTGCATGCATAGTGGATAAGGGTTTGAAGCAGTCCATATACTAAGGCCTGGGTCACTGGATGAGTACTTGGGTACTGACTGAATGATTAGAGTACTGCAAGGAGAGTGCCTGGGTGAATGTATTAGGGTTTGGCGCTGTGAATGGATTAGTGCATGATGCTGAATGGGTCACTAGAGGAGTGCAACGGCAGTGACAGGGTGTTTGCTGGAAGTGAACGGATACTGACTGGGGAATTGAAGGTGTGAAAGACAAGTGTGTAGGTGGTTAGAGGACTGCATGCATAGTGGATATGGGTTTGACGTAGTCCATGTGCTACGACCTGGCTCAGTGCATGAATACTTAGGCAGTGACTGAAAGTGACTGAATCATTAGAGTGCTGGAAACAGAGTGTCTAGGTGAATTTAAAAGTGTTTGAGTTTTGGCACAGTCAATGGATTAGTACATGCTGCTGAATGGGTCTCTAGAGGACTGCAAAGGAAGTGACAGGATGTTTCCTGGAAGTGTATGGATACTGACTAGGGAATTGAAGGTGTAAAAGACAAGTGTATAGTATGTTAGAACACTACATGCATACATTTGAAGCAATCTATTTGGTACTTAGAAACTGACTAAATAATCAGACTACTTCTAGGACAGTGCTTAGGTAAAACTTTTAAATTTTCAGTTCTGCCACAGTGAACAGAATAGTACATGGTACTGCACCTTAGTGTCAAACCCTGACTCATTTTATCAATGCATAAGCAAAAACTAGCTTCTAATGCTACTAAAACTTGACAACATGAGAGGTTTTAAATTAGTTATCTGTCAGCAAATACACGATGTTACCAAATGCTTCTCTCACAGTGGTTCTCAAATGCACACAGACTCACAGTGTGATTCTAGACAACAACCACTATACCTAGGAGTTTTCCAAAAATCATTCACTACTGTGGAAGTGGTAAGCGAACTGCACACAATCTTCATATTTCAGGACTGCACTTTTATGTCAAAGCCTGACTCATATAATCAAAGCATAAGCAAAGACTGGCTTCTAATGCTACTAAAACTTCACAACATGACCGGTTTTAAAACAGGTATATGTCAGCAAATACACGATGTTACCAAATACTTCTCTGACAATCCTTACCCAAATGCACACAGACTCACAGTGTGATTTTAGACAAGCAACACTATCCTAGGAGTTTACCAAAACTCATTCACTACTCTGGAAGAGTTAATGGTACTGCACACAATCTACATATTTAAGTACAACACATCAGTGTCAAAGCATGACTCATTTAATCAACGCATAAGCAAAGACTGGATTCTAATCCTACTAAAACTTCACAACATGACAGGTTTTAAACCAGTTATCTGTCAGCAAATACATGATGTTACCAAATGCTTCTCTCACAGCGATCCCAAATACACACTAACTCACAGTGTGATTCTAGACAAGCACCACTATCCCTATGAGTTTACCAAAACTCATTCACTACAGTGCAAGAGGTAAGGGAACTGCACACAATCTACATATTTCACAACTGCAATTTACTGTCAATGCCTGACTCATATAATGAAAGCATAAGCCATAACTGTCTTCTAATGCTACTAAAACTGGACATTATGACATGTTTTACAACACTTATCTGTCAGCAAATACACAATGTTACCAAACACTTCTTTCACGACTGCACTTTAGTGTCAATGCCTGACTAATTTAATCAACGCATAAGCAAAGACTGGCTTCTAATGCTACTAAAACTTGACAACATGACAAGTTTTAAAACAGTTTTCTGTCAGCAAATACACAATGTTACCAAACACTTCTCTCACAGTGGTTCCCAAATACACACAGACTCACAGTGTGATTCTAGACAAACAACACTATCCCTAGCAGCTTACCAAAACTCATTCACTACAGTGGAAGTGGGAAGGGAACTGCACACAATCTACATATTTCACGACTGCACTTTAGTGTCAATGCTTGACTCATTTAATCAACGCATAAGCAATGACTGGCTTCTAATGCTACTAAAACTTGACAACATGACAAGTTTTAAAACTGTTTTCTGTCAGCAAATACACAATGTTACCAAACGCTTCTTTCACAGTGGTTCCCAAATGCACAAAGACTCACAGTGTGATTCTAGACAAGCACCAGTATCCCTAGGAGTTTACCAAAACTCATTCACTACACTGGAAGTGATAAGGGAACGGCACACAATCTACATATTTCACGACTGCAATTTACTGTCAATGCCTGACTCATATAATGAAAGCATAAGCCATAATTGTCTTCTAATGCTACTAAAACTTGACAACATGACAGGTTTTAAAACAGTTATCTGTCAGCAAATACACGATGTTACCAAATGCTTCTCTCACAATCCTTACCCAAATGCACACAGACTCACAGTGTGATTTTAGACAAGCAACACTATCCTAGGAGTTTACCAAAACGCATTCACTAGTCTGGAAGAGTTAATGGTACTGCACACAATCTACATATTTAAGTACAGCACATCAGTGTCAAAGCATGACTCATTTAATCAACATGTAAGCAAAGACTGGATTCTAATACTACTAAAACTTCACAACATGACAGATTTTAAAACAGTTATCTGTCAGCAAATACATGATGTTACCAAATGATTATCTCACACTGATCCCAAATACACACTAACTCACAGTGTGATTCTAGACAAGCACCACTATCCCTATGAGATTACCAAAACTCATTCACTACAGTGCAAGTGGTAAGGGAACTGCACACAATCTACATATTTCACGACTGCAATTTACTGTCAAAGCCTCACTCATTTAATGAAAGCATAAGCCATAACTGTCTTCTAATGCTACTAAAACTTGACAACCTGACTGGTTTTAAAACAGTTATCTGTCAGCAAATACACAATATTACCAAATGCTTCTCTCACAGTGGTTCCCAAATGCACACAGACTCACTGTGTGATTCTAGCCAAACAACACTATCCCTTGCACTATACCAAAACACATTTCTTCATCTAGAAGTAGTACTACATTTTAGTATAGAAACATAACATAACTCATTTCACAAATTCATAAACAATGACTGGTTTCTAATTCTACCAAAATATAAAAAATGCACAGTTATCTGTCTACAAACACATGAAAAACACAAATGCGTATCACAGAATTGTTTCTACATGCACACACATTGTAGAGAAAAAAAGTACTCCCTACACTTTAGCAGGAAAAATACATTAGTCTGATTAAAATCAAAATAGTCTACATACATCCCCTCACAATTAAATAACTCATCTTTCAAGTTCTTTTGTAGATTAAGGAGTATATCAATCACTCACCATATTTTCTTTTACAGAATCTCTGCACTGTGCACCTCTCAGCAAAAGCAAAGAATGGAAAAGTTTCCCTTTCATTTTCCAAACATATACATGTAAACATCAAATCACAATCCTTCGCACATAAACTCAAAAGCAAACACACATTTCTATTGGTTAAACATTTCAACCCTTTTCAACTGAAATACATTTCAACCCTTCCCCCAATCTGCCTTCTGCCTGTTACCATAGAAACAGGTCATGGAACACTGCACTGAGCTCACAGGTCACAAGCTCAGCACACAATGTTCCTACACAAGACAGGAAGTGTGCTTGACTTTTCAACATATCAGCTTATCATATATAATGTTCCTTACAATCTGTTTTTGTTAACCAATAACAATCATACCTTTAAAAAACAAAAATATACACCCTACCTTTCAGTGTAGAAAGTTGTTATACAACCAATGATTTCTTCTTGTTTTTCAAAAAACGTTGCTGTGGATCCGCGCGCCAACCACGAGAGAATTCGTGTATCCAACGCGATAGGATGCACGCACCGTGCGCGCATTTCGCTGCTTTTTAAAAAAAAACAAAAGGGGGGCCACAGGGGGTCCTTCTGGGACCCCCTAAGCAGATCTAGAGGGTCAGAGTATTTCCACTCTGCCCCCTTTATATCTTTTACACACCTATTCCCCTTCCATCTTTAGCCTCGCTTCTACCGAGGCAGAAAATGGCCGCCAACAGTTTCTGGTTTCGAATGTAGAGAGACGCGCGACAGCCAATTAGCATTCAGCGCGCGATCGGGAGCGTGCGCGCTCGGTTCGGGGAGGGTTCGCGTACGGTGCAGGTAGGGTCCGCGGTCCTCCGCGGCCATAGATATCACTAGCTTTTTTACCCTAATATCTCAGGGACTACTGAACAGATTCACACCAAATATGCAAAAGGCACGGTGTCATTCCGTTCAGCGGTTCGGGCTGTAGCTGCGACAACAGATCCTATGGGAAATTGCATGGGGAAAACGCATTTTGGGACCCCCCTTTTTTCTCGGCCCCCGCTTCACGGATCACCGCAAAACTTTCAGGGTAGGAGCGGAGCGGAGCTGGCCAAAGGTTTGGAGAATTTCGCGAAGATTCGTCCATCGGCGCCAAAGATATTCCCAATAGAATGTTGCGGATTTCCTATGGAAAATAGGTCCTAACTTTAACTATCTACTGGCGACCGCCAATAGATAATATATATATATACGGCTGTCATTGTAGTTCTTTTTCTATGACAGCTGTCAAATAGTCCTACTTTTATGTTGGCGGTTAATGAAAACTATAGTCCTACTTCTATGTCTATGAACTGTCCCGGTTTATAGGTCTCGCCTACGCAGTGCACATGCGCTGCATAGGAGAGACCTTTAGTCATCGGCACAGCTTTGCGCCCAAAAACGTGCACGCGTTCCATTGCCTTCAATGGCAACACGTGCATGTGTGGGGATTCATTTGCGGGAGCGAGCGCCTGGCGCCATATGTTATCAATTATCGCGGCTCCAACTGCTCGCTCCCGCAAGTGAATCACGCAGGCCCCTCTTCTCTCCCCTCCCCATGCTGCCGCACGAGGCGCGCGTGCACTTGTGCTTGTTTGAACTGCTGGCGTTCAGGTGCTGCAAGTGGTATGAACAAAAGTTCACACAGCAGGGTTTTTTGAGTTTTTATGCCATTTGTATATATGAGAATACCACTGGAATGCAGCAAAACATGGCTACCATATAGTGGTTCTTTTTATTATCAGTTCTTGCCTCCTTGAGTAGATGCTGCAATGGTTCACATCATTATTGAGGTAGAATAAATTGTATATTAATATTTTGAGCCCATCTCCCTAGCCACTGGCAGGGTTTGCTCCTGTGTCACGTCCGTCCTTTGCTAGTCGCCCCACGAAAGCGGCTTCGCCTGCTCATGGTGCATGTTTCCGCCCTGTGCTCACTGGTTGAACCCATGACTCGAGCTCCCAAGGGGTTGTGTAGTATTTGCGCTACAGTGGAGGTGTTTTAAATGCAGCGCAGAGTTTCTTGTATGAGGTGTTACCGTACGCCCAGCCTCGTAATGAGGTGCCTTCGATGTTTGGAAAAAGAACGTTTTATCGTCTGCCCAATGGGATTCTCTATGCGCTACTGTTTGACGGATTATTACTTCTGCTGAATATGGGAGTTTAGGTGTACATAAATCTAGGCCATTAATATTTTCCTGTGGATGAACAGCCCACTGTTACACCCGTTTTAAACAGATGGCTGTTGTGTACATTATTATTTTGGTTTTTCGTGAATAATTGTATTTCATGATCAATGATTTTGGCTTAATTCCTATTTCAGTCAATACTTCAAATTAGCAGTGAATTTCACTAACACAATAACATAGAAATTGTATATGTGATGTGACATTTCAGGAATATCATATTAAAATACCTGTAACTGCAAACAAAAGCATATTCAATTTCAATTGACTTATTGGAGGAACACAAACTTTGAAAGACTGAGGCTTTCGGGAGACCAAAAAAGCATTTTTTCATTCTTTGAATTTGCAGAAGCAAAAGAGTAAACTGAACACATCTCACACCTCACGATGTAAATAACATATCAGCACACAAGTGCAGAAGAATATCCTACACTAGCATGGTGCAAAACACCTCATCCAAATGGGTGACCCTAGACAGAATAAATCACCTTACTGACGGGGCCATCAATGCAAAATGAACAGCAACATCTACATGTCTCGTGAAACAATTATAGGAACGACACAAATGTGATCAAGGAGCTCAGTCTGCCAGCTTCTCCACGAAAGAAAGTACTTTGATAGAACTACCCTGAAGTCGCCTGGCAGCTTAAGAACTTCCTTTCTCTTCCCAACTGGTGCATCATCCTTAGTCTTCGTTGCTGCCTCGACTTACAGAGAACATTGACTTTTACGAGATGCAAATAGCTGATATGTCTCAGTGGTAGAAGATTACTCATTTCGTTGGTTCAGAGGGTGACATTGTGTCCATCCTCATGGAACTATGACCTAAAAGGCACTAACACAAAGCGCCACATCGGGGGTAGTAAGCGCTATATAAATACAAGTTACAATTACTTCAGTCTCATAGGCCACCCACCAGCTCACAGCGAGAGAGTTCATCCAGAAAGGTCTCAACGTCCATGTTGTAAAGGCCTTTGGGCCACATGGCAGCAGTGCAAGGTCCTTCAGAATCCTAATCCTTTTGTGAAGTTCTCTTTAGAATGTCATCCTGGACCGAGATTGCACTTATTTTGGATTTAATAAGTACGGTTTTGGGTTTGTGTTCTCAAAACCATAGTTGGGGAATTAAAAGTTGATTGATGGTCAATATGGGTACAACACAGCACCTGGGAATACATTAAATTAAAACGTTTGAGCCAGTCCCTGAGCCTTAGCTCCAAGACGCCACAGACTTTTAAGAAAATCAGACATTATTTCAGGATAAGGTAAATGTGAAATGTAGTGTAGTAACTTTGTAAAGCTAAATTAATATAGTAAAAATACTTTATAGAGCAAAGTTGTATCCTGGAAACTTAAAGCACAGAAACATTTCAAACGGGGGGCATATTGTCCTGACTCCATTTTATACAGATAACAACCAGATAGGGTTACCATTTTTCTTTACATTGCTGCAGATTACCAGCATTGGTCTTCCTGTATTTTAAAAGTTCAGTTTCAGAATGTTTTTCATTAAGTAGGATGTAATATAATGTCCTGATGATGATCCTACTATTGTTCTCATGGGATCGAAACGTCGTTGACTCTTTGTACACTGCAAACACAATTTAATTTGTCATTGTTTTTGTGTAAAGGTGTCGCTGTTCATTTTTGTTTGTTCTAACTAATGTGTGACACACAAGCATCTGTTCTGCCTGACCCCTTGTTTTGTTTTTGTGTTATATGTACCTTGCTGGACGCAAGACTGTGTCCCACTGTATTTTTGTTTCACATCTATATAATATTAAACTAACCCTGTCCGGCTGGACAGCTTTAATATACCACTGATTCTTAGTCTATATTCATTCCCCCTCCTTGTACTCTCCTTGTCGGGGCCTACTGTGTTTGTAACGCATTGATACCCAAGGTCTCTGATGATTACAATTGGTTTCCCTTGTTTCTAAAAACATGATACGTGGGTGAGCATGAAATTAGGAAAAAACACAGCTGAGCCTCGACTAAAATAGCCACTAACAGGGGTTGACTATAAGTGCGTTTTTGCACCCCTGCTTTATAACCTCTATGTTGTAGACTTAAGGGATGTTTTGTGTGATAAAAGATCATGGCCACCAAACTTAGGAGGTGAAGCTGTTCCGATTTTGCAGTACGCAGCCAAGATAGACCTATTTGATGGGATTGATGTAGGTCTGCAGCCACTGTTAGTCTGGGAAAATACAATGACTGTGAATAGGTTGACATGCAATGCATTAATCTTTGGCAGGAAAATTTAATAAGGTCGGCAGGTGGTGTTAATTATAGTGAGGTCCTCCCAGAGCAAGTTTCGTACATACGTATGGTTTCAAGATGGGGAGAAGACACCTAAAAACAACTTGCCACCCTGAGGCCAAAGCCATATTCACAAGTCCGCGCTTTAAATGAGGTAGCAAAGGACTTCAACCACTTCTGTTGGTGATCAGAGTAACACTCTTGCCCATATCGCAGTGAGAAATATCTTGGTATAAATAATATGTAGCTTGATAATGCATAATGCAGTCTTTTTGGGTCCTTAAATACCAACTGCGACCATATATTCACAGCTAAGTTTGGAGTTGTACTTAACACCACAATCCCTTGCAATGGTTGCTAAATTTATTGGATCTATGCAAAGAATCAGGAGTGCAAATGACGGTGGCCTGAAATCTTAGAACTGAGCAGAATTGCAGTGTACTTTGAGGTTTCTAAAAATCCCCTGTCGAATGCATGGTGTTGTGCAATTAGTCACAAACAAAAGTAAACAAGCAAGCATTGTGGAGGAATTTAAAACCCTCCGTTTGCCCTAGCGGTGCCTAGCACTGGGTGGGATTCTGCGATGGGCTATACCCTCCCTCCCACCCCGTTTACAGGTTACAAGAGGGTGGTTTGCAAAGCCTCGAATGCAAGACCTTCTTAGCCTATGCTACAGTGAATCCATTTCTAGACAATAGCAGTGTTGTATGTACACTGCAGCAGTTTACAAAAATCTTAAGCCTACAAAAGCATGTAGAGTACAATCTGTATGCAGTTGTTGTCTACCGCCAATGTGACTTTTCCTTTTTTCTAAGCTTTTTTATTTAACATTACTTTGCGTTGTGTGTAGGGTAAGGGCACAAGTCCTAAAACAAGCATTGGCATAGTCAATAGGTCTCGCCTTTGGGACCTTATAAGTGTTTAGCCATGCAACACTTGATGTTGTTGCACCAAGGATATTGTGCTGGATAACTAAACACTTATAAGGTCCAAAAGGCGAGACCTACTGGCTATGACAATGCTTGTTTGTTTTGAGAATCTGGTCACCCTACTGTTCTAGCGATAGTGAAGTTCTTAAAGATTGTATTTTGTCACCTGGTACTGTCTGTCAACTGCGATCTGAGACTGTAGTGAACTGCACCATATAAAATGTCCCAAAATTATTATGTTTACGTAGGTTCAGCCTCTGTCCGACTAAATACTATTATTTTTAACACTATGGGGCCGATTCCGATGGCCGGTCGGACAGCTGTCCGTAGCCTTACCGTGCGACCAACACGTACCCGGAGCCAGTCCATCCTGTATAGGAAGTACGATGCGCATAACTGCCAAAAACACGACCGACACGTAGGCTGTGAATCAAGCCCCATTCTCCGTCCGAGCCGTAACTCATAAAGAGGAACTGTGTCGCCCGGAAGCAGTGTCCATAGCAGTTTCCGGCATGAGAAGTACGATGCGTACTTCCTACGCGCCGGACGGGTCGTCACGTACGGCACGTCACAGCATCCAGAAAACAAGCATATCAGCTATGATTCGCGCCACAACTCAATACACGGCTACGAGACGGACCAGCTTGCAGCGGGTACGAGACGGAGCAACAAGCAGCATGTACGACACAAACACATCATGAATCCCATCGCGCAGGTCATACCAGTACTCTACATCTATGACCGGATCAGGAACCGATGCCGACCTAAGTCAGACACCTACCTCATAAACAAACGACACGTACCCGCAAAATGGCACACACACACAGGGGATCCATATCCTGGCCACTAACAACAGCCCACCATAGGGGTTGCATAGCCAGCACTCCTGCCACCCCCACCCATAGGGACTATGTTGCCCATCACCCCTGCCAACCCCCACTCACAGGGGACCTGTTGCCCATCACTCCTGCCACCCCCACCCATATGGCTGATGTTGCCCATCCCCCCTGCCACCCCCACTCACAGGGGACCTGTTGCCCATCACCCCTGCCACCCCCACCCATAGGGACTATGTTGCCCATCACCCCTGCCACTCCCACTCACAGGGCTTATGTTGCCCATCACCCCTGCCACCCCTACTCACAGGGCTTATGTTGCCCATCACCCCTGCCACCCCCACTCACAGGGGACCTGTTGCCCATCACTACTGCCACCCCCACCCAAAGGGACTTTGTTGCCCATCACCCCTGCCACCCACACTTACAGGGCTTATGTTGCCCATCACCCCTGCCACCCCCACTCACAGGGGACCTGTTGCTCATCACTACTGCCACCCCCACCCATAGGGACTATGTTGCCCATCACCCCTGCCACCCACACTCACAGGGCTCATATTGCCCATCACCCCTGCCACCCCCACTCGCAGGGGACCTGTTGCTCATCACTACTGCCACCCCCACCCATAGGGACTATGTTGCCCATCACCCCTGCCACCCCCACTCACAGGGGACCTGTTGCCCATCACCCCTGCCACCCCCACTCACAGGGCTTATGTTGCCCATCACCCCTGCCACCCCCAGCCATAGGGACTATGTTGCCCATCACCCCTGCCACCCCCACTCACAGGGGACCTGTTGACCATCACCCCTGCCACCCCCACTCACAGGGGACCTGTTGCTCATCACTACTGCCACCCCCACCCATAGGGATTATGTTGCCCATCACCCCTGCCACCCACACTCACAGGGGACCTGCTGCCCATCACCCCTGCCACCCCCACTCACAGGGGACCTGTTGCTCATCACTACTGCCACCCCCACCCATAGGGACTATGTTGCCCATCACCCCTGCTACCCCCACTCATAGAGGACCTGTTGCCCATCACCCCTGCCACCCCCACTCACAGGGGACCTGTTGTTCATCACTACTGCCACCCCCACCCATAGGGACTATGTTGCCCATCACCCCTGCCACCCACACTCACAGGGGACCTGTTGCCCATCACCCCTGCCACCCCCACTCACAGGGGACCTGTTGTTCATCACTACTGCCACCCCCACCCATAGGGACTATGCTGCCCATCACCCCTGCCACCCCCACTCACAGGGGACCTGTTGCCCATCACCCCTGCCACCCCCACTCACAGGGCTTATGTTGCCCATCACCCCTGCCACCCCCACACACAGGGGACCTGCTGCTCATCACTACTGCCACCCCCACCCATAGGGACTATGTTGCCCATCACCTCTGCCACCCCCACTCACAGGGGACCTGTTGCCCATCAACCCTGCCACCCCCACTCACAGAGCCTATGTTGCCCATCACCCCTGCCACCCCCACTCACAGGGGACCTGTTGCCCATCACCCCTGCCACCCCCACTCACAGGGCTTATGTTGCCCATCACCCCTGCCACCCCCACTCACAGGGGACCTGTTGCTCATCACTACTGCCACCCCCACCCATAGGGACTATGTTGCCCATCACCCCTGCCACCCCCACTCACAGGGGACCTGTTGCTCATCACTACTGCCACCCCCACCCATAGGGACTATGTTGCCCATCACCCCTGCAATCCCCACTCACAGGGCTTATGTTGCCCATCACCCCTGCCACCCCCAGCCATAGGGACTATGTTGCCCATCACCCCTGCCACCCCCACTCACAGGGCTTATGTTGCCCATCACCACTGCCACCCCCAGCCATAGGATGGGTGATGCGCAACACATCCAGCATACGCAAACATCAGGTATGTCTGCAAAATACATCCCCCATGACATCATGACAACAGTGTGCAGTCTGTGACAAATGCCTACAACAGTGATTATGGCTACGAGCATACAATGAAAGTAACAGCACATGTGTGACCAACACATGAGTGTGACATACACAAAGCGCATCACTATAGCACTGTGGCAATGTAAAAATAACAACCCCACACTGTGTATAGCAGAAGTTAAGTGGGGGCTCACAAAATGCAGCAGATGTCGAGCATTGTGGTGATGGGGACCAAACCCCCTCAACACAGTGACCAACAGGTAAGTGTCATCATGGTCAAATCTGCAAATAACAAACAGCATGTATGATCCCTGCTCCCAACACATCAAACACTTCTGGGGCAAACTAGTGCTTGTGTCCCATATACACAGAGATGTGGTGAGGCTAACAGTGCTCTGAAAACATAACACTCTCGGCCATGTGCAGACAAGCACAACACATGGGGGCTGACAATGCACACAGCGTACAATGACACAACAGCAGAAGTGAGCATCACCAAGCATGCACACATCTTGAAAATAGACACACCAATCAAAACAACATGTTTAGACTGTAGGTGTCAGGTCACAAACTCACATTCCATGCCAGCAATGGCACCCAACAACCAGGATGAATGTGCACAATGATGTGAAATGACTCACAGGGACAGCAGGGAAAATCACAGAAACAGCATCCAGCCCAAGGCCCACAGCAGCAATAACAATGCACTGGTGCAGATGCACAAACACAAACAGGCAAACTCACACTGCACATCGGACACAGCATGTGTGTGTGTGTGTCACAGTATCCACAGGCAAGTACACAACACATGAGGTGGGCTGAACCACAGTGACACAGATGTGGACACAGTGCCATACAAAAGTAAACCATCATTGGGACACCCTCAGTGGGCAGATGAGAGGAAGCACAACAGACACATGTGACACAAGCTGGAATGAACACCAACTAACACAGCAAGAGTCTGACACACAACACCACTACCCCCAGGGAACAGACAGTGGGGTGACACAAGCATGCATGACACCTCCACTGTGATGACAAAGACATATGTCGTTCAAACTGTGAAACCCAGACATGTGTCCTGTGCCACAAACGTACATCACACTTACACAAACACAAATCACTCAGCATGGCCCCTCATCCATGGACAAACGGGATCAAGGGTACCATCCATGCAAACATTCACATCAGTCCACCATCAACACCACACACCTGAACTGCAACAATATGCATCTGTAAAGTCCACATGGACAGGTGATATTGCACATGCACCCATGACAAACACAAGAATGTTGCCAGGAACTAAGGTGCACACACACATCACACAAGGACTGTTTACAACCCTGGGGAATGACAGACACACTGCACAGTATGCGGTACATGGCCATGACCTCAAAGGTCATGTAACCTTCAGAATCCCTGCCACAGTCCTAGGACTATGCAGATACCAAGGAGGAACACAAGGCACCCATGCTGACACCTGCCAGCATCGCTGCTGTGAACCCGACAAGTGGGAGCAGTCACACACACATACAAATGTCTCAATCACTGAAAACTACCACCTAGGGACAACTACATGATATTGCGAACAAACAAGTGCCTTGAGGAACCCTGACTGTGTCCCATCTGTGTCTGACAACATCATCACCACTCAGAACTGACAAATCACAATGATGATACACCAATTAACAAAGAAATGTGGACACACACACATGCACATACAACACACACCATGGGCCCAGGTCATGTCACTGGACAACACTCTAACTTGAGGGGACACAACTCCTGTGGGAGCCCAGCTGTGCCAAACATATTCACCGCAAGTCCCACTCATGTCTGCTGAACACTTGGTCAGTCAGCCATCAGTTACCACACAATGAAGGCTCTGGTCACAGCAGCCTGGGTACGGGAGTCTCCCCTAAATCCCCTAAATCAGCTGCACATACCCAAAACATATGTCTAGCAAGTTGCACAGAGGACCCAGTTGCTCCTATTACAATGATGCCCACACCTGTATGGCCAGTAGTGATGAGCACGAAGTATGTTGAAGTGACAATTTGGACAATGGTAAGCACATCATATGTGCAGGGGTGCAAGCCACAGATGTGACCATGCCAATGAAATGCTCACAGAGAGATGTACATAAATAGTTGATCCAGACACACCCAGGTAGCTGCAAAGGATGACATGGATACCCACCAGAATATGATACATATCTCATGGACCACAGGGAGTACCTAACATCAACACATCAGTATGCAACATTGTAAACCAAGCATTACAGGTGCAAGGGCATGTAAAACAACATCAACATGATGTACAGCTAAATCAAGTTCACAGGGACAAAGTAAAAAGCTTTATTCAGCATATGAAAAGTGAAACGTCTGTTCCAACAAAAGGCCACTGGCAAGTCCATGTCCAAATGGCAAGGAGTGAACTAGAGTCACAAATTCAGTATATGAAATGCTAAACGTCTGTGCAACTAAAAGGCCAATGGCCAGTCCATGTCAAAATGCCAATGAGTGAACTAGAGTGACAACTGTCACACCTTGCTTGCCTGCACTGCTAAGAACCGGGGTCATCCCCTCAGAGGGGCATACATGGGGGCAGGCCAGGCACCGCAGGGACAGGATCAGGGCGCAGCAGAAGGAGGCAGTGAAGAGGTGAGGGATGCAGGCGAGACACTTGCAACTGCAGTGGAGCTGACTGAAGTGGTGGGTGCTGTCACAAGTGTGGGGCACAAGTCAGATGGGGTGGGTGCCGGCACAACTCCTGTGGGCAGGTCAGATGGAGTGGATTGGCTCACCACTGCAGTGCCCAAGTCAGACGGGGTGGTCGTGGACTCCAAAGCAGTGCCTACATCCATGGGAGCGGAATGGGGGACAGGTGAGGTCGGCAGGGCGGGGGGGGACACGGTCCCCACATCAGTGGCACCAACTGTCTGACCAGGTGTGGAGGAGAAAGTGCTAGGAGGGATGGCCTTAGCATTTTAGGGATGGTGTATCTGTGTGTGGGGGAACCCGGGGCAGGGAGTGGAAGGGGAACCTCTGGAGTGGTGGCCTGGGGGATGGAGGACGGAGACTTTCCATTGGAGCTGCCTGCTGGCGGGGGGGTTCTTGCTCTTCCTGCGCTGGGGGGACTTGCGGGTGGGCATCTTGGTCTGACTGCACCTGGGGGAGGGTGTCCGGGTGTGAGGGGCACTCCCTTCTGTGTGTGAGGACTTCCTCTTCCCCTTGTAATCAGGATCTGCTGGGTCGGTGGGGAAGAGGCCAAGGTCACAGAGGAAGAGCTTCTGGGGGGATGGGGTTGCAGGTGAGGCAAGGGAAGGGGGCTGGGAGGGAGAGGTCTCGGAGGACTGTGGAGTGGTTGTGGATGACTGTGTGTGTGTCAGCAAACCAGTCCCTGTGAGTGTGGAATCAGTCCCCTGCGCTTGCTTGTGTGCATGTCTAGTCCTTGGTTTGGGGGTTTCTGTGCTTGGGACAGGTAGTGTGCTAGGAATCGTGGGTGGTGCAGGTGTAGTAGGGGTGTGGGACTGTTGGAGGAGGGACACTGCTGCTGTCAGGGAGGAGGCCACAGACTGGTTGGTCCTCTGTAGGGCAGACATGCCTGAGGAAATGCCCTCCATGAATGACACCAGTTGTGTCAACAGACCTGTGTGTGCATGGAGGACCTTCGGCATCAATGTCTGCCCTACATGGATCTGTCGAAGTAAGTCCACAGTCTCCTCTCTCAGGGCAGCAGGGGACACAGGAGCAGGGGGTGCGGTGCCTGGCACAAAGGAGACATGCTCATGAACACGGGAGCCCACAGGGACCTCTGGGATGGGAGCAGACGGGAGGGAGGTGGTGGTGGTGGTGGCGGTGGCGGAGACAGCCTCACTAGCTGGTGTTTGGTGGCTGCTGACACCCGCCTCCACAGGGGAGTCATCCTCAGAGCTCTTGTGGCCTTCAACTGGGGGGGATGGTGCTGACGACTCCTTTGTGTGGCTCAAGTCGCCCTCCGTGCCACTGGGTCCACCTGACTCCTCTCCTTCTGTCCCTGTAAGGCTCTGTGGCTCCTCCTGGTCCGTGGAGCTGTCCCCTCCTGTGGCCGTGAATGTATCTGGATAGGAATAGGAAGTAACAGAACTACATCAGTCACCTGCACCAACTGCACACACCACAGTGAGTACATCACATCACAGGGCAAGCCCTGGCATCATCAGCTGAACACAGCTCAAAGTGCCAACACTGTTTAGGATGAGACAAATGTCATTCTCAACATCAACCATGGCACACATATCCCTCCTTGATTTTCACACATATGTCCGTTGCATGTTGGATGCTAACACACCAATGTGCCAACATGCGCCACCCACACATTAGTTGTACATGCAAGTGAACATGTAGGAGTATGTCACTAGACCCACAGCACATCTCGTGCGACTGACTCAGTACAGGTGTCCGGATGAAGGGATGGGCAGAGACTCATTTCACATGCTTGGGATGCATGCCAGCAACACACACTATGATGTACTTATGTCCTGATGGGCAAGGCCACAATGGGGTGCATGGTGCACACTTTAACACAACGCAGGCTCACTCATAGCAAGTTCAATGCTATGGCACTGGGATGCCCTGAAAGTCAGTCAACACTGTCTCCTGTCAGAGGGGCAGGGCATCCAGACAACAACAATATGCACTGACTCACAATCCTAGCACAGGGGTAAATCTGACTCTGCAGATGACCAGCTCACTTGCCCATCCCATGCAAACAACATATCCAGGACCCAGAAGACCCCACATCATGAAAATCATTCATATGAGTCTCAGCAAACACAAATCCATGTACATTACCACATCACAGTCTGCCATGCATGTAACCCAGCTGCATGAGGGACACAGTTGCATACACCATTGTGCGCTGTCAGATGATCACACGCCTATATGTCACACAGGTCTTGTCTCCCACAGTCACATTGCAGATGTCATGCTGACCCTCTGAATCATGGACACCCCAGTTGTATGTAGCAACAAGCCACACCCTAATGACACAGAGGCAGACACCTGAGGGCACATGTCACTAAGCACAACCTGCAATTTCATACACAGGAGTGGGATTACAGAGTGTTTCTGAATGCCCTTGAGGGGGCATGACTGGGCAGGACTAAGTGAAACAGTGTTTTGGCCCGGACAGTAGTCAGGTGGCTAAGCAACTGTGACATACTTGATATACATACTCCTGATTCCCAAAAATTGGAGGCCCCTGCTGCATGGGTTTGTTTTCAATAGCACACACAGTTCACATGTCAGATCTCAGGCATTGTGTAAACAATTGAACCACCCATGAAACACACAACAGAGTCACGGGAACTGATGCTGACTGGTACCTGAAACATAGCTGACTGCAGGGACAGAGTGCCCTAGTGACACAAGCAACAGACTGTAGGGGCCACACCTGTGGAACAGATGAGGAGGGTGCATCACACAGATAAGGGACCTGATTTTGGGACTACGAGACCTACGTAATGTGGAAGTGTGACCCGGACAAAAGACTGCTATTTGCATGTCAGACATAGTACACAGGTCAGGCATGGACTTACCTCCTTCCTGCTGCTGTCTGGCCTTCAGCTGCCTATCCAGGTCCGGGAAGACCACCGCCAGTATCCAGAGCATGTGGGGAGTCAGGGTCCGGTGTCCGCCCCTCCTGCGTGGAGGTGACAGCTTCAGCTGGACTCTAGCTATCCTCCGGGTCCAGCCCCGAAGGTCCTGCCACCTCTTCTGGCAGTTGCGGATGCGGCGGTTGTAGACCCCCACAGAACGAACAGCCCAGGCGATGGTCAGCCAGATCTCCTGCTTCTGGTGGGCATAAATTACACAGGTAGTGCAACCATGGGGAATGAAAACTCACATGCATGTCTGACATGTTAACAATGCCTGGATAGTTTAAGCTTGCAATAATGCACTTTAGCAGCATGAAAACTATTCATTACATGTACCTACACACTTTGGTGGATGAAAGTAGTCAGTGAGAATGCTTGCCACTGGTGTACACACTGCTAGTACTGCTAGTCAGACAACATGCATAATTAGGAAGGCAGTGGACATCACACTCACCTGCTCCCCTGGTGTCCCATAGAGCTTTCTGTACTCTGGAAGGAGCCCGACCAGCAGGGCCTGGTTCTCCTCCTCAGTGAAGGCTGGGGCCCTCTCCAGTGTACGTGCCATAGCAGGAGCCAGAGGATGCATAGACAGCAGCATGTGATAGCATGTAGTGCAGGCAAGTGAGCTCCCTGGGGGCCAGCCAGCCTTATATCTGTGCTGCAGAGGCAGACTGTGCCATGTGTCCCAAGTGATAGCTCCAACACAGTTGCATCCTATGAATCTGGGCAATCCATTCAAAAGTACGACTCGTACACGCCTTCCGCATCGTTCAAATCTTCACCTTCATGGAACACTTTAAATTGCAACATTGTTGTAGGCATCCAACTGAATTTCCAGTGCACAACTCGTACAAGTTTTGAATCTGCATCCGTCTCCATGACAGTCCTGAGCCAATGGGTGCGCCCGGCTCGTTCAACTGACTGTACAACGCGTATTTTGAATATACACATGCACCCGTCTCCATACGATTCAATGGTCAAGGCGTACGCCTGTCTCGGACCATGCCTGTCCGACGCGTATGCATGATAGTCACCCACGTCGGACCTCATTGCATTCAATGACAAGGCGTACGCACGGCTCGGTCATGACCCGTGCAATGCGTACGCATTGTCACCCGCGTCGGACCTCATTGCATTCACTGACAAGGCATACGCACGGCTCGGTCATGACCCGTGCAATGCGTACGCATTGTCACCAGCGTCGGACCTCATTAGTGTGACTATTAGACGGATGCAACACACATATACTGGCCATGGACACCTGCACACACCTGCCACACTATAGCATTGGCCACACAGTGTCCCATGGCATGTGAGGCTGTATTCTCTCGGTGTTTGAGGGGGCTACTTCTGTTTTTTTGTCTGGCACTTTGTGCAGACACTCCCAGGCTGTTATCTTGTACATGGGGGCAGAGTCCTTTGTGTGTTGTGCACATTAGCACTGTGATGTGCAATTGGACAGTAATGGGCATGAGTGAAGGCCACAGTGTCAGGTTGGATATGTTTAAGACATGTCACATACACCCTGAGTCCTTGGGGTGATGGCATGTATGTCACAGTGAGACATGTAGCCCCAATACTGATGTGCACCCACAGTCTGTGTGCATGTTGTGTCTCAGATGTGTCTGATCACATGTTACCAATGCGTGACAGTCTCCACATCCATGTGGTATATGAATCAACCTTGATGGGGTGTGTGTCTAAGAGACGTACATGTAGGGCCGGCAGGAACAACAGTGGCCACTACCTGTGGGACTTACGCTTGCCTTGTGGTGTGAACGTGCTACGCCATGTCCATTGCTGTGTTGATGTGGCAATACAGGGACCCTGGGTTTCTGCATGGCAAAGATCTGTGATGCCTGGGAGATATGAGTCCTCATTTGTCACTGGGGTGGTTTTTTTTAACATTGCAGCAGCACATAGGTTGGGTGACACCGCCAGATGATTAGCCCATTGCACTACATGGCACTCATGTGGACATGTGGAATTGAGATGTGAGGTGGTGGTCTTGTAGGTGACATATGTGTCCATGCCCAACAGCACACACCTCAGTACATTGTGTAATGTCATGAACTAGCATGTGATAGTGATCGTGGTCATGGCCACATGGGTGGATGTACTGACAATCTTCCTTTGTGCATCTCTGTACTGCAGGGCACCAGCTGTCCATCGGCCGTTCCCAGACCTTGCAACCATGCAGGAACGTGACAGCATCAGACCGTACCGCTTCACCAGGCCACTGATTGAGGAGTTGGCGGGAGCAGTTGGCGCCACATCTGCTACCTGGCCGGACATACCCTACAGCACTGACCCCATAGGTGAAGGTGATGGCAGCCCTGCACTTCTTTGCTACCGGTACCTTCCAGTACACTGTGGCTACTGCTGGTGGTATGTCGCAAACGATGTTTAGTCGGGTGCTACGCAATGTCTTGGAGGGGATGTTGCAATTCCTCGACCTGTATATCAAGTTCCCGAGCCAAGATGGACTCCCTGAAATTAAGGATGCCTTTTATACACTGGGGAGGATGCCAAACGTCATTGGATCCATTGACGGGACACATGTTGCCCTGATACCACCAGAGGCACATGAGCAGGCATACCGGAACAGGAAGCACTACCATTCGATCAATGCTCTGGTGGTCTGTCTTGCTGACATGTTGATCACACATGTGTGTGCACGGTTCCCTGGTTCGGTGCACGATGCCTACATTATGAGGAGTAGTCACATTGCAACGCTGATGTCACAGATGCTAGCTCAGCGTGCCTGGCTTGTCGGTGTGTACTGACTGTTTCTCATTGTATGTGTTTGTCAGTGTTGCATTCCGCACTCCTACATAACTCAGCTTCTTGTTCATTTTTGTGTGTGTAGGAGACTCTGGATACCCCAACATGCCGTGGTTGCTGACACCCCTCAGGAACCCTGTGACACCAGCCGAGCTGCGCTACAATGAGGCACATGGTTGGAGCAGACATTCGGCCTCCTGAAAAGCCGCTTTCGCTGCCTGGATAGGACCGGAGGGGCCCTCCCATATGAGCCTGCAAAGGTGTGCAAAATAATACTGGTCTGCTGCGTGCTACACAACATGGCAGTGCGGAAGGAGGTGCCTCTCATCCAGGATGAGGATGACGACGACCAACGTCCGGCACATGTGGAGGATCCCGGCCTGGGCCAAGATGCCAGTGATGATGAAGAAGATGGTGGCGTCCGCTCCCAGCTCATCAGCAACTTCTTCACCTGAATGTGAGTTTCCAGTGTTGTTATGTGAATATATGGAGGTAGCCTGGAAACGCGTTGAGCCAGCTCTGTTGCTGTCTGAGTGTGTCTGTGTGCCACTTGACTGGATGTGTGCTGTGATGTGTCCATTCAGGTGGTGTGTACTCCACAATAGGGTAGTACTGCTAACTAGTGTTTGTGTAGGTGTTTTGCTAAATGTTTTGAGCATGTGTATTGCATTTCTCTCCTGTTCGTCTGTGCTTTTGACTGTATCTTGTCTGTCCTTCCCAGGGTACTTTGCCTGTTATGTGGTCAACACTGACCCCCAACACCCAGAAGCCAACAGCAGTGTGGAAGTTGAGAATTCCCATCAACTGATGTACCACACATCCCTGGACTTCCATTCTCCAACACATTGTGAGCGTGTGTCCACTGTTATGTAGAATTACAGTGCAACTAGTGTGGAATAAACATGTTGCTGATGTGTAATGAACCTGTGCTATGCTTTGTTACCTCACCTGTGGACTTGTTACCACTGACTGTGCTTGGTGTTGTGTCTGTGCATGCCAATGTGTTTCAGGTCAACATCATTATGTGTGATGAGTAACATGGCCATGGTGAGTATGTGTTGTGTTGCCATAGTGGTGTGTCTTCCTCACATGTATCACATCCCCATGACTCACCTTACGTTGGTCACATTGTTGCAGTATTTGGCATACACTGTGTTGTGTAGCAGATCGACTTCGCCCTGACCATGACAAGTTGGAATCACAACAGAGGCAAGTATGGTGTACTGGTGAGTTTATTTACAAACATGTGTGAGTGAAGTGCACAGGATGGTGGGTACTCCAAAGTTCACATTGGAGTTGGAAGTGCTGGTAGATGAAATGTCCAGAGTAAAGTCCACAGTCGTCTGCTACATTGGCCCAACATGAACCCTCCATGTCATGTGGGTGAGTTGTGTGCGATTGGACAAGGTGAACGGGTTGTGCACAAAGAACATTGTCCAGAACAGGTTTAGATGCCCTGGGGGATGTGCTGGGACATCTGCCTCTCACATGTCCTTCTTCGGACAACCCCATGTCTTCCGGGGGGGGGGGGGATCCTCATGTGCTGGCCTCTGCGGTGCAGGGGACTCTCCGCAAGAGTCCTCCTCCCTCCCTGTGGCACTGGCAGATGGTGTTGCGACAGATGTTGTCGGCAAACAGGGGGGTGGGGACAGGTTGGTGTTGATCTGGCGGAGGCATTGTAGTATGTCCCGATGCACTGCAGTAAGGGCATCCCACTTTGCCTCCACCCGGGCATGGTGGGTGACCTGCTCATGTTGCATGTCCTTGAGGATCCCCACTACCTGGCCAAATCCTCCGGTGCTATCCTGGTACGCATCTAAGATGCATGCCAGTTGGGGGTCATCATGCAGTCCAGACCCCTCTGCAAGGCGCACCCTGTGCCTCCCACCCCTCCCAGCACCCCTCTCCACACGGGCAGGACCAGTGGTGGTACACACAGGTGACACTGAGACCCCTTGGGTGGTGTTGCTGGTGGTGTTGGCTGTAGCTTCCGGGGGGTCCTGTGTCCCCGTGCTGTGGGTGTTGATTGTCCTTGGTCTGTCCGTGTTGGTGTCCAGATGCTGGAGGCGTGGGTACAGGTGGGGCTTATGTTGCTGCTGCTGGTGCTGCATGATGGTTCACACCGGAGGTGCCAGGATGGTCGTCGTTATCCGAAGAGGACAGTGAGTGATTCAGACCAGAGAGCTCAGTGACCACCAGAGTCTGGGACTGGGTATCCTCGTCATTTGGAGCTGGGTTCCCAGCACAACCTGTGTTTGGAAGAGACACACAATGTGATTTATGTTTCTACATGCATCGTTGGTTCACAAACATTACATTTTCTACTTTTCAAACAGATGCCTGCCTGTACACTGCTTATTCCCAGCTTGTCACATACAGAGTTTGATCTTGTTTTTGGCCATTTGCCAGCATGGCCTTGTGCTCCCCACAACAGAGCCCAGTGTCAGACATCTTGTCAGTCCCTTCCCACTCCCTGTGAGGCGAGTATGGTTCAGGTTGCTCTTTCTGTGCCATGTGGGTGGGTGTAGGTTGTCTGTGACTGCGAGTCCCATCATACTCTTGGCTACACCCCTTTCCCAGCATACCCATGCTTCCTCCCTCTTGACTCTGCTTCCCTGTGAGGGGGTGTGACATCAATGGCAAGATGGCTGACTGTGAAATCCTGGTGTTTGTTTGGCTACAAGCCCCAAGTGAGCCCCTGTGCTTCACACAGAAGCAGCCAGTACGGGGGATCTTTTGCTGAAATTTCAATGAGGTGTGTGTCAATGCATTGTACCCGGTGAGTTGTGTGGAGTTTGTGTTGGGTGGTTGTGTCTCCCAATGCTGATTAGTATGGTCAGGGCTGTCAGTCCTCCTTCCCATCATGAAACGTGCTTCCATTGTAGGGCGTGCAAGTTGTCTTTCAGGATGTCAGTCAATGGTGTCCTGCTTCTGATTTGCACACAAGCCCTAGCAGGGCCTTGTGCTCCCCACAGCAGGACCCAGTGTCAGCCATCTTGTCAGTCATTTTCCACTCCCTGTGATGTGGGCATGTTTCTGAGAGGTCTTGATGGGCCATTCAGGAGGGGGAGCATTATCTGTGACTACAGGCCCCATCATACTTTTGTCTACACTCACTTCACCTGCATCCCCACTATTCTTTCCTGACAGTCAGCTGCACTGTGAGGTGGTGTGTTTGTGGTAGCAAACTGTCTGGCTGGATATATTTGGCTTAGTGTCAGTGGCTTGCTCTATTTGTTTGTAGGTTGGTGCATGTCATGACACAGTCCCCAGTCACTATGAGATGGCAGGTATTGTGTTTGTGTGAATGGCATACACATCTTGGGTTGATTATCTATTGGTTAGTGTAGGTTTGCTTGGGGTGCATGGTTTCACTCTCCCCTTGCCACACAATCTTGGATATGTTGTTTGTGTACTCACCACTCTCTGGGATGTCTGTTAGGCCATGGACGCTCTCTGGTGGCAGGATGTCCCGCACCTTCTCCTCCCAGGTCCTGAAGTAGACTGGTTTGGCAGGAGGGCCACCGCCGGTGCGCTGACTCAAGGCGTGATTTTTCTCGATGAGTTTCTTGACCCTCCTGCGCACGTCATACCACTGGTTCTGGATATCGTCCTTTGGGCGCAACGTTGGTGCTTGTGCGTTCACCTTGTCCACAATCCTCACCCACATCTTGGTTTTCTGTGAGATGGGGGTCCTTTGGATCAATGTACCAAACAAATGTGGCTCTACTCTGATGATCTTGTATACCAGAACTCACTATCTGTGAACTCTGGATTCTTCTTTGGCGGCATGGTGATGGGTGGTGGTGGTGAGGAATGTGTGTGTGAGGGTGCAAGTGAGGGTGGGTTGGTGTTGGTTTTTCTGGGTGTATGTGTGTGTGGTTTTGTATGAGGTGCTGATGGTGTTTTAGTTGTGTGATGGGTGAGTTGTGAGTGTGTCTGTGGTTACTGTGTACTGGTGTTTGCTGCCGGCTCTGTCTCCTGTTTGCAAGGGATGATGGTAGTGATTGTAGTCCTTTATATAGTTGGAGCTGTGGGTGTGTCTTTGTCCAATTATTTTTTTGGGGGTATTTATTGGCTTAGTTATTGCTTGTTTGGTCCTTTTTTTGTGTTTTTTCCTTTGTGTTTTGTGGGCATGAAAGAGACGTTCATGTGATGGAAACGGACGCTGCTGTTGTCTCATGCGGTCTTTTCCGCCTCGTTCACGCTGCCTGTCTTCTGTGTTTGGTACGCATCGTTCGCGGTGGTCTCTATTGCTTGTGTGCTAGGTTGTCTGTGCATGTCGGTCGTGCGGCTTGGTCTCTGTGCGATTCGGTCTGATTTTACAGGCATTGCATCGTACTGCGCTAATCGTACATCGTGGGTACGGGTCGGTCGGGTTGATTCCGGGATCGTGTCGGTCGGTGAAAATCGCGTCGGTTTTCCGGCCGGATCACTATTTTCCCTCCGGCTTGGTCGTATGGCTTGTATTCCGTAAGAGTCGGTTGTAATTCACTCGCTTTGCATCGTACAGCACGGGTCGTACGGCGCTGGTCCGTGTCGGTCGGTATTCGGTCCGGTTCCGCGTCGGTCGGTTCATTTTGCGGCCGGAATCGGAATCGGCCCCTATGAATCCCTTTATTATCACTGTGTTCTCTCCCGGCTGTTCTTCGTTTCATACGTGACAACCTTTACAAATTGCCGTTTGTTAAAAAAATATTAGTGTGTTTCACATGTGTTAGATTCAGTGGCAACCAGAACCATGGAAAAGGACTCCTACTTGAAACCTTTGTAGATTTGTTTACACCTCTCAGGAGGGGGCAGGGCTCATTTCCTGTATACACGAATTGTCAGTGTGTTGTGCCCAAAATCTGCTCTCCCAATAGTTTGGGTTAAGTTTTCCAATACTTCCCAACCAGAATCGTCTCCCCGTGAAACACAGTCCCACAGCATGCTTAAATCCAGCCAGCAGGCTGCGGCTTCTAACGAGCCTCCAGGACACTTCGCACTCAACGTCTGTGCTAGCAGGCGAGGTATGCCCTGGGTAGTATATTAAATTGTATGCATTTCAAGGGACATTGGTGGCATGTGCTGGAGTAAGGAGGGCAGGGCAATTCCCCCCAGCGCTACAAGGCTACAGCATTTGTTTTTACAGCGAGGTTTGCGAACTCGATTGTGAATCTCAAAAATGACAAAAAGAGATAAAATGATGAACATTTCACAGCAAATGAGATTCTGAACTCCAATTACAATGTTGATTTGTGAATTGATGTCTAACCCCAACTGCCAAATACCTAAATGTTTTTATCATTCTCAAAAATGCAAAATAAATTCACACTAAATCAGTCAAAGGGAAAGCGTACCTGCTTATATACGCTTGGTGAAATCCATCCAGCTCCTACAGATGTAGCAGACAGTTAAAATTCCTACTGTATTGTAATATGAAATGTAACATTTAGAACCCATTCAGTCATCAGTGATACACTTCTGTCAACTATCACATGTGGGTGTGAAGAATTACTGGGAGGGGAGGAAAACTTACTTGACACAATTATCAGCAATATCTAAAGACAACTGTTTTGCCTCCAAAAGAATGCATCCTTCACATACTTAAATAAGATTAGAGTTTGGTTTAGTGATACAAAGTAAAGCCCGACAAGCGTCATATTGAAGATTGTGCCGCAAACTGAGAGCATCCCATGAGCAAACACCAGACAATTTTATTTGGACAAAAATACTGAACCCAAGAGAAAAAAAACATTTCAAGAAACCGCCTCGAAAAAGCATTAAATACGTTACAGATTAAAGTGCTTTGCACAGTGCCTGTAAGCTTCATTGTATTATTTTTTTAAGGTCACGGAATAAAAGTTTTAAAACTGTTTTGCAAACAATCACATGCTTGGATGACTTAACAGCTATGAAACCCACCATTGGTAGACTTACCTTTGTAAACAATTTTCTAAACACATAAAATACCAATCCAATCCAAAAAAACTTTATTTCGGCCACAAAGGCCATAAAAGCAAGAATACAATACAGCAATTATATATCAACAAAAGCAGATCACATTTTAACCACCATAACAGAATAAAATAATCAGATTAAAATATTCACATTATTAATAATTGGTGGAAAATTTCCTACGCTGGAACCATACAGCATTTAAAAAACGTGAAACTGCGAACACAATTGGGGGATGGGTGTCGTATTTTAAAACTCGCAGGGCATTAGCGCAGTCTCTAAAACCAAGGTTCCTACAAATTGATTTTACCCAACGTTTCCTGTGGGTGAGGTACGCAGGGCAAACAAAAAACATATGGATTTCATCCTCCAATTTGTAGCCACATGCTGGGCATGAAATGCTTTTGTTGGTGTCCCATCTAGAAGTAAAAGACCTGAGTGGTAAGGTACCCATTCTAAATTGAACATATAATTTCCTGGCAATGGGAGGGAAAATCAAATCCAAAAATAACTCCCTCCCATAGTTCGGTTTAATCTGAAGGAACTGCTCAGTCAGCCTGCCTATATTTGGATTCATGTGCAAGCGTGTTAGATGGAAATATCTTAATTCTTCAGCAAGATTGGTTTTGGAAACAGATAGACAGGAACCTTCTGGGGTATCCCAGAGTTCCTGGCGACCAATCTTGGAACAAGTATCCCTTATGTGGGTTAACCAGGGAATCTTCATATGTTTAAGTGTGGGCCAGAGTTCCAGAAATTCATCTCTAAAAATTTCCAGGTCTGGGTTAGACCATAATCTCTTCCAATAGTGGACAGACCGTGCCGCCACCACCTCTTCAATAGGAAGCAGTCCCAAATCTAGTCTAATTGGGACCAACGGGGTGCTAGGGGGTAAACTTAATAATTTCCTAATAAAGGAGTTTTCAACCCTCGATAGACTATCTATTTTGGAATGACCCCATAGTTCTGCTCCATAGGTTGAGGCAGGTCTGGCTTGGGTTTTAAAGATTTCTACCACTGGAGCCGCTGGTTTGAAAACCGTGCCGCTAAACAATCTAGCCATACCTCCTGTTGTTTGGGTCAACTTGAGTGTGGAATTAACCTTCTGACCTCCCCAGCCCAGATCTTCTTGGAGTGTAATCCCCAAGTAAGTGAACGTTTTCACCCTTTCAAGGGGGATACCATTCAGAACTAGGCTGGGGCGAGTACGTTTAGGAGGATTGAGGATCATAAATTTCGTTTTGGCTAGGTTGATCTCAAGACCCCTGTCACTACAGAAGTCAACAAAGCCATCTAATATTCGCTGGATTCCCATAGGAGTGCGTGACAACAACAAAGTGTCGTCAGCGAACATTAGGGCAGGAACCTTGCCCGAGGCGAGCCTAGGGACATCAATATCTTTTAGGGCTAAAAGGTGTTTTATAAGCCCATTGATGTATAGACAAAACAACGTAGGCGCTAACACGCATCCTTGTCGGACTCCTCGGCTAACAGGGAAACGTTCAGAGAGTTCACCATACTTCCCACATCTAACCTGAGCGAAGTTGGTCTTGTGTAAATTCTTCAGAACATCTAAAAGATAGGGGGGAACATTGAGCATTTGCAGAACGGCCCAGAGCTTTTCTCTCGGGACCAGATCAAATGCTGACCTTAGGTCAACAAAAATGAGGTAGAGGCTGCCACCCTCTACACTCACAGTCTTCCAGAATATAACCTGGAGACGAAATATCTGATCAAGGGTTGAAGTACCCTTCCTGAAGCCAGCCTGCAAAATGCTCAGAACGTTATTTTCTTCTTCCCAGGCCTGTAATCTGTTCAAAATTATACGCCCGAATAATTTTTGAGTCGTATCAATTAGACTTATCGGGCGATAATTCGAGGGCTGTAAAGGACAGCCTTTTTTGTGAATAGGGACTATCTCAGCACCACGCCAGGTTACTGGCGGATCTGCGCCGTACAAGATGGAGTTAAAAAGGACACATAGGTAAGGAGCCCATACCGTAGGTTCAGACCTAAAAAGGTCGCCTGGGATTTTGTCCAGGCCCGGCGCTTTATTAGGTATGAGCATACAGATGGCATTTTCAACCTCTTTAATTTTAATTCGTGGGATAACTTCAGCACGACAAGCTGTATTGGGGGAAAAGTCAACTGAGGAAGGTAAATTAAAATCCACTATAGAATATAGAGCCCCGAAGTGCCCTTCCCACACTGCGGGGGCTATATTGGAACCCGTGATGGCCTCAGGATCTTTCTTTCCGTTGCTAACAATGGCCCAGAAAGCCCTAAAATCCTTATTCTGTAAAGATACTCTTAGCTCCTCCCACATGTCGTCTTCCCAGGACTTCTTTGCCCTAATGGTCTGTTGTTTATAAAGGGCACGGAGTGATTTAGTTCTGGGTTTATCCTTTGCTTTTATTGCCAGAATCAACTCAGCTTTTAGTTTCCTGCATTCACCTGTATACCAGGATTGCTTATTGACCACAAGTGCCTTAGGAGCCTCTGAACGAGAAAAGACGTCCTGAAGTTTCATAGATAGCTGAGTATGGATAGTAACGGGGCTAGATAAACTTTCCACGGAAGAGCAATCTAGCACAACACCGGCCATTTCATTAAGGCAGGGAAGTACCAATCTATACGTTTCTGCCAGTTTCTCAGGACGCATAAGGATGCTTGACCATTTAACTCTTCGTTTATTATTATGCAGAGTTAAAGATTGCAAAGGAGGAAACACCCCACTGGGATACGTTGAAAATCCCCAATGGTCTGGTTTTAATTTCAGGGTAAGGGCGTTGTGGTCACTATCATCACGAACGACCACTCTGAAGTCTAGGGCCTTATCCCATGATTTTGTATCGATCAGGATATAATCCAAGATCGACAAGTGCCCAGCTCTGTTAAAAGTGGTGTGTCCAGGCTGGTCGGATTTGAATCGGCCATTGCAGGCCCTCAACGATAGGGAGAGGGTAAGAGAAAGAATTTGTAATACTAATGGGGTCCAAGCTCTAACCGTGGGAATCATGGGGTCAGGGATGTTTAAGTGAGTGTCTTCCGCCACAAGGTCATTTTGAAAAGAGAGACTAAGCGGCTCAAACTGGCAATTAAAATCGCCGCCTACTATAACAGAGTAATCTGGATCTAAAGTCAGAATGAAATCATTCAAAGCTGTAATGACCTTAGATTCGCCTCCTCCTGGGGAAGGTCTAGAATAGACATTTAGAAGAACCAAGTGCCTGTTCTCAGGCAGGTCCAGTAGAACACATAAGATGTCATCAGAGCCTGTTTGGAGTTGCCTGGCTTTAGCACCCAGGTGGATTGCAACCCAGGTGCTAAGACCTCCAGAAGGTCTCCCCCTACCACTGGATAGAGCAAGAATGCCAAAAGAGGCAAACCCCTCTCGTTGGTAATTTTCCGTGGCCCATGTCTCTTGTAACAGACAGATATCAAAGGTGTCCATAAAATTACCCCACTCATTGCATATCTGTTTGTTCTTTAGGCCCGCTACGTTCCAGGAGATAAGGTTGACATCAGTCTTAAGCTCTCCTTTGGTAGGGGCATCTATAGTTAGATTTGGGGAATCAGCTATAGTAGGAGGACTAGGGCATAGGACAAAGACATTATCCCCAGTGTGAGGGACAGTAGGGGAGTTCACATAGGACAGGGTCTGTGATGAAATATTAGATACCTCGTCCGTTAGCAGTTTGGTGGTCGCTATAGTAGGATTTGGATATAAAACCGGGCTTGATGGCACCATAGATGTGGTTTTAGGAACTCCCCTGTCTAATTCTCCTTGGGTAGATGATTCAGCGTGGTTCGGCCTACTGGTCAAAGATGGATTTAGGACCAGTCAATCAATCTCGCTAAGACATCTAAATCGATTGTAGTCCCCAAGGTATAGAGAAGGGCCCTGTGGTTCATATCTGGTAATATGCCCACTACAAAATCCATTGCGACCCACCCGTGTCCACCCTTGATCATAGTCATGTTCCTGGTGTCTTCTGGAAGGGGGATAGAAAAAAGCTAGTGGGAGAGTCTTTATTAAAGATTCACACCCCACGTGGGAAGAGTTTAGAATAAAAGAAACAGCACCCTTATCCCTCAGAGTTATAATCACACAATCCCCAATAAAACCTTTCTTAGTATTGCCCACCCATTGAACCCTTCGAACCATCAAGATCTCACCCGAACAATTTGAGGGGAGGGGTCTATGCTTTGTAAGCCAACTCACCACTTTGTTCTTGAGCGATGAGAAGGATTCGATGGTTCCCTCGGTAAGTTTAGGGACTCCCGCTAGAACTACAACAAACGGGGCAGCCTCTGGGGGGAGATTTGGGGGTTGATATACTCCAGTAATAGGAGCATTTCTGGTTATGGTCTGATGCAGGTCTGGCTCTACCCTAGCTAGAGAGTTTTCGTTTATCACAGTAGAAGAGGGAGGGATAGAGCACAAGGGTGCTAAAGTATGTATGGGTAGTTGTGTAGTTGAGGCGCTTGTGCTCTGCGATGCAGCGACATTACCCCGCCCCCTATCAGAAGAAAGTAAAACAGCGGAGGGGTTGGAGTAAGACTCAATTACCCTTGCCAGATTAGCTATTCTATCCTCCAATTGGTCCAATTTAATGCAAAGAGGATCAAGCAAGGATTTTAATAGAGCCTTTACATCTTTGTAGGAGGGTTCAGTGTTTGTGCCCATATTAGTGTTGAAGGTAGGGGTAGCTGAGGAATGAGGGGAGGCCACCTGAACTGGACAAGTAATCATGGTGGATGTAGATTTACTTATAGCGACGGGAGTCGCGCTTGGATTTGTGATACTCTCAGGGACAATATCAGTACGGGGGGGAAGAACTGATGACTTATGCAACTTGTTTCTCTTTATTGGAGGGCCTTTATTCCTCTTAGGAATGGCCCCCTCCCTAACAGCTCTAGAGCGCTTCCTACCTGCCAAAATTTGTTTTGTAGTAGGATTGGAATTGGGGCTTTTCAAAGGCAAACAATCACATGCTTGGATGACTTAACAGCTATGAAACCCACCATTGGTAGACTTACCTTTGTAAACAATTTTCAAAACACATAAAATACCAACTGATGACATAGAGGTGGGCATCCATTAGGCGACTTAAATCCACCTCGGGTCGAACCACTGGACAATAACAACGGTAGGCTAAGTGAATGCAAGACTGAAACAAATTTGCACAACCTGTGCCTATTGTCAGCCCGAACAGAGGAACAGAGACTCTTGCTTGGGGTCACATTCAATCCAATGGGAATGTGTACTTGTCGACAGGCACAAATGTAATGTTTATACGGAAAGAAAGTTCAACTAAACATTACATTACAAAATGTATGCATGGTACAATCTGAAAAGAAGCTTGAGAAAAATGACTTACTTTATAAATGAAATTGTTACTGGCATGATCATTGCACCAGTTAAATCCCCTGTTCTTAAATGCATCGGCTGACATTGATGGTTTTTTCATAGTTACAAGAATTTATGTTTCGAGCCTTTTGTCAAACCACATGCATCTATCTACTCCACTGCAAATCAAAACAAATGCTGATAGCTCTAACTCTCACCAATGCGAGACCGACTGCATTGCAAATGCTTGTTCTGAAGTTTCCAGCCAACGTGAAGAGGGCACAGCAGCATGGTGGACAGTTGTGTGGCAGAGACACTCTGCCTTTTGAGAGAAGCCGGCAGGGAAGATATACTGTTGGCCGGTTTGGGCAGGGCAGCAGAAGGCCTGATCATCCGGTCCAACGAACTTCAAGGGGCATGGCCGTGGCAGTGATGGCCTGCTCACCGCCACATGCCAAATTTGCTAAATCAGGGTAGGCAGGAAATGTGGGGGCCGTGTGGGGCCCTTGGGTGGTCCCCCTGCAGCTGGGGCACTGTCAAGGGAGAGAGGTCACTCGGTTTCACAGCATGCAATGGCGAGGGGTTGGGGGTCCTGAGCAGTGTGGGGCAGAGGAATTTTGAAGAGTGGTGCAGGGTGCGGGGCTGGGGCCGCTGTAGGGGGGCATTCTGGCAGGGTGGGTTTGCTGGGCAGCCCTGCCCTTTTTACTGGGGGGAGAAAGAGCAGGAACTGAAAAGGCCAGGATGGGTGAGGGGGGCAAGGGGTGCCAGCTGGCCACAGCTTGGGTGAGGAAGGTGCAGGGGTTCTGCGAAGAGGCATGCAGGTGTTCAGAAGCAGCCCATCTGGCCTGCAGGTGGCCCATCTTCTGCAGTGGGGCGGGCTTAACTAGAATGGAGTAAGGAGAAAGGTCAGGGGTTCCCCAGTGCAGGCAACAGCCAGGTGAGTGTTTGGGAGGGTTTAGCGGGTAGAAAGGCCCAGCAGGTCAAGCCCCTCAGGGTATACGAGAGGAAGAGAGAGGGTAGTTCGGACACGGCCCTCGGCATGGTGGGGGATGCACACAGTGTTTTTGACTTGGCTGGGGCTAGTGGGCTAGGGATGACCTCCCCAGCAAAGGGGCGAGGTAGGTCTAGTGTTGCCTCTTCTTCAGAAGAGGAGTGGGAACCCAATGATTGGTGGGATGAAGACAACTTTTGTGTTGGAACAGTTGGTGTGAGTGGCACAGAGCGGGCGAGAGGTGAGAGTGAGGAGGTGACTCTGACTACATGGAGGATGAATTGGAAGAAGGGGAGGTAGTGGTTCAAGAGGTTGCCTGAATATGCGAATATAGGTAATGGGCTCACAACGGGGAAAGCTAGAGGGGGGAACTAATGAGTGACCAGTTAGTGTTTTGCTGGTTGGAGAAACAGGGACGTTGGGGAATGTGCAACGCAGAGGATCACAGAACAGAAGAACACTGGCGAGGCAGCAGGCCTTGGAGCGGGTGCTGACTTAAGCCAGGTAAGATGAGTACAGTGGAGTGACCTGCTAAGTTCTCCCTTGGGGGGAGGAAGTGTAGTGAGAGGGCACTGGGTAACGTGGACTGGTCAAGGGAACGACCACTTGTGGTGTCAAAAGGGGTGGATACGGACAGTGGGGAGTTGAGGCAGGACAGTGATTTGCAATTGTGGAAGGGGATTTATGTGGCTTACAGGGGTGTGGGGACAGACAACAGGGCAGGGCAGACAGCCCAGGTCAATATGGAGGTATGGGCTAAAGAGGAGTATTAGTTGGCAAAGAGACCCAGGATACCTGTCAACATTTTTATATACCACAGCGTTTATTGTGAAAAGCTCCAAGAGTAGTGTGTATCTTTGTTTAAGTACATGGATATGATAAGGAAAGCACATATCACATTCAGTGGTTATGCATGGGTACTTCACGATGAGGAATTTCGAGCATGACTGTGGAGCATGCAGAGGGGATTTGGAGCCAAATGGATAATGATCTGTGACTACAAACAATAGGATCGGAGAGGTCCGCAGTCGCTGTGTTTACGGCCAATGAGCTGCCTATATTACAGCAGCACTTTCAAGATCGTCCCACCCACGGGATGTTGGGAACAGCAGGTAGAGGGAAGGCAGGGCAAGGGGGAGCTTGTTGGGCTTTCAACAGAGATTTCTGCAGCAAGGAATATTGCAAATTTAGACATGAGTGTTCCAAGTGCGGGGCCAGACACCCCGTCATACATTGTCGGGGAGACATTTGGGGAATGCAGGTGGCTCAAGGTTTTTTTGCAACCTCAAGGTCAGGGGTGCAGGGGATCACAAGGACCTTCAGGAAAAGGCTCATACTCTCATTAAATTGGAGAGACTGACATTTTGGATACAGTCGTACAAGAACAAGGATGATGCATGGATGTCGTGAAGGGGTTTTCACAATGGTTTTGAATTGGGCTGTCCCAGGTCATCTGCGAGAAGGTGGGCTGAGAACCTGGTCTTCAAACAAACACCCAGGGGTGGTGCAAGACGAGTTGGATAAGGAGGTTCGGGAGGGCAGGATGGCAGGCCCTTTTGACGAATGGCCTGTGAGCAGACTTGTTGTTTTGCACATTGCGGTGTTCCCAAAGAAAGAGGCAGGGGAGTTTAGACTCATGCAACACCTTTTCTGGCCAGAGGACTTCTCAGTGAATAATTATATTTCTGAGGACCTGTCCTCTTCTGTTGCCGTTGCCATAGACCTGGTGATTGTAATAGGGGATGGTGCATACATGGCGAAGAGTGAAATAAAGTTGGCCTTCCACCTTTTGCCTGTGAACCCCAAGAACTTTGAGTTGATGGGAATACACTTCACTGGCACATGGCATGGCCCTGTCCATGGGATGTTTAGTTTCCTGTGCTTTGTTTGAGAAGCTCAGTTCATTTTTGTAATGAGTGTTCACATCTGCTTCGGGAGACAGCACAGTGATGCATTACTTGGACTCTTTCTTTTTTGTAGGCGCAAATGGCTCTGCGGACTGCCAATACATATTGGACAGTTTCAAAGACTGCATGACAGATCTAGGTGTGTCCCTGACAGAAGAAAAGACCTTGGGTTCTGACACCACAATGGTGTTCCTGCGGATTGAGATTAAGGCATGACTTCCAGAGGAAAAGAAGAGGGGAATGATCCTCATTGATACAATGTTGACAAAAGCGAAAGTGTGGGAGTCTTGGCGTTGTTTAGTTGGTCATTACCTCACTACAGGCTTCATTTGAAGTGAGGAGAAAAGGAACGTTTGAGGATGTGGTGTTTTTTCCTGGAGCAGTTCAATTGTATTTCTCAGAAAGGTTTGGGAAAGGTGGAAAAGTGTAATATCCTCATAAATACAGATGCAGCAGGTGGCTCTGCATATGATTTGTACTTGTGTTGCAGGGATTCTGCCCAAAAACAGAACTATGCATAGGATTATCGGACCTTAGTGCATAGGGACAGAGTCATTATACCACCTTCATACCCATGAACCCAGGACCAACTAGCTATGGTGTCTCACTTACTCTCCTACTCCATCACAGAGACACTAGTGATTAGACACCCCAGAACACAACACTCCCAATCTCTCAGGAATCGCGGTTACAAGACACACTCTTTCGCTCTCACTCTTGTACTTATCCACAATAAGATCTGACAGAGACATGAACAAGTTTAAAATATTTATTTTAACTAAGGTACTCTAATATGTAGTATACGTGCCACAACAAGCAGAAAAATGCATAATACAAATACAGTCAGCATAGCAGTTAGTCCGTAAATCATGAAAGGAGATGTCATTATGGAAAGACAGTATAGCCTAACCTCCCTCTTCTTGCCTCGAAGCTGCATTATTATATATTAGAAGATCTCTGGGTTTTGTCTGCAGACCCCATACCTTAGCCTAAAGAGTGTAGATCTACTACATAGATGCAGTCTAGCTCTTCTCTCTGGAAAGATCCCTCTCCAAGTGTGGGCTACCTATTTGTGTATCCCAATAGGACCAAAGTACGTTGTCCCAAACAACAGCTGCTTCGGTATGTTTTGTCTAGGTATTAAGGCCTGGCCGGAACAGAATAACAAGGGGCATTGTTGTTCGACTTTGCTCACAATGTTCAGACTAAATCCCAGGAACCTGCAGAGTGTGAACACAGCGAAAAGTTCTTATGTGAAAACAGCAAAAGAGACATTTGCAAAAATAAAATCATGTAGTAACGTGTGCAGAGCAGCGGACAATCTGCAGCGTGCTCATGCTAACTTAGAGACGACGTCAATGTCCCCATGTGCCGTGTGACACCCTCCCTTTGGTCAGGCTAAAACAGAAGTCAGAGGTAAGCAGAGGCAAAGCGTCTCGGTAGAAGGCCAACAAGCCATACAAATCCAAAATAAAATCATTGTGGGCTAAAACATTAAGCCGAAGCGGAACCCAAAATCATATCCACTCACAGTGTATCTTCTGGGCAAAAAATGATGCGAGAAAAGTGGAATGCCATAAGCTCCAACAGGCTGTCAGAATTTTCAATATTAAAAAGGTATGCCATCCAATTAAGTAATTTGAACGAGCAGACTTGCTCCTCATATACAGAGGCCGTTAGTAGCATATCAGGGTAACCTGCTTTATCTTTGATGAAACACCGATCCAGGAGGTGCTCTGCAGGAGCACAGGTACTCAAGCCTGCCGGTGGTCCAAGTGTAGAATCGTACACATGGCGCATACCCACTGAAAAATCCTGGTCATGGGCCATCAACGGACCCATCAACAGTTCATAATACAGGGCAGCTTGTGATGTATTGGAGAAGCAGACATACAGGGCCCATTGAAAAGTGCCCCGGGGACAGTAGAACACAGGTTGCACACAGGTGAAGTAGGCATAACCGAAGGTCAGCCAGTAGTCGATGTTAAGAGCTTCTAATGGCATTAATCCAAAAAGTTGCAGCATCCGATCACGGTACAGATGCAACTGGTGACGCTTGGCAGCACCACAGGTCGAGCAGCCATTACGGAGCAGCAGAAGAACAAGAATGCCGCAAACCAAAAGGAGCAGCAAGGGAAACCCTTCAAAGAGACTGGAAAAAATACAATGGCTAAAAGCTGGGACTACTCCACAAATAGTCTGAAATGAGGTGACAAGGCTGGATCCCACAAGGCTATAAAAGTGGGCCAGGCCCTCTGTATCAGAAGCATTCAATATTTTGTGAATTAATTCTCCAAAAAGTAGGGGGAGATTCATGTTTAGCAGTGACTGAATCTCACTTGAGGTTCTCGCCAACTGCAATGCGAAGGTCTCACGAGGCAATGTGAGAGCCGCTTCTTGTTGAAACAATAGCGCTTTGAGTCTACTTAGCTTATTTAAATCTGTTTTCAAAATCCCGTGTGGGGGTGGAAAGAGAACATTGCTACAGCATGTAACATGTTGTGAAACTCAGTGATGGGCAAACATCCTCAGAGTTGCTGTATATGGGATGCCTGCCCGTAAGCCACAGCAGTTGTGGTTATTTAGGAAAAGATAACTACTGTTAGAAAGTAGAATAAGTGTGGGAATAATTGATGGGACCGGGGTCCCTTTTAAAAAGCAAGCCAAATTAGGGGCCAAAATGTTGCAGACACCGTGAAGTTTTACTTGTTTACGGGAAACAACCTTTACAACACAACCATTACATTGCACTACATTTACAACACAGTCATTGCATCGCAACATCCTTTACAACGCATGTCACTGCAACGCAGGCATTACATTGCCTGTCATTACATCGCATACCATTACAACGCATACCCCTACACTATCCAACACTTACCCTACTGTTGCACCCCCTGGAGTTAGAATAGTAATGTTTACCCCTACACTATCCAACACTTACCCTACTGTTACACCCCCTGGAGTTACAAAAGTAATTTTTACCCCTACACTATCCAACACTTACACTACTGTTGCACCCCCTGGAGTTAGAATAGTAATTTTCATCCCTACACTATCCAACACTTGCCTTAAATGCAATGTAATGGTATGAGTTGTAAAGGTATGCGTTGTAAAGGTATAATGAGATGTAATGGAATGCATTGTAAATGTAGTAAAAATGTCGTTGTAGTGGTATGCGATGTAAATGTATGCGTTGTAAAGGATGTTACGATGTAAAAACTGTGTTGTAAAGACATGCGTTGTAAATGTATGCATTGTAACATCATACATTCCTTGTTTACAGACCAGGGAGTGTCCTACTCTAGAATCACAATCCTCCCCTGTAAGGAAGACCTCCTTATCCGCTTGCTGACAAGGAAACACGAAAGGCAAGGACCGTAATTCATAAATATAGCTACTACCAAGGGGTTCATAGCTACCTACTGGATAGTGTTTCATGCAGGCCATAAACTGGAACAGTGAGGTGGGCAATGAAATAGCCCCATGTATTAGCCACACAGCTGAATCAGTTTCTGCCACAGAAACGGTAACTGTTCTAGTTTTTCAATATGTAACCTTGTTTATGTTGCATTTTTCAGTGACATCAGTTTCTGTTAATCTGTCAAATCAAATGGTAAACCTAGTGTGGAAGCATTCAGGCAATCCCATGGTACCTTCCCACTTTTAAGAGTTTGCAAGGTCCAAACAAATTGCATAACAGAGCGGAGCTGATTTTGACCATGATACAAAACAGACACTTCACTTTGAACAATGTCAATTACAGATGATACAATATTATTCAAAGTATATATATGTTGTATCTTGACTCTAATGTTATTCTTGCACTGCCAATGGAATCTTGTTGGTAGTCAAATACACACAGTTGGCTGGGCTGAGCAGCATGCTAGCTGCTCCTGGTGGGGTCCATATTGGGACTTGATCTGGTCTTGATTCAGTCTTCTTGTGAACTTGTAACTATCTTGAATAAACCTCTCTGAACCACTTCTACCTGTGTGGACTTGAACACTACAATTTTTGGCGTCGATCCTGAAACGAACCTGCATCTATCACCTCATCAAACCTCAAGCAACATTAATGTACAAATCAACTCAAGTTAAGCTAAAGCAACTGGCATCCCTGACCCCACCAGGGGCCTCTACATCAGTCGCCCTCAGCAGTTTGCCAGTTGTTTCTTGTGCATCTGGTGAAGTGCTACTTCAGGAGCTGCCCATCCAATCTTGGGTGTCTACTCTCCAGAGTCTACGTGTTTTGCGCTCTGCCTTCAGTCAGGGTTAACCTGTATTACTGTCTACAGTGCCACACATCGACGTCTACTGTCTGGTGAAGAAGTGCGCTTTATCATGTGTGCGCCAGCCAAGCTCTGAAGGAGACTATCTCAATGCCAGTCTCCCTTCTGGTGGACTGAGTTATTCCACGTACTTGTACTTTCGAGGGGACCTGCCTATAAGTCTACTCTTAGCTGAACATGAGCTACAGTCTCTGGTTTAGACAATGTTACCGTGAACAAGTCTAGTCTGCCAGTCAGAGCGGCATTTTGGTGAGCCAGTGTACTTGTTTGGTGCGACTGAGACTGAGACTCTGCCTTAACTCGTGATTAGGGGCGTTTTATGTTTGTATTTTTGGATGCTTCAGGGGTTTGGCGCTGTGACTTGGCAGTTGAATCACTGCTTTTCAAAAATCGCACAAGCCCTCCACCGCACGCACCCTCCATACCTGCAGGGGCACCGTGGCTCCTTTATGACTCTGCATTCCTCGCGGCACCTTTATGACATTCTCATGGCTCCTCTGTGCCTTGACTTCCCGTCTACGCGGTGTTTGAGCTGCTTATCAACCTGTTGGAGCACGTCTGCAACCGTTAGGCAGTCGGCATGTCGTCTCTTGCGTGCCGCCATTTTTTGTTTGGCAACACGGAGCGAGCCTCACTGTGTCCACTGCTCAATATTGTTTTCTTGCCAACTGAGTCTCGCTTTGCCAACCACACACATGTCAAGTATGACTTTTTCAATAACATTTTTCGAAGGGTGCCAGTTGACAGAAGCACCGTCGTGTTCTACGTAACGTCTCTTCTCTTGCTTCCTTTGTGTTCAAGTTCTAGTTCACGTACTTTTATTGCAACCTCCATGTTGTCGTTGGAAGCGCTGGAGCACAATTGAAGAACTTTCGGAAGCGGAGTTGGGGACTTCAACTGATGCTTCCTTTTACATTCTACCTGGAATTGTGCCTCTGTAAAATTTGTTCACCATGTGTTTGTGCATATAGTGTTTTAATTTACAGTTTAAAGCTCTTATTCCCCATCTGCAGTGTTTGCGATTACAGTGTTTTTGCGCTTTTCTAGTGCGTATGTCAGGGGATTTCATTTCTTCTAACTTGTACTCACATGTGTGGTTTACTACTTTCAGCTTGTGTTTTACTGCCAGACATCGTTACATTTCGTTCCACTACGCAAGTGTATTTGTTTCTTTCTAGCTCGGGTGAGTAGTCGCTCACTGGTATTTGTACTGATTAGTACATTCTTAATATCCTTTGTGGGATCATACATGTTTTCTATTTTCTTTTTCAGAATTGTTCATGGGCCCTAGGTATACACCATGTAGGTACACGCTATAATGGTACAGGCCGTGAAGAGTCCATTGTTTCCTTACTGTCTCATGCATGCTTTTAGTTTCCCTATATGGGAATCGCAGTGGGTCTTACTCCCATCTGTTCATTGTACATTTGTACACATCTCACATGTGCACAACTATGTTCTGTCTTCCTCCTGGAAGCTGTGCAAGGGTTTCAGTCCCTTTCTCATTATTATATGGGTTCCTACCCATATCTGTTTGTTGACATCGCTCAACCTCTCTTAGTTTTGGGGGTCTTACACCCATCTGTTCATTGTATATTTGTACACTTCTCACATGTGCACAACTATTTTCTGTCTTCCTCCTGGGAGCTATGCGAGGGTTTCAGTCCTTTTCACATTATTATATGGGTTCCTACCCATATCTGTTAGTTGACATCACTCAACCTCTCTTAGTTTTGGGGGTCTTACTCCCATCTGTTCATTGTATATTTGTACAAGTCTCACATGTGAACAACTATGTTCTGTCTTCCTCTTGGGAGCTATACGAAGGTTTCAGTCCTTTTCGCATTATTATATGGGTTCCTACCCATATCTGTTTGTTGACATCACTCAACCTCTCTTAGTTTTCACAATGTCAAAATTACAAGGACTATGGTTTCTATGGGTCTTAGTCCCATCTGTTACTGCTTTAATCCCTTGTCTTTGAAGGGTTTGCTTTTGGGGTTATAGTCCTCCCCAACCTCGCATATAGCTATGTACTCATTTTATTGAACTTTCTATTATTAATATACACTGTTGTTTTTATATTATATTTTGTTATTATGTATTGATGATGGTGCTTGACTTGGGTGAGGATTATCCTTTAACTTTTCCTCATCTTCCTTGTTTTCTTTCGTCATTTCTGTTCCTTTTGTGATGTTTTCTCCTGATGCCTCGTGTGGATTCTGAACTTTCCTCTGCTTTTCTGCCATGTTTTCTTTCTCTGTGTATTCCACATCATATAGTCCAGAGTTTTGTTGGTTCATTCCTCTCCTGCCTTCTTACATTCCTGTTCTGGCCAGTGGGTATGTTTTGGGGCAGTTGTTCGTGGTTCCTTTTCTCCACTTCTCTGATGATGTTTTTTTGTTCCTTTGCTTTTGTGTACAGAAGGGAGGATGGTTCCTATGTCTTGGTTTGCCTCTCTTCTTTGCTTCTCTCATCCTTTTCTGTTGTTCTTGTCTTTCAATGGTTTCGTGTATCTTATTTCCTCTGTTTTCTTTGTTTCTCCTCATCCTCGTTCTTCTATCTTGTTCTCTCACTGTTTTTTTATATATAGAAGAAAGGGCGATATGTTGTATCTTGACTCTAATGTTATTCTTGCACTGCCAATGGAATCTTTCTGTAATGACATAACATGGAATGTTGGGAGTCAAATGCACACAGTTGGCTGGGCTGAGCAGAATGCTGGCTGCTCCTGGTGGGGTCCTTATTGGGACTTGATCTGGTCCTGATTCAGACTTCTTGTGAACTTGTAACTATCTTGAATAAACCTCTCTGGTCCACTTCTACCTGTGTGGACTTGATCACTACAATATACGAGAAGGAACAGTTTTAATGCTGTTATCAACTACAGCAAGAACTTTTTCTAAATATCTTGATCTATTTTGACGTAGGCGTACCACAGCTTTCATCTGTGACAGCTTCCAAAATTCATTATATGCTGCATAAACAAAATATTTAGTGCAAGGGGATTTTGGGCCCAAAAGGAAATCAGCAAGGTCGATGTCACCTGACAAAAGGGAAAGATGTTGTTTCACAGGCGACAGTGTGGAATTTTCCAACCATTGTTGACATAATTTAACAACAGAATATGTGGTAGCTGTATGAGAATGTGGAAAACGAGGATCAGGTGTATCTACTTTGTGTAAACCTGTTTGCGGCATTAGTAGAATATAATTGACAAGCATTGATGCTCGTTGGCCCCAGTAACCAACCCAAAGGGTCAATTTTGGAAGAATTAAGAGTTCTGTTTTGAAACATAACAGTCAGATCCTCAATTGTGTAATTGTTATCTGTATGCCATGTGTCATAGGCAGCCAAAGACGGAATGGAGGGAGTATTCAAATTTTTAGCAGTGGCTAAACCAAAACAAGTAGTTTGCTGAACCGTCTGATTTAAAAATATGACCTGACCTGAGATGGTATTAAACATGCACGATGCAAAGATTCAGTGCCCCACACTTGCCAATCTTTTGTACCCCAAATGGATTTTAAATCAATCGTATCCTTCCAGTAATCATAGCCCTTCGGGGACAAATTGGTTATGAAGGATGAGGAATAGACTAATTTGGTGTGGATTGGCATGAAATTAGTGCGGGTAGGCAAATTCAATTTGTAAAAAATAAGACACCGGGTCAGATAGATTATAACCAGTAAAATATACAAATTTATTTCTCAAAGTATTTGAGCTCCCCTGTAATGGTGTTGGGCAATGCTCCTATTGTGTATAATTGAAATGTGATCTCTGAGTATCAGTTTTGTGTAAGAAATTATGGCCATAATGTTGATAACGGAATAAATCAGCATAATTTGCAGAATTTAAATACAGATCTTCAACGTCAAAAACAGTATATTTCAAATCAGAAAACAGTGAATAATCTGCTTTGACATCACAGTCATCGGAGTGTATCCCAGGCAGAACAACATCACCTAACGAAACTCAGAATACATATGGAATTTGCAAAGTTTTCATAGGACCATAGACATTGAATGGTACCTTCTCCCAAATGACACCATCAACATTTGGGAAAGCTGAAATATTAGCTAGAAAGATTTTTAGAACTAAACAAAAAACCTTAGACAAGAGACTTTTGTTGATTAAATCAATCAATTTTTAAATATATTTTGTATATAGTTGACCTTCTAGTTTATAGATCAATCGCAAATTTAGGAAAGAAACTCGGTGGACAATACTGTGCTATCTTTACGAACCATCACATTCAGTCATTCAATTCAATTCAACTCATTTATACTCATTCATACATACATCCATTCAACATACAAAACGATTCATTCATCAAGTATAAAAAACATTTATAAGAAGACCACAGAAGAATAGAGACTAAACACTTTTGTCTGACAATTTTGACTGTCTATTTAGATTAAATCGGAATTCTTGTGGCCAAAAAAGAAAGGTCTACGCGTTTCGAGTCCCCATAATTACTAGGGCTCTCATCAGGACCTGTTGTGCTCTAATATGTGGAAAATAGATCAGCCGATCTAAATCACAGATAATTATGATGTTAGCTTTCGTCTTGTTTTGATAAGCAGGAGCGGATGTATAGTCAGGGCTGAGGGCAGTAGGGCAAGCAAGTCTCTTTGTATGCTTCAAGAGTAAAGTCTTACGAACCGCGAGACTGAGAGGACGAAGCAAATTGGATTCCCAAGAGTTCCGTATACGACAAACAAACTACAGCGAGTCCCTTCGATTCACCCCTGTGACTCCGCCTCCAAGAGCTTCGGCACAAAGAAATAAACTCATTCAAACGAGTCCACCAGATTTTTTTCCCGTGACTTTACTCTTGAAGCATACAAATAGACAGTCAATATTGTCAGACAAAAGTGTTTAGTCTCTATTCTTCTGTGGTCTTCCTATAAATGTTTTTTATACTTGATGAATGAATCGTTTTGTATGTTGAATGGATGTATGTATGAATGAGTATAAATGAGTTGAATTGAATTGAATGACTGAATGTGATGGTTCGTAAAGATAGCACAGTATTGTCCACCGAGTTTCTTTCCTAAATTTGCGATTGATCTATAAACTAGAAGGTCAACTATATACAAAATATATTAAAAAATTGATTGATTTAATCAACAAAAGTCTCTTGTCTAAGGTTTTTTGTTTAGTTCTAAAAATCTTTCTCACAATCGATTGAGAAAAAAGTTCTTTGCAGTACTAGCATTCTGTCGTTACTTATATAGTCTGGCTCAGCTTTACTGGCATAGCCAAAACCCAGTCTCGTCATTGGAAATATTAGCTAGGGCTTGATCTCTTTTCATTTTATGAGTTGAAGTGTGAGGCGCCAGAAGTCCGCCAACCAAGTCTACAGCAGAACGTTCAGGTAAGTAATGGTCATTAATCAGTAGGAGAAAAACAGTCATGAATCCAATCCACATGAAGAGAAACTCCATTGTCAGCACAATCCAGATATATGACCATGGCGGGACCTGGTAAGTTCTTTTTAACCAGGAGAACAAAACACATATCAGTGTAAGGGTCAGTGTCACAGACGAAGAAAACAGAGATGAATCGGAAGAAAAGTTATCTTAGTGTACATAGCAACCACTGGAACCTAGCTGAAACAACGGTGGCCGTTCTCCATTGAAAGGTGAATGAGTAGTACTTTCAGGAATGTTAACTATAATCTCGATTGGTAGGAAAGCATACTCATTTTCCTCAGTTGTAGACATAGAAGTTAAAACAGGGAACAAATCAATTGAAGACTCCATCTCCCTCTCGATTTGTTGGGGAGTTATCGGGGAAACAAAGGTCACTGGATGAAGTGAATCATCCCGGTGCGGAATGCTTGTAGGCATACTATTTAGTATCGGCCATATGGTGTAACTTGACATGTTCGATTGAAATGTACCGATTCTCCTTGGGACCAGGTAGCAGAGGTAAAATCACAGTATGGGTGCCTTTCAAACCAAGGACTGGACTGGTGCAAGGTACGATGGACCGTATTCTTTCTTGTTCTCCACCTTCTCTCGGACCAGATCACCAATGTTAGGAAGCCAGCCAGAAACTGAAATCAGCACCGCTGCATCCATGGAAGAGGGCAAATGATCTTTCGCCAGCGTGTCACAGGTCTTTTGTAGATCCTGTAACATAGCACAATGGTTATCTACATCACACGTTGCAGCAGCCGCCACAACGTCTAGACCATCAAGGTCTGGCACAAACATTTTAATGCCAAAGAGCAATTCGTATGGGGTCCGCCCACCGAGAGATCTTCGAGTGCACGTTGGACCCCATAAAGATGCGTTATCCAGCCCCTACCAGTACCTAATACCCTAGCTGTCAAAGGGTGTTTCAAGTCACGGTTCATCCACTCCACAACAGAATTGCCCTCAGGCTGATATGGAGACAGGAATTGCACCTGCTCCCCGAAAAACTTCATCGCATCCGGGTAAGCCTTAGAGGCAAAAGCTGGACCTAGGTCTGAATGGAAGGTGCCACAGGCAAAGGTCCCCACAAAGACACGCAAATCTTTTATAACAGTTCGAGCGTCAGCCCTGCGTTGTGGCCAAACTCAAAGGAATCTCCCTTATGAATCCACTGCATCCAAGATATATATAAAAGCATTATCAGATGTTAAAGGACCGCAGTGATCAAGATAAATACAACCAAATGGTTGATTTGAAATGTAGAGTTGAGTATGTGGTGGACGTGACATAGTCGAAGGGTTAATCTGTTGACAAATGTCACAGAGAAGAACATATTTACACGTTTGCTGGTATAAGACACGCTACCAAAAACGTTGCTGTAAAAACGAAATAGTTGCAGTTATGCCTGCATGGGCAGAAGCCACGCCTTTATGCACAGCCACGATCAAAGGGAATTAGCAGATCACCAATGATGGAATAGTTACAAATGGAATTTGATCAGATGTTAAGTGTTAGGTGTTACGAGAAGGGAACCTTTGGGGTAACGGCATTCCATCCTTCATAGCAGCAATAGCTGCCAGAATATCATTATCAATTTTAGTCATAGACCTAGTAATTGCTGCTACTGAGCATGTGGCTACTGCTGATTTGGCTGCCTCATCAGCCAGTGAATTATCAACAGTGTGTGCTACCACACCCTGGTGGCCCAATGTATGGATAACATGTGTGAGCGGCAAACGTTCCTTAAGAGCGGCCACTTTGACCCAAAGCGTTGTATGCTTAATTGCGCTACCTTTAGAATCACAAAAATATTTTATTTTGTCCAGAAGAACAAGTTGTCATTGAAGGATTGGACACAGTAAAATTGAATCGCACACAAAAGGGCGTCGGGACTTCAGGATCAGCAAACTCAAGAGCCAAAACCAAAGCACGTAACTTGGCCAGTCGTGCCCTGCAATCCCCAAGGGATTGTGTGTGCACCCAGGAGGATTTGAAATCACCATATACTATCGTGCCTGCCACAATTGCGCAGCCTGCTGAATAAGCATGCTTAGAACCAGTGGCTGGCTGTGCAGACCCATTAGTGTAAATAATACATTTGGGATATTGATCAAGGCCTGATGAAGTCCCACAGGGGCGAAATGCGTTGGCTGGGCCGAATGGATTGTTTCTGTCAAATTGGCATTTTTTGAATAAAATTGGAAACAAAGCAAATCGCAAGACTCCTGGATAACATTTATTCTTCACATCATGACTACCTGATCTATTGCTGGAGAACAGTTTAACCATCTGTTGTTTTTGTAACAGATAACCCTGTATAGAATTGAATGCTCCTTTTCATTTGCTCTAATATGCAGTTTACGTGCCACAACAAGCAGAAAAAGGCATGAAACAAATATGGTCAGCATAGCAGTTAGTCCGTAAATCATGAAAGGAGATGTCATTATGGAAACACAGTATAGCTTAACCTCCCTCCCCTTGCCTAGAAGCTGAATTATTATATATTAGAAGATCTCTTGGTTTAGCCTGAAGACCCCATACCTTAGCCTATAGAGCATGGGTACTCACAAACATTTTCCCGTGGGCCGAAAAGTTTGGTCTTTGGTGTGACCGACGGGCGCACTGATGCCAGCGGGGGAGGGGGAGGTGTAAAGTGGGTGTAGGGGAAGCAAACTTCTGAATGCACTGATATCACTTGATTTACTAGGGTGAAATGGATCTATAGGTCAATGACAAACACTTTTTGAATTTTGAAAAGACTATCATATTTTTACATATTTGCTGTCTTTAAAAATGAAGGTGTTCCTAAAGTTAAGGGCCTAGTTACTTACTTTTGTTTAACAGCAATCGATCTTTAAATAAGTGCTTGCTGTATAGTTAAAAAAATCTTTTATGTTAATGCTGAGTCGAGTAAACAGCTGCCTAGTGCAGCTGCGTCTCAGGGGGCTGCATGTAAATGTCAGGACTTTGAGTATAACTGCTATAGAGTGTAGATATACATCATAGGTGCTGTCTAGCTCTTCACTCTGGAAAGATCCCTCTCCAAGTGTGTGCTACCTCTTCGTGTATCCCAATAAGACCAAAGTAAGTTGTTCCAAACAACAGCTGCATCAGTATGTTTTATCTAGGTGCTAAGGCCTGGCTAGAACAGAATAACAAGGGGCATTGTTGTTCGACCTTGCTCACAATGTTCAGACTAAATCCCAGGAACCTGCAGAGTGTGAACACAGCAATAGGTTCTCATGTGAAAACGTCAAAAGAGACATTTGCTAAAATAAAGTCATGTAGTCATGTGCACAAATATCGAGTAATAAATACCGTGGTACAGAAATATCGACATTAAGAATATCGTGGTCAAGAATATCGATTTAAGGTAAGTATTATCGATTTTAAAACTATCGAAGTGTTTAATATCATGTGCAAAAATATAGTTGTTAAAAATATTGTTTTTTTAATTATTATGTATTTCAGTATATATTTTATATATATGTGATGTATGGTTTTTTTGTATAAGAATTGTTTGTATTTTAATACATGTGTTACATTTTTTGTAGTTATTAATTCTTTTGTATTTTAATTTTGCGTTTTTAGTTTGTGAGATTATAGGGGAATAGGGTGGGAAGTGATTTAATTATATTAAAATAATTGATTACTATTTTATTTATTAATATTTGTTTAATTGAGATTTTATAGTTTTAAATGTGTAAAGTAATTTATTATTAATTAATTAATAATTGGTTGTTAATTAATTTTTATGAATTAAGTGTTAATTAATTATGGTAATTGTGGAATTAAGTTTAGTGGTGTGTTGTGGTGTTTATAGGTGTAAAGGGTGAGAAGTATTTTTTTTAAATGTATGAATTAATAATTGGTTGTTAATTAATTTTAATTAATTAATTGGTAATTAATTATGGTATTTGTGTAATTATTTTAGGTGTGTGTCTTGGGGTTTATAGAGGTTAAGGGTGTTAATTAGTTTATTTATTTTTTATTATGAATTTTTTGTAAATTGATATTAATTAAATTAATTAGAATGTTATTATTGTAATTGTGTAATTAATTTTAGGTGTATGTTGTGGTGTTTATAGGAGTGAAGGGTGGGAAGTAATTTGTGTTTAATTAATGAATATATAGTTGTTGATTAATGTTAATTATTTGATATTTATTTTGGGTAATTGTTTATTTTTGTGTGTTTTGTTTCTATTTTTAACCCCTTCGCTGCCGGGCCTTTTCCCCCTCCTGTGCCACGCCTTTTTTTGGCTATTTGGGGTAGTGCGCGCTGAGGCCCCTGTAACTTTTTGACCACATAAGGTATCCACGCCAAATTTGCGTCCTTTTCTTCCAACATCATGGGGATTCTGAAGGTACTCAGGGTTAGTGGATTCCCCTGGAGGGGTCACAGAAATGAGCCACAATACAGCAAAATTTAGTTTTTTTGGGGAAAATGGGAAAAACGGGCTGCAAATGAAAGCATCTGGGTTTTTCCCTGCAAATGTTATCAAAAAAGGGTTTGTGGGGCTGAAATCACCATTTTCCCAGCTTTTAGGGGATACCGGACTTTTGTCAAAAATCCCTGGCCCCTACTCTGCCCGAAGGGGCAGATTAGGGACCAATGCCCCATCTGCCCCCGGGGGGGCATAAAGACTGTAATAATTGGGGCGGTGGGGTGGGGGCATGGGCCTGCCCGTTTTGGGCAGCCCCCACCCCTATTTTTTTTTTTTTTAATTCGCTGGTTTCTAGTGGTCCTTTTGCCCCCCCGGGGGGGCAGATTGGTGGCCAATGCCCCATCTGCCACCCAGGGGGGTCAGAAAGGCTGTAATGGTGGTGGGTGGGTGGGGGCATTGGCGTGCCCATTTCAGGCAGCCCCCACCCTAAAAAAAAAGTGAAAAGAAATCCCTGGTGTATAGTGGGCTTTCTGCCCCCCGAAGGGGCAGATTAGGGGCCAATGCCCCATCTGCCCTCCAGGGGGGGCAGAAAGACTGTGATAATTGGGGGTTGGGTTGGGGGCATGGGCCTGCCCTTTTTGGGCGGCCCCCACCCCTATTTTTTTTTTTTTTAATTCCCTGGTGTCTAGTGGGCTTTTTGCCCCCAGGGGGGGGGGGCAAATTGGGGGCTACTGCCCCCATCTGGGGGGCAAAAAGACTAAATTATGCCAAAATTATTTGGGGGAGCAAAGGCCCTTGCCCAAGGGGCCGCTCCCCCCTCCCTGGTGTCTAGTGGGTGGATCCCTGCTTGGGGATCGCCCTCCTGTGGTGATCCCCAAGCAGGGATCCACTGGGGAAGATTCTCCCCTTTCCAACGATACCTCTCCCATCTTTCTACGTGCTCAGGGGGCTGAGATAGCCCCCTGAGCACGTACAAAGTGAAACTGAAATGAGCCTCTTGGCTCTTTTCAGTTTCAGTTTCAGTGTAATGACGTTGGCACGACGTGGGCGCCGATCGTCATTACAGTGAAAGCAGGGGGGGGGCCTCGGGAGCTGGGGAAGCTGTTCCCCAGCTCCCGAGGCTATTTTCAGTAAAAGGGAATCCCTCTGGTGCCCGCACCAGAGGGATTCCCCAGGGAATGCCTCATGACGAGCTGGACTCGTCATGGGCACAGCGTGACTGTGCTCCATGACGAGTCCAGCTCGTCATGGGCACAGAAGGGGTTAAAGGGGTAAAGGGTGGGTATTAAATACATTTTAATGACTTCATTATTAGTTGCTAATAGTAAAAGTTTTTAATTTAAAAATAAGTTTTAATTGTGTTTTATAATTTTATAGTTTAATTTAGGTGTATGATGTGGATATTATAGTGTTAAAGTGTGTATAGTCAATTAATGTTTATTCATTTTTAAGGAATATCTATTTTTTTAATTGATTATTAATTATGTTAACTATGGAAGTGAATTTAATTTAAAATGTTGAAGTGTTTTCTTTTTGGTGTGGTGTTATAGGGTAGGAAAATAAATACATTTATGTATTAATTTTTTGGTAAATATTTTCTAGATTAATATTATTTTAAAATTTATTTAATATTTTATATTATATAATATTTGTAGGTTTTTGTTATATGTAATTAATATTATAGTATGTTTTCATTTTACTATATTATTTTTATGATTTTGTTTAAATTTATATATATAAATATATATATATATATATATACTTGTTACCCCTCCGCTATCAAGCATTTTCCCTACTTTTGCACTCACTGGAGAGGAATAGTTAATTGTATCCCTCCACTATCCAACACTTTCTCTACTGTTGCACTCATTGGAGTGGAAATAGTAATTTTAACCCCTCTGCTATTCAACACTTTCCCTACTGTTGCACTCACCGGAGTGGAAATAAACCTTTTTACCCCTCCGCTATCCAACACTTATACTTCTGTTGCATTCAGTGGAGTGGGAATAGTAATTTTTACCCCTCCGCTATCCAACATTTTCCCTACTGTTGCTCTCACTGGAGTGGGAATAGTACATTTTACCCCTCCACTATCCAATACTTTCCATACTGTGGCTCTCACGGGAGCGGGAATCGTAATTTTGACCCCTCTGCTATCCAAACCTTTCCCTACTGTTCCTCTCACTGGAGTGGGAATAGTTATTTTTGCCCCTTTGCCATCCAACACTTTCCGTACTGTTTTTTAGGTTTAAATATTTTTTACTAGTTTAATGTTTTAATTTGTTATAGATTTTTTTTATTTTAAATCATTAATATATATATTTTTTATTATTATTGTAAACTTTTAACATTAATTAAAAATAATTGTTTATTAATTGTTTTAAACCAAAATATATGGATAAATTATTATGTTTGTGTGTTTATTTTTTTATTAAGTTTGTTTGTTATATTTTATTAAAATGTATATACAATTTATTTTATTTTGTTAAAATTATACTTGGGGGCTGATTCCGATACCGGGTCGGACAGCTGTCCGTAGCCTTACTGTGCGACCGACACGTACCCATAGCCGGTCCATCCTGTAGAGTAAGTACGATGCGCAAAACTGCCAAAAACACGACTGACACGTAGGCTGTGATTCAAGCTCCATTCCCCGTCCGAGCCGTAACTCCTAACGCTGAACAGAGTCGCCCGGAAGCAGTATCCATAGCAGTTTCCGGCATGACAAGTACAATGCGTACTTCCTAGGCGCCGAACGGGTCGCCACTAATGGGACGTCACAGCATCCGGAAAACATGCATATCAGCTACGATTCGCGCCACAACTCAATCCACGGCTACGAGACGGAGCAGCTTGCAGCGGCTACGAGACGGAGCAACAAGCAGTGTGTACGACACAAACACATCATGAATCGCATCGCGCAGGTCATACCAGTACTCTACATCTATGACCGGATCAGGAACTGACGCCGACGGCGCAGGCGGTAAGTCAGACATCTACCACATAAACAAACGACATGTACCCGCAAAATGGCACACACACACAGGGGATGCACATCTTGGCCACTAACAACAGCCCACCATAGGGGTTGCATGGCCAGCACCACTAACACCCCCACCCATAGGGGACCTGTTGCCCATCACTACTGCCACCCCCAGCCATAGGGCTCATGTTGCCCATCACCCCTGCCACTCACACCCATAGGGCACATGTTGCCCATCACTACTGCCACCCCCAGCCATAGGGCTTATGTTGCCCATCACTACTGCCACCCCCAGACATAGGGGACCTGTTGCCCATCACTACTGCCACCCCCACCCATAGGGACTTTGTTGCCCATCACTCCTGCCACCCCCACTCATAGGGACTATGTTGCCCATCACTACTGCCACCCCCAGCCATAGGGCTTATGTTGCCCATCACTACTGCCACCCCAGCCATAGGGGACCTGTTGCCCATCACTACTGCCACCCCCAGACATAGGGGACCTGTTGCCCATCACTACTGCCACCCCCACCCATAGGGACTATGTTGCCCAGCACTCCTGCCACCCCCACTCATAGGGGACCTGTTGCCCATCACTCCTGCCACCCCCACTCATAGGGACTATGTTGCCCATCACTACTGCCACCCCCAGCCATAGGGCTTATGTTGCCCATCACTAATGCCACCCCCAGCCATAGGGGACCTGTTGCCCATCACTACTGCCACCCCCACCCATAGGGACTATGTTGCCCAGCACTCCTGCCACCCCCACTCATAGGGGACCTGTTGCCCATCACTACTGCCACCCCCAGACATAGGGGACCTGTTGCCGATCACTACTGCCACCCCCAGCCATAGGGCTTATGTTGCCCATCACTACTGCCATTCCCAGACATAGGGGACCTGTTGCCCATCACTACTGCCACCCCCACCCATAGGGACTATGTTGCCCATCACTACTGCCACCCACACCCATAGGGCGTATGTTGTCCATCACCCCTGCCATCCCCAGCCATAGGATGGTTGATGAGCCACACATCCAACATACTCCAACATCTTGGTGTCGATCACGATCCGGTAAAAAAAATTCCCGTACGACTCGTATCCTGTCTTTTTACCGTACGAATCGTACAAGTGCCGTACAAACTGGCAATCACGACTCGCATGGTAAAAAGCCCATACGAGTCGCATTGGGAATAATTCCCCACACGTCCTCGGGTCGGAAAAAGTGTCCGACACGTCCTCGGACGATTTACCGTACAAACGTGAAAAGCGAAGTCCGACCGGGGAATCACGATCCGTCCCGGGCGTCCGAATGTACAACCGTATGGTTAAAAGACCGTCCGCAGCGAACTCCAATAGCAACCATGGAGACGTCCAAACAGGTGCCCGGTACGCGCCGTACCCCCCCCCAGCCCCCGCATGTACGCGCCGTACCCCCCCAGCCCCCGCATGTACGCGCCGTACCCCCCAGCCCCCGCATGTACGCGCCGTACCCCCCGTGTATGTACACCCGTGTACGTGTCGAGCCCCCCGTGTATGTACACCCGTGTACATGTCGAACCCCCCCGTGTATGTACACCCGTGTACGTGTCGAACCCCCCCGTGTATGTACACCCGAGTACGCGTCGAACTGTACGTGTCGAACCCCCCGTGTATGTACACCCGTGTACGTGTCGAACCCCCCTGTGTATGTACACCCGAGTACGTGTCGAACCCCCCGTGTATGTACACCTGTGTACGTGTCGAACCCCCCCGTGTATGTACACCCGTGTACGTTCGAGTCGTACCCCCACCCATGTATGTACGGTGCGTACCCCCACGGGTGGGGGTACGACTCGAACGTACACGGGTGTACATACACGGGGTGGTTCGACACGTACAGTTCGACGCATACTCGGGTGTACATACACGGGGGGGTTCGACACGTACACGGGTGTACATACACGGGGGGGTTCGACATGTACACGGGTGTACATACACGGGGGGTTCGACACGTACACAGGTGTACATACACGGGGGGTTCGACACGTACACGGGTGTACATACACGGGGGTTCGACACGTACACGGGTGTACATACACGGGGGGGTACGGCGCGTACATGCGGGGGGGGTACGGCACGTACATGCGGGGGCTGGGGGGGGTATGTTGCTTACCGGGCCACCTACTCTGGTCGTTTCGCACCGTACTTCGCTTTTCCGGCACTTTTTGGGTGCCGTAAAAATATTGCCGTCCGGACTTCTGTCGGTTCGAATCATACTTCCTGGGTCGTGAAACGCGGCCTGAGAGCGTCCCGACGTCACGTCGGCGCATTCCCCGGATCCCATTTGTATGTATCTTTTCGTCGGTCGGTGTTTTGTACGACTCGTACGGAAATGGTGTTTCCGTGCGAATCGTACTTGCATGTTTGTAAAGTTTTGCGACCGGGTACGAGTCGGACGGAAAAAAGCCTCCGTCCGACGGTTCGTACCCGGTTTTTGCCGGATCGTAATTGGCACCCAGGTATGTCAGAAAAATACATCCCCCCTAACATCATGACAACAGTGTGTAGTCTGTGAGAAATGCCCACAACAGTGATTATGATTTCGAACATACAATGTAACTAATAGCACATGTGTGCCCAACACATGAGTGTGACATACACAAGGCAAGCATCACTATAGCACTATGGCAATGTAAAAAGAACACCCCCTCACTGTGTAGAACAGAAGTTAAGTGGGGGCTTCCAAAATGCAGCAGATGTTGAGCATTGTGGTGATGGGGACTAAACTCCCCCTGATCACAGTGACCTAAAGGTAAGTGTCGTCATGGTCAAAGCTGCAAATAACAAACAGCATGTATGATCCCTGCTTCCAACACATTAAACGCTTCTGGGGCAAAATAGTGTTTGTGTCCCATTCCCACAGAGATGTTGTGAGGCTAACACACTCTTGGCCATGTGCAGACAAGCACAACAAATGGGGGCTGACAATGCATACAGTGTACAATGACACTAGAGCAGAAGTGACCATCACCAAGCATGCACACATCTCGAAAATAGACACACTAATCAAAACAACATGTGTAGACTGTAGGTGTCAGCTCACAAAATCACATTCCATGCCAGCAATGGCACCTAACAACCAGGATGAATGTGCACAATGATGTGATATGACTCACAGGGACAGCAGGGAAAATCATAGAAACAGCATCCAGACAAAGGCCCACAACAGCAATACCAATTCACTGGTGCAGATGCACAAACCCAAACAGGCAAGCTCACACTGCACATCTGACACAGCATGTGTGTGTGTGTGTGTGTGTCACAGTATCCCCAGGCAACTACACAACACATGAGGGGGGCTTAACCACAGTGACACAGATGTGGACACAGTACCTTACAAAAGTAAACCACCATTGGGACACCCTCAGTGGGCAATCAGGCAATGTGAGATGAGAGGGAGCACACCAGACACATGTGACACAAGCTGGAATGAACACCAACTAACACAGCAAGAGAGTGACACACAACAGCACTACCCCCAGGGACCAGACATTGGGGTGACACAAGTATGCATGACACCTCCACTGTGATGACAAAGGTAGATGTCGTACAAACTGGGAAACCCAGACATGTGTCCTGTGCCACAAACGTACATCACACATACACAAACACAAATCACTCAGCATGGCCCCTCATCCATGGACAAATGGGAGCTAGGGGACCATCCATGCAAACATTTACATCAGTCCACCCCCAACACCACACACCCTAAACTGCAACAATGTGTATCTGTGAAGCCAACATGGACTGGTGACATTGCACATGCACCCATGACAAACACAGGAATGTTGGGAGCAACTAAGGTGCACAGACACATCACACAAGGATAGTTGACAACCCTGGGGAATGACAGACATACTGCACAGTATGCGGTACTTGGCCATGACCTCAAAGCTCACGTAACCTTCAGACTCCCTGCCACAGTCCCAGGACAATGCAGAAGCCAAGGAGAATCACAAGGCACACATGCTGACACCTGCCAGCATTGCAGCCATGAACCTGACAAGTGGGAGCAGTCACACACACATACAAATGTCTCAATCTGTCGTAAATAAAGTATTACGCACTCATAATTTCTATATGTATCAATATGATCATGCATAAAGCAAGAGGCTCAGTCTGTGGTATCAGGTTCAAAAGAGCTTTATTCCAATAACTCGAGTTATAGGGAGAATAGTTCCATCACCACAAGGGATCAGGAAGGGTCTTCTGCTCAGAATATTCTCAAACTTTATTCACAGAGTACAGTATATATACATTCAATAATATACGTAAGCAGGAGTGCTTCAGGCAGAGCAAGAGAGAGTGAGATAAGAGCATGTGGGTGTGTAAGTAGGCGTGAAGGTGGGCGTCCATGTGGGCGTCCACTTGATGATCATAGGTGAATGTCATAGGTGGGTGGATGCCTAGAAGGGGTTGCGTGATCAGCTGGAACTTTACTGGAACTTTGCCTTACTTGTGCTCAACTCGAGTATGACGTGTAATTGACGTGTGACTGGGGGAAGGCTGCTTGTGCAGTCGGGGAGTCTGGAAGAGAGGCCTTCAGTGTCAGGACGACCAGCACATCTTGTATTATCTGATATCTGAAGTCCGGAGCAGGGACTGGTCTGTGACATAGGTTGCCCATCACCAAGAGCCGATGTGGCGTCTATTTCTTCATTCACTGCGTGGGCCTTACATGGGGGCTATGGGCTTTTCACTGACGTGAGCTTTGCAATCACACAAAAGAAGACAGAAAGGCTAGGCTGTCTCCTTTGCAGACGGGTTGTGTTTTTATTCCTCCTTCTCCAGGCAGGAATGTGGTTCAGTAGGAGTAAGCAGATAACCGTGCTCAATACTGTCTCGGCACCTCGGACAGGGCCCCTTTGGCTGAGGCCCAAGTGTGCAAGGCCAAAGATATGCAGCTGCAGCTCTCAGAGCGTCTGAGGCCTGAAACCTCTTTTCGGCTCTGGCTGAGCCACAAAAACGGGCTTTCATGAAAATGACACGAGTACAGGAAAACATGATGCAAAACGTGTAGGCCTCAATGCAGATTTGTCGTTTCTCTCCTGGGAGACTGGATGATGGCAGGCCACGTTATAGCATAAGCATCATGATAGGCAGGCCATGGAGGGGAAATGCATGGGATACATGCATGTGTACATAAAGCGTTGGGGGGCACATAGGGGACACATAGGTCTCATAATTCTTATTTCCTCATTCCCTCCTTGTCCCCTAGTGGACCCTTCATGTCACATCTATTCTCATGAGACAGTCGATCTGTTCTTGCAGCATTATTTTTTCATTTTCAATGCTCTGTAAATGGGGATGTGGAACACATGCAGTAGCACACAGGCCGCAAACGGCCGGGCCACACTGCAGACATAGACAACAACTGAATATCATTAGTAGTATTAACCCACAGACGGTCAACACTTTCCATCCCCATGCCGATATTACTCCCCAGAGCCAACTGGACCAAGTCCACGTGCCTGGGTCTTGATGTATGCTTTGGGCAATCTTGTGGAGCCTTGTTATTGCTTTGTATACAGACGGTGCGTTATTAGGAATAAAAGAAATGATATGTAGCACGTCCCACCCCAGTCTAAGGGCAGCTGTACATAGGCTGTCTGGCCACAAATAAAGTAGGTGTGTCGTGATGCTCTGAAATAGGACTTTCCTTTGTCTTTAAACTCTATTATAGTATTACACTCGCTGTGCCCCAAATGTACTGATCCTTCTTTTCTGACACACAAGTTCCCTTTTACTGTCAGGACTGTAATTGAGGATGGACCTAAATTGTGTATGGGCTTAACATTCAACACTATAAAGTCGAGGGTCGCATTTCCTTGCAGATACTCTTCATTTTCTAGATCTGTACCGTTCCTTTGGGGAAGACCTTCTTCATCTGGGAAACATGCTTCATTCATGACTTTATTCAAGTTACCCCATACCCAGTCACCCCTACACTCCTTGTCTTGACATTCTTTGGCATCACCGTTGATGGATGTCATTAAGGCAAACCATGCTCCGCAAGAACCATTATGGGAGAACGGAAAAGGGAAAAGAGGCAAGCTCCCTTCACCTTCTGTTACGGGGGAAGTCGGCCACAGACCCAGCAGTCTGTAGCATTGCTAGTCTGATGTGAATGGTGCAGCATCTGAATAAAGGTATTGTTGCGCAGGGTAAGTCGATAGGATAGCTCATAGGAGGGCAGATCACTAAATGTGTGCTTTATGGTATCATTAGTAGAAGAGTGTAAGAGTGAGGCAATAGGAGGAAAAATAGCATGTAGTATTAAGCTGATACATATTATCGTGATGCACAGAAGAGATAGAAAAATCAAAGTCACTATACATCTACTACGTAATATTTTACAGTATTTGTTTTTCATCTTGCTCTTTTTATCATTATCATTGTCCAAGATCTTATGCAAGTCAGAATACATGTTCAACCGCTTCACCACCTAGTGGACTTAATTGATCAAACGGGTTCTGACTTTTTAGATCTAAGTTTAGCTTTGTACTCCTGCTGGGGAGTCTCCTCTAGTAAAGGGTGCTCAAAGTCTGAAAAGTTCTTTTCCTTTTTAAAAGAATCGTTATCCCAGAAGTAGCGTTTACAATGATGAAGATGAACCCATCCTTTCCGTCCTTCGACTTTAACGGCTGTCCTCGTTGTTAATAACACTAACTTCGGCGCCTTCCACCTCGGCTCAAGAGGGCTAGATCTATCAAAGTTCCTTATTAGGACATAATCCCCAGGAGCGATGGAGTGTTCCTTGACCTGGGTGTTGTCAGGGAAGGCGGCAGCAACCTGCGAACGACAAGAGAGTAGTGCAGACATCAAGGAAGCCAGGTAATCTGTCAGCATGTTACTATCAACATCAGTAATCTTTTTAGGCATCGGAGTGCCCCACATATTCGGTGGTCTACCAAAGACCACTTCATAGGGAGATAAGCCTGTTCTAGAATGGGCTACCATTCGCATGTAAAAGAGGGCAACCGTCAGGGCTACCATCCAATCTACACCTTTGTCTGCGCAAATCTTTGCTAGTTTTATCTTTAAGGTCCGATTGTGTCTTTCTACAAGGCCTGCTGCCTCAGGATGTCGTACGCAGTGGAACTTCCAGGTATACCCTAACAGAAGGGACACCTGCTTCATGAGTTCAGAGGAGAAAGGCTGACCGTTGTCGGAATATACGACACGCGGTAATCCATAGCGTGGGAAAAACTCTCGCACCAATTGTCTGGCGGTAGTTACAGCAGTATAATCAGGGACTGGATAAGCTTCTGTCCACCTTGTCAGTGAACATACTACTACCAGGACATATTTGTAACCTCTACATCTGTCCATTTGGATATAATCCATCTGGAGGACTTCAAAAGGGTGGTCAGGTGGATGGAATCCACCTTGTTCCATCGGAATGCCTTTACCTGGATTGAATTGGCAACAGATCATACATGTTCTGACCTTTTGTTTCGCTGCTGCACGCAGGTGCTTGTTGAACCATATATTCTGCAAGCTGTCTAGCATTGCTTTCTCTCCTAAGTGTGCAGGACTATGTGCGGTATTTATGATCACTTGTACCATTGAATCAGGAAGAAACCATGTTGCTTTGCCCTTAGTCATCCAACCCTGATCAGTCAGTACCCCTCCTTGTTCCGACCATTTCTTTAATTCATCTAGAGTAGCATGTGTCTGTATGTCTTGTACATCCCTGGAAGGATCCCTGACTGTCATGGCTTTGGACATTGATGGTATCTGTGAGTTCGTCATGTCTAGTGGGGTCTGAGCTGTCTGTTTAGCTGTTCGGTCTGCCAGATCATTGCCTTGAGAAATGGTATCTGTAGCTTTAGTATGTGCTTTGCATTTCAGGATAGCTATAGCTGTCGGTAAATGTATCGCTTCCAGAAGGGCTTGTATAAGGGGGCCATGCTGTATCTTGGCCCCGTGAGAGGTCAAGAAACCTCTTTCTCTCCACAGTACTCCGAAATCATGAACTACCCCGAATGCGTATTGTGAATCGGTGTAAATGTTTACTCTCAAGTGCTTAGCTCTTATGCATGCTTGTGTCAGAGCGATGAGCTCTGCTGCTTGTGCTGACAGTATGTCTATTCTTTTAGTCTCTATGATTTCAGTAGCAGTGGTCACTGCATATGCTGCCACTAATTCTCCCGCCCCCGTCCTCATGCATGAGCCGTCAACATAGAGTGTTAGGTCAGGGTCTGGGAGTGCAACGTCTGTCAAGTCTTGTCTTGGTTTAGTCACGGTATGTATCACTTCAACACAGTCATGTGGGGAAACGTTTTCTGTACTGGAGGGCAAAACAGTAGCAGGATTCAATATGTTGCATCGTCTGATCTCTATGTGTGGTTGAAATAACGTCAGCTCATAACCTGTCAGTCTCGCTACAGTCAGGTGTTGGGTTTGTGTTCCGTTCAAGAGAACCTCCACTGCGTGTGGTACTTGTACTGTCAGGGGGTGGCCCAGCACTATCGAGTCACTTTGTCTTATGGCTAAGGCTGTTGCTGCAACAGATTTTAGGCACGCAGGCAAAGCCTGTGCTACTGGGTCCAATGTACTAGAAAAATAAGCACAGGGCTTGTGTTTTCCTGCATGATCTTGTGTTAGGACAGATAGTGCTGTTCCATCTCGCTCTGTCACAAAAAGCATAAAAGATTTGTTGTAATCAGGGATCGCTAAAACTGGTGCTTGACATAAAGCTCTTTTTAATTCTTCAAATTCCACAGTGTGTTCTTGTGTCCAAGGGAGGACATTAGTAGAAGCTGCCTCCTGTGTCGTCAACTGTATTAGGGGCTTGGCTATGTAAGCATACTGGGGGATCCACTGCCTGCAATATGAAGTGAGGCCAATGAATGCACGTACCTCCTTTTGTGTCTTGGGCTGTGAAAGGCCAGAAATCAATTGAATACGTTCCGGTGCCCACAACTAATTCCCCTGAAAGATCACAATAAAACATGAGAAAAAGGGAAGAGCAACATACCTATTTCCTCGGCTTAATTTCTAAGGGGGCTAATTTCTAAGGGGCTAGCAGGAAGTGAACCTCCTCAGGGGACAGCAGGAAGCCAATATTCTCCTCAGGAAGCCAATATTCTCCTCCTTCCCCCCTTTTTGACAGGAGGAAATCTGAAACAGATTTCACTGCTGTCAAACACTATCAAACCCTGTGTCTTGTCAACACTATTAATCCCTGTGTGTAGCAACTGGGCGTAAGCAAAATTATAGGAGATGCACAGCGTATTTGAAATGGCGAGAAATCCTTCTAACAAATGTACAAACCTCATTGTGTCAGCTCATAGGCTGGCCAAATGACATCTCATATGCAAATGTCCCTATTATGTGAACCTACACCAACCTGAAGTCAATATTGATGCTGGGAGGCCCTAATAGGAATGCTAAGCTTCCTAAATATTTGGAAAACCAAGTTTAAGAACACTTATTAATGTTGATAATTTCATAATTAACAATTTATCTGCTAAAGAAACCAGTCATTTTGCAATAATTACCACCCATACAATAAGCTGCATCCCTCGCCTTTCATATTCAAACGTCTCCCATCAGAAGCCCAAACCCAATAGCCTAATTTAAAAACATGTCAACTTTTGGCGCCACCATTTACAAGAATGAGCTTACTAAAGCAAACTTGAAAAAGGAAATCCTGTCAGATATTTTCTCATTACCCTAAATACCGAGCCTCATTTGTGGAAACCCGTTTACAACATTCTAAAAGGCAGAGTTGTCACTCTGGGGTGGCAGTCCTTATTTAAAACAGGCGTTTCAAGTGTTAAGATGCGAGTGTACAGATCTTAATTGTTCCTTAATGTCCAATCTGGAAACATATGACCGAGGATGCCTGTCTATAAGAGAAGGGCAGTCATGTGACACATATTTTAGTCTTGCATAACCTTTTTTCTTCTTTTATTCATCTCCAATACCAATTAGACATACACTGATAACGTGGTGTCTGCTATTTTGATATCATGTCTGTGAAATTTAGTAATAACTAATAACATATATAAATGAGCAGTGATGCGCAATTACCGTACCTACAGCTCAGAGGCGAACATTCTGGCCTGCTTAATTTGTCAGGCTTATTATCAATAACTGATTTTCCTTTCCTGCCTTACTCACCCCCCATCTGACAGAAGCTCATCCTAATGATGAGCAGCTGTCAGCTGGACTGACTGCGTTATTTCTGACACACAGGACCAGCAAGAATAATCAAAAATGAAAAACACACGAACATTTCTTTTTGGAAAGGTGTAATGCATCTATTTCAACACAATGTACCCTGATTTCCTATTTGAAGGCGCATATCTCATGTTTCTTCTCATACATTGTAACCATTGGATCATTCTTCCAATCCAACTGGTGGCAGCTTTGGGCCACAATTTCCACTGTGAAAATTGTCTGAATTTGAAAATCGTTTTTATATAGGCATATAGCCCTTAAAATTTCAAGCAAGAGCATCATTTTACTTTTTGTCTAGAAGCAATGTAACATTTGCTAAAAAATAAAACAGTCTTCCATAGACATTTCCTCGGGGCACTGGTCTTGCACAGAATCGAACAAAGGAAGGTTTCTCGAGTTTCGTTTCTCAGCTGCCCTGTCTTATCAGAGAAGCTAAAAATAGCCCCTCAGCGCGGCTTGAGCCTAGGCTGCCAGCCATCTGTTTTTTTTTTTTTTATCTACTCCTGGCCCTCAAGGCTCTCCGGCTGTAGGCATTACACAGATGCTATGTCAGAGAAGCTTTCTAAGCAGTGACTGTGTTCTGCTCCTTTTCCGGCCCCCACCTTACCTTCTTCAAGGTCAGAATCTGTCTCCGATTTCTGTTACACATTCTGCTCTATTCAGCCCCCACCTTCTCCTCACTCTGAAGCTGTCAAAGACAAAAAGTCTTCTCAATTCCATATAAACTGCAATAATTCGCCCTATTGAAAGATCGTTTTTATATACAATTTGTTCTCAGGGGGTCGTAATCTTATTTTTCTAATCTCAGTTTAGTAGAAACGCTCACTGTGAATAATGTACAGCACATAATTTAGTAGTACAGGGCAGATATTGGGTAGTACTTCACACAATGGTACTTATTTTATCAACCTCTAATAGGTGGGAGTCTCTGCATGTTCAGCGTGAATAAGGACCCACAACCGTCTGGACCCAGCACATTGGCTCACTGAACCACCAAGAACACAAACCTGTATTCTTGAACAATTTGCAAATTCGAAATACCCACAATTTCTCTCAAGCTAAACTTTTAACCGATCACTAATTATTTTTTCGTTAACACTTTGTACATTAGGGGTGTCATCAAATCACAGGGGTTGGTCCTTCTCTAGCTACACCCCTCTCAATTTCCTTTTGACAACGTAATCAAATGTTGGACCATGTAAACACCAGCTATGCGCTGTTCGTTTGGTGGGAGGCTCAAGAACCTTTGGGCTACTATATCATTATTATATGTATCGGGGTACTTGCGGTGGCACTCTAACTGGTCTTTCTACTGGGGCCACTCTTGCTAGTTCCTCTGAAAGGACGCGATAAATACCAGCTACGACAGTATTTCTTTCTCTTTCAGCCTGTTCTCTTTTGACCTGCTCCCCTTCCTCCTGTAACTTCTTTTCTTTGGCTTTTTCAGACTCCTGTCTACTTCTCTCTGCTTTGTGGAACACTTACTCTGTCCTTCTATGTGACTCCTTGCGCCAAAACTCAATGGCATCCTTCTGAGCAGGTCTACATTTTCTCTTCCATAACTCTTCCTCTACCTTCATAATGCATTCCGCATCCCACGTTCCCGTGATAGGCCATCTATACTTTGTCTCTAAATCCTTCGTGTAATCCACCCATAGTTCTAAAAACAACACGGCTTCTAAACCATGCTTACAGTACATGAAATGTCCAGGTGTGTCTCTAGGCGGAATGTTAACTGGGTCCTCTAGTGCACCTTTTCTGGTACATATCTTACGCAGTTTCGAAAACAACGGCATGTTGGAATGTAACCGGAAACAAAAATCACAATGACCCAAAAACAAAAATCACAATGAAACAAACTTACATAAAAACCTGACACATTCAAACCTAACTGAACCTGACTAAGATAATAACATTCATACAGTTAAATCGGTGCGCCTGAATACTTGACTTGAATACTTGATGCATGCTCTTGAATACTTGAAAACATACCGGTCTCAGAAGTGAGACACGTCTTTACCGTGTTCATTAAATGAACCCGTCTTTATGCAACCCCCATGAAAAACTCACCGGGAAGCAGAACTTGAAGGCCTCGGACACTTGACGCTGCGCAGGGAATGGCGTATCTTTGGTGGATCTCTAGAAACCTCGGACACAGCTCTCTCGCAGGGTGGGCTCTGGGTCGGGACGATCCGCAATCCTCACCACCTCGTATGGATGCCTGGTCGCAGTCCGTCTCCTTCATTGGCCTGAGGGAGTTGGCGGGAAAACCCGCGACGTGCGCACTTGAAGTCCGTCACGGCTGTGGAAGGGGGCAAAACTGGACCTTCATCTCCGGCGCGTGGGGAAGGAGATTTGTCCCTGTTCGGGCACCATTAAATGTTGTAAATAAAGTATTACGCACTCATAATTTCTATATGTATCAATATGATCATGCATAAAGCAAGAGGCTGAGTCTGTGGTATCAGGTTCAAAAGAGCTTTATTCCAATAACTCGAGTTATAGGGAGAATAGTTCCATCACCACAAGGGATCAGGAAGGGTCTTCTGCTCAGAATATTCTCAAACTTTATTCACAGAGTACAGTATATATACATTCAATAATATACGTAAGCAGGAGTGCTTCAGGCAGAGCAAGAGAGAGTGAGATAAGAGCATGTGGGTGTGTAAGTAGGCGTGAAGGTGGGCGTCCATGTGGGCGTCCACTTGATGATCATAGGTGAATGTCATAGGTGGGTGGATGCCTAGAAGGGGTTGCGTGATCAGCTGGGACTTTACTGGAAATTTGCCTTACTTGTGCTCAACTCGAGTATGACGTGTAATTGACGTGTGACTGGGGGAAGGCTGCTTGTGCAGTCGGGGAGTCTGGAAGAGAGGCCTTCAGTGTCAGGACGACCAGCACATCTTGTATTATCTGATATCTGAAGTCCGGAGCAGGGACTGGTCTGTGACATAGGTTGCCCATCACCAAGAGCCGATGTGGCGTCTATTTCTTCATTCACTGCGTGGGCCTTACATGGGGGCTATGGGCTTTTCACTGACGTGAGCTTTGCAATCACACAAAAGAAGACAGAAAGGCTAGGCTCTCTCCTTTGCAGACGGGTTGTGTTTTTATTCCTCCTTCTCCAGGCAGGAATGTGGTTCAGTAGGAGTAAGCAGATAACCGTGCTCAATACTGTCTCGGCACCTCGGACAGGGCCCCTTTGGCTGAGGCCCAAGTGTGCAAGGCCAAAGATATGCAGCTGCAGCTCTCAGAGCGTCTGAGGCCTGAAACCTCTTTTCGGCTCTGGCTGAGCCACAAAAACGGGCTTTCATGAAAATGACACGAGTACAGGAAAACATGATGCAAAACGTGTAGGCCTCAATGCAGATTTGTCGTTTCTCTCCTGGGAGACTGGATGATGGCAGGCCACGTTATAGCATAAGCATCATGATAGACAGGCCATGGAGGGGAAATGCATGGGATACATGCATGTGTACATAAAGCGTTTGGGGGCACATAGGGGACACAAATCACTGAAAGGTACCACATAGGGACAACTACATGATTTAGCAAATAAACAGGTGCCTTGGGGAACCCTGACTGTGTCCCATCTGTGTCTGACAACATCATCACCACTCAGAACTGACAAATCCCAATGATGATACACCAATTAACAGTAGTGTGTCATGCACCCACACATCTGGTAGCCCATTGGAAAAGTAGTGGTATAAACCCAGTACCACTCAGCAAGCATCAACAACAGGAACATATCAAGGAAACACTGTATGTGTATGAACAGGGATGTGGACACACACACATGCTCATACAACACACACCATGGGCCCAGGCCATGTCACTGTACAACACACTTACTTGAGGGTACCCAACTCCTGGGGAAGCCCAGCTGTGCCAAACATATTCACCGCACGTCTTACTCATGTCTGCAGAAGACTTGGTCAGTCAGCCATCAGTTACCACACAATAAAGGCTCTGGGCACAACTGCCTGGGTATGTGAGTCTCCCCTAAGTCATCTGCACATACCCAAAACATATGTCTAGCAAGTTGCGCAGATGACCCAGTTGCTCCTATACCAATGATGCCCAGACCTGTAGGCCCAGTGTTGATGAGCACAAAGTCTGTGGAAGTGACAAATTGGACAATGGGAAGCACATCATATGTGCAGGGGTGCAAGCCAGAGATGTGACCATGCAAATGAAATGTTCACAGAGATGTCCAACAAATAGTTGATCCTGACACACCCAGGTAGCTGCAAAGGATGACATGGATACCCACCAGAATAGGATACATATCTCATGGAGAACAGGGAGTACCGCACAGCAACACATCAGTATTCAACATTGCAAACCAAGCATCACAGGTGCAAGGGCATGCTAAACATCATCAACATAATGTACAGCTAAATCTAGTTCACAGGGATAAAGCTTTATTCAGCATATTAAAAGTTAAACGTCTGTTCAAACAAAAGGCCAATGGCCAGTCCATGTCCAAATGCCAAGGAGTGAAGTAGAGTGACAACTGTCACACCTTGCTTGCCTGCACTGCTAAGGACCGGGGTCATCCCCTCGAAGGGGCATACATGGGGGCAGGCCAGGCACCGCAGGGACAGGATCAGGGCGCAGCAGATGGAGGCCATGAAGAGGTGGTGGATGCAGGCGAGACACTTGCAACTGCAGTGGAGCTGACTGAAGTGGTGGGTGCTGTCACAACTGTGGGGCACAAGTCAGATGGGGTGGGTGCCGGCACAACTCCAGTGGGCAGGTCAGATGGAGTGGATTGGGTCACCCCTGCAGTGCCCAAGTCAGACAGGGTGGTCGTGGACTCCAATGCAGTGCCTACATCCATGGGAGCGGAATGGGGGCAGGTGAGGTCGGCAGGGCAGGGGGGACACGGTCCCCACATCAGTGGCACCAACCGTCTGACCAGGTGTGGAAGGAGCAAGTGCTAGGGGGAGATGGCCTTAGCATTTTGGGGATGGTGTATCTGTGTGTGGGGGAACCCGGGGAAGGGAGTGGCGGGGGAACCTCTGGAGTGGTGGCCTGGAGGATGGAGGACGGAGACTTTGCCTTGGAGCTGCGTGGTGGCAGGGGTGTTTTGCTCTTCTGGCACCGGGGGGACTTGTGGGTTGGGGACTCTGTCTGACTGCGTCTGGGGGAGGGTGTCCGGGTGTGAGGGGCATTCCCCTCTGTGTGTGGGGACATCCTCTTCCCCTTGTAGTCAGGATCTGCTGGGTCGGTGGGGAAGAGGCCAAGGTCACAGAGGAAGAGCTTCTGGGAAGATGGGGTTGCAGGTGATGCAAGGGAAGGGGGCTGGGTGGGAGAGGTCTCGGAGGACTGCGGAGTGGTTGTGGATGACTGTGTATGTGTCTGCAAACCAGCCCCTGTGAGTGTGGTATCAGTCCCCTGCGCTTGCTTGTGTGCACGTCTAGACCTTGGTTTGGGTGTTTATGTGCTTGGGCCAGGTAGGCTGCTAGGAATCGTGGGTGGTGCAGGGGTAGGAGGGGTGCGGGACTGTTGGAGGAGGGACACTGCTGCCGTCAGGGAGGAGGCCACGGACTGATTGGTCCTCTGTAGGGCAGACATGCCCGAGGAAATGCCCTGCATGAATGACACCAGTTGTGTCAACAGACCTGTGTGTGCATGGAGGACCTTCAGCATCGATGTCTACCCTACATGGATCTGTCTAAGTCCACAGACTCCTCACTCAGGGCAGCAGGGGACACAGGGGCAGGGGGTGCGGTGCCAAAGGAGACATACTCACGAACAGGGGAGCCCACAGGGACCTCTGGGATGGGAGCCGATGGGAGGGTGGTGGTGGTGGTGGTGACGGCGGTGGCGGGGACAGCCTCAATAGCTGGGGTTTGGTGGCTGCTGACACCCGCCTCCACAAGGGAGTCATCCTCAGAGCTGCTGTGGCCCTCAGCTGGGGGGGATGGTGCTGACGACTCCTCTGTGTGGCTCCACTCGCCCTCCGTGCCACTGGGTCCACCCGACTCCTCTCCTTCTGTCCCTGTAAGGCTCTGTGGCTCCTCCTGGTCCCTGGATCTGTCCCCTCCTGTGGCTGTGGATGTATCTGGGTAGGAATAGGAAGTAAGAGAACAACATCAGTCACCTGCACCGACTGCGCACACCACAGTGAGTTCATCACATCACAGGGCAAGCCCTGGCATCATCAGCTGAACACAGCTCAAAGTGCCAACACTGTTTAGAATAAGACAATTGTCATTCTCAACATCAACCATGGTACACATATCCCTCCTTGACTTTCACACATATGTCTGTTGCATGGTGGATGCTAATACCCCAATGTGCCAACATGCACCACCCACACATTAGTTGTACATGCAAGTGAACATGTAGGAGTATGTCACTATACACACAGCACATCTCTTGCTACTGACTCAGTATAGGGGTCCGGATGAAGGGATGGGCAGAGACTCATTTCACATGCTTGTGATGCATGCCAGCAACACACACTATGATGTTCTGATGTCCTGATGTGCAATGCCACAATGGGGTGCATGGTGCACACTTGAACACAATGCAGGATCACTCATAGCAAGTTAAATGCCAACGCACTGGGATGCCCTGAAAGTCAGTCAACACTGTCTCCTGTCACAGGGGCAGGGCATCCAGACAACAACAATATGCTCTGACTCACAATCCTAGCTCAGGGGTAAAGCTAACTCTGCAGAGGACCGGCACACTTGCCCATCCCATGCAAACACCATATCCAGGACCCAGAAGACCCCACATCATGCAAATCAGACATATGAGTCTCTGCAAACACAAATCCCTGTACATTAACAAATCACAGTCTGCCATGCATGTAACCCAGCTGCATGAAGGACACAGTTGCATACACCATTGTGCGCTGTCAGATGATCACACACCTATATGTCACACAGGTCTTGTCTCTCACAGTCACATCTCAGATGTACTGCTGACCCTCTGAATCATGGACACCCCAGTTGTACGTAACAACAAGCCACACCCTAATGACACAGAGGCAGATACCTGAGGGCACATGTCACTAAGCACAACCTGCAATTTCATACACAGGAGTGGGATTACAGCGTGTTTCTAAATGCCCTTGAGGAGGCATGACTGGCCAGGTATACGTGAAACAGTGTTAGGCCCTGGACAGTAGTCAGGTGGCTAAGCAAGTGTGACATACTTGATATACATACTCCTGAGGCCCACAAACTGGAGTCCCCTGCTGCATGGGTTTGTTTGGAATACTCCAGCCACATGTTGCGAGTCAGACCAGCTATTGGAACACGTCTCAAGGGCACACACAGATCACATGTCAGATCTCAGGAATTGTGTAAACATTTGACCCACCCATGAAACACACAACAGAGTCAGGGGAACAGATGCTGACCGGTAGCTGAAGCATAGCTGACTGCAGGGACACAGTGCCCTAGTGACATAAGCAACAGACTGTAGGGGCCACACCTGTGGAACAGATGAGGCGGGTGCATCACACAATTGAGGGACATGAGTATTGGACTACAAGACCTACGTAATGTGGAAGTGTGACCAGGCCAAAAGACAGCTATTAGCATGTCAGACATAGTACACAGATCAGGCATGGACTTACCCCCTTCCTGCTGCTGTCTGGCCTTCAGTTGCCTATCCAGGTCCGGGAAGACCACCGCCAGGATCCGGAGCATGTGGGGAGTCAGGGTCCGGTGTCCGCCCCTCCTGCGTGGACGTGACAACTTCAGCTGGACTCTAGCTATCCTCCAGGTCCAGCCCCGAAGGTCTTGCCACCTCTTCTGGCAGTTGCGGATCCGTCGCTTGTAGACCCCCACCGAACGAACAGCCCGGGCAATGGTCAGCCAGATCTCCTGCTTCTGGTGGGCATCAACCTGTGAGGATGACAAAGTGAAAAGTACATTAACACACATGCCCCAGATTTCTGCAGCACACATTTGGATATACATGTCATCATCACAAAGGGAAATGAATTACACAGGTAGTGCAACCATGGGGAAGGAAAAATCACCTGCATGTCTGACATGTTAACAATGCCTGGATAGTTTAAGCTTGCACTAATGCACTTTAGCAGCAGGAAACCTATTAATTACATGTACCTACACACTTTGGGGGATGAAAGGAGTCAGTGAGAATGCTTGCCACTGGTGTACACACTGCTAGTGCTGCTAGACAGACAAAATGCATAATTAGGATGGCAGTGGACTGCACACTCACCTGATCCCCTGGTTTCCCATAGAGCTTGCTGTACTTTGGAAGGAGCCCGTCAGGCAGTGCCTGGTTCTCCTCCTCAGTGAGGGCTGGGGCCCTCTCCAGTGTACGTGCCATAGCAGGAGCCAGAGGATGCATAGACAGCAGCATGTGGTAGCATGTAGTGCAGGCAAGTGAGCTCCCTGGGGGCCAGCCAGCCTTATATCTGTGCTGCAGAGGCAGACTCTGTGCCATGTGTCCCAAGTGATAGGTCCAACACGGTTGCATTCTATGAATCTGGCCAATACATTTAAATGTACGACTCATACACGCCTTCCGCATCATTCAAATCTTCACCTTCATGGGACACTTGAAATTGCAACATTGTTGTAGGCATCCAACTGAATTTCCAGTTCTGCATCCGTCTCCATGACGGTCCGGAGCCAATGGGTGCGCCCGGCTCGTTCAACTGACTGTACAACGCTTATTTTGAATATACACATGCACCCGTCTCCATACGATTCAATGGCCAAGGTGTACGCCTGTCTCGGACCATGCCTGTCCGACGCGTATGCATGATAGTCTCCCGTGTCGGACCTCATTGCACTCAATGGCAAAGCGTACGCACGGCTCGGTCATGAACCGTGCAATGCGTACGCATTGTCACCCGCGTCAGACCTCAATGCATTCAATGACAAAGCGTACACACGGCTCGGTCATGAACCGTGCAATGCGTACGCATTGTCACCCGCGTCGGACCTCATTGGTGTGACTATTATACGGATGCAACACACATTTACTGGCCAGGGACACCTGTGCACACCTACCACACTACAGCATTGGCCACACAGTGTCCCATGGGATGTAAGGCTGCATTCCCTGGGTGTTTGGGCGGGCCACATATTGTTTGTTGGGTGGCACTTTGTGCAGCCACTCCCAGGCTGTGCACGTGTACATGGGGGCAGAATCCTCTGTGTGTTGTGCACATTACTACTGTGATGTGCAATTGTACAGTAATGGGCATGAGTCACGGACACAGTTTCAGGTTGGACATGTTTAGGTCCTGGGGGTGATGGCATGTACATCACAGTGAGACCTGTAGCCAAAAAACTGATGCACTACATGGGACTCATGTGGACATGTGGAACTGAGATGTGAGGTGGTGGTCATGTAGGTGACATATGTGTTCATGCCCAACAGCACACACCTCAGTACATTGTGTAATGTCATGATCTGGCATGTGATATTGATCCTGGTCATGGCCACATGGGTGGATGAACTGACAATCTTCCTTTTTGCATCTCTGTACTGCAGGCCACCAGCTGTCCATCGACCGTTCCCAGACCTTGCAACCATGCAGGAGCGCGACTGCATCAGACGGTACTGCTTCACCAGGCCACTGATTGAGGAGTTGGCGGAGCAGTTGGCGCCACGTCTGCTACCTAGCCGGACATACCCTTCAGCACTGACCCCAGAGGTGAAGGTGATGGCAGCCCTGCACTTCTTTGCTACTCGTACCTTCCAGTACACTGTGGCTACTGTTGGTGGTATGTCGCAAACTATGTTTAGTCGGGTGCTACGCGATGTCTTGGAGGGGATGTTGCATTTCCTACACTGGGTAGGATGCCGAACGTCATTGGATCTATTCATGGTGAAGTATTGCGGGGTTCCCAAGGCCTACACGCTCCAGAGATTACCCACATACACAAAAGAACTGTTGGCACGGAAGCTGTAAAAGGCAAAGAACAAATTTATTAAGACCCCATGGGGTGGTGGTACACTCAAACAGCACCCTTCGGTATTGCAAAAGGTATCACACCGAACACCGGTGTGACCCCGTTTATATACAATTTTGGGGCAATAAAAGATAGGCGGCACAAGTTAAGACGCAGTTTTAGAGACATACATAGTCATGTTTTGGAATACTGCCAGCTCATTGGAGGGTTTCAAACCCGCTGGTCAGTTAGCGGCACATTCCTGAAGGTATACGGGTCAGTGAGAACTGCGCATGTGTGGCTTGACCAGTACTAAAAATATCCTGTTGCTGGGCAGATGTGAGTGGTCAGTGGAATGGACAAAGGACTAAAGGGCACGTCGGCCACGAGGCCGCTCAGGATCTAAGATGGCCGCCACAGTATTCAAAATGGCGTTTATCATATACAGCCAAGTTAAGGAGGACAACGTGTAGGTTCAGCTAATCGCTAACACGGACGGGCCAATTACGACAGACGACCCTTTTAGCGTTTAGCTGAATCTACCTCATAATGAACATAGTCTGGATGTTCGTCCTCAATGTCAATTAACATAATTTGTGTCACCTCCTTATGTAGCATCATTTTATCGTGGACAAGAGCTCGTCTCGATGGCAAACAGGCCGATAGGCACATTGAACATAATGCAGGACCACATTGGATACACAAACAGATAAAAAACATTGCTCCCACAAGTATACAGAAAATTGTCAATAGTTTCCAGCCCCAAGTTGCAATCATGGACCAGAACCATCCAGAAAGTGTCCAAGTTCCATTGTCCGGTTGTATTTCGGCAGCTATTTTATGCAGCTTTGAAATCGCATCATACACAGATGGAGAATTATCAGGCACGTAAACGCAACAGCTGCTTCCAATGATCCTACATGCCCCCCCACGATCAGCCAAAACAACATCCAGCACCATCCGGTTTTGGAGGGTGACAATTCTGGAAATCTGCAGTTCTTCGGTAATATTCCCCAGGGCAATAGCAGTGTCATTTGCAACAGCCTCAACAACACGTGTCAGGCGTCTGATCTTCCGACTGTTCAGTGCGGCCCCCACAAAGGAGAATAGTCCCAGATTGAAATCCACATATTGTTGCAACGCAGTGTCCGTTTGATCAATGTCCTCTAGTGCAACAGTTCGCTTAACCCTGTTTAAAACAAAGTCATGGTACAGAGTATAGTCGTTGTGATACATCGGTGGGGCAATGAATACAGGAGGTAGCACAAACGATACATAACATGTGCCCAACCACCCCACTGGAAGCTGATGGTACCCCTTCGTTCCACAGATGAAGTAGGTGTTTCTGGATGCAACAAATGAAATGCCATTCGGGCTATCGAACGTGAGAGTAACGTTACATTCACTTTTCCCCACTGCAATCGTGCCCTTATTTCGGATACATAAATCAGCTTTCGTAGCAATGACATTTATAACATGAGCACTTGATACATTCACATTTCTCTGATTGCTGTATATTCGTGGAGCAGACACATTGTCGGGCTTATACTCTTCCCATTCAAAACGTGTACCCTCAGCCCGTGGAAACCCATCCTTGTCATGGGGACATTCTTTATTTAGGCGGAAAAGCACCCCCCCTTTGGTTGGCCATCTCAAGGTAAAGAGGAGGGTGTACCAGGCATTGCAAGACCCATTATGCGAAAACGGGAGTGGAATAAGTGGGGTGCCCCCTCTCTTCTGGTGCCCAGGCAACATTCCACACACCCAGCAATTAGAGGTATTGGTCATATTATGTGTGTGGTGAAGAATCTGAATGAAGCTGTTATTTAAATACGTTTGACGGTGGCGTTCTTCATGAAAAGGCAAGGTAAAGTGAAAATGTTCAGACGGTGCCGGGGTAGTCGGCAGCAAATGTTCACGTACAGGCACCACAAGTTCGACTACCCAGGCAATAACAGCTATCACCACAATCGTGAAAACAAAAAGAAAGGCACCCAGTATTTTCTTATCTCGCGATGCCATCGATGCCATAGTGCAAGAAAGTTTTGTGCAAAGTCTCAAAGAAAACAAATCGTTCACAGTTTCTCACAAATAATCTCTGATACACGTACGTGTATACCTGAAAAAAAGAAAAATGCGGTGCTGAACTCCGAGGTAGCCGTTGTTTTCTTCTCCGGGCCAAGACGGGTGTCGCTACTCTGGCAGAACTGATCCCCCCCCCTTGGAATTCCCGGTTTCCGTTTCACAAACCTGGAGCGGTTACCAACCAGTTCAAAAAAGGGAAAAATCTTCTTTATCGCGGTCGTAGATTGTAGCGCTCTCTTCCAGCAGCAGCTTGGTCCGGGAAGGCTCCCTCTACTTCGGCCGACGTCACAGCTGGGCTCTTTTCTTTCTCCAAGATCTCTTTATAATCAGTAAGCACAGCAGGAGTCACCAGATCCGGAGAGACTCGGCGACAGTGAGTCGAATGCACCCACCGCTTCCTGTTGGTCACTCGTACTGCGGTGCGGGTTGCCAGAAGGACCTGCTCGGGGCCCTTCCACCTGGGCTCCAGACTGCTTGCTCTTTCAAACGAACGGATCATCACACGATCCCCAGGACGAAGATCGTGGCCCTCTCCAGTAGAGTTATCAGGGAGCGCTTCTCGAACCTGTTGGTGAATGGAGAGCAAATCATTTGTTAATCGTGCCAAATAATCATTCATCATAACACAAGGCACATCATGTATTAATCGCGGCTTGGGCACTCCCCAAATATTCATGGGGCGGCCAAACACCACCTCATAAGGTGTAAGGCCAGTTCGTGAATGGGGCACTGATCTAAGAGACAGTAGTGCTAGCGGCAACGCATCTGGCCACTTCAATGATGTAGACGCCACAATTTTGGCCAGCTTAAGCTTCAACGTCGCATTATACCGCTCGACCAAACCTGCTGACTGAGGGTGGAATACAGCGTGGAACTTTTGCTGAATCCCCAACCCCTTCAGTACATACTCCACAATCTTTCCGACAAAATGGGGCCCATTATCGCTCCACAAAAATTTGCAAACTCCAAAGCGAGGAAAGAATTCCTTAAGCAACACCTTAGCTGTTGTCAAAGCCGTATTGTCTTTCGTGGGGTAGGCCTCAACCCATTTGCTAAAGGCACACACCACCACTAAAACGTACTTCAGGTTATTGCAGCGCTCGAGTTGGATGTAATCCATTTGAAGGACTTCAAACGGTGCAGAAGGTGGAACGAACCCTCCTTTCGGAGTATAGGCCCCCTTTCCAGGATTGTGTTGCAAACATACCAGGCAGGTCTGCACTACTCTCTTTGCAGTGTTCGCAATCTCGGGATGTTCCCAAACTCGTGTTAAAAGCTGAGTTATTGCAAGAGCTCCGACATGCGCCAGTCCATGCGTCATCTGGACCATCGCCTGTAAGTAAGCCGCAGGCAATTTCCACTTCTCCATGTCTTTGCTTCTCCAACATCCCTCATCATCTAGCACCCCATCTACTGCCCAAGCCGCAAGTTCAGATTCTGTAGCTGAATTTTGTATATCCCGTATCTCTACTCTAGCATCACTCCATCGTTCAGCCTGCGATTGTACCACGTACATGGGGGAGCTAGTTTGGGACATAGCCGTTTGCCTTGCTATGCTGTCTGCAAAGGCATTTCCTTGGCCCACCTTATCCGTAATTTTCTTATGGGCACTGCACTTCACTATCGCTACTTTTTTAGGGCCAAGCAGCGCATTTAGGAGATCGCGCACTAACTCTCCGTGCATAATGTGCTCCCCATGTGACGTCAGAAACCCGCGTTCCCTCCAAAGAAGCCCGAAGTCATGGGCCACTCCAAAGGCGTACCGGCTGTCTGTGTATATGTTCACACATAGGCCAGCACTCAATTCGCAGGCTCTTGTTAAAGCTATCAGCTCTGCTGCCTGAGCCGATTTTTGTGGTATTCTAGCTGTTTCTACCACCGTCTTAAGAGTCGTGATCGCATATGCTGCGGAAGTCGTGCCATCTGGCAGCCTCAAACACGATCCATCAACCCACAGTTCCCCATCCACATCCGGAAGTGGCACATCCTGTAAGTCAACCCGACCCTTTGTCTGTTCCTCAGTCAGGAAAACACAATCATGATGTTTTTCTTCCTGACCCTCCTCGCCCGGATAGGGCAATAAAGTCGCAGGGTTCAAAGTAGCGCATCTCTTCAATGTTATGTGCGGCGCTAAAAGTGTCAGCTCATATCCTGTAAGTCGTGCACTCGTGAGGTATTGGGTCTTTGTTTGATTTAACAGGGCGTCTACTGCGTGAGGAACCAACACCAGCAATTTGTGTGATAACACTATGCCCTCACTCTGTCGTACGGCTACTGCTGTTGCCGCTACTGCTCGAAAACACCCAGGCAGCCCTCGTGCTACAGGATCCAAAATGGCAGAGAAGTATGCACATGGTCTCTGCTTATCCCCGTGTAACTGCACTAACACTGACAACGCGCACCCATCATTCTCGTGCACGTACAATGTGAAAAGTTTCGTGTAGTCTGGTGTTCCTAACACGGGTGCAGAACAAAGGGCCTGTCTCAACTGTTCAAAGGCTTTCTGACATTCGTCTGTCCATTCAAGAGGCATTGGTGTAGTTTTGGACAATAATGCTAGCAGAGGTTTTATGATATGTGAGAAACCCATGATCCATTGTCTACAAAAAGATGTCAACCCTATAAAGGCACGCACATCTCTCTGCGTGCGGGGGACTGGTGTATCTAAAATCGCCTGAATTCGATCAGATGTTAATGCCCTCCCCTCCTTAGACAACAGATGACCGAGGTAGGTCACCTGGGGTCTACAGTATTGAAGCTTTTTCTTAGAGACCTTGTGGTTGTTTTGTGCCAAAAAGGACAGCAACGCAAGCGTGCTCTGTTCACATTGTGTATAGGAGTCAGCAGCAAGCAAAAGGTCATCCACATACTGGATGAGCGCAACGCCAGACTGCAATTCGAAGGAATCTAGTTGTCGTTTCAAAGCCTGGCTGTAGATGCTAGGGCTCTCAGTATAACCTTGGGGAACACGACAAAATCTATACGATTTATTATTGAGCGTAAAACCAAACAGATATCTGCTATCTGGGTGAACAGGGATAGAAAAGAACGCATTCTTTAGATCGATAACGCTAAAAGTGGTGGCTGTCGGTGGAACCAAAGTAAGCAAAGTCGTGATATCAGACACCACTGGGTATTGGGGAATGACAATTTTATTTATTTCACGCAAATCAATAATAAATCGATAGATCCTGCCATCTGAATCTCTCTTAAGAATTGGTAGAATAGGGCTGTTACAGACATTATAAGGGACCTCCTCCACTACCCTCGCAGAAATCAAATCCTGAACAATATGTGTTAGTGCAATTTCACCTTCCTTCGAGATCTTATACTGTGGCACTCGTGGTAGAGGGGCCCCCTCCTTAACAGTGATATGTATTGGTGGAATACGCATCTCTCCCACATCCGTATCTGATGTCGCCCACAACGCGTGCGGCAGAGAGGCCAAAGCGGGGATATCTAAAATGACACAAAATCTGTCACGTGTAGGGCAGTCATCAGGATCAGGGTAGTTGTCATTCAGAATAACCCGCACTCCTTCTGGAGCGCAGCGTATTGTTGCTCGAAAATATTTGAGTAAATCAATGCCCAAGATATTATCTGGGGTATGGGGCGATAACAAAAATTGGCCAAAACTAAAGTACTTGTCAATACATAGTGCAAGGGGCTTGGACAATGGGCTGGGGGAGGGTGTGCCATCAAACCCTACACACGTAACCATTTCGCCAGACAGGGGAGCCCTCGGAACCAAGTTTTTCGACAAAGCGCTACGAGTAGCTCCTGTGTCGACTAGAAACTGATCAGTAGAACCCAAAATACCCGCTGTTACATATGGACCTTGCTGATCTACTGGCACTTCGACTGATTCCTTACCCCATCCTACGCGATCCTATGCATGCACATAATCCTGATGTTCCACATTCTCTCCTTCCAAAATCTGATATTGATTCCGTCTATCAAACGTATTTCGTTCGTCCTGACCACGGCCCCTCTCCTCAACCTGTCTACGATCACCTCCGCCACCTCTCGCTCCAGTATAACCTCCTCTTGACCTTCCACTGCCTCGACCACGCTGACTACGCTGTTCACGAAGTACCGGACAATCATCGGCCCAATGCCCAAACTCCTTACAATAAGCACACTGATCCTCCGCAATGTCCGTACGGCCATACGACGCATTTCCTCCACCTCGTCTACCTCTATCATTCCCTCTACTCTGTGTTCCCCGAACCTGTGCCAACATCACCTTCGTTTTCAATTCCTTCGTCTTTTTCTCTACATTTTCTTTAGCCTCCACTTCCTGCCGCTCATAGTACTGAGCCATAGTTAATAAGGACGCAGGGGTCGCCGTGGCCCAGGAACTCTCACTCGACTTCAATCGCTTTGCAATCTCTGGTAGGAGATTAGCCACATACTTATCTACAAACAAATGCCGACCCGTATCGTCAGTTAAAGATTGACCACTGTAATCATGAAATGCCTCCTCAAAGCGTGTAAAGAAATCTGAGACTGTTTCATCTGGTTTCTGCTTGCACGACGTTAACATGGTCCAATCTATCTTTTTGGCAGGAACAAGCGTTTTCAATTTATGCAAAATAGCTGCCGGAAGATCTAGAATTAGCTGACAAGGCTTACATGCTGGTTCTCTATCTAAATCTGCAGCATTTATCTCTTTCCAGGTCCCCCCCAAAATCGTTTCATCATTAGTTTTACGAATTTGCCTCCACATATCAGGTGGTAAAATTAACCCAAAAAACAAATCTATATCTACAAGAGTCATCACACAAGACGATATAGCCCCCTCTACCCCCTCATAGAATGCCGCTGGGTTCTTTCGGAGATCAGGTAAAGAGTTTTTAAGTGCCATGACATCTGCTCTATTCCATGGTGTATACACCCAATTGTACACAAAATATCCCTTCGCATCCTTTGACAATTTATCATCATCCGTACCTTCCCCTTTTGGTGGAACATACAAAGGCGCGGCTTCACGCATAGGCATAACATGCAACGCAGAGCTCTTATCTGAACCACGAAGAGAACACTCCTTAACCGCCCCGTCGTTTCCCGGCTCGGATTCCTTTTTCCTCCGTTTCAGTTCCTGGCGCAAATACGTCGTCTCATCCCGCAGCGCGATCAAATGTTTGAACAGGTCATCCACATCTGTAAGATCAAAATCACCTTTAGCTAAATTCTCACGATATACCGACAAAGCTTTAGGTTCTAATGTTTCAGAAACTTCACGATATGCATTTACAACTTCATCCGCTAAAATGGACAAAAAATACATTAATTCAAGATCCGACCACCCCTGTTTCTCCGCTAACACCTGTTCCTGAGTAACACAATGCTTATTCACTTTACGAGCCCAACTGCGCAAATGAGCGGACCTCTCCGCAGTAAACCTGAGAGCCGATACCCCTTTCTGGCTCACTTGAATCTGCCCATCATCCTCGGAATCCGCAGCCGGAGCCGTCGGTGAAACGTACGGAGGCGGTGACCGATCTAACAAAGAAAAATCATCAATTTCATTATTAAGGACAGGATAAAGCGGTCGGCGAATAGGAAACTGCCCAGTCATTTGCAATTTACGTTCCCGTTCCTCCCTCTCTTTCTTCTCCTGCGCCTCCTTCTCCTCGAGCTGTAAAGCCTTATCCCGAGCAGCCTTACGCTGCTCTTTATCCGCCAAGGCAACCTCACGCTTCATTCGTTCACGCGCCGCTTTCTCCCACATTCGTACACAATCAAACATATTTTGTCTAGACCTACGTTGAAACATACATTGCTCGACAAATTGGATTTTACTCAAATCGTATGACCCGTGTAGGGGCCATTGCAATTCGGAATCGGCCTTAGTGTACTTATGCCATAATTTACTGTACATAATAGGTGGAAGGCCGTGCTTGATATACATGTCCCTATTTGGTGTTCCCTCTGGGGGAGCCGGCTGTGATTCCGCTAACCTAATTGATGCATCATCTCCTAAGCAACACATTCCCCGGAGCTTGCTGAAAACAGGCATGTTCGAAAAGTATCACAAAAGCGTGACACCAGACCAAATGGCACTTACAGTTCTTCACACGATTGTGCCGCTCAAATGAAAAAACAAGGTTAGAGAAACATCTCTACATGCCTGCCTATGTGAAGTGCACTACACATATAAGTTCAAAGATCACAAATTCAAAATGTTAGCTAACTCAGATCAAAGTTCACAAAATTCGGCGAGCGTCCGAAGACTGCCTCACCGATCACAAATCTCAAGACTTCAGTAAGCGCCCGAAGACTACCTTACCGAACACAAAGCTTACCAATTCTCAAAAGTCCAGATTCCAACTGCCAAGGTCTTGTAAGCCAAATCAGCCAAACGGCACTTTCTCAGTGAAGCGGACACTCGAAAACTCAGTCGGAGACCGGCGCCACCTGGAAGGTCAGATCGGAAGGAAAGGAAAAAACACCTTGGCAGCCAAGACTCGGGTCACTCGTGGCAGTGCGCGTCCATGGCGAGTTTCCAAGCCTTCGTCACGACCTCTCCTTCGGGCATCCGAGTCGCCGATGAGTCCCTTCGTGGTCGCCAATTGAAGTATTGCGGGGTTCCCAAGGCCTACACGCTCCAGAGATTACCCACATACACAAAAGAACTGTTGGCACGGAAGCTGTAAAAGGCAAAGAACAAATTTATTAAGACCCCATGGGGTGGTGGTACACTCAAACAGCACCCTTCGGTATTGCAAAAGGTATCACACCGAACACCGGTGTGACCCCGTTTATATACAATTTTGGGGCAATAAAAGATAGGCGGCACAAGTTAAGACGCAGTTTTAGAGACATACATAGTCATGTTTTGGAATACTGCCAGCTCATTGGAGGGTTTCAAACCCGCTGGTCAGTTAGCGGCACATTCCTGAAGGTATACGGGTCAGTGAGAACTGCGCATGTGTGGCTTGACCAGTACTAAAAATATCCTGTTGCTGGGCAGATGTGAGTGGTCAGTGGAATGGACAAAGGACTAAAGGGCACGTCGGCCACGAGGCCGCTCAGGATCTAAGATGGCCGCCACAGTATTCAAAATGGCGTTTATCATATACAGCCAAGTTAAGGAGGACAACGTGTAGGTTCAGCTAATCGCTAACACGGACGGGCCAATTACGACAATGGGACACATGTGGCCCTGATACCACCACAGGCACATGAGCAGGCATACCGTAACAGGAAGCACTACCACTCCATCAATGCTCTGGTGGTATGTCTTGCTGACATGTCGATCACACATGTGTGTGCACGCTTCCCTGGTTCTGCGCACAATGTCTACATTATGAGGAGTAGTCGCATTGCAACGCTGATGTCACAGATGCCAGCTCAGCATGCCTGGCTTGTCGGTGTGTACTGACTGTTTCTCAGTGTGTGTTTGTCAATGTGGTATTCCACACTCCTACAAAACTCAGCTACTTGTTCATTTTTGTGTTTGTAGGATACCCCAACATGCCGTGGTTGCTGACACCCCTCAGGAACCCTGTGACACCAGTCGAGCTGCGCTACAATGAGGCACATGGTCGGAGCAGGAGGGTGATTGAGCAGACATTCGGCCTTCTGAAAAGCCGCTTTCGCTACCTGGACAAGACCGGATGGGCCCTCCCATATGAGCCTGCAAAGGTGTGCAAAATAATCCTTGTATGCTGCATGCTACACAACATGGCAGTGCGGAAGGAGGTGCCTCTCACCCAGGATGACGATGACGATGACCAACCTTCAGCACCTGTGGAGGATCCCGGACTGGGCCAAGATGCCAGTGATGATGAGGATGACGCTCACAGCTCATCAACAACTTCTTCACCTGAATGTGAGTTCCAAGGGTTTTTATGTGAATGTATTGAGGTAGCCTGGAATGTGTTGTGGCAGCTCTGTTGCTGTCTGCGTGTGTTTGTGTGCCACTTGACTGGATGCGTGCAGTGATTTGTCCATTCAGGTGGTGTGTACTCCACAATAGGGTAGTACTGCGAACTAGTTTTTGTGTAGGTGTCTTGCAACATGTTTTGAGCATGTGTATTGCAGTTCTCTCCTGTTCTTCTGTGCTTTTGACTGTGTCTTGTGTCTGTCCTTCCCAGGGTACTTTTTCTGTTGTTTGGTCAACACTGACCCCCAACACCCAGCAGCCAACACCAGTGTGGAAGTTGACAATTCCCATCAACTGATGTACCACACATCCCTGGACTTCCATTCTCCAACACATTGTGAGTGTGTGTCCACTGTTACGTAGAATTACCGTGCAACTATTGTGGAATAAACGTGTTGCTGATGTGTAATGAACCTGTGCTACGCTTTGTTATGTGCGTTGTCTGTCTTCCCACATCTGAGTGACATCTGCTTACCTCACCTGTGGACTTGTTACCACTGACTGGAGTTGGTGTTGTGTCTATGCATGCCAATGTGTTTTAGGTCAACATCATTGTGTGTGATGAGTAACATGGCCATGGTGAATATGTGTTGTGTTGCCATAGTGGTGTGTCTCCCTCACATGTGTGGCACATCACCATGACTCACCTTACGTTGGTCACATTGTTGCAGTATTTGGCATGCACTGTGTTGTGTAGCAGATCGACATCTCCGTGAACATGACAAGTTGGAATCCCAACAGAGGCAAGTATGGTGTACTGGTGAGTTTAATTTCAAACATGTGTGAGGGAAGTGCACAGGATGGTGGGTGCTGTACATTGGTTTGGGAATCCAAAGTTCACATTAGAGTTGGAAGTGCTGGTAGATGAAATATCCAGAGTGAAGTCCACAGTCATCTGCTACATTGGCCCAACATGAACCCTCCATGTCTTGTGGGCGAGTTGTGTGCGATTGGACAAGGTGTACGGGTTGCGCACAAAGGAAATTGTCCAGAACAGGTTTAGAGGCCCTGGGGGATGTGCTGGGTCATCTGCCTCTCACATGTCCTTCTTCGGACGACCCCTCTTCTTCTGGGGGGGGGGATGCTCATGCGCAGGCCTCTGCGGTGCAGGGGACTCTCCACCAGAGTCCTCCTCCCTCCCTGTGGCGCTGGCAGATGGTGTTGCAACAGATGTTGTGGCCACACAGGGAGGAGTGGACAGGTTGGTGTTCATCTGGCGGAGGCATTGGAGTATGTCCCGATGCACCGCAGTAATGTCATCCCACTCGGCCTCCATGCGGCCATGGTGGGCGACCTTCTCATGTTGCATGTCCTTGAGGATCCCCACTACCTGGCCAAATCCTCCGGTGCTATCCTGGTACTCATCTAAGATGCGTGCCAGGTGCGGGTCATCATGCAGTCCAGACCCCTCTGCAAGGCGCGCCCTGTGCCTCCCACCCCTCCCAGCACCCCTATCCACACTGGCAGGACCAGCAGCATGCCACACAGGTGACACTGGGACCCCTTGGGTGGTGTTGCTGGTGGTGTTTGCTGTAGCTTGCGGGGGGTCCTATGTCCCTGTGCTGTGGGTGTTGATCGGCCTTGGTCTGTCTGTGTTGGTGGGGGGCCCTGTCGGTGTCCAGATGCTGGAGGCGTGGGTACAGGGGGTGCAGATGTTGATGCTGATGGCTCACACCGGAGGGGCCACGTGGGTCGTCGTCATCCTAGAGGACGGAGAGAGAGTCAGACCAGAGAGCTCAGTGTCTGCCAGAGTCTGGGACTGGGTATCCTCATCATTTGGTGCAGGGTGCCCAGCACCACCTGTGTTTGGAAGAGACACACAATGTGAGTTATGTTTCTACATGCATCGATAGGTCACAAACATGACATTTTCTACTTTTCGAACAGATGCCTGTCTGTACACTGCTTTTTCCCAGCTTGTCACGGACAGAGTTTGATATTGTTGTTGGCCATTTCCCAGCATGGCCTTGTGCACCCCATGACAGAGCCCAGTGTCAGACATCTTGGCTGTCCCTTCCCACACCCTGTGAGGCGAGTATGGTTCAGTTTGATTTCGCTGGGCCATGTGGGTGGGTGTAGATTGTCTGTGACTGCGACTCCCATCATACTCTTGGCTACACCCCCTTCCCAGCATGCCCATACTTCCTCCCTCTTGACTCTGCTTCCCTGTGAGGGGGTGAGACAGCAATGTCAAGATGGCTGACTGTGTAGTCCTGGTGTTTGTTGTTGACCATTTCCCAGCATGGCCTTGTGCTCCCTACGACAGAGCCCAGTGTCAGACATCTTGGCAGTCCCTTCCCACTCCCTGTGAGGCGAGTATGGTTCAGTTTGATTTTGCAATGGCAAGATGGCTGACTGTGAAATCATGGTGTTTGTTTGGCTACAAGTCCAAAGTGTGCCCCTGTGCTTCACACAGCAGCACCCAGTACAGGGTATCTTTTGCTGATATTTCATTGAGGTGTGTGGCAATGCATTCTACCCGGTGAGTTGTGTGGAGTTTGTGTTGAGGGGGGGGTGTCTCCACATGCTTGTAAGTATGGTCAGGGCTGTCAGTCCTCCTTCCCATCATGAAACGTGCTTCCATTTTAGGGCGTGCAAGTTGTCTTTCAGGATGTCAGTCAGTGGTGTCCTGCTTCTGATTTGCACACAACCCCGAGCAAGGCCTTGTGCTCCCCACAGCAGGACCCAGTATCAGCCATCTTGTCAGTCATTTTCCACTCTCTGTGATGTGGGAATGTTTCAGAGAGGTCTTGATGGGCCAATCAGGAGGGGGAGCATTATCTATGACTACAGGCCCCATCATGCTTTTGGATACACTCACTTCACCTGCATTCCCACTATTCCTTCCTGACAGTCAGCTGCACTGTGAGGTGGTGTGATTGTGGTGGTAAACTGTCTGGCAGGGTCTGTTTGGCTTTGTGCCACTGGCTTGCTCTATTTGTTTGTAGGTTGGTGCATGTCATGACACAGTTCCCAGTCACTATGAGATGGCAGGTATTGTGTTTGTCTGACTGGCATACACATCTTGGGATGATTATCTATTGGTTAGTGTAGCTTTGTTTGCGGTGCATGGTTTCACTGTCCCCTTGCCACACAATCTTGGGTATGTTGTTTGTGTACTCACCAGGCTCTGGGATGTCTGTTAGGGCATGGACCCTCTCTGGTGGTAGGATGTCCCGCACCTTCTCCTCCCAGGTCCTGAAGTAGACTGGTTTGGTAGGAGGGCCACCGCCGGTGCACTGACTCAGGGCGTGATCTTTTTCGATGAGTTTCTTGACCCTCCTGCGCACGTCATACCACCTGTTCTGGATATCGTCCTTTGTGCGCCTTGCTGGTGCTTGTGCGTTCACCTTGTCCACAATCCTCGCCCACATCTTGGTTTTCTGTGAGATGGGGGTCCTTTGGACCAATGTACCAAACAAATGTGGCTCTACTCTGATGATCTCGTCTACCAGCACTTCTAACTCACTATCTGTGAACTTTGGATTCTTCTTTGGGGGCATGGTGATGGGTGGTGGTGGTGAGGGATGTGTGTGTGAGGGTGCAAGTGAGGGTTGTTTGGTGTTGGTTTTGCTGGGTGTATGTGTGTGCGCTTTTGTATGAGGTGCTGATGGTGTGTGGGTTGTGTGAGAGGTGAGTTGTGAGTGTGTCTGTGGTTGCTGTGTAATGGTGTTTGCTGCTGGCTGTGTCTCCTGTTTGCAAGGGATGATGGTAGTGATTGTAGTCCTTTATATAGTTGGAGTTGTGGGTGTGTCTTTGTCCCAGTTTTTTTTTACTTGATATTTATTGGCTTTGTCATTGCTTGTTTGGTCCTTTTTTTGTCTTTTTTCCTTTGGGTTTTGTAGGCATGAAGGAGATGTTCATGTGGTGGAAACGGACGCTGCTGTTGTCTCGTGCGGGCTTCTCCGCCTCGTTCACGCTGCCTATCTTCTGGGTTTCTATTGCTTGTGTGCCTGGTTGTCTGTGCGTGTCGGTCGTGCGGCTTGGTCTCCGTGCGAGTCGGTCTGGGCTTACATGCATTGCATTTTACTGCGCGGATCGGACATCGCGGGTGCGTGTCGGTCGGGTTAATTCCGGGTTCGTGTCGGTCGGTGAAAATCGTGTCGGTTTTCCAGCCGGATCACTATTTTCCCTACGGCTCGGTTGTACGCCTTGTATTCCGTACGTGTCGGTTGTAATTCACTCGCGTTGCATCGTACTGCACGGGTCGTACGGCGCTGGTCCGTGTCGGTCGGTATTTGGTCCGGGTCCGTGCTGGTTGGTTTGTTTTGCGGCCAGAATCGGAATTGGCCCCTTAATATTGAATATATTTCACACATATTATTTTATATTTATATAGAAGTGTATATTTTATACATCTCTATTTTTTATATCAATATTTTCTAGTCAATATTTTTGTGCTTACCTGTTTAAGTATAGGAGTCGATATTTTTATTGTCTTTATTCTTTACTCAATATTTTTCACATTGATATTTTTCACATCGATGTTGTGTCAGTGAACCTTGCAAAGCAGTAGACAATCTGCAGCGTGCTCATGCTAACTTAGGGCCCCATTACTATGGCGGGCGGACTTTGTCTGCCCGCCACCGTATCGGTAAACGGTATTGTCCGCCTTTTCCATCCAGCCGGCATACCGACGGAAAAGCGGCGGACAGTCATTCCGTCCGCCGCAGTACCCCTCGTCATACTAAAATGGTGGGGGGTGACACAGGATACTGAAAAGACAAAGGGCCCCCTGATATCAATGTGAAGTACACCTAGGCAGGGAAATACATACTGTAAAGTTTCTAGGGCTACTTCAACAGCAAAACTAGAACATGATTATATTGATAATGACACTAAGGATAGAAAAATAAAAAATATTTATTATGAAATAAATTCATTAAAAAGAGTTTTTGATTTCATGTACATTTTGTTGCAGAAAAGTATCATACACAACATTCTAACTATTTTCACTCATCCATTCATTCACAGATATCTCACTTGATTATTTTGTCAATATTGTCAGCATGGTGAATTGATTCAATGTCTGACAGTAAATATTGCAGTACATTAAATAGTGCAATCTCATGGATTAATATAATTGTAGGGTGGTGTCCAAGATGTCTCAATATGTGTTACGGCAGAACTCTGCCTTCCTCAGGAGTACCACCTGCAAAAATTATATTTCAGGTAACCGACTTCACAGATTGTGAGACTAGGTTCATACAGTACGTACCCTTGATAATGATACGTTCTAATTATAGATGGAATCCCACATCATAATAGAAGAACGTGGAGCTGGAGATCGATAGCCCAGCATTGCATGATGAAGATAATCAAGGATGAGGAGCTGGGTTCCGCATATGCCTTATTATTGTGGAATGGAGACTCATAGAGGGCGAGCTGCCATTCCCTTCAACTGTTAGAAACAGCTTGGATAAAAAGGAGTCCCAAGCATATAAAGTCCTGGCGGGCAGCTCGAAACTCCGTAAGGGAGAGCCATGGCTAGGGCGGTTGGTCCTGGAAAGGAGGGTGACACAGGAACATTTGGCGGGCAGATCGCCACAGCCAGAGATCCTAATAGGTCCCTTAGAGAAGACGACAATGTCCCCATGGGCCATGTGACACTGCGAAGGGCATTGGAGTGAGGAGCAATGGCCGGGGGACTGGAAGGGCGGATGGAGGAGCATAGCTTTCTTGGAAAATGTTCCCTTAGTAGGGGTACTGGTGTTAAAGGGAGAGAAATTTGCTAACACAAAAGTGCTCTTTAACATTGCCAACATGGCAGTGGTGTAGATAGTCAACAGGCAGTCAACCAGAGATGTTCATGTTTTGAAGTTGCTGAGAGTTTTTGTAATGCATTGCCTGAGAAACAACATTACGTGCAGCACAAGACATGTGCCAGGTTTGGGCAATGACATTGCAGACGCATTATCTCGTTCGCAGTTACTCCATTGTCTTTCTTCAGCAGCAGATCAGGAAAAGAAGCTGATTGCGGACGACTTGTGGTAGATAGGCATGGTTGGAGTTTCTCGAGTAGGATGTGTGCTGGAGGGACTGCAGGAGGCTTGGCTCATATGAATGAGAAAGGTTGTCCTGGCTTATCATTGCAGGTAAGTTGGCAGGCATCGTGTTTGTTGAAAAGATGCATTGGGGTTATGCCCCATCTGTGTGTCAATTGGGGGCAAGGATGCTTGACGGTTGAGAGAGGGAGTCAGAAAATGAAGGTGGAAAGCATAGGCAGCTGGTGTGGCGTGAGTGAGCTGCGCAGAGTGATGTCATCGCTGCCCTCAGTATGCCATGATACTGGAGAAACAGAGTTGTTTTGTTCCTTTTTGGGGCTTTTCGCGTATGTGAGTTGCTGGAGGGGGAAGCAAAAGTGGTATGGTGGGGGCAGATGTGCAGCTGTGGGAAAATGGTGGTGAGATATATATCAGGAGGTTCAAGACAGATCAAAAAGTGAAGGGGTCCAGGTTGCTACTTAGGACTTTTACCATTAGACGTTTTTGCCAGGTGCGCTTGGGCAGTAGCTGCTGAAGTGCCTTTTGGATTCTGATATGGAGGTTCTTAGGCACCAGGGTGGTTCACTTGCTACTACCTCTCAGTTCCTGTCTGTTCTGAGGAAAGCGTTACTTCAAATGGACTTACCGGCGGTTGAATATCTAATGCAGTGGTTCCAGATTGGGGCACAGCCTGAGGCCTATCGAACGTTTGGTCCGTCGCCCCGGATATGATGCATGAGGAGATGGTCTCCTGACTGTTGCAGGGCATACGTGCAGCAGGCAGGTGGTGATGCATCCAGAGCCCTGTGTTAAGTGTTGGCTTTTGTTGCAGTTTCTGTGCCGGGACGGGATTGGGGGCATATGACAGTCTGGATCATGGGACATTCATTTGTGAAGTGGACGGAGAGGCAGGCAGGCACCAGGAACTACGGATAGCAGTTGGCATTTGGAAATCAAAATGTACAGGTAAAATGGCATAGGAAAGGGGGTATGCTGTGGAGGGAAATGTTGCAGAATCTGAACAAGATACTTGGGAGCGATGGTTGTCTGGATGTGCTATTAATCCATTTGGGTAAAAATGACTTGACTAGAAGCAAAGTTCTGTTGTTGATCAAAGCCATTAAATCGGCTATGAAGGAGGTGAAGGCAAGTTGTTCAGGGACCCATACAGTATGGGAGGATTTAATACCCAGGAGACAGTGGCAGGGGGCAGATAGGCTGGCTGCTATAGACAGAGCCAGGAGAAAAATTAACAGAGAAGTGCAGAAGTTTTGTAGGGAAGAAGGGGTAGGAAGGGTTGTTCATCAGAAGTTACGATGCCTCAGTTCTTCTGTGACGACGGAGTCCAATCATCTATGATGAATATGGAACTGTATTTGTTGCAGTTTGGGAGGTATTGGTTGATCACTGGGGGCTTCAGTTGTAGAAACAGAGGAGGGCTGGATTGCGAGTTATCGCTGTCATAGGGCAGACAACTGGTATCGATTTTCGGGTGGGGAGAAGAACCCCTAATTTGATTCTCCTGAGTGGCGGTTGCCAGAGAGGTTTCTCATGTTTGGAAGCAGTTTGATTGTTTTTGGGCTGGGTGAATCGGTTCAAAGAGAGGGGGGATACATTTTCACCAGCAAGAAGACAGGGAGGAAAAGATGTCAACTACAGGAAGTTTCTTTATTTTAAGTTGGACAGTTTTGGATACAGTGATAGGCAGCATAAGTTTGGGGAGCTGTGGAGGTATGATAACTAGGGGTGCGGGGAAGGACACGGGTACCATACTCATGAATAGTGTGGAGGTTAGATTTGTAAAGACTTTAGTCATGACTATGTTATGGGCACCTGCCTCATTAAAGCGACTGTTAGAAATGGGATTTCTGGTTGGCTAGGGCTTGCGCCAAAGCCAGGCAGAAACCACCACTCTAGTCAGGGCTGGGGAGTTACACGCCAAAGATAACCCCTGCTCACCCCCTTGGTAGCTTGGCACGAGCAGTCAGGCTTATCCCGGAGGCAATGTGTAAAGCGTTGGCGCGCGCACCCAGCAACAACACCCAAGGCTCACCACAAAGGAAACTCCACACAAGGTTATATATAAAAATAGCCTTTGTATTATACCAAAACACATTAGATAATATTCACACAATTTACACTGTGCCAACTGGCACTGGGCAGAATTTTACAAGGGACTATTTACACGGGACAGGGCCACATGGACCACTGTCAGAATCAGCACAAATCACGAATTGTACATGTAGAACATAACACAAATTAGCACTGTAGAACAGGTATAAAACCTATCCTGCATCCATCACAGGGGCATAAACACATCATGCACTTTCTCATTAGTCTAACGCATTAGACCTAACCACCTAAGTATACCTACACTAGGGGCGTATATCGCACAGGGAAGTACCATCTCCCTAACACCAACCTAAACAGGTAAAACAACCTCCTAATCATAAGACCACATTTGGAGGTATAACACGGGGTGCGCAAAACATACTATACCCAGTACATTTCCTAACACCATAAGCATTAACACAGGGTGCGCAAAACATACTACACACAGTACATTTCCTAGCACCAAAATCACATTAGAGTCCAGGTTGCGCCAGAACCTAAACTTAGCAGCTGCCCACTACTTGCTGGGCAGCTGGGGAGAAGAACAGGGCCTAAACGCTGCAGCTGGCACTAAGTGCTGCGCAGCTCGGGAGTAAAATGAGGCATGGCTCTCAAATGGTCCTTAACACAATGTCACAATGTGGAAGCCACCTAGGCTCTAGAAACAACATGTCCCCATGGAGCGCATGGGCTCCTGAAATAATTGGGCGCCAATATAACAAAGGAACTTGCCCCAAAGTACTGTGGAGGGCACTGGCACTCTAAGACAAAGATTGCCCTCCTCGTTGGAGCCTGTCTAGGCTCTTACACAAATAATTTGCCCCAGTCACGTTGGAGCGCACTAGCGCTCTAATACAAATATTGCCCGTGGGAGTCCCTCTGGACTCTAAACAAATATGCACCCAAAACAGCGTGGGAGCCTCGTGGGCTCAAAGACACCAATTTGCCCAAAAACGTTGGAGCCTCGTGGGCTCAAAACACCAATTTGCCCAAAATAACGTGGGAGCCTCGTGGGCTCAAAACCCCAAAGAAATGCCCCCGACGTTCGGGTGGCCTGCTGCTAGACCGGGCCGCCCAGGAAGTCAGCACCGGCACTGGTGCCTCTCTCTCGCCCCCCCTTAGAGCCCTCACTCACCGGGCCTCTGGGCGGGGACTCTGCTCCTCACTGGCGGTCATGGCGGGGCTCTCTCACCTCATGAGAGCCCCGTCCACTCAATGCGCCGGTCTTCACCCGGTCCCCCATCTCGGGACCGGGACTTTGCAGGGGGAGCCTGCAAGGCTCCGGGACCTCTGCCGGCCGGGAAATGGCCGTACTTCCGCTTCCGTCCCGCGGCCCTGCCCACAACCAGGCGGGCCGCGGACTCGGCGGCGAGGTTTGAATGCGGCTCCGACCACGGCGGTGATTTCTTTTGCGGGCAAAGTGCGGGGTGGGCACCCGCAATTTTAAATAAAGGTGAAGCGGGGTGGGCATCCGCAGCTCCGTAAAATGCGGACATCACGATCAATTCGCGGACATAAGCGGGGTGGGCACCCGCATCAAGCCATCCCCGGAAACAAAGACACAGGGTGGGCACCTGCGCACCAAAAGCGACAAAATAAGCGGGGTGGGCTCCCGCAAGGCCGGCATCATGGGGGAATCCCTCTCCCTCGCTCGCAGCGCGACGCTACTCAGCCCCAGCTCCTCTCTCTGGGGGAATAAAGCGCTCTCCAGGTGCTATGTTCAGGACCAAAATCCAAGGCAAAGCGCTCCCAGGCGCTAGAAGGATGCAGCAAAAAGTTCCCAGAAGTCTTCCAGGTATCCAGGGGCTGGGCAGGGCCCAGGGAGGCAAGCCTTCCCCTGGGCCCCAGCAGCAGCACGCCCCTGGTAGATTCGAGTCAGAGCAAGAACATTTTCATGGGGTCACAGCCCCTCTTTTATACACCAAATCCTTTGTTCTCAAAGGTGCAGGGAAGGGGCGAACCAGATACAACTGGTTCCTGAGCACTTTGTTTTGCTCAGCCTCTCTCCCTATTCACAGAGCAGGCCAGGGTCATCAGTCGCACCACAGGGGGCGGAGCCAGCATTGTGTGGGGGAGAGCCCAGCCCTATTCAGGTCCTAGGTGTAGTCCTCCCACCCATCTAGCTGTTGATCTCCCCATTCACCACTGGGTGAGTCCTCCTGACTCTGGGGATTCCCTAGCCCGTCACATGACCTCAGCCAGCCATCGCCAGACAAGGCACTCATCTCACACTGCACACAGAAATGCCCACTTCTAGGAGTGGCACTTCCACACTAGGTACATTGACGCCGCACACATCATCACGCAGCATTTCATCACACGAGTCCGCACATACCAAACTCGGCCCTGCACTCCCCACGCATCAGGAACTAACAGGGACACATACATTCCCCCATGCATTCCTATGGGAGGGCAGGTCAGTCTCATTCAATGTAACCCAGAGCGCACGCACTTTCCACTGGGACACAGTGTGAAAGCGCCTAGAGGCCTAAAACCACTAGTACAACACAGGAAAAAGGCTAGGATACTGCAAAAAGTTCTAGGGGTGAACTTGCCAGAAGGGCCAAGTCCAACAGCGGCCTTTTCTACACTAAAGTTTTTGCTAGTCGCTATTGCTGTACAATTCTATTTTGTGACTTTTCCCATTCAAAAAATCAATTGTATCGTATTTCCCAGAAAAATTTAATTTTAAGCAATTCAAGCAATGAGCAATGTGACCATTGTCGCTCTAGCCCTGCGCAGATAAAAATACAAAAAAATGTCCAGAGCGCCGCAGCTTAAAAAAAGTATTTCCGTTTACTGCCAGCTAAGTGCTCATTTGTATGGCGTCAAACTGGGTGCCATTTTGTGATGGGCTATACAAGGCACAATCTAACATCAGTCTGCCCGAGAGTGACTCAGTAGAAGTATGCCATTAGGGATGGACAAGCGAGGCAATTACAGCATTTACAAGTTCGGCTGAAACAGTGCCAAGAGAAAGGAGTTTGATTTGCTTCTATGTGACAAAATGAGCGATGCCGGAACAAATGTTCCAACACGACAGGTTTGGCAGTTACACAGTTCCATAATCCAGCAGGGATTGTATTGATTAACTTTCAGTAACCACAGTTGATATCTAAAAAAAACATTAAAAGTTTAAATACATGAGTTGGTGAACCACTGAAATCTCACTGTAACCTTTTTAATCTGAGCCACTGGGATAATTAACAGGTTGGAAGATGGCAAAGCTATGTGGAGGAATTTGGAATGAAAAATGGATAATAGACAAATAGATGAGTCAGGTGACTGCAGTAGAGATTTCCTTAAAATGATTGTAATAGTGCATACATAACTGGTTAGGGAATTTAACTTACATACAGGAATTTAAAAACAAATACTCTGCTTATTTTCAAAATTCTGTCAGATTGTTAAAGTTAATCACTCCCCTCTAAGAAGGTTCTTTAGACCTTTGTGCTAAGAGCCAGATGTACCCAGGGATCCTGCAGTCTCAAGCAGTGATTTACAAAATCACTAGGTCTGTGACAGCAAAAACACACTTCTTAATGTGTTAAACCATCTTGCAATTCGGAAAAGCTTTTCTCAGTAGCAAAAGAGGTTTTTGCCATGCATTCCAAATTGCAAATACTAGGGTCATGAGTACCCTCATAATTGTAAATCTGAATGAGATTTATCATTGGTTTTTTACCAAAATTGCGGTTTCAAATGGTTAAAAAGCCACTGACTCCTGACTGAAGGAAGAAAAATATTTGCAAATGTGAAGCTGTCCCCCTGGGCAGCTTCCCCTTTTGAAGTTGGGTGCTTCCGCCTCAGGAGGAGGAAGCAGTAGTCTAAGGAACTACTATCTCCTTGCCCAATGTCTTCCCAAGTGGGAAACTTTTTTAAAAAAAGCAGTACCAGTCCCTTTTAAAAAACTATCCATGTCTGGGAATGTAAACACAGCAATGATGGGCTGCTGTTCCTTGCAGGCCACCATCCTTGTGTTCAAAATCAATTTCAGAAGGTCACAAATAGCGACTTGCATAATTTTTATTCATATTTCTACGGCAGGTCAATCTGTGACACCATGCCACTGGACATTTTGCAACACTCCTATTAGTACATAGGTCACTTTGCAAATTTATAGACAGGTGTCAAAATATAGGTGTGCACTTGCACCACAATTGGTGACCTGTTTGTCAGCACATCCCCTCCACAATTTAGATGCAAAAACTCCTCAGAGCCGAAAAATTAGTGGTGCCAAAAAACATTGGCAGCAGATGATATCCAAATTTGTTCTCCACTTAACTTTTGGTTTTAAATGGGGGTGCGAAGGGGTTGACTGATACAACTATTTTATATTTTTGTGCCTTACTTGTGCCCATTATACCAACATTTGTGGACTTACTAATTATTTTGGCAGCTAACTAAGCTGGTGATGAAACTGATCACTAAATGCGAGCACAATAAGCACGCAAGTGCTTTTTGCAGCTTCCTGGTAATTTCTCACCGCTTCTAGCCCAAATCTCAACCAAGCTCATAGGGCCAATTTAAATTTAGTCCTTAATCCATGCTTATGACCAAATTTACCTTACATATGCATGCCAGGAATTCAAAAATGAAATCCTAGCAGATGTTAACCCATTTACCTCTGATGCGATATCTGTCATGAGAGTGACGTTCTCCGTACCTGTAAATTCCATTAAAGGGGTAGCACAGTATGCGGTCGAAGGTCTGGTTAGCTTTGGAAGTTTGTTAATTTTCCCAAATATGGACACTTGGGGGTCTATTAGGATGGCGGGTGGATCTCCACCGCCGGGCCGGCGGTGGAGGTCCGCCCACCATATGTCCCTGGTTCACCCCAGTCATATTAGTATGGCGGGGGCACCGCGGCGGACGGGAAGTCCGTCCGCCATTTTTCCGCCGGTCGAAATATCGAACGGGCGGAAAAGGGACTCAATATGGTGGTGGTGTTTGCAAGACACCACCATCCATATTACTATGGGGTATTTCTCATGCCTTTCCATGGCGGTGCCGCCGCCATGGAAAGGCATGTGGTAAATGCTACGGGGGCCCATGGGTGGTTGGGGGGGTTGGAGGGCTGCACTTGGGGTGGTACCCCCCTGCATTGACATGGACAAGGTGGCAGGCACCGCGCGGTGCCTGTCACCTTGTGCATGCCAATGCACAACATGCATTCCCAGCATTGTGGCGGGCGGTGCTGTGAGCACCGCCCGCCACAATGCTGGGAATAGGGGATGCCGCCGCCACGGTGGCATCCTAATTGCAGGTGCGGGGTCGCTGCACCCCTGGCGGACGGTACCGCATTCCATTACAGTGGCGGGCGGACAAAGTCTGCCCGCCATCGTAATAGACCCCTTAGCGTCATCCACAAAATCTTGTTTTCCACTTTTTAGTTGGACTTTTACATGACTGTAAATGACCGCCATGAATCACTTTCCAGAGTAGGAAGGGGAATGGATCACCACCAGACTTAGTGGGTTCTAGGGGATTAGGTTTCTGCAGGGGGAAATATAGTTTCCTGCACTGGAGATCCTATCTCCCCTCGGTGGAGCTCTCAGCTGCAGAGAACTCAACATAGCAGGAATAGGATTCTGCTGGGAATGTCACGCAGCGTTCCAGTAAATACACCTAAAAAACCTGTACCTGGCTTAATTTGTAATGCATATACTTGAGAATGTTTGTGATTCCAGAACCTAGTACATCTAAAATTGCACACAGGTGTAAGTCTGCAAATGCATATTTACTACTTTTTTATTCAACTGAGACATACTATTTACTATTTACAGTTTCCCCTGGATACCATATCTCATTCCAAGTCACTTTTAAGAGTCTCACCTTCACCACCAGTAGACAAATTATTCCCATTATTGAAAGGTTGATACGCCATCTTTCTTGTCACATGTTTTCTAATGTTTAGACAGTGAAACTATTTTTTCCTACCACCATGGCCATGACCGAAATCTTGGCAGTAAATGTGGCATAATGAGTTGAGTTGGTAATTGGATTTCAGGCATTCATTTTTGATTTATTTACAAACCTGTCTGGCGTCTTGTGAACAATATGTGAAAACACTGTTTCTGCTGGTCAAAATGACTCACAAAGTCTAGCAAAAAAAGATGCCAGTGACATCTCTGATATTTCTGGAAAGTGCAAGGAACTTGTTTTGGAATTTTCATTAAATTATCCAGATGAAATTGAGGTTTTTTAATGGAGCAGATAAACAGAATACCTCAGTCAACATACTCCGCACATTACTTTACTTTTCAAAATAACGATGCATTTCACAAGCTCATATGACCATGGTATTATGTTGGCTACCTTTCTCCCGTCTTCTGTATATTCCCTATAATTCCAATATTTTTAAGGCAGTATTGATCCAGTCTTCATGCCACTTTATTCTTAGCTTGACCCTTTTGTTCTATCTTTAAGACTACAGTTATTAACACTTCCAAAAGAGATGAAGGAGATATAAGTATTTAAAGCTCAGACCTTTAGGTGCACACTTCATGACAAATGCCAGGAATGCCCAAAGGTAGCAGGTTTGTATGTTATGCAAGTGACACTAAATGCAGTATCATATTGGGAAATTTGATGGGAAAAGTTGTCCAGCAGGGCAAGACAGCAGGCTGTATTTGGCAAAGTTGGATAGTCATTGGGCTAGGTCCCATTGAAGTCATTGGTGTAGGTGGCAAAAAGCTCAGAGCAGGAGATCCTGCTGAGATCCAGACATCACCGAGATACCTTTTGCACCTTTGTCTGGTCAAGATATTCTCATTGAGACTTAGGGGCTGATTACGATGGTGGATCGCCATCACCGGCCAACGTAACCTGATTTACACCCATCCATATTATAATGTCGGGGGGTATCACAGAGGACGCAAAGTGCGTCAGCCGCTTTTCCGCCGGTCGGCAAGGGCGGACTTGGGGCACAACATGGGAATTTGACATTGCGGAGGGTGCTGCTGTAAGCAGCACACGTCGCAATGTTAAACTCCGGAATGTGACCGATAGGATTGCCGTCGCATCCTAATTCAAAGTGCAGGACCGCCGCATGTCTGGCGGCCGGTCCCAACACCGCGAGGATGGCGGGCAGACTCAGGTCCACCCGCCATCCTAATCGACCCCTTAGTCTCTGAAATCGAGGTAATTTTCTTCCAGCGGAGCTGGGCAGCAGTCTGTATCCAACAAGGGATTCACAAGGTCGAATACGTTTCTTTGAGGGCCCACAGAGATGGATTTGCTGCTGCTGCTAAGCTCCAAGTGGAACAAACCTGTTCCTTCAGTCCACACGGTCTTGACTTTGCCTCATCGGCTATGGTGGTTGGTCCCGGTACTCCGGCGAATGGAAGTTAGAATTTGTTTGGGTCTCAAAACTTTGTAGGGGTAAATACCTTTTTCCTCAGATCTTCATCTAAGGCTCCCACACTTTTGGAACTTTAGAGCTCGATCCCGCAAAGGCCTTGATCAGGGTCTAGTGCAGGTGCAGTTGTGACTGGCAATCCAGAAAAAAGTATTTTTTCAGCTTGTTGTGTTCCTGGAGTCACATAGGAAGTCAACCCACTGACAGAGTCCACTTCTATGTCATGGGTACAAGAGGGTGCAGATTCAGTCCACCAGGCTTACTTTCAGGTTTCAGCAAGCAGGGCCCAGTACTATTATGATCTTCCACACGTCCAACATTTTTTGAGGGGTGTTTCTTCAGGTGCCTCATTTATGGGGTTAACTATGCAATGGGTGGGGGTGACCGCTGGCTCCTAGACAATGGGATAACATTTCTCAGGGGTAATCGTACAATATTTTTTACAGGTTCCGGTTTACGCTATTGCAAACAATCCCACAATAAAACTTATTTCTAAAATCCAATACGGGGAAACCCTTCTACCCTTTTTCAGGGCCTTTGTGGCCACTCAAAGTTGTGTCTAGGGAAATGAGCAGTTCCCTCTCATGTGTCCACTCCAAATTAGTTTCGGGAGCATCTCCCCTCCCACTTGGTATAGAGACAGGATGGCTAGTGTTGGTCTGTGGAACATAGGCTTGCTTCCCTCCTGGTCTCCCTATACATCTGCTTGGAAAAGGCCAGGCCTCTTCAAGGTCCCCTTCAAGAGAATACAGACTCCAATTGTATTCCCAGCAAGGGGAAGAATAGCACCTTCCTACACCAACGGTCTGCTGTGGGAGCAGATATTGCATCTCAATGCCAGGGAGCCACTGGTAGTCCAGCTGTCAATGGCTAATGATATAGCCTTACTGGAGCTCAGGCATGAAATGTCCAACATTCTAAAAGTAACTTTTTCAAAACATTTAATAAAAATCTAAATTCACTAAGAATTGGAATTTTGATCAAGTCTTTGCATGACTATTTTAGCCATTTCCTGTCACAAGTTACAGACAAACGTTTGCAGTCTGCACTTTGCCATTTTCTTGTATCCAGCTACAGCCCTGCCAATGACAATGGCTTTTGGGGGCTAGTCACTTGAAGAACATGTCAACTTCAATCTCACACATGTTGCATTGTAATATATCAGGCACCCTAACTTATGGGCAACAAGGTCAACTCAGGGGTAACTTGTTAATATTTGAAAGCAGGGTTTTCCGACTAGCACAGATGATTACTTTGCAGGTTTAATGGCAGGCTTTTCGGCTACTACAGTTAGACTACACATGACAAGCATGATGCCATGTTTTACAGGCCAACTCCGGGGATGGCACAATAGGTACTGCAGTCCACAGGTGGTATTTAACTTCCAGGCTCTGGGTGCATTTTTACACCATATACCAGCAGTGGCGGCTGGTGAGACTTGAAAGTGGTGCGGCGTAAAAGTTTTTGATGAGTGACTTGTGGCGAGAAAAGTTTGAAAAAGAGCAGGCAAATGGTGCATGTTCAAGCATTTTTGAGAAAGTAAAGTTAATAAAGCAATTGTTAAATTCTAGTTGTAACATCAACAATGCTCACTAATATTACTGCTTGGAAACTTACTTTCCTGATACTGTCCCGTGCTTCATTGATGATGTGTCCCCTCTGCTGATCGCGCACTGATTCTGGTGGCGCTTCCAGGGTGAAGTGCGCAGTAGTAACAGCACCTGGGGACGATACACTGAAGAATTTCCCCTCACCAAACCCCCGCTGGGCTCTTGAGTTCTGTGAGGGTTACCAAACCCCTGTCACCCAAGCACTCGAAGTGTGCAGCGCAGAGGAAAGAAAGTGGACTTCTCGCTCCTGCAAACATGAATTTTGCCCTGGTGTTAGAATAGCGTGACTCAAGGCACCCAACTGTGAAAAGTTCTGTGCTGCATTATTTTAGCGCTGTTGCAGTCTGTGCCTGTATTTTTTTCGTACAGTTTAACACTAATGGAGGAGATAATTCAACCAGCACAATCAGAAAAAGAGCATTTGCCAAGAGAGGGAAAAGAACTCACAAGAGGACTTTATGAAGTTACAAGTTAACACCGGGAAAGCTAAGGGTGACTGGCAGGCTTTGATGTGTTGCTTCTAAATTAAACCTATCTGCATTAAGGAAAATAAAAAAATGTCAACACGGCGCTTAAGAGCTGCTGTAATGTTGTGACCTGTGATTGTGATCTTAAAAACACATCTTCAACGTTGGGCGATGCCGACTGTTGCCGAAAGCAAAACTCAACTTGAGTGTAAAGCAATTCTCTTGGTTCTGTAAACCTAGTTTGCAAGCTGCTAATTGCCACTTGTAGTAGGGTGAACAAGAGGAGCCTCTTCACAGACCAGGCAGCCCAGAGTCGCAGGCGCCGTATAGAATTACCCAACACCAACAAAAAGGCAGATATTTCTGCAGGCCCTGGCCCTCTAACACCCCAAGTGAATTCACGGCAGCGCTACTACATGTGCACGGCTGAAAGCGCCAATGTCAGCATTAACTGAGTACTACTGTATACGACGATGACACGTAGCACATTCAAAATATGGTCAATAAATATTTGAAATAATAACCAACCTTGATACGGGTTTGCACCAATGTCTCACCCCCCATGCAGTGCAGTTCCTGATATATCCTGCTCTTACAGTCACTTTTTAATTTAATAATATTCTTTGATTAATTGTGTATTCCTCTTGGTGCCGTATATACTAATACTATGTACCATATCGCAATAAGAGAAGGCAGGGGTAAAGCAGACTTTGGCATTTTGACATGACAGAGCTGTGAATCTGTAAGCACAGTAACAAAGCGTCACTGAAAAGGATTTATTAGCATGCATGTGTTAATGGCCATCCGTTTAGCGAAGGGAAATGAGTCAGGGGAGGACCACTACTGCGCACCAGGGGCCTTACTCTCCCAGGTGTGGGTGTTTGGTGTATGTTTGGACGTTTACCGTAGCTGCAGGTGAGGCCTTTCTTCTTTCAACTGGTGCCTGTAGTGTCACTTTAGGTCGGGACTGAAGCAGCTTGATGGTGTCCATTGTGTGCCATAAAGAGCCAACACGTACATGTGCTGATAATCGCGGAAATAGGAAGAGCAGAGTTGAACTCAATCATAACCTACGCCCCCAGCTTACATTATCCAATGAAGTGCGAAGGTGAAAGGAGTGCTGCAATCAATCCCACCCACTGCACTGTGTTGCTGTCGGCCAGCCCCACCCCTTCCCCTTAATGTGAATGAGGCTCTGCTGACCGCTCCCTGGGCCACGTCAGAAGCGCCCCATTTGAAGCCTATTCACTGCTTCTTGTTGCAGCCACTCTCCTCGCCTGTGCCTCGAGGGTGAGGAATTATCCTCGCCCAGTTCAGCACATGCGTAGGAGGACTCTCGTCCAAGGGTACGACCTCACAAAAACAAAATGAAAATATAATGTTTCTTAGGGACGGGTAGAAGTGGAGCACCAAGCAGTGAGCATTTAAAGCTGCTCCATGGTGTAACACTTCTCCCTTTTGTCTCTGCTCTGAAGCTGGGAGGGCAATGCCCCCTTCTCCCGTTAATACCAGCTGCCACTGTATACCAGAGACCTATAGGCAATGCCTATATTTTGTTTGATATAGCCCAAGATTTTTGCCGTAACTTTTTTCCTGCCTGTAGAACTATGTGCACTTACCCATGCTAACCAGTGGTAAAGTGCGAGTGCTCCTCCTTTCTACTTGACAAAATTGGTATGCTCCTAATTGGCATAGTTAAGTTACCTATAAATGCCTAGTATATGGTACAAAATGTACCCAGGGCCTGTAAATCAAATGTCATTTGCGGAGCGCAGCAACTATTGTAAGATCCACTACAGTGACAGGGTAAAACATGGCTTCAGGCCAGGCACTGCAGCATGGCTAAAGCAGCTATAAAACTGTAATTTGACATGTAAAAACTGAACTCTTCTGACAGGTCTAAACATTCCTTTTAAAGATTAATGTCACCTCCAAGTAGGCCTTAGTGCCAATAAGGCAGGCTGCATGTTATTTAAAAGTAGGACATGTAAATATTTTATCTTACAGATGTCTGGAGTATTCTACAGCAGCAAATCTGATTCAGTGTGACATCGTGGAGAAGGTGTCTGGTCTAGTGGAGCCCTCTTCAACTATAGCCTGCAGCCTTGACCTGCTGAAGGAATCCAAGCTCCTAAAAAGTCAATACGTCCAGGTAAATGTGCCAAAAGAATCTGGAAGTGGGTGCACAATGTGAATTTCTCCCACACAAAGCTGCCAAAAGTCAACGGCTTCACTGGGACCTCAATCGACGGATTCTCAGCCACAGCCTGTTGCCTTGGCCCTCTGAAGATCTTGGACTTCCATTTCAGAGGCTGGGTACAAAGGTAAGACTTCCCACTGGGTCAAACCTAGTATCTGTAGCCCGGCACACTCCATTGTAGTTGGCCTCAAATTGCACCTAGATCGACCAGTTAAACGCTTAGCACTTTTTGCCACTATTTATAAAGTTAACCTTTAAAAAGACATATCTTCAAGTCCCTTTATTGGATTTTTGTCATAATGGTGTCATTTATTTAATAATATGTATTCTATTGTTTTAAACTGATTTGGGATTTTTCTTGTGCTATGTTTTGACTTTCTTATGTTTTGGTACTGTATAAATACTTCACAAATTGTCTCTGAGTTAAACTTCTCAGCTCTTTGCTATAGCTACTAAGTAGCTGTGCACAGGTTAATTTTGTGACTTTTATGGTTTATCCTCACAAGGATTGTATTCATTATGTGAGGTAGGTAGTTACCCCCTGCAACTAATACTCCAATTTCTTACATTGGTGTTCAGCTGTAAGATCCAGGACTTGTGTTGTGCAGTACTTTGGCAGTAGAACGTGACTTTGGAATTTTTTTGAAAATTGCATTTTGATTTTTAATTGGCATTTTTTAGTTTTCCTAAATTAATTTCTACCCTTCATTCTTGCACCTGGGATTTGTGAAAGAATGAAAGTTGATCTAAGTAACATGGAGAGGCTCAGAATGGCAGAAAGGGGGAAGATGTGCAGAGGGGAGGGGTAAGGCTGGTGAGAGAATCCAAAAAGGAGGAGTACCAGATTGCCCTCAGAGCTTTAGGGGAGGTACGCTGCGCCAATCGAACTCACAGGAGCAACGGATGAGGAGGAGATAAGGGAGGAAAATGAAAGTGAATTTGATAAGTCAATACTGCCAGAGCAGCCTCACTTGTAGTGTTCAGAGGGGAGAGCACTATGTCTGACCACAGTGTGCTCCAATCCGAGACAGAGGACAGACAGGCTGTGAGGGACGTGAAAGTGAGGCTGGCTACACTATCCTTGGAGTAAAGAAAGCTGGCATCTGAGGAGACAAAGGCAGCTGCATAGCTGGCACTGGAGGAGAAGACATTAACCCTTGCCATGGAGGAAATAAAGGCCCTGCTGGTCCATGAAAGAAGACAGCAACAGCTCGACCTTGGGGTCAAGATGGCTTCTGAGTCCATGAAGATGGTCAAAGCAACAGTGAATTTCCCAGGAAAGGTAAAAGTGTCCACATCCTCAAATACCTGATGCCTAGCTTTATGTGGGGGAGGATTTATATTAGACCTGACCCCTTGCCATGGAAATCCCCCAGACGTTTTGCCTTCACCACCCAGTTTTGCTGGACCTGTTTTTGTTGGCATTATGACTCTTGAACACTTTACTCCTGCTAATCAATGGCAAAATGCTTGCTCTCTCTTCTTTAAACATGGTAAAATCGGCATACACCTAATTAGTGCATTTAATTTGCTTATATATCCATAGTAAATGGTACTACATGTACCCAGGGATGGTAAGCTAAATGTCACTGGTGGGTTAATTGTGTCACCCACTAAAGTAGCACTGTGAAACATGTCTCAGGCCTTCCAATGCAGACTGTAGTGTCGTTTTTTAACTGCCATGTCAACCTGGCAAAATAAATCTGTTGCCAGATCTAATATAACTTACCCCCCAAGGGATGCCCTAACAGCTCATAGGACAGGTATACATGGTATTTAAAAAGTAGAACATGTGTAAATACGTTTTTCATGTCCTGAGGGAAAAACTCCTAAAGTAGTTTTCACTGTTGTGAGGCGACCTCCCCAGGGATAGCGCAATACTGGGTTATACATTGCACTTATTAACTGATAACTTTAATTTGGGAGCAAATAGAAAAATATTTCTTCTACTCATTTCCATTTTAATGTAAAATCCTCTTTAATGGCAAAGTCAGATTTTAGTTTACTATTCTGAAAGTTTCCATTTTAGAAAGTCGTCATTTATCAACTTAAACTAAATGTGCCCTTCTTCCAAGTGTCTAGGGTCACATGACTGATGATGGATCTGCTATGGTGTGATGTGTATTCCTCCCAGACAGGGAAGAAAAGGGCCTTGGTTGTGAGGAAGGGTGTTACTCTACTGAGCAGGATGGCCTGCAGCGTGTACTAAATGTTGTACTCAGCCCTTCCTAAGCTTCAAGGGGAAGCCCAAGGGCTGTGCTCACCCTCTTCCCTACTTCTATCGCTGCCTGCTCTGTCACTGTCAAATGAGGCTGACACCTGGACCACCTACCCTTTGTTACCCTAGACAGTTTGGAGCCAAACAAAGATAACAGGCATAACTGACCGGAACCAGTTTAGGCGTAGATGAGGAAAGGTACTCATAGGCTGCACTAGCTATAAATGTGGTACCCTCAGAACCTCTCATCGAAAAACTCTGAAGAAGAAAGACTTGACATGTTTGCCTTGACACCAGGATCCTCAGAAGTGACCTCCAGGGTCAGTTGGCTGACCTCCTGTTTGACACAAGAAGCTCCCAGAGGTCATCTCTGCAACTGCCCAGCTGGCCAGCACCAACCGTAACTGCCTGAATACTGCTGATGACCTGTGTTGGAGTGCGTCTGATCCACAAGAAGTGCCCCACCAAGTCCTGGACCCTTCGCTGGCATCAGAATGTATTCCTCCTACTGCAAAGACTGAGCCACAGGTAAAAATCCAGATGTTTTGGGCTCTTCATGACTGTTAGCAGACTCTTCCGGTCAGCAATGACCCCCAGCTTGTCCCACCTATGCAAAACTCCGACAGTGACCTGCTCTTTGTGTCAACAGTGACCGCCCACATCTCCTGCAACTTGGAATTCTAGAGTGGACCTGCTGTTTGCACCAACAAGGATCTCCTCAGAGCTCCCACCAATGCAATACTCGGGCTGAGTTTCTTTGCGTGAATTGTGACTGTGTGAGAAGGTAAACTATTCACCAGGCCAAACCTGGTCCATCTGTATCTGTCCAGTGCTCCATTGTGATCGTTCGTAACTTACAACTTTTACCTGGTCCAGTACAATCAGATAAACCTGAATGGCGTTTTCTGCTTTTTGGTGCTATTTTCAACTGAAACTTAAAAAATACATAACTTCAGTTCCACTTATTGGAGTTTTGTTGTTTTGGTGCCATTTTACTTATAAAACATTACTCTATTTTCCTAAATTGGTGTGGGAATTGTCTTGTGTTTTGTTTTCATTGTATTAATGTTTGAGTACTGCAGAAATACTTCATACAATGCCTCTAAGTTAAGCCTGACTGCTTTTGTGCCAAACTATCAGAAAGTTGAACACAGGTTATGTTTAATGACTTTTGTGGTCCACCCTAACAAGGTTTGGGTTTATATTTTGAGTGGGGCTCTCACTACTCTCAGCTAATAACCCAATTTCTTACAACATAGATAAGTGGTTTGCAGCACATAAGGTGGCCATGCATATACAAAGTGTTCCAGAGGAGGTCTGTAGAAGCTCATGCCAATTACAGGAAGGGATACCTTATTTCCCTTGAAGTAGATGACCAGATGAAGTAAGGCACCTCATGATTGGGTGAAGGGCAGAAAAATAAATGAGTTGCATCAGCACATGATTGATACCTAGCATACTGTGCCTATCAGGCTTCACAAGAAAGCTGACCTCTAGATCGGCACCAGAATGTCAAAGGTAACTGGAAGGGCCACAAGAGAGTTGGACAGGGCCCCTACCAGCATTAAGAGGAGGTAACAGCAATAAACAAAAAGGGTTCTCTAAAGGCCTCCAAAAGAATTTCCAGGGGAGGGAATCCTGTTTGTCTTCTGACCATGAATGGGGGCAGGGACTTAGTAGGAAGAAGTCCATGGGGCCTACCAGCTCTGGTGCTTGCTATGTCTGTCTTTAGTCAGGACAGAAGAAGGAAGCTGTCATAAATCCCAAGAAAAAGCCCCCAATCGTGGGTCCACACCAGGTATTTCCAGTGTAGTGCTGCGGCAGGAGAAAGTCCCAGATAGTTTTGGGAATAGTGCAGAGGTTACTCTAGTGTTCCTAGGTTATAAAGTGATTGTACTCAAAGCTCACATTCCTGACAACACAGGCAGTGTCTTTCCATCAATGGGCAGAGGGTGGAGGCTCTGAGAGACACAAAAGCCAATGTGACAACTGGCAAGTGTCCTCTTGTGTCGGCAGAGTAAGTTATGGTATTTTAATTTATAACGTACACACATCACCCTGAGATGGGTATCTTGGAACGAATACCAGGATAACAGGGAAGAACTAACACAGTTAGAATAGGATAGCCTTAAGCAATTTATTGAATTGGAAGTGGTATTAAGACAGGTTCGGATTTGAAGAGGCAGCTTATTCCAATAAACCGGGTCTAGGAAAGAAAACAACCTGGCCCCTGAATGGACTTTCTAACCCATGGAAAAGTGAGCAGAGCTTTGTCACAAGATCTTAAAAGTCATGAACAGGATAGCGGGTAAGCTTTAAAGATAGATAGGTAGGTCCTAATCCAAACAGAGCTTTGTAGGTTAGACAGCAGACCTTAAAGACATCATGAACCTACTATGTGACCACAGTTGCCATGTACAACGCCAAATCCGTTCTGACTATCAGTGAAGATGGTGACCAGCATTTGGTTAGAGATGTTACAAGCTCACGTCAAGGCTACCAGCTCAGCCACTTGTGCAGAAAACACTTCTTGCAAATAGGAAGCTTCAACCACACCCGCAATGGTACATATGGCATATGCAGTTTTCAGATTTCCTTCCACATCTTGTGAACACAATCCATCAACAAACAGCACATGATCTGATTCAGGCAAAGGGGTATTGAGTATATGGGGATAGGGCTTAGTGCACAGCTCAGTCATGTCCAGACAATCATGATCAGCTTCATCAATCACAATCTCATTTCCAGGAAGCGGCATCAAAGTTGCAGGATTTAGACTTGTGCATCTCACCATGTAACATTCTCAGCTCCCACAATGATTTGTTCATACTTTGTGAGGCAGCTGCTAGTAAGATGACAATGCTCTCACTCTGTTCCAAACTCACACATGTTGCAGCAACGACTTTCAGACATCCAGGCAATGCGGCGGCAACAGGATCAAGAGTAGCCGAAAAATAAGCCACAGGTCTACGCACAGTACCATGCATTTGATCTTGAACTGACAACGCACAACCTTCGCGCTCACTGCAGAACAGCATAAACTCATATCATAGTCAGGCATTCCCAAAGCTGGGGCTCGACAAAGTCTCTCTCGCAGTTCAATAAAAGAGCTCATGCACGCATCATACCAAGGTACTGGGTCATGCACATCTTTGTGTGTTAGCCTCTGTCAGAGAAAATGTTTAAATCCATTGACGACAATAGCTAACCATTCCCAGAAACATGCAGACTTCCTTTTGTGTACTGGGTGGACTCATGTTCTGAACTGCAGTGATACTGTTTTGGGACACCATTCTTGCTCATTTCTCAATATGGTGTCCAAGATACAGAACATCTCTTTTGCAAAATTGTAATTTGAACGGAGACACCTTCTGTCCATTCTCATCCAAATGGTATAGTGAAGCGACGGTATTGCATGTGCAAGCCTCCTGTGTACTTCACGCTACCAACAGATCGCCAAAGTACTGGACAAGGACAGAATGATTTGGCATCACTAGGGACTCTACCTTTTTCTTCAATATCTGATTGAATATTGAGGTGCTTTCCGTATACCTTTGGGGGACTTGGCACCATGCCAAGACACAACTGCCGAACCGGAAAGCAAAAAGATATTGGTCATCTTCATGCAATGGGATAGAAAAGAAGGCTTGACACAAATCAATGACAGAAAACCATTCAGCCTCACATGGAATTTGAAATATTATCACAGCTGGATTTGGTACCATATGACAACATGAAACCACAATCTGATTAATTCAGTGCAAATCCTGAACAAACGGTATTTACCATTTGGTTTCTGCAAACCCATAATAAGAGAGTTACATAGACTTCCATTATTTTTTTCAGAATTCCTTGTTCAATTACAAAATAAATCAAGGGATTAATCCCGAAAATAGATTCTGTACTCAAATTATATTTTGGAATTCACGGAAATTTAGTATTGGACTTGACAGTGATTTTTACTGAAGCAACACTTTTAATCGAACCAATATATTTCCCTGTAAATTCCGAGACATCTAGTGAAGCAGTATCTCTCAATTCCAGAGGTAAGTCATCTTGTGTTAACAAAGGGAACAGTCTTTCATGTTCTGAGTTCCTCTTAGGCAATTTGAAAACAACATCCTCATCACTGGCATGAAATTCAATTCCCTTTAGAGTTCAGTAAATTGAACGGTTGAGTTTCCATAGCAAATCTTGTCCCAGTAGATTAACTTGACTTGAATTGTACAAAACAAATTTGTGTAGATCCTCAAAGGAACCTATTTTTACAGGTACAGGTTTCGTGACTGTAATTGGCATTTGTTTGTTCACCACTCCTACGACGTGGATTCCTTCTCCAGAGAAGGGTAGGTTTGGAACTTCTACTGTTCTTACAGAAATGAGATGGGAGTCCCATTTACTTTGCCGTCCACATAGTGACAACTCTGGTCTACCTCTAAGGATGTGCCACTCAGGCACCAACATTGTGACAGGTCTGAGTTTGCATCATCTATGTGTATCAGAGAACATTGGGGAGACAAATTCTAATTTGTTAGGTTTTCTGAACTTGAATTAAACCCTTGATTTAAATTGTACTTTTGAACCTGGACATTCATATGAGGCATTAGGGCTTGTGGCACATTTTGAGCTTGATTTCTCTGTTTGTAACCCTGTTGGGTCTGTGTCATGCCATTTCCCTGTGATTGAGCATTTCCAAGATTCTGAATACATCCTCCATTTTCCTGATTAAATGGATTAAATTGACATTTGCGCTTCCCATGCCCTAACTTGCCGCAAATGTGACATGGATTTGTCTTTTTCAATTGAAACACCTCAACCTCTACCTTGTGGCTGCATACCCTGTTGTGGAACTTGCCCTACCCCTTGCATCACAGGGTTCTGCTGATAACCTATGTACACTGTAGGCATGTGGTCAAATCCTGATACACTCTGGTTCTTCTGAACAGCCTTCATTTTTGCAACCATCAGTTTTTCCTTAAGTCTCTTGTGCTTCATTTCAAATATCATACCCAGATTATTTTGCATATCAGAGGATTTCATCCACAGACTTTGCTTGCCAACAAATCAAATTCTCCTGAATCATGTTGCTAATCTCAGGTCTCAATCCAAATACAAATCGCTAAAGCAAAATGTTTCATAGTTTTTTCAGCCATGTTTTCCATACCACTGTACTGCTTGAACGTCTGCAACAATCTCTCATAGTAGGCGTGAACTGTTTCCTTCAATTCTTGGGTTGTGCGATCTAATCTATTTTAACCCCATCAAATTCCTTCAGGTAAATTTTCCCTCTTAAATAGGTGATGGTCTGATTACAATTCTTCATCACCTAAGCGGATGGTGCACCTGTACAAGGATGTCTAGCTGGTTCTGTTTCGGGTCAATCAACAGCAATTCGACACTATGTTGCAATGTCAAATAAAGTGTCCAAATCCTTCAGTAAAAACTTTGAAACATTCACAAACTGCTCAACCTGTTTGTACCATTCAACTAGATTTTCTCGCAATTTCGGAAATTAATTTATAAAAGACAATATGTCTGACCTAGTCTAATGAATGTGTACTTATCTTTCTACAGGCACCCCTCTCATAAAGAGCATCCTTATTTCCTCACTCCCATCGTCTTCGATAGCTGGGAGCATCTGTATTGTAACTCTCTTTGTATCCTTTTCTAAGCCCATAGGGCTTCCCATTTTTTTAACTCTCCCCATTTCCTAAGGACAGCTAACAACTCCTTAATTTGCAATTTCATTCCTAAAGGTCCTATGTTCTCAATATCTTTATCACTGAAATCTACTCAGTAGGGTTTCTGTAATGTTTTTGAGTTTTGCATATCCACTCTGTATTTCTTGGCCAATTCAGACAATTTTTCATGAGTGCTCCGGGCACGCCTGGTAATATCTTTGCAGGTGAACAGTAATTCATCAGCCCGGTAGGCAACTATTCTGACCGGGCTTATTGTACCTATAATTATCGCTTCCCACTCTACCTTGAGTCTCACTACATCAAGGAATCCAGTTTTATTCAATCCCGGGCTATTTGTTCCTTTATTTCCTGCACGCTTTCCATTTGCGGAAGTGTCAATACCTCTCAGCCAATCATCAATTTCTTGAGAAGTGGGTCCTGGTTGTTCTTTTGGCGTATTTAGAAACAAACCCTCATGACAATATTCCTTTCCTGTTATATGTGTTGAATGTAAAAGGGACACATCAGAATCTGGTGTTTTCATGTGAAGAGTATTTCCCATGGCACTTTGAGTTACTCAGGGAGTTGCCACATCATTTTCAGGTAGGTGGAAAGGTTGAGCTTGCCTCGACCTCCCTGTTGAGGCATTAAGTTGTGTCAAATGCACAGTTGAACCAGCATTTGTTCCATTAGAAACATCAGCTGGAGTTGGAACCAATGATGTCTGTGTATACTACCTCAATCTCAAGTCAACAGGAGTAGAGGTTGGACCATTTATCCCAGTAGGGACAGCTAAAGTGTGTACCTGGTTTCTACCGTTGCCAGACTTATATAAAAGAGACTACAGGACCTATGGTTATAGTAACAGTTAATGCATCTGCCGCATTATTAACAGTCTGGTTAATAGCGTTTGGCATTTTAGTATTACCTCCCAGTGGTGTGAAAGATGTATATGGAACTGGATCTACAAGTACAGCAGGTGCATCAGGGATTTTCCTGAGATAAAAGTTTGTCAAATTCGTGGTCTGACTCTTGTTATAAGGTGGTGGATACAATTGTCTCCTCAAATTTTCAAGAATTCTAACATTAAAAGTCCCATATTGTGGAAAGGCTAAGGGACCATCATTCTCCGTATATTTCATCTGATTTTCAAGCCATGTACATTAATTTTATCCTCTTTGTTGTGACATATGCAATGCTGGATGTACCCTCAGGTGGTACGCCTCCTCTAATAGGTGCGGCCCCATCTCCCTGCATCCAGCTTTTCAAAAACAACGAAGCTCTCAATTTCACAAAAACATTTCCCTTCTCTTAGTGGTACTGCCAACGACGTGTCACGAACACCACCTTCGAAACATAGCAGATAACTTACTCAGCGTATGTCACACTGAGACCACACATAGGTGTATATCCTGGGATCTTTGGTCACATTGGACCCGATAACAACTTCACCTTCTTTGCATAAAGCGCAACATCAGAAAATGGGCTTTAATAACTTCACAGAACATCACACAGAAATGTCACAATACCTCAATCTAAGCTTAAGCATTTGCAAAGCACAACCCTATTGAAACTCACACCACTGCTTCAAACCGCCTTTGCTCCACTCCGCTGGTACTCAACCTTCTTCAGCTGAACATAGAGCATTGGACTTGGCCAGGGGTGGGGAAGTTCTAAACAGGGATCTTGACAGAGCTCTCAGTAAAGATCTCTCTATATCCTAGTGTCAGTGGACAAAAACATCCGACATGCTACCAGATTATTGTTGCAGCAGATTTTGGGCCCATTGTTTTCGCTACTTTTGTCATATGTTTAATTTCTTTTGACAGTCAGTTGTATTGTGCCACTGATGGGTTGAATATAAAAGATCTAGCATCTGGATATCCAATGAGGACCAGGTATTGGATAACTGATTCAAAAATTGATAATTAAATTCATAGATATGACTCTTAATAGCAAAAAATATAAGTAAAGAATTATCATTGCCAGTCTGCACCTTCTAAATATATTTAGCCGGATTAAGATCATGCAGTCCAATAGTTTGGTTAAAGCAATACAAAACAATAACATTAGTGCCTAGAGATTTCCTGATACTGATCCTTTTCTGTCATTAATCAATCAATTGGAATGCACAATCAATGTAAGGAAACGAGTCTTGACAAAACCCCAGAGTCTATGATTTAGTTAAAGGTAAAATTTATCAAAGATATTCAAAGAGTAGCACTTCATTAACAGACATTTAGGATCTAAAGAATGCTATTCAATTTAATTAGTTTAGGGTTGCCATAAGGTGACAAAAAGATCTGGAAAGTTCAGCAAGGACGTGAGCCATTATAGCTCATAGGCAGTGACCCATCAAGAAAGAGTCCATGAATGGTGCACACAGCGTATGCCTCGGTCCAAAAGGAAAACACGTAGAGTCTGCAAAAGTTCTGAAAGGTAATGTCTGGTCAGGAAAAGTAAGATCTGTCAAATCCGCAAAATCATCTGCATCTCTCCCCGCTTCAGATCAATGTATATAATCCTATAGTTCCAGTGATGACACCTCCTTAGTCACCTCATTGTGACGGGCCACTCAGTCCATTGGTCAGTTCATGTAGAATGATTGCCGTGAGACATAAAGAAGACACATATTATAGAAAGAGGTGGTGCAAGGCACATACTTTGTCAGATTATCCGGTATACGTAAACTTCCAAATATTGATCCTTTAGCAGTAGGCACATGAACGAGTTTAAAAGGACAGTTTACTATAGTAAAATGTTCCCAAAGTATCGACTTTATTGCAAACAGTCCTTGTGAGCGAGTGAGAACACTTCTAATAATAAGACACAGTTTCTCTTCACGTTGTGAGTTTATGAAACTTTCTCACGAGTGTAAGGCAGCACAGAATAGAGAATGAAGATGGCCTACAATAAAGTCAATTTAAAACGTGCAGAGTAATAAATGATAGAAATATAAATTTTATTGAAGAAGATCAATATTCTAGAATCCTTTCAATTTAGAAGCCTTCAAATTATTGTTATTTTTTGAATTGCAAATATCACATATAATTATGGCATAATACTGAATTTCCAAAGTACTAACGTGTTAAATAATTTCAAATCATAAAATATTAATATTGTTTCAAAAGATTTACATTAGTACATATATGAAGATCATAACCTGAAGTTTTCAGAACAATTGCACTAAATAAGAATTTGCAGCACCACCTTTTCGCTTGTCACTTTTGCTGCACATTTTCACATATGCCATGATAAAATCAAAACGAAACCCTTCAATACCTTATGTAAAATTATCTGAACCGAGGTAGATTTCATTAATTCTTCACACACATTATTATTTCAATAACGATGGTTAGGAATCTTATAATTTGTGAGCATATCACTTTAACTTTTTAATACATGTTAAAATAACAACTAAAGCTGATTAATAAAATATGAATTTATATTATTTAATGTATATGGTTTCATCTGTCCTACACTTTATCTGCATGCCTTTATACAGTAGCTAAGTTCCCTCATATTTCTTTTAGGACTCCTTATCATATGTTACTCAAGATGTCTCATAATTGGTTTAGATATGTATCAAGGGATTCAGCTGCTTATCAGCTGCATAAGTGGACTGTATGCTTTTGTTTTATATGCTTTTTGAAAACACCAAACATGTACAGACATTGAAAATTCAGGCCAGCAAACAAATCTCAAAAAAGGAGAAGAATCTCTCAAAAGTAGGAAACAAAATGCAGTTGGAGAAACTACTGGCAGAGGATTGGTTTGAAATGAAAACCAGAAAGAAGATACCAACTAGCAGGCAGCAGCTCCGCACGCAAGATTATAAAAATCTACTAATCAATTGTGTTGAAAACAGTATAAATACTGACAGCCAAGAAGAGTACAGAAGCAGCAGAGAATATCATTAAACCCACACATAAGAGCTGTCAGCGCTGTTTCTGATATGCAACCCTGATTAAAATGCCTTTAGAATTATTAGAGGTCATTAAAGAGATGCCTGGCAAAGGACACTTATTTCAACACTTTCCTACGAACTGAAGTTTTCAATGAATGGAGATTAGGCAGTGGGTGACTGCAGCGCCTGGCTGGAAAGGTTATTAACTGAATAAAAAACGAGTTTTCCATTTTTATTGCAGAGGCTCCTGCATCCTTCCAGACAAGTTATCAGTTTTCATTCTTGAACATTTAAAACAGGTACACGACTCACACAGATCAAAAGAGATCCCAGGCAAAATAGGCATTTGATCTGGTGAAATTTTGATTTGTAGTAGTTTTTTGCAACAGCTCATCATCTCTTTTAACCCACAGCTGATTCTCATTGGCAATGACATCTACATGGGAAAACTCAAGCAACAAGAGGAGAAAATGAACAGCAACCATACTATCTACACATCAAACCCCTAATTTACTTTTGCTACATGTACAATATGCTACTGATTTGGGCTGCTAGTTTACAGAAACGTGCACAGTTTCACAAGTACTGTTCTGGGTATCCATTGGAGAGACTGCATTGTCTTTCCATCTTTAGATGCACCTGCAGAGACTGCTTTGAATGTTTCTGTCTATATCTGCAAATGCGGAGACTGCACTCAGCTTTTAAGTCATCATCTGGAGAGAGTACATAGGGCGATTATGGAGAGGCTATATTCCGAATTTAAGGATAGACATGGACAGAGCCGCACTGGGATCCCAAAGTAGCCCCGGCAATTCTGTTGGACCAATCCCAGGGAATGGTGGGTACACAAGTGCTGCTTTTGTTACTGTTGGTCGATATTGCAGCACCACTGTGAAACCAGTCTCAGTAACAAAACCGGCCTGACACTTCCAGGCTACGGCGGAAATGACCGATGCCCGGTCCAGCCAGTCCGGCCCTGGACATGGGCATCCAGAAGTCTATTTGACTTCTAAGCACCCCTGAGCATGAAGAGGCTCCAAGTCGGTCCTGAAGCCCTACCTGTGCAATGATGACATCTACTCCTAGTTTGGACTGCAGGTGACTATATCTTTACATCCATTCACAGAGGGTTTAACAAATGTTAGTCAGGAACTCCTTGCAATTAATATATTTTTACACCCCCCTTTGCTTCAAAGAAAGAATACTGCTAGCATCTGCATTGCTCAAACCCGCAGGCAGCAATAGGTACACAAGGATAAAGTTCACACAAATCATTAACAACTTTGGGCAGGCAATAAGTAACAACCAACCACGCTTCTATACAGAAGCTAGAGATCCAAAGACAAATGGTCTCATGAAGGAGTTTGTAAATGGTGGCTGTGATTAAATGGTTTTAGATGACGAGATATACAAATAATCATACCTTGAAAAAAACAAGCCCATAGTGGTCATTTACCACCTGTAGCTGGAACTTAAGTGCAAGAATGATAGCAGCCTGTAGCTCATTCTATAGGAGGATGAAAGATGTCAGACTTTTTCTCTGAGGACTACCTCTACAGGGGCCACCAAGTACACTAAGCATGAGAATTCTAGGGTCCTCTTGTAACCAGCACTCAACGTACTAGTTCTCCTAACTCAAGAGGGGTGGAGCAGAATAGCAAGTGAAGGTTCAGTACAACACAGCTATCAGGGATGCAATAAAGATGTCAATGTCCCCCCGAAATTGTGGTCACACTGCATGTGAGAAATTGGGTTTTTGGTTGACTAGGGTGTGAGCTCTGGTCAAGCGTCAGCCACAATCCCTTGCACAGCGAAACACAAAAAGTTGCTAAATTAACCTGTGCTTAACCCTGTGTAACTTATCACAAAGAGCAGTCAGGCTTAACTTAGAGCCAATTTGTAAAGTAGGTGTGCAGCACACAGACACAACACAAGAACTATCCCACACCAATTTAGAAGAATAGAGTACATTTTAATAAATTATTTGACACCAAAATGGCTAAAACCCAATCAGTATAACCAGAGTTATGAATGTGTAAAACTTTTAGTAAAAACTAGCGCCTAAAAGATCAAAGCACCAACCACGAGACTAGGTCAAAATCGAAAATGATGGCTGACTGAGATCGAGAGTGGTTCGGATACAATAAGTGGATTTGGGCCTCATCAGCGTTTTCCTTCAGACTCGGAATTCTCGGAAAAAGTGTCTGGGAAGATAAAGCTCAGAGAGACAAGGCTAAAGGAGGTATCGCTCCTAAAGAGCCAGGCTAGCTTGACTCCAGTGGCATTGAGAGCACTGGTCACACATCTGGGCATACCGGTCCCACTCGGGGTGACAAATGCAAAAAGAACAATTGATGGACAGAATGCTGAACAATGTCAAACATTCACCCCCGTACAGAGATCTGGGCCTAAATCCATCTGTTTTTTGTTCCCCATGCCATTCTAATTTAAACCCAACCATATGGAAATCATTCTTGACCCTAATCCCCATGGGACCAGCTCAGTCCAAACTGCCAGGCCAGGTCCTCCCTGGACCGGAAACGAGCATCCTGGGACCAGTTTTGGGGTATCACCTCTCATCAGCCAGGCTAGCTTGACTCCAGTGGCATGGAGAGCATGAGACCCACAGCTGAACATACCCTTCCCACTTGAGGTGACAAATGCAAAAAGAACAATTGCTAGACAAATTGATTTGATTTATTCAGCATTCCGTCTATCATTTGTTGCCTCAGCCTTTTTGCCCTAAGTGGGATGGGTATGCCCAGACGTGGATCCCTTGCTTATGGTGCCACTGGATTCAAGCTAGCTTGGCTGATGAGGGGTGACATACCCCAAAACTGGTCCCAGGATGCTTATTTCTGTTCCAGGGAGGACCCGGCTTGGCAGTTTGGGCAGGACTGTTCCCATGAGGTTCAGGGTCAAGACTGATTTGCACATGGCTGGGTCCTAACTGGGGTGGTGTAGTGAGCAAAAAAATGTTGGATTTAACCCAGATCTCTTGACTGGGGGAGAATGTTTGATTTATTCAGCATTCCATTCATCATTTGTTGCTGTAGCACTTTTTGCCCTAAGTGGGATAGGTGTGCCCAGACCATGGTACCTTGCTCACTGTGCCACTGGTTTCAAGCTAGCCTAGCCGATGATGGGTGAAATACCCCAAAACTGGTCCCAGGATGATTGTTTCTGATCTAGGGAGGAGCCCACTTTGCACTTCGGGCTGGACTAAGTAGCAGGGTCAAGACTGATTTGCATATGGCAGGGTTCAAACTGGGGTGCTGTAGTGAATAAAAGAACTGGGTTTAACCCAGATCTTTTGACTGGAGGAGAATGTTTGATTTATTCAGCATTCTGCCCAACATGTGTTGCTGCAGCAACTTTCTAAAGGTGGCATTTTGAAAATTGTTCTGAAAATTTGCCTTAACCATTAAAGAGGACTTATCATTGCAATTCCATATACATCAAACATGACATAGCTACCTGCTCCCAATAGGAAATTACAGTGTATTAAATGTAATAATGAATCACCAATATTTTCCTATGAGAGGGGTAGACCTAACAGTAGTGAAAAAAGAATGTATGTGTTTTTTCCCTACCAGGACATGTAAAACTTAAACTTACATGTCCAACCTTTTAATTACAAAGCCACCTGCCCTATGGCAGCCTTTGGCCTATCGTAGGGGTGACTTAAATGTAATAAAAAGTGAGTTTAAGGCTGTGGAAGGGATATTAATGTCAAGTTGAAATTACAGTTTTAAACTGCATTCAGGCTTCAGTGGCAAGCCTAGGACAAGTTTTGATGCCCTATTTAGGTGGGTGGCACAATAAGTGCTGCAGGCCCAATGGTAGCATTAAATTGACAGGTCCTGGGTATATAATAGACCACACTACAAAGGACTTATAAGTTAATTAAATATGCCATTCAGGTGTAAACCAATTCTACGACTTTTAAAAGAGGGAGCACTTTAACACTCGTTAGCAGTGGTAAAGTGCATAGAGTCCTAAGGCCAACAAAATAAAATTCAGAAAAAAGTGAAGGGTAAAAGGTAAAATGTTTGGTAAAGACCCTGCAGAGAGGTCCAACACCACACTTTAAAGCTAACTCAATAATATCTAAGAATTCAGAACAAAACTATTGTTTTACTTGATGTAGTTGGGAAAACCAAGGGCCCTTTCTATTCACATTGCAGAATGTTTATGTTTATTAGTTGATCATGAATGTCAGTACAAACAAAGTACTATACAGCAGCAATTTAGTTGTAGTTCATTAAAAGGGTTAAGCATTGTTCACTAACAATGAATGATTGTAATCCATAGCTGACCACCACCAACCAATTCTGCCAAATAGGATACTACGTTACAAGCGCGTAATATTTATTTTTCACAACCCTAAAAGTGATCTAACCTCCTGGATACAAAGATAGAAATGTTTTTCACCCAAAATGCAGATATCTTGCTACCTTAGAGCTTCAGATATCACAGATCTGTCGCACACACACAGGGATGACTATCAGGGGTGATACTGGTGGGTCAGATTACTGCCAGGCAAAGAAAAATAGATTCAGAGCCCAAACATTTTCCACCTGTTTAGCTTGTAGGTCACACAGGTGGAATTCCAACTGACTACCTGAAGACCACAAAAGTGGGGTCAACTGAAGAAGAAGTCACCAATGAAAAGTTGTCCTCTGAGGGAAAGCCAGGCTGAATCATCACACAGATTCCCTGTACTTTGTAGCAGTAGCTTTCTTATGCAGCCTACATCCATATCTGAGGCGGGTTAGAGTGGGCTCCTTGAGGGAGCTCCTTGAGGGATGTCTGTCACTCTGATTTACATGGGTTAGCATATGGAGCTTCAAACAGGCCTTCAGGCTTGTTCCCACCAAAGAGAAGTGAGTGACACTAAGCTTGCGTTTGGGGATTACCGGCAGCTGTCATGTCTACCTGCATTCATATCCAAAAGCCATTCAATATGGATAGAAACCTATATTTCGTAATTTAGGCAATTAGTCAATGACACACTGTCAATTAGAGCAGGTGCATTCACAAACGTTTGAATTTCAGCTAATTTGACTGAACACTTTTGCTCCTCTCAGAGGTCTGAGAAGATTCTCTCATCAGAATCCTCTACAGGAACCTGTGTCTATGTGAAGTAGATTTTCTACACCTTTTAGAAGGCTAGTTTGGTGGAAACCTTGTGTATTCCCTCCATACAATCCTGTAAAGGACTGCAAAAAGGAAGGTGATGTGATTGCCATATGGCAGAATCATTCATTCTCCAGCTTGCAATCAACATTCTTAAAAATAAATTTTCATGTAAAGCACTGGATTACCCAAAAAACAGGTGCTATGCCGTATTGGTGAAGTATTTATCATGCACACATGTTCTGGTGTTTGCTGATATTATTGCAATGTTTAAAAATGATGTTCACAAGCATTACAAATGTTAAAGCATGTTAAAGAAGAAGTGGTTTGAGTTATCCTAAGCCTCTGAACTTTCTTTACTAAGGGAGGCCAGTAGGCAGCTCTTTAAGGCATGGGCTCAGCAGTGTTCGGCCAGCCTGGCTGCAGTGTGAGTCTGAGACTCCCTGTAAAGATGCCTTGGGCATGCACAAAGTACAATGAGGGGTTGTTGTTCTTCAGATTCCTTTTATTTATATTCCTTTATTCAAATGGGAGACATTGACTGACCTGTGAGCGCGAGCTCTGTCCTGCGAGGTCCTTCCTGTTGGGCTGTTTGTTCTGCGGCTGCACCTCGCGGAACCCGCTCCGCGGGTCCCGCTTCGCCCGTGTGCCTGGGCGCATCGTTGCTGATTGCTGACAGGGGAGCTGCCTGAATCTCGGGGAGCAGGGCTGCGAGCGCCAGGTGAGGATCAGGGACTCCATTGCCCAGGAGTCCCTGTGCTGCCATCATTTCCTGCACCTGGACGCTCTCCCTGCTGGCCACGCCCCCTAAGCACAGCTGAAAAGAGCCTGCTTGTCCCTAGCTCTTTGGGAGACATTGACTGACCTGTGAGCGCGAGCTCTGTCCTGCGAGGTCCTTCCTGTTGGGCTGTTTGTTCTGCGGCTGCACCTCGCGGAACCCGCTCCGCGGGTCCCGCTTCGCCCGTGTGCCTGGGCGCATCGTTGCTGATTCCTGACAGGGGAGCTGCCTGAATCTCGGGGAGCAGGGCTGCGAGCGCCAGGTGAGGATCAGGGACTCCATTGCCCAGGAGTCCCTGTGCTGCCATCATTTCCTGCACCTGGACGCTCTCCCTGCTGGCCACGCCCCCTAAGCACAGCTGAAAAGAGCCTGCTTGTCCCTAGCTCTTTGGGAGACATTGACTGACCTGTGAGCACGAGCTCTGTCCTGCGAGGTCCTTCCTGTCGGGCTGTTTGTTCTGCGGCTGCACCTCGCGGAACCCGCTCCGCGGGTCCCGCTTCGCCCGTGTGCCTGGGCGCATCGTTGCTGATTCCTGACAGGGGAGCTGCCTGAATCTCGGGGAGCAGGGCTGCGAGCGCCAGGTGAGGATCAGGGACTCCATTGCCCAGGAGTCCCTGTGCTGCCATCATTTCCTGCACCTGGACGCTCTCCCTGCTGGCCACGCCCCCTAAGCACAGCTGAAAAGAGCCTGCTTGTCCCTAGCTCTTTGGGAGACATTGACTGACCTGTGAGCGCGAGCTCTGTCCTGCGAGGTCCTTCCTGTTGGGCTGTTTGTTCTGCGGCTGCACCTCGCGGAACCCGCTCCGCGGGTCCCGCTTCGCCCGTGTGCCTGGGCGCATCGTTGCTGATTCCTGACAGGGGAGCTGCCTGAATCTCGGGGAGCAGGGCTGCGAGCGCCAGGTGAGGATCAGGGACTCCATTGCCCAGGAGTCCCTGTGCTGCCATCATTTCCTGCACCTGGACGCTCTCCCTGCTGGCCACGCCCCCTAAGCACCCTCCCCCTATATCAGGTGCAGCTTCTTCCGCGGCGCGGGAGGGCGCCGGGAGAAGCCCGGGACAAGGGCGGGACCGTCTGTGGCCGTCCGGGGCCGAAGGTGGCCGGGCTGGGCCTACCCTCTTGGATTGTGCTTCCGACCCCTGGTCTCTTACACTCGGTGGAGCCGCCCGCCGAGTTTAATTTATTGTGAACATTATGCCGTCCCCTGCAAGGGAGAGCACCCCACTAAAACCGGGTGGAGCAAAGAATAGGACTCTAGAGAATTATTTCTCCCGGGCAGTGGGGGAGGGGGACAAAGAGTGTAATCTGTCCAGGTTAAGGGCAGAACGGAGACGCTCAATAGATAATATGAAAAACACGCCCCTCGGAGACCAACTTATTTTACCAAGGGAGGAGTTGTCCCGAATTGATGATGTCCCACTATTGCTGAGGGATTGCACTAACATGTCACCAGTTGAAGCCTTGAGTATAGCCCCAGAAATTAGTTCTAGCCCCCCAAGGGTGACCATTGATTTAGTGTCCCAACCCCCTCCGGCCCCTCCAGCCTCGAAGATTAGGAAAACTAAATCTAAGCCAACTAACACACAAGTAGCCTTTGGACCTCCTCCAAATAAACGCAGGAGGAAATCGAGGGGAGTTCAAGGAAAGAGCAAACCCAAGGTTCCACACTCGGATTTTGGGAAGTTTTTAAAAACCCCCACATTAGTAGAGAAACCATTGGTCGATTTACACCCTAAACCCATTGCTCATGAGGATCCAGCTCCTACTATGATAAAAGACACAGGAGTTGGTATTGCTAATATTCCCTTGTCTGTTGTCCCGCTGGGAAACCTAGAATTTTTGCTAAGGTCCCTGTTATTACCGATCAGCGAGAGTATTAAAAAGATTGAGATCAGACTAACCATTTTAGAGGCCACATTGGGCAGTCTGAAAACTCCAGCTGGCAGACAGGGAAGGCAATCAGAGTCCACTCCCTCCACTGTAGCCCCTAAGCAGTCGGCAAATAGTGTCGCCAACCCAGTCCCTCCACAAGCTGTGAATGTGGCACCCTCGCAACAACCCACAAGGCCAAAGCCTGCAACAGCTAAGCCCCCTAACACCAATATGCCCAACCCTCCTTTAGGATCTGTACCCCCGGCACAGCCGGTAGACAAGAGCACCCCGACCCCTTTAATGAAGCTCACCCTGAGACCACGCAGACCCAATTTACCTCCAGAGACCAATGCTTTTACTGTCGTTATGGCAGGTGTCCCCCCACTTGAGGAAGGTGAAACGGAGGACTTTTGTGCCCTAAAAAGTAGGGTAATCAAGTGGTTAAACATAAATAGACCCCTCCCGACACACTTTAATAACGAAATTATAATGGTAAGAAGGGTACCATGGGTGGGAAGAACACAAAAATCCATTAAAGGGGACTGCATACTGGTGAGTTTTAGGGACACAGGAACGGTGTCCCATATATGTCAAGGGAAAAACAGATCTAGGGAATCCTCCATCCAAACCCTCCATGTGTCGTTCTTTTTTCCCATCATCCCAGTCCTATCTCAGCAACCCCAAACTCATGACAACTGGGAGAGGGTTGGCAGGAGGGGGAGTCACCAGGCCTTTAACCCTAGGCCGTTTTTTGGCCGACCTGAACAACCCTTTTTTTCCTATAACCGGTTCCATTGCCTAAATGGCCTTGAAGGGGTCGATTGACAGACAGACAATGCCCCCCAGGGTTGTATAGAAATTGGAGGTACGGTAGAAAGACTGGAGGAGCAAAGATCCAAGGCTCAGCAAATCCAGGTGGTTGGTGAGGGGGAACCAAACTGCGTTGTGCCAAAGGAAATAGTTGTAGACAAGACAGGAGGGGGACATGGGCAGGGAATGCAAAGATCAATGTGGGAAAGAAGACCAAGGGCCCAGGGGGGTGCTGAATGGAGTGGAGAGGGTGTGAGACTTATCTCATGGAATATAGCGGGTATAGCGGGCAAATTCAACAATAAGGAATGGGTGGACTTCATTAGAACATTTCACATTATATGTGTTCAGGAGACATGGGCTGTGGAGAATAACTACCATCTGCAGGGGTACAAGTGTTTTTTTGTTCCCGCCCGAAAATCTAGCTCAGGGAGAGCAATGGGCGGTTTGTCCATCTATGTAGATTTAGACCTGCCAGGCACCTGGTCCTTTCCAGACTGGTTCTCATATGGGATACAGGCGGTTCGGTTCCAGGGAAAGGGGTTACGTTTCTCTGTTTTTAACATATATAGCACCGAGTTAGAAAATAGCCACACCCCGGTATTAACTGAACTCGACCAAAGGTTAGGAAAAGAAATCATATCCCAGAATAAGGGACCGTCTGGTGGACTGCTTGTGGTGGGGGATTTTAATTGTCACCTTTGTCCGGCACTGGTCAAAAAGAACACAGATTGGGCGCAATGCCCAATTGAGAAGGGACCGCATTTTTCTCACTCGCCTACTGGGTCGGCTCTTAGGTTGCTTCGGCTTAAGTACGACCTAGAGCACACCATTAATATGGTAGACCCACAGTCGGATGGTACACTCCCACCAACTTTTAAGGGCAGGGGCTGCTCGTCTATTATAGATTATATTCTGGTCTCGAGATCCCTGGTTAATAAAGTAGTCAGTGTAGGGATAGACTGGAACACTTTCAGCGACCATAACCCGCTTGTTTTAATGCTCGCATATAGGGCGGGTATTGGCCCCAATGCCCATCGTTCAATCGTGGAGAGGGTCACCGATCAAGGCAGGAGACTGAAATGGTCCAAAATAGATGGGGCAAAGTTCTATAAAAACCTGAGCGATAAGGGTCTGCTGGCCATAAATGAATGTTTGGATCTGGAAGTCCAGGGACCAAGGTTATTAGAAGTATTTAACCATATTGCCAACCTGATAGACGGATTACTAAGGTCCAGTGCGCCCACGCGTAATCTGGTCAATCCCCGGTGGTTTGATAAAGATTGTTCCAAGGCACTGAGGGAACTGAAATGCTCCCTTAAGTCAAAACCACGAGATCCACAAGTAATCAGGGCATGCAGAGAAAAATATAAAAAAGAGACCAAAAGGAGGAAACTCACCCTGCAGGCAGAAGCTTGGGCAGATCTGAGAGAGGCAGGGGAAAGAAGGGACCTAGCGGGGTTCTGGAGAATCATCAATAAACCGACCTTTCAAGAAAATGATTCTCCGGAGATAGGGGCTAACATCCTCCCGGAGCAGTGGGTCACACACTTTAGGAGCCTGTATAACCATGAATCGGGTCCCCACGTAGAGTCATCAATAACCCCAAGTCAGGCTCCTCCGGTAGTATTTACCCTTAAGGAGATCACGGCAGGGATGGAGAGTCTAACTAAGAATAAAGCCCCGGGCCCAGATGGAATTCCCCCTGACCTTTTTCTTAGTAATATAGATCTTTGGGCTCCACTGATGACCAGGGTCCTAAACACTGCTATCACCTGTGGTCTCCCTCCATCATGGTCTAAAGCGATCATTGTGCCAATCTTTAAAAAGGGCAACAAGGACGACCCCAAGTGTTATCGGCCTATTTCCCTAATTGACGTCTCGGCTAAACTTCTGGGAAGGGCACTCCTGAACAGATTGTCCGAGTGGACCGAAGAGAACAACATCTTCTCGGACACTCAATATGGGTTCAGGTCAGGGAGGTCCACCAGCGACCAATGCCTGAACCTATATATGCTGACTGCCAAATATACTCTGGCCAGTAAGGAACCCATTTATATGGGATTCATGGACCTGGCAGCAGCATTCGATCACGTCAACAGAGGGAAGTTGTGGGACATGATGGCAGGGATGGGGATCGAGAGCGGCCTAATTACCATACTAAGAGAGCTGCATAGCGACACCACGGCTAGAGTTAGATTTAACAGGGAGGGAGGTTTGACGGACTCCTTTCCATGCAAAAGTGGAGTCAGACAAGGTTGTATTCTTGCCCCTTTTTTGTTCTCCCTTTACATTAATAATTTGGAACAGTTTCTTTTGGGCTTAAAGGCAGATTCCCCAAGGGTTGGGACGCGGCAAATCCCTGTCCTGCTTTAAGCAGACGACGCGGTCTTGCTGGCGCGTACACCACGAAGCCTACAGATTCTGATAGATGGGTTCGTCAAGTTTATGAGCGATCTGGACTTATCTGTCAACCTAAGCAAATCTTACGTGCTCCTGGCAGGCAAAAAACCTTCCTCAAAATTTTCTTACACAATAGGCTCCCATTGTTTAGAGGAGGTTAAAACGTTCTCCTATCTCGGAGTAACCTTTGATGGTGCTCTTCAATTTAGCTCCTTGGTGGAAGAGCGCTGTAACAAAATGATTGCCTCTAATGGGGCAATAGCCGGATATGGCAGGAGGTTGGGCAGATGGAGTCCGGAACAGGTGATGAACCTGTACGGCTCCATAACATGCGCTAAAGTAAGCTATGGGGCAGAAGTTTGGGGCTTCGTGAATACCTCTAGAATTGACCAGGAAGAGAACAAACATCTGAAATCTATCCTGAGGGTACCACCCAGCACTGCTGGACTCATAGCTCACAGGGAGCTAGGGAGGCCATATCTGGTCGATTTGTTAAAACTTAGGCCAATTGTGGCGTGGCTAAAAATCTGGGTAAATCCAGAAGCGCATCTAAGTAGAAAAATCTTACTGGACTGCCTAGGTAGGACCCACTGCATGCGCATCCCATGGCTCAAATATGTGAGAAACACTCTTGAGGAACTAGGGTTTGGAAACCTCTTCAAGAACCCCACCACCATTTCAGCACAGCACAAGAAACAAGTAGGGGAAATTTTCCTAGAGCGGAAAACCCAATGCCGTGCTCTGGCTGAAGGGGAAAAAAAGTCAATAAGGGCTCATACTTTGGTGAAGAGTGTGGAGGGTATGGAGCCCTACCTGTATCTTGTACACAATACACAGGACAGATTTCTTATGTGCCGTTTCAGACTGAGCCTACTTCCTTTTATGTTGGCCTCGCCAGCAGGTTTTACCATGTCAATCGAGCAGAAGGGACCCTGCGGCTGCGACAATCGGTCTCCGCAGGACTCCCTTCATTTTACTTTGCTCTGTCCCTATTATTCAATGCCCAGGCGTAGATTCCTAGTAGACATCCTAAAAAAGGCCCACCTGGAACATGCCAGAGATGCACTAATCTACTTGCAAAAAGCTTCTGACCCGCTAACCTTGTGTTGTGTTATGAATTTTATCAAGGTTGCGGTCCGACTAAGGAAGACGAGGGGAGAGGATTAAAAGACTTGTGACTCCCTGTTTTAAATTTACAGCCTTGTATGTTAGTATTTTATTGTTATTTATGCACAAGGATCTTGACTAATATTTAATGCCGTTTTATCTATGTATATGTATGTGTGCTTTTATGGTGTTTTTTAATCACCGAATAAAGATTCTTGAATTGAAAAATTGAATTGAATCATCAAATGTGTCTTGTCGTTGTCTTGTAGTGACCTGTCTGGACTAAGTCACAAAAGTAGAAGAAATCATCAAAAGAAATGTGTTACATGTCCTATTGTATTACTTCCTATCCAATAATCCAGTCTTCCCGGTCCAAACATGTTCTTAGGAGTGGTGTTTGAGGTATCAGATTTATCCTGTGCACTAGCGAGTCCTTGAAGAAATTCTGCCACGCAGGCCTATCAGTTTCCACGCAGTCACTCCAACTCTGTTTGCAGCACATCCTCTCTGCCTTGCCGTAAAATCACCTAAATGCCTGTTTCAAGATGGAATAGCCATTGGCCACTCCCCTTTGTAGATGAACTTTCCTCCCACCTGACTGGTCCCAAATTAGTTCTCCAACCCCCACACACTGTGAATGATGCCTGGCTGCCTAGGATGGAGAAGGCCCCCTTGGCATTTCTAAGTCAAGTGAGGTAGTGTTAAGGCTGTCTTTTGTCCTGCATAATATTTCTGTCCTCACCCAGATTGCTCATCCTTGCTAAGTGGTCGGGAGTTAACACCTCGTTGTCCATGTGGGTTCTCAGATTGGCTGCTGTCTTCTGAGCCAGAGTTGTTGACTATCCCTGCCAAGTATGTGTCTTCCACCTATAGAGGTTTGATGGGTGGCAGAACTAGTTCAAGATCCTTCTGGCTCAGGCAGCCTAAAGTACATTTTTATAAATACATTTTTCTACTTAAATTATAAAAACTCAGATTTCACCAATAGACCATATTTTGAAAATTAAGTAGGAAATAACTTTGAAGGACTATTCTAGCATTTTTCCAGGCAGTGACACACAATGTAATATTTAGATCCCACTTAGACACGTCCTGTGGAAAATGTAGCTGGAGCCTCACAGTCAGTAATTTACTGACTAAGATAGCACAATTTTTAAATATGTGTACCTTTTTGTTTGGATATAAGGGAGTCTGCTTGTGGGATTTCAAGATACACTTTAAGGGTTACTTATTAATATAACAATCTGTTTTCTCTACATGGCAAAGACATTTTTAACTTGCCAAATGTTACTGTAGCACCTTTAAATTGCATTGCAGCCAGTGTCCCATGGTGCTCCTGGTAGCACATATGTTTGTCATGTATGTAATATGCAGTGGTGCCCACATGTGACATTAACTCCCTACACATTGGTGCATTTTCTATGCATCTACCTTGCCCTCACATGAAAGTTAAATAAATTAATTGGATGGAACCAGTTTTACCACTGCTAATTTTAGGACCAGGGTATTAATTCCAGCAAAAACAGGGTCAATGAAAAGGAACAAATATTGGGTGACCATGCAAAAATGGCAAATAAGCTACACTGTAGTTGTGTTTTCGTAGTATGTTTCATGCAGCATATAACGTTTGTATAGTGCAAACTGTTTACTGAGTTACCTCTCGGTGTTGTGGGGAAGTCAGTTTGTGGGTGGGGTATTCAGGAAGTGGCATTATTGAGAGCTCTTGAGTCGAGGTTGAAAGCAGTGAGAGTTTCTCACAGTGCATCTGAGTGGGTCATAAAGGTGTTCAGGCTACATGCTCATCCAGTCCTTGGCCGGTCTCTAGGAGGCACAGAATGATGGGAATAAATGTACCAATTGTAATAAACATTTTAGGTGTAATTGTAAGAAAGAAGAATACACAGCGACTGAAATATTGACAGTGTGAAAGGAAAATAAAATGCTCTGTTCACAAGTGAGTAGAGAAAGTGTGTGAATGCATGCCTGTGTATGAGAGAGAGCAAGAGATAGGGGACTTGGTGAACGGGAGGTGATGCAAGAAAGAACATGCAAAAAGACAGAATGAAAAACTGATGAAACAGAAGGAAATAACAAGTCAGATATATAGATCAAGGCGTTCAGAAAGGTGTGGGGAGAATAAAGGCGTAAGTGTCTAACAGAGAAATAAATTGCAGAGGAGAGTGGTGTGAAAGCGGAGACAGGATTGAGCCACTCTGAAGACCATTAGACCTTCAAAAGCACGTCATTATTTTTAAATACCAGTTTTATAGCACAGAATTGAAACCTTTTATTTTCGAATTATTTACAACAAAATGATCGCTGCAATTAATTTATCTTATACTGATAAGAAATATTGATAAATCAAATGCATCTTGCTTGTTTAAGTGTAGGTTCCTTTTCATGTGATATGCCTGGATGTATTAACAGAAAACCCACAGAAAGGCACCCAAGTACTGGTTGTAGGTGTCATTCTTTGCTGTGTGATACGCTTGTGTGCATTAACAGAAAACCCACAGAAAGGCACCCAAGTACTGGTTGTAGGTGTCATTCTTTGCTGTGTGATACGCTTGTGTGCATTAACAGAAAACCCACAGAAAGGCACCCAAGTTCTGGTCGTAGGTGTCATTCTTTGCTGTGTGATACGCTTGTGTGCATTAACAGAAAACCCACAGAAAGGCACCCAAGTACTGGTTGTAGGTGTCATTCTTTGCTGTGTGATACGCTTGTGTGCATTAACAGAAAACCCACAGAAAGGCACCCAAGTACTGGTTGTAGGTGTCATTCTTTGCTGTGTGATACGCTTGTGTGCATTAACAGAAAACCCACAGAAAGGCACCCAAGTACTGGTTGTAGGTGTCATTCTTTGCTGTGTGATACGCTTGTGTGCATTAACAGAAAACCCACAGAAAGGCACCCAAGTACTGGTTGTAGGTGTCATTCTTTGCTGTGTGATACGCTTGTGTGCATTAACAGAAAACCCACAGAAAGGCACCCAAGTACTGGTTGTAGGTGTCATTCTTTGTTGTGTGATATGCTTGTGTGCATTAACAGAAAATCATAGAAAGGCACCCAAGTACTGGTTGTAGGTGTCATTCTTTGCTGTGTGATATGCTTGTGTGCATTAACAGAAAACCCACAGAAAGGCACCCAAGTACTGGTTGTAGGTGTCATTCTTTGCTGTGTGATATGCTTGTGTGCATTAACAGAAAATCATAGAAAGGCACCTAAAGCATGAGGCATGTTGTACGAAGCACAGGATTATAGTCTGCATGTTTTAAGCCATGCTCTTAATCACATAGGCCATACCTCTTGGGAAGTATTCCCGATTACGTTCCTTTAGCATCTTTCCTGTCAGAAGCCCTCCTGTTTTTCATTCCATTAAAAGCACTGCTGATGGTTAAACAGTGGAAACTGTGAAATTTACTTTCAGCAGAGCACACATCCACTGCAGTGAGGCAGAGATAGTTCACAGAGTCGATGCAGGGTCGACAAAAAATTGGCCTGTGGCACCAAAATAAAAGAGGCCCCCAATTATCAAATCACATAGCTAAAAAATGTGGCCAGCGTGCATATCTCAGCTGTAACTTGTAAAGAGATAGGGCCAGAAAGCCACCATGCTGCTCTGTGCTGCATGAAGGGGAAAGGGCAGATATGCGCTGCATTTACCATAATACTGTGCATTCCTGTCCTTTCCTAGCACTGGCGCACTTTTGGCTGCCTAGCACCAACGCAGGGACACTTGTGTCATTGTGCAAGGGTGACTATGCTTTAGGCAGGACAATGTTTTTAGCAGGAAGGGACACCTTGCTGCGATCAAAAAACCCGGAGGGGCATTGTCCTCTTTCTATGCGTGCAGCCCACGTTGAAAGGAAAAACAACTAGAAATAGAGATATTCCCCTAGTTACGCCTCAACTGGAGAGGCGTAGAATTTGATGCATTCCCGGGTCTACCACCAATGTTAAATCTGAGAATGTGCCAAAATCCACGGGTGGATTTGTGCAGCCTTGCATTACTCTAGATTTAGCAAACTATGCCGGGTCATGGAAGGTGGTATTGTAAGGCTTCGTAAATCTGACCCACAATATAAACACAACACTTATTCAAATTTTAGTCAAAGGAACAAAGAGGACTGCTATGGATGTCGAAACCAAAAGCTCCCTCACAAATGTTACAGACAAAAGATTTGGTGGCATGAACAAAAGGGAGGGCGGGAGGCAAATTTATTTACTTGCATATGGACCCGTGGCAACATGGCTATACCACTAAATATATAGTGGGCTTTATCATGTACTAGTTCAGTCAAATCAAAACACCTGTATTCAAAATCATGTAGGAGTAAATTGAAGACCACGAAGCAGCCTTGTAAACATTTAGTCCAGTTACAGACTTCTAGAGAAGGGTCAATGCTGGGTAGAAGCATGTGAGCCACTGAGGTTCTTTTTGACCCTCGGGCCAAAAATGAGCCAAGCCTTCAGGTAGCTTCTATCGCCCAAGCACTTAGCACATTCTCAATTCCTCACTCCTGCAGCAGAGGAGGTGCTGCCCAGCCATGTGGACGTTTTGTAGCTGGGCTGACAATGAAGTCCCTGCAGAGTGTTGTGAAAGTGCTTGGAGAGGGGTGTATTGATAATGAATTTGCAAACTCTTGTGAGAGTGGACATTTTGAAAAATCACTACCATTGTTTCCGAACACTGTCAAACTTTCAAGACACTCTGCTGTATCAGGGAATTTAAAAATCATCTGCATTTCAGATTTCATCGGTGATCGGGTTGTGGACAGTGAAACAGACAGCAGAGCCAGGCCTGCTAGCACCTGGTATTCCCCTCTTTGACCTCCATCCATCATTCACCTTGTAGCTCCCCTGGAGAGTGTTATGCTTGTGTTTGCTCCTGATGTGACAAGATCAATGAACTTAATACGTCCTGGAGTCCAGGAGTCTCACCTTTCAGCTGAAGAAATTAATTAATAGAGTGAGGAGCCAGGCCACCTGCACAAGACCGAAGTCTCTGGGGCTTCTAGTCATGCTCTTCAGTTCATCTCCCTTTTGGAAACATGGAGGATTTACAATCTGTCCTGAACCTTAGAGGTGTTAATGAAGAATAAACTCAAGGGATAAGGTTTTTGATGTAAAGAACAAATCTGTTTGTGTTTTGCATCACTTTCTTTTCTTTGGCCCAATGTGCCATTCTCACAACTGTCGTGAACACTGTGCTTGTGCTAAGTTCGACAGTCTGCTTCAATTCCAAGTTTGCTGCTGGCTTTTTTTTATCTTTACTAGAAAGACTGAAGTACTGAGTATGAACAAAAATGATGATATCATCGTGGCCAACAGCTCTGTACAACATGGGCCCTTGCAGTGTAAGCTTATTGTTTACAAAGATGGATGCTTGCTTAATTTAAACACGTGGATCGAGCTGATGCATTTTGCACCATGTTTGTTAAGTCTGATAAGAGGCTTACAGGCACATGCACCAACCCAAAAAATAGCGATTCTTATTTGCGAGAAATAAGGATTCGCAAATAAGGATTCGCAAAAATCAATGCAAGAAAAAATCTGCGAATCATTAGCAATTCGCAGAAAATCGCATTATTTGCGATATCGCAAAAAGCAATGCCGCTATTAACGATATCGCAAATAGCAAAATCGTTATTAGCGAAATCGCACATAGTGAGGTCGCACAGTAGATGCCCATTGATGACATCACAACCAGTAAGTCAGTAGCCCATGCGCCATTCAGTGCACAGTCATAGGGAGAGGAGGGAGCTGACTGCAGGAGCTGAACAGTATTGCAACAAAAACTTGAATTAACACCTGTCCCTTGCCCAAAATGGATGCAACACCAGCAGGAGACAGCCAAAAGGCAGGAAAAGGAAAAGGAAGTTTTCAGAAAAGGAAATAGAGACACTGAGAGAGGATATGGCAAACAGCCATGATAAGCTGTTTGGGAAATTGTCTTTGTGAAAGTTCCTGAGCAGGAAAAACGGAAAATATGGATCTGGATTCAACGTAAAGTTAATGCTGTTGGGGTAACACACCGCACCATTGACGTTTTAAAAAAAAGATGGTACGACCTGCGCATCCGTGCTAAAGAACGCATCACCAAGAGGTTGAAGGAAGCCAGGAAGACAGGAGGGGGAACATCAACACAGACCAGGAACACACCCATGGAGGACATGGTGGAGTCAACCCTCCAGCCTGAAGCAGTTGTTGGGGTGACGCAGCTGGACACCTCCGGAGTGGCTAACACATCTGAAGGTAAGATGCATGCAAGTGACCTTCGGTATACATATGTTAGGTATCACATCTGCTCAGTGCAGCACAAGTGTCCATAATGCAAATCCAGTCCACATCTTACAATCACATCAAAGTGCATTATGGGAGATGCAGGCAGGTCAGGCAGGTACTTTGGCAAACACACAAATATAAATGAAAGAAGTCAGATATAGTGTAATAGCAACCTATTTAATTGCAGGAAAATAATGATTCATGTGACATTACATAACAGACAGAAACTAATGGAAATTTGCACTGTTTAACATCACAGATGCAGTATGTGAAGAGGCAGACGACAGTGACTGCATGGAGACAGTGGAAGATACCTCTGTAGATGAGACGGACACACCTGTGGTACCACAGCAATCATCACATGCCCCTACAACATGCAGGGCAACAGTCCCACCACTTGTGGCAATGGAAACAGAGGATGAGGCACATGCAACACCAGTGTCCAGCCGGGCACAAGTAACACCCACGCCGACTCCCCAAGCACAGCCTCGGAACAGCACAGTTCAATCCCGGTGGCGAGGAACCAGGTCACAAAATACATGGCAGGAGGAACAACCAACTGATGTCTGGGGTGGTCTGGAGGGCCAGATGCTCCGGGTGCAGGCACAAATAGAAAAGATGTCTGGCAACATTGCAGCCCTGACAGATTGTGTGTGGGAACTGACCAGGGTGATGAGGGAGGGACATGTGTCACAGAAAAGACACCATCGCCAGCTGATGCAGCGCATGCATGTGTATGCCAAATCAAATAATAGGCTGGCCACCATGACTGCACTGCTGGCACATAGGTCTGTGACAATGCAGACTGAGCTGTCCCATTGGAGTGGGGATGTGCCAAAGGCACTGGGCCAGGTTACGACTGCTGTGGAACTAACGCAGGCTGCCACAGTTGGGTCTAATCTTGCCACACTGGAAGAGGGAAGTGAGGAGGCCTCAAGCCTCAGCAGCCTATCTATGCCCATCACCACTGCAAGTAGGTGCAACACACGCAGCAGTACACCCTCCGCTATGAACATGACGGAAGAAGATGCACCATACGAAAGGTGTCTGGGTCTGCGTGGGAGGAAGAAATAGAATGGCATGGCCACAGACATTGCGTCATGGTGAGGTAACCATTGATGGTGACAACTGTTGTGACTGACTTTTGATTCATGATATCATTAACATTTATGTCTGTTCATTAATGCTATTCCTGTGCCACTGGGCACATGGTATGTGTGCATCAACACTAAAGTACCTATAATTTGATATAAACAAAGTTGGATAGCAATAGCCGTGTGTTGTCTAATCATTACTCAACTCAGAAAACGTTTTGTGTGATTTCCATGTGTCTCCTGCGCCCTTCAGCTGTGCTTGCCCCATGTGCTGTACGTCGGTGTGGCCCTTGCTGGTCGTCGTCCTCTGACTCGCTGTCAGACACCTCTATAGGAATGCCTTTCCTTGTGGCAATGTTGTGTAATATGGCACATGCAGCCACTATCCTGCATCATTGTTCTGGTTTGTATTTTAATGCTCCACCTGTAGGCATCTGAAGCAGCTCTTCAAAAGCCTAAACGTGCGCTCAATTTTGTTCCTGGTGGAGATATGCGCAGCATTATACCTCTGCTCATTGGGGGTTGTAGGATTTAGGTACGGTGTCATGATGTAATTCTGCAAGGCGTATGCACTGTCACCTACATGGAAGTAAGCAAAGGGTCAGTGGCGGTAGTGCATTGGCATACATGCAATGTTGGGTAGAATTAATAACACATGTTTACCAAGCAGATGTCCCTTGCCAAATTCACCCCTGGACAGACGAGTGTGTATGCCGCTCTGGCGGAATATGTAGGAATCATGGGTGCTTCCTGGGTATTGAGCCACTATGTCAGTTATTATGTTTTTTGCATTGCATACTACCTGTATGTTTAGGGAATGGTAACATTTCCTATTCCTATATATGTAGTCATTACCTGCAGGGGGATATATTGCTACATGGGTGCAATCAATGCAACCTAAGACTTGTGGGAAGCGGGCTTTCTGATAAAATTCCTGCTTGGTCTTGGTCAGGTCATGTGCGGTTGTGGTGAAGCTGATGTTGGAGTTGATCCGGGTCTTTAGGGCATCAAGGAATGCTTTAAAGATACATGAAAATGCGCTTTGAGACACACCTCCAACTACTGCCATGACCCCCTGAAAACTGCCTGACGTCAGTAGGTGCAGGCAACATAGGACCTGCACATGTGTGGGTATTGCATTGGTCCTACGTGTCTGGCGCTGCAAAATGGGATCCAATTCAGTTATTAAATCAATGACCATTGCAGCATTGAGCCTATACTTGTCGTATATATCCTCCTCAGTTTGTTCTAGCAATGTAATGTGGACTCTGAAGATGCGCTCCTGTAGTCTCCTCCTTCTGTGTGCTGCTGCCTGGAGCCTCATCCTGCTCGCCATCAGGTAAAGCGCTGCCATTGTAAAATGTCCAGGGGCATTCTGGGTGTGTTTAAGTAAGTTTCTGTTGGATTTCAGCTGTATGTATTTTGCACTCATGATTACCACCTGGTTGTGTTTCTTCTTATTTTGCACTTGCATTTTTTCATGCATAGATTTGGGATTCTTTAATTGCGATTTGCTATTTGGGAGACGCAATTACAGAATTGCAATCCTATTCTGCGAATTATTTGTGATTCCTTATTTTAGCAAAAATTTGTGTTTTCGCAGTATTTTCGTTCATGCATTGCTGGCGGGTACATTGCGATCGCAAATGGCCTGTTTTTGGGATTCGCAAATTTGCGAATTTTTAGAAGGTTGATGCATGTGCCTGTTAATGTTTCTGACTCCCGATTTTTTTTGTAAATATTATACAAAATCAGTTTTCAAATGGTGTAAAAGCCCAGGGATTTGACCATTGATTAGGAAAGCTCTTCAAGCCAAAACAATTACTAAGGGTCACACCAGATTGCACAGCCCTCCTGCTCTCAGTTGGAGAGGTGATTCCAGAAGTCATGCAGAAGGTGTCCTTCACCTAGAGCATATATCCTACTTCTGCTGCAGAGCTCTGATGAGGAATAGCAGCAGCCCATTACTCAAAGGCATGCTGTGTGGTCCATCATAAGAAACTTTCAAGGGAGGTTTTTTGGCTTGAATGCTTTAGCTAAGGTTTAGCATGTGCTTAAAATTACCTTAAAGGTGTTAGGATGTTTTTGCTGGTAAAAAGTCTATTAGCTTTTAACCTTGCATTCTGTGTAATTACTATACCTATTCTATGCATACATTAGACAAAGCATTTTAAAATTAACACAAGTTGATAGACCTGGCATCCTTGGCGTGGTTCTCCTGACTTTTTTCCTCTACCTCCTGTGTGTTTGATGCTGTGCTGGATTTCGTTTTTGCTGGCTTAGAAGCTTTGGGCACTTTGCCACTGCTGATCAGTGTCAAAGTGCAAGTGCTCCCTGTGTAAATTGATATTGTGATTGGTTTTACCTGATTGGCATATTTGTTTTACCAGTAGTTCCCTAGTAAAGTGCACTAAGTGTTTCAGGGCATATAAATCAAATGCTACTAGCGGGCTTGCAGCACTGATTGTGCCACCCACATGAGTAGCCCTGAAAAGATGTCTCAGGCCTGCCAACGCAGTGCCTGCGCGCAGTTTGTTAACTGCCATGTCGACCTGGCCAGTGCACCCACTTGCCAGGCCTTACCCTTCCCTTTTCTGACACATAGGACACCCCTATTGTAGGCTCAAGATACCCCCCTGGGCAGGGTGCAGTGTATGTGAGAGGTAGGACATGTACTGGTGTGTGTAACATGTCCAGATAGTGAAATACTGCCAATTTCATTTTTCACTATTGAAAGGCTATCTTGCCCATGGGACAGAATGGGTAATGCTTTGTAACATTTTACAAGTATATCTTCCCATAGGGATAAGGTGGAAAAATGGAGTTTAGTACCCCTGAACTTGGAATTTAATAACACATCTTTTAGTAAAGATGGTTTTTAAATTGTATGTTTGAAAATACCACTTTTAGAAAGTGGTTATATTTCTTCTTCAACCTTCCTGTGTGCCTCTGCCTGTTTGTGGATTGACTGTCTGGCTTTGGAGTGACAGGGGCTGTGGAGTAGCAGCAGTGGCTCCAGGAGTCTGGATGAGTCAGCACTAGGCTGAATAGGCCTGATCTGCATTTGGAGTGGTGGGAGGAGTAGCACCTGTACTTGAATAGGGCTGTGCCTGCCTTCTAAAATGCTGGCTCCGCCCCCCTGTGGTGTGTCTTGGACCAAGGCCCACACTAACAAAGGATGTTATAGTGCAACTGGCAGAGTGCCAGTAGAACTAGTTTGAACTGGGCTCCGGGCAAAAGCAGCTGTGCTCTGGAACTCGCTCCCGTTTGAGATTCGCGCGATGGAAGACCTTCTTCTGTTTCGGAAAGCTATAAAAACCCTCCTGTTTTAAATTTTGTTCCCTCCTTTTGCGGCCCCCTCTTTTATTTCCAATTTCAGTGTTAGTTGTGTCTTACCGGTCATGCGCCAGGACGCCCCTTAGCTGGGGCAGCTGTGCGCAATATAAAAGTCTCTAACATAACATAACATAACATAACATAACATAACAAATAGAACAAATACATTTTGGGGTATAAGTATTAGACCTAAAACTCCTGAACTTTAGATCATTCCTGGAGTTCAAGAGGAACTTTTGCTGAGGAGAAGAGCTTAAGAGACTGAGGAAAGTACTGCCCTTGCTGTAAGTCTGGAGTTGGCTTGCAGTTGCTGTTTCTGCCAAGAAAAGGAGAAGGACTTTGCTGTGTGATGTGCTCCCTGCTTGAAGGAGATCCCCAAGGGCCTGAAGTGAGCTGGCCTCCTCTTCAGAAGTCTCAGGGAAACAAAGACTTCACTCCCAGCTCCCCTGAACTCTGCTGTCATGAGTTCTGACCTGCCTTGAGGTGCCTGTGGCAGTTTTGGGCCTCTGAAGGTTGTTGCTGCTGTTTGGGACTGGAAGAGAAAAGAAACTTAAAGAACTACAGAAACCGACGCATCACTATTCTTGCGGCTGTTTTTCCAATGCATCTTCATGGCACGAGAAGAATTTCCATGCATCGCCGCGCCGCTGCAAAAACTGTTGCAGCGCCTGTTGTCGCTGCAAGAATCGACGCATCGAGGGATCCGACTGAAGAGGACTGACGCACCGCCGCGCACTGCCGCCGCATCAATCGTCGACTCATCCAGAAGATCCACGCATCGTACCTGGGCGACACGCTTCCCCGACGCATCACCTGCAGACCTGCAGAAAGAATCGATGCATCACTCCGCCTACAGACCGAAATTAACGCAACCCTATCGCTGCATGCAGCGGGACTATTGCATCGACTCCTCAGTCACATCTCTTTGTTTTCCGACTGTTTGGCTTGGTGAACTTTGACACAACTCCAGGTACTTTGGTGAAAAGTCACGCATCTATAGATTTCTATGGTACAAGTTCGCGAAACCTTTTGAAAGTCATATTTTTAACTGGGTGTGTTGTTTTTTTTTCATTTTGGTCTTGTTTAGTTTAGATAAAGATATTTTATTTTTCTAAACTGGTGTGGGGTGCATTTGTGGTTACTGTGAGTACTGGTACAAATACTTTACACATTGCCTTTGGGATAAGCTTGTCTGCTCATGCCAAGCTACCGAGGGGATGAGCAGGGGTTATCTAAAGTGTGTATCCCCCTTACCCTGACTAGAAGCAAGGGTCCCTATTTGGACAAAGGTACCTACAGCTGCCAACTAGAGGCCCCCATTTCTCAGAAAAGTACATCCCCTCCTTTATTAGTACTCTCATTGAGTGTGTTATTATATAACAAAAAAATTGTTTCGATTGCCACTGTGTCCCTGAACTATTGTAGAGGGATCGGTAGTAATCTGAAAAACCTGCCAGTGCAGGATTGCTCAGAGGGATAGTGTTAGGGCTACAGTCAATCTGTGTTTTTTTCATTGTTGATGCATTGAACTAAGTCCTTGCACCAGAGGTTAGAAATTTGACCCCCTCCGGCTCTGGGGACCCCAGATTTTGTATCACAACAATCCTACACTTCACTCTGTCAAAATGTAACCAGACGTGTTTGGTATTAAAGCAAAAGAGAGGAAAAGAGCGAAACTGTCCATGTGTAGAGCATTTTGGATACAGCCGATGTCATTAATATTTGACAAATTCATGTTTTATCCAGGAAAATCTGCCAACTCCATGCACTTCAGAAAACTACAGATCAACGGATATCCAGTGTGGTGTTACTTGCATTGATCACATTTTCCCATAGTGCCCACAAATGTTCCATGTTCTCATAAACACTGTTTCCTGATAATTACATACTGATAAACACTAAAACTCACAGCTCGGGATAGAAGTTCTCCCTTCTTGCATTCCTACGATCTTTCAGGTAAAAACAGCACCTTAAATATGTTGAGAGGTATTATACATTTCTGAGTAGTTGGGCAATATCCTAGGTATGTCAATGTTTTTAGGCTGTTTTTTACAGATATTTAGCAAGTCGGCACTATGTTTCCCTGGGGCTGCACCTCGCCAAGGGAAACACAACAGTCCCAGGTGTTTCTAAAAACAAAAGACCCAGTAAAATCCAAGGGTTCTATGAATTGCATGATTCACATTATGAACTGCCCCTGAAAAGGAACTCATTCTCGACTTATTGCTAGAAAGGATAAGTTCAGAATACAAGCCAACTCCAGATGTTTCAAAAAGGTCTTCCTGCTGCAATCAATATTTTTCATCACTCAACACTACAGACAACACTCTAGAAAGTGGCCCAGTTTCACTTACTCTTTGCACTGGTTAGCCTTACTTTTGTAATGCAAACCCAACACAAGATGTCATGCTGGAATTTACTATCTAATGCAAATTTGAATTTGCGTTGGATAATTTCACAGAGTTATGCAAAGTTGTGCTATGTGCTACTTTGCGTTACTTTTTCTCAAAGGGGCATTCCATGGGGGAGTGTGGTTGACCGGATACCAAGATGACCGCACACTAGCAGAGCTCCTGAGTATGCTTCAGATCCCTGGTGGATGGCGACAAACAGAAGCTGTTGGAATCAGCCTGTAATGCAGGCTTTAAAGTCAGAGAGGTGAGTGATGCCAGCGACCCACGAAATAGTGCGGGAACCTGTGGGAGCGAGGAGCCCCATGTAGTCAGAGCACTCCATAAGATGGCGACCGCCTGCCGGGTTCGGTGACGACTGGGCTGAAGGTGTCTCAGCCCCGCCCTGAGAAAGAGAGCCAGGAGATGTGTCCGATGCAGGGATGAGAATTGGTGACCGGTGCAGTGGAGCGAGGACCTGCATGAGTCAGAGGCACCATGTGAGAAGGGCACCTCACAAGATGGTGTTTGCCTTTGGGCATGAGGACAACCATGCTGAAAGTGCCCCTGAAAAGGATAAAAGGCGTGAGGGGGCGTGGAGCTGTTCTGCCCTCCAGTAGGGCTGCTGACCCCGCTGCTGACAGCTGGGGGGGCCACAATGGACCTGGTCTGGTGGAACACACCAAGAGAAGTCATGCCTGTTATTCGGGGCTATCTCGAGCAGGGTCAGGAGTCAGACTATACAGCAGCCTGGAAGGTGCTGGGCCACATAGAGAGGCTCGGATGGCCTGCTGCACTGCAGGTTTTGCGAAGAGGCTGCCACAATCACAGAGAGCGTACGTCGTAATTGGGCGGTGTGGTAGAGGAGCGGAAGTGACGGTATACCACTTGGTGAGAGAGGATCGGCTCATGGTCCCCACAATGTCTGTAGTCCGCGGCCTGGTGGACTGGAGAAGACGGGGTGACAAACCAAGAACAAACTAATTGCCCCCACATCGGCTGTCCCCATGACAGCATCTCTGAAGCAGCATGGGCCCCACAAAGGTGGCTAGGGACATATTTAGTGGTGAGAAAGGTGAGCCACATGGAACCTACAGACTGAGACCAGTACTCCACATGACAAACTAGACCTCATCCTCAATGCAGTGAATGTCTCCCAAGAGATCTTGGAGACTAAGCTCGATAAAGTCATGGTGGACCTGGGGACTCTCTGAGATAATCACTGTAAACCTGCGCACAAAATGAAGGGAGCTGAGGTGGCCATATGGAAGATGTGCGCAAAAGTGCAAGGAAGTGGAGATCCTGGACAGACAAGCGGAGAATGCCGAGGAGTGTAGTCGGCGCAACAACATTAGGATCATGGGAGAAGCTGGACTGGATGGAATGTATGGATATGGTTGCGTTATTAGAGGACTGCTTGTCTTAAGAGGTCGCCCCCAAGGACTTGTGTCTTTTTTTGCCCTGGAGAGGGGGCACAGAGTCCCTGCAAGGCCAATGCCCCCAATGGGCCTCCGTGCCTGGTAGTAGCCTACCTGCTGCACTATAAAGACAGACTCCATTCTACCACAAGCCCAGGAGGCTAATCGGTTCAGCCTAGGAAATGTCTCCACAGCCATTTTCCCTGAGTATACGCTGGTGGTCCAGCAACAAAGGTCCTCTTTCCTAGTAATCAAAAAGGAGCTCTGGGAGCTTGGTACACATTATGTGCTTCTCAGAGCATCTCAAAGTCATTGTAGATGACAGAGACATGTTTTGCAGCAGCCCAACAAAGGCTTAGGCAGATCTGGACAGAGCAGAGGCTAATGACGTGGCGGGTTCCTTCGGGGCCTCGGGAGGACTGACCTAGGAGGCATACCGAACTGCCACATCATCAGACAGCACAGACTCGGATGATATCTCGGAGGGCCTATCGGCGGGGCTCCATGCAACTCCAAAGCTGGTGGACAGTCTGTGAGACTGTTGGCACCATAACAGGTGTTATGCTATCACACAGTAACAGAACCAAGGTGCTGAGTCGCACTACTTGCTTGGACTAAACTTGCACCTGTTGGCTCCAGGTTCGCTCCTAAGTAGTATCCTTTGGAGATGGTATCATGTAGGATCGGTGGCATAAGCAGTCTTGTCTGAAGCCATAGTGGCCACCGCTCCTCACAAATACCCTTTTCTAATTACTGAGGAGTCAGGGGTTTGCTATGGACTACTGTTTGATATCTACTGTTTTGGACAGAGGGCCATTGCCACTCTGACTTCGGGGGTGGGAGTTGGGATTGGTTTCAGTGTTTTTTCACGGTTTTGGCATGTGCACATGTTTTCTTTTACTGGTGTGAGTGGTGGGCCTGTGATGTAGAGGCCGGATCGAGTGGTGAACGGGTGTGGTGTGAGGGCATGAACATGGCAGGAGGGCTGCGTGATGGGTCTGATAGCTTTTACCGGGCAAAAGTGATGACTTGCTCCTTCTTATCTTGGAATTTCAGAGGTTTGAGGTCACTAGCTAAGAGATACGGGGGCATATTCTCAAGAGCGTGTGATAACCATCGTAAAAGTTACTTAACGCAACCTACAACATCGCAGCCCATCTCGGGAATCTTATGCCATGTTAACCAGGTATTCACAACACAGCAGTACCATGCGATAGACACCAGATAACGTGTCAATTGACCGCGTTAAAATCAATGCCATGCCGCAAAAATGCAAAACGCGAACACAATAAATCCTGCGAAGAGGCCAATCGTGGTACAAAAAGCACCGAAAACCAGCGACCAGCCTACAAATCCCACGCGTCTGGTGGGAAAATGCAACAGAAAAGCAGAGTAAACAAACCGTGAGATGACAACCTGTGAGCACAACCCCACAGCTGTGATGCAGAACAAATGACCATTGTTCAAATCAGATAGGCATTTCCTCACAAACAGCCACAATGCACATAGACATGCATTCAGTATGTAACCTGCGCCAATCCGGAAACAAACATGGTACACACTGTGAAACCGCATCTCCCCCTCACATTTTAGAGGGACAAACAACACCCCCTGCACACCGACGTGCAATGTACATGACCAGACAAGAATGAAAGCACGGACCACTGCAGGGGCCGTGACTCCCCCTTATGCACATGTTGCCCATGTCGTGGGCCTTGAGTCACAGGGTGCATCCCTGCATCATGGCTGCACATATCAGAGCACAAACAAATCCCTGTTGTCACCTGTAGGCCACAAATGACAGCCAAAATGGAATGACATGGGACACATGTGAAACTCTGAAGAGTGGGATACCCTAACAACTGTGACAGAACTGGCAGTTAGAATATGTGATATCATAAACAGCCCCACTACACAGAGTTGACACACCCACCATCCTTCAACAAATCCCGCAATTGATAGCACAACATGTTGCACCCACACTTTTCTGAGTGAAGTGCCTGTACAGATGAGTGGCATGCACGCAGGGAATGTGTATCAGAATGCTTTTATTAGCACATGCAGTGCCTGTGGCAGTCAACTTACTCTGCCATTACTGCGAAGAACCCAAACAATGTGACGTCAACCAGAGAAGAAACTATCAATGATGTAGTCCCTACGGGTTATTCCTGATGCGGCTGCAGTGGGGTGTTGTCCACCTGCCTCATCTTCATCATCATCGTCCGGTGCATCTGGCACTCGTATCCATGGGGCTTTGCTGCATACACATATATTGTGCAACACACAACATGCAACGATCATCTTGCACACAAGGTGGACTGTACAGGAGCTTACCACCTGTAACGTCCAGGCACCAGAAACGTGACTTCAACACGCCAAATGTGCGCTCCACGATGCCCCTGGTGGGTTTGTGGGCCAAATTATACTGCCTCTGGGGCTGTGTGCCCGGGGCTCGGAGGGGTGTCATCATCCAAGCGCAGAGTGCATATCCTTGGTTACCTGTGACAGTGCAGCGAGAAATGAGTCACCACTACATACTGCATGATGTGTTGGCAGGCTCACTGGTTCATTGGTGTGTGATATGTGTGACTTAGTGATTCCTGTATGACATGTACTGCGTGTTGCAAATGAGCTGCATCACTGTGTACTACGTAGCCTCACTGCTGTACCTCCCCCCCGAGCACATTCACTAGTGTTTTCGCAGAGCGATTACATCACATGCACCCCTACGGCACCCCATTGACATGCCTGTCTGCGCATGTCTACAGGCCAGAGTACCGCACAGTCATGATGCTGCGCGGTATGTGGCCTGCCGTGTGTTTGTAGGCCCATTGCAAGGACAGTGCTGACAGTGCTGAACCTTGGCACAATATGCGGACCATTTCATAAGGCCATTTGCCATCAACCAACCCCCTTACATAAGAGATACTATGGCCATCATTAATGCACTGGAAAATTACGAGTTTGACCCTCAAAATGAGCTACTTTTCTCTATGGATATAGAGAGCTTATATACTAACATTCCACAGCAAGAAGTACTCCAGATTTTATACAATCTTCTGGAAACAAAAACCAGACTACATGAGGTTCCAACAGAGTTTATTTTAGAATATGTACGTATTTCCCTTTGTGAGAACTTCTTTTTGTTCCAATCCTATCAACAACAAAAGGGAGTAGCTATGGGGGCAATTTATGCCCCAGACATTGCAAATATCTATGTCTCCACATTTGCAAATGAACATATCTCACATCCATCTAATCCTTATCTGGCCAATATTTAAAAATGGCTCAGATATATAAATTATGTGTTTTTAGTTTGGCGTGGTACACAAGAACAACTTGAGGCCTTTCATAGTTGGCTAACCACAAGAAGCCCACATTTACAATTTACCATTGAGTTTGAAACACAAGACATGAATTTCCTTGCTATTACGATTAAGAATGATGTTACTAACCATCTATACACTACTTTGTATACCAAACCAACATCTAGAAATACTCTTTTAAACTATCAAAGTCATCACACTCAAGCACTTAAAGATGGCCTGCCTTTTGGACAATTCCTGCGTTTACGCAGGAATTGTACCTTTAAAGAAGACTATTTTATAGAGGCAAAGAAACTGAAAGAGAAACTTAAGACTCGTGGATACCCATCTAAATTACTCAAAAGATCCATGAAACGTGCGTGGTACAATGATAGGGATGCATTACTGATGGTGAAAGATCACCCTAAAAAACCTCAATTAGTATGTGTATCCACATTTGGGACCCACACAAATGTAATCAAAAGAATTGTTAATAAACACTGGAATCTTCTCAAGAACTTGCCAGAATTTTCTCAGAAACCTTTATTTTCCTTCAAAAGGGGCACTAATCTACAAGATAGATTGGTACGAGCCTATGAAGACAATACGAAAGATATAATAGACAATATGAGACAAATTTCACCATTGATTGGCCATCACAAATGTAACATGTGTCTAGCATGTAATACCACACAAACAACTAAGACATGCATAATTAACAACATTAACATCACCCTTAAAACTTTCTCAAATTGCAACACACCAAATGTGGTGTATTGCATTCAATGCCCATGTAACCTATATTATATTGGCAAAACTGTCCAGCCAGTCAAAAAAATAATTTTACAACACCAGTCGCGCATTGTCATACAGAAAATGCCCCACTGGTAGAACACTACCAAAGACAGGGACATACTGAAAAAGAAATGCGTTGGTGGGTGATAGATGCTGTGAAACCCACAAAAAGACAAATCAATGTGGATAAAATACTGACAATCAAAGAGGGCAGATGGATATGTCTTACTGATTAAGTTAATCGGGGGCTCAATTCTGCAACAGAATGGCATACCTTAGCTTGCACTAACTGCCTCTGAAAATACGAAAAATCATTGAAATCGGTATGGATTGATACTGTCATGATCATCTAGAGTGTGTTGGCTAAAAACATTTTAATTCATCAGATATATATAATGAAGATTATATTTATCGTAGATAAAAAGTATACACAATCTTTTTTGTAATGATAAATTTGTGACTGCAAGACATAGGCCCCTAAATATGTAAGATAATTTCACAATGCAACAATAAGCCTGTGACTGCAAGCTCCCAACATGTATAACAGGACTGTCGAGTCAATGTCAGTAATAATTGTTAAAATCTCTCATGTTATGATCTGATATCATCCTACGTACCACAATTGTTCTATGATGTAAAGCAATGATGTTGTAGCGATGTTATGTTCTTTAGCTGCTAAATGTTAATTACGTTATGATCTATGAAAAATGACTTTTCTATATATAGTGAAATGTCTTTTGCATTTACAAATTAATTGAAACAATGAATATGTATCATTAAACTAGACACTAGTCTAATGTTGTCATTTAAGAAATGAGAAACCATGGTCAAATGTTTACCATAGATTATATTTTATATTCGTGTAATCAAGTAGTTAAAATTATGGCTGGTTGACACTTAATTTATGAATTTCTAGTATTATTCTACGCTAATCTGGGAAGAGGAATTATGTTTAGTGAAGACAAAATATCTAAAACGTAATGGACAAAACCCATGTTAAGATGGCTACTAAAGCTGAAATCGAAACTACTTCATATAAGTTAGTCCGTTTTCACTCTTTTTAAGACCAAAAACGGAATGTACCTTGGTGATCTTTCAAGACTTTTTAATAACCTATGTGGCCTGGCTCCAACCTTATATGATTATCGGTTACACTCAATAAGTTTTAAATCTTGAAATAAAATGGTTAAACACCAATCCAAGATGCCCGCTAAAATAGAGATCTAAACTAACTTGCATACGTCAGTCCACTTTCGCGCTCCAAACGATTAAAAGAGTGCAATTGAATGAACACGTAAATCGGAATGCCGAAGAGTGCTCCCACGTATCGCTGAAAGAGACTGTAAGAGATTGCAGGTACGTTCAAAAGCTCATGGGTTGAATACAGTCAGCCAAACCTAAAATGTTTTATGAAGTCCCCACATAATTATATTATATATCTTTATTCTAGATTCGAAAGTGTATATCCACATGTTTTCCTGGCTGTAAGACGCTAAACTGCTTGGATTCTTCCTTTAAATAATCGGAGTTCACCAAATAAGCCCCGACACACTCATGTGTTTTAACACCAAGGTAAATCGCACTTGAATCACCTTCTTTTCAAAGATGTCAAAAGAAAAACGTAACCTAATTGAAATCGCTTTAATGCTTCTTTAATTAGATTGACTACGTAAGAGTCTAGAAACAACCGCTAAAATAAAGACGACAGCTGTCTATAAATCTGTAAGGAAATTGTTAACAAACTAAATTCAGGTATTAACTCTATCAGTTACGATATTTTAGCGCGTTAACCCTTTGAAAAAATGATGCGATTGCTGCCATTTTTGGGAACTTTAAAAAAAAACACTTTTGATATATACAATAAACAACTCTCTTTTTCTGTTTCACCATTCGAACTCCATTAATACAATGTTCACAAACTGCTTGGAAGCTTACCTAGATATAAATAAAGTCCAGATTGAGGACACGCTGATTCGCTGATATTGAATTTAATTCTAGATAATAGGGAGAGAAACAGAATCTCACATTGGTGAACCATAAAGATGTACCAACCAAGCAAAACACAGATGTAATTATAGACCTGGTGCCATTGAGTGGAATACATGTAATAAATTGCCACAGATAATATGTAATAAATACAGAAATATGTGTGCATTCTTTGATCAATTCAGATATATATATAATGATTGAAATTAAAGAGAAAATATGGATATTTATCTTGAACAAGTTTTTGAATTAAAATATGTTAATGAATTGCTTAAATGTTCTTTGAGCAACAGTATTATTTGCACGGGTGTTTAGCATAATGTTTTAGAAAAAATATGGTAATTTATTATTTTTTCCATATTTTACCAGGGGTCAACTTTTTTATATAATAGTCCTGAATATGGTCTTACCAACGAAAGTCTAAAGACCGAAACGTTGACTCGTACACTTTTTTCTTGTAAAATAATCAACTGCAATTGTGAAAGTGTATAAATGTATTATTACAGTGAAGGCATGAATAATTGAATGTTTCCTTCCTGTATAATTGTAAATGTTCTATTTCAAGTACCCTTTATGAAACTTGATGAGAAACTTTATTAGTTTTATACACACCCGTGTTTTCTTCTTTTTTCTTCCTTTCTTTGTTGCTTTTGATTTAATCCGATTTAATTATCTTTTCAGGGATATATACTCTTTTTGAGATGTATCTTTATGTGATTGTTTCATAATCAGATATAATTGCATTGTCAAAATATAAATGGTCAAAAAAAGAAATCAATCTGTAAGTAAATTATAAAATCTTACATCTAACTGAAATTTTGAACTATATAACTAAGTATCTTAATAAATCCCTTAAAGGCACTTCTCACCTGTTGACACAGATGTAGAGCACCTGCCTGGCTGAACTCGACATGCCATTGAGGGTACATCTTTGGCTCATGCTGCGCTAATAGTGACACACACAACAGTTGGCATGTGTGATCCCTGACCCCGGGCGGACATGTCCTCCCCCATGTACCCCTTCGGCCGACCACACACACCGGGGACATGCCACATAGCAACATTGTCGATTGCATGATGGGTGGCGCAGGCACTACAACAGAGACACACGCATCAGCCACATCCTTGTCAAGGCATACCCTAAACCACACCCAGATCCACGTGTGTAGGAGCCACACCCCTACACAGTACTAGTGTCTGCCAGGCCAGTCCACTCCGCTCACGCTTACAGGGGGGACGTAACAAGCTACATTTCCGGAATCTTCCCCACTGGCTGGGGTGACATGGTTGTGTCCACTGTCCACTACACTCCATACACCAGCGGTGTGTGTCGACATGGATATGTGTGTGGTCTGCATACTGAAGCCAGGCCAGCACATCTATGTCACACTTGGCATTGTGCAATGAATGGAAAACCAGGCACACCTGAATTTATGCAAATGTAGACAGGTTGTGTACATGCTTATTAATGGGTCACTTGCCTCCTTCGCACATGCCTTGTTCCCACCTCTCCCCACAATCTGCTTTTGTGTGGCTGAGGTGCCATGCTGTTGATGGCTCATGTACATGGCTAGCCCAGATTACCACAATAAGTTGTGCTGTCGTGTTTGGTAGGTGGGCATGTTGTTTGACATGTTTCATGTGAGTTTGTAATGTGTGCAGTCCCAGAGTTGTGAGTTGCACGATTGTGGAGTTGAGGTGTTTGGTGTGTTCATTTGTTACTTACCAACGAGCAGGGCATTTTCCTGGAAGCGCCGGTTGATGATAGACTGTCGGAAGATGCAGGAATCATGCACACTGCCGGGGTAGTAGGCGATGACACTGGTGAAGAGTCCCCTGTGGTCCACTATTGCCTGCACATTGATGGAATGCGTGTGCTTTCTGTTGTGGTAGTTGTGTGCAGTGTCGGCAGGGGGCACACGTAGGACATGTGTGCAGCCAACTGCCCCCAACATGTGCAGGAATGCAGCTATGGCATAGAAGCCTTGCTTGGTCTCCAGCTGTTCCTGCACAGTGTGGGGGAAGTATAGGTACTGGGGTACCAAGCTGATGATGGCATCCAGGACAGGTTTGAGGAACTTTGATAGGGCTGGCTGTGAGACCCCTCCGACTCTGGCGGTTGTTGGTTGGAATGTCCCAGAGGCCAACAGGTGCAGCACAACTAGCAGTTTTGTCTGAGGTGGGATGTTGGTTATCCGCTGTGTTGGTACCATCAGCCTGTGGGCAATGATGTTCAGGATGCAGAGGATGGTTATCCTTTTGAGCCTGTAGTGGGCAATGACATACTCTGGTGTCATGTCTTTGAGGCTGGTGCGTTTTCGGAAGGTCCCCGGTCTGTGTCTGTGCTGGCTCTGTGGTGGTCAGGGGGGTGGTTCGGAGGGGGTCTAGTGGCTGGCCTGAGGGGGTGGCGGTGGGTGTTGTGGGCCTGTTGGGACTCCGAGCTGCATGATGAGTAGCTCCATGGTATCTGTTGTTCTTCAGGTGTGGTTGTGGGCTGGGCTCCCTTTTGTGGTGCCGGATGCCGTCCGACTTTACACCAGGTCAGAGCAGGTGTTAATTTACTGCTGCTAACACGCCTTATGGCATGTTTTGCGGTCGTATCGCTGATCTGGCTGGCCTTTGAGAATGTTGTGGAATGGTGTTGTCACTGCTTTTTGCACGGTATGCCAACTCTGCATCTCATTAGCGATAGTTGCGGGGGTCATCTGTGGCGATGTTTTTTGCGGCTGCTATCGCCGGAAAACTAGTGATATGGGCTGTTTGCACCAGCTTGTGAATGGGGTGGTAAGTTTATTGCAAATTTGGCTGCGTTGACAAGGGGTGTGCTGACCAAACTTCAACGAAAGTGGAGGGGACAGATTTACTGCACGGCTACTCTATGTTCTCTAGGGGGGCTATGGTGTGGATGCATCCTAGGGTTCCTTTTGAGGCGGTGATGACACACATAGACCACGATGAACGACATGTAATCCTGACAGGCCATCTCAATGGGCGTCAAAAACCTATGGGGAGTGTTTATGCCCTTAATGTTGGACAGACACACTTCTTAGAGATTCTCTCCCATTTTTTTCAATTTTTTTGCAGGCCCTGACACACCATTACTAATAGGGGAAGACTGTACCTGAGTAGCAGATATCACCTTGCACAGGCCTGTCCCTCTCCTCTGAGACTCTCCAGAGCCAAGGCTTCAGAGACTAGGTGACTAACTGGTTCTTATTGGATGTGTGCAGAATGTGCAATGAGGTCAGTGGAAAATACTCCTTTTATTTCCCTGTGCATCTCCTGCATGTGTGCCTTGATAGAGTGGCGTGTACCTGGTATCTGACTGCGCAGACCAATGGGGTGGAGTATCTGGGCTGTGCAGTATTGAACCATAATCAGTTGGTAGTCAAAATACAGTGGGACAGACTTAGTGCACACATTCCTACCTCGTACCTCTCCCCCCCAGTCACTTGTACAAGTCTGTGTTCCCGACACCCTCTGGCTGAGATGATAGTGGAGTATTTTAAATCCAACACCTGCACTGCCTCCCCGACCAATGTTGAATATGACACTTTCAAGGTGGTGACCTGCGGCTATTGCCTCAGTCAATTGGTGGGAGTGGAAAACACAGTAAGGGCAGAATTGGCAACGCTGGAAGACAGCATTCCCCAGTTGGAATGCGAGCTACTGGACCTTCTGCAGATTAAGCTAGTGTTGCGGGAAGAGGAGTAGAGACATGTGGTGGTATCCGAACAGCTCCGCTTTCCGAAGCGACATGATTACCTGACTCTGACTCATTCGGAGTGAGAACAGGTGGCAGATATCTGTCACAGCTGGTTCGCACGGACTGCAGGGAAGGCCCTGTCACTCAAGTTAAGAGCTGAGATTTGAGACATGCTGCTTACGCAACAAGAGATACTAGTAGCCTTCACTGACTACGATCACGCACTCTATGGGAGACCTGCACCAATGCTGCAGGAGGCCCTGGATGCCTTCTTAGTGAGGGTGACACTGGCTCGGTTGGTGATGGAGAGCCAGGAATCGCTTAGAACTCAGATCACAGAGCCGGAGATTTGGGCAGCTATTAAATAATTGGCATTCGGGAAGACCCCAGGCACAGATGGCCTAGGCACAGTGGGATTTATCGGACCAGGCTGGCGAGGATAGAACTTCCTAGAGGAGCTCCATATGCTAGTAAAAGACACCAATCTATCAAGAAAAAGATTGTTAAAATTGCCATCTATGGCTGTTAGTTAAAACGATAAAGAACTCTTCTGAGATTTAATTAAGAATAAGAATTTAGGTCGCATAAAGTTAACACAGCATTGGAACTCCAAATAAGAATAATAAAAAGAAAATAATTTTGCCCTGATGATGTCCCATGGGGGACGGAACGCGTATGCTGGCTGTACAGAAATTTCTGATTGATCTGTATTGTGAAGATATTGGAACAAGTATCAACTGAGATGAATAAGTGTCAATAAAGACAAGTGAACAAGGAAGCTTGCATTGGAACTTGGATTATTTATGGACTTCGATAACTCTTTGTGGAGATAATTATAATCATTGTATGCTCCTTCTGTATACATTGAATCTTTTTTCAGATGACCTTTGGGCGGTGGATCATTAGAAGTGAGCATTAAAAGTTGTTCTGAATATTCACCCCAGAAATAATCACTTAGAATACTCACCTGTGCACACGAGTTCTGACCCTCACCGCATTTACATGTTGGTTAGATAATCTGGTGTTCATGTAAACAGCTAAAATGCCCTCTGGCCAAGTTTGCCCTATATACAACTGTAAAAAAAGACACCAAAATGGAAAACATACAATAAGGGGAACCAGAGATAGAGGATTTTAGGGAATAATAGTGCCAAAAAGCACTAAGTACCAATAATAGCAGATGATCAGGGTAGACCAGGACATAGGTGCAATTTCAGACCTACCGCAATGGAGCACGGGTTGGATAATCCAGTCAGGTTTGTCCAGATCGGCAATGTCACTTTCAGATTTAGAACCTAATTTTCAGCAGGCGGGTTGCTCTGTCACAAACGTGATGAATATTCCTTTCACTGAATTACATGTTCATCCAATGACACTTCTAGTATGGCAGATGGGATATTTGTCACATTTGTGATGGAGTAACCCGTCTGCTTAGCTCTGCATCAGGAAATTAGTCTCTGAAATGGAAGTCAAAACTCTCAAGCGGGGCAAGGCTGAAAGCTGTATCTGAGTAAGTCTTCTTGAAGTTGGACAGCCATTAGCGTGGTCCCCCTGAAGCTGTTGGATTTGGCAGGAAAAGCTCAGAGCGGGAGATCTAAAATTTCACACCCAGGGAGCTCTATACCTAGGGCAGATACTTTAGGCCTAATCATAATTTCTACATTTAGATTTAGTCTCTTTTTGGAGCTCAGAATCTTCCAGTGCAACAAGGTTGCAGGCTCATTCCAAAGATGTGTTCCATGCGGCCAGTTACCTTCTGACCAAGGGTCCATTTAGGCAGATTTGCTGCTGTGGAGAAGCTCCAAGGGAGCAAAACCTATTTCTTCAGCCCAGCAAGTCCTTTATTGGGCGTATTGGCTTAGATGCTTGGTCCTGGTCCTCTAGAGATATGGAAATCAAATCATTTTCTAAGTCAATTCTTTTCAGAGTTGTTAGAAGTCCAGTTAGACACTGTCAAGGGTCCAGGGACCTCAGGAATAGCACTTAAGGGTGATGACTCACTCCAGCAAAGACTATCAACAGGGTCCAGTCCAGGTCCATTTACTACTGGTTAGCTGGGCACTTCAGGGAAATACCCCTTGCAGCTTGATCCTTGGAGTTCACTTCTTTGTCCGAGGTACAAGTGGGAGAAGGTCCACCCCTTCAGTTCTCATCACAGCTATCAAGCAGCAAGCGCATTCCTTTTTCTATTCGTCCTCAGGTTTAGAGAGTGTTCTGAGGATGGTGCCTTGGGGTGCCTGATTTATGGTTTGGCACTTGCAAATGGGTCGAGGTGACTCCTATCTCATCCCCAACCAATGGCGTAAAGATTATCAGTCAACACCACCCACTTTTTCAGCAGTTTATGTTTTCCCTCCTGAAACAAGCCCACAATCCAGGTGAAACACATCCACCTTCTTTTTGTAGTCACCCCAGATGTTTTGCTGGACCCCTATTTTTCTGGACTTGGAACTCTGTGCGTTGTTACCCCAGCTAACCAGAAGTAATATGTCTGTGCTACCCCCTTAATGGCGATATTGGCTCGTTTCTAATTGCCACATGTATCCTGTCTATAAGTTCCTAGTATATGGTGTAGAAAATGCACATTGGACCTGGGGGCTAGATGGCACCTATTGTGGTATCTACAGAATGGACCTACAAAACATGGCTTCGGCCTGACCATAGTAGCCTGACTGTTTTGGTGTAAAAACTGCAGTGAGACCTGTCAAAATTAACATCCTTGACAGGCACAGTCCTCCCTTTCAAATATTGATGTCACCCCTTTTTAGTTCTTGTAACCCACAAGGTAGGATGCATGGTACTTCAAAGTGGGACACGTAGAAAATTCATGTTGACATGTCCCTACAGTGACCAGGCCCCAAAAGCTGTTTTCACTGTGGCAGGCCTAGCTGTTGTATACAGAAAACCAGTGTAGAGATTAACATATTTATAATGGGATCTCAGGTTTAGGCCAGCTAGAAAAATTATTAGGCACTATTTGTTGCAGTTATTTAAAAAATACAATTCAATTGGGAAGCCAGGTTTTTAATAAGTATTAAAGAAAAGGAGCTCTACCATGTCTGATACCCCTGGAGGTGACTTTGCCTTAGCTCCCCAGTAGCTGCCCAGCCTGTACTTAGCCTTTAATGATGTGTGAAACTCCTCTAAGGAGCCTAAAAATAGACCACTTTGACAGGTCGACCTGAATGGGCAGAAATGACTCCTCTTAGCTCAGCTGGACATTCCGGATAGGGGCTGTTGCCCCTCCTTTTGGCACAACAACAGTGTAAACTCCTTCCTCAAAGGCCTGTCGGAGACACTTGTAAGATGTTTGCATCCTTGAAAGAGACCAAACAGGATTATTTCACAATTCTTGTGTATCCCAAGAATGGTAGTTGAAGGATCCTGCTTTGTCTTACCAGGTTTCTGTCTCCTTTTTATTGTGGGTCCTGGGCCTGCTTCAAACTGGATCTTAGTGTTAGGTGTAGTAGGGCACTAGTAATTTCCATAGTATAATTCCTTCCACACCCATGGTTTGTAGATCCCAAGCAAAACTGAAGGCTTTGGCTATCTTGTGACTGCCCTGACCCATCTCATTTTGGCCCTGTTGCAGTAAGGCAAACAGGAGCATTTGAAAACATAAGAAGGCCAGGACCTCACAACTTTTACCCTATTAGATGGGAATACCCAAGAGTCACCCTCACACACTATCTAGTGCCAACTATAATTTGGCACTATAAGACACCCTCTGCAGATCACTATCTGGAACTGCGGAAGAGCCGAATAGGACTGGACCTGCTGTCTATGACCTGAGAGAAGCCCTGGAGGACTGGACCTGTGCCCTCTTGTACCCACCCAGAATAAAGAAATAGACTCAAAAGGTCAGTTGGCTGGCCTCTTTTTGGCTACAGGAACATAACAAGCTGTAATAAGCCTTTTTCCTGAAGTGCCCAGCTGACCAGTAGCAACTCAACCTGGACTGGATTTTGCTAATGGCCTCTACCTTACACCCTGAAAGACTCTAGGTGCCACCCCCTGATGTTATGAGGGCATTTGATGTGTACACCTGAGGTTGTTTGGGGAGAAAAAGTATCCAACTGGAAATTCCACAGAACCAGATTGAATGTCAGCTTCTTCCTGTGTGGAGACAGCCACACTTCAAAAACAGGTGGAAAGTCCCATTCTGCATTGAGACTTAAAAGAAATGTCAATGTGGCAAATTCCCTTTCTGAAGTAGAACTTAGAAAGTGTTTCAAACTTTTTAACTTCCAGACATTCATCAGGACCAATCCACTTGATATATACGGTCCGTGATCCATAGCGGTCTGTGTCAAATCACACCTAGGTCATGGTCGGTCTACCATGACCATTGGCTACCAGTGGGTCTTTGTGCTTTTTTGCACTATTCTTACCTAAAACTTTAAAAACATGTATTTCCCACTCCATTTCTACTCTACTTGTCTAGTTTTGGATGGGATTTGTAGTACTTGATGTTGTGATACTATTACTGTTTTGGTACTCAAGTAAGTCAAGACTGCCTACTCTGTGCCATACCTACTAGGGAGTTGGAATCAAGTAAATTAAGTGACTTGGAGAGTACACCGGTCAAGGAGTATTATTCCTTGAGTTGGGCCGTCGCCTACCCCAAATAGTAATACACCAGGGAAATGAGCAGTCCCCTTCTCTGTGGCCACTCAAAACCATTCTGGTGGAAGGTCCTCAACCCCAGAGTTTGGAGCCAACCTGACTAGGGGTTAAAGGTTTGCCTTCTCAAGGTCTTACCTTACATTTACTATTGACAGGGATGGCCTTTTACAAGTTAATGAAGTTCCTAGGTCCACCTCAAGTGGTCTTTCTGCAAGGGAAATAAAAGCACCTCCCCATTCACAGGGCATTGTTTCTGCTCTGGGAAGAGTTTTAACACCTCATCAAGGGCAAGCACTGGGTGGGCATCTGCTGAAGAGCTAATGTAAATTTAGGGAGCGTCAAGCAGGGACATGGTAGTTTTCCAAACTTACTTTTCTCAAGAACTGAATAAAAATACTTCACCTTTTAATTGGGTTTTCAATAAATATTAAAAAATAATGGTTGATCTATTTTCCTAGCTGGTCACAAATTAAAGATAAGAGAATTAATATTCTAACCTGTACTCTATCTTTCCTAACAGGACAGTCATAGCCTTCGACAGTGAAAATAGCTTTTGGAGGGAGAGCGCAGGTACTCTCCCTCTCACAATAAAAAAGTGCCGGTACTCAGGACCGGACAGTACCAGCCCATTTAAAGCACGGTTATAGGCAAACGACATGCAAAATAGCTCCAACTTTCCACATGTCTAACATTTGTAAAAAAAATCAAAAAAATCCAAAGGGCAGGTGGTATGACACCACACTGAATGTCTCCCAATACCACCGAATACCTCAATGACCACCAACTCCTCAACACCACTTAGTAGATTTCAGACCCAACCATAGCATGGAAACTGCCCTCATTGCTGTCACGGATCACATCCACATGACTCAGGACAGGAAACGTAGAGCCATCCTCCTCCAGGACCTCTCTGCAGCATTTGACACAGTCTCCCACCCCATCATCATTCAATGGCTAGACAACATTGGAATCCAAGGACGTGCACTCCAATGATTCTACTTCATTGTTACTGGAAGGACCAAGTCTGTCAGCCTACCACTGCACACTTTGGACACCAGCAACCTCATCTGCAAAATTCTGCAAGCATCTCTCTGAGCCTGACCCTTTCCAATGCTTACATGATCCCTCTAGCCAGCATCATCCACTCTCACAATATCAAGTCCTCTCCCATACTGTTGACATGCAACTCATTCTCTCCCTCGCTGGCTAGACGGCAAGTACCCGTATCAAGTTCAATGCCTGAATGATTGAAAATTCTTTCTGGATGAGGACCACCTAGCTAAAGCTGAACACTGACAACACGTAAAATTGCGATCTTCAAGAAGAGCATATCACTGGTTGATTCACTGTGGTGGTCAACAGAGCTAGGACTGACATCCACGCCACCACCCATGCCAAAAACCTCGAGATCATAACTGACAGAAACGTGACATGACCACCCATGTCAATGCCCTCACCACCTCATTCCTCCATACCCTGATGATGTTCAGGAAGATTTTCATATGGCTCCCAATCAGCACTCAGGTAAATATCACACACTTCCTGTTGACAAGCAAACTGGACTACAGGAATACCCTCTTTTCCGGGATCAATAAGAAATTCACCAGAAGACTGCAGGCCATTCAGAACTTGGTGGCCAAAATCACTCTCAACCTCCCATGTTGCACTCACATCGCACCACAACTGAAAGATCTCCACTAGCTCCCACTTCACAAACAAGCACAATTCAAACTCCTCACCCACACTTTCAAGGCAGTACATAACACTGGTTCAACATACCTCAACAATTGCATCTTCTTTCACAAACCTTCCAGACACATCCGCTCATTGGGAGGCCTACTTGCACAAATCCTACCATTCAGAAAACCATATCCGGATGTCAAGCCTTCTCCTACGTTGCCCCTAAGGCATGGAATGACCTGCTGCTACACATAAGAGCCTCCTCCTCTCTTCTGGAAACTTCAAGAAGCTGAAGACCTGGCTTTTTGAGTAGTCCCACTAGGTACAACGTGTACCTAAACTCACAACTGCTCAGCGTCAGGATACCCTCCCAGGTCATAGTGTGCTCTACAATTTGCATGACATAACATAACAACATATGCCTTTTTTTGCCCATTGCTCATATGTGTGGGGAGCTGTTGAGCTGTGAGCGACCATTTGTACTGAGAGCAGAGAGGGAACATCAGATACTAAAAATGCTGCAATTATGCATTTCAGTGTTTAATGAGGTGCATGGGAAATAAATTGAAGGAAATTGTGCTTTTTAATCATAGGATAATGTTTGCAAAGAAAAGTTGGTGAGATTCGTTCTAATCTCCCCTTCATAGAATTCTCTGGTCTCCACTTTAAAAAAATTTACTTTAGTTAGAATGTCACTGGTGGTGAGCAATCCTGGTGCCAAAGCTACCAATGTTCCATATTCCAATTCTTTTTACATCAAAATCCTAGCTAGATAGCAGTGGGTCACTGAACATGTGGTTTGAATCTTGAGAATTGATTCATGCTATCTTACAAGAAACGTAATGATGAGCCACAGGTGAACTGGCTACAGATATGTTATCATAAAATGGAACAATGGGTAAAACAACTACCTCATAGTTGACAAATTGTAAGCATATGACAAAAGTGTCAACTGCCTTAACTTCTAGTATGTTGTCATGCTGGATGTTGTGGAATAACTAAGGCCCCGATTTATATTTGGACGAGCAGCCTGGCCTTCCTCCAAGGGGGCAGAGTAAATTACTCCATTCCCATGGTGGAGAGGGCACCCACATAATTAATACTTGACCATCAAGCAGGCAGTCATTTATAAAGGCATTTGCAGAAACCGCTGTCACGGTGGGTCCTATTAATGCATTTTACAGTCTGCTGCAGGGCTGCATCTATCTGACGAAGCACTGCAGCAAACAGTCTTCTTTATTTCATTCCAAAAAGAAAATACAGAAACAGGGTTTTCTATTTCAAAAGAAACAACGACTGCGCTTCTCCAGATGGGAATCTTCTCCATGGCAGGGGGAGTATTATAATGATTTTACTGTACCTTACCTCCAGGTTTTGCTTGGTGGGAAGAACCAGTGAAAAATATCTACATGTCTACCCATCCAAATGGGCGTGCGGACATGTAGCCATTTGTCTGGTGGCCTTCACTCCCCAGGGTAGTTGAAGAAGTTTGGCCAATGCGGAGACAATAGTCTCTGCTGTGGGCACACTGAAGGTCTGCCGCATTTAAATCAGGCAGGCGGACCTTCATATTGGTGGTATGTATACTCTGACTCCATCGCGATGGAGAATACATGCCGGCAATATATAAAGTGGGTCCTTAACTTTTGTAGGTAATCATTGGGTGGTAATGGAAATTCAAGAGAACAGCCTCTCCTCTTCATTCAACAAACCAATATTCATCATATATAGTGTTGGTTACTTCCTCAGGGATATTAAACAAATGACTCATGTGACACTATTTTTCGATTGAATGGATGCAGAGCAGTTTTCCTGCAATATTTGTTGTAAGTGTCTCAGGCTGCTTTTTCATTCTAAATTCTGAGCATGTATGCAGGTAAATGACTAGGGCGGGCCCGTCCACGCCCGTCGGAGCCCAACAGAGGCCAGGCTGGGCCCACCCTCTGACACCCACAGAAGACCAAAGGTAAAGTGTCTTTCCTCTAAGTTTGACTGCGTGTTTGCCTAACACCGACAGCACCACTTCTTGTAACACGGTCGTGACATCACTGACACTGCATTGGCAGCACTGATTGCACCAAAAATAAAAACCCAAGACAAGTAAACGAGAGGGCCAAAATCCCCGAGTGGGTGCAAGTATAGTGGGACACTTGACTCTTTCCTAACAAGGGCAACAACAGTTTTAGCGCATGAAATTGAATTAACGGAACGCCGACTATCGCTGGAGCCCCCTAATCCTAAAAGATATTCTCTGGGGGGGGGGGGAGGTATCGTCTAACCATATCCTAAACGAGCCACGACAAATAGATAAGGCCATGGAGGAAGCTATTACCGTAGCATCCATATTCCTGGACTCGGAATCGACTGGCACCGCACAAAGAGCCTCCTCAAGGGTGGCAGCAATGAAAAGACTCCCAAAGAGCACCAGCACGGACAATGCAGTAAAGAGAAAGAGGGCTGGGGGGCCACAAATACCCAAATCTACAAAAGCCCCAAGACCTAATAATCATGAGGGGGATGTAACACCAGAAACAGCCCAGCAGGAACCAACTGATATGGAAATAGGAACCATTGCTCCTTGTCCTGTGATGACCAAAACTATGTGGCAGAGACTAGAGACATTGGTCCACAGATTGAGTATATGAAATAGTTCTCTTTTTTTAACATTTTTATGTATCTTCATCTTTATCCTAGAATTGTGATGAAATATTTGTAATCTTAAAAGATAGAATTTAGAAATAATTTTATTGTGAATTATATATATGTGCTTTTATGATCTTTTTTTACATGATCGAATAAAGATGAATTGAATTGACTAGGGATAGAGTTCTTAAAATGGCAGAGTGCTAGCCATCTAAGATAGAGGTAAATTTGTAGATTATCATGTGGAAACTCCCAGAGGAGGTGTAAGGAGCAGGTAGTACCCTGTAGGACTATTGCGAGCCCAAGTAATATAAATGGATGGCGGGCTGAAGTAGACAGTGACCCCACTGAAAGAATCTGAGATAGTGTGATTGGTGAGCTTCCCACATGCAACAGCAGTACCAAGACTGACAGCGGCCAATCATCCTTTAGCGCCAAACAGGGCCGGAGTAGCCGTACCGTGCATCAGGCATTTCCCCGGGAGGCTGAAAGGGTGGGGGCCAGTTTTGTTACTAGGGGCTGGTTCTGCAGCTGTGCTGCAATATCGACCCCAGTAACAAAAGCAGCAAGCAAGCGGTTCCAGTCTCCTGGGGCCAGGCAGGGGCTGGTCTGAGAAAATTGCCAGGGCTGCTTTGGTGTCCCAGTCCGGCCCTGGCACCAAGTCTTCCTTGTTGGTGTCAGTGCTCCTCTTGATTCTTTGACTCTACTTGGCTTGTGGTGCTCCTTAGAAACCTCTCTGCTCCATTCATATTGGACTCCACTGCCACCGCTGTCTTCCGGCTCAGGACAGTCACAAGGCATGGAGTGAGTGTCTACCCGGTTGCAGGAATAAAGGGTACGTACCTTTGTGCGACTCTAGAGGGAATATATTTACCACATGACTCTCTCCAAAGCCCTCAGTGAGTTCCCATGGAGGACCCCTCAATGTCATACTTGCTAGAAAGTTTTTGAAGTTAAGTATCAACTAGAGGTAGTAGGTTAGAGCTTCAAAAATAAATTAAAACAATGTGTCTTCATTGGTATTCATGACTCTTCACTGTTCATTTTCTGCAATAAAAAACACTTTATAGGTGATGTACTGATGCACTTAGTCCTTCAATAAAATGCCTCGAGGTTCGTGATGAGAAAATATTCTTCTGAGTGGTATCGAATATGAATGACACTTTCTTCAAGCAATGGCTGAAGGAGGCTGACCTAAAAGAATGGTAGAAGCGGGTTGAAACACACCCTGTCTATGTGTTTTTTTGTTGGAATTCCACGAGCTGTCACAGGCTCTGTAACTACACCTGAAATATCTGATTTCATAGAAGTGCCTGGACACTATTCCTCATCAGAAAGTCATCTAGAAGAAGTGACGATGCATCAGCGGCGTTCAGACAGGATTTCTGCTGCAGACTTCTAGACACTGCTACGGTTAGCTTCACTCCTGTCGTTTGCATGTACAGTAGGACAGCAACAATACACTACGAGGCAAGATTAGAGCACCGCACTGGGGAAGAACCGGGAATCAATGGCTGAACAAGGACTTTAAAACTCGCTCCTAAGAGTCTCGTTATGAGTAACTTGGGGGCATATTATCAAGAAACGGCGTTAAAATGATCGCTATAATGGACTAGATAATATGCCCTAGAGAATTCCCATAGAAGCCCATGTTCTGGTGTCAACATGGGCTTCTATTGGAATTCTTTGCGGCATATTATCAAGCCCATTATCGCCGCTTTAGCGGCAGTTTTCTGCCGCTAAAGCAGCGATAATTTTAACGCCGTGCTTGATAATATGCCCCTTGGTGCTTGTGATGTTAACTCCACACCCAGTATTAGTGATAAAGGGGGTACTGGTACTGAAAGTTAATTCCTGTAGGCTGCTATAGGAATGGTGCATAACATTAGAAATGGGGCCTAACATGCACGCATGAACCCTAGTTACTGAGGTTTAAGTAAACATGCAGGATGTGGTTGTAGTAAAACTGCGGAATATCGGACCTGGGTGTAGCAGATATGTTAAGACTATGCCATTTGAAATTAATTTTTTTCCAAAAACTCCCAGTTTCTGAAAGACTGGGCACTCATAATGTGGCCTGAGAGCCATATTCTATGCCTGTGTTTGCAGATTGTATATGTTTACTCTGAAATGGCAATCGAGGTAATTGAAAATATTTGAAAGACAGTGTAAAGATGCTCCTTGGCATGTTTCTGTCTGATGTGCATGGTGTGTTAGCCGGGTTTTGTTACAGAAAGGCAATAAATAATACCCATTAGAAGCAGTGTGCTTCACGGAGCAGCAATCAATCCTGCATAAACAGCCTCTGCTAATACACCAGGGTTGCAGAGCAGCAGCTCCCAGCACTAGATATTTATGAGCGCCTTGATCGATTTGGAAGAATGCATTCATGAAGCCCAACCAAAATACACCCTTGTCTGAACCATAAAACAATTCAGTGACCATTACAGTGAGCTACTGCCTGGGGCAGTGACTGCCGCCGAGCCGGAGACGCAGTGCGCGGATTACAGCAGGCAGAGGGGTTGTTTCTGCAGACACAACTTTAAAAGATGGCGCGGCGCCGGCGAATGCGCTTCAGTGCCATTAAAACACGGCGGAAATGGTGTATTTTAAATGAAATACCTCCCCAGGGCCATTGGGCGAAAAGGAATGGATACGGCCGCTTACAACCAGCTCAGAATGCTTACAATTCCTCGCGTCGTATGCATTCAAAAGGCTCATCCATCGAAGCTTAAAGTGACTCGTGTCTCAGGAGTTCAGTGGGCCAAGCGGCTTCTTCCTTGCCTCGATTAATGTTTCAATCTGCATCTGCGTGCACACTCTTTTGGGATCCTTCCTTATTGCCTGCTGTTCTCTTTTCTTTGGCTAATAGCACCCTGAAGCTAATTTTCAGTGTTATATTAGCACTATAAAAACCTTATTTATATCTATCCATGTATATGTGTATAGTTTTACAAATATTACATGGTTAAGCCTTCCTATTGAATGTTTGTTTGGCAGTGGTTTCAAAGCTCCTTTTCACACAAACTAGGTCTAACTGTGAATTTTTCCGTACTTTAAAGTACTGAAATTATTGGCAAGACAGCTTCCCTAAATAAATATATAAGTTAAAATACAGCATCTCTCTATTTTAGTGCTTGTTAAAAAAATATTCCACAGTGACAGGTCCAGTCTTGAAGCAAACATCTACTAATGAATCCTCCCCAAAGTATGAAAATAAACATTGTAAAGGCAGAAACCTGTCAGAAAAAAGTTACACTGTTGGACAATGTATTCTTTCTTTCTTTTTTTTCTTCCATTTGGCGATCCATCAGACCACCAAACCCGTGGTGGCGGCGCGGCCACCACCACATCGGTGTTCCCACTGCTGTATTCTGAGTTTGGTGGCCGGACTGCCACAGCACCGCCGCAACCGCCAGGGATCATGGATCTCATGGTGGCGCAGCAGTCTGAGGCTGCAAAATGCGGCACCGCCAAGCATATTATGAGTTGCCTCACTGCGACCCTATCCACGGGGGTGAGCCTGCCATGGAAAGGATGGTGGTGAGGCAACTCTGTGCAGGGGGGTGCAGGCAGGGGGCATATGGTGTGCCCCTGTATGTAAGTACCCCCAGTTCCTGCACAGGAAGAAACACACAACATGGTGCATTTCTTCCCATGTACAAACCTACTTTGGTGTTCCCACGGCACTACCTTTCTATGGCTCTTCTTTGAGCCTTTGAAAGGCACCGCCGTGGCACCACATTTGCAGGACCGCCCGCCAGGATTAAACTCGTAATCTGGCAGGTGTTCTGACTACGGGTTTGGCTGTCTCTTAGTGGGGTGGTGGCGGCCCACTGCGAGACTGCCAACCTCGCAATCAGGCCCTAAGTTTGAAGGTAAAATCCCTGATCAGGATCCATCACGATTTACCTCAAAGTGCACCTTGGTCCTGGTTAACTGCGAGTATAGACTGTCTTTGACACTTAGAACATTTTGTGCTATTTTCACTTACAATTCTAAAAACGTATATTTCCGGTTGCCCTTATTGGATTTTAGTTGTTTTGTTGGTTTTATTAAAATGTACTCTATTTTCCTAATTTAGTTTGGGGTATTTCTTTTTTGGGGTAGTCATTAACTTCTTTACACATTGCCCCAAGTAAAGCCTGACAGGTCTATGCCAAAGCAACCAGGGGGGTGTATTTGGGTTAATTTAGTGACTTAGTTCATTAAGTGATTTTTGGGGTTCACCCTGATGGGATAGTGTTATTATTCCTTGTGGTGTGAACCACCCACCACAACTAATAATCTCTTTTGTTACAACCATCCACAGGGATATCAAAATTGTTAGGCGAGTTAGTCCCCCAGTGATGCGGAATAAAGGCGATTGTGTTGTTATTTCTTTCAAATGTCCTAAATTAACTGCTCACTTATTAAGTTGCTTCGGCAACAAGATTAATATTATGGAATCTTTTTCATTGGTTCCTAAAGTGCTGCATAACGTTTTCTAGTTGTGCAAGGTTTGGATACCTAAACCTTGGGTGCAGAGACACTAAGGTCAGTGCACCACAAATGAGTAGTGAATTCCAGGTTACTGGAGCCCCACACAAGCCACTTAGCAAACCTGCCAATGTGGGTCCATGCTTTCGGGGTTACTAACAGAGATGCAGTGGTATTCCAAATGGACACAAAAGACAAAAGTTCCCAAATTAAAGCATATACGCTAAGAAAAAAGCTTCTCACTGGGCATCTTTAATCCTAAGAGTAGTAGATCATATTAGATAAATCTCTATTACTAATGAGATCCACTATCTATAAAAACCTTTAGGTGACTCTTATTTGCAGTAACACAGTACAGTATATAGTTTCAAAAACATACTATTCAGGACAATCACGGTTAAAACATCAGTTTATTATAGAACAAAATATATCATGTTACATATTCAGTAAGATACTATATGTGGCCTTCCTCCCACTATAGGTTACAATCTAATATTTAACAAGTTAAAACATTTTTTTTTTAAAGTATTCCAAATGATCATTCATTAATGAGTTACATAGTCAAAGATCACTAGGAATGTATATGAAGAGACAAAGAGCAATGGTGGACACTCCAAACCGCACTTCCTACACAGTTCTGTAAATAAGAATTAGTTTCACTCCTTCCTCAGTACCAGCCGTTGATTGGAAGTGCTGCCCCAGCAGAAACATGTAGAGACACACAATGTGGAATGGCGCACACAACCATTAAAGAGTCCACAGTCCTGACTATCTTGACATTTTATTTTATTGAATTCCTTTATTTCATCAAAACAACAAGACAACAGCCAACACATTTCATTTAATAGACTTGAAATTCCTCAGGCCTCTTTATGATTAAATGTAAATAATTTCATTCAGGGATCCCATGCAACGAACCAACTATCACGTAAGTCATGCCAAGATGGGATAATCTTCCCAAATTCACAAGGAGGATATTCTACCCCAAGATAGACATCTAAATCCTTGCCAATTGCCACCAGTGTAGCGTCTGATTTCATGTGATAATTGGTTTGTTGGATTAAATCACTGCATGATATTACTTACATTTTATCATAAAGATCACTAGAAATGTAATATGCATTTCAACATATTTATTTAAAATGGTTATATTAAAACTCCTGGATCTAGGGCACATAAAACTGGTTGGTAACATCACAATCTGTGTCCCTTAACACCCTCCATGTGCTGTCTCTAGGCACTATGCTAGTTCTAGCAGATGAATAAATAACATTTGTTGAGTTTCAGAGGTGGTGCACATACGTGGGTCAACAGCAGTGCTTAATTTGGGGCAGTGTTTTCTGGTGCTCCGGCACAAATGAGAGTCCACCACATGGTGACGCTGTCTACTTTTGAGATGAGCACCGTAATAATTAAATATACATTAAAAATGATTAATGCTTACTGTCAACATCAATCTTGTAGCTTTGATTGGCTTGGAATAGCAGCTGTGTTGTTACTGTCATTGGTAGTGCTGGCAAGGGCAATGGGTGATGCAAGCTGCAGTGGCCACCTGAGAAGGGACCTAACACTTTTGTTTACAATGTAAGCAGTGGAAAACAGGATGTGTTGTCTGTCTGAAATAGCACAATCCTGGCACGAGTCAGTGAAAACAAAATGGTATCGAAAACCTCAGACAGTATTGCTAGAACCATCTTCAGTTAAGGTGGAATCTGGTGGTGTACCCACATGGTTCTTGTTTTTTTTTCCCCAGAGTTTTATATAGCACGAACTCTACTTGAAGGTATCAGGTTGAAGAGTGCTTTGCATGAGTAGCGGTTGCATTACAGGCGGATACGTTCATTTTTTGTTGTTGTTAGGCACAGGGAGCTTAAGTAATTCGCCGAGAATCACAGGATGTTGAGCGTCGTTGCTGAGACTCAAACCCGGTTCCCCAGATACTAGGTTGACCGCCCTAGCTGTTAGAACACATCCTTTCCCAGTATTCACATGCTCTCCCTCTTCATCAGGATCTGCACCTGAAAATAATTTTATCACCCAATCAGTGGTCACTTCATGAGGTATATAGAGAGCTGACCACAGACTTTCAACCTACATTGGGGGACTTTTTATTTAATCAGTGACATAACTGGTATGAACTAGCATGATGAAAATACATAAGCTTAGTAAAAAGTCCCTAAGCATTTGCGTCATATTGACCTCATGTCTACTTTTAGTGCCTTCTTCTAAAACCTTGAGCTGTAGATATCAAGAGGATGAGCTAGACTTCTGTCACCTTCTGTGCTAGGAAAGTCATTGCTTAGATGCTTAGATGAATAGACATTTTCATGAGCTCTGTGAAAGATAATGCATAGCACCTAAGGTTTCAGATTGCTTATGTGTGACATTTTCATAATTTCAGTGTAATTATGAATGACACTCAGTGACTATGAGGGACACTTTCTCACGAGCGAAACTCAAGCAGTAAAGATGAGGGAAACAAATAAATGTCAGAAATTACACCCATTTGAGCTGCCTCCACCTGCTAATAAATTATGATAATAATACTAGTAACAACAGCTGACAGACTCGTGGACTTGGAGTGTAGCTTCAGCATCAGGCAAGCCTCAGAATGACTAATTTGGCTAATATGTCTGTCCTTACCCATGTGCAGATATTTCGACAAGTGACAGGTGCATTATGATTAGTTCCAGATTGTTAACTAGGCCCACCTTGACATTTACCCTGAATTTAAGGAGTTTGGTCAACATAGTCTGGCAAGCCTTGGTTCTCTACCTAATTGTGAGAAAAAGCAAAGGTCACGCCACCTAGCGCCATTTGGACTGCACAGGCCCACGAGGAATTGCATAGTATTCACACCAAAAGAGTTTCTGAGTTTGTTATGTTTCTGGCCTTTCTTTTATTTTGTTAGATGAAGAAAAAAAATCACCAGGTTGAAGCACAAAAGAAAACACTCACCCCCAGCACGGGACTGCTCTTTGCTTCAGTCCTGGCAAATTCTTGATGTGTTACAGCTAGGAATGCCATACTGACAACAACACGCTCTTCGAAGGCATGTGACACTTGTGATTGTCGGGCTGGGAGAACACATAGTGGGCATACCGCGTGCGATTCGCCCCATCCATAGCGCCCAAATCTCCCACACGTTACACTCCCCACCACAAAGTAAAACCAGGCAAGTAAGTGGTCTTCACTGCGTAGTCTTTATTAACTTCAGATAAACGCAATCTTTACTTTGTTGAGGCACAGTCAACTCTCGACCGTTTTATTTTAAAAGAGGGATTCCCCCTCGTGACCCCGGGCTTTTATCACCTTTATTCTAGGAGGGTCGCCAGCGCACCTTGGTGACACCCCACCGACCTTACCTATCTCCTGTCGACGCCCCCTCTTCCACCTTTGACCTCCGAACCGGAAGTTGTTACCCCCCGTCCCTAGGCTTGGGGGGGCCTGCCATAGTGGGTATACCGCGTGCGATTCACCCCATCCATAGCGCCCAAATCTCCCACTTGTTACTCACCACCACAAAGCAAAACCAGGCAAGTACATGGTCTTCAATGCTTAGTCTTCATTAACTTCAGATAAACACAATCTTTACTTTGTTGAGGCACAGTCAACTCTCGACCATTTTATTAAAATTTCAAATCAACACAAACTGATAAAGGCAATAGGCTTGTGAACTTACAATTCAGCCAAAGTTGATATATATTGTATTTACATTCTGAATCTCCAGGACCACACTTGATGCGTGTTGTGCCAGCAGGCCACAACCAATTTTCTTTTGTGTGTTGCGCCAGCAGGCCACAACCAATTCTTCACAGCTCCCCTTTGGGATAACTACCCGCCGTCTATCCCCTAGACACGGCCACCAGAGCACTGCTTGGCACCTTTCTTGCATGTCAGCCCCCTCAAAGTTTCTTACCACAAGAGCCGGCATCTCAGGTAGGGCCGGAGAGTCCAGGACCACCAGCAGGTCAGCCCCCTCTCCTGCCAGCCCGGAGTCCCATAGACAGCCCGCCCTGTTTGTTCCAGGATCAGACAGTCCCTGCCAATTCGGAGTCCCTGCCATTTCTCTTGCCCGGGACCCCGTCACAGGGCGAGAAGCTTGCTGGCGCTCTCGCCGTCCCCCCAAATGCCGCTACCCCTTCCTCATCTAAGGCCATTGCCCCCAAGATGGTTTGGATGAACAATTCCAACCCTGCCTCAGACAGATGCACTCCATCCACCAAATAAAGTTCCCCTTTTGCTGCCTGTATCAGGTTATGCATGATGGCACGTATGGGTAAAACTCTCAAAAGTATTGCCACCTCCTGCTTCAATTTCTTCACTGACCTATTCACTGCCACTGTTGGTGCATTATTAGCCCGGACCCCAGGTGGGATCATTTCTGACCAAAATATCGTGGCCTACGGGAAGGCCTTCCTAACCTTAGAGAGCGTAGAAAAGAGTTCATCTTTTACCCCTCTCCGGCCTGCCAGGATCATGTTGTTACCCCCTGAATGTATCACCAGCACGTCTGGGATGGGCATGCCCCTATCTAGGGCCTTCCGCAGATGGGCTATGACCTCCTTTAAATGCTGCCCTCCTGCCCCTAACCAGTGCTGATCTATACCTTTCATCAGCTGCACTCTTTCCTCTCTGGAGTTTCCAAACAATTGCCCTGCTCCCCGTATATAACAATGGCCGCACCAGCATACCTGCGTCCACTGCCTTGAGACCACTGTATTCAAATTAACTAAAGTGAAAGACAAGAAAGACAAGAAGGTTTCATTAGGCGACTTACACCCTATGGGGCGCTGTCCCCTCATCCCTAACTTAAGCTAACTGCGGTCTCACGTATCTTTCAAAACAATCAATCAATCAATCAATAAATTTGTAAAGCGCGCTACTCACCCGGAGGGTCTCAAGGCGCTGGGGGAAGGGGGGTCCGCTACTGCTCGAACAGCCAGGTCTTGAGATGCTTCCTGAAGGAGAGGTGGTCTTGGGTGAGGCGGAGGTGGATGGGGAGGGAGTTCCATGTCTTGGCTGCCAGGTAGGAGAACGATCTTCCTCCCATGGTGGCTCTTCGAATGCGTGGAACGGCGGCGAGGGCGTGGCTGGCCGATCGTAGCTGGCGGGTGGGAGTGTAGAAGGTCAGGCGGTTGTTGAGGTACCTGGGGCCCAGGTTGTGGAGGGCTTTGTGTGTGTGGGTGAGGAGTCGGAACGTGATTCTCTTGCTGACGGGGAGCCAGTAAAGGTCTTTCAGGTGTCCGGAGATGTGGCTGTGTCGGGGGATGTCTAGGATGAGTCGTGCGGAGGCGTTCTGGATGCGTTGGAGTCTTTTCTGTAGTTTGGCTGTGGTTCCGGTGTAGAGGGTGTTGCCGTAGTCCAAACGGCTGGTGACGAGGGCGACTTCCATCTGCCTACCCGCTTGATGGTTTCCTTGGGGAGGCCTAATGCGACTGCTGTCGTGGCTGCCCCAATACAATAAGAATGAGACGTGAACTGGGCCGTATCCTCCCCCAACAAGGCCAGCGATCGCTTGCACAGGCTCGTAAACTGAAATCTCGTGAGGGGAGACCTGTCCGCGTGCAAAAGCAGCCTACCATCTCCCTCTCTAGGCCTTACTTGCATGAAATCCTGCATCAGTGTCACAGGACAATAAATGGTCCCCAGCACTGCTCTCTGCTGGACCCAGACCCCTTTTCCTTAAGGGTCTGTTTTTGACCTCAGTTTCACTTGAAGCATTCCCTCTGAAATTAGCACAACAGCCCATCTAATACTCCCTTTTTGATCTGCTTTTGACGCCGGCACTAGCTCCGATATCCGGAAATCCCCAAAGAAAGCCAAGGTGTACGCCAGTCGCAGAAGATGCGTCTTGTAAGGAGACCTGCATACTTGTGGTAATACTTCCAAAATATTCATTAACCTCCTGGCGTCTATAGGTCTCCTGCTGTCTTTCACCCCTGGGGCTAACCGTTCCCAATGCTTCACTGCCCGTCTTACTCTAGAGTCTTTTGTAGGATCCCCCACCCCCTCACGACCCGAAAATAAGGCAATTGCCGACAACTGCCTCTTCACCAAAGACAATGATTTCCCAATCTCTCTCTGCTGTGCCATGAAAAGGAGATCCCCCCTGCGGGGTAAATTGCTCAGCTACCCCGGCTCCCCTCAGGACTGCTAAGTAGGACTGCCATGCCCTCTCATACATACTCTTGCTCTTGGGCGCGATGGAAGCCGCTATCAGATCGGGGGCAACGGGGCACCAAGTTTCCACAGCTGTTCCGGGAAGAACGTCATCTGACTGTCCGCTTGTGGCCATCGGGCTCTGAATTCTGTCAACTTAAAACGAGACAGGGCATCAGCTACTGTGTTATCTACCCCTGGCACATGCTTGGCAGTAAAATACATTACGCAACAGGCAACCCCGCACCAGCTCCTTAAGTAAACGGAGCACCCACAGACATCTAGCCCTCTGGTTGTTCACTGCCATGACTGCCGACATACTGTCCGACCAAAAGGTAATGCGTTTATTGGCCAAGAAGGGGCCCCAGAGATTCAAAGCCACTACGATGGGAAACAGCTCCAAGAAAGTATTATTGCGAGTCAAACCACTTTTGACCCAATCTGTCGGCCAATGTTTCATGCACCAATTCGATCCTAAGACTGCCCCAAACCCTACACTGCCAGCTGCATCAGTGTAAAGTTCTAATTCTGCACTTGACTGGGTCGGTTGCTGCCAGAGCACTGTTCCATTTAACCCTGTCAGAAATTTCTTCCATGTGCCCAAGTCATGTTTAACCTCCATCGATAACCTAGTATGGTGATGTTTAGCCTTTAAGCCGGACATTGCCCTGGCGATGTTACATGAAAAGGCCCTACCCATGGGTATCACTTGGAGTGCGAAGTTCAGCTGCCCCACCAAGACCTGTAACAGATGTAGAGTGACCTTGCGCAACGCTAGACATTCATCTATGGACGCCTCAAAAGCTCTCACTTTCCCCTGTGGGAGGCAACATACCCCCTCCACCATGTCAATCTCTATACGCAGGAAAGTGAAATAAGTAGACGGCCCCTCCATTTTTTCTCCCGCCAGTGGTACCCCCAGTGCCTTTGCCAACCGCTGGAAGGCCAGCAGAGCCTTTCCGCCGGCTGGTGAGCCTGGTGGACCCATAAACAGGAAATCAAACAGATAATACACCACATCACGTGACTCCACTATGTCCTGCACTGCCCATTTCAAGAAACGACTGAAGGTTTCAAACACAGCGCATGCGATGGAACACCCCATTGGCATACATAGGTCCGTAAAGAACTGCCCCTCGAATGTGAAACCTAACAACCTAGTATCCACCGGGTGCACAGGCAGGAGGCAGAAGGCAGCCTCCACATCCGCTTTGGCCATCAGCGCTCCCTCCCCCAGTTTCTGCAGCTTCTGAATAGCGGTGTTAAATGTGGTGTAACGTACTGCACAGAGTTCTGGATCCAACCTGTCATTAACTGACAGACCGGGTGGACTTGAAATGTTATGAATCAGGCGATATTTCCCCACTTCCTTCTTTGGCACCAAGCCCAAAGGCGAACACACCAGGTCTTTCCTTGGCGGATGCTGAAAAGGCCCCGCCACCCTCCCCAGCACTACCTCCTTCATGATCTTCTCCCTAGCCACCTCTGTATTCCTCAAAACTCAGCGCTGGTTGCGAGGGAGGACTGTCGAAGGTGGAGCACTCGATGGTATATGAAACCCAAATTTTAAACCTTGATATAACAGCTGGGCCTCCTGCCCCTTCTCATATCTACTGAGCAGGTGGGCCAGGACAGGCAAGCTTATGGGCGTGGGCAAACTCCTAGGATGACTGGGAAGGGTGTCCCTTGGCCTGTACATGGGCAGGGGCATGCTGCTCTTTGGGTTTCCCCACCTTTTTGTAACACTTGTTCTCGGGGTGGCCTTGTATTCCACAGAAGGAGCATATGTGCTTGAACTTGCATGCTGATCCCCTACTGCATTCATTCTTGTTAAACTGCCAGCAAGCTTGTTTCTTATCGCCACCTCCTTTGTCCCCCCGAAAGGAATGAGAGGTCTTGGTAACCGGTGTTGACGAGGGAAACTCAGCGTACAATATATTGATCTCCCTCTGATTCCATGCCACTTCCGGCCTTACCGCCTTCATTTGTCTAAATTTGTTATCATATTGCAACCAAGCATGCCCTAGAATTCCGACGCGGGCCCGTGAATCATTGACATGTAGCTTATCAGCTGTGCCGCTAACCCTGGGAACCGCTCTACCATGATTGCTGCGTAGATAGCAAACCCAGTAACCCAATTCTTGATAGACCATTCCACCCAAACTTTTTTCTGCTTAAATTCGCCCTCTTTGCCTGCCCTGTTCTTCCCAGGTACCACCCCTGCATTGATCAGGTCAAATATATCTCTGAATTCTCCCCTGAAAATCTTCTCCCTGGTTTGCTTTTTCCATTATCGTGCCCCCGGGCCTCTCCAGTGCATGCCTCCCACCGCGCGAGTGCCCGCCTCCTGCCTGGAAGCCTTTCCATACGCCCGCAGAGAGCCGCGCTCCCCGCACTTTGTGCTGGGCCTCCGCTTTTTCGATTATCGTGCCCCCGGACCTCTCCAATGCATACCTCCCACTGTGCGAGCGCCCGCCTCGTGCCTGGAAGCATTTCCATAAGCCTGCACCTAGCCGCACTCCCCGCACAGCGCTACTGACCCTCTCGAGAGAGAGCACCCCCGCCACGCACCTCATTGCCACCACGCTATATACATTAACAATATTATGCGCCTCATTACCACCACACTAAAATACATTAACAATATTATGCGCAATAAATCAGCTGTGTTTCTGCACGCTCCACAGCATTGCTGCCCCCCAACCTATGCAGATATGGCCCCCTCACTTGAATGCCCGATCGCCGACAACCACCACTCCGTCTAACACGTTTACGGCTCCGATCTGCCGGACACCGCGGTGTAGGAACAAAGAGGTCTTCCCCCTCGTGACCCCACCTTTTATCACCTTTGTTCTAGGAGGGTCGCCAGAGCACCTTGGCAACGCCCCTCCGACCTTCCCTATCTCCTGGTGACGCCCCCTCTTCCACCTTTGACCTCCGAACCGGAAGTTGTTGCCTCTCGCCCTAGGTTCCACTAAGGGCCCCCCGTCCCTAGGCGTGGGGGGGCCTGCCAATAGTTCCACATTGTAAATATTGAGATTTCTGTACCTCCCGTTTTACACTAGCGCCTTCTTGGGGCCTTTGAAAAACAGTATCAGACCTCAGCTTTTAAGCATTGAGCAAAGTGAGAAACTGAAACTACAGGGCTAGGACACGGTTCTTTTGCGTTACAATCCCGGGGGTTGCAGTTATGTTGGAAAAGTACCGAAAATGTGTTATTTTAACACAAGATGCGTGGCATTTGGCAGGGCTATAATGACATGCGGAATGAGGACCAAAGTGCAGACAGGACAACTAAAACGGAAACTGCAACTAAAATAGAACCTGTTATGTACGCGTTTCAGAATATAAAACGAAAAAAAGCCTAAACGCAAGTGATTAAAATAAATAAAATTAATAGAATTATGAAGGGTAACAGTCACAGTGTGTATGATATCCTTGAAATAACTTGATCTTGCTCATCATAACTTCATGACACATTTACATTACAGAAGCACATGCTGGAAATGTGCATTTGATGGAATCACTGTTCATCACTTGTTGCATGTTCAATAACGCAGACCAGATAATGGATGGCTTAGCATAGCTCCGGAGGCCCAGTCTAGGATACATCCACAGATCAAAACGACTGTCACCTTTTTTGTCATTTCTTCTTACCCAACGTCAGATCAGTTCGCTGCTCTGTCTGGCCAGGAGACTGATGTTTGACAATTTGTGGTCACAGGCACAGATAATGCCCATTTAGCAAAGTTCTCCTATTTCTTTAACTGAGGAAGTAGGGACTCTGAAGTTGGGGTATGTAATGAAATTCCTATCTTGGAATATAGAGGGTCCTTTGCTCCAAACTCGTGCAGTATAAGTTGATTACATTCATTAAATAGTATCAAATAATCATGTACTAAGAACTATTTGTAATTGAGCTGGTTCAAATGGATGGATGTGAGCCCTTTGTGATTCCAGCTACCCATCAATATCAGGGAGAGTCAATGGAGGAATTGAGCACCACATTGGAAAGGGTATGTAGCATTTATTACAAGGATACTAGCCAGCATATATTTTTAGGACAAAGTAAAATTCATGCCAAGGTAATTATTACCAAAGTCACACTTGAATCCTGGCAGCCTGTTGATCCGCAAGTCGTTGACCCAATAAACAGCTAAAGCCCGCTTCAATCCACGGCGGTGCACTTCACGGACGAAACAGTCGCATTTATTGAAAAACAAGAGTTGCCCCCAGGCGAAGTGCACTCATCAAACTGGCCTTTTATTTGCTCAGTGCGGCTTCGGTAAGCTACACAAAGGCAATCTTTTCATTGCCTGACGCGTTTCGGATACCATATCCTTCAAAGGCAGCACGCATGGAAAAGGGAAGGTTCCTGAATGGATTGATTTTGTGCAGGAAGGTGTTCCTTTTTGCACAAAATCAATCAGCCCCGCAACACAGGCACCCTTGCACCACGGTGCAAAGTTGCCTGCCTTGGTGCACGGCAGCCCAGTGTGCGCCTGCGCAGGGGAAAAGGACAGGAATGCGCCATATCACATAGATACATATGGGGCAGATTTACAAGCCCCTTGCGCCACTTTTGTGTCACTTTTCCCATGTTAAAAGTGACGCAAAAGTGGCGCAAGGGGCTTGTAAATCTGCCCCATACAGCGCATTCCTGCCCTTTCAATTTGCGGTAGGGCAGCGCAGCAGGGCGGCCCTATGGCAAAAGCCCATCAATAAGGTCCAAAGGGTCTTGGCTGCCGTAAGACCCAAACACAAGAGAATCATTGCCCGTGGAGTTTTACTGAATCATTTCACAAGGGCACGAAGAATGAACCTCCAAATGCCATTTACAAATCTGATTCCAAATTGCGCGATCGCAGTACAAAAATACACTCTTCCCAAGGAGGCCGAATAATACTTTCACCCAATGCCACACTTGTCGACTGGATTTTGCTGTCGTTGATCAGAGAAGATGGGAAGACGAGGAATAAAAAATACAATAATTGGACCATAAGTCACTCTCGCGCGTGTTAGCAGGTTCGGGCGCCGGTGATCCACCTCAGACGACGCCACAGTCATGAGTTATGACGTATTCCTCAATTACACTCGCTACACTTTGTCACCGAGAAGCAGGTGTTGCATACTGCGTGCTCTCACAGACACAACACTTGAATGTCGGCGCAGCAGTGACTTGACAGTCGTGATGAAGGGTAATTGAAGATCCCGGGAGCACCACAAATCACCCGAAAAGTTTTCCTTTTCAACTGACAGGTCTTGTTTTTCAGGGTTGGAACATTTGGACGAAACCCTATTGCACAGAAATGGATTTCATATTTCACGGGGGAAAGGATTACCTCGATGGCAGATTCTGTTCCAGTCTGTGACGCTAGTAATACATCACATGCACCCGGCTGCGGCGTGAGACGGGACTGGGGAGGCAGCAGCAGTCCCAGAGACCCCCTGACCGAGCCACCTCTTATGATATCGCAGAGCAACGAAAATATGACTTCGCGGCACCGATTTGCTAAGATTTTGTAAAGGGTTGTGTCACTTTTTTTTGGCGCAGCCCTGACGCAAAATCCTTTTAAGCATTTACAAAGCCATGCAAATGTCGATTTGCTTAGCTTTGACAAAAAAAGTAGCACAACGCAGCTCATTACCCTGGATGAGGGAGGTGTTCCATGGGTGGTGCATTGTGTGTTCCCTGCATCTGCCCACGGCTTTTGACACAAACCCATATTTACAAAGATTGGTACATATTGGTTTGTGTCAAAATTGTTCACCTACCTGAGGCTTGCACGACAAGGAGAAATATCTTTATTTCTCCTCATTATTCCCTCTTTGAAAAAAAGAAAAAGCCTCAAACAAAAGTATTTCTGCAGGTTCCCCTTCCTGTACAAAAACTAGCCCTACCTTACCACATTCACCTTTGCGCTATGGCACAAGGGTGCCTGCGTTTGTGCATGGCCGCACACCGCTTGCCAGCACACGGACAGAGCTGATCTATCCATCTCTTTGAACAGTTAATGCAGTTCTGCTCTCTCCATTCATGCAATGCAGCATTCCCATGCTGCGCGGCGTTGCATGAAATCTTTTTAAATAGGCCCCTACACGAAACACAATTTGCAATGTATACCTGCTATGCACAATATCAAGGGATATCATATTTTATAATAGTAATGATAACTACATGTTTCATATAGAGGTTCTGTAAATTCAATTAAAACGTTATTGATACATTTTACAATGTTGCTTGTAACCCTTTCCTGACTTATATAAAAAAAAATGGACTTCCTCTGGAAGTATTATGAGGGAAATATTGAATGGGCCACCCTGCATGCATCTACAATTCCTGTTTGTGTGACTGTGCATACAAGGGATTGTGTCTTGGTAGTGTATATGCCCAAAAGGGACAGTCTGGAGAACAAACAGTAGCCTTTGCTTTACATGTTTTCAAGGAGACAGAAATATTCAAAAGGGACATGCCTGCTTGTATCTGAGCAGCACAGAGGTCTTGATCACATTTATAAGTCAGAACAGGTAATAGGTCACTTCTTTAATTTCTGAGTAAAAATGTGGGATGCAGTTAGTTTAGCAAGGCTGGGGAAAGAACTGCCAGAATACAATTATGTTTGTTCAACATATTTAAGCAAAAGCAAAGTAAGGTCGGATTATTTTTCAAGACTGCCATTGAGAGATGATGGCACTGGTGAAATGGCATCTCAAGATGTCAAATCACAGGTATCGAAGTTGAAGAGACCAATTGCCTTACAGGGAACCTATGGAAGTAAGAGATGCTATCGGATTTAACTCTGCAGAGGGCTTTGCAATTGAAGGTTGGCAAAAAGAGAACTTTCGTAGTGGTGACTTATATTCAGTTGTGAAAATGACAGCGGGCCTGTCAATTTAAGATGGTGTTCTCTTCAGAGGAAAGAAGTTGGTCCTCCTGATGGGGTTCAGCACAAAGTTACCCTATTTGCTTCATATAGGGCATTTGGGCATGAACCTCAATAAAATGAGGCAGTGAAGAAATGAAAACCTTCTCAGGTGTTTCACTGATACACCTGGTCCTTTTAAACCAACAAAGAAGAGATTGGCACAGAAGCTGTAATATAAAAACAATGCATTTATGAAACCTCACATGAGGGAGATTGCGTCACACAGTACCCTCAAGTCACTGTAGGAGGCATTCTAAGGAGTACAGAGAACAGGAGCCTTATATACCCACACAGGGGCTCAAAAGAAGGCGGTACAAGTACACATGAGAAGAGTTACACACATAGATGGTCATACAGAAAATGCACAGTCAACAAGTAGGAGGAGTAATGAGTTGCTGACATCAGTTAGAACAGCCTGACAGTTCTATACTAGGAGCAGGTGCATTCTACTAGCTAGGCCATTCTGAGCATTTGCGAAGTTCTGGAAGAGGGAGAAAGCAAATGGCTAGCACATAGCTAACTAAAATGGCTGCCAAGTACAAAGTGGCTTTCAGCTCATGCATACAGATTCCTGCAATCTTTAACAGATGGTCCTCTTAGCATGAGCTAAAGACATTCCTATGATCTAGTATGAACATAGAACATATTTTGCCCATTTATTTTCATAAATTCATCAATATCCTAATCCATTGCTAGGTGGGCATTTCTCATTCTAAATATTGTTAAGCGGGCATATATAAGGTATAAGCAGGAGTACAAAGGGAACTGAGCATTGGGTCATACAGATAGCAGGAGAGAGTAATGACTATTATCACAAACAGAACTACCAATATTTTTCAACCCTAAGCAGAAATCAAATCCTAGAACCATCTAGTCCAATTCTATGTAAAAACATTTTCAATAGACTTTTCCAGTGTTCTTTTTATGAGGGCTAGAGTATCAATCATTATAGTCAAGGAAAGGGTAAAGTAACATTTGTCAACTGCTCAGATGAACTTTTCCCTCGCAGAATAAACATTATTCCTAATGAAAATATTAAAGACATATTCTTACAAAAACGATCCTGGATCCAGGGGACCAGGAGTACCACACAGGGCCATGAGAATTAGGACGAGGAGCCGCAAAGGGCTGCTTCTCCTCAAAAATGGGACGACCAAAGGGGTAAAGTTTTAACAAAAAAATTCCTTAGGGAAATTGAAGCCGCTGTACAACCAGCCAGAGGGGAGTCTTCTCCCTGTGTCCGTTTGAGCCTCACAGGCAGGCTCTTGTTGTTCCCACGGTGGAGCTGCACAACTCGCCACTCAGGAATCACAGCCCAGTTTCAAGGGAAAAGTTTCTTCATTCAGGATAGGGCAATCACCTTCCGGGGCAAATGCCCTCAGCGATCCTGTCCAGTGTCTCAGGCAGTGAACCACGTTTCTTCACTTCAATCTAATAGGCACCAGAGACACAGCACCTGTACCCTGAACTCAAGTCCTTCCCTAACTCCTATAATGCTCTGCTGGCACACTGCTCTTTCGTTGGGGCCACAGAGTGTATCCAGTGTGACCAGGTATCTCTTAATCAACAAACAAAGGTGCAGACTTTACAGCCAGCATTCAGGAGCGTGATGCTGAAGTGCCTGAAGCAACCCTTATTTCAAAGGGGGTCACCTCAAGCAAAAACAACCTTGCCCTTCTGGTTGGTCTGTGTCTCTCAGCTGGGCATTAAAAACTTGATCCACAATTTCTACTTTCTGATTTGTGACCCCGTCTTTCGCCCAAGACAGTTGCAGGGGTACACACTTCACATCCCAGTGCTTCCGGCCTTCTACCTTCACTGAGGTCCTAGTTGCCAGCAATGCTGTGCTGGTTACATTCACCTTGGCTTCAAGCTGGACTGGTGCTGACTCCCCAGGCTGGATCTGATGTCCGGGCCCCTCTGGCAATGGTTGTAAAGCAGCAAATATCTATTGGTGGACAGAACAAAAGGTCTTTAGACAAGGCATACAAATAATCTATCAACAGAGAGGATAGTCTCAGAATACTTCCTAGTCCTGGTGCGCCCCATATATTAGCAAGGCACCCAAGAACCACTTCTTCTATCTGAGAGTAAAAACCAGGAACCTATAACTCTATTTGAAGCAGCTAAGAAAGTCTGTGTTCATTTACTAACTTCTGAGGAAAAGAGAAAAACAATACAGACATACTCCAAATCCTTACATCTGTGTAGTCCTATATTATTCATCTGAAGACCCTCAAGAAAAAAAGAAATGTTCTACACTTTTACTCATAGACTTTGCATTACTTGTACAGGACTGCAGACACTTCTAAAATGATTTCTCTTAATAAAAGCACCTACATTGTACGCTTAGGACCATGCTCTCATGTTATAGGTGCAGCAGGAAACTCTAAAACTGCTAATTTTAACAGGGATTCTTATTACATAAAGAACTAAACACTTCAACATAGTGGGTACATAAATTTCTCCAGCAGAACATGTTGTGACAAACAAACTCCAATAAAACAATATTTTCCTCAAAAATGTTTGCTAAGGATCACATGGGCGTCTTTCCTGCATTCTACTTTTCACGATCCAAGCTATGCAACATCAGCTCTAGTAAGGACTGTCAGTTTATTTACACAGACTAGCTAATAAAAGACTAGCAAGGCCCTTGCAAAACTGTATGTAGCATGCGAATAACATAAACAATAATGGTGTTATCACCTGAGAATTTTAGAAAAAAACTACTCACATCTAGTTCTCCTTACAGATCAAATAAGGGAACAGCAATCTAGACTACTCATCCTTTCATAATCTTATCAGACAGGATGGGCAGTAACATAGCATATTTATTTATTCATTTTATTAATGCTAATGTTGCAGCGTGGAACATCAAATTCCCCCTTCGTCACAGACCAAATACCTCAACAGCAAATTCACTCAAATACATTCATTGGTGGGGCCCATAACACCAATACTCACACTCCGTTGATCTGCTTCCCTAGAGGAATAAGCTTCCAAACGCTGACATGAAAGGAATACTTTTACCTTACTCTAAATACGTTGACTTTCAATCCTAAAATATTCCCCTCATAAGGCAATGAATCATTTAGTTGTTTGTAGGTTTAGTGTCACAATAATTTTTCTACTCTTTAAATACTAAACTAAATTCTCTTCTTTAAATTATCAACACAACACATTTGTCAATTAATCAAATATTCTTTATCTAAGAAACATTGCAAAATTGTTAGAAATCATCATCAGCATTGCAGAACATCATATTTACCTAATCTGGCTAAAAGTCGTCCTCTAAGTCAGTCAGGTCGGGGAAAAATCTTTATTCAGCAAAGTTAGGCCGCAATTCAGTCTCTCAAAGATTCAGGATAACAGCTGTCCAGCAGTGTCACCATCCTCTCTGTCAGCATAACGTCAGGAAATCGAGTTCGTCAAAGAAGAGCGAGTTTTTTTAGTTCAATTCCCTACCTACTTTTATAATGAAAATAATGTCAAAAAGTATCAAGATCGGGATTTTAGAAAGTCCTGATTGGTCGACTTGGGGTCGCGGGGTAAAGTTCTCATGATGTCTGTATAATGAACTCATTGCACTTGCTGGTTCCGGTTTTTAAATTGTCCATTGTCTTGTTGCTGGCGAAGTTCCCGGAGAGACCTTGAAGGGTACATGTTCTCCCGGGATCAGAACTAGGCCACTGCTGCTGGCAGTGACGCCTGCGCACTTCACCCAGAACCTCGTGTTGTCAGGGGCAGTCACATTCAACGTCTCGTTCAGCCATCTTGTCTAGGCCGAAATGGGCAACTTAAGCAAAAGAAACACAAAAACGTAATTAAAACATAGAAATGGCTAATAAAATGTTATCCCTTCGCTAATACCCATATGTGTGAGTAATTAACTAGCAAAAAGCAATACTCAAAGCGGTTTATACTCACTTAATAAAGCACAAATCACAAATACATCACCAAAGCAAAATATCATGCAATATTCTAATTTTCTACTATTAGTATGCGTACACAAGTTAGTTTACAATTAATATAGCCCTGCAAAGTGCAATTCCCATGTGTAATTCTTTTGTTAATATGATTGATAAGTATTTCACTGCAAACCAATTAATACAATTACTATTAGTTAATTATTCAGATTAATATAAACATGCAGAATGGGGGTGGGGGTATACAGAATGTTGTACTACCCGCTCCAGCAATCCCCCCTTTGGTGATTATATCACCACACCAACCAAAAATGTTGTATCCCTTTTACAGAATTTTAAATTGGTTTCTTGTTTCATTCATATTTCAGTTTCCCCTGTTTCTTCACTTTTTGCTGTTTTATACATGCTTTCCTTTATCTCTTCTAGTTCTATTTCTTCGAATTCTCTTTCTTGTTTCTTATCTCTTCTCCTTAAGTTTTCTCTTTTTATTCTTTCCTGGTTTTTATTCTTTCTACAACAAATACATCCTAATCTAATTATTAATACTAAGGAAATCACACATGTTAATGGAAATAATATCTTACCTATAAATGTGCAACCTAATTTTACTACAAAGTATTTAATAGCTGATATTTTCTTACCATTCTTCTCCCAGACACCTTCAACCTCCAGTGGTACAATTTTGTCATGCAATTCTGTAATATTCTTAATATACATTTTCAAATCTCTACTTTCGTCAGGAATGTAAGTACAACAATGTTGAACTTTCAGCATTCCACAGACTCCACCCTCTTTTGCCAATAAAATATCAAGGGCAAGTCGATTTTGCATTACCATAGCACGCATGGCAACCATTTCAGCATTTACCAATAAGAATCCTCCAGCGGTGCTTGTTGACAAGTGATCCACTACTGTTGAAAGTTTTCTAATTTTGTTTGCATTCAGAGATATTCCCACTGCAGGTATCAGTGGTCCAAAAATGTCACCCACAATTTCAGTCCAAGATTCTCTCTAACTATGTGCTAAATAACTACCTAAGCTATGTACACCATCTTCTCCTCTGTCCATATGAAAAATCTTTGGAAAAACCAGGCCAACATAACATGTGCCATACCAATGGTCTGGCAAATAATAACATGCCCTGTTCCCACAAATGACATACAGTCCCGGAAAGACTGGATCTCTTCCACCTTTAAATCCCCATCCTCCCATGATTCGGTATGTATCATGGCACTCACCATTCCCTAGAAAATAATTGTCATACGCCGTTTGATTCATTCTTATACACAATTTCCCTTTCTGAGGCCAATCTAAAGCCATATTTGGACTTGTTTCTCCTTTCAAGTGTTTCTCCATTTCTACATCCCAGACTGTTTTCTCCACTTTCCCTTCGGAAGCCTTTCTTTGCATCTTCAATCTCCTTTCCTCAACCATATCTAAAAATGTCTTCTCTTCTTTCTTTAAACTGCAAGTCAAGTTATTTCTAAATATATATTCTAATGTTAGTTCTTTAGTCTCTAAGAAAAATTCACCTAATACCTTTCCAGGTTTTACCTTGTTTAGTTTGTTAATTGCTGGTACTTGTGAAAATATAGTATCTACATCTGAGAAATAATATTCTAATTTACCTGTTTGATAAACTAAACTAGCTATCACACTACATGTTATTCCATATGTTACAGGAAGGTAATGGTAAGTCACTCCTTCAGATACAGATGCATGTAATTGCATACAAACGTAGCAATCCCTTACGTTCATTGTTTTTACATATTCATATAATAATTTTGAAAACACATTGTTGGAAAAATCTGTTATTGACCTGTCTTTATGTAAATAGTTTTTATCTATTCTAGTTGGAACTACCTTTTCAAACTTTCCCTATATTAGTTATGTTATCACTATGTCCTTCTAATGTATCTACAGTAACTTTAAATTAAATTAGTAGAGCGAGAATACTCCAAAGAAGCATTAATAATCCTGTACAACAACAACACATTTTGCACCATCTTCTAAGGAAGGTACATCTACTTTTGCTACTTTCAATGTTTGCCATCTTTTCTAAAATGAGCCGTGTCTTTTGACTTAGCCTCTTCTACTTCACAACTAGTTTCTAACCGAAGGCTTCTAAGCACCTATGTGGTTCTACCAGTTTTTACCTTTTTCAGTATTTTATTGTCTTTCCATCAGTAATTTCTTGTCTCATTCAGTTTGGCATCTCATCATCTTTCACTTTCCCTTCGTTTTCAACATACAGGTTGTCCTGAACATCCGCTTCTTCTCCAATATCGGACAAGATAACTTTCAGGATTTCCGATTCTTCATCTTCCTCAACCACTTCCGGTACAACCACCTCTGGATTTCCTTGGCTATCCGCCTCTTCCTTTACTTCAGGCAGGGCCACATATGTCCATTCCAGTGATTTATACTTCTGGTTATGTTTCCTTGTTCTTTTGCTTTCTTTAACTACTGTCTGTTCTTCTCCTTTCGATTTCTCCTGACTCGTAAATTCATTCACCTGTTCAGCCCTTGGCGAATTTACACGTGTCAGTCGATATTTCAGTCTCTTTATTTTGTTTGGCCACACCTCGTCCTTTGCCGCTCTTTTCAATTTACTCCCTTTATCATTCTTTTCAGTTCTCCAAGCTCTCTTTCTCAGAACTCGGCCTTCTGGTATTTCATCTTCGCTTTCCTCAGACTCTGTTTCAACTTGCTTTTTACTCTCAACGGTTTCTTTTTCCACCACTTCTGTTGATTTCCCTACTTCTGTCCCTCCTCGAATCTCCAGCACGCAATCTTCCTGCTGACTACTTGTCCCTGCTTCTAACTGGATGTTGGAGTTCCCTACACCTCCTCGGGGGTCTTCCGTAATAATCTTTCCCTCACTCTCTGTATCTGGCACCTGTCCATATAAAGGTATTGTTTCAGGTGGAATTTCTCTCAATCTTTCATCTGGCACTTCCTTCTCATGAATTTCTTTTATTGTCTCTCCGCTGTCCTTTTCTTTGTTCTTCCCTTGTTCTTTCTTGGAAGAGTGTGCTCTTTGTTCTGTCTCTGAGTCTGAACTAGTATCAGAAATCTGTAACCTTCTCCTCAGGGAATTACTTTGGGGGACCAAAGTTAAACTGCTCTGTTTCCCCCCTTTCAGGGTTTTCTTTTTCTTTGTCTTTTGGCTCTCCGTCATCCGACTCAGTACTGGATTCTGATTCATCAAAGTACTCCTTTTCTTTACAGTCAACTGGATTTGGAATTCTCAAAGTATGACTTGCATGGATCCAGTTCTTCAATCCAGCACACTTCACAGCTGTTGTTGTGGTCAAGATGACTTGCCTTGGTTTTCCCCACTTGGGAACCAAACAATTTCTTCTACTGTGTACATTTATCCTTACCCAGTCCCTTGGGCTTAGATCATGGGCTGGCTTCTTTTCAAGAGTGGTGGCATCCACTCCAACCTGATGAAACACAGAATGAACTGCGTCAGCCAGGCTTTTACAGTATTCCAACACCATGTCATCAGTTATAGTCATCAGCTTGTTGACTGGTATAAACACGTGTCGCATGGCACGTCCCATGATGATCTCATGCGGACTCAAACCAGTAGTTCTGTCTGGAATTGATCTAATAGTCATGAGTACTAGAGGCAAGACATCGGGCCATTTCATACCTGTGGCTAAAAACATTTTCCCTATTCTGTTTTTGATAGTACCATTCATTTGTTCTACTACACCAGAAGCCTCTGGTCGGTAGGCACAATGCAGTTTTTGTCGGACATTCAATGCTTCACAAATCAGTTTTATAATCTCATTATGAAAATGTCCTCCTCTGTCTGATTCAATTGTTACTGGGAACCCAAATCTAGGTATAAATTCTCTCAACAGTAATTTGCCACTGTCATTCCATCATTTCTTCTTGTTGGGAACGCCTCTACCCACCTGGAGAATAGACATACCATCACCAAAACATACCTTAACCTGTTACAAGGAGGCATCTCAATGAAATCCACTTGCATTCTGGTAAAAGGCCCTCCCTCTCGACCTATTGTTCCTAGACTCACTACTGTCTTTCTTCCTGGATTGTATTGCTGACAAATTAGACATCTTTGACAAATACTTTCTGCTACAAGCCTGAACTTGGCATTATACCAAGTTTGCTTAAAAGACCTAATCATGGCGTCTCTCCCTATATGTCCCTGTCCATGATACATCCGTGCCATGGCAGACATCATGCTATCAGGCATAACTGGTCTTCCATCTCGATAGACCCACACATGATCTTTCTCTCTTGGTGCACATCCTGCTTTTACCCACTGTTTTATTTCTTCCTCTCCTGCTTCTTCCTGCAATTGTCTTACCTCTTCCCATGTCCCCACAGTGTTAGTAAACATTGGGAAACAAGAAATCAATTCCTTTTCCTTTGCCCGATTGATTGAATTCTGATTTAGTGCACAATATTGTGCCATATCATTAGCGAATTTGTTTCCAGTGGCAATGTAATCACCACTGCGACTATGGGCAGCACATTTCACCACAGCCAATTGCCTAGGCAGCTGTATTGTCTCAAGCAACTTTCCAACCACTTCAGCATTCTTAATGGGAGTTCCACTTGAGGTTAGGAAACCTCTTTGCAGCCAAATGTGGCCAAAATCATGGACTACCCCATAGCCAAACTGGCTATCAGTTATCACAGTCACTCTCACACTTTTCCCAATCTTACAAGCTCTGGTCAGGGCAACAAGTTCAGCTACTTGGGCCGACCTTACTCCTTTCAAATAGGATGCTCCCATCACTGCTGCAAATGTACATACCACATATGCTGCACTCAGCACTCCATCATCTGTTCTCAAACAAGATCCATCAACAAACATGAAATAATCACTTTCTGGCAAGGGTTCATCTTTTATGTCAGGTCTTGGTTTTGTACAGAAATCAAGTACATCCAAACAGTCATGATCTGCTTCATCTCTTACCTCCACATGCTCTACATCTGCAACAGCGTTGAAGGATTCACATTCACACATCTCACAAGATTCACATTTGTTGCACTCAAAATGACCTTTTCATACTTAGTCAGTCGGCTGTTTGTCATGTACTGAGTACGACTCCTTGTTAAAAGAATCGCCACATCATGAGGTACAAACACTTTCACAGGGTATCCCATCACAATTCCCTCACTCTGTTCCAAACTTCGACATGTAGCAGCTACTGCTTTCAGACACCCAGGAAGGGCTACAGCTACTGGGTCCAACATGGATGAAAAATATGCAATTGGTTACCTCAGTTTTCCATGCTTCTGTACTAGAACAGAGACTGCACATCCATTTCTCTCACTGCAATACAACTCAAACTCCTTGTCATAGTCAGGCATTCCTAATGCAGGTGCTTCACACAATCCTTCTCTCAATCTTTTGAATGCTGCCAACTCCTCTTTGTTCAAATCAATTGGATCTCTCACATCAATCCTTGTCAATCGTACCAAAGGTTTTGCAATCAATGAAAAATTGCCTATCCACTGACGACAATATCCAACCATTCCCAGAAACATTCTCACTTCTCTTTGGGTCATTGGTGGACTCATTCTTTTTATGATCCTGATTCTGTCTATGGTTATTTTCCTGTGTCCTTTCTCAATACTGTGTCCCAAATATTGGACTTCTTTCTTACAAAATTGTAATTTCGATGGTGACACTTTTAGTCCTCCATCTGCCAAATGATTCAGCAAGGCTACTGTGTCTACCTCACAAGCTTCACGGGTTTTCGATGCCAAAAGCAGGTCATCGATATATTGGACTAGTACTGAGTTTTCAGGCATTTCTAGACTCTCCAAAGACTTTTTCAATAGCTGATTAAATATTGAGGGGCTTTCTGTATACCCCTGTGGAACTCAGCCCCACGCCAAAATACGCTCACCGAAACGAAATGCAAAAATTTGCTGACTGTCATGGTGCAATGGGATGGAAAAGAAAGCATGGCACAGCTCTATCACTGTAGATCATTCTGCGTCATGAGGGATCTGATATAGAATCACAGATGGATTTGGTACACTGGGACAACATGGTACAACAATTTTGTTTATCTTTCTCAGATCTTGTACTATCCTGAACTTCCCACTAGGCTTTTTCAGTCCCATTATTGGTGAATTACATGGGCTACTCATTATTTCTCTCAAAATTCCTTGTTTTATCATTTTTTCAATCACAGGAGTAATTCCTTCGATTATTTCAGGTGTCAATGTATATTGTGGGACATTTGGGTAACATACTCCTTCTTTTACAGTTATTTTTACTGGATCTACATTCCTCATCAATCCTACAACTTCTCCTGTGAAATCCCACACTTCTGCTTTAACAGATTGTTTTAATTCTTTTGGTAATTCATCAGGGTTAAATACAGCATAGGTTCCTCTAACCTCTTTCTCTCTGTTTGCCATTGTCATTTTATACAGCACGTCCTCATCTGGTGTTTCAAAGGCTATTCCATCTGGAGAACAAAATATGGTGCAGTTCATCTTGCACAATAAATCTCTACCTAACAAGTTCACAGGACTGGTATCGCACACTACGAACCGGTGCATTTCAGAAAATTTCCCTATACTAACTTTCACTGGTTCTGTAAGTTAAGTTTTAATCTGTCTGTTGAATACACCAACTACTTGGATCGTTTCATCCGAGAGAGGAAGATTCTTGACATCAGCTGATCTGACAGTTGATCGAGTAGCACCAGTATCAACTAGGAAAGTAATATTTTCATTATTAACTTTTCCATCTACAAATGGGTCTGTCTGGTCTACTTCTAGAGTTGCGCCAAGTACGCACTCTTCTTCCTCCCTTCGGCACCGTCAATAACCCTCTTCTGAATCGCTTTCATCGCGTTGCAGCCAATACTGCGAAGCAGCGCTAGCGTGTTGCGGCTTATTTACCTGTTCTTCGTTGTAGAATCCATTCTCCTTACTATACTTCTGGCAATTTTTGTTCTGTGGAAAAGGTGGTTTTGGCACCTGATTCTGTTGTGTTACACCCTGCTGTTGTTGTTGCTGTTGACCACTCACCTCATTCTGCACCTGTGGATTCAATGATGGATTTTCATCGTTAGTACTTGGAGGAAATTTACACTGAGATTTCCAATGCCCTATCCTACCGCAATTATGACAGGGAAATTTCTTTTTAGCTTCCTCAATATTCCCTTTATTAAAGGCTAAAATTAACCTCTCATAATAGGCATGTACTGACTCTTTGCTTTCCTGATGTGTTCTGTCAATTTTTACCCAGTCTGTCTCTTTTGGGGGTACCTTGTTTTTCAAAAATGCCATAACCTGTTCATATTTCTTCATTACCTCGGGGTCTGGAGCTCCTGTCTTTGGATCCCTTGGGTATTCCTGTGTCGGCCAATCTATTACTATTTTACATTCTGTCCATAGATCTGCTGGTACTATTATGACAAACAAGCTATTCAGATCAATCCACAATACTTTGGATAGTTTCACAAATCTGTCCACCTGTCTATACCACTCGACGGGTTTTTCACGCAGTCGAGGGAAGTCATTCGTAAATGACAAAATATCCTGTCTAGTCCATGGGACATGTACATATCCTCCTCCTGGAATCTCTCTCATAGGTCATTCTGTCACAACCTTCTCTTTCTCTCTCACAGGGTAAGCTGAAAACGTTTTGTCTGAAACTTCGTCTCGTTTACGATACCATCTGCTTTTCCATTTGTCCAGATCTCTCCATTTTCTCAACAAAATAATTATTTCTTTAATCTGACCTATTCGTCCTGTGGTATTCATGTTTTCAATGTCTTTTTCGGTGAAATCTACTCAATAGGGTTTCTGTAGTGCTTTTACCTTTTCAATATCAATACCCATTTCATTTGCCACTTCTTCTAATCTTTCATGAAGACTTTTTGCTCTCCATGTTACGCTTTTACACAGAAATAAAAACTCCTCATCTTGATAAGTTTTTAACTTTTCTGTCGGGATAGTTCCTACTATTAATTCTTCCAGTACCATTCGTAATTTGGCCACATCTATTGACTGGGATTCCTTGTCTTTCTTCTGTAAGCTTCTCAACCATTCACTCAATTCCTCTGTAGATGGTCCTACTGGCTTTTCTAAATTTCCTTGTCCAAAATCTTTTTGAGTTTTTGACATTGTCTCTATCATCGTCATACGCTTTTCTGCACCGTTTTGACCTAAAACTGGTTATTTGAAAAATTCGGTTCAATCATACTCAGAGTCTGTCTCCATGGATTCTCACTCTGACTCATTCTTGGTTGTTCAACCGGTTTACTACTTTTATAAGGGACTGTCAAACAATGTTCACTATCTTTCTGTTTATCAAAAATTGGCATTACTGGACCTATCGTTACTGGAACAGTTACCACTTCTAGGTTCTTAGTCAATTCTCTTATTTTCTCGGTTAATTCTAGGGTCGTTTTGGCTAGTTCTGCTGAATTTTCTCCATCTAATTTTCCTCCGGATTTCTTTTCCACCTCTCTAATGGAATTGTCTCTTCCCAAATCTTGGAACTCTGGTTCCGATTTTATGATTCGTACTATTTCTTTCATTGGGGCACTTGGGGTTAATATTTCTGGTTCTGGTCGATATGGAGGTGGATTCTTATAGAACATGTCATCAAGTACATCATCCTCTGATTCATTCATTCCATACCCTCTAGATTCCACATTATGCCTCTTTTCTACACATTTTCTTCCTTCATTCTCTCCTGCAGTTCTTATGGGAAAAAAAACCCTCAGTCATACTCGCATTCAGCCACCTTCTCATTCGATCATCATGCGTCTCATGTCCGTATGATCTGCCAAACAGGTACCTATATCCTCTACCGTTTCTCTGTCTTTCTCGGTCATGTATCTCGTCTTCCCACTCCCTCAAAGCCTCAAATTGTGTCGGTCTAGGTCTTGGTTCTAAATTCATCATTTTCTCTCTCAAATTTCTCAAAACAGCCAAATTAAATGAACCATGTTCTGGAAAAGCCAACACTCCGTCCTTCTCGGTATACTTGACCCAATTATCTAACCAAATACAAGTGTGATATCCATATTTCGCAACCATAAAGGATGCAGGGGTTTTCGGTGGAGGAAGTAACTGTCCTTCCCTAGTTACAATCGGTTTGTCCTTCTTAAACCACTTCTTAATTCTACCAAACCATGACTTTTTCTCCTTTTTTGGTGGATCGTAATACATTTTCCCTTCTTTCGTGTCTCACTAGTCTCTCCTTACGACTGTACCGCTTTTCTGTCCAATCGTAGCGCGACTCACACTAACGCACCAATCCGGAGCGTTTATGTCACTTTTACAAATCTCCAATCCCAGCGCGACTCTCACTAATGCACCAATAGGGAGCGTTTACGTCACCTTGTATTTCTCCACTCCTAGCGCGGCGCACACTAACGCACCAATCCAGAGCGTTTTACAGTTCTGACCAACTGTCCAATCCCAGCGCTGTCGTTCTGACGTCAGCAGCCGCTGCAGCAGCTCCTACTCCTGTCTACCCCTCCTTCACAAAATCCGCTCAGTAAGTTTTTATTTCAATTTCTACAATTCTGTTAGTAACAACATAAAAACGCCACCATTGTCCGCTTCGCTAACCAAGGAATAGCAATAGACCTTTCTCACAAGAATTCCGTCTTTCCCGAGAGCAGCACTTACCTCTGCCCTACTACGGAATCGTTACTTCCTTTGATAAAGTAGCACATCCCTCTACCTTACCCTTCTGACAAGCATTAGCTAACCGTTTCTCCAGAATTAAGACACATAGTTGGAGACCCAATGCTCCTGAGAAATAAAACTAGAGTTTCACAATTAACCCGAATGCATTTACATTCACGCACTTTCACACATGAAAGAGTAGTACATTCACACAGAATCCTGTCTTTCCTGAGAACAGCGAACAGTCTGTCCTACTACAGAATTATGACATACGTTAACAAAGCAGCGCTTCCCTCTCCTTTGTCCTTCTAACAAGCTCAGAGAATACCTATTACCTTTCCATTGATAAGCGTTATCGGAATGCCATTTGAATCCCTGGTACCTAAGACCAAAATTTCACAGGTAACCTTCGCTATCATACACACTTCTCTCACACAGAAAATGTCTCTAATGGCAACACACGGAGATGTCACCGAATCGAACCCAGACAATGCGTCGTGCAACTTCAATCGTCACACGTTTCCCCTGTGTGCCTACAGGGTAACAACAATTCCGTCTTTCCCGAGAACAGCGCTTACCTCTGCTCTACTACGGAACCATTACAAACTTCCGACTTCCTACATCCCAGAAGCCGTGTAAACAACATAAAACTCAACATGACTCACATAGAGTGTTAGTACATAACCCAATATCAATAACCAATAATCAATAAGCTATTTACAAGCAATAATCACCAAACCAAAACAATAAAAACCATAACTCTGCTACCAGAAAAACTGTTGCAGCGTGGAACATCAAATTCCCCCTTCGTCACAGACCAAATACCTCAACAGCAAATTCACTCAAATACATTCATTGGTGGGGCCCATAACACCAATACTCACACTCCGTTGATCTGCTTCCCTAGAGGAATAAGCTTCCAAACGCTGACATGAAAGGAATACCTTTACCTTACTCTAAATACGTTGACTTTCAATCCTAAAATATTCCCCTCATAAGTCAATGAATCATTTAGTTGTTTGTAGGTTTAGTGTCACAATCATTTATCTACTCTTTAAATACTAAACTAAATTATCTTCTTTAAATAATCAACACAACACATTTGTCAATTAATCAAATATTCTGTATCTAAGAAATATTGCAAAATCGTTAGAAATCATCATCAGCATTGCAGAACATCATATTTACCTAATCTGGCTAAAAGTCGTCCTCTAAGTCAGTCAGGTTGTGGAAGAATCTTTATTCAGCAAAGTTAGGCCGCAATTCAGTCTCTCAAAAATTCAGGATAACAGCTGTCCAGCAGTGTCACTGTCCTCTCCGTCAGCATAACGTCAGGAAATCGAGTACGTCAAAGAAGAGCGAGTATTTTTAGTTCAATTCCCTACCTACTTTTATAATGAAAATAATGTCAAAAAGTATCAAGATCGGGGTTTTGGAAAGTCCTGATTGGTCGACTTGGGGTCGCGGGGTAAAGTTCTCATGATGTCTGTATAATGAACTCATCGCACTTGCTGGTTCCGGTTTTTAAATTGTCCATTGTCTTGTTGCTGGCGAAGTTCCCGGAGAGACCTTGAAGGGTACATGTTCTCCCGGGGTCAGAACTAGGCCACTGCTGCTGGCGGTGACGCCTGCGCACTTCACCCAGAACCTCGTGTTGTCAGGGGCAGTCACGTTCAACGTCTCGTTCAGCCATCTTGTCTAGGCTGAAATGGGCAACTTAAGCAAAAGAAACACAAACACGTAATGAAAACATAGAAATGGGTAATAAAATGTTGTCCCTTCGCTAGTACCCATATATGTGAGTAATTATCTAGCAAAAACAAACACTCAAAGTGGTTTATACTCACTTAATAAAGCACAAATCACAAATACATCACCAAAGCAACATATATCATGCAATATTCTAATTTTCTACTATTAGTATGCGTTCACAAGTTAGTTTACAATTAATATAGCCCTGCAAAGTGCAATTCCCACGTGTAATTCTTTTGTTAATATGATTGATAAGTATTTCACTGCAAATCAATTAATAGGATTACTATTAGTTAATTATTCAGATTAATATAAACATGCAGAATGGGGGGGTATACAAAATTTTGTACTACCCGCACCAGCACTAACAATTTGTAAAACAGTATTACTGAATAGCCAATTAAATGTCTCATGGCTATTTCCTAGACAATTTAGACAGACTCAAAAAAATGTGAGAAAAAGAGAGAGAAAACATACATTTGCCTACCCTTAATTTGTAGAGGAGCTAGCCTCCTTCCCATATTTCGACAGTAGGAATACCTGAAACAGGTTTTACTTCTGTCGACACTATCAACTTCTATCTGTGGCAGCTGAGCACAAATACACTTGTAGGCGGTAAATAGCACATGTAGCTAGCTAAAAAACATGAATACCCAATCACCAATTCCTTTAGCAAATGTACAAGTGTAACATGAGGGCACATGAATTCAAACTAAATCCCATTGCCTCCTTAACTCAGTCCTAAATGCATTAGTGCTATATACATGGCATAGCCATTCTCTTAATCAGAGTTCACATATACCATTATATTTCCCTCTGTTCATATGAGTGCACAAAAACTTGCTTTTGCCAAAAAAAGTAAGAAAAACTTCTCTTTCTCTCCCTGCCCTGCCATCTCGTCTTTCAAAAAGTTTCAGAGGTCGAAATGTCAAAGCAAACCTTGCTCTGAGCCCAGCTAGGTTTCTAAATGTAGAACTCGACCTTTAACCCTTTACCAGCTGTCCCATTTTGTGTGCAAGGTTTTCCATGCGGTTTTTCAATTCAAAGTGACTATGAAGAATCACAGCTGAAAGGCAGTCCTGTTATTCCTGTTTTCCAGTAAGTTAGAGGTAAGAGAATGACTTCTGCTGGGTTTTTATATTTATTTATATTTGTAAGCAGTTTGCGGTATGCTTGTCTAGCAGTATAGTGGTCAGCTACTTGTGTTATACTTAAATGTGTGCATTTGCTGAAGCCTAAGAGCAGTTTGAAAGCTGCAGAACTGCTTTTAAATAGTGAATTTTGCCCAATTTCGACTTTGGTGTTTGGGGTACTTAAAAATGAATATCCTACAATGTTTTGGCATATTAGTCATCCCCAGAATGTCCTCTACATATCCCAGAGATGGGGGATCAGAAATGTATAAGGTACACCCTTATAAAAATGAGTTTTTGTATGCCTGGGTAAAGTGACATTTTCCATATTAGTTTCCCCATTGCTTTAAAAAGCTGCTTAAATTCAATTTTAATGCTAGGAGTTCACAGTATTATTATTAGGCAGTATAAAGATTAAAAAACAAATTTAATGCACTTATCTTTAATAACATTTTTTATATAATCAAAATTCCCCTTTTTATTATTATTTTTTTAATAACTCCAACCTTTTTTATGGTTGCACATATGAAAATCAAGCGTCATTCCTTTCCTATCATATTTAAAACACATTCATTTATAACCCTAAGCACAGAAGCCTTACTTGAAATATGAAAAAATCTGCGCCACTTTTTAAAGGACATTAAGAAAGGAAATTCCTTCTTATCTTTTCTCTGTTATACAAAATAGTGAAACTGTATTTCTAACTTTTAAAACAGCAGTCTCTAATGGAGGCCTTTATACCAGGTTTACACTGACTTAAAATCTAGGTGACTCAGCATTTTCCCCTCTGTAGCTTGCAGTCATAAATAGCCATGTGCGATTGACACAGCTGTTACTTGTGATCAGCAGGCGTCGAATCCTCACGCCTTTCAAGCCAGCACAAATCTATCATTCTGTAATGTGTGTTTAGTTCAACAACAACCAACTCACTCAGATAATGTGAATGCCTTTAATAGTCCAAATTATTGTAAAGCCCACAATTTCGTTTTTTTCTTCCTTTCTATGAGGCCTATTTTATTCCTAGTGATTGTGAATTCTAATTTTATCTTTAGCATTGTGGCAATTTGCACACATGTGTAGTGTCTTACTCTGTCAATTTTAATGATAGCGTGCAGCTATTTAGCATATATTACGTAATTCATTGCTGGATTATTTTAAAATATATTTTATTTTAATGATATTTTGCATAACAGAATGATGACAAAAAAAGCACATTGAGCTCATTCCAGACATTTTCAGAAGAGGGTCTTACACTCAGAACACACAATAGAGTGCGCTGAAGGCTAGCCATTCTTACACAAAGAGCGCAATTGCTACTTACTCACACAAGTACCACCAATGACAAACCACATAGACATTTAAACACACAATTAACCCACAAATCAACATTTAGGACAGAAACAAAAGACAGCCCACAGACTGTACTGAAACCAAACCATTTGTAAATGTTAATTGTAAGTCATATTTACAAGAAAGTCTCTCAAAAGTAGTTAAAAAACAGCCCAAAAGACTGTTCCATTTGCAAGAAGCCAAAATACACCAAATTTGCTAGTTTTGGCTGGCAGAACACCAAAAATCGCTCTGCATATCACCACTTATGAATGTTACTAAGTGCACAGACCAGGATCGTTTTTTATGTACATATTTAGTTCCTTGGGGTACTAGTCACCAAGGAAGAAATACATTTTTATACCTAAACCTATTTAGGTATCCCCCTCTAGGGTAGCCGGCTAATGCCGTACAAGTTCCATAATGGTACCTCCAAGAAAGCAACGCATTCTACGATGTGTGCTAAGAACAGGCATGCCAAGAATATTGCAGCATATACATTATTATACACAAAGGAGCACTTAACTCAAAGTGTGCCGTTCAAGTTTTCAAAAGTTTCTCATTACCTGCCTACATAAATTGCAATTTATATATTTCCAAATTCCAAATATTGGCCAATTTCCATACAATTCCAAAAAGCGTCGCAACAAACGACCTTACCAAGCACAAAACTCTCCAACCTCTCAATGCCAAGTTCTGAGTGACCTAACGGTCGTTTTTAGAATACTCACGCCAAAAAGGTTCTCAGTCAGGAGTGGTAAACATTTGGAGGAGTCAAATCAGGAAGACCAGAAAAATATACTGGGCTGCAGAGACAGAGAATCTCAGTGCGGGGTACCCCTTAATAGAGACCTGTCCTGTCCTCCTCAGTAGATTCCTGTCTCCCAACAAGACCACTCCCTTGGATAGCCACTTCTCTGATGAGGTCCACGTTGAGCGCCAATTGAAGAAATCAAAACCTTCTCAGGGGTTTCACTGATACACCTGGTCCTTTTAAACCAACAAAGAAGAGATTGGCACAGAAGCTGTAATATAAAAAACAATGCATTTATTAAACCTCACATGAGGGAGATTGCGTCACACAGTACCCTCAAGTCACTGTAGGAGGCATTCTAAGGAGTAGAGAACAGGAGCCTTATATACCCACACAGGGGCCCAAAAAAGGCGGTACAAGTACACATGAGATGAGTTACACACATAGATGGTCATACAGGAAATGCACAGTCAACAAGTAGGAGGAGTAATGAGTTGCTGACATCAGTTAGAACAGCCTGACAGTTCTATACTAGGAGCAGGTGCATTCTACTAGCTAGGCCCTTCTGAGCATGTGTGAGGTTTTGGAAGAGGGAGAAAGCAAATGGCTAACATATAGCTAACTAAAATGGCTGCCAAGTACAAAATGGCTTTCAACTCATGCAAACAGATTCCTGAAATCTTTAACAGCAGCTAAAAACAAAGTGAAGGGCAAAAGTGACTACGGCTGTTTAGCCAAAACTACAGGATTTGTATTGTAAGCAAGAGTGCAGATAAGGAGCTGACTACTATATGACTGCCAATGGTATCTGTGGTTTGACTGGAAGGAGTATAGGAAAGAGTGGCAATAGATTATATGGGTCCCATTTAAGGAGTAGAAAACGGACCACATTGTCCTTTGGTGATTGCTAGATCTAGTATCCTTGTTGTAGATTTCCCTGGCTTTTTGCCTTCAGACCTCCTGTTTTGCTGACTTCATTTTTGCAGGCTTTAGGACTCTGGACACTTTACCACTGATAATCAGTGCTAAAGTGCATGCGTTCTCTGCATGAACACGAGGGAGACCATGTGGCGTGATGGCCAGAGCTGCCGACTTTGGAGCTAGTGATCCAGATTTGAATCCCGACATCCTGTGATTCAAATCACTTAATCTCCCTGTGCCTATGGACAGGCCCTGGATACCCTCCTGGGTGATTAGCCATGCTTTACAAATCTGAGTATTAATATTTATGGTAACAGTGGGTTATCCACAATCGGCATATTTAATTTACTTATAAATTCTCTCTGCCACTCTGTTGGACTGCTACTCTGCTGGAATTCTGCTTTGCTGTCTGACCTGCCGCCTGCTGCCCTCCTTTTCCTGGTAGCGAGATGGACTGGACCTGCATCTCTCCAATTCAGAACCAAAGTGACTCCTAGAGCTTGCTGGCTTGCCTCCTGTTTTGAAGTCTCAGGAACATCAAGACTTCCAACTCACCCTTCTACAGCACCTGGACACGGCCACCTGAGAGTTTTGCCCTGCCAAGTGGTGCCAACCTAGGGGCCGATTACGATTTGCGGATGGACTGGAGTCCGTCTGCCATCGTGGTGGTGACCGGGACCATCCGCAATAAATGCGGCAGTTCCGCACACCAAATTAGGATGCGACCGCCACCATGGCAGTTGCATTTTGCATTTTAACATTGCTGCGGGTGCTGCTGACAGGAGCACCCGCTGCAATGTTAAAATAGCATGTTGTGCATTTCACTGCACTATGTGGCAGGCACCACACGGTACCTGCCACTTGGTGCAGTGAAATGCAGGGGGGTACCATGGGTACCCCCCAGTACACCCACACCTCCCCGCAACACAAGAGGGGCCCACAACAGGCCCCCGAAACCCATGTCCACCAGCCTTTCAATGGCGGCTTACCCGCCATGGAAAGGCTGGCTGGAGACAGCATCCTAATTTGGCGGACGGTGCCTGCTAGGCATCCCCAGCATTTCATGGATGCAGACCCCTCTGCCAGGCAATCAGAACAATTGCCTGTGGCAGTTCCGTGGCGGATGGTCTTTGCGTCTGCCAAGGTCTGAAAGCAATTCCCCCCGCCATCGTAATGTGGAGGGGGGAAAATCCTGGTCCGATTGCGGAAGGATCGCCACGGCATGGCTGGCAGTGGCGGTTCTTCCGCAATCATAATCGGCCCCCTAGTCCTGGAGCCTAGGACTCAGGCATAAAGTGCTGCTCCAGTAGAAATCACAAGGATCATCAATGACGCATTGCCACCTCTGTTCCTCGCAACTCGTCCTTGATGTTGACGCAAACAAGGTACTTCGCAGTGGGCACTGTATCCGACTCATACTCCATTGTAGTCGACCTGAAGTTTTGGATTTGGCCCAGTCTAGCATGACCAGATAGCCTCGGTGGGTGCTTTTAAGCACTACATTTCAGTTTATTCTTTAAAAACTCATAACTCAGAAAGGTGTGCCTAAGCTGATTCTCACAGGTAATGGTAATGGTAATGGTGTGTAATTTAGTTCAAGTGAAATGAAAGAATTTTTAAAGAAGAGTGGCATTAAATATTAAATAAGAATATTTTATCATACGCAAAGAAATGGTGCAGTTGGGAAGGCAAATCGGCTAGTTAGTGAGTATATCCAATTGACAATATAAAGGAACATTCTTGTTGCAGAGGTGCTAAGAGCTATTTGCCGGGCCTATGGTTTAACATGCCAATCTGCGATGGATGTTAAACCATTTGAAGCATTAAACGAGTGCAATGGTAGTACAGTGGCACAAATAAGTTGGCCGAAGCATGGAAGTGGCAAAGAAAAGAGTAACAATTGCTCTGATCGAGCAGTTGAAGAATAAAGCCAAGGCTAAGGCCAGATACGATGCATTGCATAGTGCATTGCATTGTGCCAAAGAAAGAGAAATCATTTTTTTTACTTTCCACTGAATAAACTTAAGATCAGAAAAATGAGGAGAAAAGATGTAAGAAGTGTGGTTTGTTGGCAGTAGATGATTTGCATATGTGTTTCAGCTCTCCAAAGTTGCAACATTATTGACATGATGTGTGTAAGTCATTATCTAAGATTCTCATGCTGATAATTGAAGTGAACCCAACACCTGTAGTTTTTTGCATATTGAGCGAAGATGTACAATTTGTTTTTATCCTATGCTACTAGCAAGAAGACACATATTTATTAAATGTCCCCAGACAATGGCTCTAACACACTCAAATTGGTTGAAACTTGTAAAGTGGATGTATATATATGCAATGTTCAGAGAGGCAGAAAGTACAATTTTGGTATTTGTGTCAAAGTTGGTTTACTGATTCTACAATTGTTGTATGCTGAAGTCTGATAATTACATCTAATTGGACATTTGAAATATGGGGAACTCCCCACCCAGTGGCGTCACAGACAAGTGTAATACAGCTTTCATAACTCTAATTTAGCAGAAAGGAGTTGTGCAGTGGATGAATTATCTTCCATAGAAGAATGCCAAGGTAGCCGCAAAGGACAAACTGAGAAGTTGTATGTTGTACGAAGGCTACTGGGAAAATGAGTGATCGCCACTTGAGGCCAGAGGGAGAATTGAAGCATTACTTTGGCGCATATGGGAGAATGAAAAATTTCCTAGTGAGCAGTGAGCATGACGGAAAGTTTCAATTCTATTAAGGACACGGAGGCGAGGATTATGCTGTAACTTTCTTTATTCCTCCTTCCAGCAGTTGTTAACTTTTTTTAACTTTATAACAAAAAACTAGCACTCCCATGGTGCTTCAGTAAGGTCATGCACAGTCCACCAATAGGCAGTCTCCACTATCCCCGAGGGCATGTACTTCCTTTGCCAACTCCTCTTTCTTGACTTTGAACACGGAATCCTCGTGTCTTGGTAGTCATTGTTGGAACCTTTAGAACCTGGAACAGATCAACAACAAAAACCCATGACTCTGATCACAAGACCATTGAAAGCAATCTCAACTTTATTCTTTAACATAATTTGAAAACATCTCAATACAAATAAGAGCAGACTCCGTCTTCGCTAACTACATTGCAAATAACTTTAAAGCATATACATATACCATATGGCAGACCTTCACCCTTACGGGCACATTTCTTTAAAAATACTGGGTGGGAAAAGGGAAACCTTCAGAGCCCTGGGCTGGAATAATCATTGCCTCCGTGTCCTTAATAGAATTGAAACTTTCCGTCATGCTTACTAGGAAAGTTTTTATTCTATGTCAGGACCGGAGGCGAGGATTATGCTCGTTCAAAGCTTATCCACCACCAGCGACGCCATGTCCACAACTGGCTTAAATTAGAACTTCTTGAACATCAAGTCCGATGACCAGTCTGCAGCATTCAAAATATCTTCCAACCTGGCCCCCTGGGAGAAACCTTTTGAAGCCATGGCTCCTCGAACCGAATGGGCACCAAATTGTAAGATGTTTATGCTTGCCTCTTGCATCACCCATCGGATCCAGTGGGCTATAGTTGGTGGCGTAATCGCTTTGAAGGGCTTCCTTAAGGAAATCAACAATTGGTGCTCCCCAGGGGGGCGGGTCTCTTCCATCATACCCTCATATTCTTTGAGACATCATACCACACACAGCTTGGGGGACCTATCAAAGGCTGGATAAGATATCACTGTGGAGTCCGACTTAGTCATGCATACAATATGGAAAGCAACTCCCTGTGGAGTGAAAATTCGTCCTGAAATGTCTAGTGCCCTAACATCCGACACTCATCGGCAAGAAACCAGGCACAAAAGCATAGCCAACTTCGCCGATAGCTCTTTACGGGATAAGTACTTATTGGGCTGCCAAGATTGGAACAAGTGCAACACCTTATTAACGTCCCAGAGCGACGAATTTCTGGGTTCTGCCGGGAGCGAGAGGCGGATGCCTCTCATCAACTTGCAGACCATTGGGTGCTCCCCAACTGGTTGACCTTGGATTGGCGTATGGCCTGCTGAAATCGCCGACCTATAGGAGTTAGCCGTGCGGTATGCCAGTCCCTGGGCCACTAAGGACATCAAAAAGTTCAGAACTGCTACCACTTTGCACCCCATGGGATCCTGATCAATCCGAACACACCAACTGACCCATCGGACCAAGCTGATCTATATCTTTTATTCGTGCTGTCCGCCTACGCTGCTCCCAGCAGCTTTTGAGCCTCATTCGAAAGGCCAGAGACTCTCCAGCGATGCCTGAAATCTGCCAGGCAGCTAGTGGCATTCTCCCTTGCTGGACTAGCGGATGGGGATTGCCCTGGGGATCTCTCAGAAGGAGAGGTTTGCGGGGTAGAAGGATTGTAGAATCACAGGAAAGTTCCAGAAGAACTGGACACCACACTTGAGACCTCCAATAATTTGTGATCAACACCACCTTTGCCTGTTGTCTGCGGATATTTGTCGTGAGTCATATTATCATCGCGAACGGGGGAAATGCATACCCCGCTTCTGCCGACCAATTCTGGAGAAAAGCGTACGTAAGAGGGTCTGGCTTCCAGCTGAAGTATTTCGGTAGCTGGTGGTCTAACCGGGACGCAAAAAGATCTACTGAAAACGAGCCCCACTGGTCGTGTATTCTCTGAAAAGTCCATGGGTGCAGCTGCCACAAACTCATGTCCGACCAACTCCTGGAGCACCAATAAGCCACCGCGTTGGAAGCCCCCGGGAGCTATTCCGTCTTTATCGAGATCTTGTTGGAAAGGCAAAACGTCCAAAGGTCCTTGGCCAAATCAGCCAACGCCTTGGACTTCGTACCCCCTAGATGGTTGATGTAACGCACTGCTGAGATATTGCCCATCTTCAACAGCACACTGCAGGACACTTTGTCTTTTGTTCAGCACTGGATTGCAAAGGAGCTCGCCATCAACTCTAGGCAATGGATGTGGAGCTGGCCTTCGTTGACAGACCACTTTCCTTTTGTAAAGGAGTCCCCGCAACAGGCTCCCCAGCCCGACTTGCTGGCGCCCTGCCGTTCCAAGCTTCCATATGGTCTAGTCACCACCTCATCTCTATGCGGGCCTTCTCCGTAATGGAGACTTGGTCCGAGTATTGAAGGCTCTTGTGGAGGTGAGAGGCTTTCAAACGTTGGAGCGCCCTGTAATGGAGCGGCCCAGGGAAGATTGCTTGGCTCGAATAGGCGAGAAGACCCACCAACCGAGCTATCTGTCTCAGGGAAGTGGAGGAGCGAGCTAACATCCTCCTCAGTTCCATGCGGATCTTAGTAATCTTCCTCGCTGGAAGACTCAGAGTGCGGGCCACTGAATCAATGGTAAAGCCCAAGAATGTCACCTGTCTGGATGGGGTCATTAGAGACTTTTTGTCGTTTATCACGAAACCCAGATTCTGGAGTAGATCCACTGTTTTCCGCAAACGGCTCGAGAGGCGCAAAGGACATTGCTCTAAGAGCAAGATATCGTCCAAATTAGTGATGAGACACAAACTCCTGGCTCATAGTGACTCCACAACCGGTTTGAGAACCTTAATGAAACACCACAGGGCCGATGAGAGGCCGAAGGGAAGAGTGGCAAACTCATAAACCTGCATTCTCCATTGAAACTGCAGGAAACATCTGTGCGGGGAAAAAACGTGTACCGCTAAGTACACGTCCTTCAGGTCCAGCCGGACCATCCAATCGTTAGGTTGCAGGAGGTCCCGCAACCGATGTATTCCTTCCATCTTGAAGTGGCGGTATACCAGCCACTGGTTGAATTCTTTCAGGTTTATTACAGGTCGCTGCCCACCGTCCGTCTTGTCTACAAGGAAAATGTTGCTGAGAAAACCTTTGGGGAGCAAACAGAAAGACACAATAGCTCCTTTTCGCAACAGGTCCTCCACTTCCTTGTCTATTAGCGAGGCTTGGTCCTGTGTGAAAACCAGCGGCATGGGACGGATGTCCTGAACGAGAGTTCCGTAAAACTCTATCTGGAAACCTTTGATGATTTGAAGTACCCAAGCGTCTGAGGTAATGGACCTCCAATTTTCTTCGAAAAACGCCAACCTCCCCTCCACCTTGAGATGGTGAAAAGGAGAAAGGCTCACCTGATGTGGCCAAGGGCTGGCCTCTGGCTGCTCCTCTACCTCCGGGGCCTCTGTAGCCTCTTCGGGATTGGAAGAATTCTTACTTGCCTGAGTCTGTGGCTTTCTTGCGCCCTTGGAGGGCCTTGTGTGTAAAAACGGCCAGTCGGGCGCCTTCTGCCATGACCTGCCCTGACAAAAACTCTAGGGTGGGAGACCTTTTTTATTGATGACTGCGCCTTATCTAAGAACGTAAACATGGAGACGAATTTTGTCAACTCTTTGATGAATGGGTCTCCAAAGAGTCCGACCTGCGATATCGTGCCCGCCTCCAAAGAGGCCAGGTCCCCAAGCTTGGGATCCACCTTAAGAAGAAAAGAGCGCTGCCTCTCTGTAGAGAGGGCGCAGTTAGCATTTGCCAAAAAAACTATCACACGCTGTGCCCAATTGGAAATCCTCTCCGGGGACAAAGGGATATCTGTCAGTTTGGCCTCTTCCACCAATTCTTATATTTTAGTGATGGGTCCTGTTATGTCTAGGAGCTTATCCTGGCAGGATTTCCAGGATCTATCAATCCCCTTCTTTGGGTCCCTCACATACTTTTGTAAAAAGATGGCCATCTTTGGGTAGACCTCGGGCATGGTTGCTACTTTGCCTGGAAGGCCAGGGCTAAGGTACTCTGCTCTGAGGCAAGCCCATACCTCCTTTCAAGAGGTTTCCGCAGCCTTCCAGCAATGAACACAGAGACCTTTGGAGAGGGTGTCCACTCTGAGGATCGTGGGTGAATCAAATCCTCCGGTACCAACATGTCGGAAAGGTCCTCCGTTTTTTTGGGTGCGCCTGAGGGTGACACTATGGGGTGCCAGGGCCTAGATGGGACTGCCTCCTCTGCCAAGTCCCCTAAGGACTCTTCTTCCTCATCTTGACCAAACTCTGGGATGTCTGGGGTGGTATCCTGCCCTCCTACCACTGGCCTTGCTGAGAAGGCTTTCTTCAACCGTTCAAATGCACCTACATCCATGTTTGAGGCGCTTTTGCGCTTCTCAGCTTTTTGGGGTCTATCTGCTTGGATAGCATAAGCTATCTGCATTATGCGGCGCTAAAAAGGTCTCATATGCTCTGCCACTGCTTGATGAATGGGTGCATCACCTGCATCACAAAATTCGTCATCGAGGAGAAGAACCTGCATGGATTCTTCCTCTGCCTATTCCTCCTTCATGACTGAGGGAAAAAAATAAGGCAGTAAGGTGGCTGGGACAAAAAAATATATGTATTAACCCCTTTTGTCTTTCAAAAACGCTCTGAGCGCTAACAGGCAATTAGCAGAATCTTTGGCAGTATTTTGAGAGTGAGGGATCACTGAATAATTTTTGTGCCGCCAAGTGGCCAGCCGGAATACTCCAGAAGGGGGCAACTCACCCTTAGTCTGTCAGGTGTCACAATAGTCTGGGCCTCTCCGCTCCACAGCCTTCTAGCACTGACAGTGCCTCTTGCGCCTCACGGCATGTATACAGACCCGCAATGATGCGAGCGTCAAGCTGTGAGCACATCGGCACAGAACCACACACCGGTGGGCGTCAGGGCTTCCAGACATCTCAGGCATTTGGCGTGCATCAGGAATAAACGCTGGCTCCGTGACTAAACTCGCCGATCCCATCACACAGAGCAGCTGGGATCAACGTGTTTAGCCAGGTGCCCCCGCAGTCCCAACGCGCACTGCATCGCTTGCCTGGCTTTAAGGGTGCCGCTAGCAGAGCTTCCGACAGTGCTACTGCGGCCCTGGTAACCAACAAAGAAGGGAAGAAAATACCCTAATGAAGCACCCTCACAACTGAACAGTAAGAGATGCCACCGAGTAACAATCAACACAATATGCCAAACCACGTTATCCCCCACACGCTAGGCAGAAGGGGAACGATCACTTCAAGCGCTGCATTATTTTCAAAAGCGCGCACAACAACTATCTAAAACATTATTATTATTATTATTATTAGCACTTATAGAGCGCAACAGCTACCTCCAACGGAGGTGTCCCGGCGCTAGCATCCATCCAGTGAGGGAGGACAGAGAGAGAGGCAAAAGGACGAGGTTATCTCTAAGGAAGGCCAAACAGCCAGGTTTTAAGGGCCTTCCTAAAAGGCAATTCCACACTTATCTGCCGAAGGTCATTGGGCAGTGTGTTCCATAACATCGCTGTTTTCACGGAAAAAGCACGGCCACCCGTCCTTGCCTTCTTAAAGCATGGAGTGACCAGGAAGTTACGATTGTTGGATCTGAGTGTTCTAGCGTTCTGGTATTTCTGGAGCCTTCGCTTCAGGTAAAGAGGGCCTACCCCTCTTAAAGCTTTATGAGCTAAAACCAGAACCTTGAACATGACTCTTTTCCTTACAGGAAGCCAATGCAGACTGCACAGATGGGGAGAACTGTGATAGCATAGGGGCACATTTCTGATGAGCCTAGCTGCAGCATTCTTAATCCGCTGAAGTCGCCTCATTAGATAGTCAGGGAGGCCAATGAAGAGGCTATTGGCGTAGTCAAGCTGAGAAGTAATGAGAGCATAGACCACCAATTTCCTACAATCCATGGGGAGGAAGTGAAGACATCTACGCAATGCCTTCAATTTCCAAAAACATTGAGAGGAAATGTGCGTTATTTGGGCCTTGCCTGTCAGTTGGGAGTCAAACCTAAAACCCAGATTCCTTGCCGAATTAGCCGGAATCGGGGGAGGATTTAATTCTCCCATAATTTTCCTCACAACCCTGACGAGTAAAGGAAAAAGTGACTTAAATGCTGGCAGCAGGAAAGAAAGAGGAGTTGGCACAGGAAGCACACGTCCTCGGGGATAGTGGAGACTGCCTATTGGTGGACTGTGCATGACCTCACTGAAGCACCATGTGAGTGCTAGTTTTTGTTATAAAAGTTGAAAAAGCTAAAGACTGCTGGAAGGAGGAATAAAGAAAGTTACAGCATACTACTTGCCTCCGGTCCTGACATAGAATTCATCCTGAAAATCTGAACTATTTATATTTTATTTAAATATCTAAAAGTAATCTGATAAAAAATTATCGCATCCTGAATTGTAATTACTTAATTATTACAATTCAGTAATTATCATAATTACTTAAAGCACATTGTTGAAGCAGGTCACTATCTGGAAGACTGATAAAATATACAGGCTCCACCAGTCTTGGGTCCCACTGTGCCACCGGTCTATCACTTTTTTAGATGCACCGGCAGCACAATGTGCCTGCCCATATTTACAAGGCCACGTAAAGTCACCCTGTGTGACTTGTCATGGCTTGGAAATATGGCCCCCTTTCAGCATTACTGTGCGTGAAAGGGGCATCCCAAGGGTGTTGCTATGAGTGTTCCCATACAACATGTATGGAACCTGACACATTCCCAGATTTAAAATGTTTTGTAAACTTGGGAATGCATCAGAATCCTACACCTCCCCAAGGGAGGCGTAGCAGTGGCGCAACAAGGAGAAATACTTTTATTTCTCCTAGTTTTTTGCTCTTTCTAGGTGTACTGGAGAATGCAGCACACATAGAAGGAGCAAATTGCCTTTAATGATTGTTTATGTGCAGGAAGTGGCCCCTTCCTGCACATAAACAATCATCCCTGCAATGCAGGCACCCTTGCACCATGGCACAAGGGTGTCTGCATTGGCGCGCAGCTGCTGTTTGTGCACCAGCACAAGGGAGAAGGACAGGAATGCGCCATAACTGCTAGATAAGGTGCAATCCAACCATTTTATTTTTCCACACAGCAGCACAGCAAGAAGGCTTGCTTCGCTGCTGTGCGCCAAAATATAATAAATGAGGCCCACAGTCTCTTAACATTAAATAGCTTCCATTTGAAAGCACAGTGATGAAGGGGAGAATCGAAGTGGCTGGTATGCCTTTTAGATAACAGGCCAAATTCTCTGCTGAAGCATTGCATGCTCCATGAATGGTAACGTGTTTACAGACAAGTGCGTGAGTGACCAACAGAAGACTTGCTTTCCTTTCCAGTAAGAAATACCTCTTTCTCAGACTGCTCACATCGATAAGGGAATAGGAGTGACCATAACTCTGGAGTAAAGCGCCCTTCAAGGGCTTCATATCTACCCACCCGGAAATGTTTCATGCAAGCTGTGAACTGGAATGCAGAAATTGGCAAAGATATTATGCCACATATCAGCCACACTGCCGACGGTGTTTCTGCTATTGTGAATGGGAGCTGTGCTAACCGCTCAAGGTGTAACATTGTGTAAGTGGTGTCTTTAGTGGTCATGAGCCGTTGTTTGTGTGTCAGATTGAAAGGTAAGAATAGCTGTGTAGAATTAAGGTAACGCCATGGCACGAGACCACTTTTGAGAACCTGAAGTGTCCAGCTAAACTGCATGATGGATCTAATCTGACTTTGCCCATGGTATAAAGAATGCAAAAACAACAGTTGACGGACAGAATGCAGAACAATGTCATACATTCACCCCAGTACAGAGATCTGGGCCTAAATCCATCGTTTTTTTGCTCACCATGCCGTCCAGCTTGAACCCAGCCATATGCAAATCAGGCTTGACCCTGTGCCTCATGGGAACAGTCCAGCCCGAACTGCCAAGCCAGGTCCTCCCTAGACTGGAAACAAGCATCCTAGGACCGGTTTCGGGTTTTCAACCCTCATCAGTCAGGATAGCTTGACTTCCAGTGGCATGGAGAGCACGGGACCCACGTCTGGGCATACCCTTCCCACTCAGGGTGACAAATGCAAAAACAACAGTTGATGGACAGAATGCAGAACAATGTCATACATTCACCCCAGTACTGAGATCTGGGCCTAAATCCATCGTTTTTTTGCTCACCATGCCGTTCCAGTTTGAACCCAGCCATATGCAAATCAGTCTTGACCCTGTGCCTCATGGGAACAGTTCAGCCCGAACTGCCAAGCCAGGTCCTCCCTGGACTGGAAACAAGCATCCTAGGACCGGTTTCAACCCTCATCAGCCAGGATAGCTTGACTTCCAGTGGCATGGAGAGCACAGGACCCACGTCTGGGCATACCCTTCCCACTGGGGTGACAAATGCAAAAATAACAGTTGATGGACAGAATGCAGAACAATGTCATACATTCACCCCAGTACAGAGATCTGGGCCTAAATCCATCGTTTTTTTGCTCACCATGCCGTTCCAGTTTGTTTACCGTAACACATGGTATAAAAATGACACATCACTGTGCATAATACAGTTGACACAATGTTATTCAAATAATACATTTGAGAAGACAACATATTGATACTATTATCAACAACAGTAAGTACTTTATCCAATTTACCTTGATCAATTTGTCGCAGATGTGCAGCAGTTTCCATTTGTGATAATTTCCAAATTTCATTATATGTGGTATAAATAAACCTTTTTGAATGCAGAGACTTAGAACCCAATAGAAAGTCAGATAGGTCCATGTCTTCCAAAAGGAGAGAAAGATGTTGTTTTACTGGAGGCAGTGTGGAATGGTCCAACCATTGTTGGCACACTGTCCTTGCCGAATAGGTGGTAACAATACCTGAGTGTTGGGAATAAGAATAATTAGAACATTGGAACGTTGGCAGCTCCATTGAAGACAATGGAGCGCTCCGGGCTAATACTGGCTGGTATAAGCCCGGAGCTCCAACATTCCAATGATTGTCTTTGTTCACAGCTCTGGCTGTGAACAAAGACTTCAGGGAGCCTGAGGGGATTTCAATCCCCTCGCGCTCCCTGAAGGGCTTTGTTTTGGTAGAACATTCTGCCCTCTAGTGGCAGAATGTTCTAATAGCCTTATAGCCCTTCGTAGCAGGGCTATACCGCTGTTAATGGCCCGCTGCTGTTGTTAAAGACCCTCGCCTTCGGCTCGGGCCTTTAACGCTGCAGCGGGCCATTAACAGCCGGTATAGCCCGCTACGGCGGGCTATAAGGCTATATGGGGGTTGGGTCTGCTTGCCTTAAACCCTAGGGTGGAATTAAAAACATTAGCATAACAACAATTTGTGTCCACTGGCTGCAAAAACCACCCATTTTCACCTGAAAGTGTGGAGTTAAATGTTCCATTCTGTAACATGCTATTGGGTCCCTCTTCAGTGTAATCTGTTAAGTGTTGCCAATTGTCATATTGGGCAATTTAAGAAATGTTTGGTGCATTCATGTCTTGAATTATTGCCAGTCCAAGACAAGTAGCTGCTGGACTGTATAATTCAGAAAAATAATTAGTGTGGGAGTTAAGGAGGCCCGGAATAAGGCGTCTGTCCCCCGAACGTGCCACAATTTGGTACCCCAAACGGATTTCAAGTCAATAGTATCCTTCCAATAATCATAGCCTTTCATGGCTTGATTTATATGGTGCAGCTGGTGCAGTGGCACCGGGCCAAAAGTTATCAGAACTCCTCTAAACACCTAATATTGCTATATTTTACAACTAAACAGATAGTCATAAGTGCAGTTATTTATGAAGCACTGGGGTCATGATTTCAATAGTGCAGCAGGTGTATTAGCACCGAGCCTAAAAGTTGTCAGAACTCCTCTAAACACATAATATTACTATATTTAACTACAACTACTAAACAGGCAGTCACAATTGCAGTTACCTTACAGTTAAAAGGGACTTGATTTGAATGGTCCAGCAGGTGCAATGATCTGCGGCCAAAAGCTCTAGGGACCCCACTAAACCCAGATTATTGGAACACTTGACTACTAAACAAGACAGTCAAAAGTGCATTACAGCAGACAATAGGGTCATGATTTGAATGGTGCATCAGGTGCTGTAGCACCAGGACTAAAAGCTCTAGGCACCCTACTAAACTCCCAACATTGCAATATTTTACTACTAAATAGGCAGTCACAAGTGCAGTTACCTTGCAGGCAAAAGGGTCATGGTTTGAATGATGCAGCACATGCAGTGGGCCCAAAGTCCTCTAAACACCTAGAGATGAAGCGCACAATGTAATTTGTTTTATTTATTTATTTACTCAACTCCATTCTGCCGTACTCCGTAGATTAAGACGCCCCACCCTAACCCTCCCCCACCCCTCCCCCCGCCCCGCAGCACTCCCTCGAGGAGCCACCACTGCAAAGAAACAATAGCCACCCTCGAAAATAGCAATGGGAGGGACTGATCAGAGAAAGCATTCCAAAAAAGAGAATTTGAGGAGATTGAAGAGTCAAGATAAAAAGGGATGCTATGAGTATTATGTTGTGGTGCGGCAACCTACTCCTCAGAATCTCTTGGGGGATTATTTACAAAGGTACATTTAAACATGTTTAAATCTACATTTGCAAATTTACTCTTACATTTTGTAATGAATATACTACTTTTGTCTATTCACTATTTCCGAGTGTAAAATTATTACAAGTCTTACAAGTACTCACTATTCTCCACACTCTCAAACATGGGGTGGAGCCCAACTCACGAGCATAAAGGTACTACTAGTAATATTTCAAACATAGGCACAGTTCTCTGCACAGGAACAAAGATTTCCCTGACGTAAAGTATATGGAAAATGTAATAGAGTGTATTGAAACATTAGTAAAAACATTTTTATGTTAAATTTTAGTGTAAATTAATTGTATACATATATTTAAAAAATGTAGAACAAAATAAAACATTTGATCACACTATTATCTTATTTTTTAGTATTCAACACATTTCAATTAATTTTATAATAATTTGTTTTTTTTAAAACCTCTGAAGGAAAATGTTTATATTTATTTATTACGCATTAAAAAGTGCAAAAGGTTTGTATATATTAAATTGAAATTAACTTAATTATTGTCAAAACATGAAGGTATATTTATTTATAAATCGAGCAGGAAATTACAATAGTTTATCAAAATAATATTTATATATAATTTTTACCATTATATTGAATGCACGTATTTTTAAGAAAGTCAAAATACATATATTTATTTTAACATTATTTCCAATGGTGTCCTTTTTAAAGTCACTGCCTCAAAACTTTTCTGGGGAGGGTGTTGCAGAGCCAGTGGTTGGCGATGTGTGGTTCTGGACTCACTCCAGGTCTTAACTGGAGTACATTTACTAGTGTTTGGGGTCATTTTTCACTATAGTAACTTTAGAAGTGCAATTTGTGGCTAGTAAAAAGTTGACTCTTTTGTGCCTGGGTGTTTGTCCCTCCCTAAAACACTCCTCAGCCCTTTCCAAAACCTCTCTGACCCCTCCCAATTAGTCACATTTGTTCCCTTTTTTCTGGTCCCTCTCAAATTTACTGCTAAGTAGTAAACTTACATGTGTGAGGATCTCCCCATAAAAAAGATAGATGCAGTGTAAGTGAACATTTTCACCAGTAGGTTTGTGAATTGCATTTTGTGATAAGTAAGAAATACATCTGTAGTACTGTGGAAATTTAGCTTGTAACTGAACATTATCTGCGCCATCTTGCCTCTCCCCAGCGCCACGCACAGCAAACGCACGGCCGCCATTTTAGGCACCCCACTCTCTCCCCCGCTCATTTTCGATCGCCAGCGCTTTCCCCTGGCGCTGCAAGCATCCCCCGCGCGCCGGCCACCCCCGCTCTCTCATACACGGGCCATAAACCCTCTCCTTCTGCGCGGCCCTGCCATGGAATCACACCCCGTGCCTGACCAACACCTCCTTTCGTCCCATACATGGTCATACATCCTTCCTGATAACCCCCATCCTCCGCGCCCGATTGTCCGAACCGATCCCAGGCCATCACCTAGCCCTACGGATGCAGTTTATTGCCCCTGCTGTAAGGAAAACACCCCACATCAGAGGGATCACAGCAGATCAAGGCCCTCACCCCCTGAGACCCGACCGGTTGCACACACCCCCGGGAATTGGCGGAATGTCCAGCTGTGTGATAGCCATCTCCTACTGTGGGTGAGGTGGGGACTTCCACTATAGATATGTGTGGGAACGAGCTCGAAGTGGGGATTCCGAGGATGTTCTTTCATACATCAAAGTGATCTCAAGAATGTGCCATGTGTGATAATCCTGCAATAAAGTCATAAACCTGTGTATAAGAGGCCAGGCCTCAGAGATGCAGTTAGAGCACCTCGTGACGATACCTTGCTGTCTGATCTGATGTGTTCTGCTCCGACGGAATAAAACTTTGTTTCCTGCCTTCCAGTCTCCGGCGCCTGCCTCTTTCATTGGTAAATTATCGAATGGTATAAGAGGCGATTACCGCCGGGCAATACTTGAAAGGTTATCGACTGAAACTGCCGCTACCGTTTAACAATTGGCGTCCCAAGCGTGGGGCCCATCAGCGACACGTGGATCCAGTGGGAGAGGTCCCGACGACAGAGTGAACGACTGCAACGATCGGGAGAGCTCCTGCCCGATAGACCCTCGTCTGGCAGCCGATCATCCGAACTTCACTGGTTCCGAGCAGACCTCTCTCGAGTGATCTACGGTCCTGACTGGGAACCATCAGGAGTGCCGCGGCAAATACGGAGAGTAGAGGACGATCGGGCGCTGGAGACGGAAGACGAGAAACTGTCCACGCGGTCCGGGTAAGGTCGTGAAACACGACAAATTGCGAAACGATTGATTGATTGATTGAAATACTAGTATTGCTTATTGATTGTTCTCTTTGAGATATTCGCTGTCTACAAACGGGGAGGAGTAGAAATACTCTCTCTCTCTCCCTTTGCAGATAGTGAAGGGTAGGTAACGCAGACTTTTGTCCCCGTTGAAACCCGTCGTGCCTATCTTTATCTCCCCACTGATTGATTGTCCGAACATTGATTGTTTTGAAGAATAGTGCTCTTTGAGATATTCTCTGTTTGCAAATAACGTAGAATAGAAATATTCTGTCTAGTCTTTGCAAATAGTGAAGGGTAGGTAACGCAGACTTTTGTCCCCATTGTAACCCGTCGTGCCTATCTTTATCTCCCCATTGATTGATTGATTGTCCGAACACTAGCTGTTCGATATTGGTTCTTTGGAGGTATTCTCTGCTTACAAATAACGAGGAATAGAGATATTCTGTCTAGTCTTTGCAAGCAGTGAAAAGATAGGTAGTGCTGACTTTTGTCCCCGTTGAAACCCGTCATGCCTATCTTCTCCCCACTGATTGGTAGTTGGTTCTGCCCGGACCGCTTATTAGAGGTGAACCATCCGGCTCCACTGGAGGGCACCCCTAATAAGGACATGTTCACTAAATACGAACTAATCGCCGTAGTTTGTAGCAAGCTATGGCATAAAATATACAAAGGGGGACCCCGAGAGTCAGTGGCCACTGGTGGGATCCTTTTTGACCCTACAAAACTAAAGAAACGCTAGGAAATAGCCCTTTGTGGGTTATATGAAACTAGGGGAAGGAGCCAAGCTCACGGTCAAGACGGCCACGAGGTAGCTCGGCTCCGTCGCTCTCGCAGCCTAAACATGTCTGCCCTACCACCCACCCCGCCCAATGAACACGACAAAATCCCACACAACCGGAAGCCTGCTGATACCCACCATCGACGTCACCGAACTGGACTAGGATCACGCACAATTGGACAATGCCATTTTCCGATTACACTGTAACTAGATTGCAAATATGTACAACACTCCAACAAAGTAGTATGATTAAACATTTTAATAACTTATAGGTATAACAACATTCCGACAAGGTGAACAGGTTAAAACACGTTTTGAACAACTATTTACATGACAATCTGCTGCGACCTGCATCCCAAAGCATTTACGTCCGCGTGACACCGTCCTCGCCTCTCCTACCTCGAAGTTGCAACATTGGCCTGTTTTGGGCGGTCCTTTTAGTCGGCTTTGGGCTATAAAAGCCATGCAAAAATCCATCGACATCAGTGGCGGACAACTGTGCGAATAGGCCGGAAGCTACATACGGCGCCAAGACCCTGGCAACGCCGAGGTGGGGCCTGCCACGTCGTGCGGATCTTCCCATTCTCTTCTTCCTTCAATAACGAAGGGTGCCCTGGCGGGGGGAAGCGACGCGGACGGGCCTCCCCCGCCTCCCCAGGTGGAGGCTCACCAGCAGATGAGGGCACCCCAACCGTCTCTTTCACCGACCAGCCGAGTTGCACCCTGCCATTTTACTCGCCGGCCAGCTGAGTTGCACCCTGCCATTTTACTCGCCGGCCAGCTGAGTTGCACCCCAACCGTTTCTTTCACCGGCCAGCTGAGTTACACCCAGCCATCTCACTCGCCGCCCGGATGAGTGGGCGCCCCTGCACTCATCGACCGGCTGCAACGGGACAGCCGTTCAAGTCTTGCCTGCCGGGTAGCCGCTCAGGCGCAGATCCACTAAGATTGCCATTAGCGTTTGATTCGTGAGGTGGGTCCCCGCAGCAGAGTGATCGGGGACCCACCCCGGTGGCTGTAACGAAGAGCTGCTGCTGCCTTTGGACTCCGGCGGTCGGTTCTTCGGATCCAGGCCTAGCCCACCGTGAGACGGTTCTGGACTCGGAAGCTTGTCTGCTTGGCAGTGGGCCCCACCCTTGACAAAACGCCCCCTCAGCTTTGCAGAGTCTGCGGGAGTCATTGGCACTCGACTCCCGCGGACTTCCGGTAAGGGCAAGCCGCCGCCATTGTTCTTTGCCCCGGGCGACAACCACCTTGCCCCCGCCGGATGCTATGAAAGAGACTGATTCAAGGCGGCGACAGCGAGACCTGCCTGCTGTCCCGCCCTGAGGATGGATCACGGCATCGCTGCGAGATCGTGGTGACGTCATGCTGACGTAAGCTGACGCTAACAAAAGTTCTCGAACTATCGAAAAGGATTCTGGTCCAGCAGCTAGTTAGAGGAAAGACTTAGACTGTGCACTGGACCCACCCGACCTCGCCCCAAAATGGCGTCGAGACGCCTCTCACACCGTGGCCGGCCTGAACGGTTGTAGGCCCGTATTTTGTATACTGACATTGTTTTAAATAAAGGGCTTCTTAAAGGAATTACGGAATCAGTGTCATGACAAATCATCTAGGTTGGTAAAGGTTTTTTTTTGAATAAATTATTGTTACTCCCAAGCAATAGAAAACAGATAATGCAGACCCCATTTACCTGAATCTTTTTGATTAACGGAAATTGTACCCGTCACACCTGTCTTTTTCCAAGAGTTGTCAGAAAATGGTCAACTATAGCTTAAGGTATATGCCGAATGCAAGGTATGGTATCTTGCACCATAATACACGACCGATTGAGAAATACATGTACGACCAGGGAACCCGAATTTAGGAGATGAATGAAATAGAGCATCTTTGTCTCGGAAGAAAAGAATAATAGGTCTGTGGTATTACCCACTCCTGCGGCTAGCCTGGTACGTGGTAAGTAGAACTTTTTCGTGTCTACATGCGCTAATGTACCTTGAATACTGCACATCCCCCCTCTCTTTTCCCTCTCTATAGGTCACGACGAAGTTCCGACTGAAGAATGGAGTGGACATGGACCGCACCGTGTTCAATATAGGGAAAAACATAGACAAATGTTGTGGGATAATGCACAAAGTGCAGACCACCATTGGGAACATGAAAAACTGTATGGTATGATTGTGCGTGTGTGCTACGATTATGCGGTATGAATGTGTATGTATTTCATGCTTGGGTCGCATGAAGAGAGCGTCATCGTATGATTGAAGTGCTCGTTCATCGATCAAAGGGAGGGGAGTAAAAGGTCCAACACCCCCCCCAAGATAAACTACAAAATACTGAAAATACGCAGCATGCATAGGAAAGAGGACAGGAAAGGAGAGGTCTCCATATTCAACGTAACCCTGTGTCTCCGACTTAAGTTTCTGCGCTTGATGTATGTACTATCACGCTCTATCCGGTATTTACGCGTACGTGATCACTGAATTCATGTCTTTCCCCCGCTTGTGTTTTCTTGCATAGAACTGACCCATGCTACTCCATGTTGTGTGTGCACCAAGTAGCCTATTATCGTACACATGTCTCTCTCTCTCGTTTTGTGTCGTACGTATGCCAAATAGCCTACTTGATGCGCACGTCTCTCTCTCCTTCTCTCTCTCACTCTTTCTCTCCCTCTCTTTCTTTCTCTCTCTCTCTCTCTCTCTCTCTCTCTCTCTCTCTCTCTATTACACTCTCTCCCTCCCTCGCTGAAGGCTTTCTTGCCCTTTTTCTTTTTTTTGAATAAATTAACGACACATACCTCTTCGGTAAGTGTATAATTGGCCTGAAACACGGCGGTGTTCGAACAAATTGACAGAAACAAAAAAAAAAAAACAACAACCGTACTTCACCACGTTACTACCTCTCCTTTCTGCAAATGATGAACTTAATTGGCTGAGAAAGAAAGGACAGGTAAGACGACTGATGTCTCCCAATTTGGCCCCCATCACGGGGACTATATGTCAGTGGTTTTTCGTTTTTAGAGCTTTAACAACACCATCTCCACCGCCCAGAATTGCCCCCGCCCAATTACCCCGAACTAGAATGTCTAAACACCCCGTTCTCCCAAAATAACCCCAGCCCTGTACTAGCCGTCTCAGAGTATTTCGAACGAAACAGCTGATGACCTTGTCCTCTAAAGATACATCACCTAAGCTGATAGGGGTTACCTATTGTCTCCAGCAAGAAAAATGTTTAGCTTATGTCCCTCCCCGAAATAGATACCTGTGAACCCATGACAGTAGCACCTCACACTTTTTCATAAACTTAGCAGTCCTCGGAGGAAAATGTGTATTAACAGAACTTGTGTTAAGATGAACGAGTCTCTACCGGAGAAGCCGGTTCGAATTTTTGATAAACCAGAAAGTCAACAAATGTCAGGCTTCCTGCAACGATTATAGGGCGCAGGAATCGACACCTAGCAGGCCAGACGATAAACAGGAACACCCACAGAAACCTGCACCACAGCAATGATTAATAGATTAGTAACACACACCGACTTAAGAGTAATAGACACCAATCATGCAGCGACCGACAAAGGCATTTCCCTAACTACTCGGTGGTTGGGGGAAAGGATGAAGTGTGTAAATGTCTTCCCTGCCAACTCTCTAAGATTTTGTTTCTTGTACTCATTCAAAGATAACCTGCGGCGAATCGGAAGAGAGGGGTCGGACGTGACGCACAGCCTGGCTGCGGACCATGGAACATCTATGGCATCGACCAAGGGGGAAGCAACGAAGCAAAAAGGGCGTGAGACGAGGCACCATTATCAGGATGATAAGCGATAGAACGAAGGGCTATATCGAGGCCCCCTGCTCACTGACCAGCGTGCCTGAAGTCCCAACCCGTCGGGCCCGATTGATGGGCCCAGTGCTGGAAGATTCTGCTCCCCTTGGTCCGCTTTTTGATCCGACCCCACTCCACCCCCTCTTCCCTCGGCATCCCGAAGCACACCGCACCCCTTCTCTCTCTCTCTCTTTTATATATGGATTTTGAATTTGACTTAACTACAGAAGAACAAAAAGCGGGTACCCCGTCTCAAAAGTACCTATGATGAACTGTGTTAGGGAACAGGACTGTGATCGGAGAACAGCGAATGGTCACACCCTGCCACGTGAGAAATTGGATTTGAGCTGGACCTTAGCTCCACCGCCGGTGCTCAACAGTGCCAACAAAAGAAGAACAACAATAAGAGCTTACCAGTGATGGCTCTTTATAATAGGACACTGGAAAGAAGAACTCATGTTAAGTTGAATTCCTCTCCCAACCACCTTTTTATATTAACTATCTTCCTATCGAGTTTTCATGATGCTGCGTCAGTCACTTCCGACTGTACACTGAGAAGTTAAGAAAATCTAACTTTGTATAGTGACATTCATACAACACCAGCCATGCACACGACTATACTGACTATTTTTGATCCACACGAAGTCTGGGCCTTAAGTAATGTACGAAATATCCCTTGTTTTGCCAGAAACATTTTTTTTGTTTGCTTTACGGTATCATGTTTGTGCTCGAACAAGCTCCCCTCCTCCTATCCCTGGGCCTGACATGCGGCACAGCTGATGTAATTTTGTATGTACTACCTCCTCGCCTACTTTATCAACTGTATGTAACTATGTACAAATGTGTCAGATTGCTCCTGCCTGTCCTAAAAACTCTGTACTTTTAAGGAATGCATGAAAAACATTCACAGTATTATAGCTAAAGGGTTAACAAAGGTGTGTGTCGGCCAGGCAAGCTGGCGAGATATGTTAAAAGGGAGGACTGTGGAAATTTAGCTTGTAACTGAACATTATCTGCGCCATCTTGCCTCTCCCCAGCGCCACGCACAGCGAACGCACGGCCGCCATTTTAGGCACCCCACTCTCTCCCCCGCTCATTTTCGATCGCCAGCGCGTTCCCCTGGCGCTGCAAGCATCCCCCGCGCGCCGGCCACCCCCGCTCTCTCATACACGGGCCATAAACCCTCTCCTTCTGCGCGACCCTGCCATGGAATCACACCCCGTGCCTGACCAACACCTCCTTTCGTCCCATACATGGTCATACATCCTTCCTGATAACCCCCATCCTCCGCGCCCGATTGTCCGAACCGATCCCAGGCCATCACCTAGCCCTACGGATGCAGTTTATTGCCCCTGCTGTAAGGAAAACACCCCACATCAGAGGGATCACAGCAGATCAAGGCCCTCACCCCCTGAGACCCGACCGGTTGCACACACCCCCGGGAATTGGCGGAATGTCCAGCTGTGTGATAGCCATCTCCTACTGTGGGTGAGGTGGGGACTTCCACTATAGATATGTGTGGGAACGAGCTCGAAGTGGGGATTCCGAGGATGTTCTTTCATACATCAAAGTGATCTCAAGAATGTGCCATGTATGATAATCCTGCAATAAAGTCATAAACCTGTGTATAAGAGGCCAGGCCTCAGAGATGCAGTTAGAGCACCTCGTGACGATACCTTGCTGTCTGATCTGATGTGTTCTGCTCCGACGGAATAAAACTTTGTTTCCTGCCTTCCAGTCTCCGGCGCCTGCCTCTTTCATTGGTAAATTATCGAATGGTATAAGAGGCGATTACCGCCGGGCAATACTTGAAAGGTTATCGACTGAAACTGCCGCTACCGTTTAACAGTACTACTTTACATACTACAAAATGCAGTTTCTTAATCAGGATTTTGGTGTTTAAGCGCACAGAATTGAAGAAAATGACTAATGGTGCCTATCTCTTATAATTCCAATCAACTGCTCTCCTGTATATTTTAACACATTTCTAATTCAGAATTAATATATTTTTCTGGGATATATTAATCAGTAGATGGAGGGACACATCAAACCATCCATTGATTTAACTTCGCTCAGTCACACAGCAAAAGTTAACCACAAAGCCGGCTTCCTTTTTAAGAGCGGTAACGCTACATAAATTGCTGATAATCTGTAAACAACTCCCAGACTTTAATGTCCATATGGATGTGCCCTCTGTCCCTGAAGCTATTCGGCTGCTGGAATCTCTAGCGATCCTAGGCTTGGCCCCGTATATTCACCATCCTACCCATGTAAAGGATCATACATTAGACCAAGTATTCTCCAACGTGAGTACGGAAATAGAGGCTCCCCTACCATTGATATGGTCGGATCACTACCTCCTGAGCTTTAAAGTTCCGAAGTTGGCAGCGCAAGCTCAACACAGGGAGATGCTCCACCCCGTTAGTTTTAGATCTTTTAATCAGGTTACACATGACAGCCTGGAGAGTGCCCTGGGGAAGCACCCGATTCCAGTTAGCGGAGATCCAGAAATCGACGCTCCTGGTCTGGAGCAATGGCTGGAAGATCAGGTGAGGGTATTGGCTCCTCATAAAATGCAGAATGGCACAAGCAATCGTGCATCTGCACCATGGTTCACAGTGACACTCAGGGAAAGCAGAAGTTCCTGCAAGCGCCTAGAAAGAGTCTGGCGTACCAAGTATAATCCCACGGACCGAGTTATTTACAAACTAGCTTTGAAAGCCTATTATAACGATGTCTGGGCGGAAAAGAAATAATTCTTTCCCTTAAAAATATAAGGGGCGGAGAATAAAAATAAAGACATTTTCAAAATTGTTAAAGATTTTACATCGCCTAGTGCTGTAAGCAAGATCTTTACTCCTACCCTTAGTTGGGTCCATCAGATGGCATGTTTTTTTCATGACAAGATCCATCTGATGCAACAATCTTTTGCCCCAACGGGTCCTCCTGAAGTGGATTCGCCTCTCGGTGTCCGGCCGCAGAGGTTGTGTGTTTCACTCTCCCTTTTTCCTCCCATCTCCCTAGAAAAATCTCTCGATATTATGACCTCCCTGAAGTCGGGTTCTCCGTCCGACCCCTGCCCAGCTAGGATTCTGAAGAAGATTGTGGAACTCTTAAACCCGGCAATCAACTCAGTTTGTAACTCTTCCCTTGGACAGGGAATAGAACCCAGTTGTTCAATTGTTGGAAAAAGGCCAAAATTATCCCGCTGTTGAAAAAGCCTTCAGCCGATCCTGCGATCGCATCCAACTACAGGCCTATCTCCCTGCTGCCTTTCTATTCGAAGGTCTTGGAGAAGTACGTTAACTCCGTACTAACAGACTTCATAGAAGGTAACCATGTGCTGCATGAGAGCCAATCGGGCTTCAGAGCCTCTCTTAGCACAGAAACAGCCTTACTGGAGGTTTCTAAAACTATTAAAGCTCAGCTGGACAAATGGAGCAGCTCTGTCTTAATACTGCTGGATTTTTCCGTGGCCTTTGACACCGTGCCCCACGACCGGCTTCTGTGTAGGCTGGCAGAGTGTGGGGTTGGGGGTACGGTGTACAAATGGTTTGCTTCCTTCCTTTCGGAGAGGCAGCAGGAAATCTGGTCTCCGCCATTTTCAGCGACTATCACCTCAATGCAAGTAGGGGTCCCGCAGGGCTCCGTCTTGAGCCCCACCCTTTTTAATATATATATGGCCCCTCTCGTTCTTTTGGCTGAGCGGCATGGAGCAAAGATTATTTCCTATGGCGACGATACGCAACTCCTGTTCACTTGTGATAAAGGAGCGTGCTTTCGCGGACAGGAGATAAAAGATTGTCTCACTGAGGTCTTCGCATGGCTACGACGGAACCAACTTAAATGTAATTCGGAAAAATCTGAAATTATTTTTTTCGGTTGCTCCCCTAACGAGGACTGGAATGAATGGTGGCCCAGTGATATGTCCCCTCCTTCGGCCCCAGTCAGCATGGTCAAAAATCTAGGAGTCAAGCTGGACTCGAGCCATACGATGAAGGCCCAAATCCAAGCGGCCCCTGGCACCTGCTTCGGCTTGATAAGAATGGTAAAGAACTTCCTTCCTCTCCTACCGATGGAATCCCATAAGATCGTGGTGCAAGCCTTGATTACATCTAGGCTGGACTATGTGAATATCCTGTACCTGGGGCTGCCTAAGTATTTGCTCAATCGGCTGCAGGTTGTGCAGAACGCTGCGGCCAGAGCCGTTCTTAGAGTAAGCACCAGAACACGTATGTCTCCTGTCCTGGGAACCCTTCATTGGCTTCCGGTGAGGGAAAGGGTTCAGTTTAAGGCCTTAGTTCTTGCCTACCGGGCTTTCCACGATACGGGTGCTGTATACCTGAGGAACAAGATCCAATGTTACCAGCCTCGACGGGTCCTTAGATCCTCTAAGCAATCTCTTATGGTGATTCCTAAATTCCCAAAATCTCGGATTGGAGGAAGGCCTTTTCAGGTGCATGCTGCGCGTCTATGGAATGAATTACCTCTATATCTGAGGCAAGCACAGGACCTGCTGTGTTTTAGGAAACAACTGAAAACGTGGCTGTTCCAACAATAACTACGGTTGGGGTGAGTGTGTTATGTGGTTTCTGCCATGAGATCAGCGCCGGGACACTCCGTGTAAGTATCCGCGTGCTTTATAAATATTTCATTTCATTTCAAGGCTAACCACCATGGCCTACTTTGTTCACCTTTGAACAAGGTTTTCATTAATCGACAAGGGATGTCTCGAAGAATCATTACCAAGTAGATACATGCTCTTAAGAGTTAACACAGATGACAAACTTTTGACACAGTTGCTGATTCTAGCTGCAAGTATAGGCGTTTTTTTGTTCGACAAAAAAAGATTTGACCGCACTGTCTGATGAACAGTACCTGAAGCCATTTAATGGCTAAGGTATATTAATTATTGGGTGTACATTCCTGCTCTAGTGGGTAATAGCAATCACTTTTTGCAGTGCCAAGACAATTTCAGCGTGTTGAACAACATAGGAATGTGGTTACTTGAGAATGGAAATGAATACAGTAACAAATTTGGAGTTAGCTGTCAAATTGAGGCTTTGTCAAGTTTTAATGATTTTGCAGATTGTCAGAGGTCATGACGTAATTAGCGTCGAGCGAGGAAAATGGCATGTCATTGCCAACTTATTGAATCAGTGATGTGCTTGGAAAACAATGAAGTATTCCACAATGGAGAATAACTTTTGAACGAGAGGTGTGGGTCTGAAACAATGACAGAAATTAGCCAAAATGTTCACGATTTTTGGGGATAACCTGACTTTAAAGAGGACTTTATGACAATGTGGACAAAGTATAAAAAAGATATGGTTGCTGGCGGATATTTGAGACTGTGTCTGGGCCCTCGATGCTGTAGTTGGCCCTGTAATGACTGCACCAGGGTATATCATGATTGTGTTCAGTCATATGTTGATTTTGTTCCTGGGTCTTTGATGCAATATCTAGCATGGGTGTTTTAGACTTTGACTGGGCATTTTTGGGTATGTCTTGTAATTTGCTGCGAGAACTAGTCGTTTGAGACGGCAATGGGCACTGGGGTTGGGCCTGGGGCATGGCAATTGCAACATGGGATGTTATGACTATGCCAAAGTGTGTGGTGCTGTGCCTGTTCATTTGGTGCTTTATTTGAGAATCTGAATATGACCTTGGTCATTTGGAGCTATTATAGGGCACTGAGGGGCATATTTACAAGCCCCTAGTGCCACCGGCGTGTCACTTTTTTGGCACTCCACTGGCGCTGTATGCTGGCACATATTTACAAGGCCACGCAAAGCCACCCTGCGTGACATTTCATGGCCTTGTAAATATGGCCCCTTTTCATATATTACTTTGCGTGAAAGGGGCGTGCAATGGGAGTTGCTGTAGGGATCCAACCACAAAACCCATTGCTTTTTGACTCTGCCCCGGATTTAAAAGGATCTGTAAATCAGGCAGCGCCAAAAACTAACACCATTGAAAAGCAGGTGTTAGGGCGGCGCAATGAGGAGAAATATTTGTATTTCTCCTCGTTCTTTGCTCTTTCTATGTGTAATACATTCTGCAGCACACATGGGAGCAAATCTCCTTTAATGATTGTTTATGTGCAGGAAGGGACACCTTCCTGCACATAAACAATCATTGCTGCATTGCAGGCACCCTTGCACCATGGCGCAAGGGTGTCTGCGATGGTGCTAGGCAGCTTTTTTAGCACTGTATGAGGGAAAACACAGTGGTGCGCCGTATTCTTGTGAATATGGTGCATCCCTGCATTTTTTAAATGTCACTGAGCGGCACTGCTAAATTGCTTGCAGCACCATGACATTTCTTTGTAATTGTGCTCCTTAGTGCAGTACTGAGCATTTAAGGCTGTGTCTAGGCCTTTGCAATATGCCTATGTTTTGTTGCCTTGGACTAGACTAGGCATTTGATAGGTATGTCACGTCATATGAGCCTGAGGCTTTTAAGGTAGATGCGAGCTGCATCTTGGTAAATGCTATGTACAGCAATGTCACTGTCTTTGATTTCATCAGGGGTGCAGGTTATATGTCCTCACCCCCATTGATGTCACCAGGGTCAAAGTTCCTGTGAAGTAAAGTCCTGACAAATGAATTGTGAAAATAATTTATGCCTATGAAAAATACTTTGCTATTTTAACTGATTCCTTCTTGTATTTAACTCTTATTGTACTGCATTCTTATCTTAGAAAATGTATTGTGGAGTAGTACGATTTATGAACTCTTACTAATGTGCAATAAGTATTGTATATATGTGCTTTTATGGTTTTTTAACCGAAATAAAGTTTTATGATGATGATGATGACTTTGCCATTTTGTAAAATTGAGTTCTATATGCAGAAATTACAATGCCAAAGTAAGTTATTTTATCCGCTATGTAGAACAGCGTTCTGTTCCTCAATGTTGTATATATTTCACCCACTCGATAGCAGGAGATATTGTATTTATCATGAAAGTAATTAATTTTAAAACAATCAATGTTCCAGGCTGTCTTTTAGAAATACATTTATGGCTTTTTGCTTTCATTTTAGAGGAGTAGACAAGAGTTCAAACAAAAATATGTCAATATAACAAGAGGGATTCGATTATTGAATGCAGCAAGCCAGTGGAAAAAAAGCTTAAAGGCAAAGGTCTTATATTGAAGACAGTTTTCAACTCAGACAATAATTCATATTGTCAGATGATCTCATTAGCATGCAGCCTGAACCAAAGGGGAATTCAAACTAATATTAGCCTGGAATCTACCAAGCAAAGTTCACTGTTCTTTGTCTCCAAACAATATAAACAACGACAGAAACAGCTGAGGACACAGCTTATCTCATCCATGTTCATTTTTATATTGTGATGCAGCACTCGGAGGGATAATCAAGAGAGTTGGCCAATCAAGCAATTTAATATTTGGACAACTGTGACCACTTTTGAAAATTGTTCATGACAAGCCAATAAATTGGCAAAATCAAGTATTTATTAAAAAATGCAATCAAGACATTTGAGATAGGATACGTACAGGGACCCACAGTGGAAACGCTTCCAAGGCCAAAAAAGGCTGAACCTGTTAATTTGAACTAGATTTCGGTCCGGAAACCCATGTTTAGGAGATATGACAGAGGAGGTCTCTGAGAAGACAAGGTCTTTACACAATCCATTCAATTTAGGTGAACATATAGCGATGCTGTGGCACTTACTGATTTCTTTGCACTGTGTGCTTTTTCTAATAAACAATTATACAGGCATTCTAGCGAGCATCAGGCACAACAAAACAACAATGTAACATCACAGGGACATCTTCAATGGATATACATGCACCACATAGGTATGAATTATCCTTGTGCAATGAATGGCTGGAATAGTACCAAACACGCTAGTGTGCCTCGACACGCCAGCCACATTTCCCATATTTTCCCATGCTTTTGCTAACAGCAACTGGCCTCTTAGACTTTTTTTTTCTATTATTCTGCAATGTTGAAGCTCTGCCTTCGGTTTCACAAGTTCTCCCATCGCCCTCCATTGATGGACGAGATCCTCTTAGCCATAACCAGACCAGAGCCCACAAATACAAGTGACCAATTCTACTTTTTCTAAGACATTAAATATGTTGAAAAGTGCCTGTGGAGAGGAGAGGACTATTGACCCACCAATTACCACTGACAGGACTCACGCCATTCCTTCTTGGAAGCTTCTAGTAAAGCTATGTTGGACTGGGCCCTCTCTGCAGGGTCACCCCCAAACTCTTTGCCTTCTCCCCTCCTGTTTCCTGGATTTATATTTTGTTGGCCTTAGGACTCTGTGCACCTTGAGGCTCTTCCTGCAGGTGTGCAGAGTGGGGGAGTGTCTGATGTTGACTGAGAGCTCGTTCCAGGTCTTTGCTGCAACGCAGGAGAAGGCTCTTCCACCTGCTCTGGTTTTGCAGATGCGTGGAGTCTCTGCCAGGCTGAGGTCGGCGGAGTGGAAGTATCTTTTGGGTACGTGGAAGGAGACACTTTCTTTGAGGTATTTGGGTCTGATGTTGTGGAGGGATTTGTAGGCGTGGGGAAGGAGGCTGTCTGCCTCCTGTTCCTGTGAGGCAGGAAAGCAGGAGCAGACCCAGCAGTGAACACGCGGGACCCAGGATAGGTAAGTTTTATATACATATTTGTTTTATTTTTTAACTCCCACCTCCCCGCGCGACCAACCCTTTTCTCGCGATCCCCCCCCCCCCTCCGCCAGCACCCGACCCTCCACCTGTGAACCATGCCGGCTGCGACTGCAGGACAGTCACTCATTACAGTGACTTTATTTCACATTACTTCAATGCATAAAAGTACAAACAGTCATGAATTAAAATATGTTATATAATAGGTAGGACAGTCATGTATGGTATCTGAGAAATTGTAATTCAAAATCCTCTTTTCTGAAATAATAATTTTAGAAAGTTAGCATTTTCTTGCCATAACCATTTTGTGCCTTCAGCTTGTTTCTGGGTCACATGACTAGGTGTAAGTGGCAGTTGGCCTTGCTATATTTATCCCAGATAGCCACACAATAGAGAGACTAGCTATGCCTGATAGGAACATCTCAGGCAGGATGGGTGGGGGAGCTGTGCAAAATATAAGTATGCACAGCATATTCAAAAGTGGAGGTTGGGTTCATGATTTCATTCAATTGGTTAAATCTGATGGGGAAATTAGTTTTGGTAAAGAATGCAACACCACCACCTCCTTCCAACCCTGTTTTTGGGGTAAAGAGATATGTTATGAAAAGGATTGAGGAAGTTGCAAATTAAAATGGTAGATGATAGCTTTTGTCCTGGTTCAGGACAAAAATATTGTGGGGATTTTTGATTATGGCTCAAGAATTGATGATGGTACCAGCTAGGATATTGGTTGGAATGGGAGAAAAAATTGAACTATCATCCTCCACAATGGTGTGGGAAGGAGTAGGTGACAAATAGTCAGAAAATGAATTGACAGGATGGGAGCGAAAGGAGCTAATGGATTAGGAAGGTAAGCATATCTTGTAATGGGTGAGTAGATTAACTTGTGTGTGTTGGACAGTCTACTGTGACAGAGTTCAGTATTGTGAAACTCTAGTTAAAAGAAAAAAACAGGCTGGACTGGTTGGAATGAATAATGATCTTTACCATTGTGATAGATATTTGTTGTGAGAAGGGAATTTTGAGCCATATGATTGATTACCAACTCCCAGCCACCAGGGAAGGTAGATTTATGAACAGAGTGGCACTTGCAGGTGGTGCAGTGGTTATGTTAAGAACCAAAGACATGATCGTAAGTAAAACAATTAGGAGCATATGTATCAACATCTCCATTTGCGATTCTCAAATAGCGATTTTTTGAGAATCGCTATTTGAAGAATTGCAAAACGGGATGTATTTAAAAAATCGCACAAATTTTGCGATTTCTTAAAATTCCTTAATTGCGATTAGCAAATTGCGAAATCGCAATTAAGGAATACCTTCCCATTCATTCCTATGGGCCTGGAGGCCCATAGCAATGAATGGGAAGTCCTTCTCAATTTGCGAATCGCTATTTGCTAATCGCAAATTGAGAATATTTTCAAAGGTGCAAGGGTGTCATGATGACACCCTGATGCACCCCTGAAATCAGCATGTGTGCACATATGGCGCACATACATGCCCTAAGGGCATGTATGTGCACCACACGGCACTTTGAAATATGCAAAAACTTGGGGAACTTTAAAGTTGAATATTTTTACTACTGCCGTGGTTTGTAGATTCAAAGAATTGCAAGTGTCTGTAAATCCATTTAAACTCACAGGTGTGTAGGGGTTCAGATACTTTGCCAGGCATCTCCACCATGGAAAGGCCACTCGCTTCCTCTGTAAGCAGATTTACTGCTATTTAATATTACACCATGCTGGTGGCATTCAATGTGATAGTTAAAAGGTTTATTAGCGGATTCTTTTTTTTCTTTTGTCGCAAATGTGAATTTGCACCCATGAATCATGTAGTTTGTGCACCTAAATTGAAGAAAATAAGCAGGTTTTTTGTGAATTAGGCCCTTCATACATAATTTCCCTTACAAACAGGTAAGCATTATCCTGATGCCTGTGAGCTGTGGACATAGTGGAATGTCTACCTACACAGGGCTTTTCCATTTTTATTGACATGGGACACCTTCTCCCATGTGAATAAATCCCTTCTCCACCAATCTTGCTGTAGGGGGTCGTGGGTCAATCAATCAATCAATCAGGGGTTTATAAAGTGCGCCACTCACCCGTAAGCGTCTCAAAGCGCTGGGGCGGGAGAGGTGCAGCACCAGATCAGTCGAAGAACCAGCTTTTGAGGCTCTTCCTGCAGGTGTGCAGAGTAGGGGAGTGTCTGATGTTGACTGGGAGCTCATTCCAGGTCTTTGATGCAACGTAGGAGAAGGCTCTTCCACCTGCTCTGGTTTTGCAGATGCGTGGAGTCTCTGCCAGGGTGAGGTCGGCGGAGTGGAGGTATCTTTTGGGTACGTGGAAGGAGACTCTTCTTTGAGGTATTTGGGTCTGATGTTGTGGAGGGATTTGCAGGCGTGGGTGAGTACCTTGAAGGTTACTCTCTTTTAGATGGGGAGCCAGTGGAGGTCTCGTAGGTGCTGGGTCATGTGTTCATGTCGTAGGGTTCTGAGGATGAGTCTGGCTGCGGTGATCTGGATGATTTGGAGCTTGTGTAGCAGGGTTTTGTTGATTCCGGCATAGAGGGTGTTACCATAGTCCAGTCTGCTGGTTATGAGTGGGTGGGTGACATTCTTTCAGCAACGAGGGGATCCACTAGAAGATCTTGCGGAGGGAGTTGAAGCAGGTGGAGGCAACAGCATTGATCTGGCGGGTCAAGGTGAGGGAGGAGTCTAGAATTATGCTGAGGTTCCGGGTGTGGTCCGTCGGCGTGGGTGGGTTTCCGAGGGCAGGGGGCCACCAGGAGTTGTCCCACACAGTGGGGGAGGGACCAAGGACGAGGATCTCTGTCTTCTCTGAATTCAATTTTAGGCAGTTGTCGCTCATCCAGGCTGCGACTTGTTTCATTCCTTCTTGGAAGCTGAGTCAGGTGTCTTCAGGGTACTTTGTGAGAGAGAGGATGAGCTGGGTATCGTCGGCGTAAGGTACTATGCTGAGCCCATGCTGTCAGCGAGGGGGGCCATGTAGATGTTGAAGATCGTGGGGTTGAGCGAGGATCCTTGGGGTACTCCACAGTTGATCTCTGTAGGTCTGGAGAGGAAGGGAGGGAGTCGGATCCTTTGGGTTATGCCGGAGAAAAAGGTGCGGATCCAGTCAAGGGTGGTTCCCCGTATACCGGTGTCGTGGATTCTGGCTGCAAGAGTGCGGTGTTAGACGGTGTCGAAGGTTGCGGAGAGGTCTGGTAGGATGAGGGCCAAAGTGTGACCCTGGTCGAGTAGCGTGCGGATGTCATCAGTGGCAGCAAGGAGGGCGGTCTCGGTGCTGTGGTTGCTGTCGAAATCTGGACGGGATCGAGGATCCTGTTCACTGTGGTGAAGGTGGTCAGCTGGGCATTGATGAATCTCTCAGTGACTTTGGCTGCGAAGGGAAGGAGAGAGATGGGCCAGTAGTTTTTCAGGTCCGACTGGTCGGCCGAGAGTTTCTTGAGGAGGGGCTTGACCTCTGCCCGCATCCAGTCATCGGGGAAGGTGCCGGATTCGAGGGAAGTGTTGATGATCCAGCCTAGTTCGGGTGCTATGGCAGCGGCGGCTCTGTGGTACATGTGCGGTGGGCAGGGGTCCGTGGGGGCTCCTGAGTCTGTATTCTTCATGGTCGTGTCTTCAGTGTTGGTAGGTTTCCAAGTGGTGATGGTCAGCTGGTGGTCAGGTGGTGGAGAGGGGGGTGGTGTCCGGAGTCTGTTCACTGAAGGGCCTTGATTTTCAGGTGGAAGTAGGAGCTGAGCTTGTTGCAGAGGTCCTGAGATGGTGTGACATCCGTGGCTTCACTGGGGGGTTTGGTGAACTGCTGTATGATGGTGAATAGTTCTTTTGTGTTACTTGCATCGGTGTGGATTTTGTTCTTGATGAAGGTCCGCTTGGTGGCTCTTATGTGCTGGTGGTATTCATACATGGTGTTCCTGTAGTTGTTCTGGTCTTCATGGTTTTCCTGTTCTGCCAGAGTTTCTTGAGAAGTGCCTGGCTTCTTGGAGGTCAGTGGTGAACCAGGCGGCCTTCAGGGAGCGTTGTTTGACAGGGTGGTGTAGGGGTGCGAGCTTGTAAGCTCAGCCAGCGATACAGCTGTGTAGTTCTTTGGCTGTGGAGTTGGCATCAGTAGTGGTGGAGGGGGGTCATGGAACAGGGTGGTGTTGAGGTGTTCCTCTGTGATCTTGCTCCAGTTCCTTCGTGGCGGGCGCTGGGTGGGTTTGGATGCGGTGGTGGTGGTGAAGGTGAAGTGTATGCAGTGGTGGTCTGTCCAGAGGGGCTGCGTGGTGTGGATGTTTGTCCCTCCTGCGAAGATGGGGTCAAGGGTGTGTCTGGCTCTGTGGGTGGGTGTGGTGATGAGCTGCTTCAGTCCGAGGTTGGCGAGGTTGTCAAGGAGGGTGGTGGAGTCGGGGTCGCTGCAGTTGTTGAGATGGAAGTTCAGGTCTCCGATGAGAATGTAGTCCGTGGAGGCGATGGTGTAGGGATGCGATGAGGTCGGCAATGGTGGTGGCAGAAGAGGCTCAAGGTCCGGGAAGGTTTGTAGACTAGGGTCCCGTGCAGCGTGGTTCTGGGGCTGGTTTGGATCTGGAAGTGGAGGTGCTCTGTGTTGGAGAGGGGGTCACTCGTGCTGGAAGTGGAGAGTCGGAGGGAGCTCTAGTGTGTGATGGCGAGTCCTCCTCCTGGGCGGTGGGGGTGGTCCTTTCTTTAGATCTTGTATCCGTCAGGAATGGCTGTGGCGATGTCAGGGGCGGAGATGGAGTTGGTCCATGTTTCCATGAAGAAGGCAACGTCTGGCGAGAGGGTGTCGAGCAGGTCCCAGATCTCCGTGGCGTGTCTGTGGAGGGCACGTTGAGGATGATGCACGTCAGGGCTTCGGTGGTGCGGGAGGCCGGCGTGGGTTCTCCAGTCATGAGGGGGCTGTTGATAGTGAAGGATTGTCGGCAGTGTAAGCAGGAGAACTGGCTGTGGGTGGTGTTGCATCGATCTCTGGCAGTTGATGTTTCTTCTTGGGATGAGTGCGAGGAGGGTGAGGAGGGCGCCGGAGTTGTAGCAGTGGGGGATTGTAGATCCAGGGTTCCTGGCACTAGCCACGGTCGAGTCGCAGACGGGCTCCGCCCACAGCGCTGCCGCACGGCAGCTGCTATTAGGTAGGTGAGGGGGAGGGAAGTGCAGCTGGGAAGCGGGAACCAGCAGGGGGGATGGGCCACAGGGGCAGCAGCAGCGGGGAGGGCACAGAGGCAGGAAATGGGCATAAGAGAGACAGAGGAATAGAAAAAGGCGCAAGGCAGACACGAGCACAAGAGGGACAGAAAAAACAGAAGGGGCACAAAGACAGACACGGGTGCAAGACAGACAGAGAAAAACACAGTAAAACGGCAAAGTGGCACAAAGACAGACAGGGGCACAGAGAAATAGACAGCTAGGTGGCACAAAGACAAACAGACAACAGCGGCCAGCAGAAGAGCAAGGCTCTCCCACTAGACCTCCAGGGATGAGGGGCAGGCAGGAGCCTGCGGATGGAGAAGGGCCTCAACACCTCCCTGGGCACTTGACCCTAGAGCTGTGGGGGAAGAGCACGTCTCTGACCAGGAGGGCAGGGGTGTTGCTCGCACACCCTCGCAGCGGCTGCCATTAAGTAGGGATGGTGGGTGATGTTTGAACTCCAGCCAATAGGTTTTGAGGGGAAATTGAAAATGTTTGTGAATATCCACAAACCCAAGTCTTGTGACTGTTCATGAAATTTGGTAAGTCACCATAACACTCCATGGAAGCACCCTTTTCCCATTCCTAGCTGGGATTATTTTGGAAATCTGCACGTCTTGCAGATTTCCCATTGCCATCCATGAGTTGTAGCCACAGAAAGGTTTGCAGATCCTCAATTTGTGAAAAAATAATTTCCTCATTCAAATTCAGGAGCCCCTTTTTGTGTATCTCAGTTTGACTAACGTGTGTGAAACGTTTTGTGTTTCGGTCCTTTGCGAGTAAATTAAGCGCCAACTTAATAAATGTCCTCATTTTCTTTTCCTGCCATGATTAGTTTCGACAAGGGCACCTGGCAGCCTCCCTAATGAACTTCCCTTTCCGGTGAAGCAGCTCTGCTGGTCCTGAAGCGATGCAGCCTTCCAGCCAAATACACTTAGAAATTCGTGGAGTGAAGGGTCTGCCTACCTCATCAGTTGCAGTTTCTCACCTGAGCGGTTTCTGCTCCAGCAGCAGAGCCTCCATATGCTTTCTCTGTGAGGAGAAGAGAATATGGGTCCCTAAGAGCAAAGGATGGGAAAGAAAAGAAGCATATTGCTTGTGTGTGCCTCTGTATGTCACATTTTTGTGTGGAATTATGTCGTGTTCATGCATAAGGTTGTATGACATTATATCAAGGGAAATAACTTTGCCTTACAATAATATCACATCCAATGCATTGATTACATTGCCTTCCTAACCCTATTACTATTATGTTTACTTATTATTCTTAAAAAGACTTATCTTGTGGTCAGGTTGAGGAAGCAGATGCAATATTATTGTCATGCGCAATAATACATGCGCTATAGGGGGCATAAGCCTCTGGTATTGGCTACTGATGATTGTTAGTGTGCTATCCGGGTTCTTTATAATTTACTTTGCACTTACAAGCACGATCGTGTGGTCCTCGGCCTCTACCATTAAAATACTGCACTTTAAACTGAATAAACTCCTCGTATCAGATTTTGAAAGTATTTATTTTCGTATTCCTTTGTTGCCCGGGCTCGATCATGAAATAAATAAATAGAGTGAAACGTTGTCAAATGTAGTAAATCATTCTAAAATGTTCTTTTTTTTACTTGTTTGAATTTGTAATATGTAGTCTTAGTTGTGCACAACTGTTTATGCCTTCTGAACTACTTTAAAGTGTGTGTCCATGATAAAATGATTATGCAGACTTATAATGCTCTTGTGGCCCCCAAGGACTCAATTTCTGGAAAAAACACAACACACATTAAGGGGTACAAAAATAAATTATCGGTCCACGTGGGTGGTTCCTAATGATGGGGTTGTTGAATGTCAAGGTTGCGTGGTATTGATTACACCTCATCCCTCTTTCCTCCACCAACCTGCACTTCCTGTCTCTTTTACCTCACACTTATTAATTTCTTCCATGCATTTTTCTTTGTCACTGGTTCCTATCTTTCTACACCTCTTTTTTCTACCTTTTCTGCTTTTTCTCTGGGACAAAGTCTAATGATAAGAAATGAGTCCCGTCCCTTAAATGCGAGTCTCGACGACCACCATCTGCAACCACCGGCATAAATTAAGCATCCAGTCCCTCACATCCCTAACCTAAATAAATCTTTCAGCCTTTTTGTTTTAGTTTAGTCAAAATATTTTAAGTGCCTTCCAGCAGTGCCAGTACCAAATTACATAACTAGTTTTACTGGCAATGTCACAGTCTGCCCAAGTGGTTGAGCTGCATGCCTGCATAATTTGAATTATTGGTGTGGGCTTCTTGGCACATTGTTGGCAGCAAAAGGCAGCTGCTCCACACACCTGCTGAAATAATCAGGAGTTGCAAACATGAGTGGTCTGTGGGATGAAAGCTGTTACTCCAGCTGTCAGATTCCAAGTATTTCGCCCAGCAGCAATCATTTTCGATTCAAAAGTGAAAGCCCGGATTGTGCCTTAAAGGATTTGCATTAAATAGCCACTTACAGTACGGGGAGAATTGCAATTTCTCTGAACCCAGGCGCATTGGAGGCTGAGGGAAAATTCCATGATTTATTGCTGCATTGAGAGTAGTACACATGGACGCAGTGGAGCAGAACCGCCTGTAGCAGCAAAGAGACATGACTAAAGTTCAGCAATGCCACGGATTGGATAATAAGAGTGTGCTGGAAATAACAAATCTCATGCATTGTGCTAGAGGAAATACTTACAAAGAAAAATGCACTTTCCACTCTAGGATTGTGTTTTTGCCATCTTCTCCTTCTATAACACGCCCTTGACATTTTAAAAAAAATGATACAATATGTGCAAAATAAGCCATAAACCTGTGTCACAAAAGCGTCCATCACTGGGGATTTCAGGGTGAGCAGTCGCTTAATTAACAAGACTGCCACCAATCAAAGAGGCAGGGAAAAAGTATCCCTTTGGATGTACGTTGGCACAGTGGCCTCACTAGGGTTGGTGTCACCCGGTGCGGGTAACTCATGGTGTCACCCCCTCATGACTTACCGCATGGACCTCCTCCGCTCCGAGTCCGCCAGGTTGGGTAAAGGGGAGCGTGCCAGGGAAGTTACTAGGCAGCACATCATTAGGACACTAGGGTTCAGCCAGCCAAAAATTAGGCAAAGGAATTTGGCTGGGGAGTGGTAGGTATCCGTGTGTCACTTGACACTCTTTCTCTTGGGACTATTACAGAGGAGAGAGGTGCTGCTGCAGCACACTGCGTGAGGTGAGCGGGAGGGGGGCTAGGGGAGCCGTAAAGCTTTAGGAGGGATAGTCTGCTAGGCGTGAGGGTAGTGCCTTGTGGCTGTGCATGGCTTGGGGGGGGTGGATCAGGTCGATGCCGGGTTGCACAGGACACTGGCATCCCACTTGGGACGGGAGTCCTTCTTGGGAGTCTTTCAAAGGTTCAGTGCAGTGTCTACGCGAGTGGGGGGCGTGGGCTGTGTGCGTGGTGCCTCCTTGTCAAGCGAGTGAAGAGCCCTAGGCGCTTTCATGGCGGTTCTGAGAGACCTGGGACGTTTTTCCCTGCCTTTGGTCAAGAGCTAAGGAACATGGTTTCCTGACAGTGCAAGGGGGGCCTTGGCGATATCCCCTGCGCATCGGACTCTCTGAAGAAGAGTACTTACTGTAGGACAATTTGCTGGCTGGCAGCCATGGGAGAGAACTCTTCGCCAGCTCGGGGGAAGGAGGGCGGTACCTTCTTCCAGTGCTTGGCTTGTGAACTGATGGGGACGATGTCGAACGATGTTTGAACACTCAGCCAGTGTCCGCTCCATGCACGGGCCATATGCAAACCATAACCTTGAACTACATTATTAAGCTCATGGTTCTTTCCACTATATTAGAAACCTGATGGGGAGTGCGGCTTCGCTTCAGGACAACACATGGAAACATATATATAAAGCTGGAGGAGGCATTTATTAGAAGGAAGGTTGTAGGTTCGACTGCCAACACATGGAACATTCATTTAGGGTGTTGTAATACATTGGTAGTTTTGCAAGTTGATAAGTAACAATTTGATAGGGGCCACAACCTGAGACAATGAGTGTCAAGACTTAAGTTTATATATTTTTAAGCATAGAAATAAATACTAAGTATGACAAAGGTTTTTCTTTATAAGTTAGCGGTGAAGAAATGAGTACATAAATATACTTTGGTGGCGCCCCAGGTATAGAGAATGAGAGGAATAGCGAGTACTCCTGGGAGTGCGAAAATAACATAACAGCGATGATAGGTCGTGTTTAGAAAAACAAATAATTGTAAAGGATAATCGCAAGTCAAAACATGCACATAATGAGGAACCTGAAGATCTTCATAGCAAGAATAAGGCCGTCCAGTTTGATATATGCATATTAATTAGTATAAACGTAATTTTGGACTACCCCTGATATAGTAAATAGACACCAGAGGAACAGACTGAAGATTCAATACAATACACTAGGGATAGGCTATCAATTGCGCTAGCTGCGTGTGTCACTTTTCGCCCAACTGTCCCAGACCCTGCCAAAGTTCTGACCATTTGCCTCCTGGCCTCACAGGAGTGCATCCTCCTCCCAGTGTGTCCTTAATATCACCCGCCCCCGATGGAACCTCTGCATATCCCGAATGCGGCCGTCCGATCCACAAGCACCTGAGCAACCACATGCTGGCTGCCCTCAGCACTCGCTTAAGTTGACCAGAGTGTTACAGTACTCAAATTTAGTTCTGTCACGGGCACCTTGTTGGTGTATTCATGAAGCCCTCACCCACCAACCTAGTTGGTGGCATGCTTCATCATCGGGCCCACCCAGTGACACCTAGTGTGTCCCGGGTATGCTACGACGCCTGATTACAGCGGAGCTGGTATATTGCTGAGAGTGCAGTGAGGTGAGGTCGGGACGACGGCAGGACAACAGGTACAAGGCAGGCACTGACCAGAAAGACTGGTCATCCCCTTACCGCTTCCCTCCAGGAAGCCTTGGCTAATAACCCAAAGCATATGCATGAGAAGGGAATCCCCCTCTCACATGTAGAAAAACGCCTTAGTGAGTGTATCACATAGTCTGTACCACAACACTAAGTCTGTTTTATTTCACCACACCTTTTTTAAAAAAACGGTCCTGAGGAAAGCCAGAACACTCTAAGGCACTGGCTGAAACATGTCGACCATCTGAAGGATGCAGGGGGCAGTAACTCGCCACCCTCACGCGTCCTGTAGCCTTACTTTTAACCGCTGGTGACGGCCCAGTTATTAAAATTTAATTTACCCTCGGGTACTGGGACCACCACCAAGCCGTTCTAAATCACAACTCACCCAACCTCACTGCACTCTCAGCAATATACCAGCTCCGCTGTAATCAGGCGTCGTAGCACACCCGGGACACACTAGGTGTCACTGGGTGGGCCCGATTATGAAGCATGCCACCAACTAGGTTGGTGGGTGAGGGCTTCATGAATACACCAACAAGGTGCCCGTGACAGAACTAAATTTGAGTACTGTAACACTCTGGTCAACTTAAGCTAGTCCTCTTTGTTTAATCACATATAAACCCTCGGGGACTCGGACTAGCTAACTAGTCCTCTCTCTCCCTCTTGTTACACGCATGCCCTCAGCACTCCCCAGCATTGCTCCCTGTATAGCGCCTCGTCATCCGATGAATGAACACCCCTCAACCTGCGCCTGGGATGCCCCGCAATGGACATGCCAACCGAGCCCCTCGCCACGCCTTTACTGCACTGCCGTTGATAACCTCCTCAAACCCTCCTGTACCTGTGTGATGCGCCCTCGCTGCCCCTGGGCAAGGCTCCACTGTACCTGCACGTGGGCCGCTGATGACCTCCTCGCACCTTCACCCCTGATGCACCCGTACCATAACCGGACAATTCCCGAGCTTTTCTCGCCTCCCCCCGTCCGCCCCCAGCCTCAAAGCCCTCCTTGAGCACCCATTGCGTCACACCAGGACCAAATGTTCCCTCCCGTGGTACTCCGACGAGTTCACCCAATCTGCCCAGGATCACACCACCATGTCGATCCATACCGAGATCCAAACCCAATCCCCCCGCTCCAAGTCGGCCGCTCTGAGCACACGGTCCCCCTCCCCCCCCATATCTTGCCAGATTAGTGCCGCTGTTGTCTGCCTGTGCCGAGGACCGGAGGCGCACTTAAAACCAATATTCGCGGGGCGGGGGGGGGGGGGGGGTATTGAACATAAAATAAACTATTAAATGAAAAATAATAATTTCGGGGCGGGGGGGGGGCTGCATCTTTAAGCAATAGGCAGAGTGGAGCTGCAGGGGCTCTTAGAAAAGGTGAAACAGCCAGGCCTCATTAACGTGCAAATGGTATTTTAAAGACCTGTGAAGTGCTCTGTTGCGGCTGTGTGTGTGTGTCCCAGCCCGGTGTTGACATACACGATGGAGGGTGGGGGGTGGGGCTGAAGCCCTGGAGTACAATGGGTGTTGCGCGCGAGCAGTGACTCCTGCTACCAAACTATTAGCGCCAACCACTAACTCTGGAGACACGCCCCTTGCAGCGCCTGGCTTTGCTTTCCTCCACCCGATGCGAGGTAATGCCCATTGAATTCATGGCATGGCCCACTTCCAACTGAGCATCCCGCATCCCCGCCCCCCCCTCCTCTTCACGAGCGCCATTCCTTGCACCTAAGTGTGGGAAATAAATTACAGACCCAAGCCTTCTCGGGTGCACCCCGCCCCTACCCTTCCAAAACTTGTACCCAGATGCCCCCACCCCCCTCTGTATGCCCCTCCTCGTCCCTCTGCCGCACTTCATCCCTCACATGTAACACACGCTAACTGTGGCCTGATGGGCTCGAAACTCCACCCTGCCATCTGCCAGCACTTGTGCGCACCATTGAACCGCTAACTTCGCCCCCGTCAACAGCGAACCCATAGTGCCTCACCTCGTAGTCCACCTCACTGTGCCTATTCCAATCCCACTGTTCCCCCCCAAGTCTGGGCGTGTGGCAAGCACCACCACTCTCGCCCTGCGGCCCTCCACTACTCCTGGGTGTGCACTTCCCCGGATGACCCACCCCCTACGCAGGGGACAGAGCTGCACCCCGTGCGCGCCGTCGCAAGGCTCACCAGGTGGCAAGCCGTGTGTGGAGCAACACCCCTGGTCCTCGGTCCTCTCAGCGCCACTACTTCCCCCTTATCCCGCAAGGATGGAAGCCCCAGTTAATCCCGACCAGGGCTCGAACCGCCAAATCGGGCCTCCGACAAACAAGCCATCATCTAGTGCCGGCAACTCCTTCACTGCTGCCGATTTTGGAACGGGAGAGTGAAGTTAGAACTTTGAAATGGTGAGAACAACCGCGGCCCTTACCTTTTCTTTAGACTCCACTGTGGTGGTGGCTGGGCCCTTAGGGGTTCTGCAAATCGCCCAGCAGCACTCCCCCTGCCGAGGCGAGACTGTCTGTCTCCACTCAGTCAGTCCAAGTGCGTGGTGGTGGCGCGCGTCAGAGGAGCACAGCGCGGGGGCTGGCCCAAGGCCGTCATTGGTTGCACTGTAAGATTGACGGCCCTGGGACCCACAAACTGGGTACGCCGCCGCCGTGCATCGCACCATCATCACCACTATAGTAGTAGGTGGTGCGTGCGTGGCATGCACTGCAGTGCAGTATTTGTTGTAAGCAGGTGTGCTTGCAGAGCAGAGGCGAGGCTGCAGAGCTGTGTTACACAGCGTAACCAGATTGGTGTCACCCCATGTTATGGTGTCACCCGGTGCGGTCCGCACCCCTCGCACCCCCCTAGTGACGCCACTGCGTTGGCATCGTATAGACCCTAGTTCTGATCCCTGGTATTGACTCCTCTAGAATGACCATTTCCGGGAGTCTCAAAAATTAGTGGGAAATTATGGGTGATTATGAGCAGTTGGGAAATAACATGGAAATTATGCTTACCTTTGGTGATTTCTGCATGTTTCCCCCCGGTATGCAGCCATTTTGTGTATAATGCACTATGGGCCGATTTCCAGCAAACGCTTGAAGGATAATGCCAATATTTTGGAGTGCACTCTGAACTACACTGGGAACCCCTGGATGGTTTGCTGAAGATGGCAGAAATGTTCCATCTTATGTAGCCAAATTATTAATAGCATTGTCTACTCGTTATTGTTGGGCTAGTAGTGTTTCAGGAAGCTCCACAAGTAGGACATTCCAGTAGTCAACTTTTTTTGTTTTTGTTTTTAGAGTTTTTATAGCATGAACTAGACCCACAGATATCAGAGCGCTTTACATGAGCATCAGTTGCGTTGCAGAGGGACACATTATTTTTGGTGGGTACTTGGGGCCATATTATCAAGGAACGGCGATAACATTATCGCCGCTTTAGCGGCAGGAAACTGCAGCTAAAGCGGCGATAATGGGCTTGATAATATGCCCTTGTGAATTCCCATAGACGCCCAGGTTCTGGTGTGAACCTGGGCTTCTATTGGAATTCACAAGGGCATATGATCAAGCCCATTATCGCCGCCAATAATGTTATCACCATTCCTTGATAATATGGCCCTTGGAGATTAAGTGATTTGCCCAGAATCACAGGATGTTGAGGGTGGCTGCCGAGACTCGAACCCGGTTCTTCAGATTCAAAGTCCACCACTCTAGCCCTAAGGCTACATCATCTCCCATTAACTGTAGAGTTAATGTGTGCTCCTACTACTAGATTATGAGTTTCTGTGTGTCATAAATACAATTTCCCTCACAGTTACCGCTTCCTAAACAAAAAATCTTTGATGATGCTGTCAATATAAGGTGTGGGCTCATGACTCCATTCAAAATAAACCAAAGATTCTTAACCAGGTATGTGATTCAAGAGGTAGCCTCAAACAACTGTGGGGCCTCTGGGCATAAAGTAGTCAATCACAGATATGGGCAGGACCAAGCAGAATGACCTCAAATATAGTGGCAGTAAACTTCAGTCCATATACTACCAATCAGCTGGTAAATTTATTTAAGCTTAGCCTAGGCTTTTTCAAATATGACATTTGGACCATTTACTTGCAGATTGATGTGAACATCATTTGCACAGGAGTGGAAGGTCCAATACATGAGGGACACCACAATCAATGGAAAGGTGGTTAGATGTGAAAGGACCCAAAGTAACACACTGGTAGACATTTACAGGCAATTTGAACTGGGTGTGCATCACAAACGTGACACAAACTCTTTACAAAGTGATGTGCTACTTTGCACTACTTTGCGACAAGGGGGGATCCTACTGGTGGCCCCAAGGCATTTCCATTCCACCACTTTTGATGCAAATCCCTATCTACTGACATTTGTAGACAGGGACTTGCGCAACAAATCCCATCTCCTTGATGTAGGTGTAACAGTAGAGCAAGTTTTCAAAGTCACCACACTTTCCCAGCGTTGCCTATGTGGTACACAGTTCAGCACACATAAAAAGTCAGGGAAATATCAAATTATGTCTGTTAGACCTGGCATCTTTTGGTGTGTTTCCCCAGTTTTTTTGCTTTCTGACCTCCCGGTTTTGACTCTGTTTTTGCTGGTTTAGTGTCTCTGCGCACTTTCTCACTGCTGTTCAGTGTTCAAGTGCAAGTGCTCCTATGGTAAATTGTTTTATGGATTGATGTTTCCATGATTTGGATATTTGATTTACTAGAAAGCCCCTAGTAAAGTGCACTGAGGGTGCCAGGGCCTGTAAATCAAATGCTGCTAGTGGGACTGCAGCACTTGTTGTGCCTCCCACACAAGCAGCCCTGTAAAGGATTCTCAGACCTGCCACTGCAGTGTCTGCGTGCAGTTTGTAACTGCCATTTCGACCTGGCAAGTGCACCCACTTGCCAGGCCCTAATTTTCCCTTTTCGTATATGTAAGTCAACCCTAAGGTAGGTTCAAGGTACCCTAGGGGGCAGGGTGCCCTGTATATTAAAGGTAGGGCATGTACTGGTGTGTGTGATATGCTGTGGTAGTGAATTACAGTGTATTTCGTTGTTCACTATAGAAAGGCATCTGTCCCATAGGATAGAATGGGAGTTTGCTTATAACATCTTATAAGCATATCTTCCCATTGGGACAAGATAGAGAAATGGGGTTTAGTATGCCTGAACTCAGAATATAAAAATGCATCTTTTAGTAAAGATGATTTTTATGTTCTGTGTTTGAAAATACCACTTTTAGAAAGTAGGTATTTTCTTGCTTCGCCATCCTGTGTGTCTCTGCTGGGTTTGTAAATTGACTGTCTGGCTTTGGAGTGACAGAGGCTGGGGATGTGCATTCTCTTCAGACAGCCACTGTGGGGGTCGAGGTGTGTCCTGCCTTTCCTGAATGAATCAGGGCTGGGCTGAATAGACCTGGGCCACATTTAAAGTAGTGGGAGGAGATTTCCTTGCACCTGAATGGGCCTGATCTGCCTTAAACAATGCTGCTGCCACCTACTGCCAGGAAGCTGGGCCAGAGAGGACAGAATTGGTTTTGGTTGGGCACAGACACTCTTTTCCAAAGAAAACAAAGAAAAACTGAGTATAAATATTTGGGTCCAAACCCCAGAACTTTAGAACTCACTGGGACCAAGGAACCTGCCAAGAAGAAGAGCTGGAAGAACTGCCAGGAGGAGTACTGCCCCTTTGCTCTCTTGTTGCCTTTCTGGGTTAGCCTTCAGTTGCTGCTAATGCCTTGGGTACTGAAAGGACTGGACTGAACTTTCTTCACTTGTGCTGAGTATCTCCAAGGGCTTGAAGTAGAGCTTGCCTCATGTTCTGAAGTCTCAGAGACTGCAAAGACTTCACCGACCTCTGGGTACCCCCTCTGGAACTGTGGTTTCAGTTGCCACAGAGGGGGGAATGCAACCGACTGACTCTGTCGCTGGCTCCATGTCCTAAACGCACCACAGAGATTGCACCACAGCACAACCCTGGTCTCACCGACAACGACAACAACCACCGCCACCGAGCCACTGCTTGCACAGTGACCTGTGGGCATCACAGTCCACACCACCTCGCTTCACTTTGCAACCTGGTTTCACTGATACTCTCTCTGCCCGCTGACTTCGACACCTGTGATCGCACTGTGGCTCACGTGCACTCACACGTGGGACAGCCCTGTCCCACACCACAGTCTGGACCAACCAACGCTAGGTCCCCGCAACCGGCTCTGTCACCTGCGCCGTGATCTGACAGCACCGCCATGAGCACTGCCTTCACTCCGCACCGCAGCCCTGGTCTCATCAATGCTGCTGGATGACTGTCATCAAGCCACTGCCTGCACCGCGAGTTGAGGGCACCTAACGTAGCACCGCTACGCTTCACCTCGCAACCACGACAGTTGGCACGACTGGTCCGCACCAACGTGATCGGCTGCAACAAAAAGTTACTGTTTTCGAGTCTGCCGACACCCCTACCGACGCTGTCAGATGGAACTGTTGGGTTCTGTTGTTTTCAGCACAACTGTAGCACCGGACAGTGCTACTGACCTCAAGAAACTGCATTTTAAGGTTATTCTTGTAAAGTGCATATATTTAAGTACTGTATGTTGGATTTTTATCATTTTAGTTTTGTTTCAAATATATAAAGTATTGGATATTTTTCTGAAATTGTGTGGTGTCCTTTTGTAGTGTTTTCACTGTATTACTGTTGATTATGTGCAAATGCTTTACACACTGCCTCTGAGATAAGCCTGACTGCTCGTGCCAAGCTACCAAGGGGCTCAGCAGGGTTTATTTCAGTAGTGTATCCCCCTTATCCTGAATAGAAGCAAGGGTCCCTACTTGGACAAAGGTGCAAACCATTGCCAACTAGAGACCCCCATTTCTAACAATGTCAAAGCATAGTTTTTTTCCTGGTGGAATACCCTTCCAGTACAAAACCCTTGCTGCATGGGTATGTGCGGTGGTGGAAGGCAGCCTAGAGTGCTAAGGGGAGAGATAAACCGTGCCATATAATAATATATTTGGTGTTGTTTTTCTCTCTCCCTTTGAGGGAATGCACTGCAGCAACCTTAATTTCTGTGTTGCACCGACAGTTAGTAAATTTTCCCATTGTGCTCTCTCCTTTATAAAAGATGGTGGTGATTGTGTTGTTGGGTCATTGGCACCAACCACAGATCTCAGTTCAAGTTATACAGGGAGGATTACTGTGTGAAATGCTGCTGAGAGGTAGAATTCACCTGATCAGAGCAGTAAAGTATATTGTCCTATACAATAATTCAGACAGTTTCTGTGCATTGTCTGAGATGGAAAAAAAGACTAATATGAGTTGAGGATGTTAGACTCCTCTAAGTGAGCTTGATGCTGTTGACAAACAACCTTTTTCAAAATCATGGCTAACCACAGTAGGTCTGTAATTGGGCAGAAGTTGAAAAAAGCTGCTGAGAAATAATGTTTTTAAGCAATGTGATCACCATCACCTTTTTCAGGTTTGCAGGGACAGCACCAGCGGAGAGAGGTTCATTATGGAGTGAGTTTCAATGGGGCCTGAACCATAACATTCTCCTTAGCTGCCAATGCAGGAAAGGGATCTGTCAATTTACATATTGATTTGAGAGTACTGAGCAAAGTAACACATTCGCGATCAGCCATCTCTTCAAATGGAAATTGAGACTGCAGTGAGAGGGGATATATGACTTAAACATGCATATTTGCAACCAGGAAGAGTATATTGTATCTCATGTCTTTTGTATACTCATTTCCCACACTACTACTAGTACTACTCAGCAATACTAGTACCATGTTATACTTGCACAAGCACCTAAACATGACTAAATTGATACAACAATATGTCTATGTATTATTTCTAATACTTTTGTACGATGTGATTTGGATTTCAGATGCAGGTTGTTAGACCTGTCATCCTTAGGGTTCTCTTTCCCACAAACATTTTGCCTTACTCCTCCTGTTTTTGATGAATTCTGTTTTTCTAGTCTGTGCTCTAACGTGCTGGCGCTTTCTCTTTTAAACATGGTGAAATTAGCTCACACCCAATTGCCACATTTAATTTACTTGTAAGTCCCTAGTAACGTGGTAGTACATGTACCCAAGGCTTCTAAATTAAATGCTACTAGTGAGCCTGCAGCACTCATTGTACCGCCCACTTAAGTAGCCCTTTAACCAAGTCTCAGGCCTGTGTTTGCAGGCTGTGTATGCAGTTGTAAACTGCCATTTCGACCTGGCAAAATAAACGTTTTACGAGGCCCAAGCCTTCCTTTTTAATACATATACGTCAACACTAGGGTATACCCTAAAGAGCCCATAGGGCAGGTTGCAGTGTATTTAAAAACCTTAAAAAGTACATTTAGCTTTTACTTGTTGTTGCAGTGAAAAACTCTTAAATTCATTTTTCATTACTGCAAGGCCTGCCTCTCCCATAGGATGACATTGGTTTACCTTATTACATTTAATAAGTGATAACTTTAATTTGGGAGCAGTTAGTATTGTTGAGCTTGTCCTCTAAAGATCTGTAATTTAAAACCGTCTTTAAGGTTAAAGTTGGATTTTAAGTCACAAGTTTGGAAATACCACTTTTGGAAAATTGGCATTTTCTTGCCCCAACCATTTGGTGCCTGCATCCTTTATCCTGGGTCACATGAGTAGATGTAGCCAGCAGTTGGTCTTTGTGTATTACTCCCAGACAGTGAGACTGTTAGAAATGGGGTTTCTGGTTGTCGGAGCAGCACCCTGCACAAGCAGGACCCACCACTCTAGCCAGGTTAATCTAGATACACACTAAAAGATAACATGTGCTTACCCTCTGCTAGCATGGCACAGAACAGTCAGGCTGATCTAAAGAGGCAATGTGTAAACTATTTGTGCAATACACACACAAACAGTAACACAATAAAAACACCACAAAAAGACTCCACACGAAGTTAGAAAAATAGATTATATTGACCAGAAACATCAAAAAACCAGCAAGTAGAACTGGAGTTATGAATTTTGAAAGAATAAATCAAAACGTAGTGCTTAGAAACATATAGAGCTTCTGGGTTACTTGAGGTTGTGCTGGACTGGGGTAGATCCAAAGCTCAAGCCGACTGTGATGGAGGGCAGGCCGGCTACGGCCTTCACGCAAGTCCTGCTGAAAAAGTACCTTGGATGGAGCAAGCGTCGACATTGAGGGCTCAATGAATTGGTTCCGATCCGTGCAGACGATGAAGGCATTGTCAACAAACCCCTCAATGCTGCAGGTGCTGTGTCGTATTTGAGCCGCTCTGTTCGCTGTCACTGAGCTGCGCAGTCCATCGAGGCGATGTTGTCAATCGGCTCCTGCATTGGTGTGAAAGTACAATGCAGCAGTTCTGATCACTGCAAAGCCTTAACTGTGTCAATTTTGATGGTTCTGGACAGCAGAAGTCACCTTTCAAGGGTACAGGACTGGATTGGTACCACTTGGCAGGGCATGTCTTACAGATGGCATAGTCCAGGTGCTGTTGCAGAGTTGAAGGAAGTATTTGATGGCCCGGAGACTTTAGAGCAGGGGAAAAGCAAGCAAGCCCTTGGAATCACGCTGGGTTCAAGTGAGATGCGTTCAGCCCTTGTCCACAGCAGGGCAGAAATCAGCAGGCAGCAAAGCAAAAAAACACTCCTTCAAAAGCAGCAGTCAAGCAGAGTGGCAATCCATGTAACATAGCAGTCTTCACTTCTGGCAAGGTTCTTCACATGCCTAGTAGTGTATTGTCTAGGTAGGATCAGAGGCCCAGTACTTATACCCATTTGTTTCTTTTAAGTGGTGGTGACATCTATGCAGGCCCTCGAAGTGCATAGGTCCACCTTTCTTGCCAGCCCTGGCTCCAGACTATCAGTAGGGGGTAATCACCCCCTTGTGTGAGGAACAGAACACTGCCTTTTTCAGGTGTAATTGTCAGCTCTCTCCCTCTATCCCTCTCTTCCTACCCAGGAAGAACTATCAGAATGTAGATGAATGCAGATGAGTCCTATGTAATGCCCAGATGTGTATGGAGACAGGCTGTCAGGCACAAAGTGCAGTAAATACAGAGAAATGTCCACTTTCTAAAAGTGGCATTTCTAAAACAGTAAAGTTAAATCCAACTTCACCAGTAAGGAGGATTTATCATTACCATTCAAAACATATATAACATGAAAAAGCTACACCTCTATGATCAGGAAGTACAGCTTAAAGTATATTAAGGAATTCCCAATGCTGGCCTATGGAAGGGATAGGCCTCACAGTAGTGAAAAATGAAATAGGCTGTTTGTCACTATCAGGACATGCAAAACATAAAAGTACAGCCCTACCTTTTACTTACATAGCACCTTGCGCATAGGATTACTTAGGGCCTACCTTAGGGGTGACTTATATCTAGTCGCACAATTCGTCTAGGTGGTAAAAAAAACTCGTCAGGGCTATGTGGAGTTCCGCGGACAGGCAGAGTTTCCTGGTACGCCAGTTCGAGTTGTGTTCTTACATACGCAGTGCAGAGTATGCTCTTGCGTTTTATATCGTGTGCAAATGGCATCACATGGTTTGCATGGGTGCAGCCATCTTGTTTTCTTAATCTGTTCATGGTGCTGGGCGGTTTTAGAATCCTTTCTCAATCTTTTCAATTCTTCCTAAATAATCTACCCTTCATTCTTATTTATTGTATGAATGTGTGTTTTGTGTCTGTTTATTTTAATTTGTTTTCATTACTTTCATGTTTTTTGTGTTTTCATGATTTTTGTATTTTTCCTTTACTTCTTTACTTCTTTAGTTGTATTTCATTTTATTCCTTCCTTCCTTCCTTCCTTCCTTCCTTCCTTCCTTCCTTCCTTCCTTCCTTCCTTCCTTCCTTCCTTCCTTCCTTCCTTCCTTCCTTCCTTCCTTCCTTCCTTCCTTCCTTCCTTCCTTCCTTCCTTCCTTCCTTCCTTCCTTCCTTCCTTCCTTCCTCCCTCCCTTCCTTCCTTCTCCTGTTTTTATTTTTTTCTCCCCACCCAGAACCATGTCAGAGCAGGGCAAACAGGGAAGTGGAGCGCCAAACCCCCACCTCAAACTGCGAGCAGCAGCGGCCGCCTATCCCGCGGATGGCGGTGCTGACAAGGTGTGAAGCCCTGGACAATCCTGTGTGAGGCGGAGGTGGCAACACTAGTTTTTTCATGCAGTGCCACCTCCCTTCCATGCTAGCAGCAGGTGGCAGGCCTGGCAGTGGGTATCCCTTGCAGGATCATTGGCTGCATTTGGGGAGGGTGTGCGGGTATGTGCGGCACACCAGCAAAGTCCGGTTCAACGCCCAGCAGCTGACGCACTGCTGGGCAAATATCCTTGACTCAGAGCAAGACCTGCTCAACCTGCTAGGTGTCGAGATTGCAGGGCTCGGTGAGTATTAAATATTTTTGTGTTCTACAAGGCTAGCATTTTTTGCTGAATAGCATGCTGCTCAAACTCAGAGGTAAGTTACGTTTAAGAATATTATTATGTGATCCAGTTTAAACTAGGCAGGTGCTCGGTGCTACCTAATTGTACTCAGTGCTAGCTTTGGCTGATATTTAAGAAGCCATTGCTGACTCCTCTGTCCTCCTGTTACCATAGTGAATTTGTGGTATCAGTGAGTTAGTGTTCGCTTTGACTTTCTTTATGTCACTTGTACATTCCCAAACAATTTCACAGTGATGTGTAGTACTAGTATGGATCTATGAATTGCAAAACAGTGAGACTGAGTTGGTCCATCAAGGGGGTTGAGAAATGAGAATAGAATCAAAGACCATTCATTGCAATTCATTAACTTAAAATGTAGATTTTTTAAAGAAATTTGGAAAAGGAGTTTTAGGATTAGGTATGGCCAATTCAACGGTAGTTGATACTAGTACTATAGGCGATCTGATTTATATAAGTACAATGTTACTGCTTTTGCTTGTCATGATAATTTTGTAGAACGTAACGGTACCACTAATATATTTTTTTATCTTCTTTATTTCTTATTGCAGCACCCAAGGGCAAGAAGAGGGGCTTCACAGAGGTGGATCCAGGAAGAGCTGAGGAGGAGGCACCGACCACCATTCCCACTACAGATGGCTCTGCTCAGCCCAGTAAGTCCTATTATTTATTAGAATTATTTCTCTAACTTTTACTTCTGTCCACTATTATACTACTTTTAATTTTACCTTGTTATTTTTTTTTATACTGTCTCCTTTTTTCCCCCAACTCCCCTATCCAATTTTTGTTTAGTTCCTGTTATCCCTGCATTATCTTTTTTTTACTTAGTTCATGTTTTTAATTTTTTTTTGGTAGCTGACTTTTTCGTCTGTAATTTGTTTCTGCTTTGTTGGTTATCTTTCTCTCTCCCCTATATATCTTGTGGTACTGGAAGACTAAACAAATAAGAAGACTGTTCCACTCTTAAGGGTATTCAAAGGTAGAGAATGGGTACGCCGCTTTGTGAAGCTTATTGGGTGCAGTTGGGTATCGCCTACTGCTCTGAAGCGTAACTTTAAATGTTCACTAATGCATTTTCCTGAAAGGGAAAAATGTCCCACTTTACGCACCACTGGTGAGTTTTGACCATGTATATTTTCCACAAATAGTAAATCTTGACTTAATACTCACTGAATGTCATCAATTTTTATCAATTAGAATCTTCCATCAAATTTGATGTTGATTATGTTGTAGAAGATATTCTCCTGATGAAGGGCCAGTCCCGAAATTCAGTGAGATACTAAAGAATTGATGGTAGATATAGTGTGATGGACTAACACTACAGATATGATTAACCTACATCAATAAAGGAAGTTTGGAATTGATAAAATTGATGACATTCAGTGATTATTATCTCAAGGATTACCTATTTGAGAAAATATACATGGTCAATACTCACCAGTGGTGTGCAAAGTGGGAAGTTTTTCCCTTTCAAGAAAACGCATCAGTGATCTGTAAAACTAAGAACTGATTATTGGTACTCTACTGTCTACTGTGAAGATTGCAGGCAAAAGTAAGCTAGTATTATAAATAATTTTCACATGTGTGTTTGTTGAGAAGACTTACTTTTTTTGCTCATGCTCTAACAGTTAACGAGAGAGTGCCCATGGTCATAGACCACCACCGTCCTAACCACCCCCAATGTTGTCCTATATAATTAATTCATACAGTATAATAGCAGTTTCCATGACAGTGCAGCATAGCTGGAAATTATGAGGTCCCATTGCATTTGCCACCCAACACCATATGTCTTTCATTGACCATTACTATCCAGCCTTTCATTGACATAGTCATTACCATTGCTTCATGATCACAGATCGTATTATTTCACAATGTCATGATACTTATACTTTACTTACAGCCGCGGCCCGTGGAGGGAGTTCGGTGGGGCAGTGAGGCGGGGTGGGGGAGGGGCAGGGTGGGGGAGGGGCAGGGTGGGGAATTGTAAACACTGGAATATGTATGAATGGAGGTAAGTACACATTTAAATAAATAAAACAAATTCCGTTGTGCGTGCTGCATCGCAAAATGCGGTGCAGCGCACGCAACGAAATTTGTTTAATTTATTTAAATGTGTACTTACCTATCATCAGTGATATCATTTGAGATGTCATCAGTGATGTCATCAGTGATGTCACTGACCATGTCATGAATGATGTAATATGTGACATCATCAGCAGTGCATTGCGGGCGCACGAGTTATAGTTAGCAGAACTAACTATAACGGAGGAATTTCTATAGTTTTGTACGAGTGAAATGGCCAGCTAACTATAACACCCCTGAAACCTATGTTTTTTTGTGTGAATTTCTAAGGTTTTTTAAATGCTAATTTCTAACTATAATGTCTCTGAAACCTATGATTTTTTTCAGTGAATTTCAAAGATTTTTAAATGCTAATGCACTTAGTATAGACATAGAGGGAATACGAGCAGCCTGTAGCAGACAGAACTCAAAAGAGTGTTTTCATCTGTGCAGTGTCATTCCAATAAGCAACAGGGGAGCCGCTCGCAGCAGTGTGGTGCTGTGGTGAATCTTGCTGCTTTCAGGAGAGACTCCGGGACTGCGAGGACCAGCAGCCCTTCAACACCTCCCAGCTGCGTCCTCTTCCCGCCCGCCCTCAGCTGGTTGAAAACTGCTCGCGGCCCCCGCTTCGCAGGAGCCGCTCGCAGTAGTGTGGTGCTGTGGTGAATCTTGCTGCTTTCAGGAGAGACTCCGGGACTGCGAGGACCAGCAGCCCTTCAACACCTCCCAGCTGCGTCCTCTTCCCGTCCGCCCTTCTCTGACCATTTATCCATTCAAGAGCCACCGCTGCGCGGGACGCGCGCGGGCGAGCGCCGGGTGAAGCCCGGGCCAAGGGCGGGCCCGTTTAAGCCCGTTGTAGCCCGGTGGAGACCGGACTGGGCTACCCCTCTGACATCTCGTTAGTATTATTATCTTTTGAAACAATTGGGGGTTCTATCACGCAGCTATGCCAGCTCGTGAAAATAGGGCCAAAGTTGCAACGCAGAGTGGGAACTTAACAGGAACTTTAGATAATTTTATAATCAGAGCGAATTCGGTCATAGACCAGGGGATTACTCTAATGGAACGCCGGGTGTCACAAGATCTAGCCCTTGCAAAAAGATCTTCAATGGGTCACCTGGCAAACGCTCGCACACCTGAACCTGCGCTACGAGCAAATATAAATGATGCCCTTGTGATCATTCACAGTACCCCAACTCCACAGCACTTTGTGAATATTACCTCACCGGATCAATATACAGATTCAAGGGGGTCAGAGCTTATCGATATTTTACCAATGGTTTGCGCACAGGGAAGACCAAACACACGACAGTTGAGGGCAAAACGGGAGGGAGCGATATCCAAATTAAAAAAAGGGGCAACTATCGACAACAAAGTTAGTGGGCAGGACAATGATAAAAGGACTGTCGAGAACAATACTTCAACAATTCTGCATAAGGAAAACCGGGACGCTAATAATTAGATTCTACCACCTCATCAGGGAAGAACTCCCTCGCGCAAAGACGCCGCCACGAGAAAACAACTGGCTGGGGAGGATTCTCTTCTTGATAAACTTGGTGCCCTGTTAACATCTCTTCTCCAGCCATTTGAACTAAGACTCTTGCGAATGGAACAACAGCTTGGCAAGATGGAACAAACATGCACGGAGGTTGCAGACAGCTTAAAGGCAAATATGTTGCAACCAAATAACGTACAGCCAAACCAGGCACAAACAAGGGTCGTAATGCATAAACCTGCCACCCCAGCTGCGCTATCCAACTCTGTAATATCAAATGTGAAGCCAACACCATTGATGGGCATTTCTAATAATACTTTGGGGGAGGGAACCTCTGCCCAGCCTGCAAAGACTGGGCGGTCTGTTCCCGCTTTAGTCACCCCAGGGGTTCAAAGAATAGATCTTCCACCGGATTCTAGCCCGTTTGTGGTTGTTTTAACAGGGGTCCCTGAAACTAACAACTCCAGTGTGGAATCATTCGAGTCCCGAAAAAACAAAGTTGCTGATTGGCTCAATAAAAACAGACCACTACCCCCTCTCACCTCTAGTAAGATACTAATGGTCCGGAGGCTGTCTTGGGTGGGGCATAGGAGAAAAAACATAAATGGCGACTGTATAGTGGTTAATTTTAAGGACCCGCAAATTGTAGAACATATCTGTAATTGGCGGTCTCACACCCCTGGAGCTATCATTCGACCACTCCCACTGTCATACTTCTATCCGCCAACCCAGTCTCTAGATACACAAGGGGACTGGAAAATAGTAGACAATCTAGGTGGGGGGAGGTTAAATAGGGGTTGGCTTCGCCACCCTCCTCCCCCAAGCCAAGTCCACTAAGCTTATAAAACAGGTTTAGTGGATTAGATCTTGTTGATTGACTGAATCCAAATGAGGAAGCTGATTCTGCTATTGTACAAAGAAAGGGATGTTCCTATTCGGGGGCAGAGTTTGGACAAATTGAAGGAGCACCATTATCTGGTGATTCATCTATTGCCCAAATGACTAAAGCACATCTACTGGACCCTATTAGGGGTGTGGATGATGTTACTTTTGGCGAAAAGGCTTCTGCTTGCTCGTTGTACTCCCTTAATGACTTGTTTGGGAACCTGTTTCAAGTGGGAGTGGATCTATTATCTCCTGTCCGGAGGAAAGAGAACAAAATATCCTCAGAGTCCTGTCCTGGAATGTGGCGGGCCTATCCAATAAACTTCCCTGCCCAGAGTGGGGTTCTTTCATTGATAAGTTCGATATTTGTCTCTTTCAAGAGACCTGGGCTAGGGAAGAGCAATCTAGTGTTGGCTACGCTACATATCATACTCCCGCCCTCTGGGAGGGCTAGGGGCGTCCATCTGGGGGGCTTACCATCTGGGTTGGGGTACACCTAGTATGTATGGTGGAGCCCATGATCACCTCCTCAGATGATGTGCAGTGTGTGATCCTAAAGTGGGTCAACTCTCCCAAGCTTGCCATTGTGAATGTTTATTCACGACCGGTTGGTATAGCTAGAGAGTCAACTGCCATCGAAGAGTTGTCACTCTTTTTATATACCATCCCGAGTGACATATCTCTCCTAATAGCCGGTGATTTCAACTGCCATTTTGAGCCGCTTCGGGGAATGCCCGAGGGGGCTCTAACGGCTCAAGATGATCATTGGGCTATACCACCATGCCAATCCCCCTGCCCCAGAACTTGGTCCCCGTTAGCGGTCCAGATCACAGCATTGACCCTAAACCACTCGATTAGGGCGTGCAATGGCCGTATCCAATCTGACATCCCCTCAAGTTGTACCTCCAATAAAAAGGGGCAGGAGTCGCGTCTCGACTATATTATGGTCGATACACGGTCCTGGTCCAAGGTCACTGATTTAAGGGTAATATCACGGGGCGACAGCGATCATAATGCCCTTAGTTTGGAGATGGCTTTTACAGATAACAGAAGGACAACTCGGGAGGGTAAAGATCACTCAAGAGACAGGACAATATTAGCAAACAACAGACGCAGAGTCAAGTGGGAAAAGCTAGTGGCGTCACCTAATAAACTAGCTAAATTATATAATCTAAGTTACTCTCTCCTCCTGGACCTAGACATTCTAATCAATCATCCTTCACTCCCGGATTTAAATGCTAAAATCCTGGCCATTCATACTAATTTAGTGTCAGCCCTAGCGGAGGCTCTCAAACCGTGTGTCCCGAAAGGGACTAAGAGGGCCCCTTCATCGTCCTGGTATAATGCCACATGCCGTAGGGCCAAGACAGAATTGTTACAAGCACTAGAAACAGGTAATAATAGACCCCACATTCTTGCAACGCGCCTTCGGTATAAAGAGGTCCAAAAACTCGCTAAACAAGAGTGGGACTATGCTCATTGGTCTGAGTTATCTGTCGCGCTGGAATCAAGGGATGCACGCAGATTTTGGTCAATTGTAGGCACGGGTTGTGGGGAACCGAAGTCTGCTATTGAACCTAACATTGAAGCAAAGGTCTGGGAAGATAATTTCAAAGGCCTTTACTCATTAGCTCCAGATGTGGAAAGTAGGTTGGTAGCCACTCTTGCAAATGACCAGGATAACGATATTGAGTTTGAGGTTCGAGGAGGTACTTAATGCAATTGCCAAACTCCCGGAGGGAAAAGCACCGGGATTAGATAAGCTCCCGGGTGATCTTTTCAAACATCAACCTAGAATCTGGGGTCCGTATCTCTGCATTATCTTCAATGCAATAGTGAAGGGCATGGAGGTTCCCTGTACTTGGCTGGGAGCAGAGATAGTCCCAATCTTCAAGAAGGGTTCTCCTCTGCTCCCGGTCAACTACAGGCCCATCAGCCTCATTGATGTACCACAAAAAATCTTTGAGCGGCTAATCTTAGATCGGTTGCAAGAATGGATGGAGGACCAGGATGTCCTTAGCCCATTACAGGCGGGATTTAGGAGGAATACCTCAACAACAGACCAGATTTTTCGTCTTATGACTTTATTCTGGAAAACAGCTAAAATAGAGGGTGGCAGCCTCTATATGGTCTTTGTGGACCTCCGCTCCGCCTTTGACTTAGTGCCCCATAGACAATTATGGGCGGTGCTCCAAGGAATGGGGGTCCCGCAACAACTCTTGCAGCTGTTGATGAGATTGCACAAAGAGAACTTTGCACAGGTTAGATGTGGGAGGAATGGGGCGCTGTCGGATAGGTTCCCTGTTGAGCGAGGGGTCAGGCAGGGTTGCGTATTGGCACCCACCCTGTTTTGCCTCTATGTGAATGTTGTAATCCCCTATTTGAATAATATCCCCAATAATGATGCTCCATGTTTGGCAGGCAGCAGGGTACCGGCAATTATTTTTGCTGACGACACCCTGCTGCTTTCCAAGTCTCCAATGGGGATACAGCATATATTGGACGGTTTTGAAGATTTCTGTAGAAACCGAGGTCTTGAGATCAATATTAGTAAAACAAAATTTATGATCTTTAACCCTCGAGTATCAACACGCCCAAATCCCATTCTGGGCAATGTGAGGTTGGAAAGGGTAAAGACCTTTGAGTACTTGGGGGTAACCCTGAACGAGAACCTGTCATGGGCCCCACAACAAGTTAAAGCACAATTGAAATTGGCCCAATTAGCAGGCGGAATTCATAAGCTCTGGAATACTTCCACATACAAACCCGTCAAACCATCCCCTGGAGATGTATAAGATACAGGTTAGGGCAGCAATTTTGTATGGAGGGGAACTTTGGGGTTACTCGTCTATACCTGAAATCGTAAAAGCAGAAAATAAATTTATCAGACAACTTCTGGCACTTCCACCAAGTACGCCTCTTTTTCCCTTAAGGCTGGATCTGGGGTTGAGATCAATCTCGGTAGAATTAGCCCTAAAACCACTGAGGTTCTGGCGAAGGCTCTGGATAACTCCTGAGCTCCTGCATTATAGGCAGGAACTCAAGAAAATTTTACAATCAGAGAATAGAAAAAAAATACCGTGGCTTATGTTCGTAAAACAGGAATTATTAAGAGTGGGACTGTTTGATATGTGGCACGAGCCGGAATCTAGTTGTCATCTAGTTTCCAGGAAGTTACTTACTAAAATCTTTGTGGAGGACAATCATAATGTTGCACTCTCAGATCCCAACAGCGGTTCCCGGACCCAGTATTTTTTAACATTTAAAGATTCTTATTGCTTTGAATCATTTTTAGATGTCATCTATTCCACTGCTGCAAGGAAACTGTATCTTCTATGGAGATATGGTACTTTGCCCTTAAGAGCCTTTACTAGTAAATGTTCACCCACTTCTATTGAGTCATGCCCAGGGTGTAGTGGTGATCTAGAAGACGAATTGTTTTTCTGCCCAGCGTATCGAAAATCAAGGAACTACTGGTTGCTACCACTATGCAGGAACTTAGGAATTGCACAATGTTTTTATGCTTTTAGAATTCTAAAAACTGGCACGGAGGGGCACATTGTTTTTGCAGTTTCTAGGTTTTTGTTAGCAATGTGGACGATACGCTCTTGCTTGCTCAAAAATGAATTTTAAAGGGACTTGGTGCCTTGAAGGATTGATTGTCTCCAGTTCTACCCAGGATGAATGCTTTTACTTGATGTTTGTCTTATCTTAATGATTTTATTATTTTTATTGCAATATGTTTTGTATTCTTTTATGACAAATTGTCGAAATAAAGATTCAAGAAAGAAATGCTAATTTCTATTTATAACGTCTTTGAAATCTACGTTTTTTTTCAGTGAATTTCAAAGGTTTTTCAAATGCTAATTTTTAAGTGTGATAGTAGTTATACCTATTTTTTTGTACTGATTTTCTAAAGTTTTTTAACAAACTTTTTAGCAAAAACAAACATTAAAAAAAATTGAAACTGAAATATTGATTAATTTTTTTGTTTTCATTTTTTATTTTAATATATTTATATTAGTTTCTTTTCCAAAAATGTTTTTCCCCAAAAAATTCTGAGTCGCGCACTCAAAGCTTACACATCACGGTGGGTGCGCGGATTCTAGCCGCTATTTTAGAAAAGTCGTGAAGGATCCGCATACGGTGTGCGACGGCTGCGTCTTTTTCAGGTACATAATATACATTTAATATTACGTGATGTGCGTGATTGGTATGCGACCAGTCCGCGACTCCTGCTCCCACGCATTCGCGACACATGCGCATTATGGTACGAGATGCTTGCGCGGTGGGGGGTCCCGTGTGATGTCATATACGTGCTGGGGCGTGCTGGGTGCGCAACTACTGCAAAAAAATGTATGTTCCAAAATGATATGTATGTGTCTTTAATATACATATTAGGGCAAGAGATTATCTAAGATAGTCATAAAAATAACATATTTGTACTTATAACAAACTTATATTATTTTTAAATATATTTTCGCGAAGTAGGGTGCGTGCATCATGAGTGCAAAGAACCAGGTCAGCAGAGGTGCTGTAGAGCCAGAGAAACCAGGTCAGCAGAGCTGCTCTAGAACCAGAGACCCAAGTCAGCAAAGCTGCTCTAGAGCCAGAGACCCAGGTCAGCAGAGCTGCTCTACAGCCAGAGAACCAGGTCAGCAGAGATGCTGAAGAGCCAGAGAAACCAGGTCAGTAGAGCTGCTTTAGAGCGAGAGAACCAGGTCAGCAGAGCTGCTTTAGAGGGAGAGAACCAGGTCAGCAGGTCTGCTTCAGAGCCAAGGGGCCGGGTCAGCAGAGATGATGTAGAGCCAGAGAAACCAGGTCAGCAGAGCTGCTTTAGAGGGAGAGAACCAGGTCATCAGAACTGCTTTTGAGCCAGAGAAACATGTCAGCAGAGCTGCTCTAGAGCCAGAGAACCAGGTCAGCAGAGCTGCTTTAGAGCCATAGAACCAGGTCAGCAGAGCTGCTCTAGAGGCAGAGAACCAGGTCAACAGAACTGCTTTAGAGCCAGAGAACCAGGTCAGCAGAGCTCTTTAGAGGGAGAGACCCAGGTCAGCAGAGCTGCTTTAGAGCCAGAGAACCAGGTCAGCAGAGATGCTCTAGAGACAGAGAACCAGGAAGCACAGCTGCTTTAGAGCCATAGAACCAGGTCAGCAGAGCTGCTTTAGAGCCATTGAACCAGGTCAGCAGAGCTGCTCTAGAGGCAGAGAACCAGGTCAGCAGAGCTGCTCTAGAGCCAGAGAACCAGGTCAGCAGAGCTAACCAGGTCAGCAGAGCTGCTGTAGAGCCAGAGAACCAGGTCAGCAGAGCTGCTGTAGAGCCAGAGAAACCAGGTCAGTAGAGCTGCTTTAGAGCCAGAGAACCAGGTCAGCGGAGCTGCTCTAGAGCCAGAGAACCAAGTCAGCAGAGCTGCTTTAGAGCCATAGAACCAGGTCAGCAGAGCTACTTTAGAGCTAGAGAATCAGGTCAGCAGAGCTGCTCTAGAGCCTAAGAACCAGGTCAGTAGAGCTGCTCTAGAACCAGAGAACCAGGTCAGCAGAGCAGCTGTAGAGCAGGAGAAAACAGGTCAGTAGAGCTGCTTTAGAGGGAGAGAATCAGGTCAGCAGAGCTGCTCCAGAGGGAGAGAACCAGGGGTCATATTTACAAGCTGGGGATAAAAAATTATCGCCGCTTTTGCAGCTGTTTTCGGAAGAAAAGCGGCGATAATTTTATCGCCTAATTAGCAAGGCCACGCTTACGCGTGAAACCTTGCTTTAGCGTGGGGATTCCTAAAGCCCAGCTTTGCATCTCTAATGAGATGCAAAGTGGGCGTTCTTGACCTAAAATGACAGGAGAAATGTCGCTAAGCGACATTTCTCCTATCATCAAGCCCCACGCTATGAAGCATAGCGGCAGGAAAAGTAGCGATAACCCCTGTTATCGCTACTTTCCTTACGCCTGCTTCAGGACTGACTTAGCCATGATATCCTATGGAAGGTGGATATCATGGCTTAGTTTGTGAGTCCCTATCAGCAAGCTAATGCCACACTACGTGAGATTATCGCTGGGTTTCCAGCGATAATCTCACATTAGGCAGTTAGCGTGAGGATTTTTATCACTGAGGAGATAAGCGTTGCCCGGCGATAATTATCCTCACGCTAAGAGCGCTGAGCGATAATTATCGCCGGGTGTTGCTGATATGCCCCCAGGTCAGCAGAGCTGCTCTAGAGCCAGAGAACCATGTCAGCAGAACTGCTTTGGAGCCATAGAACCGGGTCAGCAGAGCTGCTTTAGAGACAGAGAACCAGGTCAGCAGAGCTTTTGTAGAGCCAGAGAACCAGATCAGCAGAGCTGCTCTGTAGCCTAAGAACTAGGTCAGCAGAGCTGCTCTAGAGCCAGAGAACCAGGTCAGCAGACCTGCTGTAGAGCCAGAGAAACCAGGTCAGCAGAGCTGCTTTAGAGCGAAAGAACAAGGTCAGCAGAGCTGCTTTAGAGCCAGAGCACCAGGTCAGCAGAGCTGCTCTAGCTGACACTGACTGACTGACACTGACTGACTGACACTGACAGATTGACACTGACTGACACTGATTGACTGACACTGACTGACTGACACTGACTGACTGACTGACTGAAACTGACCGACACTGATTGACTGACACTGACTGACACTGACTGACTGACACTGACTGACACTGACACTGATTGACTGACACTGACTGAATGATACTGACTGACTGACACTGACTGACACTGACTGACTGACTGACTGACACTGACACTGACTGACACTGACTGACTACTCTCTACTACTCTACTACTCACTCTCTACTACTCACTCTCTACTACTCTCTCTCTACTACTCATTCTCTAGTACTCTCTACTACTCACTCTCTACTACTCTACTTCTCTATACTACTCACTCTATACTGCTCTCTACTACTCACTCTCTACTACTCACTCTCTACTACTCTCTACTACTCACTCTCTATTACTCACTTGCTACTACTCGACTACTCACTCTCTACTACTCACTCTCTACTACACTCTACTACTCACTACTACTCTCTACTATTAATCTCTACTACTCAGTCTCTACTACTCACTCTCTAATACTCTCTACTACTCACTCCACTACTCTCTACTACTCTCTACCACTCACTCTCTACTATTCTACTACTCACTCTCTACTACTCTCTACTACTCTCTCTCTACTACTCACTTTCTACTACTCACTCTACTATTCTCTACTACTCACTTTCTACTACTCACTCTCTACTATTCACTCTCTACTACTCACTCTCTACTACTCACTCTCTACTATTTGCTCTCTACTACTCTCTACTACTCTCTACTACTCTCTCTCTTCTACTCACTATCTACTAATCACTCTACTACTCTCTATTACTTACTCTCTACTACTCACTCTCTACTATTCACTCTCTACTACTCACTCTCTACTATTCGCTCTCTAAAACTCTCTACTACTCACTCTCTACTACTCGCTTTCTACTACTCTCTACTACTCACTCTCATCTACTCTCTACTAGTCTCTACTACTCACTCTCTACTACTCTACTACTCTCTACTACTCTCTCTACTACTCACTCTCTACTACTCCCTACTACTCACTGTACTACTCTCTATTACTCTTTACCTCTCACTCTCTACTACTCACTCTCTACTACTCTCTCTCTACTACTCACTCTACGACTCTCTACTACTCACTCTCTCCTACTCACTCTCTACTACTCGCTCTCTACTACTCTCTACTTCTCACTCTCCACTACTCACTCTCTACTACTCGTTCTCAACTACTCTCTACTACTCACTCTATTACTCACTCTCTACTACTCTACTACTCTCTCTACTACTCACTCTCTACTACTCTCTACTACTCACTATCTACTACACACTCTCTACTACTTGCTCTCTACTACTCGCTCTCTACTACTCTCTACTACTCACTCTACTACTCTCTAATACACACTCTACTACTCACTCTCTACTACTCTCTACTACTCAATCTCTACTACTCCACTACTCTCTACTACTCACTCTACTACTCACTCTCTACTACTCTACTACTCTCTTCTACTCACTCTCTACTACTCACTCTCTACTACTCACTCTCTACTACTCTCTACTACTCACTCTCTACTACTCTCGCTCTACTACTCACTCTCTACTACTCACTCTCTACTACTCTCTTCTACTCACTTTCTACAACTCTCTCTACTACTACTCTCTACTAATCTCTACTACTCCCTCTCTACTACTCTCTACTACTCTCTACTAATCACTCTACTACTCACTCTCTACTACTCTCTACTACTCACTCTCTACTACTCACTCTCTACTACTCACTCTACTACTCTCTACTACTCACTCTCTGCTTCTCTCTCTACTACTCACTCTCTACTCTCTATTACTCACTCTTCACTCTCTACCTCTCTACCTCACTATACCTCTCTCTCTACTACTCTCTACCTCTCTACCTCTATCTCTCTACCTCTCTTCCTCTACACGTGTACCTCTACACCTCTACCTCTACACCGCTACCTCTCTCTACACACACACATATGCAAATATATATATATATATGCATATATATGCATATGCATTTATATATATGTGTATATATATATATACATACATGTATACACTCTACTACTCACTCTCTACTACTCACTCTCTACTACTCTCTAATACTCACTCTCTACTACACAATCTCTACTACTTGCTCTCTACTACTCACTCTCTACTACTCTCTAGTACTCACTCTAGTACTCACTCTGTACTACTCACTCTCTACTACTCTCTACTACTCACTCGCTACTACTCTACTACTCTCTACTACTCACTCTCTACTACTCACTCTCTACTACTATCTACTACTCACTCTCTACTACTCTCTCTACTACTCTCTACTACTCACTCTCTACTACTCTCTCTCTACTACTCTCTACAACTCACTCTCTACTACTCACTCTACTACTCACTCTCTACTGCTCACTCTCTACTACTCTCTACTACTCACTCTCTACTACTCTCACTCTACTACTCACTCTACTACTCACTCTACTACTCACTCTCTACTACTCTCTGCTACTCACACTCTACTACTCACTCTCTACTACTCACTCTTTAATACTCACTCTCTACTACTCACTCTTGGCTACTCTCTCTACTACTCTCTACTACTCACTCGCTACTCTCTATTACTCACTCTCTACTCTCTACCTCTCTACATCTCTCTACCTCTCTCTCTACTACTCTCTACCTCTCTACCTCTACCTCTACAACTCTACCTCTACACCTCTCCCTACCTCTCACTACACGCACACATATGCACATATATATATGTATATATATGCATATGCATTTATATATGTATGTGTATAAATATACACACATACATATATAAACATATATATAAATGCATATCTATATAAATACAAATATAAATGCATGCATACATATACATATACATATATGCATACATATGCATGTTATGTACATGAAAGTTTGATAAACACTAATACAAGCAAAGCTAAAAAGCCACCTAATTACAAACAGAATTGCTTTAACTTAAACGAGGGCGAGACCTATTGCATTTTCAATACTTGTTTACTTGGTTCCATCAAGAAGGCATTCAGATGTATCACACATTTGCCATAAATTCTGAATGGTAGCACTCTAGTTGCTCATTAGATCACTGTACTAAAGCTCCTGCTCACCAGGGAAGTCTGCTGCTGGTATTCAAAGTGCATGTTTCAGTCTGCATGTCAGAATTTTTTAATGAATTAGAAGAGGATTTGAGAAGTCAAAATGTGCCCTAATTTTTCTTTCTGCAGCATCAATCATAATTTCTATGGCAAAATGAACCCCCTCATTTTGTTCCTTTGCAAATTAAATGTTTTAAGTGTTACCACTTTATTCCAATCAAGATGGCTTCAGGTGTGCCATACTTTTCTCATAAGTAAGACTGTTGGCACTCTAGTTGTTATTTAGAACACTCTGGTATATTTTGTCATTGGGCAATCCTTGGGCTACATCTGGGTGATATTTGTGCTACATTTGGGTTCTTTTGTCGCTGGTGGCCATCTTGGGAGACTTATTTGTTATGAAGTTTCCTAATTTCCTCATTTATTACAGTCTCCTCAGTAGGAAATACTTTCAGTTTTTTACTTTGATTCCATCAAGAAGGCATTCAAATGTGTCACACATTTGCCATAAAATCGTAATGTTAGCACTCTAGTTGCTTATTAGATCACTGTAGTAAAGATACTGCTCACCAGGAAAGTCTGCTGCTGGTATGGAAAGTGCATGTTTCAGTCTGCATGTCAGAATTCTTTAATGAAAAATGTGCCCTAATTTATCTTTTTTCAGCACTAATCATAATTTCTATGGCTAAATGAACCCCCTCATTGTGTTCCTTTTAAATTAAACTACTGACTCTCTACTACTCACTCAGTACTACTCTCTACTACTCACTCTCTACTCTCTCTCTACTACTCCCTCTCTACTACTCCCTCTACTACTCTCTACTACTCACTCTCTACTATTCTCTCTCTACTACTCACTCTCTACTATTGACTCTCTACTACTCACTCTCTACTACTCACTCTCTACTACTCTCTACTACTCACTCTCCACTACTCACTCTCTACTACTCGCTCTCTACCTACTCTCTACTACTCACTCTCTACTACTCTCTACTACTCTCTCTTCTACTCACTCTCTACTACTCACTCTCTACTACTCTCTACTACTCTCTCTACTTCTCACTCTCTACTACTCTCTACTACTTACTCTACTACTCTCTACTACTCTCTACCACTCACTCTCTACTAGTCTACTACTCACTCTCTACTACTCTCTCTCTACTACTCACTCTCTACTACTCACTCTCTACTACTCGCTCTCTACTACTCTCTACTACTCACTCTCCACTACTCAGTCTCTACTACTCTCTACTACTCACTCTCTACTACTCACTCTCTACGACTCGCTCTCTACTACTCTCTACTACTCACTCTCCACTACTCACTCTCTACTACTCGCTCTCTACCTACTCTCTACTACTCACTCTCTACTACTCTCTACTACTCTCTCTTCTACTCACTCTCTACTACTCACTCTCTACTACTCTCTACTACTCTCTCTACTTTTCACTCTCTACTACTCTCTACTACTTACTCTACTACTCTCTACTACTCTCTACCACTCACTCTCTACTAGTCTACTACTCACTCTCTACTACTCTCTCTCTACTACTCACTCTCTACTACTCACTCTCTACTACTCACTCTCTACTACTCTCTACTACTCACTCTCCACTACTCAGTCTCTACTACTCTCTACTACTCACTCTCTACTACTCACTCTCTACGACTCGCTCTCTACTACTCTCTACTACTCACTCTCCACTACTCAGTCTCTACTACTCGCTCTCTACTACTCTCTACTACTCACTCTCTACTACTCTACTACTCCCTACTACTCACTCTCTACTACTCTGTCTACTACTCACTACTACTCACTCTACTACTCACTCTCTACTACTCTCTACTACTCAGTCTCCACTACTCCTCTACCCTCTACTACTCACTCTCTACTACCCACTCTTTTCTACTCTACTACTCCCTACTACTACTCACTCTCTACTACTCTCTACTACCTCCTTTCTACTACTCGCTCTCTACTACTCTCTACTACTCACTCTACTACTCCCTCTCTACTACTCCCTACTACTCACTCTACTACTCTCTACTACTCAGTCTCCACTACTCCACTACCCTCTACTACTCACTCTCTACTACTCTACTACTTCCTCTCTACTACTCACTCTCTACTACTCCCTCTCTACTACTCTCTACTACTCACGCTCTACCACTCTTTCTCTACTACTCACTCTATACTACTCACTCTCTACTACTCCCTACTACTCACACTACTTCTCACTCTCTACTACTCTCTACTTCTCACTCTCCACTACACTACCATCTACTACTCACTCTCTACTACTCACTCTCCACTACTCCCTACTACTCTGTCTCTACTACTCACTCTCTACTACTCACTCTCTACTACTCTCTCTCTACTTCTCACCATCTACTACTCTCTCTACTACTCTGCATTACTCTCTACTACTCACTCTACTACTCTCTCTCTACTACTCACTCTCTACTACTCTCTACTACACACTCTACTACTCACTCTCTAGTACTCACTCTCTACAACTCTCTACTACTCACTCTCTATTACTCTCTACTCCTTTCTACTACTCACTCTCTCCTACCCACTCTCTACTACTCTACTACTCACTCTTTACTACTCTCTCTCTACTACTCACTCTCTACTACTCACTCTACTACTCTCTACTACTCACTCTCAACTACTCTCTCTCTACTACTCACTCTTCTACTCTATACTACTCACTCTCTACTACTTACTCTACTACTCTCTACTACTCACTCTCTGCTACTCTCACTACTACTCTCTACTACTCACTCTCTACTACTCATCCTCTACTCTCTACCTCTCTACCTCTCTCTCCTCTTCCTCTCTCTCTACTACTCTCTACCTCTCTACCTCTACCTCTCTACCTCTACCTCTCTACCTCTCTACCTCTACACCTCTACCTCTCTACAAGCACACATATGCACATATACATATGCATATATGTGCATATGCATTTATATATATGTATGTGTATATTCTCTACTGGCGGTCGCCAGTAGATAGTTATAGTTAGGACCTATTTTCCATAGGAAATCCGCAACATTCTATTTGGAATAACGTTGGCGCCGATTGACGAATCTTCGCGAAAGTTTCCAAACTTTTGGCCAGCTCCGGTCCGCTCCTATCCTGAAAAGTTCACGGTGATTCGTCAAGCGGGGGCTGAGAAAAAAGGGTTGTCCCAAAACGTGTTTTTCCCATGCATTTTCCAATAGGACCTTTTGACGCAGCTACAGCCCTAACTGCTGAACGGAATTACACCAAATTTGGCAAAGAGGTAGTCCTCAGTTCAGACTCATGCCTTTTGCTTAAATGGTGTAAATCCGTTCAGCAGTTCCTGAGAAAATCAAAATTAAAATCATAGATATATCTATGGCCTTGGAGGATCTGTGCACCCTTTGCGCACCCAGCGCGCACCCTGCCGTGCATGAGCTGTATTCTAATTGGCTGTCAACACTCCAGATCAGGAAGTGTTGGCAGCCATCTTGTGCCTCGGTAGAACCGAGGCACAAGAAACCTAAAAAACGAACGCGAAAAACGCAAAAAGGGGGCAGGGTAGAAACACCCTGACCCCCTAGGCCTGCTCAGGGGGTCCCACAAGGACACCCAGGGCCAAAAAAAGCATTATTTTTTTTTTAAACTGCGAGATTTGCGCACCCAGCGTGAATTTTGAATGAAAAAAAAAAGCGCTTCTTTGGTAATTGGCCCCGGGAGGGGGCCAAATCCCAGGGGCAATAGTTATGTAAAGGGGGGCCCAGAGGGGCCCCCCAGCACCGGGGACCGCCACCCCCGGGGCTTCTTAATATTCATTGGGGGGGCTCTCAGGCCCCCCCAGCCACAGGGACCGCCAGCCCCCCCGGGGCTTTTAAAAAAAATATATACCCTGTGTGGGGGGGCTCAAGCCCCCCCACACGCCCCGGGAACCGCCACATCCCCAGGGCTCTAAATATGTAAATTGGGGGGTCTGTGACGGACCCCTCAGCCCTGGGGACCGCCACCCCCCAGAGCCGGCTCCTGCAGTGTCCCGGGTGCCCACACCTGGGTCACTGCCGTTTGCAATGACAGGGCGGGAGCTTCGCGGTTCCCACCCTATCATTGCAAACTGCTTTGCTATTTGGAAGAGAGAGTAGGAAACCTGCTCTCTCTTCCAAATAGCAAAGCAGATTGCTTTTCCACATGGGGAGCAGCATGTTAGTTGCTCCCCATGTGGAAAAGCAATGCCGGCTACCGCAGGATGCGGGGAGCTGGCTGGGACTGTGGGGAGATTGGGGACCCCCCCACGGTCCCCAACGGAGTGGGCCAGCCCCGGGGGATGGGGTCCCTGGGGCTATTAGTGGCCCGGGAGGGGGGCCACGGGACACCCCTCCCCAAAATGTTTTTTTTTTTTATTAAATAAAAAATAAAAAAGGGCTGGCCCCGGGGGATGGGGTCCCCGGGGCCATAAGTGGCCACAGGAGGGGGGCAAGGCAGCCCCCCTCCAAAATATTTTTTTTTTCAAAAAGGCCCATGCCCCGGGGGATGGGGTCCCCGGGGCAGATTATGGCCTCGGGAGGGAGGCCACGCGGCCCCCTTCCCGATTTTTTAGTTTTCAAAAATAAATTTGGGGGCAGGCCCTGGGAGATGGGATCCCCAGGGCCAATAAATTAAAAAAAGAAGGGGGACTACACAGCCCCCCTTCTTAAAAAAAATAAATTAAAAAAAACGTGATCGGGCAAGAGGCCACGCCCCCTTCTTGCACCACTCTGCAAACGCGCCCGGGGAACAAATTCCCCTTGAATACTGGGGGCCCCTGGGGGCCAACTAGCCCACCAGGTACCTCCAGTATGCGCCAGGGAGCTGCGTTGCAGAGAGGTGTTCTGAGGCCACGCCCCTTTTTACACCTCTCTGCAAAACAGCTCTGTGGCGCTTACTTGAGGTAGCTGGTGGGCTAGTTGCACCCCAGGGACCCTCAGTATTCAAGGGGAGTTAATCCCCCAACTTAAAACGCGCCACGGGGCGCGTTTGCACAGTGGTGAAGGGAGAGGGCGGGGCCTGAGTTCACATGTGTGCAAACACGCCCTGTGGCCTGATTTAAGTTGGGGAATTAATTCCTTGTCAATACTGAGGGTCCCTGGGGGTCAACTAGCCTACCAGGTATCTCCAGTAAGCGCCACAAAGCTGCGTTGCAGAGTGTTGTAAAAAGGGGCGTGGCCTCTAAGCACCTCTCTGCAACGCAGCCTCCTGGTGCATACTGGAGGTACCTGGTGGGCTAGTTGGCCCCCAGGGACCCACAGGATTGAGGAGGAATTAATTCTCTAACTTAAAACGCGCCACAGGGTGTGTGTCTGCAGACATATCACCTCAGGCCACGCCCCTTTCCTTCACCACTGTGCAAACGCACCCTGTGGCGCGTTTTAAGTTGGGGAATTAATTCTCTTTCAATACTGAGGGTCCCTGAGGGCCAAATAGCCCAACAGGTATCGCCAGTATGCGCCAGGGAGCTGCGTTGCAGACAGGTGTTCAGAGGCCACGCCCCTTTTGACACCTCTCTGCAACGCAGCTCTGTGGCGCTAACTGGAGGTACCTAGTGGGCTTGTTTGACCCTAGGCACCCTTAGGATTGAAGGGGACTTAATCTCTCAACTCAGAACGGTGACAGGGCGCGTTTACACAGTTGTGAAGGGAGGGGACGGGGCCTGATAGGACGTGTGCAAACACGCCCTGTGGCGCGTTTTAAGTTGGGGAAACAATTCCACTTCAAACCTGAGGGACCATGGGGGCCAAGAAGTCCACCAGGTGCTTCCAGGATGCGCCACTGTGCTGCGTTGCAGAGAGGTGGTGCAGGCCGTGCCCCTTTTGACATCTCTCTGCTACGCAGCTCTGTGGCGCTTACTGGATGTACTACGAATTCCGATTTACTCACCTGTTATCAAGAGAGACCTCAGTGCTGCATCTTTGAGCCCAGTACTGATCCTGAAAAGTAATTCTAACCATACTTACCAGTAACTTGAATTTCCTTCCATAGGCTAACATTGACTGGTTTCACTTGGAAATTCTTCTAAGTGTGGAGTTTTGGAACTTTAAAATATTCACCTAAATTCATCCGAAGAACGAATTCCGATTTACTCACCTGTTATCAGGAGAGAACCGAGTGCTGCATCTTTTAGCCCAGCACTGACCCTGAAAAGTAATTCTAACCGTACTTACCAGTAACTTGTATTTCCTTCCATAGCAATCCATTGTCTGGTTTTCAACAGAAAAGTTTCTAAGTGTCTATTTTCACAAACTAAAAATATTCCTTAAAAATCGCCTGTATAACTTAAACGCATTCTTTCAACTGTTTACATGAGATTTACCAGTGCTGGATCCAGGATCCACCACTGAGTAAGAAAAAGTGACGATCACACTACTTACCTGCTAAGTGAATTTCCTTCCATAGGGTAACATTGACTGGATTCACTTGAAAATTCTTCTAAGTGTGGAGTTTTGTAACATTAAAATATTCCTAAAAAATCAGCAGAACTACGAATTCTGATTTACTCACCTGTTATCAGGAGAGACCTCAGTGCTGCATCTTTTAGCCCAGCACTGACCCTGAAAAGTAATTCTAACTGTACTTACCAGTAACTTGTATTTCCTTCCATAGGAATCCATTGTCTGATTTTCAGCAGAAAAGTTTCTGGCTATTTTCACAAACTAAAAGTATTCCTTAAAAATCGCCTGTATGACTTAAACGCATTCTTTCAACTGTGTACAGGAGATGCACCAGTGCTGGATCCAGGATCCACCACTGAGTAAAAAAAATGACGATAACACTACTTACCTGCTAAGTGAATTTCCTGCCATAGGATAGCATTGGTGATTCTATGTGAAAAAATGTCTGTCAACTTTTAAAATACAATAATATTCCTTAAAAATCACTACTGTAACCAAAACGCTTTTACTCAACTGTTTACAGGAGATGTCCAAGGACTGAATCTAGGATCCAGTCCTGTGGTTAGAAAAGTAATACATAAAGTAACTAATTGCATTTAACTAGAAATTCACATTGAGCTCAATGGTGCATTGTGTTTGAAATTGTGTTGCCCATTGCAACAACTGTAACTACTGTACTTAAAAGTCTATTGCCTATTTGCAAAGTATTTAAACTAAAGTAATTCGTTCTGAGAAAGAATATTTTGTAATGTAATGTATAATGTAATTATAATGTAATTTAAAAAATAAAATATCTAAAAATAAATATTTAGGAAATCAGTAAAAAAAAATCAATATAACCATTAATACATTTAAAAATTGTCATTTACAAAACCTTTGAAATTCACTAAAAAAAACATAGGTTTCAGGCACGTTATAGTTAGGAACTAGCATTTAAAAAACATTAGAAATTCACTGAAAAAACCATAGGTTTCAGGTGCGTTATAGTTAGTTGGACATTTCTCTCGTACAAAACCATTGAAATTCCCCGTTATAGTTAGTTCAGCTAACTATAACTCGCGCGCCCGCAATGCACTGCTGATGACGTCACACATTACATCACTCATGACATGGTCAGTGACATCACTCATGACATCACTGATGACATATCAAATGACATCACTCATGACATCACTGATGACATCATTCTTGTGATAGAGTGGCAGACCTCCTCTCACCATAATAGAACCTTTGATACACACACTCAAAAATAGAAACTAACATTTTCAAATGAATAAGTATAAAGAGGCTTATTAAGCGCTTTAATGCCAAACGGCGTCTTGGCGCTGTAGTGTGAGAAGAACAATGGAAACGAAAGAACCAAAGAACTAAAGGACATTAAATAGCCTAGACTTCAGGGCTTTCCTAAAGGAAAGGAGGTCTGGCTCAAGGCGAAGGAAGGCTGGAAGCTTATTCCATAGTTGAGAGGCACAGATGGAGAATGTGCGGCCACCCCATCTAACACGTCTGTATCTAATGGTACACATAAGGCCAAGACTGGCCGAACGTAGATCTCGTCGGGGGACATAGGGTCTAAACAGATTGTGACAGTAGGTGGAGCCACCACCATATTGTGCCTTATGGACCAGGCATAGTGCCTTAAACTCAACTCTCTGTTGGACCGGAAGCCAGTGCAAAGATCTCCTAGCAGAGGAGATGGAGTGGCCCTTAGGAATTTGTAACAGAACACAAACAGCGGCATTCTGGAGGGATTGAATTTTACTGATCTGGAACTTATCAATGCCCAAAAACATAGCGTTGCAATAGTCCAGTCTCGACATAAAAAGAGCGGCCATTACCGTCTTCTGGAGAGCGACGGGAATAAAAGGAAAGATTTTGCGGAGAGATTTGAGCAGAAAAAAAACGGCAGAGGTTATGCTATTAACATGCGCTGACATATTAATTTTTTTGTCGAAGATTACGCCAAGATTTCTAACCTTTTCCACAGGGAGAGGACAGAGCCCTGCCTCCAATGGCCACCAAAGGTTGTTCCAGATTGGTGGTCCATTCCCAAATCCCATAACTTGAGTGTTCTCCATATTAATCTTTAAGAAACTCAGCGTCATCTAAGCCATGATGTCCTTAAGACACGCATGGAACCGCCCCGCTGTTAGCTCTGGTGTATCTGATAACGAAATGACCAGTTGCGAATCGTCCGCATAGGAGACGAAGGAAAAGCCATGCTTCCTCACCACGGCGGCCAGAGGTCTCACATATAGGTTAAACAGGGTGGAGGATAAAGCAGAACCTTGCGGAACGCCACAAGTCAGATTGAAATTATCTGATTTTAGGCCCTCCCAGTTGAGAGATTGCTGTCTGTCCTGCAAAAAAGAAGAAAGAAGGACCAGGGCTCGATGAATAATGTCTGCCTCCTTTAGTCGCTGCACTAAGACCATGTGATTGACGGTATCAAAAGCAGCCGACAGATCGAGGAGGACTAAAATAGCTCTCCCACCTCCGTCGACTGCCATCCGAATCCCCTCCGCTGCAGCAATAAGAGCACACTCAGTAGAATGATTGGAGCGAAAACCGTGCTGCGACGGGTCAAGTAAGCTGTTGCGGTCCAAATATTCGGAGAGCATGGTATTCATGTGCTTTTCCATGATCTTGGCAACGAAAGGCAGACCCGAGATTGGTCGGTAATTTTTGAGCTCAGTTGGAACAAGCAAAGCTTTCTTCAAAATTGGTCTGACACTAGCCGTCTTCCACACAGTGGGATAGGTCCCTGAGACCAGAACTTGGTTAATTAGAAGCCTGAGAGTAGGACCAATCTTGTCCGCAACCAGATGCAAGACCGACGGGGGACAAGGGTCAGAAACAGACCCAGACTTGGTAATTTTTAACAGATCTGTTACGGCCTCAACAGACAGGGAGCCAAAACTAGAGAAACCACCCTGCCTAGTCTCAGGTGGCAGAAGAAGTTGGGGGGTAACTTGGCCAGGAGCTGGGATTGAAAGGTTCAACAGATCATCATATATAGTTTGAACTTTATCATAAAAAAGGAAGCCAGCTGATTGCAGAGACCCTGGTCAGGACGGAACAGGCTGCCCTGCTGAGGTTTGGCCAGATAGGACATGATTTAAAGAGTCCTTTGGTGGAATTGCCAGCGACTCAAATTTTCCCCGTAAAATAAGTTGTCTTTGCTACACGAATGGCCTCTTTATATTTGTGAAAGGCAATGTTGTAGAGATCTTTACTAGCCCTGGTATAGTCCCGTCTCCACCGGCGCTCGAACCATCTGCATTAAGTGTTTGAGATCAGGGCTGTACCATGGGGCACCGGCCGGCCGCCTATTGAGAGTGGCTGTCTGTGTGGGGGCAACACGGTTGATTGCTACCGTAATCCAGTCGTTAAACTGTGCCGCTGCCACTTCATTATCTGAGTCTAAAATAAAGAGAAAATGATCAAGGGCAGCCGCTAGGTCAGTGCTGGTAATTTTAGACCACCGCCGAAACACGACCTTAACCGGTTTGTGAGGGGCGCTCATACCAGCGAGCCTGGCCGAGACCTCGAAGAAAACTGCTTTGTGGTCAGTCCAGGGAAGCGCATCAGCCCTGCAAAAAATGATATCTGGGTGGTTAGAGAACAGCCCGTCAAGAGTATGGCCACCTTCGTGTGTTGGTACCGTCACTAGCTAATGTAGGCCAAAAGCTGCCATAACATGTAGAAGTCTATTCGTATCCGAACTAGTGGTCGATTCCAAATGAAAATTAAAATCGCCCAAAATAGAATACGAGTCTGAATCCGTACAGGATTCCATATATGTCATAAGGGCCAGAAAAAAGGCGGCCCTAGGGCCAGGGGGTCGATAGATCAGCAGGCCCTGAAAGATCGTAACCTCCTTCAGCTTGATGACAATGTGGAGTGCTTCAGCATGAAGATCTATCACAGTCCTGGTCTGGACTATGAGCGTTTGCTTGTAAACAATGGCGATACCCCCACCTCTACTGCCCAAGCGGTCCAGCAACAGGACCGCGTAACCTGGGGGCAGAGCGACATTCCAGTCAGAGGCGGAGGCAGCCTCAGCCCAAGTCTCAGTTAAAAAAAACATATCAGGATTATGTGCACTTAAAAAGATTTCAAGCTCAAGTTTATGCTTGGCCACCGAACGCACGTTTAAAAGAATGCCCTTAAACGTCTTCAGTGAAGCCTGCTCCGCTGTCCTACTCAGAGCAGATATTGTGCCGGTATGTAGGACAGCCGGAGTAAGGAAAACATCCTTACCGCCGGAAGTGGTGCGGCATGTGGCGTCAACCTGACTCAGCATATTACTGTTAGTGTTAGTAAGCGTCGCAAAGTTACAATGAGTGCAACGGCGCAAACCAACCTCATCCTGAAGATTAAACGTAACACAGGCCCCACAGGGTGGTGGCCGGAGCTTATGGAGCGACTGAGGAGTATAGCGTACTGACACCACCGGAACGGGGGTCCTGGCCATGGACACGTTCCGACACTGACGGGCGCAGACGGGCTTGCCTTTAGCGTGCCTTTGGCGTGCCGTCGAGGTGCCCGCTGCGCGCGTCCGCTGCGCGCGTCCGCTGCGCGCTCGTGCCAGCATGCGAATTTATGTGTTGGTGGCAAAAGACTAGAATGCTGACCGCCGTGAGACGGGCCCGCTCGCATGGATGGGACCACTACCGGTCAGGTACAGCTCTAGTAATCAGCAGGAGAGAGTGCGTATAAAATAGATTTTAAAAACAAGAAAGTTTAAAAGAGCAAATGCCTGGAATAACTCTTGCAGCTCGCTTTGCTTTGCCTCCCCAGAGTAAGCGCACCAGCGTCAGCGTCAGCGTCTCACACGCTGCGCTCGCGCCAGCGTGCATATTTATGTGTTGGTGGCAAAAGACTAGAATGCTGACCACCGTGAAGCGGGCCCGCTCGCACGGACGGTACCGCTACCGGTCAGGTTCAGCTCTAGTAATCAGCAGGAGAGAGTGCGTATAAAATAGATTTTAAAAACAAGAAAGTTTAAAAGAGCAAATGCCTGAAATAACTCTTGCAGCCCGCTTTGCTTTGCCCCCCCAGAGTAAGCGCACCAGCGTCAGCATCTCACACGCTGCGCTCGCGCCAGCGTGCATATTTATGTGTTGGTGGCAAAAGACTAGAATGTTGACCGCCGTGAGACGGGCCTGCACGCACAGACGGGACCGCTACCGGTCAGGTACAGCTCTAGTAATCAGCAAGAGAGAGTGCGTATAAAATAGATTTTAAAAACAAGAAAGTTTAAAAGAGCAAATGCCTGGAATAACTCTTGCAGCCCGCTTTGTTTTGCCTCCCCAGAGTAAGCGCACCAGCGTTAGCGTCAGCGTCTCACACAGCATGGTGGACATAGCAATACCACTTACAACACACCAATTCAGTAATTCCAAGATCTACACACATATCCACTCATTCACCAACAGTCCTATACAGTAACTCATACATGTACTTACTCATCATATGTTCTTATACACGTATACATCCTGTTGCACAGTGACACTCATCCATAGAGTAACTCAGACACATAGTCACACATGCAAACAAAGTACTAAACATCCATTAAATTGCATATATACAGTTATACACACACCACCACACTTACTGCTACAGAAACTTACATATACTTACTCTCTTAAACAATCACTTATGGAAACACAGACTAATTTATACAGGAACTCTTCCAATCTCTCACTCTCACATATACTCACTTATATACACCAATACTCACAGATACTAGTTTAAAACATATGTAGTTACTCATAAAGACACTATTGAGACAGTCCTTCACTCACTAACACACCCATGCACACACTCATCCACCCATACAGTGCTGCACACATACTGTCTTCAACACATACAAACAGTGAGTCACTCATTCATGCATCTATGCACTATGTAATACCCCTCACCGAACCATACAGACACTCAGACACTCATACTGATACTCCAAAAAACAACTGATAACCTAGATAAACACTCATGTAGCTATTCAATAACCCATGCAGCCACTTATACACAAAGTGAGAGACTGATACAGATATTTACATATTTAAAGATTACTTACTAACCCATGTATTCACTAAGATACACTTAATCAGTCAGTTATTGAATCAATTTCCCCCAAATAATTCATCCATTTAGACACTTATATACCCATTTATTCTTCCATCGACCTTGAGATGAAATATAAGAGGATTTGAGAAGTCAAAATGTGCCCTAATTTTCCTTTCTGCAGCACTAATCATAATTTCTATGGCAAAATGAACCCCTCATTTTGTTCCTTTGCAAATTAAATGTTTTAAGTGTTTCCACTTTATTCCAATCAAGATGGCTTCAGGTGTGCCAAACTTTTGTAATAAGTAAGACTGTTAGCGCTCTAGTTGTTCTTTAGAACACTCTGGGACATTCTGTCATTGGGCTATACTTGGGCTACATTTGGGTCATGGTTGTGCTACATCTGGGCTCTTTTGTCTCTGGTGGCCATCTTGGGAGACTTATTTGTTATGAAGTTTCCTAATTTCCTCATTTACTACAGTCTCCTCAGTAGGAATACTTTCAGTTTTTTACTTTGATTCCATCAAGAAGGCATTCAGATGTGTCACACATTTGCCATAAATTCAGAATGTTAACACTCTAGTTGCTCATTAAATCACTGTAGTAAAGCTACTGCTCACCAGGGAAGTCTGCTGCTGGTATTCAAAGTGCATGTTTCAGTCTGCATGTCAGAATTGTTTAATGAAATAGAAGAGGATTTGAGAAGTTACACAAAATATGCCCTAATTTTTCTTTCTGCAGCCCTAATCATACTTTCTATGGCAAAACGAACCCCCTCATTGTGTTCCTTTTTAAATTAAATGTTTTAAGATTTACCACTTTATTCCAATCAAGATGGCTTCAGGTGTGCCATACGTTTGTCATAAGTAGGACTGTTAGCGCTCTAGTCGTTCTTTAGAACACTCTGGGAAGCTGCAGTAGAACACAAAGGAATCAACTGACAGTCTCTGCCCTTGTTGGATGTACATGTTTTACTGAGAATGTCATACTCCATTCTCAAAGATAATGTGAATTTACAGAAAATATGCTCTCAGGTTAGCTTATAGATCACCTTCCAAACCTCTGTGGGAAAAGCATGAGAAAATATTTTTCTCTCAAACATGATTCATGATATCCCAGCAGAAAGCTTTTTCACATGGTAAAATCACCTTGGAACACACCAGAATTCCTAAAATGAGTATAATACCATCAACAAATGATTTATAATGTAACTAAAGTCTTAAAACCTTCTATTAACTGCAATGCTTTGTAATGAGGTGCTATCATGTGTATTGGTCCCAAGATGGCGGCCAACACTTCTTGGATGAAGTGCTGACAGCCAATCAGATCTCACGATGAGATGTGTGGTTAGGCTCCGCCCAGATATATATGTGATTTTGATTTTGATTTTCTCATGAACTACTGAACAGATTGACACCATTTAAGCACAAGGCTCGAGTCTAAACTGAGGATTACCTCTTTGCCAAATTTGGTGTAATTCCGTTCAGCAGTTCGGGCTGTAGCTGCGGCTAATGGTCCTATGGGAAATTGCATGGGGAAAACACATTTTGGGACCCCCCTTTTTTCTCGGCCCCACTACACGAATCATCTCGAGACTTTCAGGATAGGAGCGGACCGGAGCTAGCCAAAAGTTTTGAAAAATTTACGAAGATTCGTCAAGCGGCGCCAAAGTTATTGGGAATAGAATGTTACGGATTTCCTATGGAAAATAGGTCCTAACTATAACTACCTACTGGCGACCGCCAGTAGGTAATATATATATATATATATATATTCAGTGAAAAAACCATGGGTTTCACACACGTTATAGTTAGGAATTAGCATTTAAAAAACCTTGCAAATTCAGTGAAAAAACCATGGGTTTCACACACGTTATAGTTAGGAATTAGCATTTAAAAAACCTTGCAAATTCAGTGAAAAAACCATAGGTTTCACACACGTTATAGTTAGCTGGACATTTCACTCGTAAAAAACCAATGAAATTCCCCCGTTATAGTTAGTTAAGCTAACTATAACTCGCGCACCCGCAATCCACTGCTGATGACGTCACATATTACATCACTCATGACATGGTCAGTGACATCACTCATGACATCACTGATGACATCTCAAATGACATCACTGATGACATCATCCAGTGAATGTGTATTTTTCTGAAAATTAAATATGTTTTATAGATGTATATCTCACGGACGATGGAAGAATAAATGGGTATATAAGTGTCTAAATGGATAATTTGTTTTTGAAAAATTGATTGTATAACTGACTGATTAAGTGTATCTTAGTGAATATATGGCTTACTGAGTAATGTTTAAATATGTAATTATCTGTATCAGTCTCTCACTTTGTGTATAAGTGGCTGCATGGGTTGGTGAGTAGCTACATGGGTGTTTATATAGGATATTAAGTGGTTTTTTGAGTATCAGTCTGAGTGTCTGCATGGTTCGGTGGGGGGTATTACGTAGTGCATAGGTGCATGAATGAGTGACTCACTGGTTGTATGTGTTGAAGACAGCATGTGTGCAGGACTGTATGGGTGGATGAGTGTGTGTATGGGTGTGTTAGTGAGTGAATGACTGTCTCAATAGTGTCTTTATGAGTAACTACATATGTTTTAAACTAGTATATGTGACTATTGGTGTATATAAGTGAGTATATGTGAGAGTGAGAGATTGAAAGAGTTCCTGTATGAATAAGTATGTGTTTCTATAAGTGATTGTTTAAAAGACTAAGTATGTGTAAGTTTCCGTAGAAGTAAGTGTGGTGGTGTGTGTATAACTGTATATGCAAATAAATCTATGTTTGATTCTTTATTTTCATGAGTGAGTATGTGTGTCAGTAACTCTGTGGATGAGTGGCATTATGTAGCAGGATGTATAGGTGTATGAGTACATATGATGAGTGAGTACATGTATGAGTGACTGTACAGGACTGTTCGTGAATGAGTGGATGTGTATGTGGATCTTAGAATTACTCAAGAGGTTGTTGTAACTGGTATTGGTATGTCCATTTTTTTGAAAATTTTAGTCTCTATTTTTGAATGTGTGTTTCAAAGGTTATATTAGGGTGAGAGGAGGTCTGCCACTCTGTCACAAGGATGATGTCATCAGTGATGTCATTTGAGATGTCATCAGTGATGTCATGAGTGATGTCACTGACCATGTCATGAGTGGTGTAATATGTGATGTCATCAGCAGTGGATTGCGGGTGCGCGAGTTATAGTTAGCTTAACTAACTATAACGGGGGAATTTCATTGGTTTTTTACGAGTGAAATGTCCAGCTAACTATAACGTGTGTGAAACCTATGGTTTTTTCACTGAATTTGCAAGGTTTTTTAAATGCTAATTCCTAACTATAACGTGTGTGAAACCCATGGTTTTTTCACTGAATTTGCAAGGTTTTTTAAATGCTAATTCCTAACTATAACGTGTGTGAAACCCATGGTTTTTTCACTGAATTTGCAAGGTTTTTTAAATGCTAATTCCTAACTATAACGTGTGTGAAACCCATGGTTTTTTCAGTGAATTTGTATGGTTTTTTAAATGCTAATTCTTACCTATAACGTGTGTGAAACCCATGGTTTTTTCAGTGATTTTGTATGGTTTTTTAAATACAAATTCTTATATTAAACGTGTGATTTTTTTTTTTTTGCAATGTTTTTTACATCTTTTTATTTTTACTTTATATTCTCTTTAAACACTATGCTTAAATTTTAAAAATTCTGCAATATATTATTTTTTCTCATTTTTTTTTTACCAAACAGGTAAGATATATTAGTATAACATAGTGATTCTTTTTTTCCAATTTTTTATTTTTTTTATTTTTTGTTTTACGTGCGTGTACGGTAAGCTTACGGTAAGCGTACGTTTTGCGTAATGTACGTAATATTTCTACTCTTTTTGCATATGGTTACGCAATTTACGTAGACGTGCGTACTGCGTACGCGGCACGTAAGCGCATACGTTACACGCGTACGTTACGCGGAAGTGTTGGGGCGTGCCTGTTATGCGCATGCGCGCATGCGTGTGTCTTTTATATGCGCATGCGTACTTTTACCGTAAGCGCTCCGTAAGCGCTCCGTAAGCGTAACGTACGCGCACGGTGGGTCATGTGATCAAGAAACAAAACTTTTGATTGGTTTAAAGTACTTTCAGTTCTAGAACTCTCCTACACCACACCCATTCCCCTCATTTCTGCTTGTGATCCCTTAGGAGAAGGAGCTGAGTTGTCTTTGGGATACGATGGCAGACCAGCACTCCTCTTCTGAGAGTGAGGCTAGCAGCACCACCATCAGGCAGAGAAGGAGGAAACAGAAGAGCTCTTTTATATGGGAGTATTTTACATTTCCTGAGGGCCAGAAAAAAGTAAATGCTGCTTTAGTGACTTGCAAGCTTTGCCAGCGTGTACTTTCTAGAGGTAATCCTAACAAGAAGTATTCCTTCAGGAATCACACTATGTTAAGACACCTTGAGGATGTACACCCTAGGACACATGCTCGACATACTGGAGGAAACCCTTCAGTAAGTCGACCAAGCACATCCACAGCAGCTCAGCCGAGTCCATCTTCGGCAGCTCAGCTGAGCCCTTCATCTGTGGGGGGAGATTCACCTTTTTCTGGTCCTCTGGAAACTAACCATCGATTTGCGAGGGTTACAATGCGGTGCTCAAATTGCCATGGTCTAATTGTTCGTGGGGGGACCAGTGTTCCCCTAATTAACAACAGAATAGACCAGCACATTTGTCCTACCAGCTAATATTCCCATTCTTCCTTTCCTCTGTCCCTGCATGAACACAACGGCTCTTTTAAGAGCCAACCTTACCTCTCAACTTTTTTTAATTTTTTCTTAAAACTTTTTTTTTTTTTTGATTTTTACCGTATTTAGTTTTTTGTTTTTTTTTAAAACACTAAAAAACAATTACCACATTACAAGGTCCTTGAGGGATTAATAACGAAATACTGAAAATCTGTTTGAGGAGAAGTGGAAAAAAGGGACCATCAAATTTCTGACTTACCTGACCCACCCAAAAATTTAATTATCAATTTCGAAAATTTTCTTTCTCAATCTGAAAAAAAAGAAAAAAGTATTAATATTTAATAAAACATTTTATAATACAGTACACGTATTTACATATTTTCCAAAAACAATTTTTTGCCATTTTTTTGCTGTTTTCAGAATATATTGCATTTCACTATAAATCGTGAAAGCAATTGCATTCATCACTTAACAGCGGGCAAAAAAAAAATAACAATCTCAAAGATTGTTTTAAAAAAGCCCAGAATCTCTTCTCACTTAAACATAACATTATAGAAATGCAAAATATTAAAAAAAAATATCATCTAATAACAATAACTATTTCTAAAAAATACCGTCTGACAATTTTGTTACAGAAGCATAATCACAAAAATAATATATCTCAAATAACTCCACAATACATCTGGTTACCTTTCCTTTAGGCCAAATGATAATTTTAATATTCTTTTTTGATTAAATTTCCAATGGTAATCCAATAAAATTCCAAAATTTAAATTGTACAGATGTTACCGATTCTCTCTAAAATTTTGGTTTCCGAAAGATTAATTAGGAATTAAATAAGTCCACAATACAATTGGTTACCTTTCCTTTAGGCCAAATGGTAATTTTAAAAATCTTTTTTGATTAAATTTCCAATGGTAATCCAATAAAATTCCAAAATTTAAATTGTACAGATGTTACCGATTCTCTCTAAAATTTTGGTTTCCGAAAGATTAATTAGGAATTAAATAAGTCCACAATACAATTGGTTACCTTTCCTTTAGGCCAAATGGTAATTTTAAAAATCTTTTTATTTGAAAATTCCAATGGTAATCCAATAAAATGGTAAAATTGTTTTGTACAGATGTTGCCAATTCTCTCTAAAATTTAGATTTCAGGAAGATTAGATAGGAATTTACTAAATCAAAAGGCAAACGTTGCTTAAAAACCAATTGACAATCATTACACATTGTCCAGCCTTTTTTACATTTTAGATAAACTGTGTAATGACCAGAAGTTACAGTAGGTCCATCATGGAAAATTATTGCAACTGTTACAAAAGTTTTTCCTGAAATTGATAATTGCTGTCCTGTAAACTTCTTTATTAAAGTATCCAATTTTGAACCATCAGCTCTACATCGTTGCATCATTAAAATAACGTTGAAAACATGTCAGATTTACACTCACCGCATTCCATGCTATGATTAGCATCTTTAACTAATTTAGCAAAAGTGACTGTTTTACTCTCTGGAAATGTTAAATAAATAAACCTTTCAGAATCAACATTAGAGCCACATGTATTGAAACAGTTTTCACAACTATGTTCCCATTTATAAGAGAGACCAAACATATTTTCAATTTGTACCCCTTCTTCTTCCAGTACCTGAAGAAAATACATCCAGAATTCCTGTGCGTCTTGCTGTACATTTTGAGAAAACTGTGTATATCCTGAACATACATCTAAAAGTTTTCTAATTTCAGTAGCACTTTCTATTTTAGTTTTATCATTACTCAGCTTTTCAAAAAGGAGACTCAACTCAGAACAGAATCTTTTTCTCTGATTTACTATTATCTGCTCTTGCAAACTTTCAAGATAAAATACAACATTCAGCACTACATTAGCGTAGCAGTTGACACCAGAGCTATTTTCAAAATGACAACCAACAACCTCTTCAACATTTTCCTTTTTCTTTTTGCTTGCAATTACATCACTCTTCTTTTTTTTTCTCCTCTCTACATCCTCATTACAGATATTCTCAATTCTCCTTTTTCGAGAAACAACACGTTTTTCCAACACAGGATACTGACCTAAATGAGGAGCATAGGTTCTTCTTAATCTATTATACTCCTTTACACAATTTGCATCAGCACTAACTTTTGAGTCATCAAAGTCTATCATAAATAAACCAGATAATGTTTTCACTCGTGACAAAGCAACATAAGCCATACCTTCTTTGAACACAGTTGAACCAATGTTCACAAAAGCACAATCTAGAGTCAATCCTTGAGACTTGTGAATAGTTACAGCATATGCTAGAGAAAACGGAAACTGCTTCCTACGTACATATAAGTCTTTCACAAGCATGAAACGAACTGTACAACGACAAATGTCTATAACTTCTTCTATCTGATCAAATTTTATTTTTAAACATTCAATTCCATCTTTTTTCTGGTAATTAATAAAATCCACAACTCTTCCCATAGCTCCATTCACTAAACCTTTTTCAACATCCAAATTTCTCCTTAAAAATACTCTACAGTTCATGCAAACATATAGATTTTTTTCTAATCCAGCAGTTTTGGAAATGTTCTTCTCTAGTGAATCCAATTTATTTTTCAGTTTGCCTGTTAATGTAATAGTAATTCTTTCATGCTGAATTTTGTCCACTGCTTCCAATTTCCTAATCTCTTCCTTTTCCAATTTCAAAAGTTCCTCATTGAATATTGAGCATTCACGTAGAGTTGGCATTAAGCAGATTACACTTTTCTTTTCTGCAATGTTCTTGTATATTTTCTCTGCAACTATTTCTTCCTTTGGGAATAAATTATGTAGCAACCGACTCTGTAATGCTTTCGTGCCAGCTTCAGTGAGTAGTCCAATTCTGATATCTTTCAGAATACTTCCATATTCTTCATCGTTTGCTTGCCTCATATTAGTAGTAAGTTCCTTGTACTCAAAGAAGGACCAAATATTTGCATTACCAATGCTTCCCAATGACTTCTTTGTGTCTTCATGTGTCACAGTATTAAACACTGGTTGTCCTTTAACTGGAGTAAGCTGTAGAAGATCCCCAAAAACTATGACATGTTTTCCACCAAATAACACGTCATAGTCTCTCCTTAGAATTTGCTGCATTCTTAAATGCACAAAGGCAAGCATTAAGTTTGATACCATGCTCACCTCATCAATAATGAGAACTTGCATCTTCTTCAATACTCTTGAAACTTCCAAGCATGCTTCTCCAGTTAGCTTGTGGTATTGTATTTTGTTCTCATGCTCCACTGGTAACATTAGCAAACGATGTAAGGTGATTCCTTTTATGTTATATGCTGCTAACCCAGTTGGAGCAGTAACCACACAAGACAAAGTTGAATCCGTTTTTTGCTGTAGGTAGCTTCTGATGACTTTTATTAATTAACTTTTTCCAGTTCCAGCTTGTCCGCTTACATACATCCTGATTGGTTGAAATGATGTGCATGAGCACTCTTTTTTTTCATGTAGTAATCCGTGATCAATTTTGTTTCTGATCTCTTCATAAATTTGTTGCTGCTCTTCATTCAGTTGTCTTTCCAAATTTGGTAAGTCTATTAATTCTTCTTGAGCTTGATTCATAGCCGTTTCCACTTCAGTCATAGCTATTGCAGCTTCATTTTCTACGATTGGTTGTCCTAGGGGATCTTGACTGAGTGTTCCAGAACTTTGGCTGTCTTGAGAACTGTCTCTAGCTACTTCAGCTGCAATTGTAGTTTCCTGTTCAATTTCTTCATTTAACATTTGGACAAAAGTTATGAAAGTACTGCATTCTATGCTGTCTTTGCAATCATTAAAGGAATCTTCATAGCTTTGAAATTCTCCCAGTAGTTCGTCCTCTGAACGCCATGGTTTAAACAGCTGTAAAAGAACCAAGTAGTAAAATTCCTTTTTGTCAGTAGTTTCGCAACTGAGCTTCCTGTGATTTATCAAACTTCCTTTTGTTTGCTTCACCAAACATCCTTCCTCACCAATTACTTTATATTTTCCATTGTTGATGTCTTCTGTGGCTTTCCGTGAATAAATGTAGTTCTGCAGCACTTCATAGAGACACATGTTCTCAAGATGATGACTTCTCTTTGGATAATCTGTGTCCAACATGTTTGATTTCAAAATATCTGTACTTTCTGGGTCATTCTCGGCCAAATATTCAATTTCTCCAACAGATTTCAGTACCCGATTTCTCATTGCTGCAAGGCCTAAACTTGCCCAAATTATTCTTCTTGATTTCGAGTAGAGACTTGCAGAAGATAACCTATCTGAACATTCGTAGGATCCAATTTCTCGATGCGATAACATCTTTAAACTGAAACTGTATAGCTTCTTACTGACAGTCTTCTCGTGAGAAATCTCTTCCCACATTTCTTTCAATTCAGTTTTTTCTGATTTAGTAATGTAAGACGTTACATATCGAGCAACAGCAATGGAATTGTCAGCTACATACTGTATATCCATGTTAGCATTCCACATGGATAAAATGACTGGGTTGTAGTCATTTATATTTTTTGATTCTTCTTTTCTTTTTAGGTTGTAGGTATTCTTAGGTGATTTTCTTGTAATAGTATGTCTCACAGCTGACATAAAACTGTTTACTCTTCCTTTTGAAAGAACAGGTCTAGGAAATCCAAATCGACATTTAGTGTAGAATTTATCTTTGCTCTTGTATTTCCGTCGATAGTATTTTCCACACCGATGACTTTGGAAACGTAAAACTTGCTCCTTTAACTTTTTCTCTTCTGTGCTTTTTGGTATAGCACACGTTGCATATTCTTCAATGAAAGATAACACTGCTTCATCAGTATCTGTTCCAAACTTTGGGGCATCCTTGATCCACAACAGCATATGAATATGAGGAGCACCTCTTGCTTGGTACTCTTTTCTCCAAAAGAAATCCACAACTTCTCCAAGAGGTGGATTTTTTTTATTGCAGATGAAGCACATCATGGCCTCAAATCTATGATTGAAATATCTGCAAACATTAACCGGATCCAATGAGCACAGTTCTCCTGCTGTCTTGTATTCGATGTTTTTAATGTTTGAATTTGCCTCTCGTAGAAAATCCAGTAAATCATCCCAAGCATACTCGGCACAGCTTAGGGTAAGGAACCATGTTGGAGTTCCTAAATTCCGTAACATGCATTTTAATTCACCATGGCGTCGGTACCAATATTCATTTGTCCCACGCTGGCAAGCCATCAGATTGATCAGTTGTGTTTCCAAATGATCATCTCGGTGCTGCACTTTCTCCATAAAATCCTTAGCAGACACATTTTGTAAATGTACTCCACTTTTTAAAATGTGATTTACTGCATAAGATAATGCAGACAAGTCGCTTTCAAATAAAAGATGGAACAAATAAGGAATACTTTGTCGAAATCTTGGATCTTCTGCATATAGTCTTGTAGTCCGATACTCAGAAGCTGGAATCTGTTCTGGACGTTCATCATATCGTCCTCCTTTTCCTGTAGGAAACAGCTGGGGAAAACATCGAGCTTCCAAGCTCTCCTCCCATACACTCACGGGAGTTCCTTTTGCTTTCTTCATCTGAAACAGATCAATAGTGTCTCCCATAACTTCTTTTGAATGAAGAGGATGTATGCTAAAATGTTAATAAATTTCTTCTTCCTTTGACTTGTCCACTTTTTCAATTTGTCCAGTTGGTGTTTCTGTGTCTTCTTGTAAATCTTCTTCTTCTTCTTCTATATAAATTGATTCATACCATTTGTTATTCCTTTTCAAATACAAATTTGCTCTTTGTACTTTCCGTACATCTACCAGCTCCTGCCAAATCTTCTTATTCTTTGTAGGTACACCATTAACCAGAATAACTAATGGTTCACTTTCCAAAGTATCTGCATCAATAGTTTCCATATTTTTTTTCAAATCCAAGGGCAAATACACCACTCTACCTTTTAAACCTCTCAGTAAATCTGAAGGAGGTAATTTACCAGTTTTGGGCTCCATACGTACTATGGTCTGGAACGGATGAACACATTGAATGAGTATAGACTCATATGTATTTAATTCAGAAAGTTCGGCAGGAATAGCATCCAATTCTAAATTATTATGTACAGCTCTGGTCGGCATTCTATTTTCTTCTAACTTATTATAACAGTATTTACAAATACGCTGATCTTCACCCAATTCAAAACAATTTTCAAGAAATATATATGTTGCAAAATCCTTCCACTTATAATTATCTTCATTTTCACTTTTTCTGTAGAGATCAACATTCCTGGTTTGATTTCTATAATGAGTTCTGCGGCAACAAATACAAGTAATATTTGGTCTTTCATTAGAGATTATTGCAAATTTTGTCATTTGATCATCAAATTTCTTACTTACAGAGGGTTCTACATTCTCTTCCACATCTTCCTCAATAACTGTGTCATTACCTGCACTGTCTTGTTCTGGACCAAAGTAACTAAACTGAATTTCATCAGTAACCTTCTCTACATCTGATACCGATCCACGGAACAGAGCCCTATTCAATTCATCTAACTTTATTGCTGGACTTTTAGCAAAATACAATCGTCTCACAAACTTTCTCATTTCAGTATGATGAACAGCCAGCATCCTAAAATGATGAAAAACACTTTTACACACTTTTCTAGATAGACAAGCCAGAGAATGTCCCTGCAAACCAGTATTCTCTCTCACTCTGCATGGATCTAGACTTTGAAGCACCTTAATCTTCTGTTTAACACTTTTTTTACTATATTCTCTTAGAAACTCACGAAATTTATCAATAGATTCCTGACGCACAGTGCAAATACTACTACAATTCCAAGTATACACTGGGGCTTTAGGACGTCTCCCCATAACCTCATCCGCCATCACTTGTTCCTCATCTCTTGGAACCATTTTCTCCTTCTCCATTATACAACCATTTTTCACTTCATAAGCACGACCTCTGGTGTCAACTGCATGCAGCAAACTATTACTTTGAAGATAACTCTCTTCATTAAAAAAAGGTTCACTACTTGAACTATGCATCCATTCTCCTAAAAACACTTCACAAAAGTTTGTTCTTTTCACTAGTCTTTTCCTTTTGCTTTGTGATTTCAGCACATTGACCATTTTATTTAATGTACGCATCCTGTTCAAAATTAAAATGAATAGTTTCCTTTTTAATTCTAAAGCCTTTACTACAATGGCTTCAATTTCTTTTTTTCTCTTATAAAATTTTGCTTTTTTCTTATATTTCTTCACATCCTTTATCAAATTGGACATAACTCTTCTCTGAAACATTTTTCTACGAATCTCTTTAAACGCTGTTTTTCTTTTTTAAGTTAATCTTTATTGTTTCTGAAGGTATATTTGCATTAACTAAATGCTCAATTTTTTCCTGTTGTTTTCTATTTAAAACATTATTTCCAGTACAGACATTTTGTACATTTTTCCTTTTTTTGAAGATGTTTTTTTAAAAATCTTTTGTCTGCTTACCAGAAGACTTTCTCTTTTTCCCCAACATGAGCATCTCCAACTAACTTAGGTCCTCCAGTTGTCTTCAAATATAGATTTTTTTTGTGGTTTTTCCTTAGTCTGGATTTTGTAGGCATCTTACATTTTGTTCACTGCTCTTCAGCAATACCTGAAAAAAACTAAAAAAAAATTTCTTTATTTTATTTAAATATATTACTATATTTTGTATGATCTTTTCAAATCTTAAAATACTATGTACCCCTTTCCTACAAGTGAAAATCACAATAAAACCATCACAAATTAAATATCTCAAAACAATTCCTGTGTGCACACAGAGTCATGGTTTGATATTAAGCAGAAAACGAAATTTCTTTGCCAATTTGAAAGCACACTTACTACTCTTTTTTTGGCAAGTGATAAGTACTTTTACAGTCTGACACATTTTCAATCCACTTTTCAGATTCTGAAAACAGCACATGTCCAAACAGCTTTTTGAGACCAGGAACATGTGTAACCTGGGTGAATGACTACACTCCAGCAAGGGCAACCAGCCTTAGTGATGCTGAATGTATTTGCATTACGCACTGCAACCTCAAACCCCACTCGGTTGTGAATACTATGCATGATTCTACAGGGTAAGCAGCTGGGTGTGTGCAAAGAGTCTGCTTCTGCAGAAAAATAGCTCCCCCTTTCCTACTAATGCAAATCTAAAATTACCAGAGTAATACGCAATAAATCTCTGTCAACAATTCCTCTTTGCACACAGAGTCATGGTTTGATATTAGGCAGAAAACGAAATTTCTTTGCCAATTTGAAAGCACACTTACTACTCTTTTTTTGGCAAGTGATAAGTACTTTTACAGTCTGACACATTTTCAATCCACTTTTCAGATTCTGAAAACAGCACATGTCCAAACAGCTTTTTGAGACCAGGAACATGTGTAACCTGGGTAAATGACTACACTCCAGCAAGGGCAACCAGCCTTAGTGATGTTGAATGTATTTGCATTACTCACTGCAACCTCAAACCCCACTCGGTTGTGAATACTATGCATGATTCTACAGGATAAGCAGCTGGGTGTGTGCTAAGAGTCTGCTTCTGCAGAAAAATAGCTGCCCCTTTCCTACTAATGCAAATCTAAAATTACCAGAGTAATACGCAATAAATCTCTGTCAACAATTCCTCTTTGCACACAGAGTCATGGTTTGATATTAGGCAGAAAACGAAATTTCTTTGCCAATTTGAAAGCACACTTACTACTCTTTTTTTGGCAAGTGATAAGTACTTTTACAGTCTGACACATTTTCAATCCACTTTTCAGATTCTGAAAACAGCACATGTCCAAACAGGTTTTTGAGACCAGGAACATGTGTAACCTGGGTGAATGACTACACTCCAGCAAGGGCAACCAGCCTTAGTGATGCTGAATGTATTTGCATTACTCACTGCAACTTCAAACCCCACTCGGTTGTGAATACTATGCATGATTCTACAGGATAAGCAGCTGGGTGTGTGCTAAGAGTCTGCTTCTGCAGAAAAATAGCTGCCCCTTTCCTACTAATGCAAATGTAAAATTACCAGAGTAATACACAATAAATCTCTGTCAACAATTCCTCTTTGCACACAGAGTCATGGTTTGATATTAGGCAGAAAACGAAATTTCTTTGCCAATTTGAAAGCACACTTACTACTCATTTTTTGGCAAGTGATAAGTACTTTTACTGTCTGACACATTTTCAATCCACTTTTCAGATTCTGAAAACAGCACATGTCCAAACAGGTTTTTGAGACCAGGAACATGTGTAACCTGGGTGAATGACTACACTCCAGCAAGGGCAACCAGCCTTAGTGATGCTGAATGTATTTGCATTACTCACTGCAACCTCAAACCCCACTCGGTTGTGAATACTATGCATGATTCTACAGGGTAAGCAGCTGGGTGTGTGCTAAGAGTCTGCTTCTGCAGAAAAATAGCTGCCCCTTTCCTACTAATGCAAATCTAAAATTACCAGAGTAATACGCAATAAATCTCTGTCAACAATTCCTCTTTGCACACAGAGTCATGGTTAGAAATTAGGCAGAAAACGAAATTTCTTTGCCAATTTGAAAGCACACTTACTACTCTTTTTTTGGCAAGTGATAAGTACTTTTACTGTCTGACACATTTTCAATCCACTTTTCAGAATCTGAAAACAGCACATGTCTAAACAGATTTTTGAAACCAGGAACATGTGTAACCTGGGTGAATGACTACACTCCAGCAAGGGCAACCAGCTTTAGTGATGTTGAATGTATTTGCATTACTCACTGCAACCTCAAACCCCACTCGGTTGTGAATACTATGCATGATTCTACAGGATAAGCAGCTGGGTGTGTGCTAAGAGTCTGCTTCTGCAGAAAAATAGCTGCCCCTTTCCTACTAATGCAAATCTAAAATTACCAGAGTAATACGCAATAAATCTCTGTCAACAATTCCTCTTTGCACACAGAGTCATGGTTAGAAATTAGGCAGAAAACGAAATTTCTTTGCCAATTTGAAAGCACACTTACTACTCATTTTTTGGCAAGTGATAAGTACTTTTACTGTCTGACACATTTTCAATCCACTTTTCAGAATCTGAAAACAGCACATGTCCAAACAGCTTTTTGAGACCAGGAACATGTGTAACCTGGGTGAATGACTACACTCCAGCAAGGGCAACCAGCCTTAGTGATGCTGAATGTATTTGCATTACTCACTGCAACCTCAAACCCCACTCGGTTGTGAATACTATGCATGATTCTACAGGGTAAGCAGCTGGGTGTGTGCTAAGAGTCTGCTTCTGCAGAAAAATAGCTGCCCCTTTCCTACTAATGCAAATGTAAAATTACCAGAGTAATACGCAATAAATCTCTGACAACAATTCCTCTTTGCACACAGAGTCATCTTCTGATTCTATGCAGAAAACAGTATTCCTCATTTATACCAGTACACCTTAATTTATGGTGAAAACATAGTCCATACTATTTTACATGTTCCTTACATTTAAATTTCTCCCAAAACACAAAATGATAAACACAACTTCAACAAAAGGAATTCCAATTCTATTATTCATTTCTTAATTTACCACATACATCCCCTCTCAAACTCATAACTCACTTTAAAATTAGTTAGTTGTGAAAGAAATGTGGCACTCAAACAGCAGATTATCAGAGCCAGGATCTCTGTTCTGTACACCTCTCTCCTCTCAGCAGAACCAGATAATGGCAATGTTTCCCTCTCTTTTTCCACACATATACATGTTAATTTCAAATCTCAGTGCTTCCCCCTTTTTTTCAAATGTAATCACACATTTCTATTGGTTGAAAACCAACCCTTTTCCAAAAGTACCCTTCCCCCAACTTGACTTCTGCCTAGTACCCTTCCCCCAATTTGACTTCTGCCTGCTACCATAGCAATAGCTCATGGAACACTGCTGTGTGGAGTCAGGTCAGAAGTTCACCACACAATGTTTCATTTTCAAAGTGCAAGAGTGCTTGACTTTTCAAACCTAACAGCAAATCCATAGTAATGTTCTTTGGTAACACATTTTTCTGTACCAATACAAAACATGCTTCTATAAATTTACACATACAGCCTAGTTTTTAGTGTAGAATGGTGTGAAACAGCCAATGAGTTCTTTTTATTTAAAAAAAATATGCATGCCTCCATTTCCAAACTGTCTTTCATTTCTTTTTCCCATTCTACTGAAATACACCTCCTGGGTGCATCCAGATCTCCTTTGAAGATGTTCACAGTGTGGATTGTAGGGCACAGCTATGTCTTCTGGAGTGAAAACTATGCAGAGAAAACAGGTATGGTGAGAGACCTTGCTTTGCCAAATGTAGACATTAAATGGATTGGTCAGAGAGGGTTAAAGTGGCACCAATTGATGCCATTGGTGAAATCCTTCATGCAAATCCAACACCCTGACCTCATAATAGTGCACTGTGGTGGCAATGACCTAGGCACTTTGACTGGGGTAGGTCTGGAAATGCTTATGAAGGAGACCTTTGCACAACTGTTTTCACTTTTCCCTAAAACTGCCTTTGCGTATTCTAACATATGCCAAAGGCAAAAATGGAACTGGTCCAATCATTTTTGTCCACAGATTGACAAAGCAAGAAAGCACGTCAACAAATCTGTTTCTGCTTTCCTCCGAGACTATGGTATGGGTTCCATTTACCACAACAACTTGCGTTACAACATGCAAGACATTTATAGAGGAGATGGTGTACACTTCACTGATGAAGGGAACAGAGTCTTCCTCTTGAACCTTAGACTCTGCATCGGTACTTACTTGTAGGTACCACTAAAAAATCACTTCATAAACACAACGGCTCTTTTTAGAGCCCCCTAATATCTAAACACTTAAATCTGAATTTTATTTCTTTTTTTATTTTTTTTTTCTACCGTACGCGTACGGTAAGCTTACCATACGCGTACCCTGCGATTTTTTTTTAAAATTAATAAATGTTTTTTTCGTACTTTTGTGTCCTTCTTTGACCCCCTTTCAAATGTTAGGGGGTCTGTAACTCTCTTCCTTGCCCCCTTTTCACGTTATCTCCCTTTTTTTTTCTGTGTGAAACACACGAAATGGCGGCCGACACTTCCTGATTTCGTCCGATTCGAATGTTTACAGTCATGTGACAACCAATCAGATTTGAGCTCGTGCACGGCACCGTACGCGTACGGTAAGCTTACGGTAAGCGCACGGAGCGCGCTTACAGATATATATATTGATTTAAATGCTATTTTCTCAGGAACTACTGAACAGATTTACACCAGACCTACAAAAGGCACATCCTTGACCTGCGGACTACCTCTCTGCCAAATTACAAGTAATTCTGTTCAGCCGTTCGGGCTGTAGCTGTGTCTAAAGGTCCTATGGAAAAATGCATGGGGAAAACGCGTTTTGGGACCCCCCTTTTTCTCAGCCCCCGCTTGACGAATCACCCCGAGACTTTCAGGGTAGGAGCGGAGCGTAGCGCCCAATTAGTTTTGAAAATTTCGCGAGGATTCGTCAACCGGTGCCAAAGTTATTCAAAATAGAATTTTGAGATTTCCTATGGAAACACGGTCCTAACTATAACTACCTACTGGCGACCGCCAGTAGGTAATATACACACACACACACACCCATATACATATATATCTATATATAAATATACATCCACACACAAACACACACACATATATATAAATATATATATATACACATATACACACACACATATATATATTTATATATATATATATAAATATATATATATCAATTATTTTTAGTTTGTTCACTGAGCAACCTCCATCGATGGGGGCTCCCAACCCTGCAGGGCAGCTTCAAATGACTGGGACGGAGCAGCCCATCAGTGCATATCCAAAAAGAAGAAAAAGCCAAGCCCAGTTCTAGATAACCACCAAACATTTATTCACAGTGGAAGTGGATGCATGCACATAATACTGACTCATTTTGGCTGTTATGCCTTTATCACAGGTCCATGGTTCACATTATACAATTGTGTGGTATTCAATTTTAAAAAGCATGTGGCCACCTTACTCCTTTGCACTTTAAGTAACATGAATTGTAACTGCGGGGATTTAACGATATATAGCATGACCAAAATATAGCATTGCAGTACTAAGAACTGTTGGAACATTATTGATGCATTTTGGGAGATGTATGACTTTACTATAGAGTCAAGTAACAATTGACTTAAAAACACCAGTGTTTTGTATAATGAGAACCGCTCACCTGTGATAAAGGTATGACAGCCAAAATGTGTCAGGATTATGTGCAGTCACTTCCACTGTGAATAAATGCTTGTTGGTCATCTGCTTTTGTTTTCAGTTTTCACAACATGTTTGCGGGGATCACAACATCGTCGCGAAGATCCACTAAAACTAAAGAAAAAAAAAACCCTTTGGAAAAAGACTTCACAATATTTTGGGTACTAGGGTGGCTCTGACATGAGCCGTTGTGTTGGTTGTGTGTATATGGCAGCTACACATTTGACCAAATGCAGAGCTTCAGGTTACTTAGAACGACCCTGTGGTCTTCATCTGTAAAGTGCACTTCATTCATTTCTATAAATTCCATGTATGTCACAACGTAGATTGCTGTTATAGATACAGCCCATGCAATGGTCTCTGAGAAATGCAGAAACAGTTTTAATTACATGTTTCCTGGCTTTGTCAATCTGTGGGCAGAATTGAGTTGACCACTTCCCATTCTGTCTTTGGCATATATCAGAGTACACCAAGACAGTTTGAAGGGAAAAGCGACATCAGTTCTGCAAAGGTTTGTTTCATTAGGATTGCCAGCACTAACCCAGTCAATGTGCCCAGGTAATTGCCACCACAGTGCACAATCATGAGGTGAGGAGCTTGGGAATCCACAATACCTGTTCCCTCAAACAAAAACAAATGGCCAGCATCCAATCGCTGAAACACTATTAATTCACTCATCCAATAGGCTAGGTACTATGCATGGGCTTAAACAATCATGTATGCATTATCAATGCACTGCATAAATCACCTATATACTATGTATGCACTCTTGCAATCTTCCAGACACTAGAATTTTGCACTCATTTAATCATCCCACCAGTATCTATGCATGCATTGAATTGTTGAAGCATTAGTCTTGCACTAGTCAAAAAATTAAGGCTCTACTCATGCACTCATCCAAACACCCAGATACTAGTTGTATACTCATACAAACACGCAGGCAGTAAGCATGCAGATATGGAATGACCCATTGTGTTATGACATAGTCAGGATGCCATCTGGGCACTACTTGTATCCTCAGGGAATCATCTAGGCACTACCTATGCACTCATTCAATCATCCAGGCAATATTGATGTAGTCAACCACAAACCCATGTGTTTACAATTTTTATTGAGGAATACGCAGTCTTTAGAAAATATGAGTGATTTGTTTACTACAATGGTGCTCTACGTAATTAGATGAGGTGCATGAGTAGAGCCTGAGTGTTTCATACAGTGCTCGAGTGTGCCTCAGTATTTCAATGACTGGATAGGTTTTAAGTGGGTGTTTTGATGGCTGCATACATTTTGCGCAAATGTTAGAATGATTGCATAGTTACAGCCTTGGAAATTTAGAGATAAATTTAAAAAAGTGTAAAAGAATGAGAGATTCCATGAAATAGAAGGAACAAGTTGATAAGGCCTTTGCTTTGAAGAGGAAGCTTTTCGTTTTGATTCTAAATAGAATGAAGACTCTTGACAAAATCTTGTTGTGCCTAAGGAGACAAAACCAGAAGAAAAGATTAGTGAATGGAAGTAACTGTTGTACAGTTTTTAGTGGAGAATGGATACATACTTCTTGTAGAGAGCCTTTCTTTAATGAAGAAAGGTATCTCCAGGATAAGAGATTAGTTCATGCTATTGATTAAAGAAGATGATGTTATGAAATGACGAATGGCAGTACTATAGCAAAAGAGTTGATGGTACCTAGAAATGTAGAATACGTTAGTGCAAAAGAGGTAAAAGGAAGGCGTAGTCAGGGTACTGTACACAAATGGAATTGCAGTAGTGTTTCTAGTATGAGACAGCAATCCAATGATATATTAAGAAAATTCCTATGTATCTTTTCAAGTCGAAGTTTAAAACACAAAATAAGTTATACCATTCAACAATGCAAACTTTAGGCAGGAGGTTATATTATGTGAAAACTCCTACTTTAGGTTTAGGAGAAATTAATAGAGCACATTTGCATGGTAGTTTGGCAGATGTAAAAAATGTTTGTGGTGATTTGAGGTTTCGTTTCTTTGGTCCTGAGCAGGATTCTAGGGGAAATGAAGAGTTGTTAAGAGGAGGAGTTGCAGAACAAGACACATGTATGACAGTTGATAGTTTTAATGAAGAGATTACACAATTTAACACAGTGTTATCTAAAAAAGTATGTTTGCATATGTTGTTAATGCACTTACTAAAAGATCTGAACACAGACTGTTGACTTATATTTAAAAAGTTAACAAGTAAAATTCTGATAATTGGCAAAAGTTGCACCAGTAAGAAGTCCAAGTCCAAACAATATCTTGGGTATTTCCTTTTAATTTTCTCGTAGGAGACCCACAGCCAACGCGTTTCGTTCCACACTGGAACTTCTTCAAGGCGAAACAGCAAAACGGGGTACAATATAATGATATCCCGCATACATGAATAGTTATCCACAGTCAAGCCAACACCGGATAAATAGCTTAAAAATACAGGCGACCACGGTGTCGGCTCCTTGGTACGAGCACAAGAGGAATTCCAATATTCAATGAGTAATTGATTTAGCTTGTAAGATTCATAGCGAGAAGGTCACCAAAGACCTTTCTGTCCGTTACTGTGACGCTTCCCCGGGATACTTCGGGGACACAGGATTGCCAAGAATATTGGAATCCATTTTGTGCTCGTACCAAGGAGCCGACACCGTGGTCGCCTGTATTTTTAAGCTATTTATCCGGTCTTGGTGACCTTGTTGTTTTGAATATCACAAGCCAAACCAATTAACCTTTGATATTCCTTGCATCAGAACATTGACTGTGGATAACTATTCATGTATGCGGGATATCATTATATTGTACCACGTTTTGCTGTTTCGCCTTGAAGAAGTTCCAGTGTGGAACGAAACGCGTTGGCTGTGGGTCTCTTACGAGAAAATTAAAAGGAAATACCCAAGATATTGTTTGGACTTGGACTTCTTACTGGTGCACCTTCCCCTTTTGCTTTCCCTTTATTGAACTGGCCTACAGTAGAGTCGACCTTTGGCGTACTCTGGAAGATTGTGCACAGGAATTGAACTTTACAAATATTTGGATTTTGGAGTGCATAACTTATGGTCAGCCGTATTGTTTGCTTTTTCTTTTAACTGGCAAAAGTTACCTGAATATTTATTTGGAGATGGACGGTTTGATTTGTCTATACACCAAGTGATATGCAAGTAGTGTTACAATAAATTAGAAGATAATAAAATGAACAATGCATACATATTAGATACCTATTTTCTTAGATAATAAAATGCCTGCTACTGTAGAAATACTATAAATGGCCAAAAATAAAACAAGCATTTGCAATGCAATAGGTCTCGCATTTTCGAAACGTTGACCTATTGGTATTGTAAATGAAAATGCCTTTTATTATTGCAGGTTTTTTAGACAGATAAACAAAAGGCATTGTCATTTACAGGCCATCCAAGGCATACTGATGCCCCACTGTCCATTGAGACATCATGACCTCATCCCTGGTTTGATGGTGGCCCCCCCGCCACGCATAATGATTGCCAATACTTTCACACTGTGGTAATCTGTGGCATAATAGTAGTCATACAAGGAAAATCACTGGCCATCTTGTCATTGGTAATACAATGGCATGCATCCCTGGTTTGATGGCGGGCATTGCTGGCAGAATGGCTTATATTGGCTGTATAAGGCTGGTCCTGAGCATATTGAGATCTAAAAGAGAATGTGAGCAAGTATCTGTTCATGTCCGTGGGCAGTAAATTTAAGTATATGATGAGAGGTTGATATTTAAGGACTACATTAATCTTTTTACCTTCATGAAGTAGTTATTTGATGGAGTGAACCTGTTAGTTCTTACAGAAAGTGAAGGATTTACATTTAGGGACAAAATGTGCTTGTTTGAAAAAAATAAAAAGCTGGGATTTCAGGGCAAGCTGTGTATTCAAGGGAATCTCCTGCACTCACTACAACTCCGCAATCCATACAGTATGATGCCATCGGGGAAAACTGTGGAGCCAAATCTTGAAGTTGAGATTGGACTTTTGAATGGACTCGGTGTTGTACTGCTTTTGAAGTCGCGGGTCCTTCAGCTTTGCGTTGCCTTCTTGCTGCTCCCTATGAACTCATCTTAAAAAATGTGCAAAAAAATATAAAGGAGGGGAACAAAATTATTGTGTATGATTTTGGGCAGCATTGCGGATAACTGTAACACACTGCTCACTACCTCTTATAACAACACTACAGTCCATACAATACGTGGCCATTCTTGAAAACTCTGGAGCCATATCTGTTGTAGTAGTTTGTACCTTTGAAGGGACTTTCTGGCCGGAAATTGTTGCTGCTGCCACTGATGTAGATGGTTCTCCAGATTCCTTCTGCTAGATTGGCAGTTGGAGAAGTTTTCTGTGATAAGTTCTAGGATGATATAACATTATTGTCATCCCACATGAGTAAAAGAAAAGGTCTCCATCCAAAATCCATCACCTGCTCACGATAAACTTCTGAAAAAGAAGATTCAAGAAGGAGGAGTGGGTAAATAATTCCTATTCATTTTACTGAAAAGTATATTATCCAATGATATTCCTTTCTTTCCAGGTCATGTGATGTTTCCAGAATGTGCATTGCACTAGTTTTGCAGTTGCTTTTAAATCCTCATGAGTTTTGGTAACAATGGGTAGCTTGTTGGACGTTTGGTAGTGATGTTCTTCTTGTGAGTTTAGATGTTGAGTTATTTTTTGAAACTGTCCTTTTTTATAAATGTGTTGTTAAAATAAAGTTAAACCAATATGTTACTAAACAGTCTATATATCTGTTTTTCACTTTGTTATTTGTATTCGTGACTATTGATGTCACTGGGACTTCCGGTGTTGCTGTGAAGAAGGAAACTGCATTTTTGATATAGTTATTTGAACAAATGAATACAGGGGAAAGCTAAATTAGTGTTTTACTAAATAGCTACACTGAAACCATATGTAAAATATTTCTATATATGTGTTTTACACTTTGTTAAAAACACCCGGTATTCACAGTGTGTCCTTAGCAATGGCACTCATAGAATCATAAATGCACTATGTGTGCAATCATCAAGAACGTACTTTCTCAATCACTCTGCTAACTCACCTCCTGGCATAGTACTAGTTGGGGGATGAAGTCCCCTTGGCTATTGTGGGTATTTGGGGGCCAAGTATTCCTCTTTTTACAACCAGCAAGTTCCACACAGTCAGTTTGCTAACAGGTCTTCTGAGGCCTCACCCCCTTTCTGCACCACTCTGTAAACACGTCTCCTGGCACACTACTGGTTGGGAATAAAGTTGTCTTAGATGCTAAAGTACCTGAGGACAAAGAAGCCCTCCTGGTACTATCTATAAGTCCTACTCAGCTGGATTTCTGAGAGCTGGTCAGAGGCACCGCCCCCTTTCCACACCATTCTGCAAAGATCATTGCTACTTGGAAAATGGAAATTCCCCAAAAAAACAAAAGTTACAGGTGAGTTATACTTAGGAATTAGCATTTAAAAAAACCTTAGAAATTCACTACAAAAACCACAGATTACAGGGCTGTTATAGTTATGAAATAGGATTAAAATAAAACATAGATATTCACTGATAAAATCAAAGGTTACAGGGACGTTACAGTTAGGCTGATATTGCACTTGTACAAAATCAGAGAAATTCAGCAGTTATAGTTAGCTGAGCTAACTATAACCCATGCTCCCGCAATGCACTGCTTATGACCTCACACATATTACACCACTCCAACTTCCACATTACTATTCTTGAAACCATTGACACACCCATACCAGTACTTACATACCCACTCACTGATTTATTGGCCTACATTCAGAGATTGTGCTTTTTATTATCTTGTGGCAATCCATTCAGTAGCAAAATCGCTGCAGAGCCTCAAATCCACTGCAAAAATTGTAAAGATAACAAGGGCGGGCTCCCATGCTTGTTTTTAAAAAGCCCCCTGGTGGGCCAGGTCCCGGGGGCATTATTTGAAAAAAGGAGGGGGGCGTACATGGCTCTCTGCTGAGCTTCCTAGAAGCCCTGGGAACCACCACATCCTGAGGCTAAAGAAACAGTAATTGGGGGGCTGCATGGAGCTCCTTGGGCCCCATGGACCACCATCTCCTCCGGGCTGAATGGAAAGTAAATGGATGGGACATGTAGAACCCCTGCCCTGGGGACCACCACATCCCTGGTCCATGTATATAACAATTGGAGTGAGCTGTATGGTCCCCTTGTCAGGCCATATACTGTCCAGGGGACCATTACTTCCCCAGGGCCAGTCCATGCAGATCAAAGGAGGGGGCAAGAAGCCATATATGGCCATGGGAACCACCACCGCCCAGGGCCAGCTCCTGCGATCTCCCGAGGTGCAGGAGCTGTTGCCAAGCTAAAGAATGATGATGGTTTCAACCCAGATCTGTGACTCGGGGTGAGTGTTTGAAAAGTTTCAACACTCCATCCATCATCTCCTCGTGTTTGCTTTGTTCGCCCTAAGTTGGCAGGGTATGCCCAGACGTGGGTCCCTTGCTCACTTTGCCACTGGATTCAAGCTAGCCTGGCTGATGAGGGCTGTCAACCCGAAACCGGTCCCAGGATGCTTGCTTCTGGTCCAGGGAAGACAAGACTTGGCAGTTCGGTCTGGATTGTTCCCATGAGGCAAAGGGTCAAGACTGATTTGCATATAGCTGTGTCTGAACTGGGGTGGCAAAGTGAGCTAAAGATTGATGATGGATTCAACCCAGATCTATGACTGGGGTGAGTGTTTGAAAAGTTTCAACACTCCGTCCATCATCTCCTTGTGTTTGCTTTATTTGCCCTAAGTTGGCTGGGTATGCCCAGATGTGGGTCCCTTGCTCACTTTGCCACTGGATTCAAGCTAGCCTGGCTGATGAGGGCTGTTAGCCCGAAACCGGTCCCAGGATGCTTGTTTCCGGTCCAGGGAAGACATGGTTTGGCAGTTCGTTCTGGACTGTTCCCATGAGGCACGGGGTCAAGACTGATTTGCAGATAGCTGTGTCTGAACTGGGGTGGCAAAGTGAGCTAAAGAATGATGATGGATTCAACCCAGATCTGTGACTGGGGTGAGTGTTTGAAAAGTTTCAACACTCCATCCATCATCTCCTTGTGTTTGCTTTGTTCGCCCAAAGTTGGCAGGGAATGCCCAGACATGGGTCCCTTGCTCACTTTGCCACTGGATTCAAGATAGCCTGGCTGATGATGGCTGTTAGCCCGAAACCGGTCCCAGGATGCTTGTTTCCGGTCCAGGGAAGACATGGCTTGGCAGTTCGGTCTGGACTGTTCCCATGAGGCACGGGGTCAAGACTGATTTGCATATAGCTGTGTCTGAACTGGGGTGGCAATGTGAGCTAAATAATGATGATGGATTCAACCCAGATCTGTGACTGGGGGTGAGTGTTTTAAAAGTTTAATCACTCCGTCCATCATCTTCTTGTGTTTGCTTTGTTTGCCCCAAGCTGGCAGGGTATGCCCAGACTTGGGTCCCTTGCTCACTTTGCCACTAGATTCAAGCTAACCTGGTTGATTCGGGCTGTTAGCCCGAAACCGGTCCCAAGATGCTTGTTTCCGGTCCAGGAAAGATATGGCTTGGCAGTTCGGTCTTGACTGTTCCCATGAGGCACAGGGTCAAGACTGATTTGAAAATAGCTGTGTCTGAACTGGGGTGGCAAAGTGAGATAAAGAATGATGATGTATTCAACCCAGATCTGTGACTGGGGTGAGTGTTTGAAAAGTTTCAACACTCCGTCCAGCATCTCCTTGTGTTTGCTTTGCTCGCCCTAAGTTGGCAGGGTATGCCCAGATGTGGGTCCCTTGCTCACTTTGCCACTGGATTCAAGGTAGCCTGGCTGATGAGGGCTGTTAGCCCAAAACCGGTCCCAGGATGCTTGTTTTTGGTCCAGGAAAGACATGGCTTGGCAGTTCGGTCTGGACTGTTTCCATGAGGCACAGGGTCAAGACTGATTTGCTTATAGCTGTGTCTGAACTGGTGTGGCAAAGTGAGTTAAAGAATGATGATGGATTCAACCCAGATCTGTGACTGGGGGTGAGTCTTTGAAAAGTTTTAACACTCCATCCATCATCTCCTTGTGTTTGCTTTAATTACAATGGCAGCACCACTTTGCGAGACCCCCCAGTTTTTTCATCCACTTAAAGTTCTGGTTAAGGAGAAGTACCCGTGTTTGGTGGAGATTCACCTCTTTGTTGCCTCGCCGTCTTCTCTTGACAAGAATTCATTTTATCAAAGAATTGTGGTCTAAGGCACTAGAGGAACAATCACATTGCTAAAATTAAATGCACACAAGGTCACTGGAAATATTACCTCATGGTCCTTTATGGAGGTGTAGTGCAGAATATGTATGAGACATATACCCAACAACGTGGCACTTACTAATAAACCAGATGAAAGTACTCCACTTGGGTAGACGTTTTTGGCAAAACTCAGGACTCTTCTTGGAAAAAATGAGATTCCATTTAGGCCCTGGTGCACATTTCTTAGAAACTAGACCACAGCAAGAAGCACTTACAAATTATAAACATAACAGGCGCCCCAGCTGCAGCTCCACTTAAGTAAAGCACAAACAATCCTAACTTGTTTGCCTTCGCAAAGGTAGAGCAAGTGTGTTTTTTCTTGTATTCCACGTTAAAAATCGATATGGAATCCTTAATTGAGGTGAATGCATCTACTGGAGCGCAATGTGATCTGTGGTGACTGTGACAAGTTGTTTCTTTTTTTCTATCTTCCCATGAAAGGAGGAGTCAATGGTTCTCCCTTTAAACTACATTTAGTATGCAAATACCCAAAATGCATAGCACCACTCATACACCAACTGACACACACACACACAGGCACTAAGACACCCACTCACAGACTCACACAATCATTTACATAGCTACTCACAGACCCACAGCACCACTCACAGACCCAGATCCACACAGGCACCCACACAACCACTCACAGATTAATACAAACACTCACACACCCACTTACAAACCCCATCACATACCCATAGCTCTACTCACAGACCCAGTCACAGATCTACACAGGCACTCACACAACCACTCACAGACCAATACAAGCACTCACACACCCATTTACAAACTCACTCACAGACCCATAGCGCCACTCACAGACCCAGTCACAGACTTACACTGGCACAGACCAATACAGCCACTCACACACCCATTCACAGACACATAGCACCACTCACAGACCCACTCAGACACTCACATGACCACTCATAGACCCACATAGGCCCTCACACACAGACTCACAGGCCCACACAGGCACTCACATGTCCACTCATTGACCCATAGAGCCACTGACACACTCCTTCACAGACCCACAGCACCACCCACAGACCCAGTCACAGACCCACACAGGCACTCACACACCCACTAACAGACACACACAGGTACTCACACACCTACTCACAGTTCTATACAGCCAATCACACATTCACTCACAGACCCATACAGCCACTCACACACCCACTCAAAGACCCATACAGCCACTCATATACCCACTCACCAACCCATACAGCTACTCATCCACACAATCATAGACCCACACAGCCACTCACCCACACCCACTCACAGACACATAGCACCACTCACAAACCCAGGCACAGACCTACACTGGCACTCACGCAACCACTCACAGACTGACACAGGTACTCACAGACTACTCACAGACCCATAGCACCACTCACGCACCCACTCACAGACACTCACAAGCACTCACACACCCACATATACATAACACCACTCACAGACCCAGTTACAGACCCACACAGGCACTCACACACCCTTCCAGTTCCATATCTTGATTTATTTGTTGATGTGTATGAATATTATTGAATGGACCACCTTCTCGACTTGAACCTGTTGTTGCTGAGTATTTTCCGATGTCCTTCTTTTTTCTAGACTGCACTGTCTCAATCGACAATCTTGCCCTGATGATAAGCTTGTTCGATTCAAAACGTAGGAGTTCAAAATTGTAGCTTTATGTCTTTAAGGTAAGCTATCATGCAAAATATTTATTTTTGCACCATTGTCTCACAAAATGCACTGTTGAACACTACAGACACTTTATCAATTTACCGACAGCACTTTTATACCACCATGAGTATATTAGTCCAATATATTGTTTGTTTTATATGTCTTTGGAATACAAATTACAAGCTGGAATCATTTAGGCTTTTGCAATAATTGATACTGTACAGATTATTTCCTGGCTGTTTAAATCATTTTTGGACCAATTCATCTGTTTACTTTTACATCCCAGGCCCTTTCAGGAGAACCCCAATATCCTTTGGGTACACCAAGAAGATTTCAAGCCATCAAATGTAATTGTGACCTCTACTGAGAATAGGAAGATTGGACAGTGTTTCTCACCTCTCCTCTCACTCATGGTCATGCAGTGTAGGGGTGCTTAGAAAGAGACAAACCTTTCAGAGAATCTCTTGCTTCTGCCGGTGGTATAGCAAAGTTGTGCCCTGAAGGGGGGAGCGGACCAGCTCATGGGTGGGGGATCGGGCACAGGGTGGGAGAGAGAGCTGGCTTGCGGCTGCTTTAAAAACAGAAATAATAATGTATTTATTTTTAAACTTACCTTGCCTCCGCTGCTGGGTCCCGCGTCTTCTCTGCTGCTCGTCTGTGTCCGACTCCAGGTCGGAACCGGAAGTAAGCAGCCTGCATGGAGAACAGTGGAGTGAACATGACCGTTTTGGGCGGCCAAACAGTCATTGCACACAGGAGTGTCTACCAATCCCCCCCTGCAGTACCGCCCTACCCACTCACGCACTGCTGCAGCAGGAGGAAAAAATAAAGTGATAATGACATTCCATTATTATCATTTTATTTTTTCCTTTCTTTGCTGCTCCTGGCAGTGTGGCGGCACTTCTCTGCCTTAGCAGAGGAGCCGCCACTGGTGCCCTGGCAGGATGAGGGCGGGGGTGTTGCCCTTTAAGTGGGTGTACATGATGGGTAACATGTTGCCTGATGTCTATGCTGTGGAAGTGTATATAGAGGGATTCCTTCATAGATGTTTGTGCTGCAGTCGCTTGTTAGGTAGATAGCTCCAAGAATGTAATGGGTATGTGCTGTAACGAGATCCAGGCAAAGAAGTCTCAGGTTTCCTCTACTAAGCACTTGTTGGTACTGGGGGTTCGTAGATCAGATGGAAAGAGACTGACTGAAAGTATGAGGGTGAAAATGGAAGGTAAGAGCTCAAATAACTTGAATGTTGTGTATTTGCTAATGGTGTAAAACCAGGAAGACTTATTTCTCTATGCCATGACCTATACACTCGTACCCAGATTGCCTTCCTTTCTATGGTTAACTTTCAATGGTTCATATATGAGTAATTCATATGTTTCCATATTATTTGCTGATCCTGTCAAAAACTCATTTAGTCAGATCATTTTGCAGGAACTGCGCTAAACAAAATGTTCAGTGGCCCTCCGAAACAGAGGGTGAAAATGAATATTAAAAACAATAATGATTCCAGCTGAGCAATAATGCGAGAATGTTCTGGAAACATGCACATCATGTGTGATTGCTCACAATTAGGTCTAGCATATCACTTTGTCTTTTTCGCTCATGTATTCTCTCGTTTTGTCAGCACTCAATTGAGTCCACTCATCCCCCATACTATACTGTGTTTACTATACTTGCCCTGCTTCACCAAATCAAGCTACGGATATCAGCTTAATTTTTAGCTTCCAGTTTCAAATTTCTTTATATTAGCATAAAGTTTTGAAAGTTTCAATTTTAGAGTGGGTTTCTTTATTTATTTTCACTTTACTGATCTGCTAATATTTTTTAATTTCCTGTAAAGTGGCAGACCCCAAGAATAGTTTCTGCGAACCACAGGTTAAGAACCACTGGGCAATGTTAAATGATAGCATACAGCACTATCCATATGCTATATAAATGTACATCTCAAATGCATTTTATTTTCCACTGATGTTGCCTCTGTCTCTGCAACCGAATGGCTGCCAACGCCTCAGAGTACAAGAAAGATAAAATATGATTTGTTTAAATCAGGTAGAAAGAACACATTATGCAGAAACAAAATACTTGCAAGATCTCCAGGGAAATTAAAGGCTACATAGAAAACGATTTAAGTTTGTCTCACATAATTGTGCTGTTCCATTCCTTTCTACTTCAACTCACTCCGACTTTATCATGTATATTTCCAGCCACAGTCAGGCTGAATTATTTAGCAAAGACATAATTCTGGTTGTTTCTGAGACTTTTCATGTTGAAATCCGTTCTACAAACTGCTCATCCGCCTGAATGCAGCTGATGATCTGCTTGTAAAAGGAAGAGTTTAGACGGCTGCCAACAGAAGGCTCAGGCATGGTGGGGAGTGGTGGGATTTGAGCATTTCAAAGGGTTTTGTTAACAAATCTACACAGTTGGGTAAAAGAAGCTTATTGTCCTTTGATCGCTGGCGTCCATATTGTCAGAGTAATGCAGTCTTGAAGAAAGCTTCTTTCAGCACACAGATGGGGTGTTCCTTTGTTTTCACTCTTTGATGATCAGTCTGTATTAAAATGTGAAATCATTTCAATAATATGTACATGGATAATGAAAGCTTTGCATACTATTTCCACGGCTCTGCTGTCAACAGTGGATTGTGGCTTTCACAATAAAGGCATATCATGGGTACACAATGAATATTAAAATAATGGTTTAAGCTTCTGAGAAAATCACTAGTTTGGAAGCCAAAATATTGCCTTCCGAATGGCTCCCCGCAAGGATGGTGGGTGGCTGGATGAGGAAAGAAAAGGCGATTGCTGAAAGAGAGGTGAGTTCTGCAAAATAATCAGAACTAAGAGAGCCATTCTTGTAGGAGCACAATATATTAAAGTTCTCGAAACCATAGAAAAATATTAAATATGTAGACATTTAAAGTTGTGTGCCCTGCTCTGACTAGAGCTGACTAAACCGGAATAATCTCAGTTAGGCCCTCATTTATGAGGTTTTGGCATAGGGCAATGTTATGTTATGTTATTCGAGCTTATATAGCGCAGAGCTGCCCCAGCAAAGGGGCGTCCTGCAGCAAATCACTCTGCTGTATTGCCCTGCATCAAAGTGAAAGGGCAGGAATGCACCACGTTTATCCAATATGTTGCATTTCTGTCCTTTCTCCCTGTGCTGGCGCTGTTTCAGAAGCCTAGCGCCAACACAGGCACCCTTGCACCAGGGTGCAAGGGTGCCTGTGTGGTAGACAGGATTGATTTAATTTAGGAAGAGGCACCTTCCAGCTCAAAATCAATCCCTAAAGGCATGTTCCTCATTGTATGTGTGCTGCAGAATGCAACACACATTGTAAAAGGAAAAAACAGGAGAAATAAAGATATTTGTACTAGTTACGCATGCCCTGAGGAGGTGTAATATTTTGAAGCACTGCAGGTAGGGGACAAGCAAGATCTTGAGCTTGCTGCACAACAGGGTGTTGCATCTGCTTTTCCATTAGATTTATCATCTTCACCATCTTCTCTGTGGAAAAGAAAGTGTGGTAAATAAAATTCCTTTACCTGGACTGAATTTGATACAGAAACATAATAAAATAGCTCGGTAAAATGAGAGGCAGAATCCGTGGTATTAGAGGTTCGGAATGGGCTTTATTCCAATAATCGATTATAATCGGTTGCTCCAAGTTCCATCACCACGGGGGTTCAGGAAGTGAAGTACATACATTATTGATATGAAATGACTTTTATAGATCATACATTACAATGAAGCGAATACAGTAGGCGTAACAATTGATAAGGAAAAATGACGATTTGTCTGCGTAACCAAAAATGGGTGGAACAAGGAGTAAAAAGGAACGTAATTGGTTATGATGTCACATGTAGGTGGATCTATAAGATAATACTTGGCATAGATGCGCGCGCAGCAGCATGACGTGTAATTGACGTGTAACTAGGGGGTGAAGGGGACTTGACATTTAGCTCTACATGTGGAGACAAGAAGTCTGGGGGGTCAAGTCAACCTAGTCCCAAATCATATCTAACATCCTATGTTTAAAGAACTATGTTATCCATAAAAGAAGGACTCTCGGACAGAATCTGTTCTATACTGACTGTGTGTGCGTGTACAAGCGTCTAAGTGTCTACACTAAATGCGAGGGGGTAGAAATATTCCATGGTAACAGGACTATGAATTACTTGCATGAGGACCGAGAAGCCGGGCCTTTTGCTTGGTAACTGGAAGAATGTTTACTTAAACTACTAGGCAGGAATGCATCGGCTGAGGGGGAAGCAGATAATTCGAAGGTGAAATACAGTTCTTGGCAGAGAATAGGCTGATGTCAGGCTTCGTGAGCCGCGCAGAGAATGAGACAAAGTTCATGGTCACAGATGCAGGCTCAGACTGGAGCTTTCAGAGGCAGAGAGCAAGAGGAGTTTGATGACAGAATCAGGGCCTACTTGCCTGGACTGTAAAAATGGCATAAGTGAACCATATAAAGCCGGTGGCCTTTCGTACTTAGGAATGGAATATCCGGCCTATTCATGGCGGATCTGACAGAGGACATGTTGACGGTGGACGCACATGTATTTGCGTCTTCATAACTGGAACTGGAGGGAACATACATGTACTTGTGACATGCACATAGAACCGTTGGGGTCCAAGATAGGGGACATAACTGACCAGAAAAATCCATATTTCCACATTCCCTCCTTGTCCCCTACTTGCCCGTTAAGAGATATCAATCTTCATTAATCCATTGATCTGTTCATATAACATCATTTGTTCTTCTTTCTTCTTCCGTGACGAATGAAATCTTGGTGGTGGAATACACGATGTGGCACACAGACCACAGATCGCTGGTCCACATTGTAGACATAGACAGCAACTGAATAGTATGAGAAGGCCAATACCTAGGAAGGATAGAACTCTCCATCCCCAGGCTGATATCACACTCCAAAACCAACTGGACCAAGTCCAAGTGCCTGGGTTCTGGTGTATCTGGTTTACAATCTTATGAAGGCGAGTTATGGCTTTATATACTGATGGCGAATTTTCTGGTATGAATACGCAGCAGCTTGATCCGATGACCCTACAAGCTCCGCCCCTATCAGCCAGGATGACGTCGAGGACAAGACGATTTTGAAGCACAACAATCCGCATAGCAGACTGCTCTTCTGTTAAATTGCCTAGGGCGGAAATAGTTTCATTCACTACTGCTTCAAGGGTTCTAGTTAATCTACGTATCAGTTTACTATTAGTAACAGTACCTATATAGGGAAAGATGCCTTTATTAAAATCTGTGTATTTCTCCCATGCTGTTTCAGTGTAATCGACAATTGGGAGATCTCTCCGCTCTCTGTTGTGTACTAAATGAATATTTCTGTAATAATCAGGAGGAGCTAGAAAAACAGGTGGCAAAAGGAATGCAATGTAGCAGGTACCATCCCAATCTAGAGGTAGACGCATATATGCAGTCTGACCACATATAAAGTAGGAGTGGTGATAAGCTCTAAATGAAGATTTGCCTTGATCACTGAATTCTACTATAGTAGTGCATTTACTATGGCCCATATGTATGGAACCAACCTTTCTTACACATAATTCCCCTTTTGCTGGGAATACTGACATGGTGGGTAAGACTAGTTCAACTTCGGATATGACATTTAGAATCATGGGATTAGGTGTAAAATTACCTAATCCATATACTTCATTTTCTAGATTAGTTCCTGTTCTTTTGGGGCGACCCTCCTTGTCAGGGTAGCAGACCTTGAGTAAAACTAGGTTCAGATTTCCCCATACCCACTGACCTTGGTAAACTGCTGTGTCTGAGTCTATGGAATTGATTAAACTAAACCATGCTCCACAGGAGCCGTTATGTGTAAATGGGTGTGGAAAGAACGGCAGGACTCCTTCATAATTCTGATAGGGAGGGAGTCGACCACACACCCAACAATTAGTGGCATTACTAGTCTGATGGGAATGATGTAACATACTAATGAAAGTGTTATTGCGCAGCGCAAGTCTATAAGATAATTCATGCGGAGGTAAGTCACTAAAAGAATGTTCAGCAGTAACATTATAAACATGTCTAGAAATAGGGTAATATATGTGCAACAATATGCTTGCAGTAATTATTAAAAGACTCAAGAAAAACAAGATTATTAATGTCACTATGCAATGGCTACGAAGTGATTTACAATACGCCTGTCGTTTCATCATTTTTCGCGACTGTCCATGATTCAGGTCTAGAGGATACATGTCAGAGACAGATTCAACCGCTTCACCTAGGAGAGGACTTAAACAATCAAATCGTCTGACGTTCTAGGCCTCAATTTAACTTTATAGAGTTCGGTTTCAGTTTTTTCAACCACAGGAAGTTTTGAATCAGTCTGTGAGGGAGTGCAGGGCACAATGTCTATATCCGAGGATTGTCCATGAAATTTCTTGATATGACTTGAATGAATCCAGCCCTTGCGGCCCTCGATCTTCACGGCTGTTCTTGTGGTCAGCAGAACCAACTTGGGTGTCTTCCACCTGGGCTCCAGCTGAGTCTTTCGGTCGAAATTTCTCACAAATACGATATCACCCGGAACTACGTCATGGGGTTTCACCTCAGTGTTGTCGGGAAATGCTGCAGCAACCTGTGAACGACAAGATTGTAGTGCAGACATCAAGGAAGCCAAGTAATCTGTCAGCATATTACAGTCAATATCAGTTATTTTGCGTGGTATGGGCGTCCCCCACATATTTGGTGGTCTGCCGAAGATCACCTCATACGGGGATAGCCCTGTTCGAGAGTGTGCTACCATTCTCATGTAAAAGAGTGCAACTGGTAATGCTACTACCCAGTCGACACCTTTCTCTCTGCATATTTTGGACAATCTGATTTTCAGTATCTGGTTATGTCTTTCTACGAGACCTGCTGCCTCGGGGTGTCGGACACAGTGGAATTTCCACTGATATCCTAACAGAAGTGAAACATGTTTCATTAATTCGGATGAGAACGGCTGGCCGTTATCTGAGTAGACAACACGTGGTAAACCGTATCGTGGGAAGAATTCTCGAACCAACTGTTTGGCAGTAGTCGGGGCAGTGTAATCTGAAACCGGGTATGCCTCCGTCCAACGGGACAGAGCGCAGACGACTACGAGAACGTATTTGAATCCTCGACATCGTTCCATCTGGATATAATCCATCTGGAGGACTTCAAAAGGGTGATCAGGAGGATGAAATCCACCCTGTTCTACGGGAACGCTTTTTCCTGGGTTAAACTGACAACAGATCATACAGGTACGGACTTTTTGCTTTGCTGCTGCTCGTAAATGTTTATTGAACCAAATGTGTTGAATGCTGTCTAGCATAGCTTTTTCTCCGAGATGTGCTGGACTATGTGTAGTGTTAATTATAACTTGGACCATTGAATCAGGAAGGAACCATACAGACTTTTCCTTCATCATCCATCCTTGGTCCGTTTGGATCCCTCCTAATTCAGTCCATTTCTTTATTTCGTCTTGTGTAGCATGTGTCTGTATGTCAATTACGTCAAGAGTAGGATCTTTAACTGTCATACAATGTGTCGGCATCGGGACTATTGTCTTTGTCATGTCGGGGGTTTGAGTTTGAGCAGTCTGTTTAGCTGTTCTGTCGGCTAGATCATTGCCTTGGGAAATGATATCAGTAACCTTCGTATGGGCCTTACATTTCATAATTGATATTGCAGTGGGTCGATGTATTGCATCTAATAAAGCATGAATGAGGGGTCCGTGCTGAATGTGGGCACCGTGGGAAGTTAAATAACCTCTCTCTCGCCACAGCACGCCGAAGTCATGTACAACTCCGAATGCATAACGTGAATCAGTGTATATGTTGACTTTTTTATTCGTGGCTTGAATACAGGCTTGTGTCAGAGCGATGAGCTCTGCGGCTTGAGCTGACAAAGTATTTATACGATTAGTTTCAATGACTTCAGTATCTGTTGTGACTGCGTAAGCGGCCACTAACTCTCCTGTACTTGTTCTCATACATGAACCATCTACATACAACGTCAGGTCTGGATCTGACAATGGGACATCGGTTAAGTCTTGTCTGGGTTTTGTCGTAATAGTAATAACTTCAATACAGTCATGAGCTAGTGGGTCTGTTCCGGTTACTGGCAAAAGTGTGGCAGGATTCAATGTGTTACAGCGTCTGATTTCTATGTGTGGCTGAAACAATGTAAGTTCGTACCCTGTAAGTCGCGCTATAGTCAGGTGTTGTGTTTGCATTCTATTTACAAGGACCTCTACTGCGTGTGGTACTTGAACTGTCAATGGATGTCCTAACACTATGGCATCGCTTTGTCTGATTGCTAAAGCTGTCGCTGCTACTGATTTCAGGCATGCAGGCAAAGCCTGAGCTACAGGATCTAATGTACTAGAAAAATAAGCACATGGTTTGTGTGCTCCTGCTTGTTCCTGTGTGAGTACTGACAAGGCAGTACCTTCGCGTTCTGTAACAAAAAGTGTAAACTGTTTTCTGTAACATGGTGTTGCTAAAACAGGTGCTTGACATAAAGCTTTCTTTAAGCTTTCAAAGGCGTGTGTATGTTCTTGAGTCCAAGGGAGAACAGTCGATGTGGCTGCCTCCTGTGTTGTCAACTGAATGAGTGGTTTTGCTAGAAATGCATACTGAGGGATCCACTGCCTACAGTATGAAGTGAGGCCTATGAAAGCCCGTACTTCCTTTTGTGTCTTGGGCATTGGCATGTTAGCTATTAACTGAATGCGGTCGGGTGTAAGCTGCCTTCCCTCCTTGGACAGCGAGTGTCCAAGATAAACAACTCGCTGGACACAGAATTGCAGCTTAGAAGGGGACACCTTGTGCCCCTTTTCGGCTAGAAATTTTAAAACTGTCAGTGATGCTTTTTCACATTCTGGTTCGCTTCTTGCGGTGATCAGCAAATCATCGACGTATTGGAGCAGAGCAGTGTTAACTGGCATGTGGATACTATCTAGTTCTCGTTTCAGTGCTTGGCTATAGATGCTGGGGCTTTCTGTAAATCCTTGAGGTGCGCGTGAGAATTTAAAGCTACGTCCATTTAAACTAAATCCGAACAAATATTGGCTTTCCGGATCTATTGGGACGCTGAAAAAAGCATTCTTGAGATCAATTACAGTAAAGAATGTTGCTTCGGAATCAATGGCTGTCAGTAATGACGAGATATCTGGGACCACAAGGAATTGTGGCACAATGCATTTGTTTAACTCGCGCAGATCAATAACCAATCGATAGACTGGCGGGGCCTTTGGATCTGTTCGTTTAAGAATCGGAATTATCGGTGAATTACATACATTGGAGTCTGTTTCCACAACTACTCCTTGGGCAATGAGCTCGTCAATGATTTGCAGTAAAGCCACTACAGCATCTGGTGGTAACTTGTATTGTCGCATTCGTGGTAGCACCACTCCTGCCTTTAATGTGACTCGATATGGTGTAATATTCATGCGTCCAACATCAGTAGGGCCTTGTGCCCATAGATGTGTAGGTAATGTCTGTAGTCGGGGATCCATGTCTCTAGACACATAGTGACCTTTAAAATCACGTAAAAACAACCTTACTCCTTCCGGAGAACAACATATTATGGCTCCTAGAGCTTTCAACGTTTTTATTCCTAGCAAGTTTTCTGGACATGATTTAGTAAGCAATAAATCTGTAGTTCGGGTCAGAGGTCCTATCGTAAGTGGCAGAGGTTGTGACACTTCATTAACAATAGGTTTTCCTGAAAAACCAAGGGAAATATTCTGTGAGCCTGAGAGGGGTGCCCCTGGAACTTCACTACGTTTTATGGTCGTTCGACTTGCCCCTGTATCGAGTAGAAATTTTCTATCTTGGCCTAATAATTTACTATGTACATAAGGTCCTTCTTGATCTACAGGAATCTCGATAAGGGGTAAATCAACTTCCCTCTCTAGGCTAGTTCATGCGTAACGCTGATACTCAGGATATTCATACTGTGCGGTCTGATACATTTGTCGTGTTGTTGTCTGTGTGGCAGCAACAGGCAACGGTGGTGCAGCTGGCACAAACTGTACTGGCTGTTGTGCGGCTGGCATGGCCTGGGCATGCTGCAGAGCTCCTTGTTCATTCTGATCTTGTCTAAGTGGCCGTGATCTTTCTTGTGTTTTACCTATGGCGATATTATGTTTCAAAACTGGACAATCGTGTACGTAATGACCTGGCTTTTTACAATAATTGCATGTCCCTTTTACAGGTCCTGCTGAATCGGAATGTGTCATACCCTTTTTATGTCCTTCAGCTGGAACTGTCTGGGAAACTAGCATTTTCATTTTCGTGTCTTTCATGCGTCTGTGTTCATGTTCTTGTTCCTCTCTAATTCTATTGTGATGGTACTGTAACATTTGTAACATTTGTGATGGAGTGTTACCTTGCCAGGTACTCTCGAATTTTAATACTCTATTCTTTACTGGGGGCAGGGCATTTTCTACTAATTTTGTTACAAACAGATGTGGGTATGATTCGCTACTTGCTTTTATGCCACTATTTATACCAAAACATTTTTCAAATCGGGCATAGTAATCACTAGTGTCTTCATCTTGCTTCTGTTTACAGGCTGAAATTGTACCCCAATCTTCCTTTTTCGTAGTTAATAAACGTGGCAGTACCTGTACTAATAAACCTGGTAATGCCTTAGTTTTATCCCCAAGTCCTGCTCCTGCAGTTCGGGCCTTTTCTTCTGCTTCTAACACTGACCATTCTATCTTTTGGTCTCCTACCTCCCACTCTTTTTCCTTGAGTTTCTCATAAATACCAGCAGGCATCAATACCTTTAATATTGTCATAATGTCGGGATAGGTATACTCTCCCATGAGTAACATGTCCTTAATTTCTCGGTGAAAACCCGCTGGATCTTTGTCATGACTGGGTACCACTTTTTTCATTTGTAACAATTCTATTTTTGATATGGGCGTATATACAAATACGCGCTTAAACTCGTTGTCCTCGCCTTTTATTGGGTGCACTTCTCGTAAGGGATTCTGTCTATCCATGTGATACGTGGTTCTTTCCTTGACGGGCAATGAGACACGGTCTGAACATACAAAAAGAATATACTGCTTTCTTGATTCTAGAATTTCTTTAATTAATTTAGTACCTGAACCTCTCCATTTATTCATAAGCAATTCGGTCAATATGTCAGGTAAGGGACCAGGGTCCGAATGCTGACTCCGATATAGTATAATGAGTTGTTGAATCATATAAATCCCAGCTAACCTCTGTTCGTCTGGGGTGAGATTCAAAAATGTGCGTGCTACTGTATCATCACTATATTTTCCGGGACTGTCCACCCAATGGACAGCTGCCCTGGCTAAATCTTGTTCATCCATAGAATCGAGAAAATGATAACCCCTTCGTTCTTGGAGTAGTTTGTCGGCGGTTTGGAACGAATGCTCGTTTGACCTTATATTAATTATAGGTATTTGGAAATTCCTGTTATTATCTGGACATATCGGACGTATCGAGTCAGTAAGACATCTATTACTATTACAAGATCTTCCTCTACCTACATAGGCTATGGTGTCCGACTGTCCTGTGGGCAGTCCTGACCCTTCTTCCTCGCTTTGTTCGAACTCGTCTACCTCTAATCTCTCTTCGTGTAGGCGTTCTATTTCTTTACGGATCTTTCGGCACATGGCTATTATACAATTCTGTTTATCATGTCTCCCTTCGGATATATTCTGGCTCCATCTTGTAAGAATTTGCATTGCTTCCGGGTCTACCCCCGGTCGGTCTTGATTTCTGATCACACAGTTTATGAGGAAACGTAACAGTTCCCCCTGTGTCTCTACTTTCTGGTATTCCATAGCTCTGTTAATACATTCTGGATCTCGCCCTGTTTGGACAAAATGATATATTTTATCTAGATGCGCAGTCATTCCTGGTAACTTTCCTAAATACACTGCGGCTCGTCTGATACGCAATGATGCCAGGGTCATTTCGTCCTCTTTACCGGGCACAGGGTCATATCTGCAATCTATAAGAAGTTCCTTCAGCGTACGGGCACTTATGAGTTTCGGTGTACGTGAATGTGCTGACTCTTGAAAAGTAAGTTTATTTATTCTGGGTGGCGTAGAAAAAATGTTGCTAGCACCTCCCGTAGCCCCATCTGGGGTGTCGGGCGTGAAAGGATTCGTCGAACGTGACACAGCAACTACAGGTGTGGACACAGCTATAGAAGTAGCTGTAGGAGCGGATGCAGAAACAGATGTGCTTGCCGGAACTTGTGACTCGATTTGTTGCTGTAGGGATACGGGCACTGGATCTTGGCGTTGAACCTCCCTGGCAGGCGGTCTATGTGGGGCGGAATTTGCATACTCGGGAGCTGCGTCATCTAAATATGAGGAAAGAAAAACATCTTCTGCGGTTCTAGGATGCCCCTTAGGATGTACCTTTATTGGGAACAATGGGGGTGGCAAGTCTTTCGGTATTTCTGGAGTAGCCTTAGGTAATCCTTCGGCCAGAAGGGGATACATACCATTCATAAGGGCATTTCTTTGCCTATCTACTTGTTCTGATTTCACTCGGATGCCTTCCTCAATTAATAGATTTTCTCGAACTTTATTTGAACTCTCTTTATTCTTTTCTTCCTGCCTACGTGCTTTTTCTGTGCGTCTATGAGATTCTTTACGCCATAACTCAAAGGCGTCTTTCTGTGACTGTCTGACCTTCCTTTTCCATAACTCTTCCTCAACTTTCATGATGCACTCTGCATCCCAGGTTCCCGCTGTGGGCCACCTCTGACTTTCTGGTAATCCCTTGGTGTAGTCTACCCATAAATCAAGAAATAATATAGCGTCTAAGCCATGTTTGTGATACATAAAATGTCCTGGAGTGTCCCTAGGAGGAATAGGAACGGCTTCTTCGAGAACCCCTTTTCTAGTAGTGATCTGTCTTAATTTCGAAAAGAGCGGCATATTGAGAACTGACCTTATACTTGATTTTGACCAACTGACCTGATACTTGATTTTGAACAGACTTAATACAATAAACACGATAATGAACAGTCATTCATACCACAATATGCAGGACGTTTTTAAACACATTCATTAAACATTAAACACTAAACCTTTAACTGAAACAACAATGATGATTGTCTGTATAACTAATCACCAAGCTTAATTCCTGACAATAACTAGATACTTCGGAATACTTGATATACTGCTAAACAGTACAAATACACTGTTAAAACAGTGCAGACCGGATTTGTGTACCCAAACCCGTCTCGACCGGCACAACCTATGTGCACGTCAGAAATGCCTCCCCAGCAATGGTACTCACCGGGTAGCTTCGGAAACGGAACGCCTCGGTAACTTGAACTTGAACCGGACTGGACTCGACTCGACTCGTCGGACACTGGGCTTGACTTCGAACTGGTGGGTCTCTGTATACCTCGGATCTTGCTCTCTCAGCTAGGCTCTGGTCGGGATACTTCGCACTTCTCACCGCCTCGTCTGGGTGTTGATCGCAGCCTCAGTCGCCCCCGCTTGACCGGAGGGAGATACAGGAAATCCTGCTGGTACGCGTTATTGTCCGTCCAGCTGTGGCAGGAGACCGGGCCTGCAACTCACCGCCGGCGCGTGAGATGAGAAAGTGTCCCTATTCGGGCGCCATTCATGTGGTAAATAAAATTCCTTTACCTGGACTGAATTTGATACAGAAACATAATAAAATAGCTCGGTAAAATGAGAGGCAGAATCCGTGGTATTAGAGGTTCGGAATGGGCTTTATTCCAATAATCGATTATAATCGGTTGCTCCAAGTTCCATCACCACGGGGGTTCAGGAAGTGAAGTACATACATTATTGATATGAAATGACTTTTATAGATCATACATTACAATGAAGCGAATACAGTAGGCGTAACAATTGATAAGGAAAAATGACGATTTGTCTGCGTAACCAAAAATGGGTGGAACAAGGAGTAAAAAGGAACGTAATTGGTTATGATGTCACATGTAGGTGGATCTATAAGATAATACTTGGCATAGATGCGCGCGCAGCAGCATGACGTGTAATTGACGTGTAACTAGGGGGTGAAGGGGACTTGACATTTAGCTCTACATGTGGAGACAAGAAGTCTGGGGGGTCAAGTCAACCTAGTCCCAAATCATATCTAACATCCTATGTTTAAAGAACTATGTTATCCATAAAAGAAGGACTCTCGGACAGAATCTGTTCTATACTGACTGTGTGTGCGTGTACAAGCGTCTAAGTGTCTACACTAAATGCGAGGGGGTAGAAATATTCCATGGTAACAGGACTATGAATTACTTGCATGAGGACCGAGAAGCCGGGCCTTTTGCTTGGTAACTGGAAGAATGTTTACTTAAACTACTAGGCAGGAATGCATCGGCTGAGGGGGAAGCAGATAATTCGAAGGTGAAATACAGTTCTTGGCAGAGAATAGGCTGATGTCAGGCTTCGTGAGCCGCGCAGAGAATGAGACAAAGTTCATGGTCACAGATGCAGGCTCAGACTGGAGCTTTCAGAGGCAGAGAGCAAGAGGAGTTTGATGACAGAATCAGGGCCTACTTGCCTGGACTGTAAAAATGGCATAAGTGAACCATATAAAGCCGGTGGCCTTTCGTACTTAGGAATGGAATATCCGGCCTATTCATGGCGGATCTGACAGAGGACATGTTGACGGTGGACGCACATGTATTTGCGTCTTCATAACTGGAACTGGAGGGAACATACATGTACTTGTGACATGCACATAGAACCGTTGGGGTCCAAGATAGGGGACATAACTGACCAGAAAAATCCATATTTCCACAAAAGATCACTCCCCTTCTTCTCCAGGGACCATCTTCAGATGATTTCCATCATGGGAGACAAGGTAAAAGGAAGATCCCACAAAGCCTAATTGCAAGTAAGGAAGATAGACTTGTTTATGCCAGAAGTGGCAAGGAAGAAGTGGCACTTCTATTTAAACTGCTCCATGTCCTGAGGTATTACTGAAAGAAAATACCCCGTTTTGCGTGGTCCCCGCAACTTTATACTGGATCTTATTGCTGGTTGCTCTGATCTTTAAAAACATGTTGAATAGGTATATACCTAACTGGCATATTTAACTTACCTATAAGTTCCTCGGATATGGTACAACATGTACCCTGAGCCAGTGAGTTAAACGTTCTACTGGACTGCAGCACTCATTGTGCCACCGCTATCATGACAATGCACACAATGACTGCAGTTCTGCCACCCAAAGCCTACCTTTGGAAATTTGCCCTTCTAAAATAACCCATTTTGACAGGCCTTAACTTTTCTTTTAAATGTTAATAAGTCACCTCTAAATAGACCTTAAATGGCCATAATGCAAGGTTTATGATCTTTAAATTTAGAACAAATAAATATTCAATGTTAAACATGTCCTTACAGTGACAATGCCCTCAAAGCAATTTTTGTAGAAGGGTTAGCTGTTGCATAGAGAAGCGTTGGAAATACATTAGTACATTTAATAAAAATATGTCCGTAACCAGCTGCACATTTCATAATTGGACTTTTCAAAATATTTATTACAAGCCCAATCCACTGGTAAATTTGGATTTGCATAAATATTCTGCAAAGGGTACTTTTAAAAGGTTACCCTTAGCCTGAGTAAAGTCTCTAGAAGCCCATTTGCCTGAGCTATCGACTGTCACTCAGGAGCTAAATAATTGTTGATCTTTCCCTGACAGAATGGCCCTGGTGATGTGCCCAGCACATTGCATTTCCACAAAGGATGCCTAATTTAACTTTTTTCTCTATTGGTTAGAGACAGGCCATGAGTTGCCTGCACCCACGGGCTAGTGCAAAGCATAAATGTGGTACTCCTGCGCACACTCTTCAGAAAGCTACTGGACCTGTGGAAGAGAGAAGAAGAACTGTACCTGCTTTTGTGACTTTTGAGGAGAACACTAAGCACTGGACCTGCTCCACTTGTACCCAGTAATAAGAAGTAGACTTTAAAGGTCAGCTGGATGACCTTCTGTTAAGCTACAGGGACGCAAAAGCTGCAAGAAGCCCACTTTCCCGAAGGAGCACAGCTGACCAGTTTCAATTGGACCTGCCCTAGAGAACTGACACCCCAAGTCCTGTCCATGAGGTGTACAGCTCGTACCTGACCCTCAAGCCTGGGAGTTGTTTCTCTGGAGAACCTACAGGAGACTTGGACAAACCTGCCAAATCATCAGACAAATGTGTATTGCTGCTGGGACAAAGTATCAGTTTGTTCCCACTCTGAGATTTCCTGCGCTAACAAATCTGTTTCAGAAGGATGTTCTGTTTAGCTATAGCTTTCAAAATACATTAACAATGGGGTGACCCAGTATCCCTCAGAACCTGGGCAATGATATAATATGAACAATTGATTCTGTCGGGTAAAGCTAATTTCTTTAAAGCCTTTAAACCAGTCATTGGTTTACTCATAGGAACAAGTAATTTATCAAAAAACCACATATAAATGACACACCTAGGGACACCATAGAGGGTATTCCGAAGTTTTATAAATTACGGCATTTATGAATACCACCATTGATTCATGAGGCTGTCAAAACATAACATAAAATGCATTGCAATTTTGTGACAAGGTGAATATAGTGCTCAGTGCAGTAGTCAAGGTGCACAATATGTACAAAGTGAATTTCACAGAGAAGTCGTTTCTTTTGGAAGGCCAGGAAGACAACGATGTTTGAATAGCTCTGTGGATTAAATGAATAGGTCTTGACACAGGGTCTTTCAACTGGTCCGGGGAAAGTGTCGACGTTTCAACCCAAGGGGCATTACTGTATTAGTCAATGCGGGTCTTCATCAGGACAAGGAAAAGCGGGACAGCCTATGGAGTAGTAAGGGTATCGGTCAGGTGTGTGGCTCAAATCTGCTGTGTGGCTAGTTATTGTATGGACGGCGGAGGACTCACCTAAAAAGCCCAGTAGAGATCAAGGGAGTGTATGTCTTCGACAATTCGTGCAGCTGCAACATTCAGCTTTCAATTTAGGATTAATCAACCAGGGGACCCTAATAATGAAATAAAGCATTTTAGGGACCAGAGAGGCTAATAGTGTGGAGTAAGAGCCGAAAATTCAGCTTAATGATGACTTACCCCAAGGGAATCAATCGACCACGGTTGTCTAAGGCATTAATTTACCAGGAGGATGGACAGAAGGACCTCAAGTCTCCAGTGCAGTGGAGCGCAACAAATGCGCGTTTCTATATAGAAACAGGGTGAAGGGAGAATTAGCTCCTTGCGTAAAAACACAACGACTCGGGATATAATTTTCCATACGTGAACGCTCACCTTTACAAAAACCGGGGGACCAACAACGGCGGCAACAGCACATGTCCTGTCTCGTCCGTGGCTGAGACCGGTATGCCGATTGCAAGTTTAAAGTGTAAAGGCGCGTGTGCGTAACGTGGCGTCTTTAGGTAGGTTGCTAGGCAACGCATGACGTGCTATGTCATGTCGGGGTGCTGAGAGACCTGATTAGTCAGGTGTGTTGTAGTTGGAGGATAGTACGGGAAAGGCCATAGGAAAGACCACGAATGACGTACTCCATTGAGTCTCTGTGTAAAAAACAGCACGTAGGCAATCCCCCTTGATATCATGGGATCACGAGTGTAATATGGAGAACTCAATCAAAGAAAACGTTGTCATGATTGCGTGTAATATGGAGAATTCAATAAAGGAAACCCATTGTCATGATTTAAATAGCACATCACTTAGAGAAAGTGCATCGAGTTCACTGACATATCCATTCGGAATTTCAATAGATAACGGATATGCATCACCGAATCAAATCACAAAGTCACCGTATGGGCAGTCCACTGTGATATCATGGGATGTTGAATGTCATTTTAAAAACTATGGTTGTAGAGCTAAGAAGATCATAAATAAGAACAAATCAACAGTTGGTCTCCAAGGAAAACACATGATTAATTAAACTAAAAATGCACATCACTTTAACATTTTACACAGATGCGCAACCAACACGAACGTGCATAGACTTCATAGACACATCAATTAGGAAATAAGGAAGTATAAGCAATTTGGACAAAGATCACACATATGCATCAGAAAGTAAGTAATCACAGTGTAAGACGTGTAAAGGTTGAGCAGTTAATTACTGGGGGCAAATCACTAACCTGGGACTACCCAGTTCAATGGAACTCTCAGGCAAGTGTGTGAGTCAGGGATGGCTGTGGTCTCATATGAGTCCCAGTCTAATATGTAGAATAGTTCAACGGACTCAGTGTTAGAAGTTTTTAAGAGAGGGATAGCTCACCTATCTCTATGTCAGGTATGCGAGTACTAGACCAGGTAGGGGCATAGAGCAGTGAGAGTTGCCCCATTTGTCTAGTAGTCTCTTCAATTTCGTTCAACCCATTCGTCTAGTAGTCTCTTCAATTTCGTTCAACCCATTCTGGATTGAGTTGAGCGAATGAATCCATCTACATTCCTTGTAGTTCAGGACCCCAGAGATTGCGCCTCCCCTTGGGTTGGGACAGATCTTCTCGATGATCAGCCATCGTATGCTGTCTGGGGAATGGTTGTATGTCAAGAAATGGTCGACCAAGGGTGCCCCCTGTACTTGACACCTTATCCTACTCATATGTTGGAGGATTCTCGCTTTTGCCTTCTGGATGGTTTGCCCCACATATATCAGATCGCAGGGGCAGAGGATGGCATAGATTACATGGGAACTATTGCAATTTGTGAAGTGTGGTTGTTTGTACGTTTTATTATTATACGTAAAGGTCGTTCCTTCTTGACAAAAATCACAGGCTTTGCACTGTCCGCATTTATGGTGTCCACTTAGTGATGTTAGTCCAAAATAGCTCCTTAGGTCTGGTTGCTTAGGTGGTTCTAAAAATGCTCTCACAACAGTATTCTTGATGTTCTTGCCTCTCTTGAAGGCAAAGATAGGTTCCTGTTTCGTCATGAGTTCACTTGCCACTAGGTTCCAATATTTCTTGACAATCTTTTTGATGTCATTGCTCCTGGTGTGAAAAGTTGTAACACAGACGATGTTATCAGATTTGGTGTCTTTGGTCTTGACTTCCAGAAGTTGGTCGCGTGGACAGTACCAAGCTCGTTTCTTCGCTTTCTTGAGCAATCCTTTTGGATAACCTCTCGTACTCAAGCGGCTCACGAGGGTATCTGCTTCTTTGAAGAAATCCACGCGCCTGGTGCAATTCCTTCTAAGTCGGAGGAACTGCCCATAAGGCAGGTTGTCCCTCAGGTTGCGGGGATGGTGAGAGTTGTACATCAGAAGTGTATTCCTTTCCATTGGTTTTCGGTATAGGTCACAGTATAGTAGACCTTCTTCCACCCGAAATGTGAGATCCAAAAAATCAATTGAGCAATTGTTACTGGTCATTGTAAATTGGATGTCCTTGGATCTTGCATTGAGCCAGACATGGAAATCATTCAGCTCATCTACATCGCCTGTCCACACCATTATAACATCATCGATGTAGCGTTTCCAAACTGTGATCTGATTCAGGTATGGATTCTCATTGCAGTACAAGTGTTCCTCCTCATAGTGATCCATGAAGATATTGGCCAGGCTCGGCGCATAAGTAGCTCCCATCGCCACACCCTTGCATTGGAAAAAGAATTGTTTATTGAAAACCAAATAATTTTTCTGCATGGCAATCTCTAGGAGCGAGATCAGGAAGTCCGTGGGGATTCAGTGGGGTCTCTGTCGTCCATCCAGTGTGTTTCTGATTACCATCAGTGCCTTATCCTGAGGGATTGATGTATAAAGGGATGAAACATCCAGTGTTACCAGCAATTGTGTCTGTACATCAAACGCCTGTCCCTCCAAAAGTTGTATGATATGCATTGAGTCATGATTTGGGAAAAAGGGGGTGGTGATGGACAGAGTTTCTGAATGATGCAGAATACTCTTACCAAGTCAAGAGATCATGGTTTTAATCCTTCACCGTTTTTTAGCTCACTGCACCATCCCAGCTCAGAACCAGGCTACATGCAAATTAGTCTGTACCTGTCCCAGTGCATGATGGGAATCGGGCAAACCAAACTACCAAGCCAATTCTTATACTGGGAAGGAAACAAGCTTCCGGGGACCGGTTTCTGGCATCACAGCCTTCGTCGGCCCGGCTTGCCTGAATCCTGATAGTGCAATGAGCAAGGTACTCACGTCTGAGCATATCCTCCCACACTGAGTGTGGATAAAATCAATTTTGGAAAAAGGGGGTGGTGATGGACAGAGTTTCTGAATGATGCAGAATACTCTTACCAAGTCAAGAGATCATGGTTGTAATCCATCACCGTTTTTTAGCTCACTGCACCATCCCAGCTCAGAACCTGGCTACATGCAAATTAGTCTGTACCTGTCCCAGTGCATGACGGGAACAGGGCAAACCAAACTACCAAGCCAATTCTTATACTGGGAAGGAAACAAGCTTCCGGGGACCGGTTTCTGGCATCACAGCCTTCGTCGGCCCGGCTTGCCTGAATCCTGATAGTGCAATGAGCAAGGAACTCACGTCTGAGCATACCCTCCCACACTGAGTGTGGATAAAATCGTTTTGGGAAAAAGGGGGTGGTGATGGACAGAGTTTCTGAATGATGCAGAATACTCTTACCAAGTCAAGAGATCATGGTTGTAATCCATCACCGTTTTTTAGCTCACTGCACCATCCCAGCTCAGAACCTGGCTACATGCAAATTAGTCTGTACCTGTCCCAGTGCATGATGGGAACAGGGCAAACCAAACTACCAAGCCAATTCTTATACTGGGAAGGAAACAAGCTTCCGGGGACCGGTTTCTGGCATCACAGCCTTCGTCGGCCCGGCTTGCCTGAATCCTGATAGTGCAATGAGCAAGGGACTCACGTCTGAGCATACCCTCCCACACTGAGTGTGGATAAAATCGATTTGGGAAAAAGGGGGTGGTGATGGACAGAGTTTCTGAATGATGCAGAATACTCTTACCAAGTCAAGAGATCATGGTTGTAATCCATCACCGTTTTTTAGCTCACTGCACCATCCCAGCTCAGAACCTGGCTACATGCAAATTAGTCTGTACCTGTCATGCTCTGGGACAGGTACAGACTAATTTGCATGTAGCCAGGTTCTGAGCTGGGATGGTGCAGTGAGCTAAAAAACGGTGATGGATTAAAACCATGATCTCTTGACTTGGTAAGAGTATTCTGCATCATTCAGAAACTCTGTCCATCACCACCCCCTTTTTCCCAAATCGATTTTATCCACACTCAGTGTGGGAGGGTATGCTCAGACGTGAGTCCCTTGCTCATTGCACCATCAGGATTCAGGCAAGCCGGGCCGACGTAGGCTGTGATGCCAGAAACCGGTCCCCGGAAGCTTGTTTCCTTCCCAGTATAAGAATTGGATTGGTAGTTTGGTTTGCCCTGTTCCCATCATGCACTGGGACAGGTACAGACTAATTTGCATGTAGCCAGGTTCTGAGCTGGGATGGTGCAGTGAGCTAAAAAACGGTGATGGATTAAAACCATGATCTCTTGACTTGGTAAGAGTATTCTGCATCATTCAGAAACTCTGTCCATCACCACCCCCTTTTTCCCAAATCGATTTTATCCACACTCAGTGTGGGAGGGTATGCTCAGACGTGAGTCCCTTGCTCATTGCACCATCAGGATTCAGGCAAGCCGGGCCGACGAAGTCTGTGATGCCAGAAACCGGTCCCCGGAAGCTTGTTTCCTTCCCAGTATAAGAATTGGCTTGGTAGTTTGGTTTGCCCTGTTCCCATCATGCACTGGGACAGGTACAGACTAATTTGCATGTAGCCAGGTTCTGAGCTGGGATGGTGCAGTGAGCTAAAAAACGGTGATGGATTAAAACCATGATCTCTTGACTTGGTAAGAGTATTCTGCATCATTCAGAAACTCTGTCCATCACCACCCCCTTTTTCCCAAATCGATTTTATCCACACTCAGTGTGGGAGGGTATGCTCAGACGTGAGTCCCTTGCTCATTGCACCATCAGGATTCAGGCAAGCCGGGCCGACGAAGGCTGTGATGCCAGAAACCGGTCCCCGGAAGCTTGTTTCCTTCCCAGTATAAGAATTGGCTTGGTAGTTTGGTTTGCCCTGTTCCCATCATGCACTGGGACAGGTACAGACTAATTTGCATGTAGCCAGGTTCTGAGCTGGGATGGTGCAGTGAGCTAAAAAACGGTGATGGATTAAAACTATGATCTCTTGACTTGGTAAGAGTATTCCGCAGCATTCAGAAACTCTGTCCATCACCACCCCCTTTTTCCCAAATCGATTTTATCCACACTCAGTGTGGGAGGGTATGCTCAGACGTGAGTCCCTTGCTCATTGCACCATCAGGATTCAGGCAAGCCGGGCCGACGAAGGCTGTGATGCCAGAAACCGGTCCCCGGAAGCTTGTTTCCTTCCCAGTATAAGAATTGGCTTGGTAGTTTGGTTTGCCCTGTTCCCATCATGCTCTGGGACAGGTACAGACTAATTTGCATGTAGCCAGGTTCTGAGCTGGGATGGTGCAGTGAGCTAAAAAACGGTGATGGATTAAAACCATGATCTCTTGACTTGGTAAGAGTATTCTGCATCATTCAGAAACTCTGTCCATCACCACCCCCTTTTTCCCAAATGCATTGAGTCACGTACAAAGGATTTGGTTTTCGGGACCCATGGCTGTAGAAAATGGTCAATGAATTGGTTCAGTGGTTCGAGTATAGAGCCTTACTACTCCATAGGCTGTCCCGCTTTTCCTTGTCCTGATGAAGACCCGCATTGTCTAATACAGTAATGCCCCTTGGGTTGAAACGTCGACACTTTCCCCGGACCAGTTGAAAGACCCTGTGTCAAGACCTATTCATTTAATCCACAGAGCTATTCAAACATCGTTGTCTTCCTGGCCTTCCAAAAGAAACGACTTCTCTGTGAAATTCACTTTGTACATATTGTGCACCTTCACTACTGCACTGAGCACTATATTCACCTTGTCACAAAATTGCAATGCATTTTATGTTATGTTTTGACAGCCTCATGAATCAATGGTGGTATTCATAAATGCCGTAATTTATAAAACTTCTGAATACCCTCTATGGTGTCCCTAGGTGTGTCATTTATATGTGGTTTTTTGATAAATTACTTGTTCCTATGAGTAAACCAATGACTGGTTTAAAGGCTTTAAAGAAATTAGCTTTACCCGACAGAATCAATTGTTCATATTATATCATTGCCCAGGTTCTGAGGGATACTGGGTCACCCCATTGTTAATGTATTTTGATTAGTGCAGGTACTTGCCTGCGAGGGTTTTTTGCTCTCATTTATTTGTTGTTTTATTTGTTATTTGAAATTGTTTAGACTGCATCCTTCACATTGTAGCATGTCTGATAAAGAAACTCTGGCCCTCATTTATGAAGAGCTTGCGCCGCCGATGCGTCAAAATTTTTGACGCATTGACGGCGCAAGTCATACTCCATATTTATGAAGTGACGCATCTGCGAAGATGCGTCACTTTCAACCCTCTGCGTGAAGAAAACACTGCGTCATAATGGACTGCGTCACGTTAAGATTTAATTATGCAAGCTGGGCGTTCCTTCGGAAATACATGCGCAAAAGTGACGCATCTATATTTATGACTTTTCCCAATAATGACGCATCCGTAGCTTAAGTGACGCAGCGTTGCGTTTACGTCAAAATCGGTGCGCCTGCAAAACAGACGCGTAGGAAATGACGCAACAACACGTATATATAGGAGAAGTTGGAGTGGACAGTGCTGCATCTACAAGTACACCATGGAGGTAGTAATTCTGCGGCTAGGAGCCAGACGGAGACGAGCAGCAACATCAACCCCACCACAACCCCCCTCCCCACAATCTCCCCCACCCCTCCAAAGGCAACGCATGAGAAAGGAGCGCATATTTCGCCAAAGGAGCACTCTGAGACGAATCAGGGAGGAGGAGATCATCAGTCTCCTTCGCCTCAAGAAGCAGACTATACAACACCTACTACAACTTATTGCTCCAAGGCTGGAGGTCACAACCAACAGGCCTACCAACATACCACCACAGGCAAAACTCATGGCTGTGTTGCATATGCTAGCGTCGGGCTCCTTCCAAACAACAGTTGCCAAAGTGGCTGGAATATCCCAGCCATCCTTCTCATCATTCCTCCCCACTGTCCTGGACGCTATCATCCATCTGACACCCCGCTACCTCCATTTCCCCAACACCCCAGGACAGCAGATGGAGATCAAGCAAGGGTTTTATGAAATAGCAGGCTTCCCACATGTGCTGGGTGCCATGGACTGCACACATGTGCAATTTGTACCTCCAGCAGCAACCTCACATCTGTACAGGAATCGGAAACATACTCACTCCATCAATGTACAGGCCATTGTGGATCACCGTGGACTTTTCACAAATGTGCTGGCCAAATACCCTGGCAGCGTACATGATGCCTTCATATTCCGGCACAGCATCATAAATGACCGCTTCAAGAATGGCCAGTATGGCAATGGCCTACTTGTAGGTAAGCTAAACAGTATGACCTAACGCACCATTCATAATGCCATACTGGCAACATTGTGCTGCTTGAATGACACATTAATGATGTTCTGGATGGAACAATGTGTCACTAGCATATATATATAGAAGGTCATGTAAAGCCACGTAGGGTAGCAATCCATGCCCTCATGCCCTCACAAATATGTGTCCAGTTCCATGTAGAATTATGTGCAAAACTTGTGTTGGCTGTGTGTTGCTGGGTGTGTTCTCTGCAACATCCATGCCTTCTGGACACTGCACTTTCTACAAATGTACACGCCATATGGCCTATACTTTACCCTAACTATGTCAAAGATTTGATTGTATATTTTATTGTTTATTTCAGCTGACCAGGGATATGGTATACAGCCGTGGGTCATGACACCCTATGGAAACCCACAGTTGCCGCAGGAAATCGCCTACAACCAGGCTCAGTGCAGGACAAGAAACATTGTAGAAAGAACCTTTGGTCTGCTGAAGGCCAGGTTCAGATGCTTGGATATGTCTGGTGGCCGATTGTTGTACTCACCACAAACAGTATGTAAAATGATTTTGGCATGTGCAATACTGCACAACATATGTGTGCTGACAAATATCCCCTGGGATGAGGAGCCTGAAATCAATCAGCATATGGCGGAGGATGACCAGGAGGATGGCCAGGCTCCAGCAAATCCAAACACAGCAGCAGGCATACGCAGACGTGCCAACATAGTCCGTAATTTCTTTTCATAATAGTAACCTGCAAATATTCCTTATGCACCCAGATTTGTGTTTACAAAAATAAAAATACAGTATAAAACTATTACTTGCCTGTGTATATATATATATCACATGTCAAATTAACATTGTAAGTCGCAGGGCAAACTTAGACTTGGAGTATGTGTCAGAAATGGACTCTCATGTCCGATGCCTGGCATCAGATATACATCAACCCACATTTGCAATAATATTGTGCTGCCTTGTGTTTCCCCCAGCAATGGTCCTACACTTAGCAGTGTATGGCCAACACAGGTACCCTTGCACCATAGTGCAAGTGTGTCTGTGTGCAGGGTAGGATTGCATATGTGTGGAAAGGTGTCCCTTCAAGCACATAAACAATTCAATTTTGCCACTTTCATGTGAGCTGCTTAATGCATCACACATTAAAGTCACATACACATCATAAATTTGGAAATCGATTGTTAATATACAGGAAGGGGGACATTCATGTACAGTAACAATCCATGTCAATTTTGCTTGTTCGATGTGTGATGCACAAGGCAGCACTCATGGAAAATGCAAAAACAAGGATGAAAAAACATTTCTCCTTGCTTAGCAAACTTAAGAAGAGATTTTCCCTGGTATTAATTTTGGCGCTGCCTCCTGTGTATGCCACTCTTGTACATAGGGGGCAGTGTCAAAAACAATGGGAAGTTGGGTGGTACACCCACTGCCACACCGAATGTCCACACCTCTTACGCTAACAATAGTGTGAGAGGGGTCCTTATTTACAAGGCAGCGTTAAGCCACATTAAGTGGATTAACGCTGCCTTGTAACTAAGGCTAAGACCCTATCGCCAACACAGCCTTGGAAAAATGACATTGTTGTGGCCATAAACGCTTATACATATGCCATAAAGATTACTTCCATTGTGTTTATTACTCCAATAACTCATGAAATAAGCCTACATAGACACTACATTCCCAATTGTCATTAATCTAATTTTACCATGAATTAACATTGTTTACTATTCCAAAAAATACATGGGTGAAGGTGACCCCATATAATGAAATCTCACACAACAGTTCAAACAATATAAATATTTATGTATGTTGTCAAATTTTGTGGATCAAAAATGTATAATAGGACAAACATTAAAGAAAACATCCAGTTGGACAGTGGTGGACTGAAAAATTATGTCATGGAGTGAAAAAGGTGCTGTCAGTGCTCGTCAGAGTTTGCATTGTCCTAAATATAGCTCACCCCCAAATGACGTTTATGCATCATATGTCAGAATCAGACATATGCATTTCCCACTCAAACCCCAAATGACGTTTGTGCATCATATGTCCGAATCAGAAACATGCATTTCCCACTCAAACCCCAAATTGCGTTTGTGCATCATATGTCAGAATCAGACATATGAATTTCCCACTCAAACCCCAAAATGGCATTTGTGTATCATACGTCAGAATCAGACACATGCATTTCTGACTCAAGCCCCAAAATTTACGTTTAATCAGCATACGTCAGAATCAGACACATGCATTTCTGACTCAAGCCCCAAAATTGACGTTTGATCAGCATATGTCACATTCAGACACATGCATTTCCCACTCAAGCCCCAAAATTGACGTTTGATCATCATATGTCACAATCAGACACATGCATTTCTGACTCAAGCACCAAAATTGACGTTTGATCATCATATGTCGCAATCAGACACATGCATTTCTGACTCAAGCACCAAAATTGACGTTTAATCAGCATACGTCACATTCAGCCACATGTATTTCTGACTCAAGCCCCAAAATTGACGTTTGATCATCATACGTCACAATCAGACACATGCATTTCCCACTCAACCCACCCAAAATGACGTTTGTGCATCATAAGTCACAATCTGACACATGCATCTCACACTCAAGCCCCAAAAGTGACGTTTGATCATCATGCGCCACAATCAGACACATGCATTTGTGACTCAAGCCCCAAAATGACGTTTGTGTATCATACGTCAGAATCAGACACATGCATTTCCCACTCAACCCACCCAAAATGACGTTTGTGCATGATAAGTCAGAATCTGACACATGCATTTTCCACTCAAGCCCCAAACGTGACTTTTGATCAGCATACGTCAGAATCAGACACATGCTTTTCTGACTCAAGCCCTAAAATGACGTTTGTGTTTCATACGTCAGAATCAGACACATGCATTTCCCACTCAAGTCCCAAAATTGACGTTAGATCAGGATACGTCATATTCAGACACATGCATTTCTGACTCAAGCCCCAAAATTGACGTTAGATCAGCATACGTCACATTCAGACACATGCATTTCTGACTCAAGCCCCAAAAGTGACGTTTGATCATCATACGTCACAATCAGACACATGCATTTGTGACTCAAGCCCCAAAATGACGTTTGTGTATCATACGTCAGAATCAGACACATGCATTTCCCACTCAACCCACCCAAAATGACGTTTGTGCATGATAAGTCAGAATCTGACACATGCATTTTCCACTCAAGCCCCAAAATTGACGTTTGATCAGCATACGTCACAATCAGACACATGCATTTCCCACTCAAACCCCAAAACTGACGTATGTGCATCATACGTCAGAATCTGACACATGCATTTTTCACTCAAACCCCCAAAATGACGTTTGTGCAACATACGTCAGAATCAGACTCAGCTGAATATACTACCACCATAAATTGACACTAAAATGTAATGTGCCTGTTGAGGCACTTTTATGACAAACGGTAAATACGCATCTGGTGTCCTGCGTGCAAAACAGTGCAACTGTACATTGACAACTACGATGAACGAAGCGTCATAAAATGATTTTTGACGCATGCAAATAATGACGCACCGGTGAAAACGTGTCGCATCGAAACAGGATATGATGTAATCAGCCTGCCATGCTGCACACCAGGAAGTTCAATGTTGCTTTCACTTTCTATTTCACTCATTTGTAGTCTGTACTAGGTTTAGGAGGGTGTTTTTGCTTGCTAGTGTTTTTGGTCAAGTTTAAAAGCTGTTTGTCTGTCTGTGTCTTGTTTATTGTGTCCATATTGTGTCTGAACTGTTGTGTAGTTGTGTATTGTGTAGTTTTGTGTTGTTTTGAAAGGGGTGTTTGTCTATTTAAGGGTATTTCTTCATAGTTATAGGTGGAAGAGTTGTTAGGCAATATAGTTACGTTTTTTATTTCAAAATTGTGTTTTGTGCTGTGTCACAAATATGTCGGGCAGGTCCAGGAACCTGACGGAGCAGGAGTTTGGGGGGCTACTGTGGCTCATAGTCCACTATCTCCCCAACATGATTGGGAGCGGAGGCAGGGTACTACAGGGGTACCCGACACAGGAGAGGAAGACAAGGTGGGAGAAGGTGCGTTACCAAATGGAGCGCATCTTTGGTGTGGAGAGGAGCCTAAGGCAATACAAACACCGCTGGGCAGACATAATCAACCGAGAGCAGGATCTCCTGGACCACCTGGGCCTGGAAGTTGCCGGATTAGTAGGTAGGTTTACTGTCAATGATGTTTTGTAGTAATCCATGTGGACAAATGTACAGCACAATTTTACAAAAACCAACGCAGCACGGTTGCGCAAGTCAGCTTTCTGAGCAGCACTGTGTTAGGTTTTGAAGCACAGTGATGCAACATAGTTCACTTTACATGATGCATCTCTGTGCTTTTCCAGGCACTGACACATAAACTGATGACTTGCACTGGCTCAGGCACCCTTGCCCCATGGTGCAAATACGCCTGTGTTGTGGGTAAACAGTTTTTTTCTACAAGGGTCTTGCGCCACTGTTATTTCACTTTTTACCAGTGACGTATCAGTGGCGCAAGGGCATTGTAAATAAGCACTGCTGTTTTACAAATCGTTGGGTCTAGCTACGCCATCCCTGCGTTGCCGTAGCATTCTGACGCCTTTCCAGAATCACAATTGCAAAAACTTTGTAAATGCATTAGTGGACATGGGTGTTGCTGAGGAAAAGCCACAGCAACACACATGTTGCTCCCCGAACACACAATGAGCTGCATGAAAAGGAGATATTTTTGCAAGCACAAATGAAACCACACAGGGTGTCTTAATGTGTACGTGTCAATTATGCCCAATTTCACGCTATATGTTGTATGTAAGGGATGTGTCATGGGTGTTGCTGTGGCTGTGTACACGCTACAACCATGTCCACTCAGGTTTTTAAAGATTTACTAACAATCGTAACACCTTGAAATGCATTAGGATCCAAAGCCACCCCCATTGATGGTGTTACATTGCACAAGGATTTCTCCTTGTTTCATCTGCTGTCAATGTGTTGTGTATTCAACAGCACATATTGGTAGAGAATATCACCTCAAGAGATTATTTTTGGGTGTGAAGATGTCCCTTCCTGCCCAAAAACATTCTCACCATGACGCTGGTATTCATGCCCCATGGTGCAAGATGGTCTGTGCTGGTGCATGATAGCAGATTGTGGGCCAGGGCATGGAAAGGCACAGAGATGCAACATGTAGGAGACAATATGTTGCATCATGGTGCCTCAAAACTTACGCAGCGTGGAGCTGCAAAATAATTTGCGGCACCACACAGTGTCAATATTCCATAAATTATGCCCCCATTAATAGTTGTGCATTGCATTCTCAGAGAGATTGAGGCAAACTTTCTGGTGCCCCCTTCATTACAACTTGGAGGCCCTGTATATACAGTTCTTACTTCCAGGGCCATCAAAATTGAGTAGTAGATGTCAGCCAGCATCACAAGTAATCTTGCTGTGCAGCAAAATATCAACACAATAGTGTTTATATGTGTCTTTTACAAGGCACAATGTGCTATTTGCCGTTTTTACCCAGCGCAGATGCACAAGTGTTTCCCGAGTGCAAATGCACAAAGCCTTCATTCATTCTTAATGTCTGTGTGCAGGAAGGATCACCTTTTAATAAAAATACTTCTTAGTGTCCTGATATTCACATACTAGGTTTGACGTTGAATGCAGTGCACATTGATTTACAAAATGCTAAAACTAAGCCATTTGCGCATCAATGTGCAAACATAATGGCATACCGGGGGCTACCTTAAGTTTGGTTGCATACCCCAACATATGATATCTCATATAGCCGGTATTGTGTCAGTTCCCATGTTTGTTGTGTTTGAACCCCCACATCAATACAACTGTTATGCCACTGTCATGCAGTGTCACGTGTGAAAGTGGCACACATCTACAAGGCCATTAAAAGTGTATGGAAGGTGAATCACATATCCGTGTGTACATGGGCTCCTTTCACACAGAACAATGAGTAGAAGTGCCATTTCATGGGTCTTGCAGTTGTTGTCACAATGCACAATCCATTGAAGCAGACACACTCACAGATCTAAGAGTCCCGGTACATCTGGGAATGATTACTAATCAAATACAAAGCCATGTGCGGCATCAGGGAGGTGCAGCTACCACAAATTAGTAATTACACATGCCTGATCATTTGTTTTGGGTCTGACGCATAAAACAGCACGCACATCTGTGAATTTACAGATGTTAACTGTCACTATTGTACCAAAGCTGTCCATAGCTGCAAAATCACATTCATCACCACAATGCAAACATACTTGCAACATGGTGCAAGTGTGCATGTGTTTGTGAACGGCATCTCAATGGATCACCACAGAAAATTAGAGCACATGTGTGTTACAAAATTTGTGAAAGAGTGTGCTTCCTATTAGCACTTAGGCAGGGCATGTTGTACGAATTGGGGAGATAAATGGGACTCACTGTAATACCCTTGTGAAGATGCAACTAACTCACATAAAATACATGTACAGTGTTGAAATGTGCCACATCCACTAATCATATTGTCAACTTTTTCGGCGTGTAGGTTGTCCACCCCCATACACACAGGAAGAGGTGGAGAGATTCAAGGATCCTAATGCCACTGGTGAGTGTGATATCATTTAAATCCTTGTCTGTTTGGTTACAATGTTTCCTCATGCATGCCTTGCTTGGAGACATGTCAGAAGCATCATCCTCGCATGCAGCATGGTTATACATCACATGTGCATGAAAGAGCAAAAGAGTTATTGGTACTATGTGCACATGCATGATGACAAAATTAAGGGTCACATGTATGAAGTGTTGCTGTGGGCGAGTTCCAAATGTTCCCATGTTGTGCTGCACTATGTCTGAACCACATAAATGGAGCACACATTGTATGTGACAGATAGTTTGGGGAAACAATGCCTATTTGAGACATGGAAATAGTAGAAGCCCAAAGATATAGGGCCTTTTTTATGAAGGCCTTACGCCGCCGGTGCGTCACTTCGTCCCATTTTAAGAGTGATGCACCGGTGGCGCAAGGCCTTCATAAATAAGGCCCATAATGTATGCAGTTACCTATGTTATATAAAGGGCCATATGTAGAAGCCCCTCTTGCCATCACAACGTCACATGCACTGATGTTCTTGTGGCAAAACGGTACTTGCCTCATTTACAAGGCAGTGTTAATCCACATACCATGGCTTAATGTTGGATTGTAAATTATGCCCCCTCTCATGCTGTGTCTACCATGGAAAGGGTTGGGCAGTGGGTGTTGCGCTGTGTGTCACAATGCTACACCCATTGTTTTTGATGCAGCCCCCCATTTACAAGTGTAACGTAAATAGGAGGCTGTACCAAAATGAAGAGCAGGGCAAACCTGGTCTTGACTTGGTAAAACAAGCAATAATGTTTTTTTCCCATCGATTTGGCTTTTTACATGTGTGTTGCCTTGTGCAGCATACAGGGGCAAAGTTCATTAGTCCTTGGATTGTTCATGTGCAGGAAGGGACATCTTCAAACACATAAACAAACCTTGCCTGCTCGCAGACGCGCTTGCACCATGGTGATGAGGTGCCTGCGTTGGTGCATGGCAGACCTTGTGTTCCAGCGCTGGGCAAAAGCACAGAAATGCACCGTATCACATTGATACAGCCCTTTCCTGGCCCTTAGATTTGTCATAAGGCAGCACATTAATATTCATTACTTCGCTGCCCTTGGTCTAAACATCATAAATGAGGCCCCAATGCTTTCAAAGTGATTTTCTGTTAGTAAAAGAGCCTTGATAATATGTCCCTTATATTGCCTGAATGTGCATGTCTACAAGTGTCAATGTGTAAGTGTAGACTGATGTGGATGTAATTCCTCCATTGCAGCCAACATGACACCAGATGAGGAGAGGCAGTACAGGATCCGTCTGGAACGATACCGCCACATCCGCCATGTGGCACGTTACTTCAGACAGATGGGCCGCCAACATGATCGCTCAAATGCAGCTGGAACCTGGAACTCACCAGCTCCTACTCCACCATCAACTAAACGCACACGAAAGACCAAGACAAAGCCATCTGCTATGGACACACAACAAGGAGCAGAAGCAGGGGAAGCCCATTCTCCACAAATGGAAACATCCTCACCTCAACAGCCTGGATCCTCTACCCTACACACCTCTGCACCATCCACAGCTGGCCCATCTGGATCTTCATCCAATCTGCCCTCCGGAACCTCCACAGCTCCCCAATCTGGACCTTCCCCTGCTCCGCCTCCTGAAACCTCCACAGCTCCCGCATCTGGACCTTCCTCTGCTCCGCCCCCTGAAACCTCCACAGCTCCCCCATCTGGACCTTCCTCTGCTCCGCCCCCTGAAACCTCCACAGCTCCCCCATCTGGACCTTCCTCTGCTCCGCCCCCTGAAACCTACACAGTTCCCACATCTGGACCTGCTGCTGCACCTTCATACATTGATGTCGGTCTAATTTTGTCCAAGGTGGAGAAACTGGAAAGGGGCCAGCAGGACTTGAGTCTCAAGATGTCGGGCATACAATTGCAACTGGCCACCCTATTAAAGATGGTGGCAGACTTACAGGAGAGCATAAACCAAATGGATGAGCAGCTGTAGCCAGCCACTCACCAACATGATCTCCAACTGTTATGTGTTCCTAACATTTCTATGCACATATATAGTGTTAAAGTGTGTTTTAATGCATTTATAGTTAGTTAGCTGTTAGTGTACTTGTAGTGCTTAGTATTAGTTCTAGGATAAGGCGTCAAGTTATTAGTAGTGGGTGGGGGGTTGATGTTTAGTGAATGTTTAATGTATTTTAAGAATACATTTTTTGAAAAAACATTAGAAAAATATATCTTTGTTTAGTTTGCTAGGTTTAGTTAGTCTGTGTTTAGATCGAGTGCATGTATGCCTGACGTGTGATTGTTGAATACAGGGGGGGGGAGGTTACCTGTGTATTGTGAGTCAGGTGTGAGGTAGGATAAGGTATTGGTATGAAGTTTAAGTTTAGATGTTTAGATGTTAGGATGTCAGTGTAGTAGATTTAGTTTAGTTTAGTGTAGGACGTACCATTTAATGTAGTCATAGTGTAGTGATGTTAAGCATAGCATTTGAGTGTTGTGAAATATTTTGAAAATAAAGCAATGTTTGTATTTAGGAAATGTCTGACTAGTAGGCCTCGGAACTGGTGACATCTGCTCAGGTTGGGACTTACACTTGCTGTGCGCAGACTGTCAGTTATGATCTCAACTCTAACATTTGTATACAATTACAGGTAATCTAAGCAAACAATTCATACCTCAATCAGGAATTCATAGAGCCCACTACTCACCCTTGAGGGTCTTAAGGTATAGTGGGACAGGGGGGCTTCTGTCATCACCCATCATGTGAAAATCTAGGTCTTGAGGCTCTTACTGAATGCTTGCAGTGTTGGACCGATGCTAAGGGGGAGTATGTTCCAGGTCTTGGCCGCAAGTAGGAAATTGATGTGCCTCACGGTCTGGGTCTGTAGATGCAGGAAATTTTGGCCATGGCTTGGTCAGCAGAGCAGAGGTATCTCTTGTGGGTGTAGAAGGAGATTCCGTTGTAGAGGTATTGTGGTCCGGTGTTGTGGAGGGCTCTGTAGGCGTGTGTGAGCTGCTTGAATGTCAGTCTTTTTTTAGACGTGGAGGTAGTAGAGCTCTTGTAGGTGGTGGCCGATGTGGTCTTGTCATGGGACGCAGAGGGAATGTCGGGCTACAGTGGTCTGGACATTCGGGATTTTGTTGCTCTGAAATGTGTTGACGCCGGTGTACAGGGCTTTCCCATAGTACAGCCTGCTGATGATGGATGTGTGGGTGATGGCATTCCTGATTTTGGGCTGGAGCCATTTAAAGGTCTTGCAGAGTATGCAGAGGGTGTAGAAGTATGTTGAGGATACAGCGTTGATCTGTTGGGCCATGGTGAGGGATGAGTCGTGTACGATGCTGAGGTTGCATGCTTGGTCCACGTGGTGGGAGGGTTGCCCAGGGCAGGGGGCCACCAGGTATAGTCCCATGTGGAAGGGGTGGCTCTGAGGATGATGACTTGCGTTTTGCTACAATTTGAGCTTTGGCCAGCTGCAGCTCATCCAGGTTGTAACATCTTTCATCCATTGTGGTAAGTTGTGTCTTGTGATGTTGGGTACCTTGGGGAGGGAGAGGCTGAGCTGGGTGTATTTGGCGTAGGATACTACGCTGAGTCCGTGTTTACTGATGATGTCAGCAAGTGGGGCCATGTAGATGTAGGAGATTGTGGGGCTGAGGGACGATCCTTGGGGAACTCTGCATCAGTACACAGTGGGCCCGATTCACAGAATTAACTTAAGACAAAATCCTAAACTTACTACTTCTGGTATTCACAGAATGCACTTACTACTATTGGTATTCACAGAATGCACTTACTACTTTTGGTATTCACAGAATGGATTTCCGACTACTAACTTTATGTCCACACTCGGGCCGGAAATTCCGGCCCGGAGGCGGAGCTTCCGGCCCGGGGGCGGAGCTTCCAGCCTGGAGGCGGAGCTTGCGGCCCGGAGGTGGAGATTTCGGCCATGGCTAAATCTCCGCCACTGGCCAGAATCCCCACCTCTAGGCCGGAAGCTCCGCCTCCGGGCCAGAAGCTCCGCCTTTAGGCCAGAAGCTCCGCCCCCGGACTGGAAGCTCCGCCTCCGGGCCGGATTTTCCGGCCCGAGTGCGGACGTAAAGTTAGTAGTCGTAAATCCATTCTGTGAATACCAAAAGTAGTAAGTGCATTCTGTGAATACCAAAAGAAGTAGTAAGTTCAGGATTTTGTCTTAAGTTAATTCTGTGAATCGGGCCCTGTGTGTTCAGATAGGAAATGCTGGAGTCTGAATCATTGACTTTGGGCTGCGAGGAAGGAACCAATCCAGTGTAGGGCATTTCCTTGTATGTCGCCATCATGGAGTCTGGCTGCTAGTGTGTGGTGGGAGATGGATTTTAAAACGGCTGAGAGGTCTTGTAGATTGAGGGTTGCAGTGTGGCCTTGTTTGAGGAGTGTGTGGATGTTGCGGTGGCATCTAGGAGGGCACTCTTGATGCTGTGGTTTCTTATGGAGCTGGATTGAGAAGTGTTGAGAATGTTGTAGGATTCTATGAAGTTCACTAGGTGTATGTTGACAATCTGGGTGGTGCCTTTGGGGGCAAATGTGAGGGGAGAGATGGGCCTGTAGGTCTTGCTGTCTGTTAGGTCTGCAAGGGGATGATTGGGAATGGCTTGGACTTCTGGCCATTTGCAATCATTGGGGAGGCGCCTGTTCCAAGGGTGCAGTTTATTGTCTGTCAGTTTTCTGGTGCAATGGCGGAGGCAGCCCTGTGGAAGATGTGCTGCGGGCAGGAGTCTGTGGATGCTACCGAGTCTATGCCCCTCATGGCGTTTGCAGTGTGTTCTATGGTGATAGGGGCACAGCAGAGGATGGTCTGTAGGGTGGATTTTTTGTTGGAAGGTCTTGGGTCGGATGCCTTGGTACTGTTCATCAAAGTTGGCATTGACTTTCCTGATCTAGTGGTAGAAGAGGGATCCAAGTTTCTTGCTAAGGTCCCGGGAGGGAGTGAGGACTGAGCTTTTGCTGGGGGGTCAGGTGAAATATTGTATGATGTTGATGAGTTCCCTGGATTTTCAGGAGTTGGAGAGGATACTGCCCTGGATGAAGTAGCATTTTTGTGGATCTGATGAGTTGGATAGTGTGCTGTAGTGTTGGTCCTGTAGGCGGTGCGTGTTTCCTGGGGTTTTGCTGATCCCTCCCAGCTTTCTCGACTTGTCAGCACAAGAGCTTTGAATCTTGTAGGTCCGTGATGAAACAGGTGACTTTTGTGATGTGTTGTATGTTGTACTTCTGGAGGGGTGCAAGCATGTTTCGGCAGATGTAGTCCCATTTGTGGAGTTAGTTAGCTGCAGAGTTTGTGTTACTCATGGTGGGGGGAGGAGTGCTGATTAGTGCAGAGGCAAGGGGCTCTTTGGTGATCTTGCACCAGTGTCTGCACAGGGTATGTGGTGTTGACTTGTGTATGGTGTGTTTTGAGAAGGAGAAGTGGACGCAGTGGTGGTCGGTCCAGAGAGGTTGTGTGGGTTGGCCTAGGCAAATGTTGTTACCACTGCAAAAGATGGGGTCAAGGGTATATCCCATCTTGTGAGTCGGGGTGATGACAAGTTGGTTCAATCTGATGTTGGCGAGGTTGTCTAGGAGGGCGGTGTAGTTAAGATGGTGGAGGTTTTTGAGGTGTATATTCTGGTCTTCAAGCAGTACGTAGTCAGAGGAGGCAAGGTAGTGGTGCGCTATGTGATCTGCGATGGTGTTGGTGAATGGTGTGGCAGATCCAGGATGTCTGTAGGCGAGGGTTCAACAAACAGTTGTTCTGGGGTTGACCGGGATCCGGGAGTGGACATGTTCCATATTGCGCAATGAGTTGATCATAATGGAGGTAGTCAGTTGGAGGCAGTTCCTGGAGAATGGTGGCAAGGCCTCCTTCAGGGTGATTGGACCCGTATTTCCTCATGATCTTGTACCCGTTGGGGATGGCGTATGCAATGTCGGTTGCAGATGTGAGGAAGGCAACGTCACTTGTGCAAGAGGGTGTTGATGACCTCCCAGATTTCCATAACATGTCTGTGCAGGGAACGTGTTTTGAGGAGGATGCAGCTCAGGGGTTTGGGTACATTGGTATCCAGCCTGCTGACCGTAGCTGTCATTGTCCGGAGGTGGGTGAAGGTGCTTCGGCAGTGTCGACATGAGAATGGTGCTTGTGAGTTGCAAGGTGTTGAGAGCTGGCAGTTGTAGTAGCTTCCAAAGTTGCATGCATAGCGTGCTGGAGTTGTAGCGGTGGTGAGTTGGTGATCCAAAGTCCCTTGCGCTGGTTGTGGTCAGGTTGTGTAAGTGCCCCGATGGGTTTGACTTCAGCACACCAATGATACGGATACACAGCAGCCGCCATTGACCAGGGGTCGTGGGTAGGGAGAGCAGTTAGAAGGCAGGAACATGTGGGGGGGCTGGATGCAGAGGTATCTGCGGCGGAAGAGGGAAGGAAAAGACAGTGGGAATACAGAGAAAACTGGGTAAACGGCACAGACAGGCAAAAGAGGCGCTATCAGTCAAAGCACAAACACACAAGGGCCCAAAACAGTGAACAAGGCACAGACAGACCATGGGGGCCCAGACAATTGACCTCATTGGCAATATGCAGTGTACTAGTGGTACGGATAGTACCACACATCTAGTACACCACAGATATTTTCCGTTTCAGAGTGTAATAGGTCTCTGACATTTAGGGTCCGTTAATGCGCAATAATCAGTGTGACAGGCCTGCAAAAATGTCAATATTGTGGATATGCAAGCTAACTCCACGTCCCATTGCACTTTTGCTGATTTACAAATTGTCTTCAACCTGGTAATGTATCAGGTTGTCACGTCTCTACAGGAAATGTGTAACTTAGCTCAAGGAATAGTGGGATGCCGAATGGTTGACAGTCTCTCAGATTTACATATGTGTTCGGACGAATCAATTCTGCCATGTCAGGGAAGTTCTGTTGCCGTGGTTAATTGTAAGGCCATTTTGGTGCCTCAGTGTCTCCTTCTATATCTGGCACAGTGTCATTGCAGTACCACAAAAGTGTTTGTAGGACCTCATACATGAGACACAGGTTGAGTGATAATGGATGTGGTTGCAGGCACACTGGTGTGAAGCATGTTCATATTCCAACAAATGAGCAAATTGCTGTGTCTACGATATTTTTTACTTTAGGATGTGCCTTTGATGCCAGCCACCTGCACATGTTTCACATGTATATATACCTGAGGGATGTCAGCATTTGTATGATCTCACACATTCACCTAAGAATGACCCACATAAATGCAAGCTTGCAAGCAGAATTGCTTTTACCATTCACACACTCTTTGCAACTTTTGAACTGTTTGTCATACCAACATGGGACCTATTGTGCTATCTTAGCCATTGCTATTTCTGTCCTCCACACGGTACTAGTCACTTAATTGCTGTTGCCAGTTGCACATTGCATGCTGAGCTTGAAAAGTACATTTATTGATACAATAAAGCAAGTAGCAAGGTATGACGGCAGGCAAATAATCAAGAGACACTTACAGTAAGGATGAGGATGTCCATGCACAATCCATACAAAAAAACCTTTTCGGACATATAGGTGAGAGTAAGATTTAACTGTGAAGAAAGGAAGAGTTTCCATCATACATTCATCTCACAGAGGAAGGCCACAAATAATTAGGTGATAATCCAGTGACAATGAGAAATAGGACATTTACATTTTTAGGGTATGCTGTCAGTACAATGATCACCGGACAGTGTAGATTTAGGATCATTTGGCAATAGGTGATGCTAACGCGCCATTTTCCGGACGACTGGAAATTCATCAACATCATCTTCCTCAGATGTATGTGTTGTCTCAGCTGATGGTGTTATCAATGATCCTGTAGACACAGGAGGCATACTCACATCAGGAGCTGAAGATGTGGAAGGCAGATTTCCTGTCTCATTTCCCTGAGCCAAAAGGTAAGGCAGCAATGCCCTGAGCATGACTTGCTGGTTTGCCAGCACTGCCGCAACATCCCGTTGGTAGGCAGCCAAGGCGGTAAGGTATGTATCCTGTTTCTGACCCATGGCTTCAAGTATGTTCTGGATGGCCCTCAGCCTGTTGGCAACTTCAAGGGTGCCACTTGTGGTGGGCATTTGCTCGTGCCTCTGCTGCATGACAACAGATATGCCATTCAGGGCCTGACACAAGCCACGTTGTGGAGCATCGGTGCCTCTTCCATTTTCTGCACTGCCACAACCTGAGCTTAGACAACTGAGGACCCCCTCTAGGGTGGCTGCCATGCTCTCCATCCCTTTCCGCACCTCATGTACCAACTGGCTCTGCACTTCAACAACACGTTGTTCAAATACATTTAGCGTGTCCTGCGATTGGGGAGGTTCAGATGTTGTGGGAGATGGTGTACGAGGGTTTCCAGACAAGTCATGTGGAGACCCCACAATGCCGCTTGACCTTCTTGTGCCGGGAGAGGGTGTTTGAATCGATTGTAACAGCTCCTGGAGGAGGCCTTGGTCCAGGCCTGGCACACTGTCACCCTCCTCATCAGCCTCTTCAAACACAGGCTGCTGCTCATGAGTAGGTGTTGCATGCCCTGAAATGTAACAAAATGTAGGTTGATGCTCATGTTTGACATCTGGTCTCAAGATTCTACCTTTTGTGTTCACATCACTTTGTAACTATGATGTAGGTCAACAGAGCAAAGTTCAAGCTATACATCATCAGATAAGATTTTCAAATTTTGGTTACAAAATGTCCTAGTTGCGTTTAAAATATGTTTCCTATCACATGGCACATGGCCAGACAGGCCAGGCCTGAAGCAGTGCATGCACCTTTGCACCATGGTGCAAGGGTGCCTGAGTTGCAGGGGATGATTGTTTGTGTGCATGGAAGGGAAACCTTCCTGCATGAACCAGTCACAAAATGCTTTTTCCTCTTTCTAAGTGTACTGTTGAATGCAACACATTTATGTAGAGGATAGACCAGAGGGAACAAAAATAATTATCCTGGTTGTGCCTCCCGTACGCCTCCCCTTGTGAGGCATATGTTTATTGCACTGCCTCAGAGTTACAATTTCACGTTGATCTTGGGCATTGTCAATTGGACTAGGATGTTTCTGGGAACACCCCCAGCAACACCCATGGAATACCCCTTTCACGCACTTTAATGCGTGAATGATGCCAATTGCATTTTTTGGTGAACCATGTGACGTGGCTTTCCTTGCCCTATTATTATGCCTGTAGCACATTGTGCCACCAGTACATAATAAGAGTGACATCCTGGCAGCACAGTGGTGCCAGTCCAGCATCATAAATGAGGCACCCTATGTCTGTTGTAGGGTGTTGTGGGGCTTGTATTTCATATGGGTTCTGTTGTGTTTGCACCTGCATGTGGCAATTCACAGGTGTGGCAGTGGGCTAGTACTGCGCTTTTGACATATGTATTGTGATGTACATGAGAGACCTGGATTGAACTGTGCAACATCTGACTGTCCAGAGTACAAGGCTTTTATGTGACACTTCACTGTTATTGACATGCATGACTTCCCTTTGCACAATGCATGTCACTAATGAGGCCTGGTACCTTAGTAAATGCACTGCACAACATTAACTTGTTACCAACATTGCCCCTTGTAACAACTTACCCTGTGTGTCTTGCAGTTCCTCATACTCAGCACTCTCCTGTCCTGGAAGTCCTGCCACCAACTCATCTGGGATGACAGCCGCAACCCGCTCCTCAAGGGCATCCAGCTCTTCCTGGTGTGCTGGGCTGCCTCCTCCAGTCTTCATTGCTTCCTTCCGATGTTGTGCCATTTTTTCTTTTGTCCTGCGCTTGATGTCATGCCAGCGTTTCTTTATATCGGTCGCTGTCCTCTTTGATTGGGCCACACAGTTGACCTTTGTCAATATGGACTGCCAAATGGCCTCTTTTTTAGATAATGGCAACTTTGAGTTGACAAACAGCTGGTGTTGGTGGTCTGTTACCTCATTAATGAGTATTTCGTTTTCCTCCACACTGAAATTTACTTTCCTCTTCCTCTTCCCCTGGGTTTCGGGCTGGACATCCTGGCTGGCATGTGGGAGGTTATCTTGACTGCTGTTGTCTCCTTCATACTCCATGGTAGTTATATTTGCCTCAAGAAATGAGTTTATAGGTGGATGCGTGTATTTTTAGCTATTTTCCGAATACTGACGCAACGTAAAAGTGGTGCAGGGCAAGGTTGACTTGCGTCAGAATACGTGAATCTGACTTACGACACTTTTTCAGCAGTTGCGTCAGTTTTGGTTACGTCAAGACGGCAGCGTCTGCGTGTGTTTTTTTTTACTTTCATCATCACTTACGACATGATGCGCCAAACCATAAATTTGACGCATCGATGTCGGAAAAAAGTGACGCAGCATGTCGTACGGAATTGTGACGCATCTCTGCGCCAGCGCAGAGTTGCGTCACTTTTCATAAATGAGGCCCTCTGTCGTATAGTGAAGATTACATAGCAAGGCTTATTCAAGAACAAGGTGCTTCTAACATATTTTTAGGATCAGACAGAGTCTCAATAGATGTAGGCCTGAATGAGAAATTGGCTAAGATCGAGAGATTAGAAAAGAAACTCATAAGATCACGCCTCCATGGTCATGTGCTAACCAAATACTTGCATTCCAACATAATTCCTAAAGGGTTGCAAGTGCGCAACGAACCAGCCATATTTATAGACGTCCCTAAGTTCAGAGAGGGATTCAGTTTCGTCGCCAACAATTGTTCACGACACTGGATGGTCCTTGGGATCGAAACTGCGATTGAGTACGTCAAAAAACTCACGCAGGAAATTACTGATCTCAAGAAGGAAATCCTTGAAGATAGAGCCCTTTCAAACGCAAGAGAAGCACTAGAACGAGCAGAAAAAACACTTGCCGAATTTAATACAATCACGCTAAATCGGAAATTAGACAAACTAGCAAAGGACATAAGAAACTATGATAAGAATGTAACCTATCCTTATTTGTCTGACGACTACTATCAGCAGGATAGTCAGGGCTTTTTCTCCAACAGAAGCAGACAGGGCCCCAGAAGGTTTAAAACTTTTTCAGACTCCTCAGCAGGTAGCGGCTCGGATCCTGACTTTGAGAGACCCTCCACTAGCCACCAGGGTAATCAGAGTCCCCATTTTTTAGGGGAGGGTTACCAACAGACCAACAGAGGAGGAGGGAGGTCACAGAATTGGGAAAGGCCAAGGGGTTGGAACAGAGGCAGGAGCAACCAACGGGGAACCTCGCGAGTGCGTTTTTACCAACCAGAAACGCACGGCGAGATTTCAACCCGAAGACAAACCTACAGATGGTAGGAACAGAGAGGGGCATTTGGATTAACACTGAATCACAGATCAGACCTAACCCTAATGTTGACATGCTTACTACGGTAAACCAAGAATTAATTCATGTTAACATATTGGATACCAACATTTTGGAACCACAACATGCTGTAATCACTCCCAACATTGAGACAATCCCACCACTCACCAATATCTCAACACTGGAAGAGCTGTCTAATGGTGCATCTATACGAGCAATAGTACCCAATGAAATCGCAATGTTGGACCAGAACGAGCCTATAATCAATTTGTCAAACCACGTTATGTCCAGTGCCGAGAGACGGGTTCTTGCCAAGGGGCTTTCTTTTGTGCCAACAGTTGTACCTGACTCATTTCAAGTTAAACTTGAGCTCCAACAATTTTTTCGAAAAATCAGACTGAAATATTATTTCAGCCTAAACACCTACAGTCCAAAACCAGCAGCTACCGGCTTTAGACCTGCCTCCACCTTCACACCAGGTTCACACCTGATAAATGGAAAAATATTGGCCTTTGAGAAAATTGTCCTCCATGAAACTATGCAACTCCTGGACCAAAGGAAATATATACAGTACAACATCAGCAAAGAAGAAAAACTTGCACTCAATTCACTGCGAAATAATGATTCCATTGTGATTAAGGCTGCAGACAAGGGCGGGGCAGTGGTACTACAAAAATCTACTGATTATGTAGATGAGATAAACCTCCAACTGAGTGACCGGGAGAGCTACCAACCCACCCCGCGTGACCCCACGCCTAACCTGAAATCTATGATAGAGAACGTGACAAAGGAAGGTATGATTTCTGGATTCTTAAGCCAGCATGAACATGATTTCCTTAACAAGAAGGAACCTCGGATCCCGACTATCTATACACTACCAAAAGTGGATAAACGGATAAGCAAACCACCTGGGAGACCAATTGTCTCAGGCTGCGGCTCTATACTCGAACCACTGAACCAATTCATTGACCATTTTCTACAGCCATGGGTCCCGAAAACCAAATCCTTTGTACGTGACTCAATGCATATCATACAACTTTTGGAGGGACAGGCGTTTGATGTACAGACACAATTGCTGGTAACACTGGATGTTTCATCCCTTTATACATCAATCCCTCAGGATAAGGCACTGATGGTAATCAGAAACACACTGGATGGACGACAGAGACCCCAATGGATCCCCACGGACTTCCTGATCTCGCTCCTAGAGATTGCCATGCAAAAAAATTATTTTGTTTTCAATAAACAATTATTTTTCCAATGCAAGGGTGTGGCGATGGGAGCTACTTATGCCCCGAGCCTGGCCAATATCTTCATGGATCACTATGAGGAGGAACACTTGTACTGCAATGAGAATCCATACCTGAATCAGATCACAGTTTGGAAACGCTACATCGATGATGTTATAATGGTGTGGACAGGCGATGTAGATGAGCTGAATGATTTCCATGTCTGGCTCAATGCAAGATCCAAGGACATCCAGTTTACAATGACCAGTAACAATTGCTCAATTGATTTTTTGGATCTCACATTTCGGGTGGAAGAAGGTCTACTATACTGTGACCTATACCGAAAACCAATGGAAAGGAATACACTTCTGATGTACAACTCTCACCATCCCCGCAACCTGAGGGACAACCTGCCTTATGGGCAGTTCCTCCGACTTAGAAGGAATTGCACCAGGCGCGTGGATTTCTTCAAAGAAGCAGATACCCTTGTGAGCCGCTTGAGTAAGAGAGGTTATCCAAAAGGATTGCTCAAGCGAGCGAAGAAACGAGCTTGGTACTGTCCACGCGACCAACTTTTGGAAGTCAAGACCAAAGACATCAAATCTGATAACATCGTCTGTGTTACAACTTTTCACACCAGGAGCAATGACATCAAAAAGATTGTCAAGAAATATTGGAACCTAGTGGCAAGTGAACTCATGACGAAACAGGAACCTATCTTTGCCTTCAAGAGAGGCAAGAACATCAAGAATACTGTTGTGAGAGCATTTTTAGAACCACCTAAGCAACCAGACCTAAGGAGCTGTTTTGGACTAACATCACTAAGTGGACACCATAAATGCGGACAGTGCAAAGCCTGTGATTTTTGTCAAGAAGGTACGACCTTTACGTATAATAATAAAACGTACAAACAACCACACTTCACAAATTGCAATAGTTCCCATGTAATCTATGCCATCCTCTGCCCCTGCGATCTGATATATGTGGGGCAAACCATCCAGAAGGCAAAAGCGAGAATCCTCCAACATATGAGTAGGATAAGGTGTCAAGTACAGGGGGCACCCTTGGTCGACCATTTCTTGACATACAACCATTCCCCAGACAGCATAAGATGGCTGATCATCGAGAAGATCTGTCCCAACCCAAGGGGAGGCACAATCTCTGGGGTCCTGAACTACAAGGAATGTAGATGGATTCATTCGCTCAACTCAATCCAGAATGGGTTGAACGAAATTGAAGAGACTACTAGACAAATGGGGCAACTCTGACTGCTCTATGCCCCTACCTGGTCTAGTACTCGCATACCTGACATAGAGATAGGTGAGCTATCCCTCTCTTAAAAACTTCTAACACTGAGTCCGTTGAACTATTCTACATATTAGACTGGGACTCATATGAGACCACAGCCATCCCTGACTCACACACTTGCCTGAGAGTTCCATTGAACTGGGTAGTCCCAGGTTAGTGATTTGCCCCCCGTAATTAACTGCTCAACCTTTACACGTCTTACACTGTGATTACTTACTTTCTGATGCATATGTGTGATCTTTGTCCAAATTGCTTATACTTCCTTATTTCCTAATTGATGTGTCTATGAAGTCTATGCACGTTCGTGTTGGTTGCGCATCCGTGTAAAATGTTAAAGTGATGTGCATTTTTAGTTTAATTAATAATGTGTTTTCCTTGGAGACCAACTGTTGATTTGTTCTTATTTATGATCTTCTTAGCTCTACAACCATAGTTTTCAAAATGACATTCAACATCCCATGATATCACAGTGGACTGCCCATACGGTGACTTTGTGATTTGATTTGGTGATGCATATCCGTTATCTATTGAAATTCCGAATGGATATGTCAGTGAACTCGATGCACTTTCTCTAAGTGATGTGCTATTTAAATCATGACAATGGGTTTCCTTTATTTAATTCTCCATATTACACGCAATCATGACAACGTTTTCTTTGATTGAGTTCTCCATATTACACTCGTGATCCCATGATATCAAGGGGGATTACCTACGTGCTGTTTTTTACACAGAGACTCAATGGAGTACGTCATTCGTGGTCTTTCCTATGGCCTTTCCCGTACTATCCTCCAACTACAACACACCTGACTAATCAGGTCTCTCAGCACCCCGACATGACATAGCACGTCATGCGTTGCCTAGCAACCTACCTAAAGACGCCACGTTACGCACACGCGCCTTTACACTTTAAACTTGCAATCGGCATACCGGTCTCAGCCACGGACGAGACAGGACGTGTGCTGTTGCCGCCGTTGTTGGTCCCCCGGTTTTTGTAAAAGGTGAGCGTTCACGTATGGAAAATTATATCCCGAGTCGTGTTTTTACGCAAGGAGCTAATTCTCCCTTCACCCTGTTTCTATATAAAAACGCGCATTTGTTGCGCTCCACTGCACAGGAGACTTGAGGTCCTTCTGTCCAGCCTCCTGGTTAATTAATGCCTTAGACAACCGTGGTCGATTGATTCCCTTGGGGTAATTCATCATTAAGCTGAATTTTCGGCTCTTACTCCACACTATTAGCCTCTCTGGTCCCTAAAATGCTTTATTTCATTAATAGGGTCCCCTGGTTGATTAATCCTAAATTGAAAGCTGAATGTTGTAGCTGCACGAATTGTCGAAGACATACACTCCCTTGATCTCTACTGGGCTTTTTAGGTGAGTCCTCCGCCGTCCATACAATTACTAGCCACACAGCAGATTTGAGCCACACACACCTGACCGATACCCTTACTACTCCATAGGCTGTCCCGCTTTTCCTTGTCCTGATGAAGACCCGCATTGACTAATACAGTAATGCCCCTTGGGTTGAAACGTCGACACTTTCCCCGGACCAGTTGAAAGACCCTGTGTCAAGACCTATTCATTTAATCCACAGAGCTATTCAAACATCGTTGTCTTCCTGGCCTTCCAAAAGAAACGACTTCTCTGTGAAATTCACTTTGTACATATTGTGCACCTTCACTACTGCACTGAGCACTATATTCACCTTGTCACAAAATTGCAATGCATTTTATGTTATGTTTTGACAGCCTCATGAATCAATGGTGGTTTTCATAAATGCCGTAATTTATAAAACTTCTGAATACCCTCTATGGTGTCCCTAGGTGTGTCATTTATATGTGGTTTTTTGATAAATTACTTGTTCCTATGAGTAAACCAATGACTGGTTTAAAGGCTTTAAAGAAATTAGCTTTACCCGACAGAATCAATTGTTCATATTATAGCTATAGCTTTCAGCCTTGCCTTGCTGGAGCAATCAGAGCTCTCAAAAAGTGACTACGCCTGAAGGTAGAAATCTTCACCAGATGAAGGTACCAAAAGTAAATGGCAGGTGAGGGGCCTTCCTTGGGCATGAATTTTTAATTTCTAACACTATGATCTTTCCAGCCAAAAGTTATTGGCTTCGTCGGGACTTCATCACACAGCTATCCAGCCTGTAGAACCTATTACGGCCACAGCCTGCTGCCTTGCCCCAATGAGGATTTTTGACTTCCATATCAGAGAAAGAAGGTAAAACTTCTGATTGAGATATCCCTGTTCGCTATATCCAACCCACAATTCATTGTGGTGAGCCTTAACTCACACCTAGGCACTATTCAATCCGAACCAGATGACCTCTCTTAACGATTTTTGTTACTATAAACAACCGCAATGGACCGCACTCCGCTAGCTCCTCCTCCGGGTCGCCCCAAGGGAAGCTGGTACATGAAGTTCTTGAGTGGTTCACCCCAGTGGGTGCAAGTAAGTACTTGTTAAACTGATGATCTCGGATGGAGTTCTTGAGTGGTTCACCCCAGTGGGTGCAAGTAAGTACTTGTTGAACTGATGATCTCTAGACCCGATACTTGTCCCGGGTTTTAAAATATCGCCCGAGTCATGGCTCGGGTTTCGGGATAACTTCCCTCCTCAGTAGAGAAAATAGTTAGGGGTGGAAGAGAGGGCCGCCAAGCAACCGTCAAGGGCCTCAGTGCCCGCACAGGCACGCAGGTGCGTCGTCCAGGAGCTCGTCAGCTCAAAGCTTGAGGGAGCCATTTTTATAAACAACCGCAATGGACCGCACTCCGCTAGCTCCTCCTCCGGGTCGCCCCAAGGGAAGCTGGTACATGAAGTTCTTGAGTGGTTCACCCCAGTGGGTGCAAGTAAGTACTTGTTGAACTGATGATCTCGGATGGAGTTCTTGAGTGGTTCACCCCAGTGGGTGCAAGTAAGTACTTGTTGAACTGATGATCTCTAGACCCGATACGTGTCTCGGGTTTTAAAATATCGCCCGAGACATGGCTCGGGTTTCGGGATAACTTCCCTCCTCAGTAGAGAAAATAGTTAGGGGTGGAAGAGAGGGCCGCCAAGCAACCGTCAAGGGCCTCAGTGCCCGCACAGGCACGCAGGTGCGTCGTCCAGGAGCTCGTCAGCTCAAAGCTCGAGGGAGCCATTTTTATAAACAACCGCAATGGACCGCACTCCGCTAGCTCCTCCTCCGGGTCGCCCCAAGGGAAGCTGGTACATGAAGTTCTTGAGTGGTTCACCCCAGTGGGTGCAAGTAAGTACTTGTTGAACTGATGATCTCGGATGGAGTTCTTGAGTGGTTCACCCCAGTGGGTGCAAGTAAGTACTTGTTGAACTGATGATCTCTAGACCCGATACATGTCCCGGGTTTTAAAATATCGCCTGAGACATGGCTCGGGTTTCGGGATAACTTCCCTCCTCAGTAGAGAAAATAGTTAGGGGTGGAAGAGAGGGCCGCCAAGCAACCGTCAAGGGCCTGAGTGCCCGCACAGGCACGCAGGTGCGTCGTCCAGGAGCTCGTCAGCTCAAAGCTCGAGGGAGCCATTTTTATAAACAACCGCAATGGACCGCACTCCGCTAGCTCCTCCTCCGGGTCGCCCCAAGGGAAGCTGGTACATGAAGTTCTTGAGTGGTTCACCCCAGTGGGTGCAAGTAAGTACTTGTTGAACTGATGATCTCGGATGGAGTTCTTGAGTGGTTCACCCCAGTGGGTGCAAGTAAGTACTTGTTGAACTGATGATCTCTAGACCCGATACATGTCCCGGGTTTTAAAATATCGCCCGAGACATGGCTCGGGTTTCGGGATAAGGTAGGTCAGCAGTGTGCGACCATTTGGATTTAATTATTTAGTGGCTCCATGAGCCGGGGAGTCGACGGACTCAGGTTACGCACCTGCGTTGCTACGAGAGGTACTTTACCTGATAATGATTTTAGCAGCCTACACAGCAACCCTACACTCTTTCCTACTCCCTGCTGATGAGAGGCAACTACCTCGAAACACGTGTCCAGGGATGGCTAACGCTATTCACACTTGCACTCACGACACGAGCATAGGTGTATCCGCCGACGCTGATTATAGGGACCACAGTTCTTTGGGGTAACACGCAGGTAGGTCAGCAGTGTGCGACCATTTGGATTTAACGATTTTTGTTGCTATTTGTATTTAAAACTTCAAAAATTCATATCTCTGAATTCCCCTTATTGGATTTTTATGCTTTGGTGTCATTTTTATCATCAAATTGTTCTCTATTTTTATAAAGTTGAGCGGGATTTATATAGTGTTGTATTTTCAGCTTTTTACCTGTTTTGGTACTTCTAAATGATGTGCCCATTTCCTGAGTTAAACTTCTTCTGCTCTGTGCCATAGCTACCAGAAGTTGAGCTCGGGTTTAAATTACTGAAACTAGTACTGGGCCTAACAAGAATAGTTATCTGGCTTTGGCATCCTGGTTTCGAACTTCTTAACATTTAGGATGCATAAGGACCACGACCACGTTACACAATTTGCTGCAAACCGATACATCATTGGAATCCAGGTGGACAATATGGCACTGGGGGCCAACTGCCAATATGAAAATCTAACATGCAATCATGTAGGAAGATCACCTCAAAAAGGAAGGTGCTACCAACAGACAAGAACTTCAAGTCGAACAGATAGAAGGAGGCAGTGATGATGACATTATGTAAAGCAGCTCTGTCCCTCTTAGTGTGAAGTCATTACTTGCAGCAACCTCAGGTGAGCACAAGCAAAAGAGAAATACCACAGCCACCCTAAAGGATACAAGCAACCTACCCGCTTCACTTCAGTTACTGGAAGTGGTATGTTAAAAAATAAAATGAATACAACCCACTATCAAGTCAATGTTTAGCAAGGAGTGCTTGTATCATCTTACCCATGAGTTGGTCCATTTCTATACTAGAAAACTGGCCAAAATGTTAGTGTTTGAAATCTTCCCTCTTAGGTTGGTGGATGTGGAGGGTTGTTGGGAATTTGTCCTTACCATTTTTCCAAAATGGTAGTTTCCAAGCTGGCACTTTCTTTGAACTGTTTCCGTGCCACAGCTGCACCATCAAGTGTAGGAATTGGTTGGTAATGGAATAATGGAGAGTGATGTGCAGTCCATCCATCCCACGACAAACATGTAGACGACCTGTGAGTCTACATGTTCTTCACTGCATCACTAAACACTAGGGGGCATATTTATCAATCTTTCACAAAGCATAACACAGAAAGCCACCTTGCGCTGTATGAAAGGGAAAGTGAAGGAATGCACTGTTTACAACAGTATATGGCACATTCCTGCCCTTTCCTAGTGCTGGCGCACTATTGGCTGCCTAGCACAAATGCAGGCACCCTTACATCATGTTTCAAGGGTGCCTGCAGTGTAGGTAGGAATGTTTTGGTGAAGTAAGGGATGACTTCCTGCACAAAAACAATCTGAGAGAGCCATTTTCATCTTTCTATATATGCTGGTGAATACAGCACATGTAGACAGAGGAAACAACTAGGAGAAATAAAGATATTTCTCCTCGTCACGCCTCCCCTGACAAGGAATAGCATTTTCATACATTCCCAGGTCTACCACTAATGATAAATCTGGGAATGCGCCAAATCCATGGGTGGATGTGTTGGAACATCCATGCTCCACAAATGGAACACCTCCCCGGGGCAGAGTAAGGGAAAGCAGTGATTTAAATGGTTACTCTAAAAGTAATGAGAATAGGCTCTGCCTGTCACAGATGGAGTTATTAAACATTGTTTCTGGTAATAATCATGGACACACTTGAAAGTGGGGAGGGAGTTATTTGGGGTTACTGCACATGGAGGAATGCTCGTGACATTTGATGCATGCTGATTTTGAAATTGAGACAGACGAAGCCTGTTTTGGGTCTTCAAGAGAGCTTGGACTTCATCATCCAATATTTTCATTTGATCAAGAACAACCCATTGCAAGTCTCTAACTAGAGCATCCATGTTGCTAAAAAGGGTTTGCAAAGATTTAATAATTCAGCCTTAAAGTCAGACCTTTCCTGCTATGTTGTAGGGCACAGGCCTCCTACAGCCTTCGAGAAATTCTTAGATTTTGAGTTGGTAGCAGCAGCACCCTGGGGTTTTCTATACCCCCCTCTTCCGCTTACTAGGTGGTGGTTATCTCACTTGGCTGGTGAATATCAGGGCTTACTTAATATGGTAATGTCAACCGGTGGCTAAGGCAAGATGCAGGAATTATATACTTAAGCCATAACATCTAAAACTGTTTTATGATGGGCTATCGTTGGTTCCCTTCAATTAGCATCTCTCGCCCCAGTTAGTGTCTCAATTACATAGAGGGAATCAGGTCATTAGATTTGTTTTTGGGATCTTTCAACAATCATTGGACAGGGTTTATAAGGCCCTTAACTAGATGCAACTCTGTACTGACAGCACTCATAACCAAGGACAGATAAGATGTGATTAAAAGGGTCAAAAAATGTGCCTTGCCCCTTCTATTTGTGGGCTGAGTAGGTTTCTTTTTCACAATTGCTGAATGTTCAAGAAGACAGGGGATATATTTGGGGTATGAAGAGTCAAAATCCAGTCCTACCCCATTCATTGTAGTTTCCGGTGGTCATGGAAACCTGGGCCCATGAGGGGGGGACCAGCCCTGCCTGTCTGGCCATGGATGGTCGCAAATGTACCAGCTCTTGGCTCGGTCTTTGACCAGGCAAGTGCCTGGGCATGTACCGTGCTGCAAAACCTGCAGGTAATAAAGTAGCACACAGTGGCTGCTCCTCCCCCACTTCCTGGAATACTGGGCCTTAGAGTCCTGGTCCCCTGGTGCTCTTAATAAGCATTCTGCAGTGCAGGGAGCAGCAGAAAATTAGATAGTGCATTCTGTAGGAAGCTGGCTCTGTATATACTATACCAAAATGAGGTGTAGTGTGCACAGAGTCCAGTGCAACCCCACAGGTAGGCAGGGGTAAAAGTAGATAGCACCTTACTCTCTGTTTGTGGTAGTTTGGGTGAGCAGTAAGGCTTTATCAGAGGGTAGTGTTAAGCATTTATTGTACACACTCAATCAGCAAATGATGTCACACAATCAAAGACTGAACTTAGACCAATTTGATTTTTATACAAATATTATGTAATTGCATTTATTTTCTAGAACCAAGCAAGCCTCACACAGGTAAGTGCAAATGGTACTTTTCAAGGCAGGTTGAACAATACAAGCAAGATTAATTATAATGTCTATGTTATAGGTTTGTAAATCTTTGCAATACAGTGGAAATTACTTTTGATTACTTTACAGATTACTTTTTTTACTCAGTGTGATATGCCTAGATATAACACTGGAAAAAACACGACCGGACCGCATATGGTCGCATCAAGCTGCACAGCCGTGTCTGCCACAAATGAATCGAATAAATCAAACTTTCTGTTTAATTCTTCAATTCTTCAACATTTTTCTCAATAATTGTATTTCACCAATTGCTTGCCTTTATCGATTTATTTTAATCATGCTTGTAGTTGTTCAAGGTTGTTAAAAAATCCCAGGAGAATTAGATGCTTCCTTATGTCACGACTTTTATTAAAATCACCCAATGCATTTCGGATAAACCCTTCGTCAGGGGCATCTAAATCTACTTTACAGCGCAAATGGGCAGTGCGCGAAACTAGCATGCACGCCGACATAGGTTTGAAACAATGAGCAGAATAAATGTGGCACAAAAACTAGGAGTATAGAGGTGCGCATTCCGCCATCATTGTTGTAGATATAACACTGGGACATTTCCTAGAGAAAAGGTAAGTAAAGCAGTTTTTGGTTATTTTCTGTTTTTCAAGTTCTCATACAAAACCAACTCCACACTTAAAACAATTTTCAAGAAAAGCAGTTAATGCAGACTCAGGGTTTTGGCTGGAGCCTGAGTCTGTGGGTGAGCAAATCCAGTGCTCGAGGGAGACAAAGTCTTTGGCTTGGAAGGCAGGGCAGCTGCTTTGGGTCCTTGAGGCTTCTGGCTGCAGGACACACCAGGATTTCGCTGGTGCAGGTTCGAGTCAGTGGGTGTCCTCCTCTTCTTAGTTCAGCACGGCTGCTTCAGTCCTTCTTCTTTTCTTCTTTTCTTCTTGTCGATTCTTGTCTGAGGAGGCAAGGTTCAGTGTTGCCCCTAAATCCTGGATTTAGGGATGTTACAGGTAAGTAAAGGTTAGAACCAATGGGTCCCTTCCTTGGGGTGGGTACACCCCCTATTATGCCACCCCCCAGTGCGAGATGGGCATATGCCTCACTCCGGTTGGCTGGGTTCCCCTATCTGCAAGATGGCAGGGACTGAGAGTTGTGCTTCACCTCGCCTCTCCCACCTGAGGGGTGGGGTTTGGCAAAGGTGGGCATACCTCCCTTCCTCACTTGGTTTTCCTGCTGATTCTCCCGCCCAAAGTGGGGGTCAGAACCGGTGGGGGCCAGTTGATGCAAGCAGCAAAGGCCTGGGGAAGCTCACTAATGTGGCAAGCCTTTGAAGCTTTCCCTTCGTGAAGCCTGCCCATCCTTGGGGAGAAGGCTTGGCACCTCGTCCCAGGATGTGCATTGTTTCAGACCCTAGAGAGCATCAGGCTCTCGACCCAGGGGTCATGAAACATGTCTGGTGGTGGCAGCTGGTGAGCAGCCTGGACACTAGTGTTAGGTCATTTTTCAGGTGGCATCTCTAAGATGCCATCTGTGTACGTTTTTCAATAAATCCCACACTGGCATCAGTGTGGGTTTAATGTGCTGAGACGTTTGATACCAAACTTCCCAGTTTTCAGTAAAGCTGTTATAGTGCTGTGGAGTTCGTAATGACAAACTTCCAGTACCATACACTCTTAATGGCATTACTGCACTTACAATGTCTAAGAATTGGCTTAGGCACTGTAGGAGTACAGGGCTCATGCACCTGGACCCTCACTACTGGTATAGTACACCCAGCTTGAGGGGCGGCTGACTTATGCCAGGGCAGTTGGTTGTAGGCATGGCACACAGGGATGTGTACCATATCGACTCTTCACATTATTCTGCACCAAAACATGCAGCCTGCAATGGCAGTGTATGTGTGTAAAGGTACAGGGCCTCTAAGAGTGCACAATAAGTGCTGCAGCCCTTAGAGGTCTTCCCTGGCCACCATGCCCTTGGTACCTTTTGTACCATTTACAAGGGACTGACCTGTGGTTAAAGAGTGCCAATTTGGTTTTGTTTTCAATGCAGTTTAGGGAAAGAACATAGGCCCTGGGTACCTGTTTAGCAGGAACCCAGGGCATACTCAGTCCAATCCATCAGCAGTTCGGCAAAAAGTGGGGGCAAGCATGCAAAAAGGGGGCACTTTCTTACACATGCCGGCACTGGTTGCTCCTTCCCTACCTGTTGGAATTATGGGTCTTAGATTCCTGGTCCCCTGGTCCTCTGAATGTGCATCTTGTGCGGGGAGAGAAGGAAATTAATTTGTGATTATCAGCACTGGCTGCTCTTCCCCACCTCATAGAATACTAAGCCTTAAAGTCCTGTCTCCCTGTTGCTCTTAATGCTCTTAATGCATGTCCCACGCTGCTGGTACTGACAGGAAATTAAGTAGCGCTAGCCAGTGCTGACTGTTCCTCCCCGCCTCCTAGAATGTTGGGCTTTAGATTCCTGGCCCCCAGGTGCCCTCCATGTGTGTCCTGTGCTGTGGGGAGCAGCAGCAAATTCAGTGGCACCCACCGGCACGGGCTGCTCGTCCCTCACCTCCTGGAATACTGGGCCTTAGAGTCCTGGCCTCCTGGTGCTCTCGTTGACACCAACCTTAGATGGGAAAAGTTATTGACTTAACAAGCACAATAATTTGCAGGAGCAGTCGAAGTAATCCTTAAATTTGCAAACAAATCAGATCATTAGCCCATTAAAGAAATGACCTCATTATACAAAAGCAAATGTCTCTATGTTGGTACATATGGGGGAGGAGTATGGGGCTATACAAACCCTGGAAACCTCCAAACACTCGAGAATATATTTCTTTGCAGGTTGTTGGCATTACCCAAGAGCACTGCAAGCTATATCACCCACCTAGAATTAGGTCTCTCGTACTTGGACGGCACTGTGAAAATTGCACCTTTACTTCTTTGGATAAAGATTTGGATTACCCCTGAAGCAAAGTTTTCATTATTAATACTTGAAGATTGCATTAGGCAAGATAATATGGACTTAAACCCATGGATAGCATATGTTAAGGAAGCTTTCACTGACTTGGGAATTCCAAACTGTTCCTACCACCCTAATAAAAGTGATAATATTGCTAAGACCCAAGGGAAAGATGTATTTTGTAGTTATAGCCAAGCTGCTAGAGTATCTAGAGTGTCAACGATGGACACTGTTTCACGTTATTTAACGATTTCAACTACTGTAGGGATGGAACCATATGTAACCTGAAAAGCTCACCCTGAACATAGATTTTATCTTAGCCATTTTAGATTAAGCACAGTGCACTTTTGAAAGCATTTCCACAGAGGGGTTGTTAGATTTCTTCATTTCCTGTCTGCCTGTGCGACAATATTTCACAACAGTCTACTGTCCATTTTATGGTTTTTTTGCAATCTCTAAAACACCTATAGATTGCAATTTTCATGGCCAATTTTGTGTGTAAATCACTTGACATCTTACAAGTTAGGTCTGCAATTTTTATAACATTTAGAATCACAGTCCCTTTTGTTATGCAGTTATTAGTTGTATTAGTTGGGTATTAAGAATCAGAAATACATATGCCACCCAGGGCTTCATAAACTTAGATCATGCTTATGGCCGCAATTTTATCGTTATATTTTTTTATTTGGGCTTACTAAAGTGTTTTAGATTTTATAATATGAACTGATTATATCTTTGTACATACTACTGCTATCCTCAATACACTGATTTATGGCTGATTATATTTTGACATGTTTTATATATGATGTTCTGCTTTTTATGTCAGTTTCCCAATAAAAGTTTTGACTGACTGAATGAGGACTAGTTTATCCTTATGATTACAGCAACTGTCGATTTTACAATGAGCATATGTCTCTAAGTCTGTAATTGATACCTGAATTTCCTGAAAGAACAAGATACCTCCCATGCCAAACCTTTGATTTTCATGCTTGAAAGGCAGTGAAGATTCAAACTAATGACTTGCCCTACTTATACATGTCAATTCCATGGTAAAAATGACAGATAGATCAATGGACCAGACTTAGAAAAGCTAACGCATGAATTTATGTTGAATATTGTTCCATGTGAGAGGAACTTAGATAAACTTGGTATTTAATGTTTGGGTGATCATTCTCTATTCCATATATTGCAATGAGAGTCACTGGATTGACCTTTCTTTACCTGCACTCCAGAAGCTCTTGGTTCTTCTCAGACCTTTAAATTTACCTTGCTTATGCTAAGACTCAATTTCATTTTGCTTTCTTGTGCAAGAGGTCTCTTTGCAAATCCTGTCAGGAGCAAGGGCCCTCACACACCCCAAGAGTGTCATGCTTTATCATAGGGCAGCTCCTCATTGGGCTGGTGCTGCGATGCCCAACGAACCCTGCAGGGGGGGCTCTTTGCCAGAGATCTTCTTTTAGACTGTGGTCATAGCCGTAGATGAGTAGGGTGTGGTTGGGACATATGGTGTATATCAAGGGTGAGTAGCATATCAGGAGTGTGTAACCAAAATACGGGGGCACAAGTAGTCAAACTACTCCAGAGTCAAGAAGGTGCATTGGCATTGCAACAGACTCTTCCTGTTTGTAAGCAGAATGCGGTCGACCTACCCTCCAAGAATCTGGAGCTGATTGTGCCCCCATATTTTGAGTCCCTACTGAAGAGGATCCTGTTTGTTGATGACGCAATGACTACAGATGGTGTATTCGGAAAGGGCATGGTGAATGAACTCTATTTTATAGATGTAACCACCCCACTTTTTTTGAGTAGTTAATAGTTGCTTTAGGTCCTGAAGAAATGCCAAGATCATTTTTAACAATCTAGGGCATGAAACATGTCAACCACTACTACACTAAAATACTTGACGAGACTATTAGCGTCTCCACACCCAATTATTACCTGTTTTTAATCATGACATGAAACCCACTAATTAAAGTTAGTTCAGCTAGCTTCCATAGGTATTTTTAATCCACACACTCCTGATACTCTACTCACCTTTGATATACGCCACATGTCCCACACACACCCACTTCATCTACGGCAAAGACCACAGTCTAATAAGAAATATCTCGGGCAAAGAGCCCCCCTGCGGGAACTATGTATTTCATAATGGTGGACTGAGTAAATAGATAATATTGAGCATTATGCAGACCATTTTCTCTTACAGCACTTTTTCCTGTCCAATGAAGAGAAGACAGGAGTGTTTTAAATGTGGTGAAACGGTTAATGGGAACACTATGGCATTGAGAAAGGCATAATTGCCAAAAGATGTCTGCCAAGTAAAAGTGAAGACTGTGAACCGCAAAGTGCTCCGTGATTTCCTGGTATGGGATTTTGGTGGTTAATATATATATATATATATATATATACCAAATGAAAGCGCCCAAAGTTGAGGCCCTGCCTGGGTCGCAAGGTGCCCCGCTACAGAAGTGCAGCTCCAGTACACTGGTGAAGATTACCGAGTCCATGGAACGGCGTGGCCGTGTTGATGAGAGATACGAGCAGGGACCCAGCCTTGCTTCATACATGCAACCTACTTCAGGAAACAAAGTAACCAAGAGTCATCGCAGCATTCCAATATGGATTTTAAGAATCTGCATGCTACAGAGACCACAGTGCTTTTGAGGAGCTCGCCCACTGGGCGGACTATAATTGAGCGCTGCTAGTGCTGCATAAGACTGTTGCAGCTGTGGCTCCATCTGAAACCAGTGACCAAGGGCTAGGAAGCCTGAAACATGTTTGGTGTGATTTTCGCTGTGGGAGCGATGCTGTTTTTTCCCTAAAACTCACCAATAAAGAAGGCTTCAAACATGCATGTGTGTGGCTCCTCAACTTTGGGCGCTTTCATTTGGAATATATATATATATTCGGAAAGAGGCCGCTGCTACCTAGCAGTCCGTGACTGCACGGGGACGCCTGATGACTGCATCTTCGCGTCACGACCCTACTGAGTTTCTGGATGTGTGGCTGAGACGTTGGGGACCTGAGGCGGCAAATTACACTTCTATTTTGGGACTCACTCGGCTGATATCAAGCCCTTTCCTCCCCTTATTGAAAAGACATAAAGAACGCTTATTACAGCATGAGCTGGCTCCGTTACCGATACTTACCGGAGTGATGCAGGCTGGGAATTGGAGTCTTCTACATGAGGACTGCAGCTGTTAACAATCAACAGACTGAGCCAGCTAGACTCCCACCAATGGGAGAGTCGTTATGTATTTAAAGGAGGGACTGAGTGAAATCCTCTGCAACAGGCATCTGAGGAAGGCTTTTGCGCCGAAATGCATTATGCCCTGCAGAATGGTGAATAAAGGTCGCCTTGACACTCCCCGCCGTGTCCTCTGGTCTTTCCCACAGGAGTGATCTTTCCTTCATATTTCCACGCGCAAGCCAGAAGCGCGTGTAAGAGGACCCGTCTCGTTTGTGGCCTGCGACAAAACTGGCAGAGTGGCAGAATTATCCAAGGTATTGGGAATCGCAGGGCCGCCTCACCAAGGGAGCTCGGAAAGAGGCCGCTGCTACCTAGCAGTCCGTGACTGCACGGGGACGCCTGATGACTGCATCTTCGCGTCACGACCCTACTGAGTTTCTGGATATGTGGCTGAGACGTTGGGGACCTGAGGCGGCAAATTACACTTCTATTTTGGGACTCACTCGGCTGATATCAAGCCCTTTCCTCCCCTTATTGAAAAGACATAAAGAACGCTTATTACAGCATGAGCTGGCTCCGTTACCGATACTTACCGGAGTGATGCAGGCTGGGAATTGGAGTCTTCTACATGAGGACTGCAGCTGTTAACAATCAACAGACTGAGTCAGCTAGACTCCCACCAATGGGAGAGTCGTTATATATTTAAAGGAGGGACTGAGTGAAATCCACTTCAACAGGCATCTGAGGAAGGCTTTTGCGCCGAAATGCATTATGCCCTGCAGAATGGTGAATAAAGGTCGCCTTGACACTCCCCGCCGTGTCCTCTGGTCTTTCCCACAGGAGTGATCTTTCCTTCATATTTCCACGCGCAAGCCAGAAGCGCGTGTAAGAGGACCCGTCTCATTTGTGGCCTGCGACAAAACTGGCAGAGTGGCAGAATTATCCAAGGTATTGGGAATCGCAGGGCCGCCTCACCAAGGGAGCTCGGAAAGAGGCCGCTGCTACCTAGCAGTCCGTGACTGCACGGGGACGCCTGATGACTGCATCTTCGCGTCACGACCCTACTGAGTTTCTGGATGTGTGGCTGAGACGTTGGGGACCTGAGGCGGCAAATTACACTTCTATTTTGGGACTCACTCGGCTGATATCAAGCCCTTTCCTCCCCTTATTGAAAAGACATAAAGAACGCTTATTACAGCATGAGCTGGCTCCGTTACCGATACTTACCGGAGTGATGCAGGCTGGGAATTGGAGTCTTCTACATGAGGACTGCAGCTGTTAACAATCAACAGACTGAGCCAGCTAGACTCCCACCAATGGGAGAGTCGTTATATATTTAAAGGAGGGACTGAGTGAAATCCTCTGCAACAGGCATCTGAGGAAGGCTTTTGCGCCGAAATGCATTATGCCCTGCAGAATGGTGAATAAAGGTCGCCTTGACACTCCCCGCCGTGTCCTCTGGTCTTTCCCACAGGAGTGATCTTTCCTTCATATTTCCACGCGCAAGCCAGAAGCGCGTGTAAGAGGACCCGTCTCGTTTGTGGCCTGCGACAAAACTGGCAGAGTGGCAGAATTATCCAAGGTATTGGGAATCGCAGGGCCGCCTCACCAAGGGAGCTCGGAAAGAGGCCGCTGCTACCTAGCAGTCCGTGACTGCACGGGGACGCCTGATGACTGCATCTTCGCGTCACGACCCTACTGAGTTTCTGGATGTGTGGCTGAGACGTTGGGGACCTGAGGCGGCAAATTACACTTCTATTTTGGGACTCACTCGGCTGATATCAAGCCCTTTCCTCCCCTTATTGAAAAGACATAAAGAATGCTTATTACAGCATGAGCTGGCTCCGTTACCGATACTTACCGGAGTGATGCAGGCTGGGAATTGGAGTCTTCTACATGAGGACTGCAGCTGTTAACAATCAACAGACTGAGCCAGCTAGACTCCCACCAATGGGAGAGTCGTTATATATTTAAAGGAGGGACTGAGTGAAATCCTCTGCAACAGGCATCTGAGGAAGGCTTTTGCGCCGAAATGCATTATGCCCTGCAGAATGGTGAATAAAGGTCGCCTTGACACTCCCCGCCGTGTCCTCTGGTCTTTCCCACAGGAGTGATCTTTCCTTCATATATATATATATATATATATATCTCTTATCTACTGGCGGTCGCCAGTAGATAGTTATAGTTAGGACCTATTTTCCATAGAAAATTCACAACATTCTATTTCCAATAACTTTGGCGCCGGTTGACGAATCTTCGCGAAATTTTCAAAACTCGAGGGGCTCTCCAGTCTGCTCCTATCCTAAAAGTTTTGGGGTGATTCGTCAAGCGGGGGCCAAGAAAAAAGTCAGGGGCCCCAAAACGTGTTTTCCCCATGCAATTTCCCATAGGAAACTTTAGCCGTGGCTACAGCCCGAACTGCTGAACGGAATTACACCAAATTTGGCCAAGAGGTAGTTCTTGGTTCAGAAAGAACCCTTGGTGTAAATCCATTCTGTAGTTGCTGAGAAAATCAAAAGTAAAAACACATATATATCTATGGCCGCGCAGGATCCGCGAACCCTCCCGATCTCGAGCTTTATGCTAATTGGCTGTCAACACTCCAAACCAGGAAGTGTTGGCAACCATCTTGTGCCTCGGTAGAACCGAGGCACAAGAAAACAGAAAATGTAATGCACAAAACGCAAAAAGGGGGCAGAGTAGAAACACCCTGACCCCCTAGGCCTACTCAGGGGGTCCCACAAGGACCCCCAGGGCCCAAAAAAGCTTTTTTTTTTTTAAATCAGCGAGATTCGCGCACCCAGCTGGCCGAAATTTTAAAAAGAATGAAGCGCGGGCTCCCGTGCTTCGTTAATATTTAGCCCCCAAGTGGGCCAAGTCCCGGGGGCAATATTTGTATTGGGATGGGGGGCCCACGACCACCCAGCCCCGGGGACCACCACCCCCCGGGGCTTTTCAAACATAATTGCAGGGGGGCTCACTGCCCCCCCAAGCCCTGGGGACCGCACCCCCTGGGCTCTACTTAATTGTTATTGCGGAGGGGGGCATACTGCCCCCCACAGCCCTGGGGACCGCCAGCCCCGGGGCTTTTTTTTAAAAGAAAAATAACCTGTGTGGGGGGCTCAAGTCCACCCACACACCCCGGGGACCGCCACCTCCCCGGGGCTCTAAATAATAAAATTGGGGAGTCCGTGACGGACACCCCAGCCCCGGGGACCACCACCCCCCGGGGCTTTGTAAATTGTGGGAGGGGGGCCACGCGGCCCCCTCCTGGAGCCCTTGATGGCCCTGGGGACCGCCACCCCCTAGGGCCAGCTCCTGGAGTGTCCCGGGGTGCTCACCCTGGGACACTGTAGTTAGTTTGCTATAGCAAACTTGGTTTGGATTTTGAAAGAGAGAGCAGGAAACCTTCTCTCTCTTTCAAAATGCAAACCAAATTGCTTTTCCACACAGGGAGCTGCATCTTAGCAGCTCCCCATGTGGAAAAGCAATACCAGCTCCCGAGGGACCGTGGGGGAATTGGGGACCCCCCACGGTCCCCGCGATTTAAAAAAAAAAAAAAAATGTTTTTTTCTGCTTTTGGGGTCCTTCAGGGACCCCCTGACAAAGGCTAGGGGGTCAGGAACTCTCTACCCTGCCCCCTTTTCACGTTCGCCACCTTCCTTTTCCACTCTCGCACTGAAAACAAACAAAATGGCGGCCGACACTTCCTGATTTCAATCGATTCGAACGTTGACTGACATGTAACAACCAATCAGAATTACGCTCGCGCACGTTAGGGTGCACGCACCGTGTGCGCACGGTGCGCGCACGTGCGCGGCTATAGATATGTATGTGCTTTTTACTGCAATTTTCTCACAGATTGACTCCATATATGCAAAAGGCACATCCCTGACCTGAGGACTACCTCTCTGCCAAATTTCAAGTAATTCTGCTCAGCCGTTCGGGCTGTACCTTCGACTAAAGGTCCTATGGGAAAATGCATGGGGAAAACGTGTTTTGGGACCCCCCTTTTTTCTCGGCCCCCGCTTGACGAATCCCCCCGAGACTTTCAGGGTAGGAGCTGAGCGGAGCGCCCCATTAGTTTTGAAAATTTCGCGAAGATTCGTCAACCGGCGCCAAAGTTATTCAAAATAGAATTTTGAGATTTCCTATGGAAACACGGTCCTAACTATAACTATCTACTGGCGACCGCCAGTAGATAATATATATTCGATGAAAAAAACCAAAGGTTACAGGGACATTATAGTGAGGCTTACTTTTCACTCATACAAAACCAGAGAAATTCAGCAGTTATAGTTACCCGAGCTAACCATAACTTACGCCCCCGCAATGCACTGCTTATGACCTCACATACTACATCACTCATGACATGGTCAGTGACATCACAGATAACATCACTCATGTAATCTCACTCAAATGACGTAATTTCTTAAAAAGAAGATGGCCCTGGGGAGGTGGTTGTCCCTGAGGCCCCCACACCACATATTAATCATGGCCCTGTTTGATGGGGGTCCTCTGTGCCAAGTAGGGTTCCAAGAGGTCCCCCATAACAATGATTTAGCCCTGAGGAGGTGGTGGTCCTCAGGGCATGGGGGGTCAAAGAGGCTCCCAATTTAAAAATAAACAAGCCCCATGAAGGTGGTGGTCCCCAGAGCAGTGTGGGAGGTCATATGGGTCGCCCCTGCATTTATTTCTACAAAAGCCCTGGGGAGGTGGTGGACCCTGGGGCATTAATAATCCCTTGGAGGGGGGCCACATATGTCCCCCTATTTTATTATAAATATGCCCCAAGGTCCTGGCCCACACAGGGGCCAATTAATAAAGAGTGCATGTAATTTGAAAATTTGGAATTTTTGATAGTTTAGTTTTATTTTTAAAATGCTTTTTTGGTATGTCAGGATCCCTGTGGGATGCTGGAGCAACTTTATGGGGTCAGGGTATTCCTACCCTGCCCCCTTTTTTCACATTTTCTTGTGGGTCTCGGCTCAAGCAGAGTCCCAAGATAGCTGCCAACACTTTCTGGTTGAAGTTTCTGCAGCCAATCAGACCCCTGCATTTTCCTGCATGAGCTCGTCTTTTCTCGCGAAATAAGCCCCGGGGACTGCCATCTCCCTGTGGCAGTAATAATATGCAGGAGAGCCGCGCGGCTAACCTGTTGCCCCAGGGACTGCCACCTCCCTGGGGGACATACACATTTTAATCTATAAAATGCATGCCCTCACCTGCAGCCCTGGGGACCGCCACCACACCGGGGGCAGAAATAACATAATTGTGGGGGGAAGCTGCCTGGCCCCACCTCCCCCGGGAAATGCCACTTCCCCAGGGCTACAATGAAATAATGAAAGGGGGTCGTTGCGTACCCTCAGCCCTGGAGACCACCTCTTCCCCGGTGCATAATGAAATATGGGAGGCGGCCCCCGTCCTAGAGCCCCAGATGGCCCTGGGGACCACCAAACCCCGGCTCCAGCAATATCTTGGGGTGCCCACCCCCGGGACATTGCAGTTTGCTATGGCTTGTGAGAGCACCGCTCCCGCTAAGCCATAGGAAATTCTGCTCTACTCTGCAAAGATAAAAGGGGGGGTCCCAAAGCACATTTTTGCCACAGATGAATTTCCCATAGACTTTTGTCAGAAATGTAGCAGTAAAATTTCTGAACGGATGTACATTACATTTTGCAGGAACGTAGTCTATGGTGCAGAAGGGTTTTAAAAAAAATAGTTCATTTGAATTGGTTCCGTAGTTTTAAAGTTATAAGGGACAAAAAGGTGGTGATATATTGGGCGTGGTATACCGCAGCACTTTTGTGGTATAATGCGGTACATTGCAATGACAATACACAATACAATTGATTAATGAACACCTTAACAAAATAAAAAGTCGGTCATATTCTTTAGACCAAACTTTCAGTTTGCTCTGTGTTTTGATGTGAAATATAGGGCATTAGTGAGTTTCAAATGGGTATAAAGACATGAGCCTCTGTATGAAACTCAGTAGAGGTAGAGAAAAATTATTTTTATGGATTGGTATATTTTTTTCAGAGTTCATGGAGTGTTGTGGTACTATTTTAAAGTGATCTAGAAAGTACAGCAATACCTACTGTAATATAAAAAAAACTATTGTATTGCAAAATATAAAACACAACCATAAGGAGCACAGAGGCAGACAGACCAATATCTAAGGAGTTAGATGATTGCCGATTAGTCAACAACTTAATTTACAAAGGAGGACAAATAATAGGTGAACTAAAATTTGGGCTACTAATGTAGCACAATAATACCAAAGAAAATAAGGATGAAAATAAGCTAGTCTGCAGCATGTGAAACACTAATTTCTGGTCTCATGACAATAAAAAATTAAACAAATTAATTAATGGAGTTGTACTAATTGGAATAAAATTCAGAAGTAAAGCCTTATGTGATTGTCCAATAATATAATAGGGGCTATAAACAGAGCCCAGCACTACTAAATAACACCAACAAGCATGCAATTTTGATGACTGTTTGAGGGAGCAAAGCATCACCTACCTACCTGAATTGCGGCATCTTGGTCCACGCCGCCACCGCCAAGAGTCAAGGGGATGCCCGAGTCCCGAAAATCGAACTTGCCGCGTCGCCACCGCCCCGGGACTCCAAATCCCGGCTGCCTCAGCGGCGGCGCGCTAGTGACACCCAGCGCCAGCGCCAGGAGGCACCTGTAACTTGCCCTGCGGACCGCTTCGCGGGACTCGCGCGGGACGCGCCGGGCAAAGCCTTAGAGGTCATCAGTGGTCGGGCAGGCCACCCCTCTAAGCTGTAAAGTAAGGTGAGAGAGGCGACATGTCTATCAGGGGGAAATGCACTGCAAATACAATCAGTAAATCGGCTATGGTCCACTCTACAATACCGCTATCCCTAGAAAGCATGTTGGATAACGCATTTAATATGGTTGCCAATAAAATAGCGAGTACTGAGAGACGGATGTCCTTGGAGCATTTACATGTACATCCAGAGCCCCGGGATTTAAGCATAGAGTACACTTTACCTTTATCCCCCGTGGTCACAGTTGCCAAACCCAATTTGTCTAATTTACCACCTATCTCTTCTGGGGGAAAAAGTGGCACAATTATCATTGACTCACAGCCCGATCCTACTGCGCATGCCCCCATCCCTCCTCTATCCCCGAATACCAAAACGGTTGGGGAAAAAAGAAAAAGAGGCTCTTCAAAACCATTAACCAACAAAAGGAAACAACCCACACGTAATAAGAGCCAACCAACTCCGCAGAGCATGTGGACCAGAGGGAAGCAAAAAATATCAGGGGGCAGTAGCGTTATGACTGAACAAGTGCAATCTGTTGAAGGACCCTCGGACATTGTTCCCTCAAGAAATGGTTATAACTGCTCATGCACACAGACTGATACTGTTATTGAAAGTACCACATTAAAAAAGCCAAATGTGAACTTTATGGAAACCATTGTGGACACTATTTTTAAACAGTTAGAATGTCAAATGATCAAACAGTTTAATAATATTTTTAAAAGATTAGATCGAATAGAAACTCTGATAAAAAATGAAGATGCTAAAAGGAAAGGGGCAATTAGCCTTGATCTAATGAGGGGAGATCGCCTTCTGAAAGGGTTGGAAGCTGTTAATAAGGGCATTTTAGGTAGATGATCTAATAGTTCAAATAGCGCAACCACACCTAACACCGTATCTAAAGGTGTTAATGAAGGGAGCAATCACACTGTAAAGTCCCCCCAGCATACCCTGGTTGGAGTAACGGAACTAGTTCGCCCCACTAGTATGGCCACTAATACGTTAAAGGATGCCCCCACTTTGCCCCCTACAAGGATGGAGGTACCAATCAATATTGGATTAGACAAGGGCCAAACCATTGTTACTAGGCCAACTATACACCCGGGGCCTGTCCTTCATCTGCCCCCCGACACCTGCCCTTATGTTATAATCCTGGCAGGCGTACCTCAGTTAAGGGAGGGACAGAGTGAGTCATGGATTCAGCTAAACAACAAGTGTATAGATTGGCTATCTAAACACAAAGGGGTAGGTCCTAACATTTTGAGAGAAATCTTGTCCGTCCGACGGGTGAGCTGGGTTGGGCCATTATCTAAGAACATAGAAGGGGATTGCATTGTTATTAACTTTAGAAATCCCTCCACAGTTAAATTTATCCTTGGCAGTATTAACATGTATTTTTCCCCTGCTACTGTCATAACCTCTCTGCCACTGGGCTACTTTTATAGACCCCATCCTAGACCACACAGCCCTGCTTTACCACCTTTTCCTCTGTATAATAGGTTTAGCGCATTGTCTGACTTGGGCACCTTGGACTGACCATCAACTATTCTCTCAGATTCAGTAAGCAGGAATTATTCCAATACACCCGGCCTAGCGGGGGAATTAACTATCCACCCGATCATAGAGACCTTCAATGACACCAAGGTGCCCACACTGCTATCCCACCCTAAAGGTAACAGCTATGACATTACCTTGTTAACACCTAACCATAACTTGACAATACTGAGTTGGAATATAGCAGGTCTCAATGCGAAAGTAACAATTAGGGACTGGGTGGATTGGGTCTCTAAATTTGACATCTTGATGTTTCAAGAAACTTGGTGCACCAGCCCTCTACTTTTTGATGGATACAGTTGTTTTAATCAAATTGTACCAACCCCGGCTATGGGTAGACCCAGTGGGGGACTATCCATCTGGGCTAAAATTAGTGCAGATGTCAAAATTGAACTGTTGGAAACAAATGATATGAGTTTTCAGGCATTGCTTTACATCAGCAGAATTAGAATATGTTTAATTCACTTTTATAACAATGATTTTAAAACACATCCTAATATGAATTTTATAAAGTTGTTTGATTTTATTGATGATATTACAGATGGTCAAAAGTATGGTAAACTTGACGGGATATGTTTAGGAGGAGACTTTAATGCACACATTCACCGTCAAACCCCTCCCTGTAAAAGAGGTGAAGAACTGTCTAACCACTTGGCCACACGGGACCTAGTTAATGTTATGGATAAGGCAAATACTGTCGTAAATAAATGTCCCGTGGCCACCTATGTCGGGCGTGGGAGTGCATCCACAATTGACTACGTATTTATAACCTCCCCGCTCGTGGATCTTTTATTAGAGGCCACAGTTGTTAGGACTGTATATAGTGACCACCATCCGATCTTATCCTGTTTTAAATTTATTAATAAAAAGACGAAACGGAGAGAAATAGGGGCTAAATATCTAGCTGTGTCGACAGACAAACTTAGGGTGGTCTGGAAAGGGATTGATAATAAGGGGGTGTTAGCTCGTGTTATAAAATCTCATCCCTTATTAGTATCTATCTGTCTATCCTCTGATAGCCCCGGACATGCTATTGTGGAAGCATTCACGGGGCTGTGTAAGACCATAAAAAAGGAGATATCAAAGCCAGCTTTAACTAACATCAACAAAAACCCAAGATGGTTTGACAACTCTTGCTCCAAAGCAAATAGGGAATTAATAGCTGCCCTTAAAGCTGATCCACCAGATCAGTTACTGGTGAGGACCTTGAGGTCTAGATATAAACGTACCTTAAAATCACGATCTGAAGAGCTTTTAAAAATCCATTGGGAATCCCTTGTTCGCACAGCAGCAACGAAGGATGTTGCTGGGTTTTGGAGCGAGGTTAAGAACCTGAGATTGATCGGCTCCAACATCACCCCCATAAACTGTAGTATATTAGGGGATGTGTGGGTGGAGCACTTCTCAAATATTTATATGGCACCGACCCCTTTTATGGCAAATCCTCAGCCACTCAAGTTACCGAATATTTCTATAATGGAGGTGGAGGATGCAATTTTTCAAAGCGCAGGGAACAAAGCTCCGGGCCCTGATGGATTATCCATTGACCTAATTAAATCAGAGCCTGACTTCTGGTCACCCCTACTGTGCAATGTTTTTAATAATTTATCAAATACCTCACTGCCTGATTCCTGGTCCAACAGCACTATTGTACCCATTTTTAAAAAAGGTAGTAGACTTGACCATGGCAGCTACCGCCCAATATCATTAATTGACAACACACTGAAGATTTTGGGCAGGGTCATTTTTAATAAGATCAGTAATTGGGCTGAAGAAAACACGATTTTACATCCATGCCAGTTAGGCTTTAGAAGTAACGTAGGGACGGTGGAGCAATGCTTAAACCTAAATTTAGTATTAGCTAAATATACTGTAGCTAAAAAATCTCCACTCTATCTAGGTTTTAGGGATTTAAGTTCTGCTTTTGATTTTGTTAACCATTCCCGTTTATGGACAGCCATGCTGAGATACGGCTTAGATGAACCTTTGGTCCACTTTTTGGCCCATTTACATAGTGATTTGAAAGCTCGTGTTCGAATTAATAATGATGGTGAGGTTTCGGGCGAGATTTTAATTGGCAGGGGGGTAAAACAAGGCTGTGTCCTAGCCCCCCTGCTTTTTATTTTATACATAAATGAATTAAGCACATCTTTGGGCAAACTAACTACCGATGTCTCGCTCGTCAACGATAATCCTCTACCTGCACTTCTCTATGCGGACGATGCGGTCCTCATAGGTCGAACACCCAGTGCACTGCGCACTTTAATCTCAGGCTTTGTTTCCTATATGGCCGATCTCGACTTATGTACAAATTTTAAAAAATCCTACATAATGTCTTGCGGCCCAAGGAAACACAAAATTCGCCATATTATGTCAGGGAATAATGTTTTAAATAGCACTTGCACTTTCCCTTATTTAGGCCTGTTGTTTTCTGATTTTGGATCCTGGCAACCTCATGTTGCCAGAGGGAGGAATAAACTGGGCAAAGCCATCAATTCTATAATTACCTTACGTCAACCAAAGCATGCTGAGGTCATTCTACCACTCTTACAAATTTATAAGACCCAGTGCCTACCTACAGGAACCGAGGTATGGGGATATTCGAATTGCACTAATATCCAGACAGAAGAGAATAAATTCTGTAGGAAGGCCTTGGGGGGGGTCATTTCGGCCCCCTCCTATGTGTGCCACAGAGAATTGAATCTCCCCTATATAGAGGATTTTATAAAATCAAGACCCGCTTTGTTTTGGTTAAAAATTTGGCGAAACCCTGCTGCCTCCTTGACCCGTGATATCATTTCAGGCTGCCTAAAAAGTGAGCGGGCTAATCATATTCCTTGGCTCAAGGCGGTACAGAAGAGTTTAGTAAGCGTGGAAATGGGGCACCTTTTTTTAGCACCCCAAACAATAGACTGCTCGCATAAGAATATAGTAAAAAGGGCTTTATATGACCTGTACCGAGCGAATAGAGAAAACATTGAATTTGTAAAGCCAGCTATCCTTAGGTACATCCCCATTCAAGAACCTTGTGGTAGGCCACATAATATGCCCCACGGTTACTTGCGTAAGAAACTGGGTAGATGGAATAGGAGCTTGGTGTTTCGGTTCAGGGATGGAAGTGTGGTAAATTTACTTTGTTTCCCCTTAGGCTATATCCATAATTTGGGAAATTTAAACTGTCCTTGTAACCAAGGTGGAAAACAAACTTTGCTACATTTTACATTGTTTTGTGGTTTTTATGTAAAATATACCAAACACTTCCTAATCCCCTATTTTAGAGTCAGTGCCTTGACGGATTTTAACGCAGCTTTCAGAGATTTACTGATGTTAAGCACTGACGATGTAATCTTTAGAGTTAGTCGTTTTCTCCAAATTGCTGTCCGTTCCCGCGCCTCAATGAACACGGCCTGATAGGTTGCATTACTATTTTGCATTATTTGCACACTGCATTTTTGTACAATGGGTGTTTGCATACTTTAATGAATATGGCCTGATAGGTTGCATTATTTGCACATTGCATCTTTGCACAATGGGTGTTCCTCTATACATGTTATGATTAATAATGTTCGTTTTTATCGTTCATTAGGATGATTATCATGTTTTATACATATTTTTAATGGATGTAATTTTTAGAGCTAATTGATTTTTATCTTCTGCTGTCTGATGTTGAGCGAAATGATCATGGTTTGTTAAGCCTGAAGTATCTTTGTATTATTTGCACATTGCTATTTGCACCAATATCGGCCCCTTTGCACATATTATAGCTATTTGATGTATTTCCTATTGTTTATAGGGATGAATGTTGAGATTTATATGTACTTTTATGGATGTTTTTAAATATATCCGAATAAAGATCATTTGAATTTGAATTGATGACTGTTTGACAGCAAGACAGCTGGATTTGTTCTTTAGACGCACTACTGATAAATTGAAATTCATACCTAATCATCTTCATCTACATATTTCAACATAAAACAGGTACATTTGTTTATGAAATACTGTTACAAAAATAATTCAGGTAAAAAAACAAAATGAACACTCCTATTTTGACAATCAATACTTTAAGCATTGCTTTTTTATGTATTTTCTACTATTAATTTTCCTACATAGAACACAATGCCTAAATAATATTACCAGGAGAAGCAAAACAATCAATTGACTAGCCGAGAGAGGAGAAAAAAATTAACAGAAAGAAAGGAGGATACCTACAGAAAACAATGCTACTGGTAAGAGTGCAAAAACATGTCCTTATGTTTTTACATATTCTAATGGTAGTACTAAAAAGGTTAATAAGAAGCAATGCATCAAGCGACCACCATTAACAGTTTCCGAGTCTAACAAAAAATGGTGGCTGTTTGTTGGACCTGGCCCTTTTTGCAAGGTCACCCCCAAACATTTTGCCGTCCTCCTCCTTTTTTTCTGACCTTGTTTTTGTTGGGTGTATGACTCTGGGTACTTTACCACTGCTAACCAGTGCTAAAGTGCATGTGCTCTGTACAGTAAACATGGTAATATTGGCTTATTTAATTTACTTATAGGCCTCTGTTAGAGTGCACTATATGTGTCCAGGACCTGTAAATTAAATGATAGTGGGCCTGCAGCACTGATTGTGTCACCCACTCAGTAGCCCATTAAACATGGCTCACACCTGCTATTGCATAGCCTGTGTGTGCAGTTTCAAACTGCAATTTCGACCTGGCAAGTTAACCTACTTGCCATGCCCAGACCTTCTCTTTTAATACATATGTCACTCCTAAGGCAGGCCTAAGACAGTCCTATGGACAGGGTGCAGTGTATGTAAAAGGTAGGAGAAACAAGGACAGGATTTTTGAGTTTTACATGTCCTAGTTGTGAAAAACTGCTAACTTAGTTTTTCACAACTGCAAGGCCGAGCTCTCCCATTGGTATTGCCTTAAAACATCTTTTAAGTGTAACTTCCACTGGGAAAAGATAGAGATTTGGAGTGTGGTGTTTCTGGACTCACAATTTAAACTCACAACTGATGGTGAAGTTGGATTTTAAATTGTAAGTCTGAAAATGCCTCTTTTAGAAAGTTGGCATTTTCTAACTTTAATCATTCTGTGCCTCTGAATATACGTCTGGATTGGGTGACAGCTTAATTTTGTGTATTCTCTTCAGACAGTCACACAAAGGTAAAAGATTATGGGTTTATGTGATTATGGATGAAATCTGAATCGTTACATTAAGAGGAATCAAGCTTGAAGTGAAATTGTTCTGTGAATTTTGAACACTGGAATCATCACTTTGCTAATAAAATATGTATGACTTGAAAATCAAAATTTCATTTTGTTTAAAATGGGACTAATAATGATAAATATTAGAGCGTTTGAAAAAAATGTCAAATTTCGCCTTGAGCGTTTTGATAAAGTAGAGGTGTGCATTCTGTCATGTTTAATATTTCTGTCCTGCCAGATAGTGTGCACCCCACAATTGAGCTGATGAAATGGTACAAGCATATTTCTTAACACACATGTTACTAGTAATATTGTAGATCAAGGGCCAGATACATCAAAGGGTTTTGCCCATTCTGTGTCTATGGGAAAATGTGTTGATGCATATGGACCCTAGTTAATAATTCTTTAGTAGAAAACATCACACAATAATGTAAATATCTTACACTTTGTGCTAGAATGTTTTACACATATGGAGCTTCATTAAAGATTTAACAAACATTCGTATATCAATTGTATAATGAATGTTTACAACAATATTATTGATGTAAAGATCAGCCAAGTGTCAATGAAGTCACTATTTTATTGTAGTGTTGGTTTAGAAGCGTAATTTGTCATGAACATCTAATCATCACATTTTGGTGTTTCAAGTTTTATTGTTTGGCTTATGGGATGCAAGAGTATTTTGTGTATTTCCTTCACGTTCACAGGTCAGTTCTGGGTCACATGGCATTAATTCACTTCATGGAATATAGAGGTGTTTGGCACACTTGGTTTCATTAATAGAAAGTTTGTTGGAGGGTCGCGCGTTAGCAGCCATACCATATATTCTTCACCATTTCCACAGGATACACTACCAACTGTACTGCTGCGGCAGTATCTGAATTTGTGCTCCATTTCTGACATGAAGCCTGCACAATGGTTCTTCCAGGTGTCCAGAAATTACGTTTATATGACACACACATCATAAGTTTGCTATTCTACATATTTGACAATGTATAATTTTTATCACGTTTTTTCAACGGATCATGTTGTTCACTCCGTCACATGATGACTACACAGGATCACAGTTGAAATATGTTGCAAATGCAGTTTTTAGAGTAACTACCTGGCTTAAGCTGTTTGCATTTGGGTCACTTTGCATGCAATTTCCATCTGGTGTTGCATTTCATCACCACACAGTGGTGTTAATTTTGGCTCACAGAATTATTTTTAAACCATAGGTAATCACGAGTACTGCCCGTTGGGAGGTAGAATGCATGTGTCAATATGTCTACAGTTGCATGGTATTTATATAGCATTGGACTGGGTATTATTGAGACTTCGCATGTCTATCATTTGTTGGTCATATGTATTTTATTGTTTGTTCTGATGGGGCCTTTTTCTAGACCTTTTACATTATACAGTTACCCCTGACGAAGGGATCCTTCCTAAAATGCATGGGGTTTGTATGATTATAGATGAAATCTGAATTGTTGCCTGCAGAGGAATAAAGGTTGAAGGGGCTTTGTTCGGTGAATTTTTAACACTGGAGTCATCACACTGCTAATAAAATATAGAAGACCTGAAAGGCTTGTAGGCTGTGCATCTTGGATCTGGTAAACAATTTCGTCTCTAGCTTTGACAAATACAATTTCAAAGTGAGTTTTGGGCAAAGCATGCACCAGGGTAGCACACCAACATTACTGCCTTAGAGCATTTGAAAAAATTGTTACATTTCGCCTCGAGCATTTTGATAAAGTAGAGGTGTGCATTCTATCATTTATACTGTCAAGTTACTCTACTTGCCAGGCACAAACATTCCATTTTATACATATAAGTCACCCCTAAGGTAGGCCCTAGACAGGCCTAAGGGCAGGGTGTAGTGTACCTAAAAAGTAGGACATGTGAGGACAAGACTTTTGAGTTTTACAAGTCCTGGTAGTGAAAAACAGCTAAATGTGTTTTTCACTACTGCAAGGCCTATATCCCCCATAGGTTAACATTGGGATTGGCTTACAACATCCTTTCAGTTTGATTTCTAATTGGGAAAAGATAGAGATTTGGAGGTTGGTGTTTCTGAACTCATAATTTAATCTCATAATTTATGGCGAAGTCGGGTGTTAAATTGTAAATCTGAAAATGCTACTTTTAGAAAGTTGGTATGTTCTTACTTTAACCATTCCGTGCCTCTGCCTATATCTGAATATACATCTGGGTTGTGTGACAGCTGGTCTTGGTCCTTTTCCTTGTGACAGTCACACAGAGGGAGACGGGGTATGACACTTGCATCATGATGGCCCATCACCAGGTTGATGGGCCTTCCTGAGGTAGATTGGGAAGGATTAGCTGACACTTGCACCTGAATAGGGCTGTGCCTGTCCCCATACAAAGAGCTGCATACCCCCCTGTAGTGAGTCCAGAGCACGGGCAGGAAAGGCAAGGACCTTGTGATCTTCAAAGGCCTTTTTGATGTTTTTAGCTACTTCAAAGGCACATTGGGGTAAAACTACTGGACCCCTGACACCAACAATTCAGAACGTTGCTGAAAATAAAGGACATCCTGCCTGGAAGAAGAGCTGCTGTTCTGTAGGAGGGACTGCCACCTTGCTACCTGCATTGCTGGGATGGACTGCTGCCTTCTGCTTCTTGCCTGGGAGTGAGAGGGACTGGACCTGCTTTCTACATCCTTGAACCCAAATTTGTCCTAGGGCTTGATGGCTTGCCTCCTGTTCTCTGAAGTCTCAGGGACACAAAATACTTCGTGCAACTCTGCTGGTGCTGCTAGACTCTGTCATCTGTGAGTCCTAACATTGCCTGAGGTGCCCCCTCCTCCAGTCCTGGGCCTCAGCAGTGGGTTATGCAGCTGTTTGCTGCAAAAATCGGCACAGTGACCCATTTGCAGTGATCAGAACCACCGCAGTGCCCTCAAATACCAACGCAGTGCCGATTCGATGAAGACGCTGGTCTTGACTGTGAGGTTCGATGATGATGCAGCGCGATCTGAAGATGTTGCTACAAAGCTCAACTCAAATGCAGCATCGACCCATCAACGACTGCGAGGCTCGACTTCGACACATCGGCCTGACTGCGTGAATCGGAACTGACACAGGGAGTCCTCGACACCGACGCTTGCTGAGTAAAAGGGACTTTTCCAGCGGGCCCTGCGTGGGTCCTGTAGCTGGCCTGCCCTCCATATTGGTCGGCAGTAGGGACTGGTGACATTGTAAAGTGGCGGGGCATAAAAATAAGGTTTGGGATGAGGGCTCTGTGGCGAGCCAGCATAGCTGGCAAGCCTGACCGTTATAAGGGGAGTTTGGGGGGATTCTCCTCTCCTATGAAATTTTTGATAAAAGAGTGGGAAAATGGTGCATTTTTAGTCAAATTTAAGAAAGCAAGAAGGGTAATAAGGCAATTGTGGAAGTGTGATTATGACATTAATAAAGAGAGTTTATATGATAATGACACAGGTACAGCCTGAGGCCTGAATTAAATACTTTCGCCCTAACTGCTCAAATTTACATCACATTGCAAGCTACTGTTGTGGGGATTCTGCGTATGCACAGAACTATGCGCAGGAAACCAGAACCTTAGAGAATTGTGGTGTATCAGAAACTCCCCTCAGAACTAAGAACCCCTTATCCGACTAGCTTAGTGTCACATTCGTTATCCGAGATTTAGCTCGGCGGTCCCAATGTATAGACAACCCAGAACATGCGACTTAGTTATTCTCAGGAATGGTGGGAACCCGAAATACCCGTTTGCACATATATATATCAGTCCACAACAGAATAACTAAGACACAGTAAAGTTTAAAGAATTTATTCATAAACCTCGAGTCCTGTTATACAGTACTTTGGCTAATATAAGCAGACAAATGGTTAAGATCATTACCATTAGCATTGTTACAATACCATAGAAAATGAAAGGAGCGATCATATTAATAATGACAGTGGAAAACAACCACCCTCCTTTCTCTAGCAACTAATAAAATATTATTAGACTATTAGAAGGTCTCATAGGCTTGCATAGGGGACCCCATACCGTATAGATCAGCTTAGGTGTATCACATCACAGGATCAGCTCAGTGTTCTCTGCTTCAGCTCTTCTATCGAATGCTCTAACAAAATGCTGCGCTGTAATATTAAAGCCTACGACTTTCTGGTATTTGCAGCTGCGTGCATGTTATGACTAAACAGTGGTACGATCACCCTGAACACAATCAGCCGGCACCGTCTAGTGTCCTAGAACAGTTCTTTACTCGATGTACAGACCAAGGGCACTAGCAACTGTTAAGGATGTATAAATAACATTCACTTGAAACAAGAGCGAGTCTGCATTTCTCAAATGAATAACATGTAACAACAGTGTCGGGTGCAAAGGCAGCAAAAGCAGCAAGATGGTCGTCTAACAGCTAACGTGATTGAGCTAACTTAGCACTGTAAATAGGGAGTGGCCTGAAACCACGTGACATCCCCCTTTGATCGAACCACGGTATAACCAGGGGCGAATATTTCAACAGAACGCAGAGTTCAAGATCAACGATGCAGACTAAAGAGCTTGAAATGTAAGTTCAGAAAATGAGAGGAAAAAAAGTTCGAAGAGAAAAATATGTAAAAAAATGTTTTCCACTTGACTCACTATCAGACAGTGTGAGCACAATTGTCAATGTATGAAAGTATAAGCAGCATATGCAGCCGCAGCTTCCAGTAGAAAATCATTGGAGTCATCCGCAAAATTGTCTGTCATCCAATTCAGCAAAGAAAAAGAACACACGTGTTCCACAGGGAAATGAGCATCAAGCACTCCACGTGGACAAGAAGCAGGCATCTCGATGTAACTTCGTGCCAGGAAGTCAACTGCTGCCTTCTCAATATCCCATAATCCAAGGACTCCATGCGCCGCACCCAAGGCCATAAACCCGACTCCAGAACATTCAAACTCATGAACCACTAAGGGATACATCAGTCGATCAAAATCCAGGTCAGGCAACACCAAGTTTGACAAACGCATATCCAGAGCCCATTGGAATGGACATTCGAGACAGTGAAAAACAGGCTGTACACAAGTAAAAAACGGGAACCGGAAGGATAATCCATAAGCGAAACTCAAGGTAGCCAGTGGTAAAGTCCCATAGGACTCCCACATCCGGCTACGCAGATGGAACAGGCTGAATCCGTGGTCGAGTAGCGCAAGTCGTGCATCCATAGCGTAGAGCGCAGACCAACAGGAGTATGCCAGCAATTAATGCGAGAATCAGAGGAAACCCTCCGAAAACTCCAGAAAAAATAGAATGAAAAATAGCTGGTATTATACCAAAGATAGACTGGAAAGACGTCACAAGGCCAGAGCCCACAATTTTAAAAAAATGGACCAGACCAGTCGTAGAAGAAGCATTGAAGATAGTGTGTATTAATGTGCCAAAATGTAGGGGGAGGTCAGTATTCAAAAGAGCTTGAACTTCCGTGCGAGTGTTCGCCACCTGAAGGAGAAATGTTTCACGTGACGAAGTCAACGCAACCTCCTTTTGAGACAAAAGAGCCCTTATTCTGCTCATCCTATTGAACTCTGCTTTCAAGGTCGGAATCGTCGGCCAGATGGATATATCCAGTCGGCCTTGCGGGGGTGGGAAAAGCACGTTATTACAGCAAATTACCCTTCGTGAAACTGAAACAATATAGGGAATTCCAGCTAACATCGCACAGCAAGCCTCACTATTGAGAAGCAGATAACTACCATTAGCAAGCAGCGTAAATGACGGCGTTATAACTGGCACAGGAATGCCCTTCAATAAGCAAGCTCAATTAGGGGCATTCATATTACATGATCCATGTAATTGGATATGTCTACACACTACGGAATGATCAGGAGCAGTCGTACACTCCTCACCCTTCAAATAAACTTCTTTGCCGTCCCTCTCACATCGATATGTAAATGGGAGAGACCAGACTTCATGCAAAAATGCAGAACCAAGTTTTTCATATCTGCCCAAGGCGTAATGTTTCATGCACGAACTAAACCTATACATAGAAATCGGGAGAGTGACCATCCCATGGATGAGCCACACTGCATACTCAGACTCAGCCACAGAAAAAGGCAAAGGTTCTAACTTTTCTATATGCAGTAGTGAATACGTAGCATCTTTCATGGACATGAATTGCTGCTTTGCTGTCAGATTAAATGGGCGGAATAAAGAAGAAATATTCATGTAATCCCAAGGTACTTTCCCCGCCTTTAACGTCTGCAAAGTCCAAGCAAATTGCATAATCGAACGTAATTGATTTTGACCATGATACAACACAGACACATCTTCCTGGACAATATCTACAACAGATGAAACAATGTTATCCAATGTATATATTCTCGAAGATAAGGTATTAATACTATTATCTATTACTGCCAATACTTTTTCCATATTGGCCTGGTCAATAGCACGGAGCCTGGAAGCAGCCTCAATCTGCGACAACTTCCAAACCTCGTTGTAAACAGCATACACCCATCTTTTGGATCTTCCCAATGCGGGACCTTTAACAAAATCATTCAAATCAATTTTGTCATGCAAACGTGACAAGTGAATTTTAACTGAATCTAATGTGGAATGTTGCAACCATGACTGACACAATTTACCTACCGAGTAGGTAGTGACAGTGTGTGAGGACAAAAAACGAGGGTCTACTCTATCTTGTATGTACCCGGGAATCAACCCTAAAAATCTACGTTGACAGGTATCCGAACTTCTCTGCCATACCAACCAACCTTTAGGGTCCAAAGCACTAATATTAAAGGTGGAATTGGAAATAAAAGACTGCAACATTGTAAGGGACAGATCTGTGTGATTCTCCCAACCAGGATAAGCACCCAGATCCGGGATCGAGGGGGACATTAATTTTTTAGAAATAGCCAATCCAAAACAGGTTGTCTGAAAAATTGTGGAATTTAAAAATAACATGTGGTTTGGGATTAGGCAGGCACGATGTAACGCTTCTGTGCCCTGTACTTGCCAAGACTTAGTTCCCCAAACCGATTTGAGATCAATAGCATCTTTCCAAACGTCATACCCTCCAATTGCCAAATCGTCCATGAAGGACTTGGAAAACAACAATTTAGTGTGTGTCAAACGCACCTTTGAAATAGGTTCATCCCTAAGTTTAAAATAAAAGGATGCATTATTGGATACACTGAAATCCGAAAAATATGAAAATTTGTCGACCAATGTTTTCGAACTACCAATCATCGGGGCAGGGCAATGTTCCCACTGAGTAAAGTTGACTAAACTACGAAATGTGTTAGCCCTATGAAGAAAATGAGTACCATAATGTTGATAACAAAACTGCTCTGCATAGTTTTCAGTATTCAAATACAAATCCTCAGCATCAAATGCGGCATAGTATTTCAAATCAGAAAACAGTGTCTCTATAGTTTTTACATCCCAATCATCAGACCGAATGTTCTGTTTAACCACATCACCCATAGAAACACGATATACAGATGGTACATTAATTACTTCCGTGGGCCCATGAATTTGAAACTTAACTGCATCCCATGCTATTCCATCACGGACAGGCCAGGCGGTGATGTTCACAAAAGTCTGGTCCCTCTTCATGATGTGTGACGATGAATGTGGGGCCAAAGTTCCATTAATTAATCGAATTGTAGAACGTTCATTCAGGTAGTGTCCATTTATAAGCCTAAAAAACACCACCACAAAACCAATGGACATGAACAAAAAAATGCAAATGAGCACCAGCCAAATGTAAATCCAGGGGGGAACCAAAAATTGTCTCTTGAACCATGCAAAAAAGTTTGAAAATTTGGAAGGGGCAGTGGAAGTCAATGATTCAGTTCCAAAGGAAGAATTAGACTGGATAATTTCAGGTGAATGCAAAAGTGGCAATGGAACATCAGCAGGATATGAATACTCAGCATCATCTGGCAAATCACCATCCGCAGGTGACACAGCAGACTCAGAAAGTACTTGCATTTCAATGGCAACTTCAGGCACGATGTCAGATGGTGGAACCACAACAGAACTGCGCATCATTGAAGGGCAAGAAACTGAAGGTGTCAGACTATGGAGTATCGGCCACCCTGTGTAGCTTGACATTGTCAACTGAAATGTACCTGTTGTCTCTGTGACCAGGAAGTGGAGGCAAAACAATTGTACGGGTACCCTCAACTCCAAGCACCGGCACTGGTGCACGATAAGAGGGGCCAAACTCCTTTTTCTTCTCCACCTTCTCACGGACCAGATCACCAACTCTGGGTAGCCAGCCGACTACCGGAATCTGTAGTCCAGCTTCGGACGCAGAGGATATGTGCTCTTTTGCTAGAGTGTCTCTTGCTTCTTGAAGATTCTGTAAGACAGTACAGTGGTCATCTAAGTCAAAAGGCGCGGCTGCCGCCGCCATGTCGAGACCCTCAAGGTCTGGGACAAACATTCGAACTCCGAAGAGCATCATGTACGGGGTCCTCCCACCCAGAGACCTTCTAGGGAGATTATTAAGTGCACGTTGGATGTCATACAAATGAGCTAGCCAGTTTTTGCCAGTACCTAACACCCTGGCTGTCAATGATTGCTTTAGGTCACGGTTCATTCGTTCCACAACACTATTGCCCTCAGGCCGGTATGGAGACGAAAATTTGACTTGGACACCCAAACTTCCCATAGCTTCTTTGTACGCCTTAGAGGCGAACGCAGGGCCCTGATCAGAATGGAGGGTTCCACATGCAAAACTCCCTATAAAGACACGCAATGCTTTGATGACAGTCCTGGCGTCAGCACTCCTGTGTGGCCACACCCAAAGAAAACGTGTGCACGAATCTACTGCAACCAAGATATACTTGTACGCAGTGTCTGAGGAAAAAGGACCGCAGTGATCTAAATAAACACACGCTAGCGGTTGATTAGATATATGCAGCTGCGTTTGTGGTGGACGCGCCACCGTAGATGGCTTTATTTGTTGGCAAATACCACAATTGAGGACATAAGTCCGCATATGTTTGTACAAACCGTACCACCAATAACGCTGTTGCAACAGTGACACAGTTGCGGACACTCCGGCGTGCGCTGACGCAACACCCTCGTGTGCAGCTTGTACCAAAGCTGGCCTGCAGTCCGAATTGGGAATAACTCTATCCCCAACATCATTAATCCTCACTAACGGGACGTTATCAGGACTTAAGTGATAATGGTATCGAGACGGGAAACCCCTAGGGAAGTTTGTCCCAGTCTCTGAAGCAGCAATGGCTGCCAAGATGTCATCATCGATCTTACTTTTGGATCTTGTAACTGCTGCTACTAAGTATGTTGCCACTGCTGTTTTAGCTGCCTCGTCAGCCAAACTGTTACCGACAGCATGGACGCCAACTCGTTGGTGACCATGAGTGTGAATAACATTCACAAGGGGTCGACTGCCTTTTAGTTCAGCCACCCTGGCCCAAAGCGTTTTATGCTTCACTGTGCTACCTTTTGAATCACGAAATCCATTCGCGATCCAAAACAGCAGATTGTCGTTGTAAGATTGAACACAATAGTAAGAATCACTCACTATAAGAGTTGTGACTCTGTAATCAGCAAACTCCAGTGCAAGCACCAGAGCTCTAAGCTCCGCCAATTGTGCGGTACAATCACCCAAAGGCTGCGTATGCACCGCATCCTGTATGAATTCTCCATTCACGAAAGTACCAACAACAATTGCGCAAGCCGCTGAATAAGCATGCCTTGATCCAGTTGCGGGCTGCGCGGACCCATCAGTGTAAATGACACAATGGAACTCCTCCAACGGGCGCAATGTAAGTGGAGCCGGATGAACTAATTCATACTTCAAACTCTCCTGAGTCGGTAGCCCTGCGTCAAAGATGTATTCGACGTCAGGCGAGGCTAAGGAGGTCGCCCATTGTATCCACCTTGGATGCAAAGCTTTAGAATTCGGCACACTGGCTTTAGTGACTGCCTCTAGGGCAGGAAATGGTGGCACCACCATCATGCGCTTCCTCTGTGACAGCGCTCGTTCTTTCAGGATTGCCATCTGAACTGCTGTCAAAACTTTCTCGACAGTGGAGAAACGCATTTCAGCCGAAGTATATAAATGAGATTTGTATGCAATGGGGACTGTGTCACCTTCATTGTATGTTAAGTACGTGAACCCCTCCACACCCGGTACAATTCTTATGACCAGGTTTGTGTGGTTATCACGAGTTTGTAAATATTTTGCAGTAAGAAGGTCAGACTGCAAAGAGTGCAATGCAGCCGAATGCTCTGGCAGCCAGCAAGATTTGGTAAAAGTAGGTTGCACCAAGGCATATAGTGTCTTGATACGCTGGGCATATTCAGGAATGTAGGTACGACCGAAATTCAGAAAGCCCAGCAATGATTGTAGTTGTTTCAGTGTCGCAGGGATACGAAGGCATGCGCATTTCTCAAGGAACTGCGGAGCCAAGCCGCGGCCCTCATTGTTGAGTTCGTACCCCAAGAATAAAACTGTGTACTCGGCAATGTGGGACTTCTTAAAGTTAAACTTGTAACCAAAGTCCGCAAACATAGTAATTATGTTGTCCACGCGAGCAAGGTGTGGAAGCAACTCGTCGTCTGTTAAGTAGATGTCATCGACGTACGAGTATGCCTCCGGGTCTACCATCTCTAAGAGAGAGACCACACGGGCAGCAAATACCCCAGGACTATTTTTATAGCCCATTGGGAGCCTTTTGAACACTTTTTGTTTACCACCCGAAGTAAAAGCGGTCCACTCATAACTATGAGGGGATATGTTATGGCAATAAAAGCCATTGGACAAGTCGAGTGTGGTTTTGAACCTCTTTCTCACAAGACTATCGACGAGAGCCGAACTATGGGTATTTTGTACCGCACAATTCCGGCAGTGCGAGTTTAAGTGCCGGTAATCCAAAACTAGGCGGTACGACCCGTCAGGCTTCGTTACAGTGAATAAAGGATTATTCATTGGTGACACACAAGTTTCAATTACTCCCTGATATTCCAATTGTTCAAGGATATACGCGACGTGAGACCTAGCCTCTCGACGCATAGGGTATTGGGGTTGAGGCTGGGGATCGGACCGCAATGGAATTTCGTGGAGGGTAGAACATTTATCCCACCCCACCTGATTACGATACAACGCGGGTGCTAGCACCCGTGCTTACTCCTCGGCTAACTTCCCAGACTCCTCCTTGGGCACCACGTGTCCAAAAGAAGGAAGAATGACTTCTTCCCCCCTTGGAGCGTTTAGAACGAAAGCCGGGGGCCAATCTTTCTCTGCCAATAGTATATCATAGGTGGTCGTCAGATTATCCCAAAATACCGCGTTAATTTTTCATTGTATGTCACCCTCAATATTGAGGACTACGTCAAATAATCTCTCAGGGGGGGCTACGCGAGTATCAGCAGTTTCTACTGTTACATAGATTTTAGTTGCTGTCGCCTCCAGAAATGGACGCAGTGCTCCCCGCACTACTGTAACTTCCGCCGCGCTGTCTAGCAGCGTCAGCGCCCATTTCATGTTCAGAAGCTGTGTCCGTACCATCTGAGGCATACTTCGCTGAGATAGCAGCAACTTTCTTTTTCTGAAACGGAGGACGTGGACGTGCAGAATCCTCCTGCTTGCCTCTTCCGTCCGCCTGTCGGGGCTGGTCTCGTCCTTGAGCACCCCGGCCTCTCCCACGGTCTCCTCCACCAAAGTGTGAAGCCGCTGTTTCCTGTGAAGAACGAGGAGAGCGCTGGTCAGGAACCTGAAACCTATCAGGTGACTTAATACGAGAACGATCACGCAAATCATAAGTGCGTTCAACATACGCCTGAACAGGGGATGCAGGACGAGTCTCCTGTTTCTGTTGCTGTTTATCTTGTTTTTTAGCTCGCCAATTTTGTTTTGGAAAGTTGGGTTTATCGTCTTTTGTAGACGAACTCACTTTAGTGTGCTGTACTACATCAGGAATTTTGATGACGGGTTTCACCCCTAGTGCACTACGTCCAACCATCCTATAGGCTTTTGCAATAACTTTTGCAAACTCCCTCGGCTTATCTTCATCCGCAATCAGTGCCATCATGTTTCCCACTTGAAACTGCATGGCATCTCCTTTGAGATTTCCCATAATCATGGAACATACTATATCGAAGCTGTCGATAAGCCGCATTCCCAACTCAATAGCTGCTTCCGCACCATGATCCTCCTGGACTTTTTTGATAACGGAAGGTAGTACCGACATAGACGTAGTGCCGAAGCACTTCGAATAGGTCGCGGCAAAGACCTTGCCCCAATTGTCACAATCGACAATGTCCGGGACTAGTTCTTTCGGCAAAGTAATAGTGAGTATCCTGTGTTTTTCCACAGGACTAGTGTTAGGAAACACGGCTTCTAGTTGATCGAATTTCTCTGCAAGCCAATAAGGATACTCATCCTTATTCTGGGGGCGCTTGCCAACAACCGCGTTTACCATTACAGGACTGATCACCACCGCATGATGGTGATCCGCCCCGTGTCCTGCAACTGTAGGTGCCCCCACCTGTACAGTGCGCGACACATACTGCACTAAAGCCCTATGGACCGTAATCAGGGTTGTGTGTAGTATACGTAAGCTATCCACACCCACCGTCAGGTAGCGTGGATGAGGTGTATGTCCGGCCAGCACCGGCCTGGTAGCTCCTTCAATTGACAAAGGACCCAGTCTCGCCGGGGTGACCGTGTGGGGGAGGGCGCCATTAAACCAAATAGTGTGCTGCCAGGTAGAAATAGGAATTTCTAAAGCCATATATGGGGTATAATGAAGAGGCACCTGCGTAGCAGTGTATTTGTGGAACGTTTTATCGACATCTTCCACAGCCTCAAAGGTAACCCAAGAGTAAAACAACTCATAAGGGTAAGTGGCATTTGCACTAACGACAAACACCACTGCCATCCCGTCATCAGGCACCCCATACGTTCTCAAATGAGCACGTAGAGACACCCTACTATGAGCGGGAATTTCTACCGCCATTAGGACGAAAAAGAAGATACAACGAGATCTGTAGTAGCACTTGGGCTTAGATTAGTGTAACCTTTTTTATTATCAAGCTTGAAAGAACCTATAGCCTAAAACCTAGGTAGGTTAAACCGTCACTCCCGTTATCCGGAAACCAGAGTGAGGGCGTTGTGGACTAATAAAAGCACTACTAAGGCATCTCAGATTTTAAGACCAAACGTTAGGTGCGCCATGTTGTAGGGATTCTGCGTATGCACAGAACTATGCGCAGGAAACCAGAACCTTAGAGAATTGTGGTGTACCAGAAACTCCCCTCAGAACTAAGAACCCCTTATCCAACTAGCTTAGTGTCAAATTCGTTATCCGAGATTTAGCTCGGCTGTCCCAATGTATAGACAACCCAGAACATGCGACTTAGTTATTCTCAGGAATGGTGGGAACCCGAAATACCCGTTTGCACATATATATATCAGTCCACAACAGAATAACTAAGACACAGTAAAGTTTAAAGAATTTATTCATAAACCTCGAGTCCTGTTATACAGTACTTTGGCTAACATAAGCAGACAAATGGTTAAGAACATTACCATTAGCATTGTTACAATACCATAGAAAATGAAAGGAGCGATCATATTAATAATGACAGTGGAAAACAACCACCCTCCTTTCTCTAGCAACTAATAAAATATTATTAGACTATTAGAAGGTCTCATAGGCTTGCATAGGGGACCCCATACCGTATAGATCAGCTTAGGTGTATCACATCACAGGATCAGCTCAGTGTTCTCTGCAACAGCTCTTCTATTGAATGCCTTAACAATATGCTGCGCTGTGATATTAAAGCCCACGACTTTCTGGTATTTGCAGCTGCGTGCATGTTATGACTAAACAGTGGTACGATCACCCTGAACACAATCAGCCGGCACCGTCTAGTGTCCTAGAACAGTTCTTTACTCGATGTACAGACCAAGGGCACTAGCAACTGTTAAGGATGTATAAATAACATTCACTTGAGACAAGAGCGAGTCTGCATTTCTCAAATGAATAACATGTAACAACAGTGTCGGGTGCAAAGGCAGCAAAAGCAGCAAGATGGTCGTCTAACAGCTAACGTGATTGAGCTAACTTAGCACTGTAAATAGGGAGTGGCCTGAAACCACGTGACACTACCCTACCAGTACAGTGGCAATTATTTGCATTTCACGTTGAGCCAAAATTCCAATACCAGAGAACAACGTAGGACTTCTCTTAGTAAGAGTTCCTTACACATTTGTGCCTAAAACAACTGCCATTGTAATGCTGCAAAACAAAACCACCTAAGGACAGCATGCAAGCACAGCATCAATCTGAAGTTGGCTGTATTGTTTTTAATGGACGTTGTAAGATACTTTCGAGTAGCGCTCATGCTGCTGTTTCGTGGCGGTTTAAATATAACCCATATATATTGGTAAAACCATCCTTCACAATGCACAACGTTTTGACCTTGGAAGGTTGAGTGGGCAAAGTGCAAGCTGAGTTAATTACTATAGCGCTAGCCACATTCCCAATTTGACATCACAATGGAAGCTACCCTACCAGTACAGTGGCAATGGTTTGCATTTCCATAGAAAGTTCACGATGAGCCGCAATTTCAATGCCAGAGAACAACTGAGGACATACCTTACACATTTTACATGTGGGAGCAGTTGCATGTTATTTTATAAAACAAATTCACCAAAAAAATTGCAAAACTGAAGACCTATTGTTTCTTTAAAGAGGGAGGGGTATGATGCTAAGGAAGTGATGACATTCCTGTAATGTGAGTACACATCACAACTAGCCTTGTTTGTGGTGCTCCAAAGCGCTGTGAAGATGATGAAAGTCATCACTTTTTCACTAGGCAAAGTTTTTAAAAACACATTACAATAAGAGTTCAGGACAACTTTAAAGGCTTAGTTGGCGTTTGGTGCACCGTGCATAAAAAAGCAAAAATTCCTGAAGCACAAAAAAGAACAGACATTGGCATTCTTCACATCTGATATATAACCATAAAATCTGTTGAAGCAGTGCCCCCACTGTGACAGAGGCAGAAAATGAAAAGCTGTTGAAAAACCTTCACCACACAAAATGCTTGTGCGTAAATAAAAAGGAGGCATGAGAAATGTTTAATGGCAATACATTTGCCCCTTAATTAATTATTTACATATATCAGAGTTGGTGATGAGACGAGGCCTCAATGCCACAGAGGGCACTCGGTAATAAACATCCCTCTTGAGCCCTTTCTGCCGCTATCAAGAAGTGTGTTTGACTCAGGTCTGGTCCGGTTCTTGAGTGGGTGTAAAGGCAGGCTTGCAAGGCAGCACAGAGGTGGGGTGGAGGATTGGGGGTGTTGTGACAGCCCAGAGCAGGCACAGGAGGACTAGGGGGCTCTGCTTTTTGGGACACCATTATTTCTAATCACGCACAGTTCAAACCACAGAACTGCTCCTGAATGCCAGGCGCACTAACTGCGAAAGGGTGAAATGGAAAGTAGCTACATTTATTATTGAAACTTACCTCTGTGTGGAAGCAGGACGCTTCTTCTAAAGTCAATGCGTGCTGATGCCATACTAGCAATGAATGCTGCAGCCTGTCTCTCTTCTTGCCAGAACCATATGTAAAGGGTAGAGCAAGAGAGACAGCCTCCTCCCACCCTGCGCTGCCTCTACACGCACTGCACCAGATGCCCCACATTACGTAGATACTCCTGTATCGCTAAACCAATCCAGATACTACTCCTAGTGTTACAGAAGCGCATGGATTGGCTGGGGCAGGGAATCTAAACACTCATTACTGAGCCCTGGGGCTGTGACTGTGAGTCACACCAGGCTCCAGTATGCAGAGGAAGAGACTTTGAGCTGGCCTCTAATGTGCATGTCGGGCTACCTGGGGAAAGGCAGCCGTCCAACTCGATATGCGCACTTGAGCGACTCTGATGGTGTCTGTCAATACTGTAACCTGCAACCGGCCCAAGGCAAAATATTTCAAATATTTAGGACTTTACAAGCATTTAATTGTGGGGGTAAAAATATGACTGGGGCAATGCCCCGGCACCCTAAGGGAGGCCTGCTTCTGTTGCTCAGCCTGAACTTTGGATTTACCATAGTCTAACGCTAGTCAAGTAACAATTTAGCGCCATTGACTTCTAAGTACTATTTTTGGGATCTAATATTAAAAAATTAATATCTCGAATTCTACTGATTGGATTTTGTCATTTTGGTCTAGTTTAACTCAGATAAATATTCTCTATTTTCTAAACTCATGTGGAGTCCTTTGTGGTGTTTTCACTGTGTTGCTGTAATTCAAGTGTTGCACAAATACTTTACACATTGCCTATTAAGTTAAGCCTGACTGCTCTGTGCCAAGCTACAACAGGGTGAGCACAGGTTAATTTACGTTGTGTATATGGCTTACCCTGACTAGGATTGTGGTTCCTGCTTGGACAGGGTGTATACCCTGCCAACCAGAAGCCTCAAATTCTAACACTATTCAACAAAAATATACATATTCACAGGGAGAGACAAGATTAGGAATATAACTAGAAAGAATTATAAAACCCGTGTCCTCAAAAAATATGTTTCAAATAATTTCTTCTTAAGGAAGAAGGTGGGCAAACTCATAAAGAAACAATATATTGAGCATACTGTTGACAAAAACATTTTCTGAGAAAATAAAACTCTGTAATGCATCATGTCAGAACTGTTTAATTTCGTAACAATTGTGTGCTAAACGTCACATATGAAGGACAGTGTTATGAAGTCTTACATGGCAACATAGTAGCTAAAGAAAAAAAATGAAAGAAAAAATCATATCTAGTGAGGATTTGCAGGATAAAAAAGAAAAGTGATTATGAGTTGCTTGTACTCTATTTGTAATATCAGTGACAAATCCACTCAGAAGCTAATTACATTTCTGATGACATACAAAGGGCCATTACTACATAAATAAATAACACTTTTCCAAAACTTTGATGAATGCCTATTTAGGACTATTACTAACTACCCGGAAATTTTTTAGGTTGTTGGAGAAATCATGTGTGACACCACATTCCACCATATCAAAACGCTGTCCAGACATCATTTAACTGTCAGAAAACCTGGCAGGGCATTACGCTTGGTGAAAACATCATCATTGCAATTAAAAAAATAACTGCATTATGCTCTATTTCACAGTTATCTGTAATCCAGCAGAAGTGAAAAATATTTCAGACTATATCCAATCTAAATAATTTGACATACTCGCTGACAACAATAATTGTCCACACGTTTCCTTTACTGAGAATGAATCAGAAAATCCATTAATGGACATAGCCAATTATCGAATGGATATTCTAGATTTCAAAGAAACAATTTCTGAAATCCCTAATCAGATTTTCATTTGTTGCAGAAGAACACATTACAAAAAGCAAGTCAAAATAAACGTTCTTATTGAAAAAAATGAAAATCTGGATAGATTGGCATGAAAAAATGTAGAAGAAAGATACAATCTCTGAGAATACTATGTAATCTGCAATTACTGCCTTGCAGAACTAGACCATAACTTTATGCCTTCACATGCAATTCATAACAATTTAGAAATGTATCCAATCCCTTCAGAACTACAGCAACTGAAAGCTTTTTAAATCAAAAAGTCATCCTTTTCAAACACTTATTAGAATGCAAGCCAAATCTGGAGCATTCCAGCCACTTAAATTGCAACAATACATAACCACACTTGGAATTGAGCATAAACTAGAGGAACCTTCAGGGGTTTTAGTCGATGGAGTACCAACAAAAAACAAAAAAAATTGCAACAATTAATTAACATATTAAAAGGTCAGAATGCACTGCATTACCTTCAGAAAAGCAACATACATTATGCAGATTTTGACGTAGCAAACTACATATCGTCTATATACTTATCATTTGGAAAACAGGACAATTTGAACAGTTTACTGAAGAAAACGCTGGACAAATATATGAACATTATAGTATAAACCCACTACACTCAAAACACATGATGGTTAATGCTTTAGAATTGTATCAAACGAAGGAAGCTAAAGGAGAGCCTATTAATATATGGGGAAAGTGCTGGAAGCAAGATTGTCATTCACAGATGTTATCCACATTTATTCCCCACTGGAAAAGGTGGACGATATTATTACTGTCCAGTCCTAATTTCTGCATGTAAGTACCGAACTACAAGGTTATATTCAGAAGATACTCGCTTTCAACAAGATATTCCTTATATTTTTACTCTACTATATGAAACCAAACCTTCTGTAACTTCTAATGCTGTTGATGACAATCTAGAATATAGCGTCTTGAAAATTATCTCATGTCAACAAGGGGCTAATGAATATTGGTTCCAAGGACACGGATAGTTGAAATATATGTACAGAAATTTAGGACCACCTACTTGGTTTATAACTTTACGCTGTGCTGTGCACGCAAGGGCCGATTAGTATCAATTTCATCTCAAAGCTAATTATAGCATTCCAGACATTAACTGCAAAACACTCGTAGAAATATTTTCTTTAGATCCTGCCAACGTTTGCAGAAATTGTAACCACTAATTTCAAACCATGTGCCATGCACAGTGTTCTCAGAAATGATTTTCTTACACATGACATGACTCTTGTTAGTAATGCTACCATGTAATATGCTCCAAATTATGTAATATGGAAGGGTATAAGAAGTGGATTGAGAAGGTGAAAGTTATAGTTAATATAGTGTGGCTAGTTGGTTCATAATATTGTGTATGACATGCACAAGTTAAAATACGTTTTAGAGGGGCTCGGAGTGTAAGTGATAACTATAACCTAAGAGTTTTAAAGGTTTGTGCAGTTTAAGCTGGTTTTGTATAGAAATAATAAATAATGTTTTCTAACTATAACTAAGGTTTAACCCTTGTTTTGTTTCTTGAAATATATATGTATATGCTATCAATATACATATATATATATATCAATATAAAATACATACATATACACACACACAAATATATGTATGCATACATTGTATATGTATTTAGCCATGAATAGACAGATGTTTGCGAAAAATCAAAGTTAAAGATTAGTTATGGTTCATTGGGCACAATCCCGATAGAGCCCTCAATTTTGTTATTCAGTTCATACACAATAATTTATGCCCTGCCATCTTTTTCCCTCGGCAGACAGCCTTTTTTAAGACTGGAGTTAGTCAGCACCTTTTGATTTTCCAAAGTATGTATATCTTATTTACTTAGTTAGAGGGCCTTCAGTCAGCCCTCTTCATCCTTTAGTGTCACTCACATTTGGCTTCGGCCCTTTACAGCAGTCCGCAAGGTACAATAGGTCAGCGCATTTCAGCCAGGGGTGTAGGTTCATTGGTGCAGCAGATGCTGTGACAGCAGGGCCCAGAGGCATAAAGGACCCACTGAACCTTGATTAATACTGAATTTTATAATTCAAGCAGAAGCAAAGCGGCCCATCCTAGCACTAGGTTCCATGACACAAAGACTGTGTGCACGTGAACATGCATGCACACGCAAAGCAGTATCATATGAATATGCTTTTAACTCATTCAATCATAGCCTGTTTCTGTAAACTTTCATAAGAGAATAATTCAGAGATATTTACCTTTTCTTGTGCCTTTATGCTAATGCATGAGCAGACATATTTTAATGTTTTTGGAATAAAATGTAAGAAAAACATTAGAAAAAGGTGTTACCAGTCATTGCCTAATCTATTCACAATGCTTGTTTTCCTGTGACATTAGCAAAGTGGTGTACTGACGATGGCGGGTGGCGTGACTTACATTGTGCATTGCGTACCATAATAGTTGATTACATCTGAGTTGCACAAAGTTCAAACACTGAAATTTCACAACGACTATTGACATATTTGACATATTTCATGGAAACTGAATGATAATGACAGCCTTTGCCGTTTAAGATTTTAAATGTATGTTTTATTCTTTTGATTGTGCTTTTATGGTCATTTTTCATGTACCGAATAAAGCTTCATGAATTGAATTGAATTGACAGCCTCTGCAAATGTTCGCTAGTGCCCTTTGTTTAATTAGTAGCCTCTTCATGAAAGCTAAAGCAAAACCAGCCAGATCTTCAAGTGCAATCAGGGCCATTGGTTGAAGGAGAACCTTCAACATCTTCAGACATCACTGAGCGTGGCCATTGTTCAAGGTCTAATTATCAGTTTATTGTGAATGCCATGGAAGCCAGAGAATTGTTAATGCAATCATGGCCCATCACATATTTAATCAATTCAATTGCAATGTCAGGTTTCTTTCTTATGGTGTATTTCTGCCATGGCTGTTTGTGATGTGCCCTGTTCTTGTGCCTGAGTCGAGTTTGAAACTGCCATTCAATGGGTAGTTATCTCAGTTTTGACATCAGATCTGTATAGTCATTCTTAAAAAAATACCTGGAAAGTGGTTTGTTGTGGCTTAGTTTGGTGCAATGCGGGGTATAGGTTAGAATATGTATTTCTTCGCTATTGGTGCTGTTATGTCCTACAAGCACCTCACAGGCAAATTGACTAATTACCATGGTTATTAGCTATTTGGTAGAGCACCACCTTTAAAAAAGGAAAAAGGTGTAGTCTACACACTATTATACCAAATGGACTAACTTGGTCACCAGACAAAAAGACATTCTGAGGGACCAATGCGTGGACTTTTTAGTGATCAAAATTCCTATAAAAGACCGATATTCGATGTATGGTGTACGTACCAGACATGTTCATGGTGACTGTCAATACCAAATGGTACAAGATCAACTGTTGAGGCATTTGTCATAAATTCCCAAACCATGCACCTGATCCTAATGTATTATAGTCTCTGAATTTAGTGGAAATAAATAAAGATTTGCAAGGAGGACAATTCGTGTGGCTCATGCTGAAATTGATACAAGACCAATAGTCGGTATGTAGTTTTACGTATAGAGTCTTGTCTACAGTTTTCAATTCTACAATAGGAGCAAATGTTGGCATAGTTTCATGTACTCCAAGTTAATGTGTCATTAGTTTTTCAAAGTCACATGTTGTATTCTAGCAAATGTGGAAATTAATTAAGAATTAGTGGGGCAAAGCCATGTGTCTTAAATGAGAACAGAGATATAGTCTTTGTATATTACGGAAAGTAAATATATCTGCAAAGGTTTGCTATGTGAACATGAAGTCTCAAGAGGGTTTTTTGTCTCTAGTGAGCAGTGCTCCAGATAATGGTGTGGGAAATACTTAATTTAAATATCATTGAAAGTCACTGAGTTTTGCCGAGAGGTGAAGTGAAGTCTATAAAAAGCCTGCAATAAATTTTAAGAGATCTATAATAGTGCATGATTCAAGTATGTGCATTATCAGCACATTTACTGATTTGTTCAGTGGAGGCAGGGGGGATTTTGGAAGTGAATAGAGCATTTCAGGGACTGACCCGAATCGAATATTTACACTGTCTAAGTCCATCATTTATTCACTTTCCTTCTGATGTAGGCGTAGGTCTCGTTTGCGATCTGGTAAAGACCTTTAATTTGTTTGCTCATAAAGAAGTGAAAACGTTTGTTATGTGCATGGCAGTGCTATAACAAAACTAGGTTTGGGTGGTAAACTCTACAGTGCCAGCAGAGTTGTACCCACTCCACGGAGGCCTGGAGTGTGGCACCCCAGAAAACCTCAGAGAACTGAGAGGTAGCAGTGTTATTCTTGCGCACGACTCCCAACGTTAAGTTGGCGAACATGTGAGAAATATTGATCACTAGGACAAGTCCCAGTTTGATTTCTCAATGCGGGTGGTCGCAGCAGGTCGCTACTGTCTACGTTGAGAATGCTGCTGCTTGAGTAGAAAATCCATCCCCATGGCAGAAAGAAGCAGCGCCCTCTGGCACAGCGCATGGTGACGTTTGCACTGATTTTACAATATCCTAACATATTCTTTTCTGCAATTGTGTAGAGCATTTACAATAAATGCAGGAAAGGAAGAAACAAGGAGGCGGTACTGTTTTTTTAAATTATAAGGAGCAGTCTATATTTGAGAAAATACCATACATAAAATCGTATCAGTACTATTTACATTAAATATGGGTGTAACATATAGAATCTTGTACACAGTAGTGCTCGAGTGAAAAGATGAATGACACAAGTGTCAAGCGAGGTAAAAAAAACAGCGAAAATAGCACAAGGAAATAGTTGCAATACCAAAGGAGTTCGAATGAAATTGTAATTGAAAATTAAAGTCATAAAGTTAGAGTACCATACGTGTGCCAAAAGTTGCCCTGGGAGGTCAACGGCGTTTTGACCTGTGATCAATTCAGGGCATCTTCAAGCCTGAGTTACAAGGAGAATTATCGGTGTTGTGTCTGCGGCAATCAATGGTACTACCAGGGATGCACCCAAGTATGGTATGCAGGAGATCCAGATGGATGAATGAAGAGGGCGGCATTACCGAACTGGTGTGCCAAGGGATTTCGAATTGTGGCAATATGGGCCCGGCTTGAAGGTTCTGGCATCCAGGATCCTTGTGGTGCTGGAACAAGGCGGGGATAGGCGGCGTGTACAAACCGAGGCCTCAGTCAAGATAAGGACATCCTAGCTGGGGGACTATGGATGAACAACGTCACTTTCTCCCTGCCTTTTCATGGCGGGTTAACCACCATGAGGCGGCCAGCCGAAAGGGACGTTGTAATCCCTACGGCGGTGCCTGAGCAGGCACCAACACTATTGTAGGGATTGCAGTCTCTCCGACGGTCCGGCAGGTTCCTTGAGGCCATCGGATGCGTGGCGGTCGGTCTCTCTGCCATCCGTCCACCTCCCGCTATCGTAATGCCGCGGGCAGTCCTACAGGGTCCAGTGGCGGTAGGAATGCCATGGAGGGCCTAACAGTGGCAATCCACAGCCATTGTAATCAGGCCCTTAGTTCTGTTGGGGTCCCATTTATAAGTAAATTTGTCCACAAGTGATGTGCCTAGTATGAGTTTTATCAATAGGGTGCGAGCTAATGGTGATACGAAAGCATCCATATATGTTTCAAGTGATGGTGTGACTTTAAAGGACACAAATTTGTCAGTCTGTCCTCGTGACTATGCATTAAGATAGTATTGATGAGTGGTGTAGGCCCAAACATTTTCTTTGAGAACTGCCTGTGAGTTATTATTGATTTGGGATGGATTGGGCCAGTACAAAACCAAGTCTAAGATGCCCAGTTGGTGTTTAATGTAACTGAACTAATTCACAGACCGGTGTATGTCTCCCGGGACCTTGTTCAGGCCGGATGCCTTACCACGGTGGAGAGAGCAAATGACTCATAGCATCACATCCGAGGAGAATGGGGAGAGTTTGTCATCAATTGTACTATCCTGATCATGTGGAACTTTTTTATGTTCAACAGTGAGAGAGGGCTTATGGGGGATTGCAGCATACATTTCCGTAAAATGTTCCACCCATTGCTGGGGATGAACGGCATACTCAATTGGACTTGGGGTTTTTAAATCACCTTGTGAAAAAATATGCCTGAAGGATTTGATTAGGGCTAACCAGGTGGAATCAATCCATTCCTGCTTGAACAATGCAGTGATTGTTTTATAGTTTACACAATGTTGCCTGATTGATTCTCGGTCCATCTGTTTGATCACCCTAATTAAATGCTCCTTTGACTTATGGCACTTACTCGAGTACCAAAATGTGGAATCATTTGCTCTTCCCTCTGGCCTTCATTCTGTTGGTACATAATGAATACAGAGCATTAAAAAGATCATTATGCAACTTGCCCAGGGGTATCTTGTTTGGTGAGGTAGTTTCAAATGTGTCTAAGATACTATTGAATGCAGTATATATTTGCAAAAGTAAATCTGTATTGAAACTCATTGTAGACCTTTTGGCGACTTTTCTATTATTTTATAATGTTGGGGTCATTTCAGATCATGAAACTATAGTTGCAATAGACTGAAACAAATTACCATTCATTATCAATTTGAGAGCATTATGGTTGCTCAGGATTACAAAATCAAGCGCAAGGTGTAAAGGTAAATTTCAAGTAGAACATAATTGATTCTGGGCTGGCTATTGCCCCTGACAAAGGCTGGAATGAGGAGCTTATCTAACCTAAATCTGGCATTATAGGTGCGCAAGCCAATGGTCATGGTAAGGGACAATCATTGAAGTGCCATTGATGACCAAGTGTTATGAGTTTTGGCCTCCAATTTCTGAATGCCCCTTGCTGCAACTTCACCCTCAATAATGGCTGTTAACCCTTCCAGGGGCCCGTAGGTGGTGTTAAAGTCACTGTGAGTACAACAGGGAATTTGTCTAAGCTCTCAGAGAGATGGTGGGTCAACAATTTTAATATCTGTGAATCTTTATTCCTGAATGGAGAGCGGTTGTAGATGTTTAAACTTTAACCCTACGCCCATTCTGCCCACTAATACATGAACATAAGATCTCATTACTATTATTATTTAATGTTTTTACAGTGATACCTGGCAGGTGTTTAACCCAAATCAGTAGCCCGCCCGTCTGCTTTGGATGAAACTGCATCTGCACTGTGGTTCATGCATCCTTGCTTAAAGATGTTTTCCAGAGCCCATGTTTCTTCTAGTATAACTATGTCAAATCCATTGATAAAGATGTCTCACTCGGGGTCTGTAAGTTTCCCTCGTATGCCAGCTACATTCCAGGACAGCAGTTCGAATGGTATAGTACTACTATCTTCTACAGTTTCAAAAGTGAGTTTATTTAAGAATAATAATTAATCAACAGTAGTTCGTACATACAATCAATGGATGAAAATAAAGGATATTGATAGTGCAAGATTATATTGAATATGAAAAGAGAAGCACATTGAAAGATAAACAAAACCATAGGCAAGAAAAGGCTGGTTCATGTTAAAGAACATATAGGATAAAAAGAAAACAGTAGTGTAATTTCAGTATATAATCATGTAATAGTAATAAAAGGGTATATAACGCCTGATAATACATAATAAAGGATGTCAAGGAGTCTTAGTAACTTCTTGTAATGAGGGGAGAGGAGTAGAGGATCTTTTCACACTATTATCTAAAAATTGTATGATAGGGGACCATAGATGTAATCGTTTTGTAGTGAGTGAAATCGGATGGACAAGAATTGTGTCTAATCTGTGATTGTGGCAAATAGCATACCACCAGGCAAGGTAGGACAGCTTGGAGGCATCCTTCCAATTCTTAGTTATCTGTTGAAAGGCAACTACTAATAGTAAAACAAGGATTCGGAGTTGTGAATGGTTCTCTTGCCAGTCAGGGGATAAACTACCTAAGAATATATTAGTAAGGGACAAGGGCACTGTGGTATTAAAGATGATATTAATTTGAGACCAAACCTGCTCCCAAAACTTGAAGACAGATGGGCATGTAAATAGCATGTGTTTTAAGTCAGCATTGCCATAAGAGCAAGTCCAACATGTACTAGTAGTAACAACGTGTATCTTATGTAAGTGTGCAGGTGTAAAAAGCAATCTGTTATAGATAAAAAAAATTGTTTGGGTGGTGTTTGCCGCTCTAGAGGCTTTCCTTATTTTTAGCCATAAAGAAATGGGCCTGTTGACTTCCAAATCAATCTCCCAAGAAAGTTCTGTTTTAGATTTGTCTCTAGTTGTAAGAGGTTGTGTTAAACAAGAATAAATTGTAGAGGCCTTAGGATTTTTACATAGGAGACTGTTCCAATAGTTATTAGATAAGGAGGATGGTGAGGAGGGAGAATGTGATAACTTAACATATGAGGCAGAGATAGCATTTTGCAAGGCGAAAAATGTGTGCTTAAAAGAAGTCGGTAAATGGTATAGGTCTTGTGCTTGCGAGAATTGAAGAGGTGAATCTTGATCAAACATTTGATGTATCCAGATTAAACCTTTGTTTCTCCATACCTTCCAGTAAATAGGTTTAATTTTCATTGGTATAAGTTTGTTATGCCAAATGGTGGAGTGAAGAAAAGTTTCAAGATCATGTGGGGTCAGAGAAAGAGTGGTTTGTAATAATTTACATGAATGTTTAATTACTGGTGTGCAATTTATATGCGGTTTGCAAGTAAAATAAAGATATTCTTGAAATGAAAAAGGTTTTAAAAATGAAGCTTCAAGGTCAACCCATAGGGGCTTGTTGGATAAATGGAGAGAAGTCCAATGTGAAAGCTGTTTCAGTTGAAAAGCTTTATGATAGCTAAGAAAGTGGGGGAAATTAACCCCCACTTCTGATTTTGGACGTGTTAATTTTTATATTGCCATTCTTGGTATTTTGTTGTTCCATAAAAATGCTATCAATATAGAGTTAATCTTGTGAAAATATTTAGCTGGTATAGATAGTGGTATGTTGGAGAGAATATAAAGAATTATGTCGGTTAGCATCATCTTGATGGTGTCTAATCGACCCCACCAAGAGAGATGAAGCGGATGCCACCTTGGAGTGAGCGATTGCAATTTATCTATACATTTATCTAAGTTGAAAGAAATGGATGTGGCTATGGATGGAGAAAACCAAAGTCCTAAATATTTTATATGTTTGGAATTCCAAGTGAACTTGAAAATCTGAAAATCGTCTTTAAAAGTATATTTGGTTAAAGGCAGGATCTCGCATTTGTCCGTATTTAATTTATAACCCGGTACTAGACCATAAGCTTCAACCTCCTGCAAGAAAGCAGGGAGTGAGGATTGTGGTTGAGATAGGAAAACTAATATATCGTCCGCGTAGGCAGCAAGTTTAATATGTTGGGTATCAGATTTAAAACCCGTAATGGAATGATTTTGTCGAATTCGAGAAAGAAAAGGTTCTAATGCTAAATTAAAAAGAAAAGGGGATAAAGGACAGCCTTGTCAATCCCCCCTATGCAAAGAGAAATAAGAGGATACAAGACCATTAGCAGAAATTTCTGCTTTGGGTTCTGAGTAGAGCAAAGCGATCAAGGAAGTAATTGTTTGATAAACCAAACCATTCAAGGGCATGGAAAATAAAAGGCCATGAGACTCTATCTAAGGCTTTCTCAGCATCCAGGGCAATTGCAGCCAATAAATCTGAATGGTGAGAAATCTTAGATAAAATATTAAAGAATAATCTAGTATTATCTGTAATGTTACGATTTTTGACAAAACCTGATTGCTCCTTGCCGAGTAACATGGGAAGATGTGGTTCTAAACGTAAGGCCAAAGCTTTTGAGAACATGTTATAGTCCACATTGACCAACAAAATGGGTCTATAATTTTTGCAATATCTAGAGTCCTTACCTTCTTTTGGTATCAAAGAGATCAGTGCCTCTAAGAATGAACCTGATGAATTATGGGAAGACGCAAAAGAAGAGATAAGAAGGTGTAATTTCGGGACCAGGACTTCAGCAAAGTGTGAGAAAAATTCAACTGTGAATCCATCAGGACCCGGAGCCTTATCTTTCTTTAAAATCTTGAGTGCAGCTAATAATTCGTCTTGTGTAACATCGGACTCCAAAATATCAAGGTTAGAGAAAGGGAGATCACATTTCTGGATATTAGAAAAATAATGAGAGATAATGTTGTCTGGGGGAATAATTTCTGGTGTGTAAAGAGATTCATAAAAGTGTACAAATTCCTGAAGGATTTCGGGGTCCTTATATTTTGGTGTTTGATTATCATCTATAATAGAATCAATGTGAAGCCTATTTTATTTGATCTTAAGATAGTTGGCTAGTAATTTGCCTGATTTATTCTGACCTCTGTAAAATTTCGCGCTAGTCTTTAATAAAAATAAGGAGGCACTCTCAGTGGAAGATCTATTAAAAGCTAATTTTGCATTTATGAGATCTTGTAAGCTGGCTTTTGTGTAGAAGGCATGTTCTAAGGTTTTAATTTTAGTAAGAAGTGTGTATGAATTATTTTAAAAGATCTACATTTATTTGACGAGTATCTAATGATAAAATCTCGGGCGGTAGCTTTAAAAGCGTCCCAGATTGAACAAAAGGGGAGAGCGTCAGTTTGATTGATTTGGAAGTATTTGTGGATAAAGGTAGTGAAAGAAGTAATAAAATTGGGATCAAGAAGTAGGGAGATATTAAAATGCCATCTCTTGGAGGAACGGGATTGTTGAAGAATATCCAGTTGAATCATAACAGGAGCATGATCAGAAATGAGAATGGGACCTATGAGGAAATATGAATTTTTATGATCAATTGTGTCCCCTATCTTAGACCCCAACGGCTCCATGTACGTGCTACAAGTACATGTATGTTCCCTCCACTTCCAGCTATGAAGACGCAAATACATTTGTGTCCAACGTTAACATGTCCTCTTTCAGATCCACCATGAATGGGTCGAATATTCCGTTCCTAAGTATGCCTTGCCACCGTCTTTATATGGTGCACCTTTCACGTTTTTCAGCTCTGGCAAGTTAGGCCCTGAATTCTGCCATCGAGCCTTTTCCTGCCTTCTGCCTCTGAACGCTCCAGCCTGGATCTGCATCTGTATCCATGACCTTTGTCTTACTCCCTGCGCGGCTAACGGTGCCCGGCTCGGCCTGTTGCCTGCCAAGACTGTATTTAGCCTTCAAGTTATCTGCTCCGCTCCTCGAAAAATACATTCCTGTCTAGTAGTTTAGGTAAACACCCTTCCAGCTGCAGAGCAAAGGGCCCGGCCTTACTGTCTCCGTGCAAGTAATTCATGGCTCCTGTTACCATGGTAGGCCCATGCCCCCTCGCATCTCATGTAGACACGTAGACGCTTATACATGCACTAGCAGTCAGTATAGGATAGCCTCTGCCCGAGAGACCTTTCCTTCCAGATAATATAGTTCTTTAAACACAAGATATTAGATATGATTTGGGATTAGGTTGTTCTGACATCCCAGACTTCTGTCTCCTCATGTAGGGCTAAATGTCAAGTCCCCTTCACCCTCCAGTTACACGTCAATCACACGTCATGCCGCTGCACGCGCATCTCTGCCATGTATTTCTGCTGACATTGCAGGATTCTCTTATGGATCCACCCACCTGTGACATCCTCATAATGACGTTTCTAGTACACGCCCTTATGCACGCCTATTTGTAACGCCTTTTTCATTACGTATGTGTATTCTTATCTCTCCTCTCAACTGTTACGCCTTCTGCATCTGCCTTTACTGTAATGCATTGACTATATATATGATAACCTGTCAATAAAATATGCGCTATCCCTTCCCGAACCTTCGTGGTGACGGAAGCCGATTGCCTGGTTCGAACCAATTCCTTTGTAAGGAATAAAACCCCTTTTAAAACCTCAAATATCACGGATTCTGCCTCTTATTTTATTCTGAGTTATCCTTATTGAACTTTACCGCATAAATACCACACCTATATCAGCTGAAAGCAATGATTTGGAAATGTTACGTGTGATAAAAATATGGTCAATTCTGGATTGTGTTTGATGAGGTGGAGAGTAGAAGGAATATTCTCTCAAATCTGGGTTGCAGAGTATCCAAGCATCTACCAAATTTCTCTGTTCAATAGTACGTAGAAAAGCTTTGTGGGGTTTATTTGGGATGAAGGAAACCTTTGAATTTCTGTCAAGGAAAGGATCAGTTACTTGGTTACAATCACATGCAAAGATGAGATTTTCTGCGGGATTTTGTAGGAGTATCTGGGGTATGCGAGTCCAAAATGAGACGTCACCAGTGGTAGGGGTATATATATTTAAAAGGGATATGGGAGGTTTCCCTATCAAAAGATTGGTGAGCACCCTTCTACCCTCATTGTCCGATTCCTGTGAAACGAGTTTAACATTTAGTGCTTTATGACATAAGGTTATGACACCATTTCGTATACCGTCCCCCGGTGAGAAAAAGATTCCACCTACCCAGTTCTCTTTAAGCTTTAGTGATTCGCTTTCAGTGTGGTGGGTCTCCTGTATCAAAGCTATGTTGACATCTAATTTGGAAAAGTGGGAAAGAACTCGTTGTCGTTTGATAGGAGAATTTAAGCCTCCGACATTGCAGGTGTCAATTTTTAGAAACATAGAAAAATCAGATAGAATGAGGTTTCAGGTTAACCAAACAAAATATGAACAGCTTCATATATAAAACATCTATTAAATATAATAAACAATCAATAAATATATAAATAGCAAGTAAAATGTACAATAGATATATGAATATGCATTTTATAAGCCAATAGAAGAAATGTCAAGGTGACTACGTAAACAGGAATAGTAACAGCCAGTAAAACCAATCGAACATCCTTTATATTAAGTACGAAGATATGAAATAACAAAACGATATAAATTGAAGTGAAAAGAAAGAGGAGAAAAGGAAGAGAAAAATGATGAAAGAAGATAAGATATATAGTTAGGGAGAAGAAACAAGAGAGTTGCATAGGAGAGACAACATAAAATAAAAATCAATAGAAAGAGAAAGACTGTACCTACAAAAAAATCCAAAACATGTAAGAAGGGGGGGGGGGGGAGGAGGCCACATGGAAGGATGACACGTCCAGACTCTGCAGGGTCAGGTAGAGAGATTCCAAGAGGAGACGACAAAATAGACGGATACATCAAACAAATGGGAATGGGAACCTGTAGAAGAAAATATATGTTAATAATCATCAAAAAAACATTGTTTAACAAGAGCAATCAGTAAATCCTAAAAATAGAAGTCAAAGATACTTAACCTGAACAAAGAGAAAAAAAAACAACAAAGGTTTAGATTCGTCAAAGCAAGTGAACGAGTATAATATGCTAATGCGTAAACTAAGACTTTATATTAAACATCTAAAGCCAAGAAAAAAGGGGTATTTTCAATCAGCGAAACTGGGACAAAGTCATTTGAAGCGTGTGCTGGGGATTTCCATTTTTCCGTGCAGTGCACATTAAGAAAACTTCGTAGCTTCACCGGATCTTCGTACGTAACAGTATTGTTATTGAAGGTGACTTTGAAGAGACATGGGTGAAATAAGCCAAAGCGAGCACCAATTGATCGAAGGGCGGGTCTCAAAGCTAAGAAATCTTTACGTCTGTCAGCTGTGGATTTCGCATAATCTTGTGAGAAGAAGAGCTGAGTTCCTGAAGAGGAGATGCTCTTAATGGATCTGACGCTGATAACACCTTGAGGAGATCTGTATACTCAAGGAAGTATAATATAATTCCTCTTGGTTTACTCATACTTGAAGAGGATGAATGTTGTGGACCTAATTGGTGCGCACGTTGAATGTTGAGAGAGGTATCCTCAGGTAGGTGCAAGACTGTTGGCAAGAATGACTTGAAGAAAGTAATAGGGTCAACCTTCAGAACCCTCCGGTAGACCATAAATACGAAGGTTGTTTTGTCGGTTCCTATTTTCAAGGTTTTCAACTTGTTTCTGTAAGGAAATGATCTGTGAATGGAGATTCTCAACCTTGGCTATGGATGGACCCATGGCTTCCACATTATGTTCTACGTTGGAAATTTGTTCTTCCATCTTTGACCAATTTTCCATCAAGATTTGCAATTTGGAATTTATTTCTTCAACGAAGGGGCGTAAAGCTCCAATCTCTTCTAAAAGCAGATCCATGGATACAGAAGAGGCTTGTTTTGGAAGGGAAGGAGGATCCTTTTTCAGTCTTTTGGATGTCACTTTATTAGCTGTACTCATGGAGGGTGCAAAGGATGAAGGAGCTGATTTAGGCGTTGGGGTCGCAGATTCTTCCATTTGAATGAAAGGAGTGTGCAGCTTTGAACGAATAATGGAAGTGCGGTTGGTATAGGCTAACACCGGTTTTGCTTTCTTCAGTCTGCCCATACAGCACTATGACAAATATGAATGCTTTAAAAATTGCGCAGAATTTCAAAAAACCACCTTATTTGAGCAATATCAGCCTTGTTGAAAGTGATAAAACCAGTCTAGTGATAATAATGGAATATTTGTTCAGAACTAGGATTATGGTTCATAGAGAGAAGTCATAAAAGTCACAAACAGTTCAGAAGTTTGGGCAAAAAAAAATCCTGTGGAGAAATACTGTTCGGCGGTGTATTAAGCAAATGTTCCTCAGAAAACAAAGAAAGAGGTGACTAAAACCTCAAATATCCATAAATGACAAGTATGCGGGAGTAAATGCCCCTCAGGAAGTGAAAGGTGGTGTTATAAACCAGTAGTTGAGCATTAAGCAAATGCACAGTGAATTGAAAAGTTAGTCAGAAATAATTTGAGGAAAGAGGAAAAATCAGCATTATATATTGCTTTTATATTACTCACAAAAAACTGCATCATGCAGGCATTGAGTAAGATATACCGCTTCTGAAAACAAGCGTGTGCTAAATTGTTTAGGTATCGGCATTTTCCTCATCACACTGACAGAATACAAAATGGCGGCCGCCGTTCCCGTTCCGGGAAGATTTATAAAGAGTATTCGTCAGAGACCTTGTAATTGCTTCAAATGCTTACAACCCCAGCATCTCTGGAGGTTCCGACTGCTTTCCCTTCAATTTGTGGAAATTCCGTTGCAGTTTAGATGGGAAAAACCTCCCGGTTTCTCCTCAGTTGCTGAGCGGGTCATGGAGACGCCACCATCTTCGTCGGGTGCTAACCACGCCCCCAGTACTACTATCTTCTAGTCGGGTAGTGCGTGCTGTAACTTGATCAATACTTGACAATACAGAGTCTCTTTGGTTTAAATCAGTAGTGGTTGAATGAACAGGCATATCTGATGTTTGGGGCTCCCGTGGCATGGCAGACTTAACTGATTGGCTCAGAATATACTTATGTAAAGATCTAGAGTTCCACAAGATGATGCTAGCGAATGGACAGTTGAATATGGACTCAGGGGGATAAATGAACTAGTTGAGCAGGCAGGAAGTGGCCCTTCTTTCAGTCAGTCTACTTCATTCAAGCCATATTTCTTGGATCGGTTAGAGTCAATTACGTTTGTTGTTGCTGGCAAATCCTCTCTCCTTTGCACACATGAGTCTTGTAACTGCAGGTGGCGCAGAGGGAACAAACAAGGTGTGCCACTGAGTTGAAAGTCTGGGTTACACCTGCAGGTGGATAGGATCACACACTAGGGGCCAATATAGGCATTGGCTGATGAGAAATCTGTCATCGTTAGCTTGATTTTATTTCAGTTCTCCATAGGGTTAGGTAGGCGTTGGGCAAAAACAATGTACGTTTGACAGGCACTGTTTTTGGGGGTCTAATCCAGTGGGTCATCTTGTTCACCAAGGAGTCTGTTGGCTCCTTTTGATCAGGCTTAAGTCTCGGGACATTGGTCATAAATAGTGAGGGATGATTGCTTTGCCAGAGTGTAGATAGGGGCTTTTAATTTACAGCCTGAAAGGAAGTGTACCAGTTCCTGAGGGATGGTTAATTGGAAAAGTAAGGGGAGTTATTTGCTGCTGCCGATTGATTAAATGGCTCATGGGCGTGGGGCGGAGCTAAATAAATCCCTTGCCTAGACACCTATCCTTGGGTGGTGACTTGCTGTGTAAAGGGATGCAGCCCTTCTCCTATACCTTGTTAGTTAGTATGTTGGTTAGATCTTGTGCTATGGACAGGTGCAACTGTGACTTATGGAAATTTGGGTGGGATAGAAAGTAGTTGTACCCTGTGATTTTTTACCCCCACTATCGGGGGGCTTGGCTGGCAGTGCTGGCAACATTGCTGCATCGCACACATTCCTGATAGATGATACTTTCAAAAGGTTTGCATTCAGCTCAGAGAGATTTAATACTCTTTGGTTTGTTTGTTTCAGGGTCAGCCAGTGGGGTAAAGAGATTAGTGCATATGATATTAGAGATTAGGACTGGTTGGTTTTCTGTCAATTCCAACCAAAGTGGTTGGTCATTGATGGCACTTGGCTGGGTTGGGGAAGGGGTTGCTAAATGAACAATCCCTGCCCCATTAGGATCTGCCAGTTGTGGAGTGGGGCTAATGATAGTACCGCTAATCTTGCTCTCTTTGTTTTTTTAGAAAGTCAGCTATTGAAGATTTTGCGCCCTTTCCCTCCACTTACACATTCCCTCTGGTTGGCGGCTCCTCAACCCCCTCAATTAGATTGTCAATATCATCCAAAGTACAGTTTTCTGCAGCGTGCTTATGGCAGATTTAAGCTTCTTTCCTGAGCCCCTGATGGGCTCTGTGGCCTTCATTTTCCCCATTTAAGCACTTGATCTACTCACAAAATGTACGGGACCATCTCCCCTGAATGTGAACACGTGCTTGATCACAAAAGAGACAACCGGGGGAGTGAGGGTCGGGGTGGCCCTACACTGCCTCTTATTTTGCTGAGGCCTGGGCTTGTCTTGCACCGCAGGAGAAGGGTCGGGTGTTGCAAGCACTTGAGGGCCTCCTATTGCTGATGATTATGGAGCTTGCTGTTCCTTGGTATGGCGTTCTGTTATCCCGTACGGTGGGAGAAGAGTTGGCGCTTTCAAATGCTTGGGGGCTCTTCCTCAGACCCTCAGGCAGTGCGCCTCCTGGCACTGATGATTATGGGGCTTGCAGTGCCCTGGTGCGGCTTTCTGTTATCCCACACCACAGGAGAAGATTTTATGCTTTCAGGTGCGTATGGGCTCTGTTAGAACTGGGGGGTCTCTAGTTGGCAGAGGTAGGTACCTTTGACCAAATAGGGACCCTTGCTTCGATGTCAGGGAAAGGGGATTACACTACTGGATAACCCCTGCTCACACCCTTGGTAGCTTGGCACGAGCAGACAGGCTTATCTCAGAGGCAGTGTGTTAAGCATTTGTGAACACATACAGTAATACAGTGAAAACACTACAGATGGACACCACACAGGTTTTATAAAAATAAGTATTCTTTATATAGACTTAACACAAGACCACAAATGACAAAAATCCACAACACTGTACTCAAAATTGACTTAAAAGATGGTAGAATTAACTTAGTTCAAGTTGATGGTAAATGCGACACAGTTCTCACAAAAGTACCTGGATGCGTGACGCAAAATAAACAAAAGGCTTGCAGCGTTGGAGATGCGTCAGTTCCTTGGTTCAGGGGAGACGATGTGTCGCGCCTCAATGCTTGCGCAGAGTAGGGGATGCGACTTGATCCTTACCGGAGAGGAGGTGATGCATAGATTCTCGTGCTGCAGCCCGGTTGCGATGCGGCAAGATGACGCCTCAATGCGATGTGACAATCCGGTGCGATAAGATGGCACGCTTGATGTGACGATGTTGAGACGATGCGGCACACCCTGGCATCCTTGCGGCGACTCTGTACTTTGGAGCCGCAACAGGCCCTGCGACACGCATTTCTCCGCTGATGCAACGGCGACCCTTACGGTTGCGATGCGCTTCTCCGGTGATGCAACAGCAGACAGCTGCGACAAAGGCACGCTTCTGGGAGATGTGGCGGCGGCACGCTTCTCCGGCGATGTGATGACTACAGCTGTGGCGGCGACAAGCTTCTTCTCGTTGCGTTACGCTTCCAGCTCCCAGCGACACACAGGCTTCTGCAGATAGAATTCCCAGAAAGAAAATTCAGAGGGGAGCTGGTGGTGAAGTCTGTTGTCCCTGAGACTTCAGCAGGAGGCAAGCACAAGTTCAAGCCCTTTTAGAAATATTCTGGAAGATGATGAAAGTTCTGTAAAAGTTCCTTCTCCTCTCCTTGACAATGAAGACACCACTGCAGGCCAACCCAACAACACAGCACACTCGCAGGGGGGCAGTCCAACTACTCCAGCTTCCTTTGGTTCTTCTCCTTGGCAGAGGTTTCTTCTTGTTGTTCCAGAAGTGATCTAAAGTCTTGGGGTCTGGGTCCCCATATTTATTCTACTTTTCTCTTTGTTCTCTGAAGGCACAGAGGCCTTTGCCCAGTCCAAACCAGTTCTGGTCAGTCCTGGAGCACTTTGTTGACAAGACTCCTTCTTTCCTTTCACAGTGCAGGCCAGGGACATCAGATGCACCACATGAGGTGGAGCCAGCATTGTGGAGGAAAGGCACAGCCCTATTCAGGTCCCAGATGCAGCTCCTCCCACCCATCTACATGCAGATCTCTCTATTCACCTCTGTGCTGACTCACTCTTTCTCCTGGAATCCCCCAGCCCCTGTCACTCACAGAACCAGACACACAATACACAACCCAGCAGAGGCAGGCTTGGAGAGCTAGGCAAGAAAATACCTACTTTCTAAAAGTGGTATTTTCAAACACAGAATGTTAAAACCAACTTCACTAAAAGATGTATTTTATCATTCTGAGTTTAGGCATACTAAACTTGAATTTCTACCTAGTTCCCTGAGTCAGTTATGATTATAAAATGTAATAATCAAACTGCCAATTCAGGCCAATGGGGAACAGATAGCCTTGCAATAGTGAAAAACGAAAATGGCTGTAATTCACTATTAGGACATGCCACACACACCAGGGCATGTCCTATCTTATACTTACAATGCACCCTGCCCTTGGGTCTACCTTAGGGGTGTCTGATATGAAGATAAGGGAAGGTTTAGGGACTGGCAAGTGGGTGCACTGGTCAAGTCAACATGGCAGTCACAGACTGCACACAGGCCCTGCAGTGGCAGACCTGAGACACACTTTACAAGCTGCTTCTGTGGGTGGCACAACCAGTGCTGCAAACCCACCAGCAGCATTTGATTTACAGGCCCTGGGCACACCTGGTGCACTATACTAGGGTCTGACAAGTAAATCAAATAACCAAACATGGAGTCACTAATTAGTACATCAATTTACACAAGAGAGCATATGCACTTTAGCACTTTTTTGTGCCCAGAGTCATAAAACCAACAAAAACAGGTGAGAGAAAATATAGGAGGAAGGTAATAAGTTCAGGGATGACCCTGCAAAAAGGGCAGGAGTCCAACAGGCTCCTCCCCCAGACCCTAAGGCAGTGCTCCTCCAGGCACTGATTATTATGGGGCTTGCAGTCATCTGGTTCTGTACTGTTTATATAAATGGAATTCCGTGGGGTACAACACCGCAAGTTCTGCCCACACCTAAACATAACCCAAGGGGATGGTATAATGAAGGAGCCCCCGCAACATCTGCCTAATATGCGGTCCCCCAATTCTTGCATTCATAAATCCTCATGGTTTGAACTGTCCCACAGGTTACACAGACCCACAACCTCTAGGTTTAAAGTAGAGAGATAATCTTCATATGGAACGGAAGTTACAAGCTCACATCTGACGCTAGCAGTCTGAATTCACAATCTTACTCACTTCTTAGAGATATCTTTTTATTACTCTTCCCTTTCATATATTCCTGTTTCTAAAAGTCTAACCAACCTCTAGTGCTCTACGTGTAATGCACATTGTGCAATACACATTTCTGTTGCCCCTGTACCGGCATTGTGAAAGGATAAGTTATGGTGGCTGCTGTTACATCCACTAGCATAAGCAAAACAATAGAGTAATAATGTATAGACTATATGCCTGAGTCTTTTGTGGACTGGCACAACTATGTATTGGCAACATGTCAGTATTACCATATGTCTATGGTTCGCATGTTGGATTCCTGAACTGTGCTCAGCAAAACAATGCCTTAAACTATAAATGCTTGGACTTCAAACTAATTTGTAAGACTTCAACAGGAACACTGTAAGCACCGTTAGCAAATTGTATTTTTGCAGCTAGCATCACACTACCTATATCAAAAACACTGTATTTGTAGCCTTCAACTATGGCACTCGGCTGCAACTTTCAGAGAGGGTCAGTCTGAGTGCACTGCAATTGGGAACAATATTTGGAGATGCCTCGAAGGCTAGTGGACTTTTCTTTCTCTTATGGATGGCAGTTTTGTAGATCTGTTAGAGGTCCACTTTCTCGAAATGAGGTGATGGCCAAAGATAGTAAGTCTCCAAAAGCAAATGTATTTAATTGTGTCTATCCTACTTCCAGAAACACACTGCCCCTATGGGGGATTTCGACAGACTATAAAGAGGGAAAATTAAATAAATAATCACTTTTTCCTCATCATCGTCCGTCAAAATCCCTCCCCCACAGGGCTCCACCACCCCACCCCTCTTAAATACACGGGCCATGGCTGGTCATACTGCCAAAACATTTTCCAACCATTCGATAAAAGAGTAGGCACCAATCATTTTATTATAACATAAAACACATCCTTGTGCCTTACAAAAGAAAATTGGTTATACTTGTCACAGAAAACATGGCAATCATATTGTGCGAGAAACAAATATATCTATTGTCCTGTGCTACATTATATTGGGAGTATCAATGCCTTCAATAGGACACAACGCACATAATTACTTGCACTACTGAGTTGCTGGGCTCCTGGATCATGCTTGGCTTTATGTAGGCCATTTCTGGCTCCTAGTTCCAACCCCCGTTCCCACAGAATGACATGGCCTACTTCACACTATGGGACACATTTACTAGAAAATAATGCAATCCAATGTAGCAACTAACGTTGCTATGTTGTGTTGCCTTAGGAGGAGAGAGGAGTGGAAAGTCATATCCATAGCCATATATGGAGCTGCTGCTCTCTTCCCCAGACTGTGTGCATGACCAGGGTGCCTAGAGTCATGCATGATGTCCAGCATAGATTTTAAATTGGAAAGGTACCCTTCCAGACAAACTTGTAAACTTTCACACCTTGGATGTATCCTGTACAGTGCAGCACACATACATTGTGTGAAAAGTTAGGAGAAATTGAAATATGTTTTGTACTTAGCACCTGCTTCATAGAGGCATTATTATTTTATGCAAAGCCCTAACTAATAGTTTTGGTAGCTAGCGCTTGACATCTCAAACCATTGGAAATAGTGTGTGAATGCCCATGTACTACCCGTGGCACACCCCATTGACGCAAGTTGCTAGATGCATTACTTTAAGGGCTATTTCCAGTGTGATAAAAAATGTGTATGCTGGAAAGCAGGTTTGCGCCACTTCACACTAGCCTTGATATGTCTGCCCTGGTTACCTAGAACAATCCCCATTATTTCCTTGCCCCAGAACCACCATTATTGGGTGTCCTGGTAATTTCTGGGGTGTAGACATAATGAGGATTACAGGTCTTTAGAGAATAAAACGCAGGAACCTGTGTTTCCGTGCTGATTCCTGCACGTTGTCCCACTGAGTTCCTGCTTTTAGTAGTTGAAATCTTCATGTGAAACACCACGGCTTTTAATTCTGATGGCTCCAGTACCTCCAGGAAACAGACTACTTGTGATCAAGGCCTACTGGTATTGAAAATGCAGGACTTAATTTCACCCATCTCCCCTGCGACATAGCAAGGATATCTTTGGCCATAATGTGAGCTAGGAAAAGACCTTCCCACATTTTATTTTTATGCAGTAAGAAGCATCCATTATTGTAGTGTTGTGTGTCCCTCACTTCCTAGCCCCATTGCCACTGAATCTGCTGCACAAATAATAGACACACCATGCTCTCCCACCTCCATGTGTCTGCCTCCTACCGCTGGATGTCTTTCTCTCTTTTCGAGTATCACCTGTCACCTGGGACTTTGTAACCCATTTAGCTTTTTCTCTTGCTCTCTCTTTCTGTTGTCTCTTTCTCACCTGTCTCTTTACAACGTGCCTGTCTGAAGTGGCCTTGTCCCCAGGCATTATATATTCTCCTGTGGGTCTCTTGGGTTTACCTCTCCGCTCTCTTGCATCTTTCTTTCTCTACTCATCGACTCACTTTCACACAGTGATACTGGAACAATTTTCATCTATGTTACATCACTGAAGTCATAGGAATTGTGAACAATCAATCATCACACAAAGAACAAGCATAGCGAATGAGCCACGCCCATTTAGCAGGAGACTGGTAAGGGTGTGGAACATAGTCTGTTGTGCACTTTGGATCACAGTGTCACAAATATGTTTGCTAAAGCCAGGTGTGGAATTGCACTTTCATTTACAGACAGCTCACTTTCCATTCAAATGACCACAAATAATGTTTGGAAATCCAGCTTCCGCGAACATTTAGCGTTTAAGTAAAATGTCTTGATTTGTTTTGATCCCATTAAAATCTTTGTTTCCATCACACTTCAGAATAAAAAAAATGTGCTTCATTTGTGCTTTCCTAACTGCTGATAGATTTTAAAATAATTGCAGTTCATTTATAGGTATTCTGTATTCTAGCTCATGGTTTTAATGTAATTTACACTTATTTATAATTGAGACTACTGTTAACAAAAAGTGATTTGCTTCTATCCATGAAACATATTGAACATTCTGAGCTTAACCACTGCCTCTAGTTAAATAAACAGCCTATTCATGAGAAGTTAAACAATTTAATAGCACTCAATGTCAATTGGTAGCATTGACAAAGTCTATTTCTTTAGTCAGAACATGTTTTAAGGATCCAGTGCCTCTTTTATCTGATACCCTGTTTACTCAACTCTATAAATAAATATGTATGTCCTCTATTTACTACAGACAATTAAAAGTATAGCCCAGTATTTCAGGTACTCCTTCCGAAAAACCATGTCCCTATTTATAAAAAAGCATGCAGCAAAATAAAAAAAGCATTAAAAATCCTCAACAGGCATCTTTTGTAATATATTCTGATATGCCAACTGGGGGTTCTTGTGACATTTACAAATCTTACAACAAAGTCTATGAATAGAGCGTTTAATTTAGAGCCCTGAAACTAACAGAGGTCGGAAATTACAGAGGCAAAACGGCAGAGACTATTAATGACAGGTAATAATGTGACTTCCTTAATGCCTCGTGACAGCAGTTCGAGTCAAGCTGTTAAAGAGATGTTAAAGCACACATTCTGCAGACCGCAGTCTTCTGATAACCATCTGCTCGAGCAACCAATTTCACAGTGTAAACTGCTTCTAATGAACTTAGGTGCAGACCTTCCAAATGACAAAGAATCCAACTGATGAAATTGACAAGTTACAACCAATGTGTTTTATTGGTCATTCGTTTGACAAAGACCTTGCTCATTTGCTTTATTGTTCTTTGTCAAGGATTGATTTGCTTTATAAGGATGGTGTGGCAAAGTCATCCCAGGAAAATCATCTTATTTTATAATGTGTTCCAATATCCTTGTCGTGATAGGTATCCTGACATTTTGGTCTCAAGCGTAGAAATGCAATACTTGTAAATGGTATTGAAATAAAAAATAAACAAAATGAATTTGTATTAATATAAACGTCACAGCACAACGTAGCAATGTAGACATTGCACAACATTTGTAAAATGTTGATGACCAATAACACATTTTCACCCCGAAAAGTACTCTTTAGTAAGCAGTAGTATTTTTAAGTCAGTAGCACAACCATGTAACAGTCTTACTGTTCCCATTCTACTCTGGTGGGATTTCCTATTTCCATTGGCGGCTAGCCGGGGACATTAGAGGCACATGCATCATTGTTTTTTGCAATGCAACAAGAAAAAAACGAGCGATTTTGCTCTTAAGAAACGCAAATTACAATCAACTTAAAGTTGATAGTAATTTGCGAAAACTTTGAAAAATGCACATGGCATGTGTGTGTGCAACATGTTTTTTAATTGCACTTTCAGGGGTCATCAGGGTGTCCTTTTGGCACCCTTGAACCCTTGCAATTGCATGCGCAATTTGCGAGTACTATTTGGTAATCGCAAATTGCGCATGCAATTGCCATTGATTCCTATGGTCCTCTAGTCCCATAGGAATGAATGGGAAGCCATTCCTTATTTGCGATTCACAATTTGCGAGTCGCAAATAAGGAATGTGTGGGAATCACAATTTTTTTAACGATTTCTACAGGCATAAGGAATTCCAATTTTTGGAATCGCAATTCCTAGGTTTGATGCAAGTGGCACATTGTCTGTTCTTCCAGTTCCAGATGGTTGACTCGTAAGGTATATACAATATACTTTCCCCATTCGCCCCAAATCTTTTCAGATTTTTTGGGGGAAGCTTCTGTATCGTACATATTTTCCGGCAGTGATACACCGGACCAAATGTCTTCTCATTTAACCACAGTCGGGAGTTCCTCTCTGTTTTAAAGTCTAGCAGCATCCATACGAGTGGCATAGATCACAAAACCTTATGATATGAAAAATGTGTGCACCCTCATTCCCGATGCCTAATAGTAATAGGGTCACATCTTCACCGATTGCAGTCTTGATCACTAGAGCTAAACAAGTTTTAACTACTTTCCAAAAGGATGTTAACTGGGGCACGACCAATGGTATGTTAGAAATAAACCACCGGAACCCTTCCTCTTGCACAAAAATCCTTGTCAATCCCGCTAAACCACGAGAACTGAACTTGAGTATAAAAGAGTCTAGACTCTAAGGAGTATTAATAAACCAATCAAAATGCTGCCCTGATCACTACTTCTCCGGGTCACTGTAGGGCTTCCTCCCAGCCTCAGTCAGCCAATTTTGTCAGACCTGTTTCTGGCTTCACCAGAAGCTCATTAATCATATCAGGTGCTGTGTCATAATGATGGTCCCATATCTCGTTGAAGCTGGGATAGATCCCAGGAATAGAAGTAGAAATTAGGGGAACATGTTTTGATGGAACATGTAGGGTTAAGGTTATAAATGCTTAACAGTGCTTGAAAGAGTTATGGTTTTAGTCCGTGAAGAAGAGATGGTAGAGCGGGATACTGTAGACCTGGCAGTACACTAGATTGATTTTGATAATATTCAAAGGCATGCGAGTCACTTTTTTCAGTACTAATGTAGATAACCTGAATATTTTATAATTGTCACCTTGTGTGAATCATTGGTGCTCTCCCAACAATCATAGAAACCAGATAGTATTGTTAGCTCAATAAGAGCCAGATTTAGGGTTTTGCAGAGAGGATACTCCATTGCAAATACAATGACATACCCTGTCCGCCAAACTCTTGGTATGTCCACCTCATTTATAGACGGTAGGTGTTCTGTCAGCGCAGCACGCGTTGGCACCCTTTATTGAAAGCATACTTCATTGGCCTGATGGAGTTGAGACTGTTGGAGTAAAGCTATCACTGTACCTGTTCTAGTAAGAACAGATGTGGGATTTAATTTCTGTCCATCATCACCAGGAAAAGGCTGACTGTGAGGGGCAGAAAAAATAATCATGCCCCCTATACCCTGGGAGAAAGCTCCCGGCTTGTGGGGGGCAATCATTTTTATTGTTTTTCAGAAACAAACACCAACTTTGGGAGTCCAAATTCAAAAAACAAAAAAAGTTAGGATTTCTAAGAATTGCTGTCTAAAGCAGGAGCGGCTGTCAACCAACCATTTTTTACCTTCAATAAAAATGCTGTGATGGGAGGTGCTTTCAATTTACAGAGACGACTGCTGTGCTGGCAGCCATCTCTAGATTTGATAGATGGAGTTTTGTCAGGATGGTGGACATAATGTCCTCCGTCATCCCAAAGGGAACTCATCTGTCTGTCAATCTCTAAATCAGGCCCTAAATTGCCAATTACTAATATTTTAGATTTTAACTTGCAGGTAGTAATGAACATACACTTGAAGAAGACTATTTATGTCACACGCATACTTAGCCCACCTGTAGCCATGTGGTGTGTCCCCATATCTCCAGCCCACACGACCCTTCCTGGGCCATATGCAAGGCCTGGTCCTGGGTAGAAGGGTGGTGGGAAACAGAAAGACAGAAGTCAATCAAGAAAAAATATGAAAACCTGTGTAATACAAAAAACACTATCTGGACAAGAAAGTCCTCATAAAGAGGACATAATCCCATCACCCACCGTGGTGGCATGCTTCATCATATGGGATCTCCTCTTAACCACACCTGGTGTGATTAAGGAGCTACTACTCCCAGCGTATGTCTAAGGGAGGAGCTTGCGGATGTTTTAAACTATACAGGAAGAACTAGATCTCCTAAAGATCAATGAAGCCAGCCTAGGTAAGGTGAAAAAATGGAGTGTAGTGTAAGAAAAAAGTGATATAAAATTGACTACAGGGAGAAAAATGATTTAATAAGGATCTCCCGGTGCCAACAATAAAAGAACAGTAGTGGCGCGGTCTAAACGAAATTGCGAGCGCGCATACAATAAACCAAACAAAGGTCTACATGTTTCAGCCAATACAGATCAAAGGATTATGATAATGGTTTTCTTCAGGACCATACATAAGCTACTGCAGTTAAATCTTAGTGCCTAAATCACTAAAACGTGTAGTTGTCAAAAAAGTATATTAAACCAGAACGATACAACCAACTGTGTACCTTAGTGTTGATTATATTTTATATGTTAGACCTGGCATCATTGGCATGAGTCTCTCCTCCATTTTTTTCTGTTGCCTCCTCTGTTTACGATGTTTTTGCTGGATTATTGCTTTGGGCACTGTGCCACTGCTGATCAGTGCCACAGTGCAAGTGCTCCCTATGTTAAATTGTTACATTGATTGGTGTTACCATGATTGGCTTGGTTGACTTACTGTTCAGACCCTAGTCTAGTGCACTGCGTGTGCCAAGGGCATGTAAGCTGACTGCTGCTGGTGGGCTTGCAGCACTGGTTGTGCCACCCACAGAAGCCGCTTGTAAAATGTGTCTCAGGCCTGCCACTGCAGAGCCTGCGTGCAGTCCCTGACTGCCATGTCGACTTGGCAAGGAAACCTACTTGCCAGTCTCTAAACCTTCACTTTGCCACATTTCAGACACCTCTATGGTAGGCCCTAGGGCAGGGTGCATTGTTGGTAAAAGGTAGGTCATGCCCTGATGTGTGTGGCATGACCTAATAGTGAATTACAGTCATTTTCGTTTTTCACTATTGAAGGGCTACCTGCCTCCAATAGGCCAGACTGGGCAGACTGATTATTAACTCCATTATAATCTATCTGACTCAGGGAGCATGGTAGCAGGTCGAGTTTAGTATCCCTGAACTCAGAATTTAATAACACACCCTTTAGGATGGATGGTTTTTAAATTCTGTGTTTGAAAATAGCCCTTTTAGAAAGTGGCTATTTTCTTGTCCAACTATCCACCGGTCTCTGCTGGTTTGGTGTGTGTGTCAGGGGCTGGGTGGCTCCAGAGGTCTGAATGAGTCAGTGTGGGGTGAATGAGGCAGTTACACATAGAGTGAGGGAAGAGTAGCCTGCCCTGCCTGACACAATACTGGCTCCACCTCCTGCTGGGTGACTGATAGCCCTGCTCCTGCCAGTGACAATACTGGCTCCGCCTCCTGCTGGGCGGCTGAGGACTCTGCCCTGCTCAGTGAATAGGCCAGGTGCCTCTGCCTGGCAACACCCACAACGAACCTGAGATGGGGGGAATTTCCCTGCTTGGACAAAGGGAACAAAGGAGAAAAGGGGTATAAGAGAAGGACCCCTGAACCAAGAACTCAGATCACTTCTGACAAGGAAACCTGTACCAAGGACAAGAAGCCTGCTGATCTAAGGACTTGCCTCCCCTTTCTGCCAGAGTGCTGTTTTGCTGTGGAGGAACCTGAAAGCTGCTTCTTTATTTTTGCCAAGGAACAAGGAGAGAGGAACTTGGTGTGTACTCTCTAAAAGCTTGCTAGAAAATCTCCAAGGGCTGGAAGAGTGCCAGTCTCCTGTTGAAGTCACAGGGCCAAAGGACTTCACCATCTACTGAATTGCTGGAAAGTGTTGTTTCCAGTACACAAGGGAAAATCTGCAGTCTCGACGCAGCCGACGCCGCCGAATCCAGCTCGACATCGTGAGTAACGGCTCCAGTGTCCCGAGCCTTCGACGCCGGCCGCCGGGCCCGATCGACGCCAGCAGCAACGCCAGTGAGCAGTGGGTATCGGCCCCAGTTCCAAGTGACCCCGTCTCGACGCCGGTATCGACGCCAGTGAGGAGTGAGTATCGGCTCCACCTCCAAGCGACCCCGTCCCGACGCCGCTGCTGATCGCATCGACTCGACGCCCTTCTCGACGCCGTGAGCGCTGCTCCGGCCCGACATCTCTCGACGCCGCTGCGGATTGACCCGACTCCAAGGTACGATCAACGCCGATCTCGACGCCGTGAGCGCTGCTCCGGCCCTCGACGCCGCTGCAGATCGACCCGACTCCGAGGCACGATCGACGCCGACCTCGACGCCGACATCTCGATGCCGTGGATCATCGTTTTCTTCATTTCTCAAGGTACTGTACTTGTGGGGTCTGTTGCAACTCCAGGCTCGACGTAGCGCTCCTCGCGGTCGACGCCGAACCTTGGGAATCTTGTAGACTCGACGTCGTGTGACTCCTGTGGGGGTCACATTGTTGCCAAAGAACTGTGTTTCAGAAGAATATGTAATTTTGTTGCTAAAGAACTATTTGCCAAGAAGAAACCTTACTTGAACTATCATTTTTCCTTCCAAAGAGTATTTATTAAGACTGTGGTATATTTTTGTCGTTATTTGGTCTTGTGCTAAGCCTTATATAAAAATACTATTTTTATAATAACTTCTGTATCGTGTCCATCTGTAGTGTATTCACTTTATTACTGTATGTGGTCATAAATGCTTAACACACTGCCTCTGAGATAAGCCTGTCTGCTCTGCCAAGCTACCAAGGGGGTAGCAGGGGTTATCTGAGTGTGTAATCCCCTTTCCCTGACTAGAGTTGGTTGGTCCCTATTTGTCAGAAGTGTATACCTCTGCCAACTAGAGACCGCCGGTTCTAACATTGGTGGTCAGCGGTGGGATTGAACTTTGCATTTATGACTCATGTACAGTGATTAGTGTACGCTACATAGTGAAAGCAGACCATAACGCAGCCAAAATCTGTTTTTGGTAGGATATTCTATTTTTGTTCTCTGCTTTTCTGGAACTTATTTTTTAAACACTGCCAGTTTTGACCATGGAGAATGCCGGAGCTGCTACACCTGTGGAGATTGTTGTGGGGGAATTTGATAAGGAGAAGATAGATTCCTACACGCTAAAAGATCTAAAAGGATTTTGCAAGCAGTTTAAAGTTCCTACCACAGGTGTCACAAAGAAAGACGGCTTCCTCAAAGCGCTGAAGGCCTGGTTAGAGGCCAGAAATCCCTCTGATCCGGTGGTGGTACCGGAAGAGGAAGAAGAAGAGGAAGAGGAAGAGCCCACAGGTGGGCCAGTGTCATCTCCAGGCAGTAGTGCGTCCTCTAGGAGCCTTTCCCCTGAAGAATTAGAAGACAGGGAGAGGGAGAGGGGGTACAAGTTAGAAATGGCAAAACTTAAATTAGGAGGGCAGTTGGAATTAGAAAAAGCAAAGAGCCTGAGAGAAGCTGAAATGGAGAGCAAAAGATTAGATTTTGAGAGAGAGAAGTTAGTATTTGAACGTGAGAAGATGTTGAGGGAGATGGAGCTTAAAACTAAGAGTTTAGAGTTGAATCCCTCTGGTGGCAGCGCTCCATCTGTGCCTGCAGAAAGTAGGTTTTATTTTCCTAAAGATGTGATCAAAGATTACAGTAAGAATGAAGATATTAGCCAATGGTTTAAAGCGTATGAGTTAGCATTGTTGGCCCACCGGGTCCCTGAGAAAGATTGGGGAACGGGGTTGTGGAGCCGCTTTACAAATGAAGGGAGAGATACCTTGTTGAACATGCCTGAAGAGGAAAGGGCGTCTTATACTCATATGAAAAATGCTTTAATGCTGAGATATGGCTTAACTCCAGAAAAGTACAGACAAACCTTTAGAGAATGTAAGAAGTTGCCTGGTACTACGTGGGTTGAATATGTGTCTTTTTTTTGCAGAGCCATGGATGGTTGGGTAAAGGGTAGCAAGGTTGATAGTTATGATGCTCTTTATGATTTGTTTGCTTGGGAGCACTTGTCTAATAACTGTTTTCCAGAGCTACGCCAGCACCTTGTTGATAGCAAGATATCTAACCCTAGAAAACTTGCTGAGGAGGCGGACCGCTGGGTCAGTACCAGGGTCCACAAGGGTCCAGTGGGAGACTCAGCCAAAGGTGGGCAGGGTCCCCAGCAGAAGAGTGGGGGGGACAGGGGTAAACAGAGGGAGTTCCAGAAAGGGCCCCAAAGTAATCCCCAAGGGAACCAAGGGAAGGGTTCCCAGCCTCCCCCTAGAAAGAAGCAAGAGGCCCCGACAGGTAAACCTGTTCCAAGGGGCCCCATGACCTGCTATGTTTGTAAGCAGGTGGGACACCGTTATTATGATCCCCAGTGTCCCATGAAGGATTCCAATGCACTGCCGCGTGCACCCCCCCGCCAGGTAGCGAGTGTAGCCCTGGGAGGGAATGAGATGGGTGCCACCGGTGGGTGGGGTCCCGCAGAAATGTCCCTGGTCTCTTTAGGAGACGTGGAAATGGTCCCTCCAACCCCTCTGCCTAGTAAAACTAAGAAATATAGGCAGTGGGTGACCATTAATGGCCATAGGGTGGAAGCTCTCAGAGACACCGGAGCAAGTGTGACAGCTGTCAAGTGTCACTTGGTGTCCAGAGAGCAGGTGGTCCCTCATGCATTCTACCCCGTTGTAGCTGCTGACAACTCACAGAGTCAGTGTGAGGTAGCTCAAGTTCCTTTTGAGTGGGGGGGGGTCTCAGGGAATCTTCAGGTTGCTGTGAGGCCCGCCATGCCTGTTGATTGTCTCCTGGGCAATGATTTGGAGGACTCCCCTTGGGCTAAGGTGGAGAGAAAATCGCATCTGGAAATGTTGGGTCTGCCTGAGTGGGTGTGTGCGACCACCCGGTCCATGTCAGTTAGTAAGGGTGTTGATGGGGCCCTGGAGCCTGAAAGTATGGCCCAGGTCCCAACCGTGAAGAGAAGAGGCAGGGGGCGCGGGAAACCGTCCCCCATCGTTCCCGCGGTCCAGGAGGGAGCAGACCCTGAGGGGGATGCCCTGGAACCGACAGGAGAACAAGTGGCCGAACTGGGAGACCTGCCTGAGCTGACCCATTGGCAGCAGGATGGTGGTCCCTCCAGGGAGGAATTTTGTGCTGAGCAGAAAGTGTGCCCTTCTCTTGTGGGTATGAGGCAGCAGGCCTCAGCCCAAACGACAGGTGATCAGTCAGGATCACATTGGATCTACTGGGAGAACGACCTCCTGTATAGCGAGCCTAAGGCTGCTGAGCCTGGGTCAGCCCGTGTGCTGGTGGTACCCCAGTGCTTCAGAGCCTTCCTACTAGGGTTGGCTCATGACGTTCCGTTAGCTGGACATCTGGGGCAGGACAAGACCTATGACAGGCTTGTCACCCATTTTTATTGGCCCCAGATGAGAAGGGATTCAGATATCCATTGTAGGACCTGTCAAACTTGCCAGGCAAGTGGGAAAAGTGGGTGGAAGCAGAAGGCTCCCCTCCAACCTTTTCCCGTCGTCAGTACCCCCTTTGAGCGAGTGGGAATTGACATTGTGGGGCCACTGGACCCCAAGACAGCCATGGGCAACAGGTTTATCCTGGTCTTGGTGGACCATGCCACTCGGTACCCGGAAGCCATCCCTCTCCGCACAGTGACGGCCCCCGTGGTGGGACGGGCACTGATGGGTGTTTTCTCCCGCATGGGGTTCCCCAGAGAGGTGGTGTCAGACCGAGGCACCAACTTCATTTCTAATTATATGAAGTCTCTGTGGAAGGAGTGTGGGGTAACCTACAAGTTTACCACTCCTTACCACCCTCAAGGTAATGGGCTGGTTGAGAGATTTAACCGGACCCTCAAAGGCATGATCATGGGTCTTGAAGAACCAATGAGGCGTAAATGGGACGTCCTCTTGCCATGCCTGCTGTTTGCTTACCGTGAGGTGCCACAGAAGTCTCTAGGGTTCAGCCCATTTGAGCTTTTGTATGGGCACCCGGTAAGAGGACCTTTGAGTCTGGTTAAAGAAGGCTGGGAGCAATCTCCCAGGAAACCTCCCCAGGATGTATATAGCTACATGCTGGCCTTTAGGAACCAGACTCGGCGCTTCAGAGATCTTCCTCAGGAAAATCTGGAGGCCAGCCAGGAAGAGATGAAGCGGTGGTACGATCAGAATGCCACTCTGGTTGAGCTTCAACCTGGTCAGAAAGTTTGGGTCATGGCCCCTGTGGAACCTTGTGCGCTCAAGGACAGGTGGACTGGACCATTTGAGGTTGTGGAGAAAAAGAGCGATGTCACCTATTTGGTGGACTTGAAGTCTCCCAGGAACCCCTTAAGGGTCCTGCATGTCAACCGGTTAAAGCCCCACTTAGAAAGGTCCGAAGTGGGCATGCTCCTTGCCACAGATGCTGGGATGGAGGAGGAGAGTGAGCCTCTTCCTGACCTCCTGTGTGCAAAAGAAAAAGATGGGTCAGTGGATGGTGTTGTCCTCTCTGACACACTGGCCCCTGAGCAGCAGCAAGATTGTCGCCATCTGTTGGTACAATTCCCTGATCTGTTCTCCTTAATCCCTGGTGTCACTCAGTGGTGTGTCCATGATGTGGACACTGGGGACAGCACTCCTGTGAGGCACAAGGCCTACAGGGTGACTGAAAAGGTCAGAGCATATATCAAGGAGGAGGTCTCCAAGATGTTTGCCTTAGGGGTGGTTGAGTCCTCTAGCAGTCCTTGGGCCAGCCCAGTGGTCTTGGTCCCAAAGGCTGCAGCGCCTGGTGCTTCACCAGAACTTCGGTTCTGTGTGGATTACCGAGGACTCAATTTGGTCACCAAGACTGACGCGCACCCCATCCCCAGAGCTGATGAGCTCATCGATCGGTTGGGGGCTGCCCGGTACCTTAGTACGTTTGATCTAACGTCTGGGTACTGGCAGATCGCCTTGACTGATGGGGCAAAAGAGAGGTCTGCATTCTCCACACCAGATGGGCACTACCAGTTCCGTGTGATGCCCTTTGGGATGAAGAATGCCCCTGCCACATTCCAGAGGTTGGTTAACCAGGTATTGGCCGGGCTGGAAGATTTCAGCGCCGCCTACCTGGACGATATAGCAGTGTTCAGCGCCAGCTGGGAGGAACACTTGCGCCACCTCCAGGAAGTGTTGTTGGCCCTGCGCAGAGCAGGCCTCACAATCAAGGCCAGTAAGTGCCAGATTGGGCAGGGTTCAGTGGTGTACTTGGAGCACCAAGTAGGGAGCGGCAAGGTGGCCCCCCTGCAACCCAAGATAGATACCATCCTGGCTTGGGAACCGCCCAAAACCCAGACTCAGGTGAGAGCCTTCTTGGGTCTCACGGGTTACTACAGGAGGTTTGTCAAGGGGTATGGCAACATTGTGCACCCCTTGACCTCGCTGACTTCCAGGAAGCAGCCGAGACTTGTGATCTGGACTGACGCCAGAACGCCTTTGACACCCTGAAAACTGCAATGTGTATAGCACCGGTCCTCCAGGCACCCGACTTTTCAAAAGAATTCATTGTCCAGACAGACGCTTCAGAGCATGGTGTGGGGGCTGTTCTAGCACAGATGAATGAGGAGGGCCGAGACTTACCTGTAGCCTTCATCAGCCGGAGGTTACTTCCCAGGGAATAAAGGTGGAGTGCGATAGAGCGTGAGGCATTTGCTGGGGTCTGGGCGCTGAAGAAGCTAAGACCCTACCTGTTTGGGACTCACTTCCGGGTTCAGACAGACCACAGGCCCCTCAGATGGTTAATGCAGATGAGGGGTGAGAACCCAAAGCTGTTGAGGTGGTCCATTTCCCTACAGGGGATGGACTTTACGGTGGAACACCGCCCTGGTACAGATCACGCCAATGCTGATGGTCTGTCCAGATTTTTCCGCCGTAGTGATGAGGACTCCCTGGGTGAAGGGTAGTTCTCCCCACATTTCAGCTGGAGGGGACACGTGTTAGACCTGGCATCATTGGCATGAGTCTCTCCTCCATTTTTTTCGGTTGTCTCCTCTGTTTACAATGTTTTTGCTGGATTATTGCTTTGGGCACTGTGCCACTGCTGATCAGTGCCACAGTGCAAGTGCTCCCTATGTTAAATTGTTACATTGATTGGTGTTACCATGATTGGCTTGGTTGACTTACTGTTCAGACCCTAGTCTAGTGCACTGCCTGTGCCAAGGGCATGTACGTTGACTGCTGCTGGTGGGCTTGCAGCACTGGTTGTGCCACCCACAAAAGCCGCTTGTAAAATGTGTCTCAGGCCTGCCACTGCAGCGCCTGCGTGCAGTCCCTGACTGCCATGTCGACTTGGCATGGAAACCTACTTGCCAGTCTCTAAACCTTCACTTTGCCACATTTCAGACATCTCTATAGTAGGCCCTCGGGCAGGGTGCATTGTTGGTAAAAGGTAGGTCATGCCCTGATGTGTGTGGCATGACCTAATAGTGAATTACAGCCATTTTCGTTTTTCACTATTGAAGGGCTACCTGCCTCCAATAGGCCAGACTGGGCAGACTGATTATTAACTCCATTATAATCTATCTGACTCAGGGAGCATGGTAGCAGGTCGAGTTTAGTATCCCTGAACTCGGAATTTAATAACACACCCTTTAGGATGGATGGTTTTTAAATTCTGTGTTTGAAAATAGCCCTTTTAGAAAGTGGCTATTTTCTTGTCCAACTATCCACCGGTCTCTGCTGGTTTGGTGTGTGTGTCAGGGGCTGGGTGGCTCCAGAGGTCTGAATGAGTCAGTGTGGGGTGAATGAGGCAGTTACACATAGAGTGAGGGAAGAGTAGCCTGCCCTGCCTGACACAATACTGGCTCCACCTCCTGCTGGGCGACTGATAGCCCTGCTCCTGCCAGTGACAATACTGGCTCCGCCTCCTGCTGGGCGGCTGAGGACTCTGCCCTGCTCAGTGAATAGGCCAGGTGCCTCTGCCTGGCAACACCCAGAACAAACCTGGGATGGGGGGAATTTCCCTGCTTGGACAAAGGGAACAAAGGAGAAAAGGGGTATAAGAGAAGGACCCCTGAACCAAGAACTCAGATCACTTCTGACAAGGAAACCTGTACCAAGGACAAGAAGCCTGCTGATCTAAGGACTTGCCTCCCCTTTCTGCCAGAGTGCTGTTTTGCTGTGGAGGAACCTGAAAGCTGCTTCTTTATTTTTGCCAAGGAACAAGGAGAGAGGAACTTGGTGTGTACTCTCTAAAAGCTTGCTAGAAAATCTCCAAGGGCTGGAAGAGTGCCAGTCTCCTGTTGAAGTCACAGGGCCAAAGGACTTCACCATCTACTGAATTGCTGAATTGCTGGAAAGTGTTGTTTCCAGTACACAAGGGAAAATCTGCAGTCTCGACGCCGCCGACGCCGCCGACGCCGCCGACACCGCCGAATCCAGCTCGACATCGTGAGTAACGGCTCCAGTGTCCCGAGCCTTCGCCGCCGGCCGCCGGGCCCGATCGACGCCAGCAGCAATGCCAGTGAGCAGTGGGTATCGGCCCCAGTTCCAAGTGACCCCGTCTCAAGGCGGTATCGACGCCAGTGAGGAGTGAGTATCGGCTCCACCTCCAAGCGACCCCGTCCCGACGCCGCTGCTGATCGCATCGACTCGACACCCTTCTCGACTCCGTGAGCGCTGCTCCGGCCCGACATCCCTCGAGGCCGCTGCGGATTGACCCGACTCTAAGGTACGGTCAACGCCGATCTCGACGCCGTGAGCGCTGCTCCGGCCCTCGACGCCGCTGCAGATCGACCCGACTCCGAGGCACGATCGACGCCGACATCTCGACGCCGTGGATCATCGTTTTCTTCATTTCTCAAGGTACTGTACTTGTGGGGTCTGTTGCAACTCCAGGCTCGACGTAGCGCTCCTCGCGGTCGACGCCGAACCTTGGGAATCTTGTAGACTCGACGTCGTGTGACTCCTGTGGGGGTCACATTGTTGCCAAAGAACTGTGTTTCAGAAGAATATGTAATTTTGTTGCTAAAGAACTATTTGCCAAGAAGAAACCTTACTTGAACTATCATTTTTCCTTCCAAAGAGTATTTATTAAGACTGTGGTATATTTTTGTCGTTATTTGGTCTTGTGCTAGGCCTTATATAAAAATACTATTTTTATAATAACTTCTGTATCGTGTCCATCTGTAGTGTATTCACTTTATTACTGTATGTGGTCATAAATTATTAACACACTGCCTCTGAGATAAGCCTGTCTGCTCTGCCAAGCTACCAAGGGGGTTGCAGGGGTTATCTGAGTGTGTAATCCCCTTTCCCTGACTAGAGTTGGTTGGTCCCTATTTGTCAGAAGTGTATACCTCTGCCAACTAGAGATTGCCGGTTCTAACAGTATAGAACACTACAGGACACGAAGATGAGTACCTGTACAAAAAATGACAAAAAATATAAAATAAGTGAGGTAGATAGTGTAGATCACACAACTTAAAACCAACATGACCAAATGGTGCCAGAAAACTCTTGGCAGATCTTACCCGTATAAAATCGGGACTACCGCCTGCCTCTCCTGGTCACAACTCAGGGCGTGGGGCAACGCTCTGTGAAAGATAAAATAAACTAATAAAGTGGGAGTCACATGCCGTAATGGTGATAAATCCAGCGAGTGTATTGATGATTTTGTTAACACTATGTATTATTCAAAATGATCCCTAAAAAGAGATCAATATGGCCACTAAAAAACTATGTTGTCATATGGATAGTGATAGCACATCTTGTTCATGAGGCTCATAGTTGTTATATATAGTATCATAGAGACCACAAATTCACGCATGACAAACTGCATGGCCACCTGCTCGATAGGCAAAAAAGCTAGTCTTGAACATCCAAGGGAGGGGTTGTAACTGCCTAAAAGGCCATGCAATGTAAAAAGCACCTCTGATTGCAAAGTTAGAAACGGTTGCATTCTAACGTAGCGGATGCGTAACCAGATCGTAATGACCTAGCAACAAACAGCGAGACACGTAAGGTGACTGATAACGTGTAAATGTTTAGCAATGGCAAGGCTCCCTACCTCTCTGTCGTTACCCCGGGCTTCCTTCCAGGTTGCTCCGAGTTATAACCGGCGGGCCGGGGAACCCGAAGTTAAATGCTTCCAAAACGCCAACACGCTAGTGCTCCTATGCGTGATGACGTCAATACACGCGGACTGCTCGCCAATAGCAATCCAGGCGGCAGTTGATGACATAGCTCAAGTGGCTGGAAAGATGGGAAATGTAGTAAAAGAACCCGGCTGCATTGAACAAATGGACTGGATGAAGTTGTCTCTCATCGATGTTATATGAAACCACACCAGCGCTTCGAGCAACTATTGAAGGCTAGATCACTTGTGCCAACCACGGTCCACATACCAAATCTCAGCAGATAAGACATGGTAAAATCATCCCAATTTCGAAAATAATAATCAGGTTATACAAAACCTGCTATGGGATTGATAGAAATTATTTATCAAAGGGCAATCTATGTCGTACAATAATTCATACTACAGGTATGCACAAACCTATAATTTGGAAACACGATAACAGTTGGTCGTCAAAGTACAAACAAAATTACATAGTGCCCAAAAGTCAATTGTTATATGTGCACAACTGTAAGATAGAATGTACTCAAAAGAGGTCATAAGATGTATATATACACATATACAAAATTATGATTAAGGTCGATCACGACAAACACATCTCATTATCAATATGATCCTGATATCTCTGAGCAAAAAACCTGTGACTAACCTATTGTAATAAAGTCCACGGTATGGCATCATTCAGACCAAGTTGATCACTACGTAACTTAAACACCCAACACTGTTCCTTTTTGAAAAGGTCTTGTGGACAGTACTTGAACAACCCCACATTCCTGCCCATGTATTTTGATTGATTGCTGTTTTGTTAATTCCTAACAGGGGGTTCAAGAGGCGGCCTTCTGCTCTTCCCCGGTGAAGCGGGCACTGCCAGGCCTGATGGTGTGTACAGTACAGTAGTGAATGAGTGCATGTGTAATATTTGTGTATAAGCCATCTAATGCTTCTTGTGGCTCGGTGATTACCGCTCCTTCTGTTTTTTTACCCTTTTCCTAGCGCAATTCCCCCTTCCTGCGAACCTAAAGATAAGGTTAATCATACGGTCCTTCCTTGGAACGAGGAAAGTTACTTGCTTTACAGGTACGCAAGGCTCTGTAGGTAGAAAGTGGGTTACCTGGTATAAACCTGTACTCACCTGTGTTGTTTTGCTTTACAGATCTCCCTCCCTGCAGCCCCCTTCCTTTCCTTACCCCACTTGATCATGCCACTCACCTGTGCTAAAATAGCAAGCAGGGTTGGGACTGTCAAGAGCTGGACCCCTTTTTGGCATTGATTCGTTCCTAAGGAATCATCGATCTGACAATTTTCAACAACATTCAGCACACAATAATGATATCTTCCTGACAGCATTATTTATTAAGATAAATATATGTGATTTTGTTAAGACTGATTATTTTTCTTAGCAAGAATGTGATATAAAAAGCACTACAATCAATTCAAATTCACTGTTCCTGGATTACTTGTGGGTCACACCTCCTTGCACAAAAACAATCCTTTTTAGGCATTTTCCTCTTTTTGCATGTGCTGCAAAATGGAGCACCCATAGAACAAAGCGGTAAGAAGGACAAATGAACACTTTTCTCTTCGTATCCCTCTCTGGGGAAGGCGTATCATTTTGATGCAATCCCATGTTTACAAATCTTTTATTGTCTTTTCCCCACAATATGTATATGTCTTATTAAAATGTGTTTTCTTGTATGTATAGTTCAAAAGAAATATCTCCAGCAGATTAGACTGTTGGTAAAACCGATCCTCCCACTGTGAAGCATGAACCCATGCCAACCCCTGCACACGTGGCTATTGATAGGGCCAGCATTTGTCCGGCACAGAGAGAGGTGGCATCTGGGAGATTGTGAAGGGGAGAGAATCATGAATGAGGGATGCCTGCTCCCCACTAGGGAACGTCTGTCCTTCAGATGACTGAGTGAAGACTAGAAGACTAGGGTGTGCAGGAGATTGTATATAGATACCGATGAGTGAAGATATCTGTCCTGTGTAGGCAGAACTAGGATCCATGGCTGCTTTACTAATGGCTGGGGACTGCCAATCTTTATGATTTAGGAGGAAAGCTACTGCCTGGCTGTGAACGGAATCCTTGAAGATGTTCTCGGTGGTGGTAAATATACCCTTCTCTTAAGCTAGGTCCTCTACCTCCTCGCCACCTCCTGCTCCTCCTCCCAGTGTTCTTGTGGAGCAATATTGGATGCTGATACTGCAGCTTTGAGGAGGATTGGATTCTTTCCTTGGATTGCCTACCTTCCTCTTTTTGTAGGTGGTTACCATCATCGACCAGTGCAGTCTTTGTTGTTCCTGAATCTTCTTGAACAGGGGTAAGCTCTACCTCAAGCCCTTGGAGACATTCAGTAAGATGTTGCAGAAAGTTCAGTCCAGTCCTTTCTCTGCCCAAAAAAGAAGCAGCGAATGCAGGCAAACACAGAAAAGCATACAGCAAAGTAGTAGTCTCTCCTTACAGCATCTTCAGCTCTTCTTCTTGGCAGGTTCCTTAATCCAAAAGAGTCCTGAAATCCTGGGGTCTGGGCGCCAATATTTCTACCACAATTCCCTTTGAAGTTCTGTGGTGTTGGCACAAAGTTCTCATGGCACACATAATCCAGTTCTGTCCTGCTCACGCCAGGTACACTACATTGTGGAAGGCAGACACAGTCCATTCAGGTGCATGAGGCAACTCCTCCTTCCACTCTAGACGCAGGACAGACCCATCAGCCAGGCTATGAGTCACCCGGTAAAGGGTAGACACATCTCTGCCCCCTTTGTGTCCCTGTACAGTGTGAATGCACAAACCAGCCCCTATCAGTCTTAAATCCAGACAGCTAATACAAAGACAGGCAGAGACACATGGATGGTTAGACAAAGAAATATCCACTTTCTAAAACACACAATATAAAAATCACTTTACTAAAATATGTATTTTTAAATCCTGAGTTCAGGCATACCAACCCCCATTTCTCTATCAGCTCCGCCTGGCAAGCTACATATGTAAAAGTGTTACAAAGCAACTCCCATGCTAAGCATTGTGAGAGATAGTCTTTCAACAGTGAAAACGAAATGCACAGTATTTCACAATTAGGAGGACATGTAACAAACACCAGTACATGTCCTACCTTTACCTCACACTGCACCCTTCCCATAGGTACATTGGGCCTACTTTATGAGTGTCTTATGTGTGAGAACAGGGAAGGTTAGGGCACTTGCCAGGTTGACATGGCAGTAGAAACTGTGCGCAGACACTGCAATGGCATGTCTGATAACTATTTCAAAGGCTGCTTGTGTGGGTGGCACAATGAGTGCTGCAGCCCCGCTAGCAGCATTTGGTTTACCAGCCCTGGGCACCCAAAGTGCACTGTACAAGGGACTTAGGAGTAAATCAAATAAGCCAATCATGGAAACACCAATCCATAAACACAATTTACAGTAGGAGCACTTGCACTTTAGTACTGATCAGCGGTATTAAAGTGCACAGAAACACTTAACTAGCAAAAACAATATCCAGAGTACCACCAAAGCAGGCGGTGAGAAGCAAAAGGACAGGGGAAACATGCAGGGTTTAACACCTGATCTACTAACTTGATTAGTGTTCGGACTTCCTGAACCTGATATATAACAAATGTACTTGCAACATTTAACCATCCTTCCTTTTCCCAATAGTGTAGCAGTCACAATATAAAAATATGTGCTACAATTGGTGGGGCACAGATAATATATTGTTATATCAGTAAGGCTGCAGTGTTTGTGATACATGCCATTCCTAATCGATTGACTTTGACCAGTGCTTTAACTATCAATAGCTAGATTGCCATCTTTATCATGGCTTTTCGCTACCCGAACCCTGTATGTTATAGAGATCAAAAAACCCACACCTACTAGGCACTCCTCCTGTTTCCTATTATTCAGTCAGTGTATACTACAGTTTGTGGGGTACAGAGGGCAGAAACACCATGCAATGTCAGCCACTGTATGCTACTTCATTTCTTCTTCATTAAATTCATTATGTAATACCCCATGAATGTCAAGTACCCCTTGAATGCCAAAAAAGCATTGAAGAGTGATCGACATTTCTTGTAAGAGTGTTCACAGGGAGAGGTTGCTTCAAACGTTAAACTGGTCCCATTCTTCCTTATTGTTAAGATCGCATCTCCAGGTATTGAATCTAGATGTAAACCATTGCCCCTTAGTTTTCTGCGCTCCTTTGTATTACCTCATTTCTTTTTGCTCATTATTTTCTCCTAAATGAACCACCTAATATCAGGGCCCATGTGACCTTTTCTAAAAAAAATTCACCAAAGGGGCATTGGCCTTATGTGTTCTCACAGTAGACCTAGGTTCAGAGACTCTTAGGGCCTAATTTAGATCTTGGCGGAGGGCAATACTCCATCACAAACATGACGGAGATCCCGTCCGCTGTATTACAAACTCAATATATATCCTATGGAGATCTTAATATGGCAGACGGGATATCTGTCATGTTTGTGACGGAGTTTTACATTAGGCAATATCTAAATAAGTTCCTTAATCTCAGGGACACATTAGGAAGCATATGATATTGCTGCTGTGACAGTTGTTCATAGAGTTTGTGTAAACTGAATACCTTGATATTCAATAGGTTTATTATCCATATATATTGGTCATAGATCCTACAGTTGCCACACCTGTAGTTACCAGTGACTCTTGCCATCCCTAGGTTCATCTGTGATTGGAGTTAATCTTCTCTCTATATATACACTAGAGATTTCCTAAAATTTCGATTACGCCTAAAGGCAAATGGTGGGGTAGCTTTTTTCACCTCCATTATTATTTAGGATATTACAATTACGATGGAACACATTTTTAATATGGTTACTCATGTTCGAAAAAAAACTCACAAAGACCATCCTATCTGTGTTTTGTTTCTTGGTGACTTTATTAAACATACTCTCCCGGTCATGAAACCGGGCCCTTTTGAAAGAATGATTAATGAGCTTCTATAGGTAGCCTCTTTCTTCTTTTTGAGGATATCAGAATGTTTGTAGAAATCATCAATAGATGAGCAATTCCTTTGAAGCCAAAGAAATTGCCCAAATGGGACGTTGTCTTTCTGTGATTTCGAGTAGTGACTTTAATAGTGCAGTAAAGTCTTTTTAGCAGTTGGTTTGGTAAAAGCCTCTAGGTGACCTTCTACTTCCTTAATAGTGATGTTGAGGAAGTCAACCTGCATATTACTGATATTGACTGTAAATTTAAAGTTTGTGTCCCCCAGGTTCAGCCAAAGTAAGAATTCATCAAGTTGTTCTCTAGCATCTTCCCATATAAAAAGGATATGATCGATGAATCAATGCCAGCATTTGATATTTTCATAAACTGGAGCCTTCTCATTATAAATTTGTTTATTTTCAAAATCATCCAAATAAAGGCAGAGTATACTCGGTGCACAGGTCGCTCCATGCTGGTCACTTTGAGTTGGAGGAAAAAGTCAATTTTGAAGAGAAAAATGTTGTTCTTAAGGACCTTTGTCACATACCTCACTATAAAGTCCTTATTGCCCCCTATACTGTCAAAGTTGTCCAATACTTCTTTGATAACCTCAATTGTGTCATTTTGAGGGATATTAGTGCATAGCACTTCTATATCAAGTGTGACAAAAAATTGATTATCCTTAATATACTGTGCTTCTTCGAGTGTTGAGATCATGTGGGCTGAGGCTAATATGTAAGACAACTGCTTGCTCACCAAAGGTTTTTGAAAAGGTAAGGGGTGAGAGCACACTGCTTCACCTCGCAGCACCGTTCACCCCTTAGCATTATGGTAAATGCAGTTTACTTTAAACGCTTACCTGAGTTTTTGCTGAAGTGTTTCCCCAAAGTTGGTGTAGGTAAGTGCTGCGAATCTCTAGACACATTTTTCTGGATATAATCCTTTATCAGTAGAGATAAAAAACGAAATTCATCTGAGTTTGCTGAGAAAGCTAGCCACAATCCTCTCAGGTCTCAGTATCTCTCTCTGGCGCACAGGTGCATCTCCAAAAGCTTGTTAGCTCAATGGCCCAATGGAGCCTTTTCAAACAGAAGGTAGGTGGGAGCACACTGCTTCACCTCCCAGCACAGTTCACCCTTTAGCATTATGGCAAATGTAGTTCACTTTAAACACTTGCTAGAGTTTGTGCTGAAGTATTTCAGCAAAGTTGGTGCAGGTTAATGCTGTGAATCTAGACGTGTGTTTCTGGATAGTATCCTTCATCAGTAGAGATAAAAAACAAAATTCATTTGGGGTTGCTGAGAAAGCTGCCACAATCCTCTTAGGTCTCAGTATCTCTCTCTGGCGCACAGTTGCATCTCCAAAAGCTCATCAGCTCAACGGCTGAAGGTAGTTTTTTCAAACAGAAGGGGCTGGGAGCACACTGCTTCATCTCCCAGCACTGTTCATCCCTTAGCATTATGGTATATGCAGTTCACTTTAAAGGCTTACTTGATTTTTTGCTGAAGTATTTCACCAAAGTTGGTGCAGGTTATTGCTGTGAATCTCTAGACATGTGTGTTTCTGGATATTATCCTTCATCAGTAGAGAGAAAAAACAAACTTAATCTGGGGTTGTCGAGAAAGCTGCAGCAATACACTCAGGTCTCAGTATCTCTCTCTGGCGCACAGGTGCATCGCCAAAAAGTTGTCAGCTCAATGGCTCAAGGGTGCCTTTTCAAACAGAAGGGGTTGGGAGCACACTGCTTCACCTCCCAGCACAGTTCACCCCTTAGCATCATGGTATATGCAGTTCACTTTAAAGGCTTACTTGATTTTTTGCTGAAGTGTTTCACCAAAGTTGGTGCAGGTTAGTGCTGTGAGTTTCAAGAACAGATAGGAGTTTAAGAGCCCTCACCTCATAGTCTTCAGTGGCAAATATAACCACTCATCCCCACTTATCTGTATGTTGTATTGTGATTTTAGTATCCTGTTTAAGGGCTTTCATGGCTTCTCTATGTTCTTTAGACAGATTTCAATATTTTTGTTTTTCTAATTTGAGAAATGCTTGGACTAGAGGGCCATTTAGATTGCTGGGCTTCTGTCTGTTGCCCTCCCAAGACAAGGATTTCTGTTTATGTTCCTGTTAGTAAAATTAGGCTTTCCCCTGTCTACTTTTAGATGCGAGCTAGACAATATTTGGTTAGCATTCTACATTTTATTCTGTGTAGATGTAGATTTATGTCATCGGCCTCAATTCAAAAAATGATACTTTGATTGTTCAACAGGATGCACGTAGCAGTTAAACAGAAGATGGAGGAGAATTCTATAGAAATAATGCATACTTACTGTGTGCAACTACACAGCAGTTCTATGTTCTGCTGCACCATGGGGATTAAGTCAACAAGGCTGGTGGCTGAATGCTAAGTCTGCCCGGATTGCCAGCTAGCAGCTTCTTCGTTCCCCGAACGCCTACTCAACACCTGTCCACGGAGGAGGGCGGGACTGCGAGGACCAGCCTGCCAAGCGCCCGCAGCACCATCGGCGCAGCTGGGTCCTCTTCCCAGCCACTCCCCCTGGTCAATTCAGCGACTCGCGGCCCCCGCTTCGCGGGAGCCGCTCGAGGATAAAAGCTCCAGTTTGAAGGTGAACTTTGTCTGCCCGGATTGCCAGCTAGCAGCTTCTTCGTTCCCCGAACGCCTACTCAACACCTGTCCACGGAGGAGGGCGGGACTGCGAGGACCAGCCTGCCAAGCGCCCGCAGCACCATCGGCGCAGCTGGGTCCTCTTCCCAGCCACTCCCCCTGGTCAATTCAGCGACTCGCGGCCCCCGCTTCGCGGGTGCCGCTCGAGGATAAAAGCTCCAGTTTGAAGGTGAACTTTGTCTGCCCGGATTGCCAGCTAGCAGCTTCTTCGTTCCCCGAACGCCTACTCAACACCTGTCCACGGAGGAGGGCGGGACTGCGAGGACCAGCCTGCCAAGCGCCCGCAGCACCATCGGCGCAGCTGGGTCCTCTTCCCAGCCACTCCCCCTGGTCAATTCAGCGACTCGCGGCCCCCGCTTCGCGGGTGCCGCTCGAGGATAAAAGCTCCAGTTTGAAGGTGAACTTTGTCTGCCCGGATTGCCAGCTAGCAGCTTCTTCGTTCCCCGAACGCCTACTCAACACCTGTCCACGGAGGAGGGCGGGACTGCGAGGACCAGCCTGCCAAGCGCCCGCAGCACCATCGGCGCAGCTGGGTCCTCTTCCCAGCCACTCCCCCTGGTCAATTCAGCGACTCGCGGCCCCCGCTTCGCGGGTGCCGCTCGAGGATAAAAGCTCCAGTTTGAAGGTGAACTTTGTCTGCCCGGATTGCCAGCTAGCAGCTTCTTCGTTCCCCGAACGCCTACTCAACACCTGTCCACGGAGGAGGGCGGGACTGCGAAGACCAGCCTGCCAAGCGCCCGCAGCACCATCGGCGCAGCTGGGTCCTCTTCCCAGCCACTCCCCCTGACTCTCCGCGATCACATCAACTGGCCCTAGTAATCGCGCCAGCGGAACGCGCGCGGAACGAAGGGCGGAGCGAAGACCGGGCAAAGAGCGGGCCGTTTGAGGCCGTTCGAGGACAGGCGAGCCAGAGCCAGGCCCTGTCACTCATTCCATTCACACTGTACAGCTGCTCAAACTGCACTGGAGGATGTCGGCCATAGAAACAAGAAGCAGATCTACGCGCGCTGCAGGACCGGCCAAAGGTACTCTTGACACTTACTTTGCAAAAGCCGGTTCTCTGTTAATTGATGAAATATCTATTCTTGAACGGCGAATTTCCCAAGAGATCGACTGGGTTAGACGATCTTCGCTAGGTCCACTTGCACTTGCCACCTCCCCCAGACACACTGATGCACCTAAATCTGGGGGGTTTACTGGCACTCCCGTCCTGGCTGACTCACCTAGTCCTGTCCCAACAAACAATGATAGTGATATGACGGCCATTACGGACATAAGCATATTGCCTCTCCCTTCTGTCAGGCCTCCCTCTCTACCGCTGACTTCCAACTTGCCTGCCGATGACGCAACTGGCGAGAGATCTACTCCCAACTCTGAGCTTGCACGGAGGATGAGGGAAGGAGCGTTCCCTAAAAGAAAGACGAAGGCTGGCTCTATTCGAGGCCGCAAGGTGACCGCCCCAAACCGGAATCTAAAAAGTGACCCCAACCTTCATATTTCCAAAACCAAGTCATTAAATCACTCCAGAAAAAATAGGCCACCAACTCCCTCTAAAACGCCCGAGCAACCCTCCAAATACAATTCTACCTCTATAATTGAGCCTTTTTCTCTCTTGGAAATCCGAACTCTCCTAAAGGAAATTCTAAGTCCCCTGGAGGATCGCATCTCCAAGATAGAAACACTATTATTGGAAATTAGAAAGGGGTTCTCAAGTAGGGCAGAGGGGAAACAGTCATTATCCACCAAGGCTAGTGAGTTAATCACTGATAAATCCCTGCTCCCAAGCAGGAAAATTGCAACACCTCCTCAGCCGATTTTAATTTGTGATCCCTCAGCATTACCAACAGAGCATCCTTTAACCTGTAAACCAACACATGCAATGGAGAAAGCCCAAGATGCTTTCAATGCGCCTCATGTTGAGCCACATCTGAAGGCCCGGCAGGACACAACGTATAACCTTCCACCACAGGCTAACCCTTACGCAGTAATCCTAGCCGGCATTCCTCCACTGAATCCCGCTGATAGAGAGTCAACAGGTGCACTAAAAAATAAAATTACTCATTGGCTGTCCAAAAACAGACCTCTTCCAGAGGGAATACACGGTGAGGTTCTTATGGTGAGAAGAGTCCCCTGGGTGGGTACTACCAATAAGAGCATCCAGGGTGACTGCACCGTGATCAATTTTAGAGACCCTGCCACTGTGAAATACATCTGCAGCTGGCCAAGAAACACGCACGGGACATCTATCCACACATTGCCCCTGTCCTTTTTCTATTCTCTCCCAAGACATGAATTGGATGGAGAGGGATGGAAACTGGTTCCCAGAAGAGATCACAGACGGAGACCTAATGTAAATTTAGAATACCTCACCACCAGAACCACTGCTGATAACTATCTTCCCCTACAAAATAGCTTTAGTTGTTTGGACACGCTGGACTGACTGATTAATAAAGGGACGGCCGTTGTGCCGGAAATAAAAAGGTCTCTATTAATAGACCCACACTCAGATACTCACATAAAGAGTGACGGTCTAAAGCAGTCACAAACTGATGAGGAATCTAGCATGTCAGTTACCATCACACCCACAATCGAACCCATAGTACAAGAGGTAGTGTCAACCGACCCAAAAGCCTTCATTACGGATCACCTCCCCCCACCTCCTAAGCTTTCTAAACACCACACTTCCCTTTTAAATATCCTTTCTTGGGATATAGCGGGCTTGTCCAACAAATTAAACTGTCATGCATGGAATGACTTTATAGTAAACAGGGACATATGCTTATTTCAAGAAACGTGGATGCGGGAGGACACCGCCCGCATCGGCTTTGCTGCCTTTTCCAAAAACGCAAAGTGGAGTGGCAAAGGTCGCCCTTCTGGTGGGCTCACAACTTGGATAGCCTCTCATCTTGGCTGCAGGGCATCCCCTGTGATAGTAAACTCAGAGGATATTTTGGCAGTTTTATTGGAGTGGCCAGGTCTGTCCAGTCTCCTGGTAATTAATGTTTACTCAAGGCCAGTTAGTAATTCGCAAGAATCCACTACCATTGCTGAGCTCGATTCTGCCCTATCTTTAATTCCTGTGGGCACCCCTTATATAGTAGGAGGAGATCTGAATTGTCATTTTGAACCTCTTTTGGGCATATCGGATGGCCTGTCCCAGGAGGAAGACCACATCTGGTCTATACCACCGTCCCATCTTCCAGCACCAAAAGCGTGGTCCCCCCTGGCGTTACAAATCACTTCTCTCACCCTTAAACATGGGCTGAGGGCCTGCAATGGAAGGCTACCGTCAGACATTCCCTCAAATTACACCTTCCATAGAGAGGGTAAAACATCGAGACTGGACTACATTCTGGTCCCACTAGCCCTCTGGTCGCAAATAAGTGACTTTCGGATACTCCAAAGGGCTGATAGTGATCATAATGCTTTGCAGCTCGAGTTACATCATTCTGGCCTAGAACCAAGGGAGAATAATGGGGATTCATCCGACCCGGGATTACTCCTTTCTACTAACAGACGTAGAATAAAATGGGAGAATCTAGTAGCTAAAGAAGGGATGATACCAAACTTATACGCCCTACTCGTGCCGTTCCTGGAGAAGGTTCAAATCCTGATTCTGCACTCAAGCACTCCGGGATTATTCAATAACTTCTGGCAGTTACACGCAGATCTTATAATTTCTACATCAGAAATTCTTACTGGGAAACCCAAAAGGGCCCTTCCTACTTCAGTTCCCTCCTGGTATAACTCAGCCTGCAGGAAGGCTAAGAGTGACCTTTTGTCCGCACTTAAGACAGGTCAGGACCGGACAGGAATCAGGGAGAAAAGAGCAGCCTATAAATCACTAATTAAGAATGCAAAATTGGAATGGGAACAAGATAAATGGGAGAAATTATCGAAATTTCTGGCAGTAGGTGATTCCAGGAATTTTTGGCGTTGTGTAAACACTGGCACAGAAGAACTGGTCTCTGCGATTGAACCGAACATTTCTGCTGAGACCTGGCGTGACCACTTCCAGTCTTTATACACGTCCCCCGCGGGGACAGGGGTCGACACTGTCTCCACGGAAGTCACCACTACTTCGGGCTTTTCTTTTTCTTTAAAAGAAGTTAGAGTAGCTATTATGGCCCTTGCTACAGGAAAGGCGCCAGGCTTGGATGGATTGCCAGGCGACCTTTTCAAGCAAGAACCTGAAGTCTGGGCACCTTACTTCACGTTTTTATTTAATTCCATTCTGAAGGGCATGGAACTACCAGATACTTGGCTGGGCGCAGAGATTGTCCCAATTTTTAAAAAGGGCTCTCCTCTGCTCCCAGCCAACTATAGACCGATTAGTCTCATCGATGTCTCCCAGAAACTTTTCAGCAGACTCATCCTTAACCATTTGCAGGACTGGATTGAGGAGTCCAACATCATGAGCACATATCAGGCTGGTTTCAGAAAGAAAGTTTCGACCATTGACCAGATTTTTCGTTTAAATCTTATTCATTGGAAGACCGTATTATTAGAGGGTGGCACGCTATATACGGTCTTTGTCGATTTACGTGCCGCATTTGACTTAGTGCCTAGGGAAAAATTGTGGACTGTTCTTGATGACATGGGCATTCCAACTGACATCCTAGTTATCCTGAGAAGACTACACCGGGGAAACTATGCAAGGGTGAGGTGTGGGAGAGGGGGCGCCTTAACGGCCCGCTTCCCCGTTGACAGGGGGGTTAGACAGGGTTGTGTGCTTGCACCGACTCTTTTCTGCCTCTTTGTCAACGGGGTGATTAGCCACTTGAATGCGTTGAAAGATACTGACGCTCCGAGGCTTGGAGGCACGAGGGTACCCGCTATTCTATTTGCAGATGATACCCTATTGCTCTCCAAGTCTCCCATGGGCATTCAGCGGATTCTTGATGGGTTTGTACTCTTTTGTGCATCTCGGGGGTTGGAGATCAATGCGGCAAAAACTAAGTATATGATCTTCAACCCCCCATCAACCACTCGCCCCAATCCCACGCTCGGGCCCTCCAGGCTAGAGAGGGTCTGCACATTTGAGTACCTGGGGTTAACACTAAATCAATCTTTGTCCTGGGACACCCATCGCACTAGGGCGAACCTGAAATTATCTCAAATGATAGGAGGACTGGTAAGGATGACCCGGGGTTTGACTTACCAACCATTTTCCCCTCGCCTACAAATATATAAATCACAGGCAAAAGGGGCAGTGATCTATGGTGCTGAAATATGGGGACACACTGTCACTCAGCCCATCCAGGTGACTGAGAATAATTTCCTTAGACAGCTAACAGCTCTCCCCCTCAGCACCCCCCTCCTACCTTTGAGACTTGACCTAGGCCTCAGACCAATTTCAGAAGAACTATGCCTCAAACCCTTACTGTATTGGCGAAGGCTATGGTCCACACCGGAACTATCCGAATTTAGATCTGAACTTCAGGAGATCCTCAAACTTTGTAACCCTGCACGACTTCCCTGGCTCAGGCATATTAAACAAACCTGTGAGGCACTAGGAAGACAGAACTTATGGTCTCATCCGGAAATCGCATGTCCCAGAGTCTCAAGGAAATCTTTAGCCACAGATTATTATGAACACTGTTTATGTCTCCAATTTAAAAACATACAGGAGTGTTCCCTTACAGGTAAATTCTTAGAGTCCAAAATCCTATATTGCCAAGAGCTGGTGTATGATAATATAGGCCCCCCGCTCACCAGGAAGCTCTTCATGCAATGGAGGTACAGCACCCTTCCTCTTAAAGCGCACACCGCTTGCTGGTCAAATTCTGAGAATTCATTACAATGCCCAGCGTGTGCGCATCCGAGGGAGTGTGACTTGCATATAATATTTTTCTGCCCGGCATATAGAAGAGCAAGACAGTACTGGCTGGTCCCACTCCTCAAAAACCTGGGCTTCAGGACTTACCTTCCGGCATACAGGATTCTAAAAAGAGACCTCTCTGCCCCAACTGTGTTTGCAGTCTCAAAATTCTTAACGGCAATGTGGCACAGTCGTACTAAATGTATTAAGCTTTTATTAACCAAATGATTGTTTTATATTCTGGTCAATTACCTGGAAATTACCACTGTATCCTTCGTTGTTTTTTTTAAAAAAATGTTGTATAATGTATTCTTTTATGGTCAAGTCGACCGAAATAAAGATCAAATGATGATGATGAATGCTAAGTGAGAGCGGTGCACCGAGTATTCATTGAAGTCTAATTCCAGTAGCCACTGGGCTAATGAGTGGATTGTGGTTGTCTAGGGTGCCATTTCATTTTGCTCCTATAGGCGACTGTAGAGGTTCTAAGATGCAAGCCTACCTACCCCCTGATTCAAATACAAATAAGAGGGATGCACTAAGCAGTCACCTGAGTCCAATTTCAGTAATTTCAGTAGCCCCTGGGCTATAGAGGGGACAGTGGAGGACTAGGGTGCCAGCTCAACCGGTTCACAAGAATGCCCTAGCCACTATAATATCATGATTTCATGGGTTCTGAGATATAGGCCTACCTACCCCCCAACCACCTTATGTTCAATGGACAACATGATGCACAGTTGCCAGTTGTGTACTTGCTAGCACAAGAGATCCTTCGTCTCCACGGTTTTATGGAAAGCATCTGTAAAGAGTTTCCCAGACATAGTCCTAATCTCTGAAGAGAGTGAGAAAACATGTTCTACAGCATGTATCCTGCATGTCCATAGAGCTGCTAGGATTGCAGCTTTATTTTCCTAGGTGACCATATTGGGCCTTCTTTCCATGAGTGACTTGAATTTCTAATAATGGTCTACCAATTGAAGTTGGTGCAGAAACCTTTCTAGAGAAACTCAATAGACTGCATTATTGTAGTTCAATCTTGATTTAATATTAACATTGATAACAGGACATAAAGGTGATCATCTATAAAAGCCTGAGGTTTTGAGTTGCTTGAATCAGGTTTTGGCTACTTTGGTGACTTGCGCTTTTAAAGACAAACTAGAGTCTTGGGGGCCTTTTCGCAAACTACTTTTCGTACTACTATTAGTACTTCAATTGCATCACTAACATACTGCAAAATGCTATTCTCTAACCTACGCGTGACTATCCACACCTATTCTTTGCATTAGGGAAGTGTTTCCAAACTGTGGGTTGAGACCCACTGGTCGGTCAGGGGCCGGTTTCTGGTGAGTCGCCAAAGTCCAGGAAATAAATAAAGATTCTTTTAGATTCTGTATTTCTGTGTCACATTTGCTGCTCTTCAAAGACAGCAGTCTAATGTAAAACTATGGGGCTCATTTATGAGCCCCTGCATCACTTTTGCGCCACCAGTGCGTCACTTTTTGTGACGCACCAGTGGCGTAAAACATGCGCCATGATGCGCCATATTTACAGAGTGACGCATCTACCTAGATGCGTCACTTTGTAAATCCCTGCGCTACATTATACCTGCGTCAGGTATAATGTATGCAGGGTGGGCGTTCCCACGTAAGTAAGCATCGTAGAAGTGACGCAGTGAAATCTACGAGATTTCACTGCGCCACCTCTAGGGTGCAAATGCGTCAATATCTTGCGCCTGCCTCACAGCAGGCGTAAGACTGACGCAGGCCCTTTCACATGGGGCTTACCCCATGTGAAAGCATACATTGCTGGAGTTGCGTCACTTTTGCACCTACAGATACGTCAGAAATACTGACGTATCTGTGACTCCTTGCGACATGATGCGTCATACTGTAAATATGACGCATCATTGGAGTCGCAGGGAGGGCGCAGTGAAAAGTGACGCATCACTGTTTTCACGCAGTGATGCGTCACTTTTCATAAATGAGGCTCTATGTCTTCTGCTGCTTTCTTTCTAACATTGAGACTGGTGCTTATGAACTCCTCTCACTGTACACTCAGAGAAAGGAAAATATAGTGAAATATGTGACAAGCCTGATGGGATACATGAAGTGTGAAAGGAAAGCTGGAGGATGTCATTTTTTCATAACACACTGCAAAATGTAAATACGAGTAAATGAACTGTACACATTCAGCAATTAGGAATACAAAAGGAAGCATATTATTTTTTTGCATTTCTGAAGTGTGATTGAAACAAAGATTTTAGTAGGATCACAACTCATCAAAACACTTTACTTAGTGTTGTACAAATAATAAATATTCACTGAAACTCAAATTCAACACATTATCGTGTGTGCGCAAAATAGTTTTATCTAAAAAAACTGAACGCCTGTGCATATTTAGTGACCAATTTAGAGGAAAATGTGCTGTCTGCACATTACAATGCGCCGTATTGTAAATACGGCGCTTCCATGGTAGCGCAAGGGTATTGCAGGCTGGCGCAGGGAAACTGACGCATCTGTACAGATGTGTCAGTTTCTTGTAAATCTGCCCCTTAGAACTTTGGTTAGAAAGTGTGCCCATAAGGAGGCATGGAAGCCCTTCCATTAAAAACATAAAACAATATATATTTATCAGGCAGCGGGTACCACAGTACCAAACAGCTGGTACAGCAGTACTGCAAATCTGCATTTAAAAAATGCCCCGCATGGGCAGGAAGCGGGCCACAGAGGACTGGCGCGAGGTTCTCTGACCACAGAGAATGGCGGGTAAGAGCAGTAAGCTGACCACGCAAGGGCAGACACGGGGCGAAGACACAGCACAATTGACCGCAGAGGGCAGGGGGGAGGAGGCTGGTTCATGCACATGAAGAACATAGGGCAGGGGGGAAGTGGTAGGGCCAGAGACAACAATCTGAACATGGAGGGTAGATGGGGGGAAGTGGCAGCCCAACGGACCATGGAATGCAGGAGGGAGGGGGCGGGAAATGCACACGGAGACTTTTCGTGGAAGTCCCAGAGCCTGGCCTAGTGGACAGGTTATCTCACACGTAAACATGCATCGTACCCAGGCGCACAACACCCATTGGGCTCACCGGGCTTCAGATTGATGTGAGTCAAACCCCTTAACGAGTGTAAATTCAAGTTTTGTGAATGCTACATGTGAGTTTGCTGTCACAACTGCGCACCTAAGATCAAGGCAGAGATACAATACCTTTGTGAATCAGAATCGAAATCACCTAAAATAAAATTCAAGTGAAATTCTGATTAAGGAAGATATGAAGCAACAGACGGCACCCTATGGTGCTGCATTGTTTGAGACTATCTCGGTACTGATGCAAATAAACACCTTATTAACTCTATTCACGAAAACTCTAACTTCCGTTCGTGAAGGCTGATGAAATTGCTAATCCTGTAAACGCTTCACACTGCTGTTTTAAGATCCTTAAGCCCCAAAAAGCAGATTAATAGGATTATTCAGTAGTTTAGAGCTTCATTGCAACTCTTTGCCGCTGGCACAGGATTGCCCTAATTTACCTCTTGGATGCATTCACGCAGATGCGCGCAGTGTTTCGGGTCCCAGAGCAGACCTACCTGCCCCTTTCCTGGAAGGGACAGCGGGCTCAAGGGTGGCTGCCCAGTTCAGTAGCGGCGCAGTCTCATCTCTAGCGAGGGCCGCGATGCTGAAGTTGGCACGCGGCGTTCGACCGGAGCCAGTTTCCCTCCCTCACTATCAACGGTTAACGCGTTGCAGGCCCATCGCTTCTGGAACTGGATCGGTGACAAGGGTATCACGGATGCATCCAATTCTCACCTGGAAGAGGGAGGTGAGAGGCCAAAAACACTGACAAGTGAGAGGCCTCCAGCTGAGCCCTGTCACATTTTGACAGATGGTTCATCCTGCAAGGTCTGCCTGTGAATTCCACGGGTGGGGAGGCACACACCAGTGCACACAGTGCCACCGTCCCTTGGAAAACATCCCAGACCCCTCTTTGCGCAGTACAGACCCTTCAATGTTCAATGCAGATCGTCTCCTCCTGCGAAATCGATGTGCATTACTGTGGGGTCACCGTGATGATTCAACTACACTGCACCAACATGGCCTCTTAATTTGTCACCATAGCTACTATGAAAAAGTGCTTTGCGATGGCGGATTTGAGTTTGTCTGTGTGACTGACCCTACCATACAAACGTATTTATGCCGCTGGTGTTTTAATTTGTTAGCAGTAAAACAGGCACGACTTGATGTTAGCACCGGAATACACTTTGTATTGTTGCTAATGGTATTTTAGCCACTAACAGTTTGCACAGCAAATTCAAATGCTGCTTGACAGCTTTTACCACCAAAACATTTCAATTGTAACATCACAAATCTGTTTATGTTATACACTGGAGAGTCTTCCGCTGATGATATGCCTGTGCTTAATTTACCGGGGTCCAAAGTTTTGCTCCGAGGGCCGCTGCCGGTAATTCCAAATGGCAGAGGTGCTGAAACCGAAGGCTGAGTAGTTTTGATTAAACGTTTGCCGCTTTCATCCACCATCTGACACTCTCTGCCTCTTTATCTCACTCTTACAGGTTCTTTCTCATCCCTGCTTTCACCCTTTGTCACTATTTATCTATCTTTGTCCTTACTGTAAGACTGTAAGCTACCACCAGAGTGGAGGCTAGGCCGCTGTGGGGGTTATGAGGTGGCCCGTCAAATCAGAGTTAGGTGTTGGATGTAAAGACAATTAAGGTGACATAGGGTCCCGAATAATGCCCTTAAATAATTGCACCAATTACTGTGGTGGAATAGAGCTCCCCTCCTTATCCCCATTTGTACTGCTGAGGCATCTCAGATGGGCTGGGGTGGCTGGAGCCCCACTTATTGTCTCTTCTCTGCCTCCATTTCCTTGGATGAATACCAGCGCATGGATTGGCTAAAGGCCGTTGTGCACCAGTGGTCACCTACTGGTGAAAGGGAGGCGAAGTCCTAATTTCATTGGACACTACCCTGGCAGAATACTGCTGTCTATGGCAAGCTGATATTGCTCCATTCTTCAGACCCAAAGGTTAATTTTTCCTGAGAACATTTGCATGAGCTCTAAACCAGAGTGCTTGGTAGACATGACATGCTGTCATCCTTCTGATGCGCTCCAAGAATTGCTCCGCAAAGAACATAAATTACTCAACAAATACGATAACTTATCAATCGCGTTTGATTTCTGGAGGGCCTGGCTGAAGATGCAGAGAGTCAGGCCAGACAGAATAACTTATGAATTGTGGGGCTCCCTGAAAATTCAGAAGCTCTAAATACGAAGGATTACATTGAAGCCTTGCTCAAAACAGCTCTCTCTTCACAAGGCCTCTTCACCTACTCTGTTGTAACCTTGGGCGGAGCAGGCGTCGTGCCTCTACGCAAAGTTCAAAGGAGTTGGAGAGCAACTCAGTGTAACTTTGCTATGCTCTGCTCTGCGCCCTCCCCCTCCCAAAATATTTAAAAATAAGTAAAAGGCACTTACCTGCCCCGTGACTGGTTATTAGTGAAGAAGGACAGCAAGGAGGAGGCAGGAGAGCAGCGATGTTGAGGAGGAGGCAGTCACGGGGCAGGTAAGTGCCTTTTACTTACTATAAATTTTTTGGGGAGGGTGATCAATCAATCAATCAATACATTTATAGAGCGCGCTACTCACCCGTGAGGGTCTCAAGGTGCTGAAGGGAGGGGGGTGTCGCTACTGCTCGAATAGCCAGGTCTTGAGGTGTTTTCTGAAGGTGAGATGGTCCTGGGTCAGTCGTAGGTGTGCAGGGAGAGAGTTCCATGTTTTAGCTGCCAGGTAGGAGAACGATCTTCCTCCGGTGGTGGTTCTGCGAATTCGTGGGACGGTGGGGAGGGCGAGGCTGGCGGAGCGGAGCTGGTGGGTGGGGATGTAGAACGAGAGGCGGTTGTTGAGGTATTCGGGGCCCTTGTCGTGTAGCGCTTTGTGTGCGTGGGTGAGGAGCCTGAATGTGATCCTCTTGCAGACAGGGAGCCAGTGCAGGTTTCTCAGGTGGGCGGATATGTGGCTGTGGCGAGGGATGTCGAGGATGAGTCGTGCGGAGGCGTTCTTTATGTGTTGAAGTCGTGTCTGAAGTTTGGCTGTGGTTCCTGCGTATAGGGCGTTTCCATAGTCGAGTCGGCTGGTGACGAGGGCCTGGGTGACGGTTTTTCTGGTTTCGGTGGGGATCCATCAGAAGATTTTTCGGAGCATGCGCAGGGTGTTGAAGCAAGATGACGAGACGGCGTTGACTTGCTTGGTCATTGTGAGGGAGGAGTCCAGGATGAATCCCAGGGTGCGTGCGTGGTCCGTGGGTGTCGGCGCGGAGCCCAGTGCTGTGGGCCACCAGGAGTCGTCCCAGGCGGATGGGGATTGTCTGAGGATGAGGACCTCCGCTTTGTCTGAGTTCAGCTTCAGGCGACTGAGCTTCATCTATTCTGCGACGTCTTTCATTCCTTCCTGGAGGTTGGTTTTGGCGGTGCCTGGGTCTTTGGTGAGGGAGAGTATCAGTTGGGTGTCTTCGGCGTAGGAGATGATGTTGATGTTGTGTTTACGTGCGATGGCGGCGAGGGGGCTCATGTAGATATTGAAGAAGGTAGGGCTGAGTGAGGAGCCTTGGGGTACTCCGCAGATGATCTCGGTGGCTGCTGAGCGGAAGGGAGGGAGGCAGGGTGGAAGGGCCGGCTAACTGTGCTCCACCATAGAGTCATAGTTTTGCCTGAACTCTACGTTTGCAATGGAGCGCGGAGTAGGCAAAACTACATAAACCCTGCTGGCTGAGCGTAGTTACCCGCCCGGGATTACTTTGCTGTCGAACGAGCACAAAGGGTTCAAGATCTCAGCAACCTGGCACCCCATCCCGCCCATTGTCACAAAGCTTCAGAACTACTGTTACCATGATACAGCCCCGCGAGTGGTTAGAGAGAAGGGTCATTACACCTTGATGTTGTTCATGAAATGGGCTACACACTTGCTTTACAACATCACCAAGTGTCTCTTTTATGGCAGTTAGAAGGAAGCTGCATGAACTGGGACCTATATATATCCTTATTTCCCATGCAAAATTCAAAATAATTGCCAATCAAATGGTGCATGGCCCAGTTCCAGGCCCACAAGGTGCCTGGAACTGGGTACAGCTATACTCTAATGGTAATGAAAACCAAACTTATCAATGACCCGGCGGCAGCCTCCGGGGGAACACTCCAGCGACAACCAGCTGGACTATCAGTAGTGCACTCCATCAGACGCCATGCCAGTACTATTGCAATCAGAAAAGAGAATGGTCGCCATAGTGCTTGCAAATGCGTTAAACATGGTCCCTGAGAAGAGATCAATCCAGGAATTCACAAACTTTTAATCCGAGAGCAGACTCACGCCAGGGGCCCCATTATGGATGCAGCACATTTCCCTTCATTGCTCTGGGCGCACCTTTTTAAAGGTGCTCCCAGAGCAATGAAGGGATATGCGCCGCATTATGGTAAATGCGCTTCCCCCATGGCAGCTGCAAACTCAAGCTGTTAAACCCACTGCGGGTCGCACCACTACTTTTAGTCTATAACCTTGGTAATTAAGAGAATGTCCATTCAGTATTATATATGGTTCCAAAGAATTCCTCTTTATTCTTCCTTGAGTTTTCAGAATTCTATGGCAGCCAACGCGTTTCGTTCTTTCACTAAGAACTTCGTCAGGGCTGTAAAAACATGTAAAATACAAATATAATACAAATTGTAACAGTTCAATAAATACATTGTACTTATAAATGAACCATATCATCCAAAGACAGAAGATGCCTACAAAAAGCACTAAACTACAATTATTGCCATAATATTAACATCAGTTCTAAAATAGTTGTGCATAACACCCAAAATACTAAAATTGGGTTGATAATCTTATTCGTATTTTATACATTTAAGGCAAGTCCTATAAGATTCCTACTGTGACCTTATAAACATAAAAAATCTACAACACCTCTCAATTTTATGGGGCCTCCTTGGTACTTTATTTAACATCATTTGATTGCATCTTTAATCCAGAGAAAAAACCCTACAAATTCATAAACTAATCCCTTCCAGGAAAGCTACTCATTTTCTTGTATCCAATAATCCTCTGTTAACAGTTTTTGGGCCTACATGGTAACCCCACTAAGACAAACTATTGTATCCAAAATGTTAAGTGTACCTACCAATATTTATTGGCAACGTTTGTTTTGAAGTTTTTTGTAATATTAACCCTCCGATCTTTTAGGATAGCAGATTGGCAGTTGCTTCGCTGTCCTTCTCATTGCATTACCTACCAAGAAATATTAGTAATACTATCATACAATGACTCATGACGTATTTTGAGACAATTCTAATATGCTGTATTCTTCCTGCGGGGCATTGTCCTTACCTAAGTCAAGTTGTTGCTGGTCCCATTATGCTCTTGCCATGGTCCAATTAGAAGCTAGTGTGCCTGTAATGAAGTAGCACTGTATAAGTAACTCGCTACATTTTATCGTTACAGACATAACATATTCCTAGACTGTTTCCTATATGCATCCAGATCCACTACAATTGTTATCCCATTATAAATACCTGAAAGTTAAAAATCGCAATGTATCCGTACTGACTGCTTCAAGAGTAGGTGACATACTCAATTTAACTACATATAAGATGTTGATCCATGTCCATGCCTGCCACTCACCCGGTTAACAAATCTTGAATTCCAATAAAAGGAGGAAGCAGTCCGAACAACAATCCCACCTGTCCTACATAACGGTAATAGAAGCCCAGCAATGCCAACATATACTGTTCCGCCATACCCCCAGCAAGATATCAATGGGATAGGAAGCCATTATAACTGCCAAAACACACACTGCCTGCTTCCTTAGTGCACGGCACACCTAATTCCACTGCACATCAGACGTTCACCCTCTTCCACTGTAAATAAGAAGCAGTCCGATCAACAATCACACCCATGTTACCTCGCAGCAGAAAGGCCCAGCAATGCCGACACGCCCTGTTCCACTATACTTGAAGAAAACTGTTCATAGGATAGCAAGCTACCATTCATGCTGAGTTATAACCCCCAATATGACCCCACTCATAAGTCTAAATAGCTTAAGTTTCTTTTGTATCTAAAGTTAATCTGCGAGTATCGCCAGAATTGGAAAATCCGTTTCCTAAATCTACAGAAGCACCACATTTTATTAACCAAACAGAACAAAACAAAACTTTGTCACGACTGAGAAGGGGACATCACTGCAAAATATACGGCTTCCATGCCATAGCGTTTCCGAACCGTAATCGAATATACTAGCTATTAACCCCTACACAAAAATAGCCTCACTTACCTCCAGTCCGATATATTACGATGACCGGTAAGATTCACGCCTAAGTGCCTCGGAGAGAGTCGCGCGGGCGTCCTTCCGTCTTTTATATCTTTAACAACGTCAGTCACATGACCTTACGTATCTGTAGAGTTTGCTAGGGATAATCTCCAAATTACTGATTGCGTTGGTAAGCATTCGTACCTCATTTTGAATAATAATGCCTTATGCATTAGTTAGCAATAATATCACGTAATCAAAAATAGTGTTATTGATAACACCGCTATTTTCTATAGTTACGAACAATTGCTAACTACAGGACTTTAATTCCATAAAAGTGCATTCATTTGCGCAAAAACTATATTTCAATATTTACAAAATCCTTGTGAATAAAGCAATGATATTGTGTATCCCCAAAAAGCCGTAACAACTAATTGTATTGCGGCTTGAATTTAGCCAAAATTACCATTGTACCTTAGAATTAAAACAGTCTATTATCCACATTGTCCATAATAACGTTATTCCTATATGATGCAATTCAAAAGCCATAAATAAAGACCAGAGTTGAAAATCCAGACCCACCATATATCTTTAAATCAAAAGGGATATTCCACAGCAAAGATACCAACTTTCAGCATTAACAATGTCTTTTGTTGTTAGAAATCATGATGGCGTAGTATTGAGGTGAGATGTAAAAAACCATCCACACATCCCTTCCACTTAATTAATACCATCGCAAAACGCATAAATATGTTAACCCCTTCTTTCATGGGATCACGTTGCAAATTCGACTGATTGCATTTCTTATACCAGAAGAGAAAGAAGAAGGTTCTTAATTCAAGGTATCCCTAGTATACCTCATCCAAATATTTCTCCTAATATAACCTAAAAAAAAGGGGGAGTTACCCAGACCTAAATCAGGAACCTCTACATTGACCCATTCAGTTTTTCTAAATGGACCTCCCTATTTTTGGTAAAGTAGGACGGACAAAGTTATTATTCAGAGAAAATAGTGTAGTTCATCATCACTATTATGTCCCTTGCTAGTACTCTGCAATCTACAAATCCATCCCGCCTCATTGCGTCTAAGGGCCAATTCTCTGTCCGCTCCTCTGGATCTCATTGGGACATGGTCTATACCGTGAAACCAAATTTCAGGTTTCCCTCCATGTTGCTCATTCATATGTGACGTCATGGGGTACCATGTGTCCCTGTTGCGAATGGCCCGTACATGCTCCTCAATCCTACTTTTAAGGGGCCTGATGGTGCTCCCTACATAAATAATGTCACAACTACAACCTATTACATATGTTACATATGTTGTTCTACAAGAGATAGTGTGCCTTATAGTGTAAGTCCGTTGTGTGTTATAACTAAACTCCTTTAGTTTATTTTTTCCAAATTGACAGATATTACAATCGGTGCATGTGAAAAAACCATTTAATGCTCTGGGTAACCAAGTTGTCACTGCTTTACCCTTAAGGGACACATAACTAGGACATAACATATCCCTCAGAGTTCTTCCACGCGATACATGATTTTAGGTTTTGGGGAAATCACCTCTTTAACGCTTGGTACTTCATGAAGCAGAGACCAATCTCTATGAAAAATTTTATATACATCTTGGCTCTGCTTATTGAACTTAGTAACAAAACTGATAGAAGTTGATCTATCTTTCTTTTTGTCATCGCCAGTGTAGTTCTTAGTTAGCTGGGTATTCTCCCTTGATTGTACTAAAGTCCGTCTTTCTGCATCATCCAAGATTTTTTGTTTGTATCCCCTCTGTTTAAATCTTATTTTGGTCTGCTTAAGATTATCTAAAAATAAGGTTCTGTCACTGCAATTTCTGCGTATCCTAATCATTTCCCCATATGGGATACTGTTAATAGTAGTCTTGGGATGTGCACTGGAGGGATGTAGAGTACTGTTACTTTCAGTTGGTTCACGGTATAAAGTACTTTGAATCTTATTACCACATGCCATAAATGTTATATCCAAAAAGTCAATTTTATCGGTAGAGTGTGACATGGTTAAAGTCACATTACACACATTGTCATTTAGGAAGGTGAAGTAGTTGTCCAATTGGGCCTCTGTACCATTCCAAATAACAATGATATCATCGATATATCTCCCCCAGAATATGATGTTATTTATCCAGGGGGAGGCATATCTGCCCCAAGCATGTTCCTGTTCCCAAAGTCCCATAAAAAGTCCTGCATATGAAGGAGCAAATTTGGCTCCCATCGCGGTGCCTTGCAACTGTTGATACCATTGCTTATCATGTAAAAATACATTTTTTGAGAGTATCAGTTCCGTCATTTCAAGTAACATGTCATTGTGTTCAAACCAAACAGCTGACCTTGTGTTGAGAAAGTGTTTCAATGCTCGTAAGCCAGTTTCTTTCTTGATGCATGTATATAAACTAACTACATCAAAGGTTACAAATAAAAGTCCCTCAGTCCACGTGACATCTTCAAATTGATTGAGGATGTCCTTGCTGTCCTGTATATATGCTGGTAGATTTTTCACCAGCGGTTGTAAAAAAGAGTCCACATATTCTGACAATCGTTCTGTGGGGGAATCTATACCTGCAATGATCGGTCGATCTGGAGGAAAGTTACCCCCCTTATGTTCTTTAGGGAGAATATATATACAAGGAAACTTGGGTTTATCAACCATCAAGTACCTAGTCTCATCATCTGTTAACAAACCCCTCTCCTTCCAATCACCCAGTTTAACATTGATAAAAAAAGTAAGATCAGTGATGGGATTAAATGGAATTTTTTCATAACAAGAGATGTCTGACAATTGTCTTGTAATTTCTCACATATAGTCTATCTTTTTCATAATCACCACATTCCCACCCTTATCAGCTTCACGTATGACTAAATCATCATTATTGCTCAAGGCTTGGAGGGCTAGCTGTTCCCCCCGTGTCAAATTGTAAGGGCCCATGTCTCTACGTGGGCTCTCATTTAACAACTTATGTAATTCCTTTGTCACACATTTTTTGAAAAGCTCAATGTTAGGGTGTGAAATCTGTGTACAAATTTAGATCTCAGTCTTAAACCACTGTCTATATCCTCCTTTGGAAAAACTCCCAATTCATTATTTTGGTCTTCTAAAGTGATATTGTTTTCCTCATTAAGTGACATAATTAGATGAATTCCTTCCACATCCCCCACCGTATACCCAACCGGTACCTCTCTCATAGTATTGGACTCCTTTATTCTAGGATTGCAATGAAATAAATGTTTTAATTGCAAAATACGTACAAATTTGTACAAATCAACTATGACATCAATGATTTTACAAGACTGTGTCGGGCGAAATCCTAGACTCCTTTGCAAAACTGTACTTTCCTCCAATGTGAGGCTATGGTCTAATAGGTTTATAATTGACAAGTTACTTGTATTCGACATCACTGTGTTTGAGAACATTGTATCCATTATAGCTTCATTATCAGCATCTACTTCCTCTTCGATGATCGCAAGTCTACCGCTAACTTTGGAATTTCTTTTTTGTTTCTTATCCCAACTCCTGCCTCCCCTCCTTGTGTGCTGTTTCTTTGGGGCTGCTTGCTGTTGATACGTAATCTCTCCATTTCCAATGAAAAATAACTTTTTTTCCTCCTGTGGTAACAAAACATTGATATTCTCACTTCCTGATTGTAAACTCTCTGTAGATTCAAAAGAATTCTCACTGACTGTTCTAGACTCTGGTGTCTCTTCTCTATTTCTCTTCGTTGTTTCCGAAGTTTGAGTATTATCAAATCGTTTTGCGAACGTGTAAATTCTTCCCTCTCGGTAATCTTGTTCATCCCTCCTGATTTTCTTGGCCTTTTTGTCTCTCTGATATATTTGGTATTCTTCCATCACTTTATCCAGAATCTCATAATTTTTCTTCACAACCTCTGTGAGTGGACTTGCCCCTATTTCTTTTTCAAATTTGTCAATTTCCTCTAGAAGCAATGCCGCCTTTTTCTCGGCATGTGCAATGAGTATTTTCATCATGGTAATTGAGGAGTGGGATAAATTCTCCTCCCATTCCTTCAATAATTGTTCATCCAAATCCTCGAATGTTGGGAAAATCAAAATTCTTAATCCACGTGGGACTCTGTTATTGTCCAAGTACTGTTGCAAGGTGATGCCGTCCCACCACCTTGCAAGTTCCTGTTTCTTGAGTCGTTCCAATTTTTGAAATTGTGCTTTAAGACCTCCCATCGAACATGTCTCAACCGGTGTATCACCTATTTTTGTTGAGAATAGATTGGATGCAAATTCCTCCCTTCTGTCTCTAAATTTGGCCATGTCGAATACTAGTAACTTGACTATAAAGAGGGCAAGAGAGTGCAACACATTGATTATAGAAACTACAAACCATAAGGAAACGGCTCAATTACTGGACCCAAAAGGGTTCAGGTCGCACCTCTCTCGACACTTCCCTTGCCGACCCTCCTATATTATAGATAGAATAGAAAAGCTGTTTAGCTGGTGTGGTGTGCAACTCCACTACCCCCGCCATTTCCCGGGGGTGATCAACTAGACCCAAAACATTAAACCCACTGCGGGTCGCACCACTACTTTTAGTCTATAACCTTGGTAATTAAGAGAATGTCCATTCAGTATTATATATGGTTCCAAAGAATTGCTCTTTATTCTTCCTTGAGTTTTCACAATTCTATGGCAGCCAACGCGTTTCGTTCTTTCACTAAGAACTTCGTCAGGGCTGTAAAAACATGGAAAATACAAATAAAATACAAATTGTAACAGTTCAATAAATACATTGTACTTATAAATGAACCATATCATCCAAAGACAGAAGATGCCTACAAAAAGCACTAAACTACAATTACTGCCATAATATTAACATCAGATGTCCAATGGTTGTCCATAACACCCAAAACACTAAAATTGGGTTGATAATCTTATTCGTATTTTATACATTTAAGGCAAGTCATATAAGATTCCTACTGTGACCTTATAAACATCAAAAATCTACAACACCTCTCAATTTTATGGGGCCGCCTTGGTACTTTATTTAACATCATTTGATTGCATCTTTAATCCAGAGAACAAACCCTACAAATTAATAAACAAATCCCTTCCAGGAAAGCTACTCATTTTCTTGTATCCAATAATCCTCTGTTAACAGTTTTTGGGCCTACATGGTAACCCCACTAAAACGAACTATTGTATCCAAAATGTTAAGTGTACCTACCAATATTTATTGGCAACGTTTGTTTTGAAGTTTTTTGTAATATTAACCCTCCGATTTTTTAGGATAGCAGATTGGCAGTTGCTTCGCTGTCCTTCTCATTGCATTACCTACCAAGAAATATTAGTAATACTATCATACTCATGACGTATTTTGAGACAATTCTAATATGCTGTATTCTTCCTGCGGGGCATCCTCCTTACCTAAGTCAAGTCGTTGCTGGTCCCATTATGCTCTTGCCATGGTCCAATTAGAAGCTAGTGTGCCTGTAATGAAGTAGCACTGTATAAGTAACTCGCTACATTTTATCGTTACAGACATAACATATTCCTAGACTGTTTCCTATATGCATCCAGAACCACAACAATTGTTATCCCATTATAAATACCTGAAAGTTAAAAATCGCAATGTATCCGTACTGACTGCTTCAAGAGTAGGTGACATACTCAATTTTACTACACATAAGATGTCGATCCATGTCCATGCCCGCCACTCACCCGATTAACAAGTCTTGAATTCCACTATAGGCAGCAAGCAGTCCGATCAACAATCCTACCTGTCCTACATCACGGTAATAGAAGGCCAGCAATGCCAACATATCCTGTTCCGCCATACCCCCAGCAAGATATCCATGGGATAGCAAGCCATTATAACTGCCAAAACACACACTGCCTGCTTCCTTAGTGCACGGCACACCTAATTCCACTGCACATCAGACTTTCACCCTCCTCCACTGTAAATAAGAAGCAGTCCGATCAACAATCACACCCATGTTACCTCGCAGCAGAAAGGCCCAGCAATGCCGACACGCCCTGTTCCACTATACTTGAAGAAAACTGTTCATAGGATAGCAAGCTACCATTCATGCTGAGTTATAACCCCCAATATGACCCCACTCATAAGTCTAGATAGCTTAAGTTTCTTTTGTATCTAAAGTTAATCTGCGAGTATCGCCAGAATTGGAAAATCCGTTTCCTAAATCTACAGAAGCACCACATTTTATTAACCAAACAGAACAAAACAAAACTTTGTCACGACTGAGAAGGGGACATCACTGCAAAATATACGGCTTCCATGCCATAGCGTTTCCGAACTGTAATCGAATATACTAGCTATTAACCCCTACACAAAAATAGCCTCGCTTACCTCCAGTCCTATATATTACGAAGACCGGTAAGATTCACGCCCAAGTGCCTCGGAGAGAGTCGCGCGGGCGTCCTTCCGTCTTTTATACCTTTAACAACGTCAGTCACATGACCTTACGTATCTGTAGAGTTTGCTAGGGATAATCTCCAAATTACTGATTGCGTTGGTAAGCATTCATTCCTCATTTCGAATAATAATGCTTTATGCATTAGTTAGCAATAATATCACGTAATAAAAAATAGTGCTATTGATAACACCGCTATTTTCTATAGTTACGAACAATTGCTAACTACAGGACTTTAATTCCATAATAGTGCATTCATTTGCGCAAAACCTATATTTCAATATTTAAAAAATCTTTGTGAATAAAGCAATGATATTGTGTATCCCCAAAAAGCTGTAACAACTAATTATATTGTGGCTTGAATTTCCACATTATCCACATTGTCCAGAATAACGTTATTCCTATATGATGCAATTCAAAAGCCATAAATAAAGACCAGAGTTGAAAATCCAGGCCCACCATATATCTTTAAATCAAAAGGGATATTCCACAGCAAAGATACCAACTTTCAGCATTAACAATGTCTTTTGATGTTAGAAATCATAATGGTGTAGTATTGAAGTGAGATGTAAAAAACCATCCACACATCCCTTCCACTTAATTAATACCATCGCAAAACGCGTACATATGTTAAACCCTTCTTTCATGGGATCACGTTGCAAATTCGACTAATTGCATTTCTTATACCAGAAGAGAAAGAAGAAGGTTCTTAATTCAAGGTATCCCTAGTATACCTCATCCAAATATTTCTCCAGATATAACCTAAAAAAAAAGGGGAGTTAACCGGACCTAAATCAGGAACCTCTACATTGACCCATTCAGTTTTTCTAAATGGACCTCCCTATTTTTGGTAAAGTAGGATGGACAAAGTTATTATTCAGAGAAAATAGTGTAGTTCATCATCTCAAGCTGCCCTGGGGGATTCCCTTTCTCCCCACCAGAGGACTGCCATCAAGGAGTGCACTAACAGTGTGCCACCTTTGAGGTAGCGCACTGTCAGTGCGCCTCTTGAGGGCTTCTCTGCCTCTGCGTGCATGTCGGTAATATGGCATGGGCGAGGAGGCATAGAGATTTCCTTATTTGCATGGGGTACACCCCCATGCAAATGAGGGAATGCTACCTGCAAATAGCACTGGCATTTTATGTGCACCAGTGCTATCAGTATTACAGAAGGGGACGTACAAACGTCTGCGTCCCCTTCTGTAATACCAGAGTACCCGGTGGCGCGTAAAGCGGGCGCAAATGCCCGCTGTGCCCTGGGGCTTTGAATCAGATGGTCCCAGAATACCTTAGAGTCAGATTCAGCTTCTATAACCTGGCTAGACTTCTAGGGGTAATTCCAAAGTACCAGCTTCAAAGATCTGGAGGTGGATCACTAACATTTCTGAGTGCCTCAGCAGGGAATCAGCTCCCGTTTGAGCTATGCTCTGTTAGTAACTAATTGCTGTTCTGGAAGAAATTGAAAACTTGGCTCTTTGTGCAAATTTAATGTTCATTTGACTGACTTCGCTACGCTTGCGCTGAGATACTCCTGGGAGTAGCTAAATGCATTATAAATTATTTATCATAGCATATCATCTCGCTTACTCAAGAACATCACTTAAACTGCAGAAAACACAATTTAATAGTGATGTTTATTGAAACGTTTTATTTACAGCCATCCTTGTCTATTTGAAACATACCCATACACTGCTCCACGGTCCTGGGTGTGACTGGGGCTAAAAAGAACACAAGAGGAAAACTTCAAAATATGGCCCAGCCTTACATCAGATGAATGATGGGGCCATTGATGCTTGGTTCTTAGTCCCTGCCCTAGAAACAGTCAATATTTGAAATGCTCTGATGCCCAAGGAGCAAATTAAATAAACTGTTCCAAGTATGTGGCGGCAAGTCAGTGCTCTCTGGTCCATCCACAAGCTCTCCTCACCCATTGTGTGGTCTATAGCCTCGTAAAAATTGAAACGTTTTCCAGAATACTTGTTTTTGTTTTGTTATCCCATTTTTGGAGGTCTGGACAGGCATTTGCTTTCCTTCTGTCCAGAAGTTGTGAATTTGGGTTGAATATTTTAAAGGAGCATTTAAGATCCCATCGATTAAATGTCTTCCCACAAAAATTGAGCACGCACCCACACATGGGCATTTTACAGAAAGGCAGGGCCAGTGCTTAGTTTGAGCCGGTGGTTTCCGGTGCTCAGCACCGGCACTTATTTTGCAGGGCGGGGTCTACAGATGTTTTTTCTTCAGTTAGTGGTGGTCCTGAATCCAAAACAAAATGAAAAATGTACCTCGCAGGATGAACTGCTTGGCATATCTTCAGGCTGGCCCACGTTGATCCAGGAACTAGGCAATGCGTGTGATGATGTACTCACACCTGCCATGGTGACCCGTAGATATTTTGTCCTCATCTCACTCTAGTCGCGTGCATTCGTCACAGTGCCTGGTGCACCCTATCCTCACCTTTGTTGTAGCCTCCCATTGGATAATTGAAGCTGGGTCCTGGGTCGTGGCTGAGTTGCAGTGAGGCAGGCTAGGAAAGAGCAGGACGAATTTGACAATTATGGATTGTGCAGAAAATTAAACAAGCGAAAATATGAACTTTAAACGTGATGCCAGACAAGTCCAGCTGGAAACTACCCTCGACATACGTGAGGCAGCTGCAGTCACTGTAACTTTCACTCTTATTGGACTGAGTAAGTGGCATACAACTACCCGACTGGTACAAACATTTCCTCCGGCTGGGTGGTGCAGGGGTCACATCTTGAGTTACTGGTGTATGTCAGTGAAGTGCTGTTTTTGCACTGGTGGCCGTTATTATTGTATATTGCACTGATTTTGCACCACGTTACTTGCCCCCTGATGTATACATTGTTATTATTTATTAAACAGCAGAGGCACACACAATGTGAAATCACACATTATTGCATTTTAAGGGAACGTTTGGAATCTTATTGGAGCTCACCCTTGTCCTGTGATTAGAATGATCTGTTCCAAATGGGGGGTCAAGGCTGCTGGCTTATTTGCGGTCTGAGGAATCAAAAGACGAATCTCGGCTTTCCCACTTCAGCAAAACTGTATGATCCTGAACACACACATCTCATTGTGCATCAGTGCCCATAACTCACAGGCTTGAGAATAAATAGTCTTACCGCCACTAAACATTGGCACTAATTTACAAGAGGCCTGAGCCACCGGAGTGTCACTTTTTATGACGATTCAGGGGCACAGGCCTCTCAACCATAACTATGAGGCGACACAAAGCCACCCTGCATGGCTTTGCATGGCCTCATAGATTTGGAGTAAGGCAAGGCAGCGCAAAGTGCTACCTTGCCTTACTCTATGTCAAGGAGGCGTTACATGGGCATTGCTGTGGGTGTTCCCACTTAACACCCATGGATTTCGACACTGACCCAGATTTACCGCATTAAGTAAAAATGGGGCAGCGCCAACAATGTACTCCATCCCAGAGCAGGCGTAATGAGGAGAAATGTTTACATTTGTCCTCTTTCCACATAGAAGGGGGACAAGGCCTCTTGTGATTGTTTTTGTGCAGGAAGGTGTGCCTTCCTGCACAAAAACAATCATACCAACAACACAGATACCCTTACACCATGGCGCAAGGGTGTCTGAGTTGGCACCAAATTGTGAACTGGCTGAAAGGACAGGAATGCACCATATCTTGTAAATACGGTGGATTGCTGCATTTTCAAATTGGCTTAGGGCAGGGCAGTAAAATGACTCGCAGCAGTGACATACCCCAATTTTCTAGGTAAATGAGGCTCACAGTTTATAGGGATACCCTTCAGGAGGCTATTGTCAATTACTTGAATATAAACACAGGCTCCACCTCCTTCATACTGACTGGCTGGGGGCCTTCAAGATTGTCATTACAGCTATGATCATTAAGGCAACATCAGATGCTCGTAGAGTCCTGGAGAAAGACCTTTGCAATGTTGAGGACTCTCTCTTATAGCTAGAGTGTGAGGCATCCATTCATGAGGGCTTACAAATGTTGTAATAGAAGCTAAAGAAAAGTATGCAGGACTCCTAGAAAGATTATGATGTAGTTACTAGTGCACCTACCACAATAAGACCCATGCTGATGCAGATAAATATGGCAGATTATTGTCCTGACTGTGATCATTTAACAGGCCAATAACAACTATTAAAGATATCTCAGGTAATAGTCTAATCTCAGAGAGCCAATAATTCAGCTTTTAGTGAATATTAATGGTGCTTTTACTCAGGGATCAGCCCATCATGGAACAAGAGATAAATGGGGTTTTGTAGTGCTTGCCAAATGGAAAGAACCCTGGCACAGATGACCTCCCATATGGGTTTTAAAAAAACCCATGCCTCTTTCTTAGTCCCTGGATCGGCAATGCTGTTCTAAGCGATACGTCAGGAAGGCTATTTACTTCATGGCCCATTTAAGCCAGGACATCCTGGGAAATGACCTTTTTCAAGATGAGCTGAGCCGCGCATGCCATTTCCCCTCAAGCACAACCACGCTTGCTTTAACCTTGCATATGCCTAAACAACACATATGCATGGTTAAGGCAGTGCGTGGTCTAGATGTGCGGATGGGCGGGGAAAGGAAGAGGAAGGACCCCAAGGGCAGATCCAGGACATGGTGTGGTAAGTGGGGCTGAGCCCGGGTCTTGGGGGGTGAGGTTATAGTTTTTAGGGATGGGGGACAGGTTCTAGGGCTCAGGGGTGGGTGGACGGGGTCGTTTTCAGGGGTGGGAGTCAGGTTTTAGGGCTCAGGGTGGGAGAGTTAGTTCATGGGGCTGGGAGCCAAGATGTAGGGCTTAGGGTGGGGGCCTGAGATCAGGGTAGTTTTTAGTACATGGGGGCTGAGATTTAGGACTCAGGGTGAGGGGAAAGGGACAATGTTCAGGGCTGGGGCAGTTTTATGGCTCAGGGCGGGAGGACTGGGGTCAGGGTAGATTTTAAGACATGGGCGAGTTTTGGGGTTAGTTTTGGGGCTCACGGTGGGGGGAGGGACAGTTTTCAGGGCTGGGGCAGTTTTAGGGCAAATGCATCTTAACCGTGCATTCCTTTACCAATCATGCCTTTACAGCAAAATTGCGTGGTAATGGCATGTGTGGTAAAGGAATGAGTGGTTAAGACGTATTCAATGTTAAGACCGCGTTGTTGAGGCATGCGTAGTTTAGCCATGCCTGCTTCTGTCATACAACCTGATATTCTCATTTACTAAGCCTGGTAGGGACCCACATACGCCCACGTCAAATCGACCTATCTCAGTCTTGATCACAGATTTTAATTAATCAGTTCAATTCTAGTGAAGCACATTCTACCGAGGATTAATAAACCTGGATCAGTCTGGTTTCATTCTTTGCTGTAATACGTACTCGATTATCAGTAGTTTCTTTGGTATTCTAAAAGAAATCTTAAAACTTTGGCCTGAATTGGTGTGTGTCTTGTTCTAGACCTTGAGAGAACCTTTGATATGGTTAACTGGAAGCATATGTTTAAAGTCCTAGATTGCTTTGGATTTGGAAAACGGTGACCTGATGGATTGACTTGCTCTACTCTCAACCACCTGCCAGAGTCAGAACAGGCGTAATTATATTTGACTTTTTTGACATTACATGTGGGGCACGAAGTAGGTCTGCCTGCTTTCTCCTCTGTTATTTGCTCTAATTATTATGCCTTTGGCAATCATAATTTGGGTAAGGTTTGGGCTATTGCTCTAAGGAGGTTGGTTCATGCAATTTCACTCTCTGCTGATGATACACTGATGTATGTTAAAAAGGCCACCGTGAACTTTACTCAAATAACTGGGGTTCTCAAGTTCTTTCAGGATATCTTGGCATCACTTAGGTAGAAATCTGTGCCTTTCCCTTTCACTCACTGATTTCCAGCAGTGTTAATTTAATGGATGGGAAACCAAGGAGGGAAACGGCACATGTTCCAATATATTAGCATTAATATATTTCATTTGATGAGGATATCCCAGACGGACACTTGAGGGCTGTTATTCACGTCATTTAGTGACAGGTGACATTTTGATCATCTTTCTGCTAATAGTTGTGGTACAGTTGCAGTGACGAAGGTGATAGTACTGCCACACCTTCTTTATTTATTTGCTAATCACCCTATGGTCATACCTAGGAAATACTTTAAAGATTTGAAACGTCTTATTTGTAGGTTGATATGAAAGATGGGAAGTCATAGCGGTGCACTGCAGAAGATGGATCTCAACATTAATGAACACGAAGTGGGTGCCCCAAACCTTGCAGCTCATCTGCAAAGCTGCAATGGCTCGCCAGATGGTTGGTAGGAAGGAACTTATTGGAAATGGGTGTCTCCATCTCCTAGTGGTACAAAGGACAACTACATGCTACTTTCATTCCCAGGCATACACACCCTACTGTCCCCCCAGATTGGTCTTGACTGTGTAGTCTTGTCTGTAGAGGGCCCAGTACTCTTCCGGAGCAAAGATGCCAATGCCCTAAAGATTCCACTGGAGGGAATTCCCACTTGGCATGCATACTTTCTGCATGCGACCTAATCCGGTGGAAGTAAGCAGGGATACAAGCTGCAGCTCAAAGGATCTGGAGACGACAGGAACGCATATACAGACTGCGCATCTCACTATTCCAACTCACAGAGGCAGAAATCCATGAGAGGTACAGACTTCACCCAACCACCATCCTGGACCTGATACGTGACCTGCACCCACTCCTAGAGCACCAGACACCAAGGGCGCACGCAATACCTCCATATGTGCAGGTCCTCTGTTGCCTGCACCTACCAGCATCCGGCAGTTACCTGGGAGTAATAGCTGTGGCTGGTGGTGTCTCACAGAGTTGCCTGTCGTGCTTTTTCAACAAATTCCTGGATGCCATGATGCAAAGGATGCACCACTATATCCGGTTCGCCAGCACACAGGCGGAACTGCACAAGACAAAGATGGACTTTTATCAGAAGGCTCAGTTCCCACATGTAATAGGGTGCATTGACGGGACACACATACCTATCTGCCCCCCCCCTGCTACTGAGTACATCTAAAGTAACTGCAAATCAACACATTCAATCAACGTACAGGTCATTTGTGAGGTGTCTCACATCATTACCGACATCGTTGCGAAATTTCCAGGGAGCACGCATGATTCCTACATCTTCAGGAACAGTGGGATCTATACCCGTCTTGCTGGGGGTGAATTTGGAGAAGGATACCTGCTAGGTAAATAAATGTGACACACCCTGCTGTCTACGTTTGATGTATCTATTGCTGACTGCGAATAATCTTTGTTCCTTTAACACCTAGGTGATAGCGCATATGTGGTGCGAGCATTTATCCTGACTCCATACCTCAACTCATCTACCCCAAGTGAAAGGCGATTCAATGTTGCACATAAATCAATGCGGAATGTTGGTGGAGCGTACATTTAGACTCCTCAAAAGCAGGTTCCGAAGCCTCCATAAAAGTGAAGGTGCACGGAAGTACCGCCCTCTGACCTGCTGCAAAATAATAGCAACATGTGCCATGCTGCATAACCTGGCTACAAGGAAAGGAACACCCGTGGGACTCACTGAATCAGAGGATGAGGGACAGGATTGTCCACAGCCAAAGCACAGCGCAGAAGGTGTCGCAGCAGCACCAGATGGGAGACACAGATGGGCTGAGATCACACACAACTATTTCTGGGTAAGTAATGAGACAAAGCGAGTAACTGCAATAGCGTAACGGTGTTTAATTGACCTTAATTCTGGCAATAGGACAGCACACCGCCACACCATGATGGCATCACAGTGCCTCAACAACCCCAGCATGGCATAGTTACTCCCCAAGCTATGTTCCCAATCCCATCATTATGTCAAATGGGTTACTTCACCCATCTGCCAATGCCAGGGGATGCCTGATTTTATTTTCTGCACCCACGTGCAGCACTGCTGCGTTCCCTAGGCACACTGTCCTCCCTAGCGGTTTGTCCTGCGGCTGGTCCGTGCCTTCCACTGCGCCTCCTGGACTCCTGAAATGGGGGAGTGATACTGCTGCGGCTAGTTGCCTCCTCATTTTCACACCCATCCCCCGATCCTGTGGCAGCGATTTGCGTGGTCTGCACCACCTCCATGGCACTGGTGACTGAGACCAATCCCCTTGTGACGTCACAGTAGCACTTGGCCATCTCCGACTGCATGGCAACCGAGCGCCTGCTAAGGACATGGATGGCATTGCATAGCCGGTTCACTGCCTTCGTGTACCCATCCAATCTCTGTCCATGCGCCTTGGCCCACGGTCGCTTTACATCTTGCTACATAACAGCCTAACAGCCTCTGAGCCACGGTGTTGTTGAGGCAGTATATGGCCTCCTTCATGTCGCAAATGTGTTTGTTGTTGGCCACCATCTGGCGTTGCATTGCCCTCATTGTTTTGCCTTGCAGGCACTGCTCTTTCAGCATCTTCCCCTCCAGACCTGCAAAGACACTGGACTACTCTACCTCAGGACTGTTTGCCCTTGGATGGTGTCTTTGGGCACCTATGCTGCCAACCTCCATGGGGGACTGTGTTCCTGCTGTGTGTCCATCCTCATCCTGCGGGGTCTGTTGGGCGCCCATGCTCTCCTCCTCTGAGCCCTCCATCTCCTGGAGGCTACCCACTGTATACCTCCTGGCTCTCGGTGGTGGTGGTGGTAGAGATGGTGGTGTGACCTCAGCAGGTGACAGGACATCCTTCTCCAGTGTGGAGGCTACCCACTGTATACCTACTGGCTCTCCCTGGTGGTGGTGGTGGTGGTGGTGTTGGTGGTGTTGGTGATGGTGATGGTGGTGTGACCTCAGCAGGTGACAGGACATCCTCCTCTAGTGTGTTGGGCTCCCTGAGTGCCTCTTCTGTCTCCCCTTCTGCAGCCTGGCACGATGGCTTGCCTGTGGATACAGAATGTCCATTTACTCACTTGTCTAGCAGCATTTGCCTTACAATAAATTTAATGAATGCCAATCTAACTGTCTGTCCCCCGCTTGCTTATCTACTGATGTGTGTGACATGCATTTGGGTTCAGTGGACTGACTGCTATGCTATTAGTTGATTGGGAATACATCTCCCATGATGCATCGCTGATTATTGGCAAAGCATGGACTGGAGTGGGATTCTTGCATGGTAATTGGGGATTGGGGTTGGGGGGCACAGCATGCTGTGCATGCATCTTACCTTGTCTGTTGGCTCCTGTGGCTGAACTGTCCACGTCTCCAATGCCACTGACGCGCTCCGGCTGGAGGGTGGACACCTGTCATTCTGGCTTGTTTGAGCCTGTCAGCCACCCTCTCCTTGGCACGTTTGCGGAGATCGTACCAGCGCTTCTTAAGTTCCTCTGTCGAGCGCTGGATGACGCAGATGGATTACAAGCCATATCTTCCTTTTTTGTGACTCGGGTACGTGCAGTGATTTTTTCATGAACAGCTGGTCGTGATCTTTCACCACCTCCTCAATTTGTACTTCCAACTCCCTCTCACTGAACTTGTGTTTTCTCTTCCTCTCTCCGGCATCCTTCCCCTTCTCCTGTGAGTCCATGTTACTTTTTGGTGTGTCAGCAAGGTGGCAGCTGTGCAGCTCCTGTGCTTTTGCTTCTGCTCCCTGCCTCTCCCACAGCTTCAGGATCAGTGTAACTGCATGGGTGTGGCCACTTCCTGGTTGTGAGGTCATCAGGAAGCACAGGATTGGCTGATTCACAGATTTGCGATTTTTTTAAATACCGGATTCGCTAAATACCGATTCGGTAATAAGGATTCGGTAATGCCGAATCTGTAATAAGGATTCGTATTTATTTTAGTAGATATTACCGAATCGCTATCTGTTAGCGATTTTTGAGCTACATCGGGAATTGCGAGTTCTTAATAGTGATTCGGTAAAAATCGCTATTAAGAACTCGCAATTTGGGTTTTACCTACATATGGCCCACAGAGCATTCAATTTAGAGCATTATAGATGTTATAAGTTTGGAATATTTGAAGTCCCTAAGAATGATACTGTATCACCTAAATGTATTGACATTGCTCTTTTAATAGCCAAAAAAGAAATAAAACTACTTGAAATGCCCCAAGCCCCCTTCTTGCCAAAGATGGAGAGCCAACATAATTTCCTGGTCTGAAGCTCAGAGCTAGAAGTCTGTCCATCCAAATTTCCTACGATAGTATGCACACCTTTTAACATTTCAAGAGTGTTGGACCTGACCTTTTTTGCAGGGCCTCCCCCAGATTTTTGCCTTCTGTTGCTGAACTCTGCTTTTCCCTTATAACCAGTGGAAACGTGTGTGTGCTCTGTCCCTACAACATAGCACAATTGGCATTTACCTGATTAGCACATTTACAAATTAGTATTATTTACCTGTAAATATCTAGTAAAGTGGCAATACCTGTGCCCAAGACATGTAAATTAAATACTACTAGTTGGCCAGCAGCACATATTGTTCTACCCACTAACGTAGCCTTGTAAAACATGTCTCAGGCCTGCCACTGCAGCCTGTAGTGCAGTTTTAAACTAGCATTTTGACCTGGAAAAATAAACCTTTTGTCATGCCCAAACCTTCCTGTTTTATACTTACAAGTCACCAGTAAGTAAGCCCTAAGGTGCATAGTGCAAGAAGAACACATGATGGAAGGAATGCTTAACAAATTGAACAGTCACCCCTAATCACAGATCTGGGTATAATCTATTGTTTGTTTTGCTTGCCACGCCTTTCCATATTGGACCCAGCCACATGCAAATCAGTCGTGACCCTGCTTGCAAAGGGAACAGTCCAGCCTGAACTGCCAGGCCAGGTCCTCTCTGAACCGGAAACAATCACCCGGGGACCAGTTTTGAGGTATCACCTCTCATCAGCTATGCTAGCTTGAATTCAGTATCATAGCGAGCACATTGCTAAAGGCTCATAGGGCATGGTGCAATATGTTTCAGTTGTAGGGGATGTGTACTTATGTTTACATGCCCTGGTTGTGAAAAACTCCTAAAGTTGTTTTTTACTGCTGTAAGGTGTATCTCTTTCATTCTCTAACACTGGATTACCTGATTGGAAGCAGATTGAAATAAACTGTTTAAACATTTAAATGAATTGTAATTTAAAATCCTCTTTAATGGTAAAGTTGGATTTTAAGAAACAATCGGTAAATACTACCTTTAGAAAATTGGTATTTTTTTGTCCCAACCATTTGTGTCTTCTGTTAGTGTCTTTGGTAACATGACTTTGAAAAGCTCTTCTGTGGGGGTTTGTGGATTGCTTCCAGACAGCAACACAGGGAGGACTAGGCAATCTTGCCAGGATGGCTGGTGGCGGAGCTGTGCCCTGCCCCTCTTGTACGTTAAATGGCTTGCCACCAGCACACACAAAGAAATGTAACAACAGGTTTTTTTACTTCCATAGTTCTTGGTACCTTGAAAAGGGAAGGGAAGAACCTTCCAGAACCAGATGCAGGTAAGCGTGGTGGGGTGGTGGAACGGGTGGGGTAAGGTGGGGAGTCGACAGACAACAGAATAGGTTTTATTTATTTATTTAATTTTATCTATTCCGTCGTCTGGCGACTTCCCACCTTCCTACCCCACCCCACCCCACCCCGCCCCACCATGCTTACCTGCGCTGGACGCCACTGACCAACTTTTCAGAACACTCCTGGGCCTTTGGACATTACAGTAAGCCTGGGCGAAGCACTACGCTATGCTCGCGAAGTTTGCCAAGTTTGTGCTACTTCGCACTACGCGAATTGCACGTAGCACATTGCAAACACGCGTAGCGTTGCGTTGCGTAGTGCAGCGGTCATTGTTTGCTTGCTCGCGGTCCTCAACGTCAAGTTGGCGACCGCGAGCAAGCAAAATGACATCCCGGCGAGACTTTTTCCTCGTTCGCAATCAGCAACATCAAGTTGCCGATCGCGAGCGTGGAAAATAATCCTCCTGGTGAGATTCTCAACGCGGGGAGGTCAGGTTTCTCATTGCGAGTGGTCACGTATGCTCGCGACCGCTCGCGATGAGAAACTACCAGTCCGCGTTGAGAAAGCTGCAGCTCGAGTAAACATCTCCTCGAGTGGCAGAAAACTACAGCACGCACTGTGCAAGATGCCGTTTTCAATGATTGCACAGTGCCGGATGCTTGTCCGTACTGTGCAATCATTGAAAACGGCATCTTGCACAGTGCGAACAGGGTACTACACAGTTCACGAAGTGCTTCGCGTAGTGCGAAGTGCACTTTGCGTAGCTACGCGTAGCGCTACTTCGCGACCTACGCCCAGGGTTACATTACAGAAGAAGCAGAAGCCTGTTGTGCTGTTGAGGATTGCTTTGATGTCTGAGAAGGAAGAATACATTTGTTTACCTTCATCCTAGGCTAATCTGAAAAACTCAAAGAGGCTATTGACGTACCTCCTATTTGATTTAGAGGGACACAACAAGCTCCAGAGGCCTCTTTGCAACTGCCTAGCTGACCTGCTGTAACTGGACCTGCTGGCATCTGTTTGAAGTGACTTTCTGATCCCCAAGAGGTGCCTCTCCACCCCTGCTGCTGTTATGTCAGGAGTAATGTCCATGCAACTGATTTATTCTGGATCTAACTAAACCTGGGGAGACATCGTTCAGGGAGGTTTATTGTATTTTTCTTTCCAGGCTCTTTGTTAGAAATTGGGTTAGCCACCACAATCCTTATTAGAGTGAACCACAAAGGTCACTAATATACCTTAAACTTTATGCTTAAACCTCTGGTAGCTTGTCATAAAGCAATCAGGCTAAACTTAGAGGCAATTTGTAAAGTATTTATGCAGCGCACAAACAGTAATAAAGTTAGCCTGGACAGAGTTCATGGAGTTCCGCTAGGCGGAAATCTGCGAAGTGCAAAAAAAACTCTATCGCACTACGCAGAGCTCCGCAAGTGGAGAAGTGCGTTAGATAAATGCCGTTTGTGGTGATTTTCAGTGCCAGGTGTTTGTTCTCAATGTGCAATCATTGCAAACGGCACCATGCACAGCGCAAGTGGGCGCTGCTTCCTTTCTGCCGCTCAAGTTGATTTTTTTCTCAACACGAATGGACAGTTTCTCAACGCGAGCGGTTGCGAGCATATGCGACCCCTTGCAATGAGAAATCCAAATGCCCGTGTTGAGAAATCTCACCGGGAGGTTGATTTTCCATGTTCCCGCTCGCCAAATTGACGCTGACAATTGCTAATGAGGAAAAATAATTGCCGGGTGGTAGATTTTCCTCACTTGTGCCTGCCAACTTGACATTGATGAGCACGAACTAAGAAAACAATTCTGCGCCGCGTAACGCGTAGTGCGGAAAACTCCACAAACTCAGCGAGCCGAGCAGAGTTCACCACCCAGGCTTAACACAACACAAGAAAAATCCCACACTGATTTAGAAAAATCTCACACACATTTGGACAAATAGAGAAAATCTAATAAATTGCTTGACACCATAATGACAAAAATCCTATTGGTAGAATTGGAGTTATCAATTTTTGAAGTCTAAGGTAAAATTAGTTTAAAGTAAAAACTAGTGCCTAAAAGATCAAAGCGTCAACCCTGGACATCTAGTCATGCAAGACCGGGTCATAGTTTCAAAATATTACCAACTACGATGGAGCCCAAGTCGATAACCAAGATTGGAGTCGGTCTTACCTTCAGAGTTGGAAGACATTTGGAGAAAAGTTGTCTAAGAAGTCTTTCAGTGGGGCACAGCTTCAGGCCGTGTCCGAGGAGGATGTGTCATTGTCAGGGAGCCACTGGATTAAGTCATAGTGAACAGCTCCATGTTCGGACTTAGGGGCCAATTATGATGCAGTCGTAAAGGCTCCAGCCGTAAAAAGCTCTGGCCCTCAATCTGAGACTTTACGGCTGCATCGTAATATGACGGTTGGATTCCTTTCTGGCTGCCTCATTACAATTCCGGCTGGCTCCGAGCCTGTCGGCCAGTCAGAATGCGGCCTGTAATCCAAAGGGCAGCTCTTTCTGCCCTTGGGATTACGATGTCGGGTTTCAGCAGCCTTTCAGTGCTGGCCTTTCCGACACAGAAAAGCTGTTGGAATTCGAATTTGGGGCCCCCAAGCAGGGCCACCTTGGGTTCATGGCCTCCGCTTGGAAGCTGAGGGTTGATCCCTGCACCCCATGGCAGGCATCTTGAGGTGCCTGCCACCAGGTGCAGGAATGACCTGTCTCTCCCATTTTACAATGGAGGCATGCATTCCATCCAGTTTATGGCCAGAAAGCATGCTCCCATTGTAAAATGTAGGAATGCAACCAAACAGTGTTCGGTCGCATCCTAATGGACCGAGACAATGCCGGGCGGAGGCAACTCTGCCCGACATCGTAATCAGCCCCATGGTCTCTTTTTGATAGTCGGGAATCTCCAGTGGGACAAGGCAGGAAACTGTAGCCGACAAGAGTCCCACAAGGCCAGATATTCCTTGGGTGAAGGACATCTGAACAGGATTTGCTACTGCGGAAAAGAACATAGCTGGAGCTGCCGTAACATCAGGCTGCCGGTGAGACATCTTTGGCAGATGAATGAGTTGTGTACCCCAATCTCCTCTCCGTCCTCAGAACAGGTTTTAGCCAAAATGTTTCTCAGCCCTAGGTTTTGGCTTTTGACTATCTGGACACCTTTAACACCACCACCAAGGGACCAGGACTGGAGGGGCTTCACTAGGTGAGACTAGGACTCCCTCAGGCTCGGCTCAGGTGCAGGTTTAAGATGGTTGGAGCCTTTCTGTCCCTGCGGCTCTGATCAGGAAGCCAGCCAACTAGCCCTTGTAGTCCCTCTGATAGTTCTGGGTTGAAGCATAGGAACAGGGTTCAAGTAGCAGGGCAGGCCCCTGAGGATTCAAGGCAGACTCCACTGAGCAAAGCATTATTTCTAGGTGCAGGAAAGCAACTTTGTGGAAAACACAGAAGGCCAAAGCAGCAGACAGTCCTTTGAGAGCCCTTCCACAAGTTCAGAAAGTGAACTGAACAGTGGGTCTGAACGTACAATTCTTTTACCCAGTACCTTGTTCGAAGTAGGAGTAGTTTTTAGTGTATTCCCTTTGAAGTGGGTGACATTTTCTGCCTCCCCTGCCCTGGTTCCAAGCTGGCTGCATGAACAATGCAGTGGTGAAAAGTCCTTTGCGTGAAGGCCTGGCCCAGCCTATTCAGTTGCATGTGGGACCATGCCCAACTCCGTCCACCCATCTTCCCAGTGACGTCCCATCCATGCACACCTAATTCCTCTATTGTGTGGTTGTCTGGGAGGAAGAAACAAAGTTCAACTGCCAAAGACAGTCATGAGACATGTGACCCAGAAACAGGCTGAAAGCACCAAATAGAGCATGAAAATGATAACTTTATAAAAGTAAAAACATCAAGGTGATGGATGGAATTCTTGAATTGTTCTTCGCCACTGGCAATTACTCGAGCCGTATCTCCATCAATCATTGTTCAGCCACCATGCTACCTCAGTTTGGACCCAGCCATATGCAAATCAGTCTTGATCCTGTTCTTCTTGGTAACAGTCCAGCCCAAACTGCCAGAGGGTTTTAAATTACATTTCTCCGACACCAAAAATTGGGATGTTTACCTGTTGACAATCAAAGGTTAGCACTTATTAAATGTAATAAGGCAACCCAATGTTATCCTATGGGAAAGGTAAGCCTCACAGTAGTAAAAATCTAATGTAAGAGTTTTTCACTACCAGGACATGTAAAACTTAAAAGTACATGGCCAACCTTTTAATCGCTATGCACCTTCCCTGGGGGCTTCCTAGAACCTGCTTTAGGGGTGTCTTCAATGTAATAAAAAGGGAATTTAACCCCTTGCATGCCCGCCCCTTTCCCCGCCCAGTGCCGCGCTTTGTATTAGCGGGCGGAGTTCATGACGAGCTGGACTCGTCATGGGCACAGCGCCACCGCAGCCCATGACGAGTCCAGCTCGTCATGGGCACTGAAGGGGTTAAGGCTTGGCAAAGAGTTTATTTTGCCAAGTCGAATTAGCAGTTTAAAACTGCATTGAGTTTGCAATGGTAGACTAGGGACATGTTTTAAAGCGCTTCTCAAATGGGAGGCACAATTTAAAACTGGCTAGCACAGACTCCTAAGGCCAACACAAACCTAGTAAGAAAAAATAGAAAGGTGGAGGCAAAATGTTTGGGGGGCATTGCAGATACGGCAAAGCCCAAAAACACATACCTATATGAGTACCATAACTGCTTCAAGCTTCTTTACTATGCACTCTCTGTGGAAGATAAGTTGTAGTTTCTATTTGAATTGTATGCCACTGTAAAATACATAACATACATTAATATCCTGTGATTTCTCACTGAATAATTCTCTTCAGCTTTTTCAAACTCAGAATACCTTACACATTATTAATAAAGAATATCATGTGCAAATATAGTTCTGGCTGAAGAATCCTTCTAGTTCTGTTGCAGGATAACTTTTAAGGGGATATGTACAATGATGTGGTGGAGCGTGTTGTTAGCCTCCTTGGCTTAACGACACGCTCCGCCACTTCGGAAACCCAAGGTTGCACCATATTTACAAGAATGTTGTGCAGCCTTGCGTTTCCCCCTGCGATGGCGCTAAGTTTAACAACTTAGCGCCAACGCAGGCACCTTTGCATCAGAGTGCAAGGGTGTCTGTGTACAGGGGAGGATTGGTTACGTGTAGGAAGGTGTCCCTTCCTGCACATAAACAATCCTAAAATGCCATTTTGTAACTTTCATGTGTGCTGCTTCATGCAGCAGACATGAAAGTTACAAAATGGCATTTTTTTAAAATGTTTGTTTATGTACAGGTAGGGACACCTTCCTGTACATAAACAAACCATGGCATTTTGCTTTTTCCATGTGTGCGCAACACAGCAGCACACATGGAAAAAGCAAAAACTAGGAGAAATAATGCATTTCTCCTCGTTTCACCAACTTAAGACCAGGTTGTACCTGGTCTTAATTTTGGCGCTGCCTCCTATGTACGCCACCGTTGTACATAGGGGGCAGCATCAAAATGATTGGATGTTGCGGTGGAACGCCCACCGCAACACATACTGCACGACCCTTTCACGCTAACCATAGAGTGAAAGGGTGCCTTGTACATAAGGCAAGGCCCCCTATCGCCACGAGAACGTCACAAAAAATGATGTTCCCGTGGCAATAGGGGCTTGTACATAAGCCCCTAAGTATAATGAATATTCTGCAGTCTTTTAGCACATTCAAGTTAAATGTTCACAAAAGTTCAAAGTTCATTTTCACGCATGACTAAGCACTTAGAATGATTTTCAGTGTTCTCAATATCCTTCAAAACAACTCCAAAGGGAAGAAACAGTTCATGCAAAGATACTCCTAGATCTGAGAAGGAAGATCCTGGTTACAGCAATATAGAATGATTATTGCCCAGGGAGGTGACGGAAGTTATACCAAGGAAACTAAGATGGCTATGGCATCTCCAAATTAAAGGGGAATTCATGGACTGCTGGGAATTTGTGGCAGAGAGCATTCTACGCAAATGTCGAGCCTATCACCAGACAACCTCATGCTTGTGGAATTTTAACTGCTAGGTATGTCTCTATCCATGCTTTCTAACAGTTAATCAGTATAGAGAAATTAGTTGGACCTCATTTTTATTTATAAAGCTTATGCTAGCTAAAGTTATTTCAATTACTTAGCGAAAAACACATATCCAAGTGCAGCCTATAATGTCTTTAGCTTTGTGCGTCATCGAGACCTGAGAATTTTACTTAAATCAAAATGATCCTAATATATATTTAAAGAAAACCAAGAAAGCAAATATAAAATTCCTCCAACAAATAATTTTGTAAAATCTAGCTTTTTACAGAATTTCTCCTAAATTTGATCTCTAGTATTCTGATGTTTATGTTGACTGCAGTGAAGCTTAAATTATTATACGTATTATGTAACTTTTGATGGAAACATTCAATTAAAACCTAATTTGCTCTAAATAATCCTGTATAAGGATACCAGTCGATTGGAAAGATTTGTGTTGTCAATGGTGCTATTGCCATTTTTGAAAATATTCTGCCAGACCTTTGCAGTACAGATTAACATCAGGAAATTCACACCACTGGTTGACCTCCTATAGTTCACATGTAACCTTCCTGCCTGTTGCTGGACAGCTGAAACTTTCACATCAAAGAAAGCCCACCAGAAAGGAAGAAAAATGTGCTCCTGGCCTTCCAGATCACACCGGCCTGTCAATGGATCTTCAGTCATCCTAAAGGCTCATCCTTGGACTTCAAGACCCAAAGCTCTCATAGGGGCTGCAGCAGTTGAGGGCGGGGCCGGATGAAGGATGAGATTCCCGTTAATATTTGGTGGAAGTTACTGGAGCATCCCTGGATAGAGTTTGGGAATGTGTGGTGAAGACTACACAAGGGAAGAAAAGTTCTGCCATTCTGTATTTCTTTGGCAAAGCAGCTATTGGATAGGTTTTACCTGAATGTGTATCCCTGGAAAAATAACCTGGTCCAATTTGCTTAATGGTCATCACTAATGGTTGATTTCTTTTACTCCGAATCTGAATTTCAGAATGGCAAAACATCTCCTGAGAATGATGCTGCATGCTTATTTGAGTGTTGCATGGTATCATCAGTGTTAGAAACTGGGTTTCTAGTTGGTGGAGGTATAAACCCGGTCCAAGCAGGAACCACAATCCTAGACAGCGTAAGTAAGTAACACACTCTAAATTAACCTGTGCTCACCCTCTGGTAGCACAGAGCAGTCAGGCTTATCTAAGAGTCAATGTGCAATGTGCATACAACACACAGTAAGACTGTGAAAACACCACAAAAGGACTCCACATCAGTTTAGAAAAATAGAGAATATTTCTATAACTACAACAAGACCACAACGACAACCAGTAGAAGTCAAAATAGGAATTTTTAAGATTAAATGCAAAAATAGCGCTTAGAAGCAAATAGCACTCAAGGAGTTCATTGGTCACGCTGTACTGTGACAAAGTCAAGAGTTCAGGCCATCCTCGATGTACCGCAGGCCTGCTACAGGACCCACACATGGCCAGCTGTGCAAACGTTGCTTAATCCATGTCACAGCACAAGATGCATCAATGATCCCCATGCAGTTGGCGTGTTGCACCTGATTTAGCAATGCAAGTGTGGCGATGTGCCGGTTCCGTTGAAGCTCCAGTTCCGAGTGCGGCCGTTCCGAATGCTATGCAACAGGTTAACCCACACTAGAGGGGCAATAAGTCGATCTTCTCCACACAGTGGCGGTGGGATGCATTGGTTCCGGAGCTGTGGTTCCTGAGGCGATGCAGTGGTCTGTGCGATGTGCCGATGTTGTCCTGGCAACAGCGGTGATGCGTCGATGCCAATCTGGGAGCAGGATTTTGAGTCCATTCCAACTGGTGCAATGGCGTTGATGCACAGGTTCTGGAAGATGCAGCACTTTAAACTCACTTCCAAGGGCCCTGGACTGGATTTGCACCAGTTGGTAGATCAAGACTTACAGGAGGTAAAGTCCTGGTGCTAAGTTGAGGATGAAAGTAAAGTTTTTGCTGTCCCTCAGGTTGCCGAAACGATAGGCAAGCCAACAAGCCTGTGGAGATACTTAGGTTCTGGTATGTAGAGATGCAGACCCAGTCCTTCTTACTCCCAGTCAGCAGGCCAACACAGCAAAGCACTTCAGCAAAGTGGCAGTTACTCATACAGCACAACAGTCCTTCTTCCTGGCAGAATGTCCTCAGTTCCAGAAGTGTTCTGATTTGGTGATGTCAGCGGTCCAGTACTCATACCCAGTTGGGCCTTTAAAGTAGGGAGACTTCAAAGAGAAGCTTTGAAGTGCACAAGACCCTGCCTTTTCAGCCCAGGCTCCAGACTCACTACAGGGGGGGATGCAACACTTTGTGTGGGGAGAGGACGCAGCCCTTTCAGGTGTAATGTGTCAGCTCCTCCTGTCCTTCATGCTCTGGATGACACATCAACATGAATATGGCTAATCAGTCACACCTACCCTTCCTTTGTGTGTGGTTGTATAGCGAGAAAGCGGAAATGCAGGAAGCCAGCTGTCACTCACCTCAGACATGTATTACTGAGGCATGCATTTAAGTGAGAAAATGTCAACATTCTAAACAATATCAGCACTGAAATGACTCGACTTTAAGTAAGTGCGCCCCGACCTCAGTGGTCACAATGTATTTAACATGTGTCATCCTTTAGCCGTTTAACTTGAAATGCTAAGTAAGAATGTGCTTGATTCCCCTTTCCTTTAGACGAAGTGAGTTGAATACATGACGAACTAGAAGGCTTTCAAAAATGAAAAGCAAATGCACGCATTCAAGTAAGTTACCCGCATATAAGATTAGCTTTACCACAACCTTTCAAATAAGGTGAATTTTCCGAGCATAAAACTGAAGTGGTTCCATCTGCTTTTCTTCAGATTACGTATGCCATTAAAAAACAGAAAGCCATAGAGAAATCCAGACATCCATCTGTATAAACATTTAACCCCCTCCGTGCCCTTCACAAATGTAAGTCAAAATCTTTTTTTGACTTTGGAATATCAAATGTACAACACACATGACGCAATATTGAAACTAGATGTTCGTGATCTTTCAGGTCTTAAAATCAAGAATGAAGCGTCAATAAGAAGCCTTAAAGTTCTTGTCTGCAGCTTGAGGTACACTTTAAATTTAACACGAATGACTATCATGTAAAATACGAGACAGCATTGCAATTTTAGGTAATTATTTTCTTTTTACTAATTTTGTTTGCAGCTTGAGGTTACACCGTGCCCCTGATGAAAATCCATTGACTCTGCAACGGGATTGGAAACGCGTCGGCTTTTCCTCTTTAATCCGCAAAGGGTCCCTCTAAAAAATCTTGGATGTCTCTGAGGAGGTTCCACTTTCATAAACTAACCCCACAGAGAAATATGTGACCCTTGTGGCAGCAATCCAGGTGTAGGGCCATTGAGATTGCTTAATGTAAACTATTGCTGCTGGTATAAGTCTTGAAAATTATTTCTCATTATTTGAAAATTTCTCATTATTTGCACATTTATGTATTCATTGTTTTGTTTTCACGATTGTATGTTCAACTGATCATGTTAACTGGTTGTGTATCTTATTCAGACATGAGTAAATGTTTGTAAAAATACAGAAAATATTAATAATTTGTGAGTATACCAAATTAAGCCTATGAACTAATGAGTCTAGGTCAACAGTCTGCTTAAATAAACAGCAGCAACACAAAATGGCAGCCAGGTCTTTCTTCTTTTGCACATTCCAAATATGGCATATTCAGAACTGCCATTAGAAACCAACTTCACCATCAGTTGTGTTTTTACATTGTGAGTCCAGAGACACAAAATGCTCTCTTCCCAATTCGAAATTACAGTTATAAAAGGTATTAAAGCAAACCCAAAGTTATCCTATGGGAGAGACATGCATTGAAGTAGTGAAAAATGAATTTAAGAGTACTTTACTACCAGGGTATGTAAAACTTAAAATTACATGTCCTACTTTTTAAATACACCACACCCTGCCCATAGGCTGTCTAGGGCCTACCTTAGGGGGGACATACATGTAATGAAAAGGAAGGTTTGGGCCTGGCAAGTAGGTTAACTGCACACACAGAGGCTCTGCAGTGACAGGCCTGATACATATTTAATAGGCGATTTAAGTAGGTGGCACAATCAGTGCTGCAGATCCATGGTAGTATTTATTTTACAGGCCCTGGGCACATGTAGTAGACTTTACTAGGGACTTATAAGTAAATTAAATATGCTAATTGTGGATAAGCCAATGTTACCAGGTTTTAATAACGAGCACATGCATTGGCACTGGTTAGCATTGGTAAAGTGCCCAAATTTCTACTGCCAGCAAAAACAAAGTCAGAACAACAGTTAAAAACAGGAGGCCAGAAGACAAAAAGTCAGGGGAACGGAAAGTGGGGAGAGATACTAAACCCCTTGGGTGTTCTCTTCACTAAGGCGGAAGAACCTGGAGAGACAATCAATATTGGCGTCGTCTTTTCAGGATGGTGTTCCACTGCAAAGTCTAGTCCCAGTAGGGAAATGGACCACCTTAACAGTTTGAGATTCTCACCCCTCATTTACATTAACCATCAGAGGGGCCTTTGGTCTGTCTTAACACGGGAGTGAGTGCCAAACATGTATGGCCATAGCTTCTTCAGAGCCCAGACCACAACAAAATATTCCCTATCTATTGCGCTCCACCTCTCTTCCCATTGGAAGTAACCTTCTGCTGATGAAGGCTACAGGTTGATCCAGGCCCTCTTCAATCAGGTGTGAGAGCATATCCCCTATGCTATGCTCTGAGACATCAGTCTGCACCACAAATTCTTGGGAGAAGTCAGTGCCCTTTAGCATGAGTGCTGTGCACATGGTCTCTTTCAGGGTGTCAAAAGCTTTCTGGAACGCCTCTGTCCAAATCCACCTTACGTGGCTGCTTCTTGGAAGCCAGCTCTGTCAAGGGGGCAACAATGGTGCCATATCCCTTGACAAATCTCCTGTAATAGCCAGGGAGGACTAAGAAGGCTCTTTCTTCCATCTCATCTCGGACATGGGGTGTTTCCAAGCCTGAATAGTTTAAATCTTTGGCTGAAGGGGCTGCACCTTGCTGTCCCCTACTTGGTGTCTCAAGTAGATCACAATACCCTGCCCTGTCTGGCACTTACTGGCCTTGATAGTCAGGCTGGGTTGGAGAACCACCTAGACAACATTGTGGTCTTCAGTTTTAGTTGGGTGGACCACTTGCAGCACCTCCGGGAAGTGCTTCAGGCTCTACAGAGTGAAGGAGCCTGAAGCACTTCCTGGAGGTGGTGCAAGTGGTCCACCCAACTAAAACTGAAGAGCACAATGTTGTCTAGGTAGTTCTCCAACCCAGCCAGGACCTGATTGACCAACCTCTAGAAGGTGGCATGGGTGCTCTTCAACTGAAAAGACATGACCTGGAACTGGAAGTGCCCTTCTGATGTGCTGTCCTGTCTTTAGTCCCCTCAGTCAAGGCAATCGCCAGGACCCAAAAATTAAGTCAAACATACTGAGGAAATTGGCAGCTCCAAGCCTATCTATGAGCAAATCAGCTGTGGGGATGGGGTGTGCATCAGTTTTTGTGACTGGATTGAACCCACGATAGTCCACACAGAACTGGAGTTCAGGTGTGACACATAGTGGGACAGACTTGGGAACTAACACCTCTGGGTAGGACCAAAGGCTGTTTGAGTTCTTAAATCCTAACACCAGCATTTTGGAGACCTCCTCTTGGATGTTCACCTTGTCAGATACCCTGTAAATTTTGTACTTCACAGGCATACTGTCCCCAGTATCAAATCAATAACAATGGTGCACAATGTAGTAACCCCTGGGGTAAGGGAGAACATAAAGACAAACTACCCCAGCAACTAGTGGCAGTCTCTCTTTTTATCTAGGGTTAGTGTAGAAGAGAGGCTTACACTCTTTACTGATCCATCCTGTTCCTTGGAAGAAAGGAGGTCGGGAGAGGTTCGCTTTCCTCTTCCATCCCATCATCAGTAACCAAGAGCACGGCTTATCACCAAAGTACGTGTTGCACAAGGCTCAGGAGCCTAAGGCTCACTATACAGGAGACCATTCTCCCAATACATAACGTGCTTGCCAGAGGCGTCACCAGCTGTCTGGGTCTCAGCCTGCTGCCAAAGACCCACAAGAGTAGGACACTCCTTCTGGCCCTTTCAGAACTCCTCCCTGGTCAGATTAAAGATTCTGGGGGCAGCATTAAAGACTTGGATGCAAATCAGGAGAAGAATGAGAATTCTGTAGCACAGGCTCCAATCTGGGACTCTCCAGGTACACCAGAATGCCTTCGAGATCAACTTTGTCAACCGCTAAAAAGGGCAGATATAAGATTTTGGGGAGACCTGCAAGTGGATTCGAAATTATTAAGCTGGGAGGCGTTAAGTTGCCTAACTCGAGGGACGCTGATCAGGTTTAAGTTTTATCAGTTGACCTCCTGGTGGGCAACACAGATTTGGGGCAAAGATGAAACAAACTGGAAGGTTGATATAGTTTCCAGAATAAGTATATGGAAAAGGGAAGTTTCCTTTTGGTATTGGGCCCTCTTGGAATCTGGCGAGGATGTGGAACTTGAAATTAGAAGACTTTGGGGAAAAGAAGCTAGAGGTGGAGAAAACAAATTTTTAAAATATGGTCTGATTCTTTTTCTATGTTGCAGGAAATAGTTAAACCAGCCGCACTTAGGAGGAATCACCTCTATACGGCCTACAGAATTTATTGGTCTCCAAAAAAACTATCTAAGGCTACGGGAAAGGATTATACTTTAAATGCCCTGCAGCTGATGATATTCACATGTTTATGGAATGTCCAAGAATTACACTGTATTGGACTGAGGTATGCACTTTTCTGGAAGATGTATTGCATCAACAGATGGAAGTAAGTCTTAATATGATTTTTTTTTGGTTTACCATATGGATATTCTATGAATACATCTGCTTTCAAGTTTGTGTTTTATGTGGTAATCCTCGCGAGGAGGGAAATATGTAGAGCATGGAAATCTGAAACTCCCCCGAATTTTGTCAATTGCTTAAAGAACATCATCCATACCAGCGAATTAGACGTGGCTTGCGACCAAAAAAGTGAAAATAAGATTTGGGCTGCTCTGTCGGATTGGAGGGAAAAGTTAAATTTGGTCCTATGATTAAGCCAAGGTACCATTTTTCCTGTCCTCCTAAGTAACATTGGGTCCTCTATGAAATGCGAACAGGAGAGGGGACAGGCAATGGTCATATCCTGAAGGGAAAGACCTCTTTTCTCTCCATATGCCTCACTCCAAGGGCCAGTTACAGTTGGCTTGGATAGATTGGAGGAATCCCATCAAGAGCTTCCTTTTTGGCATTATGAGGACTAAAAAAAAAAAAAAAGAACTCCTCCCTGGTGGGACTTCCTTCCTGCTGCCAGTTGAACGCCCCGGGCATGTTCCCCATTTCTGCAACATCCTCCCATGTAGGTACTGGGGCATCCCCCCAGGGTCAGCCTCCTCCTGGACAGTGGTAGTTTCAGGAGCAGGTTTCCCACGCCCCTTGCCATTCCTCTTGTTAGCATGTACCCAGGCCATTTTTCCAGGCTTCAGGTCCTCCTGACCACGGTCTCAAGCTGCCATGGGCTATGTGGTCAGGCACAACCACCCAGGCAACCCCATCATTTCCAAGTGTGACCTGAGTCCTACCTCCTTACAGACGATGTGATCTTGGTCATTACCAAGAATAAAATCCACAGGCATGGATGAACTCACAGCTACCCTGAAGGAACCTGAGATCCACCCATTCAAAGGGAACCAGAACCACTGGAAAGTGTCTCTCACAGTTGTCAAAAGCAACAATTTGGTGGAACACATTAGGGACTACCTGCTCTGAAGACACCAGATGACACCTTGGTTGTCATGCTGGCTCCTGTGTCTCGCACAGTCTCCACCCTCTGCCAATTGGTGGTGACCCACTGATTGTACTTCCTAGTATTGTCAGGCATGTGGGTTCTGCGCACATCTCTCCATCACTCAGGGACACTACTCTCTGATCAAAAATATCTGGGCCACTCTCCCACCCCAAGCCAGCCCCAGTGACTGCCCACCGGTGGGGTCTTTGACTGCTTGGGACATTTGCTGTCCACCTTGTAGTGTCCTTCCTGTTGACACTCATAACACTTAGGGGGTGCCTCCCCGGCAGACTTAGTGTCAGGAAACCACTTCTATTTCTTCTCAGCAGGGGGATGGGAAACTTGAACCGGGGAACTAGTTTGGGGCCCTTAAGAGAACTCCTTGCTTTTGTTTTAGTGACCCCCCTATCTTCTGGTGAGGACCCTGCCCACCTTTTGTAGTGATCCCCCTAGATACCGTCTTATGAACTCTGGTACTGACCAACCGGTGCAGAGTTTTTCGGAACTCTGTGCTCTACGTGGAGTACGGAGTGGGCAAAACTTCATGAACTTTGCCGGCAGAGCAGAATTCGTCACCCACCCTTAGTTAACTTGCCAGGTTGTAATGGCAGTTCAAAACTGCACACACAGGCTTCGCAGTGACATTCCCCAGACATACTTAAAGGGCTATTTAAGTGGGTGGCACAATCAGTGCTGCAGGTCTTTTAATTTTAATATATAATAATATTTGCAAATCTTCCCACTAGGAACGTGATTTTGTTTGTCTAGTTTCACTTTCTCCATGCAAGGATGTATTTCACGTGTATACCGCTTGGTTCTGGAGGAGGTGTGGCACTAGCGGCTAGACTTGGGAACCTGGGGATCCAGGTTTGAATCCCTGCCTCAGTTAGGTGACTCAGCATCGTGCAATTCTGGGTAAATTGCTTATTCCCCTTGTGCCTGAAATGTGTAATGCATGAATTGAATGTATGTAATCTCCACTTGATGCACACACACTGGTAGATCGCCTCCCATTTCCCTCAAGTAAGGTACAGTGCTCGGTTGCTTCCTAGCTACATTCTCACTAAATACAAATATCAATATAGACGTCAGAGAAGAGTTCCAGCCACCCAAAATTAATCATGCTGTAATTCAAGCTTCAGATGCCTTATCTGTGTTGAAACTGGCACATAGTCCCAAAGATAATTAGTAAGTTGGTGTGATTTTGATCCTTGGCAGAATGAAGGGACTTAGAGGTCACATCTAAAATGATGCTGCAAGCTTGACAGGTAATTATTCAGACAGACTCCAGCCCATTAATATTTATTTCAAAGCAATCTAACAATATGCTTCTTGACACAGAAAACTAGGAAGTAAAAAAACATCTTGTGCCAGCAATTAAGCCGTGGGTTTGATTGTCACAAGCCTCTTCCACGTTACTCTTTCACCTGACGCTCAGCACGCACAGCCTAATTAGAAAACTACCGCTTTTCTTTTTTTGTCAGGTTTTGTATTCCATTCGTGTCACTCAAGCTTGTTAACAGTGTTTCCTTCTACAGTGATGACACTTACGCCTTGCATAGGCTAATGCAGTAGCCTTTAACACATAACTAGGCAGCTCCAAGTTTTGATACAGCGATGGGGACACGAGAGGATGAGGCCAAGCATGGAGGAGCAGCAACAACAAACAAGCACATGTCTGGCCTTCCCAAGCTGTCAAAGATTAGTTAGGACATGCACCCATAAATCACGCGCAACATTATGTCAAAAATCAGAAGGCCAAAAATAAAAAATAAGAATCTCAAGATTGATTGCAGCCACGACAATGAAAACATTTAGACTCAAAACCCATTGACTGTAAATTGAGAGATTGCTATCCTCACATTTTCCGTGTTCATGTGCAAAAAGAACTCAAATTTCAGGCAGCAAGAATATTTACAATCAGGCTAAAGTATAACGTTTGGCAATTCTAATATGAACCTACAAGTGAAATAGTGAGTTACACAGAAAGGAGAACAGAATTCAGGGGCTTTAGAAGACCCAAATCCTGGTGTAATAGTGTAGAGACAGCCCCTAATATAAATGTAATGGTGTGATTGTTCCTAGATGTTGGGTAGATGATATCTAGGTATGTACTGTAGCTAACAGCCACCTTTTTATTATAGTGGTATCCAGCAATGCTCCTGAAACCTGAAATAGTTATCTTATCTTATTCGATGTTTGAGTTTTTAAATGTGAGCTTCCATAATAAGGAACACATTTCCATTTTATATAATCTAATCAAGGATCATGAGAGATTACATGAAGCTACCCACAGGGCAGAGAAAAAATAAATGAAGAAAGAAATAAAAGTTTTTACAATAGCTTGAAATGTTTCAGTGGTGGATGCAAATAATTATGGAGTCATAGACGCTGGAGGTAGGGGTGCTGTGGGTGTTGCCTCACCCCAAAAAAATCATTTTGGAGTTCAGAAGGTGGTTGAACAATAAAGATTGGTTGTATGATAGAACCACGAGTGGATAAAACACAAGTGCCTCTACCACGCAACCTAAACAATAAATGTATCTTAACCACGCATTCCTTTACTATGCATGCCTTTATCACGTAATTTTGTGGTAAAGGCGTTAATGGTAGAAGGGTATGCATGGCTAAGGTCGCGACCCTCCTCCCCCGCCCTAAGCTACAAACTCACCCCGCCCCCTCCCCACCCTGAGGTCCAAATGCCCCTACTAGTCCTTAACCCCCCAGCCCTGAAAACTACCCCGACCCTCAGCCCATAAAACTAGCCCCGAACCCCCACAACCCTAAAAACTACCTCCAACCCCCAGCCTTGAAAACTACCCCCGACCCAGCCCACAAAACTACCCCAACTTACCCTCAGCCCACAAAAACAACCCAACCCACCCCAGCCCACAAAACAACCCCTGACCCAACCCCAGCCCACAAAACGACCCTGACCCCCCAGCCCACAAAACTACCCTGACCCACCTCAGACCACAAAACTACCCCCACACAACCCCAGCCCACAAAACAACCCCAACCCGCCCCCAGCCAACAAAACAGCCCCCATCCGCCCCCAGCCAACAAAACAAACCCTGACCCACCCCAGCCCATAAAACGACCCGACCCTTGCAGCCTACTAAACTACAACAAAACAACACCCAGCCCACACCAGCCCAGAACTACGCCCAGCCCCACTTACCTCACTGATTCCTGCGTGATCTTCCTGCTTCCATCCGCAGCAGGCAGCAGCTAGACCGTTGCCTTAAGAACGCATATGGGTGGTTAGGACATATGCCTGGTTAAGGTATGCTTTTTAGAGCTTGAGGAGTCGGAGCACTCGTGGTTTAGACAACGGTGTTCTGACTGTTTTCCATAAAGTTTCCTTTATATTTTGTTTTTATCTTGTTATATTTGCTGCTTATTCTTTTAACATGGAGACTGGTGTTTACTTTTCTTTCTCTGACTTTTCTCTACTTGAACAGCTGACTCAAATTCCACGCACCCCAAAGGACCCTACGATCACCCCAGCTCTCCTACGCCGTGGTCCCCCGCACCACAAAGACCAGATTAGGAGGCTGCTCCTTTTCCTTCTGCGCAGCCAGAGCCTGGAACGACCTTCCGCTCCACCTCAGACAGATAACATCGCACCCCATCTTCGCAAGAAACCTCAAAACCTGGCTCTTCGACAGACCCACTCCTTGATGGACTGGAACCTGCAATCCCCCACAGCGCCTTGAGACCCTTACGGGTGAGTAGTTGCGCTTAAAAAACACCTGATTGATTGATTGATTCACTTTTAAGTTAGAGGATTTTTCCTACCGCGCAACATTTATATACCTGTAAAATAACTGAACAAATATTTCAAAATTTGACAGCAGTTAGGAAAGCACAAATTAAAAACATTTTGCTGTAATTTTGAAGTGGGTTGCAAAGATTTTAAAACGATCCAACCTTTAAACTTGTTCCTACCTACACCTACTTTATTTCACGGTATTATAATAGTCAATACTTTGGCTAAAATATTTCTGTAGCTCGATATGTATGGCTCAATATTCTGACACACATCCTTTAAGAAAATAGTTGGTAAAAAGTTTAGAAGCAAGTAGGTGTTGGTGGCGAGAACCCTGAAAACTATGGACCTGATTCACAAAGGGCCAAAGAGTGTGGAGTCTCCCCCATGACTGCGGGTCCTCTGCCACGAGTGAGGAGGCCTTTTGTGAATCAGGCCCTGTACATTTTTTAACACAAATATTCTGCAAACATGTATTATGGGAAAATTCATATTAGATGAATTTTTGAAAAGGTGTACATTTTTGTAAGTTTGTGAAGTTGCAAAGTTTGTCACATTCACAAAGCCTCTCCTTGATTGATTAAAGGTACAATGCTAGTGTTTCATTGTTCCTATCTTTTCTTCATATGCAGGGTGGGAGGGGGTGGAAGTCGACCGATGACAGAATAGGTAACATTAAATAAATAAATAATACCTATTCTGTAGTTTGTCAACCCCCTGCCCGCACTTACCTGCGTATATTTCCTACTTGTGTGAAATACCATTCTGTGAGATTGTCAGGGTGCCCGGGGTCCACGCAGGGGACCCTCCTAACAGGGCGGCCGCCTTAGTGCCACAAGAAGGCACACAAGTCAGCATATTAGGGTCCCCGATCTAGGGACCAGAGGGTCAGTCGGCCGCGTCACTTCCGGCCGTGGTGGGGGAGGACAGGGGTACAAATACCTTCCCCGTCCACAGTGCAGCCTCTTGCCTGCTGCCTATCTCGCTGCCCACCATGTTGGTATATTTGTTATACAAATAAACCTGCAGCAATTTTCTCCACTAACAAGGTGTCGTGTGGTTTATTTATGTATTTTGCTGTACGAAAACTGAGAAGGTGTCTTGTGGTTTATTTATGTATGTTGCTGTATGAGAACTGAGAAGTGTTGCCGATATTGGCACTAAGCAATATGCTTAGCCTGCCGACTATCCTCTGGCAGGAAAAGAGGGATTGGGTATTCACAGGCCATCCACCATTAGATTTTTTGGAGTATGGGACAGGGAAATGGAAGGAAAATTGGATGATACCATGTTTCTGCTACACAGGTTCCTTGTGTGAGGAAGACCTTCGCTGGGGACATGTTCTCAGCCAAGCATTCTCTACTGAAGCAGGAGATGGCCTTTCCTCCCATCATGCTCTCGATAGAATAGGGGTATTAGTGTTAGATAGGAGTAACATTAGAAACAAGTAATATGGTTGAATTATTTTTGTTTTTCACCATTCTAATAATGCTTATAGCAATGATGTGTCTCATCTGTCTAATTATCATAGTTCATGTTTTACTTACAAAGATTTGAAAATGTATTATTGTCGCTTCTCTTTGTAACACTTTGGCCATGCAAAAGTGAAAAACGAACGGGTTAGATCTGTTTCCACAAATTCATTGGAAAAAAGAGTGTACATGTTTAAGGATACCAACAGCATCTAATACTCTGGAGATTTAGGAGTACAGATGCAGTACTGTGAGGTAGCTAAAGCAGCATTTACTGATGATATAAGAAGACTCAGTATTGGTATTATGAAGTTATGTTGATCTAATACACAGTCCTACTAAATTCGTAGGAACCATAAAACACTCGGAAAAAGCAAGAGTAAGGTTCCTAGAATTAGCTACATGAAAAGACAGGAAATGCTCAAAAGTAGGAATGTCTGGTTGAGGATTGTTTTTTGATGTAATTGACTAGGATATATTGGCAATCAATGCACACTAACACAAAAAAGATTTCATACTACTAGCACTGCAGAATACAACTCTACTTGAAGGATGAACAGAGGATGACAAGACTATTGTCACGTCCTCATGGAAGAAGACTGGGGTCTGGACCTCCTCTCCCTTGTATCTCTGTGCTGGAAGTGATTTTCAAGGGCCAACCTGCTGACCCATGTAGCATCAGGGAAACACAATGAAGAAGAAGGGCATCTTGGGAGGGTAACCAACAGACAGTTTAGGGTGGGGCCTGTATGGGATGCATTGTCTCGGTAAAGTTATTAAGCCTGCCTCCCAAACTTCACTGGAGCCTAAAACCCTCTTCACTGTGGTCTGAGACCCTAGACGCACACCACCCTCCAAGCTATGTGGAACTGTAGGTGTGGCAAGCAATACGTTATCAAGCATCTTCAGAAAATTGCTTCTGTATGACTAGGACAAGGTGCCAAGGCTCAACAAAAGAGATCCGACATCTGCCTCCACGATTTGAAAATTTTCCCACACCTAAGATTAGTTATTAAAGCTACTGAAACTTTAGAAATATTTTGTCCTTGATTGTCACTTTCAGTCAATTGGATGGCACTAAACCTTTCAGCAGAATGGTGGTTCTTTTTGACTTATTATACTTTATATCTCTTGTTCGCCTTATCATCTTTATATGTTTATCCAATTCCTCTCCTAAATTGACTTAGCAATGCTTCTACTTTATTTCTTTTATTTAATCTTGCTTGTCGTGGCTGCGTATACACTGCTTATATACTGCCAATACTTTACTGGTATTTCATCGACAAAAAGACTGCTTCTTGTGTGCCACTCATTAAGACCAGGTTTTCTAACAAGGAACATTTACTAATGTTTTGGAAGTACTTACCATGTTGCCCGTCTCCCCCTTAAGAATCCGAAGTCTTGTATGCCTATTATAAATGATATCTAACAGAGCATACCATTAATCCATATCTGTTCTCCTTATCCTTCTTTCCTGCTCTCTTTGCATTAGTGGCTTCTGTAATAATCATGTTATTATATGATACGATGTGTATGTAATAGTTTGTTTGCGATTCAGTTATGTAACTACTGGTGTAACAACAATACTTGCAAAGATTTTTTGCAGCAATAAAAAAATAAAAATAAAAAACGCGATAAATTGGGCATCTTGAAGATATATTTTTAGAATACGATTTTAAGCCTGGTCTAATGTATGTCCAAAGAGGTGCTTAGTTACCAGTTCACGAGTGGGAGACTATTGTAGTCTATGGTAAAAGGAAATTAGCTGTCCGTTTTATATGGCACAGTAGTTCATTTTTAGAGGAGAGCGATTTAGCATCTTAAATCCCAAACTATCTGCTTGGCAATGATATTGATCACACCCATGAATATTGGCCAGTTTAGGAAACTAGAGCGAAACGAATGTGCAACAAGACTACTACTGCACGAAGAATAAACCAAACCAATCAGCAGTTGTAGATACATGTCTAAAAAGCCTTCTCCCCTTCCCCCTTTTCAAAGATTTGCTTGCAGTTTACTAAATCTTGCAGCCTCTTTGGCATCCGCTGGTGACTAGTAACATGCTCCAGTTCAACTCAATTATTGGTGCAATAAAATGCTTGCCAGTACCACTGAAAATTTCTGGCTACTACCGAAAATGTCACACATTCTGCTCTTTGCCTCGGTGTTTTTATAATAACTTTTGACGTTGAAGCTAATTATGAAGCCAAATGCCATTGGCTGTAGGTGAGACGCCTTCTGCATTTAGTTAAGACTTTTCTACAAGTAAACGTCACTACTCGCTGCTAGTCACACAGGTAAAAGCTTAACATGCCGCCTAGTTAAAAAGACAATTTGAGACCTCACATAACAAAGTGAGTGCAATGCTAAGACGCAAAGCCCAATGGTTGTAGAGTCAGCGGGAAGCAACTCACCTGGATTGAAGCAAGCACACGGGGATTCCATGGCAGCTGCAGAATCACTCATGTACATATTCATTGCTTTCTACAGACGCCCATTACGCTGAATCCATTCCGGTTCCCACAGGGCACTGTGGCTGGGCGAAGCTGCCGCAAAGCAAAGCCTGGAGCACAGACGAGGCCAAGACTGAGGCTGGCACGTGGGACATGGTATGAGAGACGATGGAAATGAGAACCGGCAGATCAGTAGGAGGGGAAGGAAAGTCGTGTCTGTGAGATTTTAAACACGGAAAGAGAAACTATGTGGAGTGATACGACCTACATCACGGGTGGCACTGATGTGTTCCCAGGCCAACAGATTCGTGAGAGTTAGAATCATCGGCAGTTCATGAGTCATAAACGTAATATCAAACATCCCATGATAAGTATTTAGGAAAAAGGTACCAGACCTAGGAGCAGGTCCGTTTCTAGGTGTTTTGCCGTCCTAGGCGAGAATTGAAAAATGCCCCCCCCCCCACTCCCTTTAACCCGTTTCAATGTGCATTGCTTAAACCCTTACAAAACATAAGTAGTGCAGTTTAAAAAGACAACATCCCTGAACAAAGAACAGCAGTACCCATTTTATAAACTAAAATAAGGAAAAGAGCTGATAAGGATCACATTAAAAGTTTTCCACTCAAGTCATCAACCAGGTATTGCAGAACCACCAGGAATGGTGCACTTCCACACCTGGGGACAACAATGCTGTTCAAAGAATGACGAGAAAAAGAAAGTAGCGCTTCACTGGCAAACTCTGTAAAGTGGCACTAATGTGTTTGGGTGAGAATACAACCAATCTGGCCACTTTGTGACCATTCTGTAATGCTTTATTTTGTTATTTATTTTTTGCATTTTGCACCTATTTTTCTCTTGGCCCCGAGGCTGCACTTTGGAAAAGAAAAATTATTGAAAAATTATTACTAAAAATATTTCCAACAAAAGTGTGTTTCTTCCATCTTTGGATCCATTTCACAGGGGAATGAATGAAGGAAAGTAGAGGAAACAGAGGGTAAGACTAGAGACATTTATTGAAGCTGGGATCGGGTGTTTTATGCATTTAAGAGGCGGGTCTGTGAAAGATTCGGAGAGAGAAATGTAATGAACTGCATCTGAAGTGTAGTGAACACACCCGTTAGCTACAGTAACCGCATGACCAGAGATGTCCCCGGGGCCTATGGAGGAAAGGGTGGCAATGTGGCGGGAACTTTCGATGTCCCGGCAGTGCGGTTACAGGAACCTAGACTCTGTTCAACTGAGGGTATTTCTTTGTCTAGGGCATCCATAGTATTTATTGGATAGTTCGATATTGAAGAACTGGGCTTACCTTGTGCCTTAGGTGTTGGTAACTAGCGCTTCCCTATTGTGAGTGTTGAGGGAGAAACAAGGGGCCACGAGGGGGGCCCAGCCCAGCCTTGTCCGGCAGCAGAAGGGCCTGCTTTTGGCCCAGTTTTAACCCAGACACCTGCCTGTGTGCGTCGTGCGCCTGCGGAGCCTGGGGCACTAAACTGTGCTTGCCGGTCATTGGCACCTTCCGCCTGGGTTCGTGCTGACAGCTAGAGTTTGTAGTCTCTGAAGCGCCCCCTTTTGAGAAACAAGTATGGCGGGAACAGGTTGAAGAGTGGTTTTCGCAGTAAGTGAGGAGCTGCGAGAGAGAGACAGAAAGGACGTGAATAAGAGGAAGAAAGAGAAGGGGCAGCTGACAGCGGCAGAGCAGGTAAAGTGGACACAGGACACTTCAACCACTGATCTTACCTTAATACACCTGCTCGGCACCTAGGGACTCCCACGCACAACAGAAGCAGGCTGCAGGATAGGCCAACCAGTCCTTGCCTTTACATTCCTGACTCCGCCTCTCTCGAGCTCGAGACGACATCACTCCGGGTCTACTGCGCTCCCACGCTAAGACAAATGCAGGGATTTAAAAGTGAACAAAAAAACAATGACAGGCCTGCCCCTCATGAGATCATTGGTCTATTCTCTCCAGGGGCAGGCCAGAAACAAGAATAAGGGCCGTCATAAGTAGCGCGTTCGCGCTATGAATGATTGACGGCCCTGATTGTTACAGACGCAGAAACCACAAATTATGCACACACAAGGGCAAATGTCTCACGTTCCTGATGCCGCCCTAGCCCTTTTGTCACCCTAGGCGTCTGCCTAGTCTTGCCTATTGGTAGAAACGGCCCTGCCTAGGATCTAACTGTTCCCCACCGTTTTGAGGAACATCATTTAAAATTGTTTGCCGTCAAGTTCCTTTGATTTCAAAATTTAAATCCAGCCTCAGTTAGCATTAGCAAAACCATTAGGCCAGTGTTATTGTGGATGAGTGTGTTTTGGCTGAAATGGCTGTAACGAAGGAATAGTTGCAGTTTACAGAAGCCAATGAACCCTCAGCAATAGATGAAGATAAAAAAAATGCTATTCACAAATGGGAGTATGAGATGAGAAGTGGACAAGATGAAGTGTGTGTGTATTGTAAACACTGATAAACATTGCAGGATGTTTGGTCCCGGTGATACCTTTGTGATATTACAGAAAGTTAATAAATGGTAGAGTAGACTGCGGTGGCATGTATTACAATGTGCATGTAGTACAATGGGAACACGCCTTATGCGGATACATTTGTATGCTGCATCTATGAAAAAACACTAAATAGTACACAAACAAAAGCCAAAATGTGATTAGTGACAATTCTAACAACCAATGGCAACGGAATTCAGGCTCACAACTGTTAATGAATGAAAGGGACCAACCTTTTGTCCCTTTCCTCTTTGTATGCAAATTTACTCTAAGAGAGAGTTAAATCTGTTTCTACTCAAACCTAATAACCATTGGCAAATGCAATAGTTTGGCATTTTACTAGGGAAAGTGGTTCTTTGCTAGATGGAGAGTTTGTGCATCTTGTTGTCAGGATGAGTGAGTGAGTGTGAGAATAAGTCAGTAGTTTTATGAATGGGTCCACATTTATTTGCACTTTTCCATTTAAATGTTTGCTAGTTTTTCTGTTGAAATTGTACGTGTGTGAATTCTTTGAAGGAGGAAATTTGTGCTGCTGCTGTGCCCTGATATCCTTTAGCTGATTACATATCTATCTATTTATCTATCTATCTTATTTACTGAAAAAAACAAATGTGACAGGGACACTATTGTTAGAATCAGACATGCACAAAACCATACAAATTGAGCAACTATACCTCGCTAACTGTACCTTACACTCATAATCACTGGAAGATGTCATCAGTGATGTCCTTTGAGAAGTCATCAGTGATATAACTGACCATGTCAAGAGTGATGTAATATGTGAAGTCATAAGCAGTACATTGAGGGGACGTAAGCTATAATTAGCTCAGATAACTACATTTCTATGGTATATTGAGTTTATAATCTGAGCCTAACTATAACATCCCTGTAAGCTTTGGTTTGTTTTTCAGTGAATTTCGAAGGTTTTTCAAATTCTATTTGTAAAGTATTTCTTCGCTGTAATGTTAAATTTTTTGAGTTAATCTCAGGGGTTTATTTTTAGTACTAAGTATACTACAATTTGCTTTGTTTTTTAATTTAGTAATATGTGTTTTTTAAACTGTAGACATATTTTTTAATAAATAGAATTTTTATATGTTTTAAAATGTAAAAATCACATATTTACCTAAATGTAGTATATATAATATCTTTGTGGATGTAATTGCAGGTCAGAAAACATAGACGGGTCTACACATTTTCCATGGTAATTAATTCCCATCATGTAATCAGAATGAATCTGCGAGTTTCGATTCCTAGATTTTCTTAATTTAAATTTTTTTTTTAAATGTGTGCATCCATATATCTATATATAAACTGTGTTTTGGATTCAATTTGGGCTGCTGAACTGCCGCTTACAGACTCTGTTGACCTATTCAGGAGGTAGTGGCTTATACAAAGCTAGAGTCCCTCACCATGTGTGGGACACTCACAGTGTTTTCGTTTTTAATCCAGCAGAAGGCAGGGGATGTACAGGCACAGTTATTACGGCTGCCAGTTAACATTTTTAGCGATGGGAGCGCCATAGACATTGCATTAGGCAATAAATAATGAAAACGGTGATGCCCCATTGCCGGCCCTTTATTGGCCAAGGATCCACCAACCATAGGACAGAACTGTTTAAATGAATGTGTTGTTTTATTGACGGCTTTTCCGCACTGATGACGGCAAGAGCCAGAAACGCATCTGCGGATGTTTTATAGCCGACACATACCCTGTGAGTGCACCAGACCTTGGGAGTATCATGAGCTCCTTGTTTTTGCTGCTTCATAAGCGGTTTCCACCACCGCTGCCCGGTTGCACCCACCGCGAGTTCGGCTGGCCCCAGGGGGAATACTGTGTTTTGTATGAATGTATATATATATATATATATATATATATATATATATGGCCCTATATCTACTTTTCAAGAAAGTCACTTGCTTTACAAGTTTTCTAATTCCCAAATATAAGGACTGGAACGCAAATTCATACGATTACACACCCAAACGTTGACCTTTGATCGGGCACATTAGGACCCCACCCATGTACATGTAAAACCACACCCCAAACCATTTATTTCTTCAGTATACTCTGTAAAATGAGTATTCAGAATCGGTGGTCTGTTTTTTGTTTACTTCTGTGAATAATTTGATAAAATGGCTGAAGCTTTATTTTCTGTCTGGGATGAAGATCCAGAACCTGTTGAGGATGAACAGCAACATACACTGCCTATAAGAAAAGAAAGTGATGTCTGGAAGCATTTTACAATACCTCCGGAAAAAAAGAAGTTTACTGCTAAATATGTGCAGTGCTGTATTTGTGGCAAGCAGTTATCCAGGAGCACTGTAAAGAAATATTCACATGGGCCAAGTTCCATGTGGAAACACTTAAAAACAATTAATGAAAGTGTCTAAAACCAGATGATGCGTGAGCAAGCGGGTACAGCAGGACAGTCCACCTCTACAGCACCCTTGGAAGAACTATCATCAGTTGCAGTCATTACTATACCAGCTGTCTGCAAAGAACTAAGTGGGATGTGCGACATGCCACATGCTTGGTGCTGTAAGAATGTCTTCTGGGGGTGTCATCTTAGTCACAGTAAAGAAGCTTCGCTGTTAGTTATTCTTTTTTGCTTCACGTTGCCGCTTAATGTTTTTTGAATACTAAAACCAATTGCTTCTTTGCATTTCCCTTACCTTACCCATTTAGTACCTTGTTATTTTTGTTTAAAAAACAAGAAAGAAAGAAAAAACTGTTAAAAATTCCTTCTCAAACCACAAATGGTTCTTTTTAGAACCACCATCTGGTCAAACACAGAGCTAACTCTGTGTTTTTAATATGTCAGTGACTGTATTGGTGTGAGATTGGGTGTGTCAGTTGCTCTATCTGGGTGTCCCAGTGGCGGTATCGGTGTGTGCATGAATGTATCAGTCTCTGTATCGGAGTGTGGCTGGGTGTCTCAGTAGATGTATCAGTATGTGTCTGGATGTATAAGTGGCTTAATCGATGTGTGAGTAGGTGTGTTATTGGTTGTATGAGTGGGTGCCTGGGTGTATCAGTGGCTGTATCGGTGTGTGCCTAGGTGCGTCAGTGGTTATATTGGTGAATGCCTGAATGTGTCAGTGTCTATGTCAATGTGTGCCTGGGTGTGTTAGTGTCTGTAGTACTGTGTTCCTGGGTGTATCAGTGGCTATATCAGTATGTGCATGGGTGTTTGAGAGGCTGTATCAGTGTTTGGCTGAATGTCTAAGAGACTGCATGACATGTGATTCGGCGTGCCATTGGGTATATGAGTATGTGCCTGGGTATGTCAGTTTCTGTATCGGAGTGTGGCGCGGTGTGTCAGTAGCTGTATCAGTGTGTGTCTGGGTATGTCAGTGGCTGTATCGGTGTGAACTTGGGTGTGTCAGTGGCTGTATCGATCAGTGCCCGGATCTGTCAGTAACTATATTGGTGTGTGCATGGATGTGTCGGTCTCTGTATCAGAGTGCAGCTAGGTGTGTCACTAGCTGTATCAGTGTGTGGATTGGTGTGCAGTGGCTGTATCTATGTGTGTACAGGTGTTTGAGAGGCTATATTGGTGTTTGGCTGAGTGTGCGAGTGTATCCGTGTTTATCGGGGTGTGTCAGTAGCAGTATTGGTGTGTAGCTGGGTGAGTCTGTGCCTGTATCAATGTGTGTGCCTGGGTGTGCGAGAGGCTGTATCACTGTGTGACTGGGTATGTCAGTGCCTGTATCAGTGTGTGTGACTGGGTGTGTGAGAGGCTGTATCGGTACATGCCTGGGTACATCAGTGTCTGTATCAGTGTCTGTGCGTGGGTGTGTGAGAGGCTGTATCGGTGTTTGCCTGGGTGAGTTAGTGGCTGTATCGGTGTGTGCCTGAGTGCATTAGTGGCTGCATCAGTGTGTGTCTGAGCATCTGAGTGGGTCTGTGAGTGTCTGGGGGGTCTGTGAGTGGGTGTATGAGTGTGTGAGTGAGTGTCCGAGTGGGTGGGTTAGTGTCTGAGTGGGTCTGTGATTAGGTATATAAGTGTCTTTCTGGGTGTGTGAGTGGTTTTGTGGGTGTGTGAGTTTCTGTGTGGCTCTGTAAGTAAGTCTGTTAGTGCCTACATAGCTCTTTGAGTGGATGTGAAAGTGCCTCTCTGGGCCTGTAAGGAGATGTGTAAGTGGATGCATGGGTCTGTTAGTACATGTTTGAGTACTGCATGGGTATATGAGTGTCTCTATGGCTGACTGCATAGGTCTGTGAGTGGGTGTGTGAGTGGATGAGTGGGTATATGAGTGGGTCTGTGAGTGCCTATGTGGGTGTATGAGTACCTGCATGGGCCAGTGAGTGTATGTGTGAGTGCCTGTGTGGAACTTTGAATAGGTGTGAAAGTGTCAGCATAGAACTTTGAGTGGGTGGGTGAGTGCCTGTGTGGGCCTATGAGTGGGTGTGAGAGTGCCTCTGTGGATCTGTAAGTGGATGTGTAGGTGGATGCATGAGTCTGTGAGTGGGTGTTCGAGTACCTGCATAGGTTTTGTGAGTGGGTCTATGAGTACCTGTGTGGGTGTGTGAGTGGGTCTGTCAGTGCCTGTATATATTTTTGAGCAGTTTTGTGGTTGCCTGTGTGGCTCTGTCGTTGGATCTGGGAGTGCCTGTGTGGTTCAGTCAGTAGGTGTGAGAGTGCATGTGTGGGTCTGTGAGTGAGTGTGTGAGTAGTTGTATGGGTCTGTAAATGGGTGTGAGACTGCTATGTGAATCTGCAAGTGGGTGTGTGAGTGCCTGCATGGGTATCTGAGTGGGCCTGTGAGTGCCTGAATTGGTTTGCGAATGGGTCTGGCAGTGCCTGCATGGGTCTGTGAGTGGGTGTGTGAGTTCCTGTGTGGGTCTGTGAGTGAATTTGTGAGTGTCTGTAGGGGTCTGTGTGTCGGTGTGAGAGTGCCTGTGTGGGTCTGTGAGTGGATATGTTAGTCTGTGAATGGGTGTGAGAGTATTTGTGTGGGTCTGTGAGTGACTGTGTGGGTCTGTGAGTGGGTGTGTGAGTGGCTGCATAGGTCTGTCAGTAGGTGTGTGAGTGCCTGAGTGGGTAGGTGAATGGGTGTTTGAGTGCCTGCATGGGTCTGTGAGTGGGTCTATGATGGTTGCATAGGTCTATAACTGCCTGCATGGGTCTGAGAGTGGGTGTGTCAATGCCTGCGTAAGTGTGTGAGTAGGTGTGTGAGTACCTATGTGAGTCTGTAAGTGGGTCTGTGAGTGCCTGCATAGGTCTGCAAGGGGATGTGTGAATGCCTGCGCAGGTCTGTGAGTGGGTGGGTGACTGCCTGTGCAGGTCTGTAAATGGATGTGAAGGTACCTATGTGGGTGTCTGAGTGGGTCTGAAAGTGTTTTTTTTTTTAAAGGTGTCACGATTCTTCAACATGTCATGAGGACCATGCTAAGCCTCGCAAGGGATCCGTGGATTCCCAAAGTGAATTTTTTTAAAACTCAATTGTGTACCCAACATGGGCCCCTCTAACACTCCCATATGAGGCCAGGGTGCCTCTAACCTGATGCCTTCCATTATTTTGCAGATACATTTTAGGCTCTGGGTCCATTCCCTGATATTTAAAATGGTGGCTGCAACCTCCCGGTGAGGTTATGGTCAGCTAATCATGTAATTGCCGGTGGCACGTGAATTCATGGACCCACCTCGGGGATCTGCGGAGGGTCCACATCCCTAGATGTACAATTTTGCTATTCCTTCAATAACTCTGCAACTACTGAATGGATTTACACAAAATTCGTAAAAAGGGCTCCTTCTGGACTGAGAGCCAAATTTGGTGCATTTCAGTCCAGCAGTTCGGGCTGTAGTTGTGTTCAAAATCCCTATGGGAACTTGTATGGGAAATGCATGTTTTTGATCCCTCCATTTCTCAGCCCCCTCTTGACGAATCACTCTGAGACTTTCCATGCAGAATTAGAGAAACCGGGCCACTTTTTTTGGAAAGTTTTCTGACAATTTGTCAAATCCACCAAAGTTATAAGTAAACCACTTTTCTTTTCGAAACTAAGTCCAAACTATACATATATTACCGGCTGGTGGTTGCCAAAGGGTAGTTATATTTAGGACCACGTTTCTATAGAAAAAGCATTTTTTCACTTGCCTATTTCTTTGGCACCGTTTGACGAATCGTCACAAGATTTTCCAATAAAAGTTTCATATTGAGTCCTGTTGTGCATAGAAAGTTTTAGGGTGATTTGTCAAGCAGGGCCTGAGAAAAAGGGGGGGGGAATGCAATATCCCATTCTAATTCCAGTAGGTGCTTTGAACATGACTACAGCCTGAACTGTTGGACAAAATTACACCACATTTGGCAGTATGATAGATTTTGGTTTGCAGATCACGCTTTCAGTTATACAGTGTAAATACAATTCGTAGTTGTTGAGAAATTTAAGGGAAAGCAAATGAGGATATTTTGGGTGGAGCCTAAACACAGATCTCATTGTGAGATCTGATTGGCTACCAACCCTTCAACCAGGAAGTGTTGGCAGCCATCTTGGGACCTGGACAAAAAAACTAAAAATCAAAATGCATAAGAGGGCAGGGAAGGAATACCCTGACCCCCTCATTTTTTAAACATTTATGCCACGAAAATATGACAGAGCTGCAAATCCGTTGCAAAAATAAAAAAAACAAGCACAGCCCCCCCTGCGCGTGTTTTGAATATAGCCCCCGGGTGGGCCAGGTCCTGGGGCATTTTGTTTTAAAAAGAAGTGGAATCCACAATGCACCTGAACGAGGGCGTGTCAGTTCAGCCGAGTCCATTAGTAATCATCTCTATACGGTTTCCAACACCAGTTTCTCCAACAAACATGTACTGACACCACAAAGATTGTTTCTCCGCACAAATTATTCAAACTACGGCGTAACACATTTTCGGCAGCCTTTCCTGCCTTGTTCACACACAATAGACGCCATTGCTATTACCTCATATATACCATGATGCATAGTTATTAAGGCATTATAGACATAGTGAATATACTTTTGCACTTTACTTTGATTTAGTCTTTTCTCTTTTTACTCTTTTTTCTTTTTGTCTTACAGTCTCATTCTGTATCATTTTATCCCTTATTTGCTTTTTTGTGGGTCAGTGCAGAAAACACCTTTAAAAGTCTTTTTAAAGTGCTCGTGCTGTGCAACCAAACATGAAGAAATTTAGAGTAAATATGAAGTAAAATAAAATAAAATAAATATTATATGGTCTTATTCTACACAATGCCGTAGCTCAAAGTGTGTCTCTTTCCTTTTGATATGCGAACAGGGTCTAGCTCACTGGTAGTTAAGTCTTGAAATCAAAACATAAACTCCCTAAATGCATTGCATTGATTTTAAATGAATATTAGATGTCCTGGTGGGTGGAGAGTTATGCCAAGTGGGCTTTTCCTTGTCTCCACAAACCTCAATAGTTAGCCCTACTCCAAGTAGCATGTCCCTCTCTAATTCCCATTTCATTTAAAACTGTTATGTAAAAGACTATACATTACATTCTATTAATTTTCCCTCATTCCATTATATGTTTTTTTGCATCACATGTAATTTATGTCAATTCTACTCTTCCCTTTTAAAAGGCACCTAGTAACAATTCATGATCAAGTACACAGACAAAACTTTCATGTAAAGTGCATTGTAAATGCGCTGTAAAATGTGTGTCTCAGAATTTTATACTAATATTTATATAAATCATCATACTGTCGAGTGCATCTATCTACAACTGGTCAAATTGAGGGAGGGCTATTAATACTAAATTTGTACATGTAAATCTCCATCAGAATTCATGCCTTGGGGTATTTTCGTATCAAGCAGAATAATATACTTAGACTTCAATTGTCTCAATTTAAGTTCTCGGTTTCCACCTGTTCTACTTTGTGAGACAGAGTCAATCAGATAATGGGCCTGTTGATTTAGGTTTCCATTGTGTACTTCATTCATGTGCCTAGCAACAGGATAACCTTTGTCACTATTCTTCACTGCTCTCAGATGTTGTAGGACCCTTACGTGCACCACATGTACGGTGCTCCCCACATACATCTTAGGGCAGAAACATTGCTACACATATACAACATGGTCACTCCTGCAATTGGATGAATTGCGTATCTTCAATGGAGTTTTTAGTAACGGCGATTGGACTTCTTTTACGTTAAGACCATGTTGGCATGCCTTGCATCTGTGACATTTCAGGAACCCAGGACAGGCTTTTAGCCACAAATCTGGTTTTGTTATCTCAGGACTACTCACTACCAGCTCCTGGTGCATTGACGTTGCCCCTCTGAAGGTGAGGAAAGGTTTCCTGTGTACCTCTTCTCCTATTACAGGATTGCTTCTATCTAGATTCCAATGTCTAATCAGTATCTCTCTCACTTTGTCATGATAAGCATGGTACCCAGTGATCATTCTCAATTCATTGTTAACCCCTTCCTTTTTGTTAGTTCTCTTTTGGGAAAACAGCAATGCATCTCTTGATATTCCCTCTGCTTTATGCATAGCTTGTTCTATTACTTGGAAACTGAATCCTCTTTCTGCAAATCTTTTCTGTGGTTGTGTCTAGGCTTACCTCAAGGTTGTTGCCTTACAGCAGTTTCTTTTCATCCAAATATGTTCTGCATACAGGATGCTCTGTTTCAATTTTCCTCGGATGGAAACTTTGTTAGTGTAGGATGGAGTTTCCTGCTGTAGACTTTTTATGGGTTTTAGTGTGTAGTTTATTGTTTTTTACATAAAACACCAAATCGACCAAATAAACTTCCGAAGTGCTGATACTGGAAGTAAAGTTCAGGTTCATTTCATTGTCATTCAATACTGATGCAAAGGCCTGGGCTGAATCAGGGGTGCCATTTCACAAAATAAACAAATCATCTATGAACCTTGTCCATAGGACAATGCTCTTAGGCCATTCCCAGGCATGCTTGGCGAATAGCCTCTGCTCCTCCCACCACCTCATATGGAGGTTGGTGTAACTCGATGCTAAGCAGGTGCCCATGGCAGTGCTCCTGACTTGCCTGTATGTGTCTTTTCCATACATGAAGAAGTTATTATCCAGGCACCACTCCACTATTTTCACAAGCATATCTGAATGCTGATACAGATAGATTGGTCTGGAGTCTAAGAAATGTATCATGGCCCTACGTCCATCTATATGTGAAAAACTTGTGTACAGGGAAGTTATGTCTAGTGTAATCAAAACGTATGAATCCTGCCACGTTATGTCATAAATTCTTTTGAGAAAAACCCCTGTGTCTTGTATGTAGGAGGGTAGGTTGCATTCATATTCCTGCAACAAATGATCAATAAATCGGGAGGTGGTCTCAAACAGATTCCCTATGGCTGAAATTATTAGTCTGCCTGGTTGATTCTCATAGTTTTTATAAATGTTTGGGGGATCAGATGTAGTATGTGAGTTATTGGTGCATCCACCTTCATGTACAAGTACTCTTCTTGGGTGATTTGACCGGTCCCTCTCCACTTCGATAACTCTACATGATATTTGTTTTTAACCTCAACCAAGTTCGCTTGTGACACTTTCTGATAACAAGCTTCTTCTTTTAATTTATGTTTTGCTTCTGCATTGTATTTATCTAAGGGCCACAGAACAATATTCCCTCCCTTGTCATACTGACAAATTACTATGGGCCCCATGCATCAACAAAAAAAACGGTTGCAAACGGTCCAATTCTTGTTTTTTACATTTGGCATGCATCAACCCAAATGCAAAAATCGCAATTTAAGTAATCGCAAAATTTGTGGTTACTTAAATTGCAATTGCAATTAAGGAATCACAAATTGCAATTCCTTAAATTTTTGTTATCTCAGGACTACTCACTACCAGCTCCTGGTGCATTGACGTTGCCCCTCTGAAGGTGAGGAAAGGTTTCCTGTGTACCTCTTCTCCTATTACAGGATTGCTTCTATCTAGATTCCAATGTCTAATCAGTATCTCTCTCACTTTGTCATGATAAGCATGGTACCCAGTGATCATTCTCAATTCATTGTTAACCCCTTCCTTTTTGTTAGTTCTCTTTTGGGAAAACAGCAATGCATCTCTTGATATTCCCTCTGCTTTATGCATAGCTTGTTCTATTACTTGGAAACTGAATCCTCTTTCTGCAAATCTTTTCTGTGGTTGTGTCTAGGCTTACCTCAAGGTTGTTGCCTTACAGCAGTTTCTTTTCATCCAAATATGTTCTGCATACAGGATGCTCTGTTTCAATTTTCCTCGGATGGAAACTTTGTTAGTGTAGGATGGAGTTTCCTGCTGTAGACTTTTTATGGGTTTTAGTGTGTAGTTTATTGTTTTTTACATAAAACACCAAATCGACCAAATAAACTTCCGAAGTGCTGATACTGGAAGTAAAGTTCAGGTTCATTTCATTGTCATTCAATACTGATGCAAAGGCCTGGGCTGAATCAGGGGTGCCATTTCACAAAATAAACAAATCATCTATGAACCTTGTCCATAGGACAATGCTCTTAGGCCATTCCCAGGCATGCTTGGCGAATAGCCTCTGCTCCTCCCACCACCTCATATGGAGGTTGGTGTAACTCGATGCTAAGCAGGTGCCCATGGCAGTGCTCCTGACTTGCCTGTATGTGTCTTTTCCATACATGAAGAAGTTATTATCCAGGCACCACTCCACTATTTTCACAAGCATATCTGAATGCTGATACAGATAGATTGGTCTGGAGTCTAAGAAATGTATCATGGCCCTACGTCCATCTATATGTGAAAAACTTGTGTACAGGGAAGTTATGTCTAGTGTAATCAAAACGTATGAATCCTGCCACGTTATGTCATAAATTCTTTTGAGAAAAACCCCTGTGTCTTGTATGTAGGAGGGTAGGTTGCATTCATATTCCTGCAACAAATGATCAATAAATCGGGAGGTGGTCTCAAACAGATTCCCTATGGCTGAAATTATTAGTCTGCCTGGTTGATTCTCATAGTTTTTATAAATGTTTGGGGGATCAGATGTAGTATGTGAGTTATTGGTGCATCCACCTTCATGTACAAGTACTCTTCTTGGGTGATTTGACCGGTCCCTCTCCACTTCGATAACTCTACATGATATTTGTTTTTAACCTCAACCAAGTTCGCTTGTGACACTTTCTGATAACAAGCTTCTTCTTTTAATTTATGTTTTGCTTCTGCATTGTATTTATCTAAGGGCCACAGAACAATATTCCCTCCCTTGTCATACTGACAAATTACTATGGGCCCCATGCATCAACAAAAAAAACGGTTGCAAACGGTCCAATTCTTGTTTTTTACATTTGGCATGCATCAACCCAAATGCAAAAATCGCAATTTAAGTAATCGCAAAATTTGTGGTTACTTAAATTGCAATTGCAATTAAGGAATCACAAATTGCAATTCCTTAAATGCAATGCATGAATCAAATTGAAATAGTGATCTCGCTATTAGGGGTCGCAAATTACCGTCAAATGAAACTGGACGGTAATTTGGGAAAAATTCAAAAAAATGCACTAATGTGCATTTTTCAAAGTTAAATGTTACACACACATATGCCCTTGGGGCATGTGTGTGTGCAATATGTGGTCACATGGCAATTTCAGTGGTGCAACATGGTGTCCCTAGCACCTTTGAAATTGCATGCGCAATTTGCGAGAACCTATAAGGTACGTGCAAATTGTGCATGCAATTTCCATTGATTCCTATGAGCGTCTAGGCCCGTAGGAATGAATGGGTAACAATTCCTTAATTGCGACTCGCAATGTGCAAGTCGCAATTAAGGAATGTTTAAGAATTACAAAATATTTTGCGATTCCTACATGCATAGACAATTGCGATTCTTTAAAAATCACAATAAAAAAATAGCTATTGCCTATTTTGATGCATGTGCACCCAAATCTTTTCAGTTTTTGATTTTAATAATCACTTGCTGATATCCTACCCCTGCATCTTATTACCAATCTGAAAATTATCAATCAATCAATCAATCATTTGTAAAGCGCACTACTTACCCGTGAGGGTCTCAAGGTGCCGGGGGGGGGGGGGGGGAATGCTGCTACTGCTCAGAAAGCCAGGTCTTGAGGAGTCTTCTGAAGGTCAGCAGGTCTTGGGTCTGCCGTAGGTGGATGGGGAGGGTGTTCCAGGTCTTGGCGGCGAGGTGGGAGAACGATCTGCCGCCGGAGGTCGCTCTTCGGATGCGGGGGACTCTGGCAAGGGCCAGGTCGGCGAAGCGAAGCTTGTGGGTGGGGGTGTAGAATCTGAGTCGTCTGTTAAGGTACGCTGGTCCGGTGTTGTGGAGTGCCTTGTGTGCGTGGGTGAGGAGCTTGAAGGTTATCCTCTTGGTGACGGGGAGCCAGTGCAGGTCACTAAGGTGGGGTGTGTTGTGGTTGCAGCTCGGGATGTCGAGGATCAGGCGTGCAGAGGCGTTCTGAATGCGCTGAAGTCGTTTCAGGAGTTTGGCCAAGGCTCCTGCGTAGAGGGCGTTTCCATAGTCCAACCTGCTGCTGACGAGGGCCTGGGTGCCCGTTCTTCTCGTTTTGGTGGGGATCCACTTGTAGATCTTGCGGAGCATGCGGAGGGTGTTGAAGCAGGAGGAAGAGACGGCGTTGACCTGCTTTGTCATGGAGAGGGTGGAGTCGAGGATGACCCCTAGGTTTCGTGCATGTTCGGTGGGATTTAGAGCTGTTCCTAGTGCAGTCAGCCACCAGGAGTCGTCCCAGGCCGAGGGGGTGGATCCAAGGATGAGTACTTCCATCTTGTCCAAGTTCAGCTTCAGTTGGCTGGTCTTCATCCACTCGGCGACAGTTCCTTCATGGAGGTTGGTTTTGGCGGTCCTTGGTGAGGGAGAGGATCAGCTGGGTGTCATCAGCGTAAGAGATGATGTTGAGGTATTGCAGTCGGGCGATGTGGGCGAGATGTTAAACAACGTTGGGCTGAGGGATGAGCCCTGGGGTACGCCGCAGATGATCTCGGTGGCTTTGGAGCGGAAGGGGGGGAGGCGGACACTCTGTGTTTTGCCGGAGAGGATGGAGGTGGTCCAGTCCAGGGCCTTCTCTTGGATCTCAGCATCGTGGAGGCTTGTGCGAAGTGTGCGGTGAAAGACCGTGTCATAGGCGGCTGACAGGTCTAGGAGGAGGACGGCCACGGTTTCTCCATTGTCTAGCAGGGCCCTGATGTTATCGGTGGCGGTGATGAGGGCAGTTTTGGTGCTGTGGTTGCTGCAGAACCTGGACTGGGACGGGTCCAGGATGCTGTTCTCCTCGAGGTAGCGGGTCAGTTGTTTGTTGACGGTCTTCTCAATGACCTTTGCCGCGAACGGGAGCAGGGAGATGTCATTGATAACAATTTCAAATCACTGATTACCAATTCAGAATATATGTCCAGTGAGTCCCTACGTAGGATGGGAAGAAAAATTGATTTCAGTTTAAAAGGAGTATCTATGGTTCCATATATATCAGTTCCTCGGGCATCCACTGTCTCCATCGTAGAGGAAAGTAGATTTCTTCTTTCATTATCCCTTTTGAGTTGTTCCAAATCAAACAACAGTTCAATGTCTGTAATGGCCAGATTGGTGTCAGGAATCATCCCCTTTATCACCATCCTTCTTACCTTTGTTATGAAAAAACTTTTTTAGTTTTCTCATGAACTTTAAAAGGTCAATGCTTGCCTGACCATAGTTGAAATTGGTTCGCATACAAAACAATAATCCCAGTGAAAGTATACCCTCTTATTCCTCTGAAAGTTCCAAATTCAATAGATTGACATTCAGGTTGGGCATCAGACATCCCTACTACTTGAACTGTTGCATCTGCTTTGCTTTGACTCAGGATCTGTGCTCCATGCCTACTTCTTCTTCTCTGGTGCCTCTTCTGGTAAATTTTACTTTTCGTTGTGGGTGTGATTTTACATTCCGTGTGCGATCCAACCATAACAAACAGAGCTAATTAATAACTGTTGGTGGTTCTCAGTTGTCTCCCCCACCCTCAGACAGCCCCATTCCTTCTTCCTGGTCCATTTCTATCTCCGAACCAAATTACGAGCTTGTCTAGTGTCGGTTTTCCTTGGTTGGATGCTTTATAAGTTGTTTTATCTGAGAGTTTTTGTCTGCATAGATTATCACAGCAGCGCGCAAAGGTGTAGATCCATCTGACCCATTTGGTACTCTATTCTATCCATTGTGATCCCAGTGGTGGCTGGTGACATTTGAAAGTGGTGTGCCGTAAAATAATTGTCGTACTGGACTGTGGCGAGCGAGCATCACGAGAAAGCCCGAACAACCTACTGGCAGTTCGGGAGGGTTCTCCCCCGAGAAAATTTTGAAAAAAGAGTGGACAAATGTGAGGTCACAGAAACCCCTCTCGACTAATTTGCAAATGTCCACTTTCACCTCGCCAATGTTAATACCAATGAGTGGCTGAACAAAGTGCTGCGCCTGACCTACACAATGATGCCATCAGACCAGGCATCCTGTCTTCCGTGGTTTTACTGCCCCCGTAAGAACAACATTTCAAGTGCTCAGTGACAAAGGCCTGCCAGAAATGCTACATTTTCTACAGATGGGTGGCTCATAAAGTAATCCGAAAAACTCCACCTTGTAACTAACATAACTGAAAATGTTGGTATTGTTACTAATTGCAACCGAACCACACTGTTCAGTGTATCACATACTGTTTTCAATAAACATTATTCTGTGGAAGACACGTACGTTATTAAAGCTTATAGCACCTGAAATAAACATGCAATATAACAAATAGAAAAAGCCGTCTTTATGTACTTTGTCACCAGAACCCCTACCATGATGGAGCACACATATCACTGAAAAAATATAATTTGTCTCTCTCCACACTTTCTCTCTCACACACACACACACATGCAAACACACACACACACCGCACGCACTCATTGCACTTTGAAAATAAAGGATTTAGCCAAATCTTAATTGCAGAATAAAAACTATGCTCATTCCTAAACAAGACTGAGAAAGTGAGCCACAGCACACCATCTAAACCAGAGTGCCTGGGAAACAGTTGCTGGCCTGAGGGCTAGGGTTAAACCTGCCTGGGATCAAATATAAGTGCTGACAGGTCGGGATCCTTATAGCCAACTGGAAAGCTCCATGTACAACAGGTGCCGCGGGGACAGACATCCATGACTGTCCGGAGCAGTTGGAAACTTGCCTCGGTGGAAATCATCACCGTCATTTGCCCAGCCCTCCCGGCCTTTCAAAACCAAGCACAGTCGTCAGATCGTTCTACTTTCTTTAAGCCTGAGGCAATGTGGTAACCTCAGAGCTAATGACTTAGGAACAGAGGAACTAGGTTTGAGTACAGCGTGAGCCACAATCCCGTAAATCTGGGTAAATCAATTAATCTCCAGTACCGTTATAACAAAATAAAAACCTGTCCACTCAAATGTAAAAAACGGAGCTATGCATGCCCGTCCACTTGAGGCGAAAGATCTGCGAGCTCAGATACCTACCAATTTGGAAGTGTCACAGAGAAGTGCATCTCTCCTTTCAATTACATCAAAGCGATGAAGAGAATAAAAAAGAAAACTTTGATGCTGTTAAGAGTGTTCTGATCAGTGACGCAGAATCTTTTTGAATGTTCTTCAGCCGAAAACTTTTCTGAGGAGGTGCTCAACTATAGTCAAGTTTGAAGATAGGAAAGTAAAACCAGACACGTTTCAATTTAACAAGAATAGTCAGTCAGAAGATTATGCAACTAGTGACCTATTCATGTTAAAAACTAATTATTGGCACTCCTAACGGAACAGAGAATACAAACTTTGCACACAGGGTTGCAGTGGTAACTGCTGATGGAGCAGGTAGAGCCAAATTTTGTATACCTCCTCTATTTGCATGTAAAGATTAACTATATAACCTACTGATTATAATTTTACTAACGGTTTGCTGTGTGAAAACTAACTTAACCTTCGCATATATAAATTACACGTGGGAAATTGCTATATATGCATGGCAAAATAACTTAAATAACTAAAATGCGTACACATATTAATAGTAGTATATGTGGTAATTAGATACCGCATGATTTATATTGCTTACTTGATGTTTGCATTCTAGGTTGGATCCAAAAGGTAAATATTATCGCTTTAAATGTCGCTGTAAGCTAGGAAAATACTAATACATAAAGGGATTAGTGAGGGTATAACATTAGAAGCATCATTTCTTTGTATTAATTATTCTTTTGTGTTTGTTTCGCTTAAGTTAGCATTTGGGCCTACCACAAAATGGCGGCGGAAATCGAGTTCAGAAGTGGCCACCGTCTTGTGAGCGCGATACCTACTGTGCAGACTCGGATGGCTCCGTGAACTTCCTAACGAACCCTGTACACTATAATCCTCTGTCAAGGATAGGATCTTGGTGGACTGCCAAAACCTCGGACAGTAAAAAACGGTTTAAAATGAACAATTGGATCATACAAGCAAACCAAGAAATATTGTTACATAGGGACTATGTCATCTCCGGCAGTGAAACAGCAAAATCCATGGGAAATTATAATGAACAAATATCGGATGTCTTCGATTAGCCAATCACAGAGTTTCTCCGCCTAAAAATGTTTCCTGTTATCCCGAAATTTATTATAAAAAGAGTAGTAGAATAGGAAGGGGCTAGATGGCATTCGGCGGTTACTATGACTGCATACCCTCTTTGACCCCACAGGCGATGACTGATGCTTGCACGACTTATGGTCCTTTGGCGATCTTTGGGACTGTGACATGCTGAGCAAAGAACTTTTGGACCTTAAGCTTTGGCCTGCTTATTTGGACAATTTAACGGCTAATTCGGTTATGCAGAGCCAATGAATTAGAGAAAATCCAGATAGCCAGAATAGGTAAAAATAATGACCTGTGATTTAAATAAATTGATCTAGAAAATTCTAAAACTTTTTGATGAAACAAATGCATTTTGAAATGAAAATTTAGATGAACAAATATTGATTAATAGATACTATGAGTTTGTGGTTTTTCGTTACAGAGAATAAAGGATTCTGAGTCACAGATGTGTTTTAGCTGGTTCTAAATCACCATCAACCAATCCAACTAATTGGTCCGTAGACCAAGTTGGTGGAGTGCCTTGATGTTTGGGATTATGAATCTATAGGTAGCGATGTCAATGTGTATTTTGTAAAATAACTTTTCTTCCCTATAGGTTAGAAGGTAACCCCCCCCACATGTCCAGCGCGATATCATCATCCCTCCTGTGTGCAGACTCGTGTGTTAGAGGCGCGTAAGTGTTGGTGTTATGGGCCCCACCAATGAATGTGTGTGCGAATGAGCTTGTGTGATGTCAGGTCTGTGACGGAGGAGGGATAGTTGTAAAAATTTGCTCTCTCTCTCTTTTTCCGGCTTCTCGCTGGATCAGTTTTTCTGGTAGCAGAGTTATGGTTATATTGCATTGGTTTGGTGATTATTGCTTATAGATTTGATTATTGCTTATTGATTTTCCTAAATTGATTATTGATTGTGGATGTTCGGATAAGAATTGGTTCATGTATTAACAATCTATGTTGAGTCGCGATGCGTTCTATGTTGTTTGACGACTTCTGTGATGTAGGAAGTCGGAAGTTTGTAACGATTCCATAGTAGAACAGACTGTTCGCTGTTCTCGGGAAAGACGGAATTATTGTGCCCTGTAGGTACACGGGGAAAACGAGTAACGATTGAAGTTGCACGACGCATTGTCTAGGTTCGATCTGGTAACATCGTCGTGTGTTGCCATTAGGGATATTTTCTGTATGAAAGAAGTGTATGAGTAGCGAAGGCCATCTGTGAAATTTTGATCTTAAGTACCAGGAGTCCAAAAGGCACTCTGATTACGCTTATCACTAGAAAGGTAATAGGTGTTCCCTAAGCTTGTTAGAAGGGTAAAGTAGAGGGATGTGCTACTTTATTAACGAATGAAATAATTCTGTAGTAGAACAGACTGTTCGCTGTTCTCTGGAAAGACAGGATTCTGTGTGAATGAACTACATTTCCCATATGAATGTGCGTAAATGAAATAGCATTCAGGTTAATTGTGAAACTCTGGTTTTAATTCTCAGGAGCATTGGGTCTCCAACAGGTGTTTTATTTCTAGAGAAATGGTTAGCTAATGCTCGCAAGAAGGGTAAAGTAGAGGGAAGTGCTACTTTATCGACGGATGTAATGATTCCGTAGTAGGGCAGACTGTTCGCTGCTCTCGGGAAAGACGGAATTCTTGTGAGAAAGGTCAAGACTATCTCTTTAGTTAGCGAAACAGAAAATGGTGTCGTTTTTATGTCGTTACTAACAGAATTTTAGTAAAAAGTGAATGTAAAAAGTTTGCCGATACATTTTGTAAAGGAGGGATCAGCAGAAGCCGGAGTAGCGAGAAAAGCTGACGTCAGAAAGACCGCGCTGGGTTTGGACAGTCAGAAAGAGACGTAGACGCTCCAGATTGGTGCGTTAGTGTGCGCCACGCTAGGAGTGGAGAATTACAGGGTGACGTAGACGCTCCGGATTGGTGCGTTAGTGAGAGTCGCGCTGGGATTGGAGAATTGCAAAAGTGACATAGACGCTCAGGATTGGTGCGTTAGTGTGCATCGCGCTACGATTGGATAAAACAAACAAAATAGTCGTAGAAGAAAACTAGCGATACAGAAAAGAGAAAAGGATGTATTACGATTCACCAGAGAAGGAGAAAAAGTCCTGGTTCGGTAAAATCAAGAACATATTTAAAAAGGGCAAACCGATTGTGACTAGAGAGGGACAGTTGCTTCCTCCAGCGAAATCACCTGCATCGTTTATGGTTGCCAAATATGGCTATCATACATGTATTTGGTTAGACAATTGGGCAAAGTATACAAAAGATGATGGAGTTTTGGCATTTTTCGGAACATGGTTCATTTAATTTAGCGGTTTTGAGAAATCTGAGAGAAGGAATGATGAAACTAGAACCGAGACCTAGACCTACACAGTTTGAAGCATTGACAGAATGGGAAGATGAAATGTATGACAGAGAACGGCAACGGAGTGGCGGAAGGTATAGATATATGTTTGGTAGATCATATGGACAAGAGAATCATGATGATAGAATGAAGAGATGGCGAAGTGCAAATATGACTGATGGGTTGTTTCCTATGAGAAATGTTGAAGAGACTGCTAGTAGAAAATGTACAGAAAAGAGAAATAATAAAGGATCAGAAGGTTATAAGTATGGTGTGCTTGAGTCTGAGGATGATGTTCTTGAGGACATGTTTTATAAAAATCCACCCCCGTATCAACCAAATTCCACATTGACACCGAGTGCCCCAGTAAAAGAATCACCACAGAATATAAAATTTGAAACAGTACCACATGAGGTAGGAAGAAATAATCCTTTCAGAGAAACAGAAAATACTCAAATTAGTAAAATGACAAATGAAAATTCAGCTGAATTAGCTAGAACTACTTTAGAATTAACTGAGAAGATTAGAGAATTAACTAAAAATATGGAAGCTGTAACTGTTCCTGTAACAATAGGACCTGTAATGCCGATTTTTGATAAACAAAAGGATAGTGAGCATTGTCTGACGATTCCTTATAATGGAAGCAGAGAAAGTGAAACACAAAGAAGAGATACAAGAGAAAATTCATGGGGACAAACGGTAGGAATTTCTGAACAAAGTATTCCTAAACATTTGACAGTAAATCAGAGTCTAGTAAACAAAGCAATAATGACGACAGAGTAAAGTTTTCAAGTTCAGTACCAGGATCACCAAAAGGGTTAGAACAGATACGAAATGAAATGATTCCTGTAGGTCCTACTTCTGATGAATTAAGTGAATGGCTAAGAAGTTTACAACAAAAAGATGCTGAGCCTAGACCTTTAGATGTGTCCAAATTAAAAATAGTGTTAGAAGAATTAATAGTAGGGACTATTCCTACGGAAAAATAAAAAACAACTATCAGGATGAAGAATTAATGTTTCTATGCTAAAGTATAACATGGAGAGCCAGAAATTTACATGAAAGACTAGAAGAAGTAGCAAATGAAATGGGTATTGACTTCGAAAAGGTAAAGTCATTACAAAAACCATACAGTGTAGATTTTTCTGAAAAAGACATTGAAAATTTAAATACTACAGGACGAACAACTCAGATTAAAGATTTAATTATATTACTGAGAAAATGGGGCGATGTAGACAAATGGAAAAGTAGATGGTTTCGAAAACGAGACGATGCAACGGATACAACTTTTGCAGCTTACCTAGTAAGAGAAAAAGTAAAAGTAGTAACTGAATGTCCAGGTGGAGGCTATGTACATATCCCCTAGACTAGACAAGATATTTTGAGTGGTATAGGCAGGTAGACAGGTTTGTAAAATTATCAAAAGTTCTATGGATTGATTTGAATAGTCTATTCGACATAATTGTACCAGCAGATTTATGGATAGAATGTAAAGTAATGATAAGCTGGCCTACACAAGAATACCCTAGAGATCCAAAAACAGGTGCCTCTGATCCAGAAGTAATGAGAAAATATGAACAAGTAATTACCTTTCTGAAAAACAAAGAAACTGATTGGGTAAAGATTGATAGAACTCATCAAGACGTGAAAGAATCGGTACATGCTTATTATGAAAGGTTGATCCTTGCCTTTAAACAGTATAGTGGTGATGAAAATTTGAGTGAAAAAGATTTGAGTCATTTTGTATATCGATTTGTGTATGGGTTGCGACCTGAAGTAAATGAAATGATTAAACAGCATACAGTAGATTGGCAAAATGTTATGTTATGTTATGTTAAAAACATTTCTATAGCGCACAGCTGCCCCAGCCAAGGGGCGTCCCGGCGCTTCCAGAAAGGTCCCAACACCACAAAGCCATGCAAGGGTAGAAGCGCACAGACTAAACTGAAAAAGGAAACAAATACGTTTTGATAGCCCTCCTAAACTGCAAAAGCTCATTCATATCACGAAGATAGGGCGGAAGAGAGTTCCATAGCTTTGCAGCCTGAACCCGGAAAGACCGGCCACCGGCCCTACAAAGCCTAAACCGTGGAACCACCACCAGGTTTTGCCCTGAAGATCTCAGAGAGCGCGAGGGCACGTAAGACACCAAAAGATCGACAAGAATCTGAGGAGAGGCCACAAGGTTTTAAAAGAAATCCTCTGTGCCATAGGAAGCCAGTGTAGAGAACGGATGGTACTTTCCGCAGAACAGGACCTCGGTAACCCAATCAGGGCTCTGGCTGCGGCGTTCTGAATACGTTGCATCCGGGCAATTTCCGCCTGGTTAGCCCCCAACAGGAGCGAGCTGGCGTAATCAAGCCGAGATAGTATGGATGCCTGTATAACCAGGTGCCTAGTGGGAGCGTCAAAGAACCTCAAAATGGGTTTCAACCCTCGTAAGATGCCAAAACAAGTGGCCGCCACTTTTTTAGTATGAGTACTAAAGCTTAAGGTGGAATCCACCCATACCCCCAAGTTTTTTACCTCTAAAACTGGGATAGGAGTTACACCCAGTTCAGGGGGCCACCACATGTCACCCCAAAGGTCCGTCCGCTTCCCCACAATCATGACCTCAGTTTTTTTAGCATTTAACTGGAGACAGTTTGCATTCATCCAGCTAGCTACCGCCAAAAGACCCTCCCGGAATCTGGGGGCATCAAGGTCGGAGTCTCCACTCAGGGCAACTGCCAACTGCGTGTCGTCAGCATAGGAGACCGTCGTGATGCCCCAATGCTTAGCGACCGCCGCTAGCGGTTTCACATAGAGGTTAAATAATGTGGGACTCAACGACGAACCCTGTGGCACACCCAGTTCCAGAGAGTAGGACTTCGACTCAAACGGTGGAATAGCAACCTTAAAGGTCCGATCAGTCAGAAAAGAGTGGAACCAATCGAGAGCAGTGCCCGTGACACCTGCCTCCCTGAGTCGTTAAAGAAGAATCCCATGCGAAACCGTTTCAAACGCGGCACTCAGATCAAGTAGTATCAGTGCCGCAGTCTGACCGGCATCGAGCACAGAGCGAAGATGTTCAGTCATTGAGAGTAAGGCTGTGTCAGTGCTGTGGCCAGCACGGAAGCCATTCTGGGAGGGATCCAGGAAGCTGGCCTTTACAAGGTGTTCTGTCAGCACCCCATTCACATGAGACTCAACAACTTTTGCGACCCAGGGCAGGAGAGAGATTGGGCGATAGCTCTCGAGTTTAAGGGGGTCCAGTGTGGACTTTTTCAAGATGGGTGTCACCACAGCTTGTTTCCATTTAATTGGAACAGCACCTGAGGAGAGGGAAAGATTTATAAGATGGCATACCGGGGGAAGGCAAATAGCAGCAGAATCCCTAAAGTGAGCTGGCCTCATAGGATCCTCTGGCGAGCCCGATTTTATCTTATAGACCAGTTTAAACAATGTCTCCATTGACAGACTAGGAAAAGATGCCAAAGTCTCACCTAGAGCCGGTGGAGATAAAAAGATAGATGAAGTACTAAGACATGCAAACTATTTTAGTGATGAAATTGAAGCAAAGCAATATAAATTAAAAGAAAAAGCCATGTGGGCTCAAGTAAAAGTGGCAGAAAGACAGGAAGCTCAATTGATTGAACAGGCAAATGGTACAGGTATGAAACCAAAACTTAATATTGGAAAAGGGAAAGGACAATTTAATATAGATGAAGCCAAAAAGAAATGGCCATGTCATAATTGCGGAAGAATAGGGCATTGGAAAACGGAGTGTAAATTTCCCCCAAGTGCTAATGGTGTTAATGCATCACAGGTGCAGAATGAGGTGAGTCGTCAACCGCAGCGACAGCAGCAGGTTGCTCCCCTACAGAATCAGGCGCCAAAACCGCCTTTTCCACAGAGCGTAATTCCTCAGAAATACAGTAATGGGACAGGATTCTACAAAGAAGAACAGGTAACTAAGCTGCCACACGCTAGTGCTGTTTCGCAGTATTGGCTACGATGCAATAAGAGTGAGTGAGAAGAAAGTTATTGACGGTACCGAGGGGAGGAAGAGGAGTGCGTACTTGGCGCAACTCTAGAAGTAGACCAGACAGGCCCATTCGTGGATGGAAAGGTAAATGACGAAAACTTTACTTTCCTAGTAGATACTGGTGCTATTCGTTCAACTGTTAGGTCAGCTGATGTTAAAAATCTTCCTCTCTCGGACGAAACGATCCAAGTAGTTGGAGTATCCAACAGACCGATAAAAACGTATCTCACTGAACCAGTTAAAGTTAACATAGGGCAATTTTTTGAAATGCACCGTTTTGTCGTGTGCGATTCAAGCCCTGTAAATTTGTTAGGGAGAGTTTTGCTGTGCAAAATGAATTGCACCATATTTTGTACTCCAGATGGTATAGCATTTGAGACTCCTGATGAGGATGTACTGTATAAAATGACTATGGCTAATAGGGAACCTGAGATTGCCGAGGCATTTGCTGTATTTGACTCCGAGGCGCTGCCTCAAGAGTTGAAAAAGACAGTAAAAACGGAGGTATGGGATTTCACAGGAGAAGATGTGGGATTAATGAAAAATGTTGATCCCGTAAAAGTTGCTGTAAAAGAAGGAGTAAGTTACCCAAATATTCCACAGTACAAATTGACACCTGAGATAATTGCAGGAGTCACTCTTATAATGGACAGAATGATTGTACAAGGTATTTTGAAGGAAATAATGAGCAGTCCATGTAATTCACCAATTATGGGTCTGAAAAAGCCTAATGGAACATTTAGAATAGTACTAGACCTGAGAAAAATAAATAAAATCGTTGTATAATGTTGTCCCATTGTACCGAATCCATCAGTGATTTTGTATCAGATTCCTCACAATGCAAAATGGTACACAGTAATTGATCTGTGTCATGCTTACTTTTCCATTCCATTGCACCCTGACAGCCAACAGATTTTTGCGTTCCGGTTTGGCGAACGTATTTTGGCATGGTGCCGAATCCCACAGGGGAACACAGAGAGTCCCTCAATATTCAATCAGATATTGAAAAAGTCTCTCTAGAAGATTTAAAAATGCCTGAAAGTTCGGTTCTGGTCCAATATATAGACGACCTGCTTGTGGCATCAACAACTCAAGAAGCTTGTGTAGTGGATACCATTGCATTTGGCAGATGGGAGGACTTAAAGTATCCCCATCGAAATTGCAATTCTGTCAAAAGGAAGTACAATATTTAGGCCACAAAATTGAAAAGGGACTGAGAAAAGTAACTGCAGATAGAATCAAGATAATAAAAGGAATGAGAGCCCCAATGACGCAAAGAGAAGTGAGAATGTTTCTTGGAATGGTTGGATATTGTCGTCAGTGGATAGGTAACTTTTCCCTGATTGCAAAACCTTTGGTACGCTTGACGAGAAGTGATGTAAAAGACCCCATTGAATTAAAAAAAAAAGAGAATTAACGGCTTTTAAACAATTGAGAGACAGTTTGTGTGAAGAACCAGCACTTGGCATGCCTGACTATGAGAAAGAATTTGAACTCTATTGCAGCGAAAGAAATGGGTGTGCACTTTCTGTGTTGATACAAAAACATGGAAAACTGAGAAGACCAATTGCATATTTTTCAGCTATATTAGACCCTGTAGCTGTAGCTTTGCCTGGTTGTTTGAAAGCTGTAGCAGCCACTTGTAAGAGTTTGGAACAGAGTGAAGGAATTGGATGGGATATCCTGTGAGAGTGTTTGTACCTCATGATGTGGCAATCCTTTTAACGAGGAGCCGCACTCAGTTCATGATGCATAGTCGTCTGACTAAATATGAGAAAGTCATCGTAAGTGCAACTAATGTGAGCCTTGTGAGATGTCTGAATGTGAATCCTTCAACGTTATTGCCTGATGCTGAGAATGTGGAAGTCAGAGATGATGTGGATCATGACTGTTTGGAAGTGCTTGACTTCTGCACCAAACCACGTCCTGATATAAAAGATGTACCCCTAACAGAAAGTGACTATGTGATGTTAGTGGATGGATCATGCTTGAGAACGGATGAGGGAATTCTGAGTGCAGCATATGCAGTATGTACGGTAGCAGCTGTATCGGAAGCATCTTGCCTAAAAGGAGTAAAATCAGCCCAAGTTGCTGAACGTTTTGCATTAACAAGAGCATGTAAGTTGGGAAAGAATGTGAGAGTGACTGTGATAACCGATAGTCAATATGGCTTCGGTGTAGTGCATGGCTTTGGGCAAATTTGGTCCCAAAGAGGGTTTTTGACATCGAGTGGAACTCCTATAAGGAATGCTAAAGTGGCTGGAAAATTGCTTGAGGCGATACAGCTGCCTAAGCAGTTACCGGTTGTGAAACGTGCAGCTCACACGAAGTCAAATGATTAAGTTTCAGCTGGCAATCAGTTTGCCAACGATATGGCCCAATATTGTGCACGAAATCAGAATTCTGTGAATCGGGGAAGAGAAATAGAAATGAATTCATGTCCCTTGTTGTTTACTAACACTGTGAATACATGGTAAGAAGTGAGGCAGTTGCAGGAAGAAGCAGGAGATGAGGAAATGAGACAGTTGGTAAAAGCAGGATGTGCACCACGGGAAACAGATCATGTGTGGGTTTATCGGGATGGAAGACCAGTTATGCCTGATAGCATGGTTTCTGCCATGGCACGGATGTATCATGGACAAGCACATGTAGGAAGAGATGCTATGATCAGACTTTTCAAACAGACATGGTATAATGCAAAATTTAGACTTGTAGCTGAAAGCCTTTGTCAAAGATGTCTTATATGTCAGCAATTCAATCCTGGAAGAAAAACAGTGGTAAGTCTGGGAACGATAGGTCGAGAAGGAGGGCCTTTCACCAGAATGCAGATTGACTTCATTGAAATGCCTCCCTGTAACTGGTTGAGGTATATTCTAGTGATGGTTTGTCTGTTCTCCCGATGGGTGGAAGCATATCCCACAAGAAGAAGTGATGGAATTACAGTAGCTAAGCTATTATTGAGAGAGTTCATTCCTAGATTTGGTTTTCCAGTCATGATCGAGTCAGATAGAGGAAAACATTTTCATAATGAAATCATGAAATTAATTTGTGAAGCATTGAATGTACAACAACAACTACATTGTGCCTATCACCCAGAGGCTTCTGGTGTGGTGGAACAAGTAAATGGCACCATTAAAAACAGACTGGGAAAAATGGGTTTAGCCACAGGTTTGAAATGGCCTGATGTCTTGCCTCAGGTACTCATGACTATTAGATCTATTCCAGTTAAGAATACAGGTTTGAGTCCCCTTGAAATCGTCATGGGAAGAGCAAGGTGACATGTTTTCATACCCGTCAACAAGCTATTGCCTATATCTGATGACTTGGTGTTGGATTATTGCAAGGGGTTGGCTGATTCCGTTCATTCTGTGTTCCATCAGGTTGGATCGGATGCCACCACTCTTGAAAAGAAGTCAGCTCATGATCTGAGCCCAGGTGACTGGGTGAGAATAAAAGTGCTCAGAAGAAGAAACTGTTTGGTCCCACGTTAGGGAAAACCATGTCAGGTGATTCTAACCATGACCACAGCTGTAAAATGTGCAGGAATAGAGAACTGGATTCATGCTAGTCACACCTATCCAGTGGATAACAAGGAAGGAGAATACTTTGAAGAATCAGATACACGTTCTGAATCAGATACTGAAGAAATAAGTCAAGACAAACGTTTGAAAGGGGGGAGTTAGAACCAAGTCCAGTTATTGCACCAGAGAATCTTCCTCTAAGGAGAAAATTACAGATTTCTGACACCAGCTCAGAATCAGACACTGAACCAGTACAAGCACACAAGAGTGAAAATAAAAACAGTGAAGGGACTGTAAAATAAATTCTTGATAAAACAGTCCCGAATGAAAATTCAAGAGAAATTCCACCTGAAATAACAAAATTAGATGGTAAGGTACCAGATACAGAGAGTGAGGGAAAGATTTTTGCGGAAGACCCCCGAGGAGTTTTAGGGAAATCACACATCCAGGTAGAAGAAGGAACTGTTAGTCAGCAGGAAGATTGTGTGGAAGAATCACGAGGAGGGACAAAAGTAGGTAAGAAAAAGGAAGTGGTGGAAAGAAAGACTACTGAAAGTAAAGGACAAGTTGGAACTGAATCAGAGGTCAGTGACGAAGAAGTACCAGAAGGTCGAGTCCTGAGAAAAAGAGCATGGACAATTGAGAGAAATGAAAAAGGAAGTAAATTGAAAAGGCCAGCAAGGGATGAAATCTGGCCAAACAAGTTAAAAAGATTAAGACACAGATTGACACGAGTAAATCTAGAGCTGAACAGGTGAATGAAGTGTCTAGCCAAGAGAAATCAAAAGACGTTAAACAAACACCAGCAGAAGAAAGTAAGAGAACGATAAAACCTAACCAGAAGTATAAGTCGCCGGAATGGTCATTTGTAGCGCTGCCTGAGGTAAAAGAAGAGGCAGATAGCCAAGGGGATCCAGAGGTGACTGTACCAGAAGTGGTTGAGGAAGACGAAGATTCGGAAATCCTAAGAGTTATCTTGTCCGATATCGGAGAAGAGACGGATGTTCAGGAAGTTCTGTATCAAGATTGTGAAAGAAAAGTGAAAGACGATCAAATGCCAAACTGAAGAGACCAAAAGTGCTCTAAATGGAGAGAAATTTTTTTACTGGAAAAGACATAATCTGAAAGAACCAAGTAGGTGCTTAGAGCCTTGGGTTAGACAAACCTAGTTGTGAAGTAGAAGAGGCTAAGTCAAAAGACACTGATCATTTTTCGAAATGGCAAACACAGAAAGTAGAAAATCTAAATGTGTGTTCCTTAAAAGATGGTTTAAAATGTGTTGTTGTTGTACAGGATTACTAATGCTTCTGTGGAGTGCGTTACCTTTAATGGTTTCATTTAAGGCTACATTAGAAACAATAGAAGGTCATAGCGAAAATAAGACTAATGTAGAAAAGATTCAAAAGATTTATCCGACTAGAATAGATAGAAATTATTTACATAAAGATAGGTCCATAACTGATTTCTCTAACAATGTGTTTGCGAAATTACTATACGAATATGTGAAGACGATGGACGTGAGGGATTGTTACGTCTGCATGCAGTTGCCTGCGTCTGTATCTGAGGGAGTGACTTACCATCACCTCCCGGTAACATATGGAATAACATGTAGTGGATTAGCAAGTTTGTTTTACAAAATAGGGAAATTACGAATTTTATTTTTCAGATGTAGATAACATATTTTCACAAGTACCTGTAGTTAACAAGCTGAATAAAGTAAAACCTGCTAAAGTGTTAGGTGATTTTTTCTTAGAAACTAAAGAATTAACATTAGAATCAATATTTAGAAACAATCTAACTTGCAGTTTAAAGAAGGAGGAGAACATTTTCTTAGATATGGTAGAAGAAAGGAGATTAAAAATGCAAAGGAAAGTACCTGAGGGAAAAGAAGAAAAGACAGTCTGGGATGTTGAAAGAGAAAAACATTTGAAAGGAGACGCTAGTCCAACAATGGCTCTAGATTGGCCTCAGAAAGGGAAGTTGTGTATTAGAAGGAATCAAAATGCTTATGATAATTATTTTGTAGGCACAAGTGATTGCCATAATACTTATAGAATCATGAGTGGATGGGGATTTAAAGGAGTAAATGATCCGGTTTTTCCTGGATAATATTTTATCTGCGGGAACAAAGCATATTATCGATTGCCAGATCACTGGTATGGCACATGTTCTCTAGGCCTGGTTTTCCCAAAGATATTTCATGTGGGAAGAGGAAAGGATGGTGCACATGAGATAGGTAGACAACCAACACGTAGGAGAAGAGAATCTTGGTCAGAAATTGTAGGAGACATTTTCGGAGCGTTAATACCAGCAGTGGGAATATCTCTGAATGCACACAAAATTAGAAAATTATCAACAGTAGTGGATCGCTTGTCAACAAGCACCGCTGGGGGATTTTTATTGGTAAATACTGAAATGGTTGCCATGCGTGCCATGGTAATGCAAAATATACTTGCCCTTGATATAATTTTGGCAAAGGAGTGTGGAGTCTGTGGAATGCTGAAAGTTCAACATTGTTGTACTTACATTCCTGACGAGAGTCAAGATTTGAAGACATATATTAAGAATATAACTGATTTGCATGAGGAAATTGTTCCACTGGAGGCAGAAGGTATTTGGGAAAAGATTGGGAAAAAGTTTTCTACTATTAAGAACTTTTTATTAAAATTAGGTACTACTTTTATAGGTAAAATATTATTTCCTGTAACATGTGTGATTATTTTAGTATTAATATTAAGATAAGGATGTCTATGTAGCAAAAGAAAAAATTTCACGAAATAACATAAAAAGAGAAATTGTAAAGAAAAGAGAAAAAGAAAGAAAAGAAAGAGAATTTGAAGAAGTAGAATTAGAAGAGTGGAAGGACAATATGTATAGAAAAACAAGAGAAGAAGAGACAGGTGAAACAGTAATGTGATCTAACAAAAAGTTAAGAGAACTGAATTCATTTCCATTTACTAAATTTTTCCAAATTTAAAGGTAGTGTGGTGATGTTAAAAATCACCAAAGGGGGGAATGATGGAGCAGGTAGAGCAACATTTTGTATTCCTCCTCTATTTGCATGTAAAGATAAACTATATAACCTACTGATTATAATTTTACTAACGGTTTGCTGTGTGAAAACTAACGTAACCTTCGCATATACAAATTACACGTGAGAAATTGCTATTTGCATGGCAAAATAATTTAAATAACTAAAATGCGTACGCAATGTGGTAATTATATATCGCATGATTTATATTGCTTACTAGGGGGCCGATTCCGATCCTGGAAAAACCGGGTACAAACCGTCGGTCGGAGCGTTTTCTCCGTCCGACTCGTACCCGGTAAAAACACCATACAAACTTGCAAGTACGATTCGCACGGAAACACCATTTCCGTACGAGTCGGAAAAAACACCGACCGACTGCAAAATACATACGAATGTGATCCGGGACACCGCGGACGTGACGTCCAGACGGAGTTAGGCATGTTTTAACGTCCCAGCAAGTACGATTCGTACCGACAGCAGTCCGGACGGCAATATTTTTACAGCACCCAATAAGTGCCGGAAAAGCGAAGTACGCCGCGATGAGAGCGGAATAGGGGGCCCGGTACGCGCCGTCCCCCCCCAACCCCCCGCGGATGGACACGCCGTACCCCCAGCCCCCCGCGGATGGATGCGCCGTACCCCCAGCCCCCCCGCAGAAGGACGTGCCATACCCCCCCACCCCCCCATCGGTATGGCGCGTACCCCCACCCGTGTATGTACGGCGCATACCCCCACCCCCATAGGTACGGTGCAGATCCCCACCTGTGTATGTGTGGCACGTACCCCCACCCCCATAGGTACGGTGCGGACCCCCACCCGTGTATGTGCGGCACGTACCCCCACCCCATCGGTATGGCGCGTACCCCCACCCCCGTAGGTACGGTGCGGACCCCCAGCGCGTAGTGCTGGCGGTTCGCACCGTACCTACGGGGGTGGGGGTATGCACCGTACCTATGGGGGTGGGGGTACGCACCATACCTACGGGGGTGGGGGTACGCACCGTACCGACGGGGGTGGGGGTACGCACCGTACCTACAGGGGTGGGGGTACGCACCGTACCTATGGGGGTGGGGGTACACACCGTACCGACAGGGGTGGGGGTACGCACCGTACCTACGGGGGTGGGGGCACGCACCGTACCGACGGGGGTGGCGGTACGCACCGTACCGACAGGGGAGGGGGTAAACGCTGTACCGATGGGGGGCTGGGGGGGTACGGCGCGTACATACGGGGGGCTGGGGGGGAGACAGCACGTACATACAGGGGGCTGGGGGGGACGGCGCGTACATATGGGGGGCTGGGGGGGTACGGCGCGTACATACGGGGGGCTGGGGGGGGGGGGACGGCGCGTACCGGGCACCTGTTTGGACGTCTCCAGGGTTGCTATAGGAGTTCGCTCCGGACGGTCTTTTTACCATACGGTTGTACAATCGGACGGACGGTATGAATCGAACTTGCGCGCTTGGACTTCAGTTTTCTGATTCGTACGTAAAACTGTCCGGGGACGTGTCGGACACCTTTTCTGACCCGAGGACGTGTCGGGGAATTTACCCAATGCGATTCGTATGGACTTTTTAACATACGAATCATACTTGCCAGTTTGTACGGGACTTGCACGATTCGTATTGTAAAAAATCCAGATACGATTCGTACGGGTAACATTTTTCCAGGATCGAAATCGGCCCCTAGGTTGGATCCAAAAGGTAAATATTATCGCTTTTAATGTCGCTAGAAGCTAGGAAAATACTAATACATAAAGGGATTAGTGAGGGTATAACATTAGAAGCATCATTTCTTTGTATTAATTATTCTTTTGTGTTTGTTTCGCTTAAGTTAGCATTTGGGCCTACCACAAAATGGCGGCGGAAATCGAGTTCAGAAGTGGCCACCGTCTCGTGACCGCGATACCTACTGCGCAGACTCGGATGGCTCCGTGAACTTTCTAATGAACCCTGTACACTATAATCCTCTGTCAAGGATAGGATCTTGGTGGACTGCCAAAACCTCGGACAGTAAAAAACGGTTTAAAATGAACAATCGGATCATACAAGCAAACCAAGAAATATTGTTACATAGGGACTATGTCATCTCCGGCAGTGAAACAGCAAAATCCATGGGAAATTATAATGAACAAATATCGGACGCCTTCGATTAGCCAATAACAGACTTTCTCCGCCTAAAAACGTTTCATGTTATCCCGTAATTTATTATAAAAAGAGTAGTAGAATAGGGAGGGGCTAGATGGAATTCGGCGGTTACTATGACTGCATACCCTCTTTGACCCCACAGGCGATGACTGATGCTTGCACGACTTATGGTCCTTTGGCGATCTTTGGGACTGTGTCGTGCCGAGCAAAGAACTTTTGGACCTTAAGCTTTGGCCTGCTTATTTGGACAATTTAACGGCTAATTCGGTTATGCAGAGCCAATGAATTAGAGAAAATCCAGATAGCCAGAATAGGTAAATATAATGAACTGTGATTTAAATAAATTGATCTAGAAAATTCTAAAACCTTTTGATTAAACAAATGCTAATATTATTTGAAATGAAAATTTAGATAAACAAATATTGATTAATAGAAACTATGAGTTTGTGGTTTTTCGTTAAAGAGAATATAATATAGAGTCATAAATGTGTTTTAGCTGGTTCTAAATCACCATCAACCAATCCAACTAATTGGTCCGTCAACCAAGTGGGTGGAGTGCCTTGATGTTTGGGATTAGGAATCTATAGGTGGCGAATATTAATGTGTATTTTGTAAAATAACTTTTCTTCCCTATAGGTTATAAGGTAACCCCCCCCACATGTCCAGCGCGATATCATCATCCCTCCTGTGTGCAGACTTGTGTGTCAGAGGCACGTAAGTGTTGGAGTTATGGGCCCCACCAATGAATGTGTGTGCGAATGAGCTTGTGTGACGTCAGGTCTGTGACAGAGGAGGGATAGTTGTCAAAATTTGCTCTCTCTCTCTTTTTCCGGCTTCGCGCTGGATCACTCCTAAGAATGTATAAGCAAAGCCCCTGTTGCACACAAACCTTTTCAAGGAGTACGAGTGGCACAAGAGTGGGAATGAGCTCGCGTCCCACTCGTGGAAGAGGCCCCTCAGAAGCCACAAAGCAGGACTTGTTAAAGGCAAGGACTGATCTATGTTCTATAGCATTCTGGATCAATACGCAATGATATTAATATACCACTTTGTGCATAAACGACATCGAATTTGTAAAATATTTACATTCACCCCGTCAAGGAAATGGAAAAAAAGTGAAACTCACTCAATTAAAGTGAAATTGAAAACAACAAAGTAAACTAAACACTGTATATTGGTAATTTGGAAGCGGAAGCCCTCTAAATGTCTTCTATATGCTCAGACGTGGCGCAGTCCTCTGTATAACGACGCAAAGAAAGGAGGGAGGATGGCAGCCATGGTAAAGTGCATGTCCAGTTGTGATTATACCATTAATTCAGATTTTTTGTTTCAAGACAGTAGCAGAAATCTAAAGTAACTATATAAATTAGCAAAAATATTACTTTTTCACATTCACCAACTGTTTTTCTCTCCAACCAAAATAATTAACATTAAAAAGTTTGGGTGACTTCTGTGCAACCAACCAAGCTTTATTTTAGCTAATGATACATATAAATTACTGTAAACCAACACTTTAAATGTACGTGCTCCATCCGGATTAGCTATTTAAATGCACAGTACCAAAGCTTGGAGATTTTTACAGAACACGAAACAAACGTAAAAATGTCTTGCTTTCATCGACCTCAGAGGATGAAACACTTCTCTCACCCTAATCCGCTACACACTAAGGGGTATATTCACAAGAACGTGTGCTAAACATCACCAAAATATGTTAACGCAACTTTACACATCGCAGCCTATTGCGGGAAATTAACCCAGTGTCAACGTGGAATTCACAACAAGGCGGTACCATGCGATAGTCTGCGGAAACCGCGGACAATGTCCGCGATACAACCACCTCGATGGAGATAAAAACACAAACCACAACACAAAAAAACCTGCGATGGGCCAAAGGACGATAAGAAAACAGTGACAACCAGCGCGAGGGCAGCAATACTCACGTGTAATGCCGGAAAAAGCACAAGAACAGCATACGGAAAATGCCACAGAAAAAAATACATCAACAGCAGAGTACCACGGATGCACCCTGACCAACTGCTGAGGACAACATGTACGCCACAACATTCAAGCACCGAGGAAGAACAGAACCGACAGGCACACCGCATGAAAGAGACCAGTGGCAAACAAATCAGAGCTGCAGGAGCGACTCACCCACCGTGCAGCATACGCACATAGGCATAAGTGCACCTCGGCATTTACAACATCCCGGTACAAACAGCAACCCCTCCACAACAGAACACAGGACACAACTGGTTCCGCAAATGTGCACAACATGGCAAATCATATCTGAAACCGCAGGAAAATGTAACATGACAATGTACAAGTACAACCTGTAACCTGCAAATATGTTTTAATCACACATGCAGTGCAATTGGATCTCTTTTATTGTCCAGTGATTGCCATGGACGGCCAAAATGTGACGTGTTCATGAGAAGTAAGTGTCAATGATGGAGTTCCTATGGGCCATTCCTGCCGCAGCTGCAGTGGGATGTGGGCCACCTGCCCCATCATCACCATCATCGTCCGTTACCTCTGGAACTGGGATCCATGGGGCATTGGTTCGAACACATATTGTGCAACACACAACACGCAATGATCATCTTGCACATGATGTCCGGGCTGTACAGGAGCTTTCCACCTGTGCCATCCAGGAACCTGAAACATGACTTAAACACACCAAATGTGCGTTCAGCGATGCCCCTGGTGCGAATGTGGGCTGCATTGTACTGCCTCTGGGCAGGTGGGTCTCGGAGGGGTGTCATCATCCAAGGGCAGAGTACATATCCTTGATCACCTGTGACAGTGCAGGGAGAAAAGAGTCAATACTTGGTTCAGCAGGATGTGATGGCAGGCCCACTAATACAGTGACACCTGTGCTGGCTGTTTGTGGGGTGAGTGTAAGCCAGCCCTCAGTGAGTAGCTGGTGCTGGCAACAACTCCAACAGTCATCAGGCACTCAGAAATACAATGTCAGTACAACAAGGGGGAATTACTCGAGTCACACAGGGCTAGTGGCCCCGGATGCACAGAGGCCGACACGGGCCCACCGCCATGGGACGCTGACCTACGGGAGACTGGGGTAGGGTCATGAGGGCAGAGCAGGGCCTCACATGTGTCATAGGTGCCTTCTGCGGAGTGTCATGGGGTAGAATGGGAGGCATACCCCCAGGGCATGATGCAAAGGGCACATGCCAGCTGTGTCTGGCAACATGGCGGATATGAATGCCACAGACCCAGGCCAGACCTGCCCATTGCTGATGACAACCCCAAGGCCACAGGCTCAGACACCAACAATGTTCCGCCGGAGGATGACAGTCACTCATGGCGCACATGGTTAGTGGCACCAAGTGTCGCCGGCTTGCGATATGGAATTATGCCTAACTGATCAGAGGGAGTCTGGTGCTGTGGCCGCTGCCACGGACTTAGGGTCACTGCCATTCAGGACTCAGGACACTGTTCCACATGTGGGACCTACTGGGCCAAAGAGGACACCAGTGGAGCATGTTAATAAGTAAGGAGTGATGTGGACCAGGGTCGGGGGGCCAGCGATGGTCTACGGAGGCTGCAGAGGACTCGGGACTGGGGCTTGGAGCTTGCACTGGTACGTGTTGGGCCCTCTTTGACACACGACATGTCGGCAGGTAAGCAGTGCCACCCTGGTGTGCTGGGGTGGGCAAGCCTGGTCTGTGCATCAGTGTCCTGGGGTGCAGCAGGTGCGCAGGGTCGCAGGCCCCACTACTCATGGCATCGCCTCGTGGCAGGCCGCACGGCGCAGCAGTGTCAGTGACAAGTGGCCTTCCTGGGAGTGAACCACGCTCTGCGCAACAGGGTTTTTCACCACACCCCTGCACAGCCCTGGTGTACTCATGGCCAACCCACTACGCTCACACACACAGGGGGGGACGCAGCGTACAACACTTCTGCTATCTGTCCCACGGCCTGGGGTGACATGGTTGCGTCCACTACTCACTACTCTCCAGTCACCAGAATTTGTGGTCTGCATGGACATATCAGTGGTTTTTAAATAGGCATGTCTGCCCTGCACATCCACGCCTCACTTCTCGTTGTGTACATTCTCATTCATGGGTCACTTGCATCCTTGCACATGGCTGCATTCCGCATCTCCACACATTCAGCTGTTGTGTGGCTGTGGTGCCATGACATGTCTATATTGGGTGCAGGGGTAACCCAGGATGACCATGGAGTGGTGTTGCCGTGTCTGGTAGGTGGTCGTATAGTTTAACATGTTGAATGTGGTTTGGTCACGTGTGCATTCCTACAGTTGCGTGTTGTGTGTTGGTGGCTTTGGGGTGTGTGATGTGTTGATTTGGCACTTACCAATGAGCAGTCCCGTTCCATATGTGCCATCCTGGAAGCGCTGGTTGATGATGGACTGTCGGAAGATGAAGGAATCATGGACACTTCCTGGGTAGTTGGCGACGACATTGGTGAAGAGCCCCCGGTGGTCCACTATTCCCTGCACATTCTGGAATGCTGATGCTTTCTGTTGCGGTAGTGGTGTGCAGTACACGCAGGGGGCACAAGTGGGACATGTGTGCAGTAGATTGCCCCCAACACGGCCAGAAATCCGGCTATGGTGTAGAAGCCTTGCTTTGTCTTCAGCTGTTCCTGCGCAGTGTTGGGGAAGTGAAGGTACTGGGGTATGAAACTGAGGATGGCATACAGGGTAGGTGTGATGCACTTTGATAGGGCTGGCTGTGAGATCCCTACAACTCTGGCAGTTGTTGGCTGGAAGGTACCAGAGACCAACAGGTGCAGCACAGCCAGCAGCTTTGTCTGTAGAGGGATGTTGGTTCTCCGCTGTGTTGGGACCATCAGCCTGTGGGCGATGTGGGTCATGATGCGGAGGATGGTTGCCCTTTTGAGCCTGTAGTGGGCAATGACTTACTCGGGTGTTAGGTCTGTGAGAGTGGTGCGTTTTTGGTAGGTCCGCTGTCTTACTCTGCGCTGCCTCTGTGGTAGTATGGGGGGGGGGCGGATCCGGGTCCTGGGGGTGGTGGCAGTCCTGGGGGTGGTGGCGGTGGGTGTTGTGACCCTGTTGGGGCTCCGAGCTGCATGATGAGTAGCTCCATGGCGTCATTTGTTCTTCGGGTGTGGCTGTGTGCGGGGCTCTGTTGCCTAATGCAGGTAGTGGTCCGTCTTTACACCTGCTTGAGGCAGGTGTTAAATACTTGCAGCTACCGCGGCTTATCGCCTGCTTTTGGCTAGCTTCGCAGATCTAGCAGGTCATTGTGAAAGTGGTGTTGTGGTTTTTTCGTGTGTTTTTGCACCGGACCGCCTACTCTGCATCTCATTAGGGTTAGTTGGTGGTGTCCACCGTGGTGATACATTTTGGGGCAGTTGTCGCGGGAATACTGGTGACGTCTGCAGTTTGCACCAGCTTGTGAATGGGGTGTTAGGTCTATCTCCACTTTTGATGCGTTAAGGTGGAGATAAATCGGAGATAAGTTCTTGTGAATATGCCCCTCAGTCGGTAGGTACTGTCAGACTGATAACTAATCACGAAGCGGACGCTTAAAACTCTATTGCAGTACTGCAGACTATATCTTTAGCAGTCAAATACAGACACGTTTATTAAGGATGCAGCCAGGATACGTCATACTGCCACCTCGGTTCCCCGCTTTCAAGTTCAGTGCAAACTATCACCAATTAATTGTTGGAGGCAGGAGAATTTTTCTTTGGGGCCAAGAAATTTAGAATATCAAACACTTTTCAAGGACAAAACTCCAGCAGTTTTTACAATGCCCTTAAAAGTTCACCTGTTTCTACACTGAACTATTATGTACCGAACACAGTCACCGCCGGCATGAGGCTGTGGAAATGGGGTCGTCGCGGGGGGGATGGGAGGGAGGTGGGAGGGGTTTGGTTTAATTAAAATAAAATATAAAGTAAAACTCACCGTACGACGCCGCCTCAGCTCCTGGCCAGGTGCCGACACCCGCAGTCCCGTCCTGCTGTCCCCAGGAAAGCCACTCACAGGCAGCCTCCTTCCCCTCCGCCAATCACAACGCTGCAATGGCAGCGTTGTGATTGGTGTGGTGCAGGCGCGCAGCGCCCCAGCCGGGAGCCTAATTGGAGGCCCTTTTCTCTATGTAGGCTGCATGCAGCCTACATACAGAAAAGGGAGAGTGTGCATGACTGGTTTGGTCGACCCCAGGCCGACCAAAACAGTCAGGGCCCACAACATTGGGCAAACCACTCCCCTCTGCCCTCGAGCAGGACCTCCCGCCCGCCTGCCCACAACCAGGCACTCCAGGCACTTCTACTTCCTCCCAGTGCGAGAAGCAGAAACATAAAATGGTAGTTTTACCATTTTATGTTTCTGCTTCTCGCACTGTGAGAAAGCAGTGGGGCGACGCCGCCACACCGCTTTTTGGAGTAGAACCTTATTGTCTTGTGGTCCTTGATTGTTTGTTCATATTTTTTTAATTTACCCTCCAGATCCTTTTCAAACTTCTGTATTACTTCTTGTTCGGAATATTGACTCATCTCCTGCTGAAGCACTTGTATCCCCTCCATTTTTTTGTCTCCGTTCCATTTGGAATATTTCAGATGAATTCTCATCATATTTTTAGACGATTTTGCACTGCTAGCGGCACACCCCTGCAGCATCTTTGGGTCCGGATTCTCGCAAGTTGGGGCATTCAATATCACCAACCCTCTCGGTACCCTGCCCACCTCCAAGTATTTCTCAAGTGATTTGCACTCCCACCATTTGGAAATCTCCCTTTTATTCAATTTCTGCAGTCTCCGCATTTTTGCCTGGAGGTCCACATCAGGAGGGGTGCTTGTTGAGGGGCTGTGTGCATGTTCTATAGCGGTCGCTCTGTTATCGTCAAATATAGCCTTGGCGGCTTCCTCTCTCATTTTCAGCCAGTTCAATGCCATAGTAACATGAAAGCTTGTTTTCTCTACGTCAGTCCCTGTATGATCCACGTCACGCTGTTATGATTCACAGCAACCTCTCCCCTGTGCCACAATTCCCTCACACAGCTCCGGGAGCCACTTACCTGTTTCACAGATGCCCTCCGATGCTTCGGTAGCAGTTCGCCGCACTCTTCTCCACTTATTGTTGGTCTTCTTAGGCTCGGGAGTGGGGGGGTATCCCAGTATGTGCTGCATTCACTCCAAGTCTCGGCTGGAATCTGCCATGAACCTGAACGAGGGCATGTCAGTTCAGCCGAGTCCAGCAGTACTCAGCTCTATATGGTTTCCTACATCAGTTTTGGTGCTGAAACAGAATATCAAGTTGGAAATGGCGACTATCAAGTTGGAAATATTGTGATTCAGAAATATCGACAGCAAGAATATGGTGATGAAAAATATTGCATTTAAGGTAAGAAAGATTGTTTTTAAACATATAGAAGCCATTAATATTGTTTGCAAAAATATAGATGTTTAAAATATCGATTTTTTTAATTAGTGTTGTGTATTTTAGTTTATATTTCAAATGTATGTGATGTATGATTTTTTGTATAAGTATTGTTTATGTTTTTTAATATATGTGTTACATTTTTAGTAGTTAGGAATTTTATTTTTAATTAAATTTAGCATTTTTTAGTTCCGTAGTGGGTTGTGGGTTTATAGGGGAATAGGGTGGGAAGTAATTTAATCATAATAAATTAATTATTATGTTTTTATTTATTTAATTTAGATTTTATAGCGTTAATTGTGGGAAGTAGTTTACTTGTAAGTAATTATCAATTGGTTGTTAATTCATTAATGAATCGATAATTAATTATGGTAATTGTGTAATTATTTTTGGGTGTGGGTTATGGGGTTTATAGGGGTAAAGTGTGGGAAGTAATTTATTTTTGATTAATGACTAATTTGTTGTTAATTTATATTAATTAATTGACTGAAAACTAATTATGGAAATGGTGTAATTAATTTTAGGTGTGGGTTGTGGGGTTTATAGGGGTGAAGGGTGGGGAGTAATTTAAGTTTAATTAACTAATAATTACTTGTTAATTTATACAATCTAATTACTTCATAATTGATTATGGTAATTGTGTGATTTTTGTGTTAGGTGTGGGTTGTGGGGTTTATGGGGTGAAGGGTGGGAAGTATTTTTTTTTTTTTTAAATAAAAATTAGTTGATCACTAATATTAATTAATTAATTTATATTTAATTAGGGTATTTGTTTATATTTTGTGTGTGTTTTTCTATCGTTATAGGGGTACAGTGTGGGGAGTAAATTAATTTTACTTACTTTATAATTAGTTGTTAAATACTATTAGTCTTTTATTGAAAATAAGTTTTAATTGTGTAATAATTTTTTTAATACTTTAGTTTTAACTGGGGGTTGTGAGGATTATACATTATATATAAGTGTAGGAAGTTAAATCATTTTTATGAGTTTTTTTTATCCTGCCACTATCCAACACATTCCCTACTGTTGCACTCACTGGAGTGGGAATAGCAATTTTACCCCACCACTATCCAACACTTTCCCTACTGTTGCACTAACTGGAGTGGGTATAGTAATTTTTACCCCTCCACTATCCAACACTTTCCATACTGTTGCACTCACTGGAGTTGGAATAGTAATTTTGACCCCTCTGGGATCAAACACTTTCCCTACTTTTATCATTTTTGGAGTGGAAATATACATTTTTACCCCTCTGCTATCCAACACTTTCCCCACTGTTGCACTCACTGGAGTGGGAATAGTAATTTGTACTCGTCCGCTATTCAACACTTTCCCTACTGTTGCACTCACTGGAGTGGGAGCGTGATTACTACAGAGAACAGACAGCTTTGTTTGCGGTCCTGTGACAACTAAAGTAACTTATTCCCTGATTTACTTCTGACCACGGAGGAGCGATTGAGCACCCTCGTGGGACACGCATTTATTTCTCGGAGGGACTGGTACATTGAATATTATGGTTGACTTTAAACGAGATGCTGTTATTATGCTCTCCCTCTAATGAGCCACTGTGCCTAGCTTCACGGTGATTTGACCTCCTAGGGTGCCCATAACAACCCCCCACACAGTCCTGAGGAAGACCCCCCTGTAAGGTGGATACTTACCTACATATTTTTGGGGTCGAAACGTTGACATTTTACAATACGCCAGCCTCAAAACAACGGATATTCTTGTAGTGTGTTTCGTTAAACAGCATGGCTATGTGTTAACTATGTAACTTTCCATGTTAGAGTGGCTTAATAAATAAGCCTGTTGTGTATATTGTATATAAATCTTTGGATTGCACCAATTCTTTTGTTCCCCTACAACACTTTATTCCCACACAATTCACTTTTTATTCCCCTTACCCCTGTTTCTCTCCTCCTGGGCACATCGCTAATCAATTATTAATGTATTTTTCGATAACATTTGTTGCAACATGAGGGTGTGATTAAATAACACTTCTCAGTTCCATTTTCATTTGTATTGTTTTTTGATGTGTTGGTAGTTCTTTCTCTGTAGTAATTTTATGTCAAATAGTGGTTACTGGGACCATTTCCTATTGTACTGTTTGATATGGCAGCGTGGGAGCACGGCTCCCGCCCTGCCATAGCAAACACTGCTTTGCTACGTTGAAGCGAGAGCAGGAAACCTGCTCTCACTTCAACGAAGCAAAGCAGAATTGCTTTTGGGCAAGGGGAGCTGCATGTTAGCAGCTTCCCTTGCCCAAAAGCAATGCCGGCTCCCGCAGGAGGCGGGGAGCTGGCTGAGACCGTGGGGGCTTTGGGGCTCCCCCCACGGTCCCCAATGCTGAGGGCCGCCCCCGGCCAGTGATGTCATCAGTGATGTCACTGACCATGTCATGAATGATGTAATATGTGATGTCATCAGCAGTGCATTGCAGGGGCTAGAGTTATATTTAGCTCAACTAACTATAACGGCTGAATTTTTTTCTGGTTTTGTACGAGTGAAATGTCCAACTAACTATACCGTCCCTGAAACCTATGTTTTTTTCAGTGAATTTCTAAGGTTTTTTAAATGCTAATTTCTAACTATAACGTCCCTGAAACTATATTTTTTACATCAATATTTTTTTCCGATATTTTTGTACTTGCCTGTTTAAGTATAGGGAGTCGATATTTTGGCATTCTATAATTTTACATCGATATTTTTTTATTTCATATTTTTAACTTCGATATTTTGTCAGTGAACCACGAGATTCTCCAACAAACAGGTACTGACACCACAAGGATTGCTTCTCCGGACAGTTTATTCAAACTATGGCATAACACATTTCGGCAGCCTATCCTACCTTGTTCACACACAATAGACGCCATTGCTATTACCTCATAAATACCATGACACATAGTTCTTAAGGCATCATAGAAATAGTGAATATACTTTTGCACTTTACTTTGATTCAGTCTTTTCTCTTTTTATGCTTTTCTTATTTTTTTCTTACAGGCTAATTTTGTATCATTTGATACCTTATTTGCTTTTATGTGGGTTAGTGCAGAAAACACCTTTAAAAGTGCTTTTCAAAGTGCTCGTGCTGTGCAATCAATCAAATCGTGTTATTTATATATTGCAATTCCATTAGTGCATATACATCTGAAAGTGCAAGTGCTGTGGAAATTCTCACATCACCATTTTGATGGTGTAATAAAGCCATGAGTGCAAAAAAACAATTGATGGACAGAATCCAGAACAATGTCATACATTCACCATAGTACAGAGATCTGGGCATAAATCCATCTTTTTTTGCTCAGCATGCCATTCCAGTTTGAACTCAGCCATATGCAAATCAGTCTTGACCCTGCGCCCAATGGGAACAGTCAAGCCCGAACTGCCAGGCGAGGTCCTACCTGGACTGGAAATAAGCATATTAGGACTGGTTTAGGGGTTTCACCCCTCATCACCCAGGAAAGCTTGAGTCCAGTGGCATGGAGAGCACAATAACCACATCTGGGCATGCCTGTCCCACTCAGGGTGACAAATGCAAAAAGAATAATTGATGGACAGAATGCAGAACAATGTCATACATTCACCCCAGTATAGAGATCTGGGCCTAAATCCATTGTTTTTTTGCTCACCATGCCATTCCAGTTTGAACCCAGCTCTCTACAAATCAGTCTTGACCCTGCGCCCAATGATAACAGTCCAGCCTGAACTACCAGGCCAGGTCCTCCTTGGACTGGAAACAAGCATCCTCGGACCGGTTTCGGGGTTTCACCCCTCATCTGCCAGGATAGCTTGAGTTTAGTGGCATGGAGAGCACGGGACCCACGTCTGGACATACCTGTCCCACTTGGGGTGACAAATGAAAAAATTACAGTTGATAGACAGAATTCAGACCAATGTCATACATTCACCCCAGTGCAGAAATCTGGGTCTAAATCCATTGTTTTTTTGCTCACCATGCCATTCCAGTTTGAACCCAGCCATAAGCAAATCAGTCTTGTCCCTTGCCCAATGGGAACAGTCCAGCCAGAACTGCCAGGTCAGGTCCTCCCTGGACTGGAAACAAGCATTCTAGGACCGTTTTCAGGGTTTCACCCCTCATCAGCCAGGACAGCTTGAGTCCAGTGGCATGGAGAGCATGCTCACTTTGCCACTGCTTTCAAGCTAGCTTGGCTGATGAGGGGTGTTACCCTGAATCAGTCCCAGGGAGCTTGTTTCCGGTTCAGTGAAGACCTGGCTTGGCAGTTCTGGCTGGACTGTTCCCATGAGGCACAGGGTCAGGACTAATTTGCATATAGCTGGGTCTGAACTTGGGTGGCGAAGTGAGCTAAAGAACAATGATGGGTTTAACCCAGATCTGTGACTGGGGGTGAGTGTCTGAAAAGTTTCAGCGCTCTGTCCATCATCTCCTAGTGTTTGCGTAATTAAGCCATGATAGAGAACCGGTATAACACTCACACACACACACACACATTTATCCACCAATACAGCCACTCACACAGCCACTTAGTCAATCATGCAGCCACTCAGACACGCACTAACTCACTGAAACAGCTACTCAGACATCCACTCATTCTCCCATTTAGTCACTGACACAGCCACTCACTTATGCATGCAACCAATTGTACACCCACTCACTCACCAACACAGTCAATAACAAACCCAGTCACTCACCCATAAAAGGAGTCACACACTCACTCACTCGCCCAATGCAGTCACTCATACACCCACATACATTACCATAAATCTATTTGCACAGCCATTTAGTAACCCATACAGCCGCTCACACATCCACACACTTACAACCACTTACACTCACAGGATGATGTCATCAGTGATGCTATAACATCCCTGTAACCTCTGTTTTTTTCAGATAATTATCTATCTATCTATCTATCTATCTATCTATCTATCTATACATATATATACATATATATATATATTCAGTGAAAAAACCAAAGGTTTCACACATGTTATAGTTAGCTGGACATTTCACTCGTAAAAAAACCAATGAAATTCCCCCGTTATAGTTAGTTCAGCTAACTATAACTCGCGCGCCCGCAATGCACTGCTGATGACGTCACATATTACATCACTCATGACATGGTCACTGACATCACTCATGACATCACTGATGACATCTCAAATGACATCACTGATGACATCATCCAGTGAATGTGTGTTTTTCTGAAAATTAAATATGTTTTATATATGTATATCTCAAGGTCAATGGAAGAATAAATGGGTATATAAGTGTCTAAATGGATGCTTTGTTTTTGAAAAATTTATTGTGTTACTGACTGATTAAGTGTATCATAGTGAATACATGGCTTACTGAGTAATGTTTAAATATGAAAATATCTGTATCAGTCTCTCACTTTGTGTATAAGTGGCTGCATGGGTTGGTGAGTAGCTTCATGGGTGTCTATATAGGTTATTAGTTGTTTTTTTGAGTATCAGTCTGAGTGTCTGTATGGTTCGGTGGGGGGTATTATGTAGTGCATAGGTGCATGAATGAGTGATTCACTCTTTGTATGTGTTGAAGACAGCATGTGTGCAGGACTGTATTGGTGGATGAGTGTGTGAATGGTTGTGTTAGTGAGTGAATGACTGTCTCAATAGTGTCTTTATGAGTAACTACATATGTTTTAAACTAGTATATGTGACTATTGGTGTATATAATTGAGTATATGTGAGAGTGAGAGATTGAAAGAGTTCCTGTATGAATAAGTATGTGTTTCTATAAGTGATTGTTTATAAGACTAAGTATGTGTAAGTTTCCGTAGAAGTAAGTGTGGTGGTGTGTGTATAACTGTATAAGCTAATAAATGTATGTTTGTTTCTTTATTAGCATGAGTGAGTATGTGTGAGTAACTCTATGGATGAGTGGCATTGTGTAACAGGATGTATAGGTGTATGAGTACATATGATGAGTGAGTGCATGTATGAGTGACTGTATAGGACTGTTGGTGAATGAGTGGATGTGTATGTGGTTCTTAGAATTACTTAAGAGGTTCTTGTAACTGGTATTGGTATGTCCATTGTTTTGAAAATTTCAGTCTCTATTTTTGAATGTGTGTATACAAGGTTATATTAGGGGAAGAGTAGGTCTGCCACTCTATCACAAGGATGATGTCATCAGTGATGTCATCAGTGATGTCATTTGAGATGTCATCAGTGATGTCATGAGTGATGTCAGTGACCATGTCATGAGTGATGTAATATGTGACGTCATCAGCAGTGCATTGCGGGCGCGCGAGTTATAGTTAGCTGAACTAACTATAACGGGGGAATTTCATTGGTTTTTTACGAGAGAAATGTCCAGCTAACTATAACATGTGTGAAACCTTTGGTTTTTTCACTGAATTTGCAAGGTTTTTTAAATGCTAATTCCTAACTATAACATGTGTGAAACCTATGGTTTTTTCAGTGAATTTGCAAGGTTTTTTAAATGCTAATTTCTAACTATAACGTGTGTGAAACCCATGGTTTTTTCAGTGAATTTGTATGGTTTTTTAAATGCTAATTCTTAGCTATAACATATGTGATTCCCATATTTTTTTTGATTGTTTTTTTTTTTTTTTTTTTTATAAATTCTTATATTAAATGTGTTTTTTTTTAAAAAAACAAGTTTTTTTAAAACTTTTTATTCTCTTAAAACACTGTTTTTTTTCTTTAAAATCTGCAATATTTCAAGATTTTTTTTTTATTTAACAAACAGGTAAGATATATTAGTATAACTTTGAAAATAATTTTTTTTTTGTTTTTTTTTGTTTTTTAGTGCGTGTACGGTAAGCGTACAGTTTACGCAATGTCCGTAATTTATCTACGCTGTTTGCGTAAAGTTACGCAATTTGCATAGCCGCGCGTACTGCGCGTGGGGCGCGTACGCGTGTACGCTACACGCGCACGTTACGCGGAAGTGTTGGGGAGTGACTGTTATGCGCATGCGCGCGAGCGTGTGTCTTTTTTACGCGCATGCGTACTTTTGCCGTAAGTGCACCGTAAGCGCACCGTAAGCGTACGGTTGGTCATGTGATCATGAAACACAACTTTTGATTAGTTGAAACTACTTTCAGTTCTAGAACTCTCCTACACCACACCCATTCCCCTCATTTCTGCTTGTGATCCCTTAGGAGAAGGAGCTGGGTTGTCTTTGTGATACGATGGCAGAACAGCAGAGCCCTTCTGAGAGTGAGGCTAGCAGCACTACCTTGAGGCAGAGAGCGAGGAAACAAAAGACCTCTTACATATGGGAGTATTTTTCTTTTCCAGAGGGCCAGCAAAAGGTAAATGCACCCTTAGTGACTTGTAAGCTGTGTGGCCGTGTACTTTCAAGAGGGAATCCCGACAGGAAGTATTCCTTCGGGAATCACACCATGATGAGACACCTTAAGGATGTACACAGAAGGACACATGCTCGACTTACTGAAGGTAACCCTTCAGTAAATCAACCAAGCACATCCACAGCAGCTCAGCCTGGACCATCATCTGCAGTGCCGAGTCCTTCTTCTGCAGGTCAGGTGAGCCCTTCATCTGTGGGGGGAGCATCTCCTTTTTCTTCTCCTCAGGAAATTAACCCTCGGTTTCTGAGGGTTGAAATACGGTGCGCCACTTGTCATGATCTAATTTGTTATAGGGAGACCAGTACCTTTCATCTATTTTTTATATATGTTTTTAAAACTTTTTTTTTTTTAAAAAACACTAAAAATCAATTATCACATTACAAGGTCCTTGAGAGACTACAAAGAAAAACTGAAAATGTGATTGTGGAGAAGTGGAAAAAAGGGACCATGATATTTTTGACTTACCATACCCACTCCAAAAAATATTTATTCATTTCAATTTTTTTTTTAATTGCTTTAAAAATGGTTCTAGTTTTCGAAAATTATCTATCTCAATCTGAAAAAAAAGAAAAAAGTATTAATATTTAATTAATCATTTTATAATACAGTACACATATTTACATATTTTTTAAAAAAAAATTTTGCCTTTTTTTTGCTGTTTTCAAAACGAAATTTCTTTGCCAATTTGAAAGCACACTTACTACTCTTTTTTTTGGCAAGTGATAAACACTTTTACAGACTGACACATTATGAATCCACTTTTCAGATTCTTAAAAAAGCACATGTCCAAACTGCTTTTTCAGACCAGCACCATGTGTAACCTGGTTGACTGCCTACACTCCAGCAAGGGCAACCAGCCTTAGTGATGCTGAATGTATTTGCATTACTGACTGAAACCTCAAACCCCACTCGCTTGTGAATACTGTGCATGATTCCACAGGGTAAGCAGCTGGGTGTGTGCTAAGAGTCTGCTTCTGCACCAAAAAATGGCTCCCCCTTTCCATCTAATGCAACTGTGAAATCACCAGAGCAATACGCAATAAATCTCTGCCTGTAATTCCTATATGCACACAGAGTCATGTTTTCACATTAGTCACAAAACGAAATTTCTTTGCCAATTTGAAAGCACACTTACTACTCTTTTTTTTGGCAAGTGATAAACACTTTTACAGACTGACACATTATGAATCCACTTTTCAGATTCTTAAAAAAGCACATGTCCAAACTTCTTTTTCAGACCAGCACCATGTGTAACCTGGTTGACTGCCTACACTCCAGCAAGGGCAACCAGCCTTAGTGATGCTGAATGTATTTGCATTACTGACTGAAACCTCAAACCCCACTCGCTTGTGAATACTGTGCATGATTCCACAGGGTAAGCAGCTAGGTGTGTGCTAAGAGTCTGCTTCTCCACCAAAAAATGGCTCCCCCTTTCCATCTAATGCAACTGTGAAATCACCAGAGCAATACGCAATAAATCTCTGCCTGTAATTCCTATATGCACACAGAGTCATGTTTTCACATTAGTCACAAAACGAAATTTCTTTGCCATTTTGAAAGCACACTTACTACTCTTTTTTTTGGCAAGTGATAAACACTTTTACAGACTGACACATTATGAATCCACTTTTCAGATTCTTAAAAAAGCACATGTCCAAACTGCTTTTTCAGACCAGCACCATGTGTAACCTGGTTGACTGCCTACACTCCAGCAAGGGCAACCAGCCTTAGTGATGCTGAATGTATTTGCATTACTGACTGAAACCTCAAACCCCACTCGCTTGTGAATACTGTGCATGATTCCACAGGGTAAGCAGCTGGGTGTGTGCTAAGAGTCTGCTTCTGCACCAAAAAATGGCTCCCCCTTTCCATCTAATGCAACTGTGAAATCACCAGAGCAATACGCAATAAATCTCTGCCTGTAATTCCTATATGCACACAGAGTCATGTTTTCACATTAGTCACAAAACGAAATTTCTTTGCCAATTTGAAAGCACACTTACTACTCTTTTTTTTGGCAAGTGATAAACACTTTTACAGACTGACACATTATGAATCCACTTTTCAGATTCTTTAAAAAGCACATGTCCAAACTGCTTTTTCAGACCAGCACCATGTGTAACCTGGTTGACTGCCTACACTCCAGCAAGGGCAACCAGCCTTAGTGATGCTGAATGTATTTGCATTACTGACTGATACCTCAAACCCCACTCGCTTGTGAATACTGTGCATGATTCCACAGGGTAAGCAGCTGGGTGTGTGCTAAGAGTCTGCTTCTGCACCAAAAAATGGCTCCCCCTTTCCATCTAATGCAACTGTGAAATCACCAGAGCAATACGCAATAAATCTCTGCCTGTAATTCCTATATGCACACAGAGTCATGTTTTCACATTAGTCACAAAACGAAATTTCTTTGCCAATTTGAAAGCACACTTACTACTCTTTTTTTTGGCAAGTGATAAACACTTTTACAGACTGACACATTATGAATCCACTTTTCAGATTCTTTAAAAAGCACATGTCCAAACTGCTTTTTCAGACCAGCACCATGTGTAACCTGGTTGACTGCCTACACTCCAGCAAGGGCAACCAGCCTTAGTGATGCTGAATGTATTTGCATTACTGACTGAAACCTCAAACCCCACTCGCTTGTGAATACTGTGCATGATTCCACAGGGTAAGCATCTGGGTGTGTGCTAAGAGTCTGCTTCTGCACCAAAAAATGGCTCCCCCTTTCCATCTAATGCAACTGTGAAATCACCAGAGCAATACGCAATAAATCTCTGCCTGTAATTCCCATATGCACACAGAGTCATGTTTTCACATTAGTCACAAAACGAAATTTCTTTGCCAATTTGAAAGCACACTTACTACTCTTTTTTTGGCAAGTGATAAACACTTTTACAGACTGACACATTATGAATCCACTTTTCAGATTCTTAAAAAAGCACATGTCCAAACTGCTTTTTCAGACCAGCACCATGTGTAACCTGGTTGTCTGCCTACACTCCAGCAAGGGCAACCAGCCTTAGTGATGCTGAATGTATTTGCATTACTGACTGAAACCTCAAACCCTTAAAGTATTCTTTATTTTTACCAGTACACCTTAATTTATGGTGAAAACATAGTCCATATTATTTTACATGTTCTTCACATTTAAATTTCTCCCAAAACAGAAAATAATAAACACAACTTCAACAAAAGGAATCCCATTTCTATTATTCATTTCTTAATTTACCATATACATCTCCTCTCAAACTCTAAACTCACCTTTAAAATTAGTTAGTTGTAAAAGAAATGTGGCACTCAAACAGCAGATTATCAGAGCCAGGATCTCTGTTCTTTACACCTCTCTCCTCTCAGCAGAACCAGATAATGGCAAACTTTCCCTCTCTTTTTCGACACATATACATGTTAGTTTCAAATCTCAGTGCTTCCCCCTTTTTTTCAAATGTAATCACACATTTCTATTGGTTGAAAACCAACACTTTTCCAAAAGTACCCTTCCCCCAACTTGACTTCTGCCTAGTACCCTTCCCCCAACTTGACTTCTGCCTGCTACCATAGCAACAGCTCATGGAACACTGCTGTGTGGAGTTAGGTCAGAAGTTCACCAAACAATGTTTCAATTCCACAGAGCAAGAGTGCTTGACTTTTCAAACCTAACAGCAAATCCATAGTACTGTTCTTTGGTAATACATTTTTCTGTACCAATACAAAACATGCTTCTATTAATTTACACATACAGCCTAGTTTTTATTCTAGAATGGTATGAAACAGCCAATCAGTTCTTTTTTTTATGAAAAAAATATGTATGCCTCCATTTCCAAACTGCCTTTCTTTTCATATTGCCATTCTACTGAAAGACACCTCCTGAGTGCATCCAGTTCTCCTTTGAAGATGTTCACAGTGTGGATTGTAGGGCACAGCTATGTCTTCTGGAGTGAAAAGTATGCAGAGAAAACAGATATGGTGAGAGACCTTGCTTTGCCAAATGTAGACATTAAATGGATTGGTCAGAGAGGGTTAAAGTGGCACCAATTGATGCCATTGGTGAAATCCTTCATGCACATCCAACACCCTGACTTCATAATAGTGCACTGTGGTGGCAATGACCTAGGCACTTTGACTGGGGTAGGTCTGGAAATGCTTATGAAGGACACCTTTGCACAACTGTTTTCACTTTTCCCTAAAACTGCCTTTGTGTTTTCTAACATATGCCAAAGGCAAAAATGGAACTGGTCCAATCATTTCTGTCCGCAGATTGACAAAGCAAGAAAGCACGTCAACAAATCTGTTTCTGCTTTCCTCCGTGACTATGGTATGGGTTCCATTTACCACAACAACTTGCGTTACGACATGCAAGACATTTATAGAGGAGATGGTGTGCACTTCAATGATGAAGGGAACAGAGTCTTCCTCTTGAACCTTAGACTCTGCATCGGTACTTACTTGTAGGTACCACTAAAAAATCATTTCATAAACACAACGGCTCTTTTTAGAGCCCCCTAATATCTAAACACTTAAATCTGAATTTCATTTCTTTTTTTATTTTTTTTTTCTACCGTACGCTTACGGTAAGCTTACCGTACGCGTACCCCGCGATTTTTTTAAAAATCAATAAATGTTGTCTTTGTACTTTTCTGTCCTTCTTTGACCCCCTTACAAATGTTAGGGGGTCTGTAACTCTCCTCCTTGCCCCCTTTTCAAGATATCACTCTTTTTTTTTCTGAGTGAAACACACGAAATGGCGGCCGCCACTTCCTGGTTTTGACCGATTCGAATGTTTACTAAGATCTAAGAGCCAATCAGAATCGCGCTCGCGCACGCCACCGTACGCGTACGGTAAGCGTACCGTAAGCGCACCGTAAGCTGGCTCAGATATATATATTGATTTAAAGGATATTTTCTCAGAATCTACTGAACAGATTTACACCAAACCTACAAAAGGCACTTCCTTGAACTGAGGACTACCTCTCTGCCAAATTTCAAGTAATTCTGTTCAGCCGTTCGGGCTGTAGCTGTGTCTAAAGGTCCTATGGAAAAATGCATGGGAAAAACGCGTTTTGGGACCCCCCTTTTATCTCAGCCCCCGCTTGACGAATCCCCCCGAGACTTTCAGGGTAGGAGCGGAGCATAGCGCCCCACCTATTTTAAAAAATTCGCGAGGATTCGTCAACCGGCGCCAAAGTTATTCAAAATAGAATGTTGCGGATTTCCTATGGAAACCTGGTCCTAACTATAACTACCTACTGGCGACCGCCAGTAGGTAATATATGTATATATATATATATATATATATATATATATATATATATATATATATATATATATACAAGTTCACACTGTGCTCACAGCTCGGGGCGCACTCTACATCCAGCTTGTATCAGGTCAAGGAAGAGGCCAGGTCACTCAGCGTTAGCAGAGACCCAACGCGTTTCAGGCATGCGCCCTTCATCAGAGCATTTTTCGCACACCTTATAACTAATTGCTTTGCCTCAGTGGGCGTGGCCATTCGTGTGGCCCGATGGTCTATGTAGTGCTGAGTTTTTCTACAGTGAGTTGTCGGTTGCATCCTCGGTACTTAAAAATGATCCCAAGTAGGTTGTGGAGCCGGTTCCGCTTGTTCCTACACCTCTGTTAATATCGCCACAAGCCCCTCCTGCTCCTTTGCTGCCTCGTCGGTTGGCGCTGCAGCATGGACTGCTCCTGCAGCTGGGCTCACCTCGCGGCTCAGGCAAAAGCCACAAAATATCCAATCCAAATGTTTGCCTGGAGAAAGGGGAGCCCACACAAGAAGGTAAGGTATTTTGCTGCTTTATTGTGTGGAGATTGCAGTGAGAACAGCAAACCGCTTCACGCGGTATAGTCCAGTCCTGACGCGTTTCGTGCTTCAACAGCACTTTGTCAAAGGAAAACGGACTTGCGCAGGATACCTCCGGCATTTTTCGCACACCTTAGAACTAATTGCTTTGCCTCAGTGGGCGTGGCCACTCGTGTGGCCCGATGGTCTATGTAGTGCTGAGTTTTTCTACAGTGAGTTGTCGGTTGCATCCTCGGTACTTGAATGATCCCAAGTGGGTTGTAGAGCCGGGTCCGCTTGTTCCTACACCTCCGTTAATATCACCACAAGCCCCTCCTGCTCCTTTGCTGCCTCGTCGGTTGGCGCTGCTGCATGGACTGCTCCTGCAGCTGGGCTCACCTCGCGGCTCAGGCAAAAGCCGCAAAATATCCAATCCATTTATAGCCTTTATAGCGGCAAAATAACGTACCTTCTTGTGTGGGCTCCCCTTTCTCCAGGCAAACATTTGGATTGGATATATATATATATATATATATATATGTATATATATATACATATATATATATATATTCACTGAAGAAACCATAGGTTTCAGGGGCGTTATAGTTAGCTGGACTTTTCACTCGTACGAAACCATTGAAATTCCCCCGTTATAGATAGTTCAGCTAACTATAACTCGCGCGCCCGCAATGCACTGCTGATGACGTCACATATTACATCACTCATGACATGGTCAGTGACATCACTCATGACATCACTGATGACATCTAAAATGACATAATTGATGACATCACTGATGACATCATCCTTGTGATAGAGTGGCAGACCTCCTCTCCCCCAAAAATAACCTTTGATAAACACATTCAAAAATAGAAACTAAATTTTTCAAAACAATGGACATACCAATGCCAGTTACAACAACCTATTCAGTAATTCTAAGATCCACATACACATCCACTCATTCACCAACAGTCCTATACAGTCACTCATATATGTACTCACTCATCATATGTACTCATACACCTATATATCCTGTTACACAACGCCACTCATTCATAGAGTTACTCACACACATAGTCACTCATGCTAATAAAGAATCAAACATCCATTTACTTGCATATACAGTTATACACATACCACCACACTTACTTCTACAGAAACTTACACATACTTAGTCTTTTAAACAATCACTTATAGAAACACATACTTATTCATACAGGAACTCTTCCAATCTCTCACTCTCACATATACTCACTTATATACACCAATAGTCACATATACTAGTTTAAAACATATGTATTTACTCATAAAGACACTATTGAGTCATTCACTCACTAACACACCCATGCATACACTCATCCACCCATACAGTCCTGCACACATGCTGTCTTCAACACATACAAACAGTGAGTCACTCATTCATGCACCTATGCACTACGTGATACCCCCCACCGAACCAAACAGACACTCAGATACTCATACTCATAATCAAAAAACCAAATAATAACCTATATAGACACTCATGTAGCTACTCACCAACCCATGAAGCCACTTATATACAAAGTGAGAGACTGATACAGATATTTACATATTTAAACATTACTCACTAAGCCATGTATTCACTAAGATACACTTAATCAGTCAGTTATATAATCAATTTTTCTGAAACAAATCATCCATTTAGACACTTATATACCCATTTATTATTCCATCGACCTTGAGATATAAATATATAAAACATATGTAATTTTCAGAAAAACACACATTCACTGGATGATGTCATGAGTGATGTCATCAGTGATGTCATTTGAGATGTCATCAGTGATGTCATGAGTGATGTCACTGACCATGTTATGAGTGATGTAATATGTGACGTTACCAGCAGTGCATTGCTGGCGCGCGAGTTATAGTTAGCTGAACTAACTATAACGGGGGAATTTCAATGGTTTTGTACGAGTGAAAAGTCCAGCTAACTATATAACTCCCCTGAAACCTATGGTTTCTTTAGTGAATATATATATATATATATTCACTTAAAAAACCATAGGTTTCACACATGTTATAGTTAGCTGTACATTTCACTCGTAAAAAACCAATGAAATTCCACGTTATAGTTAGATCAGGTAACTATAACTTGCGCGCCCACAATAAACTGCTGATGACGTCACATATTACATCACTCATGACATGGTCAGTGACATCACTCTTCACATCAATGATGACATCTGAAATGACACATTGTGGATTGCGGTCACGCAAGTTATAGTTACCTGATCTAACTATAACGTGGAATTTCATTGTTTTTTTACAAGTGAAATGTACAGCTAACTATAACATGTGTGAAACCTATGGTTTTTTAAGTGAATTTGCAAGGTTTTTTAAATACTAATTCCTAACTATAACGTGTGTGAAACCTATGGTTTTTTCAGTGAATTTGTACGGTTTTTTAAATGCTAAGTTATGTATTTATTTTTTATTTTTTTTTCTGGTTTTTCACCGTGCGCACACCCTGCGCGCAAGGTGCGCTTCGCGCACCGTGCACGCACTGTAGGCACTTGGTGCGCTTCGCGCACCGAGCGCCCACGTTGCGCAGTTCATACCGTGCGCGCCTCGCCTTTTTTTACACAGTAACAATTTTTTTTTCTCCCTTGCGGGTTTTATTTATTAAATGTGATTGTTATTTCGTTTTTTTTATTATTTTTTTTTTGCCGTGCGCGTACGGTAAGCTTACCGTACGCGCACACCGTGATTTTTTTTTAAAATTATTAAATGTATTTTTCGTACTTTTTGGTCCTTCGTGGACCCCCTGACAAACGCTAGGGGGTCTGCAACTCTCTTCGTTGCCCCCTTTTCACGTTATCCACCTTTGTTTTTCAGTGCGAGAGACAGAAAATGGCGGCCGACACTTTCTGATTTCGACCGATTCGAATGTTTACAGTCATGTAACCACCAATCAGAATTGAGCTCGCGCACGGCACTGTACGCGTACGGTAAGCTTACCGTAAGCGCACGGAGCGCGCTTACAGATATATATATTGATTTAAATGCTATTTTCTCAGGACCTACTGAACAGATTTACACCAGACCTGCAAAAGGCACATCTCTGACCTGAGGACTACCTCTCTGCCAAATTTCAAGTAATTCTGTTCAGCCGTTCGGGCTGTAGCTCGGACTAAAGGTCCTATGGGAAAATGCATGGGGAAAACGTGTTTTGGGACCCCCCCTTTTTCTCAGCCCCCGCTTGACGTATCACCCCAAGACTGTCAGGGTAGGAGCTGAACGGAGCGCCCCATTATTTTTGAAAATTTCGCGAGGATTCGTCAACCGGCGCCAAAGTTATTCAAAATAGAATTTTGAGATTTCCTATGGAAACTCGGTCCTCCTAACTATAACTATCTACTGGCGACCGCCAGTAGATAATATATATATATATATATATATATATATATATATATATATATATATATATATGTATATATTACCTACTGACAGTCGCCAGGAGGTAGTTATAGTTAGGACCTATTTTCCATAGGAAATCTGCAACATTCTATTCCCAATAAGTCTGGCGCCGGTTGACGAATCCTCGCAAAATTTTCCAAACCTTTGTCCAGCTCCGCTCTGCTCCTACCCTGAAAGTTTCGTGGTGATTCGTCAAGCGGGGGCCGAGAAAAAAGGGGGGTCCCAAAACGCATTTTATCCATGCAATTTCCTATAGGATCTGATGTCGCAGCTACAGCCCGAACCACTGAACGGAATGACACCAAATTTGGCAAAGAGGTAGTCCTCAGTTCAGACTCATGCCTTTTGCATAAATTGTGTGAATCCATTAAGTAGTTCCTGAGAAAATTAGAATTAAAAGTACATAAATATCTATGGCCGGGGACGATCCGCGGACCCTACCCGCATCGTAAGCACACCCTCCCCAAACCGAGCGCGCACCCTCCCGATCGCATGCTGAATGCTAATTGGCTGTCGAGTGTCTGTCTACATTTGAAACCAGGAACTGTTGGCGGACATTTTCTGCCTCGGTAGAAGCGAGGCTGAAGAAGCAAGGGGAATAAGTGTGTAAAACATATAGAGGGGACAGAGTGGAAATACGCTGACCCTCTAGAGGTGCTTAGGGGTCCCATTTTTTTCTTTTTTTTTAAACGGCGGAATGCGCGCACGGTGCGCGCATCCTATCGCGTTGGGTGCACGGATTCTCTCGCGTTGGGTGAAAAAAGACAAGAAATCAGTGGTTGTATGACTACTTTCTACACTGAAAGGTAGGGTGTATATTTCTGTTTTTTAAAAGTATGATTCTTGTTGGTTGACAAAAACAGATTGTAAGGAACATTATATATGATAAGCTGATATGTTGAAAAGTCAAGCACACTTCCTGTCTTGTTTAGCAACATTGTGTGCTGAACTTGTGACCTGTGTGCTCAGTGCAGTGTTCCATGAGCTGTTTCTATGGTAACAGGTAGAAGGCAGATTGGGGGAAATGTATTTCAGTTGGAAAGGGTTGAAATGCTTAACCAATAGAAATGTGTGTTTGCTTTTGAGTTTATGTGTGAAGGATTGTGATTTGATGTTTACATGTATATGTGTGGAAAATGAAAGGGAAACTTTTCCATTCTTTGTTTTTGCTGAGAGGTGCACAGTGCAGAGATTCTTTAAAAGAAAATATGGTGAGTGACTGATATACTTGTTAATCTACAAAACAACTTGAAAGGTGAGTTATTTAATTGTGAGGGGATGTATGTAGACTATTTTCATTTTAATCAGACTAATGTATTTCTCCTGCTAAAGTGTAGGGAGTACTTTTTTTCTCTACAATTTTATTGACAGTGTGTGTGCATGTAGAAACCATTCTGTGATAAGCATTTGTGTTTTTGATGTGTTTGTAGACAGATAACTGTGCTGTTTTTATATTTTGGTAGAATTAGAAACCAGTCATTGTTTATGAATTTGTGAAATGAGTTATATTTTGTATCTATACTAAAATGTAGTACTTCTTCTAGATGAAGAAATGTGTTTTGGTATAGTGCAAGGGATAGTGTTGTTTGTCTAGAATCACACTGTGAGTATGTGTGCATTCGGGAACCACTGTGAGAGAAGCATTTGGTAACATCGTGTATTTGCTGACAGATATCGGTTTTAAAACCTGTCATGTTGTCAAGTTTTAGTAGCATTAGAAGCCAGTCATTGCTTATGCGTTGATTAAATGAGTTAGGCTTTGACACAAAAGTGCAGACCTGAAATATGTAGATTGTGTGCAGTTCCCTTACCACTTCCACAGTAGTGAATGATTTTTGGTAAAGTGTTAGGTATAGTGGTTGTTGTCTAGCCTCTTCTGTGCCCATGACGAGATGGTCTCGTCATGGAGCACAGTCGCGCTGTGCCCATGACGAGACTATTTCGTCATGAACCCACCCACGGGGGAAGCACCAGGCACAGGAGGGGGAAAAGGCCTGGCAACGAAAGGGCTAGAATCACACTGTGAGTCTGTGTGCATTTGGGACCCACTGTGAGAGAAGCATTTGGTAACATCGTGTATTTTTTAGCAGATAAGTCTTTGCTTATGCGTTGATTAAATGAGTCATGCTTTGACACTAATGTGCTGTACTTAAATATGTAGATTGTGTGCAGTACTATTACCTCTTCTAGACTAGTGAATGAGTTTTGGTAAACTGCTAGGGATAGTGTTGCATGTCTAAAATCACACTGTGAGTCTGTGTACATTTGGGTAAGGATTGTGAGAGAAGCATTTGGTAACATAGTGTATTTGATGACAGATAACTGTTTTAAAATCGGTCATGTTGTCAAGTTTTAGTAGGTTTAGAAGCTATTTTTTGCTTATGCATTGATAAAATGAGTCAGGGTTTGACAATAAAGTGCAGTACCATGTACTATTCTCTTCACTGTGCCAGAACTGAAAATGTAAAAGTTTTACCCAGGCACTAAGCTAGCAGTAGTCTGATGATTTAGTCAGTTTCCAAGTACTCATGTTGTGAACCATACATTACCACATAGATTGTTTGAAATGTTTATGTAGTATGCACGCAGTCTTCTAACATACTATACACTTGTCTTTCACATTTTCAATTCGCTAGTCAGTATCCATACACTTCCAGGAAAAAGCCTGTAACTCCCTTTGCAGTACTCTAGTGACCCATTCAGCATCATGTACTAATCCATTCACTGTGCCAAAACCCAAACACTTATAAATTCCCCAAGATACTATCTTTGGAGTACTCTAATCATTCAGTCAGTGCCGAAGTATTTATGCACTGAGCCAGGCCTTAGCACATGGACTGCTTCAAACCCCTATCCACTATGTATGCAGTCTTCTAACCACCTAGACACTTGTCTTTCACACTTTCAATTCCCTAGTCAGTATCCATACAGTCCAGCAAACATCCTGTCACTCCCTTTGCACTCTTCTAATGACCCATTCAGTACCAAGTACTAATCCATTCACTGTGCGAAAAACCTACCACTTATAAATTCACCTAGGCATTTTCCTTGCTGTACTCTAATCATTCAGGGGCATATGTATCAAACGATTTTTTAATCGCAAAATAACAGCGTTTGCGATTAAAAAATCGGTAATCGGGATGTATGAGCCAAATCCCATCGCAAAATTAAGGAATTGCTAATTTAGCGATTTCTTAATTTTGCGTAAGCATTTAAGAAATCGCAAATTGCGATTTCTTAAATGAGATGTAAAAAGCACCCAAGATGTGCGAATTATCCTTAAGAAATCGCAAATTACCACCAACTTCCAGTTGGTGGTAATTTGCGATTTCCTTTCAAAATGCACTTTATTTAATTTTACAAAGTGCCACGTGGTGCTCATACATGCCCTTAGGGCATGTATGTGCGTCATATGCACACACATGCTCATTTCAGGGGTGCATCAGGGTGTCATCATGACACCCTTGCACCTTTGAAATTATTCCCAAATTGCGATTAGCAAATTGCGATTCGCTATTTGAAAATTACTTCCCATTCATTCCTATGGGTCTCCTGGCCCATAGAAATGAATGGGCAGGTATTCCTTAATTGCGATTTCGCAATTTGCTAATCGCAATTAAGGAATTTTAAGAAATCGCAAAAAGTTTGCAATTTTTTAAATACATCCCGTTTTGCAATTCTCAAATAGCGATTCTTTAAAAATCGCTATTTGAGAATCGCAAATGGTGATGTTGATACATATGCCCCCAAGTCAGTACCCAAGTAGTCATGCAGTGAGCCAGGCCTTAGCACATGGACTGCTTTAAATGCCTATGCAGTATGGATGCAGTCCTCTAATCACCTACACAGTTGTCTTTCACACCTTCAATTCCCTAGTTAGTATTCATACACTTCTAGCGAACACCCTGTCACTCACCCAGTGTGTCTCCTTATAGTACTGTAATCATTTAGTCAGTTAGCATGTAGTCTTTTAGTGAGGTAGGCTTTAGGGCATGAACTGCTTCAAAGTAGTATGCACTATGCATGTAGTGTTTTAACCATCGTCACACTTGTGGTTCAGGGCTATAGATTCTTATGAAATGAAATGAAAACAATATTTAATAAAGCGCACTGCTGCCAAGCGGCTTCCTGGCGCTGGGGGACCTGGGGCAGAAATCACAGAGGGAGACACAGGGAACCTAGGGGGGGAAAGCCAAAGAGAAAAGAAAAGTTTTTAAGGCTTTACGAAAGTGGCTGAAAATAGGAATGGACCGAAGATGAAGTGGGAGACTATTCCAGAACTGGGGAGCCAAGACGGACAGACGAGTGCCCCCGGATCTGGATTTGCGGAAGCGGGGAATATGAAGAAGGGAGAGAGAGGAAGAGCGGAGAGTGCGACTAGGAACATAGGAAGAAATGAGGGAAGTGATGTAGGCAGGGGCAGAGCGGGAGTGGGCGCGAAAAGCAAAGCAGGCAAGTTTGAAAAGGGATCTGAAGCGGATGGGGAGCCAGTGAAGGGATTTCAAAACCGGGGTAATGTGCGAGGATTTGGGAAGGGAGAGAATGAGACGGGCAGCCTGGTTTTGGATGGCCTGTAAACGTCGGGATTCGTGGGAAGAGATACCCACGTACAGGCCATTGCCATAGTCGAGGCGTGAGATGACTAAAGCCAAGACTAAGTCAGTTTTTATATAAAATGTGTTTGTACAGTAATGGAATAGTATCAATTTGAAAGTTATTAATATACATTTATTTGTGATTCTTTTTTACAGATACAGAACAGGAGTGTTTCTCATCTGTTTGCACTCTTCTCGTGCAAGATTGTTTGGATGAAGGGTCCTTAGGTGTTTCTTCATACTTGCTGTGCCGCACGAGTATTTTTTGTTAGGATCCCCTCGTAACAGAACTCTTTTGCAAATCTTGCACGTGACGAAGGTGGCATTGGTCTTTGTTTGCCCCTCGAGAAAAGTAGAAAATTTCCACATCACTGAAGGAAAACGTTGTGGGCGTGGTGCATCCTCCAAAAATTCATCCTTAGATTCGGTGAATATTTTAAAGTGACAACATTTACAGTTTTTGTAAGTTAAACTTATAAAATTTTGTTAGCTGTATGCATTTTATATATCTGTGATTTGCCCACTGTTAAGTGATGAGTACGATTGAAATCACTATTTTTAGTGAAATTTCATATATTCTGAAAACAGCAAAAAAGGCAAAAAAATTACTTTGTGGAAATTATGCTGTGTTGTAAAAAATGTATTATTACATGTTATCATTTTTTATTCCTTTTCTCTCACAGATCCAAATTTTACAATAAGCAATTTTTATGAATTTAGATTGGAATGAAAATGTGAAAAAAATGTGTACCATTTTTTATTCCTATTACTGTGAAGGTAAGTTTAACTAAGTCTCAATATGCAGAATGAGGAGGTCTGCAAGAAGCTACAAAGTTGAAACATGTTTCTAAAAACACTCTGTTTATACCTTTGTAGTTTTGAAATCTGACCATAATCAGATATCATGTGAGCTGCTAAAAAAGAGATTTGAGGGGTTCATAATATTTCCTATTTTAGCTATTGAAGGACCGCAATTATTTCAATCATTCTTCTTTGAACATCTTTACAGACAAAACTCTGTGCTTACCTTTTATCATTCGCAAGGAATTTTAAAACTGGAAATATGTAACATAGTTATTGTGCAAGATACTCTTTCATATTTACAAAGAGAGGAAAAGGCACTCTGTGCACTTTTTATACTCCATGTAAATACAACCTCATCATGCAGACCACTTTGTTTTGAAAGGGTGTTCTATAAGTGTTGTTGTGCATGATTGCACTTAATACTCATAGAACAAGACACCTGTCTAGATTTATCATAAGGTATAATCATGTCGACCGTTCACTATGTTTAACATCGCAGAGGATCCATAATACGTCCAGTCTGCTATTTGATGTTTTTAACTTTTCCTCAGCACCTATCAGAATAAAAACAATTTTTTTAGGCAGCATGAGGAATATTCTATTATAATTAATCACTTCACTTGAGCACTCCTCACTTTTTTACTTTCTTTTTATCATTTTTTTCCCTGATCACTACTGGAAGATTCAGTGGTTCCCTCCAGGTTGGAGGATGCATGGAATAAACCCAATGATGATGCTATCACGTTTTTAAAGGCGGAGAACCAAGATATACCGCCCACACATTACTTTACGTGATTGAGGGTTTTTACCTATATCAGATACAGCCACCTGAACCCTGGTGCCAGCAACAAGTGAGCCATTCTCCTTTGATTATATATAGATTTATCATAAATCATAAATCTCGATATGTCTGTGAATGGTGCACCATTCTAAAATTGGTGTAGGAAAGCACAACAAAGAGAATTGTTTTAATTTCTCCAAATTTTTATATCTTCAATGCATGCTGAAATGTTCAGCATACATTGAAGGAGAAAAATGCATTTTCTCATTGTTTTTGTGCAGGAAGGTGTGTCTTCCTGTAGAAAAACAAACAGCACATGACACAGATATCCTTGCACTATGGTGCAAGGGTGCCTTTGTCACCACATGGCTGCAGTTTAAGCAGCCGTGCAGACAAAAGCATAGATTTGCAACATATTTATGTACATATGTTGCATCCCTGTGCTTCGAAAGTACTACAGCACACTGCAGTTAAAGAGGTTACTGTGTGATGCTGCAGCACTTCCTCATAGTTCTGCACTTATACATTCACAATACGCTACTAATGCATTCATTCAGTGAATTTCGTACTACACATACATTCATCTAAACTAACACTACATAGAAATGTAGCTCTTTTTTTAAACCAGGAAAGTTAGTTCTTACAAGAACTTTTTTTTTTCTTCTTTCTTCTATAATTTCTTTTGAGTTTTCTGAACAATTGTTAATTTTTTTTTCATTTTTCTGCAAACAAAAAAACAAAAAACAAAACAGGAGAAACCAAACAATGAACTTCAGGGAAAAAAAAAAAAAAAAAAAATAGCAAATGTGACTTTCTTGCCGGCGGCAGATCAAATCGATCGACTGCTCACCATAGCACAAAGTCGCATTGCACTTAGTGCAGAGCACTTTTAAAAATTGAATTTGAGGGTGGATGTCCAAGGTTTGGGCTGATGGATGCACTCTTGAGGTGCTCGGCTGCGATGAGATGGACGGCGCAGGAGCAGGAGTGTTTCTCATCCGTCGGCACTCTTCTCGTGCAAGATTGTTTGGATGAAGGGTCTTCATGTGCTTCATCATACTTGCCATGCCGCACGAGTATTTCTTGTTAGGATCCCCTCGCGACAGGACTCTTTTTGACCAAGGTGGCCTTGGTCTTATTCTGCCCCTCGGGAAAAGTAAAAAATTTCCACACCACTGAAGAAAAATGTTCTTTGGGTGGTGCCTCCGCCAAAAAGTCATCCTCAGAAGTATGAGGTGATGCAGGTGATGCCTGCTGCCCTGAAGCCATTTTTGGCTGAAAAAAGTTAGAGATAAGTGTAAACTTAGTCTAAAAAATCTTCTTCTCTCCAAAGAGATGGTGCTCTAAAGAAGGTCAAAGAAGAATGATTGAAATGGGTGGTGTCTTTCAATAGTTAGAAGAGGAAGTGTAATGAACCAATCAAATCTCTTTTTTTGCAGATCACATGGGATTCGCGCACCCTTCGCTTACGCAGCACGCACCCAGTGCGCATCCGCGAAATTGAATTAAAAACAATCATAGGATTAGATATGAATATGTATTAGTTTTAAGACTAGTTTAGAGCTTGTCTTCAATTAATATTCACATGAAATACATATATATTTGTTTTTTTAAATGTTAAATATTTTGCGGTATCCGCGCACCTACTGCGTCATAGACGCAGATGATGCATCGCGGAAGCGCGTAAACGTCGCGTTACGTACATCGAACGTGTCGCGTATAGGCCAGGAGTCGCGTACCGGTCGCATTGCAATTGCGCACTAAACACGTACCCAACGCTTACCATGCGCGGATGCTATTGCATAGGGATCGAGAACTGTGCGCTTAGGGTGCGCGGATCCAAAAACATTAAAAAATATACATAAAATAAAGTTTTGAACATATAGTTAAAAAAATATGTTTGAAAAACCCATTAAGTTCAAATAATATTTTTTAATTTTTAAAAGAATTAATTGAAAAAATAAGTTTAAAAAATGGTGATAAAAAAGTATTTAAAAAAAACGTAATTAATGAAATTGACACACTGAATTTGAAAAATATACAAATCCAATGAAAATCATTAAACATGATATCTTCAGAGATAAGTTATAGATAGGAATTAGCATTTAAAAAAACCTTTGAAATTCACTGAAAAAACCATAGGTTTCATGCACGTTATAGTTAGAAATTGGCATTTAAAAAACCTTTGAAATTCACTGAAAAAACCAAAGGTTTCAGGGGCGTTATAGTTAGGAATTGGCATTTAAAAAACCTTAGAAATTCACTGAAAAAACCATAGGTTTCAGGGGAGTTATAGTTAGCTGGACATTTTCCTCGTACAAAACCCTAGAAAATCCCCTGTTATAGTTAGTTCAGCTAACTATAACTCGCGCCCCCGCACTGCACTGCTGATGACGTCACTTATTACATCACTCATGACATGGTCAGTGACATCACTCATGACATCACTGATGACATCACTGATGATATCATCCATGTGATAAATTACTGCATCTTCTCACACCCTAATTTAACCTTTGATACACTAACTGAAAATTTCAGACGTCCATTCTCAAAACCATAGATACTCCAATACCAATAGCTACATACCCACTCATTAACTCTTAGGTCTACATCACCTTCACTCACTCACCTGTGCAGTCACTCATACTTACAGTCACTCCGTGCAAGACTATCATATGCATTTATACACCTATATAGACGCTCACAGACCGCCAATCATCCATTGAGGTACTGACACACCTAGTCAGTCGTGCAAGTAATTAAACACAGTCCAATTTACTCACCTATGCAGTTAAACATACTCAAGTTCACTTACTTATAAAAATAGTACCACATTCTTACGCTCTTATACAATCATTGATACAAGCACACACTCATCCATACAGCCACTCTCACAATTACACACTCTCACATATACCCACTTATATACTCTTACACGCATATATACTGCCTTTCACATATGTAGTTAGTAACACATGTACCACTGAGATATACATTCAATCCCTAACACACCCATACATACACTCACCCAACCATACAGTTGATCACAGATGCACTCTTAAAACCATGCACCCATAGAATCACCCACTCACACATCTATGCATAGAGTCACACACACCCTACCCACACAAACACTCAGGCACCCATACAGATACTCAGACAACCAATCAATAACCCATATAGACACTCATATAGCTATTCACAAAACCATGCAGCCACTTATACACCTACACACAGACACATACAGACATTCATACAGTTTAGTCACTAGTCCGCAGTACATTTAATGACTCACTTATAGAGTCAGTTACGCACCTAGAAAATCATCCATTCATACACTTGTACACCCACTCATTCTTCGACCGGCCTTTCACTATAAATATATAAAATATATTTAAACTTTACAGAAACACACAGTCACTGGATGACGTCATCAGTGATGTCATCAGTGATGTCATTTGAGATGTCATCAGTGATGTTATGAGTGATGTCACTGACCATGTCATGAGTGATGTAATATGTGACGTCATCAGCAGTGCATTGCGGGGGTGCGAGCTATAGTTAGCTGAATTCTTGTTTTTGTCTTGCACAAGTAACATTTTTCAGTGCATTTTGATTGAATGAGTTGTATTCTCACTGATCCCCTCTCCTCCTCTGCCCCCAAGCACCTTTTATTAAAGAACTACTCTCTCCTGTGCCCCCTGTGCCTCCTAACTCTGCCACCAATGCCCACCCTATATCAGAAGGTGGCAATCTGTTATTGTTGTTTAAATCAGTCCTTCTTTGGCTGATCTTTCTGTTGTTTTAAGGAAAATCATTTAAAGATGGCCATGGTGCATGTCTGTGATCATATGATGACCTTCTTGGAATCATTTGTTTTGCATTTAGAAACATAATTACAAGATGACTGATGCATATGCAGAGTGCCCACTTGGAATAAACAAAAAAGCATTGGCCAAGCCAATAGGTGTCCTGGGTAACACTTTTTTGGCACTGCAAATATAGGTCTACTGATGCAAATTGTGGGAGGTAAACACTATGGCTCACCCAGCAGACCAGTGATCATGTGCATGTTCAGTATATTTTGTGCACTATCTATGCTATTGAATGGTACAAATATGTCACTGACACTGTTAACCTAATGATCATTGTGAGAAATTGGATTCTTGGTTGAATGGGGTGCAACCCTTGTTCAAACAACAGCCACAATCCCTTTCAGGGTGCAGCACAGAAGTCACTAAATCAACCTGTGCTTAACTCTTGGTAGCTTGGCACAAAAAGCAGTCAGGCTTATCTCAGAGGCAATGTGGAAAGTATTTATGCAGCACACACACAGTATAAAGTGAAAACACAACACAAGAAAAATCCCACACTAATTTAGAAAAATAGAGCTTATTTTATTAAACTATTTGATGACAAACATCCAATCAGTAGAACATCTATTTGCGCAAGACCAGGTTCAAGAGTTCAAGTTGGATACAAAAAGTTGATGGTGCCCGCTCAGCGCTTACCTTTGGACTTAGAAGAAATTCTGAAAAAAAATGTCTGAGAAGGGCAGCAGGGCAAAGCTGCAGACAGTGTCCGAGGAGGAGGCATCATCATCGGAGAGCTATGGATGAAGTTGTGGTGAAGATTTATTTGTTTGGGTTTAGTCTCTTTTATGGGAGTCGAAAATCTACAGTGGGAAGAGACTGGGGGTGGTAGTTGCTGGAACTTCTAGATGGCTCAATAACCCTTTGACAAAGGACCGTAGAATGGGATTTGCTGCTGTGCAGAGAAAAGTGCAAAAACAACAGTTGATGGACAGAACAATGTCATACATTCACCCCAGTACAGAGATCTGGGCCTAAATCCATTGTTTTTTTGCTCGCCATGCCGTTCCAGTTTGAACCCAGCCATATGCAAATCATTCCTGACCCCGTGCCTCCTGGCTGAAGAGGGGTGAAACCCCGAAACCGGTACTAGGATGCTTGATTCCGGTCCAGGGAAGACATGGCTTGGCAGTTCGGGCTGGACTATTCCCATGAAGCACAGGGTCAAGACTGATTTGCATATGGCCATGTCTGAACTGGGGTGGCGTGGTGAGCAAAAAAACGATGGATTAAACCCAGATCTGTGACTGGGGGTGAATATTTTGCCAATGTGCAACATTCCGTTCATCATCTTGTGAGTTGTGCAGATGAAAGTAGCACAATCTGCTGCGAAGTCAGACTGACCAGCAATGCATCTTGGGTGGATAGATGTGCAAGTTGGTCCTGGTCTTCCCTCGGTTCTCAGAGCAGGTTTTAGCCAAAGATTTTCTAAATTCTAAGGTTTGGGTTTTGGCTATCTGGGCACCGTTACTAGCACCACCAAGGGTCCAGGACTGGAATAGTACCACTTGGGGATGGGTTAGGACTCACTCAGGCTGGGTCCAGTTGGAGGTTCAAGATGTTTGGAGCCTTTTCTGTCCCTGTGGCTCTGATCGGGATGCCAGCCATCTAGCCATTGGAGTCCCCTGGTATCCTGGCTTTCAAGCAGTGAAATAGAGTTCAAGCAGCAGGACAGGTCTTTGAAAGTTAAAGGCAGTCTCCAGTCAGCAAAGCAGTGTTTCCAGGTCCTGCAAAGCAGTCTTATGGAATACACAGCAGGCAACAGCAGCAGGCAGTCCTCTATTATGCAGGTCTAGAAAGTGAACTGAAGAGTGGGTTGATGGTCCTATTTTTGTACCTGGTGCCTTCTTTGAAGTAGGGCAAGTCTCTAGAGAATTACATTTGAAGTGCTTGTAGTTTCCAACTTCCCCTGCCCTAGCCCCTGGCTGTCTGCATGAACAATGCAGGGTTGACAATTTATTTGTGTGAAGGCAGAACACAGCCTAGTCAGTTGCAAGTGTGGCTGCACCCATCCCGATTACCCCATCCTGCCAGTTGATGGTGATGGCCCATCAAGGCACACCTAATCCCTCTGTTGTTTGACTACCTGTGAGAAATAAACAAAGTCCATCGGCCAACTACACCCAATCATGTGAGTCAGGAACAAGCTACAGGCACCAAATAGTTAGGGCAGGAAAATGCCAATTTTTTAATAGTTGCATTTTCAAAATTGCAACCTTAAATTCAAATCTACTATTAAAGAGGATTTCTAATTGCAATTGTTTACCTGTTCCCAGTCTAAAGTTAGCACTTATAAAATGTAATACAGCAATCCAATGGTATCCTGTAGGAGAGGTAGGCCTCAGAGTAGTGAAAAATGTTTTTAGGAGTTTTTCACTACCAGGACATGTAAAAGGTAAAACTGTATGTCCTACCTTTTAATAGCAATGCACTCTGCTCTATGGGCTATCTAGGATCTACCTTAGGGATGACTTATATCCAATAAAAGGGGAGATTAAGACTTGAGAAGGGGGTTATTTTGCCAAGTTTAATTGGCTGTTTAATACTACATGCAGACTGCAATGGCAGGACTGGGATATGGTGTAAGGGGTTACTTAAGTGTGTTACACAACAAGTGCTGCAAGCTCATAGTAGTATTTAACTTATAGAACATAGGTACATGGTATATCACTTTACTAGGGACAAATAAGAAAATTAAATATGCCAATTAGGTGTAAGCCAATGTTATCCTGTTTCAGGAAATCAGCAGTCAGCACAAGCACTGGTTATCAGTGGTAGAGTGCACATAGTCCTAAGGTCAACAAAGATAAAATCAGCAAAATAGGAGGGGTGAAGGCAAAAGGTTTGGGGGTGACCCTGCAGGGAGGGCCAAGTCCAACAAGCATGCTACAACACTGCTCATGTTGTCCTGTTTTATATATGGTTTGCATTTTGCTGGCACACGGCAATAACAGGTGTTAGAGAATACATTAAAAGGTGATGACTGATCATAGTGTGTGGTAGAGCTCACAAATGGGTATAGGTCAGGCATGGTGGTATCCCTTTGGAATGCTGCAGTGCCTGATTGTAGGGTTTACCCGGTGCTACAAAACCTAGTGAGTTTCTATGCGCTTATCCTGCTGCTGAAAGAAATTTTAAACAGTAAGCACAGCTTTTGCATGTATTCCTGAATTTGGATCTCAGAAACTTAAAATGGCCATTAAAAAAGGATGGACATACAAGTTGGTATCTGTAGAAAAAAGCCTCTTGCTGTTTGATCACCCTTGGATTTATGCTGCTGTTGTTTTGACTCTTTGCACTGGGACCCTGCTAACCAGGTCCTAGTGAATGTGCTGTCACTCCTAACATATGTTTAAATTATCTATACTCATAATTGGCATATTTAAACTGTCTAGAAGTCCCTAGTATATGGTGCAAAGTGTACCCAGGGCCTGTAAGTTAAGTATCACTAGTGGACTGTAGTACACATTGTGCCACCACTAAAGTGACAGTGCAAAAACATAACTGTAGGCCTACCACTGTAGCCTGTTTGCGTCATTTTAAAAACTGCATTTTATACCAGTCAAAATAACCCCTTTTGACAGGCCTAATACCTTCCTTTAAAATATGATTAGGTCACCTATAAGTAGGCCCTACATGCCCATGAGAGATGGTGCAAGGTATGTAAAAGTAGGACATGTAAAGGTTTAATGTTAAACATGCCCGTATAGTGATATGGCCCAAAAAGCGATTTTCACTGTAGCAGGGTTACCTTTTCCATTGGAAAGCATTGTGATAAATTATTTAAATTTAATAATGTTATCTCAGACTGGGAACCGGCTACATAGTTCATTTTTGGATCAATTAAAATATTTATTACAGGCCCAACTTACTGGTAAAGTCAGATTTGCATTAAATATTTTTCAAAATGTACTTTTGAAAAGTCTCTTCTTACCTTCCTAAAGCCTTTAGAAGCTGATTTGGATGAGCTTTCAACTGTCACCCAGGAGCTGTAAATCCCATTTGACGAGGCTTGAACTTGCTCTTAGAGCTGAGACAAAGGCCTTGGGTGTAGAGATGCATTCTGTTCCTCTGATAGGATGACCTTCTCGGCAGTGCCCATCACCTTAACTAACTTCAAAGGGGTATACCCTGTCACGGACAGATGTAGCTAACACCTAGGCCTGACCACATATTTGCCCCTCTAGTCAGTTGGGCATGAATTCAGTAGAAGATAAGCTGCCTCCACAACCGGGTATGAGTGAGCACAAGGGAGGTGTTGCTAATTTCCAGGCCACATCTCTGGGGGGACTGAGAAACTCTGAACCGGGTAAGAAAGGTTCTGTCATGTTGGATTTAGGTAGAGACGGGTACTGTATGTTTGTTTGCAGTAGGGAACAGAAAAACTGGTGCAAAGATGGGTAGGTTACTCCAGCAATGTTTGCCCTATAGGTTAGGGAGGAGGCATGAGCCACCCCCACCCACAAGCTAGTGCCAGGCACAAATGTGACACCCCAGAGTACCTTCTTCAGAGTACTGCAAGACCTGTGGAAGACAAAAGATGAACTGTACCTACTGTTGAAACTTGTGAGGAGACCTGAAGGGCTGGACCTGCTCCCACTTGTACTAAGAACAATCAAGTGGACTTCATGTGTCAGTGAGCTGATCACCTGTTAAGGTATGATGACACAACCTGCTAAAAGCCCTTTCCTGATGAGTCCCGCTGACCAGTTCCAAGTAGACCTGCCCTGGACCTTGCTGGTGGCTTCTGTTGAAGGGAGGTTTGACCCTCAATGTTTTTCCTATGTTGCTGGGATGATTGGCTGTGTCAAAGTGTACTCCTCCTGGCTTTCTTTGCTCCAAAGATCGCCTGAGTCAATCTGTTGAAGGTGTGTTCCCATTGGATGAAAGATACAGGTTGCTCCTGCATGAAGTTTTTCCTAAGCAACAAATTTCTTTCAGCGGAACATCATTGAGAAGTCTACCGAGCCTTGTGGAGCCCTTTTCAGCTACAGCTTTCAGCCTTGCCCCAATGGATCAATCTGAGCTCCAAAAAATTTCTAAGTCTGAAGGTAGAAATTTTAGCCATTTGACAGCACTGAACGTATCCAGCCGTTTAGGGACCTGCTTTGGGTGAGAATTTTTTATTTCGTACGCTTGTAGCTTTCCTGTCAAAAGTCAACGACTTCCCCAGGATCTCATCCGATGGCTAATTAGCCTCATGGAGCCCATCTAGGCAACAATCCGAAGCCTTGCCTTGCTGTGGATTTTTGACTTCCAATTTAGAGATAAAGCTGGAAAGTGAAATTTCTCACTGGAATGAACCTGGTTTCTGGATCTGGCCTGCGCTCCATCAAGGTTAGCCTTAAACCTCACCTAGATACCACTCAAACGCAATCAGATGGCTACTATTGGGGCCTAATGCTTTTGGGCACTATTTTTATTTAAAACTTTTAAAAATCATATCTCCATTCTTATTGGATTTTTGTCATTCTGGTGTCATTTTGTGCATTGAATTATTCTCTATTTTCCTAAATTAGAGTGGGATTTTTCCTGTTCTGTGCTTTTACATTTTTAATTGATTAGTTAATTCTAAATTTTCTTAAGTTGAGCCTGTCTGTTCTGTGTGACATCTACGAGCTGAGCTCAGGTTTCAATTACTGAAACCTTTACTGGCCTTAACAAGAACAGTGACCTAATTTTAAATCTTACTTAAGCCTTTGCGTTGCCTTGTGTCCCTTTGCATGATGCAAGTACAACTTAAAGCTTAGTTAATCTGAGCCCAGGTGTCCCACATGTAGAGTTGTAGATCTGGGCCCGATGCTACTGAAACAATGGACATGGACACCGTGAGTATGCTTCGTTAACTGGCCATGTGCATTTTGGCCCTTTTAATGACAGGCCCATGTCACTCATGAGGCCTGTGCTGGATGGGTGTGGGGTGTGAGTGTGGCGAGCCCTCGAGGGAGTGACTGGTAAACCAAGTGCCTTCTGAGACACTGGAACATGTCCAGCAGGATGCTACATTCCCCCCAAGCTTTATTCAAACCACATCAAGTCCAACTTATGGAAACACAACTATTCACACAAGACACCATTTAGTCTCTCAGCCTCGAGAGGCAGTCCACAGTACAAAGGTGGACAAGTGCAACTAGGAGCGCCCCAGCATCTCAGCACATGTCGTCCATAATTTAACCAGCTGCTACTGGGCATGAATGATGTGTCAATGGAGTCTGAATTCTTTGGCAGCCTGTCCGTCAGATAAATGTCCACTTACACATGTTGGATGGACCTGTGTGCTCTTGCGGTGATGCTGTTGGTGTCAGACAACTCAAACATGGTGCATCAGAAGCATCGGTGGAGTCCTGCTACAAAGTCTTCTCTTGGGGGCACCTGGGCACTATGATGACCAATCTGCCAGGACTGGGATGGCGTCGATGATACTTAGGACATTATCCTTCGAAGCCTTGGTACCTCCTGGTGCCAAGTCAGTGGAGCCACTTTCGGACCATCTCTCGTACCAGGATCTCTCTGTGCAGGAATGTCCGCATGGACTGTGCAGGGTGGCTTGTGGGCCGCCGCAGGATCACTGACAGGATCCGTTGATGTTGTTTGTGTAACCACCAGGGTAGGTGAAACAATAGTTGGTGTGCTTGCCAACAGGATACGGGGTGGATGGGCTGGATACCTGGTCTCTCACTTCAATAGGGGTGCCTCACTCTCTTGGTGCTTTGCAGGTGCAAGGCTCCACCCTGGTGATGATTTGCTCCTTGCCTGGATTAGGTGATGCACATGGCAATGATGTTGTGGTTGCCATTAGACTCGGATGATAGGCGGTGGTGATTCGCCTGGAGTATCTTTGCTGGTGCCGTTCTTCTCCCGTGGCATCTATGGTCGTGGGCAGGGATGCCATCCGACTCAAACTGCTGACACTCAGGAACTGACGGTCACACTGGGAAGCGTAAGGGGAGAGACGCGATTTGCGCTTGCTGGCAGCTTACATGTGGTTCTCCCACTGAGCTGTCGGTGGCTGTTTTGTGTCTGTAAGTGCACTCTTGTCTTGCAGTGGTACGAGTTCTCCCTCCTGCACCGGGCCACGCTAGGCCTTTACTCCCTTCTCCTCTATGGGGGAATGTTGGTGGTACATGGCATTGTGCTGCGTCTTTTGCGGGCACCAGGCGGGCAACCAGGCTCGCACTTTAATATTGTGTCTTGGAGGGTGCTCTTGGCCTGCTCCCTTTATGCTTGTGCCTTCTCTCTGGCGGTGGTGACCTGCCATGATGCTCATCATGTGACATCTGATCTGTGCCCCTCTGGGCTAAGGTGGTGCAGAGTCAGGCTCCGTGAGGATCAGCTGTCCTGTTAGGCTGTGCATCTCTCTTGCTCCTTTGCCTGTGTGGAGTTAGTTTCCATAGTATTTCCTGAGTGTGCGCTGCTTCATACAGTGTCTTTTCTTGCAGCTCAGGCACTTGGCAGCTTCTCTATGCCTCACTGGGGACTTGTCCAACCCCGACACACTGGTGGCATTTTCAGGCTGTTCTCCGGGTGCTGGGCTCCTTCATGCATAGCTAGTGGCATCTACAGGTGGTTCAATGCAACGCCTTCCTTGGAGCTGCCTTCTCTCTTGGAGTGCGGGCTAGCGACCAAACAATCACTCATGCACTGGCCTCAGCAGCAATGCTGAAGCTGCGGGCCATGCTTTGTGGGCTACAGACTCTGTGTGTTTCCTGTTTAGAGTTAGTTTGTGGGGAAACTATGCAAACTCTATGCTGATGCCAGTCGCCAGGGAGGCATGTCCTCTTAAAAGTCTTAGTCCTGACAGGGCTGGAGTGCGGTGGTGAGAGCACCCGCTAGGTTCAGGTGTGAGGTGAGTGCTGTCTTTGTGTTGCGGTGCTCCTCTTGCCCATAATGGGCCTTGGCTACATTTGACATACAAGGGTGACGCTGCCGCGGCTGCAAGGGGACCATGGAGATGCCTGTGCAGGAGTTTTCAAATACAGATATGCCCTCCATCCCTGGCTCCTCACCTCTTAACGTGGGGCAGGCTCAGTCTCTTTGTAGACTTCTATCCAGTTGGGCTTGACTCTCAGTGGTGCTGCCAAATGAAGGATGGGCCGCTTGTACTGCAGGCCTTCTTCAAATATCCTGAGATGCCACCTGGTCATCTTGTACTCGTGGTGGCAACGGGGGGGGGGACAGGGTGGCACACTGCCTCTCAGGGCCCATCCTGACTTTGTGGTTTGCTGCCCCATGCTGAATTGGTGGCGTGTGAGCACCTTGAGCATTGAGAGCCTACGGTACTGGCTGTAGCATGGTGCCTGCTTCACCAGCTCTGGTCGGTATGCCGGCACACAGCAGGTGGAAAATTACAAAGACCTCAGCAGACCAGCACCATCGTCCCACCTCATTGGGTGGCTATATGCTTGTCTTGTCCGGCCACTGACACTGCTGTGCACTCTTGGCCCATTTCTTGTATGGGGGTTGTGGTGCCAGACACTGCCAACTTCTGGTTAGTTCGTGCTCTTCTGGGGGGCTGGGACAGCCTTGCTAATGCTGCTGATAGGCTGCTTCTACAGACCTGTCTTGCTCTTCTGACTCCTTGCATACATGTGGAGTTTGCACCATTGATTACCAGCAGGGGCAGCAGGAAGTCTCTCTTGAAATTGCTAGCCCCATGAGGGTTGTTCCAGAAGGCCACTATCGCTGGGTGCGGTGTTGCACTGTGAACGCCAGGTGGCCTGCAGCCACCACTTCGGTCAGGCCTCTGCCGTTTGCTGACGCCACTGGCTTCGTGGCTCAGCAGGGCATGGGGCATGAAGGTGCTGGAGAGGCAGGGAGACACAGCTCTGGTATGGTAAGGCAGCTCCTGTGATGTACTTTTTCCTTTTTTTTGTTTTTTTTGCCCTGCTACCATGGACTCTCCTCCATACTAGGTGGCTTTTGCGGCAGTTCTACCGGGTCGCGGCAGCCTTTCCTCTGACTGCAGGCCTCTACAGTCATGGGAGATGCCACGTCCAGGTGCAGGATTTTGATTCATTAGACAGGACGCCTCCCACCAGGCTCCTTTTCCACCGGACAGATCTTCCTCACTGGTGCAGGCTAGTTCCCATTGTGGCCCCCTGGCACAGGCGCTCCTCTTACTGGAACACGCGCAACTGGCGGGACAGCGCACTACCTCCTGAGCCGGTATGGAGGCATATTAGGTGGCACCATCTGGGCATAGTTCACCTCTCCACAGGCTGGCAGTATCCATGCTCCTCAGGCATGGCTGACAACCTGCTGTTTCTCACTGCTGCATCGCTGGTGGCCCACTCTCACCCTGCAGGCCGTGTCTAGCTTGATGTCGGTCGGGGCACCTACTGCAGGTGCTGCCTATACTTCCTAGCCCTGGACACTGCATACAGCAGGGCACAGTGAAGTGGTGCGTTTTGAGTAGCGCATAGAGGAGGTGCGGAAGTGTCCCTCTTCCATGCGGGGCACTGTCTCTGACTCCTGGGAGCAGGTACCTGCTTCAGGACACCTCTCTTGGGGTCGCACCACCTCCAGGGCATGCACAATGCCCAGCAGACAGGTGTCGATAGGGCTGGGCTGTCTTTTGTGTCCCACCTCATGGCTGGTCAATATGGCGGCTGCAGTGTTAAGTTCTGGGCCCTAGGCCCACATACTGTAGGAAGGACAACACAAACACTTGTGTATAGTACTAGAAGCTGGCCACGAGCACGTGCACTCAGGCTCTTTTATTTGCAGGGGTCACCTGACTGGTGACGCCCGTGTTGGATGGGTGAGGGTGTGTGTGTGTGGGCCAGCCCTCGAGGGAGTGGCCTGCAGAAACACTAGACTGTGTCCAGCAGGACACAACATTCCTCCCAAATTTTATTAAAACGAAAAACAACAAACAAGAGTCCAACCTATGGGAAGGAATGAGAAGACAACTAAAAATAACTGAAGTCTCACAGTTCAGAGATGTAGCTTGCAGGTGCAACTGGGAGCTCACGGACATCTTGGCACATGTCCATACTTTAACCAGGCATATCTGGACATGAACACGGTGCTGATGAAGTCCAGACCTTCCAGCTTAGCGTCAGTTAAGTGATAGTCCACCTATAAGATGTTCGTCGGTCCAGCATACTCTTGCTGTGAGGCAATTAGTGTCTTATTGTTTAAAATAGGTGCATCAGGAGCGTAGGTGGAGTCCATTGTAAAACACCTGACGACGATGTCGCTTGATCCCTTGACGACAGTCTTGGCATTCTGTGACCTGTTGAAGTCTCGGTTGTATGGCCTGGCTACTTCCTGGAATCCATTGGTGTGGTAAAGTAAAGTCCATCTCTCACGCTGGGGGAGGCCCCTTGGGTGAGTCGCCATGGGACTGCATATGGGCTCTGACTTTGGAGCCACCACCTAGTCACTCGTGCTAACTTCAGGGGTGGATGTGTCAGAACATGCTCTCACTACCATGATCAGGACATGTGCCAGTTAAAACAGATGGTCAAGGTATCTTCAGATCGTCGCTCTGTATGGCAATGGTGCAAGACTCCAGTTGTGGTACTTGATGCTCCAGGGATGGTAGTGATGCACATGGCAGATGATGGAGTGGCTGCCATGAGACAACTTGTACAACAGGTGGTGATGACTGGCAGTGATTAGGGGTGACTGGCAAACCTTTTGCAGTGATGATACTCGTCGTACACTTGGTGCAGCTCTTCCTATTTGGCATGTGTGTAAACAAACAGGGATGCCCTTTCCTTTAAGCAGCCGGCGATAAGTGGCTAGATGGTCAATGTGAAGAATGACGTCACCGCACCTCAGTGGCTGTCGTATCTTAGAAGGTGCATTCAGGTGATGGTACGAGTACTCGTTCTGGTCCCCTTTTGTTGACTTCTACTGCGCACCTGTTGTCATTTGCTTTCCTGGAATAGGACTGTCACCGTTCCATATCGCTCCACTCCTTATCTTCTCTGCAATGTGGCGAAAGGTCACACAATGCAGGTGGCTTCTACACCTGCTCTGAAATGTGGCAAAAGGCCACGCACCGCATGTTCCGTCTGTACATGCTCTGAAAAGTGGCGAAAAGGCCACGCAATGCAGGTTGCTTCTACACCTGCTCTTAAATGTGGCAAAAGGACATGCAATGGATGTTCCGTCTGTACATGCTCTGAAATGTGGCGAAAGGGCCACGCAATATCACAGGGACCTCTTGCTCAATCCGTTGTGTTCTTTGGATTTCGCACCTTCTCCTATCACGGACCACTCACTGGTACGGTCCTGTCAAATAGGACTGGCCGTCTTCTCAGCTGCGTCAGCCATTTCCGGGACAGCAGTGAAGGTAGGTATACTTGATGGATCCGTTCTGTAGGGCCTTCCATACCCTTCTTCTCCTCGACAGAGTATTCTGGCTGTAACTTAGGATCGCTGTGGGAGGTAAGTGTCTCCCTTCTCTTTTGAAGTTGTGGCAGCCTGCCACTAGGAGTGTGGGGATCTCCTCATGCCCGTAACAGATCGATGCACACCACAGTCTCAAGGCAGTATTGGTAGCACTCTCAGAATGGTCTTTGGCCCACTACGGGACGACGCTAGTGCAGTGAATGTGTGTACATGATTTCTTTCCTTCCTGCGTTCAGGCCACATAGGGCCCCTCTCTCCTCTGGGATCTCCTTGGTTCTTCACTTCTTTGATGGCGGGTAAACTCCCTTCCGTCTCCTCTTTGCTTTGCCTCTGCTCTGGCAGCAGTGGAGCTAGTAGCTAGTTCTCATGTGTGCTCTATGTTGGCTCGCTGTATGCCTGCTTTTCTTGCTGTGGTGGCCACTTGCCACAAAGGGTGTACATACTTTTCTCTCTCTTTTCTGAGAACATCAGCCAGGTTCTCTTTACTGCGATAGAACCATTCACCACAAGGTGGCGTGCAATGCTCGCTTTCCTCATCCGAGCATGTCACTGTTGTGTGGCTTCTTCTCTCAGGCCACTACACTTTCAGCTTACCAGGGTAAATAAGTCTCTGGCTGCAGGCATTGGCAGTGGTGCTTGTTGTACAGTCTCTTTTCCTCTCGAACTTCTCTGCTTAGGTATCCAGTCTTTCTGCTATTCAATCTGGCAGGCAGATTACAGGGCGTGTTTGTGCCATAGTACTCACTCACAGATCCTATGCTGGGGGTAGTGTATGTGAATGCAGAAACGCTCCCTTCATGTACTCTTTGTGCATCTGTTTTACCTTTGCTTTACGTGAGGATTGTTGCATTCTTAGACTTTACTTTCGGGCTGCTCTTGGCATCACTGCGCTCGTCAGCTCTCTAGGCTGGGGGCAGTGTTTTGGCTTCTCGTAGGGATCAGCCTTCTTGTGCTGTACTCAGAAATAACAGACCTCGTTCCTTGCTGATTTCCTGCATCCGATGGGGCAGTTCGTGTTTATAGATTCGCATCTGCGCTGTCATATCAGCAGTCAGGCTTATCAGGGGGGCTTCTCTGTAAAGATTCAGTCTCTTCCCCTCTACAACCATTAGGAAGGCCCAGGGAGGGAGTGTTGCTCTTTTGACTAGTACTTTGCTGTTGCTGCTTCAGCGTCACGTGCAGTCTGCTCTGCAAACAAGACTTGCTATTGTTGTAAACCACTGTTCCAGTGCAGCAGTGGCACTAGTCGGTCACCAGAGGGCGTGTGAGGCTCCCAGCACCTATGCTCGCTGTTCCTAAGAGCCTCTGCCTCAAGTGAGGTGGTATCAGGAATGGAACCGTATTGGTGGGGCTGGCATCCTCTCATTCCACATTGTCTTCCCCAGTGCAGTGCCTCCTCTGCAGCACTTCACTTCACTTTTTTTTCTTCCACTTCGTAAAAACAAACTTGGGCTTGCCTCTCCCTCTGCAGCATCTGTGTGCCCCAGCTGTCTGTCCTGGTCAAGTACTGTATTTTTTCTTTTTCCTCTTTAGCGGGTGTGGTACCGCTGAAAGGCCAATAGGTGGCGGTGCAGGGCATATTATTGCTGTTCGCGACCGTTTTCTCTTTCCGTGGAACCTTGATGAATTCGCTGTTGCTGCACTTCATTCTGCCCACACGGGCGTCGTTGGGGCAGGCAGAAGGGAATGCTGTCCATTGGTGGTCGCTTTGTTCGCCATAAGTTGGCTGGGTATGCTCAGATGTGAGTCCCTTGCTCACTTTGCCACTGGATTCAAGCAAGCCTGGCTGAAGACGGCTGAAATGCCAGAAACCGGTCCTAGGAAGCTTGTTTCCGGTCCAGGGAAGACATGGCTTGGCAGTTCGGGCTGGACTGTTCCCATGAGGCACAGGGTCAGACTGATTTGCATATGGCCATGTCTGAACTGGGGTGGCAGAGTGGGCTAAAGAACGGTGGTGGATTAAACCCAGATCATCTGACTGGGGGTGAGTGCTTGCAATGTTCAACACTCCGTCCATCATTTCCTTTGGTTTTCGCTTTGTTCGCCATAAGTTGGCAGGGTATGCTCAGACGTGAGTCCCTTGCTCACTTTGCCACTGGATTCAAGCAAGCCTGGCTGAAGACGGCTGAAATGCCAGAAACCGGTCCTAGGAAGCTTGTTTCCGGTCCAGGGAAGACATGGCTTGGCAGTTCGGGCTGGACTGTTCCCATGAGGCACAGGGTCAGACTGATTTGCATATGGCCATGTCTGAACTGGGGTGGCAGAGTGGGCTAAAGAACGGTGGTGGATTAAACCCAGATCAGTTGACTGGGGGTGAGTGCTTGCAATGTTCAACACTCCGTCCATCATTCCCTTTGGTTTTCGTCCATTGGTGGTCCCTGCACAGCCGTGCCAGTAAGTTTATTATTATTTTTTTTCAGGCCAGGCACACCAGGCCTTACATTGACTGCATGTGTCTACATATGTCTATATGGGGGTTGCACCACCCTGACGTGATATGACGGGCTTCTTTCTGGCCACACCACTTCCGCCTGCATGCACGGCCAGCATGCCGCTCTCTTCCCCCACAGAGCATTTGAACCTCCTTGTGCCGGCTAGCCTCTTCTCTCGCCCTTCTCTTCCCCCTTCCAGGGACACGACAGCCAGCAACAGGTTCCCTTTTCTAGATGCGCTCACCTGCAGGTTGGGCACCATCTCCTTCAATCGCACCACGGTCGCACGCAGCAGGGACATTGGCGTCTCTCTTCTCCTCCGCGTGGTATCCACAGGCACGACGGGCAGCCGCGGTAGACTGCGAACATCTACGCTGATCGCGCCCCTCCCTGGGGAAACGCTCTTGCTTGGGCCACACTCTGGGTTTAGCCACACATCTTGGGGAGGGCGCCACTTCCTCCTTGCACTCCGTGGCAGGCAGTGAAGGCGATGGGCACCTCAGTAGGCAGAGGGGGGGGGGGGAGTCATACCTCTTGCACCGCTGTGAATGGTGCATTGTCCTTTCCGGCCGGCATTGGAGAGCCAGTAGGCGCAGCATCGTCGCCCTCTGCAGTGACACTGGTGCAACAGGGGTGTTTCCTCTCACTGCACTGCCCTTAACCCACGGGCTCACCTCACGCCCAACGGGTTTTGCAGGCAGCTTACTTGCGGGTTGGGCTCCCGCTCATCTTCTTCACCCCGGGGCTCTGCACATGCCCTGTGGGTCTTCCGGTGATTTTCTCATCATCTGCAGAGGATGCCCTTGACACGGGCAGCACACATTCCCCTTTCAAACCGCCTTGACAACGGTGGCTGCACACACGGGCAGGTCCCGCTCGTCGCCAATGTTAAGTTCTGGGCCCTAGGCCCACATACTGTAGGAAGGACGGCATAGACACTGTGTATAGTACTAGAAACTGGCCACGAGCACTCGGGCTCTTTAATTTGCGGGGTCACCTGACTGGTGACGCCCGTGTAGGATGGGTCGGGGGGTGCGTGTGTGGGCCAGCCCTCGAGGGAGTGGCTGGCAGAAACGCAAGACAGTGTCCAGCAGGACACAACAGCAGCAGGGACCTGAGCATGCAAGCTCACCTCTGGGAGGCCTAAATCTGGCCTGTCTCAGTTACTGTTGCGCAGCATGTGCGGGCGTACCGTAGACATGAGCAACTCTTGCGGGTCAGACCCGCTCGTCGGGGCCTACAAGCTACTGAAATGATGGACACGGGCACTGTGCGTATGCTTCGTTATCTGGCCATGCGCACAGGCAGTTGGGCCCTTTTATCAACAGATCCACGTCGCTCATGACACCTGTGTTGGATTGGTGAGGGGTGTGAGTGTGGCCAGCCCTCGAGGGAGTGGCTAGTAAAACAAGTGCCTGCTGAGACACTAGAACGTATCCAGCAGGACACTACACCACAGTGCATCTGTGCTGGTAGCAGGAGAGGAGTCAATTGTAGAACAAATGTGCAAATTGCGGGATGGCTGGCCACTCTTCCCTACTAATACTCAATCGTGCTTCTGTCTATGGGCTGTACAATTACCCAGTTTTGTCTCTAATCACGGATACAAATATTTTTTAATGCCAGTAGCTTATGCCTGCACAGGAATGTGTATCTTTTCACTAGCAAGCGTTCTGCTGCACCTGCGGCACGGGAGACTGGAAAATAAAGCCATGTCCTAGCAATCCAATGTTACAGTTGTAAGGAAGAAAAATCTATTAAGACCTTGTTTAATGAAGCAGAAATTAGAACAGCTATTGAACGAGCCCTGTTGTATTATAAAAGGGTTGCGAACAAGGTTATTAGTAATGTGATCAAATTCATATAATTTGTAGAAATTAAATTAGTACTAGAGTTATTCATAGCTTGAGCCGCCTGGTTTTAACTTTTCCCAACTATTATAAAATATTCCACATTGTGACTAATGATCTTTTTTTTACCAGCACCGGCACTTGTGACATCTACCACACGGTGGCGCTGTTTCTGTAATTTGGATATGACCAGAACAACAGTTGTTTATTAATTCAATGTTCATTAAAAGCAACTAATTCCCCATTCTTATAGCTTTCGGGGCTTCGAAAAATCCGAATTATCACACTTGTAGGAGTGTGATAGTTAGTAGTTGTGTAGATACTGTATAGTTGTGTAGGTACTGCCATTGGCCACGCTGTCAGTGACAATCGGTGGTGCAGGCTGCGGTGGCCTCCTGACAAGGACGCTGGTACTAATGTTTTAACAAATTAAGCACTGCGCTGACAATATTCCCTCAGCTCAGTGAATTCACCTTTCCACTAGAAGTAGCCTTGTAAAGGTATTTTTTCCAGTCATCATCACTTTGGCAAGGCGCTGGCCCCTGCCACACATAAGTGCTGCAACATTCATCGGTACACATTTGTTGCTGGTCTGTCATGATGATATACAAAAAAATACAAAAAAAATAAAAGAGACAGGAAACAGGGACGAGGGAGAAAAGGAAAGAAAGGAGTGAACACAGAAATAGGGACAGGTGAGACAGGAAAAGTGAGGAAGTAAACGATTTCAGAACGAGACTGCCAGCACTGTGACTAAAAAGCCAATGTGCATTTATGTCACGCTCCTTCCCAAAGTGCATGATAAGGTGCGCGGACTGTTATGAGAAGGCACTTGTGAAGGTTTTCTTTGCGGGTAAATCTACTACTTGTGAACTAAAACAGAGTAAACTGTAACAATGATTTCAATGTGCCAAAATAAGGGGGTATATTCACAAGGAGCTATCGCCGAATTAACAGCACTCTATCGCAGCCAAAGTCGAGATAAACAGCCCACAGCACCAGTTTACCCGCGATAGCAGCTGCAAAAAACATCGCCACAGAGGATTCCCGCAACTATCGCTAATGAGATGCAGAGTGGGCGTTCCCGTGCCAAAAGCCGCGACCACACCACTCCTCAACATTCTCAACGACCAGACAGATCGGCAATAAAAACACAAAACAGGCGATAAGGCGCGTTAGCACCAGGAAATCTACACCTGCTCTGACCTGGTGTTAAGTCGGACGGCAGCCAGCACCACAAAAGCTAGAGCAGCCCAGGGCTACATCGGAAGTGCAACAGATGTCAAGGAGCCACTCATCATGAGGCCCGGACACCCAAGAGGGCCACAACACCCACCGACAGGACCCCAGGACCCCACCCCACACCCGGAACACCCCCCCGGACAACCACAGAGGCAGCGCAGACAAAGACAGCGGACCCCCAGGAAACGCACAAGCCTCACAGACACAACATCTGATAATGTCACCGTCCACCACAGGCTGAAAGGGACAACCATCCTACGCATCCTGACCATCATCGCCTAACAGGCCTACGGTATTAAAATAGCGGACAACCAACATCCCACCCCACACCAAGCTGCTGGATTGGCTGCACCTGTTGGTCCCTGGCACCCCCAGACAACACACGCCAGAGTCAGAGGCGTCTCACAGCCAGCCACATCTAAGGCCCCCACACCTGTCCTGGACATCACCATCACCCTGGTACCCCAGTCCCCATATGTCCAACACAATGCGCAGGATCCGCTGGAGATCAAGCAAGGGCCATACGCCATAGTAGGATGCATGCATGTGTTGGGGGCAATCCACAGCACACATGCCACACCTGTGCCCCCTGGTGACATAGCACACAATCACCACAACAAGAAGCACACGTCTCACATCAATGTTCAGGCAACAACAGAACACCGTGGAACCTCCAACAATGTTGCCTCCAAATACCCAGCCACTGTGCACAATTCCTTCACTCTCCGACAGTCCATCAGCAACCAGCCTACCCAGGATGGCAACAATGGAAATGCACAACCCCATGGCAAGTTTCAAATTGACACCCTACTCACCTCAACTCCACAACCATGCAACTCACAACTCTGGCAATGCGCAAGTCACAAAATCACTACCAACATGCACAACAACCTGCCCACCCACCAGACACAACTCACAATGGTTACCTGGCCAAGCCGTGAACATGAGCCATCAACGGCATGGCACCTCAGCCACAAAACAGCCGAATGTGGGGAGAGGTGGCAACCAGGCATGTGTGAAGGATGCAGTAGAACCATGATAAGGAAAGTACACAATGCCAAGAGGGGCAGAGATGTGCTGGATAGACTGCAGTATGCAGAACACACCCATATCCATGGCGACACACATCTCTGGTGTATGGAGTCTAGTGGACGGTGGACGCAACCATTTCACTCCAGCCAGTGGGGGAGCTTGCGGAAATGTTGCCTGTTACGCCCCTCCCAAGCATGACCGGAGTGGGATGGCCTGTCATACGCCACGCCAGCGTAGGGGTGTGAATAAAAAGCACGTAGCCCTGGGCGTGGTCCTCTTTCGGAATTCAGAACGTCTCTGCCGAGACGGCGCCTCTCACCCTGCCATGAAGCCGAGGCCGTCCCTGTGAGCGGAGTTGCCTGTGAAACCGTGCACCTGCCGGACCCCGGCACGCTTGACACCGAACCCGTTAGGGCCGTTGGTTCGCAGCCAGGCCACACTGATCACCTGCCGACACCGGCGTGTGTCAAGGAGGGCCCACCAAGTGCTGGTGTAAGCTCCAAGCCCGAGGGCCGTGACCTTGGCAGCCTCCTCAGTCCATCACGGCCTCCACGACACAGGCCCGCTTGAGTCTTTTCTCGTTGACGTACTCTACTGCCGCCTTCGGGCTACTCTTTGGCCCAGTTGGTCACATGTGCGAAAATGTGTCCAGATTCATGAATGGCAGTGACCCCAATTCTGGGCCAGTGGCCACAGCACCAGACCCAACACTATCAGTGAGGCATCGTTCCATATGGGCTATTTGCGACACATGGTGCCACTAACCCTGTTCAATGCCAGCCTGTGACACGTGGTGCCACTAATCCTGTTCAACGCTAGCCTGTGACATGTGGATGAGGGACCAGGACTACCCTGCGGACAAGTAGATCCCACATCCGGCACCTAGGCACAAAGCTCGAATGGCACAGTCCACACCAGTGGTCGCACGGAGAGGAGTAAGAGGAAGATGCGGCTCAGTCCGGACGAAACCCGGGTCACATACACAGAGGTGTCCCAACACGCAGTGCCACTGAACCTGAACTACGCAGGCCGGTGGGGCCATCCAACCTCTGCCAGCGACACTCGGTCAATGGACCGTGCTGACCACTGCCTCAGGCTTACACCACGGTCAGGTAGGTCACAGATTTGGAACTGAACATCGGTTATTCAGAAGGCATAATACATGTCATCGCACGCATGGAGAGGCGTAAGTGGATGACACATTGCAGTCTGGAAGGAACAAGATCATCGTTACGGAGGTGATCTAACACTACCGACAAATGCCCTTGTGTCACTAACTCTGTGCCTCGCCAGCCAACAACACATGGCTTTGGGCCACTGCCGACCGCTGCCTCCGGCCTACACAGTGGTCCAGTAGGTCACAGACTCTTAATTTTGCAGTGGCTGAGTTCATAGTAGCGTACAGGCATCATTGTTGACAGCATCCCCTCTCAGCCCCGGTGCCACTAACTCTGTCCCCGACAATCATGGACACTCTCTGGTCGAACTTTGGTGGCATCTGAGTCTGGCCTAGGGGGAAGTTTTCATCCTCATGTAGCTGATACCTAATTGGTGGTGGCAACGAGGCTGTCGCATTCTACTCCTCCATTTGCTGCTTCCGGATAAAATCAAACTTTTCGGCGTCATGCCCTGGAGGACACCTTCCACTGTCCTCCGATACCCTCCGCAACATACACCTAGGACATTGATGGTGACCCCCTCAGGTCGCATGGCCCATCTGACTGCACCGCAAGTCACCGTCCCGTGGCTGGGTGCCTCTGCCGGCCGATGTGAATCCGGGGTGACTAACTCTGTACTACTCAGGTCCGGGACCCTTCTTCTAAAAAATTGGATGGCCGCTGAAGCGTTGGCCTTGGTGTCATCAATGCCATTTCTATGTGGCCCTTTGCTGTACGCAGCCTCCGTGCCCAAGAGCATCCCAGCAGGGCTCACACACCAAATCGAGTGCTGACCGGCCCGGATGTGGCATCACCGCAGGAAGCACACGCCACCACCACAAGGACCACCTCCAACAGCCATCTGCCACAGTCGACACGGTGGTCCTGACAGACTTACGGAGTTGCTCAGACCTGTTGTGGATGCCATCATCGGTCTGATACCCTGCTCAGCACTCCAGGTGCCAGTGACTCAGTGCACCGCAAGCAATTGTCTGTTACTGATTGACATTTGTGCTGTGGAGATGTTGCGCAGCAATGTCACCTCATGCAGTGAGGAAGTGCTGGGACTATGATGAGGGAGATGTGTCAAGTGTGCGGACGGGAGATGGTACAGACAATGGGAGGGCAGGAGGCAACATCCCCAAGGCAGGAATGCAGACTGGAGGTGGTAGTCGAACCTCACACCCGGAACCATTACTGGGTATTGCGCTGTGGACTGCGCATGCAACTGTCACCTAAGGCAGTGTGGGAGACCTGGGACGTTTATGAGGAAGTTGATGCAGGTGTAACACACCCCACTGCATCTGCATCAGGGCTAACATGAAGGGACACAATTCTAGCATAACCGCTCATCTCTAGTGCCTCTACCTCAGTGCACTGCAACTCACAGAACCTACTGACTGAATATTGGGTGACCTCTGTACTTGCTCCGGCTCCCTCCATGTTGCTCAGCAGTTGACTCTGTTATGCATGTGTTTTCTGTTTCCGTTGCACTGGTGTTGTTGCCAGCACCAAGCATTCAGTGCGGACTGGCTTACACTCTCCCCACACACATCCAGCACAGGTGTCACTGTACATGTGGCCCTGCCAATAAAGGGGCCGGATGCATGTGCCCGTAGCCAGTTCAACATGATATTGGCGTGTGTCCCTGTGGTCTTGTTGTATGCATGAGGACCCTGCGACATTACATTGTGATGTGTACATCGGATGCAGACTTGTCACCGCAGGCAGCTGGTTGTAGCTTGGACATGTAGCTTTGTTGTCACCCACTCAATTCGTAAGGGGAGTGTCCAGGGCCATCGTACCCAGAGCCAACATGGGTGTGTGACTTCTATTTGAGCGCCCCTGCCTCTGTACTGTGAATGTGCATCTGCATGTGTCTCTATGGCAGTGTGGGTCTCCTTAGTAGGGTGTTGGTGGCCCCTGAAGGGTGATGGATACCCTGTGTCCTGATTTGCATTCCATGGGTTCGGCCCCCACCCACACCTGTTGGGCAACCTCATCTCTGCCGTGCAGGGACATGGCATTGGGGTGCGATGTGTGGGTGGGTGAAGTGTTGTGAGCCAGCTGTGCTTGCGGGTGCTTCCTGCTGTGTGGTCTGTTGCAGGCTGGGTGTTCTCCTCTGAGTAGCTTGGCTGTCCGGGTCCTGTTGGGGGTTGCGTGGGATATCCATGTGCAGTTGTAGGGTGTCGGTGTCAACGGTGTGGCGGTCCTCTCTGGCATCACTGATGTGTTGTATTCTGTGCTCTGCTGTATGTATTGTGTGCCCCTCTGCGATGTAAAGGGGAGGTGCGTATTGACTTTGTGTTGACATATATGTTGGCGCATTGTGCAGGTTTGCATGCAGACTGTATGGCAATGCACATTGTGACTGTTTGGGGGGTGCAGGATTCTTCTGCGGGACAGTGTACATTTGGTCTACATGACGGATGTGAGGTCGTACGCGTACATTTCCATTTCACAGTTTCCGGCTCCGTCAGATGTAGTAGACATGTTTCTGTGCATGTACGGAGCAAGTTGTGTCCTCTGTTCTGCAGTGTCGGCTATGCGTGTTGTTCCTCGTTGTTGTCAATGTGGGTGTGCTGTTCGTGCTATGTGTGTGTGCTGCAGTGTGCCAAGGGGATCTGGGCCATGGACCTGGGTGATTTTGGGTGTGCAGTGTGGTACACATTGTTGTGTATGTGTGCCATTGTGACCACTCCCCCTGTCCCCCCAGGCCCTGTTCATTGCACTCCATGTTGATGTTGCGACAGGTCCTCTCGAGCTGTGTCCGTACTACCTACTCCTTGCACCGTCTCCACACTGATGACTGTGGCCTGGGTTTCCTTCAGCTCCTCCGTTGGCGCTGGACTGCCACCTCCTGTCGCCGTTGCTGCCTTCCTGTTGGCAGCGGGTTTGTGCCTGATTTAGGTAGTCATGTAATGCCGGCGCCTATTGGCCTCCTCGGCACTCCGCCTGCAATCCAGGTGGTCTGCTTGTGGGTCAGTTGCTGGTTGTGTTCTGTCACCTCCAGGACGCTGGTTATGTTTTCCTGAGGTCTTCACCCCGTCTTCCTCTCCCTCTTCACCTTGGCCTTCCCCAGCCCAGTTGTTTTGGTGTCTTTTTTCTGTAGTTTTTATAGTGCATTGTACCGCAAGATGCGTGGGATTTGCAGGCCTGTGGCTGGGTTTTGCTACTTTCTGTACCGCGGTTGGCCTCATCGCATGTTTTTTTGCGTTCGCGTATCGCATTTATGCGGCGTGGCGTTGATTTTGACACGGACATTTGGCACGTTATCTGGTGACTATCGCATGCTACCGCCTTGTGGTGAATCCACGTTGTCACGGGGTTATTTTCCCAATATAGGCTGCAATATTGAAAGTTGCGTTACTCTAGCGGTAGTTATCACACGTTCTTGTGAATATACCCCAAGGTTTCTTGCAATATTTGTCCAGCACAGGACAACCTCTTTTTTGTGAAAATGGTAATGCTGTGACAAAAGAACGCATAAGTAAAGTAGGAGTTTCTACTATAAGACCCAGGATCATAACACTTTGCAAACTTGATGTAGCTTGTGACAGTTTCAATTGACCTTTGTAAAGCTCAGGGAATAAATGAAATTTCGCACTCCACTATTTGAGTGATTCTTCTCGAATTCCCCTGCATTTTAAGAGTTAATTTCATTCGTGCATACATTTTGTGCCATTAAGTTGAAAACATTTGTGCATTAACCAAACACTAAATGACAACTTTGTGCACAAGTAAACTGCTCATGTGACATTTTGAACATTGTGAGAAAGTGGATTATTAGTTGAGATGGATAGTGGTCCACCTCAAGTAATACAGTCACTATTCTTGTTAGGTCCAGTATAGATTTCAGCAATTTAACCCTCACCTCAATCCCCAGTATCTATAGCACAGAGACAGGCGTAATTGATGTAAATGTGTAAAGCATTTAGAAGTACTAAACAGTTAAAAGGTCAAAAACACAAAACAATGAAAATCTGACTCAAATGTATAACAGAGATTATTTAAATGAACATAATGACACCAAAATGACACAAATCCAGTATCAGGAATCACAGATATGAATTTTTAAAGTTTTAAATAGAAATAGCACCAAAAAGTACAAAGCTTCAACCACGGGTAACTTATCAAGGTGGACTGGATGAGTGTATGGTTTAAGCCCAACCGTGACGGGTCAGATATGCGGACGAAGGTGGTCTCAGTAAAATAAATATTCTGAGAAGGTTCTTTCTTCAGTGAGACAAGGCAGCAGGCTGGATCCGAAAGAGGGCACAGTAGGTGACAGGTTGACAAAGGAAGAGGTCTCGGTGAAGCTGTCGATGGAAGAGGGAAAAGCTTGCGCGGGAAAAATACAGAGTTTGTGCCCCAAAGCCATTGATATCAATTAGATATTGATCGATGTTGGTTCCAGTGAAGATTTCTACCTTCGGACTTAGGCTAATTTCTAAAAGTTTCATTTCTTGAGCAGAGCAAGGCTGCAGGCTGTGGTCGAAGATGGTTCAATGTCATAGGATGCTGGTCAGCGTTGGTGTGAGAAACCAGGGCTTTTGCAGTGTTTCCCCACTTTTGCACCCATTTTTACTACTAGATGCTGGTTTTCTAAGTCTGTGGCCTAGGCTCTGCTAACCAGATCCAGGGCTTGTGCTCTTATTAAAAGTACATGATAATTAGGTATAAATACAATTGGTACCGACAACCTACCTGTAAGTCCCTAGTATATGGTAGGGCATGTAGACTTAGAGGCCCAGCATATTTAATGCACATCAGTGTGCACTGCTGTGATTATATGGGCAGCTCTGCTTTGCAGGCTGCTTTTAAATGCAACTTGTATGCAATTTTGACTTTAGGATCAAAGGTAATTCCAAGGTCTTAAACAACCTAATTTTTACATATACGTCACCTCTAAGGCCTCCCCTAGGTGCCCAAGGGGTAGGGTGCCTTTAAACTAGAAGCAAGGTTATTATAAAAGATGTTTTATATATGCCCTAGTGAGGAAAAAAACGCCAATTTGGTTTTCCCCCATTGTAGCACATTGGCTTCATAGGCTAACATAGGAATATTTTAATAAAGTATAACTATTGATAGAAGTGAGCCGAGACAATACTTAAAAGTATTAGAATGATACTTAGAATAAATCCAACAACTCAGCAAGGTTAGATTTATTAGAGCTATCACAGAAAATAAGTTATAGAACTTTCTTTTCTCATGAACTAAAATCCAGCCTTCCAGCAGCATTTCCTGATCAGCCAGCCTTTGGCAGGCTAAGCAAAACTGCTCTGATGAGGTATGATCTGGCCTGCATAGAGACAAGGGACATCTGGTATTATGAGATCTGCAAGCTGCCAAGCAAAAGGCAGGAAAGGGGCCTTATAGCCAAACTGGTCTTCAACGAGGGAATAACAGTTAGGACAGGATACCGGCTCACCCCCACCTACTGCCCTCCGAAGCCAGGCAGGAGCCCCAGTAATTTAATTAGCAGAGGGGCTATAAGGGGAGTGTTAAGGAAACATAGTCACACCAGTGGGTTGGCGTAGCCAGCTCTTCACTTCCAGGAGAAAGTTGCTCCATTTTGGATTTTAAGGAATAGTGCTTTTTGGGTCAAGAATATGCCACACTTTGGAGAAAGATGTCATACCTGAGGGTGGCACCCAACACACCATTGGTCAGGGGTGCCCCCTGCTTGTCAACCCAGAAGCACAGATAAATATGGGAGAGCTGCCCAACAACTCAGATCCCTGCCTTTAAACTACAATAAGAAGAAGGACTGCCTTGCTGGACCCTTGGACTGCACAAGAGAAGACTGCACTCATAAGGACTGCACCTGCTGCAAACTTTTGTCTTCTGCCCAAAAAGGACTTTGATTGCTTTGAAAATTGAAGGAGTGGACGCCCTGAAAGCAAAATTTTAAAAGAGCTCCACCTGCATCATATCCAGCATGAAGAAACCAGCTGACCACTTTCAGCTGGACTTTAAAGGATTTGTCCAGGTGCATTGTGGGAATCCCAATATTCCCAAGGAGCAACTCAGAACTTCTGGAACCTTGGATTGGTGTTGTGGCCACTTTGAAACCCCAAAAGGACCTTCTGGAAGAAGATTCAGAACTTTAGAGAATTTTTGGCAAAAAGCTCCATAACGACTCGTCGTTGAGAATCAAGCCGCCGATGTAGAACCACGACCCGGCCTGGATTTCAGATTGGTCCTGCTGAAAGCTCCGGCGTTCATGACTTTCAGGATTTCACAGAGGCCTCACACTGAACCAATCCTACATTGTCGAAATTGAAACCTAGCCTGAAGTGGAGCCTTGTTTGATGTTGAGAGAAAATACTCCATAAAAGTTACTAAGTCAGAAGGTAAAAACTTGACTGGAGCCTACCGCTCAAAGTATCCGACCCACACTCAATAGTAGTCAGCCTGAAACTTTGACTTTGTCTTGGTCTAGTGGGACCAGATTGCCCAAGTTGGCGCTTTCTGTTTTTAGGCACTAGAAAGTATTTAATCTTTTTTTTTTAAATCACATGTCCGGTTCCCTACTTTGGATTATTGTCAGTTTGATGTCATTTTGATCATAAAAATATTTCCTATTTTTATAAATTGGTGTTGGACTGTATGTATTGTTGTTTTAGATGCTTTACATACCTGTCTTCTAAGTTAAGCATGCCTTCTCGCAGCCAGCTACAAAGGGTTGAGCAAGGGAATAATTTATTGAGACCTTGACTAGACCTTACATTGGGAGTGTGGCCTTATTACTAGTGTAGGTACCTACCCACACCTATTAATAGGCCACATTCCACCAGTTGGGTATGCTGAATTGGATTTGCTACAGTGGAGAAGAACTAAGCAGGAGCAGCGTTGAAGTCAGGCTCACCGGCGATGCACCCTCAGTGGATCAGCTTGGCAGGCTGGTCCTGGTTCTCCAGGCAAAAATTCTCACATATAAGTCCTAAGTCTCAGGTTTTAGAGTTAGGCAGGAGGGATACACTCTGACTCCAAGGGTTTGAGAACCTCAGCAAAAGCATTTGGGGTCAAGAATCACTCCACAGAAGCCACCAGCACAGTCCCAGGCAGGTCCAGCTGAAACTGGCCAGCTAGGCTCTTCCAGGAAAGTAGGTTTCTTAAAGCTTTTTATGCCCATGTATCTTAACAAAAGGTTAGCCAACTGACTCCTGGAATCCACTTGTTTGTCCTGGGTACAAATAGGAGCAGGTCCCACCCTTAAGATTCTCCTCACACATCTCAACAGCAGGTGCAGTCCTTCTTCTGTATTCCACAGGTCCAGCAGTGATTTGAAGGAGATACCCAGAGCTACCACTCTAACAAATAGAGAAAAAGTTTGCAGGTACAACCCTACCCACGTTTGCAGCAGTTCTTGTTGGGATTTCAGCAAGCAATCCCATGTTGCACTTATCTACAAAAAAGAAACATAAAGAACCTTTTTTCCCTGTGGATCTCTCCTCTGTCCACCCTTGAGGTGTGGCCAAAGAAATGAGCAACCCCTCTTCTGTGGCCACTCAAAACCTGTCCTACGGACAGCTATTTCCCACTGTGATTGGTGCTTGACTGGCTACGGACATGAAGGAAGGGGGCAGAAACCAGGTGTAGGCTACATCTGCCTGTGACAGGACTGTAATTAATTTCCTGGGCATCCTGTCAGAGAAAAAAGTTTCCCACACCCAAGGTCTTAGCCTCTGATCTGGTAGGAAGGTCAGACCTCATCAAGGAGCTTTTAAGCTCTGGGTGACAGTTGGAAGCTTATGCAAATGGACTTCCAGAGTTTTAGGCAGGTTAAAGGGAACATTTTAAAAATATGTTTTATACAGCATTTATTACAAATACAAGAAAAAACAATAAATTGGATATGCAATAAATATTTTTAAAAGTACAAGATTTTTTTTTATTTGTTTCCTAGGTGGAGAAAAAATATTTCATTTAAATAGTAACTAATGATTTCCAATGGAACAACTAACCCTGCTATAGCGAAAATAGCTTTTGGGGCCATGTCTCTGTAAGGACATCATTTACATTAAATTTTACATCTTAATACTGTGAGAAATTGGGTTGCTGGTTTAGTGGTGTGTTAACCCTACTCAAGCAAAAGAAACAATCCCTGTGAGGGTGCACTACAGATGTCACTAAATTAACCTGTGCTTAACCCTCTGATAGTTTGGCACAATAGCAGCAAATTTGCCAAGTACCAAGCTTTGGCTTTTGGCTATCCTGGCACCTTCAAAACCACCACCAAGGATCCAGGACTGGAGGGACACCACTTGAGAGTTAGGACTCAGGCAGATTCAAGATGGGGGAAGCAAATTCTCTCACAAGGATCAAGAGGTCAGCAAACTGTCCTTTGAGCCACTCTGACTGTCCTGGGTTCAAGAAGTGGAACAGAGCTAAAGGAGCATGACAAGCCTCTGAGGGTAAAAGGAAGGCTTCAGACAGTAAAGCAGTCCTTCCAAGTGCAGCAAAACAGTCCTTCGAATGTCACAGCAGGCCACAGCAGGAAGCAGTTTTCTGAGAGTCCTTTTTCAGGTCCTGATAGTGGACTCAGAAGTGGGTCTGCGGATCCTATTTTCATACCTGATGCCTTCTTTGAAGTAGGAGAAGTTGCTAGAGGATTCTTTCTGAAGTCCTTGAAGTTTCCTGCCTCCCCTGCCCTGGCTCCGAACTTGCTTCAACAACGCAGGGGTGACAAGTCCTTTGTGTAAAGTGTAGGAGTAGGATCTGCTTCTATTGTATGATTCCAAGCACTGTAAAGGCCCTCCGTAAGGCCCTCAATGCTCTCTGTACCAGTCTTCTGGACCCGGACAGCACAACGTGGCTGCTGCTGACCAGAGACATGATCCTGCCCTCCTGCTGCTGAGTCAATCTCGAGCAGGGGAAGGCAGAACAATAGGCATCCAGTCACAGGGAGGTGTGACTACCCCTCAGACAGGGTTTAGTGTATTGGGGCCGGGTGGGAGTGCTTGCCAGCACCACATAGTCTGCGTGCAGGGCACATTTGGTGCCCTCCATGCATAATCCAGTTCAAACCAGTTCAGGGAGCCGTTGGCTCCTGCTCTGGTACGAAACTGGACAAAGCACAGGGGAGTGTCCTCCCCCATGAACAGCCCCTCCTTAGGGAGGGAACCCATAACCAACACAACCCTTTCCTTAGGTCCTTAGGGTACTTAAGTGCTTACCTGAGGGTGGGCCCAAGATTCGTCATGGGACATGATTCAATTTTAACACCACTTCAACTTTGACCGTCTGGGGACTCTGGACTTCACTGGACTTATCTCTGGGCATCAAAGCTGCAACCAGGAAGACTTCTACTGCTCCTGATCTCTTCGTCCTGCTCGACTGCTGCAATGTCTGTGCCTGTGCTACATACAGGAAATCTTCCAAGGCCTGTGGGCATCCAAGACAACTGAAGGAATCTCCCTTGAAGTGAAGGAGTCACTTCCCTGCATCTACAGGCACCTCAACTAAGCTGACCAGTCTGCTGACCCTGGGCTCCCACGGACTCCGAAAGGCTCAGCAACAAAGGTGGTGGTTCTCCACATCTCTTGAGGCCTGCCCTTTCATCTCACCAAGTTTGATGCTAGTATCCCTCGTCAGAGCCGAAGTTCCGAACCCCTGTGCACTACGTTGACTTGCCATTTCAAGGGCTTATTGGCTTCCTTCCATCAAGATCTTTGTGTTCCATGTAGCCCCAACCTCAAGTATCTCCAAGGACCAGAATCTTTGACCACACCACATTTCTTGCACCGTGGGCTTGCTTCTTTAGTAAGTTGCGTGAGTTCCTCTTGCGACTCCATTGCCTCTGGCCTGTGGGTCCTGTCGAGGGTCACATTTGAATTCTTTGGGCTCCATGATTGCTCAGGCCTGCCCTGACTCCCCTGCTTGTGGTGAGTCTCCTGGACCTTGCTGGTCCTGACTTTGCACCTTCTTCAATTTACTCGTTGGTTGCAGTTGACACGGCTTGTTCGTGCTCCTGCCGAACACCGACCCCTCAACTCTCGACCTCCGACTTGATACAGCTCGTGTACGGCTCCTGGTCTTCCACAGTGTCACCTGGTCTACAAGGCTGCAGTTTCAAGGTCACCGTCAGCCCTCCTGCAGCATCCGACATCGGTGGGCATTCGCCTTCCGTGCCTCCTGGTCTCTCCTGAGTGGCATAGATTCTGTCCCCTCTGCTTGCAAGTTCTTCATATCTTGAATCCACCTTTGGGGTCCATTGAACACTTTCACCTTCCCCAGCAACGGCATCGTCCTGAAGTCCTCCATTGGGTTTGATGGCGGTTTCTGACCCAATTCACACCTATGCACCTGGCTTCCCTGGTGCAAGTAACCTGGTTCCTAGGACATCCACGGATGGGGTGGCTCTCCAACCTCTTGTCCTCCACGGGGTTTCTTCAGGGTCCACTGGGAAGGGTCCTCTTGCTTTAAAATTGCAACTGCGACTTACATATTGATTTGTACAGAGAACGCAGCCGTGTTCCTACACTGCAAATGGCCTCCGTGGGGTTCCTAGATACTCACCTTGGGTGGTTCCTTGGGTCCCCGGCACTTCTACGTCCTCTGTGTATTGTCTTGACTCGAGTTGTGGTTTGCATACCACTTTTTAGTATATGGTTTGTTCTCATATTTTTACAAATACACAGTGTGGTACTTTTTCACTTAATCTAAGATTATGTTCTGGTAAAGCAAGCTGCTTTACACTCTTGGACTAAGCCTGAAGGCTGCTCTCCATAGCTACCACAGAGAGCTTTCTAAGGTTGTCTAAGACCACTAAAATAACCATAAGGGTTGTCTGGATCATTGTAAGGTGTCCACTTACATAAGTGTACATCATATACAGCCCCTTGGGGGGGGCTTCCCCGCATTCACACCCATACACACACTAGATACACTTAGTATAGGCTCTGCATCGTAGGAGTACGTTAGATTACCATATTGCATATACGCTTGCATATATTCAAAGCTTCAGCACCATGGTAGAAATGTATCTACAGTTCACTCTTTTGGTGCTTTTAATCTCCTTTATTTGCTTCTGTCTCCCAATCATTGCAGCACACATATTTTATGCAAGGATACCATTTGTTCAATAAATATTATTGAAAACCTCCCACGGTATATTCTCTGTATATTTCTTGGAGAACAAGTGAGCACAAGTGACTGAGCGCACAAGATTCTATGGCAGGACCGGAGGCATCGGATTATATCTCTCTTCGCTTTATTACAAATGAAACATCCAGCAGCCAGAAAGATAAGAAACATTGTCATGAACAAGAAAAAACTACAACTCCCTGCAACCAGGGAGATACGTGAGTCCATAGTCCTTCCATTATTTCCAGTAACCGGCAATCATAGTCCCCTGTTTGTCTCCTCTCCTCCTCTTTCTTCGCTGCTTCGCAGTCAGTTAAGTGCTCCTGTATTCTATTCTTAATTTTCTAATGTTTTGCTTAGATTGCAGTGTATTTTCTTGTATATTGTTACCATATTACGTTTTCTTACAGATTCCCGAGTTGGCCGTCGGAGCGCTTCACCTTGCTCCTTACGCGGCTTCATTCCTGCCTGTGCGGAACTTGTGCTGCCCGCTAGAGGGACTCGGCCCTCTCGTTGCTCTTGCAGCGGCGCTCCTCACAAACGAGTCGCGCTGGAGAGACACAAGCGGTTGCCTTGCCCCGTCTGCCTCACCCTGACGCTCGAGTTTCAGGTTGTATTTCTTGCATATTATTAACTTTTACGCCCTGGCGGGGGTCCGTAATTAGCCTTCTTTCATCCTCTATTTGGACGCGCTCGTTGGAGCGTAGTATTCAGCACACAAGTCCCGCTTGCACTGAAGCGCGCAATCGCGCCTGCCAAATCTCACACATCTGGTGGTACGCGTGAGGGAGGCAGCAAGCCCGGTCAGGTTACTGAGGGCTATGCGTGTAGGGGGTTGTGCTGCCCTTATTGTAACCACTGGTTGCCCACACTTACTGCAGTCTACAAGCCTGCCTTGAATTTGATTGGGGTTTTTTCCTCCCTGTAAATTAGAGTGTTTTACCTCTAAGTTCTTTGTGTTTCCCTCAGCTTGGGTTTGATTGGGGGGCTATAGGTCACTCATGGCTGATCAGGCTGATTATTATGAGGAGGAGGTCCAGGGTTTTTCACCCTGGGACGATGATTTCTTTGAGGCGGTGGACACCTCCATTTATAGAGTGGTCAATGAGGTGGTGGGTCCCATGGAACAACGTCTTTCCCAAAAGATTGTCCAGGAATGCGCAAAATTGGTGGAGCAATGCACTGAGCCCCCGGCCGAGCCTCTCAAACAGTCCGGGGAGAAGCCTCCACCTCCTAAGAAGCATTGCATTGAAGGGGTAGACGTGGGCGCGTTTTAGCGCCTTAGGTCTGCTTTTGGCGATTCGGCAGGGCCATCTGTTCCTCCTCCTTTACCAGCGGATGTCCCGCAGGAACCTGTACAACCTCCCTCACCTGCGATGGACGATGATGGTATGCTATGTGATACCGATGACGAGGCGGGGTCTTCACGGCCGTGGCTACCGTCGGCGACCCCTTCCACCTCCACTTCTGCGATTCCGGAGGATTCGGACATGCTTAACCCCAATGAGATTATGCACCCCGTTCAGCGGCTTGGGTCCCTGGGGATAAAGTGGCTAGGTTTGTGGCTAGTAGGCTTCGGAAGACCCTGGAGAAGGAGTCTCGGGGTTGCCTTCGGGCGGAATGCCCGAGGCCCTCTTTGGAGAACAAGATTGCTTTCACGCCGGAGCAAGACCCCAAGATGGCTACCTTTTTGGCTAAGTTTGTGAAAGACCCGCGGAAGGGCATCGACCGGTCCTGGCGTTCCTGTCAGGATAAGTTGTTGGACGCTATTGGCCCCATGACCAAAATACTGGACATGGCGGTGGAGGCGAAGGTCTCGGGGTCTTCCATCTCCCCGGAAATCCTTTCGAATTGGGCCCAGCGTGCCATCGTATTTCTGGGCAATGCTAATTGTGCTTTATCTACCGAGCGCCGTCGCTCGCTTCTGATTAAACTGGACCCCAAACTTGGGGACTTGGCATCCTCAGAGTGAAGTACTGGGTATTTTAGACCCAGCGGTGCAGGGGCACACACCCTATGACTTCTGGGTTCACCCTGTTCCGGACCTACAGAAACACAGAGTCTTCTGGGTGAAGTCAAAGATTCGTTTATTGGCTGCAGACCAATGACAGGTATCCTAGAAGTACAACAGCGTGTATGTTCTCAGGAGACTGCTGCCAATCATAGGAACGGACTTCTCCTTAAGTACAAAATATCATGCTCCAGGCACACATTCCTTGGTTTACGATATGGTCATATAAAGGTATACATTACAAACGAAAAAGCAGAGTCATGATGACCATCCCACATTCCAGTTCGGCCAGCCCACAATGATTTACACAGTAAGATTCAGATCCCACGTTTGATGTAAAGAGACCCCCCAATAAACATGAGCATCTCCTGTTTTGGGAAATAAGTCATAAAGCAGGAACAAGCAGGTGTGGAAGAGATTAGCCGGGGGATTGTGTAGAATGAAAGGGTTTTATGACGGGTCAAGCCCTGATGCTAATCACAGGTGGAAGGAGGAAGGGGAGCTCGTGAGACCGGTTTGACCCGGGGGCAGCAGAGCCAGCTGCCCAGGTCACGGAGAAGTCAGAGGGGAAGCCCATGTACTGTGAGGCCCGTATTCACTCCATTATAGCCTATGTGAGGGCAATGACAAGATGGCCACTGCTTCCAAAATGGAACCCGCGTAGTGAAGCTGAATAACGTGTACACAGTGCATTCATAGCTAGAACGATATATAAAGCACTCGTACATGCCGCATTTACCATTTGTGGTTCGCTAATACCAAGATAGACAGGGGTAGGGCCCTGTCCCCTACGCGGTCCCGAATATTAAAGTACGACAAGAGGCTGGGGCTGTGGCACAAGGGGGTCTCTTTGGAGACCCCTTTGTTAAGGAGCTAGGTAGGTTTGTGGCAACCTTCACGTCGCTGGACAAAGCGCAAACCAGCATCAAGCGGGTTTTTAACCAGCAGGTTTTCCGCGGGGCCGGGAGAGGCAGGGCCCGCTCTCCCGGCCGAGGCTACCAACAGAACTCCGGAAGGGGACAAGCCTCCGCTCATTGCCAGTATAATACCTCAGCAAACTTCAACAACTTCTACCCGACAAGAGGGCAATGCTTCCGGGGCCATGGAGGCTTCAAGTCCAACTCTGGTGCCAATTCCTCCAGTAAGTGTACTTCCGGCGGCTCAGATCCACATTGGGGGTCGACTAGCGAATTTTCAGGACGCTTGGGCGGAAATAACTTCAGACGCTTGGGTTCTCCAGACCATTCGAGGCTTTCACATAGACTATCAAGGGGAACCCCGGCAGGAGGCTCCGCCTCACCGGATTTCTATCAGCGCCCACGATGCTCAGTTGATTGACGAAGAGCTCTCCGCGTTGCTCGACAAAGGGGCTGTTTGTCGATCAATGCTCCATCCACGGGGATTCCTCAGCAATATATTTCTGGTCGACAAAGCCGATGGTGGCCGGAGACCGGGGATCAACCTCAGGGAATTCAATGGGTGGTTGGTTTATCAGCATTTCAAGATGGAAAGAATCCATCTTCTACGGGACGTCCTTCTGCCGTCCGATTGGATGGTACGCCTGGATTTAAAGGATGCCTATTTGGTGATTCCTATCCATCCTCCCCATCGTCAGTTTCTGCAGTTCTGCTGGAGGGAGATGGTGTACGAATTCACCGCCCTTCCGTTCGGTCTGTCTTCAGCACCATGGTGTTTCACCAAGGTGCTCCATCCGGCGGTGGAATTCCTCCGCGCTCAAGGCATTCGCATGATCGTTTATTTGGATGATCTACTGTTCATGGCGCAGTGCCCGCGGGTCCTCGCCTTGCAGCTTCAGCTGGCGGTTTCTCTTTTACAGAGCCTAGGCTTTGTGATAAACGAAAGCAAGTCCATTCTCCAGCCTACCCAAAAGCTAACTTTTCTGGGCTTTGTGATAGATTCCGTACAAGCTACCTTGAGCCTTCCATCGCGAAAAATGGCGAACATTTGTCACGAGCTATGCCAAACGATTTCCAAGCCTCACATCTCTTTACGGAAATTGGCACGGATAGTGGGCCTCCTTTTGTCGTCGATTCAGGCGATCTTTCCGAGGCCCCTACATTATCGCGCGTTACAGCGCCTCAAGGCGTTCCATTTGAGAAAGGGGAGATCTTACGACCATATCGTTCCCCTCTCAGAAGAGGCCAAGGAGGAGATAACGTGGTGGTTATCCCACATGGAGGCCTGGAACGGTCGGGCAAATTTCACCTCTGTTCCGGACCTGGTCATAGAGTCCGATGCCAGCAAGACAGGCTGGGGCGTTAGATGCGGGGATTTTTCCACCGGCGGGTTGTGGTCCGTAGATGAGCAGGGTCTCCACATCAACTGTCTGGAACTTTTGGCAGGGTCCTTCGCAGTTCGATGTTGGACCAAGCACAGAGTGCAATCCTGTGTTCTTCTGAACCGGGCCGGACCAATCAGGTGGCGGATTGACATTCCCGGCATCTGTTCGATTCCAGTCTTTGGAAATTAGACCCTCCGATCTTTCAATGGCTCCCGTCATTGTGGGGTCCTTTCTCGGTGGACCTCTTTGCCTCCCGATTGGACAACCGGATTCCCCATTACTTCAGCTGGAGGCCGGATCTGATGTCGGCGGCCACGGACGCCTTCCTTCAAAATTGGTTGGAGGAGAGCGGTTACGCGTTTCCCCCGTTTTCAATGATCACACGATCTGTGGCCCAGATCCGCCGTCAATAGGCGGAAGTGACCATGGTGACTTCGTGTTGGAGGTCTCAAGTCTGGTTTCTGGTTCTTCTGGAACTTTCTTGGGATCTTACAATTTTACTCCCCCTGTGTCCTCGACTGCTTTGGAGTCCGGATGGGATGCCACACCATCTGGTCACTCAGGGGCGGCTCTGTCTCATGGCGTGGTGGCTTTCCGGCAACGCTGGTCGGTGCCAGGCATTTTGAGACCGGCTGCAACGCTCTTGTCCAAGGCTTGGACAGACAGTACCACGAAACGTTACAGGTCCGCCTGGTCTCGATGGGTTCGCTGGTGTTTTCGAAGGGACTTGGATCCCGTGGTCGCGGATGTTGTTCACGTCTTCAATTTCCTGGCGGATTTGGTGGCTGAGGGACTGGCGTATCATTCGGTTAAAGCGATTCGATCAGCAATTTCCGCAGGTCATATTCCTGTGGATGGTAAACCGCTCGGTGAACATCCTTTGATTTGTAGACTTTTGTGAGGAATCCGCCTGTCCTTGCCGCCGGAACCTCGGTATTCGGTCCTTTGGGACGTTAATTTGGTGCTGAATTTCTTTCTGTCTTGGCAGCCCAAAAAATATCTGTCATTGAAGGAACTATCTTCCAAATTGGCTACGCTGTTGTGTTTGATCTCATGTAGGAGAGTTTCGGATGTCCGGGCTCTGGATATCTCGGCACGCACCTTTTCGCCTGACGGCATAGTCTTTACCATTGGGCGTCGGACCAAGTCCCACAACCAAACTGTGTCATGTCCGGCGTTTCGGGACTCCCCGAAGTTGTGTGTGGTAGATTGCCTCAAGGCTTACGAAGACTTGACCCTGGAACTTTGCCCTCCGGGTGAGCGACAACTTTTGATTGCACTCGAGAAGCCACACAAAGCTGTGTCTTCGCCTACAATTGCCAGATGGGTGCGTTGGGTCATGCAAGAAGCGGGCATTGATACAAAACAATTTGGTGCGCACTCGGCTAGGGGGGACATGCCTCTAAGGCATTTGCATTGGGAGCTCGTTTGGAGGATCTGATGCGAGCGTCAGATTGGTCCTCGGACTCGATCTTTAAAAGGTTTTATTTTAAACCAGCTTTGGATGTAGCTCAGTTGGTGGTAAGTAAGCTTTGAACTAGCATAATCTGAAGCCTCTGGTCCTACCATAGAATCTGAATTTGCCAAACAGAGGTGAGGGTAAGTTCCAATTCTATTAAGGACACGGAGGCGAGGATTATCCCACCCAGGGCACGATAGTGCGAACCCGCCCATACAGTAGTAAGTAAAAACTTTTGAGTGCTTCTTACTTTGCCTACAATGCTGTTCTTTTATACGGTTTGTTTTGAGATGTCTTCAGTCTTGCGGAGATCTCCGCTCCTCTGATATTTGTTTTTTTCCTTCAAGGAACTGAGGGGTCAAAGCAGGACCAGTGATTAATTGGCGTGACTCGTGCGAAGAAAGAGGAGGAGAGGAGACAAACAGGGGACTATGATTTCCGGTTACTGGAAATAATGGAAGGACTGTGGACTCACGTATCTCCCTGGTTGTAGGGAGTCGTATTTTTTTCTTGTTCATGACGATGTTTCTTATCTTTCTGGCTGCTGGATGTTTCATTTGTAATAAAGTGAAGAGAGATATTAGCATAATCCTCGCCTCCGTGTCCTTAATAGAGTTGGAATTTACCCTCACCTCTGTTTGGCAAATTCCGATTCTGTACTGTTTCCATGATCCCTTAGTGATCAGGGTTGTCATGTTCAGTGGTTGCCAGAGTCCATTTTCTCCCTGGTAAGGTTAGGGGGGCTTATGATGGCACTTTGAGATTGCTGGTCCATAGGCCAACATATCCTGTGGGGTTTCCAGAACCAGTCTAAACACCAAGCCCTTAGTTTATGTTGTCCAAACAATGCGCAGATCCAATGGATTAGTAAGAACTACACAACAGTGGGGCTGTGCCTAGCTCCCCCACCTCCATTCTGCTAGTGATGGCCCATCCTGGCATACCTAATCCTTCTACAGTGTGGCTGTCTGGGAGGACAACTTTCTATAAGTAAGAACAACAAGGTGATGAATGGAATACTTGAATTAATCTCATCCATTGGCAATCGCTCAGGCCGTAACCCAATTAATCATTTTTCAGCCACCTTGCCACCTCTGTTTTGACCCAGCCATAAGCAAATCAGTGTCCTTCATTTGAACAGTCCAACCCCAGGCCAGGTCTTTCCTGAACCGGAACACAAGCAACCCAGGACCGGTTTTGCCCTTGTTATGGGCTCTTCAGTCAGGCATAGATTAGTTCCAGTGGCACAGTGAACTCAAGACCCCGTCTGGGCCAACCCGGTGCACTTAGGGCATCAAATGCAAAAGGTGATGGATGAAATGATTGAATTAATCTCAGCCACTGTCCATCACTCAGGGCAGTATCCAAATCTATCTTTTTTTCACCCACCATACCACCTAAGTTTGGACCCAGCCATATGCGAATCAGTCTTGACACTGCTCTTCATTGGAACAGTGCAGCCCAAACTGCCAGGTCAGGTGCTGTCCAGGTCAGGCTGGACTGTTCCCATGAAGGGCAGCGTCAATGCTGATTTGCATATAGCTTAGTGTAAATTAAGGTGGCATGATGGGTGAAAAACGGTAGATTGGGATGCAGCCCAAGCGATTGCCAGTGCTGAGATTAATTCAAACATTCAGACCATCACCTTGATGTTGTTGCAGTTGATGCCCTAAGTGCAATAGGTATGCCCAGATGTCGGTCCTGTGCTCACTGTGTCACTAGAATCAAGTTATACCTGACTGATGAGCCCTTATCGGGGTAAAACAGGTCCTAGGCTGATTGTATTCCTGTTCAAGGAGGACCTGGCTTCGCAGTTCGTGTGGGTCTGTTCGCATGAGAAGCAGTGTCAAGGCTGATTTTCATTTGACTAAAGTAGGAAGGACATGGACAGATCATTAACAATTGAGTGCTCTGACCCAGGATGGTGGTTCACTGTGAAGTCCATTCCCTGTGGGGAGATGGACCTACTTAACAGTTTTGGATTCTCGCCCCTCATCTGCATGAGCCATCAGTGGGGTCTAAGGTCTGTCTGAATCCGGAAGTGAGTGCCAAACAAGTATGGTCTCAGCTTCTTCAGTGTCCAGGCCACAACATAGGCTTCCCTTTCAAAAACACTCCACCTCTGTCTCCTGGGAAGTAGCGACCGAGTTATAAAAGCTGCAGGTTAGTCTAGGCTCTCCTCATTTAGCTGTGAACAGACTCCTCCTATGCCATGTGATAAGGCATGAGTCTGCATATTGTATTCCTGGGAAAAGTCAGGGGCCTTGAGTACAGGTGCTTTACACATAGTCTGTTTGAGGCTGTCAAAGGATTTCCTACAGTCCTCTGCCCAGATCACTTTATTAAAGTATACAAACAAGTGATGGATGGAATGCTTGAATTAATCTCAGCCACTGGTAATTACTCGTGCCGCATTCCAATCCTTAGTTATTTTGCACACCATGCCACCGCAGTTTGGACCCAGCTATATGTAAATCACTATCATCATTGCTCCAATCGGAACAGTTTTACCCAAACTGCCGAACCAGGTCCTCCCTGAACCAGAACACAAGCAACCCAGAACCAGTTTTACTCTAGTTATGGGCTCATCGCCCAGGTACAGCTTTGTTCCAGTGACATAGTGTGCACAGGACCCATGTCTGGTCATACCCTTCCCACTTAGGACAACAAACTAAAGTATACAAAAAATGTATGGATGGAATGCTTGAATTACTCTCAGCAACTCGTAATTACATGGGTCGCGTCCCAAATCATCATGATTTTACACACATGAGTGATGACATACAATGTTCTATAGATTTGTAGTGCGCACTACCACACAGAAGGGTATACTATTGCAGAACAGGCTCGAAAAGCCAGGTCTTTGGCTTCTTACAGAATTCAAGAAGTGAGGCTTTGGAAGTGGTGCAACTGAAAGAGCAACATGGCAGGTTGTAGCACTGGACCTCACAGCAAATCAGAGCTAATCTCTGTTGTCCCCAGTGGCATGCAGCCTGAGAGTTGTGGGCAGATGATACACATTTGCTACAGAACCTGACATTTATGATGTATCGGGTTATTGACTAAAACACTGACAGGGCTGTGCTCATTGCTGCTTGGGTCCATTGAAGTTCATTACTGTCCAGATCATTTTGTTATTTTCTGTCTGGCTCCATTGCTACACATACAACCGGGGGGCAATATTGTGCATTACTAACAGGAACCATTGTCTTTCATTAGTTCCTGGGGCCATTAATTCTCATGACTGTGTATATTCATTGATTTTCTTACTGATTGGGAACATTGTTGCTCATTACTGATGGGATCACTGATGCATGATGTGCCTTTTGCCATTATAGTAATTAATGACTAGGGCAGCTGATATTCATTAGTGCCTGAGGTCAATAATGTAAATTTTTGCCTGAGGCTATTGATGATCACTGCTGTCTGAAGTCACTGATATTCCTGGAGTGTTTGATGCACATTATAATGGGGGACCATTTCGTTTTATTGCTTACTGTGGCCATGGATACAGGTCCTAACTGCAGACAATGGTGTGTATTCCTTCTTGGGCCACTGAAGTCAATCAACGGCTTGGAACAGTGATGTTGATTACCTGAAGCCATTAATGTTTATTATTGTCCAGGGGGGTCATTATTGCCAGGCTCCACTTATGTTCATTATCCACTGCAACCTATGAAGTACATTACTTTGAAGGGCCACTGACGCTAATAACAGCATGCAGCCATTAATGTTCATTTTCCTGGGGCTATCGATGTTTGTTATTGCCAGGGTTCAATGATCTCTGTTACTGCTTGGTACATTTAAGAGAACAATTTCATGCAGCCATTATTGTTCATACTACCAGGGGAATTTATGGCAATTGTGATTGATGTTCATTTCAGGATGGGGCAATTTCTGTTCATTATTGCCTGAGGCTATTGATGTTCATTACTGACTAACTCATTACTCCCTGTGGCCATCTTGTTTGTTATGACTAGGGTGCTCATGACTGTCCAGGGCATTGATTTTCAATGCTGTATAGACCCACTGAAATTATGTTCTGCTGTGGGCGACTGATCTCTTTTACTAGCTGGACCATCAATGTTCATTACTAACAGAAATCATTAATGTGAGCTACTGATCAAGGCTATTGCTGCTCATTTTTGCCTATGATGCTTCAACTAGTTGGGTATATATATACCCATTATCACCTGGGATCATTGAGGTTCATTATTTATTGAGCCACTGATGTTCATTACCCCCTGTTTGGGGTCATTTATGTGTATTACTGGCTGGGGCCATTGTGGGGCGTCAGCATTTACAAATGCACTACTGGACAATGATGCGTAGAACACCTGGGCCACTGACATTTAGTATTTTCTGGGCTCATTGATGTCCATTACAGCCTAGATCCGATATTGATGTCTTTTATTGCCTGTGGCCAGTATTGATGCTCATTTCTGCTAGCAGACATTGACATTTGTTACTCCTGGTTTCAATAACGTTAATTGGTGCTTAGGGCTGTCAGTGTTTGTTACTGCCAGGGGCTTTCATGTATATACAACAATATAGGCAATACATGCACATATACCCACACACGATATCGAGTTTTATTTGTTAAGTGGCATTTTGCAAACTGAATTTATTTAATAAATGAAGATGAAAGATTAATGAAGTTATAGTGGAAAACAAAGAGTGAATACGATTGTACAGAAGAGAGTTTTGTGCATTTTTTTAAAAGAGCAAATTGTACATCAGCTGTGCTGTACGCTTAGGTGCCAATTCCGATCCGGTAAAAACCGGGTACGAACCGTCGGACGGAGCCTTTTCTCCGTCCGACTCGTACCCGGTGCGAAATCCATCCGAAAATGCAAGTACGATTCATACGGAAACACCATTTCCGTACGATTCGAACAAAACACCGACCGAACAGAAACTAAACACAATTCCGATCCTGAAAGGAGCCGACGTGACGTCGGTACGCATCCAGCCTACGTTTCACGAACCAGGAAGTACGATTCGAACCGACGTCATCCCGCACGGAAAATATTTACCGGCTGCCAAAAACTGCCGGGAAATCAGGACGACACACGCAAGGAGCAGCTGGACGCGACGAACAGACATGGACCCGAACCTACGTGCCATCCCTGCCCTCCTAGCAGTCCACCTGGCGTACAGGAACCGACGCAGACGCCGCAGAAGGTCAGCACAACAACCAGGGGCAAAGGGGGGGGCAGGGGCAGGACACACAACACCAACACATGGTACCAAATCACACATGGCCTGGACATACCTGACCATCAGGGCCTGGTCACTTCCAGGGGGTGGGGGCAAGGCCAGCAACGCAAGCGTCCGCCACAACGGAAGTGGATGGTCACGCGAACCGGTACGTACCCTACCCAGGCCGCAAGAGCGTGGGTACGGAACGTACCACGCGTCCCCCTACGTCACTCCAACAATAGCGGTACGGCCCGTACCCACGTCAGAAAGGCCTTGGTACAGCTCGTACCAGCATTGCTGGGGTCATGTAGGGGTACGCGTGGTACGACCCGTAGCCACGCCCCCAAGGCCTGTGTACGGTGCGGACCCCACGGCCCGCAACAATGGTGGGACGCACCGTACCCACACACCAAAGGCATGGGTACGGCCCGTACCCAGGCACGCAGAGCGTGGGCAGGGGTATGTACGGACCGTACCCCCACCCGTGGAAGTACGGCCCGTACCCCCACCCGTGCATGTACGCCCCGAACCCCCACTCGTGTATGTACGCCCCGAACCCCCACCCGTGTATGTACGCCCCGAACCGCCACCCGTGTATGTACGCACCCAAGCGCCACCCGTGTATGTACGCCCCGAACCCCCACCCCACCCTGGTATGTACGCCCCGAACCCCCACCCGTGTATGTACGCACCCAAGCGCCACCCGTGCATGTACGCCCCGAACCCCCACCCCACCCTGGTATGTACGCCCCGAACCCCCAGCCGTGTATGTACGCACCAAACCCCCACCCGTGTATGTACGCACCAAACCACCACACCAGCCGTGTATGTACGCACCAAACCCCCACCCCAGCCGTGTATGTACGCACCGAACCACCACCCGTGTATGTACGCACCGAACCACCACCCGTGTATGTACGCCCCCGAACCCCCACCCCAGCAGAGTATGTACGCCCCGAACCCCCACCCGTGTATGTACGGACCGAACCCCCACCCCAGCCGTGTATGTACGCACCAAACCACCACCCGTGTATGTACGCCCCCTAACCCCCCCCAGCCGTGTATGTACGCACCGAACCACCAGCCGTGTATGTACGCACCAAACCCCCACCCGTGTATGTACGCACCTAACACACACCCCAGCAGAGTATGTACGCCCCGAACCCCCACCCGTGTATGTACGGACCGAACCCCCACCCCAGCAGAGTATGTACGCCCCGAACCCCCACCCGTGTATGTACGGACCGAACCCCCACCCCAGCCGTGTATGTACGCACCAAACCACCACCCGTGTATGTACGCCCCCGAACCCCCCCCCAGCCGTGTATGTACGCACCGAACCACCAGCCGTGTATGTACGCACCAAACCCCCACCCCAGCCGTGTATGTACGCACCGAACCACCAGCCGTGTATGTACGCACCAAACCCCCACCCCAGCCGTGTATGTACGCACCGAACCACCACCCGTGTATGTACGGACCGAACCCCCACCCCAGCAGAGTATGTACGCCCCGAACCCCCACCCGTGTATGTACGGACCGAAACCCCACCCCACTCGTGTATGTACGCCCCGAACCCCCACCCGTGTATGTACGCCCCGAACCGCCACCCGTGTATGTACGCACCCAAGCGCCACCCGTGTATGTACGCACCGAACCCCCCCCCAGCCGTGTATGTACGCACCGAACCACCACCCGTGTATGTACGGACCGAACCCCCACCCCAGCAGAGTATGTACGCCCCGAACCCCCACCCGTGTATGTACGGACCGAACCCCCACCCCAGCCGTGTATGTACGCACCAAACCACCACCCGTGTATGTACGCACCAAACCACCACCCCAGCCGTGTATGTACGCACCAAACCACCACCCGTGTATGTACGCACCAAACGCCCACCCGTGTATGTACGCACCAAACCACCACACCAGCCGTGTATGTACGCACCAAACCCCCACCCCAGCCGTGTATGTACGCACCGAACCACCACCCGTGTATGTACGCACCGAACCCCCACCCCAGCAGAGTATGTACGCCCCGAACCCCCACCCGTGTATGTACGGACCGAACCCCCACCCGTGTATGTACGCACCAAACCCCCACCCGTGCATGTACGCACCGAACCTGCTATAAGAATGGGGTGTGCAAAACACCCCCAGCAGTGCCCAGACACAGGAGGGGTGGGTGCAGGGTCCTCCCAGCAGTGCCCAGACACAGGAGGGGTGGGTGCAGGGTCCTCCCAGCAGTGCCCAGACACAGGAGGGGTGTGTACCTATCACTCCCAGCAGTGCCCAGACACAGGAGGGGTGGGTGCAGGGTCCTCCCAGCAGTGCCCAGACACAGGAGGGGTGGGTGCAGGGTCCTCCCAGCAGTGCCCAGACACAGGAGGGGTGTGTGCCTATCACTCCCAGCAGTGCCCAGACACAGGAGGGGTGTGTACCTATCACTCCCAGCAGTGCCCAGACATCGGACAATATACCCCATCAACAAGTTCAGTGACCTACAAGGGTGATACCCCAGATGCAGGCGGAGCCATCGCTGAGCCAGCATGGCTATATTGAAAGGCAACCCTCACACATCCAGGAAATGTAGACACAGCACAGCACAGCATTTGGGAGACACCCTGCAGGAAAAATGGCCTGGGCCACAGAGGACGGAACACACCTTGGGACAATGTCACCATACAGTGAGAGCAAACATGACCAAATACCATTTGCAGAGACCTTTGTGATGGCACGCAGATGGCAGGGTACACCCCATGAGCAGCACACTCCAACATTTCACAGACCCCTAACACATTATCACCACCCCAACGCAGGGAGCACCAGCACCAACAGCAAGTCCAGGAAAGCATCAGTGTGCAAAACAAAAAGAAAAGGCTTTATTCAGCAGGAAAATATATCAGAGAAAATGTCCACTATGTACAAGGGCCATGGGCCAGCCCAGCAGCAATGTCCGGGGGGGGGGTACACATCGGGACGTGTGTCCCCTAGCTTGCCTGCACAGTTCACAAGTCCATTTCATCCACAGAAGAGGGGGCATCAGGGGGGAGGGTGGAAACAGGCACCGCAGGGACAGGAGGGGAAAGGGTAGGTGTTGTGGGTGCAGGGAGGGATGAATCTGCCACAGGGGGGGTGCCAGCGCCAAAGGTGGAGGACAGAATGGCGCTGCACACGTCGGCAAGTTCCCCCAGCGACTCCCCCGTACCCAATCCAACCACAGGCCCCAAGGAGGGGGGGGGGGCAAAGGGATGGGTCGCAGCGCCACTGGGGGAGGGTGTGGACATGGTGGGGGACTCAACTCCCCTGGCCGGGTCCCGCCTCCACCGCTTGCGGGGTGGTGTCATCCTGGGGCTGGGGGGCACACTCGCAGTGGATGATGCTGTCACTGACTGTTGGCCAGGAGAGCTAAGGGGAGTGGATTTGGAGGGAGTGGGTTGTGTGGAATGCGGACTCCCACTGTGGCTGCGTGTTCTACGTTTCCCCCCCGACCCAGTGGGTGTGCCTTCCTCACCCTGTGTGTGCGTGACAGGAGGTGTGCGCTTCGACTTCCCTGGTGGTGTGGTGCCTGTGTCTGTTGGGGTGCGTGCACGCTGACGTCTGGATGTGCGTGGGACAGGCACGGGAGTGGGAATTGTGGATGGGGCAGGGGTAGGGGGTGTTACGCAGCGCTGCAGGAGATCCAGTGCTGCAGTCAGTGTGGAGTCTATGGACCTCAGCAACTGCCGTTGGTCAGACTGCGCAGCCGACATGCCCTCCATGTATGCCTCCATCTGGGTCAGCACCTGGGTGTGGGCATGGAGGACATTTAGCATCGCAGTCTGACCAACCTGCAACTGCCTCAGGATGTCCACAGACTCCGCACTCACCGCAGCAGTGGTGACAGGGGCAGGGGGTGCGGTGCCTGGCAGGAAGGAGACATGTGGGGACCGAGCACGGAGGGAAGGGCCACGAGCATGTGGGAGGCCGGTGATGGAACCTGAGGTGGCGGGGGGATGTGGAGGGCTGCCATCAGCTGGGGGGGCAGACTCCGCCACCTCTGGGAGCTCAGCCTCGGACCCGTCTGCGTCATAGTCTGTGTTGGCAGTCAACAGGTCCTCCGCCTCACTCCCTTCGGCCTCCGTGCCACTCCATGTGCCAGACAGGACAGCACTGCTGGTACTGGTGCTCAATCTCTCCTCCCGGTCCGTGCTAGTGTCTCCTTCCGTGTCCCCCGGCGATGCTGTGGGCAAGGTGAAGAGACAGGAGAAAATCAGACACCTGTACACTTATGTCACATGAGTCAAATATACATAGGTCACATTGCATAGCCTGAAAAGCAACAGGAGTAACACCTACAAAACAATGTACACATGTAGGCCATGGAACACACAGTTTTTCTACCCACCATGCCACTGAGACACAATGGAGATCATGACACAACAGCAAATCACTGCACCTGAAATTTTAGAGAGGAGTCAGCCTCTGGGGACAAATGTGCACAGCACCTGCACCACACTGCGTCGTCAAAAAGGGATGAGCATGAATCATATCCATTTACTCTTGCCGCATGCTGCAAAGGCAATACATGAAACCAGGCCACACATGACAGGGTCACTGCACCTTGAGCGTATGTCCAGTCAAACATCACACACAGGCTAAACCCAGCAAGGAGGATGAAGCTTCTGACATGTAGGCCTTGTACGCACAAACCACCCACACCTGAGACAATCTCATTGAGACGGAGAAAGTATGTACACCTCTTACTCTGGGATGGAAACACATGGCCTCCACTAATTCATGACTGTAAACACACAGCCCCTGGTGGCCATGTCCACACATCATTGACAGGCAAACATCATCAGATTGTCTCAACAACACACACAGGTAATGCCCACTGTGAGTATGCACAAGCAAAATGGGTCCCCCTGTACAGTGGACACATGTAGCAACCTGTAGGTCCTAACAGTTGAGCCCAGGGTACAATGCCACCCTACGCAACCCATGGCAAAGACACAGTGAATGGCCATATTGTTGGATGACGCACATGATACCTAGGAAGAGGTGCCCCAGGGCACAGTAGTGCCCACACTCCTCCATGGTCCAGGATGGACATGACTGCAAATTAAGCAACCGTCCCTGCACTTAGCAGGCCTCCCACTCAGGCACATCATGTCAGAGGGCACACAATTGGACATGCATGCTGGAAGGCTGTACATTTTGGAGACACACCCCTATGTCGTGATTCACAATCAGTGCCAAGTGACATGGACACCACAATGACTGAAATTGGCCATGGCACACGCAAGGTCCCCATACCTGTGGCACATCACCCCCACACATGATGCTGATAGCATAGGGCACCTGCATGAACTGCCTGCATAAATAACCTTGTGCAAGAGTGGCGACAGACCAGGGAACACATTGCAAGGAGGGGAAGGGAGGGAGTGAGAACAGCACTGTGCTACTTTGTGGAGAAGTTGACGCACTGCACAATCAAACCCTGGCAGTGTATCCATGCAACTGCACACTTACATTGGCTGGGGACACACAACTGACACACATGTACCTACCCCCTTCCTGCTGCTGCCTCTCCTGTAGGCGCCTGTCCATATCGGGGAAGACCACCGCCAGCACACGCTTCTGGATGTGGGTCAGACGACGGCGGCCACGGTTCTTACGGCTCTCAGGTGAGTCCCCCAGCAGGAGCCGTGCAATCCTCCTCGTCCAGCACCGGATGTCCTGCCAGCGTTTCCTCACCTGAGACAGGCTCCGCCTCCGACCCTCTGTACCCCTCACGGCACTGACGGCTTCCCTCCAGATCTCCCCCTTGGCAATGGCGCCTACCTGTGAGGATGCAAAAGAGAGAATACATTAATCCACATGAGCAAAGACACAGAGACACACATATAGAACAATCCTCATTATGAACAGGCCATGGTATGCATGCAACTAATTGCACCTTTGTCATAGGGACATTATCCACTGTGGAAGGCCAAATGCACTACGTGCCAGTGGAAGCACACGGGTGGCATGAGGGGTACCACACACTCACTGACCAGGGATCACACTGTGCCTCACAGGCTACACCAGGATTATGTACAGCACCTCACAGCAGTCACCTGCCCCAGCACACTGATGCTACCTCAGCAGAGTACACAGACACACACAGGTACAGGACAATCACATGGCATTGCCAACTGCGGGTACACACCTCACTCTGCCCATGTGCCAGTAGACGTGGGTGTCACAGGTGTGGGGCTGGCTCAGCACGGCATGCACACAGCACTGCTCCCTGCTCACATCCGATGGCCAGGCCATATCCATCCCTCATGCTGCTTGTGTGCAACACTCCCCATATGCACTCACCCACATGACAGGGGACTAACACACACACCAATGTGCAGGGGACGAACACGGCCTTTGGACACTCACAGCACAGGTACACTGAACAAACACACATCCATGGGTACTGACACCTGTCACACTGGGGGGAACACAGGATCACATCAGGACTGTGGAAACAACATCCCCAGGAGGAGTATGCAGGCAGAATGTGGCATGCACCTTGCATTCATTGTCACAGTAGGCACTATGCAAGTGAGGAGTGCACACAGGAAACACAGCATGCTCTGCATGGGTGACATGAGGCCTTCCACACCCTGGGACCCACTCCAAACAACAGTGCATGTCTGTCACACATGGACACAATGCCAGAAGTCACTGTCACACAAAAGGGGCACAGTCTAAGCTAGTGGAGTCTGCACTCACCTGAACCCCTGGTCGACCATACAGGCTCTGGAACTGTGGGAGGATCACATCTATCAGGGCAAGGTTCTCCTCCTGGGTGAATGGCTGTGACCTCTCCACAGTCCTGGACATGGTGCCAGAGGAATCACTATCAGCAGCAGTGGTCAGGGATGAATGGATGTGCAGGCAAGTGCTCTCTCATGGGACCTGGCTGCCTTATATATGCCTGGCTGGCCTGTTCATGTATAGGAGTACAGATTGATTGGTCAGTCACATTAGCATCCTACGTTTCATCCAATCCCTTCAAACCTACCCCAGTGTGTGGCTTTGCATGGTTTCAGTTTTGATAATGATGTCAAGTCAACATCCACATTGCAACAATGTAGATTCTTTCAAACTGACTTCTGCTGTGCACCTGGTGCTCAAATTCAAAAATTTAACTCAGTCTCCATGGCAACCATCAGGCATTTAGGCCCTTATACTTGTCCCTCATGTGTCCCCTATGTGTTTTCATACATTTACACACAGGTACGGTGCGTTCCACGCCCTAGGGCACCCCACAAGCAGTGATACCGACCGTACATGCGCTTGTACGGTCCGGATCACAATATGGGCGCTGGCGTATGCGTACGCCACAGTAGTACGGACCGTACAAGCGCGTGTACAGTCCGTACTACTGTGGCGTACGCATACGCCAGCGCCCATATTGTGATCCGGACCGTACAAGCGCGTGTACAGTCCGTACTACTGTGGCGTACGCATACGCCAGCGCCCATATTGTGATCCGGACCGTACAAGCGCGTGTACAGTCCGTACTACTGTGGCGTACGCATACGCCAGCGCCCATATTGTGATCCGGACCGTACAAGCGCGTGTACAGTCCGTACTACTGTGGCGTACGCATACGCCAGCGCACATATTGTGATCCGGACCGTACAAGCGCGTGTACAGTCCGTACTACTGTGGCGTACGCATACGCCAGCGCACATATTGTGATCCGGACCGTACAAGCGCGTGTACAGTCCGTACTACTGTGGCGTACGCATACGCCAGCGCACATATTGTGATCCGGACCGTACAAGCGCGTGTACAGTCCGTACTACTGTGGCGTACGCATACGCCAGCGGCAATATTGGCCCAGGGACCCTATACACGCGCTCCGAGCGTATGTACGGTGCGTATAACAACTGTCAGTGGTGACAGGCGGCACACAGACAGGAATGGAGCGGACAGGTATTGCCAAGGGTGGACACCAATGCATTGTCTGTGCAATACCACCTGTGTGTGACACAGGTGTGTCAGGATGTGATGTGGCACTTTACCCCTGAGGTGTGGGCAAAGCACATGTACGATGAGCTGTGTACACATGTCGTGTGTGATGGTGCGCATTGTACCACACATCCCCTGCACTCCTTTGACATGTGTGCATGTCGTACACACTAGTGGAGCCATGAGTCACTTGCATGTCCCAGTCACGGACACCCGCACCTGTCCCCTGATGCCAGGTACACGGAATATTACATATGACACGTGTATGGCTGCGTTGCATGCTGCAACCATGTCATGTGTGTGGCATGTCTTTCCATGATTTTGCTGTAGGTGTGTGATTCAATGTGTCAGCAGTTGCTGCTGCCAACATGTGTCTGTGTGTCGATGGGCATGGCACACTGTTCCGCACACCAGCCCACATATGTGATTTGCCATGAGGTGTGTATGTATCCAACTACACGGAGTATCAACACAAGTACATATCCACATGCTCCCTATGTATGTTCTGTCTCGACATGTACTCCTCAAAGGCAATGTGTGTGGCCTGTCCTATTCCTATGACATGTGACCAGTGCATATCGCATCCAACTACCTGTCTGTACCATACGCATACTACCTCTGCACATGTGTGGATGTCTGTGAATCCTGTGATGCGTGTGCATGTTCACTTACACTGGCCCACAGCTAGTCTCATGCCATGTCATCGTGATCTTGCCCCCCTCCGTTAGTGGCTGTCCCTTGGTAGGAGTGTAACCTGACTGGCGTTCGTGTCCAGGAACTGTGGCACAGACCTGACTCACAACGTGGCATATGTGTATTGGCTGTGTAACATGTGCTCAGTGCATTGACGATGTTGTTGTACAGTGCTCACTCTTAGGTGTTCCTTCCATTTCACTGCAGGGCTCCGCCTCTCCCTCGACGTATGCCAGACATTGCTGCCCTGCATGAACGGGACTGTATACGCCGCTACAGATTCAGCCAACGGTTGATTGATGAGTTGACTGGCCGGCTGGAAGCACAACTCCTCCCGCGCCACAGGTATCCAAGTGCACTGACACCCAAGTTGAAGGTGATGGCAGCCCTACATTTCCTTGCCACGGGTACGTTCCAACATACCATTGCTGATGTCGGGGGCATGTCCCAGACGATGTTCAGCCGTGTTCTGCATGATTTCTTAGAGGCCATGTTGGTTCACCTGGATGAGTACATTAAATTCCCAAATCGTGAGCAGTTGACAGATGTCAAGCGTGAGTTCTATGCCCTGGGAGGGATGCCCCATGTCATTGGGTCCATAGATGGGACACATGTTGCGTTGGTACCACCACAGGCACAGGAGGTGGTGTATAGGAATCGCAAACATTATCACTCCATTAATGCCCTTGTGGTGTGTCTGTCCAACATGGTGATTTCACATGTCTGTGTTCGCTTTCCAGGATCAGCACACGATGCCTTCATCATGAGGCGTAGCAGGGTGCCAGAAATGATGCTGCAGCTGCGGAACGAGCGAGCATGTATTGTTGGTGGGTAGACTCTGGCAGTTCTGTGTTTGGCGTCATCTTCCAATCTCACTGCCTGTGCTGACACACTTCTGTCCATGATGTTTCCTTGTAGGGGACGCTGGCTATCCCAACATGCCATGGCTGATGACGCCTGTCCGCAACCCCAGCACGGCTGCCGAGCACCTCTACAACAACGCACATGGGCGGACCAGGAGAGTCATTGAGAGGACGTTTGGACTTCTGAAGAGCCGATTCCGGTGCCTCCACAAGACCGGCGGAGCACTCCCATATGCCCCGGTGAAGGTGTGCAAGATCATCATCGTCTGCTGCATGCTGCACAACATGGCAGTGGAGGAAGCTGTTCCACTCATACTGGATCAAGATGACCAGGACCATCCACCCGTGGAGGATGAAGGGCTTGGTGACGGGGCAAGTGATGTGGAGGAGGAGGAGGCTGTGGAGGACATGCGGAGTCGGCTCATACGCAACTTCTTTGCTTAGTGGTGAGTTCCAGTGTCTGAGTGTGCACGCATTGGGCCGTGTGTGGCATGTGTTGCAATGTGTGTGTCCATCTGCATGTCTGCCAAGTGAGTCAGTGGTGTGTATTGAAGTGTCACTCAAGTGATGGCGCAATGGAAGGATGTTGTCTGAGGGTCATCATTGTCACCTGTCATGTTAACAACATGATACGTGTTAAGTACATGCTTGCGGATGTGCTCCTTTGTGCTGAATCCTTGTGTGTCTCTCTTCCACAGGTCCATGTGCATGCTGTCTGCTGGTGGCATTGTTGTGCTCCTGCTACTCCTCATGAACACAGCGACATGTGCTGATTCAGCGTCACATGCACGGGCAAGTGTTGAAATCTCCTCAGGGTAAGGGATGCCTCACGTCGTTTTGGGTGTGTGAATTGTTTGTAGTCTGTGTGCACTTCTCCGGTTCATGTGTGTTCCATTTGCATACATGGTGATCCTACATGGGGAACATGACATGGGGCAGGCTTCACCTGGAGCCATGCTCAGACTTGGTGACTGTCATGTGGCAGGGGATTGGGGATTGTGATGAGGCCATCATTGTGTGTAACACTGGCCTCGGAAACATACAGGTTGCACCGGGTTGACATGGTGTGTGATTGCCCCATCAGGGCCTCAATGGTGTATAGCGGCCTCTCCGTGGCAGCAGGGGGTGTTTAGCTGTTATCCGTCACTTGTGTGCCAGGTCAATGGGATGCCAGCATCTGTGTTGCAATGGGGGGTGCCAGTGTTGCTCCCACATGTACATCCACATGACCTGTGTATGTGTTGACAGAGTATCATTGTCATTCCAACACACATGACTAATAAATTTGTCCCTCTGTCTCCAAGGTGCCTCTTCCCTGTCAATGGTGCCCTGTTGCCACTGTGCGTGCCGCAGGTCTGGCATAGTTTTCATAGGTGGTGCATATGTGTCTATGTGTAGAGTGACAAGATGCTAGGGGTTTGTCAGGGAGTGGGAACTGTATTATGCACAAGATGCACAGTTCCATCCACCTCAAGGCAAGAGAGACCATCCCCCAGGGAAACTACAACATCTGTGTAGAATCCTACCCTGCAGTCTACGGACATGTGCCTCACGACTCCCATGGTACTTGTCCATATCCGGAGTGCATCTGCACAGCTCTGCTACTGCGTCGGGCAACCAGGCCACATCAACGTCCTAACGGGATGGGGGGAATGTTTCACAGCCAGCTGCAGGATGACCTTCTAGATCCACGCCCACACTCATGATGCAGCCCACAACCCCAACACAACCATGTGGCACAGTGATCCTAAACTGCATTCTGGCATCTCCATGCATCCAACCTTGGCCTAGCCACCATTCTCAACATCCGCCTGACGCAAGCATGCTGCACATTGTAGGGACACATGTCTAGACATACCTGGGAGCGGCAAGCCAGGTCACTCCACATGATCCCTGACCTCTGCGCATGACTGTTGCTCCCCTGAATGTGTCTGTAGCCACAGTTGTGCGGGAACCACTCAGCTGGTTGGGCCCAGCACAGGTGAGTTTGGTACTCCATGTCTGTATCAGATGAGACATTGGGACCCATGTGTGTCCTGTGCAAGACTGCGACCCCACGGTTTGGATGGTTGGAGTTAATTCTGAGATCAGGCATGCTTTGACTGTACGACACACACATGTATTGTAATAATGTAGAATCACGGCATCATCTTGTAAGTGTGATTAATTTATTTGTGGTGGGGTACGGGTTTGTGGGGATGACAAGAGGTGCACAGCGGGAGTGTAGAATCCAAAGTTCACTGGGGGAGTTGGTATCCTTGTCGTAGCAAAATGTCAGAGTCCATGCCACAGTCTTCGTCAACATAGGTCAGACAGTGACCAGCAAGTCCATGTGGCAGACAATGTCATGTGCTGCTATTGGGCCAGAGGGCCAGGTGCCAGGCCAGGTGACCTGGGAGATGGTGATGTTCTGCTGACTCTCACAGTCTTTTTCGTGGACGACCCACCTTCCTGCGGGGACCCTCGGAAGCAGTCCGTGACGATGTCTGTGACGCTCCGTCGGATGAATCCTCCTCCTCCTGATCCCTCCCTGTGTCTGGTAATGGCCTTCGCCTGGTGCCACAGGGAGGGTTGCCCATGTTGTCGGCAATCCGACGGAGTACACCGGTCATTTGGGTTTGCACCGCCACGAGCTCAGCCTGTCTATCCTCCATCCTTCCTTGGTGTTGCAGTTGACAGGCATGTTGCTGGGACTGCAGGGTCTTCATCTCCTGGAGGGTCCCCTTGATGTCATTGAGGGTGGACGCAATCTGGTCCATGCCCCTGGTGTCACGCCGGTATGTATCCAGGATGTTGCTGACCTGGGACACTACCGGGTCCTGAGCTGCCTGGTCAGGTTCGCGCCTCCGCCGTCCTCCACTCCCGCCACCCCTGCCCACGTGCACCTGGCCTGCCGTTGTGGGTGCATCGGGTCTCCGGGACCCCTGAGGGATGGCATCTGCGTTGCCGCCTGCCTCCTCCTGGGTGCCCGGAGGACCGTGTCCCTCCTGGGCAGACTGGCTGGGTGGTCGTGTGCGGGCAGGGCTCCTGGACGTCTCCTGGGATGTGGCAGGAATGGGGGTGGTGGTTGGCACAGTTGTACCTGACGCAGGTGCTGCAGGTGGTTGGACACCAGAGGGGCCAGGTTGGTCTGGGTCATCCACGGAGTGGTGAGAGTCATCGCTGGCGGTGGGGTCATCATCCCGCGGAGCCTGGTCCTGTGTGACTTCCCCCCCAGTGTTGGGGGGTGTTCGTCGACGTTGACCTGTGTGTGAGAGAGACAATGTTGACAGTGTCACATGTGGCATCCATGTTGCATGCATTTCTGATTTGGCACTCTTCCTCTGGGTAGTTGGATCTGTCCTGCATTCCTCTCACAGTGCACTTGTGCATGGCTATGTCCCTTGGCCACAGCTGTCAGGGCTTTACGCATGTGTGAGACACAATCTTAGTTGATGCATCTATTTGGGTACACAGTCAGCAGTGTGGTGTGCGGGCGTAGCGAGCCATGCAGAGGCGCCTTACGTGTTGCACTGTACGTGGCCAAATGGTGTTTTGGCAAGGCAATTTGATGTTGCAGGTAGGGGACTGAAGCATTTGTGACAGGGTTCTTACCGACACGGTGGGTGGGTATACTGGGTGTGTGGTTAGGTCTGTGCCTGCAGCACGGATGGACTCGTGCACAGATTGACACATGGACCGGTCTTCATCTACGGAAGGGGGGGTTGAGGCACTGCCAGACCTGGTCTGCATGCACACAGTCCACCGGCTGACGAGTGGACATGGCCACACCACCCAAGGGTGATTTAGTCTCCCTGTGTCTCCCTTCCTCCCTCCCTCTGTCACCCTCCTCCCTCCCTCTGTCGGTCTCCCTCTGTCACCCTACTCCCTCCCTCTGTCTGTCTCCCTGTGTCCCCCCTCTGTCTCCTTCCCTCTCATTCCCCCTCTCCCTCCCTCTCTTTGTCACTCTCTGTCACCTCAGGCCAGCTTCCTGGGCACACACAGTTAGCCGGTCTTTGAATGGCCATTGGCTTGTTCATGTGAGTTAGTCCCTGTTCTCCGGGCACCCATTGGGCAGTGTGTCTGAGTGTAGGCTGCTGCTGTGGCGGTGTGTGCTGAGACTCTATCAGAGCGATGCATCTTCATTGTCTGCTGTTATGTGCAAATTGTGCCTTCAGACCCATGGCATCCTGCATGGCAGCCATCATTTGCAGGCAAGACAGTACTGTGTGGGTACACACAGTTTGTATGGCTGTGCCCTGGCCCATATGGGCTGAGGGCATTGTTGTGTGCTTGTGAGTTGCTCAATGTTAGTTTTGCTGCCCCCACTCCCAGCATCGACCACATCCTGTGTTGTGTTGGTGTATTGTGTGGCCTGTGACTTGGCATGGCCCTGATTGATGCATGGGGCATGGAGGTGCCAGTGGCATGTGTGTGTTTGTGGAGTGTTGTTGTGTCCGGTGGTGGCTTGGGGGGGGTGGCATGCATGATTGATTGTGTATGGCATCCCCCCCATGTGAGGTGAGTTGTTTGTGTACTCACCAGGGTCTGGGAGTCCTGGCAGTCCGTGTAGTCCCTCCACCGCCAGCGTGGACATCACCTTCTCCTCCCAGGGATGGTATTGTACCGGTCTGGGGGGCGGCCCTCCTCCAGTGATGTTCCCCTGGTTGTGATTGTCAGTCATCTTCCTCTTGACCGTCCTCCGCAGATCGTACCACCTGGATTGGCACTCGTGCCTGGTCCTTCTGGTTGTCCCAACAGCATTCACAGAATCGACGATCCTCTGCCACATGGCGGTTTTTTCGGATATGCTGGTCTGTCTGACCAATGTCCCAAAGAGCTGTGGCTCGACTCTGAGGATTTCGTCGACAAGGATCTCCAGCTCCTCCTTTGTGAACTTTGGATTCTTGGTGGTGGACATGGCGTGGGGTGTGGTTGTGGGGGTGTGGGTGTGGATGGCTGTGGGTGTGTGGGTGTGGTAGTGGAGGTGTGTGTGTGAATGTGATGAGGGGGTGTTTGTGTAGGTGGTTGTGTGAAGGTATGCAAGTGTGAGGTTCAAGTATGGTGGTGTGGGTCGTCTGTGGGCTCTGGCAGCAGTGGGTCTGTTGCAAAGGCTCATGGTTTGTGTGTGTGGTCCATTTTTATTGGTCCATTTGTGGGTGTGGCTGTGTTTGAAATTTGTGTGGGTGTGTTATGAGGAGTGATTGAGTTTTGGGCCTCTGTTTGGCAGTTTGGCAGTTGCAGGTGAGTGTATGTGATGTTTGTGGGGTTGTTGGGCCTGTTTGGTGGTGTGGGGAAACTCTACTTGACTCTCCTTGTGTAAATATGGTTTGTCCGGGTTCAGTACGTGTTTTTTTGGCGTCAGTACGGTCCGTACATGCACTGGTGGGGGTGCGGTCCGTACATTCCCTGGTGGGGTGGTGGTTCGGTGCGTACATACACGGCTGGGGTGGGGGTTTGGTGCGTACATACACGGCTGGTGGTTCGGTGCGTACATACACGGCTGGGGGGGGTTCGGGGGCGTACATACACGGCTGGTGGTTCGGTGCGTACATACACGGCTGGGGGGGGTTCGGGGGCGTACATACACGGCTGGTGGTTCGGTGCGTACATACACGGCTGGTGGTTCGGTGCGTACATACACGGCTGGGGGGGGGTTCGGGGGCGTACATACACGGGTGGGTGTTTGGTGCGTACATACACGGCTGGTGGTTCGGTGCGTACATACACGGCTGGGGGGGGTTCGGGGGCGTACATACACGGGTGGGTGTTTGGTGCGTACATACACGGCTGGTGGTTCGGTGCGTACATACACGGCTGGGGGGGGGTTCGGGGGCGTACATACACGGCTGGTGGTTCGGTGCGTACATACACGGCTGGGGGGGGGGTTCGGGGGCGTACATACATGGGTGGGTGTTTGGTGCGTACATACACGGCTGGGGGGGGGTTCGGGGGCGTACATACACGGCTGGTGGTTCGGTGCGTACATACACGGCTGGGGGGGGTTCGGGGGCGTACATACACGGGTGGGTGTTTGGTGCGTACATACACGGCTGGTGGTTCGGTGCGTACATACACGGCTGGGGTGGGGGTTTGGTGCGTACATACACGGCTGGTGGTTCGGTGCGTACATACACGGCTGGGGGGGGTTCGGGGGCGTACATACACGGCTGGTGGTTCGGTGCGTACATACACGGCTGGGGGGGGGTTCGGGGGCGTACATACACGGGTGGGTGTTTGGTGCGTACATACACGGCTGGTGGTTCGGTGCGTACATACACGGCTGGGGGGGGGTTCGGGGGCGTACATACACGGCTGGTGGTTCGGTGCGTACATACACGGCTGGGGGGGGGGTTCGGGGGCGTACATACATGGGTGGGTGTTTGGTGCGTACATACACGGCTGGTGGTTCGGTGCGTACATACACGGCTGGGGTGGGGGTTTGGTGCGTACATACACGGCTGGTGGTTCGGTGCGTACATACACGGCTGGGGGGGGTTCGGGGGCGTACATACACGGCTGGTGGTTCGGTGCGTACATACACGGCTGGTGGTTCGGTGCGTACATACACGGCTGGGGGGGGGTTCGGGGGCGTACATACACGGGTGGGTGTTTGGTGCGTACATACACGGCTGGTGGTTCGGTGCGTACATACACGGCTGGGGGGGGGTTCGGGGGCGTACATACACGGGTGGGTGTTTGGTGCGTACATACACGGCTGGTGGTTCGGTGCGTACATACACGGCTGGGGGGGGGTTCGGGGGCGTACATACACGGCTGGTGGTTCGGTGCGTACATACACGGCTGGGGGGGGGGTTCGGGGGCGTACATACATGGGTGGGTGTTTGGTGCGTACATACACGGCTGGTGGTTCGGTGCGTACATACACGGCTGGGGTGGGGGTTTGGTGCGTACATACACGGCTGGTGGTTCGGTGCGTACATACACGGCTGGGGGGGGGTTCGGGGGCGTACATACACGGCTGGTGGTTCGGTGCGTACATACACGGCTGGGGGGGGGTTCGGGGGCGTACATACACGGGTGGGTGTTTGGTGCGTACATACACGGCTGGTGGTTCGGTGCGTACATACACGGCTGGGGGGGGTTCGGGGGCGTACATACACGGGTGGGTGTTTGGTGCGTACATACACGGCTGGTGGTTCGGTCCGTACATACACGGCTGGGGGGGGTTCGGGGGCGTACATACACGGCTGGTGGTTCGGTGCGTACATACAGGGCTGGGGGGGGGGTTTGGTGCGTACATACACGGCTGGTGGTTCGGTGCGTACATACACGGGTGGGGGTTCGGGGCGTACATACGCGGGCGGGGGGTGGTGGGGTGTTCGGCGCGTATGCGGGCACATGTCTCCATGGTTGCTATGGGAGTTCGGTTCGGACGGTGTTTTTTGCGTACGGTTGTGAAATGGGGAGGACGGGAGGGATCGTACTTGCGCAGTCGGACTTTATTTTTCCGCACGGTGGGTTTCTCGCCCGGGGACGTGTCGGTGACTTTTCCCGACCCGAGGACGTGTGGGGAAATCTTCCCAATGCGATTCGTATGGACTTTTTTCCGTTCGAATCGTACTTGGCAGTTTGTACGCTACTTTGACGATTCGGACGGAAAAAAATCCGGATACGAGTCGGACGGGGAATTTTTTTACCGGATCGGAATTGGCACCTTAGTGTGTTCATTTGGTTCCCATAACCACAGAGGCCACATTATGAGATCCTACTAAGAGGTGGTACATATATAATGAGACGTAACTTAATCAACTGTAGTGAGCATCCAGCGTAGTGGACATATGCATTCCATTCCTGCACGGGGACATTGACATTCACTACTGCTGGGTACTGTTTTTTAGGTTTTGCCTGCACAGCGCGCTTGCACTGTGCTTGTGAAATCTCTTGTAATTTTATTACATCTTAAAAAGGGGCTCATATCAGTTCCAATTACCGAATTAATGTGTTCATTTGCTTTTGTGTGGATCTATTTTTCTGTTAGCTTCTCCTTGTTGCACGCATTTAGGATACTTCTACTAAAGCTGTTCACAATGTTTAAGCCCCATTTACTGTCAAGATAAGATCTCTTTCCATGGAAAAGGCAGATAGCTTCTAACAGTATGCTGAAATGCTTGCTATTTATTACTTAGTTGTATAAAACAGATGCTTTAGCCTTAGAACGTTTGTGGCATTTAATAATCAGGCCTCAGTAACTTTCTTTGCTCTTTGTAGGCAATATCGGATTGTTCTTTTCAACTTAATCAATTTGGTCATTATGATCAAATTCTAAATGTTGTAATAAATAGTGTGAGTTAAAAAAAAGTTAATTTACAATAGCTATGCTATATTTTACTACTAAATTAACTAAAGAGGGTTTGGCCATAATCAGTAAGGCTAGGCCAATATTGCAATCACACAACACATGCCAGTACTGATTTTAGTTGGTCATATTTTCATTAGAGCACACATGACACTTAGTGCGACCCAAAAACATCTGTTTTTATTTCTTTTCAAGAGTTCATTTTTGCATGAAAAAATTAATTGTTTAGAAATTTACATCGGTTTTCACAAGAACAACATATAAAGTGTAAGTCAACAGACCACAAACTAAATTTTGACACAAATAATACAAATAAAATGACCATCACAAATTATATCATTGGACATGACCTGGACATGACATAGACAACAAATTCGGCATACAAATGATTAAGCTTGAGTTCAATGCTTCAAAAAAGAGTGAACACATTTAATAACAGAAAAAAGCAAATAAATAAGTGAAACAAAACAATACAATAGAGTCCAAACAGTTTTAGATTTATGTAACTGAATTTTTCACAACCTTGTTAAGGGCAGCGGCCAGACAGTGCACTATTCAAGGCACCCAGCGCAATTAAAAACTCGTTATCATTCCTTTACAAAATCTTAAAAAAGAGGGGGTTTAGCCTGAAAGTGTGTTTTCTCACACTTTTTTGGTCACTTAGTTAACTACTAAACAGGCAGTCACAAGTGCAGTTACCTTGTAGACAACAAGTTCAAGATATGAATGGTGTAGCAGGTGCAGTAGCACTTCGCCCAAAAGTTGTCAGAACCCCTCCAAACACCTAATATTGCTATATTTTTCTACTATACAGGCAGTCACAATTGCAGTTACCTTGCAGTTAACAGAGCTTTGATTTAAATGGCGCAGCAGGTACAGTGGCACCGGGGGCAAAAGTTGTCATAATTCCACTAAACACCAAATAGTGACATACTACTAAACAGGCAGTCACAAGTGCAGTTATCTTGCAGGCAACGGAGTAATTATCTGAATTGTTCAGCAGGTGCAGTGGCACCAGGCCCAAAATTTATCAGAACTTTCCTAAACACCTAATATTGCTATATTTTACAACTGAACAGGCAGTCACCGGTGCAGTTATCTAGCAAACGCAAGGGTCATGATTTCAATAGAGCAGCAGGTGTAGTGGCACTGGGACCAGAAGCTCCAAGCACCCCATTAAACACCGATTATTGATATATTTTACAACAAAACAGGCAGTCACACGTGCAGCAATCTTTCAGGCACTAGGGTCATGATTTGAATGGTGCAGCAGGCGCAGTAGCACTGGGCCCAAAAGTTGGGAGAACTCCTCTAAGCACATAACATTGCTATATTTGACTTCCAAACAGGCAGTTAAAATTGCAGTTACCTTGTAGTTAAAAGGAACTTAATTTGAATAGGGCAGCAGGTGCAATGAATCTGATGCCAAAAGCTCTAGGGACCACAATAAACCCAGATTATTGCTAAATTTTACAGGTAAACAGGACAGTCACAAGTGCATTTATCTAGCAGGCAATAGGGTCATGATTTGAATGGTGCAGCAGGTGCAGTAGCACCAGGAACAAACGCTCTAGGCACGCCGCTAAACACCTAATATTGCTTTATTTTACCACTAAATAGGCAGTCACAAGTGCAGTTACGTTGCAGACAACAGGGTCATGATATGAATGGTGCAGCAGGTGCAGTGGCACCGAGCCCAAAAGTTGTCAGAACTCCTCTAAACATCTAATACTGCTATATTTTACTACTATGCTGGCAGACACAGATGCAGTTATCTTGCAGTTAAAAGGGGCTTGATTTGAATGGTGCAACAGGTGCAGTGTTACCAGGGCCAAAAGCTCCAGGGACCCCACTACCGCAGAATATTGCTAAATGTTTTTAACAAGCAGACAGTCACAAGTGAGGTTATCTAGTAGGCACTACGGCCATGATCTTAATGGTGCTGCAAGTGCAGTGGCACCTAGGCCAAAAGCATTCAGAACTCCTCTAAACACCAAATATTGCTATATTTAACTACTAAATAAGCAGTCACAAGTGCAGTTACCTTACAGGCAATAGAGTTCTGATTTGAATGAGGCAGAAGGTGCAGTAACACCAGGCCCAAAAGTTGTCAGGACTCCTCTTTTTTTTTATTTTATTTTTTTATTTTATTTCTTTATTGAATAGAGACCACGGGTACAAACAAGAAGAAACATAACCCAATATTCAATTAATTATGCAATGCAGGCTCAATTCACAGAGTTTGAATTACAATAGTGTTTCCGGCAGATTTCAAAATAAAAGACAACTTATACTACTAATACATGAAATAATTCCATTATATTGTTTGTTACACACATTGTCAAAAAAAAAAAAAACAACATCAAAATACCTCCATTAGATCCTATCAAATCGCAGACAGGTATATGACTAATCAGTTTACATTAAGTTGTCCTTAAATATTAATGAAAAAGAAAAAAGAGAAAAGAGAAAAAAAAAAATACAGATGAATAGTAGGTACGCTAGACATCTTAAGACCACAATCTTACATGTCCATATATGCACTAACGGCGCCTCATATTAGCTGCCCCAATGCCTTTTTCCGCCTCCCCCTTAAAGATATACAAATTGTATTCCATATTGTACATGAACAGAAAACGAGTTCTCCACATATCAATTAGGGGTGCATCAGTTTGTAACCGCGCTGAGGCAATGCACATCCTAAGCACTGCTGCTGCCATGAATATCAGATACCTAACTTCATTACTGGGGTCTGTGCGCACACCACCTACGTCTATACCCAGCAAAATCTCACTAATTGACAATTGTATAGGAGCGCCGAGAATCTCGGATAAAAACCTGTTTATATGTCTGAGCAATTCTGATAATTTAACGCAAGTGCCAAAAATATGTGCTACATCAGCATGTAAAATATTACATCTGAAACACTTTCCATCTAGATCTCCTCCCCACTTTGCAATTTTATCAGGCGTGCGATAAAGATAGAACAGAGTTTTATAATGTTGTGCCTTAAGATTAGCAGACATAAATAAACGGCTAGCCAATTCAATCGAGAGCTCCAACGGTATTTCAGGGCACCCCAATCTTTCTTCCCATCTCGTACGATGAGCTTCCAAGTCATTAGACATTGTCTTAATAATTATATTATATAATACCCCTATGCGAGCGCGCTTTTTGTTTGCCTCAATAAGGGGATTAGACACATTCACAATATTCAATTTAACAAGATACTCACGCAGCTGCAGATACTTAAAAAAGTGCGAAGTGGTAAGCTGATATTGTTTCTTCAGTTGGGAGAAAGATTTTAACCCATCTGATGTATATACATCTCCCACTGTTATTAAACCTCTTAAACGCCACTTAACCACTATATGATCCCGCATATACTGGGATGCAATAACGGTGCGATAAAAGGGGTATAGATAGACACGTTTCGGATATTATATTGCTTCCTTATTGCCTTCCAAACCTTGTGCGCAGCGGCAATCACCTTAAACCTAGTGTGCTTGTAATAGTTCCAATCTATGTCAATAAAAAGACGGTTCCTAGCTTCAGTCCCTAAAAGCAGAGAATATATAGAAGGTTGCAGTGCTGGCTCCACGGGTCCCTGACCGGTTAATAAAATATTCATTCGCTGCAACATACATACATAGTAGTACAAAAGAAAATCAGGGACTGCCCAGCCACCCACTGCCCTAGGCAGCATCATATACTTCTTAGCCCGTCGCTCTTTCCCCTGGGACCACATGAACCTCATACAGATTGCTTGCAATTGTGAGATAAGTGTACAGGTAATCTCTAATGGTAGACATCGATAAAGATACAACACCTTAGGTAATACCATCATTTTCAGGATGTTGCATCTACCAACCAGTGTCAAATGTAATCATTCTAGCTGATCCAGCTGTTTACGGACCCCATGTATCAGCTTCTGCCAATTGACCTCTACCGTAGTCGAGGCTCCAGCAGTAATCTGCACTCCCAAATAAGTAACCTCGTCTAAGACTCGTGGATCATCGTAAGACTTAATATTCATGCAGAGTATTTGAGTCTTAGCGGTGTTTAATTTGTATCCTGATACCGATCCAAATGTCCTTGCAAGATTTTCGATTTCGGGAAATAGCAATAGACGGTCTTGGTGAAAGCACGGCTACATCATCAGCGTACGCCAATACACGGTACTGCTGTGATTGTATCCTGACTGGAGGTACCCTGCTACTCCGCTCGATCATTTTTAAAAAGGGATCTATATACAAAGCGAACAACAGTGGAGAGCAATGACATCCCTGCCTAGTCCCTCGTTGTATTGGTACCACTGCAGATTGAAGCCCCATTACATTAATCCGTGCACTAGGTTGTTGATAGAGCACCTGTATTGATTTGATGAAATTTGGCCCAAATCCCTGAAGTTTCAACAGATCCCATAAGAAGGCCCACGATACTTGGTCGAAGGCCTTCTCTGCATCCAATAATATAAGACTCAGTGGATTCCCCGATACATTTGCATGATCAATTCAAGTAATCACCCGGTTAACATGATCGGTTGTACCGCGTTTTGGGATGAACCCATGCTGATAAATAGAGACCAAAGGGGTTATCACTTCTGATAATCTGGTAGCTAAAATCTTTGAGTATACTTTCCCATCTGTATTTAATAATGAGATAGGCCGATATGAGCCTGGTAAATCCAGCGGTTTTTCCTTTTTTCTAAACACTACTATACTCGCTTCGCCCCATGTTATAGGATACTCCCCTTTCTGGGCCATTCGGAATGTGACTAACATGTCCTGTTTTAGAGCTTGAAAAAAAGATTTATATATTTCAAGCGGGAGCTTATCAGGACCTGAAGCCTTTCCTGCTGGTAATGCTTTAAGAGCCGCTTCCAATTCGAACATCTCTATAGGGGCCTCCAATATATCTGCCAATCCTTGATCTAATTTTTGCCCGATGTTTTGCCCAAGAAAGGCCAAAGCTCTATTGCTGTCATATTCTTCTGCTGCATATAGACAGGCGTAAAAACTCCTGAAAACTTCTAGCATTCCACTTTCGGTTTCTTCATATTGCCCAGCCTCATTTTTCATACTTTTAATTCGCTGAGCAGTTTCCCTAGTCCTCGCTCTCTGGGCTAGACACCTCCCACTTGCCTCCCCATACTCGTACAGCACCTGTCTCTTGGTCTCAAAGGTCTTTGCTGCTTCCTTACTCCAATGATTATTAACCTTGGCCTTAAATCGGGTCACCTCGGCTGATGTATCAAAGGTATCCCTGTTATGAGCAATGTCTTGAGTCAGCAACTCCTCGACCTTGCCTAATTCCTGGTAAAGCTCCTGTAGCTTTTTTCGCAGCTGTTTTTGAGCATACAATCCATAGCTGAGCACCTCTCCCCTAAAAGCTGCTTTGAACGTATCCCAGACTATCCCAACCTCTGCGCTTCCCCGATTTGAATTAAAAAACTCTCGAATCCACTCACTCATATATTCTTGAAATTTAATATCCAGCAATAACTTACGATCAAAAGAAAATTCCCGGGGTTTGCAGGGTGGGTGTAGTATCCGAATGGACAACACTACTGGCCCATGATCAGATGTCACTCGGGGATAAACCTGTATTTGTGCATCATAAAGCAATTTGTGTGTAACTAAAAAATAATCTAGGCGAAATAGTTTTTGGTGAGGAGCCGAGAAAAAAGTATATCCGGGATCAGTCTTCCTAAGATAGGCCCAAGCATCTGTTAGCCCATGTGCTTTCACCAAGGATCTTAGCGCCCTGTATACCCTTGGTTTCCTACCTACATACCTATATTGATCACTACCTAATGTTCCAGAGTGGAGATTAATATTCAGGTCCCCACAGAGAATTACGGGAGCGATCCAGGTTGCTAATTCAACATTCAGGTATTCCAGGACTGCTGCCTCATCAAAATTAGATCCATAGATGGAGCAAACAGTACATTTAAAAGTTCCTACATTACATTCCGTGATTGCCCACCTACCGGCACTGTCCTCTAAAACTCGTCCCCCGTCAACCAGATTTCTCCTTGCTAGTATAGCCACCCCACGAGTTGTAGTAGACTGCTTGGTACACACCAGCACACTATACCCTAGGTCACTTAAGTGCTTTCGCTTGGACCATGCTAGATGTGTCTCTTGAAGTGCAATAATATCGCAGTTAAGCCACTGCAATTCCCGAGCAACTCGTTGCCTTTTATTTAAAGCATTCAATCCTCTCACATTTAGCGTACCTATTCTTAACATTCTAGCTGCCATCTGCTCTGGCTCTAAAAAAAGTAGAGACACTCTGCCCCCTGTCCTGCATTACTTTCATATAGTCAGTAAAAATTATACCCATGATCTCTGTTTTTCCCTTTTTAGCCATCCCCCTCTGACCCGCCCAACCCCTCTGGCCCCACACCGAGGCCACCCTCCCTTTCCCCCTCTCCCTCCCCATTTCAGCCACCCCTTGTGAGCAAAAGGACATAGTCCTTAGTGATGCGAGTGTGCAAGATCCACCTCGACAGAGGATCTGTCAGGCCGTTGCCCTCTCCTATATTTATCTGTAGTCTGTAGTCTGTTTTTACTGAAGCAACATATTTCTAATCATATTATCTAGCCTTCTGTATGAACATCCCACAAAGCGGCACCTTATCCCATTGCTCTTTATATACTATTAATTACATATTCAAGCTCGAGTGTCGCTCATTAAGCAGTCCAGCTTTTCTGCTCCAGTAAAAAAAAAAATATATATATCCAAAACAAAAAGAAAAAAGAAACAGACCACGGATACTCAAACAGCATTGCAAAGCCTTAGATGTCGAGTTGGTGCGGGCTGGTGCTGCCTCTCCTCCCTCTATTATTATTTAATTCACCTCTAGTACACAGTACACCCCAAAGTGGAATAACATTATAGCTAACTATGTTCTTTTATTTTTTTATTTTTTTTTTTCCTCTTCCGCACGATTTCCTTCCCACCATGTTTTTTTTTTTTTTCACCTTCAGGGTGATCCACCTTTAGTATCTATAGACTTCAAATATGCTTGCGCCTGAGATTCCGAGGTGAAATATTTAGATTGACTCTTATAAATCACCTTGAGTTTAGCAGGATTCAGGAGGAATACCTGCGCACCCTTGGCTTGAAATGGCTGAAATAGTTGTCGAAATTGCCATCTTAAGGACACAGTAGCTGAGCAGTAATCTGGCCTAACAAAAAAGTCACATCCAGAACCCTTACGTCGCTTATCCGGGCGAGCGAGATCATATAGTGCTTCTCTGAGAACAAAATTATTTACACAAATTAATATCGCTCGTGGAAAAGCTTTGGAGCCTGCCGGGGCATTTGACTCCCCGTGAGTCTTGCGCTGTAAAAATGGATATGTATGCGCCCTGGTAATCTTATTCTCCCACTGCCACTCAGCTAGCTCTGGGAATGTTTCTGCAAAAGTCTCTATTATAAACTTTCGGACACCTTTCCCTTCTTTCATCTCTGGAATTCCTAAGACATGCAGATTATTGCGCCGTGCACGGTTTTCCAGATCCGTAATTTTCCACTCCATATCCTCTCTAGTGGCCTGTAAAATCTCTATCGCGGTTTGATGCTTAGTGAGTATGTCTTCAGTGCTCGATATGCGTTCCTCTGTGTCTGTCACCCGCTTGGTAAGTTCATTAACAGACTTAACCATCCGCCGCATAGTATTCTGTAATTTCCGAACTGCACCCTGAGTACGATTACTTTCAGCCTTAGTCTCAGCCCGGTGGGCCATAATGCTCTTAGATATTAAGTCCAAAGTTACTCCATTAATGCCTTAATCTTGGTCCTGCTCCTGCAGCTGAGACTCATTTCCCCCCGATTCCCAGAGAGGTTGTAGAAGAGGATTCTTTTCCTGTGAGGCCCCTTCGGTTTCGGGATTTCGCCGGACCGTGTCTTGATGATCCACCAGTCCCCTCATCTGTGTGGGTAAATGTGTTGTGTCACCGTATTCCTCCATCAAGTCTTCCTCATCTGTGAGTGCCACCTCATCATCACCCCACTCACCGTGCAGACTGTTACCGTCATCCTCCGATACAACGGATATATCTGGCATTGAATAGAATTTGCCATCAGACAATACAGAGTCTGTATCTACCAGGCCCACTGTGACTGTACATTGCCCATTCATGCCCCCTTCTCCTTTTCTGATACTGCACTCAGAAGGGGCCGAGCCGTTGGTATCAACCCCATCACCGCCTGTCGCTCCTGCAATGGGTCTTGTGCTAATGGCAGCGCCTTTTTTTTTCATAAAAATTGCATGTAGCACAGGTGTTTTTGCAGCATCCAAATTCCCAGGCGTTATAGAAGTAATATGAGTATTGTTACTAACAATCTGCCCACCATTATCGCTGTTACCTCTGGTCAGACCGACCCCTCCCCCAGCGCCACTCAATGCTGTGACCTTCATATCAGTTAGCTTGGAGGAGAGAGCCGCGCTCCCAGATATATTTACATTGCTGCTGGCAGAGGCACTGGTAGTAGCATTGACGCTAGCGCTGGTTGCGTTATTTATATTAGCGCTGACTGCGTTATTTATATTAGCACTGGTGTTATTCATATTATTAGCAACAGTTTTTCAAGTGCCTCTGCCTTTCGGGGCCATGCCTGCTTACTTGTTGTTTTGAAGATTGTTCACTTCTCACTGTGGCAAAAAACCCCTTCTCACGTTTTTTCCGGGGATCCGGGCGCTTTTCAGCCTCTCATCCTCTCAGCTTCTCAACCCCGGCTTAAAACTTGCTGAAGGGAGTCTCGCCGCAAGCTTGTAGCACTGTGACAGAAAAAATCCTCCGCAGTCCGGCGGAACAGAGCAGCAATTGCAACAGTTGCAGCCTCCCTAATCACCAGTATTGCTCAGTTCAAATTTATGTTCATTTCACGCTCATTTCCACGTCTCCGGAGTACACGTCTCCTCCACTTAACTCTCGCTGCAGCTCCAGCTCAGCCCCCCCAGCTGTCTGCAATCCGGTGTTGGATTGAGGCTTTGCCCGCCTCCGCCTCCCTCTCGGGGCCGAGTCCGAGTCCGGGTCCACCACCTCCAATTGCTGCTTCAACAAACCCTCAGCAGCTGCGGCGGAAATACAGCCGGTAAAAGCAAAAAAAGAGTCCTCCAAAGTGAGCCAAAAGCTGGCAATACCATTCCCCTACCAGCGACCGACTACACGCCCTTCAGGCACTGTAATCCTGACGTTTCCCTTCTGCTGAGGTACGGAGCTGCTCACTCACACGGCTGCGCTGCCACCATCTTGCTCTTCAATCTTTAATAGACTTTGCGTAACTTAGATTGTACATCTACTTAGCAAACTACAACTTACAACAAAAACCAGCTTATTATTATTCACATAGGTGCAACCTAATGTATTTACCAATGCTTGTTATCTGTATGAGGGAAACCAAGTACTATATGAGGGGAGAACGCATTGTTGATGTCCGTGATATACATGTTCTGTATATCTGAGGACAGACTGCCCTGTTGATGCCCATGTGGTATGTCTTCTCTGTGTATTTGGAAAAGTTGCACTGCTTAGACATAATGGGTACCTGCTCTGTGTGTGCGTGGACAGCCTGTATTTCTATTGCCAAGTGGTAACTGTTCTTTGTGTTTGTATGTTTGTCTCTGTGTGAGAGGTTACCCTTTTGCTGTTTGCAATGCACCCATCTGTGTATGTGAGGAAGGCTGCATTACTGATGCCCATCTGTAACTCTCTGAGTGAGTGTGTGTGTGTGTGTGTGTGTGTGTGCTGTACCTCTCCTGGTGTCATAGAGAGGTCTGCGCTTCTGATGAGCATTTTCTTGAAGGGCTATTGCTCCGTTTTATTGATTAGTTACTTTGTTTAACTGGCCGACTAATTTTCATTATTTTTTTATAGTTTGTTGGTGCTTTGAAGCTAATGCATTTTGCAGCCTTCTGCACTTTACAAGTACTAAAACAGCCCTCATTCATATAACCCCCTGCACGACTTCCGTGATTTGTGTTATCGTTTTAGCAGTATAATGCTTCAGTATTTTCGGAACAGGCTGTCTGGACCTTAGCTGCCTGCATCTTACAGGCGGGCTATTTCTGAGTATCACACCTAAAGGCGCTGAGTACTCAGGCAGTAACTAATGTGCAATACGTCACTAATATTTCACTGAATAACTAACTGGTAATATCACATATGGTCTCATCGCTGAAGTCAGAAGTGCTATAATAATGCTGAATGTCGACAGCAAAGCGTCGGTGGTTAAGAATTGACAGTTGAGAAGCTACCACAACAATAATTTACTTCCCCGACTTTTGCAGCCTTTATTTTAACCATGCTGTCACTTTAGTTGTGTTTTATCCAATTAATGTCGCATTTCTATATTATGACTTACTTCTAGTTTACTTGTCATCTTAATGACACTGCTTGTGTTTTTTTGAAGGATAGATTTTGTTAAAACAGTATGAGTTAGTGATAAGTTCTACTGTTTGTCAGTCTGTGTAAGTGCTTTTTGCTAGTATAACTGCATGCTAATTGGTCCCATTTTCGTAATGCTTGTGTAATCTCTTGTGTAATTTTCGGTATTTTGCGTTTCGCATGTTATGCAAATGACCAGAACAGGTGCAGCTGTTGTTTGCGGTACTTCTGTTTTATGCATTTTATTTTTGTGGGAAATGCGTCCTTGTGTCCAGAATGGATGCGAGGGCGCATTTTGCAATAAAGTACAACGCTAACCGCTGTATTTCCAGTTCCTCTATTTTTCAGGTAATTTCTCCCAAATTTTGCATTATTACGCAAAAAGAAATTAGATGAATTTCGCATACCGATAGTGCTAACTCGCCGTTGTCTAAGACACTGTTTTTGTGCCCGGGAGCATTTGTCATTGCCAATTAATGTAGGCAAGACTCGTTAGTGTCAGATTTATTAAACAAATGACATAACACAATTCCATGACTGCACGGGCAGTTAGGTGTAGAATGAATTTCTATTGGCAACAGTAAGTAAAACTGAAGGCCTACATCTTGCCTACCCTCTTAAATGAGCTGCATTCTTCGCCAACCTCCTGGCTAGTAGCACCTCTGTTAATCTGTTGGTAGGTGGCACTCATTGCAAACAGTACATAAGTCAGTGAGGCTGACTATCAATTGAGAGCCAGTCTCTCAGTCTGTATGCTGAAGCGCGGGATGCGAACCAATGAAAGTGGACCCTCAATAGGCCGTAAATGATCGCTGCATTGCGAGATATAAGCAGCTGGACTTGATTCTGGTATTTTCTGTGTGTTATTTATTGTTATTTATAATTCATTTTTCAAAACATAGCGCGTCCCTGATCATCACTGAATGAATCAATGCTCATTTGAATTGCAATGCTCCAACCATCAGCACTTGTGCATCCCAAATGCAGAGAATGAAACAACTTGGCTAATAAAATACGGTTCTCAAGCCCATTTTACGTTTCAGTTTACATTCACTCTTTTTTTGTGTTCAAAATATTTTGTGATGAGGACAATTAAAAAAAAATAATGCAAGAATATATTAAAAAACAACATATTCATATATAAATGTACCTATAAGAAATTAGGAAATCACATAATTAGTACATAATGAACTCAAATGAGGGGGAGACTGATTTTAGGAGCAGCAAGGTGGAGGGGTTACATTATGTGTCCCCTCCACACAGGGAGCACCGCAGTGACCGCGGAGGCAGTCCTCATAGGTGAGGGTGCGGCTTGTGATCACCAGGTGTCCAGCATTTACACCGATATGATATTGTCAGATATTACTGGATTAACATCAGCAGATATCTAGGGTCCCCCTCCCTCCTTCTTTAAAAGTCATTCAAGTGTCTCAACGCCTCCAGGCATTTTTGGGCCAATGAAGCGGCACACAGCAAGGTAAACATCAGGGAAAGTCCGCACTCCAACCAAAATCAGAGGGGCAAAAATGAACAAAGCTCGGCCAAATGCAGACAGTGGAGGCAGTGCTAAAAATCTGGCTCTGGATATTAATCCGGAAAAGGCCAAAAGTCGCCCAGACTTCAAGGGGGGCAATAGCCCGGATTCTAATAGCAGCATTGCGGCAGGAACTTCAATTGAACTTGCAGATTATCTAAGTCCTGGCTCTGGATCTTTGCAGAGTGCCGAGCAGCCTTCACCCATCTCCAGTAGAGCTCTAAAAGAGGAAGGAGTCTCCCTGGAAGAAGGGAGATTATCTCCACAAGATATAAATTCTCTAACTAAGGACTCAGTGAGGGAATCCTCCGGCATTGGTGAGAGACCCCTATATTCCCTCTTTGACTGGAGAGAGTCAGGAGGAATGCTAGACCTGGGATCCTTGGCGTGCTTTCCCCTGATTTTTTGCCTCTACCTCCTGTATTTTTGACTATGAGATGGACTTCATTTTTGCTGGTTTAGGTGCTCTGGACACTTTGCCACGCCTGATCAGTGCCAAAGTGCAAGTGCTCCCTGTGCAAATTGTGATTATGATTGGTTATCCATTATTGGCATATTTGATTTAATGATAAGACCCTAGTAAAGTGCACTGAGTGTGCCAGGTCCTGTAAATCAAATGCTACAAGTGGGCTTGTCAAAAAACAAAAAGGGGAGTTTGGCCCAAACGACAGTAGCCAGGTAGGGCCGAGATAAGAAATACACAACAATGGACCAAGCTACTCATACATTTAACTGCTACACAGTTTAAGCGAAGATCACTGGAACCAATCCAACTTGATCTGGTTATTTATTTAACCTTGTGATATCTCATTTTGTAAATCTTTTTCTTTTTTTCAAATAATCTGAGATGAGACAAACACTTGTTCATTCAAAAATAAATATACAGTACAAATACAGACCATGACATGTATATACAATGCCTCACCTCCCCTGCAACAGTAAGGAACCAATGCTCACCTCTCCTGCATAGCAGTAAGGGACTGACTCCCCACCTCCCTTGTGGCAGTAGGGAACAAACGCCTCCCCTCCCCTGGGGCAGCAAGGAACCAACGTCGCCTGGCACAGGCACCGCATCACCTCCCTGACACCGTGTGACGCCTTTGTTTTGATCATCACAAAAGGTACTCTTTCTCAGGGGGTCTGTGTGACTCTGTGGCTGGCCCGCGTACCTCACAGTCAGCACCATACTTTGGATTGGTACCTATCACAACATCGAGATGGCCCCACTGGGAGCTATTGTCTTCTAAGAGCTATATTCTTGCAGGAAACCTTTTACAAGTAATATTTTGAGTTGAGTATGTTGGATTTATGTTGTTTTGGTCTTGTTAGGTTAAGGTAAAGATAAATTATTCTTAACTGGTGTGGTGTCCATTTGTGGTGTTAGCACTGTGTTACGGTGGGCTATATACAAATGCTTTACACACTGCCTCTGTAGTTTAGCCTTACTTCTCTGTATCAAGCTACCAGAGGGTGAGCAGAGGCAAACGTAGGTGTGTACATTACTCATCCTAACTAGAAGGAAGGGTCCCTACTTGGACAGGTTGCAAGCCACTGACAACTAGAGACCCCCAATTAGTACAAGGAAGTAAAGTGACACCAGCGATTCAAACAACAAGGGATATGTTCCAACAGGAGCTGCAGGCAGATGTGTCTCCAACACAGATTATGCACTAGCACAGCTAAGTGAAGAAGTGCAGAAGGTTATGGGAACTCATACACAGTTAGCAAGGCCAAGATCGAACATTGAGCCTCCAGGGGAATGATCTTTCAAATACTTCAGTGGATTCAGGAGGAGCCACGGCTCCTGAGGCAAGTACCCAGCTGGGTGACATATTTCAACAGATTTTAAATGAATTGCGCAAAATGAGAAACGCTTATGACAAGACACACTCGAAGTTCAGCTTCAGCTTAATATTAAGAAAGCTACCCTTCTCTAGCTGAATTCCAGATTGACGTAGGCAGAACAACGTTTCTCGGATTTAGGAGACCGCCAAAAGAGCTTTGAGTTTGGCACAGCTAAAGTTAGTCAATAGATGATGGAGTTGCAGACAAAACGAGACGATTGCCCTTGTTATGGCCTCTTCAGTCAGGCATAGATTAGTTCCAGTGAGCTCAAGATCCCGTCTTGGCAAACCCAGTGCACTTAGGGCATCAAATGCAAAAACAACAAGGTGATGGATGAAATGCTATAATTAATCTCAGCCACTGTCCATCGCTCAGGGCAGGATCCCAATCTATCTTTTTTCACTCACCATACCACCTCAGTTTGGACCCAGCCATATGCAAATCAGTCTTGACCCTGCTCTTCATTGGAACAGTCCAGCCCAAACTGCCAGGTCAGGTGCTGTCCAGGTCAGGCTGGACTGTTCCCATGAAGGGCAGCGTCAAAGCTGATTTGCTTATATCTTAGTGCAAAATAAGGTGGCATGATGGGCGAAAAACGATAGATTGGGATGCAGCCCAAGCGATTGCCAGTGCTGAGATTAGTTCAAGCATTCCAACCATCACCTTGATGTTGTTGCCTTTGATGCCCTAAGTGCATTAGGTATACCCAGATGTCGGTCCTGTGCTCACTGTGTCACTAGAATCAAGTTATACCTGACTGATGAGCCCTTATCAGGGTAAAACAGGTCCTAGGCTGATTGTATTCCTGTTCAAGGAGGACCTGGCTTGGCGGTTCTTGTGGGTCTGTTCGCATGAGAAGCAGTGTCAAGGCTGATTTGCATTTGACTGCGTCCAAATTACAGTGGAATGGTGGGTAAAAAAGAATTGATTGGGATTCAGCCCAAGCAATTGCCTGTGGGTGAGATTAATTCAACCACTCCATCCATCACCTTGTTTTTGTTGCTACTTTCTAAAATTAGTAACTTAAAATCTGACTTTACCATTAAAGATGATTTCAAATTACACTTTCTCAGACACCAAACATGAAATCTTTACATGCTCCCAATCAAACATTAGCTCTTATCACATATAATAAAGCATCCCATTGTTATTCTATGGGAGAGATAGGCCTCATAGTTGTGAAAAATTAATTTAGGTGTATTTCACTAACAGGACATGTACAACTTAAAGGTACATGCCAAACCTTTTAATTGCAATGTGCCCTTCCCTGTTGGCTACCTAGGGTCAACCCTAGGGGTGTTTTATATGTAAGCAAAAGGGAGGGGGTTTATTTTGTCAACTCGAATTGGAAATTTAAAACTGCATTCAGTCTGCAACAGCAGACCTGGGGCATGTCTTAAGGGGCTAATTTATTGGGTGGCACAATAAATGCTGCAGGCCCACTAGTAGCATTTAATTTATCAGACCCTACGTATATGGAATACCACTTTACAAGGGACTTAGAAGAAAATGAATTATGTCAATTAGGTATAAGCCAATCTTACCATGCTTTTGGGAGTGAGCACAAACACTTTAGCACTGGTTAGCAGTGGTAAATTGCATAGCGTCCTAGGGCCAACAAAACAAATTCAGCAATATAGGAGAATGAAGGCAAAACGTTTGGGGGAAGACCACAATAAGGTTGACAGTCTCTCCCAAGCTCAAAGTGGGGAGAACAACCCAACCTCCTAGGATTTCTCATCTCTAAAGTGGAAGAACATGGCCAGATCATCAACAATTGAGTGCTCTGACCCAGGATGGTGGTTCACTGTGAAGTCCATTCCCTGTGGGGAGATGGACCTACTTAACAGTTTTGGATTCTCGCCCCTCATCTGCATGAGCCATCGGAGGGGTCTGTGATCTGTCTGAATCCGGAAGTGAGTGCCAAACAAGTATGGTCTCAGCTTCTTCAGTATCCAGACCACAACAAAGGCTTCCCTTTCAAAAACACTCCACCTCTGTCTCCTGGGAAGTAGCGACCGAGAGATAAAAGCTGGAGGTTAGTTTAGGCTCTCCTCATTTAGCTGTGAACAGACTGTTCCTATGCTATGTGATAAGGCATGAGTCTGCATATTGTATTCCTGGGAAAAGTCAGGGGCCTTGAGTACAGGTGCTTTACACATAGTCTGTTTGAGGGTGTCAAAGGATTTCCTACAGTTCTCTGCCCAGATCACTTTATTAAAGTATACAAACAATTAATGGATGGAATGCTTGAATTAATCTCAGCCACGGGTAATTACTCGTGCCGCATTCCAATCCTTAGTTATTTTGCACACCATGGCACCGCAGTTTGGACCAAGCTATATGTAAATCACTATCATCCTTGCTCCAATCGGAACAGTTTTGCCCAAACTTCTGAGCCAGGTCCTCCCTGAACCAGAACACAAGCAACCCAGAACCAGTTTTACTCTAGTTATGGGCTCATCACCCAGGTACAGCTTTGTTCCAATGACATAGTGTGCACAGGACCCATGTCTGGTCATGCCCTTCCCACTTAGGACAACAAACTAAACTATACAAAAAAGTTATGGATTGAATGCTTGAATTATTCTCATCCACTCGTAATTACTTGGGTCGCACCCCAAATCATCATGATTTTACACACATGAGTGATGACATAGAATGTTCTATAGATTTGTAGTGCGCACCACCACCCAGGAGGGTATACTATTGCAGAGCAGGCTCGAAAAGCCAGGTCTTTGGCTTCTTACAGAATTCAAGAAGTGAGGCGACCTGGCTTTGGATGTGGTGCAACCGAAAGAGCAACATGGCAGGTTGCAGCACTGGACCTCACAGCAAATCAGAGCTAGCCTCTGATGTCCCCAGTGGCATGCAGCCTGAGAGAAGTGGACAGATGATACACATTTGCCACAGAACGTGACATTTATGATGTATTGGGTTATTGACTAAAACACTGACAGGGCTGTGCCCATTTCTGCTTGGGTCCATTGAAGTTCATTACTGACCAGGTAATTTGTGTTCTTTTCTGTCTGGGTTAATTGCTACACATAAAACCTGGGGCAATATTGTGCATTACTAACAGGAACCATTGTCTTTCATTAGTGCCTGGGGCCATTAATTCTCATGACTGTGTATATTTATTGATTTTCTTAATGACTGGGAACATTGTTGCTCATTACTGATGGGATCACTGATGCATGATGTGCCTTTTGCCATTATAGTAATTAATGACGAGGGCAGCTGATATTCATTAGTGCCTGAGGTCATTAATGTTAAATTTTGCCTGAGGCTATTGATGATCACTGCTGTCTGAAGTCATTGATATGCCTGGAGCGTTTGATGCACATTATAATGAGGGACCATTTCGTTTTATTGCTTACTGTGGCCATGGATACAGGTCCTAACTGCGGACAATGGTGTTTATTCCTTCTTGGGCCACTGATGTCAATCAATGGCTTGGAGCAGTGATGTTGATTACCTGAAGCCATTAATGTTTATTATTGCCCAGGGGGGTCATTATTGCCAGGCTCCACTTATGTTCATTATCAACTGCAACCTTTGAAGTACGTTACATTGAGGGGCCACTGACGCTAATAACAGCATGCAGCCATTAATGTTCATTGTCCTGGGGCTATCGATGTTTGTTATTGCCAGGGTTCAATGATCTCTGTTACTGCTTGGTACATTTATGAGAACTTTTTCATGCAGCCATTATTGTTCATACTACCAGGGGAATTTATGGCAATTGCAATTGTGATTGATGTTCATTTCAGGATGGGGCAATTTCTGTTCATTATTGCCTGAGGCTATTGATGTTCATTACTGACTAACTCATTACTCCCTGTGGCAATCTTGTTTGTTATGACTAGGGTGCTCATGACTGTCCAGGGCATTGATTTTCAATGCTGTATAGACCCACTGAAATTATGTTCTGCTGTGGGCGACTGATCTCTTTTACTTGCTGGACCATCAATGTTCATTACTTACAGAAATCATTAATGTGAGCTACTGATCAAGGCTATTGCTGCTCATGTTTGCCTATGATGCTTCAACTAGTTGGGTATATATATATACCCATTATCACCTGGGATCATTGAGGTTCATTATTTATTGGGCCACTGATGTTCATTACCCCCTGTTTGGGGTCATTTATGTTTATTACTGGCTGGGGCCATTGTGGGGCGTCAGCATTTACAAATGCACTACTGGACAATGATGCGTAGAACACCTGGGCCACTGACATTTAGTATTTTCTGGGCTCATTGATGTCCATTACAGCCTAGATCCGATATTGATGTCTTTTATTGCCTGTGGCCAGTATTGATGCTCATTTCTGCTAGCAGACATTGACATTTGTTACTCCTGGTTTCAATGACGTTAATTGGTGCTTAGGGCTGTCAGTGTTTGTTACTGCTAGGGGCTTTCATGTATATACATCAATATAGGCAATACATGCACATATACCCACACACGATATCGAGTTTTATTTGTTAAGTGGCATATTGCAAACTGAATTTATTTAATAAATGAAGATGAAAGATTAATGAAGTTATAGTGGAAAACAAAGAGTGAATATGACTGTACAGAAGAGAGTTTTGTGCATTTGTTTTAAAAGAGCAAATGGCACATCAGCTGTGCTGTACGCTTAGTGTATTCATTTGGTTCCCACAACCACAGAGGCCACCTTATGAGATCCTACTAAGAGGTGGTACATATATAATGAGACGTAACTTAATCAACTGTAGTGAGTATCTAGCGTAGTGGACATATGCATTCATTCCTGCACGGGGACATTGACATTCGCTACTGATGGGTACTGTTTTTTAGGTTTTGCCTGCACAGCGCGCTTGCGCTGTGCTTGTGAAATCTCTTGTAATTTTATTACATCTTAAAAAGGGGCTCATATCAGTTCCAATTGCCGAATTAATGTGTTCATTTGCTTTTGACTGGATCTATTTTTCTGTTAGCTTCTCCTTGTTGCACGCATTTAGGATACTTCTACTAAAGCTGTTTACACTGTTTAAGCCCCATTCACTGTCAAGATAAGATCTCTTCCTATGGAAAAGGCAGAAAGCTTCTAACAGTATGCTGAAATGCTTGCTATTTATTACTTAGTTGTGTAAAGCAGATGCTTTAGCTGTAGAACGTTTGTGGCATTTAATAATCAGGCCTCAGTAACTTTCTTTGCTCTTTGTAGGCAATATCGGATTATTCTTTTCAACTTAATCTATTTGGTCATTATGATCAAATTCTAAATGTTGTAATAAATATTACGAGTTAAAAAAAAGTTAATATACAATAGCTATGCTATATTTTACTACTAGATTAACTAAAGAGGGTTTGGCCCATAATCAGTAAGGCTAGGCCAATATTACAATCATATAATCAAACAACAAGAGAGAGAGGGTCAGAAAACACACTCTTCGTCCCCCTAAAGTAATGATACTAAACAACAAAAGAGTATGAACAACTAACTTTACAAAGGGGAAGGGGAATTACCAAAAAAGGGCACTCAAAGTGTTTTAAAAGGGTCCTCACTCACCAACCTGGTTGGTGACATGCTTCATCATTGGACCCCCACCAGGGAGGTCTAGTACCTCCCCGGTGTGCTTCAACGCCTGTTTACAGCGGAGCTGGTAGTTGATAGTGATGTGTGTGGTGCAAAGTGATGTGCAAAGTGAATGTAAAAAATGTCTAGGTTTTAACCAAAATCTTTTATTGTGGTAAACCCGGCATTAGAATTTAAAATGGGTTATAATAACTAAATACCAGATCTGGCTTAGTCAACCCTCGTAGTGACAAAAAGGAATGTTAAAATTTGGTTGACATGTTTCTGCCTTATTGGATTGTTCACCAGGCATTCATCAGGACCCAACTGCCCCGGTGGTATACACACACTAAGGTGCACCCTACCGTTGGCAGCAATATTAATATAAAACTCACGGTTCCTTTTACCGGAGAGGAAATTCAGAATTTCCGAAGAAACGTATTGATGGCTACAAACAGCCTAACATCATGAATCCAGGAGGGAGTAGGGAGCGCGCTTGTAGTCACACTTTCGTCAAAGCGCAGATCCCGCCGTTCAACCTAACGTTCCCTTCAACTTGGATTCCGCACGGTGCCTGCCATGTTGTGCATGCACATGCAGGGGGTACCATAGGTACCCCCCATGTGCCCCCCACCCTTCAACATCCTGGGGGCACTCAACGGGCCCCCAACTTCAAGATCCGCATGGCTTTCCATGGCGGCAACACCGCCATGGAAAGGCTGCCCACGCCTGCATCCTGATAAGGATGGCGGTATCTAGCAGACACCGCCACCATATTAAACCCTTTTCCGCCTGGTCGACTCATCGACCGGGTGGAAAAGCTGCAGACGGTCTTCCTGTCGGCCGCAGTACCCCCCGCCAACATAATATGGCGGGGGAAATGGGTGGCGGGCGGTGATTGGATGTAGGGCTTATCGCCAACCGCCATGCGGGCGGTGGCGATCCGCCCTACATCCTAATGGACCCCATAGTGTGACCCAAAATAATCTGTTTTTATTTCTTTTCTTTCATTTTAAGAGTTCATTTTTGCATGAAAAAATCAATTGTTTAGAAATCGGCTTTCACAAGAACAACATATAAAGTGTAAGTCAACAGACCACAAACTAAATTTTGACACATATAATACAAAAAAATGACCATCACAAATTATATCATTGGACAAGACCTGGACATGACATAGACAACAAATTCGACATACAAATGAATAAGCTCAATGCTTCAAAAAAGAGTGAACACATTCAATAACAGAAAAAAGAAATAAGCAAATAAATAAGTGAAACAAAACAATACAATAGAGCCCAAACAGGTTTAGATTTATGTAACTGAATTTTTCACAACCTTGTTAAGGGCAGCAGCCAGACAGTGCACTATTCAGGGCAAACAGCGCAATTAAAAACTCATTATCATTCCTTCACAAAATTTAAAAAAGAGGGGGTTTAGCCTGAAAGTGTGTTTTCTCACACTTGTTTGGTCACTTAGTTAACTACAAAACAGGCAGCCACAAGTGCACTTACCTTGTAGACAACAAGTTCAAGATATGAATGGTGTAGCAAGTGCAGTAGCACTGGGCCCAAAAGTTGTCAGAACACCTCTAAACATATAATATTGCTATATTTGACCTCTAAACAGGCAGTCACAATTGAAGTTACCTTGCAGTTTGAATGGAATTGATTTGAATTGTGCAGCAGGTATAGTGGCACCGGAGCCAAAATCTCTAGGACCCCACTAAACCCAGATTATTGCTAAAATGTAAAACTACACACACAGTCACAAGTACAGTTACCTTGCAGACAACATGGTCGTGATTCCAATGGTGCAGCAGATGAAGTGACACCAGGACCAAAAGCTCTATGCACCCCACGAAACACCTAACATTGCTATATTTAACTACTAAACAGGCAGGTACAAGTGCGGTTACCTTGCAGACAACAGGGTCACGATTTGAATGGTGCAGTAGGTGCAGTGGTACCGGGGTCAATAGTTGTCAGAACCCCTCCAAACACCTAATATTGCTATATTTTTCTACTATACAGGCAGTCACAATTGCAGTTAAGAGAGCCTTGATTTAAATGGCACAGCAGGTACAGTGGCACCGGAGCCAAAAGTTGTCATAATTCCACTAAACGCCAAATAGTGACATACTACTAAACAGGCAGTCACAAGTGCAGTTATCTTGCAGGCAACGGAGTAATTATCTGAATTGTTCAGCAGGTGCAGTGGCACTGGGCCCAAAATTTATCAGAACTTCCCTAAACACCTAATATTGCTATATTTCACAACTGAACAGGCAGTCACAAGTGCAGTTATCTAGCAAACGCAAGGGTCATGATTTCAATAGAGTAGCAGGTGCAGTGGCACTGGGCCAGAAGCTCCAAGCACCCCATTAAACACCGATTATTGATATATTTTACAACAAAACAGACAGTCACAAGTGCAGTAATCTTTCAGGCACTAGGGTCATGATTTGAATGGTGCAGCAGGTGCAGTAGCACTGGGCCCAAAAGTTGGGAGAACTCCTCTAAGCACATAACATTGCTATTTTTGACTACTAAACAGGCAGTTAAAATTGCAGTTACCTTGTAGTTAAAAGGAACTTGATTAGAATAGGGCAGCAGGTGAAGTGAATCTGATGCCAAAAGCTCTAGGGACCACAATAAACCCAGATTATTGCTGCATTTTACAGGTTAACAGCACAGTCACAAGTGCATTTATCTAGCAGGCAATAGGGTCATGATTTGAATGGTGCAGCAGGTGCAGTAGCACCAGGAACAAATGCTCTAGGCATGCCACTAAACACCTAATATTGGTATATTTTACTACTAAATAGGCAGTCACAAGTGCAGTTACGTTGCAGAGAACAGGGTCATGATATGAATGGTGCAGCAGGTGCAGTGGCACTGAGCTCAAAAGTTGACAGAACTCCTCTAAACATCTAATACTGCTATATCTTACTAATATGCTGGCAGACACAGATGCAGTTATCTTGCAGTTAAAAGGGGCTTGATTTGAATGGTGCAACCGATGCCGTGTTACCAGGGCCAAAAGCTCTAGGGACCCCGCTACCGCAGAATATTGCTAAATGTTACTACCAAGCAGGCAGTCACAAGTGCGGTTATCTAGTAGGCACTACGGCCATGATCTTAATGGGGCTGCAAGTGCAGTGGCACCTTGGCCAAAAGTATTCAGAACTCCTCTAAACACCAAATATTGCTATATTTAACTACTAAATAAGCAGTCACAAGTGCAGTTACCTTGCAGGCACTAGGGTCATGATTTCAATGGTGCAGCAGGCGCAGTGAAACAGGGGCCCAAAGCTCTAGGAACCCCTCTAAATACCAAATATGGCAATATTTTACTACTAAACAGGCAGTCACAAGTACAGTTACCTTACAGGCAATAGGGTCATGATTGGAATGAGGCAGCAGGTGCAGTAACACCAGGCCAAAAAGTTGTCAGGACTCCTCTAAACACATAATATTGCTAATACATCAATTCATTCTATTATTTTCATCTTTAATTTCATTTTTCAAAATGTTGCTGTCACTTACCTGCACTATAGCAATAGTAACAGCACAATATTTTGCATTTTTGTACATAAACAAGTCAAAACACTTTAATAGACTTTGCGTAACTTAGATTGTACATCTGCTTAGCAAACTACAACTTACAACAAAAACCAGCTTATTATTAATCACATAGGTGTAACCTAATGTGTTTACCAATGCTTGTTATCTGTATGAGGGAAACCAAGTACTACATGAGGGGAGAACGCATTGTTGATGTCCGTGTTATACATCTTCTGTATATCTGAGGAAAGACTGCCTTGTTGTTGCCCATGTGGTATGTCTTCTCTGTGTATTTGGAAAAGTTGCACTGCTTAGACATAATGGGTACCTGCTCTGTCTGTGAGTGGACAGCTTGTATTTCTATTGCCAAGTGGTAACTGTTCTTTGTGTTTGTATGTTTGTCTCTGTGTGAGAGGTTACCCTCTTGCTGTTTGCAATGCACCCATCTGTGTATGTAAGGAAGCTTGCATTGCTGATGCCCATCGGTAACACAGTGAGTGTGAGAGAGAGAGAGTGAGTGTGTGCGCGTGCGTGTGCGTGTGCGCGTGCGTGTGTGCGTGCGCGCGCTACCTCTCCTGGTGTCATAGAGAGGTCTGCTCTTCTGATGACCATTTTCTTGAAGGGCTATTGTTCCGTTTTATTGATTAGTTACTTTGTTTAACTGGCCGACTCATTTTCTTTTTTTTAAATAAAAAATTTTATTGTGCAGAAAAAAGGATACAAGCACGGGCCTACAACCGCCTGGGCCGGCCGCTAATAATCAAAAAGGATCACACAGTGCCAAAGACAATGACTGGCCCACGGGGGCTCCGCACATTACAGAAGCTCAGACTGCACATAAGGGAAATCAGGATACACACTTTTAACATAAATAACAACTAAAAACAAAAGGCGAGGCGAGACGACATGAAATGGGCGTCGGACCGCAGCAGGGGGACTCCACATCCGACCACCCGATAGCGGTCAATAAGAAGGAGGACTGAGAGGTAGGGGGGGGGCCACGGGAGAGCCAGGTCTATACTCAGATATGTCAGATAAGCAAGGAACCTTCAAGGATCAGGGGGACAAGGCAACCTCAGACATATCCACCGGGGGGGGAGCACAGATATTCCCACGATACTCATTCCACTCCCCCCAGATTCTACCCCATGCCCCCGGTTTACCACGAGCCACATACACAGTCTTCTCCCTGAACATGCACCAGTCCATGTTCTCCTTCCATACGGACACGGTGGGAGGCCGCTGGGAACTCCAAAGCTGCGCTATATCTCTCTTTGCTATAAACAACCGCAATGGACCGCACTCCGCTAGCCCCTCCTCCGGGTCGCCCCAAGGGAAGCTGGTACATGAAGTTCTTGAGTGGTTCACCTCAGTGGGTGCAAGTAAGTACTTGTTGAACTGATGATCTCTGATGGAGTTCTTGAGTGGTTCACCCCAGTGGGTGCAAGTAAGTACTTGTTGAACTGATGATCTCTAGACCCGATACATGTCCCGGGTTTTAAAATATCGCCCGAGACATGGCTCGGGTTTCGGGATAACTTCCCTCCTCAGTAGAGAAAATAGTTAGGGGTGGAAGAGAGGGCCGCCAAGCAACCGTCAAGGGCCTCAGTGCCCGCACAGGCACGCAGGTGCGTCGTCCAGGAGCTCGTCAGCTCAAAACACGTGTCCAGGGATGGCACACGCCACGCATACTTGCACGCACTCTTGAGCATAGGTGTATCCGCCGACGCTGACCTTCAGGGACCATTTTCATTGGGGGAACACGACTGGTAGGTGTAGCAGTGTGCGACCAATCTGATGTAACTTTATATTCAGGCTCCCTTGAGCCGGTGGAGTCGACGGACTCATGGTTACGCACCTGCGCGCTAAGAGAGATACTAGACCTGATTATGTTTTTAGCAGCTTACACAGCAACCCCACTCTCATTTTCCTACTCCCTGCTGACGAGAGGCAACTACCTCGAAACACGTGTCCAGGGATGGCACACGCCACGCATACTTGCACGCCCTCTTGAGCATAGGTGTATTCGCCGACGCTGACCTTCAGGGACCATTTTCATTGGGGGAACACGACTGGTAGGTGTAGCAGTGTGCGACCAATCTGATGTAACTTTATATTCAGGCTCCCTTGAGCCGGTGGAGTCGACGGACTCATGGTTACGCACCTGCGCGCTAAGAGAGGTACTAGACCTGATTATGTTTTTAGCAGCTTACACAGCAACCCCACTCTCATTTTCCTACTCTCTGCTGATGAGAGGCAACTACCTCGAAACACGTGTCCAGGGATGGCACACGCCACGCATACTTGCACGCACTCTTGAGCATAGGTGTATCCGCCGACGCTGACCTTCAGGGACCATTTTCATTGGGGGAACACGACTGGTAGGTGTAGCAGTGTGCGACCAATCTGATGTAACTTTATATTCAGGCTCCCTTGAGCCGGTGGAGTCGACGGACTCATGGTTACGCACCTGCGCGCTAAGAGAGGTACTAGACCGGATTATGTTTTTAGCAGCTTACACAGCAACCCCACTCTCATTTTCCTACTCCCTGCTGACGAGAGGCAACTACCTCGAAACACGTGTCCAGGGATGGCACACGCCACGCATACTTGCACGCACTCTTGAGCATAGGTGTATCCGCCGACGCTGACCTTCAGGGACCATTTTCATTGGGGGAACACGACTGGTAGGTGTAGCAGTGTGCGACCAATCTGATGTAACTTTATATTCAGGCTCCCTTGAGCCGGTGGAGTCGACGGACTCATGGTTACGCACCTGCGCGCTAAGAGAGGTACTAGACCTGATTATGTTTTTAGCAGCTTACACAGCAACCCCACTCTCATTTTCCTACTCCCTGCTGACGAGAGGCAACTACCTCGAAACACGTGTCCAGGGATGGCACACGCCACGCATACTTGCACGCACTCTTGAGCATAGGTGTATCCGCCGACGCTGACCTTCAGGGACCATTTTCATTGGGGGAACACGACTGGTAGGTGTAGCAGTGTGCGACCAATCTGATGTAACTTTATATTCAGGCTCCCTTGAGCCGGTGGAGTCGACGGACTCATGGTTACGCACCTGCGCGCTAAGAGAGGTACTAGACCTGATTATGTTTTTAGCAGCTTACACAGCAACCCCACTCTCATTTTCCTACTCCCTGCTGACGAGAGGCAACTACCTCGAAACACGTGTCCAGGGATGGCACACGCCACGCATACTTGCACGCACTCTTGAGCATAGGTGTATCCGCCGACGCGGACCTTCAGGGACCATTTTCATTGGGGGAACACGACTGGTAGGTGTAGCAGTGTGCGACCAATCTGATGTAACTTTATATTCAGGCTCCCTTGAGCCGGTGGAGTCGACGGACTCATGGTTACGCACCTGCGCGCTAAGAGAGGTACTAGACCTGATTATGTTTTTAGCAGCTTACACAGCAACCCCACTCTCATTTTCCTACTCCCTGCTGACGAGAGGCAACTACCTCGAAACACGTGTCCAGGGATGGCACACGCCACGCATACTTGCACGCACTCTTGAGCATAGGTGTATCCGCCGACGCTGACCTTCAGGGACCATTTTCATTGGGGGAACACGACTGGTAGGTGTAGCAGTGTGCGACCAATCTGATGTAACTTTATATTCAGGCTCCCTTGAGCCGGTGGAGTCGACGGACTCATGGTTACGCACCTGCGCGCTAAGAGAGGTACTAGACCTGATTATGTTTTTAGCAGCTTACACAGCAACCCCACTCTCATTTTCCTACTCCCGGCTGACGAGAGGCAACTACCTCGAAACACGTGTCCAGGGATGGCACACGCCACGCATACTTGCACGCACTCTTGAGCATAGGTGTATCCGCCGACGCTGACCTTCAGGGACCATTTTCATTGGGGGAACACGACTGGTAGGTGTAGCAGTGTGCGACCAATCTGATGTAACTTTATATCTCTCTTTGCGATCATGTTCCCCAGGGCCGCCCACCGAGCCTGGGCCGCATTATAATCATTGGGCTCCCACACATTCAGAACACAGCGACGCACCTCCGGCAACAGAGCGACCCCGGTGACTCGTTTCATAACCTCATGCACCCGGCGCCAATATTCCGCCACCTCGCAGCACTCCCATAGGATGTGGAGAAAGGTGGCACTAAGCCCGCAGCCCCGCCTACAGAGCCCGTCCTCAGAAAACCCCATCGAGACCAAACGGGGACCCGTCACGTAAACACGGTGGAGAATCTTAAGCTGGACCAGACGGAGACGGGCCGGGATGGCCACCTCCTTAGGGGATGACAGTGCAGACTGCCAGTCCTCGTCGTCCAACTCAACCCCATCTCCCGTCCATGCCTCCCGAAGACGCACCAAGAGGTCAGCCCGATTATTGATCAGTTTTTTATAAATCAGAGAGATAGTACTGTCGGGAACGTGACCATCAAGTATGCGGTCCTCGAGGGGCGAAGAAACCGGGACCTTGGTCCCTTCCCCAAAGACCGAGAGCAGGGCATGCCGAACCTGGGCATAACGGAAGAACTCCCTTTCAGTAAGCTCGTACTCGCTCTGGAGCGCCGCGAAGGTTTTAACCGCGCCTTTAACCCATAGGTCTCCCACTCTGCTAATACCGATCGTGTCCCAGTGCTCAAAGCCTTTCGTTGTCCAGAGGCTTCCCAAGCGGTCTGAGGCGAATAAGGGAGTAGCACACGTTAAACGCTCACTCCAGCCCATAGCTACATTCGCCGCCTTCCAGATCCGTACCGCAATCCTAGTAGGGCCCGTAAGGGTCCTACCAGCCGATCGGGAGTGAAGCGCCCTGTTATAGTTACCGCCGGGAAGCAGGAATTTATCCATCTCATATGCCGGGTTCAATCCAGGAGCATACGTGGCATGGTTAATGGCCGATAGCTGGGAGGCCCAATAGTACCGTCTAATGTCAGGAAGCGATGCCCCCGTCGTACCAGGGGAGAGTAAGCTTTGCCAAAGCGATACGCGCCCGCCCGTCCCAAACCAGTCTCCTCTGCAGACTCTCCACTTCCCGAAAGTAGGCCACCGGAATGACATCGAAGGAGTTCTGAAGTGCATAAAGAAATCTGGGAAGGGACATCATTTTAAACAGCGCCGCGCGACCAAGCGGAGACAAGGGCAGCTTACACCACCGAGCCATATCCACCCTCAAACGCCGGAGTGGAAGCAGGAGGTTCTGCTCATAGCGAACCGTCGGATCCAACGAAACGTACACCCCCAGGTATTTAAAGCCGGATTGAGATGTTTGGATCGGAAGCCGAGGCGGCAAGAGAGGAGGGCCACCAGAGATAGGATACACGCAAGATTTGGACCAGTTAATCGTCAGACCCGAATTTCTCCCAAAGGAAGTAAGGACATCAAAGAGAACATTAAGCGACTGCCGCGGCGAGGTGAGGTACAAGAGAATATCATCCGCGTACAACGAGACCCGATCCTCGAAGCCCGGGGCCCACCGGATCCCTCTGATCGAGGGCTCCCAGCGGAGCCAGGCAGCGAGCGGTTCCAAGGCGAGAGCAAAGAGCAGAGGGGACAACGGGCACCCCTGCCTAGTACCCCTTCCGAGAGCAAAAGGCTGAGAAACCCGCCCATTGACAACCACCTGAGCCATCGGTCCAGCATAAAGAAGCTTCACCCAGCCAAGAAATCCCTCCCCAAAGCCAAATTTCGCCAAGATAGCAAGGATCTTGGGCTCTGCGTTTAATAGGGAAATAGGCCTGTAGGAGGCACAGCGGTCTCGTGGCTTACCATCCTTGGGGATCACGACTATAGTAGCCAGACGCTGGTCGTCGGGAAGGGAACCCTTCTCGAGCGACTCCTGAAACATACGACGGAGGAAAGGCGCGATTTTATCCGGGCGTAATTTATACAGTTCAATAGGTAGGCCGTTGGGGCCCATAGCCTTGCCAGAGCGAAGGGAGCGAATCGCAGTAGCAATCTCTTCGACAGACAAGGGGGCATCCATCTGCTCACGGTCCTCGGCGGACAAGCCGGGCAGGGCAATATCCCGCAGCAGAAGACGAGAGTCATCCTCATCTCTATCAGTCACCGGGGAGTACACCGCCCGGAGGTGGTCAGCGAAACACTCCACAATCTCACCAGGCTCAGTCACACACGCTCCATCCGAAACCCGAAGCTCCGGGACCACACGATTCACTCTCTCATTCTTATCCAGCCAAGCAATCAGTTTACCCGCCTTGTCCCCGGCATCATACAACCTACCCTGCTGCTCCCTATACATAGTCTTGGCAGCGTCAGTAACAAGAGACTTGTATTCAAACTGCTTCAGGCTGAGGGCATCAAGCCCATCCGGAGTGACACCCGCCTCCAAGGCCGCCTCCAGCCCCGATATGTCAGTCTCCAGCTTCACCACCGCCTCATTCTTAATCTTCTTAGCCACCACTATCTGGGATAGGGCATGCCCGCGGAGCACTGTCTTAAAAGCTTCCCACAGGGACACTGAGGACGACACCGACCCTTCATTCTCGAGGAAATATTGATCAATCGACTTGACCAGGCTATCTCGAATCGTGGGGTCTCGCAGGTACCAAGGGTTAATAGGAGCGATCCGCCCAGCAGACCGCGTCCCAGTGTCAAAAAGCAACCACAGTGGGGAATGATCAGAGATACCCCGGGCCAGGTGCTTAACCTCTCGAATCCGGGCAGTCTGGGCCGCGGGCATAAGAAAATAGTCCAATCTGGAGAGACTCCCATGTGCCCCAGAGTGAAAGGTGTACTGACATTGTGTCGGATGCATTAACCTCCAACAATCTACCAGACCGAAGGTCTCCAAGAGTCCGCCAAGCCATGCCTGGGCAGCGGGGAGGGCCCTGGGCGGGTGGCGATCCCGGTCACCCGAGACTACCGAATTGAAGTCCCCGCCCATAAGCAAAAGACTGTCAGGAACCTCAAGCAGCATACGACCCAAGTCTGAGAAGGTGGAGTTCTGGAGGCCCGGGGGAACATAGACAGAGACCAAGGAAAGGGACTGCCCCTCCCACCTCCCAGTCAAAGCCACATAGCGCCCTCTATCATCCAGGACTACCCTGGTGATCTCTAACGGAAGTGAAGATCGCAGGAGAATGCCCACCCCTCTAGAACCAGTGGTGAAACCAGAATGGGCCACGAGGCGGGAGCCCCCCCTGTTCATGGCATGACAAACATTACCAACCAGATGCGTCTCCTGTAAGAACACCACATCAGGAGTCAGACGACGCAAATACTGCAGCACAACACCCCGTTTGATGCGGTCCCCCAATCCGTTGACGTTCCATGACATCAATCTCAACCCGTCCCCCCCCATCCCCTCCAGTAGATCAAGGGTCCCCCAGCAGATAGCGCCACACCCGAAACTCGACCAGAATCAGTACCTCGCCTTGAAAACAAAAAACACAAATCAAAACAACCCCTCCCACCCCCCAACCCCCCCCAAATCCAACTCCCCCCACCCTGCACCCCTGCGGTCCAAAAAACCACCCTAACTTGCAGTGTGCCTGTCGCCCTACAAACCCCATTCTACGAAAAGACCCCGGAGGAGGAAAGGGACCCGTCCCCGACCGCCCCCCACACAGATCATAATGAAACAAAATGAACAAAAGAAGTAGAACCCAACCGAACAGTACAAAATGGCAAAGTCAAGGACCAAAAGTCACTCCGAAGGGGACCCGCCACCCTCGGTACCGGCAAAGGGCCCAGGCCGGTCACCCCGGTCCGGCAGCGAATCCAGCCAGTCACTCACAGTCGTGGGAGAGTCAAAAAAGGTTGTCCGATCTTCGTGTTCCACTCGGAGCTTAGCAGGAAAAAGTATAGAGTACTTAAGACCCAGGTCACGGAGACGACGCTTCACCCCCTGGAAACCCATCCGCTGTTTCTGGACAAGTTGGGTGAAGTCCGGAAAAAAGTTAATAGACGAGTTCTTATGACGAACCGGGCCATGGACCCGTGAGGCCTGCAGAATCGCATCTCGGTCTCTGTAGTGGAAGAGTTTGGCAACAATAGGCCTCGGGGGGGCCCCCGGTCGCGGCTGACCGCCCGGAACTCGATGGGCCCTGATCGTTGGCCAACTTGAGGTCGCCGAGAGTGGTCCGCAGGTCCGACACATCCGCACCAAGGGTGGACGTCCGCACATCCAGCGCTTGAACCCTCTCGTTGGTCTTAGAGAGATCCGCCCGAATTAGTGTAACATCAATAGCCACCGTGTCGATTTTACGGGCCAAGGCCTCGTACTGCGTAGCGATGGTCTCCTTGATGCCGTTAATGGCGCCCATGATGTCCTGCAGGGACAGATCCGGGGAAACGGACGGGCCACCACCGGCATCGTCCGGGGGGACACTGTCCGCTCCAGGGGACCCTCTGCCATGAGTGTAGCGGTCCATGTTGTTCGTCTGGACAGGTCCCCCACGGAGCCGACTCATTTTCATTATTTTTTTATAGTTTGTTGATGCTTTGAAGCTAATGTATTTTGCAGCCTTCTGCACTTTACAAGTACTAAAACAGCCCTCATTCATATAAGCCCCTGCACGTCTTCCGTGATTTGTGTTATCGTTTTAGCAGTATAATGCTTCAGTATTTTCGGAACAGGCTGTCTGGACCTTAGCTGCCTGCATCTTACAGGCAGGCTATTTCTGAGAATCACACATAAAGGCGCTGAGTACTCAGGCAATTACTAATGTGCAATACGTCACTAATATTTCACTGAATAACTAACTGGTAATATCACATATGGTCTCATCTCTGAAGTCAGAAGTGCTATAATAATGCTGAATGTCGACAGCAAAGCGTCGGTGGTTAAGAATTGACAGTTGAGAAGCTACCACAATAATTTACTTCTCTGACTTTTGCAGCCTTTATTGTAACCATGCTGTCACTTTAGTACTGTTTTATCCAATTAATGTCGCATTTCTATATTATGACTTACATCTAGTTTACTTGTCATCTTAATGACCCTGCCTGTGTTTTTTTTTAAGGATAGATTTTGTTAAAACAGTATGCGTTAGTGATAAGTGCTACTGTTTGTCAGTCTGCGTAAGTGCTTTTTGCTAGTAGAACTGCATGGTAATTAGGCCCATTTTCGTAATGCTTGTGTAATCATGTGTAATTTTCGCTATTTTGCGTTTCGCATGTTATGCAAATGACCAGAACATGAGCAGCTGTTTGCGGTACTTCTGTTTTATGCATTTTCTTTTAGTGGGAAATGTGTCCAAAATGGTTGCGAGGGCGCATTTTGCATTAAAGTACAACACTAAGTGCTGTATTTCCATTTCCTCAATTTTCAGGTAATTTCTCCCAAAGTTTGCATTATTACTCAAAAGGAAATTAGATGAATTTCGCATACCGATAGTGCTAACTCGCCTTTGTCTAAGACACTGTTTTTGTGCCCGGGAGCATTTGTCATTGCCAATTAAAGTAGGCAAGACTCGTTAGTGTCAGATTTATTAAACAAATGACATAACACAATTCCATGCCTGCACGGGCAGTTAGGTGTAGAATGAATTTCTATTGGCAACAGTAAGTAAAACTGAAGGGCTACATCTTGCCTACAAATAGCCATCAGAAAGTGTAAAGTCCGTGGGGAGAAGAATAGTTAACCAATAAATGCTATGAGAAAGTGCATGAGATCCTACAGGTAGTTGGGACTCCACCTAACAGGAGGTGAGAGTCCATCAGCCCACCCTTACTGGCGGAGCATCGTCATTTGGAACTCTGAGGAATCACGGTCTGAGCCCACAATCGCGGGTCACAAGAGGCTCTGCTAGGTGCACAGGCCAGTGATTCCCGAAAGAAAACACTCCTGCCAGGGTTTATACCCAAGACCTGGGGACTCAAGAAATGTGCAGTGCTCATGTGTAATGTGAGATTAAAAATGAATACTAGGTCAAAAAATATGTTTATTGGAAATTAACCAAGTTTCATATCTAAAAGAGCCTATAGCCTTTTCAAAAAAATAGACTAATTCCTGGCTCAATTATGGTGTGGTCGACATGTTTCAGCCGAAGTGGTCAATTGACCCGGCTTTCTTCAGGACCAAAAAAAATATATAATCTAAGATGCTACTGCTCAAAAAAAGTGATTTGTGAAAAGCAAAAGACATGCAATCAAAAAATATGAACGTTGGGTAAGATAGTGGCAATAGCCACCCTACCAGACAAGCAGTCTCGTGTTTGAGCGCAAGAACAATGTCTCCTTTCCTAAAAAGAGAGTCCAAAAGGTCAAACATCAGGAATGGACACCATGCACAAGAAAACAGCATTACTGGTCACTATTCGGCAAAGCTAATTCTGCACTGCCATTACTTTTAAAAAAACTCGAATGATGTTATCAACACAACAGTATGTGAATTATAAAAAACTCACCCAGCCTTATGTGGGAGAACTGCCTCACCTCACCCGGCTGACTGCTCGGAGAAGGGGGCACCGCTCTGTTTAAATGTGCTAAACCCCTGTACAGGTACAGCAGAGGCTGTGCATGCACACTGAGCCAGAGCTGAGTTCCTACATACAAAGCGCTGAGGCCCTGGACATACAGAGCTGAGCTCTAGCACGTATGAAGCTGAGCTCCATTTCAAATACAGCTGAGCCCATGAACAGACATAGATCGAGGTAACCAAGTTCCCAGGCTGAGTTCAGCTCAATCAGCATTCTTCCCTATGACAGCCGAGGTTCTATGAAGACTGAGAAACTGGGATAAGCTAGTATTCCGTGGGATCGTCACATGCCTCTCGCACGTTAGCCTCGCTCATGGCCTGTTTTGAAAGGGAGTGAGGAGAAGAAGGTGGAAGGTCAAATTACAGTGAGAAGGAAAGGATTTAGAGACGATATTGAAGAGAGACAAGGTAAATAGTAGCGAAAGAGAAGTGAGTGTGTTTGAGACAAAAGTGAGAGAGAAGACAGTAATGAGAGGAGAGTGTGATTGCAATGGGAAAGAATCATGAAAGGTGTGAAAGAGGAGATGGCATCATGAGAGACATGTGAACAAGCAGCACAATGGTTCACTAAGACTTCCTTTACAGCACATTTGACACATTTCTTTTGCTCCCTTCCTCACCATAAGTCTTACAGTCACCTGGCCAGTGGGTGACGTTGATGCTGGCAGTGGAAATTGCAGGTACCAGTATACAAAGACATATTTTGGTCACCAACACGTTTTTTTTTTAAATCACGGTAAGCACTGGGTAGGAGTGTTGTTATTTCACACATGACAGTCACTTGGCATCTGTTTTAGAATTGCGCAAGATGGTCTAGCAACTAGTCAATTTTGAAATTGTGTTTTACATGGAACATAAAACGTAAACCCTTGACATATTGAAGGAGTTTGTTATTTATATAATATATACCTCCCTGGGCTTGGTTGGAGAAGGCAAACCCCATTGTGGGTGATAGAGGAGTAAAGCATAAAGTCTGCAAGAGCAAGTCAACTTCAAGGTTACAATTGGAAATATTTCCAGCAGGAGCCTTAGATAGTGCATGGCTGGGTGGCACCGTACATCATGGTGCCCACAGTGGACAAAGAAACTGCGCACTTTCCTATATTGTTAGCTATACCTTCCATCTTCCTGTGAGAGAGCACAAGTCATCTGTCCAGCGTATTATTCTCTGTGGATACCCTTTCCTTTTGAGCTGTTGGTGAGCCCCCCTCATTTTGTGAAAGCCAGATAAAAGCCCTCCATGGTGATGTTATCCCAGTTTATTCTTCACAGCTTAATGGTGTTCATATAAGTCTATTTCCCATTGTCTGTGGGAGACATTTCTTGTGCTCATCCTGAGATTCCCTCCACACACCTCTTCTTGTTCCCTACTGATTTTCTCATGATGCAGCTTGTGCTACTTTTAGTAAGAAAATACACATTTCCAGTGACCCTTCAGTTGTTTCTTTTCTGTGTGTCAAACATGCACAGGACTGGCTTGGTACCAACCATATTGCAGATACTCGATGCTCGCAGGTCTGGTGGGCACGACCTGGGCTCCAGAAGTAATCAGTGTCTCAGGGAAAGGTATTGGTAAAGCCAATAGATCTGGCTGTACTGTGTTAAAGCATGAAAGAACATGCATGTATATATTCTGTTTGCACTTGTTAACACATTAAAGCAAGGCATATTGACTTTCCAAATGGGCATTCCAGTACTGGCTTCCAGCATGTCTTGGCCTCCACTGTGTAAAATGGAAGCCCCTCCCACCCCCAATGCCTGACTTATGAGCGTCTCTCCTCCCCACCCCTCACCATATTGGGTCCAGTTGGCCCTTAGCTGCAGTGTAAATATATTTGAAATATCAATGCTTGATCATGTCTATATTTAACCCTATCAAAAATGTTCTTGCTGGAAATGAAAACATGCCAAGCAAACCTGCAGCTCGGAGACAGTTTTTGATAAAACAAAATGTGTGCCCTTACGTTCGAGAAAAGAAAAACTATTTAGCGCCCTGAAGATGGCAGTAAGATGCAGTCATTTGAAAACAGAGACACATCCAGACACAGCTCTGTGCTGACTGACTTTCCCTTTGAAAGGCAAACACGAGTACATGGTGTGCACCCAGCATCACAGTCATATTTCTGAATCAAGCAGCCATTGTCCATACATGACTGAACGTCCCAGTGGCTTAAGCTCGCCGTGTGCGGCCTGGCTTTTCAATTAATGCATTCACACGATCGGTAACAAGCAAATTATAAACCATTTCCGTAGGAATGTCCAATCTTAGCACAGCTGATCCACTCTACTTAAAAGGTATGGTTAAAAATAACAGGGGAAAAGAGGTGAACAAAGCGCAAAAAAGAAAGTAAGTCAATATATTTCAACGTCGCTGCCTACTTTCCACCGTGGCTGTGCTTAAATGTGCGAGATGTGTCAGGCCCACGGTGCCGTGTGGGGGAGGGGAAGTGCACGACGTATGATAGCTTCTTTTGTTCTTGCACAATGGTAAGGCATGAAAGCGGCATAAATTTCTTTTCATGAACTAGATAATGAGACAGAGCTATTGCCATAGAAACCATATGTATTCATCAGTGTGGCTTAACATGTACTTGTGGAATAAAAACATCATAGACTACACTTCTGAACTTGGTACTTGAGAGTTATGTACAAAATATAATAAAAATGAAATACGTTTCTGAGCTTTTCAAGTGGTCTCTAAAGGGGATATTTACTAGAAAATGACGAAGCGCGGCGCTGCAGGCCGTCTTGCTTCGCAGACCTGCGTAGTTAGGAAACTGCAGGGATGCGTCATATCTACAGCAATACAACGCATCCCCGTCCTTTCCTCTGCACTGGTGCACAATTGGCTGCCTAGCCCCAACGCAGTCACCCTTCCACCATGGTTGTTGCAGTTGCAGGGGTGATTGTTTTTGTGCAGAAAGGGACACCTTTCTACACTACAACCATAATTAATGGCGTTTTACTCCTTCTATGGCTGCTGCAAATGCAGCACACATAGAAAGAGAAAAAAACGAGGAGAAATAAAGTTGTTTCTCCTCGTTGCGGCACTTTAATACCTCCCCTGGGGATGCATTAGAATCTGACGAATTCCCAGGTTTATGAAAGCTTGTAAATTTGAGAATGTATCAAAATCCATGTGTGATGCACGGGAACACCCACATCAACACCACCTCCCTAGGTCTGCCAAAGAGACGGTTATTCGGGCATTAGTCCTGTCTCGTTTGGATTATGCTAATGCCCTGTATATTGGCATCCCTGGCTACTCTATGAATAAACTGCATGTGATCCAGAATGCGGCCTCCAGACTGCTTTTGGGAATCACTAGGAGGAGTAGTGTGCGTGTTCATCTCTGCGCCCTGCACTGATTGCCCGTGGCAGAGAGGGTCAAATTTAAATCATTGGTAATTGCTCACCGGGCACTTTATGATCATGGACCCATCTATCTACAGAAACAGTTCTCCTTTTATGTCCCGCCCAGACTATTGCGGTCTTCTGCCCTTTTGTTGGCGACAGTGCCTCGCTTCTCCCGCTTTAAATTGGGTGGTTGCTCTCTTGCTGTTAAAGCCTCTCAGGCTTGAAATGCTCTTCCATTCTTTTTGCGTAACACTCAAGACCCGTTCGTATTTAAGAAACTATTAAAAACTCACCTGTTCCCGTAATTGCTGGCCCTATGTCGAAACTCCTCTTGGATCCACGCTGGGACACTCTTTCGAGTAGCTACTGCGTGCTATAAAAGGATTTAACATAACATAATATAACACTTTCACACAGAGTAAAGTGATGCTCTGGGCCTTGTAAATATGTTCTAAGTGTTATAAATTGATGCAGAACTAAATAACATACTGGGCGCATGTTATTTGACTTTTAGGAAAAAAGCAGAAATATCAAGCTGCATATGGAATGGAAGGCCACGAAAGCCGTGCAGGTGGGGGAGTTGCAGAGGTGGGGCTGCAGTGGGAAATACAGAAATCATGTCTGGCCTTGTAGCACTCTGACTAGCCAGATAAAAACATAGTATTTACAATACAAATGATTCAATGTGTGAAACTAACCTTTATAGTACTGATGGGAGTATGTCACTATTTCGTGCTTTCCAATCATCTTTCTGCTGTCCTTCATTCATATATAACTGTCCTTGGCTCCATCGGCCCACATCTGCAAATTGCCATTTAATTCCACACTTGCCTTCTTAATCAACGCATTAGAGAGCCATCCTAATGCCATCTTCCCTTGATAAAGTTTACACATTTGCTTTTCTCTTTTTTCAAGAGAAGGCTGTGTCTTGCGTTATTAGGACTATCCCAGAGTTCCTGCACCAAAATTCAAACACTGTGAAGCTCTGCCTCAGCTTGGTGAGGTTTCACTTGCCTCTGACCTCTACCTCTGGCCCTCCCAATTCAGCCACCAATTTTCAAAGGAAATATTCCCCCCTGAACCAACACTTTGTCCAGGCTGACTGTTTATCCCAACTCCAGTAGCTATAGTTGGCTTCCCTTCTAAACAAGTAAAGGTGCAATAGATTCTATATAGTTATTTTTGGTCCATTTGGTAGGCACTGGGGGTTTCTCTCGCCCATGGCGGACCTTGTGTCACCAGTCCTTGGTAGTGGAGTTGGAGAACAGTGTCATTCACGAGGAATGAATGAAGTGCAATTGCATGCAGAATGTGTGTGCCTTTAAGATTGTACCTACTGTAACACAGGGGTAATCCAAATAACCCTCCAGCATCTGGGTAAGTAAACAGAATTATGTACAAGTGATGCCTAGGGACAAATATCCAAACTCTTCAGTAAGATGAAGAAATACTTAAATTATTCCTTCCTATCAATTTTATTCTCTAGAAAAATCTGTGTCTTATTTCAATCATGGTCAATTTTTTTTTAAAACAAGCATTCCTTTAAGGAAGTACTAGGAGGTCTGTTACTCCAACCTCAACCTTTTGACAGTATTTTCCACATATTTAACATTGCTTCAAATTCAGATGGGTGTCTTCAATTTATAGGTCGACGCGTTTCACCCCTAATGGTATCGGGCATCATCAGGACTAGGGCAATTCAGCATAATTTTCTTAAAACATTTTTGAAAGCATCCTTATTGACTAATAGGGCAATGAGGAGGAGTAGATACATGTTTTGATTAAGTGTAAATATTGTTTGTTTGTTTTGTAAGTGTATATACGAATAGAGGATTGTATATGTACACACACATTGACATTTGAACAAAATATAGATATATAAAAAAAGTGTTTGTTTTCAGCAAATATTTTTAAAGATTTATTGTTTGAATTGCCTTTTGACCATGCTTGAAATAAGATGCAGATTTTTCTAGAGAATAAAATTGATAGGAAGGAATAATTTAAGTATTTCTTCATTTTACTGTAGAGTTTGGATATTTGTCCCTAGGCATCACTTGTACATAATTCTGTTTAGGATTGTACCTGTCAGAAAGCCATCCTTGTTGCCCTGATCACCCCTATGTATTGATTGATACTGGTGGTAGCTGACTCCGATTGTGCCCAGGCTCTGCCAACCAGACCCAGAACCAGTGCTCTGTGTAAAAGGTATATGGTAATTAGGTCTAATTACAATTAGTATGACAACTTCCCTGTAAGTCCCTAACATACAGCAGGGCATGTAGGTTTAGAGGCCCAGCAGATTTAATGCACTGCTGTGTTGCCTCCTGTAATTGTCAAGGCAGCCCTGCTTTGCAGGTTGCTTTTAAAAGTAAATTATATGCAAATTCAACTTTGGACTTAATTATACTTCCAAAGTATTAAACTACCTATTTTTACATTAAGTCACCCCTAAGTTCTCTCATAGGTACCACAGGCATTGGGTGCCTTGCAACTATAATCAGGGACTTTATAAAATATGTTTTATATGCTTTGGTGAGGGAAAAACCGTCAATTTCGTTTACCCCCATTGTGGCACATTGGCTCCATAGACTAACATGGGAATACTTTAATAAAGTAGAACTATTGAAAGGAGTGAGCTAAATACATACTTCAAAGTTTTAATACGCCAAAAGCCAGGCAGAGACCACCACTCTAGTCAGGGCAAGGAAGTTACACGCCAAAGATAACCCCTGTTCACCCCCTTGGTAGCTTGGCACGAGCAGTCAGGCTTATCCCGGAGGCAAGGTGTAAAGCATTTGCGCACGCACACAGCAAGAACATCCCAGGCACACTATAAAAGGAACTCCACACCAGGTTATATCAAAAATAGCCTTTGTATTCTCATCACACATTAGAATAGTAAACACAAAGTTACAAATGAGGCTTGGGCTCTCAATGGCCCTTGAAACCAATGTGCCCAACGTTGGAGCCATTTGGCTCTGAAAACAAACATGTCCCTATGGGCTCCTGAAATAACTATGCGCCAATAAAGAAGAAGAACTTGCCCCCAAGCCCTGTGGAGCGCACTGGTGCTGAAACAAAACATGCCCATGGAACGTGGCAGCTGCCCTCTAGCAATCGGGGCAGCTGTAAATTCCACTAGGGGCCCGGCAACCGGTGCCCTCTGGACCCCACGGGGTTTTTCAATAAACTTGCCCCATAGTTGGAGCCACATGGGGCTCTGAAGATAATTTAGGCCAAACGTTGGAGCAGCCCTCTGTAAAGCGGGGCTGCTCTGGAGAGAGGCACCGGTGTGGTGCCTTGACTTCACTCCCCCCCCCCAGCCGGTTTCACTCAACGGCTCTTCCTGGCGGGGACTCCTCTCCGTGGCGGCAGCACTTCTCCCACGGGGCTTGCCTGGACTCCTGGGAGCCCCGCGCTGCCATGGGCGGCCTCAGCTGCCTGTACTCTTCACCCGGGCCCCCTCCTGGGACCCGGGACTCTCCTACATTTCGGCCGCCACCGCGGGGCACTCCCTCCAGCATAGGAGCCCCGCGTCACTCCCGGTGCCGGACTCTTCTCTCACGGGGCTTCCCTTCCGTCCCGGAAGCCCAGCCCACGGAGTCACAGCCTTGCCTGCCTTCCGGGTCGCGCTGGGCAGCGGCCCGGAAGGGATTCGATGGCGGCTCGGGCCACAGCGGTGATTCTCATCAGTAAAATGGTAAAATGCGGGGTGGGCTCCCGCTAAGGCACACAGCATGGAGTGGGCAACCGCATTAAAAATACTCACAACGCGGGGTGGGCTCCCGCTTCAATCTGCAAAATGCAGGGTGGGCACCCGCTGCCAAAAACAAGCAGATAAGCGGGGTGGGCACCCGCCAGCAATTACAAAATGCGGGATAGTCCCACGTCGTAGCACAGCGCTGCATAACTCCAGCTGGCAATTTGGAATCTAGCGCTCCAAGGCGCTAGAGGCAATAAAAGGCATAAAAATGTAGCGCTCAGTAAAATAAGGGAAGCGCTCTAATCAAAGTCTAGGGCAAAAATGAAGCTCTCTTCCCCAGGATAAAAGCACGTTTCAGGGGGCAAAGGCTGGGCCCAGGGGCCAGCACACAGGGCCCTCTAGCAGGAAGGAAGCCCCCATGGCGGTCCCTCCTGGGCCCCAGCAGCAGCAAGCCCCCCTCCCTCAAGTCAGGATCACACAACCCTTTCATGGGGTCACAGCCCCTATATTTATACAACATTTTCCTTTGTGACACAGCACAGGGCTGGGGGAAAAAACCGATGCAACTGGTTTGGGGCACAGTCCTATTCAGGTCCCAAGTGCAACTCCTCCCTCCCATCTACATGCAGATCTCTCCATTCACCACCGGGCAGACTCACCCTGGCGCCTGGAATTCCCCAGCCCTCTCAGCTCCTGTCAATCACAAGCCAGACATGCACTCCACATCAGGCAGGTAGACCCACAGCACACAGAAATGCCAACTTCTAGAAGTGGCACTTCTCCACTAGTCACCATAAATCTGTGCACACCATTGCGCAGCATTTCTTCTCGCGACTTCGCACATACTAAATTCGACCCTGCACTCCTCTCACATCAGGGATTACCATGGACACACATAACCCCCATGCATTCCTATGGGAGGGCAGGCCAATCTCACCACATGCTCTCAGAGAGCGCACGCAGTTTACACTGGGCCACAGTGCTAAAGTGCGCAGAGGCCAAAAATCACTACCAATATGTCAGAGCTTAAGGCAAAAGGTTCAGGGGTGAACCTGGCAGAAGGGCCAAATCCAACAAACTCTGAATGACTGAACCTGCTACACACTTTAGGAACTACAGCCCAAAGGACTTTGCCTTACTTTTAAAAGTTAAAGAGTGTACTCCCTGAAAGCAACAGGTTTAAAGACCTTCCCCTGCTTCATCTTCAGCAAAAAGAAACCAGCTGACCACCTTTAGGTGGACTTTGGTTTGGCCAGGTGCATTGTGGGAGACATAGTCCCAACATCCAAAGGAGAAACTCAGAGCTTCTGGAATCGTGGATTGATGTTGCTGACACTTTGGAACCTGAAAAGGACCTTCTGGAAGAGGATAAAGACTTTTGGTGAAAATTGGCGAATGTTTGGTAATAAACTCCATAGGGTGACCGACCAGTTGATGAGAGTCAAGCCAGCGATGTCAAACCACGACACAGCCTGAGATTCAGGTTTAACCTGCTGAAGCGCTGGAGCTTTTTGTCATCAACTAGACTTCAAGGAGTTGAACCAGGCATCACGCTGAGCCAAGCCCCTGTCATCGAACACAGGGCCAGCCTGACAAGGAACATCGTACAACATCTAGAGAAAAAGCTCCAAAAAAACGAACTAAGTCAGAAGGTAAAAACTTGATTGGGCTCTACCGCTAAGTGTATCCGACCTGAGCTCAATCACGGTCGGCCTGAAACATTAACTTTTTCCCGGTCAAGTGGAATCAGATGTCCCAAAATGGTGTTTTTGGCATTTTGGCACCAGAAAGCGTTTATTCTTTAAACATTCATATCTCTGCTTCCCTATATTGGATTTTTGTCAGTTTGGTATCATTTTAATTATAAAATGGTGTTGGATTTTTGTGTGTGTTATGTCTTACTTTTTTAATGCACTGATTTTTTAAAATGCTTTACTCACCTGTCTTCTAAGGTAAGCTTGCCTGCACGCAGCCAGCTACCAAGGGTTGAGCAAGGGAATAATATATTGAGACCTCGACTACGCCTTATATTGTGATTGTGGCCTTATAATAAGTGTTAGGCAATGTCTTTCATGCAGGTGTATCAATCAAATGAAGGGGAGTTTGTAATACCTTCTAATTCTCTTATATGTCTTTCTCTTTCTCTGCAAGTCTGGCCACTTTGCTGCCTACAAGGCTCATTAATACTTGTTGCAAGTACATATATCATACCTTGCAGCTGTCTTCATACATGGACGCCCCGGCAGAACTGCAGTTGGCACCAGGTGATACTCGGGAGGAAAGTAGGCACCTTTAGTGCAGTAGGTACAGTGGCACCAGGCCTAGATTCCTTAGGAGGCCCACTGATCCCTAATGTATACTGTAGTTTATAACCAAAACAGCATTTTGATGGCCCTTTCCTTCTTTGCAATAGCTCCCAGAAGACATTGGCTAGATTACTAGTTACAAAGAGAGCGCAGATACACATGATCTGCTTCTGTTAGCATCCTGTAAGGCAAACGAGGCCAGAGGCGTCAAAGGAGACTCATGCCTTTGATGGCTACCGCTCCCATGAGACCTGGAGCTCTTGTGAGATCTTCAGGTACACCTGTGGCCCCACAAAAGCCCCCGCTGCCAGAGATCGACAGGTTTGGTGACTCCAGGAGGATACCGTCACTTACTGGTCTCCTCTTATGTGTATGGCTCCCTCGCTGATGTTTGCCCACAGAGATTCATTGGGAGTTCTAGAACTCCTGTACGTTTGGCTCTAGGCCTGATGTAGGGGAGGGTCAAGGGTCTGGTGACAGAGCAGGGGGCATGATAGTCACATGCAAGCCATATACTGCTTTTATTACTTAGGAAAAACGTTTTCTATAAATAATTAATGACTTGAGAATCATCACTGCATTTGGAGTCAATATGTAAATTAACAATGGGTCTTCAAAAGGCCTGTCATTTCTTGAGGAACCTGATCTATGGGTCAACAAAAAGCAAAATGAAAATAAAAACATGTGTAATGGATTATTGGGCAAGTTCAAAGACAGTTTTGAAAGCCATGCCATGAGCACTTATCTTTGGTTATGGTTTAACACTATGCCCAACAGGCTCTGGGATGAGGACATTATAGTTAGAGTCACATTTCACACACCCCAAACTATAGAAATTCAGCAGTAATAGTTATGCTTATGTAAAGAAACTATAACTCATGCCATAAAGCAACTTTAGGCTACGAGTTATAGTTTTTTAACATAAGTATGACTATAAGCGCTCACATAAGTAGAATTATAACTGCAAAATTTCTAAGGTCTATTGTGTGTGAAATGTGAGCCTAACTATAGTGTCCCTGTAACCTTTGGCTTTTTCAGTGACTATATATATATTTGTATGTATATATATATATATATATATATCTATATATATATATATATATATATATATATATATATATATATATTCACTTAAAAAACCATAGGTTTCACACATGTTATAGTCAGCTGGACATTTCACTCGTAAAAAACCATTGAAGTACCCCCGTTATAGTTAGTTCAGCTAACTATAACTCGCGCGCCCGCAATCCAATGTTGATGACGTCACATATTACATCACTCATGATATGGTCAGTGACATCACTCATGACATCACTGATGACATCTCAAATGACATCACTGATGACATCACTGATGACATCATCCTTGTGTAAGAGTGGCAGACCTCCTCTTATCCTAATATAAACTTTGATACACACATTGAAAAATACAAACTAAAGTTATGAAAACTATAGAGATACCAATATCAGTTAGAACAACCTATTCAGTAATTCCAAAATCTACATACGCATCCACTTATTCATCAACACTTCTATATAGTCACTCATACATGTACTCAGTCATCATATCTACTCATACACCTATACATCCTGTTACACACCTACACTCATACATAGAGTTACTCACACACATACCCACACATGAAAATACACATCCATTTACTTGCATAGACAACTATACACACACCACTACACTTACTTCTACAGAAACGTACACATACTTACTCTTTTAAACAATCACTTATAGAAACACATACTTATTTATACAGGAACTCTTCCAATCTCTCACTCTGATATATCCTCACTTATATACATCAATACTCACATATACTACTTGAAAACATATGGACTTACACATAAAGACACTATTGAGACAGTCATTTACTCTCTTACTCACCCATATACACACTCATCCACCCATACTGTCCTGCTCACATACTGTCTTCAAAACACATACAAACAGTGAGTCACTCATTCATGCATCTATACACTAAGTAAGATCCCCCACTGAACCATACAGACACTCATACTGATACTCTAAAAATGAACTAATAACCCAAATACACACTCATGTAGCTACTCACCAACCCATGCAGCCACTTACACACAAAGTGAGACACTGATACAGATATTTAAATATTTAAACATTACTCACTAATACTTGTATTCACTAAGATATTGTTAATAAGTCAGTTATACAATTACTTTTTTTAAAAAAAAACATCCATTTAGACACTTATTTACCAATTTATTCTTCCATTAACCTTTAGATAACATCTATAAATATAAAAAATAATAATATTTCCAGAAAGACACATAGTCACTGGATGATGTCATCAGTGATGTCATCAGTGATGTCATTTGAGATGTCATCAGTGATGTCATGAGTGATGTCACTGACCATGTCATGAGTGATGTAATATGTGACATCATCAGCAGTGGATTGCGGGCGCGCGAGTTATAGTTAGCTGAACTAACTATAACGGGGGAATTTCAATGGTTTTTTACGAGTGAAATGTCCAGCTAACTATAACATGTGTGAAACCTATGGTTTTTTAAGTGAATTTGCAAGGTTTTTTAAATGCTAATTCCTAACTATAACGTGTGTGAAACCTATGGTTTTTTAAATGCTAATTTATGTATGTATTATTATATTTTTTATATATTTATTTTACAATAAACTATCTATGTATATAGTTATAGATTGACTGTATCCTGTAATATGGAATGGCTCAGCTCTTTTTTTTTGAATTTGGATAAAGCTGAACAGCATAGTTAATATCTTCTATAAACTTATAAACATTTTAAAATGTTTTTTTTTAAGTGTTTTTCACCGTGCGCGCACCCCGCGATTTAAAAAATAAATAAAATAAAAAGGCCTAGGACGTTAGGAAGTGTCTTCCGTTACTTGTTTTCACGTTCTTAACTTTTCTCTTTGGCTATCTTCTGCCGCGGGGGTGCGTGCTCCATGCGCGCATGCGTGCGTGCTCCGTGCGTGCTTTGTGCGCGCATGCGTGCATGCACGGTGCACGCACCGTGCGTGCACCATGCGTGCTCCATGCGCGCACGGTGCGTGCTCCGTGCGTGCATGGTGCGCGCACGGCAAGTCATGTGATTATGAAACAACACTTTTCATTGGTTCATAGTAGTTTCTGTTCCAGAATCTTCAAACACCACACCCCCTCCCCTCACTATTTCTTCTTATTTCCTGGGAGAAGGTTGCTGAACAGCTACTCGAGTGAAATCTTACTTGAAAATGGCAGAACAGCAGTCAACTTCAGGGAGTGAGGAGGAGACCTTTGTGGAACCACCAAGGAACAGCAAGCAAAAACACTCTTACATCTGGAATTATTTCACATTTCCAGAGGGCCAGAAGAAGGTGAATGCGCCGAAGGTGACATGCACTATTTGCGGAAGTGTCCTGTCTAGAGGAGATCTGGGCAAAAAATACTCCTTTAGTATTTATTCCATGCTGAGGCACTTCAGAACAGTGCATCCTATCCGCTATGCTCAAGAAACAACTAGAGCCCTAAGGGACAACCCTCCAGCTGCTCAGCCGAGCACATCATCTGCGGCCGCAGATTCACCGTGCACCAGGCAACTGGACATCCGCCCCCTTTTCAAGAAGGTGCACATACATTGCAATGTGTGCAATGCTGTTCTTTGTTACAGAGAGAGCAGCATTAATTTGATTAAGAACAAAATCCAGCAGCACACATGCTCCACCCCATAATTTTTTTCATTTATTGTTTTTGTTCCTGTTGAACAGTTTTTCATTCCCAGTTTTTTTTGGTGCTCTAAAAAAATATAAAATTGTTAAAAAACTAAAAAAAAGATACAAAACAACAAAGACAAAAAAACCAGTTCTTTTCAGAACTCACTTCACTTCTCCAAGAAGAGCTATATTCCTAATATACTGTGTTGTAATTTTATTGAATTATTGTGTAGTGTATACATGAATGATTGAAATGATTGAAATGACTGAGTGAAGAGGAGCAAAGGACAGACAGAATGAGTGAGAAAAGGAAAGTATGATCAGTCATGAAAGGGAAGTGAAAGACTGACTGCAACAAAAGGACTAAGGGTAGAGGATACAGGTAAGAAGAGTGAATGAGTAAGGGACTGGCAGTGAGTAATGGAGAGTGATGGAGGGGGAGTGAGAAAAGGGGAGTAAGGGATGGAGATAGGAAAAGGGAGTAACAGATGAAGAGGATGAAGTACAGCAGGGTAAAGGGATTGAAAGTAAGAGAAGTGGAGTGATGGTGAGATAAGGGGTAGGAGGATTAGAAAAGGGGGTAAGGGAAAGTGAGAGCTGGGAAATGAGGGGATGGAGGGATTTAGGAAACTGGAGTGAGAGAAAGGGAGTCAGGATTTCAATGAGCAAAGGAGAGTGAGGGAGAGTGAAGGAAAGATTGCGAAAAGATGAAGGGGTGTGAGATACAGACAGGAGGAAGGGAAGTAGGAGAATTGGAGTGACTATGAGTAAAGGATAGTGACAATTAGGGAAGGTGAGGGAAGGAGAATGACGGAGAAGGTTAAAAAATTAACATAGATAGAAAATGAGTGATGGAGAGAGGAGGAGTGGTAGAAACAAAGGGCAGATTTATGTTAGACTTGCACCACTTTTACGCCGCCGTTGTGTCACTTTTGTGACGCAGCGGCGGCGTAAACCCTGCGCCACGTTGCGCCCTATTTACATCGTGACGCATCTATAGAGATGCGTCACGGTGTAAAGCCCTGCGCCACATTAAACCTGTGTCAGGTTTAATGTATGCAGGGTGGGCGTTCCAGCGGAAAAAGCCTCAGAAAAGTAACGTAGTGAAATCTACAAGATTTCACTCAGTCACTTTTCCGACGCTTCTGCGTCAAAACCTTGCGCCTGCTTGAAGCAGGCATAAGGCATGACGCAGCATGTTAGGTATGGGCAGCCCCTAAACATTGCTGGAGTTGCGTTGTGCTTGCGACACGACTCCAGCAATGCGCCGCCCTTACGCCATCAGATGCGTCACGCCTCTGTTTATCCTTGCGCCACGAGGCGCTGCATTGTAAATGCGACGCATCTGTGGTGGCGCAAGGATAAACTTGCGTGACGCATCTTTCCTGGCGCATCCCTGCTGATTTGCAGGGATGCGCCAGGAAACATAAATCTGCCCCAGAGATGTTAAGGAAATTAAGGGTAAGACAGACAAAGGGTGAGAGACATAAACAGAGACAGAGAGCAAGGAACTGAGAAGGAGTAAGGTAGTTTGAATGACTGAGACATATGGAGACACGGAGAGAAACATGGTTGAAAAAATAGTGATGGAGGCAGTAAACCTAGGGGAGTAGTAGAGAAGGAGTGAGGGAGTTACGAAAGAGCAGTAAAGGAAGAAGAGAGAGGGAAGGGGAATGAGAAAAGCAGAGTGAGGAGAAGTGAAGAAAAGGGAGCATGAAAGTGAAGGGGTGAGAAATACAGATATTTTAAACTTACCTAACCAACAAAATAACTTAATTAGAAATAAATGTTTTTTTTTTAATTACAACAAAAATGGATTCAATTTCCTAAATTTTCTTTCTCGATCAGAAAAAAAAGAAAAAAAGTAGTAATATTTAACAATACATTTTAGAATACAGTACACATTTTCATATTTAACAAAGTAATTTTTTGCCCTTTTTTTGCTGTTTTCAGAATATATTGAATTTCACTGAAAATAGTGCATTCATCACTTAACAGCGGGCAAAAAAATTAACAATCTGAAAGATTGTTTAAAAAAGCCCTGAATCTATCCTCAGTAAAACATACCTTGATAGAAATGTAACATATATATTAAAAATATCTTCTAAGAACAATAACTATTTGCAATAAATAAAGTCTAAGCACATACACCAAAATAATATCTGTCAAAGAAGTCCACAATAGAAACATTTACCTTTCCATGAGGCCAAATGGTAATTTTTAAACCCTTTTCAGGTGAAATATCCAATGATAATCCTATAAAATCGAAATAATGGTTTCTTCAGATGCTGCAATTTGTATCTAAAATTTTGGTTTTTAGAAAAATTAAGTCGGAATTTGGTAATTCTGCAGGCAAATGTTGCTTGAAAATCAATTGAGAATCATTAAACAGTGTCCAGCCTTTTTCACATTTTAGATAAACTGTGTAATGACCAGAAGTTATAGAAGGTCCATCGTGGAAAATTATTGCAAGTGCAACAAAAGTCTTTCCTGATATTGATAATTGATTTCCTACAAACTTCTTTATAAAAGTGTCCAATTTTGTTCCATCAGCTCTACAACGTTGCATCATTAAAATGATATACTGTCCATATTTCTTTAAAAATAACGTTGATAACATTTCTGATTTACATTGAGAACATTCCATGTTGTGATTTGCATCATTAACTAATTTACTAAAAGTCACTTATTTACTCTCTGGTAATGTTAAATGACCTTTCAGAATCAACATTAGTGCTGCATGTGTTCATACAGTTTTCACAACAATGTTCCCATTTATAAGAGAGACCAAACATATTTTCTATTTCTACCCCTTCATCTTCCAGTACCATAAGCATATACATTAAGAATTCCTGTGCATCTTGCTGGACATTTTCAGTAAACTGTGTACATCCAGAACATACATCTAAAAGATTTATAACATCAGAAGCACTTTCTATTTTAGTTTAATCATTACTCAACTTCTCATAAAGGAAACTCAGCAGAGAACAAAATCTTTTTTCATGATTTAGTATTATCTGCTCTTGCAAACTTTCAAGATAAAATACAACATTCAGCACTATATTAGCGTAGCAGTTGACACCAGAGCTATTTTCAAAATGACAACCAACAACCTCTTCAACATTGTTCTTTTTCTTTTTGCTTGCAATCACATCACTCTCCTTTTGTTTTCTCTTCTGTACATCCTCATTACAGATATTCTCAATTCTCCTTTTCCGACAAACAACATGTTTTTCAAACACAGGATACTGACCTAAATGAGGAGCATAGCTTCTTCTTAATCTATTATACTCCTTTACACAATTTGCATCAGCACTAACTTTTGAGTCAAAGTCTATCATGAATAAACCAGATAATTTTTTCACTCGTGAAAGAGCAACATATGCCATTCCTTCTTTAAACACACTAGATCCTCTGTTTACAAAAGCACTATCTACAGTTAATCCTTGAGATTTGTGAATAGTTACAGCATATGCTAGAGAAAACGGAAACTGCTTCCTACGTACATACAAGTCTTTCACAAGCAAAAAACGAACTGAACAACGACTAATGTCTTTAACCTCTTCAATCTGATCAAATTTTATTTTTAAAAATTCAATTCCATCTTTTTTCTGGTAGTTAACAAAACCCACAACTTTACCCATAGCTCCATTCACTAAACCTTTTTCTACATTCAAATTACATCTTAAAATTACTCGACAGTCCATGCATACATAAAGATTCTTTTCTAAACCAGCTGTTTTCGATATGTTTTTCTCTAGAGAATCCAACTTAGTTTTCAATTTGCCTGTCAATGTAATAGTTATTCCTTCATGCTGTATTTTTTCCATGGCTTCTATTTTCATAATCTCTTCATTTTCCAATTTCAAAAGTTCTTCATTGAATATAGAGCATTCATGTAGTGTTGGCATTAAGCAGATTACAGTATTTTTTTCTGCAATTTTCTTGTATATTTTCTCTGGAACTATTTGTACTGTTGGAAACAAATTACATAGCAATCGACTTTGTAAAGCTTTTCTGCCATTTTCTGTGAGTAGTCCAATTCTGATATCTTTGAGAATACTTGCATAATCATCATCATTTGCTTGCCGCATATTGGTAATGAGTTCTTTGTACTCAAAGTATGACCAAATATTCACATCACCTATACTTCCTAATGATTTTTTCGTGTCTTCATGTGCAAGAGTATTAAATACTGGTTGTCCTTTAACTGGAGTGAGCTGCAGTAGATCCCCAAAAACTATAACATGTTTTCATCCAAATAACACGCCATAGTCTGTCTTTAGAATTTGCTGCATTCTTAAATGCACAAAGGCAAGCATTAAGTTTGATACCATGCTTACCTCATCAATAATGAGAACTTTCATTTTCTTCAACACTCTTGAAACTTCAAAACATGCTTCTCCTGTTAGCTTGTGGTATTCTATTTTGTTCTCATGCTCTACTGGTAACATTAGCAAACGATGTAAGGTAATTCCTTTTATGTTATATGCTGCTAACCCAGTTGGAGCAGTAACAACACAAGACAAAGTTGAATCAGTTTTTTTCTGTAGGTAGCTTCTAATTACTTTAATTAAGAAACTTTTTCCAGTTCCAGCTTGTCCACTCACATACATTCTGATTGGTTCAAATGATGTGCATGAGCACTCTTTATTTTCATGTAGTAATCCATGATCAATTGGTTTTGTGACTTCTTCATAAATTTGTTGTTGTTCATCATTCAGTTGTTGTTCCAAATTTGGTAAGTCTATTAAATCTTCCTGAGCTTGATTCATAGCTGTTTCCACTTCAGTCATGGCTATTGCAGCTTCATTTTCTACGATTGGTTGTCCTAGGGGATCTTGACTGAGCGTACCAGAACTTTGACTGTCTTGAGAACTGTCTCTAGCTACTTCAGCTGCAATTGTAGATTCTTGTTCAATTTCTTCATTTAACATTTGTACATAATTTGTGAAAGTACTGCATTCTATTCTATCTTTACATGCATTAAAGGAATCTTCATAGCTCTGAAAATCTCCAAGTAATTCATCCTCTGAACGCCATGGTTTAAACAGCTGTAAAAGTGCTCAGTAGTAAAATTCCTTTTTGGCAGTAGTGTCGCAACTCAGCTTCCTGTGATTAATCAAACTTCCTTTTGTTTGTTTCACCAAACATCCTTCCTCACCAATGACTTTATATTTTCCATTGTTGATGTCTTCTGTGGCATTCCGTGTAAAAATGTAGTTCTGCAGCACTTCATAGAGACACATGTTCTCAAGATGATGATTTCTGTTTGGGTAATATGTGTCCAACATATTTGTTTTCAAAATGTCTGTACTTTCTGGTTCGTTCTCTACTAAATATTCAATTTCTCGAATAGATTTCAGTACCCGATTTCGCATTCCTGCAAGGCCTAAACTTACCCAAATTATTCTTCTGGATTTGGAGTACAGACTTGCAGATGATAACCTATCTGAGCATTCGTATGACCCAATTTCTCGATGCGATAACATCTTTAAACTGAAACTGTATAGCTTTTTACTGACAGTCTTCTTGTGAGAAATCTCTTCCCACATTTCTTTCAATTCCGTTTTCTCAGATTTAGTGATGTAAGATGTGACATACGGACAACAGCAATAGAGTTGTCAGCTACATACTGAATATCCATGTTAGCATTCCACATGGATAAAATGACTGAGTTGTAGTCATTTATATATTTTGACTCTTCTTTTCTTCTTAGGTTATAGGTATTTTTCGGAGATTTTCTTGTAATGGTATGTCGCACAGCTGACATAAAACAGTTTACTCTTCCTTTTGAAAGAACAGGTCGTGGAAATCCAAATCGACATTTTGTGAAGAATTTAGCTTTACTCTTGTACTTTCGTCGACAGTATTTTCCACACCGATGACTTTGGAAACGTAAAACTTGCTCTTTTAAGTTTTTTTCTTCTGTGCTTTTAGGTATAGCACATGTTGCATATTCTTCAATGAAAGATAAAACTGCATCATCAGAATCTGTTCCAAATTTTGGGGCATCCTTGATCCACAACAGCATTTGAATATGAGGAGCACCTCTTGCTTGGTACTCTTTTCTCCAAAAGAAATCCACAACTTCTCCAAGAGGTGGATTTTGTTTATTGCAGATGAAGGACATCATAGCCTCAAATCTATGATTTAAATATCTGCAAACATTAACCGGATCCAATGAGCACAATTCTCCTGCTGTCTTGTATTGGATGTTTTCAATATTTGAATTTGCCTCTCGAAGAAAATCCAGTAAATCATCCCAAGCGTACTCAGCACAGCTTAGGGTAAGGAACCATGTAGGAGTTCCTAAATTCCGTAACATACATTTCAATTCTCCATGGCGTCGGTACCAATATTCATTAGTTCCACGCTGACAAGCCATCAGATTAATCAATTGAGATTCCAAATGATCATCTCGCTGTTGCACTTTGTTCATACAATCCTTTGCAGACACATTATGTAGATGTACTCCAGTTTTTAAAATGTGATTTACAGCATAAGATAGTGCAGACAAGTCACTTTCAAATAAAAGATGGAACAAAAAAGGAATACTTTGATGAAATCTTGGATATTCTGCATATAATCTTGTAGTCCGATACTCAGAAGCAGGAATCTGTACTGGACGTTCATCATATCGTCCACCTTTTCCTGTAGGAAACAGCTGGGGAAAACAACGAGCTTCCAAGCTCTCCTCCCATACACTCACGGGAGTTCCTTTAGCTTTTTTCATCTGAAACAGATCAATAGTGTTTCCCATAACTTCTTTAGAATGAAGAGGATGTATGCTGAAATGTTCATAAATTTCTTCTTCTTTTGACTTATCTACTTTTTCAATTTGCCCAGTTGGTATTCCTGTGTCTGCTAGTAAAACTTCTTCATCTTCATCCATATAAATTGATTCATAGTACTTATTATTTCTTTTCAAATATAAATTTGCTCTTTGTACTTTTCGTACATCTACTAGCTCCTGCCAAATGTTCTTATTCTTTGTAGGTACACCATTAACCAGAATAACTAATGGTTCAGTTTCCAAACTATCTGCATCAATTGTTTAAATATTTTTTTTCGGGGGCGCTAGCGAGCCCGGAGCAAGATGGCTGCGCCGTAGTGCAGCTCTGCTGGTTGAGCTGACTATCCGACTAATATCCGCGCACATCGGCGCCTTTCGTGGTCACTGAAGGCTGCTACCTGGCTCTAACAAGCCCCAGACCACGTAGGTGGAAAGACTGACGAACTCCGCTATCTCTCTCCCCTGAAATCGGAGCGAGTGCTGGCGGCCCGCGCTGAGGAGAAAATGGCGGCTGTGTGAGGAATCGGCTGGCAGCCCCGCCTGCGGAACATCCTGCGCTGAATAATAGTGAGTGGCGGCGCTCCCGCGCTGAGGACTGTTGGCAACTCTCCGGGGCTTCGGGGTGCCTGACGCATCTTGCCTCATGGCGGTTGGTTGCCCTGGTGGTGTCGCTCCTGCAGCCGGGCTGGGCGGCTGACGGCCTGCTGCCGGAGTCGGAGACAACTTCGGGACCTCGGCGTCAGGCGCTGCGGCGGGGATCGCGGCCTGGGTCCGGTGCTGGGCCCTATCCGACCTGGCGGCACTCTGGAGAGGCAATGCGCTGGCTGAGGAGACTGTCCGGGAGCTGACCGCCTCAGGGGGACGGCTCTGATCTCTGGGCCTAGCGAGCTCGAACTTCCTGTCACCACTGACGAGGCCTGGATGGGTCGGAGGAGTCTGCGGTGGGACTGGAACCCGGCGGCGGACTTGATCGTCGAGGCCCGGCTCGGGGCGCTGGTGAGTGAGCACTGACTGGGGGCATCTGGGGCGCGCTGCTCCCGTGGTGCGGTGGCGGGCGGCACGGCCTGAGAGGGCCCCTCTGGACACTTTCACAGCCTGCTGGGGAAATTTCGATGCACTTGGCCAGCGGGGGAAACGCGCTCTGGCTCTGTTGAGGTGTGTAACCCCACTGTGGTGACTGAACATTGGCTGCTCCCCGATAGGGCTGGGCGATCACGGTTTTGATTGGGGTTGTGTGAGCCGGGACATTATCGAGCCCTGTGCGGCCTGCTCTCCTGTGAGACGCGGGCTTGCTCTGCACAGCTTTCATTGTGAATCTGCCCCAGTACATAGTATAGCGGTGGGTGAGGAATTCGGCGACAACTCTCCCTCTCTTGAAGAGGGACGCTGCAGGCATGGGCCGCACGGATAAGCAGCAGAGTAAGCTTCAGTTTGAAGCTAAATCAAGTACTAAGGCTCCTGCACCTGCCGCCCCTAATTTGGAGCGGGAACTGGAACAGGGTCCAACCACACGACTGGAGCAAATGATGCTCACTATGCAGCAAAGCCTTCAAACCATAGATGCAAAAATCGATGGTCTAAACCTCCGCATGGACAGTATGGCCTCGCAACTTGACAAACATGGTGCGCAAATTGTGGAGGCAGAGACCCGCATTTCAGCGGCAGAGGACTGAATGGAGGTGGTGGGTACCTCGTGTGCGCATATGGAGAAAGTGCTTGAAGTTATAAAGGCCAGAAGTGAGGACTTTGAAGCTCGTTCCCGAAGGAACGACCTGCGCGTAACTGGGGTGGCTGAAACTACCAACACCGGCCCCATGGAACTATATGTGGAGTCGCTGCTCACGACGCTGCTGGGTGCTGAACACTTCTCTAAGGTGTTTATTGTAGAGCGCGCTCACCGTTCCCTGGCTCCTAGGCCCATCCCGGGTACCCAGCCGAGACCAATAATTGCCAGACTCCTCAATTATAGGGATAGGGACGTGGCTCTCCGCCTGGCCAGGGAGAAGGGGAGGCTTGAGTATCAGGGAATGAAAATAGAACTGTTCCCGGACTTCACCGTGGCGGTGCAGCAAGCTCGCCGTGAATTTCAAACTGTGAAGAAAAAGCTGCAATCCCTAAAAATCCCATATGCCATGCTGTACCCGGCCCGCCTGTGGATACAGCACGAGGGAAAGGCGCACATCTTTACGGCCCCAAAAGAGGCACTGCTATACGCCCGTCGGTTGGAGCGGCAGGAGCCGACTGGCAGGAGCAATAGACATTCGGATTCAGAGGACTGAGCATGAGGCGCTAGGGTATCTGAGTTCCTTCTTACTGTTCTGATGTTTTATGGTTCCTTACTGTATGTATTAACTGCTATGCTAATGCCATTTATATGTAGAATGATTGGTGGGGGTAACCTTAGGGTGGTGAAGGGGGGCACGCCTGGGAGGCTCTCCTGCGTCTATTGATTTTGCCAGGTAGCTTTGGCCGCGTTATACACACTCCTTCTTTTTACTTTGTCAAATTCACAGGATGGCTGCCGCTCTTCCTTCAGCTCGACCCACCCCGCCTAAGCGGGGGGGCCAGGAGCCGCTAGTGACCCCTGACATGGGAACTCCCCACACAGTTTGGGGTATTTGTAGATGCCAGGTTGGCGCCACTTTGGGGCAATGATGTTCTTCGCTCTCTGTTTATTATGTGTTATGAGCTTGCAATTGCCCTATTTTTGTTTGGTTCACACAAGGGAAAATGTGCGACAGCGGTTGCTGGCCGCAGTAGGGGGATGGGGTGGTTGGGGATATATGCTTCAATGTTTTGCCGTGATGCAGATTCTTAGGATACATGCTACGTGGTGCTGCAGCCGTGGCTGCTCTCTAGCTGCGTTTCTATGTCTCGAAATATGCTGCTGTGGTAGTTGACAACAGGTCAACCCCTAATTGGCTGAGCTGGAATGTCCGGGGGCTTAACAATGCTAGGAAGGTGCGGCAGGTGCTCCCCTATTTGGACAGGCATAATGTGCAGATCGCACTGCTACAGGAGACGCATCTCAGCCAGCAATCTGCCCAGAAGATTGCGGCCGGGTGGGCGGGGGTGAAGCTGGCTGCGTCCTACTCCTCGTATGCTCTGGGGGTCATGATATTGGTCAAGAAAAATGTTCCCTTTGCGCCTCAACAGGTAGATGCTGATGCAGAAGGCAGGTACATCATAGCTCAGGGCACGCTTTATAATATGCCTTTGACTATTGTTAATGTATACGGTCCAAATACAGATGACCCCGGGTTCTTTGATGCTCTCTGGAGTAAGCTTTCCAGTATCTCGTGTGCGACTATTATATGTGGTGGGGACTTCAATGCGGTGCTGGACCCTGCACTGGATAGAAAAACCTCAGTGGTCTACCCATCTCGGAGGGCCCCAGGTGCAGTGCGGGAGGGAATGAGATCATTGGGGCTGATTGACATCTGGTGGCAGCGGCACCCTCAGGCCATGGAGGGAACATGTCACTCATATGCACGGCAGGCCTGGTCCCGTATAGACTATTGGCTGGGGACACCGGAGGTTTGTAGTTGGGTGGTGCAGATAAGGCATTTGCCTAGAACGCTGTCTGATCTTTCCCCAGTGGTGCTAGATATGGTGGTGCCCGCGCGGGTCCCGCCCCCCTTCCAATGGCGTTTGCAATCCTCCTCTCTATTAGACCCGGGGTTCAAGGAAGGGATTCGAAAGGCTATAACAGATTACTTCGCAGTGAGTGCAGGGTTGGTCACGACAATGGAAACGCTATGGGAAGCCTTTAAGGTGACCATTCGGGGGGAATGTATTGGCCTGCAGGCTGGTGTCTTGAAATCTCTCCGTCGCACTATGGGGGCACTGGAGAGGGAACTGAGGGATCTGGAGCGTTCCTATAGTGTCCGGCCTAACCCAACCGTACTGGCGCAAATAAAAGGAAAAATTACAGCGTATAATGACACTGCAGATCAGGAGATTAAGCATCTCTCCCGGCGCAGTAAGGCGCGATATTATGGAGAGGGAGGAAGGCCGGGGAGGTCGCTAGCTTCTCGCACTCTTGATCCGCACCTTAGGGCACATGTGGTACAGGGAATTCAGGTGGATGGGGAGGTCCGGCACGATGCTGACGGTATTCTGAAACCGTCTACTGACTATTACACGGACATGTATGGTCACCGCCCTACGGCTGGGCCGAATGAACTAGAACAATATTTAGATGATATCGCGCTGGTGTGGTTGTCGCGTAGACAGCAAGAATTTTTGATGCACCGCCTAACACTTGGGGAAATGCAAGATGCTATCAAGGCGCTCCCTGGTGGTAAAGTGGCGGGCACTGATGGGCTGCCGGCTGAATTTTATAAAGAATATGCTAACCAATTGGCACCATGCCTGTTGCAGCTTTATGAAGAGGCATATGAGACCCAGTGTTTGCTGCTGACCCTTCGGGAGGCGCTGGTGGTCGCCCTTTTGAAGCCTGATAAGCCACTTGATAAATGCAATTCGTACCGCCCATTGTCGCTAATAAATACTGACGTCAAAATACTGGCAAAGGTGCTGGCCGCGAGGCTCCAGCTCTTGCTTCCGGTTATGGTTCTTCCGGACCAATCGGGGTTCGTCCCTGCTCGCTCTACGTTCCACAACCTTCGCACTATCTTTGCGGTTATGCATGTATTGACCCCTGCGCTCCCGGCAGTGGCAGTGCTACTTGACGCTACCAAAGCATTCGATTCTATAGCGTGGTCCTATATGCTAGCTGTCCTTCATCGTATGGGGGTCCCGTTTGTGTTTACGAACTGGATTCGATTGCTGTATCCTAAACCGGAGGCCAGGGTACGAATTAATGGTCATCTTTCTGACAAATTTGCGATTCACCGGGGTACGCGACAGGGCTGCCCGTTGTCGCCCCTGCTGTTTGCGCTTGTGCTGGAGCCTCTGGCTTGCATTGTGCGACAGCGGCACGCCGCGTCGGCATTGCGCTTCTTGCAGCGGCCGCTGGCTGTTTTCATGTATGCGGATGACATGGTGCTGTATGTGCGTGAACCAGCGCAGTATCTGGCGCCGCTTATCCGTGAATATGTCTGATTCGAGCGTTTCTCTGGCCTGGGGATCAACTGGTCCAAGTCCACTGTATTGTCTGTTACCGAAAACACCCGGCCTTTTGATATGGAGTACCCGTTGGTGTGGGGGTTGGAGGCTGTTAAGTACTTAGGGATATGGCTGCATAGAGATTCACAAATGGTCATACAAGCAAATTTTGGTACAGCGGTTACCAAATTGGAGGAACAGGTGACTCGTTGGATTAAACTGCCGTTCTCCTTTGCCGATCGTATAGCCTTGATGAAAATGATAGATTCCACGCTTTCTCTATTATTTTTGTAACATCCCGGTACGGCTTAACAAGTCTTTTTTTGACACCCTCCGCTCCCTCCTGATTACACTAGCGTGGGGAGGGAAGAAGTCCTGCCTTCGCTGGGAAACTCTCACCTTGCCATATGCCCAGGGTGGCTTTGCGGCGCCGGATTTTCATCTCTATTACCTCTATGCTCAGGCACAGTACGCCTATTATTGGCAGCATGACCCTGCATTCATCCCGCATGTGGCTGTGGAGGCGGGTGCGGTCCATCCTCTGCCCCTTAAGGCGATGACTGTAAACACATATACGGTGTATGAGAGGGGGGAGTTCGACACGGTGCAGACCACCACCAGTGCCTGGCGGGCATTGGCACAGCGAGCGGGTAGATTGCTGCTCTATGCTCCAAATATGCCGTTGCTCCACCATTCGGATCTATCGGTGACTCAGGAGACGGGTACGCAGCGAACGCTGGCAGAGATGGGACTCAGCGTCATGGCGGACGTGTTCCCGGGAGGTCAATTTATGACTCTAGCAGACTTGGCAGCCCGTGGCGAGGTCTCGGCCATGCAGCGCTTTGTATATGCGAGATTGCGGTCTGCTATGCGTGCATTTAATCCGCACTTCCCATCTGAGCCGCCGACTCTTGGGGCACTGCAGCTGCTTTACACGACCACCTCTAGGGCGCGGCTGGTGACCAGACTCTACAGGGAGTCCCAGAGGGATGAGATCTTGGTGGGGACAAGGGCCCTGGACAATTGGAACAAGGTACTTCCGGAACCTCTCACGGAGGGGGAGTGGCTGGATAGCTGCAACTTGACGGACCGCTTGACGCCGAATGGTAACCTGCGCTTGGTTCACTTCAAGTATCTGCATCAGATGTACTATACACCGGCGCAATTGAGTAAGTACGGGCTCCGCCAGTCCGATGCCTGTAGGCGGTGTGGGGCGTCCGGGGCAGGCTTTTATCATTTGGCATGGAAATGTCCAAAGGTGTTTGCGTATTGGGGTGAGGTGGTCAGAGTGCTTGGACTGATGATTGAGGAGCCGCTAGACTGCCATCCGCGGCTGTGCCTGTTGGGAGTTGGAACTATGGTGCGCCCTTCTAATGAAAAACTCGTCTCCATTGCCTTGCTCATGGCTAAGCGACGTATCTCCCTCTGTTGGGAGGCCGATTAGCTCCCACAGCGACCATGTGGCTACATGACTTAGCATACTGCCGAGATCAGCTTACATGCTACGCAGAGGAGTTACCTGCAGCCTCCAGGCCAAGGGACATCTAGGCGCCGCTCACATCGTATCTGCTCTCGCTTAATAATGATTGATGTATGGATTGAGGTTGGCACGCTGCCCTGTTCATGTTTGCCTTCATGGGTTGCAACCTGGCTTTCCGGCCTTGTTATTCCGGGACGGCCTGGGACTATGTTATTGCAGCACTGTAAGCTCACTGTACCACTGCTAATTGTGCCATTCTTTGTACTGATGCCTTGAATCTGCCAAACTGTGTAACTTTGTATTATGCATGACTAAATGTTAATAAAAAAAAAATTAAAAAAAAAAAATTGTTTCAATATTTTTTTTCAAATCTAATGGCAAATAGACAACTCTTCCTTGTAAACCTCTTTGTAAACCTGAAGGAGGTAATTTACCTGTTTTGGGCTCCATACGAACTATAGTCTGAAACGGATGAACACATTGAATGAGTATAGACTCATACGTATTTAAATCACTAAGTTCTGCAGGAATATCAACCAATTCTAAATGATTATGTACAGCTCTTGCTGGCATTTTATTTTCTTCTAACTTGTTATAACAGTATTTACAAATACGCTGATCTTCACCGAAATCAAAACAATTTTCCAGAAACAAATATGTACCAAAATCCTTCCACTCATAATTATTTTCTTTTTCACTTTTTTTATAGAGATAAACATTCCTTGTTTGACTTTTATAATGGCTTCTCCGGCAACAAATACAAGTAATATTTGGTCTTTCATTAGAGATGATAGTAACTTTTGTCATTTGATCTTCAAAATTTTTACTAACAGTGGGTTCTACATTCGCTTCCACATTTTCTTCAATAACTGTGTCATTTCCTGCACTTTCTTGTTCTGGACCAAAGTAACAAAACTGAATATCATCAGTAACCTTCTCTACATCTGATACAGATCCACGCAACAGAGCACTATTCAACTCATTTAACTTTAGTGCTGGACTTTTAGCAAAATACAATCTTCTCACAAACTTTCTCATTTCAGTATGATGTACTGCCAGCATCCTAAAATGGTGAAAAACACTTTGACAAACTTTCCTAGAAAGACAAGCCAGAGAATGTCCCTGCAAACCAGTATTCTTTCTCACTCTGCATGGATCTAGTCTTTGAAGCACCTTAATCTTCTGTTTAACACTTTTTTTTACTATATTCTCTTAGAAAGTCACGTAATTTATCAATAGATTCTTGTTGTACAGTACAAATACTACTACAATTCCACGTGTACACTGGGGCTTTAGGACGTTTCCCCATAACCTCATCAGCTAACACTTCTTCCTCATTTCTTGGAACCATTTTCTCCTTTTCCATTACACAACCCTCTTTAACTTCATAAGTTCGACCACTGGTGTCAACTGCATACAGCAAACTATTACTTTGAAGATGACTCTCTTCATCAAAAAATGGTTCAGTACTTGAACTATGCTTCAATTCTCCTAAGAACACATTACAAAAGTTATTTTTTTTCACTACTCTTTTCCTTTTGCTTTTTGACTTTATTACATTGACTATTTTATCTAATGTACGGATCCTGTTCAAAATTAAAATGAATAGTTTTCTTATTAATTCCAAAGCCTTTGCAACAATTGATTCAATATGTTTCTTTTTCTTATAAAATATTGCTTTCTTCCTATTTTTTTTCACATCTTTTAGCAAATTGAACACCACTCTTCTCTGAAACATTTTTTTACGAATGTTTTGAAATTCTGTTTTCCTTTTTAAGTCATTCTTTCTTTCTTCTGATTCTACATTAGCATTTAGTATTTCCTTTCTATTGTCTTGTTGTTTTCTTCTTGAAACACTATTTGCAGAGGATATACTTTCTACATTTTTTCTATGTTTGAGGATATTTTAAAAAAAATCCTTAGTCTGCTTACCATAAGACTTTTTCTTTTTTCCAACATGAGGATCTTCAACTAAATTTTGTTGTCCAGTCGTCTTCAAATATAGATGTTTTTGCTGTTCTTTTGTCTTTCTTGATTTTATAGGCATGTTTAATTTATTTCAGTGTTATTCAGCAATACCTAAAGAAACAAAAAAAAATACCTTTATGTAATTTAAATATATTACTATATTTTTTTTGAGCTTTTCAAATCCTATCATATGAGCTGCCCCTTTCCTACAACTGCAAGTCTTAGAGAACCAGAGCAACACAAATTAAATCTCTGACAACAATTCCTGTGTGCACACAGACTCATGGTGTAATTCTAGGCAGAAAATGATATTTGATTGGCAATTTCAAAGCACATTTACTACTGTGGTAGAGCAAGTGATAATTATGGTAACAGCCTGACACATTTTCCTTATAGTTTAGAGAGGCAGAAAAGAGCACATGTCCTAACAGCTACTTGAGACCATGAGCATGTGGAACCTGTGTGAGTGATTAGACTAGAGCAGTATTTCCCAAACTGTGGTCCGCGGACCCCCAGGGGACCCTGACACATTCCTAGGGGGTCCGCAGGCAGAAGTTTTGAAAGCACTGCAAAGTATCTTGTTTAATTAGCAGTTTTCAAAGAACAATAAAAGTGTCAAGATAACACCAGTGATTACTGTACCTGCTGGAGAGAGATGAGTTTTGTCCAGTGGCAGCTTTGACTTATCCTATGTAGCGCAGAGGGTTAAAATGCCTACTGCAAAGAACGTGTACCATGCATTTAAAAAAACAGTATTTTATATGCATAGATCAGTGGATTACTGCTTTTGTCAGAGAGATTCTTTTGTTACTGTGCAGTTCATAAGTGACAATCGTAATCTAGCACAGTGACCTATAAACTGTCATCAAACAGCTGCTTGCAAACTGCAAGGTACAAGTTAGTGACTTATGTTTTTTACCAGTCTTTCATTATCCTGATGCTGCTAAAAAGGTTCATTTGGGTGGAAATACATTTTTATTGTTAAAATCAATGCTAACCACTGTGTTATGTTCTGAATCCTGCGTTTGTGCTTCTCCAGACCAAGCATTCTTTAAAAATGCCTACCAGTATGAATGACATGTGAATTCTTCACCTTGTAGTCCCCTTTGTCTTATGTAACATTTTCTATACACTGATTTACACGCATGATTCACTGTCTCTATATGTGTGTGATGTAAAGTGCTCAGACATCCTACAATAGTATGAGAGATGCTATATAAAATGAAATACAGGCGACAGAGGGGCTATGGGGAGATGAGAAGCACTGTTGGAGGGTGATAGTGGGAGAATCATTGAAGACCCCCCCAGAAAGATTGTCATATTCTGGTGCATGGTCAGGTCTTCATTTACTATTCTTTAAAAGCTAATACAATTCAATATGTAATGATAAATGTGTTGTAGACTGCACCATTGTTTCCTAAATGTTTTGGGGGTAGAGCCTCCCAACGCCCACTTTGTAGTGGTCAGGCTCACTCACTTCACTTGGTGTGCACCGTATGGGGACTGGTCTGAAATCATTTGCCAGGGCTGCTTTGGATTTCCAGTCTGGCCCTGGCAGGAGCAGGAGCCTCGTACTGCGAAATAAAACCAACCATTGAAAAGTTAGTCACAGAGATGCAGCACCAACCTTCCCATTAACTTCTTTCGTTTTCTTGCAAATGCTTTCAATATAAAATACAACAGAAGTGGCGGAGAGGGTCCTTAGCCTCCTTGGCTTAACAACACACTCCGCCACTTCAGAAACGCAGGGCTGCACCATATTTACAAGAATATGGTGCAGCCCTGCGTTTCCCCTGCGCTGGCGCTTCACTTAACAGGGGAAGATTGTTTATGTACAGGAAGGTCCCCCTTCCTGCACATAAAAAATCTTGAAATGTCATTTTATCACTTCTATGTGTGCTGCCTAATGCAGCACATATGGAAGTTACAAAATGTCTTTTTTATTTTGTTAAAGATTGTTGATGTGCAGGAAGGGTCACCTTCCTGAACATAACTAAATCAAGGTGTTTTACAAAAACGAGGAGAAATGAAGCATTTCTCCTTGTTTCGCCAAGTTAAGACCAGGTCTTAATTTTGGCACTGCCTCCCATTTATGCTGCCCTTGTAAATAGGGGGCCGCGTCAAAATCAATGGGTGTTGCAGGGGAAATGCCCACCGCAACACCCACTGTCCACCCCTTTTGCGCTAAACATTGGGTGAAAGGGGGTCCTATTTAAAAGGCAGCGTTAAGCCACGTTAAGTGGCTTAACGCTGCCTTGTAAATAAGGCAAAGCCCCTATTGCCATGGGAACGTCTCAAAAAGTGATGTTCCCATGGTGATAGGGGCTTGTAAATATGCACCTAAAATCATTAGTAATTGGAGTATTTGTTTTGTGTGCACACGTTTGTTAATGCTTTTCGAATTACTGTTTTAATGTTTGAAATTTAAATCCTACAAATTGCTTGGGGGTCCCCGGCTTCCAGTGGTGACTCAATGGGGGTCCTCAGGAGTCAAAAGTATGGGAACCACTGGACTAGAGCAAAGGAAATTAACCTTAGTGATGTTGAATGTGTTAGCGTTACACACTGCTATCTGAAATACCACACAGTGCTGAATAGTAAGCATGGGAATGCAGGAGAAGCAGCTGGCTGTGTGCTAAGAGTGTGTTTCTGGAGACTGTGTATTGTCAGGTGCAAGAGAAATCTGCATGGACGCTTGCACAACTGCATGAAGACTGCATATATGTATGTAATATCACCTGTGGTAAGGGTTAATTGGAGTTTTGAACATGTAGGAACTACCTCACCCATTGCAGGAATGGAAGGAAACTCTACCCTGTTGTTTTCAAATGTGTTATCATTTGCCTCGCATCTGTGAGATAGTGATTTGTGCTGAATGCTAACCATCACAGTTCAAGAAAACAAGCTGCCCCTTTCCCACGAGTGCAAGTCTTACAGAACAAGAGCAACACGAATTAAATCTCTGACAATAATTCCTGTGTGCACACAGACTCATGGTGTGATTCTAGGCAGAAAACAATATTTGATTGGCAATTTCAAAGCACATTTACTACTGTGGTAGAGCAAGTGATAATTACTGTAACAGCCTGACACATTTTCCTTATAGTTTAGAGAGGCAGAAAAGAGCACATGTCCTAACAGCTACTTGAGACCATGAGCATGTGGAACCTGGGTGAGTGATTAGACTAGAGCAAAGGAAATGAGCCTTGGTGATGTTGAATGTGTTAGCATTACACACTGCTATCTGAAATACCACACAGTGCTGAATAGTAAGCATGGGAGTGCAGGAGAAGCAGCTGCCTGTGTGCTAAGAGTGTGTTTCTGGAGACTGTGTATTGTCAGGTGCAAGAGAGATCTGCATGGACGCTTGCACAACTGCATGAAGACTGCAGAGATGTATGTAAGATCACCTGTGCTAAGGGTTAATTGGAGTTTTGAACATGTAGGAACTACCTCTCCCATTGCAGGAGTGGAAGGAAAATCTACCCTGTTGTTTTCAAATGTGTTAGCATTTGTCTCTCATCTGTGAGATAGTGATTTGTGCTGAATGCTAACCATCACAATTCAAGAAAACAAGCTGCCCCTTTCCTACGAGTGCAAGTCTTACAGAACAAGAGCAACACAAATTAAATCTCTGACAACAATTCCTGTGTACACACAAACTCATGGTGTGATTCTAGGCACAAAACAGTATTCCTGGGTGATACCAGTACACCTTAACTTATGGTGAAGACATACTCCATAATATCTTACAAGTTCAAGGCAGTTAAATATCTTCCAAAACATGAAATGTAAAAAACAACTTTAAAAGAAGAAAACAAATTCTATTATTTATATCAAAATGCACCACATACATCCCCACTCAAATTCATAACTCACCTTTAAAAGTAGTTAGTTGAAAAAGAAATGTGCCACTCACACAGCAGATTATCAGAGCCAGAATCTCTGAGTTGTACTCCTCTCACCAAAACCACTAAATGGCTAAATGGCCCTCTCCTTTTTCACACATATACATGTTAACTTCAAATCACATTGCTTCCCACATTTTTTTAAATGGAAACACACATTTCTATTGGTTGCAAATGTCAACCCTTTCCAAATGATTCCTACCCCCAACATGACTTCTGCCTGCTACCATAGCAACAGATCATGGAACACTGGTGTGAGCAGAGAGGTCAGAAGTTCAGCACACAATGTTTCTAATCCAAAGAGCAAGAGTGCTTGACTTTTCAAACCTAACAGCATATCCAAAGTAATCTTCTGTGGGAACAAATTTTTCTGAACCAATACAAAACATGCTTTTAAAAATGGAAACATTCAGCCTAGTTTTTAGTGTTGAATGGTCTGAAACAGCCAATGAGCTCTTTTTATAAAAAAAAAAAGTATGTAAGCCTCCATTTTACAACTATCTTTCTTTTCATATTGCCATTCTACTGAAAGACACATTCTGAGTGCATCCTGATCTCCTTGAAAGATGTTCACAGTGTGGATTGTAGGTCATAGTTATGTCTACTGGAGTGAAAAGTACGCAGAAAAAAGAGGTATTGTGAAAGACCTTGCTTTGCCAAATGTAGACATTAAATGGATTGGTCAGAGAGGGTTAAAGTGGCACCAATTAATGCCTTTGGTGAAATCCTTTCTACATCTCCCACAGCCTGACCGTATAATTGTGCACTGTGGTGGAAATAACCTAGGCACTTTAACTGGGGTAGGTCTGGAAATGCTTGTTAAGGACACCTTTGTGCAATTGATGTCACTTTTTCCACAAACTACCTTTGTATATTCTAATATATGCCAAAGGCAAAAGTGGAACTGGTCCAACCAATATTGTCCGCAGTTTGAGAAAGCAAAAAAGCACGTCAATAAGTCTGTTTCTGCTTTCCTCAGAGACTATGGTATGGGTTCTATATACCACAACAACTTGCCTTACAACATGCAAGGCATTTATAGAGGAGACGGTGTTCATTTCACAGATGAAGGGAACAGAGTCTTCCTCTTGAACTTTAGACTCTGCATCGGTACTTACTTGTAGGTACAAAAAAACACTCAATAAACACAACGGCTCTTTTTATAGCCAACCAACATCTAAACACTTAAACTTGATTTTTAATTCTATTTTTTTAATGAATTTTTTGCCGCCGTGCGTGCACCGTGCGCGCACCCCGCGATTTTTTGAAAAAAAAATAAAATGTTTTTTTTTTTCACACTTCGGGATCCTTCAGGGACCCCCTGACAAAGGCTAGGGGGTCAGGAACTCTCTACTCTGCCCCCTTTTCACGTTCTCCACCTTTCTTTTAAATGGAAACACACATTTCTATTGGTTGCAAATTTTAACTCTTTCCAAGTGATTCCTACCCCCAACATGACTTCTGCCTGCTACCATAGCAACAGATCATGGAACACTAGTGTGAGCAGAGAGGTCAGAAGTTCAGCACACAACGTTTCTAATCCAAAGGGCAAGAGTGCTTGACTTTTCAAACCTAACAGCAAATCCAAAGTAATGTTCTGTGGGAACACATTTTTCTGAACCAATACAAAACATGTTTTTAAAAATGTAAACATACAGCCTAGTTTTTAGTGTTGAATGGTCTGAAACAGCCAATGAGTTATTTTTATTAAAAAAAAGTATGTAAGCCTCCATTTTACAACTATCTTTCTTTTCATATTTCCATTCTACTGAAAGACACCTTCTGAGTGCATCCAGGTCTCCTCCTCACTCCCTGAAGTAGACTGCTGTTCTGCCATTTTCAAGTAAAATTGATAGCTGTTCAGCTCCTTGTCCCAGGAAATAAGAAGAAATAGTGAGGGGAGTGGGTGTGGTGTTTGAAGATTCTGGAACAGAAACTACTATGAACCAATGCTTCTGAGTGCATCCAGGTCTCCTTCTCACTCCCTGAAGTAGACTGCTGTTCTGCCATTTTCAAGTAAAATTGATAGCTGTTCAGCTCCTTGTCCCAGGAAATAAGAAGAAATAGTGAGAGGAGTGGGTGTGGTGTTTGAAGATTCTGGAACAGAAACTACTATGAACCAATGCTTCTGAGTGGCATTTATAGAGGAGATGGTGTACATTTCACAGATGAAGGGAACAGAGTCTTCCTCTTGAACTTTAGACTCTGCATCGGTACTTACTTGTAGGTACAAAAAAACACTCAATGAACACAATGGCTCTTTGTAGAGCCAACCAACATCTAAACACTTAAACTTGATTTTTAATTCTGTTTTTTTTAATGAATTTTTTGCCGCCGTGCGCGCATCCCACTATTTTTTGGGATCCTTCAGGGATCCACATTGCTACATGGCGGCCTGGCCGTGGAGGGAGCACCATCACCTGCTGATCATGGATGTTTTGTCAGGAGAATGAGGCTTGTATTTCCAAACTATTTGGAAATAGTCTGAGCACAGAACTCTTCACTTAACAACAGCGCGCATGATCGCAACGCAGCCTACTAAAGGAGTTTAAAGATTACGCACCATTTTAAATCTGAACTCTCGACCTTACTTAAAGGCAATATTTTAATCTGCATCACAAAGACTACAAGTCCCAGCAAACCTTGTATGACGATGCACTTAGCACACGCCTACTGGGGGGCTTGTTCGAATAAAAAGTCAGAAATCAACATGGTGCAGCATCGAGTCATCTGATGGCAGCCCATGAGGAAGGGGGAGGTCCCTTGAAACGCGTCGGGCATTTTAAAGAGGTGTGAAGCAAAACGGCGTGCTGAATGGGAAGCACGGAGGGCAGAGGACTGTCGTGTGCCTCTCAAATGCTTCAGGCACTTTGTTTATCCATATATATATAAATAAATATATATAGTTTCAATGGTTCGGATATATATATAAATTTGTAACACTAATTTCTCAAAAACTACTGAACTGATTAACACTAAATCACAAAAAGCACATTTTATGAGTGAAGATCTAGCTATTTGCCAAATGGCAGCAAAGTTATTAGCAAACTAGATATCTATTTCCTGCGGTAACTAAGTTGTAACTATATTTTTCTCTGGTACCTTGGTCCTTTTTTTTTTTTTTTTTTGCAGAGTTTTATATAGCGCGAACTTGACCCAAATCCAATCAGGTATCAGAGCGCTTTACATAGCACCAGTTACATTACATGAGGACACACATTCATTTTTTGTAAGCACGGGGAGATTAAGGGCCCGATGTAGGTAAATATGAAATACCGATTCCTAAATACCGAATTTTACCGAATCAGTATTTAGGAATCGATATTTCATACGTAGCTAAAAATTCGGTAAAAAATACCGAATCGGTAATAAGGAATCACCTTCCCATTCATTCCTATGGGCCGAATGGGAAGCCATTCAATATTACCGATTCGGTAAATACCGAATCGGTAATAGGGGGAGCATATTCAAGGGTGGCAGGGTGTCACATTGACACCATGTTGCACCCCTGAATCAGGCATGTGTGCACATGTGTCGCACATACATGCCCTAAGGGCATGTATGTCTGCCACATGGCACCTTGAAAAAAGCAAATTATTGCTTTTGTAAAGGTATTCGGTATTTACCACCAAGTTGTAGTTGGTGATAAATAACGAATCCTGAATGCAAAAATGCACTCACTTGAGTGCCTCCTACATAGCTTTTAAGGATTCGGTATTTTACCGATTCCTGAAAATAAGGAATCTGTAAATTACCGAATCCTTAAAACCTGCTTCCTACATTAGAAAGGGCTAAATACCAGTCGGTAACAGGGAAATTACCGAATTTTGGCCGTTACCGACCGGTATTTAGCTACCTACATATGGCCCTAAGTGATTTGCCCAGAATCACAGGAAGTTCAGCGTCATTACCGAGACTCGAACCCAGTTCCCAAGGTCCGAGGTCGAGCACCCTAGCCGTTAGGCCAGTGGTGTATGCTCATATATGTGTGTGAGTGTGTGTGTGCATGCATGTGTGTGTGTATGTGTACATGTGTGTGTGCGATGTATCGGATACTGGCAATTAAACAATACTTTTTAATTTTTTTTTACTTTTTATTGAAAAAGAAGTCTCATTTTAACTCAGCTTCTTGCTTACAACCCAGGGGGCCGGCGGCAGTACTTCTCACGTTGGAATACACAGCTATTGAGCCAACAACCCAATGGGGGCAGGCAGCGTACAGGAACCACAGATGTCACTAGGCCATTCGGTCATAATGGTTGTGGTGCGTCATAAAACAGCAAATGATCAACATTCATAACTCACAGTAATCAAAATTAAGCATTACCCATAGACGGCTTACAAAGGTCAGTGACAAGCACTGGTATCAAGGAGGCAGGGTGTGAGAAGTTGGCCTGATATATGCTGTCCACTAGTTATAGTGGGCACCTTGTATCAGTCCAAAGAACCCCTTATTGGTTATAGGTTAAAGACAACCTTTATTGAAAGCTATCCTAGTGGCTGCTATGGAGAGCAGCCTTCAGGCTAAGTCTTGAAGGAATGTAAAGCAGCTTGTTTTACCAGTCTATAATCTCTTGAGTTCCTAAATGAACGATATCGACACCACGTATATATAAAATATATGTATTTATTACTAAACACACCCTCCTAGTCTCTTTATGAGACTAGGGGTCAAAACTAACCCTGGGCGTAGTTCGCGAAGTAGCCCTTCGCGAAGCTATGCAAAGTGCAGTTCGCACTACGCGAGCTATGCGTAGCACTTCGCGAACTGCGTAGTACCTTGTTCGCATTGTGCCAGATGTCGTTTTCAATGATTGCACAGTGCGGACAAGCAACCGGCACTGTGCAATCATTGAAAATGGCATCTTGCACAGTGCGAGCTGTAGTTTTCTGCTGCTCAAGTAGATTTTTACTCGAGCGGCAGCTTTCTCAACGCGAACTGGTAGTTTCTCATCGCGAGCGGTCACGAGCATACGCGACCACTCGCAATGAGAAACCTGACCTCCTCGCGTTGGGAATCTCACCGGGAGGTTTATTTTCCATGCTCGCGATCGCCAACTTGATGTTGCTGATCGCGAACAAGGAAAAAGTCTCGCCGGAATGTCATTTTGCTTGCTCGCGGTCGCCAACTTGATGTTGAGGACCGCGAGCAAGCAAAAAATGACCGCAGCACTACGCAACACTACGCTACGCGTGTTCGCACTGTGCTACGTGCAATCCGCATAGTGCGAAGTAGCGCGAACTCCGCAAACTACGCGAGCGTATCGTAGTGCATTGCCCAGGCTTAGTCAAAACACATATGTTACACTTCAATAATCACAGTAAAATAGCACAAATACACGTCAGGCCCTAGGGGCGAGCCAAACCATATACTAAAATAGTGGTATAAGAACCACGACTTAACTGGACACAAGGCCTAGAGCCTGTAGAATAGCTGGGACCCCAAGGAACCACCCAAGGTAGTGACACAGGGGACCCACGGGGGCCATGTGCAGTGTGTGAACACAGCCGCGAGCTCCCGTTAGCTATTATGGGGAAAGTCGCGATTAGTTTTTAAAGATTAGGGACACTTAGAATTGAGTCAGGACCAAACCCTTTTGGACTTAGGAAGTTCTAGAGCTAACACCCACGGGAGCACCGGAGTACTCGTGTTACCTCACCCAGGGAAGCCGGGTGCATAGGTGTCTCTTGGTGTCGGGTCGCGTCATCGATTTCAGTGGGAGCTGGCGAAGAAGTGCTACTGCCGTGAAGATGCGAAGTGTCCGAAAAGATCCAAACCTGGATAGAAGATGAGAAGAACCTAAAAGCAGAGGGGACAGAGTCTGGGTCACTAGCCAGTGACCTGGAAGGCAATGCACAGATGCCCACCGATGTCGGGTGATTTCAGGTGAAAGAGGTGAAGCTTGACTCTTCAGCCACAAGGACCAGGAGGCGTCGAGGACAACCAGGAGCTGGATTCAAGGTGTCCCATAAAGGATGTCAAGTGCTGCAGTGTCAGTGCCTGGATTCAACACAACAAGCCTTGGCAACATCAACCCATGCAGAAACAAGGAAGATGCTTCGGTGCAGACCAGCAAGGTCTGTGAGACTCACCACTTGGCAGGGAGTTGGGGCATGTCTGGAGCAATCAGGGAAGCCCAAGGAAATTCAAAGTTACCCCCTCAGGGACCCACCAGTCAACGGACCAGGGATCGCAAAGGGACCTCAAGATGAAACACAAAATGGCAGCCCACGGGCCACTCGGAATGACCAGGCCAACAATCTTCAGTGGATTCAGTGCTCGAGGTAGGGGCTACAAGTCAGCCCAAGCACGACTTCAGGAGACGTCGATAAGTCAATGCACTTGCAAAAGTGCATGGTGACCAGGAGTTCTGATTCCACGCTACTCATGAGGGCTGCAGGTCTCAACTTTGCTAGGGACACGGGTCAGCCTTGGAGATATCTGGAAATCCTCTTCCTGGGCTGCAAATACGTTGGAGTGTGGCGGGAGCTTCGGAAATGCAGACCGGCATATTGCTTTGTTGATGCCTGTCAAGCAGGGAAGTCACTCCTGGACCCCAAGGGAGATTTCTTCAGTCCTCTGGTCTTTAGCAGAGTGTTGAAGGTCCACGATTCTACTTCAGAGTTTTGTCCAGGGTAATCTAAAGTTCTGGTTACAGAGGTTCCTTACTTATACCTAAGGAAGGGGTTGGACTAGCTCTGGGGGACCCACCTATGGGAGGCTTTGGAGAGAAGGGTGGCTACACCCATTTCCTTTGTCCAGTTTCATGCCAGAGCAGGGGCTGGAAGCCCCTGAACCGGTCTGAGCTGGACTATGCACAGGGACACCAAATGTGCCCCCAGTGTAGGACTTCAAAGCTCTCAGAGAGTGCTCCCACCCATCCCCAATACACATAATCCAGTCTGGGAGGTGGTTACACCTCCCTGTGACAGGAAACTTATTGTCCAGGCCTCCCCTGCTGGTGTTTCAGTCAACAGTAGGAGTCTGGCTTGTGTATGTGGCTGCAGCATCCCTTTTGTGATGCCAGGGCTCTATTAAGTTTCTACCGGGTATACCAGTGCTGCCATGTCTCTCCCTCTAGAAAGGTGGGATCATACTCCCACACCAGTTACTGGTGTGGGGGTATGATTCCAAGGTGTTTGATACCAAACACAACATGTTTCCGTGCAGCCAGTCCAAAGTAAGCATTTACCGTTTGGTTATATTGCACTTAAGAGTATATGATCAGGCTGCACTACAAACAGCATCAGAGAAGGGTCTCTGAATGCTGCATAGGGGCTCTGCTCATGCAGGGGCACCCTCTCACATAAGAACCAAGCACTCTGCCTTCAGGATTTATAAGGCCTGCCATAGGAGTGACTTATAGGTTTATATGTGTGTATATATATAGTGATATAAGTAACCTACATCACAGTAAGGGGTGCATGCACCACCATACCCAGGCTGAAGTAGCAGACCTGTGGTGTCATTTTGGGTGGCTTTCCAGGGGTGGCATAATACATGCTTCAGCCCCTTGTAGGCCTCTGGGGTACCTATGCACTGGGTACATAGTATACCATATACTAGGGACTTATAAGGGCACTCCAGATCCAATCTGAACTGTACCTAAAGTACATGAAATCAATTTATAGAGGAAGCATCTAGGCTGGGACCCTGAATAGAAGGGTCCCAGCCAGACTAAAGTCGAAAAACAGTGAAACACCAGCAAAAGGTGGGGGTAAACACGTGAAGCAGATCCTACTCTCCTACACAGGGTACCTGGCAACCCACCAGATGCTCCAGTGACCAAACCCCCCCATGAACAAGGCACTCAGAGGAGAGTCATGTGGTGCACACTATATACAGGAAATCAAGTGCCAGCTATGGGGTCATCATCGACAGGAGTTGCAGGAGTTGCTCCATCGGGGGCCCGGCCTTAGTCAGTAGATATGTAATATACAATCCCCAAACATTCTTGGATCTGGTCCTGGGGGGGGAGTAAGTCGCTGAAATTCTCAGTTTGTGTGCTGCAGTAGAGCATGTCATGTGACCATTGCATCAATGTGGATACGGGACCTTTCAACCAGCACATTGCAACCAGTCGTTTCGCTAGAAGGAGACCCATATCTACCAGTCTACGGACAGCCTTAGGCAACTTTTTAGAGGACCCCAGAAGGGCTAGTGCCGGATCCAAAGTGAGCTCAATATCTACCACCCTCCCTATTTCCAGAAAGATCGGTTCCCAGTACCGGTACACCTCCGGGCAATGCGAGCCCAGGTGGATAAAATCTGCAGTGTGCGCGTGGCACCTGTTACAAGCCGGTTTCTCCCTTAGTCCGTATCTGTATAGTCTCTCTGGGGTATAATACGCTCTGTTCAAATACTTAAAGTGGACTAGCCTTGTCTTCCATGTAAGGATATACGCCGCGTACTGGTACAACAATATGACCACATGGAGTCATCTATTTCCAGGTGTAAATCACGTTGCCAGGCTAGTCTGGCTTTAGTGTAGTGATTCGCTCTGTGAGACATTGCCAGTTAATATACGCTGGAAACCACCTTGCGAGGCGACTTAGCTTTAATAATGTAAGACAATTCCATCATCTCCGGCGGTTCCTGCAAATCCTCTCCCAGTACATCCCGTAGCGCCCTCCACACTCTATGAAACTGAAATATCTGTAGCGGGGTGCTGTCTACAGCAGAGTCCTCTACGTCCTCCCAAGCTTTAACCACCCAGTCTTTAAAGAGGTCTACCGCAGTTAGTACATTCATTGTCTGCAGCGCACAAACAACCCCTTTATCCCTACAGGGAGCCAACCAAAGGGTCCATTCCAGAGGCATAACCGGGGAGTACAGCAGGGCCCCCGCCTGCAGTTGCAGCAAAGTATGCCAGGCATGGCGTGTCGAGTTAATGGAGTCCAGAAACCCCGTCCTACGGTCAGCGGGTTCAAATATCGTGGCCGGAAAGGGAAGCGGGTCGGCAAAAAGTTTTTTCATGCGGAGAAACAGAACGTTCGGCGAACTGTGCATCCAGTAATATGCCTGAGCGCCGTGCACCGCTCTATAACACAAATTCAAATCTGGCGCGCCCAGACCCCCCATATGATACGGAAGAGTTAGTATCTGCCATCGTACCCTCGCCTGCTTACCCGCCCAGGCCAGTTTTATTAATAGCATAGTGAGGTAGAGAGGACAATTGGAATATTTGTGAATTGGGGCAAAATCACCATCTTCATGATGGAGACTCGACCAAGCAGTGACAACGGCAGATTGATCCAGGATTCTACATCATCTTCCAGGCGACTGACCACCGTGCCGTAGTTTTCCCTAAACACAATCTCCGAGTCTGTATGGAGGCTTATGCCCAGGTAGCGAATCGCATCAGTGGTCCAGTTTAATGGGAAGTCTGGTTCAAAACGCATCGTAGCAGGGGTAAGCAGGAAAATTATAGATTTAGTCCAGTTAACTCGCAGTCCCGACAGTGCCCCGAAGTGTACAACTTACCCTGAGTACAGTGGAGAGGTTGTTCTCTGGATCACGAACATACAACAGCGTATCGTCCGCGTAGATGGACACTATTATCTTATGAGTCGGGAATCGGATACCTTCATGGCTATGATATTCCCGTAATGCGTATGCCAAGGGCTCCGCTACCAGAGCATATAAAACGGGGGACAACGGGCAGCCCTGTCGTGTCCCACGAGATATAGCAATGGGCTCCGTCACCAAGTTACCCACATTTATTCGCGCCTTGGGTGTGTCATACAGGATCCCAATCAATTGGAGAAAGACAGGGCCCAGCCCCATCCTAGTTAAAACTTGACGCATGAATGGCCATTCGACGGAGTCAAAGACCTTCTCCAATTCAAGGAAGACCGCAACAGCCTTAGTAATTAGCATCTTGCCTAACATGCTGTATGGTGCCAAATACCGTACGGAGATTATAGGTGAGGTTCCTATCAGGGATACACCCTGCCTGCTCAGGAGCAACCAATACCGGCGCCAGAGGGGAGAGACAATTAGCAAGCACCTTTGCAAATAGTTTGGTGTCTACGTTTAGCAAAGAGAGAGGGCGATAAGACCGACACTCCTCAGGCGGCTTATCTGCTTTAGGAATGGCGACTATCACCGCTTCCCTCATCGTTGGTGGCATGGTACCTGATACACACGTCATCAAAAATCGTGGAGAGGTGTGGAAGTAATAAGTCTATAAAGGCCTTATAGAACCCGCGTCGGCTCCTGGGGCACCAGCTGCGCTCATACAGGACAGGGCCAATAAGATTTCATCCTTCACTATGGGTCGCATGAGGAACTCACGGTGTGTATTTGTGAGGAAGGGCAATTTGATATGCTCAAGATAGTCAAGGATTTGTTCCTCCGTAATGGACGACCGGGAAGTGTATAATTCCCTGTAGTAGCGTTTAAACCTATCTGCTATGTCCACTTCCTCAACTAGTATCTCTACTTCCTCTGATTGAAGCTCAGTGATCAGCGTCCCACCGTGCTTTGCCTTAAGTACCTGCGCCAAGACCGAGCCAGGCCTGTCACCCTCCCCATAGGTACGCGCCGTAGCATATTTGCCTAGATGTTTCAGTTCGCTGTCTGCAGCTTCCTGATATTCCCCCAACTTATCCTTTATTGCCTGCGTAATAGCCTCATCCGGACTCGCTATCTGACGCTGTTCCAAAGAACCCAGGTCCCTTTCCAGAGTTATTGATTGATTGATTGATTGATAGGCTTTATTTCGATATATAAATATCATAAAAGCTTTACAACAAGTAAAAATAGTCACAGTTATTAGAATATATACAAAAGAGAAAATAAAAACAGTGACATGATCCAATAAAATACAGTTAAAAATAGAATTAAATTGAGACTGACAGCCTTTTTACACGAATCAACCAAGACCACTTTAGAAATTTTGACACCCCACAAACCACCAAGGTGGATGTGTCAGACAATAAGATGCGTAGGGCCACAATATTCTGGCGAGTACCTAAAAGTCTACAAAGTGGTTTGAGCCAGCGCCTCCTAGGTGTACAATAATCTGGGCATTCAAAAAGAATATGTGCCACCGTCTCGACCCGCATGGGACAAAGGGCACACAAGGGGGAGGACTGGAGGGATGATTTCCACCGGGCTGTTAGGTCGCCTACAGGTAAAGTCCCCACTCTAAACTTGAAGTACAAGGCCCGGTCAAAGGGAATGCGAATCATGTCGAGATATGGTTCATAGGCCACCACGTCTTTAATCCTCAGAAAGGCTGCGGTGGAATTGCAATGACGTGGATCGACAGTAAGCTTATAGGAGACCCATTCCCAATACAATTTCTTTATCGTGGCTTTAGGTGGGGCAGATCGAGTGGCCCAAGCTTCACCAAGACCCAGCTCCCCTAAGAGGCATTTAACGTCCCTTAACCATTTGATCCTATGCCAGCCCCCCATTGCCATAACCTCGGACAGTGCCTCAGAGTAAGAGGATAATTCGGGCACCCTCCACAACCGGGCCCACAGGAGCAAGGGACGAAGTCGTGCTTGGTCTGCAATCGATCTGCAGCCTAGATCCAGCAGCACAGGAACTGTGGGCGTGCTCAAAGAGAGAGCCATCAGGTCTTTCAGAAATTTGCTCTCAGATTTTTCTAGTACTTCCAGGTTACATGTACCCCACAACTCCGCCCCGTATAAAGCAGCGGTAGCCCCTCTTACTTTATAAATCTCCACAACTGGGGCGATAGGTTTAATTGTGGAAGAACGTTGTTTCCTAAGCAAAACACCACCCACCCTTTTGTGGGTGAGGAGCATCTTATGGATGTGCGGGGTCCAGTTCAGTGAATCGCTAAGGCGGATTCCCAGGTAGTCAAACTCTGATACCCTTTCTAAAGGAACAGAGTTCAAGGCCGGGGGACGCCCTAGTTTCTTAGGAGGATTCATGATCAAGAATTTGGTCTTGTTGACATTGATCACCAACCCCCTAAGGGAACAAAACTCCTGGAAGCGGTTTAAAAGTTTTTGAAGGCCCTGGGGGGTCTTTGAAATGAGGAGGGTATCATCTGCAAAGAGCAGTTTTGGAATCCGTTTGCCCGCCAGGGAAGGTGCGTCTGCGGGTTCTTTTAGCAGATACTCAACCACCCCATTCACATAAAGGGAGAATAGGGTGGGAGCTAGCACACATCCCTGGCGGACACCCCTCCTCACTGGAATCCTGTCAGTTTTCTCCCCATTCATACCCCATCGCACCTGCGCATAGCTGCCTGTGTGTAATTTCATCAGGAGCGATAGGATATAAGGGGGCAACCCCAGGCCCTGCAAGACCCTCCACAGTTCCTCCCTAGGTACCAGGTCAAAGGCAGTCTTAGGGTCAATAAAGGCCAAATAAAGACTGCCCTTGCCCAGCACGACCACCTTCCAGTACAGGAGGGCCAATCTGAAGGCCTGCTCAGTGGTCCCAGTTCCAGAGCGGAATCCAGCCTGGAGATCTGACAGAATGTTGTTGTCATCCAGCCTTTGGAGCACCCTCCCCAGAATCAACTTCCCTACCACCTTTTGGGATGAGTCAATAAGGCTTATGGGCCGATAGTTGGCGGGGTTGTCTCGACATCCCTTCTTAAATATAGGGACAACCTCCGCCCCCTTCCATGATTCAGGTACAGGGCCCCCCCCCAAAATAGCGTTAAGTAGAGTGGAAACCAGCTTCCCCCATTCCTTAGGCTTGGCACGTAGCAAATCACCGGGTATCCCATCAGGCCCAGCAGCTTTTAGGGGTACCAGGGACTTGATTACGACCTCCGCTTCTCTGGCGGTAAAAGCATCACCCTCACTGACCCTTGTGTAGTCGGCTAGAGGAAAGGAGTCGATAAAAAACCCCTCAGGAGGAGTATAGAGGGACAGGAAATGGTTGAACCAGTTCTGGGCTGGGATGTTGCACGTCAGGAAAGTGCCGACAGGCCTGTCCCTAGATCTTACCAGACTCCAAAATCCCCTAGCATCCCTGCCCAAACTTGCCTCCAGAAGGTCCGCCCAGAACTTTTCCTCCCACTCTCTTTTTGCTACTTTTATAGTCTGGGAGTAGTCTTTCCTTGCGAGCCTAATTGCAGCTTGAGATTTAGATTTAACAGCACCTACCAATACTTTTTTCTTTTCCCTGCATTTTTTGGTAAACCATCCCTGCACTTTAGGCGGCTTCTTCCTATTACCAGCGCGGGGAGCCATGCTTGGGACAATGAAGAGATTGCTCAGGGCCCTGGTTAAGTTGCAAAAAGTCATAGTGACTTCCTCAGGCAAATGGGTCAGCGAGTCCAGCTTACACTGTGCTGCAGCTAGGAGCACCCCTATAGCTGCCACTTTCTCTTCTGCCATAGTGACCTTAGCCCACTTCAATCGTCTGCCGCAAGTAGATGGGTAAACTTCGTGGGTGTTTGGTGCTATGCGAGATAGAGTTCCCCCTGATCATTAAGCCACTGGGGAGAGATGGCAAGTGAGAGGAGATTGTGATCACTCTCAGTTGTCGGTACAACCTCATATCCCTCAGGATACTCCATGAACTGGCGTCAAGAAGAATATAATCTATTCTTGACGTGTGGTTCGGCCTGTTATAGGTATGGGCTCCTGCTGAGTCAGACTTTGTCCTCCCATTGACAGCCCTAAGGTCAAGTTCCAAATTTAGGGAATTAATCTGTACCGCCACTTGGGTCCACCTCCTAATGGGGGGCAAGGCTAGGGCAGGAATCCCTCTCCTGGAGTCCTCCTCATCAATACCCAATATATCGTCCAGGCCCAAGGGCTCAAACGTACAATTCAGGTCTCCCGCTACCAGGACGCGAGATTTGTTGGGACGCTGCCTAAGCCAGCCTTCTAATAGAGCTATTATGGGAGATTGTAAACCTCCCTTCGTGCCTCTAGCATAGATATTAAAGATGTCCAAAATCAGGCCACCCCGTGCACCCTTTATTGAGATGTTTAGAAGATCGGGTGAGTTGATGCGATGCTGAACCACCTGACAATCAAGTGAGACAGCAACCCATATGAGAAGACCTCCCGAAGGGCGTCCCTTCCCTGAAGAGGGGGCTACAGCGGGAACAAAATAAGATGAATAACCTACCTTGTGGCAGGGCTCCCTACACCATGTTTCTTGGAAAATGCAAATAGAGTAACTCTCCACAAGGGCATTCCAGTCAGGTAGGCTCAGCTTCCTCGAGATGCCCGCAACGTTCCAGCTCAAAATCCTAAGGTCTGGATCCGCCACAGCCGGCTCCCTGCGGGGCTCGGGGCTAGGTGTCCCCTCCGTCTGATCTATTAGCCCTAGTCCACTGCCCCCACATTGGCCCCCTACAGGCAGGTCAATAACCTGCGCTAGGTGGATGGCTTCATCTGGTGGTGAAGGAGGGATGGTATTACTTTTACCCAACTCTTATGACTCAGGGGTGTAACCTAGACTTAGGAACCCGGTGGCCACCCCAGAACAGGTATCGGTTCAATATCCCGGCAACCTCCCATGATATCCAGGCCAGGCTACTGGTTGGTAGAATGGGGGGGAAAAAGGGTTCTCAAAGTAAGAAAAATTGTTATTCCAGCCCCCACTTAAATGAGTGCCATTATAGTTTGCTACAGGCCTTGGGTAGAAATAGGTTAAATCTACCACACCGATGCCAGCTCCCCCAGTACCATGCTTCTGGTTGCAGATCGTTTGGGCGACCCTACTGTCTTTGAAATTTACCACCACACAGTCTCCATCTAGGTGCTTATGTCCATAACCTACCCATCCTACCCTTCTCACTCCTAGGATCAGCCCATCTAGATCCCTAGGTAGAGGTCTGTTAATCTTTAACCAGTGCAGGGTTTTGTTTTTTAGTGCCTGATGGGATTCATAGTGATCATCCTTCAGACAGGGTACGTTTGTGAGTAGGACGACATACGGGTGGCACTCTGGGGGCAAATTCACAGGTGGAATTTTTAGGGCCGCTTTGGGGGGCGGTGCTTCTAGCTGGGACGCTTTTGGGAGATTAACACTATTTCTACTCGGATGGGCTTGTTCAGCGCCATTGCCATTCGCAGTTCCCTTCGGTTTTACAGGACCCTTCCTACCGGGTAACTGAGCCCGAGTAGGCTTCTTGACCGTGCCAGTACGAGGCTTGGGTACATTCAGTGGTGCTAAGACAACTGGAGCAGCCAGCCCTACTTGACTAGCACTACCTAAAGGAACCGCAACATGGACAGCAGGGGCATTTGCCACTGCCATCACATTTACAGTACGTGCCGTATTAGAAGCAGTAGGAGTGGCCTGTGGGGATGCGGGAATCACCCGAGCGCCAGTTTCCCCTCCCTGTCCATCCTCCCTAATTCTGGAATGCAATTTAATGAGGTATTTTAGAGAAAAAAAATTGTCCAGAGTTGCCTGCTCAAACCCATCCAGCCTTTCTCCCAACCCTTTAACTCTCTCTACAACCGGGGACAGCAGTGATATCATTAGTTCTTCTATTTGTACAATTGTAAGAGGATCATTAGATGGAGCTACAAGGCAGTCTGATGTTAGATCTACACATATTTTCTCCACTATATTGCCAGAATGCTCTCCCCCCTTACCCCTCCCGGGGTTTTTCGTGCCCAGCCCCTTACCCGCACCCGCTTTAGTTCCACCTGCCCTGACACTCTGCTTCCTCGGTCTCTTATAGAGTTTTGGAAAGCTGCCTTTCCTCGGGCTAGCAATCCTTTTCCTTTTGGTATGAGCTGAACTCTTAGAGGCCGACGGAGGCAAGTCAGGTGGCTCGGAGATACTGTTTCGAGTAATAAGAGTAATATGGCAGGGTGTAGGGACAATAAACTCGCAGGGCCGTAAGTCGGAACTGATACCATCAGTAGGAGTACATATGGATATGGCAGCCAGGCTCTCCAGCCTATCTACACTAGCCCTCAGAGATGCAACCCATGAATGCTCTAGTGGGGGGGAGATAGTTAACAGGGGGCCGGGGTTGCATACAGGCGAGGGAACAAGCGCCAAGGAGCCCAGTGAGGACCTTTTGGACGGAGGGTGTTCATGGGAAAGGCGCCGCTCTGTCATTTAAATTTTCTTCTCTATGACAGTAGCTACCCGTGTTATGAACTGGTCCATAGTGCCTATGATACGACAGGTTTCCCCGCCCCCCCCCTCTCAGGCTCCTCCCTGAAGGGGTAGACATTAACACGATCTACACAAGAGGCCAGATGTTAACAATAATAATGTGCCCCTCTGTACCTACAAAAGCAAACAATGATGTCAGGGGGGAGGCCCAGCCCAGCCTTGGCCAGCCCGGACGGCCACAGACGGTCCCGCCCTTGTCCCGGGCTTCTCCCGGGACGCTCCCGCGCGGTTCCGCGCAGCGGCTGACTGGTACTGCTAAACACACGCGGGGGGCGTGGCAAGCAGGGAGAGCGGGCCAGGTGTAGCAGGTTGGCCAGGCAGGGACTCCTGGGAAACGGAGTCCCTGCAGCTCCGCTCGCAGCCCTGCTACTGTCCCTCAGCAAGCCCCAGCAGACCTCCAGATGACAGCACAAAGTACGGGACCCCCACTTGCAAGTTTCCTCAATGAAGCGAGACCCACGCAGCGGGTCCGGCGAGGTGTGGTGTGGCGTGGCGTGGCGTACAGAGCTGCAGAAGGGTCCAGGAGAAACAACCACCAGGCGAGATCAGTTCACAAAGGTTCCTTTCCAGAGTGGATAACCTACTACGGATAGAGCGGAGAACCCCCGAGTGCTTTGCCATGGTCACACCTCGAATATAAACTTTAAATGCTTCCCACACTACTTGGAAGCTGTCCACTGACCGCACATTAATGGGGAAAAAGGTTTCTATGGTTTCTGCCAATTCAGCTCTAAAAAGAGGGTCTAACAGGGAATAAAGGGGAAAGCGCCAAGTAAATGGTGGAATCTTCTTCCTAGGCGTGGTAAGGACCAGCAGCAGAGGAGAGTGGTCCGACAGAGAACCTGGAAGTAGCGAACACTCCAGAGTGTACCTCATGAGCGTAGAAGATGCCAACCAGTAATCTATGTGAGTTTGCATGTTGTGATAGGCAGAGTAATGCATGTAACCTCCCTTGTCAGGGTGCCGTGTGCGCCATACATCAGAAAGGTCCAGGCCCACCATAGCGCTCTGAAGCTCTCTAGCTGCTGCTGTAGGTCTCCTCATGGGGCCCCCAGATCTGTCCAAATTTGGGTTTCTAACCAAATTAAAGTCCCCACCCCAGAGAAACCGTGCATCTCAGAATCTGGATACCGCACTTGAAAGTGCTGTGAAGAACTTGGGGCAGTCATAGTTAGGGCCACAGACATTCACTATAATTAGGTCGACCCCCCTCCCTTGGCATCTGGAAATCACATATCGACCATTCTTGTCTGAATCTAATTGTTCCAATGTGTAAGAAGATTTAGGGTTAACCCATGTCAGAACCCCCCTGGCATGCGTGGTGAAGCCCGAGACATTGATATGATCCACCAGTCCTCTACTGCGCAATATTGCACTTTGCAGTGGGAGGTGTGTCTCCTGCACCAATGCTACATTAATGTTCTGCCTCCGCAAGTAGTTCAGTACCTTGCGCAGTTTGCATTGCTTGTTGAGCCCCTGGACATTCCACGTAAGCACGCGGATGGAGTCTATCGCCTTCTGCACAGAAGCCTCATGAGTTCCCGCCATCTGTAATACCTCTAGCTAAATTATAACCTGACCGAAGCGGCCTGTAGTCAGTATGCACACCATGTAGAGGCCTATATGAGACTTTAAACAACAACAACAAAAACACTCCCCCATCTCCCTTCCCTCCCCCAATCCATGACAGACCTCCCTCAACTTGGTCGCGAAGCATCCCTCAAAGACACCCAATCCGCCACCCACCTCCCCCCAATCAGAAGGTACCACCCTCGTGTGTTGCACTCGTGAGCAGATGTTGCTCTTCGTTGCAAATTGGAACAATTGAAACATAAACCAGCCCCTCACCCCCCACATCGCCCCAAACATATACACAGCATTGCAGTCCCATTAACCACAGACCTCTGCAGGCACTTAGTACAATACTATATCACTCCTATCCCTAGGTCTGATACCCGTTGGTCACAGACTCCAGCACATTCCCCACCCAGAGGTCCGTAGGCAGTGCTCTGCGTATCCCTCCTGTGCATCCCACCAAACGTTCCCCCCAGCGAAATAGGAGCTGCAGGCCGGGTAGCCCCCCATTCCAAGTGCCGTGGCATGGCCTAGGCCTAACCCGCAGTGAACCTCAATTATACAGTTATGGGCCTGCCTCCACATTCCTCAAATTATAGAGCCCAGAAGACCAAAACTGTCACCCCCCCTCACCCTCTGTCAAGCCCCAAGGCCATACTTAACAGCGTGACACAGTCCGTAGTGGCTAATCCTGTTCATCCAGTGAGCCGCCTGCCGCCTCGTTGAGTAGTTGTCGTTCCGGGCTGTGGTGTTGTTCATTGGACCAACCTTTCAGAGCCTTTTGCAGAGCCTTAGGGTCCATAAAGATGTGGGAGCGGCCCTGTCTGTTGACCCGTCGCTTAGCAGGATACAACATGGCATAGTCTATGCCCAAATCGCGCAGCTGCTTCTTCATAAGGATGAACTATCGACGCGCCTCCTCGGATTGTGAAGTCCGGAAACAGCGAGATCTCGGATCCCTCATAGGACAGAGACTGCTTAGCTCTCGCTATTCTCAGGGCAGTGTCTCTGTCTCGATAGTTGAGCAGTTTTGCGATGATCGGTCACGGTGGTGCCCCCGGGATCGGGCGTGGTCCCAGGAAGCGGTGCGCTCTCTCCACCACGAACATATTGGAGAAGACCCCATCTCCCAGCAGCGTGACCAACAGCTTCTGAATAAATTGTTCCATGTTGCCAGTTTGTGTGGTCTCTGGCAGGCCAGTGATTCGGAGGTTACATCGACGAGAACGCGCTTCTAAGCCCTCCGTTTTATCTTGCAGGACACGCAAAACTCTACCTAGCTGCTTGTGTTCAGTATCAAACGTGGTGTGCACCTCCTCCACCTCTGTAAGCCTCCGTTCGGACATATCCAATCTTTCAGCATGTTTGTCCACACGTCAACCATTATTTCCATCCTGTAGGAGAGGGCATCCATTTTCATACCCAGGGAGGCGATGCCGCCCTGCAGGCTCTTCTCCATGGCCAAAAGCATGCTCCGGATGTCAGAGCCAGGATTGACAGACGCGGGGGCCTGCACCCCTAAAGCGTCGTCCGAATGGGCATCATGTGTGTTCGACCGCTTCTGCTCTAAAGTGAGTTTGGACTGTGTCCTATCTACTCTGCCCATTTCCACTACCAGGAGGGGGCACCAGGCTGAACTCCATCACTCCACAGATCCACAGTTCAGGACGCCACATTCGTGAGGTTCTCCAAGCCACAGCAGTTTTGCACCACTTCCGGGGGCGTCGCAATGGGCAATACCCCAATCCAAGAGGCACCTTGAACCTGCTCACGGAGGTCAGGTCTTGTCACCAAAGTCCTTCACTAGGGCATAAGTCAGCTAGCAATGAACAGCAGCAAGGTTTACTCATTCAATGCAGGTCACTATCTTCAACAGGCCCACGTGGGACCCCCTGCTCAGCCACACAGTCCAATATAACACCGCAGCAGCGCTTCATCGGGGAACTCCCACGAAATTAGGGCATCGTCGCAAAAGGGCTTACCAACCAGCCCGTCTGTTCGCACACTACCAGCCGCCTGCGACTCTCAGGACCAATTTCACCAGGTATGTGCACCAGGGGACCAGCTGTTATAAGGGCCCCCGCATCACCACTAGCCTGCGGCAATCGCCAAACCAGCCTGCGCTCACCTGGCGAGTAATGCGTTGTCACGAGGTCCCCCTTCCCAGGTGTGGCGAGCACTGTCCTCTCTCACCTTGAGGATGCCCATGGCCGGGAGTAGCGTGCCCGCTTCGCGGAGGCAAGATGGTGGGTCTCAGGGCTGCAAATCCGGCAGACTCTCCTGCAGCCAAAGCAACTCCGCATAGGTCGCAGGACAGGAGACGATCGTCCCGCGTCGCCCACACAGCTGGTCAGAATGCCGCAGAGGTGACCCCACTCTCAGCAACTGGATCCACGATCTGTGTTGTTGTCCACGTCCATCCGCCAATCCGCCCCAAGCAGTCCCAGGCGGTGATGTAAGCAGTCTCTCGGCCCCTCCAGGTCTATACTTCACACCAGCGTGTCGCAGTGCGAAGGGCGTGCCTGCGCTGCCAGCATTTCGGCACTCTCAGGCCACCTCAACGACGCACGCAGCTTAGGCGTCACCGTGCCTCTGCCCAACTTGTGCCCGGGGATCCAAGGCGTACTAGGTGGGTACACTAGGGCCCCGTATCTTCATTATTCTCGGGCGTAGATGGACTGGAGAACCACCGTCAGTTGCCCAGCGTATCCCAGAGTCTTAACCTCTCCGCTGCGCTCGGTATTGGGCAAACGATAATGTCGGATATTTGTCGGATCGGTGGACGATGTGTAGAGCTAAAGGCTCAAGCGGCCATCTTGGTCGCGAGCAAGCTCCGCCCCCGCAATTAATCAATACTTAATAAACACTGGGGGTAGTATAATATATTAACTTGCACTTCATGTTTGGGCATTATTGGCTGTTGTTATGACAACAGTGCTTTACATAATAGATTAGACGATTTGGGCACGGGCATTTGTATCTATATGGCACACATTAGATGCTTGCAGGGCAATTATGTATTCCAAAATAGAGATACAATTTGGAATGGGATTGATGCATAACCAACTGTTGGCCATAATGTCCCACAAGCTGAGTGATAGAATAACCAAAGTTACCCAAAGGCAGTAAACACCCCCTGAGAGCGCCACTGGTAATCAACACTGTTTGGCAGCTGGAAAGATGAGAAGGCTAAATCCCTGAAATAAAAACACACTGCTGGAAGGAAGGGATTATAGGGACAATGAATTTGCACAATTTTGTATGTAGATGCCCGGCCTATCAATAGAATACAGTAGCCTAATTTTACTTTGGTGAAGAAAGTTAGCTATTCCAATTTGGCAAGATAAATATGGTGACACTGGTCAAACGATGAGCAAGGTAAGTGTTTCCCTTGTTGTGACAGCCGTGATCTTAGGGCATTGATGGGCTTCCCCACCAGTTGTAGGTGCTAACTATTTTGTATTGCAGTTTATCTATCATGTGCCTAGCAGCGACCCAAAGCTAAAAAATCTGCGAAACTAGCAAGAAAGCAGTCCAGAGGTATTGCTTATATATAATGATATATCTGTGTTCAAGGTCCTCAGGGGGACATGAAAATGTACATTCCCCTTCAAAATGTATATCTGAAGATTGAATATGTTATCTACCATGGGTAACCTGCAAATAAGATGATGAGCTGCTTCACTGGTTTTTTTTCGGTGGAGAAAAAGAGAAAACCTAGGATGGCATCCGATGTTATCATTTTTATCTGCAATAGTGTACGTACAGAATTTTGTGCAGATACTTTGGCAGAACTACTTGAAATGTGAACTGTGTCTGCTGTAATATATTATAATGATGCATGCTTATTTATTTATTTATTTAAATTCAAACTCATGCCCCGGTGAAATAATACAGTGTAATAAACAACAAGACATTATTAAATCGCGAACATTTGTCGATTCCCATGAAATCCCAGTTGATAGTTTCTAAGACGTAAGCATAAGACTAAAATAATAGATTGAAGTGGAAGCAACACATGTATACAGCTGGAAACATAAGTGCGAGAAACCAAAGAAATTTGTTTTTGAAAGGTATGAACATCATTAGCTGTGATGCTTTGACTGCAGGCATGCGAAGACGGGGAATGAGAGAAGAGGGAAAACAAAACGAGGGACGATACAATAAAGAGTCAAATGCATAAAAAATAAGGCTTTGGGTTTAGAGGAGGAAGAGGGGAGAAAGGCCACTCATTGCTAGTGGCAGTGATGCAAGCAGCAAGATCAGCATGGAGACAATCAGTAAATGCGGGAAAAGTAAAAATAGGCTTACGTCTACATACAAATGAGCATAAAATTAAAATCCAGAAATTATAGAGAACAGTGAATGATATGTAGCATAAGCCTTGTGGTGCAGCATGCATGAGGAGGTGAAGAAAACCAAGACCCTTTCCAAGAAGCAGAAAGAGAACTGCCAGGTAACCAAGAAGAAGTCCACGACAGACAGAACCATTAATATCCAATGGACATGGAGGAGAAAGGTGATACTCAGACTAGAAAGCTGCTGCAAGATCTGAAAGTACCAGCATACATACTGGTTTGTGGTGGATAACAAAGAAGAACGTCAACTACAGCGAACAAGGCAGGCTCTCTACAGTGACAAGACGAGAACTGGACTAAATAATTGGTAACATACTGAAGTCAGAGAGAAGAAGAGAAAGCTGACTTACAATGTGTTTGAACACTTTCGACAGCTAAAGCAACAGAGAAATTGGGCGAAAATTAAGGTGGCACCTTCTGAATCAAGAGTAAAATCAGTGAGGACTGACTTAGCCTTAGCTATACACATGGAAAAAAGAAACCCATTCTTGTCTAAGTCACAACCAGGCTGACTTGAGGGGACTGTGGTCGAAAACTAGTAAGAGAAATCCACTGCTGAGAGAGTAGAGAAAAGAAAGGAATCATTTGGGCTAGAGACAGATAAAGGATAAGATTGGAGAAGAACCACCAATAGTTACAGGTTTTTGGCTGTTGCGAAAAAAGAAAAATAGTCTTCCCTCCCAGCCTTTCTGGTCGACAGCAGGTTACATGAGATAAAAAAAAGATTGAAGCAAAGAGAGATTTATGTTTAAGTTATTGATGCTCCTCTTTCTGAAATGACAAACGCTATGCAGAAAGAGAGAGGGCATAAGCATAGGCTGCTGGCACGACACAAGGATAATGCCAAGGCATCGGTTATATTGACAAACAGGCGATTGGCGTCGCCTGGAGTGGCTTTGTACAGAAATGTAACACAACACAGCTACTTGCATTGCGTTACATTACATTTCAAGGTGGGAGGCAATCCATGGGTGGATCATGGGCGTTCCCATGCATCCGCCCATAGCTTTTGATGCATTCCCAGATTTGCTAAAGCTTTTAAACCTGGGAATGCATCAAAATGCTATACCTGACTGAAGTGACCTGGTTCCATAAGTTGATGTGACACAGCAGACGTAGCCAGGATAGATCTTAAGCGTATTTATTAAGTTAATTAAGTCCATAGAATAGCCCCACCAGGAGCAGCCTGCTAGCTGCTCAGCCCATCCTCTCAACTGTATTACACCACACCAACCTCCAACATTCCAGTCACGTCAACATTCCACATGGAACTCTCACACTGGCTGAGCAGCTAGTTACAAAATACAGGAGAACAGTAATAACCTTATATGAAGATACTACAATAACTCAGTGAGGAGTAACAAGGTCAAACATATTTTTTTTACCTACTTTCCATGTGCGCTGCATTGTGCAACACACATAGAAAGAGAAAAATGTCTCTAAGGATTGTTTTTGTGCAGAAAGGTGTCACTGCCTGGATGGAATCAACCCTGCCTGTAATGCATGAACCCTTGCACGATGGTTTCAGGAAGCCTGTGTTAACCCTAAGCTGCACAGAGTGCACTAGTGCAGAGAGAGAGCAGAAATGCTCCATATCTTTGTAAATATGGAGCATTTCTGCTCTCTCCTTTTTATGCAATGCAACACTGCAACTTTGCTTTCTTCCCTGCGTTGCGTGAAAGATTAGTAAATATGCCCCTAAATGTCTTAAACGCTAGAAATAAGAAAATATCCAGACATTGAATCAAGTATAAACATCAAAGTTAACTGGAGACTGTAGGCCACTCGGAGAGGCTATTCGTTTTTGATATCACACTGAAATTTTGTATTGTGTCTATGTAATGTTTATTAAATGAAGTTTCCAGATAGGTTATGAAGTCTATATCATCTGATTTTTTTCTCTGGCAATTTTAAAGTTATAAATCCACATTTAATGACCGTGGAACATGAAATGTTCTTTTGCCCTTATGAACGAGATGGATTGGGAAATTCTTTCTGTGTTCTGTTCACATGATCTCAACTGGGCTATTTATAGCTTGGCAGAGCAGAAGCATCGCTCCTGCCCAGCAAATATTCACGGATCCTGTGGCCAATTTAGAGGTGGCAAACTCCTAGGTTTCTGCGGGGGGGGGGACCTCAAATGCCTCTGCCTGTGCAAATCATTGACCTCGCAGCCTGTCCACCACATGGTCACCAGGTCACAGTGGTGCTAGTCCTGCCCTATTGGGAGGCATGCACTTCCTGAAAAGGAAATGTGTAATAAGAAAGCTCTCTGCATCACCGACGCGTTTGCTTTCCATCAAGTGCATCAACCAGGGGATGCCCTTTTATTACAAAGATCCATGCTAAAAGGTACAAATCTCTAAAAGGGATGGGTGATCCTCCGCCAGAGAACAGAGGCGCAGTTGTTAAATCATATTGCTCAATGATGCATTGCCAATGCAATAGTCAGACTGGCCCAAGCTTGTGTACAGGCACAGTAGATTTACATTCCATTCTGCCTGCCTCTAATGCATTGTCAGTGTAATGCCATACACTATTATTTACAGTGTTTAGAAATTATTGAAGCTTTGGAATGAGCACTGTATAAGACATGTTATTGTTCTAAAACAATGGCTCATTAGACACCTCGGGACAAGGGTTAGAAGCAAAGTGAAAGTTTGTGATGGTAAATGAGAGCATCTGTCTGCAAACAGTCCAGGCAAAAACAAGATTAGGAATAGAATTATGACAGGTCTGGGACAGGCACCACGGAGTAGTAGAAAGGCTAAGGCAGAGACAAAGGTTACAGATTAACAGCACTTTGCAATGTACCGGTAGCGGTATAAACCCTATCACTTGTTTTGAGCTTTTTTTTAATTTGCACAGTGCTTTCGCCAGCCATTTGCTATTGGAAAGCTGCCACAGAATGCATGAGTTAAGGTGCACATCTGATGGGGTTTACTTCATCCCCATGCTGCAATACATCACGACTGTAATCCTGCAAAATGGAAAATGCGCCATAATGGGAGCACTATAGATTTCTACTATATACGCACAGCTTTAAATGGACAACCTTTAAAATAACCAAAGACAACTTCTGATCCTCAAGGCATCGGCAGTCCAAAATAATCAAAAGGAGACACATAGCACTCTATAAACCCCCCCAAGAAATAAATAAATTACGGCGTGGATGCTCCCAGTCACATGGGCAAACTACATATTCTTTGCAGTCTTAAAGTCGTAACAATATCTATATTTTTTTTGCAGAATTATGACATATTTTTGCCATCTTGGATCTCTAATATTGCTAATTATTCTCCATTTATAAAATGTTGGCAAAACAATTCTCTTCCTAAAATAAAAGATATTGCAGAATAATAGTTCTTTGTCCTACCGGTGATAAATGTTCATATGGTTGGTGAAAGGCAGAATTTAGATTCCCTAGAATCAGGCAATCTCAGGCTACCTCAGACGCAACGGAAATAATTAGGTGCTTGATGATAAGGATTGTATTTTTTTTCAACTATGTTTTTTTTAATGCGAACATGTCTACATTGATACACGGTGTCTCACTTGTAGTGGAGGGCTGGGAGAATACATGTTGATTGTGATGATGCGCGGGGGGAGGGCCGGTCAGTAATGCCCTAGTGCACAGATTAGTAAAAAGGAGGGTCACTGGGGGGAGGTCGTCTACACAAGAAGAGAGCTCCAGGCCATGGCCTCCGCATGCCCGTTGGAAATCGTGCGATTGCCCTAGGAAGTCGATGATCCGGTGTCGGTGCGGGGTAATTTTGATTTTAATTCGATGGCCGCAAGGGATTCCATCTGGTCTGAGGGGTTGGAGGGTGGGGGGGTGGTGGGGGGGGGGCGGAGTGGCCTAATACAGCATTGTGGGTTAACTTGTGTTCTGCTACTAGCGCTTTGTGGAGATCAGTGAGCCACTCTTGTATGTGTGGGGCCGAAGTAGACTTCCTAGCCATAGCCAATCTTCGTTTGGCTAAGCAGAGTACTAGGTCTAAAAATGTACTGAGAGTTTCATGTCGTGCAGTGACCCCCCAGTAATACATGTAGGCTGTGTGCCGGTATTCCAATGCCTGTGGCCTCAGTGAGCATATTGGCCACTTCATCCCAATTTGATGGCAGTAGGGGGCAGTCCCATACCATATGTATGAATGTGGCATTAGGGTTGCAGCAACATGGGCATATATCAAGAGAGTTCAGGTAAATTCACGCAAGTGTGTGTGGGGTGAGGTATGTATGAGGAGCGTAGTTAAATTGTGCGTATTTCAGCCTAGCTTTCGATGAGATGATCTTCGGAACCCACAGACCCTGTTCCCATTGCTTATCTGTCAGCGACATTAAGAGAGCTTTATCCTAATATCCTCTAAGTTCTAAGAAGGGCGGCTCTGTATCAAGCCGTATGGAGTTGTATAGCATAGTAATGGCCCGTTAACCCATGCAGTGTGTAAGCAAGGTTTGAAGTGTTCTGGATACTGCAGGTTCTTCGCGTCTCGTGTCCCATATTCTAAAAAGGTGATGTGTGAAAAAAGGCAGACAACAGAAAGGAGCCTGGTGGTATTCCATAATCGTCTATCAGAGCATTGAACGTGGATAGTGTTGAATAAGTGAATCGGTCCCCCGTGTAGCGTTGCCCACGTCGGACCACTCGGGGTGCCCAGTGTGGAACCATCAGGTAGCACCGCAAGCGGTAATCAAGGTGCATAAGGTGGAAGGGATTGCATCTTCTGGCATGGGAAGTGGAATTTAGAACATTATCCAGCCTCCACAGTAACACCATCTCTGCACCCAGCAGCCACTCCAACACCGAGTGCTGACGCGTTCCCAAAGCCCCACTCCCTAATTCTGTGATATTATGACCAGCCAGCAAGCGCATCGGCCATTGCAGCTGTGCAGCTGCATAATATAATTCGTAATGCGGGGTTACTACACCCCCATCAGAGAGCGGAGGCATGGAGTTTGGTGAGGCAAACTCTTGCCCTGTGTTTGCCCCAAATAGATGTCAGCAGTGAGTTGAGCTCGCTGAACATTTTGCGAGGTAGCAGAAAAGGAAGGGCCGCAAAAAACATAAAGCAGTCTGGGTAAAAGTAGCATCCTAGAGATTGCTATGAGTCCCATAGGGGAGTGTGGCAGCTCCATCCAAAATGACAGGGAGGATCTGGTGTTGGGTATCACCATGCCCAGATTTCCATATATGGTAACCGGTTCTGAAAGATAAACCTGAATTCCTAAGTACTTGAAGGTATCGCAGGACCAAGGGAGTGGTGTAGGTCATAGCGAGCGCCTCTGCTCTGGAGTCAGCCGTTGCATGGGGAATAAGCAGCCCAGAAATGCACCCAAAACCATCCAGTAGTTCTATCAACCCAGACAGAACCGATATATCTCCACATAGATAGATCAGTGCATTTTGTGCATTAAGCGAGATCGCATGCCATTGGTATGTGCCAGTATACCCCAGTCCACGGCTCTTTGCCGTAGTGCGCAGGTCAGGGGCTTTATAGCCAGAAAAAACATAATGGGTGACGGGGCAGCCCTGCCTGGTGCCCCGTTCAATAATAAACGAGTCTGATGTTGTGTTGCCACTCTTGACATGCACCGTTGATGTTTTGTATAGCAGTGTAATCCACTGTAAGAGCCTGAGACCTATCCCCTATCTCTCTAGAGTCACACACAGGTCTTCCCAGCTCAAAGTGTCGAACACTTTTTCAAGGTCAGGAGAGGCTATCCAGGTGGGATTGCCTGCAGTGCGTGCACATTCTAATAGTAGGAAAAGTTTGCGCAGGTTGAGGCAAGTGTTTCTACCGGGTATAAACCCGTTTTGATCTGGTTAACCCCTTGCATGCCCGCCCCTTTCCCCGCCCAGTGCCGCGCTTTGCATTTGCGGGCGGAGTTCATGACGAGCTGGACTCGTCATGGGCACAGCGCCACCGCAGCCCATGACGAGTCCAGCTCGTCATGGGCACTGAAGGGGTTAAACTAGAAGTTGGGTTACTTCTATCAATCTGTTGGCCAGCACTCTGACTAAAATTTTGTAATCTGAATTGATAAGCGACAGTGGACGGTGTGAGCCGAGTTGTAACCTGTCTCTTCCTGGCTTGGGAAGCACCACTCGGATGGCCTCGCGCAGCGATTGAGGCAGTGTGCCTCTGTCATATGCATCTGTGGATGCGCAATGCAGGCGAGATACCAACTGTGTACGGAATGTCGAATAGAATTCTATTGGCCAGCCGTCTGCTCCTCAATCAATCAGGGGTTTATAACGCACGCTACCTGTGAGAGTCTCAAGGCGCCGGGGGGGGGGGGGGTGGCGGTGCAGCTCCGGATCAGTCGAAGAGCCAGGTCTTGAGGCTCTTCCTCAAGGTGTGCAGAATGGGAGAGCATCTGGTGTTGACTGGGAGCTCGTTCCAGGTCTTTGCTGCAACATAGGAGAAGGCTCTTCTGCCTGCTCTGGTTCTGCGGATGCGTGGGGTCTCTGCCAGGGGGAGGTTGGCAGAGCACAGGTTCCTTTTGGCTACGTGGAAGGAGACTCTTTTGTTGAGGTAATTGGGTCCGATGTTGTGGAGGAATTTGTAGGCGTGGGTGAGTAGCTTGAAGGTTACTCGCTTCTCGATGGGGAGCCAGTGGAGATCTCGTAGGTGCTGGGTCATGTGCTCGTATCGTGGAGCTCAGAGGACGAGTCCGGCTGCGGTGGTCTGGATGTTTTGGAGCTTGTGTAGCAGGGTTTTGTTGATTCCGGCATAGAGGGTGTTACCATAGTCCAGTCTGCTGGTTATGATTGTGTGGGTGAAGGTCTTGCGGAGGGAGTTGAAACAGCTGGAGACGACGACGTTGATCTGGCAGGTCATGGTGAGGGAGGAGTCAAGGATGATGCCGAGGTTTTGGGCGTGGTCTGATGGAGTGGGTGGGTTTCCGAGGGCGGAAGGCACCAGGTGTTGTCCCAGGCAGTGGAGGAGGGTCCTCTGTCTTCTCCGAGTTGAGCTTAAGGCAGCTGTTGTTTATCCAGGCCGCGACGCCTTTCATTCCTTCCTGGAAATTGAGTCTGGTGTCTTCAGGGTGCTTCGTCAGGGAGAGGATGAGCTGGGTGTCGTCGGCGAAGGATATTATGCTGAGCCCATGCTGTCTGACGATGGTGGCGAGGGGGGCTATGTAGATGTTGAAGAGCGTCGTGCTGAGCAAGGATCCTTGGGGTACTTCACAGTTGATCTCTGTGGGTACGAAAAGGAAGGGTGGGGGTCTGATAATTTGGGTTCTGCAGGTGAGAAAGAAGCGGATCCAGTCGAGGGCAGCTCCTTGTATACCGGCGTCGTGGAGTCTGGCTGCGAGAGTGCGGTGGGAGATGGTGTCGAAGGCTGCGGAGAGGTCTAGCAGGATGAGGGCCACAGTGTGGCCCTGGTCCAGTAGCATGCGGATGTCATCGGTGGCGGCAAAGAGGGCGGTCTCGGTGCTGTGTTTGCTGCGGAATCCAGACTGGGAGGAGTTGAGGATGGCGTTCTCTTCAATGAAGGTGGTCAGCTGGGCGTTGACGAATCTCTCGGTGACTTTGGCTGCGAAGGGAAGGAGAGAGATGGGCCAGTAGTTTTTCAGGTCCATCTGGTCAGCCGAGGATTTCTTAAAGAGGGGCTTGACCTCTTCCTGCTTCCAGTCATCGGGGATGATGCCAGACACGAAGGAGGCGTTGATGGTCCGGCATAGTTTGGGTGCTATGGCGGCGGCCGCTCTGTGGTAGATGTGCGGCGGGCAGGGGTCAGTGGGGGCTCCTGAGTAGGTGTTCTTTATGGTTGTGGCAGTGCCTTCGGTGGTTGCAGGATTCCAGGTGGTGATGGTGGGCTACTTGTCAGTGGTAGAGAGGGGGGTGGTGTCTGGAGTCTGTTCATAGAGGGCCTTGATTTTCAGGTGGAAGTAGGAGCTGAATTTGTTGCAGAGGTCCTGCGATGGAGTAATGTCTGTGGCTTCGCTGGGGCGTTTGGTGAACTGCTGTATGACGTTGAAGATTTCCTTTGCATTACTGGCATTGGTGTTGATTTTGTTCTTGATAAAGGTCCGCTTGGTGGCTCCTATGCGCTGGTGGCATTCCGTCATAGCGTTCCTGTAAGTGTTTCGGTCTTCGGTGGTTTTCCTGCTCCTCCAGAGTTTCTCGAGGCGTCTGCAGGAGCACCTGGATTCTTGAGGTCGGTGGTGAACCAGGCGGCCTTCAGGGGGCATTGTCTGATGGGGTGGCAGAGGGGTGCGAGCTTGTCTGCGCAGTTGGTGATCCTGGCATCTTTCCTCTCGCCATTTGCTGATTGGCTTAATCTATCTCTGCCACTGTAATGGGGGATTTGAGTGCCCGAAAGTGTGATTGTGGAAGTCAAGGCAGACATACTTGTTCCGAAAAAAGCTGCATCGGTGTTGGGTCCTGGTCCGGGTGGGGGGGCTTATACAGGAAGGTGAGATAGGAGAGAAACGCAGTGTTAATATCATCTTGTGTATGGACTAGATGTCCCTCTGTGGTATAAATAGAAGTAATGGGTGCTCGGTGTGTTTCAGATGCAAGGATCCACTGTTATGACCTATCCGCCTTGTCTCCTTCCGCATGTTTTCCGGCAAGATATTCCCTGCAGTCAATGGCTCTTAATTTGTCTTGTGTAGTTTTGTAATGGAGTCTAGATTGGGGCAGTGTTGGAGCAAGGCTCGGCATGGTGGGAAGCAGTCATTCAAGTTGCCTGATCTCCAACTCCAGGGCACTGAGGGGGAGATTTGCAAAAAAGTTGCTCAACACAGCGCTGCCCCCCATGAGGCTGCGCTGCATTGCGTGACAGGGAGGGAGCAGGGGAGCGCCATATCTTCAAAGACATGGCTCTTTCCTCCCCCTTCCCTTGTGCTGGCGCTGATTACAGCTGCAGTGCGCCATGCACACACCTTAGCTCGGCAGCGCCTAGGGTGTGTGCATGAGCGCAGCATAGGTTTTGCACAGGAAGGGTAACCTTCCTGTACAAAATACTATGCTCGACACAATGGAAAACTTTTCCCATTTTGTATGCGTGCTGCACAGTGCAGCACGCATGCAAAGTTGGAAAAGGAAGGAGAAATGAAAGCATTTCTCCTTCCTTGCATCTAGTTGAAAGGGGCACAGTTTTCTCACGCCAAACCCAATCTACTGTTTTTAGTAAATTGGGTTTCGCGTGAGAAACCTTGGGTGGTTGCATGGGAACACCCATGCACCACCCTTGGTATGCCCCCATAGAGCAAAGTAATACAAAGCAGTGTAACGCGCTGCTTCGCATTACTTTTAGGTTATTTCCAGCGCTAAATAAGAGCTCTGGAAAGTAAATTACAAAAAAAAAAGAGATTTTGTGTTGTTTTGCGCCACTTTTGTGATGCAAATATGAAGCAAAAGCTTAGTAAATCTCCCCCTCAGTTCCTTGGTGAGGGTTATCCAAGTGCCATAAACTGCTTTTATCACATGTCCGTGTAGCACTGCTTTAAGCACATCTCATCATATTTCAGCATTGGACGCGGTTCCATCATTGTCTCGGAAATACAATCAAATTGTATTTTCGAGTGAGGAGTGTAATGGAGTCCGTGGAGCTCTTCCAAGGGCAGCCGCCACGTGGGGATTTTGACTTTGATTTTCCCCCAAGTCAATTGGATTTGCAAGGGGTAGTGATTGAATAGTGTGCGGCCAAGGTACTTTGGTCTGGACACCTTAGTAAGAGCATCATGGGAGCAATATTGTAAATCAATCCTAGTGTAAAGATCGTGTAATCCAGAATAATACAAATATTCCCTACCGGTTGGATGTAGACTTCTCCAGGCCTCCTGGAAATAATGGTTGCTACCCCAGGTTTGCAAATGGTGTGGAAGTGAGTTTGCATGAGCAACAGTCAGCGAGAACGTGAGCGATCCATGGTCAGGTCAGGGGTGCAATAGAAATCCTCACTCCAGTAAGTTGGTGCCGATAGATTGTGCAGCAACACTGGGGTTAATGATTGGAGGTAGGAAGATTGGCCTGAATTGGGTGTGTACCGTGAGATCAGTGAGATCGATATGCTGTCCAGCAGTGGAAACATTTGGAACGCTACGGTCTGAACCACGCATGTTCCGGCTACGCATCTGCGTGGTTAAGGCAGAGCATGGTCTAGCTGCTGGAGGACGGAAGCAGAAAGACGCCATGGTGAGGGAAGTAGGGCTGTTTTTTTTAGGGATGGGAGGGGGTCTGGGTAGGTTTTAGGAAGTGGAAGGGGTTGGGGTAGTTTAAGGGACAGTGCTGGGGGGGCGGGGCGTTGTAGTGTAAGTTAGGGTGCAGGGTTTTAGGCCTTAGGGCAGTGGGAGGGGAATGGAAAGTTGGGGTAGTTTTTAGGGCTGGGGGTTGGGGTAGGTTTAGGGCAGTGGTAGGGGTTGGGGTAATTAAGGGACAATGTAGGAGGGCCGGGGGTTGGGCTAATGTAAGTGAGGGTCCAGGGCTTTAGGCCTTAAGGCAGTGGGAGGGGAATGGGTAGTTAGAGTAGGGTTACTTTTCACGGTGGAGAATCCTAGTAGGTTTTAGGGCCGTGGAAGGAGTTGGGGTAGTTTAAGGGACGGCAGGGGGGTCGGAATAGTGTAGGGTTTTAGGCCTTAGGATAGTGGGAGGAAATGGGTAGTTGGGGTAGGTTTTAGTGTTGGGGGTCGGGGTAGGTTTTAGGGCAGTGGAAGGGATTGGTGCAGTTTAGTGACAGCACAGTGGGGTGGTGGTTGGTGGTGGGTATGGGGAGGCAGGGTAATGACAACCTTAGCCACACATACCCCTTTACCATTCATGTCTACACAAGAAAATTTCATGGTAAAGGCATGCGTGGTAAAGGAATGCGTGGTTAAGACACGTTTGTGGTTGGGCTGCGTGGTAGAGGCACGCGTGGTAAAACAATTTGTGCTTCTATCATATAACCGTCCAGCAGCTCCTTGAATATCACATAGCAACCCTCTGTGCCAATGTGTGTAGTGAGTACTTCAACGGAGTCCCAGGAGCCACCCATGTTAGACCCCGCTGGCATACCCTGAGCATGTGGTCCCCACCCACGTCGCTTGCCCACTGAATGGAGTATCTGAGTAGTCAGGTGTGTTTCTTGAATGAGTGTGATTGTAACCTTATATCTCCATAGGTGTTGATAGACTCTGTAATGTTTAGTGTAATTTGCAAGGCCGTGAACAATCCACGTCATTATCAATACTGCTGCACACTATGAACATGATATCAATCATTGGCATGACAGTAGACATAATAACAGCTCCCAGTCCAACATCATCTCCTCCCTGCTCCCCGGCTTGGATCAACCCTTCCGCTTACAGTTTGATAGATTCCTCCCTGCATTCCTAGTGTGCATTATAATAAGGTGTAGACAGAAAACTTTTAACAATAACTTATCCCAACTCCCAATCTTTGGCCTGTGTGCCAACGGGTGGCAAGCCATCAGCACTTACTTGCCAGTCTAATCAAGTAAGTCCAGACAGTGTCTATAACAGCGTTACAATGTGAACTTGAGTAAAACTGTATTTTTTTGGGGGGGCAGAGTGTTAGCGCCAGACCCAATGGGCCCGCTCAGTATAGCCCAAGTCCCATAGCCAATTGTGTATATAAAAGGTGCCGATTCCGATCCTGGAAAAATGTACCCCGTACGAATCGTATCCGGATTTTTTCCCGTACGAATTGTACAAGTACCGTACAAACTGGCAAGTACGATTCGCATGGGAAAAAGTCCATACGAATCGCATTGGGAAAATTCCCCTACACGTCCTCGGGTCGGAAAAAGTGTCCGACACATCCCCGGACGATTTACCGTACGAATCGGAAAAATGAAGTCCGACCGCGCAAGTACGATCAGTCCCGTCCTTCCGATTTTACAACCGTATGGAAGAAACACCGTCCGGACCGAACTCCCATTGCAACCATGAAGACATGTGCCCGCATACGCGCCGAACCCCCACCCGTGTATGTACACCCGTGTACGTACGGACCGTACCCCCACCCGTGTATGTACACCCGTGTACGTATGGACCGTACCCCCACCCGTGCATGTACACCAGTGTAGGTACGCACCGTACCCCCACCCGTGCATGTACACCAGTGTAGGTACGCACCGTACCCCCACCCGTGTATGTACGGCGCGAACCCCCAGCGCTACGCGCCGTACATACATGGGTGGGGGTACCGTCTGTACGTACACGGGTGTACATACACGGGTGGGGGTACGGTCCGTACGTACACGGGTGTACATACACAGGTGGGGGTTCGGCGTGTACATGCGGGGGCTGGGGGGTTCGGGGCGTACATGCGGGGGCTGGGGGGGGTTCGGGCGTACATGCGGGGGCTGGGGGGGTTTGGGGCGTACATGCGGGGGCTGGGGGGGGTTCGGGGCATACATGCGGGGGCTGGGGGTGGGGGGGGGTTTGGGGCGTACCGGGCCCCCTATTCCGCTGGCAACGGGGCGTACTTAGCTTTTCCGGCACTTTTTGGGTGCCGTAAAAATATTGCCGTCCGGACTGCTGTCGGTTCGAATCGTACTTCCTGGTTCGTGAAACGCAGCCGGAATGCGTCCCGACGTCACGTCGGCGCTTTCCCGGATCACATTTGTATGGATATTTTCGTCGGTCGGTGTTTTTTACGGTTCGTACGGAAATGGGGTTTCCGTGCAAATCGTACTTGCATGTTTGTAATTTCTTTTCCCCGGGTACGAGTCGGACAAAGAAAACACTCCGACCGACGGTTCGTACCCGGTTTCTCCAGGATCCGAATCGGCACCAAAATGTTAAGACCGTGCGTGTTGGTCTATTGAAGTGGCCCAACCCGGTACCCACAATACAAGGCTTTGCCAAACCTGCAAGCAAGTTTACAGATGTTTGTGGGGTGATGAGGGGACCCTAGCATGACACCACTGCTACCTGGGGTTACGTCAGAGACGGAGTGTCCTCTTTAGAGTTTTCTCCTTCCGATCCCAATGCAGAAGGGGATCAGAATTCAGCATAATATTTAGCTTTTTTCACCACCTGGGCCCTCTCCCTTGCCGCCTGCTCTTTAGTAGGACCATGAGGATGCTGAATGATGCACGGCCTGTGACGCTTAGGAGATTGTCCTAGGGAGTGAAGCTTGGTTGTTGCATCGCCACAAGGCAGATGCTGTTTCACTCCATCCAAGACCAGGCCTCGTTGGGAGTGGTGCAAAAGGTGGTGGTTCCAGCCTGTTGCAATCTGAAGGGCGCACTTCACATCATGTTCCCTGAGAAGCCTTTTCACGTCGAGGAAGGAGGATCTGTGCGTCTGGACCTTCAAAGTGTGATCTGGGCAGATATGAATTTGTGCATTGTCAACCTGCCATGTCCCCGAATCCTTGTTACTTGCAGGATGGGGTCTCTGTCACGATAATTAAATAATCATGCCACTACAGGCCTTGGGAGGGTACCTCAACAAACCAACTCTGATGATACTGTTCCATGCTTTGCTCCTCCATTTTCTCAGGAAGGCCCACTATTCTAAAGTTATTTCTACGCAACCTCCCTTCTTGATCTTCATGCCTGTCCCGGAGATATTGGACCTCTTCTTGCAGGTTCTTGAGATGTTCTTCTGTTTTCTGGACCATGGGAAAGAGGGATGAAATTGTGGATTTGGCATTCTCTTCCCGATCTATGAGTCTTTTATGGTTGTTGCAGAGGAGCCCCACCTCTCCACATAGAGAGTTTAGCATGCGGCTCAGCGTGGATTTTATATCCAGTATCGCTGTGAGCAGATCATCAAATTGACAGGAATGTTCAGCTAAAGTATCCATCAGATTGGGTTTGGTCTGCTGGGGGAGTCGGGTTGCCAGGCCCACTGCCCTACCGGGCCTAGGATCTGTCTGGTTTGCTTTTACCCATCCCAGAAGAGTCAGGCTAATGAGGCTGTAACACTCAAGCAGTGGCCATGTGACAAAGGAGAGCAGACTGTAGCAGAAGGCTTATCGATAGCAGTGACTGCTCTCCACTAGCACACACTATAGGGCAGGGAAGGCAGAACAGGTAGGATGCCAGAGGAGGGCAGCTTGAAACTGTGTACTGCAACTGTCCTAAACGTTAGAGCACACTAGCGCAGTTTTCGGGCATTCGCGGACCCGGTCCATGTCGTGCCCCCCAGGGAGTGTAGAGTTCATCCTGAAGCAAGACCAGCCTACGGAGGGGGCATCCGGTTGTAGCCAACGGCAATCACACTCTTAGGCCCTTGTCTCTAGGCCCTGCAGGAACACTGCAGCAGGGCTCGCCCAGGCACCAGTCCAACACAAAAGCATGCACCCAGTACACACTCTGTAGCTGGTTCCCCGCACAGCCCTCGTCCAGATAATGGAGTGCGGTTGCAGTCACAGGGTCTGCAGGGGCCGCCAATAGTGGTCTGTTTAATGTCGGGTATGGTCCTCCTCCATACGTCCGCTCGATTAGCGAATCTTCCCCCTTGGTGAGCGAAAAGGCTGTGGCATCACACAGCCCTCATCTTTAGACCCGAACTAGATCCCGTGCATCTAACAGTTCCCTCCTTACTGGCCGATAACTTCAGGCAGTATGCGTGTAAACGCCCCTGCTCTTCGTCAAGTTGGACCCCATTGCCCCAAGGGAGCACACAGGAGCAATCCCTACCACGGCACGCATCCTCTGGCTCTTGCTTTCCAAGTGTCCGATCTTAGGGCATAGCCCCTGCAAGCATTACCCAGAAGTGCAGCGGGATCTAGGTGCTACGCATAGTGTTGTTGCACCCACTGCCTCCCTATATATGTAATGCCGGTACCTGGGGCGCAACCAATCAGTCCCACATAGTGTTGCGAGTTGGCCTGGTTAGACTCGGCTGGCTCCAAAGTTCAGACCAGGACAAGGCACAGCAGCTGTATAGGCCCCGTGCTCGCCCGTCTCGGAGGCTCCAAGCAATCCACATGAGCACTTCCACTGTCGTATGGATAGGCCAGGGTCACGATGGTGCAATAGAAGGATTTGAGTCACTTCCAAACGGCTCGATGTAGCAGGATCAACAATATATTTAGCAGGCCGCTGTAGAGCTACTCAGCTCATATATGCCTCAGCCATCATCTTGGCCACACCCCAAGAATTGTAATCTTAATAGGATATTGATGGTAATTTCCATGTCATTGGTTACAGGCAGAATTGAGAATGTTCCATACAAAACGCAAAAATGGGGTGTTGACTTACTGTAGACATTTGCATACTGTACGGTGTATGTTAACAAGCATTTTCCCATTTTGAGAGGTGTGTATCCTTGGCAGCGATGTAAGAAGAAATATGGCACCTTGACTAGGTTCAATGTGTTCACAACAAAACATTTAGAACATCTATGACCTCTTATTTACATAACATAGCCTGGATACCCTCATGGGTGAGAAGAAGAACTCTACAAATCTACAGAGAACACCTACGTTTCTGAGATAGTGGTAGACCTGTTAATCTCCAAGATGCCCCTGTGTACATTTACACACTATTATTGATTCAATAAAGTTTTGTGTAAAGTGAAAATGAGACCAGAGAGAGTCAGAGTACTACAGGCTAGAACGTGACAGACACACAATAAGTAGATCAGTTGATAAAGAGGGGAGATGCAACAGGTGGGAGATTTAAGGGGAAGATGGCAATTAACATAATGCACATTCTAGTCTGCAAGTAGTACCAGAACATGTAGTCAAAATTTACAATCACATTGGCATTTTTGTCACAAGATCAGGCTTTGGAAGCACGAGTGTCATTTGAATCCAGCTAATCAGAGGCAGGAGGAGAGTTAGTGCAAGGGCCAGATGTGGTAAATACCATGATAAGGCCAAGATCCTACGACAGGAGGAATCAAAATCAACTGGTGCAAGTGCCACAACCTCTAAAAATGTTGCAGAATAATTGAAAATACCATCAGATGTCCTTTATGGAAGCGCTAGATTGATTTGATCAGCACCCGTCCCATTGTCGGTGCCTGAGGGGGGAGGAAGACTGTACTCTTGGAGCAGTCGTAGAGGTAGACCACAGTGGACCGTATGTGGAGGCCGACATAGGTGGTCCTCCCATTACCTTCTTGATTGATACTGGTGCTACCCGTTCTACTGTGAAATCTGGAGTATTCCCAAACCTACCCCGCTCGAGAAAAAGTAAATCAAAGTCGTAGGAGTTGCCAACAAAAGAATGACAAACCCATTGACAGAAGAGGTGCTGGTGAACATCGGAACCTTTCAGGATCATCACCAGTTTGTGGTGTGTGATTCGAGTCCAGTCTGTTTACTAGGGTGTGATCTTTTGTGCAAATTGAATGGTACCATCTATTGTATCCCAAGAGGAATTTAGCTGCAGACTAATGGTGATGACATTACTTTCAAGTTAGTGATTCAGAACCATTGCACAGACCTGTTTCCTTTACTGACAGTGGAAGACATGCCGCTAGACTTGCGAGACACTGTCTCTCCATTGGTGTGGAACTTCACAGGGGAAGAGATAGGACCAATTCAAGGAGTCAAGCCAGTCCATATATACAGGTCAAGCCAAATGTAGAATTCCTGAGATTGCCCCAGTACAACCTGACGCCGAAAACAGTGGCAGAAATTACACCTGTGATTGATTCCATGATTGAGCAGGGCATACTGAGAGGGATCATAGGAAGTCCATGCAATTCGCCGATCATGGGATTGCAGAAGCCAAGCAGAAAGTATTGCATAGTTCAGGATCTTAGGAAATTCAATGCCATTGTGATTCCATGTTGTCCCTTGGTACAAAATCCATACGTGAACCTGTTTTAGATCCCTTGCAAAGCTGTTTGGTTTACTGTAATTGATTTGTGTCAAGCATTCCTTTCTATTTCATTGCACGAAGAAAGCCAATTTTTATTTGCTTTCTGACTGGCGAACCGTGTCTTAACGTGGTGTTGTATCCCTCAAGGGTATAGTGAATGTCCATCTAGCTTTAATCAAGTTTTGAAGAAGAACCATGAGAGCTTGATTTTGCCTCAGAAATCTGTGCTAGTTCAGTACATCAGTGCCCTCTTAATTGCATCTGTGACACTAGAGGCTTGCAGGGATAATACTATTGACTTACTGAATCCTTTGGCTGACAGTGGACACAAGGTGTCATCAAGCAAGCTTTAGTGACGGAAGTTCAGTACTTGGGTCATCACATTGAGAAAGGCAAGAGGAAGGTGTCACCAGAGCAAGTGGAGGAGATCATGAAAATTAATCCGCCTTCTACAGAAGGAAGTCAGGATGTTTTGGGGAATTTTTGGCTTATGCAGACAATGGATCCTGAACTTCTCCTTGATGGCAACGCCTTTACAGATGCTAACCCACAAAGATGTGAGTGATCTGGTATCCTGGGATAGTGACTGCTTGATTGCCTTCTTTGAGCTGAGAGAATGCCTTTGTCACGCTCCACATTTAGGAATGCCTTATTACAACAAAGCGTTTTCGCTGTTCTGTTGTGAGAGGGAAGGTTTTGTTCTTTCTGTACTCACCCAGACGCATGAGGGTGTACGTAGACCAGTGGCCTATTTCTCAGCTACATTAGATTCTTTAGCTTCAGCGTTGCCCGAATGTCTAAAATCCGTTGCTTCAACAGGGGTCAACATTGAAAGATGTGAAAGCATCGTGATGGGTCATCCCCTTACTGTATACGTTCCACACTCAGTTGGGCTTCTGATGACGATAACCAAAACTCAGCATTTGACGAATAACAGGTTTACAAGGTATGAGTAGATTTTGAGTAGAAAATGTGGCGTAAAAACTGATGTTCTGTGTTAAATTGTGCTAACTTGTTACCTGTTAAAAATGTTGATGGGCAAGATTGTGAAGACCATGACGGTCTGCATGTTACTGAGCTTTGCACCAAACTGAGTCCTGACATTGTCGATGAACCATTGTCTGATCCCAGCCAAGTCCTTTTTATTGATGGTTCATGTCTAAGGGACAATGTAGGTAGTTTGAGAGCAGTATTTGCTATCTGTGCCATTTCTGGAGTTGTGGAAGCTGCTTGTTTACAAGGAGTATACTCCGCACAAGTAGCTGAGATCATTGTTTTGACCTGTGCAGGCCTTGTTTCTGAGCGAATTTGAGTTGCCATCTATACCGATAGCCTGTACAGTTTTGCTGTAGTTCATGACTTTTGACAGCTATGGTTGCAGAGAGGCTTCTTAATGTCATCAGGCTCTCCCATATGGAACGGGGAATATGTGAGACAGTTATTGGAAGCCTTACAATTGCCAAAGGAAGGGGTGGTCTTGAAATGTGGCGCTCATGGTAGGGGAGGTGATTTTGTCACAGTGGGAAATCGCTATGCGGACAAAGGTTCTCGTTTTTGTGCCACGTATGCATGCATCTTTAATGGGGAATATGTTGGCGAGAGCACAGGGAAAACCGAACTCAGCATTATGCTAGCTATTGCAGATATTTGAGATGAAGTCATACGGTTACAGTTGGAAGCAACAGATCAGGAACAAGCCAGTTGGATCAGCGCATGTTGTGAAAAGGTGGACAATGACATTTGGATTTCACCTGATGGTAGAGCAGTGCTACCGGATTGTTTGTTGAGTTCAACGGGGAGACAGGCTCATGGAGCAGCTAACATTTGGGGAGAGACACAATGGTGAGATTGTTCAGGCAGACTTGGTTCAACCCGAGATTCGGTGTGATTCCTGACGCAGTCTGTCATCAGTGTGTCACTTGTCAACAAATGAATCCTGGAAAGAAAACTGTGGTTGCCTGCGTCACATTGGGAGATTGGGGGGTCCTTTCAATCGGATTCAGTTGGACTTTGTTGAAATGCCTGTGTGCAATGGATTGAGATACATTCTGTTTGTTGTGTACATCTTTTCATGGTGGGTGGAAGCCTATCTGACTAGAAGGTGTAATAGCCTCAGAGTAGCAAAATTATTATTGAGGGAGCTTATTCCATGCTTCGGTTTTCCAACTACATTGGAGTTGGTTAGAGGAACGCACTATCACAGCAAGATCATGAAGCTGTTGTGTACTGCCTTAAATGTGGATCAACAACAGCATTGGGACTACAGGCCAGAGGCATCAGGAATTGTGATGCAGATTAATGGGACACTAAAGGTGGGAAAGAGCAAAAGTGTGTGCTTCGACACCCATGAAATGGCCTGATGTGTTTCCTGTTGTTCTAATGGAGTTTGTGCAACATTCCTGATAGAAGAACTGGGTCATCTCCACATGAAATCCTCATAGGGAGAGTGATGCCCTTACCCACAGTGCCATTCACAGCACTAATTAACATTAGGAATGATTTGGGCCTTGATTGCTGCAAAGGATTGGCTGATGTGTTTCATTCTGTGTCTTACCAGGTTAAGGCTGCAACTGCAAAGACCTCTGTCATGGCCGAAGCCCTGGAGATTGGGTGCTAGTCTGAAAGCACATAAGAAAGAACTGTCTTGACTCACGTTGATGTGGACCATACCAGGTGATCTTGGTGACGAATACCGCTGTGAAGTGTGGAGGCCTCCCGAACTGGATACATGACTCACACACCACATGAGTCTCAGGGGCCTCGGAGGAAACAGCTCCTCTCCCAGAAGCAACTCCAGCCATTGTCACCGGAGAGGGCAAGCCAAGCTGTGGAGGTTTCTGAAGAGGCTGGATACCCACCAGTTAGCGCTGAGAGGGGTCAAGCTACACAAGGCCAAGGTATAGACCCTGAGGGAGTCTGATTGAGCAGAAGTGACCGGTGTGGATATTGGTTGTGTACAGTCAAGGAAGAAAGAGGTCGCAAATGAATCGTGGCCAGTGAGACAGAAAGATTAAACCTGAGACTTGCATCTGAGAAAGGACTTGCACCAATAACTGAATTATCTGGATCTAATCAGAGTGAGTCTGAGCAAGCTCAAGGGAGCATGAGGTGATCAAGGAGAACTAGAGTGCTGTGTCAGAGATATGCCTCTCTCACGAGTGGACTTATCTAGCTGCAAATACTGGGGAGAGTGAGGTCCGATACGTTGATACTGATTGTCGAGATCTTTCTGAGAGTTCATGGAATAGAGGCTAATGCAGTTTTGTCATTGACTGTGCCTTATCCACCAAGGTTGAGTGGCTTGCAGACTCTGATTTTGGAAGATGTCAAATTCTCGAGCTTTGGAAATCAGCCACTGCCTCAGGGGATTGCAGCATTCAGAGCTGAGCTGTTACAGCGAGTCATCAACGAAATTGTCTCTGACCTCATAAGGGATGTAAACTGAACTTTGAGCTGTAATTTTTTTTTACTTGAAAGAAGATAACCTAGGCCCAAGAAAAAGAAGAATGAAAATAGGGATTTGTTTTTTAGAAGAAGAAAGACGGCTAGGAAAGTCTTCCAAGCTGTGTAAATATTGTGCCAGATACTGTTAACAGAACTTTCCAAAATCACAAAGAAAGCTGTTCAAGGATTTTGCTTTACAGATCTAAGAGGTGAAAGAAGGAGACTTTGCGTTGATCCTCTTACAGCTACAATCCAAGCCAATTTTAAAATGGTCTGGAAATTCGACCCTAGGAACAAATGTATAATAGGTACACTTATTATGGGAGCAATCATAGTGATAGCTCTAATCATTACTGGGTCTATTATAGATGCACATAAAGCTGAGGTACAGGAAGTAGAGGTACATGGGACATCCACGCCTACCGCGACCGCCTCCACGGAGGGTATATTAGGATCTGATAGTGGCTTAATAGAGAAAACTAGTCACTTGCTACATGTAAATTTGTCTAAAGGTGATTATACGCTGAATGCTTATACAAAACTGTTGTATGAGTACGTGGACACTATGGACGTGAGAGACTGTTATGTATATATGCAGTTGCCGGCTTCGGTCGAGGAGGGTAAAAGGTAACATCACCTGTCCTTGATGTACGAATTAGTTACAGTCTGCTTCTTAGTATGTTTTATAGAAAGGGTCACTACGAGTACTATTTCTCAAATTAAGATTTGGTGCATTCAGAAGTTTCAGTTTACAAATATCTGAATAAATATGATTATTACAAGCAAGAAGAGAGAATGGAAAATTATTTTGTACCAGCAGTCACACTAGACACTCCTTATGAGCATAGACACAATTAAACTTGCACACTAACAGATATAGAGAAGAAATTTGTAGATCAAGTATAAGATGGACATAGGGGACTAACAGTTAAGCTTAATAGTAGGGAGGAAACATTTGAGTGGAATAAGGAAAGCATTCGACAAGTGCATACAAACACACATTTCTGATTGATACTTCTTTGAAGAACTTCTTGCAGGATGCTGTTCAAGTAGTGCCAAGTGTACATTTAGGTGCCGATTAGGATCCTGGAAAAAATTTCCCCAACCGAATTGAATCTGGACTTTTTTCCTTACAAATGGTAAAAGCGCCGTACAAACTGCCAATTACGATTCGTATGGGAAAAAGTCCCTACAAATCGCATTGGGAAAATTCCACCACACGTCCTCGGGTCGGGAAAAGTCTCCGACACGTCCCCGGACATTTTTACGTACAAATGGGAAAACTGAAGTCCCAATGCGCAATTACGATCCGTCCCATCCGTCCGATTGTACAACTGTATGGAAAAAAGACCGTCCGGAGCGAACTCCCATAGCAACCATGGAGATGTCCAAACAAGTGCCTGGTACGCGCCGTACTCCCCCCCGTCCCCCGTATGTTCGCGCCGTACCCCCAGCCCCCCCCGCGGATGGGCGCGCCGTACCCCCAGCCCCCCGTATGTATGGAGCGTACCCCCACCCCCATATGTACGGAGCGTACCCCCCAGCCCCCCGTATGTACGGAGCGTACCCCCACCCCCACCCCCATATGTACGGTGCGGACCCCCAGCGCGTAGCGCTGGGGGTCCACACCGTACATACGGGGGTGGGGGTACGCTCCGTACATACGGGGGGCTGGGGGGTACGGGGGTACGCTCCGTACATACGGGGGGGTACGGGGGTACGCTCCGTACATACGGGGGGCTGGGGGGTACGGGGGTACGCTCCATACATATGGGGGGCTGGGGGGTTTGCTCCGTACATACGGGGGGCTGGGGGGTACGGGGGTACGCTCCATACATATGGGGGGCTGGGGGGTACGCTCCGTACATATGGGGGTGGGGGTACGCTCCGTACATATGGGGGTGGGAGTACGCTCCGTACATACGGGGGGCGGGGGGGGGTACGGCGCGTACCGGGCCCCCTAATCAGCTCGCATCGCTGCGTACTTAGCTTTTCCGGCACTTTTTAGGTGCCGTAAAAATTTTCCCATCCGGACTGCAGTCGGTGCGAATCGTAATTGCTGGTACGTAAAAACATGCCTAACTCCGTCCGGACGTCACGTCCGCGGTGTCCCAGATCACATTTGTATGTATTTTTCTGTCGGTTGGTCTTTTTTCCGAATCGTACGGGAATGGTGTTTCCGAACGAATCGTAATTGCATGTTTGTAAAGTTTTACAACCCGGTACGAGTCGGACGGAGAAAAAGCTCCGACCCACGGTTTGTACCGGGTTTTTCCAGGATCGTAATCGGCCCCTTTGTGTGTAGGAAAAATGCTTATGTTCGGCTCCCGAACAAATGGTATGGTACATGTTATGTGGCAGTTGTGTTTCCAAAGATATACCATGTGGAGGATTTGGAGAGTTTGGAAGAAAAGTCAGCCCATAGAGAGAAACGTGGAGCGAGTGCTGGTGAAATTGTGGGAGATATATTTGGACCAGGGGGCTCTCCTGCAGAGTTCACAGAGGGGGACCCCTTCCCTTGCCCACCACCTACCACTTTTGCTGAAGTCCCACCCTGCACCACACAGGCTGCAGAGGCTTATGTTACACCACAGATTTGGAGCAATGATACATAGTTTGGGAGTGGTCTTGAATGTCATCAAGATTTGAAGGTTATCGACTATCAAGGATAAGCTGTCAGTTAATATGGCCCAGTCACTGTTACTTTTAGATGGACCTATGGTTTGATAAGTGCTATGGTAATATAAAACCGTCTTGCTTTAGATGTGTTATTAGCAAAAGAGGGCGGAGTCTGTAAAATGCTGAAGGTCCAACAGTATTGAACTAACATACCGGATAATAGCAAGGATCTGAGGAAATATGTAAGCAACATCACTGAGATACACCATGAGATACATGATTTGGCAACTGAGGGAATTTGGGATAAGATTTGGAAAGGATTTGGAAAAGTTGGAAGTTGGTTTGCAAATCTCGGAAGAGGAATTCATTGATATATCTTGAAGCCTATAGTGATTGTTGTTGTCTGTGTTATCATCTCGTTGGACATGGTGAGGGCATACAAATGGCACAAGTTGAGGCAATACGAGAATTTAATTAGAGAGAAAGAAAGGAGAATGGAAAGACTGCAGGACAGTCACTATGAGAATCTTACGCGCTTGGTAGAATTAGGACAGAGGAGATTAGCTATGACATTGGTTTAGATTGGTCTACTCTACAGGGAGTTACAGTATCAAGATGACACAGGGACTAATGTAGTGCAAAAAACATTTTCCATTCGAGGGGTACATTATAATCACACGTGTAGACTGCATCCACATATAACCTCTTGTCATGTTAACCTAAGTGTTAGGATGTTGTAACGTAATAACCTGAATGTGATGTGTTTAGGCCAAAATGTAGGATATGTGAAGAAGTAACGCGGAAAATCAAATGTACCCAGTGGAAAACATAAACTGAAACGCTTGTGTTGAGCAAGTGACAATCATTTTTTATTGAATATGCTTATTAATCATGTCATTTTATATGTAGATGAAGACATTAACTGTATATGTCTCAGTTTCTATATAACTTCGAAAAGCTCATGTTCCATTTCTCTTGTGTTAGCTAAATATTATAGGCCTGAAATGCATTTTCCCTGGAAGCTCTCACATTAAAATTAATAGTTGAATTTCATGTGCATGTTGGATTCTGTTCTTTCTCACGTTTGTGGTGCAGATGCAAGAAGCGCCCCTGTTAGTTAGAATAATGTCTTTGTTTTAGAAGTTAGGTGAGGAGAGAAGAGGATACATTGGTAGCTAATGCCGATAAGAACTGTTATATTTTCTCACCAGAGAATGCCTGGGAATCAAGTAGATCATGTTACTGTGTGGGAGCAATCTCCATTCTGCAGAAACTACCTATGCGAATGTAGCCTGATCGGATGGCGTTACCCGAGAGGAATCATGGAAAGACATCTGTGATATTGGAGTAATGCCAGCAGGGAAAGAGCCCAACTTCTTCTCTGCCTTTGAAGAGAGAGGATCTTAGAATGAGCTCTGTCTCGGTAGCTTCATGCTGCTCGACCCAACTCTAAGGAAGTCTCTACATGCTGATACCTTAACCTATCCTGCCTTGAAGAATCCTTCAACAGGAATGTCAAGCTAGTGTTAGTCTAGGGACAGATTAATGCTATATTCCGATGAACCTTTGATGCAGGGGAACTTGGGCTTGTGTTTCTTGATCTTTTGCATCCGTCTCAACCTTATTTGTAGATTTGGCTAGATGTTGGTTCCGATGTACTTTTACACCTTAATCTTGAGGTGTCTGTATGTCCAGTTGCTTTTGGCGTTGTAATAAATCAACCAACCTTAATTAGTGGTCTGTGATTATTATGGATCACTGACATAATATCGACTACCAAAATATAGACCTACAAAAATATCGATGCCAAAATATCGATTACCAAAAAATCAAATTCCTATCTACAAACAGGTGAGTACAAAAATATCGAGTCTAAAATATCGTTGTAAAAAATATAGTCAGTCAAAATATCGAATTTTTTTAAATGTATTAAAAGTAATGTAAAAATAATAAAATATTACATATAATTAACGAAAACATATTTACAAATACTTAAATAACCTTAAAAATAATAAAGAATTAATGTAACTTCAAAAAAATAAACTTACATTTTTATTTTTTAATAGATATATATAATCGTAATATTAATACAATGTAACTAATATTTTTAACGTAGGATAGCGGCTGGGTAAAATGTACCATTACCACTCCAGTGAGTGCAACAGTAGGGAAAGCGTCAGATAGCGTAGAGGTAAAAATAACTATTCCCACTCCAAAGAGTGCAACAGTAGGGAAAGCGTTGGATAGCGGGAGGGTAAAATTTACTATTCCCACTCCAGTGAGTGCAACAATAGGGAAAACGTTGGATAGCGTAATTACTATTCCCATTCCAAAGAGTGCAACAGTCGGGAAAGCGTTGGATAGCGGGAGAGTAAAATTTACTATTCCCACTCCAGTGAGTGCAACAGTAGGGAAAACATTGGATAGAGGGAGGGTAAAATTTACTATTCCCACTCCAGTGAGTGCAACAATAGGGAAAGCGTTGGATAGCGTATGGGTAAATATTACTATTCCCACTCCAAAGAGTGCAACAGTAGGGAAAACGTTGGATAGCGTAGAGGTAAAATTTATTATTCCCACTCCAAAGAGTGCAACAGCAGGGAAAACATTCGATAGCGGGAGGGTAAAATTTACTATTCCCACTCCAGTGAGTGCAACAATAGGGAAAGCGTAGGATAGCGTATGGGTAAAAATTACTATTCCCACTCCAAAGAGTGCAACAGTAGGGAAAGCGTTGGATAGCGGGAGAGTAAAATGTACTATTACCACTCCAAAGAGTGCAACAGTAGGGAAAGCGTTGGATAGCAGAAGGGTAAAATGTACTATTCCCACTCCAGTGAGTGCAACAATAGGGAAAACGTTGGATAGCATACGGGTAAAAATTACTATTCCCACTCCAAAAAGTGCAACAGTATGGAAAGCGTTGGATAGTGGGAGGGTAAAATTTACTATTCCCACTCCAGTGAGTGCAACAATAGGGAAAGCGTTGGATAGTGTATGGGTAAAAATTACTATTCTCACTCCAAAGAATGCAACAGTAAGGATAGCGTTGGATAGCGTAGGGGTAAAAGTTACTATTCCCACTCCAGTGAGCGCAACAATAGGGAAAGCGTTGGATAGCGTATGTGTAAAAATTACTATTCCCACTCCAAAGAGTGCAACAGTAGGGAAAGCGTTGGATAGCGGGAGGGTAAAATTGACTATTCCCACTCCAGTAAGAGCAACAATAGGGAAAGCGTTGGATAGCGTAGGGGTAAAAATTACAATTCCCACTCCAAAGAGTGCAACAGTAGGGAAAACGTTGGATAGCGGGAGGGTAAAATTTACTATTCCCACTCCAGTGAGTGCAACAATAGGGAATGCGTTGGATAGCGTAAGGGTTAAAATTACTATTTCCACTCCAAAGAGTGCAACAGTAGGGAAAGCGTTGGATAGCGGGAGGGTAAAATTTACTATTCCCACTCCAGTGAGTGCAGTAGTAGGGAAAATATTAATTTAATATTTTTATTAAAATAATTTAATTATTAATACCAATACACAAATTATTAAAATTAATTACCAATAACAAAATATTCAATAATCTAATTATAAATACCAATAAATATTGTTTATTTAATTACCTATTAATAATTAATTAACAAACAATTGATTTTCAATACCAAAAATGATTAAATACAAATACCAATTAATAATGAATTAATATTAAATTAATTATCAATATACAAAATTAATTTCAATAATTAATTATTTAAAATTAAATTACTTCTCACCATATTCCTCTATAAACCCACAACCCACTACAAATAATAAATTAAAACAATTAACATAATTATCAATTAAACAATTAATACAAAATAATTACCAATTAATACAAATTAATTACCAATTAATAATTCATCAACAACCAATTAATTTTCAATACCAAAAATTGATAAATAATAAAAAATGCAAATTAATAATTAATTAACAGTAAATTATCAATACCAATAAATAAAAATAAATATTTACTTAATTATTATAAAATTACTTCCCACCCTATTCCCCTATAAGCCCACAACCCGCTACGGAATTAAATTACGCAAAAATGTAATAACATAAAATTCATTACTTTTAAAAAATTAAACATACATTACTAAAAATATTATACACTTTTAACACATATACTAACATGCAAAACACTTAAAAAAAATCGATATTAATACAAATTCGATATTTATTCATGCCTATATTATGACATTCGATATTACTTACCTGCAATTCGATATTTTTAACGACTATATTACGTCCATTCGATATTGTGTCCATTCTATATTTTAGACTCGATATTATGTCCATTCGATATATTTTTTTCGATATTATGTCTAGTTACCGATTATTATGGGTCCAGAGAACTGATATTAAATTTGGCTTACATTGTTAATGATGTCTCTCTTCTCCACGCTCTCTTGAGGTTCTAGAGCAGATCTAGAACAGGCAGGCCCGGCTACTTCAGTTTCCACTAACTCCCCCTTAGGCATGATTGCATCCTCGCTCACTTCAAGCCCAAGGTAAGAGACAGATTATACTGCAAATGTGTGCATACTGTATTTTTCAATGAACCAATTCCTTTCCAGGAGTCCCAAAAATGTTCTTAAAAGATCATCTTACACTTCTTTACTTCCTCCTGTTATTAGAATGTCATCCTCGAAAAAAAAACAATACCCTTAAGATACTTAAAAAGTTGGTTCATGAGTCTTTAACCTCTTCGGTGCCCGTGACGAGCTGGACTCGTCATGGGCCGCGGTGGCGCTGTGCCCATGACGAGTCCAGCTCGTCACAAACCCCGCCCGCTAATGCAACGGCCGGCACAGGGCGGGGAAAGGGGCAGGCACCGAAGGGGTTAAGACACCGTAGCTGCTGATGTCAACTTGAAAGCCATTAATAATAATTGGAAGCACCCAATAGGAGTTATGAAGGTGGTCAGACACTTGCTTGTACAGTGGAATAACACTTGATGGTATGCCAATGCAAGGTTAAGTGGAATATCAATAGATCCTTGGTCATGGCAACCAAAGAATTAATCCTGAGCAGAAGACATTTATCAATCAGCATGTCACTAACCAAATCCTTCAAGTCTATTCACAACCTGATCTTACCATTAGAATGCCAGGCCACCACAAAATGGGGCAACCCATTATGTATATTCCACTGAAGTGATAATGCTCACTGCTTGTAACTTTTCAACCTCTTGTGTCACTTCATACCTTATTTTCACGGATACATTCCTAACCTTGGGTGTGACAGGCTCCACGCCTTTCTTAAGGATGATTTTATGACAGAATATTTCTCACCTCTCGACCATCATCAGAAATACCTTGTGAAATTCTTGTTCTATTTTAAGCCCAATGTCATCCTTCATTCTGAACAATGAAACTTGCTCCAGGTAGTTGGGGCCTAACAAGCATTGTATTTTATCCTGGTTTTCTTTCCTATGAATGTGAAGGAGACAGTTCTGTATCAAAGTGGGGTTATGGGTTCCCCAGTGAAAATATCTGGAGGGTTCATGATCAGGAAACTATCTTGATTGGGGCTATGATCCTTCTTCAGTTTCTTTAGTCACACTGTTCAATCCACAGTGGTGTAAGGAGACCCTGAGTTCAGTTCCTAATTTATTTTGTTAATTGGTTTGATCCTAAAATTTACATTCAACAAAAGTAAACACCACTCAACATTCAGCTCACAAATCGTGCTACGAGAATCATTATTTCTCGAGGACTAACATACACAATTGTTAGTTACACATATCACTCTCTAATCGTGTTATTCTTGCAAACCTTTCGATAATGAGCCATAATGCCACAGCCTGAGTATGATTAATTAATGGCTGAGCAGATTTCCACTGCTTACACATTTGAAGCAACAGAAATGAGAGAACCTGCTTTTTTAACTTCTTTATCTGGGATTCCTTTGCACTTTATTCTCTTACTGTCCTTTAAATTAATTGTGCTGATTCCTGTCTAACCTGTGAGACTGATTAATCTTTGCTGGATCAATCTTGCTTAGAGTGTCCCAAAACTACGCTGGCACACCTTGCAGATAATGTTACTTTTTTCACAATACCAACAACATCCTTTAAGGATGAGTCCCTATTGACCAATAATCTGTCTTTCACATTTGACTTCTTGGTGTGCATAATGATTTAGTCTAGCATGAATTTATCATGAAAATTCACAAACTTACAAGTGATAGCCAACTTCTTCGAAGCTGCTTCATTGGGGTCAATGTTTTCAGTACTACCTTGTTTTGTTTGCATCATGAATTCATGAATAGCTCTGCATACAGTTAGTCAAAAATAAGTATCAAAATCATTTACTGCATTCTTTTAACTCATCAATTTCACCCACAACTCTACTTTTCGGTGCTTGCCACCACAAATTGAAGGATAGGACACCAGACTAGATGAGTTTCAACCTTTTTATTACTAACTCTGCGAGGCAGTTTTCGACCACGGCCTCAAACTGCATATGCTCTAGGTTCAAACAAAAATTTCCTATAAAAGAGAATACTAGAACAAAATACACAATGAGGTAGAACATGGGGGAGCGTGACATGCACATGCAGGAGGTTCTGCAGACTTTACAGCCTCCTCCTGCATTTACCTTGCAATGAACTTATGGTCACGCATTCACGGCTGCATAGTAACTGATGGCTGGGACATTATCTTGGAGACATCATGCACTCCAACATGTCCCCCCTATGATCGCCCAAACTAACACATTTTGTCTGCGTTTGTAGAATTTGATGCTACTTCCTAGATTTTTGCTTCTTGTACTGTGTATTTCTTTACACATTTTCTGTGATTTTTGTGCATGGTTACGGACTGTGTATTCTCACGTTTTATGATGTTGAAGTCAAACCAAATTTGAGCAGCAGTGATATTATCCAAAACACCATCTAATCTAAGTCCATTAGGTCTAATTGAAATGATGCCATCAAAAGTAACCTGACAAACAAACGGCAAATCTGGGGTTTATGGTGCTGGTCGCCAATCATTGGACAAAGAATTCTACATTTACATCCGTGTTAAAAGCAAAGCACACACATCGGCGGAATATCCTTATTCAGGGCTCCCATTAATATGTTGAAAGCCCCATGCTTAAATTTGGTAATCTCTACTTGAAGCTTGAACATTTTTTGGGGAAGTAGTAAACTCATTGAGACGCTGGGCCTCATGTTGCTGCGCTAAGCACATGAAGCTTAGGACATGTTTACAGGCAGCAAACCTTTTCATCCAAACAATGTGCCTATTGCCAGCACTGAATATTACCTTCTGATTACTAGACCATAAGAATATTACCAGCACCTGAGGGTGTTTACTAAAGCTCTGGAAAAACTGCAAACACCATATTCACGCTTCAAGGCGAGAACAGCAAATACAAGCACTGGACTCCTCAACATGTCAGTAGGAGTGCTGAATCCCGCACTGTTCTCATCAAATGCCTACTTTATTTAACAAGCATTTGCCATGCAATAGGTCTCGCATTTGCAAGAGTTTGAGCTACTGGCATTGTAAATGACAATGGCTTTTATTTATGTGTATTGAAAACCTGCAAGCAGTGTGTAAACACACACTTTGTACTTGTAGTCCTTGCTTACGAGAAGCAAGGCTGGCAGTAAAAGAGTCACAGTTACTGCCGGCCTCGCTACTTGTAAGCAACGACTACAATGTCAACAGCTCAAACTCTCCCAAATGCGAGAACTGTTGCATTGCAAATGCTTGTTAGCTATATGATTTGCCAATGGAGCCACTTTTATTTTGGTGCCCAGGCCCAGTCCGACCCTGCCTTCAATATATCATGTAAGTAATCAAAGGGTTAACCCTCTGACCTCAGGCACTACACACTAAAATCATATATCCATAGCTCAAGGAATAAGACCCCTCCACCAGACCGGGAAAACAACTGGAGGACAATACCATAAAACAACCGAAAGCTAATTCAGACTCATGTCTGTGTACACTGCTCAGACTGACGAAACTTATCAGTTGTATTAAGTAACACCTGTAGCATGAGGTGTGCTACACTAAAAACAATAACATAAGCTGGGCCCTTTGGTTACTTTGGGGGAATTCCCTTTCCTGTTTTCAAATGTGTTTTCTGAATGTAGACAACTCTTATTATGTGGGAGTCATTATTGTCATTGTCTTGTTTGGTACTTCATACACCACACATGAACTGTTAATGAAAGTATTACACTAAATAGCAAATGCTTATTTGTAATTCTTCAACGATAAAATGCATGCTCCGGGTCTGTGGATTGCATCAAGGTAAAGCAAGAAATGATTGCCACTCTACTTTTGAGATTTAAGTTAAAAGCACATGAAACTGCATTTTTTCTATTTATTTGATGTGTAAGTTTTTATAAATCCCCTAACTGTTTGGCTACCAAGAGGCCATGCAAATGACAGAGTTTGTATTTTGCAAGTCACCTAACGGTAACAGTATAAAGGCTTTGGAAGACTCATATTCTACATAAATCAATTTAAAAAGAAGATAAACAATATATTTTAACATATCTTGAAAACATACATCCACTAAAGTTTGATTTAAAAAAATTGGTAGCATATGTTGACAATGTTCTCCATTTGTTCAACCCCCTATATGTGGCCTCTTATTTGTTAAAACGCGACACATCCATGTATGAGTACAACTCTAAGAGTTAAATACATGTGGAAATATATCATTTTATCCATTCTCAAAATACAAAACAAATATGGATAAATATCAATAAGAATACGGATACGGACAAAATGTTAAAACAATACCATTTAACAGGAGGGGGGGGGGCTATTATAATGTTGGACGAAACTTCAAGTCTCAGAATGCAGCAGTCCAAACGGTTGCATTCTGGCATTTCCTTGCAAAATTGTAAACATGTATAACAGAATTCCCACCCTCTTAAAAACAAAACAACAAGCCTGAAAAAGTTGCATTCTGGGGTGGTAGTTTCACTTTTAACTGCAAGTTTAGTAAAAAAAAAAAATCAAATGTGTGATGAGCTACAATCTCAGAGTATGCTCATGTTCTGACCTGATGCGGGAGCACTTGGCAACCATGAGAAAGGCTAGCAGCACAATGGGGCATATTAGCAAGGGCCATATCGCCGCTTTAGCGGCACTTTTTGCCGCTAAAGCAGTTAGCGACAGCTTTTAGGCGAAAGCGACCGGTTTGGGGCCCGCTTTGCATGACAGCGATATTTACGCCTGCTAAAAACATGACTTACCTGTTTATCCAATGGGAGGTGGATCTTCAGGTTAAGTCCCCATTGGCGTTAATGCGTGAGTATCGCTGGATTTCCAGCGATATTCACGCATTTCGCCGCTATCGCTGGATATTTTAGCACAATGGAGAAAAACGTTGTTAATAGCATGTTTTCACTGCTAAAATATCCAGCGATAGGCAGCGATAAAAATTAACGCGCTCAGCGTATTTTGCGATAAATATCACAACTTCTTGCTAATAGGCCCCTTAGTTTGTTTGTATACTGGTAGCCAGTTTGGACAACCAACGCTGAAACTGTGGCGATCTCCAGAGCCTCAGTACCAAAATACGACAGCTTATAAAGTGGCCACTTCTAAACAAAACCATGACGACATACATGTTAGATGAGTGGTGTGGATACCTTTTCAGCACACAGTCGGACACAGATAGAAATCTGCTGATTTCAGAGGTTCACATTGTGCAAAGGTGCGTGTGCCCCAGTTGAGTCATCCAACAAATTTATTGAAATAAAACAACTGGAACAACAACCAAAACTTCACCCAATTTAATAAACTCCACCACTCTCACAAATCACTTTACCATAAACAGATGTTTTGCCCCTTGTTGGAAAACCAGCTCTTTCAGTGGACGGACGTGCTGCTCGCAGGACACCACTCCTCACCACGGTACAGCTGGCACCAGAGAATCCCTGTTTAGCGTAAGTTCAGAGGTTTGGTCTCAGGTAGGCTGGGGACACCGTGCTGCTTCCGTGGACCCCTTTGATGATCATGTTTGCATTTGGTGAGTAGTTTTGCAGTGTCCCCTTGGTGTCCATACGTGCGTATCCTGGGAGCTCCTTCGTTTAGGAGTAAAGTTGTCCCTGCAGGCTGTACCAGGCACAGCTGAGTCTCAGGAAACGCAGGCATCAAATTCTCCCCCTAACCAAACATGAGTGACTGACAGCATCTAGAGTGGGCAAAACACGGCCCACTTCGTAAAAAAAAAACAAGGTTGCAATAGTGCTCATCCATGTTGTAACACATTTGAAGGGGTGTTTTATTTATGTATTAAGACATTAGATCAACGTTACCACTCTCATTGAAAGCAACAACGAGCACACAACTAGTTTCCTAAGCTGACTGTAACCCTCCCATAACGCTTACAGAGGTAGGGGTAGGACGCGACAAGTCAGGGGGCTGAGGAGCTGTAAATTCACTATGCAGAAACACAGCTGGGACATGTAAAGGACCTTGCGTTAAATCTGATTTTCAGGCTGCATCCAAATATAAAAGCAGAACACAAGTCTAGCGACAAATATTGTTTTCATGAGGTGTTTTAAGGGTGACTTTTATTGAGGAAAATAAATAGAAACTCCTACATTCAAGCTGCGATGAATGAGGAGGCGGTGGGTGGTGTCAGACAGGAGCAGGCTGGAGCCCCATGAGTGATTGGAAGGGTGGGGGTAAGGGGAAGGAGAGCAGAGACAGTGGGGTGGAGGTGCGAGGGGAAAAATCAGGACAGAAAAAGCAAAACCAGAGTGGCGCTCACGAAAAGACGTGTTTAAAGATAGAGAGAGACCCCTTGTCAAATTCAAGGGAATAGGGTACTTTTCCAAGTAGCAACTAGCAGTCCCTTGAACTCATATATATTAAAAACAATGTAAATTTATGAAGATAGTCACTGTGCACAAAATTAAGTTGAAAAACCATGTACATTTATTTTATAAAAACATATGTTTGATCACATTTAAAAACATCACTATATATTCATTGCTCTTCTAATATGCATCCTAGATCTAATCAAATACAATATTTCATGACTAACCAATATATACAAAGAATTTCAGACAGAATAACACATTTGTCTTACACACATCAAATAATTAAAACCTATACACGCCCCTATTTTAAGCCCACATCACAGAGAGAATACAACATGAAAAAGACACTCTACTTTGTCATAAAATATACATCCAATTCAAGACAGCTAAGAGGATTAAACACTTTTAAGATCTTGACCCATTTATCCTATCAAGTGGATATCCGTTTCTTTGGATTGTATTTATCCTATGCGTCGACGCGTTTCGATGGGCTTGATTTCTGCCACTATCTTTATCAAGACCAATGATCAATGTTTTTCTCTCGTTCAGTGTTGGATTTTTTAATCTTTAACTAAGGAAAGAAAATTTTTTTTTTATTAATATGTTTAGATGGGTTATCCCTTGTATCTATTTCGACAATGTTATGACTGGACTGTACCTTAGCCCTAATGCTAGTGTTATTGCATCTGGACAACTGGATATCCCTGAGTTCTAAACCATTGTCCCTGTCACTCTTACTGCTTGATATCTTTTATAACTTATGCTAGTCTTTCCACTCAATTTTTGTATTTATACTGTCTCTACTCATAAATGTTCTCACCTTAGTATATTACTCCTAGTTCCTTTTTGGCGCAACCTCCTACAGATGGTTGGGTAATACTTCTTGTGTAGCGGCAATTATTATTCCTCCTTCTTCTTTCGGCTATGTATAATCTGTAAAGCATTTGAATTCCCTTATTATCATTATTTTTTCATATTCGCTTTATTTAACTACCTCCCTCTGTGACTTTACATAGTATGGGTAATGTTTGGTTTTCATTCTTACCGGTAGATTTGTATAGAGCTGCTCGACTTTTCCGGAAACAGGCTACTGTTCTAGCTCTTGTTCAATTGGCCCCGTTATTGTTGTCAGTCTATAATACATACATGTTGCATTAATATCTCTACTTTATTTGACCTCATCCGTTCCTATCATAGGCCCATTGTTTATTTTGAAAAAAACTTTTTCGTACCCTTTTCTTCCCATTTATGGTAAAGCCCGCATGTAATTCTGTTGCTTCAGCTCATAAGCAGATAAAATTGCGACTACTTCGAGGTCCGGAAGTTACTGGAGCGTCCTCCCTGTTTTACACTTCCCTGTTTTAGGATAAGAAGAAGGGAGTTTTTACAATTAATGTCGGAGACCCGTAAGGAGTATGCCCCTTGTTAAGTCTCTCAAAGACCCTCGTTTTTCTTTCCTGTTACAGCGAAAAATTAAATAATTTCACTGTTCGTTTTTCCCTTGCTATTCTCACCTTAGCAATGCCGGTAAAAAACGTAGAGGAAGAAAATAGGAAAACGTATGTGAGAACAAAACGAACAAAAGCGTTTTTTCCTCTTTCTTTTTAGTGTCAAACTGAACAACTTAAGAAATTCGTAAAGTTTTATTTAAATTACCCTCAAAATAAAAAAAACAGGACGAGTGAAACATAACCACGAGAGGGAGGCGGGGACATTAGAACCAACGAATGGGGTTCTTCTGTTTATAACTCATCATGTTCGAATCAGCGTATGAGCAGCGAGCTAACATGCAAACAACCACAAGCCACGCGAATGAGCAATGGTGATTGGCTTAAGACAAGTCACAGGACTAAAACAACCAATCAGAAAGGGATTCTGTCCCAATAAATAGAGTACACCGGGTGACAATGGCGGCAATCATAGACCGCATCAAGGAAGGATCCCCGCATGGACGTTTTTTACCGGCATTGCTAAGGTGAGAATAGCAAGGGAAAAACGAACAGTGAAATTATTTAATTTTTCGCTGTAACAGGAAAGAAAAACGAGGGTCTTTGAGAGACTTAACAAGGGGCATACTCCTTACGGGTCTCCGACATTAATTGTAAAAACTCCCTTCTTCTTATCCTAAAACAGGGAAGTGTAAAACAGGGAGGACGCTCCAGTAACTTCCGGACCTCGAAGTAGTCGCAATTTTATCTGCTTATAAGCTGAAGCAACAGAATTACATGCGGGCTTTACCATAAATGGGAAGAAAAAGGTACGAAAAAGTTTTTTTCAAAATAAACAATGGGCCTATGATAGGAACGGATGAGGTCAAATAAAGTAGAGATATTAATGCAACATGTATGTATTATAGACTGACAACAATAACGGGGCCAATTGAACAAGAGCTAGAACAGTAGCCTGTTCCCGGAAAAGTCGAGCAGCTCTATACAAATCTACCGGTAAGAATGAAAACCAAACATTACCCATACTATGTAAAGGCACAGAGGGAGGTAGTTAAATAAAGCGAATATGAAAAAATAATGATAATAAGGGAATTCAAATGCTTTACAGATTATACATAGCCGAAAGAAGAAGGAGGAATAATAATTGCCGCTACACAAGAAGTATTACCCAACCATCTGTAGGAGGTTGCGCCAAAAAGGAACTAGGAGTAATATACTAAGGTGAGAACATTTATGAGTAGAGACAGTATAAATACAAAAATTGAGTGGAAAGACTAGCATAAGTTATAAAAGATATCAAGCAGTAAGAGTGACAGGGACAATGGTTTAGAACTGAGGGATATCCAGTTGTCCAGATGCAATAACACTAGCATTAGGGCTAAGGTACAGTCCAGTCATAACATTGTCGAAATAGATACAAGGGATAACCCATCTAAACATATTAATAAAAAAGTTTTTTTCTTTCCTTAGTTGAAGATTAAAAAATCCAACACTGAACGAGAGAAAAACATTGATCATTGGTCTTGATAAAGATAGTGGCAGAAATCAAGCCCATCGAAACGCGTCGACGCATAGGATAAATACAATCCAAAGAAACGGATATCCACTTGATAGGATAAATGGGTCAAGATCTTACAAGTGTTTAATCCTCTTAGCTGTCTTGAATTGGATGTATATTTTATGACAAAGTAGAGTGTCTTTTTCATGTTGTATTCTCTCTGTGATGTGGGCTTAAAATAGGGGCGTGTATAGGTTTTAATTATTTGATGTGTGTAAGACAAATGTGTTATTCTGTCTGAAATTCTTTGTATATATTGGTTAGTCATGAAATATTGTATGTGATTAGATCTAGGATGCATATTAGAAGAGCAATGAATATATAGTGATGTTTTTAAATGTGATCAAACATATGTTTTTATAAAATAAATGTACATGGTTTTTCAACTTAATTTTGTGCACAGTGACTATCTTCATAAATTTACATTGTTTTTAATATATATGAGTTCAAGGGACTGCTAGTTGCTGCTCACGAAAAGACGCCACACTGTTCAACAGAGCTCAGCTGATAGAAAGAACTCAGACCTGCAGTTCTCCCTGTAGTGAGGTTCTGGACTTTTAAGAGTCCAGAGGTGTCAGGGAAACAACACCCGAAGACCCCTGAGTTCCCCCTGTCCCGGTGCACAAACAAACAGAGACACGGGCTTCTCGATGGCGGCGTCAAAGACCAAGGTTTATTTACTGCAGGGATACAGAAATCATAGGAACCACACATAGGCAGAATCTAGGAGACTGTTCAAATTGCATTAAGTGGGTCGCTTCTTAAATACAAGAAAAATGTCTCGGGGCAACATTACACACATATTTCTCATGCCCAACCCGGTATCCCAAACAGACAATAAATAAATATCAAACAATGATTAGTTGTAGGTTTTCGGTATTCGATCAGGTCCTCTCGACAGTTTTTCATTCTTCGCCCGATCCTCCCCACCATAAAAATCGTAACCTCCCCATTGTAAAAGCCCAGAAGGAAAGGAGCAGTGCCAGGTGCAAAGGATTGAAATGTAGGATAAGAGGTGTTTATGGATCATAAACGGGCAGGGCAATCGTCTTCGGCCTTTCAGTCAGGACAACGGACACGAGAACCAGTATAGCAGGACTGGCCTCAGGCAAGGGAGGCAGCTTGATTCTGCCGAGTCATGCAGCGTCAGCCTTTCTCGGGCTCGAGCTTACGTGTCCTTAACAAGGTGATCTTGCCGGGGTCATCGTCCGTTCATTGACTATGTGAGGGCAAGAAACAAGATGGATGCCGTAACTAAAATGGATGCCGTGACTTTTAGACAAAATGCCCTAGTTTCCAGTGAATTCGAGCTAGTTGCGCAGCGAAAACACTGTCACGTATACAATGGATCATTTGCGGTTCATTGGTACCAAAATCGTGTCAGTACTATGATACCGAATTCACGGGTTCGGATCGCTACAGAACCTCAGACCGTCCTTTTGCCCTTACATAGGCAATAACTCACTCTATATCAGAGTCCATTTCTATGTTCATTAGGTCACTGATATGTTGTTGTAGCATTACTTTATCTCGTGATGCATCTCCGAAAACAGGTGGTCTCCTTACACACGATGAAACACAAACGTTACATAAGGCAGGGCCACACTGAATAATGAGACAGCACGAAAATAAAAATACCAACGTAACACCAATGACCATTAGCACCTTCCACCCCCATGCAGATAACAGATTCCAGAACCATCCCATAAGTGACCAGTCACCTTCCTCTACATGAATGGAGTCGGAGATTTTGTGTAACTTAGAGATGGCCTTGTATACTGTTGGCGCGTTATCTGGGATAAAAACGCAGCAACTTGATTGGATCATTTTGCATACCCCACCTCGATCTGCAAGTAACACATCAAGAACCATACGGTTCTGTAACGTCATGAGGCGATCCGCTTGAAGCTCAGCTGTCAGGTTACTAAGGGCACCTGTAGTTTCGATAATGGTGGATTCAACTACTCGTGTTAGTTGACGCAGGTTTCTACTGTTGACCATAGGCCCCCAGAACGGGAGGAAACCTTTGAAAAAGTCTCCTGCTTCTTGGCCAGCAGTATCCTCTTTACTGAATACACCTCTCACAACTCTCGTTTTGTGATAATCCGGTGCAGCAGTGTATGTCGGAGGTAACAGTTGAGCGATATAACATGAGCCTGAGAAGTCAGCGGGCAGCCATGTATATGCTCTGTCTTGACAAACAAAATAGGTACCCTTAGCGGCTAAGAATGCAGGGGAAGATTGTGACGGGAACACGTACGTTTCCATACAGTCACTCTTCCCTAGTCGAACTTTCGGATTACTCCCATTTCCTTGCAAACAGACCTGACCTTGGTGGGGTACGACCCAGATCGGAGTTGAGCTCTTACGTTTGTTCTCACCCAGAGTGATGCCATATTCTGTAATGTTCCACCCCATGTAAACTCGCAACTCATCCTTGGAAATGTACGGAGTATTAGTGACATCTCTCACCATATCAGTGATTCCTTTTACCAAGGCTCTATTAGCAGAGTTATACCGGGTGGAACGCGGAGGTCGTGGAGGGTAGGTCTCTAGAGCATAGGCGAACATGGTCTGAAATGCCCAGAATGATCCATTATAACTGAAAGGCAGAACCAAATAAGGGATGCCCTTGTCCATGGTATGTGGTATCAGGCCACATACCCAGCAGTTTGTTGTGTTAACCACTAGTTGATGTTGGTGCAAGAGCTGAATGAAAGTGTTATTTATAAACTCAGAGCGTCGAGCTTGCTCGTGAGCAGGAAAAGGGTGGAAAGAGTGAATAGTACCAATAGTTGGGGAAACAGAAATATGGGGAGATATTGTAGATATAACAGGTGCAAAGATCAATTGAATACCAAAAATAATTCCGCCTACTAGAGTTATAAAAACAATCAGAAGTGTCAGAGCACATTGCATTAGGAAACATTTACTGTACAATATGTCATATAATTTTGTCTTGTGCACATTTATGACTTTAACCCGTCGTAATTCAGGAAGCTCCATCTTCTACAACCGTTCGCAACGGATGGTTTGTACCTGTTAGAAACTTACCACTGTCTATCCTGGGAGTTCCCAAGACAAACAGAAGAAACCGACCTAATGTCTGATTCCCTGTAAATTAAAACAAGGCACACGTTACGACCCTACGGTAACCCAGACGGCAAGGCAAGAGGATAGCAAAAATAAAAGCAAACTTCCTGACTGTACGGGATGCAATGCGATCAAAACAGTTTTACAGTTATCAAACGGAAATGTAATAATGCAATGTCATCAGTTCATCACATGAGAACGTAGATTATATCTGTATTTTCCAGGTCTTGTTTGGTCTTGAAATAGCTGGTCCACAGGTGTAGAAATGTTCGACTCCACAGGTGACAAGTGTTCACTTTGTGCAATACTTGGTTCAGGATTCAAAGGAACGGTTTCTGCTGAGGTGTCAAAGTTCTGCGTTTCAGTTCGTGGATGGTCCGTTAGGTACTCTGCATCACTGAAAGAAATGTGCCTAGGAACAGGTTCTGTCTCGGATACACCAATTCCCTGTCTAACCCAGTTGTCATAGGGAAGTGGAAGAGGGACACGCTTTGTGTGGCTGGCATGCACCCAATTTTTCCTGCCAGCCAGGCGTACTGCAGTTCTGGTTACAAGGAGGACCTGGAACGGGCCTACGAATCTTGGCTGAAGGTTTCGGGTGCGTTCAAAGTTCCGCACCACTACCTGGTCACCGGGTTTCAACGTATGGCCTGGACTCTCCGGCAGTTTAGGCAAAGATTCGAATACCTGTTGATGAATAAGGCTCAGTTTAGCAGTCAGATCGTGAAGGTAATCAATCAACATTGGGTATTCTATTTGTTTAAATTCCTTTGGCCTAGGGACTCCCCAAACATTAGCAGGGCGGCCGAACACAATCTCATATGGGCTAAGCCCTACTCGAGAGTGTACAGTCGCTCTGGTGGACAGTAAAGCTAGAGGCAGTGCGTCTGGCCAAGAGAGACCAGTGGAAGCTTGAATTTTCGCAAGCTTCAGCTTCAGGGTGCCATTGTACCCTTCCACCAAACCTGCTGACTGTGGATGATTCGCACTGTGGAATTTTTGTACAATTCCTAGACCTGCACACACACTCTTCATAACTTTCCCTACAAACTCACTTCCGTTGTCTGACCAAACAATCCGTGGCATACCATACCTAGGGAAGTATTCTTTGAGGAGGATTTTGGCAGTGGACATGGCAGTGTTATCCTTTAATGGGTATGCCTCAATCCATCTTGAAAAGGCACATACTACCACTAGGACATACTTAAGATTGTTACACCTGTCCATGTGGATATAGTCCAATTGAATAACTTCAAAGGGACAAGAAGGGGGAGCAAAATGACCAGTTGGGGTTGGGGTTCCCTTGCCAGGATTATGCATCAGGCATACCATGCAGTTTTTCACCACTCTTTCCGCACACTTAGTAATTCCATCGTTCTTCCATACTGGAGCTAACATTTTACAGATCCCTTTCGAACTGATGTGCGCTGTTCCATGCACCATCGTGACTACCGCAAGTACATACGCGTCAGGTAACATCCAACGTTGCTGCTCAGACAGATCAATCCAACATCCACTCGAATCTATTTTACCCGTTTTCTCCTTCCATTCATTCTTCTCATTTTCAGTTGCCTCATTTTGGATTGCTTTCACACTGTCAATCGTATTCTCACACATTCCTGATTCAGCAATCCATCTTGCAGACGTTGCAACGTACATTCGGCTCATCATGTTCTTGGCCGTTTCTTTAGCGACCTCATCAGCAAACGCATTCCCTCGGCCAACATCATCCGTAATCTTTCGATGTGCACTGCACTTCACAATTGCGACTTCATTCGGTAGAGTCAGGGATTCTAATAGATCGCTGACTAGCTGTCCATGTTGGATCTTAGTTCCATGGGACGTGAGAAAACCTCTTTCTTTCCAGAGACGTCCAAAACTATGTGCAGCGCCGAAGGCGTACTGGCTGTCAGTAAACACATTCACTCTCTTTCCCTCAGCTAAAACACACGCTCTTGTCAATGCAATTAATTCTGCTGCTTGGGCAGAATTCTGACTCACTCTTGCAGCCTCAACAATCGTACTCAAAGTCGTAACTGCATACGCGGCCGTCACATCACCATTCTGGAGTTTGAAGCAGGACCCATCGACATATAACGTGCCGTCTGGGTCTGATAACGGAGTATCTTTCAAATCAATTCTACCTTTTGTCTCTTCCTCAGTTCTGAAACAACAATCATGGGGCTCTGAATCACTCGACTCCTGAGCAATCGGCAACAGTGTTGCTGGATTCAATATGTTGCATCGCTTGATCTGAATGTGACTTGCCAAAAGCGTCAGCTCGTAGCCTGATAATCTAGCACTGGTGAGGTGCTGAGTCTTCGTTCGATTCATGAGTGTATCCACAGCATGTGGAACCATGACTACTAGCATGTTGTTCATGACTAGTCCAGCAGACTGTCGAATAGACACTGCGGCTGCTGCCGTGGCTCTCAAACAACTTGGCAATGCTCTGGCTACCGGATCTAACGTGGATGAAAAATATGCACAAGGCCGCTGTTTGTCGCCAAATTGTTGCGTTAATACACTCAATGCACAACCTTCTCTTTCATGGACATATAGTGTAAACGGCTTACTGTAGTCAGGAGTACCCAACACAGGAGCTGAACACAGCGCATCACGTAAGTCAGAGAAGCTCTGTTGACATTCATCAGACCATGGCAAAGGGCTCGGAACACCTTTTCCAGTCAGGGCTACCAACGGTTTTGCCATGAGAGAAAAATTTGGGATCCATTGCCTACAGTATGACGTAATACCCAAAAACGCACGCACTTCTCTTTGTGTGCTTGGTACAGTCATCTGTGAAATTGCTTTGATTCTCTCTGGGGTCAACCTTCTTCCCTCCTTTGACAAAAGATGACCTAAATAGGTCACTTCTTGGCAACAATATTGTAGTTTAGAAGGTGATACCTTGTGATGTAAGTCTGACAAATGACGCAATAAAGAAATTGTAGCTGCTTTGCAAGTTTCCTTGTCATCAGCGGCTAGTAAAAGATCGTCTACGTATTGGATCAGAGCAACACCATGAGGAAGTACAAGAGCGTCTAATTGACTTTTTAATGCTTGGCTATAAATTGAAGGGCTCTCACAATAACCTTGTGGAGCGCGTTTGAATCTGAAACTGCGTCCTCCTAATGAGAAACCAAAAATGTCTCTACTTTCTTCTGCTATCGGAATGCTGAAAAATGCATTTTTCAAGTCGATCACCGTGAACCATGATGCCGATGCAGGAATCAACGTCAGTAATGCAGTGATATCTGGTACCACTGGAAACTGTGGAATCACAACTTTGTTAACCTCTCTGAGGTCAATCACAAATCTGTAGATTGGAGGTTTGGAAGGATCAGTGCGTTTCAAAATCGGCAGGACAGGACTATTGCAGACATTTCCTCTCGTTTCTTCTATCACATCCTTTTGTATCAAGTCCTTTACAATCAGTAAAAGTGCTTGTTCACCTTCATTTGAAATCCGATACTGTGGGATTCGTGGAAATTTAACATTCGCTTTTAGACTTACCACGTAAGGGGGAATTTCCAAGAGGCCTACATCGTTAGGACCAGTTGCCCCAAGGGTATCAGGGAGAGAACGCAGCTCCGGTGGGAGCTTGTCCATCGACATGTACATCGGGGAGATGACTCCTTTACCTAATGTGAGCTGTACTCCCGAAGGAGAACAGTACAACGTCGCATGCAGGCGTTTCAACAGGTCTAAACCAAGCAGATTCTCATTACAACCGGTTGTTAAAATGAGGGGTGCTTCTAGCTCGCATGGCCCAACAGAGATAGATAAAGGACTAGACACAGGATTGTGAACAGGGGCGCTTGAGAAACCTACTGAAGTGTTCGTTAAGCCGGACAAAGGTGCGCCAGGGAGTTTCGCACGCATGATTGAACTTTTTGCCGCACCAGTATCCAACAGAAACGGTTCGACCACGCCTGAGGTAACTACTGTGACATAAGGTCCACTCTGATCAACTGGAACTGATACTACTCCCTCTCTCTGCCTGCGGCTGTCCTATTGTTCGTTTCTTTGAATCTCTTCATTATGATCATAGTAATCTTCAACATGATACTGTGGAGATCTACCTGGTTGCGTAGGTTGTACATTTCGCTGGTCGAAATAATTCGATTGGCGATCAGCCTGTGGTGTCATCGTACCACGCCCTCTACCTCTAGGAGCTTGCATAAATCCAACATTACCTCTCTGAGCTGGGACACCACTAGTTTGTGGGTGTAGTACTGGACACTCATTCTTATAATGACCCTCCTTTTTACAATAGGCACACTGATTCCATGCTAACTGTTGTCGGGGAAAACTATAATTAAATCTCTGGGCCGTCCCTTGCTGAAATTGTGGCTGCTGCTGAAACTGGGGTCGCTGCTGTGAGTCTGACTGATTCGAACGAGGCGGATATGCCTGTTGCAAAAGAACTTTGGGTTTTAAATCTTTCGTTTTCTTTTCTGACTTTTCCTTCTCTTCTTTCTCTCTATTCTCGTAATACTGAGCAGTTGCAAGTATCTGTGCTGTCGTCGACACTGCCCATGCACTTTCAGAATCCTTTAACTTGTTACTAAGCTCAGGTAGTAAATTAAACACAAACTTATCAACAAACAACCTCTGACCTCCCTCGGTACTCATATCTTGCCCACTGTGATCTACGAAGGTCTCTTCAAATCTAGTGAAGAAGTCAGAGACGCTTTCGTCCTTCTTTTGCTTGCATGCTGATAGTTTATCCCAATTTACTCGTAACGCTGGCATCAGCGTTTTCATCAGGTTAATTATTCTGCCAGGTAAGTCAGCAATCAGAGGTTCGGGTTTAGCTCCGCCAACCTGCTGTGCGTCCGCCGCTACGATAGCTGGCCAATCACCTCCTAAGGAGACTGGGTGGTTCTCTTGCCGAATCTTGGCCCATATAGGCTGTGGCACTACATTACCAAACAGCATTTCAATGTCTGCCAAATTCATGATACACGCTTGGACTGTCTGCGTTAATTCTTTGTAATAACCAGCAGGATTCTTACGAGGATCTGGCAATGCTTGTTTTACCGCTAGTACTTCAGCCCGTTTCCAAGGAATGTGTATCCACACTCTCTGGAATTGTGCTGGAGCAGCTACAATATTATTAGCCCCATCAGCAGCAACTGCTTCGCGCCATATGGGCGGAACTTCCCTCATCGTATACTGACCTCGTCTTTTTCTAGTTACCGGTGTACCATCAGGGTCTCTTGCCGCCCTAAAAGGGGACTCATCCCTATAAGCTAGAATCAATTCTATCGCTCTCCCTACTTCTGAACCTATCACCATTCCTGCGGCGAATTTCTGCTGAATATTTATTAAATCAGAAGGGACGGAATCTAAGTCATCATCTTCCCATTCCTCACGCACAAGAGAACACATCACGTCAAAAACATAACGTTGAGTTGGTTCATTCCACTGCATAAATGTGTCTAATACTCTTCGTGCATCATACTTCACAGCTTTCGACATCCACCTAAGAGCTGTTGAATCTAACGTCTCTCGTTCCTCGGGACCAGGAAGCTGGCTACGTCTCTGTATAGAGTCAGAAACGGGGGTCCCAATTAAGGACCTGTAAAGAGGGGTTAATATATTAGTTACAGAGTCGGTTATTTTCGACGAACGGAAAGCGGAGTCAGAATGACAGGGCTTGGGGACAGGGCAGCTGAAGCAGATGAAGTAGTAAGGGTAGGAGTAGTGTAGGAGTAGTAGGTAAAGCAGTTTGCGAAACGATAGGCAAAGGCGGAATAGGCGACCCAGGAAGAGGGGATGCCGTAGGATCATTGACCACGGGAAAGATAGGAGCTGGATTCAAAGGGAGTGGAGCACCTATCCCAGGCTGACCAACAGCTGGCTGTACAACAGGTAGTAACTGTGGTACTGTAATACCCTGTGCATACGGTGGAGGTGAACTCAACAGGTAAGACAACAGGGGATCCTTTTCAGGGTCCTCTATCGGCTTAGCAGGACAAGATGGCAAGACAGGGTAGCATTTATCGATCGCCAAATTATGTTTTCTACTCGCCATCTCCCTTGCTTTCTCGGTCTCGTTGACATGCAGCTGCCTAGCAGACTCCATTAAAATCAACCCTTTCTCTTTCTGTTCTTTCTTTGTTTTCCTAATTTCTCTCTGTTTGGCTTCTTTGCGCCATACGCGAAAAGAATCAAACATCGCCGGCCGGGCTTTTCTCTTAAACAACTTCATTTCTAAATTATCTAGAATTTCCGTTTCGAAACTACCATGCGGTGGCCAACTAAGGACACCATCTTTCTTGGTATAACGGACCCATACTTCATTATACGTAATAGGACCCACACCATGTTTACAATAGAGCTCATATGTAGGAGTCCCAATCGGAGGAACCAAACACGAGTCCTCCAACCGTGAATCCCCGTTGCAACGTAACCAGGACAAAAAACAATTGTTACCCTTAGTCATGACTACAAAGACAAATTCCAACCAAAATGCGCAGAGAACTTAGGCCTACCAAAATGAACCAATACCGAATACCAAGATTATCTTAACAAGAGCAACCAATGATAATCTACAAATCCAAAACAAACGTATCCAAATAACCAGACTGAGCACAACCCAATTAATACTTAACTGAAATGTGGAAGACGTCACCAAGGAGAACCCGTCTGCGTCTCGCCGTACTAAGGTCTGCACCTCGGGTCCAAGACAGGGCGACAGTCAAGGCAGCGGTCCTCTGTAGCCGTCTGGGAACGGGAACCCTCGTGGAAGAGATCGTCGGGCCACTTTTACGACATGCAGGGATCGATGAAGCGGGGTACCTCCCTCCGGAATCTTCACACGAAACTTCTCGAACTTTTCAGGCTTTGGACCGGTACCGGATGACGTCGCCCCACGTTGGGCGCCAATTTGAGGTTCTGGACTTTTAAGAGTCCAGAGGTGTCAGGGAAACAACACCCGAAGACCCCTGAGTTCCCCCTGTCCCGGTGCACAAACAAACAGAGACACGGGGTTCTCGATGGCGGCGTCAAAGACCAAGGTTTATTTACTGCAGGGATACAGAAATCATAGGAACCACACAGAGGCAGAATCTAGGAGACTGTTCAAATTGCATTAAGTGGGTCGCTTCTTAAATACAAGAAAAATGTCTCGGGGCAACATTACACAAATATTTCTCATGCCCAACCCGGTATCCCAAACAGACAATAAATAAATATCAAACAATGATTAGTTGTAGGTTTTCGGTATTCGATCAGGTCCTCTCGACAGTTTTTCATTCTTCGCCCGATCCTCCCCACCATAAAAATCGTAACCTCCCCATTGTAAAAGCCCAGAAGGAAAGGAGCAGTGCCAGGTGCAAAGGATTGAAATGTAGGATAAGAGGTGTTTATGGATCATAAACGGGCAGGGCAATCGTCTTCGGCCTTTCAGTCAGGACAACGGACACGAGAACCAGTATAGCAGGACTGGCCTCAGGCAAGGGAGGCAGCTTGATTCTGCCGAGTCATGCAGCGTCAGCCTTTCTCGGGCTCGAGCTTACGTGTCCTTAACAAGGTGATCTTGCCGGGGTCATCGTCCGTTCATTGACTATGTGAGGGCAAGAAACAAGATGGATGCCGTAACTAAAATGGATGCCGTGACTTTTAGAGAAAATGCCCTAGTTTCCAGTGAATTCGTGCTAGTTGCGCAGCGAAAACACTGTCACGTATACAATGGATCATTTGCGGTTCATTGGTACCAAAATCGTGTCAGTACTATGATACCGAATTCACGGGTTCGGATCGCTACAGAACCTCAGAAGCCCAGAGCCAGTCCAGGCCGGGGCAGCTACGAGGAGCAGGCAGAGACCAGCACCTCCTGCTCCGAGACAGGCTGGAGCATAACCCGCCTTTGTGTCTGCCTGGCTCTGCTGTTCTGCTGGAGCCTGCTGACGGAGGGGGATAGGGAGCAGAAAAGGTGGGACGGAGGAGCTGGGCAATATACCGTAAAGAAAGTGAAACCAGCGCCTAACCCAACAATTGGGAACAGCTTTAGGGCAGCCTGCTAATCAAATACTATAGTGAAACATGAAAGCACAGTGACTAGATTTACAGGCCTCTTTTCACTTGTGCTCGAAATGAAAAGGCAGGGGAGCAGATGTGTATTAATAGAGCCTTCCCGTTCCATGGTGCAGGAGCAGAGGAAACAAACAACGGAGCAGGAGGCACAACAGGGGAGGCAGCAGTGACACAACTGTGGCATTAGGAGGCGGTGGGAGGAAGAATGCTATATTTAAATATAAGCAGCTAGGGCACTGAAGCAGAACACAGAAAAACAGTAACAGAGCAGGAAACCAAGAAAAAAAAGAGTCCCCCAGAGAACAGATAAAGAACCATTGTGGAATGAGATTGTACTAAGACCCTTTTATGTGGGAGGAACAGCAGAGAGAAAAAAGGCACAAAGAGGCAGCACTGACCACTAGCAAGCAAGGATTTTTAAAGTACACTGACATTGGCAAATAAAAACCAATGTCAAGAAAGGGGATGTACCAGAAGTCCAAAGACCGATTACAGCAGGTCTTGAACAGACAGTGCATGTACTGTCCAGCTTGACCTAAAAATAGAACTCGGGACCTGATTTTTTTACATTAAATTTAAAGGATCAACTTCGAACCTTAAAAACGTCCTTGTACATAGAATGAAATGTGTCAGATTTGTTGCTTGACTCAAAAATACCTTTTGAAATCTTAATAAATGGTTGTGATGTGTGAGGTCAAAAGGCATGTGATGTCATTTGCTGAACGAAGTGGCAGGTAAAAGGCTGTGTGATATGGCTTCCATTATTCTTGTGATGTTGTTGCTATGACGCCGTTGTTCTGGAACTGCTATGCCTGGTGAACATTTAAGCTTTGCCTGTAAGTTCTGTGAGATGATGAGATGAGTAAACAGTTACTACTGACATATATGTCAGAAACCTTTCTTGTTAATGCTATTTATTAAAATATAATTAAAAAAAATATGTGTCAATTCAGCTCTGAAAGGCAAGATATTTGTTTTCACACTGAAGATGGCATTGAAAACACAGTGCATTGGCAGGCAGACAGCTCTTTGTAATGCTGTTGTCTATTAGTATCTAAGTAATTTTCTTTATTTAGCAGCCACTTATCGATTCATAGCCATATCTGATAGTGATTAAAGTACTTCTGCCAAGGCCAGGCTATTCAGTGTCTCGGTTTATGCCGGCCCAGAAAGCCAACTGTGGGTACACTGTATGTAAGTAAATATTAGGACCTAGTTACATTTTAATTACACTGGCATAATTTGCATAAATTATGTGAATTTCACTTTGCTCTTATTCAAAATTGCCGAAATAAGCACCAGTATGCAACTTCACATAAATAACAGTGTAGGATTGCCAGAACAAAGAGAATGGCCGGATATGAGTGGCTGTTGTTCTTGCTACTTGTGCTTTTGGTGCTGTTTGTTAGCGCAAAATTCATCCTCATCTCCACTTTTGCATTTCACACTAAAATATAGGAAAAAGTAAATGCATTTTGTGTAATTGTCAGTAAGTTTGCGTAATTGTAAGAAATGTTCACAAAATATTGCATAATTACATGAAAATAAATTACACAATCTTTGCTGACCCCTAGAAAATATTAAGCAACCCTGCAGTGCTGTAGTTGAATAATGTTTGCTGCACAATAGTGAGTTTCACAGAGACAAAGATGGTAATGGATCTATAGTAGAATTACATCTGTTGCATTTTCAGCCATCACAGTGATTGGTTTTGAGAACATTTCTAACTCTGAAACATGTGTACTAAGTGTGCATGCGGCTTCATGAGAGTATGCGAGTATTTTGAATTATTGCATGACATACGGTAAGTGTAGGAAAATACCTCTTTTTGTGTGGTAATTCTTATTTTTTGTGTACTGATGCTGCTGGTTTTTTGACTCTGTGTACCAGTACTCTGCTAACCAGGCCCAGAGCATTTGCTGTAACCCCAAAAACGTGCAGAAACTGGTAATATTCCCAATTGACATATTTAACATATCTATAAGACCCTACGTTATGGCACAAAGTGTACTCACAGCCTGTAACATCCAAGTCACTAGTGGACTGCAGCAACAATTGTGCCACCCACTACAGTCACAGCGCAAGGATGAATTCAGGCTTACCATTCTGGCCTGGATGTGGCAGTTTTTAAGTACTAATTCCAACATTTTACCAGAGCTGGCTCGCATAGGGTGTGCTGTGGGGTGGTGCGGCAGGGCGGGGGAGGGGCAGGGTGGGGGGTATTAAACTCGGACATACGACGGAACGGAGGAACGGAATAATGACTTTCGTCCGTTCGAGTTTACTGCCCCCCACCCTGCCCCTTGCCCGCCTCACCGCCCCGCAGCACGGCCTATGCGAGCCGCCACTGTATTTGACAAACCTAAAAATTCCTTATAAATGTTAGTCAGTCACCCCTAAGTAGGCCTTAAGGAACATAATGCAGGGTACATGGCATTTAAAAGTAGGCCATGTACAGTGAACGACCAAAAAGCTATTTTCACTGTAGCAAGGCTCACTGTTCAATAGGAAAACATTGCATTACATTTAATAATACTAGTTTCTGTTAGGAAACTGCTAGAAAAATAATGCATGACTCTTTTTAATAGCTATTCAAAATCCAATTTAATGGTAAAATCTAATTTTTAATAACTTCAAAGAAGCCTCCTCTGTCACAAGTCAATGTAGTTAACACCTGGGCCAGCTCCTTCATTTGTCCGCCTAGTCGGATAGGTACCATTTCCCATATGAGCAGTGTTTCCCCCAGAAATGGTTTAGAGTGACCATGACCACACCTCTGGGTGGAAATGCTGGCTCTTTACAGAGGGTGAAGGATTCCTCGATGTTGGAGTCAGGTAGAAAGTTGCAGTGTGTAATTGTTTACCACAAAGCAAACAGTAACTAAAGCAAACAGTAACTGCAGCAAATGTGTGTGGGGTTACCCCAGGAAACCTTTTCCCTATTGGTCAAGGAGGGGAGAGCACTAGGCATAAATGTGACACTCCTGCGTACCTTCTTCAAAACACTACCGGACCCCTGTAAGACAGAAGTAGTACTTCACCTGCTGTTGGGAACTATACGGAACCCTGAAGGGAGGGTCATTCTCCCAATTGTACCCAGGACAAAGGAATGGGCTCCAAGGGTCAGTTTGCTGACCTCCTGAGCTTTTCTGTTGCAAGAACTCAGTCGCGGAGAGGCTATCTGGCCATTTGGAGCTCTGTTTGGCTATAACTTGCTGCCTTGCCGCGCTGAAAGAATCCAAGCTCCAAATAAATGACTAAGGGACCGATTTAGGGTTCGGTCTAGACTTTAGGGGTGGGCGGAGTTCACAGAGTTGCACTACGTGGAATTTCTCGGAGTTGCATCAAAACTCCATAGAGTTCCACTCCGCTTTGCCACATTCTGCAACCAATTAGAAAATAGCTGTAACATGGAGGTCAGTGGAACTGGAATTCAAATTGCATTAAAATCAGATTGTCATACCCAACTGCAGCCTGACATTAAACTACAACAAGCCCTCCCTGTAAAAGCGAGCCTTCCCCAGGGGGCGGTTGTCCCTCCTCACCAGCTCATGTTGATCCGGATCGATTCTACCTGAGTTCTACAGCCTACACAACAATTTCTGCACTTCTGCCACCCACACCGGAAGTGTCCTAACACACAGATGGCTTCCACGTCAGTAGAGGAGGAGCCCTGAGCCGTCTCCATGGAAACCGGGCCACACAGTGCGAAGAAGGAGGCGGTGCGTAGTTGCAATAAATCCCTGAGGCTGTACAATTACCGCAGTTCTTGTAATCCCCGATGTGGTTGTCAGCTGCTGTTACAAAGCAACATGACCTGGGCACTCATTGGACGCAAGAACAACCTCCCTGACAGAAGCGTGTGCACCATGTAGCGAGTGAGGCCCTTTACTGCCTTTTGTCCTCCACTGGCGGCCACAGTACGAGGGCTGCTGTTTGTCTGTGTTGCCCAAGACAAGATGCCAGGGTGCATATTATTTAAATGGAGAAGAATCATACAAGAACCACCTAATCTACTAAAGTGGTTTAGAGTGTTTATTACACTGTTAATGAATTCATTAAATTTAAACATGATCATTCGATTTTTTAACATATCATGACCAAGCAAAACAACACATTTAAATTGATATATACAACATAAACAACAAATAAGGAGAATCACAATGAATTACAAAAAATAACACAATATTACAGACAAGTGGAGGTAACCAGTCCTTTGATTGTAAAATGAGGTGTGGCGGCACAGACAATTTATAATTTCAAAGACTACACCTGCCAACAACAGCTAGTACTGTGTAATAAAGGCAACAGGCAGATTGCCCTGTTTGCGTACTATATGATTCCGTAGTTGCAGATTCAAGTTATGATTAGCTGAATGGGGCAACGCGTTTCAGAACACCGAATTTCTTTAAGAGTTCTTCCTCAGGACCAGGACTAGGCCAAACACTGTGGTACACATACAAAAAATACATAAGGAGTGATTAGAAAAGTGTCCCTAGTGTTATAAATCGCCCTACTTAAAGATATAAGGATAACAAGTGTGTCCTTACCCTTCAGGCTTGTGAAAGAATGAACCTGTGAGGGAACATGTATCCTCTTTAAATGTCAGTTTCTGAAAATATTAAAGAACAGAAATGTGGGCTTAGTGGAACTGAGCGAAGTACGACCGTTTTTTAAGTAGACTCCATTGAAACAGCACATAGTAATGAATATCCATACAGCGCTGGACTTGTTTAAATCAAAACATTGATATTATTACCAAAAAGTTAAAAGAAAGCTGCTACAACTTGCCCTTACATCATGGGCTCTCTGGGGGATTGCAGTTGTCTTTTTTTAAAGGTTTCACAATAAGGTGACCCTGTGAGAAATAATTGTGTGAGGTCAAGGAAACTGGTTGTTCAAATCTGATGCTTTTATGTGAAAGTGCTGTGAACAAATAAACCGGCACTGAACTCACTTCTTGAAGGCATCACCAGCAGAATCCTTGCGTGTCAGTAATAGTTCAATTAGTCAGTACCTAAGGGAATGGAAGCAGGATGTAAGCTCGTGTTCAAATGCTGAGTGCGCTCTCTTAAAACGTGGTCAAGTAAAATCTCATAACTTGCCTGATTGCTGGAGCTTGCAGGAGTCAAAGAGAATTCCAGCGTGCGCTGAATAATGCGGAAGTTTGAGGGAATCAACCTCAGACCTAACTTGTAGATTTAGATTATGAGAGAGGCGCATTGCATGATGGTACTGGTAGTTTAACAACAGGGCAGAGTAATCATGTTTGATATTGTGAGGTTATATCGTGGGTATTTTTATAGTCTGTTTATCTTGGACATCTCGTTCATGCCGGAAGAGGCAGTATTGAATTTCATAATTAAGTAGGCCTCTCTTTGAAGAAGAATTCTTTCACAGTCGCCACCTCGATGGTTCGGTTTTAAGACACTGAGGACTGTCCAATGAAAATCTTTCTCTGAATGACCTAGATCTTGAAAGTGCGTGACAAGAGATTCATTGAGAATTCTGTTCTTGATTCTGGAGCGATGTTGAGTTATACGCTGCCTGATTTCTTGCGTCATTTTGCCAATGTACACCAGCTGGCACGGGCAGAGGATTGCATATACCACGTTTTTGGTCTTGCAGTTGGAAAATTCATTATGTCTCCATCTTTGGGGCCCATTAATGAACTCAGAACCCTCTAGAGTCGAGAAGCAAGCCTGGCAGTTGCCGCATTTGTGATGTCCAGTAACTGGTTGAAGGTTGAAAAAAGGGCGTATTGATTCAGTCTTCTTCTGGGGTTCTTCTGAGGCTCGAATAATACGTTGGCCAATGCTGGCATTCTTTTTCAAAGCAAAAAGAGGTATCTGAAGATCTTTCTCAACATCTCTAATTAAGTGCCAATTTAGGTGAACAATTTTTTTAATAGAGTTGGTAAGGGGTCCGAATGTAGAGACACATACTAGGCGGGTCATAGGTTTCTTGATTTTTTTTTCCAGCAGGACTTCTTGTGGTGTAAACCACGCACGTTTGCGTGAATGTTTCAACAACTTAGCAGGGTACCCTTTGGCTCTCGGTTTTTCAGTGAGTATTTGAAAGTGGATCTCATAATCTTCTTTGCGTGTGCAATTGCGTAGAACACGCAGATACTGGCCATACAGCAGATTTTGTTTCAAACTTTTAGGATGATAGCTGTTAAAGTGCAGTGCAGTGTTCTTGTTTGTGGGCTTAGTGTATAGTGTGGTTATCAGTCCTGCTTCTGTCGGTCCTACCTCCACGTCCAAGAATGTAAGGCTAGTAGTACTATAAGCCATACTGAACTGAATGTCCGGATTCCTGACATTGAGCCATAGAGGAAACTTGAGGAGATCATCCTCAGTGCCTGTCCAAATGCACCACACATCATCTATATATCGGAGCCATTGTGTCACATGATTTATGTATGTATTGTTGTTGTAGATGTAACGTTCCTCATACTTTGCCATAAAGAGCACCGCCATCTCCGGTGCAAAGGGACATCCCATGGCGATCCCTTTCACCTGGAGGAAGATGTCATTCTCGAACTTGAAATAGTTCTTTTTCAGTGCCAGTGATGCCAGGTTTAAAATAAATTGAGTGGGGACCCGGTGCAGCCGTACTCTGCCCTCAAGGTAAAATTCAAGGACTTCAAGGGCCTCTTCTTGAGGTATGTGCGCGTATAAAGACACGACATCTAATGTAACCATTCTGTGATGGGCAGGGTTGAATTCAAAACCTTCGATCCGGTTTATAAAATCCATCATGTTCCTCAAATATGATGTGACGTCTTTGAGAAATTCTTTGAGGAATAGGTCGACATATTTGGCAATCGGCTCCAGTACAGAGTCACACCCCGAAACTATTGGGCGGCCAGGGGGAGCAGTGGCATTCTTATGTATCTTTGGCAAAAAATATATTACAGGTGCCCTTGGATGTTTTTTGGAAAGATATTCATGTTCCTTAGGACCCAGAATGCCTATCTGTAAGCCTTCATCCACGATATTTTTTCAAGTCATTCTGAATTTGTTTGACTGGATCAGACGGAATTTTTCGATACCATGTTTGGTTGAAGATATGTTTCCGCCCTTCTGCAAGGTAAGCCTCTCTGGACCAAACCAACGTTGCTCCGCCTTTATCGGCGGGTTTGATTATTATAGCTTTGTCTTCTTTGTCTGTGTGGCAGCACGAGGCAAGGGAATGACCGTGTGTGCCCCCAAGCCAGGCAGGCACATGGAGAGAGAAGGGCTGTGTGTGTGTGTGCATGCAGTGCACAGTGTGAGGCAAGGAGGATTCGATGTGCCAAGAGAGAGAGGGGCAGCAGCTCCAGGTAAGGGTTTTCCTCATGGACAGCAGGCAGCGCAAGGTGAGGTGGTGTACCCACAGGAACTGCAGGCACCACAGCATACGGTGAGATGTGAGTGTATTCAGCATGGTAATTACTCGTTCCATACTTTCACCCTCATAGTGTGGTTTGCTTCTGAATCACAGATGTTTGTTATTCCACGAAAGCTACTTCCTCCATTCGTGCTCTACGATGATTGAACGGCCATCTTTTATCTGACTAGAGTGGCGCTGCCTCTTAGGATGTTAAGCCTTGCCGTCAATAGCGATAAGCAGTACCCCTACTGGGAAGGTGCAGGATTTGGAGAGGGGTAGAACAGAAGGCATGGTACGAGTGGGTGGTGGGGCAAACTCCTCTACGTACTGATTCAGATTTTTTGCTGAACTCCGTGCTCCCAGCAGCACGCAGAGTGGCAAAGGCAAGGCTCTGCAAACTCCGCTGGCGAAGCAGAGTTCACTGCTCACCACTAGCCTAGATAGCACTCCGTCTCAATGAAGATGGAATACCCACTCCACCAAACTGAAGTTTTGGCCACCTGATGTACAGTCAAAAGTACCTCAAATATGTCAGCAATGGAGCCTACTCTGGCTCCGCCACTGACATGCTACTTTGATGGCCTGACAGGGTATAGTAAGAACACGAGGGCACCACATTGCGATCCTCATCAAGCTGCACAGCCAATCTCAAATGAGTCCAATGAATTAAATTCATAATAAACTCTTCAATTATTCCACAATTTTATCCATTATTATTAATCCTTTTTCTCCCTTTATTTTCTTCAATCCTTTAGACTCACTTTCATATTTGTTCATTGCTGTTCATGAAGACACAGGAGAATGACTGTTTCCACATGTCACGCTTTATTTAAAATCACCCAATGCATTTCGGGAAAATCCCTTCTTCAGGGGTATCTAAGATACAAAAAATGTATTGTCATCAGTTCCATAATAATACTTGTGATACAATAAACATGCTAAACACAACCATGTTTCAAAATTATTCAACCTTTGCAACAATGTTAATTTCAATGCCTGTTGCTTATTTATTTCTACAATCCTAACTTTAAGCACTACCCATATTAAATGTCTGAACTAGCCGACCACCTCGCATGTCTAAAATCCAGGCATCCATCAATACTAACTGGTTCCTGACCTTCTATTCACCCCTGGGGCCTGTGTGTAATCTCAGTTATATTAGTGCTCTGCAGCATGCTTACCGTGACATGTGCTGTTTAAACCTCCAAATCAAAAGCTTTTCCGACTTTCCTCTCATGTTGAACTTTGTTCAAATCCATCTCCCGGTAAAACCTGCGCACTACTCCCACACACTTTGTCAACAAAAGCTGCAACAAACTGATGCAAACTAACGCTCGCCTTTATCACCCCAACTACTATCAGCTGAACTATCACGTGCCGTGAAGCACGCACTAAACTAAGCACAAGATTACAGAAATTACGCAACGCCTCACTCTGATACTGCTGGTCTGTTAAACTCCATTACCCAGAATACCCCTGTAAAAGCGTCACAAGAAACTTAAACTGGCGCTCCCCACCCAAGTGGCTACGTAATACTAGTACTCTAAACGAGGGAGTATACAAGACATGAAAATGTTAATTAAAATAGCAAAGTTTAAATCATTTATAAATTATTTCACGAATGCATTGTGTTTAGCCTAAAGATTACTGCTAAGTAATCAAATTACATTGTGAGTTCAATTTCATAATGAAAACGATCATGCATGGCAGGGAAACATAACTCCTGCGTTATCGATGTTGAAAGCAAGCATTGTCTGGGGTTGTCAGCACTGCATATATGAAATTACAATTTAATATAATGTTATGCATTTGTCTCCTTTGTCTTCAGTTAATGCATTTACAGGCTCTGGGGGACTTGATTGAGAACTAGGTGGAATGAAGAGTCCTAAAGAACCGGGGTTTAACCCAGCGGCGTCAGGGGCACACCTAAGATCTTCGAGTTCACCTGTCTTGGTATACAGAGACACGGAATACTTCTGGATGGCATCAGAGACCAAGTTTATTAGCTGCAGCTAGTAACAGTGATCCTAGAAATACATCACGGTGTACATTCTCAGGAGACTGCTCATTTTACTAAGGCGAGACGTCTCCTTTTATACCCAATATTCACATTATAAATGTACACCCACTGCACAAAATTCTAGCCAATAAGGTACATTTTCAAACAAAGTGTCATATAACAAAAACTCAATTTACAGTATCCCAACCCAAAAGTTAATTATTAGGAATGTCCCAAATTCAATCTCCACAAGCCGGACAAACCTATAATTGAAAGCATAACCCATGTAATGAAGAAACATAAAAAAAGAAACGGTAACAGATGCTGAACAAGATAAGGCATGTGCAAGGAAACTAAAAGTTAACATTGTCCTGAACATTGATTGGCAATCTCAGACAAAGATCGATCAGGGAAATTGGCTTTGCCGGGTCAGTTTCAGGTGCAGAGGTCAGTTTCTTACAGTTCATTTCAGAGTCAAAAAGAAACCTAGTTAATGTATACATGAACTAAGAAGGCCAGGCCACTTTATTCGCCAGGCTACCTTCACAGGCCTACCTGAGGGCAACACAAAATGGTGGCACAGAACAAAATGGAGTCAGACTCAAGAATTACAGAACCTCAGACCCTCCTTTTGCCATTACGTAGGCAATAACCTAAGACTCATGTTAATCTGAATCTAGGTCTATGTCGATATTCATTAGGTCATCAAGGTGTTGCTGTAGCATCATCTTATTATTCTCTACAGGTCTCCGAACACACATAGTAGCACAAAGACTACAAATGGCGGAACCACACTGGATGCAAAGACAACAAGTGAAAAGGATGGTTAAAACCATACCAAGGAATGTCAAAATTTTCCATCCCCATTTGGACAGCAGTCCCCAAAACCATCCCGTCAATGACCAGTCTCCTTCGTCTACATGGATAGACTCAAAGATTTTATACAACCTAGAGATGGCTTGGTACACTGTAGGGGCATTATCTGGTATGTAAACACAGCAACTGGATCCAATCAATTTACATGCTTCTCCTCGATCAGCAAGTATGATGTCTAATACCATACGGTTCTGCAAAGTCATAAGGCGGTCCGCTTGAAGCTCAGCTGTAACATTAATAAGAGCACCTGCTGTCTCATTAATAGTAGCTTCAACAACACGGACAAGCTGTCGAATATGCCTACTATTGATCAAAGGACCCCAAAAGGGCAAGAAACCCTTGAAGAAATCTCCTACTTCGTGTGCTGCCGTATCTTCCTTATTGAAGACACCTCTACCATATCTCGTTCTATGATAGTCTGAAGCAGTAGTGTATGTAGGGGGAAGTAGAAACGCCACATAACACGTTCCTGAAAAATCAGGTGGCAACCATGTGTAGGCTCTGTCATGACAAACAAAATATGTGCCTTTAGCTGGCACAAACGGTGGAGAAGTCCGAGATGAATAGACATAGGTTTGAGCACACACACTCTTACCTAGCTGAGCTTTCGGATTCCGACCATTACCTTGAAAACAAAAGTGGCCTCGGTGGGGTACAATCCAAATAGGGGGAGACCTTTTTCGTCTCTCCTTCTCTGTCAAACTGGTACTATATCCAGCCACGTTCCAACCAATGTAAGCCTGCACCTCATCCTTAGGGATAGCATTATATGCATCAATATCTCGGATCATAGCTACTATTCCCCTTATTAAGGCACTATTGCTCGAGTTATCTTTAAGGGAACGTAAGGGGCGTACCTCATTTGCATAGATAAACATGGTCTGAAAAGCCCACACAGACCCATTAAAAGAAAAAGGCAAAACCAAATATGGCATACCTTTATCTGTCGTATGAGGCATAAGACCACAAACCCAACAATTAGTGGTATTTACTACTAACTGATGCTGATGCAACAACTGTATAAACGAGTTGTTGACAAATTCTGATCTCCTTGTCTGTTCATGTTCAGGCAACGTATAAAACTGGTGCAAAGAAACAGTAGTGAAAGAAAGCATAGGTTGGGAGGTGGGTGCAGATGTCTGTTGTGTAGCATAGACAGTCCAACCCACACAAGCTAATGTGATACTTAAAAACATCAAAAAGCACAATATTATAAAACATTTGCTATGTATCAATGTACAAAATCTTGTCTTAAGATCTATTCTCTCAACATCTCTTTCAGTTACAACAGACTCCATCCTCTAACGTGCTGCTCGCGGCAATTTTCCTTCTTCACTCAAGTGTGCGTTCAGGCGTCCTAGACGTCCCTAGAACCGCAGACCTTTCGTCAATACGTGGGCCACCCCTTAAGTTCTTATACCGCAACCCTGCAGCTGAACCCGGATGGTGGTTCGAAAAAGAAAAAGAAAAATAGTCTCTTGTCTGAAAGAGTGTAATTCACAAACAATTTCAAATTTTATTTGTCCTTTTTAGACCTTAAGTTGTAGCGTTCTTTACCAGGCACAGTTTGATCTTGAAAGAGTGTCTCTGGGTGCGTAGTATCAAGTCTCAAACACGGCGGCACAGCTTCTTGCAAGACTTTATCATCCGCACGTTCTGACCGAGTCCATTCCAGATGTGCATCGCTAAAAGGTGCAAATCTCGGAACCCTTTCACTCTCGGAATCGGCAATACCTTCCCGGACCCACTTATCGTACGGTAAGGGCAAAGGTATCTTCTCACAATGGGTACCATGTACCCAGTTTTTCTTGCCGAACACCTTAATAGCAGTCCGAGTTGATAACAGATCTTGGTATGGACCGGTCCATCTTGGTTCCAAGTTCTTTGACCTCTGGAAATTCTTGGTTAGAACCCAGTCGCCAGGTTGAATCGTGTGGCCTGCGTCTACAGAAACTGAAGGCAAAGTGGCATGGACCTGTTGGTGAAGAACACGCAATTTAGCAGTCAAATCATGTAAGTAGTCAACCAACATAGGGTACTCGATATCACTGTACTTCTTAGGCCTCGGCACACCCCAGACATTCGCTGGGCGTCCAAAAACAATCTCGTATGGGCTAAGTCCCACGCAAGAATGTACTGTCATTCTCGTGGACAAAAGTGCCAATGGTAAGGCATCGAGTCATGTAAGACCAGAGCTCGCTTGCACCTTGGCCAACTTCAGCTTCAGAGTGCCATTATAGCACTCGACCAGGCCTGCTGACTGGGGGGTGATTCGCAGTGTGAAATTTCTGTTTAATACCCAGACCCGCACATACTTTCTTCATAATCTGACCCACGAATTCACTTCCATTATCACTCCATACCATCCTCGGCAAGCCATATCTGGGAAAGAATTCTTTAAGCAAAACCTTGGCTGTAGACAAGGCAGTATTATCCTTTAGGGGGTAGGCCTCTATCCATCTGGAAAAGGCACAAACAACCACAAGGACATAATTCAAGTTATTGCATCTTTCCATATGAATATAGTCTATCTGCAACACCTCGAACGGATACGTTGGAGGAGCAAAATGACCCGCTGGAGTTGGGGTTCCCTTTCCAGGATTATGCATCAAGCAAATCATGCAGTGTTTAACCAAATTCTCAGTACACTCAGGAATTCCACCATTCTGCCATACCGGAGCCAACAACTTACATATCCCTTTTGAACTAATGTGAGCCAACCCATGAGCCATAGTAACCACCGGAAGCACATATGCATTCGGTAACAACCATCGCTGGTGCTCTGACAACTCAACCCAACAGCCTGTTGAATCCAACATTCCCGTACTCTCTCTCCACATACTCAATTCTTTCTCAGTAGCTTCTGCCTGAATCATCTTCACACTTTCTGTTGTATCTTCACACATTCCTCCTTCCACAACCCATCTGGCAGGACCTGCAACATACATCCGACTCGTCACATCTTTCGCCGTTTCTCTCGCTACTTCATCTGCAAACGCATTCCCTCCTTCGACAAGAGATGACCTAAGTAGGTCACCTCTTGGCGGCAATACTGCAACTTCGAAGGTGACACTTTATGATGAAGGTCAGACAGGTGTCGCAACAAAGAAAGAGTAACTTCTTTACAAATCACTTCATCATCAGCAGCAACCAACAGATCATCAACATACTGGATAAGAGTAACACCAGAAGGCAATGCAAGAGTATCAAGCTGAGTTTTCAAAGCCTGACTGTAAATGGAGGGACTCTCACAATAACCTTGAGGAGCGCGCTTAAACCGGAAACTGCGGCCTCCTAAAGAGAAGACAAAAATGTCCCTACTTTCCTCAGCAATCGGAATACTAAAGAAAGCGTTCTTCAGATCAATAACAGAAAACCAAGCAGCTGAGGCAGGGATCATAGTCAATAAAGCAGTAGTGTCCGGGACAACAGGAAACTGTGGCACAACGATCTTATTGACCTCTTGAAGGTCGATCACAAACCGATACACAGGTGGCTGAGAAGAGTCAGTACGCTTAAGGACAGGCAGAACAGGACTGTTGCACACATTACCTCTCGTTTCTTCAACCACACCTTTCTCAACCAAATCATAGATAATCGCTAAAAGAGCTCTTTCGCCATCACTGGAAATTTTGTACTGGGGAATGCGAGGTAATTTAGCATTCAACTTAAGGGTAACAACATAGGGTGGAATCTGCAAGAGACCAACATCATTGGGACCTGTAGCCCAAAGTATATCAGGGAGAGAACGCAGTTCCAGTGGAAGGCGATCCTTAGACAGATACATCGGGAAATCACTTTCTTACCCACCGTAAGATGTACTCCCGAAGGAGAACAATGTAATGTTGCATGCAATCTTTTCAACAAGTCCAAACCCAACAGATTCTCGCCACAGCCCGTCATTAGAATAAGGGGGGCCTCCAATTCACAGGGACCAATAGAAAGGGGCAAAGGACAAGAAACCGTATTACGAACCGGGGCGCCAGAGAATCCTACTGAAACATTGGTCAAGCCAGACAAAGGTGCGCCAGGGAGTTTAGAGTGCATGATAGAACTCTTAGCTGCACCAGTATCCAAAAGAAAAGGTTCTGCCACACCTGATGTAATCACTTCAACATAAGGTCCACTCTGGTCTACTGGAACTGACACTACTCCCTCCCTTTGTCCATGGCTGTCCTAACTATCATTAAAACCAGCACTCTCACTTCCAACATAATATTCATCAGTGTAGTACTGAGCGGACTGGACGGTCGGAACATTCTGTCGGTCAAAATAATTCATAGAATTCTGAGGGGAAAAGGAACGGTCATTCTGGGGAAACGTACCACGTCCCCTACCCCTAGGTACTTGTTGGAAACCACCACGACCTCTCAGACCAGACATACCATTCGCACGCTGTAGCAAGATCGGGCAACTATTCTTGAAGTGACCTTCTTCTTTACAATAAGCACACTGATTAGGGCCTAGCGGGAGTCGCGAAGCAAAAGACTCAGGCTTCTGAAACAGTTTCTGAAACTGTGGGGGTTGCTGAAACTGGGAAGGTTGCTGAAACTGACGCTGATTAGGGCGAGGCGGATAAGCCTGCTGCAGAAGAACTTTCGTTTTTAATTCTCTAGTCTTCTTCTCTACTTTATCCTTCTCATCTTTATCTCTATTCTTATAGTATTGAGCAGTAGCCAATATCTGAGCCGAAGAAGAAACAGCCCATGAACTCTCAGAGTCCTTTAACTTATTAGAAAGTTCAGGAAGTAAATTAAAAACAAACTTATTTACAAACAACATCTGACCACCTTCTGTACTCATATCCTGCCCACTATGATCAATGAATGTTTCCTCAAACCTAGTGAAGAAATCAGACACACTCTCGTCTTTCGTTTGTTTGCATGCTGCTAACTTGTCCCAATTCACCCGCAGAGGAGGCATCATAGTTTTCATTAAATTAATAATCCTACCAGGTAGTTCTGCAACTAAGGGTTCAGGTTTGGCACCTCCTACCTGCCGACCATCTGCAGCAGTAATATTAACCCACGTATCTCCTAACTCTGGCGCGTGATCCTCGTGACGGATCTTCGCCCACAAAGGTTGAGGAACTACATTACCCATCAACATATCTATGTCAGCTAAATTCATAACACACGCATCAACTGTCTGAGACAACTCCTTATAATAACCAGCAGGATTTTTATGGGGGTCAGGCAAAGTCTGCTTAAGAGCCAGGACCTCAGCTCTCTTCCAAGGGACATGCACCCACACTCGCTGAAAATGAGCCGGTGCAGCCACAATACCATGAGCGGCATCAGCCATAACTGCCTCTCTCCATACAGGGGGAACCTCCCTCATAGGATACTGCTTCACTTTTCTCCTAATAGAAGGGTCAGGTTCGAACAATGACTGAGGTGGAAGTCTAGACCTAAAAGTGAGTAGTGTCTCTACCGCTTCCCCAACATCGGAACCCACTATCATCCCTTTAGCAAATTCAGACTGAACATTAAGCAATTCCAGTGGAATTGAACCCAACTCATTATCATCCCACTCCTGACGAAGGAAGGTACACATGACATCAAAAACATACCTTTGTTTTGGTGCCTCCCACTGTAGGAAGATATCCATAACCACTTGTGGACTGTACTTGGAGATATTCAAAACCCATCTACGAGCAAGGAGATCTAACAGTGCCCGCTCTTCGGGACCAGGGAGCTGACTACGTCTCTGCTTACGTTCAGAAACAGGGGTCATATTCAGTGAGCCAAAGAAAGGAGACAAAAGACTAGTGATAGTCTCAGTCGTTCGTTGCCGAGCAGAAGGAGAAGAAGTTGACATGAGGACAGGAGACAAAATGTTTTGAGGTGACAGAGACGTAGGGACAGAAATAAGAGAAGTCGAAGATAAAGGAGTGTAAGGCAAAGGAGTTTGAGGCAAGGCTGGTGGCAAGGCTGTCGGCCCTGGAGGGGGCTGCGCCGGGAGAGGAAGAACCACCTGTGAAGCAACGGGTGGCTGAACTACAACAGGGGGCTGAACGACAACAAGGGGTGCAACAACTGGAAGTAACGGAGGTGCAGTAGCACCCTGCACATAAGGGGGTGGTAATCTCAGTAAATGTGACATCAAAGGATCCTTTTCAGGGTCTACAGTCACATTTGAAAGGGGAGGTGGCAAAGCCGGGTAACATTTGTCAATGGCCATGCAATGTTGTCTATCTGACACTTCAATCGCACGATATTCTTCATCTTCCTTAAACTGCCTAGCAGCTTGCATTACCAATATATTCCTTTCCTTCCTATCTCTCTTAGCTTGCTTAATTTCTCGCTTTTTGGCTTCCTTACGCCAAAGGCGGAAAGAGTCAAACATCGCCGGCCAGGCTTTCTTCTTAAATAGTGCAACTTCTAGGTTATCTAAAACATCTGATTCAAAACTACCATGTTGGGGCCATCGTAAAACACGGACCCATACTTCATTAAAGGTAATGGGACCTACACCATGCTTTGAATAGAACTCATAAGTTGGAGTTCCAACCGGAGGTATCGGACACGAGTCCTCCAATCTGGAATCCCTATTACAACTACAACAAAACCATTTCCTAAATTTTCTAAAACCAGATATCTTTTAGCTCACTAGTCTTGCTTCAAACTTCATGGGGTTATCAAAAATGATACACTCGCAAATATACGAACCCCCCGGCTTCGACTATTGCAATGGCCGAATCAAAACCAAGAAACAAAACAAAGTCGTTGGAGCGACCCACTTATACTTAACCAAAATGTCTGTCACGCCACCAGAAGACCGTCTAACGTCTCACCTTACAAATCATCACAAGAGTGTCCAAGACAGGGCGACAGTCAGGGCAGCAGTCCTTCGTAGCCGTCGGAAAGGGGAAGCCTCGCAGAAAAAAACCTTCGGTCCACGTCGACATGCAGGGGTCGATGAAGTGGCGGCCGTCCTCCAGAATTTCCTCATGGGGCTCCTCACAATCTTCGGGCTTGGACCAGTACCGCTGAAGTTGCCCCACGTTGGGCGCCAGTTGAAGAGCTGGGGTTTAATCCAGCGGCATCAGGGGCACGCCTAAGATCTTCGAGTTCACCTGTCTTGGTATACAGAGACACGGAATACTTCTGGATGGCATCAGAGACCAAGTTTATTAGCTGCAGCTAGTAATAGTGATCCTAGAAATACATCACGGCGAGACGTCTCCTTTTATACCCAATATTCACATTATAAATGTACACCCACTGCACAAAATTCTAGCCAATAAGGTACATTTTCAAACAAAGTGTCACATAACAAAAACTCAATTTACAGTATCCCAACCCCAAAGTTAATTATTAGGAATGTCCCAAATTCAATCTCCACAAGCCGGACAAACCTATAATTGAAAGCATAACCCATGTAATGAAGAAACATAAAAAAAGAAACGGTAACAGATGCTGAACAAGATAAGGCATGTGCAAGGAAACTAAAAGTTAACATTGTCCTGAACATTGATTGGCAATCTCAGACAAAGATCGATCAGGGAAATTGGCTTTGCCGGGTCAGTTTCAGGTGCAGAGGTCAGTTTCTTACAGTTCATTTCAGAGTCAAAAAGAAACCTAGTTAATGTATACATGAACTAAGAAGGCCAGGCCACTTTATTCGCCAGGCTACCTTCACAGGCCTATGTGAGGGCAACACAAAATGGTGGCACAGAACAAAATGGAGTCAGACTCGAGAATTACAGAACCTCAGTCCCTAAGCGGTTGGAAGTGTTCAAACAGTCCAGTGCCTAGAAAATAAACATTTCTGTGAGAACTGATTGAGAATTCCTGGGCCTATTGTTTAACGGCACCAATACAAAATTGAAATTTAAGAACTAATATAGATACAAATTGTAAAACAATTTAGCCACCCTCAATGATTAAAATATTGTTCAAGTGGATCACAAGGGAATAATTTCTAAAGGATCCTACAGGCCTTTTCAGACTTCCCACAATGGACCTAGGGTGGGTGTAGTGGTTCATCAAGGTCAACCTTACTACTTGTTCTCATTTACAGAAGTCAGTCAGTCAGCACTTTATTTCAGTCAAATTCCTTAAACGCGACATAATAAATACAGTATAAATCAATCATACAAATACCATTCGACAATAAAATCTCATAGAAATTAAAAATACCATATAAATACTATAAAGTGCCTGGGTAAAATATGATTTCCACAGACTACGTCATACCTCCTATGTACAGAATTGGCTATTCTTACTTCAGATCTTATGTATATATATCCTATAAGATCTAGCAATCAAAGTGTTACAATGTAAACACAAAAGCATGGCTAGATCAAAAATAATTTTAGACAGAATGGGCAAAATACATTTTAAATATTTTGCAACAGAAAATATTTTGAGGAATCACAAAGAACAACAAAAAAAAACCATTCAGATCTACAGTTTCTGAGTTTGGTTTTTAACATGACCGGATCAAAAAGTTCATAGATTATTTTTGACGGTAATTCTAAAACAAAGTACTGCATGTGCACAAAAACCTCTGATTTCTCCTGAAACACAGAAGAATCTGAACCTGAACATCTATACAACGTTGATGTTAATGCATTGAAGCCACCAGGTCCACAATTTGTTGTGATCAAGGCTGTGTAATGGACCTCATTGGGTTATAGAGTTGAAAAAGTTAACAACATGTTTCATTGCAACTTTTACAATTTGCTGATTGCCACTGCTACCTTAATTGGATACAAGAATATTTTTGCAACTCAATTGAACTTGGATGGGTGCATATGCAGTACCATGCTACGTAATCACCTTCATGATGAAATTTGAGGAAGAACACATTGTCACTCAAACATAGGATGGAAAAGAGAATTGTCAGACTTTGGTTTATTAATTTAAGTCGTGGGAACCCTCATCAACGTAGTAAACATACCTAGTTAGGTCTCAACATAAGTCTCAGTGATACTTTGCTCAAGTGCTTGTAGACATGGCACATGCGGCAGTCAATTCCCTGGAGAAATGTTTGCTAAGTTAAAGCATTACTTACAATTATTTTAAAGTAAGGCACACAACACAATAAAACTGCCCAACTAATTTAGAAAAAGACAGCAACATGTAATAAACGGAAGCACGCCCAAAGGTTTACAATAGGATAAAGGGAACCAGAGACATTGCTTTTTTTCAGTTTCAAGGCAAAAAGCATATATTAAAAAGAAAGGACCATTGACAACATCAGTTCTCAGTAGAACTTGGATCTAAGCAATATTTCAAGCTAACTACGTGGAAGTTGGATATACCAAATAAGTTACCCAGTCAAAATGTTATCTTCTGACTTAGGACCCAATTCATATGTTAGCAGATGCTAAACTCTGTCACATTAACTTCCCACCAATAAAATGGAACTGCCTCCCAATTTAAATTTTGTAGGTAATTCTTTGATGGCGTCAGAGACTACTTCATCGTGATCAAATTTCTCCGGCAGCCCTACAGTGTAGATGGGTGGACATGCAGCCATTTTTTAATGCCCGGCACCACCAGGAAAAACCTTTTGGTAACGGGCACTGAAAGACGCTCAATGCCCCCCTCATCCATGGTGAGGTGGCATTGTTTTTGATTTTCACAAAGAAAATACCACTTTGGGATTTTCTCTGTGAAAAAAAGGAAATGTTGTAAGTTAGAATGATGGCTCCTCTGGCAAACTCACAAAAGATTGGCAGGAACCTCCGTGACACAGTCTCTTGTCAAAACTTGAGATGTCTGCTGGCAGCAGATATTTCAAAATTTGGCAGGCGGCATCTTTGTCAGGGTGATGGAGTAATTAACGCCATTGCTGTGGTGAAGGACGGGCCATCTGCCAACATTTAAATGAGGGTCTTAATCTAATTTTTGGAAGTCTAAATCCTCTGGGGGTACAGTATCCAAGGCTGAAGCCATCAATGTCCCCTCAAAGTCAAATACAACATTGTTGTGCTCACCTGAAGCTGATTGTTTTGGCGCCAAAAGCTTTAGGTTTTACAAAGGTTTTTTATGAAGACGCAGATGTAACATTTTGCCTGAGATAGATTATTTGCTTTGTCCCAGTCCAAGGTCTTCACTCTTACTCACCTTTTTGGTTCTCAAAAGGCGCCCGTAGGGCAAAGCTGGAAGGTGTAGCTGGGTAGGCCCAGCAAAAAGCACCAGATGGGACAAAATTGCTTTTCTTGTCTACTTTGGGAGCACTCTGGCTGTCCAAGCCTCAGCATCTTACCCCGGTCCTCAGAAGGAGAAAAATAACTAAATCCCACTTTTCTACAATTTTTCAGAAAACTCTGTCTGTTCACTTCCTCAGACATTAGTCCCTCAGGGTAAGCTTCTAGCCCCTAAGTCTCTCTGCAGTCAAGCCCCCAGCAGAGTCCAATCCTCAGTAATCAGCTGGACTTTGTTGAAGTAAGGAGCCTTTCTAGTTTTTGTTTCCTGGGGCAGACAAACAGGAGGTCAGTCACATGGCCTTTGGAGAGTGGTTCTAGTCTCAAGACGACTGAAATGTCAAGAGTGCTAGTGTCCTTTTATTTTCAGCAGAGATTTCTTCTTTCAGTGTGGTCTTCCAAGCAGCCGCAGCCGCTGCAGGTAAGAGCGGAGAGGCAGTTGTGTCCGCTGGGGGGGGGGGGGGGGGGGGAAGATTTCGAGAGACGACCACAAGGGAAAATTAATTATTTATTTAATTTTCCTCTGAGGTCGTCTCTTGAATTACACCCCCCCCCCCCCCAAGCCGGCCCCATCGCTCTTACCTGCAGTGGCCACGGTTGCTTCCAAGTTCCAGGAATGTTCCGCTGCAGTGGTGAGGAGGTGCCAATCCTACCCTTTGACCAAAATCTAAAAGGACTAACATCTTCTTCATCAGAAGGTTCTCTGGCTATTCCTAAACCACTCCCCTGTTTTCTGTATCAGGGCCATGGACTGGTCTTCCCCTTGCAGGGTTCTAAAGAGTCTAGGAGTGCCTAGAGAATGTTGGGAGTAGATCCTGCACCCCTATATTCCTTCTCCAACTCAAAAGTGGTAGGATGTTCTGCCAACAGTTCATGCCCCTTTTGCCCTGATAGCTAATAGTTGCTAAGTGGCCATTTGCTGAAACAACCCTGCCATTCTCGGTCCAGAGGCCAAGTTAGGAATATATATTGAGCCTCTAATGGTGAGATAAAAGGCAAAACTGGTTCTAAGCCAGTTGTTTTCCAATAATTTTATCAAAAATCTGGTGTAGCCATAAAGGTATATTTTATAACTGAGTGGAAATTAATTTTGAATAAGGGTGCTAGATATTTTCTATATAAAGATAGAAATTAAGGATTTTTTTTTACCTACACCTGGTTATGGTGAATCTAGCAGAATCTACATAGTCACTGTACATAGTACAAATATATATTGTGTCACATTTTTATATGTAAAGCACCCATCCCTGTAAACGTATGAGATGCCCATTAGGGGTGCCTTATTAGCAAATAAAAATAGATTTTCCTTCACTGCCTCACAAAACAAAAATTATTTCCATGTGTCACTGCTAGCCTTTTAAATTGTAGATCAGCCAGAGCACAGTAGTGCTCCTAGCAGCAATATTATTTTGTAATATATGAAGGTGTTCTAAAAATCCACTGCAGCTCAAATTTACCTTTAACTTCTATGATATTGGTGTATTTTCTGAGCCATCTACCATGACCTTAGAGGAAAATTAAAAAGACCAACTGGGTAAAACCAATTTTGATATTAACAGAGGTTTGACAGAGAACGCATGCCGTAGCACTGAACAGTAATGTCATTGTGCACATAGTTCTCTTACCAGGAAAATTGGCCTAGAAAAGGAACAAAATCTGTGGTGTTCATGCATAAAAGACAAATTGAATGAATCTCTAAGATTCATTGATGATATTTCCCAATGTAGAACGCTGATGTGACTCACTTAACAAAGAAAATAACAGCGGTGAAACAAAAACATTAATAAATGAAGTTCTGCCTCTTTATACAAGCAAATATGGCACTCCTCAACATATTGGTGACCTTAAATGACAGACATTTACAAATGAATGCAAGGAAGGTGGGAGCACCCTGACTCACACCGCAGTACTCAATTTATGCAATGCATGATCACACTTACTTCAGTAGTAGTCTTTAATTTTTCACCCTTGTTGATGTAGCCTGTGCTGTGTAACTCTAGACACATATTTCTGGGTTCAGTCCTTCCTCAGTAGAGTGCAACAAATCGTTTTGGGTTGCTGGAAATGCTGACCAAAGTTTTCTCAAGCCTCTGTACCACTTGCTGAGTGCAGGTGCATCAACACAAGCTCATCAGTTCAGTAGTCAAACAAAAGAAAGGTGGGAGCATATTACATCACATTCCAGCACTCAATTTATGTAGTGCATGATCACACTTACTTCAGTAGTAGTCTTTAATTTTATTCCCTTTTTGGTGCAGCCCGTGCTGTGCAATTCTGGACACGAGTTTCTGGATTGCTTCCTTCATCAGTAAAGAGCAAAAAGTCATTTTTGGGCGTGCTGGAAATGCTGCCCAAAGTTTTCTCAGGTCTTTCTACCAGTCACTGGGTGCAGGTGCATCAACACAGGCTTGTCAGCTCAGTTGTTCAAGGGAGTCTTTTTAGACAGATGGAAGGTGGGAGCACACTGCCCCACATCCCAGCACTCAATGTGTGCAGTGCATGATAACACTTACTTCGATAGCCGTTAATTTTTCACTCTTGTTGGTGCAGCCTGTGCTGTTTAAGTCTAGACACATTGTTTCTGGATTCATTCCTTTATCACTAAAGAGCAACAAGTCGTTTTAATGGTGCTGGACATGCTGCTATAAATGTAATTAATAAACCTATAATTTACTACACTTTTGCTCATCATCTCTTAATGAGCTAGCCACAATATTAATACTTGAATAGGATTAAGAGAAGTGTAGCTGACTCTGAATAATAATTCACAAGTGAGAAAAATATTTGAGACAAAATCAAAAATATAGAGCACCCTAACAAAATATGAATAAAAAAATAGAAGACATTCAAACAAAGAGATGAACACATAGAGAAGGCCTATATATATGAACAACATAGAGAATTGTGCTTGTTTAAAATGCTCTACCAAGAATTTTAACAAATGTAATAAAGCATGTTGCAACAGGAGCCTAATTCTTTTTTTTTTTTATGTGTGAAAAGCTTTATTGAACCAGTGGATAGTACATCCAGATATCAGCTACATATAGACAAAATATACTTTAAAATACAATATTATATCAAGAACAATGGCTGATATCAAAAACCAAAGAGTAAAAGCAATTTGTGGAATTTTCTAAATGTAGGAGGGGGGAAGGGAAAGGGAGGGGAAAGTAAGAAAAGGGTAGCAGGGGGGAGAGGAGATATTAACCCTATAATATAAAGAAAGAAATAGGAAAATAAAGGGCATATGGCATATTAACAAAATACTGTAAATAAATCAATACATTTTGTCGAGCATAAAAGATCACATAAATATTAACCAGGTGAGAAGAAAGAAAGTAAAAAATAGAAATAATAATAATAATAATAATAGTAATGAAGGACAGAGATACAACCCATTAAGGGGGTTTAAAGTTTTCAGAATTGATATGCGCAGTGTTCTTTAAGGCCATCCGGTCCAAATAGGCAGTAAGAGGCAACCAGAAGAGATCTCTATTGATAGTTAGATTAGATTAGATTAGATTAGATAAAAATGTATAGAGCGCACGTGTGCCCATGGGCGTCTTGGCGCCCATGGGCACACGTTGGATTGCAAGAAGAGGCAAATGCCACATCAAGTCTATGAAAATGACATAGAGAATTCCACCAAAATTGTATGGAGAGCTTTGTGGAATTTTTCCAGTTAAGGGAAATATGTTGAAAAACGAGAGCAAGCATGAGGTCAAAAAGACCATGGCAATGTGGAGGAAGGTCTAAAGACTCGAAGAGACTACCTGCAAAGATGAGAGGTATAGAATAAGGAATGGAAATTGTAAATAGACGAACCATATATGACCAAACCTTCTTCCAGAATTCAGAAACTGTAGGACAGAGAAAAAAGAGATGAAAAAGGTCAGCATTGGAACAGCCACAAGTCCAGCAGTTCGAATCAGAAGATGCAGAGAAACGCGATAAAGAGGCTGGTGAAAGATAAAGTCGATGATAAAGAAAAAACAAAGATTGAGTAAGAGAAGCAGAGCAAGAAACTTTTAAGTACCTGGACCAAAGTTTATCCCAAAATGCGACAGACCAATTGCATCCCAAATCCAGTTCCCAAGAAAGTTCCAGCTTAGATTTAACTCGATCTGGATTGGGGGCTGAGAAAAATCTATAGATAAGGGAGGCTTTAGGAAGGGTAAGAAGAATGGTGAGAAGAGAAGTCTGAGTAAGAGATGAAGATAAAGAAGGAAGGGAGTAATAAGTATCAAGAATAACAGCCATAAGAATAGTACATTTCTGCAAAAATGATCGAGGGCAATGAAATAAGGACTGAAATTGGGGAAAGGAACAAGGAGAAATTCCATCGAAAAACTGATTAACCCATAGAATACCTTTTAATCTCCATGCGTTCCAAAAAACAGGTCTGTTGTTGAGAAGAATAAGCGAATTGTGCCAAACAGGAGTGTCCAAGAAAGATTCACGAGACATGGTGGCGGGCTGTATCAACGATTTCAAAAGGAAACAAGTATGTCTAAATAGGGGAGAAGTATAAGAGGTTTTGGTGGAAAAGCGTATGACTTCCTTAAAGGAAAAAGGCAACAGTAATATTCGTTCAATGGAAACCCAAAGGGGAGTGGAGGGAGAGGAATCTGGTGTAAGCCATCTGGAGGCTTGGCGTAGTGAGAAAGATTTATGATAAAGACGAAAGTCTGGGAAATTAACTCCACCATTAGATATTGGCTTTCAAAGAAATGCTAAAGCAATTCTGGATTTTTTTTTATTCCAAAGAAACCTAGAAAGACACGAGTCAATCCGTTTAAAATAAAAAGCAGGAATATGAACTGGAAGGATAGAGAGAATATATATTAAAATTGGAGCTATCATCATTTCAATCGAATCGAGCCGCCCCCACTAAGAAAAAAAGAGAGGATTCCAAGCGGAGAAGGATTTTTCAATTCGAGATAGGGCTGCAGACATATTGAGGTTAATTGAAGAGGTAATGGACTTTGAGAACCATATACCTAAGTATTTAATTTTCGAACTGTTCCAAGCAAACCCAGTAGAAGAGAAGGAGTGAGGAAGACAGAACTTCGTGAGGGGAAGAATTTCAGTCTTATCTGAGTTAATTTTATATCCAGAAACCTGTGAAAAAGAATTAATCTGAAGTAATAAAGGGGGAATAGATGTTTCAGGAGCAGAAATAAATAACAGAATATCATCTGCATATGCAGAAAGTTTCAACTGGCGATCCCCATAAGGAAAACCGGAGATGGAATTATTATTACGAATAGAAGTCAAAAAGGGTTCGAGAGCTGCTCTAACAAAAAGAAGAGGGGACAAAGGACAACCTTGACGAACACCCCGGTAAAGAGAAAAGTAAGGTGATATACAACCGTTAACCAGGACCGCAGCTTTAGGAGCAGTATGTAATAAGGAGATAAGAGATATGAATTTAGGGCCAAAACCATGCCAGCGTAATGATGCGAACAAGAAAGACCAGTCGACTCTATCAAAAGCTTTCTCTGCATCAACAGAGATAGCAGCCAGAGGGATAGAAAGAGAGGAGATTTTATTTAAAACATTAAGAAAAAGACGAGAATTATCCGATGTAAGTCTGCCCTTGACAAAGCCACATTGTTCTTTACCAATAAGGTGAGGCATAAGGGGGTCCAAGCGCAAAGCAAGCAGTTTAGCAAATAGTTTATAATCTACATTGACGAGAGAGATCGGACGATAATTTTTAAAGAATTGGGGGTCACGACCCTCTTTAGGAATGAGGCAGATAGTGGCCTCCTGAAAAGTGCCTGCAGTTGTTCCGGATGAATAAAAGGATTGGAAAAGGATTAAAAGTTTGGGAAGTAAGAGATCAGAAAAATGCATATAAAATTCAACAGGAAAACCATCTGGGCCTGGTGATTTCCCTTTAGTTAGAGTATTTAAGGCTTTGGAGAGTTCATTGAGGGAAAGATCAGTTTCAAGACCAAGAAAATTGAAATGAGAAGTAGAAGGAGTAGGAAGCTTCTCAAAATAAGACTGAATGAGAGAAGGAGTGGGGGGAGATTCTTGTGTATAAAGATTTTGATAGAAAAGTTGAAATTCATTAAGTATTTCCTGATTTTTATGCAAAAGAGAGTTATCGGCCAAGTAAATAGAGTCTATAAGAGAACGTTCCCTGCGAACTTTGAGATAATTCGCAAGGAGTTTCCCCGATTTATTACGTCCACCATAATAACGGGCACTACTGCGAAGTAGTATTGATGATGCATTATCAGTAGTAGTTTTATTAAACTCAAGTTTAACTCAAGTTTAGCTCGTATGAGTTCTGGTGAAATTGAATTATTAGAGGAAATATAAAATTCATGTTCCAAGACCTTAATATGGGCCAATAGAATTTTCTGTTTCTGAAGGAAAGCTTTCTTTTTTTTAGAGACAAAATCAATAATAAACCCTCTTGCTGTTGCTTTAAAAGAGTCCCAAAGAAGATGGGGAGAAGTATTGGAATCGGAATTAAGTGAAAAAAATTCATTAGCGAAGGAGCAAAAGGAGGCGGAAAAAAGAGGGTCATGAAGAAGAGAGCTATTAAAACGCCAACGTGAGGATTTTGGGTGTGGAGGGAGCAGGTCAAGAACCGTCACAATTGGGGCATGCTCCGAAATGACTATGGGTTCAATAGAAGAGGACAGTAGATTCTGCGACAAAGATTGAGAAAGAAAGATGTAGTCTAGACGAGAAAGAGATGCATGAGGAGGAGAAAAAAAAGGATAGTCAAGAGTGTCAGGATGGGAGAGCCTCCAGGAATCAATGAGGTGTGTTTGAGAAATAGTGTCAATAAATTGTTTGTGAGTCTTATGAGGAATAAAGCATACTGTTGACTTACGATCAAGAAACGGGTCTACAATCTGGTTGCAATCATCACTCAGAATAAACAAATCATCTTGAAATTGAATACATTTTTGTGTGATCAAAGGCCAAAAAGAAGAATCAGGTTGTGTAGGACCATAGACATTAAACACAGTTAAAGGTACAGAATTATTTAACAACATAGCTAATACCCACCTCCCATCAGCGTCGTTTTCATGTGAAATACATTTACAATTTAGTTTCTTATGACATAGAATAGCGACACCATTTTTTTTATTGTGAGATGGAGAGAATAAAACCGTACCCACCCAGCTTCTTTTTATTTTAAGTGATTCGGTTTCAGTAAGATGGGTTTCTTGTAAAAAGACTATATCAGGGTTATATGAAGCAAGGTGGGAAAGGATTCTCTGCCTTTTAATAGGATTAATAAAACCTTTTACGTTCCATGAAACAACTTAGAATATAAAGACAATAAAAAATTTAGAGGAAGCGAAAGCCACAATAAGGAAAAGATGAAAGAAGATGCCAATAAATAACAGAAAAAGAGAATAGTAAAAAGGAGAAGCCAAAGAAAGGAGTTACAGACGCATAAGAGAAAAAGAGGGTGAAAACTAAAAAAAAAAAGGAAAAAGATATAAGGATAGAAAAGGAAAAAATGGGATAGGGAGAAAAAGAAAAAATATCAGAAGAGACACTACATATCCAAACAGGATGACTGAAAATAACATACCTGTGGGGAACAAAGGAGGGAACAACGGGGTAATGGCAACACACGACAAGATGATCCACCCAAGACTAGGAGTCCTTACCACACCAGGACGAAAAGGAAATAGGAAAGTAACCATATGGGTTGTAGGGACATAAACAAATCTGCATGAATAAACAAAATAAAGAAATCGGATACCATTAGTATAGTCAATAAGGAGAAATACAACCAGCTAACAAATAAAGAGGGATACAATAAACCTAAGAAGCGTACATTGTCTACAAACACAAATACAAAAAGAGCTAAACAGTAAAGGGAACACCGTTACATCTAATTAAATAATATCAAGGAAAAGAGACATGTCCACTGCATAACAGATAGAAAGAAAATTATATGAAACTATTTAACAGGAAACCTGTAAGGAAAAAAGTGAAGTTAAACAATCAACCATTAGAAGGAGTAGTAGTGTCCATGCCAGTGATAGTATGGATATGAATAAAGTTTTTAAGTTCGGCAGGGTCTTGAAAGGTCCATGTTTGATTTTGGTATGTCACCTTAAAGACACATGGATGAAATAAACCATATCTAGCACCAAGAGTTCGAAGAGGAGCACGAAGATTCAGAAACTCTTTCCTTCTAGATGCGGTAACTTTGGAGACATCTTGAGAGAAGAACACCTTCTGACCCATCCAGGAAATTTGACGTTTAGACCTCGCTGCAGATAGGACTGAGAGAAGGTCCGTAAACTTCAAAAAGAGGATGATGACCCCACGTGGTTTAGCTGGAGCTGCTGACGAAGTTAGACGAGGACCAAGTCTGTGTGCTCTTTGGATGCTGAGAGACGTAGTTGATGGCATATCCAAAAGCTTTGGAAGAAAGGAAGAAAAAAATGATACAGGGTCATCACCTTCCAAGGACTCCGGCAAACCATATATACGTAGGTTATTCCTCCTATTTCTATTTTCTAAGTCCTCAGAGGCAATGCGTTGAGAATTAACCTGTATTTCTGAAACTTGCTGCTCCACCGAAGCCACTCTGCCATCCATAGTAGACCATCTCTCCTCGAAAAGCTGCATTTTGCTGTTGGTTTCCTCCACAAACGGGCGCAAGGCGCGTATTTCCTCCAAAAGCAACTCCATAGAAATGGGAGGTGGAGATTTGTCTGGAGATGGAGGGTCATGTTTCAAGCGTTTAGAAGAAGTAGTAGGGAGAGAGGATTTGCTTGAAGTAGGTTGCGTTGGAGAAGAACGATTAGAGACAACTCCAGCCATTTGATCAATGTTAGGAGAGGAGCCTAGTGATGGAGTGGGTAAGGATGAGGCAGACGAAGAAAGCTTCGATGGAACGAAAACAAACTTCGGTTTACGCAACTTTCCCATAAATATCTGATGTCAGAGTGCAGCTAGAACACCTGTACTGGAGGCAGTAATAACAGAAATCTTCCAAAAAACTGTCTAATAAGCTGACTTCAAAACACCTCCAAGAAAAATCGTTATCACGGTAAACTGGAAGAAAAATAAGGTTGACTATTGGAGGAACGCATTCAAAAGAATAAGTCCTTAGAACCAGACTGTCCTCACAATAGTAGATACAGTAAAAACAAACAAAGACCCTCCAGGAAATATTGTGTTCCAATATAAATACCAAAAAGATGTGAATAAGCGCTGGAGGAAGGTTTGCAAAGGAGTAGATTGAAAAAGCCAGTTGTTTCTTGTTGAATGCAAGGACAAATTACGTAGAGGTCAGGAGATGTGACGCCCACAGAGAAAAAATTCCACTGAAACAAAGGATATGAGCAAGCACAATGTTGTATGCTGGCAACAGCGTCTTCAGAAAAGATGATTTCATATACCGCCTCCCCCACCCCCACTCCCATTGTCCGTGCCTACTCGCCCCTCCCCCTCCCCTGTGTAATGGTCAGTCCTATTGCATTGCAAATGCTTGTTTTACATAGGAACGAGAGAGGAATTTCAATTACTATAATAATCGAAGACACAAATCGTGCTTCTTATAACACCGTTAAGAATTCCTTAGAAAATGAGGACATAGATAAACTATTGTTTGTTTTCTTTTTCCCAAGAAACTTTAATGTTTTAAATGGTTGATGGGGGTTCTTGCAGGGCCCAAATGCACCAGGGAACATTCAAAGTGTTGCCATGCAAATCGATATACACAAAGTGAACTTAGACAATACATTATTTTGAAGATCTGAAAAATTTTGGAAACTAAATAACATATCTAACAGAGAGTGAATAGTTTGAGAATAATTTGATCTGGGTGAAACTGAAAAATATTGCTATACAGTTTGTAGGGAAAGAATCATGCGATTCATGGGTCTTCAAGTTAGTGCTCGTGGTGACACCATCCAACATCTGGATGGTGCATTGCAACTAATACTTGATGGCTTTGAACTAGCTGATTATCCACTGAGTACGCCAAGGGAACAAGAAGGAATATTACTTTTGTGAGTGCGGTAATAAAAAAAGAGGTGCGAATAAAAAAACATTTGTTTATTGAAGTAATTTTTGTACTGAAAAATGTATTTTAGCATAACTTCATTTTTTACGTGCGACTATTACGCAGCAGGCAAATGGGTTGGTCAGATATGTTGCAACTACAACTTTGGTTGCAGTGCTACAGGCTTCATTGTAACGCTTTCCCCTTGTTTTCAATCCCATTTGCGAAGAATATAAGCCCTAATGTGTTCCTCATTGTAACTGTGTGTTTTTCCCACTCTAAACCCAAACATGCCAATTAGTGTTCACCAATCAGTTGCTACGTTTTCGGTTTAAAGCGCATCCAGAGGGATGTGTTCAGCAACGTTTTGCTGCCCAGAGGTCCAAAATGTCAGCTGTACAATCAAAGAAAGGAGGGAGCAGCACAAATGAATTATCCAACACTGTCCTTTGGGAGGTAGCTAGCTATAAAACCTGCATACCTAAACCTGCATGCATCTACGTAATCCCATGCTTGAATGTGCTGGTCTGAGAAACTATGCGGGTATGCATTCTCTTTTACAGAAGTAACATAGAACTAGGCCTAGCTGAAATTTCGGTTACTCTGGCGTAATCCTGCATAATGTTGGTAAATTCAGATTATGTTTATCATGTAACATTCTCAGTTTTATGCTACTATAAGTCATGTTGTGTAATTACTTTCTCTGTGCAGCAAAATCTAGCAGAAGCACTCAGGAACAACCCAACTAACTAGAATATGAGTGACTGCTGTTTGTGGCTATTATGTTGTCACACTTTTCGATGCTAAATGCATCCTCGTGTCCAAAATGGAAGCAAGAACATATTTCGCTCTAAAATATAGCAATAAATGCCGGCTACGCATTTTACTTATTAATTCCTCTTCAATCCTGAGGGTCCCTGAAGGTCAACTAGCCTACCAGGAACCTCCAGTATGCGCCAGGGAGCTGCGTTGCAGAGAGGTGTTCAGAGGCCATGCCCCTTTTTACACCTCTCTGCAACACAGCTCTGTGGCGCTTACTGGAGGTACCTGGCGGGCTAGTTGACCCCCAGGGACCCTCAGGATTCAAGGGGACTTAATCTCCCAACTTACAACGCCCAGGGGGCTCGTTTGCAGAGTGGTGAAGGGAGGGGGTGGGCCTGATGTGACAAGTGTGCAAACGCACCCTGTGGCACTTTTTAAGTTGGGGACTTAATCTCCCAACTTGAAACGGCCACAGGGCGTGTTTGCACACATATCACCTCAGGCCCCCCCTCCCTTCGCCACTGTGCAAACGCGCCCGTAGCGCGTTTTAAGAGGTAGTTTTAATCCCCCTGCTCCATTATGTACTAGGGCCTTACAGAGGAGGTCATGCTAATCACAGGGGTAGGGTACCCCAATGCATAGTGTTCCCTAGTGTATGTAAGTGTTTTCACTGTATTTTAAGTGTCTTTTAGCATAGCACTGGCTCTAGGCCTGGTTAGTCAGAGTCAGTTACAACCAGTACCCGTCTGAAAAAGTTGTGGGCACGGGATGATTTTGGAACAAGGTCTCTTTCTGCTCTTCTGTTGGTTCTTTCTGCACATGTCTTGCTTCTTCCTGCACTTTTCTTCGTCTTTGTGGACTTCTGTTGCTTGTTTCTGCATTTCTTTTGCTTCTTTATGTGCGTTTTTTCTTCTTTCTTCACATGTCCTACCCCATAGTTAGAAACTAGCACTTGAAAAACCTTTGAAATTCACTGAAAAAACCATAGGTTTCAGGCACGTTATAGTTAGAAATTAGCATTTAAAAAACCTTAGAAATTCACTGAAAAAAACATAGGTTTTAGGGAAAGATATAGTTAGTTGGGCGGTGGGTGCGCGAATCCCGCGAAATATTTTAAATGTCAAAAAACATATATATATGTATTTCATGTAAATATTAAAGGAAGACATAATCTAAGCTACTCATAAAATTTATATATTTTTACTTCTAATCCTATATTGCTTTTAAATGCAATTTCGTAGATTTGCGCTCGGTGCGTGCTTACTTATAAGTACCAAAAACTCTCAATGAACACAACTGCTCTTTTTAGAGCCACTCAAGAACAAAACACATAAGCTTGATGTTTATCTCCCAAAAACTTCGTTTTTTTTTGCTTGGAGTCGCGCACCCAATGCGTTAGGAACCGCGCACCCTACTCGAGAGAAATCATGCACCCAACGCGATAGGATGCGCGACTCCTAATTTTACCGTAAAAAAAAAAATAGCCCGCATCACTAATTTTTATTATCCCCGGGGACCCCATCCCCCAGGGTTTATAAAAAATGTTGGGGACCGTGGGGGGAGCCCCAACGCCCCCACGGTCCCAGCCGGCTCCCCGCGTCCTTCGGAAGCCGGCATTGCTTTTCCACATGGGGAGCTGCTGACATTCAGCTCCCCGTGTGGAAAAGCAATATGGTTTGGATTTTGAAAGAGAGAGCAGGTTTCCCTGCTCTCTCTTTCAAAATCCAAACAAAGTTTGTTATGGGAGGGCGCATAGACTCCCGCCCTCTCATAGCAAACAACAGTGTCCTGGGGGTGGGCACCCCAGGACACTATAGGAGCTGGCCCTGGGGGGTGGCGGTTCCCAGGGCCCTTGAGGGCTTCAGGAGGGGGGCCACGCCGCCCCCCTCCCTCAATCAATAAAGCCCCAGGGGGTGGTGGTCCCCGGGGCTTGGGGGGGCAGTCAGCCCCCCCACCCTATTTATTTTTTAGCCCCGGGGGTAGCGGTCCCTGGGGCTGGAGGGCCCCCTTGGCCCCCCATTAATTTATTATGCATTTTGCCTATGGGAAAATGCATGGGGAAAATGCGTGTTGGGACCCCCCTTTTTTCTCAGCCCCTGCTTGACGAATCACCCCGAAACTTTCAGGATAGGAGCGGACCGGAGCTGGCCAACGGTTTGGAAAATTTCGCGAAGATTCGTCAACCGGCGCCAGACTTATTGGGAATAGAATGTTGCGGATTTCCTATGGAAAATAGGTCCTAACTATAACTATAACTATATATGTGAAAGTAGTCATTCCTAAATGTTTTGATATATTACTTTAATATCAAGTAAAATAAATATATTCCACTAATATTTAATATTATATGTATATATGTGTGTGTGTACCTACATATATATGTATCATTCCCACTCCAAACAGCATAAAAGTAGGGGAAGAGTTGGACTTCAGAGGGGTTCAATTTACTATTCCCACTCCAGTCTCAGCAACAGAAGGGAAATTGATGAACTTTAGAGGGGTAAAATGTACTATTCCAATTCAAGTTCGTGCAGCAGTAGGGAAAGTATTGGGCTTCGGAAAGGTAATATTTACTATTTCAACTCCAGTCCATGCAACAGTAGGGACAGAGTTGGACTTCAGAAGGGTTACATTCTATTCCCTCTCCTGTCTCAGCAACAATAGGGAAAATATTTGATTTTGGTGGTGTACATTTGCTTTTCTCACTCCAGTCTGCACAACAGTAGGGAAAGTATAGGACTTTGGATGGGTAAGATTTACTATTTCCCCTCTAGTTTGTGCAACAGTAGGTAAAGCGTTGGACTTCAGAAGGGTTACATTTACTATTCCAATTCCAGTCTCTGCAGCAGTGGGGAATGCTTTGAGTTTTTGATTTAAACATTATTACCATAAACATTTTTATTTTTAATGTAAAAATGAAAAACAATTAAATCATTTACATACTTTTTAAACAATTAAATAATTAATGATCAATTAAATCATAGTTGTTATTCAATTATTAAGCCTAGTGTCCTGCACCAAGTCAAAACAAAACGATATCCTTATTTCACAATATACATGATAATCAATTAAATAATTATTTAAAAAATGATCATTAATTCTATATGAATGATGGCATATGTAACTTCTCAACCTATATCCTAAAATATAACTAAATATATAATTAAACTATATAGCGCAATTTACATAATTGATAATCAGTTAAATCATTTATTAGCTATTCATAACTAGTTGTTAGTTATGAATTACATAAAACATAACACAAATACATAATTAATACAGAATTTACATGATTGATAATCAGCTATAGAATTAATAATAAAATAATAATGCATGATAATTATTACTCAATTACCTTCCCATCCTATATTCCTACGAGCCTAGCAACCTGCATCTACAATTTAGCTATACTAAATAAGTAAAGCACAAATTACATCATTTATAACCAATTAATTGGGTAATTAACAATTTATTAACTGATAATTATTACTTACCTTCTCACTCTATACCCTACAAACCCAGCAGCCTGCAGCTAAAATATAACTGACATCTATAAGTATTGCACAATTTACATAATAAATAATCCATGAAATAATTATTAATAAAATATTAGTTCATTTCTTATTATCTATTACTTAATTACCTTCCCATTCTATAGACCTACAAACTTACCAACCTGCACCTAAAATATAACTAAAATAAATCAGTATTATATAATTTACATAATTAATATCAATCACCAGATTAATTCAAAAGCATTCATTAATTAATAATTCGTTTTTGCCTAAATAACTTCACCCTATATCCCTACAAAAACCTCACAACCCTCTAAAACCCTATAAATCACCATTAACAAATCAAAAATTCTGAATCACTTAAAATTACAAACTATATTTAAAAGAAATTACACAAACAAAAGCAAAACATATAATTAATATATGAAATAAAACACATCAAAATTATTTTAAAACAGTATTTTTTTACAACTACATTATCGAAACAATATTAAAAACAGCGATATTCTTAAAAACAATAATACCTAAAAAACAAAAATTATATTCTTGACAACGATATTTTTGCATCACAATATTTTTATCACCATATGTTTTTCCAATATTTGTGCCTCCCAATATTTGGTCCAAAAACCACTTAACAAACACAAGTTGCTTGCAGGATTTTTAGCCAAACAGAAGCGATAAGCTGGGCATGAGGCACCAGCAAAACCAGATCACAGCATTTATGCAAAAAGGGCAGTGATTTTTGCTTTTTTTCTTAATGTCGACATATCCTCTGTGCCAAAGTTTATGGTAGTGGCCTGCTGTTTGATTTTCTGACTTTGAGCATAATAAACACATATCTAGTCACATGATATAGCTCATGTGCACCTATTCAACCTTTCAGATGAGACAAGTTGGGAAAAATGGAGGCTGCAAAGGTAAGTAGGCAAAAGTAGCTTGTTGCAAAAAAAAGAAAACCTGGGATTTATCAACGTTATCACCGCATCTTCTGTCTTTGCCTATCAATCCTGGTTTCCTGTTTCTGTGCCTCTCTCTTCAACAGGCTCTATACCCCAGGCTGGGGGATGCCAATAAAAGATGCAGAAGCTTGAGGCAGAGTCAGCTATATAATAGGGTTGGGCAGAACTTGCAGAGTTTCACTTGTGAAATTCTGCAGAGTTACATAAAAAGATTCCGGGGAGTTCCGCACATGGGCAGAATTCTGTATGTTGCAATGCTTGCACAGATTTTGAGCATCAGGAGCTTGCTCCATGCTGTAAAATCAGCACAAATGTCACCACTTGGCATGCCAGAGGGCGCCGCTTCTTTCTGCTGCTCGAGTAGATTTTCTACTCAAGCAGTATATTTCTCAACACTAACGGTCGAGACCTACCACAACCGCCCACATTGAGAAATCTTGCTGGGAGGTATTCCAGCACCTGAAAATCATTCTGGGGATGCAAATTCTCACTCGCAGTTGCCAACTTAATGATTGTGAGCTGTGTGCGAGAAGAACCTGTCACACGTTGGTTGGCTGAGTTTCGCTGGAACTCTGCACTCCAAGTGGATCGCTGTGTGGTCCAAACTCTGTGAACTCCACCGGCTGTGTGGAATTATTTGCCCACCCCGATTACATATCACAACAATACCTTACATGGTCCTGACTGCTGAAGAATTAATGGCCTATTATAGGCAAGACTCTATCCAGAACACCATTAGTTTTGTTTGAGGCTAGTTTCCCTCAGTTTCTGTCATTGGCAAAGACACCAAGTTTGGATTTCCAGTAGGACACACACAGACCAACAACACTAAAAGCAGAATTTTTCGAAAAGAGAACAAGCACATAGGTAACAAACACAGACAAACATGCAGATGCATGGGCATGCAATATGAATAGGCCCACAAGCATGCAGACAGCATGAATGGTTCCACCATAACAGTATCCCACATGCATGCCAAGGCACATACGTGTAAACATGAAAGAACATGTACATGAGCTGCCAGTGTATATATGATATTTAAAGCCATACATATTTCACCTAGTTACCACTAGGACACTGCCATACTCACTTTACCCTGTTTGAAAAACAATGGTTCACCTCAGTATCATTCATGAACAATTTACAATAATCAGTGGCATCGTATGCAATAGAATGCTCACATTTGTTAAGTCACATAAGGCGAGCACATTTGATTATTTTTTTTAAGGATAAACCTGTGAGTGTAGTCAATAAGTATTCAGCAAATAATACTGTCCATTCGTTATGCAATCCAGTGTGTGAAATGTGTCCCCAGTGCAAAAAATGGAAAAACCACAACCAAGAAATAACAATGACATGAGGTGACATAGATGCGAAAATGTGTGTGCTCATAACAAAAAAGTACATGCAGTCCTTAAAAGTTAGACAATGAATTGAAGTTTGTCTGTTATCCATTTGTCAGAAGACTCTCTCTACCCAACTTCTCCAAGTCTGTTACCCATAGTATATTAACTTGGTTTCTCTAACTACCGATGTCCCGACCATAAAAGGTAATCATCTCCCCGCTCTGCTTTACGCAGATGATGCGGTCCTTATGGGGCGCACCCCAAACGCTTTACGTATCTTAGTGAATGGCTTTGTTGCACATATGGATTCCCTAGACTTGAAGACTAATTTTAAAAAGTCTTTTGTAATGTCTTGTGGCCCGAAGAGGCGTCATATTGGCAGTATAGTTGTGGGGGCTGAAAGATTGGGCTCTACTAGCAGTTTCCCGTATTTGGGTGTGGTCTTTGCTGCGAACAACTCCTGGAGTGGGCATATAGCCCACGCTAGGAGTAAGTTCTCAAAGTCCATTAACTCCATTTTGAGCCTCCCCCGTCCAAAATTAACCGGGGCATTGCCTGCTATCCTAAAAATATACAAAACTCAATGTGTCCCGGTTGCTACTTATGGTGCTGAGGTTTGGGGAACTGCTAGTTGTTCCGATTTAACTACCGAGGAACATAGATTTTGTAGGAAACTTCTCTGTGTTCCCATCACTTCCCCACATTTTATATGTCATAGGGAATTGGGGTTGCATTTTATAGGGGATTTTATTTGTGCACGTCCAGCCCTTTTTTGGCTGGCGATTTGGAAAAACCCTGCCGCCATTTTGACTAGGGATATCATCGAAGATTGTCTACGCTGCGACAGGGGCCAGGCCATCCCCTGGTTATCAGGGGTGTCTAGCGTATTCCGCAGCGTGAACCTTGAAAATACCTTCCTAAAACCAACTACCACTGTGCTCCCCACTAAACGTGAACTTAAAAAAGCACTCTATATGTTATTTGACGCTGAAAGGGTAGTAAGGGAGTTTTTGAAACCTAGTGTCCGTGGATACCTAGCCCGTAATCTTACAATTTATCCGACACCCAGTTATTTAACTCTCCCGTTGAGCCATTGGGAGCGTGGCCTTATATTTCGCCTTAGGGCAGGCACTATTAAATATGCACTTAGCTTTCCTTTATGGAATTTTAATGACCAATGTGTTGAGCCATGCCCTTGTGACTCTCAGAGTAGGCAAACAATTTTACATTTCTTATTTTTTTGTAAATTTTACATGAAGTATATTAAATGGTTTTTATCCCCGTATTTTAAAAAACTAAAACCCCTTAGCCTGGAACTTGCATTTTCAATGATTTTGTCCCTGGATGATGATGAACTTGTCTTTCGCGTGAGCTCTTTTCTAAAAACTGTGGTTCATGCCCGGTTAACAATGTCCTAAAGTAATATGGTTTACTCCTCATGTGCAAAACAGCATTTTATTGTTTAATGGTATGATTTTATAAATGTTTTGTCTTTCTTCTGTACTTTTATGGATTGTAATGATCCGAATAAAGTTCCCATTGATTGATTGATTAACTGTATCTATAGTAAACAGACCCTCAATGAAGTACCGCCCTGTGGAAGGCTGCTCTCATCTGAAGGTGTTAAGCTAATAGGCACACTGGCCCGATGTTGCCTGCCTTCTCACCAGGGCTTAAAAAAACAGCTTTGGAAAAAGCCATACTGTGCCTCAAAGGCGCCGCTCTTCCCATAGAGCTGGGAAAACAGGGAATTTGTCTTGTAAGAGCTGTGTACTCTTTTCCTTCCTTCAAATCACAAAGATTGAAGCAAAAAAATATTCAGTTCAATCAACTAACACACCGACTGCAAGGCGATTAAGGGTACGGCCCCGACCATGAGATGGAGTTTGTAGCGAGTATTACCACACGCAATAGGTTTTAATGCTATGTATTTACCTGATATGCCAAATAGCTCAAATTCCAAATTTTCACTGTAAGAATATGGAATTGCATGTGAAATCAGTGTTTACCGCACCAAGGGGCATATGTATCAAAAACCGTATTTGCGATTCTCAAATAGCGATTTTTTGAGAATCGCTATTTGAGAATTGCAAAACGGGATGTATTTAAAAATTCGCACATATTTTGCGAATTCTTAATATTCCTTAATTGCGATTAGCAAATTGCGAAATCGCAATTAAGGAATACCTTTCAATTCATTCCTATGGGCCAGGAGGCCCATAAGAATGAATGGGAAGTAATTCTCAAATTGCGAATTGCAATTTACTAATCTCAAATTGAGAATAATTGACACCCTGATGCACCCCTGAAATGAACATGTGTGCGCATATGGTGCACATACATGCCCTAAGGGCATGTATGTGCGCCACATGGCACTTTGAAAAATGCCAAGAATAGCATTTTTCAAAGAATTCGCAAATTACCACCACTTGAAGTTGGTGGTAATTTGCGATTTCTTAAGGAGAATTCGCACAACTTGGTTGCGTGTTACATAGCATTTAAGGAATCACAATTTGTGATTCCTTAAATGCTTACGCAAAATTAAGGAATCGCAAAATTAGCGATTCCTTACTAATGCGATGCGAAAATGTCACATACATCGCGTTTTGCGATTTTGTATTCGCAAACGCTGTTTTTTTGAGATTCGCAGTGTTTGCGAATACAAAATCGTTTGATACATATGCCCCTAAATCACTCTTGTATGGGAATTTCTCAATTTGTTTTCTCTTGGTAAGTGTTTGCACTCTGGAATTTATCAAAAGCAAGATTGCTGGGGGGTAGTGTTCACCACAATACTCTTTGTGAATCGGCCACCATTAACCCATATCTGATAACCAGGGACTCAGAGGGGAAATTAGCAGAGAAAAATAACGGCAGACAGTTATATTGATGGTGATGTAGTACTATGTTGAAGAGGTGCTCAAAGACTGGACAGAGGACAGCATAACTCGAGTTTTCAAAGGATTTAGACGATGGATTGCATACCTTGAACACTGCAAACGGGTGCAAGTAAACCATTTTTAAATACTTTCCAGATCTCATTAAGAAGTTTTTCACTGCATTTTGTACCTTGAATAACACAGAAGGTGGGTATTGTGGAACACTTTAACAGAACTTTGAAAAGCTAAATGGTATGCTATTTTACTGCTAAATGCATCTACATTTATGAGGCTGTGTTAAAGAACTTTATAAAAGCTTATAATTTCACTTATCCATTAAAAGAACTTTAAAGCTGTGATGATGAGCAGTGTGTGAAATGGGTGGTATAAATGTCACACTGACATGCTGCTGCTGAATAATTGAAACATATATTCTCCCAGGTGATTGTTAGCAACATTTTCTAAGCTCACAAGGACTTTTAGGAAAGTTTACCAATAAAAAGAAATTGTTTACATTTGTGACAGGGAGGAGAGGCAACATCATGTTTTGCTCCCCCATGACTCTTCTGCCTCTGCTTAGCAGTTGAAGGCAGAAGCAGATGATTTTGGTGGCCACACATAACATAAAATTACAGATGTTTAAAAAGTGATTTACGAGGATGTTTTTCACCTAGGGGTTCTGTGTGACATCATTGAGCTCAAGCTTCACTCTTGTCTTTTTGATGTCACGCAGAATCCCATGGGTAAATATCCTTCCTTTAATTTATGCTGCCCATATGTAATTCAATATGTTATCAACTGTTGATATGCCATAGCAGTGAATTACCAGATTTAGAGTCTGGTGTAAATGATAGCGACTTCCTATGGAAGGTATGCACTACAATATATATTTCCTCAATAAATATTACAGAAATCAGACTGTGTTTGGGTCTTCAGTCATGCTGAGTTGAGATGCATTAAGAGTATCAACTAATTATTTCGAAGACAAATTCATGTACCATCTGTTACTGAGAAAATATTCTGATATACCCAACTTTAAAAACAGCTATAAAATGCTATAGCATTCTTTGGTATCAAGTGGCGGTTCTGTCTAAGCAATTGCCATTCAGTAGATTTCCTCAAGGGTTTTCTGGTTTACTCCAAGTGACACTATTCAAGAAAAAAAGAAATCACCAATGCCATATGACTTTAACCACAACTTCACCTGCACTGGATAACCAATTAATCAATCAATCAATCAATCAATCAATAAATCAATCAATCAATCAGGATTCTTGTGAATATAGCATGCTACAACGCATGCTTTTACATCACGTTCCATTACAATGCGGTCATTACAACGACTGCGTTATCAGAACGCGATACCTTTACAATGCAAGTCATTAATAATAATAATAATCCACATTTGTAAAGCACGAACAATCACCCATAAGGGTCTCTAGGCGATGGGGACCGTTGGGAAGAGATTAAGCAAGCTATTGCCCAGAGTCACATGGTGCTGGGCTAATCTGCCGCCGGCGCCGGGGATCAAACCGTGATCCCCAGATTCCGGAGTCAGTCGCCCTGGCCGCGACGCCTCACCTCTTCCCCATTAGTCATTAGATCGACTTGCTCTAGATGGCGCTCCAATCTTAGAAATAGTATCATTTACTATTCCAACTCCACCCTGCGCAACAGTAGGGAAGGTGTTTGAATTGTAAATCATACTATTCCTTAGGTTGGAGCGCCATCTAGACCAAGTCAAACTAATGACTTGCGATGTAAAGACAATGCGTTGTAACAGCGCGATCATTGTAACGACCGAGTTGTAAAGGTAACGCGATGTAACAACCGAGAAGAAGTATGTCTTAATGGTATATATGGTGCAAATGTACACGCTAGCATCAGTTCCTGTCTTTTTTTGCCTCATTGATGACAGTCAGTAGCCGTCTTAGTGGTTTACTGACACAGTTCCTCTGTCCAAGGGTCTAGTGGTTTAAACCCCATTGAAGCTTCCAATAGAAGATGATTTGTTGGATCTGTATTCAGTGTATTGGATCTGACCACAACCTGTAAGCCTATGTCTGTTGCTCATTAACAAACCTGAAGTCCACCAGGAAGCTATACACCAAACTATTTCCGTGATGACATGCAAATATGCCCTGAAGTATTCTCTGTGACCTTCTTCAATTAAATCATCTTCCATGGGCATGCCTCCCAAGGGATCCTGTCAACAAAAAACATTCAAAAACGCCATTCTAAGGAGAAATAAATGTCTTTAGTGAGAAAATGGAGATTTGCAAATGCCTAAAAAGGATTATTGGCACAAGGAGGAAGACTGTTTTGAGGCCAACAACCTCCTTCCTTCAGTTAATAGGGATGTGGCTTAAACACATCTCCATAAGGTTACATCCCGTATCTCCCTAGGCCACATTGAGAAGAAGCCTGTAATTTTGACTCTGTAGATTATAAAGCAGCAAATGAATTAGATTTACCCAAGCATACTGTGGAACTGAATTCTAACATCCTCATAGAAATCCTGCAACTGTTATTGTCAGTTTCGGGACCCATGCAACTGTTCAATGACGCACATTTGGAGTTTGTTTTGTCTGGCTGAGAGAAACCCTTGTTTGGTCCAGCAGTCCAGAGAGAGAGCAAATGGTGCCATAGCCAAGCACCCTCTGACCCTCACACATGTTACCTGAGTGTTGTGGTGCAGTGCTCTTCTATCAAAATGAGCCCAATCACCCTTCCAATGGTTCTTGCAGACTGGGAGTCAAAAAGACTCTAAAGGCAGAAAGATATTTGCTTCTGTTAGTCTAGTCCTTTGAAGTGCCAATGCAATGTGCCTTCCCAGCCGATACACACATGCTTTGTTGGATTTCTTGGAAAAAACTGCTTACAGCCTTCCACAACAGTATTCAAAGCCCTCTTTTGTAAGCGCTGTCAGTGATGTTTCAGATGGCTCTAACCAAATTCTAACGTGAAGATTGCACTTCACTAATGCCATGGCCCAGTCTTTGCCTACAGCAGCTACTCTGCGCAAACACACCAGAATGTACTTCATAAGCAGCCCTCATGGACATGCCATTCAAAGACGGCATGCTCTTAAGAGAGGACACTGACTCATCTCTGGAAATCTTTAAGAAGAGTGTCACCACAACTCACCTACCCGTCCTGGCTATTCTAGATTTGCTTTCAGACAGCAACTCAAGCAACCGGTTTCCCAGTAGATGCAGGCTCCCCAATAACTATATTACTAATTTCAGGGTAGGGATGAACATAAAAGAGTAAATCAACAACAGCTTCTCCAGTAACCACATTCTTCTGCTGGGTCTGCTGCTTTCAACCCTCTCTAAGTCCATCCTTTTCCATCTTCTGATTCCAATAGGGGGACAACCTCCCACTTTGTCATCAACTAGGATGCAATTACAGTAGATATTTAGTGGTCCTGCTTATCCACAAGGGCTATATATTTCAATTCCTTTTCGTCCCCTCTATCCACCCTCATTCAGTAAAGACATAATCTGTGATGTTGGAGCCAGAGCTTCTTGTGCTGCTGATCAAAGGTTGGCGCATGAAAGAGGCACAGCCAGTTATTCTGTTGCCTCTTTCTTTATTTGGTGTGAAAAATTAAAAATTAAAAATGCAGTCCCTGGGACAGGTGCTGCTGGCCCTTAGTGCAACATTTTGATCTCCAGGATGCCTGCTATCATCTGTCAATCCATTCCATCTACAGACATCACTGTGGTTCTCCAAGGGGTGCCAGCGCTTTCAGTTCTCAGTTCTACCTTTGGTTTGGCTGCCACTCGTTCAGTGCTCACCATAGTGATGGGCATGGTGGCAGCTTCACTCATGAGACCATGGGTCTATGTATTTCTGTATGACTGGCTAGTGAAAAGCAAGTCTTGTGCACTACTCTCATAATATCTTCAGTGCACCACAACCCTCCTGCATGACTCGAGTTTTAACATAAATAGTCAGTTCCCACCTCATTACCACATAGAGGCTGATCTTCTTAGGTGCAGTGTTCATCATGACTACCAGGAAGGTATTCTTCCTCCTTAGAGGATTCCAGAAATGTCGAATTCTAAATCTTGTCCCATTCCGAGTTCTGCAAGTCTTCTGCTTGTTGGACCTAATTAGATTGTGCATCCTGTCAGGTCTGCACACCAGATAAAGTATGAGGTGGGATAGAAGATCTGTGCTTGAAACAATGGCTGAGGCTGGCCAAGCAGTCCACCCCTAAATGTACCAATCAAGTAGAGTGCTGGCTAAACTGTGCCTGCTTACAGATTTCAGCTTCGCATCCCTGCCTGTTCTCTGGAAGGTAGGCTAGGAAGAAAGGTGCATCAGACAGGGCCGGAAGGGAGCTGCGGACTGGGCCCCGGCAGCCTGGGGCAGGCCAACCCAGGCCCTTACCGCACCTGGGAGAACAAGCAATTGACACGGGGTCCTTAGCAACTTGTCCCTACCAATCTCAAGGAAGGCTACCTGCCTTTCTTGTAGTCCATTCACGTCAAGTGACAAAGGGGGTGGGGCATTGCGTCTGACATCCTGAAGCCCTGACTTAGCTTGAAGAGTTAAATGAGCACTCATTGGGATTTTCAGGGCAGTGAGGCAAACTAGGTACATCATTCATTCCTAAGGCTTGCATGACCAATGGCCGGGCAAAGAGCGACCAGAAGGTAGTCCTTAAAGTACAGCCATCTGGTCACACCATGTCTTATGAATCATTTTCTGCTCACCCTTGGATGGACCAGCAGCTCCCAGGACATGGTTCTAGGGGCCTGGGCTGGGCCTCAGGACTGGGACTGTGGGAAGGCCTCACAGAACCCTGACTCAGGGTTCGGTCAGATGTTTTTCTAGCAGCCATGCAGGGGAGCCTTGCCCAGGCTTGAGGGATCCCGTCCCAGGCTCTAACTGACATGGTGGGCTGGGGACAGGAGCCCAGGGCTGAAGAATCCCACCCCAGGGCCTGAGAGAGCTACGACTTGGGCGTGGTCAGAGCTTCTTCACCCAAGCAGGCAGAAGAGCTCTGCCCAGTTTGCGGGACCCCGTCCTGTGCACTTTAGAAAATGACAGTCTAGAGAAAGGAGCCCAGGACTGGATCCTTCACCCCTCGCCATGCCAGAGATCTGAACCAGGGCCTGACCAGAGCTTTTTAATCTAGGCAGGCAGGGAAGATTTTCCCGGGCCTTTAGACCCTGTCCCAGGCAACTCTAACAGGGGTTCCAATCAGAGCTTCTGAACTCTGGCAGGCAAGGGAGGCCTTTCCCTGCCTGCGTGACCACTTCTGGGCTTCAAGTGACATTTTGGGCCAGAGAAAAGAAATCCATGGCTTGGGGCTTCCACCCCCAGGCCAGCTGGAGCTCTGACCCAGATCCCAGTAGGAGTTTCTTAAGGTGGACAGGTAGGGGAGATCTTTCCGGGTTTGTGGGACTATGTCTTGGGCATTTTGGGACAGGGTGGTCTACAGAATGGAGCCGAAGGCTGGGGGCTCCATCCCCTCACCTGCTGGACCTACAAATTGTGCCCAGTCAGAGCTTCTTAACCCAGGAAGGCAGGTGAGGCCTTCCTGGCCTGCAGGACCCATTCTGGGGTCCAAGTGATACAACGAGCTAGATAAAGAGACCAAAGCTGGGGGCTTCCAACCTAGGGCCTCCCGAAACTCTGACCCTGGCCTCAGTCAGAACTTTTTAACTCAGGCAGTCAGGGGAGGGCGTCTTGGACATGCTGGAGCTCGCCCTAGGCACTTTGTGACATGGCGGGCTAGGGAATGGAGCCCAAATCTTGGGACTTCCACTACAGGGCCTGACAGAGCTTCTGAATCCCTGAAGACATCTGAGGCCTTTTTCGGGCCCTGCTGGACCTTGCCCTGGGCTTCCAAGTGACAGAGCAGGCCAGAGAATGGATCCCAGGGCTGTGGGCATTCCCTCCATCCCAGGTCAACTAGAGCTCTGACCTGGGGCTCAATCACATCTTCCTAACCTTGACAAGTAAAGACAACATTCCTTGGCCTTCCCAGGTCTTTTGGGACATAGCCGCCTAGTGAATGGAGCTCAGTGCCATTGGCTTCAACCCCGGGCCTTCCAGAGCTCTTACCCTGGGGCCCGGTCAGAGCTTCTTAACCCTGGGCTGGCAAGGGAGGACTTCCTGTGCCTGCAGGACCCTGTCCAGAACACTTTCAACACAGCAGGCTGGGGAAGAGAGTCCAGGGCCAGAGGGCTTTACACCAGGGAACTGCAAGAGAATTGACCTGGGGCCCAGTTAAAGCTTCTGAACCATTGGCATGCAGTGGAGGCCTTCTTGGGACTTCTGGAACCTGTCCTTGGCACTTTTGGAGACAGCAGCCTGAAGAATGGAGCTTCCACCTCAGGGCAAACCAGCACATAACCTTGAGCGGGAATTGATTGTAAGTTCAGAAAAATATTTTCATTTAATATATTTAAATTAATTTAAGATTTAATTTTGAATTAAGTTAAAATGTTATTAAACATAAACATATTTTACTGATTTTTTGTGGTTAAACAAATGTTTATAATGTTACCTATACTTTACCATAGGGAGACTCAACAGTTGGGGTGGAGATGTTTCATGATGTTGAAACACAAAATGAATGCCTGAACACTCCTACAGAGGAAGGAGTTGTTAGTTTACTTTGGGATGTTTGGGATCCTTCTGAGTATTGCTCTGGCAGTTTCTGCTCTCAAGGGATAAATCTACTCACTCCAGGAACTTCCAGTACCTGAAATTGAGCATCTGCTGATGTTTTCTGCATGTGTTATTAATCATGTGCAATAAATACCACATATTTGGTATTTAACACACAGCGCTCTGATATCCTTTGGGATCTTGTTCGCGCTATATAAAACTTTATAAATAAAAAAAATAAAAAAATACTGATTCCACAGTATATAGTAAAAACTCATAATCAGTGTTCTATAACATACGTTTTATTCACCAAACTCTGCAGAATCAATATTTACCCAGTGCGCAAACTTGGTGGCTTTTACCAGCTGACACATAATCAAGTCCATAGACGTGGAAAAGACTGTGAGGGAGGTTTCATAATACATATCTAGTTTCTCCCACTCCTTTTGTTTGTAACCTTGTAAAGGATAGGATGTCAATATCAATACTAATAAATTGACATTTTACCTACTGATACAATTTTAACTCCAAATGCTCTGGGTAAGCGTGCCTATCATCAAGGTGGTGGTTGTGGTGAAGCAACAACCCCAAAAATAAAACATGCCACCTAAAAGTGGATAAGGGGTTACTTTCTTCTTTAAAAACAATTTCAGCACTCAAGAACCTTCCTCATTTGTTTAGTCAATATAGATTTCAAAGTTTCGGTTGAGCCCCTGGAACACAAAGTGTACTTCTAGTTGAGCCAGAGCCTACATGTCGTTTTAACTGATGACTTACAACTTCCATCAGAATTATTTTTTCATGTAAACGTAAGCCATCAGTTGCTAGCTATAATGAGACCGATGGAAAACATGAACAGAGTTATTAGAAGATCATGTCACATTTCTCTCTTCATATTATAAAATATAAAACGTAAGCAAGGATGTTGTGTGATTTGTTCTGGCCTTCAACTCTCCTGTCTGAGAAAAATCAGAGCTCTAGAATACACTGAGAATCTTTGGCACTTCTCCACTACCCCTTCATAGGAAAATATTTTGACATTATCTGTCAGTTAACTTACAAGGAGAAGACAGACGATAAACATGTGAAAACGTATCTCAGTTAACTTACAAGGAGAAGATAAAATATAAACATGTAAAAACGTATCTCTTCAACACAGAGAGGGCAAAAGGCAAAATTATGTAATGGTGGAAGAGAGTGGGGCCACAAAAACCCTGATCTTATATAGAATTATAGAATTATCCTGTTCTCCAATGAAAGGGTCGCCCTCAATCGGAAACAGATTAGTTGCCCTGTTCTATCATATTAAGAACATTTAGACATGCAGAGTAATTACTAAATATTCCACTGACAGTTCCGTATATTGACATAATACAAATGTAGTGTTCTTTTGATCTTCTTGTGTGTCTGTTTCAAACCCATCTTATCTTTCACAGGTTGCATAGGTTACAGCCTTTCTCCTCTTTCTCAAATACAAAGATTATTGCAGTGTTTAATTGCATTTTTCATTGCATAGTGGATCAGCCCGCACTTGGTTCACTCTGTGACGGGTAGGCCTGGGACTTTTTCAAGGTAATGTTGCAGTGGGTTGTACTTTTAGAAATGGGGAGATGTTTAGTTATGTTACAATTGTTTGCAAGGGGAGTTGCTTTGAAGGGAAGTGGGTTTGCTGTCCTGGTAGGATTGTGCACCAGTGTGGGATAGTTTAGGAGTATCAGCTTTGGAGGGAATTTACTGTTCAAGAGTGTCTAATAGGCATAATACCACCACAACACAGGGGAGATGAGGGATACTCAGCTAATGCAGCCAGCCAGATTATACCTGAAGACTTCCACACATGCTAAGACTAACACTCAAACAAATAAGTTATTAACAGTCCACGCATGGATTGTCAGAGGCTTAATAGCCCCAGTAAAATTCACCCAGTAGCTGCATATCTCAATAGACACAATGTCAACATTTCTCTATTACAGGAGACACTGAAATAAAAGTGGGACCTAACCAGTCAATGGGCAACCTGTGGAGTAAGATCATCCTAGTCTTCCTATGCTTGTGAGTGTGGTGTTGGAGTTCTAGCTGATGTGGAACTTTGAACTGGGAAAAGGTTCTAGAGTGTATGGGGAAACTGATATTTGGAATTATAATTTATTGGAAGGGATTGGTGAAAAACAGAAGACGTGCTGGCCCTCCAATTAATTACTTGCTCCTATTTACTCTGTAGGTCTCGCCATTACCCGTTGGCTATGAGGAGCTTACCTGCTGTGTGCAATTGTGTTTTCTATTCTCAATACCATCAGTGTGTCTCTGGCAGCACAGGCAGGCAGGCAATTGGATGAACTCATGTTGTGGTCCAGCATGAGTAAGACGTGTTGTCCTGGGATCCACACCTCAACAAGTTTCAACCACGTGTAACATCTTTAATGTTGTTGTGGCGTGTGGGTGATCAGAAAGGAGTTGTGATATTGGTGTGCTTGGGCATGAACTGCCTGGAGCTCCTGGTGTGCCGCACACTTTCTGTCAACATGAAATAACGCACACTCTTACATGCTGCTTTGGAAACCAGATCACTGATGCCAGGTCATGCTACATGCGGCATGCAGAGACCATCTTGGATTGGATCACGCCTTGTCACTGAATTGGTACTGTATTTTGGACTCGCTCTCAATGATACACACGTTTGCATCAAGCATGTTGATTGTAATTGCTTATTATCAGAAACTCACTGCTACAGTAATGTGCTCACTTGCTTTGTTGAATGCGGTGTTGCATACACCATATTGACTTGTTGAGTTGCACAGACCTTAATTTAACTTGTTCAAGTGTTTGAGGCAATGATGTGCACACTTAGAATTGTTTGACTGTTCATTGGGAGCTTATCTGTTGTAAGTTGTCTAGTTAAGCTAGTGTATTTCACATAAAACTATGGGGCATATCATCAACGCGTTAAAATGTTTAACGCCGGCTATCGCAAATAATTATCGCCATGCTAGCGCTGTATTAACAACGCTCAGCGCAATGGCGATAATTATCCTAGCAATAGCGATGTTTTCCATGGAACATTGCTGTTTTTCCAGCGATGTTCCATGGAAAATGGCAATACCCTCGATAATAGGGGCCTGTGGTCTTAGCCACACAATCCACCCCCCATGTTAAGTATGCCTTAGTCAGGAATTTAACAGACGTTAAGTTCCTGCGTTAAGGCATACTTAGCGCAATTTAAATAATCGCTTCCCCGCATTGTAAATATCGCGAAGCTGCCTTCGTGATATTTACCCATGTTGTTTCCACAGACACGCCTACTTTGCATCTCATTAGCGATGCAAAGTTAGGCGTGCTGGAAACGGGAGCAAAATCATCAAAACACGCGATAGCGTGTCTTTGCTGATAAGGTGATAAAATTATCGTCGCTTTGTTGTCGCCGCATTGTTAATATGCCCCCAAGTGTGCCTAAACATTTAGTCTCACACCTCCTCTACCTTTTCTTCCTTTTCCGGGTGTGCCACATATATTTGCCACACATTTCCATTGCCTAAAATCAATGCGATGTTGGCTAAAACTAAAAGGCATGAAATGGTTTTCAATGATCGACCTTACCTTAGCTTATCATCAGATACCACTAAATTTCTCTAGTAGAAATATAACTGCCTTCATCACTCTTTTGGTTGTTATAGGTATGTCTGTATGCCGTTTGGTCTGGCCTCTATGGCAGCCATATTCCAAAGACAGATGCACAAGTTGTTCAAGGACCTTATAGGAGTGACATATTTTCAGAATGACATATTGGTCACAGGCAGAGATAGTGGAGAACATGACAAGAGACTAACAATGGTCCTGAGAAGGTTAGGTGAGGTTGAATTGGCTGCTATATGGAAAACAAATTTAATTTTCTGTGCAGTCAGAAACGTATTTGGCACACAAATTGAGTAAAAGTGGTATTTCACCCAAGAAAGGTAATGTGGAGTCTATTTGGGATCTTTCATTGGACTAACGGAACATTATTCTAAGTTTGTAAGGAACTTTGTTGAGAATGAAATGTACAGGTTAAGGCATTGGAAAGACAGGAATTTGTTTGGAGTGGGGACTTACAAAAAGATTTTGATAATATTAAGGAGGAGATTTGTTCTGCTTTTCCTTTTCAAGGTTTCGATGTGTCCGCCCTCAGCATTTTGACAATAGATGTGAGTGGTAAAGGATTGGGTGCTATGTTGTCACAAATTTCAGAAAAGGGAGTGGAGACTACTGTTTCTTTTGCATCTAGATTTTCATCTCCACAGAAGAAAAGTATTCAGTCACTGAGAGGGTATGTTGGCATGTGTTTGGGCCAGAGAAGTTCACGCTGTATCTGTGGGGGGGTCACGATTTTTCTTTTGCACAGATCAAAGTCCAATAGTAAAGGTTTTGACTACAGAGGGTGCTCTTTAGGCTACTCCCCATATTGTTACCATGTCTTTAAAAACTACTGGATTACACTTATGATGTTGAATATTTGCCAGGAGTTAGGAATAGGGTTGGAGACTACCTTAGTACCTCTCCATTGTCCTTACAGGACATTAGTTCCATTGATTGTGATGAATATTGTGTGGCTGTGGTGGCTGATGATTGTGAAGCTATCAGCTTTGGCCATGCAAGAGCAAGTTTCCAGAATAATGTAAGAAGTTTTGGGATTTTAAGGGTGCACCATCTATGTCTAATAGACGATTCATTGTTAGAGGAAACAGAGTGGTGCCTCCGGTGGGCCTCAGGCCTAAACCTTTTAATATTTTATTATTGTGCATGAAGCGCACTTCGGAATAGTGAAAAAAAAAGAGTGAAATCTTTGTATTGATGGCCAGACATGGATTAGTTTTTGAGATCCTGCACGCTATTTTCTAATGCTGATAAAACCCATTCTGTATTGAGGCCAAGACTGGGTCTAATGGAATGTCCAGATAGTCCCTGGGAAATGCTAGCTATAGATATTCTAGGTCCAATATTGGATTCCAAAGGTATACCTAAACATATTTTGGTACTCATGGAAATGTATTCCAAATGGTTGGAGCTTGATATTCAATTGAATCCACCGCTGTTATTTAATTCCTGTAAAAAAGTGTTCTTAAAGGAAGGGATTACCAAAACACTGTTGATTGATAATGGTCCTCAGTTCAAGGCAGATAAGTTGAAGGATTTCCTGGTGCATTATGGTGTTAAACCGAAACATCCTTCTGTATATCATCCCGAGGTGAGAGGTATTGTAGAATGATTCAATATTAACTGGAACAAGTGACATTTGTTTTCCTTTAACTAAAACTACTATGTAATTGTGACCAGATTTTCCCATCAAAGGATTAACGGGTTGACTTGAAATAATTGGGCATATGGATGCATGGATAGAGAAATTGTGATACGTGAAAATTATGGTGTAGGGATTACTAAAGTCACAGAGAAGATCACACAATGGATACCACTTCCACTCTCAGTCGCTGGTCTCCTAGGTCTGATGAAAATGGTAGTCCTCCTACGATGTCTCTGTTTCTTCATGAATATGCACCTTCTGTTTACCACGTCTTTATTCACAATGATTACGACCCAGCAGATCCAATTAGCATGGGCTGGTAAACAGGGCAGGATTAGGCCATGGAACCGCTGGTGTCTTGGGTCAGAATTGACGCACAAGTCCAAGTTTTGAGTGGTCTGGAGGGATTTCAGATTGTATAGCATTATACACAGATGATGGTCTCTTCTACCTCACTAACCCAAATAGGACAGGGCAGAGACCACTTCAAATAATGCAAATATTTGGCGAGACATCCGGACTACACATGAATAACTATAAATAAATACAGTGGCGACTGCGGGGCTTTTGTGAACTGGGTGTATGGTCCAAGGATGTGGAGATGGTCACTGAGGGTTTTTAAAAACTTGGGGATGTTTCTGTCGGCCTCCCAGCCTGTATCATGGGAGAAGAACTTTACCCCTGTATGGTCCCAAGTGCAGACGGAGATGAAGTCATGATCGAGATTGCCACTCCCCATCCTTGGGAGGTCAGCCATCTTCAAGATGGTTTGCCTCCCCGTCTATTATATCAGCTACAGAACCACCCCTCTGGTAATCACCTGCTTGGTTTAGACAGGTTAATACAATATTAAATCGATTCCTCTGGGCTGACGGCACCACTAGGGTCACACTAAAAATATGCTTCCAGTCTATGTATTGTGGGGGCTAGCAAACCCAGACATTCAGTCATATCATGCTGCCTTCCATCTCTTAATACTGAATGAGTGGTGGTATGGAGACAGACGAGACCCGGCATACACGCTGCAACACTGGTTGATGGGAGACGTGCCTCCCTATTGATACCTTTATAAGGCACGGGGGCTGTGACTATTGCCACCAGCTACAAGTGTGGTGTTCGGGGTTTGGAAACAATTATTGTAATGATTGGGATGGCGGCACCAACTGATGTGAGAGACACCCCTGTGGCAAAATGGTCTTTTACCCAAACTATCCACACTGTTTGGCTTTAGAGGCTGCACCGATATCAGAATCTCCACATTGGGAGTTGTCATGGCGGCCCATCACTGAAATCCTTCTAAGACATCCAAAAGGAATTTGACATGCCACACTCACAATTTTATAAATACCTACAGTTTCGACACACGCTGACCCCATATATTACACATCTAGAGACATTGCCGGAATTCAACCTAATAGAGGCCAAAGTATTCATGGGAGACCAGGGCGATCATAAAATTACAAAGATATACCAGTTATTTGTGACACATATCCCTACCACATTAGGTAACCTCCGTGAGTCCTGGCAAATAGACCTGGGCCCCCTTGACAATGACGACTGGACTGAGGTGCTGGAATCCCCACGTGGAGCATCCGTGGCCTCGCGCTTAAGGCTAATTCAATTCAAATACTTGAATTGAGTATATTTCACCAGATATAGATTATGAAGGGCTGGACTGATAACTTCCCCTACATGTCTGCGCTGTGGCAACATAGATGGCACATTCATACACACAATCTGGCAGTATACCGCACTTAATAGGTTCTGGAGAGAGGTCACGACATGCCTAGGCGAGGTATTCGGATGGGATATACCTATGTCACCGAAAGTAGTCTTACTACACATCACCGAAGGTATATGTGGCAATCGATATAAATGCCATCTACTATTTTTGGGCCTTGTTCTGGCAAAAAGGGATATAGCCAGAGCTTGGAAAGCCCCGTCCCCTCCCACAATAGGAGCCTGGAAAGCGGGGTTAGACTTTTGTAGGGGTCTGGAGCTCCCTGTATTCAAGGCAAGAGGAAGGTCACAGAGGCACCCTAAAATCTGGAAAAGATGTGCGGATTGCAGTGGACTTTATATGACACCCCTCACTCCAACAATACATGATGAAGGGTGATGACACTCTTACATAAAGTAACAATAAATAGGGAAAGGTGGCGGATGGAGATTAGTGTATGGTCTGACACAACTGGCATAGCACAAAGTATTGTATTGTTAAGGGCTAATGTTATAAGCTCATTATGTTTTTCTTCTAATCACTATATTGATATAAGGGAGTTCAACGGCCTTGATATAATAATGCTTCTCATTGATTATGTAAAGAATCCTGGAAGTGATGGAATGTCTTAGGACAGGATTAGATGGGCTACACTCACGTTGCTTGGAGCTCTGTTATTGTGCACTGAAGCACACTTTACAATGTACTGGTACCAGCCCAACCCGCCACATTTGGCAGTCAAGAAGGATGGGGCAGACCCCCTTCTGCCCCGTCTCTAATCGGCACACCAGTAACTTGACACATTCGAGACACGAACACCACTACATGTGCTGAGAAAGGATTGTATAGACTATGTCGAAAGGTAGCCCTGGGCCTCATATTCAACTAGTTAACCTCTACACCGCCACTTTCTGTTGCGAAAGAAGCAAAGGCTGTCTCCACTAACTGCTCTCAAAACATGAAGAGCATCTATCGGAACAATTAATTTATTACACTTGCTGAATTTGAGGGAACAACCCTATGCACGCCCCTTGATGGATTCTTAAATCGGCATTCTGGAACTTTCCGGACGAGCCTGACTCTTTCCCAACTCTGGGAAAGATATCAACTGCCTCTACATCTAAACATTTAATATCCACGTAATATATTCTGTTCGTCTGAGGAAGAGCTATGGCCGAAGATATTGCCTTCCCAAGTGAACTGGGAAAGCAGTGGCCTAACTAGATGTTGTGGTGCCTATGGAGGTCTTGCCACTTGCCCGGCGGCGGCTGCATGAGAGAGTGGGGGTACTGGTGATTCCTGCGAGGACCGCTCTGCGATGGCTCCAGGTAAGTGAGGGGGGGAGGCCGCCGCGCCCAAAAATCATACTGCCCGGCAGACCACCTACCCACTTGCTTTATCAATGTGGGAAAGAGAATTGGCTCTAGTACTACAGGGCAAGGTGTAGAAATTAGGTTGCACCCCGACAGGTTTGATACCGGCGTGCAGCAGATCATGCATTTTGCACCATGGTGGCATGTGACATAAGAATGTACCCTATGACTTCACATCTTGGGCTGGATGAAGCAGCTGGAAACCCCACATAGGATATTTCTTGCTTTGGTGCTTTTACTCGGCAAGAGACAGGTGGTATGTTGTCAGGGTAGGAGTAGATCAACAAAATATGATCAATGGCTAAAGGACATGACATACTGTAACGATCAACTAGACTCGTATGCTGAACTTATTCCACCATCATCCAGTCCTACGGACATTTGGGATCCATTTCAGACATATCTGAATACTTTGACTGTATAAAGATGTAGTTGGTACTCCTACAGAAAATTATTACAAGTGAATACATTTCAATACTAGCTCATTTTTGCCTGTTTTAGCCCAATGACTGATTATCTAACAATATGTTATGCATCTTATATGACTTGCTTACACCTTTGCTTTCTTTTCCCAGAAATATAAGTGTGTTGGGAGTTTGTGCTCTCTAAATATCTTGATGGGGGTTAGACTGAACTATTTATGGATGGGGCAATGCTTTCTATAATGTAGGGCATGTTGACTGTCTATGTCTCTTTCTGCACTCCTCTGTCCTAAATGCATACTCTCAATGTGTGATTGCTTCTATGAAATTAAACTTATGTTTGTACTGTTCTGTGGAAAATGATGCATACAATAAAAAAGATTTGCTAATCCCTTTGGAACCCAAACACAGAGACTACCACACTGCACCTCGAGTGCCTGAAGTTAGCTGCATACAAGCAAATGCCTAATCGAGGAGGCTGAGGTGATGGTATGCCTCTGTCTAAGCCAATGCTAGTGGCAATATAAAAATCGAAAAACATCTAGGGCCTCATTTATGTGAGGCTTGTCTCATGTTTCTACCACACAACTTGGTACATGTGTGGCGCAAACCTCAAAGTGAGATTTGTGAAGCAACGCAAAGCTTAACAAATCTGTAGTAATGCAATGCATCGCAAATCACTGCATTGCGTTACTCTGCCTTGGGAAGGCATTCCATGGGCATCACATGGGTGTTACCACACAACTCCCATGGATTTTGACGCATCCCCAGATGTACAAGAACTTATCAACCTGGGGATGCTCTGGTAATGTACACCTTCCCAGGGTAGGCATATTGAGGAGAAACATCTCTATTTCTCCTCGTTTCTTTCTATGTGTGGATCATTCTGCAGCACACAGAGAAGAGGAATATGCCTCCCAGGATTGGTTTTGTGCACAAAAACACTCTTGTATGCAACACAGGCACCCTTGCACCATGGTGCAAAGGGGCCTGCGATGCCACTAGGCTGCCAGAGGGCTCCAGCACAAGCAAAGGGGCAGAAATGCGCCGTCTTGACTTAAATACAGCGCATTCCTACCCTTTCCATGTCATGAAGTGCAGATTTGCTGCGCTGCACTGCGTGACTTCCTCATAAATGAGGCCCCTAGACTTTAAAAGTGTCCTCTACTGCCATTAACTCACTCATCTGTCCTTCTGCAGTTCTCACATTGGAAGGCGTTCCTTAATGTAGACATGTTTTGTTTTAATAATTTAAAATAAAATATGGATTTTCCTAAGAGAGAGGCAAAGCAATCTCTGCGTTATGAAATATATTCTTTAAAATATTGCAATTTCTTCTGTTGCAGCATTAAATTTAGCACATGTCAAACGTGTGAACGTTAAATCGTCACTCACAGCGTCCTCTGTAAATGCATGTGCATCGCATTTGTCTCTGACGATAAAGTCTGAGTCATCAACAACAATATAGAGAAATGTACATGAATGTTTCTAATGCAATTGACCGTGGCTGCGTGCAGGATGTTGCTGAGTACAAGATGCCTGTAAGAGTTAATGTTTGCACGATCATTACATTCGAAAGCACTTGCGATGAATCATGCATAAAAGTCACAAAATGAAAATAATTATATTCCATCCCTTTGACGCCTCGATAAAATGCTGCAGGCATCATTTTCGAACAGGGAAATTGCTGACTTTACGTAACATGCCTATGAGGCTGTCATCTCACTTTCAATATACTCACTCAATGCTATTATTTGAAAGTTGGGCAACACACGAGTTGAAAATGAACAACAGCTGGGTTCTTGCATGAAGTGCATTGCATAAGAAATATTCAACCAAGCCCTCAGTGGGTGTGATTGGTTTATGAAATAATTTCTAAGTTTCTTTCACAGTAAATGAAGGCGACGGGAATGATGCCGGCCAGGCATCCACAAAGGGCCACTTGAGATGGCCAGAGATGTTTCATGGGTGGTTTGTCTGGAATATTTGGGGAATGACACAAACGTATGCTCCAGACATTTCCTACCCTGGAAATGCTCAGAGTTTTGCTAACTTCCTTTTTGCCCCTTTCTCACCCTTAAACCGGCAAGATATTCCCTCCACTTCGAGTTCGAGGAGGGAAGGTAAGTGGACGACTCCTACATTTGGTTGGGGTGTAGCGCAAAGGCTTGCGCCAAGAAAGAAAAATATTTTTCTCCATGGAGCAAAAAGGTATGTGTCACAGACTGTTTTCCCTGCCCTGACTTCACTGCTGTGGAGGACTCTGAAAACAGAGAAGAGGACCCCAGGGGAAAAGTGTCTTCACATTCTTAGTAATACTTATGGAAACCTGTACCTAGGGCTACTTTCCAGGTGTTCTACTGGGAGAAGCGGTGAATAGAAAAAAGTTGTACATCTGCACCTGTACAGATATGAATCTACAGCTGTGTTTTTACTACCTTTTGGCAAGCATTGGGCATACAGTTTCTGGCAAGGTGAATAATATCTAATCATAAAGCAACGATAACCAGCCAGTTTGACGTCTGGAAAAGCTCAATTCACTGTGACTTAAATTATCAAATATGTGATTCATTGAAAAGAGCATATGAAAAGAACCTATATGATGTGAAATGTAGGACAATAGTGGTACAAAGCGGAAAAACTCCATAAACATTCATATGATGCAATTAGAAAATGTCCTTAATACCACTAAAATGGTGAAAAATACACTAAATGCCCGCAGTCCTACAAGCATCATCCCACTTCATATTAGGACACAAGAATTGGACCACATCTCTCTGCCCCTTTCTACGCTCCCTCCTGTGGCTTCCGTAGAAGCGAGAGCTCAGTTTAAAACTGCCTGCATGCTCATAACAGGGGCGTTACACAGGCCCCCGCATCCCCCTCAGTGCGGGGGTAAGGGGGCACGAGCTGCAGGGGGCCCCCTCAGCACTGTACTCACAATGGAGAGCTCCGGATTAAATCTGGAGTGGGGGCCCCTCTGTGTACCTTGCAGGGGGGGCCTTCAACTTTCGTTACGTCACTGGCTCATAAAGCTCAACACTCCTCTTTACCCTCGAACCTCTCCGAAAAAGTGAAATTCTCAGGCACCAGCTGAGACTCACGAAATGCTAAATTGCTCCTCCTTCAAATCCCCCACCTTCACCCACCAGCAATACGAGCCAATCCTTTTCGGTAAGAGCCAATAGAATATAAAACTCCCTTGCTCCAAGCCTCTGCCTGACCACATCATGTCACCTTAAAAAAGGACCTCACAGCTCTTCTCTTTGAGGGACACCTGGTCTAACCCGCTCCTGCCCCCTCACGCTCCCGACGAGTACAGACTAATCTCTACCAGCACGAACAATTGTTGTGCATCTTATGGTCCCCTACCACCTATCTGCCACTGCCGTGCTTTACAATTGAAAACGTGTGAGACACTCTACCTCTCGGGGAGGCTAGCCTGGAGTTGAATGAATGAATGAATTTAGACTTGTAAAAGCGCAAACTTAGCCCAAGGGCGCAAGGCGCTGGATGCAAAACATCAGAAGAAGGTGAGAAAGGGATCATGCTCATACTGAAGAATCACGAAAAAGCAGCTCTTTAAGGCCTTGCGAAATAATGGTAGCGAGCCCTCACTAGAAACTTCTACTGGAAGAGAGTTCCACAGTTTGGGCGCCGCAGTGTAAAAGGCTCTGCCACCCCATTTAACCTTCTTAAACCTGGGAACAGTGAGTAGGTTTTTGTCCGAGGACCGAAGAGATCTGGTGGGAGCATAATGATGGTCAAGCGACTTGATGCCCTCGGAACCAGAGTCACTCCACATCTAACTTTACATGTATATTTTCTATGTGTTATTGTAACGTTCTGCTTTATTGTGAAGTGCTCTGATGCCTACAGGCCATCTTTGCACTACATAAGATCACAAAAGTAAATATATAATAAATTGCAAAGGAATTTGCATAAACAGGTTTATTGAAGAAACACAATAAGCAGCTCTGCTCAAGAATCTGGTCCCACATGGAGTGGAAATGCATGAGAAACTGATAGATATTAATATTATATATCAACATAGCGAAGAACATTTCCAAAGTTCTGTTCGCATATATATCAGCCATTGAAGCCAGTTTGAAAACCACTGTTTACATTTCGATCCGCAAAAAAGGTCGGAGGAAATCAACAAAAGGAATAAAACCCCCGTCATCCTTAACATTTTCATTTTGCTAGCACATTTTCTACCAAAATATGGATGTAAGTACGTCTCAGAGAAATTGGGTTTTCATTCATGTTCTTTATTTTTCCTTACACAAATATATTTTCATATTTGACATGTTTCATATACGAAGCATTGATGCATTAATACATCATAGTCAGGCAATCCGTCCTGACTGTTTTAAGCAACGGTCTCAATGAAAACATAAATGGTATTTTATATAAAACATGTTATGCCATTTTCAAGCATACACAACACATCCACATTCATACTTCCATACATTCATACACATACATAAGACGTTTCAGATATTTGTAACAACACAGGCCTTAGTCATTTCAGCATGTCTCAATCACTTGATTGCTTTAGTCAAGTCTCATATTTCCATTTCTAAACACAGTGCAATACTTTTGTAGCACCTCGGATTTTGCTTTTTATATTTCCGTGGCTTATAAAAAAAAGGTTTCAACGCTGGTTTTTGCCTAAGAAAATTTATATTTTCAAGTGAGAATCATTAGGGATTCAATGTTGCTTTAGTATGACCGGTTCTATCTTTAGTCTTTACATTGGTTATATACACCCTTTTCAATATGAAAAGTTGCAGAATTGAATTGGAGCGGGAAAAGTAGGGGTCCATTTTCTACTGCTGAAAGCCACAGACCCACCGGGGCTCCAAGATGCCAGCTGAAACACGTGAACGATGTGGATGAGGGGAACATTTTGATCTTACCAAAGAAAATACTGATAAAAACAAATTACTTCATCTACAGATAATTATAAAAGCGTATGCATAGGAGCCAACTTCACAACACTCAGTCATAAGATCTTGATATGAAAGATCTCTACCAGAAGCTCCTTCACTGGAGCCCACCTGGCCCAAGTGACATTTTAGGCCAGGTGAAGAGCAGATTCAGTGATACACCATGCCACCGCAGTGAGTGAGGGCCTCACATCCTGTTGAATGAAACTCTGCAAAACAGATTTAACTAAGAAGGTTATTTGGATCTAAGAATAAAGATTTATTAAATAAGATGTTCTGGGTCCCTATGTAACATTGGTCAGACCCTTCCTGGTGTATATGGGTCTCACCAGGAAGCAGGTGCAGGAGCTGGAAGAGGAGAAGCTGCCAACCACAGGACCCATAGTAGCACAGGCCCATCTTGGACCCCGAAACTGGCAAAGAGTTAGAGGCTACTGAGGAAGCTAGGCTGGCCTCAGTTTGTGCCAGTCCCTCGAAGCGACTGGGTTGTGCATGGTCGCGGCCAGACAGCCTCACCCTGTGATTTGGCCCTCCTTGAGCTTTTTTCTTAAAATTCTTGGACCCCTTCTAGGGCTCCCCTGGTTGAAGCTGCAGACCGCAGAGAGATGCACAGCCCTGTTCTCGGACCCCTATTGGTAAGCCTTATGGGTGCAAGGGGCAGGCAGATTAGTGTGGCATTGATGGGAGGCAATGTTCACAAGGGAGGGAGGCATGTGGCTTGTATTGTTAGGGGTTTAATGGCAGGAGAAAAGATGATGAGTCGAAGGTGGTTAGGTGGCCGCCCTTAGCTGGCTAGCAGTCTCAGTGCGACTTGCAGAGGGTGGCCCAGAGAAACAACTACTGCACATGGAAACAAACAGCGGAAACTAGAGGCTGTTGGCACCAAAAGACGCTCTGGAAAGAGGAAAAGATCTCCAACTGCCTGACTGTGTCCCTCAAAGCAAATTTAGTAGGCTTTACAACAACAAGGTGCACTCCACTTCGTCTGTTCATGACAAAGTGGGAATGCGCTGCAAAAAGCTCGTAGGAAGAAAGATGAAAAACAAACGCATTGCCCACCAGCCAAGCATCATGATTCAATGTCAGACCATCAATGTTTAATGAAGGTGATAATTAAGAAGGATGCAGCAATCCAATCCTTAAGGAGTCAGGAACCTTAGTCCCAGCGCTTGCTGGAACAGAAATAAAGTGATAGTATCTTCCATTCAGCATCCCAAGTGCTGGACCATAGTACACCTCAGGCATGACCTGATATAGTGAACTTCTACTTGAAGTAAGATTGAGGTCACTGGTAAAGAATGACATCAAAACTGAGGGCTGGCATTATTTAATAATAAATAATTATGCAGAATGATGGGCACCGGGGCTTCACTTGCAAAAGTAAAAGAAATAATGGCCAGCTCCTGCCACGGTGGTGGGCCAACATTAAAGAAAAGTGTGGGTGCCCAAACAACTTTTTAAAGAAAAAAAGGCAGAATAAATGTGCTGCAGGAGACGCTGATTTATTATTCATTCCTCTAGACAAGGAGCACCTCATAATGCCCTTTGAGGGCTTCTTGTTAACCCCTTCAGCGCGGCGTGGATTACCGCGCTGTGCTAAAGGGTTCTTGCGTGGGCGGGGCCGTGACGGAGCGGTTCCATCATGCGCACAGCGCGACCGACGCGCATGACGGAACCGCTCCGTCACAAGCATCGAAAGGGTTAATATATTTGTATTCCGGTGGTTCCCCTGTAAGGGGCAGGGGGCTGCCTGGAGACCACTTGAATTCACTACCAGTTATAGTTATCTCAAGTAACTTTAACTCGTGGCCTAAAGTAACTATAACAGGCACCCTCGTCATGCACTGCTAGTTAGCTACAATATTGCATCACTCATGACGTGATCAATGACATCATTGATAACATCAATGCAACATCTGAAATTACGTCATTGACACCACAACCATGACATCCCGACAATACTGTGCATGGTGGGGGCATAGTATGTAGTGACTTTAGGGCACAATTTATGGTTACTTGAGATAACTCTAGCTGTGAATATCAGTGGTCTCTCTGCAGCCCCTCACAACATTGTTTGCTGGGAACTTTTTAGTATTCATTCGCCCTTGACAAAGCGGGAGTGAACGTTTTTCATCTCTTGCCATCTCTGTTCTCCTCGGTTCACGCTCACCATGGCTGCCAACATCAGCAGCCCGACTGAAGGATCGCTCTCTAAAGTTGGCCTCAGTGCCTTTAAGATCACCTATCCACCTAACCTCACTAAGAATGCATAAAAAAAACTCAAACACAGCTTAATTAAAAAAAAAACTGAAACACTTATATCTGATACATATTTCAGTATGTACAATGGCAACACCATGTCTGACCTAATCTTCTTCACGAATAAGAGAGCCCAATAGAGGAAAACTCTCATTTCATTTTTCCAGTGCAAACAGATAAGGAAAACACCCCATGGATTTAGTCTTTCTATCACTTCCTCCCTGATCCACAAAATAGATCTCACGATTACTATCTATAACAATGGGATCGTTCTCATTCAAGCTTCTAATCGAAACCTAGAGCAGTTCGACAAACTCCTTTTAAGATCAAAAGCTTTGTAGCTAACTTTTGTAGCTAACTATTCAACCCCAGGGCGACTAGATACAACACTAACCACCTCAAGTTCACTACAAATCAACGCTCCCATTCCCTCCTCAGAGTCACATGCCTCCTCTCCTACCACCCTTCCCTTGCCCTAGCTGGTTTCAGAACTGTTCGAATCACATTTTTCGTGACCATTAAACCTATCACCACTTCCAACCTCCTTATCAATACTCCCTGGCACAACTCTAACACTCAGTGACCAACCCCCTCCTCTGGAATCTCCCATTGTCGCCTCTGACCCCATTAACACTCATCGGCACCCTATCCCCTCCGCAGCTCTCCACACTCAATTAACCTCCTGGTTTATGCATCCTGGAACACCGCTCATATTCAGGGACCTACCTTCTCCCAGGGTATCCCCCATGACTGCCTCGGACCCCTCTAACACACTTAGTCACCCTCCCCCTTCCCAGATCTCCACACTCAATTTCCTCCCCTTTCCCAACACCCAGACTTGTTGGCACGCTTGGACGATATCTCCCTCCAGCTACACCTTCTCTCCCTCGAACTCCACGGTTTGAAAGCCCTCTCACTCGAATATCTCCACTTGTTAAGACCCCTCCTCCCTAGTCCGAACCGGCCCAGAGCCCCCGCCAATGCCACTGACACAGCTCCCCGCGACCATCCCCTGTCACCTACCATCTCCAATTCTGTTCCACTACCTAATGCAGCCTCTCTCCCAAGAGGCGCGTCCTGTCTCACGCCCAATGAAATTGACAGCCTTCTCAAGTCTTATTCGTCCAACACGGACTTCAACACAAGTCCAAAGGGAATAATTCAAACCATTCATTCTAACCCTAACAGAGAACCCTACCACAACCCCAGAGTCATAAATAACGATAACCTCAAGAGAGTGAACACTCAGACTCCTCCCCCCCATACTCCGGCTCCACTCAAATGCATACTACTCAATTGTAGGTCTGCCAGCAAACACGCCTCCGAGATCTTCGACCTCATTCAACAGAATGAGATAGATATCATTATCCTAACAGAAACCTGACTCAACCCATCATCCACTCCAATTATTGACCTCTTGGTGCCCCCCACCCATGACATAATTCGTCTTGACAGAGTTAAGAAGCTGGGTGGTGTCCTAGCTTGTATACATCGGAGTACACTTGATTGTCTCCCTTTCAGAGTCATCTCTGCCAGTAACATGCGAATACCTTTGTCTCAACATCTCTAGTAACAATCATCCGGTTTGCAAACTACACACATTCTATCACCCCCCAGGCAACAATCTCTCCTTCACTGAACAATTAATGAAAATCATCTCTGGCAATGTGGACTCAGTCCAGTCCCATATCTATCTTGGGGACTTTAACCTTCACTGGTCTAACACTAATGATCAAGCAGTCTCATGCCTCAATTCCTTCTTGCATTACCACGAATTGATTCAACATTGTGACCAGCCTACTCACATTAAAGGGGTAACTTTAGACCTCATCATCTCCAAAGTTCATACCATCTCATTGGATTCCATCATAACAAGTGATTGGTCGGACCATCACATAATTTCCTTCCATATCAACTTTGAGGTTCATCAGAGTAAGGCACAAAAAACCAAACCAAAGATTTGGAAAAGGAACCTCAGAGATATCAATACAGCTGACCTAGCAACCCGCTGTAATTGGGGCCTCTCTCCCCAATCGGATATACTTGAAGTTCATGCTCTCACAGACTTCTACAACTCTTCTATTTCCAACATCATGGACTCTTTGGCCCTGCTACAACAAAAAAATGCGCCTGCAAAAATGTCTAAACCTTGGTTCAATGGCAACCTAAACTCGGAACGTCGCAATCTAAGGGCCATAGAACGTTCCTGGAGAACCACTCCATCTGTGGACCATCTAAAAAACCTTAGAGCAGGAAGAAGTGCGTATAACAAACAAATCAAGTCAGCTAAGGCGGAATATTTCAGATCCCAACTTAACCAAGCGGCAAATCGACCCAGGAAATTGTTTGAATTGGTTAAACAACAATCAGTGGTAGCCCCTAACCGACCAGCCTCGGAAGTCAGACCTCCCTCATGTGATGATCTGGCTGCCTTTTTTACTGAGAAAACTAGACTTATTACCATTGATCTGGAAGCCAGGAGGACTCTATTGCTACCCAATGAACCTGCACCCCAACTGGCCGTACAAGACAAGACAGCTCCAGGTAGTTGGGGTATCAAGAACAACGCTTCCTGGGACACCTTTACCCCCCTCAATGAAAATGATATCAAAAAGGTCCTTCGGAGTATCAACCCATCTAATCACTTCAGTGACCCGTTACCACCTACCATCTTCAAAGTAATTAAGGATGAAATCTCCCCCTTCTGGACAAAGATAGTCAATGCGTCTCTGGCACAAGGCACGATCCCAGAATGCCTAAAAGAAGCTCAGGTAACACCTATATTTAAAAAAAACACAGCCGACAGTACAGACCTTAACAACTTCCGACCTATCTCCAGCATCCCCACTCTAGCCAAACTCCTTGAAAAATGCGTCCAGTCACAACTATGTGCGCACATCGAAATTTTTCATCTCCTGGACCAACACCAATCTGGCTTTCGTAGTGGGCACAGCACTGAATCGGCTCTCACCCACGTGATGTATGACATCCTAATAATGCTTGATCGAAATGAATCCTGCCTCCTTATCCTACTTGATGACCTTTCCTCTGCATTTGACAGTCAATCATGACAACCTCCTATTCATTCTGGAGCATAGGATGGGCCTTTCTGGTCATGTACTGCATTGGTTCTCGTCCTTTCTGCAGCACAGAACCCAAAAAGTTAAAGAAAACCGCTCACTCTCCCACCATCCCCAGTCAGCATGGGGGTTCCTCAAAGGTCCTCCTTATCTCCCATTCACTTCAATGTATTCCTGGAACCATTAGCTAATGTTCTAAAATCCTTGGACATTCGCTTCCATATGTATGCAGACGACACCCAACTCTATCTGAAAATCTCCTCCCCAGATGACATCACTTCACTCAACTCCACCCTACTGACTACCCAAAACTGGTTAACTACAAACCACCTCCTGCTAAACACCTCCATAACAGAATTCCTCCTCATTTCTCCCCGAAACATACTCCTAACATCGACCTATGGATGAACCAACTCACCGCCTTCAACTGCTCCCCCCGCATTATCGACTCAGCTAAATCTCTAGAAATTACCCTGGACAAGCATCTGAAGATGAAGACTCACATTAGCAACGTGTGCAAGGGAGCTAACCACCTTCTGAGAACACTCAGGATTCTCAAACCTTTCCTACCTCAAGCAGATTTCAAGCAAGTGGTCCAAGCGCTTGTTTTGCCGAGACTTGACTATGGCAGTGCTACGCTATGTGGCCTCCCCAAATATACTTTGGCCCCCCTAAAGGCTTCTCTGAATGATGCGGCCAGATTGATCACGGGCACCAAGCGAAATGCACACATCTCACCGGTTTTAAAATCGCTAAACTGGCTACCCTACAAAGCTAGAATTCAACTGAAGATTGCCTGCCTATCACACAAAGCCCTCCACTTCAAAACCTCCATCTACCTTGCACAAAAACTAGAACCATCAGGGGGGGATAGATTGTCTAGGAGTGCTAACTCCCTCCTCTTGAAACCACAGATCTTCAGCAAAAAGAGAACATGCCAACGAGCCTTCTCTGGTGCGGCTCCTAAAATTTGGAACTCTCTTCCACCGGAAATTCGAAGAATTCGAAGAATCTCTTCCAAGGCTGCTTTCAAACTGAAAGCAAAAAGATTCCTCCTGAACAAGTTCTTACCTTAATATGAGGGGCAATTTTTAGCTCTAAGCACATCGGACATATATTATCGGTTATTACTCTTATATATGATCATTATTTTTGTTTTGGTTATTATTCCTGTACATGATTATTGAATTTACTCCCCTTAAGTCCTTATGCTTCATCGTCTAGCCCATTCTTCGTTCACCCAGGTGTATAAATGATCTGTTAGAAGTGAAACTTTTGATTCAATGCCTATTAGTCTCCCCATTTGACTCATGTTTTGATTATTGTTTTGGTACTGGTTATTATTCCTGTATATGATTATTGTACGTACCCCCCTTATGTCTCTATGCTCCATCGCATAGCCCATTCCTACTCGTTCACTCAGGTTTATAAATGAGCTGTTGTGTGTACTTTTTGATTCAATACCTATTAGATTCCCCATGTTAGACTCCTGTTTTGATTTGTTACCTTTGCCTCAAATTGTAAAGCGCTCTGATATCCTTCGGGATCAAGTTCGCGCTATATAAAACTTTATAAATAAAAAAAATAAACATTAAAAAATGCTTGGTGTTGACCCTGAACCCTTTGTTTAAAACAATATGTTTTAACTGACATATTCACCTAACTATAACATCCCTTTAACCTTTGGTATCTTCTGTGAACAAACTGGGTAGTTTTAATACAGAAAAAGAAAGCTTCAACGGCGGACTATTGGTTCTGCACTTTACAAAATTTTAATTCAAAAAAGTCCTGCCCAACAAAAGCCTGGCACCAGCCCTTACGTGATGCCTCTGTGTCCAAGCTCCTGAAAATGCAGCTGCAAAGGGGTGTGCGCCAGGCAATAAAGTCCAAGATACTCTTGTAATGAAAATGTCTTTATTTCAAATCAGTATTCTCTGCACGGTAATAGAACATTCAGCTCAGGCTGAGCAAAATGTTCTATTAATGGAGGAGCCGCCACTGATTTACAGCCAAAAGGCTGAAAGGAATTACACCAAATTTGGCAGAAAGCTAGGTCTTACTTGAAAGAGCATGCCTTTTGTGATTTTGTGTAAATCTGTTCAGTAGTTTTTGAGAAATTAAGGTTAATATTTTAATGTACATCTTACTCTGCAGATCAGAAGATATGATCTGATTGGCTGCCACCAAATCAACAAAGATGCCGAGGCAGCCATTTTGATACTCTGGGATTTATTCCTCTGTCCTGAAGAAAGATTAAAAAAAACATACACGGGGGCAGGGTAGGGATCCCTTGCAATCCTATGCCTGGTGGTGGTAGTGTCCCAGAAGGACCACACCTGGAGCCAAAACCGGAAATATTTATAGCAGCAGAACTGATATAAAGGGGACCCACAGATGGGGAGTGAGGTGCACAGCTCCCACCCTGGGATTGTTAGGCCCCAGGAACGCTTCACCCTAGGGCCGCTTTATTTTAAATGGGGAAGGGATGCACATCCCTCATTTCCAAGTAATCTTTAGGCACTGGGACCCCATCCACTAGGGCTGCTTTCTTTTTAATTCAGAGGGGTTGCACAGCCCTCTTCCCTGGGGCATGGGGGAGAGTGTTGGGAGGGTCCCTTCACTGGGTCTCACACTCCCCGGGCCCCAGGACCCCATCCCCTGGGGCCAAAGACATTTTTTAATTGGTGAGGGGGGCAGGGCCCCTCCTTCCCCGAGCCATTCGATGGCCCCAGGGACCCTACTACCTAGGGCGTGATGTCAGTAGCAGTACCTTGCTCCCTTGTCATGCACTGCTTATGACCTCACATATTACATCACTCATGACATGTTCTGACATCATTGATAACATCACTGATGGATTCTGAAATGGCATTATTGATGACAACACTATGCATGGCGGGCGTGAGTTATAGCTACATGAAATAACTATAACTGGTGAATCTCAATTTTTTTAGTTTAAAATGTTACGTTCAAACTGACATTTTCCCTTAACTATAACATCACTTTAACCTTTGTTTGTTTCAGTGAATATGTGGGTATATGTGTGTGTGTGTGTGATGTGTGTATATAACGGACATCGAAATGCGTAACCACAATAATTCAGAAGTTCTGAGCTGTATTATGTTTTATCCAATACTTTCAGGTTCAGCTCAGCAAGGCCAATGCACTGCACTTCAAGCTTTTTTCGCCTTGGAAGGGTTAAATAATGACCTTGGGTTCAAAATAAAGAGATGTGGGCACCCAACAATCTCAATTATACCAAACATTTCTATAACATATTCACTTTCCATCGATTGGTTATATGACAAGGTACTCACTATCATCCCTAACATGATCCAGGCCCTTTCAGTGTTCTCAACCACAACTCAATATCCATCTTTGATCTTACATCTACATTAGAGGTCTAATTGTTCTTGGAGCTTGTTTAATCATAAGTGCCACGTGGCCATTTAGTGGCAAGATATTACATGTGTCCATCCTATCATTGGAATCACATAAGCATTTTTGGGTCCTCACCAATATGAGAAACCATTTTCAGGTAGGATGACTGACTATAATCTAAGGCAGCATACTGTGGTTCTGCTTTCTGTACCTTTTTACCTATTTCTGGGTGGTTTTCTCTGAGTCGAGAGCTGTGAGTCTTGAAAAGGACAATGTAGGGAATATCACAGCCTAGTGGTAAAAACGTCAGTACTTTATCTGAAGGGTCCCTTTTGTCCTAGAGGTTAGGGTCAGCCTTGGTCACACCTACTCCTAAATTGACAAAAGGACAATTGGGCATGTTTCTGGTCATATAGTCTGCACACATCATTCATTCCAATGGTGTGACTTCTTCAACTGTTGTCAACATGAGAAAAACTTCAAACTATGCATATATGAATGGACAGCATTGAAATCCCAATCTGAGCAGTAATAGTGAACTTTTTGAATGGATTTACATTCTCAAAAACAACACAGATTCTCTTTAACAGCCAATTAAGAGCTCAATACTCTGTATTGAGTGGCATCAACTCAGAACCTATTGAGATTATGCAAGTAACTGATAAAATGTGCAGTAAATTGATGGCTCATAGCTTTATAGATGAATTTGTGCTGGTTGATGAAAACTGCTTATAACAAGGGGACTCATGGCTCTAAAAAAGCCTCTCTTGCTTTTGTTTCAGTTTCCATATCCAGTAGGTCCAACCCTACGTCTCCATTCCTCATTTAGCCACTCTGAGCCAAATGTATCAACATTTTGCACAGGGCGCTGCAAAATCTAGAGTCAGATTTACCAAGCCACGCATGGTCACCCTGCGTGGCTCTGTTTGGTTTGGGAAATCTGGTGTTTAAGGCAAGGCATCCCAAGTCACTGCCTTGCGTTCCACTGCATGGTGTGGGTGTTACGTGGGTAGAGTGCGGGTGTTCCCACACAGCCACCCATGAGTCCTGACACATTCCCAGATTTACTGACACTAGTATACCTGAGAATGCATCACAAGTGTATGCCTTCCCACCAAAGGAGCAGCGATGAGAAATATCTGTATTTCTCCTCATTGTTGACTCTTTCTCACCCTGCCTTTAATCCAAACACCATTGCACCATGGTGCAAGGGTACCTGCTTTGGCGTTAGGCAGCACATTGTGCAACAGTGCAAGGAGTGGAAATATGCTGTATTCCTGCTCTCTCCCTTTCACGCATCGCAGCTGTCTTGCTGTGTTACTTGAAACCTTGATAAATCTCTGGGAATCAGAGTTGCCTTTGGATTCTGGGAATGTGCTTGCACCTGAGATATTGGGGCACTGATACCATCACACTATGAGGTGGGTGCAAACGGATGCATGGCCCAACTAAAAGGTGTGTCACCTTTGATTTAGAGCTCCTGATCCAAAATAATTACTCATCATCTATTGTGAAATTCCCTGAACGTTTCAACACAGGATTGAGTGGAAGCAAAAGATAGTGGAAAAGATGTGCAGTAGGAAGTTACAGGAGAGGCATCTTAAGCAGCATCTTAAGCAGGGCCAATTTGCTGCTTGAGGAAAAAGGAAGTCTTTTTTTTAAGTTTAAATGTAGAAATGTATTTAGCAGAAAATCAATATAATACAAAGCAGGAAAAAAAAACAGCAAAATACTGAGAAACATAATGCATATGAATAATAATAAAGGTCAAGAAAGTATTTCATGGGGGGAGAGGGAAAGAGGGGGAGGAACGGGGGATGAGAGAAACAAGGGATGTAAAAAACTAATATGACCATAACAATATCATAATATTCAAGGAATAACAGTACATATTATCAATGTCTGCAAGTAGAAAAGACAATGTTATTAAAGCGAATAAATAGTAAAAAAGCATAACAGGGAAATTATCGAAAATATAATCTAAAATAAATGAAAGACAACAAAATGCATCATGGAGGCTTCCGAACTTCATCAGCAGTTTGGACGAGCGAAGTCTTGGGTGGAACAATAGAAGTTAAGTAAGAGGATATAGGGAGCCATAAAAAATCTCTTTTGATGGAGACAGAGACAGGAGTGACAAAATTGGTATCGAGTCTATGATGAAAGCAAACTGCATTCCACCAAGCCCTAAAGGTGATTTTATCAGCTTGCTTCCAGTTAGAAGTGATTAAATGAAAAGCTATAGCTAATAATAAATCAACCAATTTAAAGTGAGAGGGTGATTGAGGCCAATGTGGTGATAGAGAGCCTAGAAAAATATTAGACGGGCAAAAAGGGACATTTGTTTTAAAAATTTTGTTGATTTGGGACCAAACTAATTGCCAAAAACTTTTTACAGGAGCGCAGTTAAAAAGCATATGAAATAAATCAGCATTTGTACAAGGGCAGGACCAACAGGTAGAAGTGACATCCGCATTAAAGGAGGATCATTTTGCGGGAGTGTATAAAATACGCTGATACACAAAGAAAAGGGATTGAGAAGTATTAGCAGCTCTGGACGTTTTATGAATTTTGAGTCACAATTTATCCCAGAAAGGGATTGTCCAACAGACCAAAAACTCCCTTTCCCAAACCAATTCAACCTTTGATTTGTTCCTGTCAGAGGAAGAAGACAAACCTTTATAGATAGATGAGGCAGAAGAAGAACCAGATAATAAGGGGTAAAGCAAGGAACACTTGGAGGACCGGTTGGAAGTCATTGGTAAGGAAAGAAGATATTGGCAGAGCACAGGATATAAATGATCATATTGAACTTTACAAGAAGAAGGTAAGGAAAATTGTGTTTGAATCTCTGAAAACGACAAAGGAGTATTATTCAATACTAATTGTGAAATCCAGAGCAAACCTTTGTTTCTCCAAACTCTCCAGTAAGGGGAACGATTGTTAATACGTAAAAGACTGTTGTGCCAAATGGGCTGCTGATCCAGTGAAGAAAAGGAAGGAAAAGAGGAGGGTAGCAATGGAGCAAGAATTTTACAAGTGTGAGAGATGATTAGAGTCCGTAGTAGAGAAATATTTTTAGTAAAGGCAGGAGATTCATTAAAATTAAAGGGTGATAAAAAATTTCTTTCAATAGTCAACCACACGGGCGGATGTATATTGTGATCCGGAGAGAGCCAGCGAGAGGATTGTTTTAATGGAAACGCATGATGATATTGTTTGAAATCAGGAAACTTGAGACCGCCAGAAGATTTGTCCTTCTTTAGAGAGGATAAGGCTATTCGGGGTATTTTATTTTTCCAAAGAAATTTCATTAATAAAGTATCAATTTTTTTTAATCCCGTACAGGGATCATAGAAATAATATACAAAATTTTGGGAGAGCGCATCATCTTAATGGAATCAAGTCGACCCCACCAAGACAGGAAAAGCGGGTGCCAGCGATCAATGGAGTCAGATAAAGTTTTAATTACATGGTCAAAATTAAGTTTAAGTGTTTCTGGAATGTTTGACGAAAACCACAAGCCTAAATATTTTATCTTAGAAGTTTTCCAAGAAAAACCGGTAGAGATGAAATCCTGTTTACGGCATAACACGTTCAGGGGAAGTACTTTGCACTTATCAGAATTAAGACGATAGCCAGATAATTGAGAAAAGCAATCAACTTGTTTCAGAAAGGCCGGAATGGATGTAGAAGGATTAGAGCAATATAGGAGAATGTCATCGGCATATACAGATAATTTAACATGGGAAGTACCAAGCTGAAAACCGGTAATTTGAGGATCCTGCCTAAGTTTAGTTAAAAAACGTTCTAAAGCAATTATAAATAAAAGAGGAGAAAGCGGACATCCTTGACGTATTCTCAGAAGGGGGAAATAATCCGAGACATTACCGTTAACAAAAATAGAAGCTTTAGGACCTGAATACAATAATGAAATGAGAGAAATTAATTTTGGGGGGAACCCTATCCACTTAAGTGCTTGGAACATAAAATCCCAACCAATCCTGTCAAATGCTTTCTCAGCATCTAACGCAATGGCGGCTATGGGATAAGGGAGAGAGGAGGCTTTACTAAGAATATTAAAAAAGACTCTAGAATTATCAGAGGATAAATGACCTTTTACAAAGCCTGACTGGTCTGATCCGATTAAAAGAGGTAAGATGGGGTCAATACGAAGAGCAAGAATTTTCGCAAAACATTTATAATCAAGATTAACTAAGGAGATGGGACGATAATTTTTACAGAAAGAGGGGTCCTTATTGTCTTTGGGAATTAAACAAATCATGGGCTCCTGAAAGGTGCCAGAAGAAGTGCCGTTAGTGATAAAAGAGTTGAAAAGTAATAGAAGGCGAGGAGGAAGTATATTAGCAAAGTGAGCATTAACTTCAATAGTAAAGCCATCAGGGCCCGGGGCCTTCCCCCGTTTTAATACTGAAATTGCATGTGTGATTTCTGACAGAGTGATAGTCCCCTCTAAAGAGGAAAAGTCAATATTGTGAGATAAAGGGGGAGGAAGATTCCGAAAATAAGTGGAAAGATTGGCTAAGGTCGGTTGTTGTTCAGGAGAGTATAAAGTTTGATAAAAAGAAACAAACTCCTTTAAAATATCAGAATCTTTGAATAAAGAAATGCCAGCATTGTTCTGAATGGACTCTATTTTAGTTCGGTCTCTTCGTATTTTCAAATAATTTGCCAGTAATTTCCCCATTTTATTTTTACCACCATAATAACGAGCACTACTCTTTAAAACATAGGTAGATGCGGCTTCAGTAGAAGATTTATTAAACTTGAATTTTGCGTCGATAAGCTTTTTTAATGAAGAATCTGAATTTGAATGATAATAAATATATTCAAGTTTTTTAATTTCTGCTAACATTTGAGAAGTTCTGGCCTGAGAGGATTTCCTCTTGTAAGAGACAAAATTTATAATAAAACCTCTGGCAGCTGCTTTAAAGGAATCCCAAACTATGACAGGAGAAGAAGTAGGGACAGAATTAAGAGAGAAGAATTCAGAAGCAAAAGAATTGAATTGACTTGTAAAGCTGGGGTCAGACAGTAAAATATTGTTAAAACGCCATCTGCGAGAATGTGCAGTAGAGGGCAACAAATCAAAATCAACGAAAACCGGGGCATGATCTGAAATTAAAATGGAACCAATTTTGGAATGGGAAACTTGTTGGGATAGGGACTTACTGAGAAAAAGGTAATCTATGCGAGATTGCGAGTGATGTGAGGGGGAATAAAAGCTATATTCTTGGGTGTCAGGATTACAAAGTCTCCAAATATCAACCAAGGCCTTGCGTCGTATAGTGGAAGTAAATTGGGAGTGCATTTTGGTGTTGGAAAATCTAACGGAAGAATGTCTGTCCAAAATGGGGTCAAAAACTTGGTTGCAATCACCCCCAAAGATAATATAATCATCATCCAACAAAAGAAGTTTCTTGGAAATACGGGGCCAAAAGTTATTATCAAGTGTGACTGGTGCATAGGTATTAAAAAGGACTAAGGGTATTTGATTAATGAGTAACTTAACTATTATCCAGCGACCTTCTAGATCACATTCTTGATGGATAATTGATAACTGATATTTTTTATGACATAAAATAGACACTCCATTTTTCTTGCCTAGGGCTTGAGAAGAAAAAACATTACCAACCCAACCTCTCTTCAGTTTAGAAGCCTCAGCGTCAGATAAGTGTGTTTCTTGAATCAAAGCTATATCCGCATTTAATTTAGCCAAATGGGTTAATATACGTTGTCTTTTTATAGGATTATTTATTAACTTAACGTTCCATGTAACAACTCTAAATTAAACCAGCAAAACTTGATTTGAACATTGGAATGCAGACATTAAAAAAGCTAAAAAAAAGTTGCTAAAGAATCGTTGAAAATAAGAACAAATATGCACTTGAAGAGCATTAAAACGAAGCATTAACATATAAATACTGAGAAAAGTAACTGTAATATCGAAAAAATAATAGACAGTAGAACAACATAAGGGAGAATAAGAAATTGAGGATAGAAATAAGTAAGAGGTTAGAAAAAAGAGGTCATCATCAAAAATAAGCATAAAGAAAAACAAAGAAAAGAGAAAGGAGAGATAAGAGGGAAGAGAGAATGTGGGGGAAGACAAAAAGAAGGAAAGAAAACATAGAGTAGGAAAACAAAACAGATCAAATAGTATGTGAAAAAACATACAAATGTCAAAAAGACATACCACAAAAGAACCATGAGGATGGGGATGGAGGAACCCCATAAGGGAAATGGCGCACCAAACGAGAAACTCCAAAAGGGTGCGACAAAGGAGGCACATCCGCAGGGCAATAGACCACAAGGGCAAACACCAAAAAGGGTCACCAGACTGCACCTGATAACAAGAAAAGGAAAAACATTAGGAGGGAAATTCAGAATGTCACAACTACAGCAAAAACGAAAAATACATATAACAAAAATTAAACAAAATATCATGAGACAATTAATTCAAGTTATGATCGGGGAGTGTCCATAGATTCCTCTCTGCAAGAGTTGAGAAATTGCTGAAGGATCACAGGATCTTCAAAGTTTGTTGTTTTGTTGTTATAAGTCACTTTAAAGAGACAAGGGTGAAACAGTCCATATCGCGCATTCAAGGAACGAAGAGCACGTCTCATGTCCAAAAATGTTTTACGACGATCAGCAGTGACTTTAGCGTAATCCTGAGCAAAAAAGAGATTAGAGCCATGCCATGTGATTTTCCCTTTTTGTTTGGCAGCTAGGATAACTTTGAGCAAGTCCGTGTACTCTAGGAAGTACAAAATGACACCTCTAGGTTTCGTCGAAGTCATAGAGAAGTTGGCAGAACGAGAAAGCTGACCCAAGCGATGAGCTCGTTGGATATTCAAGGGAGGAGAACTCGGGAGACCGAGAAGCATAGGCAAGAAGGATTGGAAGAAGGGTGTAGGATCGGAACCATCAAGGCCTTTTGCCAGACCATAAATACGCAGGTTGTTCCGTCTATTTCGGTTTTCCAAATTCTCAACCTGTTGTTTAAGAGATTGTATTTCTCTGTGTATTCCTGGCACCTGGTCAGAGATTATTTGCATAGCAGTCACTTTCCCCTCAAGATCCGCAACTTGTTGTTCAGTATGAGACCAGTTGTCCTCCAGACGTTGAAGACGAGCATTCGTATCGGCCATATAAGGTTTAAGTGAACGTATCTCATCAAGGAGGAGTTCCATGGATACAGACGAAGAGGTATTAGTGGGAGATGGAGGATTCGCCTTTACTCGCTTTCCTGATGTGGAAGGTATTTTGGAATTAGATTTAGTATTTGAGCGAGAAGAGCTAGGAGAAGAATTTTTTACTCCAATAGAGTCAGTAACTGTGTCGTCCATATTATCCTGCAATACACTAAAAGGGTTGATGTCTTCTGACGTTACACAATTATCATTAATATGATGAGAATTGCGTGAGTAAGGAGGATATTAGCAGGCAGGCACAAGGTTCCAAAATGGCGTCTCAAAGGTGAGGAGAAAAAAGAAATTCAGTCGGTGTGCACCAAGACAAAATCCTTGCTCAAAATTATAATCCTAGAGTTAACAATAAAGCTGCTGAAATTGCAACCTAGGGCAAACAAAACAGTGAAGAAATAGAGGCTGCCAAGCTAAAATGGAGTCCATTAATGTCTATGCTGAGGAGATATACAAAAATGTCTCCATAAAGCCAAAAAATATTTAATGCCTCAAAATGATGCAGGAAATGTAATATCTGAGGGATATATTAAGGATGTAGTCTTTATTTAAGCTCCATTTCATTTTAGAGCGAAGTGGCAGACGAAAGTAATGCAAACGCGGGACTGCAGGCTCTCAAAATGGCGGCCGCTACTCAATAACGAGCCGCGTTTGAAGGAAAAATGCCGAAAGTATGCAGATTAGCTCACCCCGTGCCTCCGCTTCACCAACGGGAGAATAATACTTAATATAGAGAAACAGGGGACAGGAAAGGTCAATATATGACACTTATTTATTGTACATAGGTTGAATTCAAGTGCTCACATATTTAGTGACAAAAAGCGTGACATGCAGGTGAGGGTGGACTCTTTAAAAAAGAACATCGCATTGGCAACAATAGAGAACCATTTTTTCTTGGTTAAATCAGTACAAAAAAGGTTCAAGTTGCGTAAGGTCGACGACGTTTCGAACTCAATTATTTGAGTTCATCTTCAGGACAAATGTGAGCATATGAACTCTAAATGTGGAAAATGCAAAAATAAACAAGTATAAATAACTCATAAAAAATCCATAAATAAGTCCCTGAACTGTAAATAGCATCACAATCAAGCAAATGTGAGGTACATAGTGTTCTCCAATTAGTGATGCAGATTCATTTAGGTGATAATTGATAACCTGGAATAATAAATCATGGTGACAGACCCGATCAGTATACTGCCCAGAAAAATGGAAGCATTTAAGCAATTGCAAAGTTATTTTCAAGAGACCCGGGGGTCACAAGGGCGAGGTAGCTAATAGAAGTGCTAGCAAGGAAAGGACGGGGCGTCAGGGCGCGCGAATAAACTGGATCACTTACTGAGCATATGTAAGGTTAAGTGATGGGGTTGTCGTCAACTGACGCCCCGTCCTTTCCTTGCTAGCACTTCTATTAGCTACCTCGCCCTTGTGACCCCCGGGTCTCTTGAAAATAACTTTGCAATTGCTTAAATGCTTCCATTTTTCTGGGCAGTATACTGATCGGGTCCGTCACCATGATTTATTATTCCAGGTTATCAATTATCACCTAAATGAATCCGCATCACTAATTGGAGAACACTATGTACCTCACATTTGCTTGATTGTGATGCTATTTACAGTTCAGGGACTTATTTATGGATTTTTTATGAGTTATTTATACTTGTTTATTTTTGCATTTTCCACATTTAGAGTTCATATGCTCACATTTGTCCTGAAGATGAACTCAAATAATTGAGTTCGAAACGTCGTCGACCTTACGCAACTTGAACCTTTTTTGTACTGATTTAACCAAGAAAAAATGGTTCTCTATTGTTGCCAATGCGATGTTCTTTTTTAAAGAGTCCACCCTTACCTGCATGTCACGCTTTTTGTCACTAAATATGTGAGCACTTGAATTCAACCTATGTACAATAAATAAGTGTCATATATTGACCTTTCCTGTCCCCTGTTTCTCTATATTAAGTATTATTCTCCCGTATGAGTCTTTGAACCTATACCAAATCATCCGCCCTCCTAAGGCTTTCTCGTTGCACTGGACCTTCTTAGGCCATCCCGAACCATTGGTTTTTTTCCACATTGTATCACCCCAGGTTCGCATAAGGGGTACCCTTGTTCTTTAAAAACACTTGCACGAGCAGTGGCTTCACTGCAAGGGTTCCACTTTTTAGTGGCTATATTAAGATATACTATAAAGAAATTATTCTACTCATCTATTTGATCTATGTACATCGACCTAACTCATAGGCCAGCCAGAAGCCCTACCTCGTATAAACACTCGCTATTAGACTATGTCTACACCCACTATCCCAACTTATACCGAGGAATATATAGCGAGATTGATTAATGGTCCTTCACTTTTCCATACACCGATACCAGCTAACAAAACTCCCTCTAATGTGGCAAGTGAGAAACTGACTAGTCTAGAAAGATTAAAAAAGAAACACATACGTACTGAGTTACACGCTCGTATGCTTACGGAATATCTGAAAGCCGACATCATCCCGGTAGGCTTACAAGTACGAAATATCCCTGCAATTTTCCTACAAGACCCAAAATTTAAGAACGGTTTCGCCCACATTGGCACTACGTGTTCCCGCCACTGGATGGTGCTAGGTATTGACACTGCATTAGAACACAGCAGAAAAGAACTACTAGAAATCCGAGAACTAGAAAAGGCAATCTTAGAATTAGATAGCCTAGCAGATGCCAAATCAGCCCTAGAAAAACAAGAACGCACGATTGTTTACTTTCAAAACTTTGAACACCATAAAAAGTCAACCAAAGTGACAAAAGACATAAGGAATTACAATAAAGAACAAACCTACCCCTACCTCAGAGAAGACTTCTTTACACAAAACAATCAAGATCAACAGAGGTATCCAACAGGCACTTGGGGTAGATTCAGAAACAGGCAGCCGGTCACGTTCTCCACCTCCTCTCTAGAATCCGACAACTCTGACCCCTGGGAAGGCACTAGCTCCTCTACATACAATCCTAATTTTTTAGAGAGAGGCCAAACATTCACAGGGGAGAGACCAAGAGGCAGAGGGAGAGGCAGAGGGAGACCCAGGTACAACCTCCCCCCAGGGGAACGACAAACACGCAGGAAATTCTACCAATGGGGGTACCAATACTAACCCCTCCCCCCTCACCTCCCTCATCCAACATGGACCAAATGCCTATTTTTAACTTATCCAAACATCAACTGGCCTCAACTGACATTGCCCTACTTAGTAGAGGTCTGTCTTTTGTCATCACGGAAAAACCAAACTGGTTTGATATCCACACCGAAATTCTTCAATTTTTTAGGAAAGTAAGACTTAATGTATTCTTTCAAGATAAAGACACAATCACCAAAACTGACATCACAGGACTGCGACCCAAATCCACATTCAATCCGCCTAGTGGTTCGATGCCCCCGGAATTTATTGCCTTTGAACATCTTGTACTTAAAGATTCCAACGACATAAAAACCAACTACAGGTTCACTCCCTTTAATGTTAGCCTTGAAGAAAGACAGAGCCTCAACGCTCTAAAAAACCTGGACGATGTGGTCATAAAACCCTGTGACAAGGGAGGCGGTATCGTCCTACAGGACAAAACCGCCTACGACAATGAAATTCAACGCCAACTCAAGAACACGTCACACTATGAACGCCTTATGCGCAACCCCCTTCAAGACATCAGTGATCTCATCCTCACGGTTACCAAAACGGCTCTAGAAGAAGGCTACATCAGCAAACACGAATTTTCCTTTCTAAATAACAAAAACCCTAGGACTCCTGTCCTATATACTCTTCCCAAGATCCATAAGAATCTGGAAACTCCACCTGGCAGACCCATCCTTTCTGGGTGCGGATCAATTCTAGAACCCCTAGGGAGCTACATTGACTTCTTTATGAAGAATATGGTACAAGACACTACGACATACGTTAAGGACACCACTCACTTTATCAATCTCATTGAATCCCAGCCCTTTGACCCCCAAACTGAACTCCTTGTCACTCTGGACATCGAGTCACTATACACCAATATTCCTCAAGACAAAGGCATAGAAGTTATCAAAAAACATCTCAATCTACGCCCAGCACCACATCAGGTCCCAACAGAATTCATCATCTCACTCCTTGAAATAGCACTTACCAGAAACTATTTTATGTTTGAAGACCAGTACTACAGGCAATGCAAAGGCACGTCGATGGGGGCCATTTTTGCCCCCAATTTTGCCATATTTTTTGTTGATGACATTGAAAACAAGTTCATTCTCAATAACAACGACCCCTTCTTTAACAAAATTCGTGTTTGGCGCAGATACATAGATGACGTTTTCATGATTTGGTCTGGCACTGAAACCGAACTCCAACTATTCAGTGCTTGGCTCAATAACATCCAGCCGGATCTAAAATTCACCTACAACTTTGACAACAACAAAATTGACTACTTAGACGTCACGGTCAAGAACTCCGAGGGCGAACTCTACACTACCCTCTTCAGAAAACCGACAGAGCGTAACACCCTTTTACAATACGATAGCTGTCATCCTAGGGCTCTGAGAGATGGCCTACCCTACGGACAATTTCTCAGAATTCGTAGAAATTGCAGGTTCAAAGAGGATTTCTTCCAGGAGGCTGAAATCCTGTGCAAGAAACTCACCAACCGGGGCTACCCTAGACGTCTAGTAAAGCGCTCAATGAAACGAGCATGGTATTCACACCGTGAATTCCTGCTGCAACCCAAAGAAAAGGCATCCCTCAATAAGATCACATGCGTCACTACCTTTTGCCCAGTCAGCAACAAACTTACCAAAATGATAAAGAAACATTGGTCAGTACTAGGCCCCTTGGAACTTAATACAGGCACCCCACTCTTTGCCTTCAAAAGAGGACGTAATATTAAGGACCACCTAGTTAGAGCTCAAAAACCAACGCACAAGGACAATACTCTACATTCTTTCCTTGGCCTCCCTCCTCTACAAGGCCACTATAAATGTAACAACTGTATGTCGTGTGATTCCACCTGTAACACCCAGTCTTTTGAATATAATGGCACTAAACACACTTTACAATTTTTCTCTAATTGCAATTCACAAAATGTGGTTTACTGTATTAAATGTCCCTGCCAACTACTTTATATCGGACAAACCACGCAAAAAATCAAGACCAGGATCTCTCAACATAGGAGCAGGATCCGTTGCAAAATACAAACGGCACCACTGGTGTAACATTTTCTGGCCAAAGGACACTCTGAAACTGATTTCACATGGCAAGTGATTGACAGTCTACACCACAACCACAGAGGAGGAAATCAACAACAAATCCTTAACCACATGGAATGCAAATGGATCTTCAAATGCCGCTCTATCGAACATGGACTTAACACTCTGGACGAATACAGAACCATTCTGTAACCACCTCCCGTGGCCCCATGTGCCACTAACTCTTGAAACTCCAGTCTAATTTCTTGCTTACCCCAAGACCACGTGTATGCATTTTTGTCCCCTTTTCTGCCATGCAATCGCTTATGTACTGCATTCCAATTGTACTATATTTACACACTTGAATGAAGACTGATCGCACAATTACTAGAATCCCAACGCTGCTTGTCTATTAACTGTTGTTGCATTCCAATAATTGACCTAACTAATATTTCCTTTTAATTTCAATTAGTTTTTTTGTACTCCGCCTAAGACTTAGCAAGTCTCCAAACTGTCTTGTCCAGCGTTCTGGAATCATGCACTGTCCCAGTACTCAACATTCGAGCACATCCTTGCATGTTGCCTTTCCCAAATTCTATCGCTTGAAAACAGGCATCTAATGAGCCTACTCTCGATTCTGGGCCCTCGCGCGTCCCAACTCGCGCAGCTGCATCCGCTTCACGTAACCATTAGCAACCCTGTTCCTTAAATACCCTCCCCCTCCCACTACACCACCAGTCGCTGCGCGTACCTGCACGCATCCAGGACCCGCTCCACCCCCCGCGAGACCCCCATTGACTGAACCGTGTGCCGCCTGTAATGAGTAAGTACTTCGGCGATTACTTTATTCACCCTCCCCTCTCTCGTGGCCTTAATATCCGCCTGACGGTAATCTCTTACTCCCCCTCCATTACAGATTAATTTCCCGGCACCGGAACCCCGCCTCCATACATTGAGCAGGCTGAACTAAGTCCTTCACTCCAGTAAGTGTCTTCCCCCTTTTTCTGGCACAACCCCGTACTCACGTGTATCCACACCGGACTACGTCGTATTAATCGAAATCCATTCCGTTTTCCCCAGGCAACTAGTCTCTTCCGATACATTCACTGAAATTTTCGGCACCGGAACCCCGCCCCCATACATTGGGAAGGTTGGACTAAGTTTGTAACTCCAGTAAGTGTCTTCCCTTATCCTGGCACAACCCCATCCTCTCGCTTAAAACCACACCGTACTATGTCCTGTTAACCGCAAATCACTCCGTTTCCCCAGGCCACTGGCTCCCATCGAGACTTTCACTGCTGTGACGAGCACACCGTTGCATCTTCCTTAACTGACGACAACCCCATCACTTAACCTTACATATGCTCAGTAAGTGATCCAGTTTATTCGCGCGCCCTGACGCCCCGTCCTTTCCTTGCTAGCACTTCTATTAGCTACCTCGCCCTTGTGACCCCCGGGTCTCTTGAAAATAACTTTGCAATTGCTTAAATGCTTCCATTTTTCTGGGCAGTATACTGATCGGGTCCGTCACCATGATTTATTATTCCAGGTTATCAATTATCACCTAAATGAATCTGCATCACTAATTGGAGAACACTATGTACCTCACATTTGCTTGATTGTGATGCTATTTACAGTTCAGGGACTTATTTATGGATTTTTTATGAGTTATTTATACTTGTTTATATTTGCATTTTCCACATTTAGAGTTCATATGCTCACATTTGTCCTGAAGATGAACTCAAATAATTGAGTTCGAAACGTCGTCGACCTTACGCAACTTGAACCTTTTTTGTACTGATTTAACCAAGAAAAAATGGTTCTCTATTGTTGCCAATGCGATGTTCTTTTTTAAAGAGTCCACCCTCACCTGCATGTCACGCTTTTTGTCACTAAATATGTGAGCACTTGAATTCAACCTATGTACAATAAATAAGTGTCATATATTGACCTTTCCTGTCCCCTGTTTCTCTATATTAAGTATTATTCTCCCGTATGAGTCTTTGAACCTATACCAAATCATCCGCCCTCCTAAGGCTTTCTCGTTGCACTGGACCTTCTTAGGCCATCCCGAACCATTGTTTTTTTTCCACATTGTATCACCCCAGGTTCGCATAAGGGGTACCCTTGTTCTTTAAAAACATCCGCTTCACCAACAGCATGTGGAGGAGCATTTCCGATGCGTTCGTGTGCAGCGTCGTGTCCGGAGAAGCAGCATAAACGCCCGGAGAAGTCCCGTCACTTCACAGGCTCCCGGTGCATCGTAGGAAGGCGGCCATTCCTTACGGCGCCTAAACCACGCCCCGAAAAAAGAAGTCTTGCTTTGTTCAGACAGCCAAACTGGTTTAATCAGTTGTTACTGCAGTGCAGATTGGTGGGTTTTATGCTAATTATAGCACATAAGCAAAAGATACACACCAGGAGGGCTGTTACAATGGTAGAGGACATATGCAAGCTTTAATAGCAATTCATCTTGTGTAACATGTGAAATGTCCTCTCCGAAGGCACCTTTCTCACTGCATACACTTTCCATATTTACAGCACATGTGATACAGCCATACACCATGCTCTCTCACAGAGAAGTAAAGGATTCAATTTAGGAGGATGTATGGATTTTAACAGGAGGTTCATTAGACATCTCTCCCATGAATACAGGTATCCAGCGCTCTGTCCCTGTGCATCAAGTTTGCTGCCAACATCTGTCAGGCTTCTTATAGCCGGGTGGGAGAGTTGTAGGGACCCTTCTCTATGGGGAGGGTTCAGAATGACTGACTCTTGTGGGCTGTGGACATTTGACACTCATGTAGGAAATGTTGGAGGAAACATATACAACCTCAGGGAAGCTCCTGGAACCATCTGGTGAGGTACCTGATGTGCTCCCAAATGTGAGCCAGAAGAGCAGATGCACAGACCATGTCTGGGTTGCCAGTGTACAACCATATCTTGGGGAAGTTTAAGGCATTTACTAAAGAAACAAGCATTGGCAAATACAATAGGTCTTGCCTTTGAAGGGGGTTTGCAAACCTTTTGGCTTTGCCAATAATTGTTTCTGATTCTTAAAGACATTGCCAAAAAAAAAGCCCAAATGAAAAAAAAATGCTATTCCTTAAATGCAATGTAAGAAGCACAGAAAAAGTGCAATTTGGCCATAAGGAATCGCAAATTACCACCAACTTCAAGTTGGTGGTAATTTGTGATTCCTCTGATTTCTCTGTGATTTCTCTGAAAAATGCACTTTTTTGCATTTTTCAAAGTGCCATGTGGCGCACATAAATGCCCTTAGTTCCTGACCCCAGGTAGTGCCTCTCAGGTCCAGGATCCCTGGTTTGGTCTCAGGTGAGCTCTCATGTAGTTTTGGTCTCTTCACAAATGGGCCAATTCGCACCAAGATCTTGCCGCCAGTGCTGCCACCTAATGCAAAGTTCTGGTCAGCCTGACTTTTTGTGGTACAGCAACCGACAACAGCAGCATCAGATCTGTAATTCATGCTACAGCATCCACAGCTCGCAGTGACCGTCAACGTGAAGATCCAGAAATGACAGTCCATGACAACCCACAAGGTCTTCACACTACAGTAACGACCATTCGCAGTGCTCAGCCTGCTCTTCATGCTTCATCAACCACCATCTGCAATGCTTCCCCTAGTCCTGGCAGCACCTTCCACCGCAAATGGAACTCTTGGTGCTGGACTTTGAAGGTAGATGTTTCAGATGATCTAACCTGGTCCTTGTATTGAGACCCCCATCGCGGTTGGCCTGAGCTTGTGACTTTCACCAAGTGTCACAGGACCAGATAACTGTGAGTGGTGCTTTGTGATTTTAGGTGCTTAACTTACCTGAACTCTAAGGTTCTACTGATTGGATTTCTGTTCTTTTGGGGTCAAACAAGGTATTATATTTTACTCTATTGTTCTACATTTTCACTTTATTAATGTTTGAAGTGCTAGTCAAATATTTACATATTGCCTTTAAGTTAAGCCTGACTGCTTTTGTGCATAGCTACCATAGAGTTAACCACAGGTTAATTTGGGGTTTGCTTGTGATTTCACCCTGACTGAAATTATGACTACTGCTTAAGTAGGGCTTCATCCCCCCGAGCCAGTAACTCAATTTCCACCAACCGCCTTCACAAAACTACATTTTATATTAGTTCCTAGATGCAAAAAAAAAGTCTCAAAAAGCCTGACAAACCTATCATACATTAGTTAATGTACTTAATGTATGCATGTATAGTTCAAATAAGATTTTGTTTGCCCAGGTGATAGAAAATATTCTCCTAAACAAGACTTCCTAGATGTATTCCAAAAATACGCATTAGATTAATAGCAACCTGTAGTAACTAGGTGATGATCTTGTCCAATTGCACAGGGTTTGCTTTCCCCAAACCACCTGATCCTAAACCAGGTGGAGTTATTATTGATTCTCATTTCCACCCCTCTTTTTCATGTTATAACAATGATAATCCATGCTACAAAAAATATAAAAACTATCTAAATAATATCATGTAATAATCTGTAAATTAATGAATTTGATTTCATTTGAAGTGATTTTCATTATGAAAATTAACCTTGTCTCATTTGAATACTAAATGAGTCGTAAAAGAACCCCACTGCATCAAGAACTATTGTCAGTGAAAAGGAAATATGCTGGGAGGTAGGTAGACCATTTGTGGCTAAAACCATTGAAAAAGTAGTGATTTTTAGTTCGGGTTATGTGAGATTCTGGATCATCAATTCGGGGGAAGGGTCTCATGAAATTAGTAATCAAAGGGCCAAAACAAAGGAACATATTTGCAAATGTTTCATACAATTTAGAACAGCAAGCAAAGTAGCTGACCTGTGTTGGGTGAAACGGATAAAGTACATGCTAGAAATGAGGTCTCTAGAAGCAGAGGTATGAACCCTGTCCAAGTAGGGACCACCACTCTATTAAGGGCAAGTCAGATACACTCTAAAAATAATATGTCCTTAGTCGATTATCCCAAAGGGGTTTGGGCCTTGTGCTGTATCTGATCATCGTTTGTTTGCATAGCACTTTTCACACAAAGTGGGATGGGTATGCCCAGATGTGGGTCCTTTGCTCACTGTGCTACTGGATTCAAGCTAGCCTGGCTGATGAAGGGTAATACCCAGAAACCGGTCCTAGGATGCTTGTTTCCGGTCCAGGAAGGAGCTGGCTTGGCAGTTCGGTCTGGACTGTTCCCAAGAGGCACAGGGTCAAGACTGATTTGCATTTGGCTGGGTCTAAACTGGGGTGGCATGGTGAGCAAAAGAACGATGGATTTCACCCAGATCTCTTGACTGGGAGTGAATGTATGATTTATTTAACATTCCGTCCATCGTTTGTTTGTGTATCTGATAATCTAGAGCTGCCTTTTGTGGTGGATCTGCTAAGCGCAGTAGTCTCAGATATTTTGGACAGGTAAGTTCTGTAAACATGTACTTGCTTGAGCTTTTGATTAGGAGGAGGGGTTGGGAGTGCGGTGTTTTCTCTGTGTTTCCCACTTTATTGTTTCTGTATCACAGCCATTCCTCCTGAAGGAATATATAACAATAAGTACAGCACAAAGTTTAATTTTCTATGTCGTTTACTTGAATTGAAACCAATAAAAGAAATTTAATCATCAAATAATATGTTCTCACCCTCTTGTAGCTTGGCACAGGTCAGTCAGGCTTATCTAAAGAGGCAATGTGTAAAATATATGTCCAACACACATACACACACACGCGCACACACACACGGACACACACACACGCACAGTAACACAATTAAAACATGATGAAAAGACTCACAATGGTTTATAAAAATAGACAATAATTTTTATATATAAACTAAGACCAAAATGACAAAAATCCAGTAAGTAAAAGTTGAGTTATGAATCTTTAAAGAATAAAAAGAGTTCCAGCACTGGACTGGGGCAAAGTCAACTGTTCAAGCCAACCGCAATGGAGCACCTTGATCCTGGCTGAAACAGCGAGATGTAGTGTGCAGACAAGTGATGCATCAGTGTCAAGCCAGCAGTCGAGGTGATGCGTTGATTTTCCTTATGCAGTGGCGGCAATGCATAGGGGCCGTTGAGCAAAACACCAGTTCTGGTGCAGTGGTTCCGAAAGCGATGTGCCAGTTTAATCCATGCTGGAGGGGAGATGCGTCAGTCTTCTCCATGCTGTGACAGCGATGGATTGTTCCAAAGCGACGGTTCCAGATGCAATATGGCAGTTCTGAGTGTGGTGTGATCCGCCGATTCTACTCCTACAACATTGTCGATGCACTGGTTCTGCTACACGCAGACTGGAGATGCATCGATTTCCCTGGTGCAAGTATCAGGGTCCACTTCCAGTGAACCAGGCACAGGATCAAGGATAGAGACTTGGATATCCCTGGGTCTTAAAGCAACAGGAGGCAAGCCAACAAGCCCTTTGAATGTTAAATCCATCTTGCCAATAAAGAGGATGTATCATTACCATTCCAAAGATAGAAAATATTACCCAGCTACTCCTTTCTAAACAGGAATTACTGCTTAAACGTATATTAAGGAATATCACAGAATTCCCACTTTTAACCTATGAGACGAGTAGGCCTCACAGTAGTGAACAATTGATGTCGTTGTTTTTCACTACCATGACATGCAAACCTTAAAAGTACATGTCCTACCTTTCACTTACATAGCACCCTGCCTTATGGGCGACATAGGGCCTACCTAAGGAGTGACTTGCGTGTAATAAAATTGGAGTTTCAGGCTTGGCAACAGCTTTATAAGCCAAGTTGAAATGGCAGTAAAACTGCACACACAGGCTGTGCAGTGGCATGCCTGAGACGTTTGACCCCTTCGCTGCTAGGCCTGATGTCCCCCCTCCTCCTGCGCTAAGCCTTTTTTAGGCAAACTGGAGTAGTTCACGCTTAGGCCCCTGTAACATTTTGATCACATAAGGTATCCATGGCCAATTTTGCATCCTTTTCTTCCAACATCATGGGGATTTTAAAGGTACCCAGGGTTTGTTGATTCCCCTGGAGGGGACCCAGAAATTAGCCAAAATACAGCTACATTTTTTTGTTGTTGGGGAAAAAAGAGCTGCAGATGAAATCATCTGGTTTTTTTCCTGAAAATTGTTTGTGGTGCTGAAATCCCCATATTCCCAGCTTTCAGGGACTGACAGACTTTTGTCAGAAAACCAAACTTTTTTACACAGTTTTGGCATTTTACTTGGAATTAGCCATTTTTTTATTTTTCTTGTGCTTTTATCTCCTTCCAGTTAATGGTAGAAATGGGTATGAAAGCAATAATGGATCCTGGAAATCTATGCATTTAAAAAAAGTAGACACAATTCTGAATTCAGCAATGGGTCATTTGTATAGATCCTTCAAGGTTTTTTAATAGAAACTAACAGTTGAATATAGGAAAAATTGAAAATGAGTTGAAAAAAACAACGATTGGTGCCATCGTTTTCACCTGTAACTTCTTCTCAGTATGACAGATTTTTTAAAGCAATATACCGTTACATCCACTGGACCCTTTTAGTTGTGGGATATTTAGGACTTGTAGGTTCACCAAGAACCTGAGGAACCCAGAGCCAATAACTGAGCAGCGCCTTGCAATGTTTTTTTTATTGTGTACTGGGTTGATAGCAATTCATTTGTGAAAATATAAACAGTAAAAAATCGGTATGAAGGACACTTATGTATTTCCGAAATGGGAACAAAATATAGAGTTTAGAAACAGTAGCTAATTGGCCATCTCCGAAATTGTGGTACCCATACAAGCATGTGAATTATAGGACATTTTTTAAAAGTGACTTCTTTTTTACACATTGTCTTCCATTTGGCAGGCAGAAATGCATCGAAAGTCAATAGGTAATAACAGTTATTCTATGATTCTGTGTCTCCCTAAGACTCCCAATAAAAAATGGTACCTCACTTGTGTGGGTAGGCCTAGTGCCTGCGACGGGTAACGGCCCAAAACCCAACGTGGACACTCCACGTTTTTTACAGTGAAAAACAGACCCTTTTTTTGTAAAGTCCATAGCTGTGGATTTTGAACCCAAGCTCAGCAGCCGGCACCTAGGGAAACCTAGAAAACATATACATTTCTGAAAACTAGACACCCAGGGAAATCCTGGATGGGGTGACTTGTCTGGCTCGCACCAGGTTCTGTTACCCAGAATCCCTAGCAAACTTCAAACTTTGTTAAAAAAAACACATTTTCCTCACATTTCTGTGATGGAAGGTTCTGGAATCTGTGTGGATCCTCAAAATTCCACACACCCCACATTCCCCAAATTCTTCCAAGAAAAATGGCATCTCACTTGTGTGGGTAAACCTAGTACACGCGACAGGAAATGGACGAAAATCCAATATGGACACACTACATTTTTACGATACCAAAATGTCTGGCCAAGTAGTCATGCACACTTATTGTGCATAGTCCACTTCTCCTCCCACCCTGAACCACCAGCCCCGCCCTGGCCTAACCCAGCCAGCACACTCCCTGCACTCACTGAAGCAACAGTGTAGGACGTTCCTTCTCCTACCTCGCTGTGAATTCCTGCAACAGCCTTCCCCTCCACCTCCGATGACTCCCTCTTTATTGGAATTCAAGAAGGGATTCAATCCCTGGCTGTTCAGCCGAAACCTCCCGACATAGCTACACTCTCAGTGATAAATACCTTTGCGGGTGATTAACTGTGCTATATAAATCCCAGTTGATTGATTGACTGAGGAGCCCCTCATCACATTCTGCAGGGGGGCACTATCATTTGGAATTACATCACTGGACAAGTCCCTCCCCAATCACGGATACCATGCCAATCCAGCCTTTGGTCTGAGATAAGACTGCATGGCCTATGATTCAGCTGGAAGTACCATACATCAATCTGTTTACACCGTCCTCATGCAATTCCAGATCACAAACATGGTATACTGACATTGTTTCTTGGCTGTGAATTCCTGGCCCAGCCTTCCCCTCCAACTCCGATGACTCCTTCTTTATTGGAATTCAAGAAGGGATTAAAGACCTGGCTGTTCAGCCGAAACCTCCCGACATAGCTACAAACTCAGTGATAAATACCTTCACGGGTGATTAACTGTGCTATATACATGCCGGTTGATTGATTGATTGATTGAGGAGCCCCTCGTCACATTCTGCAGGGGGGCACTATCATTTGGAATTACACCACTGGACAAGTCCCTCCCCAATCACGGATACCATGCCAATCCAGCCTTTGGTATGAGATAAGACTGCATGGTCTATGATTCAGCTGGAAGTACCATACATCAATGTGTTTACACCATCTTCATGCAATTCCAGATCACAAAACATGGTATACTGGCATTGTTTCTTGCCCTTAGTGGTAAGGTAAGCAGGTCCGGACTGGGAACCAAAACCGGCCCTGGCAAAGAGTTCGGACGACCCCGGGGTGGGGGGTGCTCCTTGTGTAAAACCTTGTGATGTATTTGGGGGCTGAAAACCAGCCCCCGGTAAAAAGAAAAGGCCCCCAGGGTTTTAAAACCAGGCCCCCCCCACCCTGGCTGCCCACCAGTGAAACACCCGGTGCCCACTACAGCCAGTCTGGACCTGAAGGTAAGCCAGTGATTTTGGAGGTGATAATTTGTGACAAGAATATTTGTTTGTGGCATTGTTTGCAGTGGTGATGTGTTCTGTTGTCTTTTATGTTTCTGATTTTTGTGCTGCATTATTAGAATGTGATTTTATTGTATTGTACTTGAGTAATGTTGCATTCTGTTTTTACTATTTTCATGTGATGGTCTCTGTAATTATGCTACGTTGTTTTGTGTGTTATAGTCTCTAGTTTACTTTAGATGTCAACAAATGCTGCTACATTTCCATCCAAAAATAGCACACTCTTTGAATGTTCCTATGACAATCATTTATTACAGATTAAGGGGCATATGTATCAAAAAAGAGGTTTGCGATTCTCAAAATGCGATTTATAGCGAATCGCATTTTGAGAATCGCAAAACCGCGGTGTAATTAAAAATTCGCTAATGAATTGCGATTCTCAAAAATTCGGAGAATGACACTGCGAACCCGCTATTAGCGATTCCTTATTTGCGAAATCGCAAATAAAGAATCACAAAAATAGGGAATCTGCAATTCAGGTGCAGCTTGATGACATCACACCCAGGAAGTGGGAGTGCCATGCTGCAGCTGATTGCCTGAGACTGAGTCGAAGGCTGTGAGGAGAGGCAGAGAACTGAGTACTGCATTTCCAAACATCCACAATGGATCCCCAGGAGAAAGAGAAGAACAAGGAGGAGGCAGGGAGAAAGAGAAAGCAGAAGTTCAGCGAGAGGGAGCTGGAGGTGCTGATAGAGGAGATGGTACTCAGCCATGAATTATTATTTGGGAAAAAGTCACTCCGTGTCCCAGAGGCCAGAAAGAGGAAAATATGGCTGGACATCCAGGGTAAGGTAAATGCTGTTGGTGTGACCCAGCGCACTGTGGAGGACCTGAGAAAGAGATGGTATGACATGCGCTCCAGGTCAAAGGAGAAGGTGGCAACCAGGCTGGCAAAGGCTAAGAAGACTAGTGGGGGAATACCAACTGCAATAGAGTTAACACCCCACAAGGAGTTGCTGGAGTCCACCCTTCAGCCTGAGAGCGTCAGTGGTGTGGCTGACATAGACAGCTCCGACCCTGCAAACACCAGCCAAGGTAAGATGCATGTCAAATCCAGCCTCACAAATCAATATCCCATTCACACACTCCGGAACGCACCAACTACAAAGTACATATGCTACTCCAGTCCCCTTTTTCCAGCACACACAGCAATGCATCATGGGAGATGTAGTCAGATGCATCATACTGTGGGGCAATGATTCAGCAATGTAGAACCAGTATGAGAAATCCAGTAGATGCAAAAAGCGTTAGATAGCAGTTAGCTAATACAAAATGAGAAAACTGTATTGAGTGAGAAATGCAGATCATGTCACAAAAACAAAATATGCCTGTTCATTCACAGCACAACCTGAAACACAGGATGACAGTGCAGGAGCTGAGGAGGTGGCACATATGGAGGAGCAGGCAGGGCAGGAGGATACCATGATACCACGCAGACCACACCTGTCCCACCGAGAAAGTGCAACATTGTGCCCCTGTTGCAGCGCGGAACATCAAATTCCCCCTTCATCACAGACCAAATACCTCAACAGCAAATTCACTCAAATACATTCTTTGGTGGGGCCCATAACACCATTACTCACACTCTATTGATCTGCTTCCCTAAAGGAATAAGCTTCCAAATGCTGACATGAAAGGAATACCTTTACCTTACTCTAAATACGTTGACTCCAATCCTAAGATATTCCCCTCATAAGGCAATGAATCATTTAGCTGTTTTATAGGTTTAGTGTTACAATCATTTATCTACACTTACATACTAAACTAAATTCTCTTCTTTAAATAATCTACACAACACATTTGTCAATTAATCAAATATTCTTTATCTAAGAAATATTGCAAAATCGTTAGAAATCATCATCAGCATTGCAGAACATCATATTTACCTAATCTGGCTAAAAGTCGTCCTCTAAGTCAGTCAGGTTGAGGAAAAATCTTTATGCAGCAAAGTTAGGCAGCAATTCAGTCTCTCAAAGATTCAGGATAATAGCTGTCCAGCAGTGTCACCGTCCTCTCCGTCGGCATAACGTCAGGAAATCGAGTTCGTCAAAGAAGAGCGAGTTTTTTTAGTTCAATTTCCAACCGACTTTTATAATGAAAATAATGTCAAAAAGTATCAAGATCGGGGTTTTAGAAAGTTCTGATTGGTCGACTTGGGGTCGAGGGGTAAAGTTCTCATGAGGTCTGTATGATGATATCATCGCATATCATCGCACTTGCTGGTTCTGGTTTTTAAATTGTCTATTGTCTTGTCGTTGGCGGAGTTCCCAGTGAGACCTTGACTAGGCTTCTTCTCCCGGGGTCAGGTCCAGGACACTGCTGCTGGCAGCGACGCATGCGCTGTTCACCCAGAATCTTGTGTTGTCAGGGGCAGTCACGTTCAACGTCTCATTCAGCCCTCTTGTCTAGGCCGAAATGGGCAACTTAAGCAAAAGAAACACAAAACGTAATTAAAACATAAAAATGACTAATAAAATGTTAACCCCTCGCTAATACCCATAAGTGTGAGTAATTATCTAGCAGAAAGCAACACTCAAAGCATTTTATACTTACTTAATAAAGCACAAATCACAATTACATCACCAAAGCAACATATCATGCAATATTCTAATTTTCTACCATTAGTATGCGTACACAAGTTAGTTTACAATTTATATAGCCATGCAAAGTGCAATTCCCACGTGTAATTCTTTTGTTAATATGATTGATAAGTCTTTCACTGCAAACCAATTAATAAGATTACTATTAGTTAATCGTTCAGATTAATATAAACATGCAGAATGGGGGGGGGTATACAAAATGTTGTACTACCCGCTCCATCAATCCCCCCTTTGGTGATTATATCACCACACCAACCAAAAAGATTTTTATCCCTTGTTACGGAATTTTTAAATTGATTTCTTGTTTCATTCATATTTCAGTTTCCCCTGTTTCTTCTCTTTTTGCTGTTTTATACATACTTTCCTTTATCTCTTCTAGTTCTATTTCTTCTCTTTCTCTTTCTTGTTTCTTATCCCTTCTCCTTAAGTTTTCTCTTTTTATTCTTTTCTGGTTTTTATTCTTTCTACAACAAATACATCCTAATCTAATTATAAATACTAAGGAAATCACATATGTTAATGGAATAATATCTTACCTATAAATGTACTACCTAAATTTACTACAAAGTCTTTAATAGCCGATATTTTTTTACCAATCTTCTCCCAGACACCTTCAACCTCCAGTGGTACAATTTCGTCATGCAATTCTGTAATATTCTTAATATAAATCTTCAAATCTCTACTTTCAACAATGTTGAACTTTCAGCATTCCGCAGACTCCACCCTCTTTTGCCAATAAAATATAAAGGGCAAGTCGATTTTGCATTACCATAGCACGCATGGCAACTATTTCAGTATTTACCAATAAGAATCCTCCGGCGGTGTTTGTTGACAAGCGATCCACTACTGTTGAAAGTTTTCTAATTTTGTTTGCATTCAGAGATATTCCCACTGCGGGTATCAGTGCTCCAAAAATGTCACCCACAATTTCAGTCCAAGATTCTCTCTTACTACGTGCTAAATAACTACCTAAGCTATGTACACCAGCTTCTCCTCTGTCCATATGAAAGATCTTTGGAAAAACCAGGCCAATATAACATGTGCCATACCAATGGTCAGGCAAACGATAATATGCCCTGTTCCCACAAATGAAATACAGTCCTGGAAAGACTGGATCTCTTCCACCTTTAAATCCCCACCCTCCCATGATTCGGTATGTATCATGGCACTCACTATTCCCTAGAAAATAATTGCCATACGTTGTTTGATTCCTTCTTATACACAATTTCCCTTTCTGAGGCCAATCTAAAGCCATAGTTGAGCTCGTTTCTCCTTTCAAGTGTTTCTCCATTTCTACATCCCAGACTGTTTTCTCCACTCTCCCTTCTGAAGCCTTTCTTTGCATTTTCAATCTCCTTTCTTCAACCATATCTACAAATGTCTTCTCTTCTTTCTTTAAACTGCAAGTCAAGTTATTTCTAAATATATATTCTAATGTTAGTTCTTTAGTCTCTAAGAAAAATTCACCTAATACCTTTGCAGGTTTTACCTTATTTAGTTTGTTATTTGCTGGTACTTGTGAAAATATAGTATCTACATCTGAAAAATAATATTCTAATTTACCTGTTTGATAAAATAAACTAGCTATTACACTACATGTTATTCCATATGTTACTGGAAGGTGATGATAAGTCACTCCTTCAGATACAGATGCAGGTAATTGCATACAAACGTAGCAATCCCTTACGTCCATGGTTTTTACATATTCATACAATAATTTTGAAAACACATTGTTAGAAAAATCTGTTATTGACCTGTCTTTATGTAAGTCATTTTTATCTATTCTAGTTGGAACTACCTTTTGAGCCTTCCATATATTAGTTATGTTATCACTATGTCCTTCTAATGTATCTACAGTAACTTTAAATGAAATTAGTAGAGCGAGAACCCTCCAAAGAAGCATTAATAATCCTGTACAACAACAACACATTTTGCACCATCTTCTAAGGAGGGTACATCTACTTTTGCTACTTTCTATGTTTGCCATCTTTTCTAAAATGAGCCGAGTCTTTTGACTTAGCCTCTTCTACTTCACAACTAGTTTCTAACCCAAGGGTTCTAAGCACCTACGTGGTTCTACCAGTTTTTGTCTTTTTCAGTATTTTATTGTCGTTCCATCAGTAATTTCTTGTCTCATTCAGTTTGGCATCTCATCATCTTTCACTTTCCCTTTGTTTTCAGCATACAGGTTTTCCTGAACATCCGCTTCTTCTCCAATATCAAGATAACTCTCAGGATTTCCGATTCTTCGTCTTCCTCAACCACTTCCGGTACAACCACCTCAGGCAGGGCCACATATGTCCATTCCGGTGATTTATACTTCTGGTTCGGTTTCCTTGTTCTCTTGCTTTCTTTAACTCCTGTTGGTTCTTCTCCTTTCGATTTTTCCTGACTCGTCACTTCATTCACCTGTTCAGCTCTTGGCGAATTTACATGTGTCAGTCGATATCTCAGTCTCTTTATTTTGTTTGGCCACACCTCGTCCTTTGCCGCTCTTTTAAATTTACTCCCTTTATCATTCGTTCAGTTCTCCAAGCTCTCTTTCTCAGAACTCGGCCTTCTGGTATTTCATCTTCGCTTTCCTCATACTCTGTTTCAACTTGCTTTTTACCTTCAACAATTTCTTTTTTCACCACTTCTTTTTTTGTTTTCCCTACTTCTGTCCCTCCTCGAATCTCCGGCACGCAATCTTCCTGCTGACTACTTGTCCCTGCTTCTAACTGGATGTTGGAGTTCCCTACACCTCCTCGGGGTTCTTCCGCAATAATCTTTCCCTCTCTCTCTGTATCTGGCACCAGTCCATCTAAAGGTGTTGTTTCAGGTGGAATTTCTCTCAATCTTTCATCTGGCACTTCCTTCTCGTGAATTTCTTTTATTGTCTCTTCACTGTCCTTCTCTTTGTTCTTCCCTTGTTCTTTTTGGAAGAGTGTGCTCTTTGTTCTGTCTCTGAGTCTGAACTGGTATCAGAAATCTGTAACCTTCTCCTCAGGGAATTACTTCTGGGGACCAAAGTTAAACTTGGCTCTGTCTTCCCCCCTTTCAGGGTTTTCTTTTTCTTTGTCTTTTGGCTCTCCGTCATCCGACTCAGTACTGGATTCTGATTCATCAAAATACTCCTTTTCTTTACAGTCAACTGGATTTGGAATTCTCAAAGTATGACTTGCATGGATCCAGTTCTTCAATCCAGCACACTTCACAGCTGTTGTTGTGGTCAAGATGACTTGTCTTGGTTTTCCCCACCTGGGAACCAAACAATTTCTTCTTCTGTGTACTTTTATCCTTACCAAGTCCCCTGGGCTTAGATCATGGGCTGGCTTCTTTTCAAGAGTGGTGGCATCCGCTCCAACCTGATGAAACACAGAATGAACTGCGTCAGCCAGGCTTTTACAGTATTCCAACACCATGTCATCAGTTATAGTCATCAGCTTGTTGACTGGTATAAACACATGGCGCATGGCACGTCCCATGATGATTTTATGCGGACTCAAACCAGTAGTTCTGCCTGGAATTGATCTAATAGTCATGAGTACTAGAGGCAAGACATCGGGCCATTTCATACCTGTGGCTAAACACATTTTCCATATTCTGTTTTTGATAGTACCATTCATTTGTTCTACTACACCAGAAGCCTCTGGTCGGTAGGCACATTGCAGTTTTTGTGCGTACATTCAATGCTTCACATATCAGTTTTATGATCTTGTTATGAAAATGTCCTCCCCTGTCTGATTCAATTGTTACTGGGAACCCAAATCTAGGTATAAATACCCTCAACAGTAATTTTGCCACTGTCATTCCATCATTTCTTCTTGTTGGGAACGCCTCTACCCACCTGGAGAATAGGCATACCATCACCAAAACATACCTCAACCTGTTACAAGGAGGCATCTCAATGAAATCCACTTGCATTCTGGTAAAAGGCCCTCCCTCTCGACCTACTGTTCCTGGACTCACTACTGTCTTTCTTCCTGGATTGTATTGCTGACAAATTAGACATCTCTGACAAATACTTTCTGCTACAAGTCTGAACTTAGCATTGTACCAGATTTGTATAAAAGAAATAATCATGGCGTCTCTCCCTATATGTCCCTGTCCATGATACATCCGTGCCATGGTAGACATCATGCTATCAGGCATAACTGGTCTTCCATCTTGATAAACCCACACATGATCTTTCTCTCTTGGTGCACATCCTGCTTTTACCCACTGTTTTATTTCTTCCTCTCCTGCTTCTTCCTGCAATTGTCTTACCTCTTCCCATGTTCCCACAGTGTTAGTAAACATTGGGAAACAAGAAATCAATTCCTTTTCCTTTGCCCGATTGATTGAATTCTGATTTCGTGCACAATATTGCGCCATATCATTAGCGAATTTATTACCAGTGGCACTGTAATCACCACTACGACTATGGGCAGCACATTTTACCACAGCCAATTGCCTCAAGCAACTTTCCAACCACTTCAGCATTCTTAATGGGAGTTCCACTTGAGGTTAGGAAACCTCTCTGCAGCCATATTTGGCCAAAGTCGTGGACTACTCCATAGCCGTACTGGCTATCAGTTATCACAGTCAGTCTAACATTTTTCCCAATCTTACATGCTCTGGTCAGGGCAACAAGTTCAGCTACTTGGGCCGATCTTACTCCTTTCAAATAGGATGCTTCCATCACTGCTGCAACTGTACATACCGCATATGCTGCACTCAGCACTCCATCATCTGTTCTCAAACAAGATCAATCAACAAACATGACATAATCACTTTCTGGCAAGGGTTCATCTTTTATGTCAGGTCTTGGTTTTGTACAAAAATCAAGTACATCCAAACAGTCATGATCTGCTTCATCTCTTACTTCCACATGCTCTACATCTGGCAATAGCGTTGAAGGATTCACATTCACACATCTCACAAGGCTCACATTTGTTGCACCTAAAATGACCTTTTCATAGTTAGTCAGTCGGCTGTGCGTCATATACTGAGTATGACTCCTTATTAAAAGAATCGCCGCATCATGAGGTACAAACACTTTCACAGAGTATCCCATCACAATTCCCTCACTCTGTTCCAAACTTCGACATCCAGGAAGGGCTACAGCTACTGGGTCCAACATGGATGAAAAATACGCAATTGGTTTCCTCCGTTTTACCATGCTTCTGTACTAGAACAGAGAGTGCACATCCATTTCTCTCACTGCAATACAACTCGAACTCCTGGTCGTAGTCAGGCATTCCTAATGCAGGTGCTTCACACAATCCTTCTCTCAATCTTTTGAATGCTGCCAACTCCTCTTTGTTTAAATCAATTGGATCTCTCACATCACTTCTTGTCAATCGTACCAAAGGTTTTGCTATCAATGAAAAATTGCCTATCCACTGACGACAATATCCAACCATTCCCAGAAACATTCTTACTTCTCTTTGGGTCATTGGTGGACTCATTCTTTTTATGATCCTGATTCTGTCTATGGTTATCTTGCTGTGTCCTTTCTCAATGCTATGTCCCAAATATTGGACTTCTTTTTACAAAATTGTAATTTCAATGGTGACACTTTTAGTCATCCATCTGCCAAATGATTCAGCAAAGCTACTGTGTCTACCTCACAAGCTTCACGAGTTTTCGATGCCACAAGCAGGTCATCGATATATTGTACTAGTACTGAGTTTTCAGGCATTTCTAGACTTTCCAATGACTTCTTCAATAACTGATTAAATATTGAGGGGCTTTCTGTCTACCCCTGTGGAATTCAGCACCACGCCAAAATACGCTCCCTGAAACGAAATGCCAACATTTGCTGACTGTCATGGTGCAATGGGATGGAAAAGAAAGCATGGCACAGATCAATCACTGTATACCATTCTGCGTCATGAGGGATCTGATATAAAATCACAGATGGATTCGGTACAATGGGACAACATGGTACAACAATTTTGTTTACCTTTCTCAGATCTTGTACCATCCTGAACTTCCCACTAGGCTTTTCCAGTCCCATTATTGGTGAATTACATGGGCTACTCATTATTTCTCTAAACATTCCTTGTTTTATCATTTTCTCAATCACAGGAGTAACTCCTTCGATTATTTCAGGTGTCAATTTATATTGTGGGACATTTGGGTAACATACTCCTTCTTTTACAGTTATTTTTACTGGATCTACATTTCTCATGAATCCTACATCTTCTCCAGTGAAATCCCACACTTCTGCTTTTACAGATTGTTTTAATTCTTTTGGTAATTCGTCAGGGTTAAATACAGCATAGGTTCCTGTAAACTCTTTCTCTCTGTTTGCCATTGTCATTTTATACAGCACGTCTTCATCTGGTGTTTCAAAGGCTATTCCATCTGGAGTACAAAATATGGTGCAGTTCATCTTGCACAATAAATCTCTACCTAACAAGTTCACAGGACTGGTATCGCACACTACGAACCGGTGCATTTCAGAAATTTCCCTATACTAACTTTCACTGGTTCTGTAAGTTAAGTTTTAATCTGTCTGTTGGATACACCAACTACTTGGATCGTTTCATCCGAGAGAGGAAGATTCTTGACATCAGCTGATCTGACAGTTGATCGAGTAGCACCAGTATCAACTAGGAAAGTAATATTTTCATTATTAACTTTTCCATCTACAAATGGGCCTGTCTGGTCTAGTTCTAGAGTTGCGCCAAGTACGCACTCTTCTTCCTCCCTTCGGCACCGTCAATAACCCTCTTCTGAATCGCTTTCATCGCGTTGCAGCCAATACTGCGAAGCAGCGCTAGCGCGTTGCGGCTTGTTTACCTGTTCTTCGTTGTAGAATCCATTCTCCTTACTATACTTCTGGCAATTTTTGTTCTGTGGAAAAGGGGGTTTTGGCACCTGATTCTGTTGTGTTACACCCTGGTGTTGTTGTTGCTGTTGACCACTCACCTCATTCTGCACCTGTGGATTCAATGATGGATTTTCATCGTTAGTACGTGGAGGAAATTTACACTCGGATTTCCAATGCCCTATCCTACCGCAATTATGACACGGAAATTTCTTTTTAGCTTCCTCAATATTCCCTTTATTTTCCCCAGGATAAAATTTTTGTCTTGACCCAGCTTGTTCTGCTAATTGTGCTTACTGTCTCTCTGCTACCTTTACCTGTGCCCACATAGCCTTCTCTTTCAGTTTTTGCTGTTTTGCTTCAATTTCATCACTGAAATATTTAGCATGTCTCAATACTTCGTCTATTTTCTTATTTTGCCAATCTACCGTATGCTGTTTTATCATTTCACTAATTTCTGGACGAAGACCATATACAAATCTGTATACGAAGTGGCTCAAATCCTTGTCACTTACATTTTCATCTCCACTGAATTGTTTAAAGGCTAAAATTAACCTCTCATAATAGGCATGTACTGACTCCTTGCTTGCCTGATGTGTTCTGTCAATTTTTACCCAATCTGTCTCTTTAGGGGGTACCTTGTTCTTCAAAAATGCCATGACCTGTTCATATTTCTTCATTTCCTCGGGGTCTGGAGCTCCTGTTTTTGGATCCCTTGGGTATTCCTGTGTCGGCCAATCTATTACGATTTTACGTTCTGTCCATAGATCTACTGGTACTATTATGTCAAACAAGCTATTCAGATCAATCCACAATACTTTGGATAATTTCACAAATCTGTCCACCTGTCTATACCACTCGACGGGTTTTTCATGCAGTCGAGGGAAGTCATTCGTAAATGACAAAATATCCTGTCTAGTCCATGGGACATGTACATATCCTCCTCCTGGAATCTCTGTCATAGGGCATTCTGTCACAACCTTCTCTTTTTCTCTCACAGGTTAAGCTGAAAACGTTTTGTCTGAAACTTCGTCTCGTTTGCGATACCATCTGCTTTTCCATTTGTCCACATCTCCCCATTTTCTCAACAAAATAATTATCTCTTTAATCTGACCTATTTGCCTTGTGGTATTCCTGTTTTCAAAGTCTTTTTCAGTGAAATCTACTCAATAGGGTTTTTGTAGCGCATTTACCTTTTCAATATCAATACCCATTTCATTTGCCACTTCTATCTAATCTTTCATGAAGACTTTTTGCTCTCCATGTTACGCTTTTACACAGAAATAACAACTCCTCATCTTGGTAAGTTTTTAACTTCTCTGTCGGGATAGTTCCTACTATTAATTCTTCCAGTACCATTCGTAGTTTAGCCACATCTATTGATTGGGATTCTTTGTCTTTCTTTTGTAAGCTTCTCAACCATTCAGTCAACTCTTCTGTTGATGGTCCTACTGACTTTTCTACATTTCCTTGTCTCTTTGAGTTTCTGACATTATCGTCATACGCTTTTCTGCACAGTTTTGACCTAAAAACGGGTTATTTGAAAGATTCGGTTCAATCATACTCATAGTCTGTCTCCATGGATTCTCACTCTGATTCATTCTTAGTTGATCCACCGGTTTACTATTTTTATAAGGGACCGTCAAACAATGTTTGCTATATTTCTGTTTATCAAAAATAGGCATTACTGGACCTATCGTTACTGGAACAGTTACTGCTTCTAAATTCTTAGTCAATTCTCTTATTTTCTAAGTTAATTCTAGGGTCGTTTTTGCTAGCTCTGCTGAATTTTCTCTATCTAATATTCCTCCGGACTTCTTTTCTACCTCTCTAATGGAATTGTTTCTTCCCAAGTCTTGGAACTCTAGTTCCGATTTTATGATTCGTACTGTTTCTTTCATTGGGGCACTTGGGGTTAATATTTCTGGGTCTGGTCGATATGGAGGTGGATTCTTATAAAACATGTCATCAAGAACATCATCCTCTGATTCATTCATTCCATACCCTCTCGATTCCACATTATGCCTCTTTTCTACACACTTTCGCCCTTCATTCTCTCCTGCAGTTCTTACGGGAAACAAACCCTCAGTCATACTCGTATTCCGCCACCTTCTCATTCGATCATCATGCGTCTCATGTCCATATGATCTGCCAAACAGGTACCTATATCCTCTACCATTTCTCTGTCTTTCTCGGTCATGCATTTCGTCTTCCCACTCTGTCAATGCCTCAAATTGTGTCAGTCTAGGTCTTGGTTCTAAATTCATCATTTTCTCTCTCAAATTTCTCAAAACAGCCAAATTAAATGAACCATGTTCTGGAAAAGCCAACACTCCGTCCTTTTCGGTATACTTGACCCAATTATCTAACCAAATGCAAGTGTGATATCCATATTTCGCAACCATGAAGGATGCAGGGGTTTTCGGTGGAGGAAGTAACTGTCCTTCCCTAGTTACAATCGGTTTGTCCTTCTTAAACCACTTCTTAATTCTACCAAACCAAGACTTCTTCTCCTTTTCTGGTGGATCGTAATACATTTTCCCTTCTTTCGTGTCTCACTAGTCTCTTTTACAACTGTACCGCTTTTCTGTCCAACCGTAGCGTGACTCACACTAACGCACCAATCCGGAGCGTTTATGTAACTTTTACAATTCTCCAATCCCAGCGCGACTCTCACTAACGCACCAATAGGGAGCGTTTACGTCACCCTGTATTTCTCCACTCCTAGCGCGGCACACACTAACGCACTAATCCGGAGCGTTTTACGGTTCTAACCGACTGTCCAATCCCAGCGCGGTTGTTCTGATGTCAGCAGCCGCTGCAGCAGCTCCTGCTCCTGTCTACCCTCCTTCACAAATCCGCTCAGTAAGTTTTTGTTTCAATTTCTACAATTCTGTTAGTAACAACATAAAAACGCCACAATTGTCCGCTTCGCTAACCAAAGAATAGCAATAAACCTTTCTCACGAGAATTCCGTCTTTCCCGAGAGCAGCGCTTACCTCTGCCCTACTACGGAATCGTTACTTCCGTTGATAAAGTAGCAAATCCCTCTACATTACCCTTCTAACAAGCATTAGCTAACCGTATCACCAGAATTAAGACACATAGTTGGAGACTCAATGCTCCTGAGAAATAAAACTAGAGTTTCACAATTAACCCGAATGCCTTTACATTCACGCACTTTCACATAAGAAGATGTAGTACATTCACACAGAATCCTGTCTTTCCCGATTACAGCGAACAGTCTGTCCTACTACAGAATTATGTCATACGTTAACAAAGTAGCGCTTCCCTCTACATTGTCCTTCTAACAAGCTCAGAGAATTCCTATTAACTTTCCAGTGATAAGCGTTATCGGAATGCCATTTGGATTCCTGGTACCTAAGACCAAAATTTCACAGGTAATCTTCGCTATCATACACACTTCTTTCACACAGAAAATGTCTCTAATGGCAAGACACGGCGATGTCACCGAATCGAACGCAGACAATGCATCGTGCAACTTCAATTGTTACACGTTTCCCCTGTGTACCTACAGGGCAACAACAATTCCATCTTTCCCGAGAACAGCGCTTACCTCTGCTCTACTACGGAACAGTTACAAACTTCCCACTTCCTACATCCCAGAAGCCGTGCAAAACAATATAAAACTCAACACGACTCACATAGCATGTTAGTACATAACCAATATCAATAATCAATAAGCTATCTACAAGCAATAATCACCAAACCATAACAATAAAAAACCTCATTCTGCTACCAGAAAAACTGTTGCAACGTGGAACATCAAATTTCCCCTCCGTCACAGACCACATACCTCAACAGCAAATTCACTCACATACATTCATTTGTGGGGCCCATAACACCATTACTCACACTCTATTGATCTGCTTCCCCAGAGGAATAAGCTTCCAAACGCTGACATGAAAGGAATACCTTTACCTTACTCTAAATACGTTGACTTCAATCCTAAAATATTCCCCTCATAAGGCAATTAATCATTTAGTTGTTTTATAGGTTTAGTGTTACAATCATTTATCTACACTTACATACTAAACTAAATTCTTCTTTAAATAATCGACACAACACATTTGTCAATTAATCAAATATTCTTTATCTAAGAAATATTGCAAAATCGTTAGAAATCATCATCAGCATTGCAGAACATCATATTTACCTAATCTGGCTAAAAGTCGTCCTCTAAGTCAGTCAGATCGAGGAAAAATCTTTATTCAGCAAAGTTAGGCCGCAATTCAGGTTCTCAAAGATTCAGGATAACAGCTGTCCAGCAGTGTCACCGTCATCTCCATCAGTATAATGTCAGGAAATCGAGTTCGTCAAAGAAGAGCAAGTTTTTTTAGTTCAATTCCCTACCTACTTTTATAATGAAAATAATGTAAAAAAGTATCAAGATCGGGGTTTTAGAAAGTTCTGAGTGGTCGACTTGGGGTCGAGGGGTAAAGTTCTCATGAAGTCTGTATAATGATATCATCGCACTTGCTGGTTCCGGTTTTTAAATTGTCTATTGTCTTGTCGTTGGCGGAGTTGCCGGTGAGACCTTGACTAGGCTTCTTCTCCCGGGGTCAGGTCCAGGCCACTGCTGCTGGCAGCGACGCATGCGCTGTTCACCCAGAACCTCGTGTTGTCAGGGGCAGTCACGTTCAACGTCTCGTTCAGCCATCTTGTCTAGGCTGAAATGGGCAACTTAAGCAAAAGAAACACAAAACGTAATTAAAACATAAAAATGACTAATAACATTTTAACCCCTTGCTAATACCCATATGTGTGAGTAATTATCTAGCAGAAAGCAACACTCAAAGCATTTTATACTTACTTAATAAAGCACAAATCACAATTACATCACCAAAGCAACATATATCATGCAATATTCTAATTTACTACCATTAGTATGCGTACACAAGTTAGTTTACAATTGATATAGCCATGCAAAGTGCAATTCCCACGTGTAATTCTTTTGTTAATATGATTGATAAGTCTTTCACCGCAAACCAATTAATAAGATTACTATTAGTTAATTATTCAGATTAATATAAACATGCAAAATTTTGTACTACCCGCTCCATCACCCCCACTGCCACGTCTTGAGGCAGAAACCCAGTCCATAGACGAGGATGATGCTCAGGCTGAGTCAGGGCAGCGTGCAACACAGGTCCAGGAACAGCACACACTGCAACATCTGTGAGACGCAAGCCAAGGCGAGCACCAGCACTGCTGCAGATGATGAACCCACAGTGTTTGCTGGACTGGAGGGCAGCATGCTGAAGATACAGCGCCTGCAACAAAGATCAATGCAGTCAATTAACCGGCAGCTGGTGTCATTAAACCACAACCTATGTGACATGAGGGAGGGCATCAGGGACATGGCAGGTGCAATCCGAGAACTGTGTGCCACAATGAAGCAGTAACAGGCAGCCAGGGGCAGTGGGAGACAACGTCTCAACAGCCATTTGGACACCTACACCAAGGCGGTGAACTGTCTGTGCACTGCTATGAGCCTGCTGTCATGTCGCTTCGTGAGTATGCAAGTGGAGATGGCCCACTGCAGCCAGGATGTGGCGAAAGGCCTGGTGCAGGTCACCACCGCTGTGGAACAGCTGCAGACAGTCTCCACAGGTGGCAGAGGACTCCTGGGCTCAGGGGAGAGCAAGGAGAGCGAGGAGCTGTCCAACAGGAGCAGCATAATCCCACCAGTGCCCGAAACAAGACGGCGCAGTGGGAGACAGGGTGCAACACCTGAGGAGTCAAGGGAGGGCAGTCAGCACCCTGAGTGTGCACCAGCAGGCCGTTCCAGGAAGAGATGAACTTTAGCAAATGGGTGAAGCAAACCATTATAACCGGACTTGTGACTTACCTACATAACTGCACTGTGGCCATAACATGTGCTACGTCTAGTGACACTCATGATGTGTCTGTCAGGCTGTGTGACTAAATTTATCCTGCAGCTTAAGGATTGAATAAACACAGACCTGCACCAAAACATCCTTTGCATTATGTCATTATTTCTCACCTAGAAATAGTTCTGTGTGATCTCATCCCATCTCTGTCATCCGGCAGCTGTCCCAACTCAAACTGGTGGTCTGCAAGGCAGACCTGGGCCCTCATCCTCAGAAGTATCTGTATCAGTTAGTTCTACTGGAGTGCCTTTTTTCATAGCTATGTTGTGGAGCATTGCACAGGTAGCCACAATCTTGCAGCAGGTCTCTGATCTGTATTGGAGTACTCCTCCGCTTTTATGCAGGCAGCGGAACCGGCTCTTCAGTATCCCAAATGTCCGCTCAATTACACAGCGCGTAGATTTGTGTGCGCAATTAAATCTCCTCTCCCTTGCATTGGCTGGATTGAGGTATGTTGTCAGGATGAAGTCCCGCACTGCATATGCACTGTCACCTACAGTACTGAAAACAAGAGGTGAGTTACTGTCCTCCCACCCCAGTCATTTACTGTATTTTGGAATGTTTGACATGCATTTACCTAGGAGGTCGCCCTCACCAAACTCGCCAGCATTGAGACGTCTGTATATCCCACTATGTCTAAAGATATATGAGTCGTGAGTACTGCCTGGGTATTTTGCTACAATATCAATGATGATACATTTAGCATTGCAGATGACCTGTATGTTTAGCAAATGAAAAGATTTTCGGTTTCTGAATACATATTCATTGTTTGATGGGGTGTGAGGGTCACATGGGTTCCATCTATGCAGCCAATTACGTGGGGAAATTGTGCAATCTGGTATAAGTACAGTTTTGTTTGCTGTAATGCCTATTGTGTGCTGGGGAATTGTATGTGACGTCGTAGCCTCTGTAACATTGCATCCAGAAAAGCATGGAAGAAGCGTGACAGGAAACTCTGGGAGACCCCACCTGCTGCTGCTATCACCCCTTGAAAACTCCCTGAGGCCAGTAAGTGCAGTGAGCACAGGACCTGCAAATGGGTTGGAATTGTTTTGGTCCTGCGTGCTGGGCATTCCAGCTGGGGTTTCAGCTCCTCTATCAGGTCAAAAGGGTCCAGCCTATACTTCTCATTGATCTCCTCATCAGTCTGCTGGAACAGAGTGATGCGCACTCTGAAGATCCGTTCCTGTCGCCGCCTTCTCTGTGCTGCAGCCCAAATTTGCAGCCTCCTGGATATCACATACAGCGCTGCCATTGTGGAAAGCCCTGTTGCATTGTGGGCTTGTTTATATAGGTTGCACCTGGTTACCACCTGTTTCGAGTTGGTGGTAATATTGATGTGCAAAATTACGAATTTCACGAAATTGCAAATATTTCATACATTGTTTTGCGAATTCGCATTCTGCGATTTCTCTATTTGCGAATTTCGCTGATTGCGTGTCGCAGCTTGCGAATTCGCAATGGGAATTCGCAGATTTCTGGCCTTGCAAAATAGGTATTCGCTAAATTTGAGAATTTCTATTTTGCGATGCGAAAACGTGTCATACGTAGCACAAGTCTATTTTGCGGTCACAAACACTGTTTTTTGCAATCGCAATGTAGCTTGATACATATGCTCTTAAGTTAGTAAATATAAGGCCTTATTCACAAAGGTAAACTTACACTTTTGTGTAAGTTTGATTTTTGTTTTGTTTTTGCAAACTACAAGTTAATAGTAATTTACCATGGGCAGCACTCGCTTTATGTGATAGGGCACTAGGATTGTAGAAAATGCCATGCCAATGTTAATGGTAGACCGAAGGCCAAATATGAGTGTTACAAAAACAACGCATGCATGCTAAGCTAGAAAAGGCTTAGTAGACATAGACATTTTGTAAACTTGTAAACCCTAAGCAAAACAAATATATAAATATTGCTTTGTTATTCTTAACATTGTCCATCCTATAAGCAGAACTGTAACATCAGAGAAAAATCTAAAAACAGAGGAATAAACTGGAGAGAAGTTTTCAACATTTAACTCACAAGTTTACCTTCTTAAACTTTATAGAATACACTGTCCAGTGGCAGCATTTCAACATTGACAGATGTAGTTCTTTTTAGCATTTGCAGATACAATTAAAGAATAACTTGGTCCACTTGGGACATAAAGCAAGAGAAGAAGGAAGGCAAAAATATAAAACTAAAAGATAAGGATAGCAATTTTGGTGAGATGAACAAAGGGGACTTGACACTGATGTATTGCCTGAACATTTCACTAAATTAACTTAAGGACAAAGGCTTCAGAGAAAAGTCAAACTTCAACTCTGTTTATTCCTGCTCAAAAAAGTCTTGGATCCACAATTAGAAGAGTGTTACTTAAATAGATTTTTTCACATAGCAGCAGAACTAATTTGCAGGAAATGTCACTGTCATAAATTTAGAATTTTTAGCTGCTTGTTATAAAGGACCTCAGCTGTCAAGTTGTCACATGGAACATTCTAAATCAGTCATTGCTTTGCTTATAGGGAGGCTACTGATTAGTAAGTCAAAGTCAAAGTCAAAGATAGCTTTATTCGATTTTACATTAAAATCATAAAAGCAGATAGAGTAATTACAACCAATAAAACAATAACAATTAATGTTTAAAAAGCTATATACAGTACATAGTTCATGAATACCAAAATCCCTTACTCCAAGGGTGCAAGGATAAAACAACAGTCATAAAAACTCATGAGGATTTCAATCAAACCATAGTGGATCTGCATCTAATCACATATTTCAGGTACCTAGACATGGCAGTAATAGTCATTTCATCAGATAAGGTCAATAATTTAATTAATGCAGGTCTGCATTGTCTCAGGTTCCAAAATTTAAGGAGAGGTAGTAAATATCTTTTCCGCCCCCACTCGTAAAATCTACAGAACAAAACGGAGTGAATGATTGATTGAGTGGAAGAATCATCACACGGACAAGTCGTTAATTGCGATGACCAATCATTTTGGGTAGGAAAAGTTAACATCCTGAAAAAGCTTCCAGTTCTCAAACGGGCTAAGAGCATTCTGCTGTAACTTGTCTGATCGGGTGACAAATAAAGCGGTAGCCCAGGATTTTGCAGCAGGAATTGATGATAAACAACAGAGGCCTTTTTTCCCTCGAGGCACCAGCGTCGATCTTCCAGATGGGCAAGGCAATCTTCTTTCAGAGCCCGTCTGGAGATCGAAGACATTGTCTCGGGGGAATCATAAAATTCAAGGCGTCCGATATTCTTAAAAAATTCCCGAACATAAGAGAGCCACTGAATTTTTTTAGAGCCTTCAAGTTTGATACAATCAGCAATAATCGCCCTATTAAGAGCAGTTTCTGCTGTAGTCCAGATCTTATGCCACAACAAAATAGGACTAATTTTAATTAGATCCGAGATAAAAGACAAGGCTAGTTCTTTGTGACAAACATAGGAAGAGGTGGAGCGGGGAACAGCGAGCAGGTAGCAGAGAAAACCATTTTCCTTTATTTGAATTGCATGGCAATCTGCAACCCCCCATATACCAGCTCCGTACACAGCCGTCGATACACATTTTGCCTTATATATGTCAATCAGGATGCGTACTGGCCTACCCCCTAGCTTATTTGCGAATTGCTTCAGAGCGCCAATAGCCCGTGAAAACGCTAAATTCCTAGTCGTGATCGCTGATCTCCAGGTACCCCTCTTGTTAAAAACAATTCCTAAATAGGAAAAAGTATCGATTAAGCCTATCTTTGATTTTTCTAAATGAATATTACAGGTAATATTTACCTTGTTCGAGGAGCACATAGTGAAGGCCTTTCCTATATTAATCCTAAGGCCCCTAACTCCCATGTATGCCGAGAAGCTGGTTAAGGCCTTCTGGAGGCCGATTTGTGTTCGGGCCATAATGACCGCGTCATCGGCATACAGAAAGATAGGGACACGTTCGCCTTCTATTTGCGGGTAGTCCACCTCTGTGTTTAATAAATGGTCTGCCACCCCATTTATATATAAATTAAAAAGAAAAGGAGCCAGGATATATCCCTGGCGAACACCTTTCTCAATTTGGAATTTGGGCGTGCATTCTCCCAGTTTTCCATAGCGGACTTTAGCCCCTGCTCTTCTATATAGCTCTTTCAAAAAATTAAGGATGTTAAAATCAATGCCAAGATCTGCTAAGGTAGCCCACAAGATATCATGATTCAAGCAGTCGAAGGCCGAGCTGAGGTCTACAAAGGTCATAAATAAATTTCCCCTCTTTGCTGCCGAATATTTACCTATTACTAAGGCCAGGTTTAGGCCTTGTTCGACAGTGCCAAGACCTGACCTAAAGCCGTACTGGAATTTCGAAAGAACGGTTTTCTCCTCAGCCCATGATTGGAGGCGATTTAAAAGAATTCTGCCCGCTACCTTCATTAGTGAGTCAAGGAGGGAGATTGTCCTATAGCATTTAGGATCGTTTCTGTCCCCCTTCTTAAAGATGGGGACTACAATAGCTTCCTGCCAGGTAGTTGGAAAACCCTTGATGTTACAACTGTTTAAAACGTTGGTCAGGAGAGGTGCCCACAGGGCGACGTTATCCTTATAGATGTCAATTGGAATACCGTCTGGTCCCGGGGCTTTACTATTTGAGCTATCTGCCATTGCTGATTCCACCTCGTCTAAAGAGAAGACTACATTAAGGGGAAATAGGACTAATGCATCAGGTTCTGTGGTGCTCGTAACTCCCACCAATGAACTCATTAGTCCAGTACGAGTCTCTTGTTTGTATAACTCGGTGAAATGTTTAACCCAGAGCGTTTCTTCAATGACAATCTCTACCTGGTCAGAGTTTCTCTCCACAAAAAATGGGGCATTGACTGCATTCCAAAATGCAGTCGTTTCTTTTAATGCACTCGCTTTTAATAGGGCTTCCCAGGCAGAGTGCTTCAAATCCTTCCTCCGTTTTTGTAAGGCATCCTTATAGGAAGCTCTGGCTACTCTAATATCTAGCTGGTTTCTTGGGGGGTTTTTTAGGGTCTGGATCAAATGAGAATGTGCTTTGGTGCACTCTTGATTAAACCATCTCTCTATTCTACTCTGACCCCCTTTTCGTGCTGTACCAGTTAATTTGTTGCTAATGTGGACTGAAATCTTGTCAAAAGCTGCAATGACCTTGGTGGGGTTAGGGTTCTCCTCTAAGCAGGTCATAAAATCATTTTTCTGTTCTACTACCAGGTTCTCTAAGAAGTTAGTCGGATTTACCTTACTCCATTTAATAACGTATCCATTGGTTCTAGCCAAGGAAATCCCATGTAAATAGATATTTTCCACCACATTGGTGGCTTTGCTGCCTCTCTGCCCTATTTCAAAACTAGAGCCAATTGGATAGTGGTCACTAAGTGCAATGTGCTCTAAGTTAAACGAGAGTACACTGATTAGTAACTATTGGTATATTTTGATTTGAATCAATAGCCAATACAGCATGGTTTAAGCCACATACCTAAGATTGCAGATTCTAGCCCAGATTTCTGAAAACTTTACTCAACGTAGAACAGCAACTAAAGTTTTTCCATTGTATTACATGAACGGGACAGTGCAATCCAGCACAATATTTACTGTATTGCACTGTCCTACTGTTCTCACTCTGCTTTGGTGCACTTTAGGTTGCCCAACTCACACACCCTTGCATCATAGTGCCCTTTCTGATTCCTCCATTGATGCTGCAGTTCCTGCCGTGTTCCTGTCTGTCCTACCACTCAGCACCACTTCCCTCTCCTTCACGATGTATTGCATCGAGTCTCATTGGCTCTCCACTCATTCATCTGCTTTGCATGTGCTCGCCTTTACTCTCCCATTATTACATTGAGCCACATCCATGCATGTAGAGAGAGTGCAGTGTTGAGGTGTTAAGGATCTGCCCTTCTGGATTAGTAGGATTAATTGGGAGAATGTAGATAATTGAAGAGCGTTCCTTGTAGCAGTGTATCGGTGAGGCTGGGTACTTGGGCGTGGTTCAGAGGGAAAGTATGGTGCCTCTCTTCTCACCCCCTCAGGAAGCTGAGGGAGTTGAAAGTGCAGCAGGGTGTGTGGGTTTGATCACTGGGCATAGCTCTGTAGCCTTAAGTTTCAAACGTGTTGTGGTCACTTCAGGATGCTGCTAGGCTTTCTGGGTCTACTGAGTAGCCCAGTTCTTCATTTTCAGATTTGAAAATCTGAAAAAAACTTATGGTCCTATTCCCAGATTCTCCATGGACCTCAGAAAATAAGGAGGCAAGAGGTGTCAGATAGAGGTAGTTGGTATAGTGAGATTGCCAACAAGGGATTTTGTTTGTGGTCACTTAGTTCAATTTCTTTATAGTTAGGTTTTGAAGTGTACTTTAAACCAATTATACACGTACTATAAATGTTGTCAAAAAACTATTTGCAGATAAAAGGTACACACACGGGATTTGTTTTTTGTGAATAAAACACAAGTCTTTTTATATAAATCAAAATCAGAAAGGGAATACAAAAGAAACAATAAATTTCAAGCAATATAGCATGAAAGATGGGTTAACTCAAATCCACATTTCATCAAAGAACATCTATTTCCAAGTGATTTTAACAGAGACTAATTTCATAAATGAAAAGAAATCAACTGTGTTTATCTAATAGTGTGGAATTAGATGATGGAGTCGACGTTTCGGTCTTGGTGGCAGAAGTCCGTTAGACCATCTTCAGGACAGTTAGTAATTGCATAAAAAACCCCTATGTAGACACAATACAAACAATTGCATTAATGGACACATAACGATTATAAATTCATTTTAGACAACCCGTGTGTGAAGAGTGGTCTCTTTATAATGATTAATCAAACAACTGATTTAATACTGCATAGCAGGAAAATTAAATTAAATATGGTCATTGCCATATTCGAGAGAGATGAAGACCCATACAGAAATCGAAAATCAAAAGTTCTACCATAGAGATGGTTGTAATCATGATTAAAGAATCTTGTAGAGCTCATTTTTGCTTCATCTACTATAAATTATAAAATTTTTAAACAGATGTTTATCCAATCAAAGTAAAAACAATTGCTTACTTTGCGAGTTCAAAGAAACACACGTAGCTTGTTTTTCGTGTTTGTATGTTGTTGTCAAGGCGTATTAGTTGATTCTATAGCCTAGATTTAGAATACACTATATTTAGTACACATCCTAAGAAATTAATAGAAAGCAAAATGAAAGAGAAGGGTCATTGAGGTGACTCCTACCTAATTGTTGACAAACTTTCTCCTACGAGGAGATTTAAACTGGAGAAATCCTCGTTACTTCTGGTTTCCTGTTCCAGAGCTTTGTACTGCAAATATAAAGTGTAAACACCATTTAGCTAGTGTATTACTTCTAATTAAATTCATCAGACTAGACATCAAAGATTGTTCTTGGATGACTGACAAAGCATTATTTACTGCTCAAGTATCTTAGTTGAAAGAGTCAAAAATGTGACTCCTACGCTGTGATCTTGATAGATGTTCCAATTACGCTCGTAATGGTCTAAGTCTCTTAGAGCATTCAGAATTGCCGGTACCTTGCTGGTAACAGGAATCTATATAAATATCTCGTCACTAGCGTCTGTGATGTACATATATCTAGCGCTATGGAGACTCAAAAGGTAAAAAAATAATGAAAGGGAGGCAATCCTACGAGGCAAGGTCCGTGTATTGCATTTGACTTCAATGCTAGAAAGCCGAGAGTGTGTGAATAGACTTTAATTGGTTGAATAATATTGGTATAGGCACAAGCTGGCTGTTAAAAATCGCTTATTTATTGTAGCCCACTTCAGATAAGTGTATATTGCTAGACACGGCTGCTATCTTTAGATACCTCAGTTTTAACGGTAAGACAATACTGAATGGCAGCGAGTGGTTGAGAGCAGACGTGAACACAACCCTTGAGTCCATCGCAAACATCATCACATGTCTAACGGTCCGGCTTAAAACAATCTAAACATTGCTAATCAAAGATAAAGTAATCTGTTGGAAATATTTCTGGTTGGGGCTACCTCATGTAAACCTGCTTTAAACTATAAGACAATCTCGAGCTTTCACGGCGGTCTACTTACATTTTGAATTGTCGATTAGGCTCGAAAAAATCCGCCGCAGTCGGGAATGCCTAATCTGACGGGACATGATCAGCTGTTTTTAAAGCTTACTGATTAGGGGGCGGACCTCTTGCAAATTTAGGCCGGAGGTTGAATGCACTACGTAAAGGCGGCGGCCATCTTTGAAACACAAGAAGCTCGGTAAACACGGATAATCTACACTTGTATGGGCTTTTAATAATAACCGAGGGCTTGCACATTATTGGTTATTAAAAAGTAATATCGCACCTCGGAACAAACTGAACCTTAACTGTATATTTAATCATGATGTAACTATATGGTTAAATATATAGTGAATCTGCCGTATTCAAAAAATTGGGTCACAGTTGCTCTTGACCTACGTAAGGACGGCGGCCATCTTTGACTGTCCAACAGTCTTTGAATCATATACAGATTTAAAGTTAAGTTCTTTGGACTCACCGAAGGCTATAAAAAACTTATTCATTTCAACATGATATCACACGTCAGGGGAAGCTGGGCTAAGGCTATATTCTTGGTCATGATATAGCTAAAGGGTCAAATAAGCTATAAGTCGCTTATATTGAAAAAATGGGTTGCGAAACCTCATAACCTGACTATAGCAGATGTATTTTGCAAAAATCTATTCCGTTCAGAGCACTGAGTCGACCAATTGTCACCTTCAGGAAAAATCAACATGTGGAGTAAATAGTCAAAAGACATCACAATCCAACAGCTGTACATAATTAATGCACTATAGTATTCAAAACATTTTCTCAATCAATGTTACACAGACTAATTCCTAAAAATCTGTAACATGTACTGTACAAGACATAATATTTTCATCGTTTTACATCACATGGTTATCCCAACAGAAGTGATCAAATATTTCGTATTGCACTGTCCTACTGTTCTCACTCTGCTTTGGTGCACTTTAGGTTGCCCAACTCACACACCCTTGCATCATAGTGCCCTTTCTGATTCCTCCATTGACGCTGCAGTTCCTGCCGTGTTCCTGTCTGTCCTACCACTCAGCACCACTTCCCTCTCCTTCACGATGTATTGCATCGAGTCTCATTGGCTCTCCACTCATTCGTCTGCTTTGCATGTGCTCGCCTTTACTCTCCCATTATTACATTGAGCCACATCCATGCATGTAGAGAGAGTGCAGTGTTGAGGTGTTAAGGATCTGCCCTTCTGGATTAGTAGGATTAATTGGGAGAATGTAGATAATTGAAGAGCGTTCCTTGTAGCAGTGTATCGGTGAGGCTGGGTACTTGGGCGTGGTTCAGAGGGAAAGTATGGTGCCTCTCTTCTCACCCCCTCAGGAAGCTGAGGGAGTTGAAAGTGCAGCAGGGTGTGTGGGTTTGATCACTGGGCATAGCTCTGTAGCCTTAAGTTTCAAACGTGTTGTGGTCACTTCAGGATGCTGCTAGGCTTTCGGGGTCTACTGAGTAGCCCAGTTCTTCATTTTCAGATTTGAAAATCTGAAAAAAACTTTTGGTCCTATTCCCAGATTCTCCATGGACCTCAGAAAATAAGGAGGCAAGAGGTGTCAGATAGAGGTAGTGGCAGCTGCAAAAAAGGAGGCAGTAATCCCTTATAGTGTGTTATGCAGCTGGCAGCAACAGACTTTTTTGTATAGTAGGAACTAAGCCAATTGGAGTTGTTACAGTGCATGTGCTTTATTGTGTCTATATTGCGAGGTGTTAGGCTGCAAATATTCCTGTGAACACCCTTGGATCTATTAAATTGGCAACTAATAACGTGGGCCACCTTACTTGATCAGAGGTATGAGGGTGAAACAGGTCCTCAGAGAAGTGGAGAGCTGGCATACTGAGCTCTACGATCACCTAATCAGTTCTATCCAGACAAGCGAGTTCTTAATCTAGCTCTACGAGCAAAGGGGGAAAAAAAGGAGAACTCCCCCCTTAGAGACTTGGAGTGACTAGGAATGTTGTAAACTACCTGGTACAATATAACAGTAGAGACCATATTTATATAAGTCATAAATCAATCGAAAAGGTTTATAACCATGCAGTGAGGAGGAGCAGGAAGCGAGGAGCTGTGGTCGTACCAGAGATTCTGGACTTGTGCAGTCATTCTGGATTGTGGATTGAGGACATTGGGGACTTTATGGTTTGAGGAGGGTTTGTGTGTGATGAAAGGAAGCAAGTCTCCCCAACTATATTAAATCCTCAGTTATTAGGACATCAACTACCTAAAGAGTAAACTAGGGACTTTGGGCAGTAAGGAGAAGCCTCTTAGTAGGAAAAGGCAAGTGAGACATCCAAACATAAGAAGAGAAAGCTCACTTAGGAAGGGGAGAATCAGGAGTTGCAAGTTATCAAGGAAGTTAGGAGGAGTGATGACCTACCGGTAGAGTCCCCTAAAATGAAATGAGTGGCAAAATGTAAAGAGAAGAATACATGTCAGTACTAGTCATGGGATATAATAATCTGTGCTATTAAATAGTGAGGCAATGAAAATCAAGTCACTATTTTACAGATTATAGCAACTGAATTAAAAAGAAATAGATGAATGCATGCCTAGCTTGATTAGACCAGGGAGTACAAGCTGATAATCGAAAGGAGGACACATCTGTATATGACTCACATCAACCAATGCTGATCAGGAAAAGAGGAGACTGCTTGTCTTATAAGAAATGCTTGTCTGAGAGAATGGTATAAAAAAAGGGGAAAGGGAAAGCGAACATTTGGCGTATACAAAACTCATTGGGAAAGAAAATGAAGCCAGTAATCAGTAGGGGACAACCATATCACCGAGTCACACACTACAGAAATGCACTGGTATAGATATTATGGCTTACAAGTGGTAGGCCCACAGTAAAAGATGTTGCCAGGCAACAAAAGACAAAGAGGTACTCATTCAGTACAAAAGAATAAACATGTAGGTGAGGAAGGGATGTTGGGAAAGGAAAAGAAAAAGAAAGGCTCAAAATTGAGCAAGCAGGAATAGGAGCCAAATGGGGCCAATAGAGACAGTAAAGGAAAAGGGAATGAGACACTCGAATCCAAAGGGGCCTAAGGAGGTGGGGATCAGCACCACCTGAGCACCAGTGCAGCAGCACCACCTCAGCATGATTCATGTCCACCTCAGCATGACTCAGCACCACCTCAACACCAGCGCAACACCACCTCAGCATTAGCACAGCACCACCTCTGCATCAGTGCACCATCACCAGCACACCACCACCTCAGCACCAAAACAGCCCCACCTCAGCAACAACTCAGCACCAATACCGCACCACTTCAACATCAATGCAGCATCACCTCAGCAGAGCACCACCTCAACATCAGTCAGCACCACCTGAGTACCAGTGCAGCACAACCACCTTAGCATGAACCAACACCTCAGTGTCACTCAGCACCACCTCATCATCACCTCAGCATCATCTCCTCATCAGTTCACCACCAACTCAGCATCAGCACAGCACCAAAACAGCACAACATAAATATCAGCACAGTACCATTCCGCATCAGTGCACCACCACCAACGCAACACCACCTCAGCATCAGCAGAGAATCACCTCAAAATAGCACAAACTCAGCATCACTTCAGCATCAGCGAAGGACTACCACCTCAGCATAACTCAGCACCACAGCATCACTCAGCATCACCTCTACATCACTCAGCACCCCTTCAGCATCACTCAGCACCACCTCAGTTCCATGCCACACAATTTAGCTCCACACATTTTCAGTCCACACCACATAATTTAACAATAAATCACATAATACAACTCAACAACACAATTACACAACGCACCACACACATCCAATCCACACCACACAATTCTGCATCGTGCTACGAAATCCAACAGCACAACACATAATTAAACTGAATTACTTACCACTCCACAACACACAATCCCACTCCATATATTGCCACTACACTGAATGTCACATAATTGCTAACCATATATTTCCGCAGCACACCATGCCACATAATGCCACTACACAAATACACTCCACACTACACAATTCCAAACCACACAATTCCACAAGTTACTAATCCAATCCAACCCATATAGTTCCACTCCACACCACATACATACACTCCATAACACCTGAAGGCGCAATTCCAATCAGTGGCTGGGGCCTGTTTTGGGGTGCTGAAAATGCTGAGGAATTTTCTCCCCCTACTTCCAGTCTCCCACAGGAAAACAGTTGTCCAGGCCCTCGTGGTGTCGAGACCGGACTACGTCAACTCCATGTATTTGGCACTACTGGAGTACTTACTCTGCCGACTACAGATGATTCAGAACATGGTGGCCAGGGCCATCTTTTTGACTAGACCTAGGACTCGTATGTCTCATCTTTTGTCCTCACTTCATTGGCTTCCGGTGCAGAAAAAAATTCATTTTAAAGCTCTAGTCCTGGTTTTCAAAGCTTTTCATAAGATTGGAGCCCCCTACCTAAGGGAAATATTTCAGCCTTATACACCGCAGCACAACTTGAGGTCCTCTACTCAGCGCTTGATCTCGACTCCGAAGGTCCTGCTCTCCCGGGTACGGGGAAGATCTTTTCAAGCAGTAGCATCTCGACTATGGAATGATCTCCATCTCCCTCTGAGACAGATCCCGGACCTCCTTACCTTTAGACAGAATCTGAAAACATGGCTTTTCCAGCTTTAGGCCTATCCGATTCTACGGCGAGGGCGGGTTTCTGTTTACTGTTATGTGGTCTTTGTCTTTTAGCACCGGGACACTCTTGGGAGTAGCCGCGCGCTCTATAAATACCAGATAACATAACATAACATAACACATAAGAAGAATACATTGCCATTTACAATGCCAATAGCTCCAACTCAAACAAATGCCAGACTGATTGCATTTCCAATTCTTGTTTTATTTGCCACCACCCCTGCTCCTCAATTGCTGCCCCATTCCTCAAAGCTTGATGCCCCCTGGCTCCCACTCTCTCCGCTTCAATTTTAAGGGTGGCCTAACAGTGTTGCTGCCACCAGTCCTTATGTGATCTAGAGACACTGACCTTTAAGAGGCAGTGCTGTGTGAGAGGCTTTGCTCACATGCTGCTTTTCTACCCTACTGTATTTGATTGTGCATGAGCAGTGTGCTTCTCTGCTGTAATAACCTTTGAGCCCCCCCCTGCACAGTACATCGAGGGGCCCCCCTTCGTGCTCACTCAGGAGCTCTCAGGACAAAGTACTGTGCTGAGGGAGCCCCCCTGAAGCTCAGGGTCCCCTGCACTGCGAGGGCTGCAGAGGCCTTTGTTACACCACTGGTGTGCTTCTGTTGAAAATATTGCCTGTATTGCACAGAATATACTCACCACAGTAGGCCGAGTTGATTATGGTGACAATTCAGTGATCAAATCAGTAGACCTGGTTGATTCATTGGGAAATGTTATGTCAAATGTCATACAGCTGATACGTTTATTATGAATTATGAGAAAGGGAGCAGGCCTGAATTATTTGTTCTGAAAGGCATATGTTGAAGTGAATAGCTCTTTATGTATGAATTCTCATTACACTGGGTTAGAATCTGTAGACAAATAATTTCTATCATGAATTTCCAAAGATAACAGTAGGAGACACTGGCTTTAATTATCTTCTCTGATAAATTCTGTTTGGTTTGCAATGTCATTGTTGTTAGGCCTGACTAGACAGTCCATCTGTCAGTGAGGGTCTGTGTGATCACTAGAGAAAGAGCTGACAAACGTTGTAGTAAAAGAGGGGCTGTTGCTCCACCCACATGTTGATCTTCTTCTCCACAAGCAATTGATTGAAAGACAGTTGTGTTAGTTCACCTAAGAAGTAGTTCCAGTGCTCATAAATGATAGGGACCTTGTTATCACAGACCCCAGGCCAAATATTAGCAAGGGCCCTTGACTTTTGAAACTCATTGGCCAATACAATCGAAAGAGGGTTCACTTTGATAACTTAATCACAAATAATAATGGAAGGGGTTTACATTGAATTGCTTGTTAAAACTATATGATGTTGCTTTACCTTGTAAACTTTCTGACAAAATAAAAAAGAAGGGTTTTAACATTGTGAATTCCTTGCCAAATGCCATAGGCAGGTGCTTTACATTGTGAACCCTATCTTAAATGCAATATGTAGGAGTTTTATATAGTGAACGCTGACAAAAGCAACTGGAAGGGGTTTTACATTGTGAACTCCATGACAAATGCCATAGAAAGAGGATTACTACATTAGGAAGAGGCTTTGCATTGCGTAACCACCTTGATCAATACGAGTGGAAAGTGTTTCACTTTGTGAATTTTCTCACAAATATTAGGGGAAGATGTTTTTACATTGAACAGCATGATGTGGCTTTACATTGTGACCTCTATGACAAAATCAATAGGAAGGGCTTTACATTGTGAACTCCTTGGCAGACACCATAAGCAGAGGCTTTATATTGTGAACTCTGTCACAAATCCAACAGATAGAGGTTTTACATTGTGAACTATGACAACTATGATAGAAATTAATTTTGCATTGTTAACTTTCTGACAAATACAATAGGAAGGCTTTTAGAAAATATATCTCTTTATAGATGCGGCCATCGTAAATACTTGATGTCTCCAGAAGGAGAGTTAAGGTTCTTGTCAATTCATACTTTGGTTCTGCCTAAATTGTAAATATCAGCAGAGACAGCAAGATCATGTGTAGGTTTCTATTAAAGGCTTGCTTCTTTAATTATGAAAGGTGGAGCCAAAGGCTTTTTACATAGTTAATTGTCCGACAAAGGGACCGAATAGACTTTGGAAAAGAGGGTGCTTTGTTGAAAATGCAACAGAGTACACTGTTAACTAAGACCTTGGTCTGCCCAACTCATTTAGAGACTGATGATCTGTAGGTTTCCCTTAGATTGAGCCATTGTGGGAAAGCTTCCTCTGATGGCCCAACGGAGTAGGGAGGTCATTAGGGGAAAGACGTTATAACATGCAGCACATTTAGGGTGGATGGTGCAATGTATTTTTTTCTGTCCATAAATGCCAGGAAAAACCTAGTTGTGAGGAACTGAAAAAAGCAATAATGATCCCTACGCCCCATGAGAAATTCTTGGAGAAACTCCCTGGGTGTGGGAGTCAATTGTTTTTTTGTTTTACAGAAACAAACTCTCCCTTCTGAAATACAAAAAATTTGGAAAACTTTGGTGAATGACCATCAGAACTACTGCGATGGCAGTTCCTTTAAATGCACAGCGATAACCACTGGGCTGGTGGCCATATCTGAATTTGGTGGATGGTAGTCCATCAAGGTAGTGGAGGTAATGTCCTTTGCCACCCTTGTGGGTGAAGTTCTGTCCGACAAACTTTAAATCAAGCCCAAAGTCTTTAACTTTTTTAATTATGGAAAACTAATGTTTTCTAATAGGCCTATTCTTAACCATACCTATTTTTTCCATTAGAACCTGTTGTTGCCCAACTTGTTGTGTGGGTCTTTACAGATAACAGGGGCAGACTACATTTACAAGGTTGCTATCCCCAGTATGTATATTTAGGTTACATGATTTTCACTCTGGTTAATCTACAAGGCTTAATAGAAGGGGTTATAATATACAATTTTACTTGCTTGTCATTTTGATTATCATTCGTCATTTAGTTGTGTTTGCATCAAAGAACATTTTTGCTTCAAAGATAAGAGCACTGCCTGGATATTGATTATAATTGTGTTAATGTTGTGCATTGCTGTGTTCCGTATTTCTAGCCCACAACACCTCCATGCATAAGGCCAGGTCTTCTCTTTCTGGTTAGCTTTAGAGACAAGTGCTGAAATGGCCACTTAGGGCAGTCCAACGCGTAGAAACAGGATATGACTGCCACCATGGCGATCACATCTTTATCATTGCGGCGGGTGCTGCTGGCTGCAGCACCTGCTGCAATGTGAAAAATGCATGTAGTACGTTCCCCTGCACTATGTGAAAGGCACCACGTGGTGCCTGCCATGTAGTGCAGGGAAATGTAGGGGGTACCATGGGTCCCCCCAGTTCACCACCACCTCCTCCCAACCCCAGAAGGCCCACAACAGCCCCCGAAATTAATCCCCGCCAGCCTTTCAATGGCAGTTTACCCGCCACTGAAAGGCTGGCTGCAACCAGCATAGTAATTTGGCTGACAGTGCCTGCTAGGCACCGCCAACATTTTTCAGATGCTGACCTCTCCACCAGGTAATCAGTATGATTGCTTGTGGCAGATCGGTGGCGGGTGGTCTATGCACCCGTCATGGTCCGAATCCCCCGCAATCCTAATTTGGCAGGGTAAAATTGCTGTAATCACAAAAGGACTCCACAATGTGTGGGGGAGGGAACAGGAGGCGTAGGGTTCTAGGAGCGAGCAGCCTCCATTACTAAATGTTTACCACAAAAGAGCTGCTCCTGATGAGTTTAGACCCTGCTACAGTTATAAAACCATTGTGAGTGGGGACATCTCACAAAAAGTAACGGACTGGTCTCACACACCACCTGGTGTCATGCTTCATCATCGGCCAGTCCTCGCCCTCTAAAACCTTCGTTTGATAGAGGGCGGGCATACACCTGGAGACATTGATGCACTTCTAAACTAAGGAGTGGGGGCCCGTGAGATGGAAAGTGAAGTTAAAAATCATTATAGTTACCAGAAGGTAAATTTTAATGTGGCCAATAACTATACGATGCTAAAAACAAAGGACGGTGAATGGGGTGTATTAGTGTCCCCTAACCGTCTCGTGGATGGTCAACATGTTTCTGCCATGTAGGCCCGAGCGGGTCCAGGGCATTCATCAGGACCTAAGTTTAAACTGGGGGCTCCGTTCTTACCAACAAGTAGCAAGAAAATACCACTGTGCGGGTGTGGCAAAGGCCGCACTCCGTTTCCTAAATGGCTTCCAAACGTCAAGCCTGAAGGAACTTCTAATTATCCTCTGACTGCCTGAATTGGATTTCTTAAATGCAACAGGAAGTGGTTTTAAATTGTACACTTTCTGAAAAATCCTGTAGAAAGAGGTTTTATATTGTGAATCTGTGACATGTACAATAGGAAAGGGTTTTACTTTGTGCGTTATCTCAAATACAGTATAAAGAGCGCTGTAAACTATGAAAAATATGACAGGGTAACTACATGAATGCTCTGCCAATAGGGAGGACTGTTAAATTGTAAACGCTCTAATAATTCAACTGGAAGGGTTTTTTACATTGTGAACTCTATGGCAAACAACAAGGGAAGGGAATTTACCTTGTGAACTCCCTCACAAATACAAAAGGAAGAGTATTACATTCAGAACTCTCCCAAATACAATAGAAAGTGGTTTTAAAAAATACAGTAGGAACCGTTTTTACATTGTGAACTTTAGGGGCTTTGCATTTTTTACAATCTGACAAACACAGCAGGAAGGGGTTTTACACTGTGCAAAATTAATGGATTTAATTCACATATCCCTTTTCTTGGTGTGGCACTAGAAAACATTAATATCTCCAGAGGGAGATTTAAGCTTTATGTCACTATATACTTGAAAGAGCAGACTTATTAACATTTTGAACTTGGTTTGCAGCTCAAAAGTGATGCAAATCAGTGAGACTGTTGATTTTGAATTTACCTTCCAGTGTAAAACTTTTATTGCATGGGAAAGTAGCCCTAAAGTAACACAAAGTAGCTCTAGTGCTAACAATGCTTTCTGTTTCTTTGAGTCAAGGGTCATGCATGGAACATGGCTGTCCCCATGCAACCACCTATGGAATCTGATGCAAAAATCTATCTACTGAAAATGGTAGACCTGGCTTTGTGCCAAACAATAATGCTTCTTTGAAGCAGGCATTAAAAAGCAAAAATATGATCATTTCTCCTAGCGTTTCCAATATTGCATGTGTACTGTACCCACACATTCAATGTAGCAAAAGTTTTAAACTACATCTAAGCATCTAAGCAAAGCTTGTCTGCACTAGAAGGGTACTTTTCCAATGCAAAAGCTATGTGTAAACATGCGAGAGATCGAACTACTAAAAATATTTTGCACTTTCTGTAGTTCATTCATGTTTGTTATTATTGTAGATTTACATTTGCTATTGATCTTCAATTCCAAATACGGTAGTATCGGACCTTTCTCTTGGGAATGAATGAATGAATGATATTTATAAGAGTACAGCAGATGTGCAAAGGCTTCATGGTGCTTGGAAATTTAGATACAAAACCCAGCCCTAGACTGAATCATAAAAAGAATAAATACATTTTCAAAGCTTTTTTTTAAACAGAACACATTTTCCAATAGTGGAATTGAGAAAGAAAGAAAATTCCACAAAGATGGGATCAATAAATGAGAAAGCTCTAACACCTACTCTTTTCTTGACAAAATTAGGAATCATTAAAAGGGGCAAATTGTTTGAAAACCTCTATAACAAGTGCCGTCCAGAAGCGATTTTTGGCACAATACTGGTCCCTTTCTGTGTTATGCTTTGTAACAATAGCATAAACTTTTAAATTGTGTGCAACTGGACGCCAATGATGAGTATGATGGACTTCAAATATCTGTGAAGGATAAAAAGCAGTTCAACATTCATAGGATGCAACTTTTGCAAAGATCCAGCATGATTCTCTATTAGCGACAACTTTTGTCACAATCTATTCGAGAACACTAAATAACAGGTATTTCCATAGTCAAGACTTGAGTTGATGGCTGAATTTGTTCACCAGTGTGCCAAGGTCATTAGGAAGGAATGGCAAGATTTTTCTTAGCATTTGAAGTTGCAAAGCCCCTTCAGCTAATATTCCAGATTTCTTGCTCTAATGAAGAGAAAAAGAAAAGTCCACAAGCAATGATCCAAATCTGCTGGGAAAAAAATAGGGGCAAAAAATGAAGGGACAACAAATAAATAGCAATGGGGTTTTGAGCATCAGGAAAAATTAGAGAACACAATTCATTGCAAAACATTCACCCTTTCCAAATGCTGCCTTTCATAGTACGAAAACAGACACTAACCTCAGAAGAAGAGACGTTGTCACATCTTGGATTGGGAGGTTCATGTGATTCCCAAGGGAGAGACTACTATCCTGAATTGGACACTTTATATTGTCAGACTCCACCTTACGCTAGGAACTCATGGCATCCATGATCCCACAGAGAAGAACCCAGGTTTGACATTTCATGTGCCATGTGGAAAATCGAAGACTAGCCACTGGCTCTGAATATGGTATGGCACGGTTAAGGGCTGACCAGGAGAAACTTGAGTAAGTCCAAGTTATTTGTTTAGCACTGGGCACAAATATTACAACTACAAGTGGTGGGCGCACTTAAAGGGGAATGGTCAAAAAGTGTTTGTTTGCTGTTAAGTGATTTCATTGGGTCAATTTACATGAAATGTGGAAGACGTAGGATTTCTAGTTTACTGTAGCAAGTATGATGCAGATCACACAAGGGGGAGGATGAAAGTTAAAAAGAGGGCAAAACATTGTATTTGCTAACTGGATCTGTTTAATCAACCTACATAACATTTGTCAAGCTGTTAGCAATTTACACCAAGTACAGGAATTTCTAGTTTCATGCAGATCCAGCAGAATGGATAGGAGGGGACAGATAAAAATCATTGATTTGATAGCAACTCAGTCACTTTATCACTGATCTGCCTGTCACCTGAAGAATACCTAGCATGCTTTTTTTTACTCTTGATATTTTGTGTTGCATGTAAATCTATCAGGTCTGATTTTTAAATGTGGGTTAAAATTGTTAATATGCTGATAACTTTGACACTGTTTAATGAGTCTGCATGCAATTTTCTAGACTGAAAATAAGTGAAGCGTGGTGCAGGAATTACAGGTATAGATGCCATCCAGTAGGGTGGGTTAAAATTAAAGTGGAGTTCAAAATCTTTGACTTACAAATTACCTTATGCATGAAATTTGGCAGGTTTTTAGCATGATTAAAATACTTCCAGTATGATGAGCTCAAACAGATCCACCAATGAAGGCATGGTTGAGAGGGCAATACCTGTTCATATGGTAATAACTTTAGCATTCTTTGATAAATCCATACAAAAACCATTAGGAATTCATATGTTTAGCTTTCTATTGGTATGTCAAGTCACACCCAATGCAGGGATCTGAGGATTCATGCAGGTCTGAAAACCCGGGAAGTAAAATTAAAAGTAGTTTTTCAAAAACGTTTTGATTTGCTAATGATTTAGGCAACATTTGGCAGATATCCATAAGAGTCAAAGTAAGAGAATTGAGCTTAACTTATAAACTGCATCATTTGCTAATGTTGCTTGTCTGGTAAGTTTGTTGCCTACCACAGTCCACCATTGCATATGACCAAAAGTCATAAGTTACTGGATGTGGGTGCTGGCAGAGGGTTAGACACAGGGCTTGGCATAAGAGCAGGACCTGTGGCCAACTTCCCCTGCACTCAGCTGAATTGGAGGCACAGTGGAGAGTAGTCACCTTTGGAGGGTGTAGCTTTTGCAGAAAGTTGGATTTGATATACCCAAGGGCATGTGTGTGTGTGCACTTTAGTGCATTTTTCAAAGTTTTTGCAAATTACCGAACAGTTCAATTGCTCGGTAATTTGCGGCCCCAAATAGCAAAATCGCTATTTAAAATTAGTTATTGCATTGCATTTAAGGAATCGCAAAATGCGATTCCTTATATGCAATCGCAATTTAGGAAATCGCAAAGAATTGTGATTACCTAAATTGCGCATCCCCAACACTTCGATGCATCGCAAAAGGCCATTTTGCGATCGCAAACGGGCGAATCAACCCATTTGTGCTCGCAAACACCTTTGATTCATGTGCCCCTTAAATCTTTAAATTGGTGCTAAGAGTGATTTCTTTAATATAGCTGTGTGAGGGATGTTGGCAACATTTTTCATTGAAAGGGCAACTTAATCAGAATCACAATCAAGCTAAATTCCACAGATGAGTTACAGATTATTTTCCCACTGGGTATTTAATTTGTTTGAACTAGAATCACTTCATGAAAGAGATGATTAGTGCATTTGGGTGACCACGATGGAAACGATGGAAACCACAGTGATCTGTGTTTTCTTACGGAGCATAGATGATAAGAAAAAGGCTATTTCCTTATTTTCCTATCTTCCTCACAGAAATATTAGGTGGGCATAGTCATACATACATCCAAATCAAATACTTACATCGTTATTCAACAAGGTCTGCAAGGTTAACATGTCCAGGCCATTGACATAAATGCATTAACCTCTTCGCTACTAGGCCTCCCCACCCTGTGCTATTTGGGGTAGTTCGTGGTTAGGCCCCTGTACCTTTTTGTCCTCATAAGGTATTCACGCAAAATTTGCGTTCTTTTCTTTCAACATCATGGGGATTTTAAAGGTACCCAGGGTTTGTGGATTCCCCTGGAGAGGACTCAGAAGTTAGCGAAAATACGGAGAAATGTTGCTTTTTGGGGAAAAATGGGGAAAAAGTGCTGCAGAAGAAAGTGTCTGTTTTTTCCCCTGCAAATGGTATCAACAAACAGTTTGTGTTGCTGAAATCACCATCTTCCCAGCTTTCAGGACAAACAGACTTTTGGCAGAAAACCAACATTTTTTTAAGTTTTAGTGGGGCATAGCCTATTTTTGCTACTTTTTGTGCTCTCAACTTCCTTCCAGTTAGTGGTGGAAATGGGTGTGAAAGCATTAATGGAACCTGGTGGCTGTCCAATGCAGATTCAGCTAAAAACGTATTTGAAAAAAAATGAAGTGCTTAGAATTCACTTCGCTATACCTTTAATCCCTTTGTTTTTGGCCCTTCCCAGTCACAGGCCCTTGGCCCATGCACACAAGTGAGGTATAATTTTAGAGAAGTAGGGAAATGCAGGGTGGTAGAACATTCAGGGCCTGCTTTAATGCTTTTGGCGCCCTGTGCGACAATGTTTGTTGGCGCCCCCCCCCAATGACCACCTCCACCACGGATTCTCTCACTAGCACCCTTTACAGTGACCAAGTCTCCATAACCACACTCTCTCAGATGCATTGAATTAGTTATATAGCGCCACTCATACCAGTGTAGGGTGTCCAAGCACTTTGCATCACACACACATTACACAGAGACAATCAATCATACGTGTGTAAATCAGTGTATAGGAAATGTTACATAAGCCAAAAGACTAAAAGTGTAGGAGTCACATGTCATCCATACTGGTAGGCAGTATCGTTTAAGAGTGCTTGGTGTGGAGAAGCACAAACTCGGAGTTGAAAAAGAAACAGTATAGTTGGTAATTTTCTTTTTATAATAAGAATCAATTTCAAGCCAAATTAACCCTTTTTGCAACATTAATCAATGTTCTGATGTATACTTTGCAGTGTGTATGCAGTTCTAGGATGAATGTTAATAGCTCACTATTCTATATTAGGACTTTAAGTTATAAATTGCAAGTAACAAGTGGTTTTGACAGCAGTAACCTGCTGATCTGTTTACATCATAGGCACTCTGTAATCTACTTGGTAATTTCCGGCGGAAAGAAACGCTGCAGCAGGTGCTTCAAAAGCTTAATACACTTTCAAACACGGCGCCCCCAGGAAGCCAGCACCCGGTGCGGTGGCACCGGTCACACCGCCCTAAAGCCGGCCGTGAGAACATTTGTGCCAGCAAGGTGATCCCACAAACAAATGTGTAGGAAAAGTGATTTTTTCAGCTAAATTCCAGGTTTGCAGGGGATTCTGGGTAGGGAAACATTAGGGGATCCACGCAAGCCATACCTCCCTGGACTCCCCAGGGTGTCTAGTTTTCTGAAATGTGTGGGTTTGGTAGTTTTCCCTAGATGGCCGCCGAGCCCAGGGCCAAAAACCCAGGTGCCTCCCCTTGCAAAACCAGGTAATTTTGTGATAGGTAATTTTGAAGTCTCCACAATACGTTTTGGGCCCCTGCCTGTCGCAGGTACTTGGCCCGCCCAGACGAGTAAGGTACCATTTTTATCAAGAGACGTGAGGGAACGTTGAGTGATAGGACATTTGTGTCAGCCCAGTGATCCCCCAACTTTCCCACACAGAAATCTTTGAAAAATTTGATTTTGTTCAGCTTAATTTGAGGTTTGCAGGGGATTCTGGATAGGAAAATATTGAGAGGTCCACACAAGCAATGGCTCCCTGCACTCTGCTGAGTCTCTAGTTTTTCAGAAATATGTAGGTTTGGTAGGTTTCCCTACATGGCCGCCAAGCCCGGGGCCAAAAGTCCTGGTGATCCCCCTTGCAAAACCAGGTCGTTTTGCGATAGGTAATTTTGATGTCTCCACAATATGTTTAAGGCCATTGCCCGTCACGGTTACTTGGCCCACCTACATGAGTGAGGTACCATTTTTATCAGAAGATCTGGGGGAATGCTGGGTGACAGGACATTTGTGTCACCTATGTGTTCCTACAACTTTCCCACACGGAAATTTGAGAAAACTTTGATTTTTTCAGCTAAATTTGGGGTTTGCAACGGAGTCTGGGTAGGAAAATATTGGGGGTCCACACAAGCCATACCTTCCTGAACTTCCCCGGGTGTATAGTTTTCAAAGATGTCAGGGTTTGGTAGGTTTTCCTAGGTTGCCGCCGAGGGAGGGGCCAAAAACCCAGGTGAGCCCCTTTGCAAAGGGAAACAACCCTTACAACGCATGCATTACAACAAATGCTTTAACCCTGCATGCCATTACAACTAAAATGGCTTGCTGTAGGGGCTATAAGGTGTTGGATTTAACTCCAACACCTTCCCTACTGTTGCACAGACTGGAGTATTCCAAACTCCAGCGCACCCCCGACAGCAAGTCGGGGTACAAAATTGCATTGTAATGGCATACGGGATAAAAGCATGCGTTGTAATATCATACAACTCTTTGCGAAAGCAGGTCGTTTTGTGATAGGTAATTTTGATATCTTCACAATATGATTTGGGCCCTTCCCTGCCGCATGCGCTCGGCCCACCCACACAAGTGAGGTACCATTTTTATCAGGAGACTTTGGATAATGAGGGGTGCCTGGAAGTTTGTGGACCCACACAAATTCCAGAACTTTCCATCACAGTAAGGTGTGGAAAATGTGTTTTTTTGTTTACAAAGTTTGAGGTTTGCAAGGGTTTCTGGGTAACAGACCCTGGTGCGAGCCACACCCCATCTTGGATTCTCCTGGCTGTCTAGTTTTGAAAAATGTATAAGTTTGCCAGGTTTCCCTAGGTGCTGGCAGAGCTGCGGTTCAAAATCCACAGCTAGGCACTTTGCAAAAAAGGGTAAGTTTTCACAGTACAAATGTGGTGTGTCTATTTTCATCAGGAGACTTTGGGGAATTCGGGTGGGTGGAAGTTTGTGGATCCACACTGATTCCAGAACTTTCCATCACGGAAATGTGAGGAAAACTTGTTTTTTGCAACAAAGTTTGAGATTTGAAAGGGATTTGGGGTAACATAACCTGGCGAGAGCCACACAAGTCACCCCCTACAGGATTCCCTTGGGTGTCTAGTTTAAAAAAATTTACAGGTTCACTAGCTTTCACTAGGTGCCGCTAGGGCCCAAAATCCACAGCTAGGCACATTGGGAAAGAAAGGCCAGTGGATAGTGGGCTATCTGCCGCCCTGGGGGAAGAGATCAGGGGATATTGCCTTGATATGCCCCCAAGGGGGGGCAGAATGACTGAGGCAATTTTTTCGGGGGTGGGGGAATTGTTATGCCCATTCTGGGCAGCCCATACCCTTACGTATAAAAATGCCAGCGTAATCCCTGGTGCCTAGTGGGCTCTCTGCCCCCCAGATCAGGGGTTATTTCCACCATCTGCCTCTTGGAGTTTGGGCAGAAAGGCTGTTGCATTTTTTTGGGGGGTGGGGGTATTGTCATGCCCATTCTGAACTTTGAAAAAAAAAAATACCTGGTGCCTAGTGGGCTTTCTGCCCCCCGGGGGGTCAGATCAGGGGCTACTGCCCCCATCTGCCTCCTGGGGGGGCAGAAAGATAGTGGCATTTTTTTGTTGGGGTGGGAGGCATTGGCATATCCATTCTGGGCAGCTCCTACCCCTGAACGTTGAAAAAAAAAATCCCTGGTGCCTAGTGGGCTTTCTGCCCCCCGGGGGGTCAGTTAAGGGGCTAATGCCCCCAACTGCCACCCGGTGGGGGGGCAGAAAGACTGTGGCAATTTCTTGGGGGTGGGGCATTGACATGCCGATTCTGGGCAGCCCCCACCCCTACGTATAAAAAAATAAGAAGAATCCCTGGTGCTTAGTGGGCTTTCTGCCCCTGGGAAGGCAGATCAGGGGCTACTGACCCATCTGTCTCCTGGGGGGGCAGAAAGACTGAGGCATTATTTTGGGGGGCTGGGGCATTGGCATGCCCATTCTGGGCATCCCCCACCCCTGAATTTTGGTGAATAAAATCCCTGGTGCCTAGTGGGCTGTCTGCCCCCCGGGGGGGGCATATGAGGGGCTATTGCCCCATCTGCCTTCCGGTAGGGCAGAAGGATGTGGGGCTATTGCCTGCCCATTCTGGGCAGCCCCCTGCCCTAGGTATAAAAAAACCTTTAATCCCCTGGAGCCTAGTGGGCTTTCTGTCCCCCCTGGGGGCAGATCAGGGGCTATTGCCCCCATCTGCCTCCTGGGGGGCAGAACAACTTTTGTCTTTATTGAGGGGAAGGATGGGGGCATTGGCATGCCCATTTTGTGCAGCCCCCAACCCTGGCCTAAAAAAGGAATCCCTGGCATCTAGGGTGCTTTCTGCCGCCTGGGGGGCCAGATGGGGGGCCACTGCCACCATCTGCCCCCCCAAGGGGGGCAGAAAGACTGATCATGACAGATTTTATAGGGGGAGCAAAGGCCCATGCCCAAGGGGCCGCTCCCCTCCTCCCTGGTGCCTATTGGGTGGATCCCTGCTTGGGGATCACATTCCTGGGGCAATCCCCAAGCAGGGAACCGCTAGGGAAGGGTATCATCTCCCCTTTCCAATGTTACCGCTCCGATGGAATTCGATGCTCAGAGCCCCACAAGCACCGAAACAATCGAACTGAAACTAAGTTTGGACGCAATCATCATTACATTATAAGAAAAAAAGCCTTGGGAGCTTCCCCACCTCCAAGGCAAACATTTTAAAGAAGAGAAATCCCTCTGCTGTCTGCAGCAGAGGGATTTTGTATGCCTGTGCACATGACGGAATGGTTCCGTCATGAGCACAGGAGCACTTGTGTGGAACCATTCTGTCCTGAGCATCGAAAGGGTTAAACTCATTCTAATGTCAAAATGTGGCTGTGGGATGTGATTTAAATGTTCCTGTACGGAAAATGTAATTGGATTTAGGCTGCGACATAGATTTCGCTTCTGGATGATGTTTAAAGAATGAGAACAAGTCCATTTTCAAACCGAAGTGGGTCTGTTGTTCAATGAAAAACATATGCAGAAATGTAATGTTTAAAATGATATGTATTTCTGAAAATCACATCGAAATTATATGTGTGGTGCTAAAGAACATCAAAGGTACTGGTATCGAAAGTAGTACATGGTTCCATTGTTTAGTTTGTAATGTGTTTTTAATATGTACATTGTTTAACAAATTATTAAAAGTGAGACGAATGGTTTTCCTTGTGAAAATGTTTTATTTCTATGTAAGCCTGCCCAAGTTGCTGTTGGTCGATAAAAATTCGAATTGGGGTAAAAGGTATCTTGTTTGTTTTAGAAAATGCACTTTGGTGTGAGTTGGATCACTGACATAATATTGATCACAGCAATATCATGATACAGAAATATTGCGTCTCCATTTTTTGTTCAAACCCTGCCCTTGAGCTACGGGAGGGCACTCAGCAGCAATCCAGCCATCCGGCTTTCATTCTTTCATACAAAACAAAATAGAAAATTTGTAGTCTGACGCGTTTCGATGCAGAAAGCATCTTCCTCATAGGCTTGCAAAAATTATCACAGGAAAGGCTCTCTTTTATGTTTATTTAAGCATGTCTCATCATTTGTTTTTCTTAATAGACTTTGCAACGCGTCGGCACGATAAATGAAATGTGGAGCACGAAGGCAGCCCGCGATATATGCCGGAGAGCCGGGACGTTGTTGAGTGCTCTCAGAATGCTACAAGGCATCTTGTTGATTTACATATTCCACACGGCAGCCCGGCCGTGCTGAGAGGCACCATCACCTGCAGGAAGCAGAAAGGAACTTTCAGCATGGCGAGGCTTGAATCTCCAACCATGTGAGAATCTGGGGCACAACGTTCCTATTTTAGATAACCTGCCAGAATGCAAAGCAGCTTACTCAAGGTATATAATGGATTAAGCAAAATTTATGAATGGACAATTGAACTTACTTAAAGTCAGCATTTTATGGTGCATTATGGACTTCACGTCCCATGAAGCATCATGAGAGCAGTGCATTTAGCAGACGCCCACTGAGGGGCTTGTATTTAATAAAATGAACCGGAAATGTAATCCTATGCGTACATCCTTTGTCGTTCTTGCAGCCCAAGATGAAGGGGCATGGCGGCCCTGAAACGCGTCGGCACGATAAATGAAATGTGGAGCACAAAGGCAGGCCGCGAGTATATGCCGGAGAGCCGGGACGTTGTTGAGTGCTCTCAGAATGCTACAGAGCATCTTGTTGATTTACATATTCCACACGGCAGCCCGGCCGTGCTGAGAGGCACCATCACCTGCAGAAAGCAGAAAGCAACTTTCAGCAGGGCGAGGCTTGAATCTCCAACCATGTGAGAATCTGGGGCACAACGTTCCTATTTTAGATAACCTGCCAGAATGCAAAGCAGCCCACTCAAGGTATATAATGGATTAAGCAAAATTTATGAATGGACAATGGAACTTACTTAAAGTCAGCATTTTATGGCGCATTATGGACTTCAAGTCCCATGAAGCATCAGGAGAGCAGTGCATTTAGCAGACGCCCACTGAGGGGCTTGTATTTAATAAAATGAAGCGGAAATGTAATCCTATGCGTACATCCTTTGTCGTTCTTGCAGCCCAAGATGAAGGGGCATGGCAGCCCTGAAACGCATCGGCACGATAAATGAAATGTGGAGCATGAAGGCAGGCCGCGAGTATATCCCGGAGAGCCGGGACGTTGTTGAGTGCTCTCAGAATGCTACAGGGCATCTTGTTGATTTATATATGTATATATATATATATATATATATATATATATATATATATATATATATATATATATATATATATATATATATATATATTATCTACTGGCGGTCGCCAGTAGATAGTTATAGTTAGGACCGTGTTTCCATAGGAAATCCGCAACATTCTATTTGGAATAACTTTGGCGCCGGTTGACGAATCCTCGCGAAATTTTCAAAATAGGTGGGGCGCTCCGCTCCGCTCCTACCCTGAAAGTCTCGGGGGGATTCGTCAAGCGGGGGCTGAGAAAAAAGGGGGTCCCAAAACGCGTTTTCCCCATGCATTTTCCCATAGGACCTTTAGTCGAGGGTACAGCCCGAACGGCTAAACAGAATTACTTGAAATTTAGCAAAGAGGTAGTCCACAGGTCAGGCATGTGCCTTTTGCATATATGGTGTCAATCTGTTCAGTAGTTCCTGAGAAAATTGCATTTAAAAGTACATAAATATCTATAAGCGCGCAGCATGCACGCACCGTGCGCGCACCCTAACGTGCGCGAGCGCAATTCTGATTGGTGGTTACATGTCAGTCAACATTCGAATCGGTCGAAATCAGGAAGTGTCGGCCGCCATTTTGTGTGTTTGGTGTGTGACAGTGAAAAAGAAAGGTGGAGAACGTGAAAAGGGGGCAGGGTAGAGAGTTACTGACCTCCTAGCCTTTGTCAGGGGGTCCCTGAAGGACCCCGAAGGGTGAAAAAAACATTTAATTTTTTATCAAAAATTCGCGAGGTGCGCGCACCATGCGCGCACGGTGAAAAAAATGTAAAAAAAACATTTTAAACGAGCCATTCCTTATTACAGGATACAGTCAATCTATAACTATATACATAGGTAGTTTATTGTAAAATAAATATATAAAAAATATAATAATACATACATAACTTGGCATTTAAAAAACCTTACAAATTCACTTAAAAAACCATAGGTTTCACACACGTTATAGTTAGGAATTAGCATCTGAAAAACCTTACAAATTCACTTAAAAAACCATAGGTTTCACACACGTTATAGTTAGGAATTAGCATCTACAAAACCTTGCAAATTCACTTAAAAAACCATAGGTTTCACACATGTTATAGTTAGCTGGATATATCACTCGTAAAAAACCAATGAAATTCCCCCGTTATAGTTAGTTCAGATAACTATAACTCGCGCGACCGCCACTCTATCACAAGGATGATGTCATCAGTGATGTCATGAGTGATGCCACTGACCATGTCCTGAGTGATGTAATATGTGACGTCATGAGCAGTGGATTGCGGGCGCGCGAGTTATAGTTATCTGAACTAGCTATAACGGGGGAATTTCATTGGTTTTTTACGAGTGAAATGTCCAGCTAACTATAACATGTGTGAAACCTATGGATTTTTAAGTGAACATATATATATATGTGTATTTTTTTCTCAAAAAGTATAACTTAACCATTTTAATATATAACATTAATATAATGTAAGTTAAATAAAGTAACATTCAATACTATACATATATAGATATACTTACATAAACATGCACACATAAATACATATAGGTGTGCATGTTTATATATACATATATGTAATATAACACTATTATTAAAAACATATTTTCCATTATATTACTTTTTTGTGTTTTTAATTCACTACTATAAAAAGCATATATTTATATATAAAACAAAAAAATTAACAAATCAAATTCAAAACATGAAATACATTGGAAAATTACATAAAAATAAAACATACATTTACTAAAATCTATTAAAGAAACACAAAAAATACACATATATACAAAATAATGAAAAATACATAAAATAAACAAATAATAATATTACATATATTTAAACAATATTTAAAAAGTGTTAAAGGCTGGAAATAATACATTTACTGTTCCCATTCCACTCTGTGCAACAGTAGGAAAAGCGTTGTACTCCGGAGAGGTGAGATTTACTATTTCCACTCCAGTGTGTGCAACAGTTCAGAAAGCGGTGGACTTCGAAGGGATTCGGTTTACTATTCCCACTCCAGTCTGTGCAACAGTAAGCAAATGGTTGGACTTCGGAGGGGTTAAATTTACTATTCCCACTCCAGTCTGTGAAACAGTAGAGAAAGTGTTAGACTTCTCAGGGGTTAAATGTGCTATTCCCACTCCAGTCTGTGCAACAGAAGTGAAAGCGTTGGACACCTGAGGGGTAACATTTAATATTTCCCACTCCAGTCTTTGCAACAGTAGGGAAAGTGTTGGACTTCAGAGGGGTAAAAATTACTATTCCAATTCCAGTCTGTGCAACAGTAGGGAAAGCCTTAGGGCCTGATTACGAGTTTGACGGTCCATTGGTCACTGGACCAACAGACCGGTGGTCCGCCCTCCGTATTATGAAGACATCAGTGAGACCGCCACAGGACAGCCGCAACCGCCGGGAATCATGGATCCCACAGCCGTAACAAGGGGGTCAGAGACCTTAATATGCTTGGCGGGGCCACTGTGGCAATGCTGAGCATATTAGGAATTTCCTGACCGCACCACTTTCAATGGCAGTGAGTCTGCCACTAAAAGTGCAGTGCTGAGGAAACTTTGCCTCAGGGCCATGGGATGCATGCAGGGAGGATCATGGTGTGTCCCCCTGTTTATATGTACCCCCTTTCCTGCACAACATGGACTTTACAGTCCATGCCATGCAGGAACAGGCTTTGGCTTTCCCATTGGAGTGCCTTTTTAATAGGCAACGCCTTGGAAATGCCAAAGGACCGCCTGCCAGACCAGGTGAAAACACTTAATCTGGTGGGCGGTCTGTCTACGGGATTGGCGGTCCTGGAGCGGGGCACTGGTGTGGTGGTCTGCTATAGGACCACCAAACTCATAATCAGGTCCCTATACTCCAAAGCGGTAACATTTACTATTCCCACTCCAGTCTGTGCAGCAGTAAGGAAAGCGTTGGACTTCGGACGGGTAACATTTACTATTCCCACTCCTATCTGTGCAACAGTAGGGAAACAGTTAGACTTCAGAAAGGTAAAATTTACTATTTCCACTCCAGTCTGTGCAACAGTACGGAGAGTACTTCACTTCAGCCACATAATATATATCAAACATACCCCTATTTATTTGTAACAAATATACAACTCTTAATATGAACTTTATTAATTGACCAGAATTACAATCTTTATTTCAAAATAAAAAACAATTAACATGATTATTATCAATTTAAAAAACTGTTGTTTATTTATTACTATATAAAGTTACCACACTATACCCCCACAAACCTACTAGCACACACTTAAAATATAATTAAAATAAATAAATCAATTTAATATTAATTAATAATGTAATATTTGATTAACTAATAATTAATCATTAACTTCAACCTAGCTACAAACCTAGCAACCCACTACGACAATATAAATTACTATTAGCAATTAAACAAAAAATGTATACATCACTGGAGTGTTGATGGAAGTTCATGCAATGGCTGATGTATGCTGGTCTACTTGTGAATGGGGAGCAAGTGAAACTTCTTGAGGTGTGGGTGATGTGAGTTCGCTTTGGAAAGTCGAGGATGAGTCTGGCTGCTTAATTCTGTATGGTTTGTAGTCTCTTCAGGAGACACAAGGTGAGTTCTACATAAAGCATGTTGCCATAGTGGAGCCAGCTGGTGACTAGGGCTTGAGTAACAGTTAATTTGGTGTTGACCGGGTGCCATTTGAAGATTTAACAAAACATGCGAAGATTGAGGAAGCAGGTGGAGGAGACTGCATTGATCCAGTTTTTCATGCTGATCTTGCTGTCCAGGATGATGTCAAGGTTGCGGGCATGGTCTGTTGAAGTGTTTGAGTGTCCTAGTTTGGAAGGCCAGTAGGCATCGCTTTAAGGGGAGGTGTTGTTCCTGAAGATGAGCACTTCAGTTGTGTCTGGGCTGAGTTTTATGCAGTTGTCTTTCATCCAATCGGCAATGTTTGTAAAGCACCTGTGGAAGTTGTCCATCATTGTGGAGGATCTTCTGATAATGAGAGGATGAGCTGGGTGATGTCGGTATAGGATATGATGTTTAGTCCATGGGTTCTGCCAATGTTGGCAAAGTGTGATGTAGGTTTTGAACAGTGTAGGGCTGAGGGACAAGTCTTGAGGGACGCTGCAGATGATGTTCTTCAGCCCCAAGTTGATAGGTGTTCATCTGTTGAAGAAGGAGGCATTTGAATGGAGGGCATCTCCTTGATTTCCAATGTCGTCAAGCCTCTAGATAAGTGTATGGTAGGATATGGTGTTGAAAGCTGTTGAGAGGTTGAGAAGGATCAATTCTGCCAGTTCTCCCTGGTTAAGTAGGGTTCGGATGTCGTCAGTGGCAGTGATCAGGGCAGTTTCAGTGCTGTGGTTGGTGCGGAATCCGGATTTAGAGGTGTCCAGAAGAGTGTTGTTCTCCAGGTATTTTGTGAGTTGGCAGCTGTTGGCCCTTTCAAAAACTTTGGTAGGAAATGGTGGCAGAGAGATGGCATGGTAGTTCTGGAGTATTCTGGGGTTGGCAGACAATTTCTTGAGAAGAGGTTTGACCTCTGCATGTTTTCATTCTTCCGGGTAGGTGGCGGTGATGATTAATTTGTTAAAGATGGCAGTGAGCTCATTGCTGATCATCTTGCTCCCGAGGTTCAAGATGTAGTGCGGATAGGGATCCATGTGTGCTCCTGAGTGGATGGAGTTCATGGTGGCTGGGGCGTTTTGAGTGGCAAACTGGTCCCATGTGGTGAGCAGGCGGTCAGGGTTTGTATCTATGGGAGCATGGAGGCTGAGGATGTTGGCGGCGGTGGGTTGGGGTTTGAGGTTATTGTAGATGGTAGAGATCTTGTCATGGAAGATGTCCTCCAGCATGTCGCAGAGTTCCTGGAAAGGGGTGATGATGTTTTCATTGGCTGAGGGGTTGGATAACTCCCTGACAAAGTTGAAGAGTTCTATGCTGTGGTTAGAACTGGCTTTGATGCTGGTGGAAAGAGTGCTCCTTTTCATCTATTTCCAGAGTTGGTGGTATTTGTTGAGGGATGTCTTGAATGTGGCTTGGTCCGGGGGTTCCTGGCTGGTGTGCCATTTCCTTTCCAGTCACTTGCAGTTATGTTTTGTGGTTCTCAGTTCCATGGTGAACCAACTGGCCTGTTTAAGGGTCTCTTGAGTTTGGTAGGTTTGACAGGATTGACTCTGTTGGCGAGGTCAATGATCCAGGTAGAGAAGTTATTGACAGCCTGTTCTAGGTTGATTGCATTGTCAGGGTGGGAGATGTGGAGGACGTCGGTCCACTAGCTTTCTGATACTTTATTCCAGATGCAGCGTGAGATGCTGAGCGGCTTGGTGGCAGTGCCGGAATATCCTGTGATGTTGAAGTGGACAGTGGCATAGTCTGTCCAGGTGAGCTCATTGACATGGATGTACTTGACTCTATTGCTGATCTTAAAGATGGGGTCAAGTGTTTGTCCTGTGATGTGTGTACGGTTGGTGACAAGTTTGGTGAGGCCTATGTCATTCATGATTGTGTTGGTGTCTTTAAAGTTGTTGAGGTAAAAATGGAGTTCTCCGAGGAAGATGTATTGTTTGGAGTCAATAGCAAGCAGGGTGATGAATTCGGGGATGGTCTTGCAGAAGCTGGAGCGAGGTCCTTGAGATCTGTAGGCAAGGGTGCCTCTGATTGTGGTTTTGCAGTCGGTATGGAGTTGGAAGTTGAAGTGTTCCTTGATCAGGGTGGTGTCTTCTGCAGTGGTGGTGCAGTGAATGGTTTCTTTTGTGGATGATGCCGATTCCACCTCTGTGTTTGTGCTATCTTGTAGCTGTCAGGTGTTGCTGAAGCGAAGTCGGACGTGGATGCAAGGTTGATCCTGGTCTCGCTGAGGAAGATGACATGGGGTGAGGGAGGTGATGGTGTCCCAGATCTCAGTGGTGTGCTTGCAGAGTAATCATGCGTTGGGCAGGAGACAGTGCAATTGTTCTAAAGCGGTCATGGTCGGTGTGGTGGTGGTAATCGTGCATGCAGGTGCTCCATTGTTGCAGGAGAAAAGGCAGTGCTGGCAGGAAAGATTTCCTACTGTTGATCATAGAAAGGCGTAGCAGCAGTTGTTGCTGTGGAGTCTGGTGTCATGGACTCGGAGTTAGAGTGTCTGCATGTACCTGGAGAGCCGGGGTTCCTGCCGTTGGGCATGGTGCAATGATATTTCTCCATCAATGATGGAGCGGGTAGTACAAAATTTTGTATACCCCCCCTTAATTTGCATGCCTATACTAATTAGAATATTCTATTAATTATAATATTAATGTGTTTGCATGAAGACTAATCGACATTACTAATAATCAAAATACACGTGGGATTAGCATTTGTATGGCTGAATAATTTCTATTATTAACCTATGTATGCATACTAACTGTAGAAAATAGGATACTGCATGGTATATGTTGCTTTTGTGATGTTTTCGTAATGTTGCACCAGATGACATCAATGGGTGAATATGAACGCTTTGAATGTCGCTATATGCTAGATAATTACAAGCACATAGGGGAATTAGTGAGGGTTCAACACTATATTCATTATTTCTATGTATTAATTATTCTTTTGTGTTTGTTTTGCTTAAGTTGTCCTTTGGGCCTAAGAACAAAGATGGCCGCCAAACTAACTCGACGTGATGGCCGCCATTCCACGAGGCTTTGGACGAAGTGCACATGTGTTTCAACATGTACCAGTGGCCTCGACATGAACCCGCTCTCGTTGTACCCAAGCAAGGTCGCGACGGGAGGTCTGCCAAGTATTTTGAGAAAGGACGTTAACAAAAAATGGAACCATCAAGAAAGATGACCTAACCTCATGAACTGTGTGAAACCTCACCGGATGATCCTAACCAACCAATGGATGAAGCCCAAATTTTGTAAAATGTATCTTATAGACCTTACTTTCATTATAAAATGACAATAGAATCGAGAGAGCTGCTGCTTCCTTATAATTTCTTTGCTGACGGAGACGACAGTGACGCTGTGTTCCTGAATCTTTGACAGACTGAATTGCTGCCCATTTCTTTGATGAACTGAGGACTTTCTAAAATCTATGGGCACTGATAGATGCTTGCACGGCTCTGGTCCTTGATCATTCATGGGACTGTAGCATGTTGAATGAAGGACTTTCAAATTCTGACTGATTGATGACCAAATTTGATGACTTAGAGGACGACCAATAGCCAGAATAGGTAAATATGGTGTTCTGTGATTTGTGTAATGATTAATAAATTCACTAGATGAAACTAAATTCTTGCAATAATTAGATAAACAAAATATTGATTAACATGCAAATGTGTCTTGGTCGTTTATTAAGAGAGGATAGATCAGGATCTTGAGTGTATTTAGCCGGACTAAATCACCCTATCAATCCAACTAAATGATCCATTGATCACGTGGGAGGAGTATCTTAATTTTTAGGTTTACGATGGGTAGAGATAAGGTTTAATATACAGATGTGTAAATAATTTTCTTCCTATAGGATTATAAGGTATTCCTTTCATGTCAGCGCTTGGAACATTCATCTCTCCTATAAGTGCAGACCAAAGAGAAGTGAAGTGTGAATGTTGGTGTTATGGGCCCCACCAATGGTTGTAGGAGTGAATGTGTTAATGTGATATTTGGTCTGTGACAAAAGGAGGATATTAGGTAAGGGGTTTCATCTTGATTCCCGATACCTAGGTTTCCGCGCTGCAACAGTCTGGTGTCAAGGACTCGGAGTTAGAGTGTCTGCATGTACCTGAAGAGCCGGGGTTCCTGCCGTTGGGCACGGTGCAATGATATTTCTGCATCACAATATTTTTGTATCCCAATATTTTTTTCCCAATATTTCTGCAACTCAATATTTATATTCGAATATTTTGGCCAAGCACCGTGTGGGTTCATCTATGGTAACAGCTCTGGAAAGCTTTCCATTAATTACTTTGGCCCTAAGTAGGAGTTTCCTCTGACTGACATCCCCACGGTTTCAAAACCCATGGGAGCTTGTGTGGTGGTCGGAAACCGGCCACAGCACAAGTTTCCATAGAGAAATGGGAGTCACTGTAAATCCCTGTGCTGTGTGGCTGGCACCTCACGGTGTCTGCTACTCAGTCCAGAGATTTCTTGGCCCCAACCAGAGTCCGCTGAAGAAAGGGGGCCCTGCTAAGGGCCCCCAAAGTTTCTTTCTGAAAGGCTCTCCATGTCAGAAAGCCTGACATGGAAAGCCTGTCGGAAACCCACATCATAATCCTGACGGCAGAAATGCCATCCAAATAGGATTATGTTGGCGGTTCCAACTGTTGGAAGCCAGCCAGATTGACCGGCTGGTTTGAATTTCGACCGCCGTAATCGTAATATAGTGATCGGAAATCAAACCAAGGATGTCGTTCGATAAGCCTCCGATGAGCGGTTAGAGGCTTTCTGCCCAACATCCTAATTAGGGCCTTAGTGTGATTTCCACCCCGAAATCACATATACATTTGCCCTGGCCAAAGTAAAAGTGAATGTATTTCCAGGGTTGGAAATCAATAGTGAGTACACAGAAATACATGACTTTGCAGTTGTTCAGCAACTGTTGCAGGGGGATCGACAGTAAAATGTCCAAAATACCTTTCCCCAACCATGGGTTTCTGAATGAACATATTTTTCTGTACTCCCAGATTAAAATATTGGGCTGACCTCAACAGGCCATTAGCCCCGTGATCGCTGCGGTTCCTAGTTGGCCACAATTTGTGAGCTATCTCATGAGGCAGATCGAATTACAACCCACTACGAGTTGGTAATTGACCAACCAACCTATTAGTACATAGGTCAGTTTGCAAATTACCACAGTGGTCTCAAAAATGTTGGTGACAAATTGTGACCAGTATTTTGCGACCAGTTCTTAATACAACTGAAACTTACATTTTTGTAGTAAGTCTCTACTTCAATTATTTTCCATGGAAGGGTGTTGTGGTACCAGTTGTTAGCCATGTGTAGTGCTGCACTTACTGTAAGAGTGTAAGTTACAAAAGAAAGCGTGAGTTACTGCAAAAGTGCAGTTTGTGAATACTGTAAATTTGTAAACTTACTCAGAAAGGTAAACGTACTCAAAAGTGCATGTTGCCTGTGAATCAGGCCATGTATGTTTTTCTTTATTTTATGTAGGTATGGTGAAAATCAGGCATAATTCCAGTCCTCCTGAGTTTACATTGGGGAGCCCTTATTTTGAAGAATGAGACCAAAGGTTCTGTTGTTCCTTTCCAAGATCATGGAACTCACATGAGTCTGTTGGCTCTATCTATTAAAATATAATTCAGAGATTTGTTATTCATCATAACTAATGCAAAAGTGCTAAATCATATGCTCTATTTTCAGTTTCATAGGATTCACAATTGCAAATAACAATTCTATACTAGCGAATGGAAGAAGTTGCCAATAGAGAACTGCAAATTACACATGCCATACAGAATGCTTTTGGCCAGATAAAAAAGTCAGTTTCCCAGAACCCATTGCTTGCCTTCACTTTGGACATCACATATTTCTTGAGCAGGAGGGGAGTGCTGATATTTTAAAATGTCCGGCCAGGAGCAAAACAAAGGATGATGGGCAAAAGAAAAGCATCTATACGTTTTCAGAAATGGAGCTGGAGAAACCTTTCCAACAATGAAAAAACTGTTTGGAAAAAAACTCTATTATCAATGCCTGAGCCTACAAATAAATGTGGTTGGGCATTAAAGAGCTCATCAATGCTGTTGGTGTCACCAAATGCACCACTGATGAGATACATACGCACTGGTATGACATACGAATCCATACCAATGAGAAGCTGGTACCAAGAATCTCCGAGGCTGGCTGTAGTGGCTGTGGCTCTTTACCTGTCCCCCCTGTGAATCAGATGAAGTAAACTATTGAAAGCACCTTTGCATCGATGTCAGGGGTTGAAAACTGCAAACCCCATACTGCTTTTCAGAAGACAGAAAATGTTAAACAGAATATTTCCGTAATTGAATTAATATTATATAACTATATTTGTTTACTAAGGGGCATATCTACAACGCGGGGATAGAAAATTATCACCGCTTTTGCGGCCGTTTTTGGCCGAAAGCGGCGATAATTTTATCGCCTAATTAGCAAGGTCACGCTAATGCGTGAAACCTTGCGTTAGCGCAGGAATTCCTAACGCCCAGATTTGCATCTCTAATGAGATGCAAAGTGGGCGTTCCTGACCTGACATGACAGGAGAAATGTCGCTAAGCGACATTTCTCCTATCATCAAGCCCCACGCTATGAAGCATAGCGGCAAGAAAAGTAGCGATAACCCCTGGTATCGCTACTTTCCTTACGCCTGCTTCAGGACTGACTTACTCATGATATCGTATGGAAGGTGGATATCATGGCTAAGTTTGTGAGTCCCTATCAACAAGCTAACGCCACATTTCGTGAGATTATCGCTGGGTTTCCAGCGATAATCTCACGTTAGGCAGTTAGCGTTAGGATTTTTATCGCTTTTGAGATAAACGTTGCTAATAGCACGCTATCTCAGCGATAAAAATCCACGCTAGCCGGCGATAATTATCCTAGCGCTAAGTGCGCTTAGCGATAATTATCGCCAGTTGTTGCTGATATGCCCCTAAGATCTTTAAAATAACTTTAAGGTAATGTATGATATTTTTGGTGAATTATTCCGTAAACAGCAATGCATTTAGGGATCTGTAGCTTACTAAAATGTAAAACGATTATTAAAAAATAAATTATGTAAAAAAGATATTCTTTCTCTACCGAAATCACTATGGAACAAGAATGTTGTGAAGAGAAAGGTGATATTAATTAATCTACTGGTGATTCAAAAATGTTAGAGACGACTGATGCTCAAACTTAAATACCGAGTTTAAGTTATGAACAACCTTGAAGCTCAAGGACTGAAATGTATTGAACTAAACATACTTTTAGGCGTACACTTGCGCATACTACTCTAACTATTTTCCCTTCCAGCAGATGCATTATGCCATGTAGATTGGGTAAATACGTAAAGGGAACATAAAGCCTAGGCTTAATGTCACAGAATTTACAGGCTCAATTACAATCTTCTCGACAACTCCAAAATATAGAAAAGTCTATGTTGCAGGCACATAAACAACAGCAAGGACAATGCGTCCATTGGGCCAAAGAATGACCGGGCTGAAAGAAGGTATGACATCAAGTTTTTATCAAATTGGTGATTCATATGGGCCAATGTATAATGAAATACATGCCTTATCTGAGGCAGTAACCACTCTATGGGGCCGATTACGAGTTTGATAGTGCGGTGGCAGGACCGCTCCACCCGATACTGCCAAACCCGCGTGAGAACCATTGGCCGTATATCGACTTTTTTAGTCATTGGCGGGTGATTCCTTTGGCATTCCCACGGGAGTGCCTATAAAATAGGCACTGCAATGCAAAGAGTGAAAAGTCCATGCAGTGCTGTAACTTCTGTGGATGCACATAGGGGGACACATGTTGGGCCACCTGTGTGCATCCACATGGCGTGAGGCACAGGGCCCAGTTGTTTCCTCTCCGGCAGGGTTTTCATGGAGGAGGACCTCAGCGATCCCACCAAGCATATGGATGCCTCTGGACCGCCACGCCACCTCGATTCCCTGGCGGTGTCAATGGTCCCAGGGAGGCACAACCACTAGGGTCGTAATGTGGCGGTTGCAAGACTGCCACCACTGCCCCACCACAAGTCCGTATTCGGCCACTATGTGGATTAATAAATGTTGATAGAGTTGATGTACAATGATTTCATAGATATTTTAACACCCAATTGCAAAGGTTTGGGAGATGTGTTGATAGCCTTGCTCCTGCTTTCAATCTTCTTTCTTTTAGATCTCTTAAGCTACACAATGAGGTTGGCCATTTCAGTGGAAATGTTGCCAATGGGCTGGAAAACATTACACATGTTTTCGAAGAGATAGAGATACAAACTATATATGCTAGATGGGAGGTCTGTGAAAGATAGTGAAGAGGCATCAATGCATCACAGTTTGCCTGTAAGAGCAGGGTAGTTTAAGGTGCATTACTAGACAAATATCTGAGGTTAAAGGCACTTCTAGTCATGCACTTTAAGAGGAGTGATTGTACTGAAAGGCAGAAAAAGAGGAAACAATTCATGTTAACACTTGCTTCTTTCTATAAATGTGTTTATTGTGTACACAACTTTCAAACAGAAGTATGCCTTTATTTTTCTTAATCTGTTTTCTACAATTCTTTTTGTTTTTACAAATATATTGTAGGACATATTTCTTCCAAATTTCTTTTATGATTTGTGAATAAACGCAAAAAAATGTTGTTTGCCATTTATGACATTTCCTTTCATGAAGATTGAAATAAAAGCATTGAACATTAAAATGCTTATTTTACGAGTCGTTTTTTGGTGATTTGTGTTCAGTTTCCTTCCTAAAATTGCTCTGTTTGCCTCTTGATCTCACTTTGGCTGACATGCGGGCGGTATACCCTCATCAACACTATTATCATATATTGGTTCCACCAGAGGAGCCTTTTTGGTTAAAATACTACTACTACTACTACTAATAATAATAATAATAAAAATAATAATATTAATAATAATAATATTTAAAACATGGTTTATAAAGTGCATAATGACTTCAAACGAAGTGTCCCAGTGCTACAATCCCACTCCCAGAGGTTAGAACCAGACAAACAGCTAGTGAAACATCACAATTCAGGCCGACCTGAACAACCAAAATGTTTGCAGAAAGATAGTTCTGTTTTTTCTGTCTAAGTTGAAGAGGAAGGGAGTTCCACAGCTTAGCAGCTAAGACACTAAAGGAGCAGTCCCCAATGCTAGCTCTCTTTACAGTGGGGATGGATGCCAATGAGGCCCCAGCAGATTTTAAGTTCCTAGTAGGAGAGTAAGGCTTGAAAAAGTGGTGCAAGTAACGAGGGCCTGTATTAACCCCTTGCCTGCTCATGACGGAACCACTCCGTCATGAGCCACGGGCGCCTTGTGCTCATGACGGACTGGTTCCGTCATGCTGCGGCCGTTGCGGCCGCTCCGCCCACGCGGCGCTGATTCCCCGCCTGTGCGGGCGAACAATGCAAGTGGGCGGAGTCGTGACAGAACCACTCCGTCATGAGCACAGCGCACCCGTGGCTCATGACGGACTGGTTCCGTCATGAGCATGGCGGCGCCGCGCTCACCCCGAACCCCCCCAGCAGCGCGGCAAAATTCGTGCCGCGGCGAAGGGGTTAATATATGAACTATATTATGTAACACCGTACAACATGCCAGTATTTTGCAACAAATGTCTGGTGCATACTGCAATGTTCCACCAGTTTTATGTAAACATCAGAAACATTTGTTTGATCACAGACTTTGTTTGGCTGTATGCTATATCTATTTTCTCTTGCTGAGTGTGGATTTAGGTATAGTGTCATTATTCATGATCAAAAAGCATGACACCTAAAACAAGAAAATGCTGGTAAATCGGCATGCAGATTTCAATAACAGAAAATTATACTACACTGACATATTACAAACCGAAAAAAGTAATCTCTAAATTGTCCTGAGTCCCGTCAGGTGTATAGAAAACAATGACAGAACATATACAAATTATTGGATCTGTCTGGATAGCTTGCAACAAGGTCTTCAGTGACACACTCATTATTACAGACTACCTATATATTGAAGGGCTGCCTATTTCTGTACAGGAGCTCTGTTCTAGATGTTAGTTAAATTGTGATGTGCATACCATCAATATATCCAACTATCTGGGGAAACTGAGCAACATGAAAAAAAGAACCTTGGTATCCTGAAGTTCCTCGATGTAGTTTCAAATACTACAAAATTATTATTATTAAGCAACATTGATTCAATAAAATTCTGAAATACCTTATAGATTGCTCTCTGAGATATTCCTCCTGCATTTGCTACAATAGCCTGATATCTCCATGACCCCAAAGGATGTAAATAGCACAAGACGTGCATTTGGGGTGGAATTGCCTGCCTTCTCTGTGCGTCTATTTTTAGTAATAGCTACAGCTCAACTATGAGGTCTAAAATAGCATTACCCACTGAACCTTTGCTTGGTTTAAATGTTTTCCTTTGTTTTGTCAAATAGTGTATCATTGACCCTATAAATCCTCTCTTGCCTCTTTCTTCTACTATACGCTTCAGCCAAAATATACCATCGCCTCACCACAAGATATAACACAGTTATTGTAAAAAAAAATTGAGCAAAAGCATTCTGGGCCCATTTTTATATAATTACCCTGTTACCACCTGCATACAATTATGGGCTGATTTTGATGTCGGACGGATCGGAGTCAGTCCGATATTGCGAGCCCGTTGTAAGCCATCCGGAAATCCGAGTCGGATTCCTTGCCGACTGAGCCCATCGGAATGGCTTGGTTGGAAGGAATCCGAACGTCACGTTCCAATGCGGACGGAAGGGCCCGACCATTGGTCGGAGCCCTTCCGTCCGAAATCGGAGTCGCCCCCTTAATGGTAATTTCTGAATGCAAAAAGCCCAATCTAAACTTTGTTAATTCATAGGAACAGTAAATTACTATTAGGGACTAATTTCAAATCGTTAAATGGCACCATCACAAAATAACTAATCAGTCATAATTCAATTCTTTCGGCAATTTTAAGAAAAACCTTAAAATGTTAGCCTTCATACTGCTGAGGCACAATTGTCCTACCAAAATATTGTGTCAAAATATAGTGATATTGAAATATCGTTTGCAAGAATATCATTGTCAAGAATATTGATTTTAAGATAAGTAATATCAATATTGAAAATATCGAAGTCATTAATATCGTTAACAAAAATATAGGGCCTGATTAGGCTGGCGGGTCGACTCACATCTGCCCGCCAGCCTAGTAAAAATTCAGGACCGCCCAACTGGCTGTCAGTGGTCACGACATAGTCGTTACAATACCACTGCCACCATAGCGGTCGCACTGCCTATATTTTGTATTGCAGCGTATGCTGCTGGCGGCAGCACCCGCCCCAAGACAAAAAGGGATCACTTTACATATCCTTGCACTATGTGGCAGGCACTATGCGGTGCCTGCCACATGGTGCAGGACCAGTGCCCACATCGAAGGGGCACGAGGAAAGGGGGGTCCGCTACATGCCCCCAATGCCCCTTTCCACCAGCCTTTCCATGGCAGGTAAACCACCATGGTTGGCGGGGAGGGACATTGTAATCCCTATGGCAGTGCCTAGTAGGCACCCCCACCATTGCAGGGATTGCAAGGCCCTCTGCAGCACTGGCGGGCTCAAGGAGCCTGTTGGATGCATGGCGGTCAGTGTTTCCGATCGCCGCCACATGAGGATGGCAGGCGGTAAAAATGGTTCCGATGGCGATTAGACCGCCAATGACTCACCGCCATCATAATCAAGCCCTATGTTGTTAATCATATTGTCTTTTAATTATTGTTATATATTTTAGTACATATTTTAAATGTATATGATGTAAACTTTTTGAATACTTATTGTTTATGTTTTTTAATATAGTTACATTTTTAGTAGTTATGAATTTAAATTGAATAACATGTTGTGATTTTTAGTACTGTAGCGGGTAGTAATTTAATTATAATGAATTAATAATTTGTTTTTAATTAATATGAACTATTTAATTTAGCATTAATAATGTATATCGTTTAATTAATGTTTTTTAATTTACAATTTATGTGCAGGTTATAGGTGTACAGGGTGGGAATTAAATTAATTATAATATAATATAATAATATTTAGTATTAATTATTATTAATTATTTAATTGATAATTATGTTAAGTGAGCTATTTTTAGGAAGTGGGTTTTGTAGGGGTATAGGGTGGGATGTAACTTAAGTTTTATTAAGTAATAATATATCTGTGATATTAATTATTAAATTGATAATTCTGTTAATTGTGTAATTTTCTTTTTTAAAGTTACCTTTTAGGGTCGGGTTGTGAGTTTTGAAGGGGGATAGGGTGGGAAGAACCTAAGTACCTGATTAGGATGAGTTGGAAATCGGGACCGCCCGACAGGCTGTCGGCAGTCCTGACATAGGCATTACAATGCGACCACCACCATGACGGCATGTCAGTGTCGGATCCACTGATATCTGACACTGCGGTCCGTCCACTGCATTATGATTCGGTGGGCGGAGGGACCATCTGCGGAGCTTCCAACGAACACCATAATCCCATAATTGACGGCGGAGCCAGGCTCGGCTATGCCGTCGGGATTATGATGGCTTTTTCGGACAACCTTTTCATGTCAGTCTTTTTGACATGGAAAGGCTGTCGTAAAGTGTCTTTGGGGGCCCATAGCAGGGCCCCCTTACCCCTGGCCCTCTTCTATAGAGCCTGGGGGCACAAACATTCCTGCACTCTGTGGCAGACACTTCATGGTACCTGCCACATGGTGCAGGGATGTTTACAAACATCCATTTTACAATGGAAGCGTGTGCAGCGGGCCTTTTCTGCCTTCTGCGCAAACTTCCATTGTAGAATGCATGTTTGTGACCGCCCCTATGTGCGACTGCATTGTAACACTGCGGTTAGAACCGCTGACCTAAGGTCAGGTGGTTCCATTCCGCAACATCTTAATAAGCCCCTTTCTCTTCTAGTGTTATGTGTTTCGTACATATGGAAAGGGGATTGTCAGCTATATCCCGACAACAAGTCGTTGACTTCAGGAAGTTCAGCCTCATGGAGTGAAACAGATACTCGCCTAAAGACTTTTTTAGACTAGTACCGGCTCCTGCACCGGGGCCTGCAAACAACAAGGGTAACTACAAAACCCAAGACCAAGAATCCGAATACACGAGGACGTGGCAGGGGAAGAGGCCTGGGCACCAACGCAAAAAAACGGAAGAGACTCAAGCAGAGGTGGAGGAAGAGGCAACAACATGGAGCCCGTGGGAAATTCGTCAACTTGCTCCAGAATGGCCATATAAGGGATGATGAACAGGTAAATCGTACCATCATCAATCTTACGGACAATCCCCTCAGCCAACTTGAGAGAAGAACATTATGCCTGGGTTTATCTTTTTGTCCTACTCAACCAGTCGGCTATGTAGATACCCAGATAGACTGGTTCATATTTTGCAGAAAACTTACATTTACAAAATGGCACAAACTGAAATTCTCCAGTTACAATCAGATTTTAGACAACCTAGAGGTCACTTATGACAAAGCTGCTTCCACCAAATTCAAACCCAAATCTACTTTTCTCCACCTGATGCCACATGAAAATATCAACACCTATTATGACTTGTTGTCTAACCAGTTGTTGCATTTCAGGCAGAAACCTTGGTTTAGAAAACATTCCACATTACAAAACAATCTTACTAGAACACAGAAAGATGCGATCAAGATTCTGGCCCAGGACAACACCATTGTAATCAGGCCAGCCGAGAAAGGTGGCAATGTGATCCTTATGAGCAGGGAAATGTATATCACTGAATCCATGCAGCAGCTTAGTGACCAGACGTTCTACATTAGAGCCAGTAAAGAGGATGATTCTTTAAGTAAGTCATTAAATGTTTCTTACTGCAGACTAGTGACTAAACTGTGTAAATGTGTGTATGTGTGTATGTTGGTGTATAAGTGGCTGCATGGTTTTGAGAACAGCTATATGAGTCTCTATATGGGTAATTGATTGGTTGTCTGAGTATCTGTATGGGTGCCTGAGTGTTTGTGTGGGTAGGGTGTGTGTCACTCTATGCACAGATGTGTGAGTGGGCGATTCTATGGGTGCATGGTTTTAAGAGTGCATCTGTGATGGACTGTATGGGTGTGTTAGGGATTGAATATATATCTCAGTAGTATATTTGTGATTAACTACATATGTGAATGCCAGTATATGTGTGCGTAAGAGTATATAACTCGGTAGATATGAGAGTATGTGATTGTGAAAGTGACTGTATGGATGAGTGAGTGCTTGTATCAATGATTCTATAAGAGTGTAAGATTGTGATACTATTTTTATGAGTCATTGAACTTGAGTGTGTTTTACTGCATAGGTGAGAAAATGGGAGTGTGATTATTTGCATGACTGAGTAGGTGTAACTGTAGCTCTATGGATACTTGTTAGTGTGTGAGTGTCTATATAAGTGTTTAAATGTATATAATAGTTTTGTACCGAGTGACTGTAAGTATGAGTGACTGTACAGTTGAGGAGGTATATGAAGACCTAAGATTTAATCAGTGGGTATGTTATGATTGGTATTGCAGTATATATGGTTTTGAGAATGGAACTCTTAAATTTTTAGTTGGTGTATCAAAGGTTATATTAGGGTGTGAGAAGATGTGGTAATTTTTTACATGGATGATGTCATCAGTGATGTCATCAGTGATGTCATTTGAGATGTCATCAGTGATGTCATCAGTGATGTCACTCACCATGTCATGAGTGATGTAATATGTGACGTCATCAGCAGTGGATTGCGGGCGCGCGAGTTATAGTTAGCTGAACTAAGTATAACGGGGAAATTTCATTGGTTTTTTACGAGTAAAATGACCAGCTAACTATAACATGTGTGAAACCTATGGTTTTTTCAGTGAATTTGCAAGGTTTTTTAAATGCTAATTCCTAACTATAACGTGTGTGAAACCTATGGTTTTTTCAGTGAATTTGCAAGGTTTTTTAAATGCTAATTCCTAACTATAACGTGTGTGAAACCTATGGTTTTTTCAGTGAATTTGCAAGGTTTTTTAAATGCTAATTTTTGTATTTTTGTATTATTTTTTTTATATATTTGTTTTTCAAAAATTTCCCTATGTATACATTTATATATTATCTGTATCCTTTAATTTGGTGTGGCTTTTTTTTTCTTTACTTTCAATTAGGATGAAGTCCAACAACATAGTTAATATCTTCTATTAACTTATGTTCACTCTTTTTTTTTTTTTATACATTCTTGGGGTGCGCGCTCGTAGCACGCTCCTAGTACGTTTGCGTACGTTTTTTGTGAATTTCGGCGTACGTTATTTACGTACGCAAACATACGTTTTCGTGCGCGTTCGGAGCGCGCACCCAGTACGCATGCGTACGTACGCATGCGTGCGTGCGTCGTACGTGCTCCACGCGGTACACTTCCGTATACGCGTAGAGTCCGCGCGCTGACGTTCGCGTATATGCGCGTGCCGCGTATGCGCGTTACGTACGCGAATAGTACGTAAGCGCATGCGCGATACGCGTTTGCGCATGCGTAATTGCACCGTGCGCGCTGGGAGCTGGCGCGGTGCGCGCACCTCGGGGTATGTGATGAATAAAACAACACTTTTAATTAGTTCTCATTACTTTCAGTTTCAGATTGTTTCAACACCACACCCAATCCCCTCATAGCAAGTCATGTGTTCAAGAATCATCACTTTTGATTGGTTTGAAGTACTTTCAGTTCCAGATTCTTCCAACACCACTCCCACTTTCCTCATTATTAGTTCTGATTCCCTTGGAGAAGGAGCTAATCTGTTGGTGAGAGACAATGGCTGAGCAGCATCCATCTTCAGAGAGTGATGAGGACACTCTTGAGAGACAGAGGAACAGGAAGCAGAAAGACAGCTTTATATGGCAGTTTTTCACTTTTCCAGAGGGACAAAAAAAGGTAAATGCACCTAAAGTTACTTGTGTACCTTGTCAAAAAGTCTTGTCACGTGGGAATCCTAACAAGAAGTATTCTTTTAGCATTCACACTATGTTGAGGCATGTTGACAAAATGCATCCAGTGACTTTTCGTCGAGCTTCTGGAGCAAACCCTCCACCTGCTCAGCCGACGACATCTGCAGCAGCTCAGCCGAGCACATCTTCGGCAGCTCAGGCAAGCACTTCTACTGCGATGGTGCCTTCACCTTTTTCTACACCTCTTGTTGGTCCACCTTGTTTGGCGAGGTTGTCTACACGGTGCACTGATTGCGGTAGTCTTATTTCTGTGGGGGAGACCAGTCTTGATCTCCTTCAGCGAAAATTTGATGCGCATCATTGCTCTAGGCCATAGATGTTTTTTCTTTTTTTCGTTTTTCTCTTCCTGTTTCCCTACATTAACTCAAGGGCTCTTTTCAGAGCCACCTTAAAACTAAACCAAAAAATATTTTTGGGGGATTTTTTTTAAAAAAATTTTTTTGGGGGTGCGCGCACTCTGCACGCACCCAAGGAGGTTTTTAAAATTATTATTTTTTTTTAATTTTAATGAACAAAGAGAGGTGAAGAAAAGGAATTATGAAAAGGAAGGATTAAGAAATACAAATATTTTTTAGTTATCTTATTTAAAAAAAAACTTATTTTGATAAAAAACATTTTTAATAATTTGCAAGGAAACAGAATTTCATTTTTTAATTTTTCTTTCAAATTCTGAAAAAAAAGAAAAAAAATATTAATATTTAATCATACATTTTATAAAGCAGTACATGTTTTTACATATTTTACAAAGCAATTTTTGCCCTTTTTTTGCTGTTTTCAGAATTTTTTAATTTTCACTTAAAATAGTGAAAACAATTTTATTCATCATTTAACAGCGGGCAAAAAAAAAACAATCAGAAAGATTGTTTAAAAAAGCCCCCAAACTATCCACACTAAAATATACCTTGTTACAAATATTACATATATATTACAAATACCTTTCTAGATGAATAACATTTTTTTAGATATTCCGTCTTTAAACCTTGTTGCAAAAGCACATATGGCAAAATAATATCTATCAAAGAAGTCCACAATTGTTTTTATTACTTTTCCTTTAGGCCAAATAGTAATTTCAAAATCCTTTTATTACTTTTCCTTTAGTCCAAATAGTAATTTCAAAATCCTTTTTAAGTGATATTTCAATTATAATCCTTTAAAATTTCAAAAAATGCTTTCTTCAGATGCACTTTTTATTTTTTTAAATTTAGGTTTCAGAAAAATTAAGTAAGAATTGGGTAAATCATAAGGCAAACGTTGTTTGAAAATCAATTGGGAATCATTACACAATGTCCAGCCTTTTTCACATTTAAGATAAACTGTGTAATGTCCCGAAGTTACAGTAGGTCCTTCATGAAAAATTATTGCAACTGTAACAAAAGTTTTGCCAGAAATTGATAATTGTTGTCCTATAAACTTCTTAATTAAAGTATCCAATTTAGAACCATCAGCTCTACAACGTTGCATCATTAAAATAACATACTGACCGTATTTCTGTAAAAATAACGTGGAAAACATGTCAGATTTACATTCAGAACATTCCATTTTATGATTGGCATCTTTAAATAATTTACTAAAAGTCACTGATGTACTTTGTGGTAATGGTAAATATATGAACCTTTCAGAATCAACATTACTACTGCATGTGTTCATACAGTTTTCACAGCAATGTTCCCATTTATAAGAGATACCAAATAAGTTTTCTCCTACTCCTTCATCTTCAAGTACCATCAGCATATATATTAAGAATTCTTGTGCATCTTGCTGGACATTTTGACTAAACTGTGTACTTCCTGAACATACATCTAAAAGATTTCTAACATCAGAAGCACTTTCTATTTTAGTTTTATCATTACTCAGCTTCTCATAGAGGAAACTCAGCAAAGAACAGAATCTTTTTTCATGATTTAGTATTATCTGCTCTTGCAAAAAATCAAGATAAAATACAACATTCAGCACTACATTTGCGTAGCAGTTGACACCAGAGCTATTTTCAAAATGACAACCAACAACCTCTTCCACACTGTCCTTTTTCTTTTTGCTTGCAGTCTCATTACTCTCTTTTTGTTTTCTCTTCTGTACATCCTCATTACAGATATTCTCAAATCTCCTTTTCCGACAAACAACACGTTTTTCAAACACAGGATACTGACCTAAATGAGAAGCATAGCTCCTTCTTAATCTATTATACTCCTTTACACAGTTTGCATCAGCACTTACTTTTGAATCATCAAAGTCTATCATGAATAACCCAGATAATTTTTTCACGCGTGACAAAGCAACATATGCCATACCTTCTTTAAACACAGTAGATCCAATGTTTACAAAAGCACTGTCAACAGTTAATCCTTGAGATTTGTGAATAGTTACAGCATATGCTAGAGAAAACGGAAACTGCTTCCTACGCACATATAAGTCTTTCACAAGCAAGAAACGAACTGAACAACGACAAATGTCTTTAACCTCTTGTATCTGATCAAATTTTATTTTTAAACATTCAATTCCAACTTTTTTCTGGTAATTAATAAAACCCACAACTCTTCCCATAGCTCCATTCACTAAACCTTTCTCTACATCCAAATTACATCTTAAAATTACTCTACAGTTCATACACACATAAAGATTCTTTTCCAAACCAGCTGTTTTTGAAATGTTTTTCTCCAGAGAATCCAATTTAGTACCCAATTTGCCTGTCAATATAACAGTTATTCATTCATGTTCTATTTTATCCACAGCTTCCAGTTTTATGATCTCTTCATTTTCCAATTTCAAAAGTTCTTTATTGAATACAGAGCATTCATGTAGTGTTGGCATTAAGCAGATTACAGTATTTTTTTTCGCAATTTCCTTGTATATTTTCTCTGGAACTATTTGTTCTGTTGGAAACAAATTACTCAGCAATCGACTCTGTAATGCTTTTCTGCCATGTTCTGTGAGTAGTCCAATTCTTATATCTTTCAGAATACTTGCATAGTCCTCATCATTGGCTTGCCTCATATTGGTAATGAGTTCCTTATACTCAAAATATGTCCAAATATTTACATTGCCTATACTTCCTAATGACTTTTTCGTGTCTTCATGTGTAAGAGTATGGAATACCGGTTGTCCTTTAACTGGAGTAAGTTGCAAAAGATCTCCAAAAACTATGACGTGTTTTCCTCCAAATAGGACGTCAAAGTCTGTCTTCAGAATTTGCTGCATTCTTAAATGCACAAAGGCAAGCATTAAGTTTGATACCATGCTTACCTCATCAATAATGAGTACTTTCATTTTCTTCAATACTCTTGAAACTTCCAAGCATGCTTCTCCTGCTAGTTTGTGGTACTGTATTTTGTTCTCATGCTCTACTGGTAACATTAGCAAACGATGTAAGGTAACTCCTTTGATGTTAGACGCTGCTAACCCAGTTGGAGCAGTAACAACACAAGACAAAATGGATTCCATTTTCTTCTGTAGGTAGCTTCTAATTACGTTAATTAAGAAACTTTTTCCAGTTCCTGCTTGTCCACTTACATACATTCTCATTGGTTCAAAAGATGTACATGAGCACTCTTTATTTTCATGTAGTAATCCGTGATCAATTTTTTGTCTGACTTCTTCATAAATTTGTTTTTGTTCTTCATTCAGTTGCTCCTCCAAATATGTTAAGTCTACTAATTCTTCTTGAGCTTGATTCATAGCTGTTTCCACTTCGTTCATAGCTATTGCTGCTTCATTTTCGATGATCGATTGTCTTGAGAACTGTCTCTAGCTACTTCAGCTGCAATTGTTGCTTCTTGTTCAATTTCTTCATTTAACATTTGAACATAAGCTGTGAAAGTACTACATTCGATGCTGTCTTTCCTAGCATTGAAGGGATCTTCATAGCTCTGAAATTCTCCAAGAAGTTCGTCCTCTGAACGCCATGGTTTAAACAGCTGCAAAACTGCCAAGTAGTAACATTCCTTTTTATCAGGAGTGTCGCAACTCAGCTTCCAGTGATTTATCAAACTTCCTTTTGTTTGCTTCACCAAACATCCTTCCTCACCAATGACTTTATATTTTCCATTGTTGATATCTTCTGTGACATTCCGTTTAAACATAAAGTTCTGCAGCACTTCATAGAGACACATGTTCTCAAGGTGATGACTTCTTTGTGGGTAATATGTGTCCAACATGTTTGTTCTTAAAATGTCTGTACTTTCTGGTTCGAACTCTGCTAAATATTCAATTTCTCCAATAGAGTTCAGTACCCGATTTCGCATTCCTGCAAGACCTAAACTTGCCCAAATTATTCTTCTGGATTTCGAGTAAAGACTTGCAGATGATAACCTATCTGAACATTCGTAGGATCCAATTTCTCGATGCGATAACATCTTTAAACTGAAACTGTATAGCTTCTTACTGACAGTCTTCTCATGAGAAATCTCTTCCCACATTTCCTTCAATTCTGTTTTCTCAGATTTAGTGATGTATGATGTGACATACCGAGCAACAGCAATAGAATTGTCTGCCACATACTGAATATCCATGTTAGCATTCCACATGGATAAAATGACTGGGTTGTAGTCATTTATGTATTTCAACTCTTCTTTTCTTCTTAGGTTATAGGTATTTCTTGGCGATTTTCTTGTAATAGTATGTCGCACAGCTGACATAAAACTGTTTACCCTTCCTTTTGAAAGGAAAGGTCTTGGAAATCCAAATCGACATTTTGTGTAGAATTTTTCTTTGCTCTTGTACTTTCTTCGACAGTATTTTCCACACCGATGATTTTGAAAACGTAGAACTTGCTCTTTTAACTTTTTCTCTTGTGTGCTTTTAGGTATAGCACATGTTGCATATTCTTCAATAAAACTTAAAACTGCTTCATCTGCATCTGTTCCAAATTTTGGGGCATCCTTGATCCACAACAGTAGGTGAGTAGCGCGCTTTATAAATGCCTATGATTGATTGATTGATTGATTGAACAGCATACGAATATGAGGAGCACCTCTTGCTTGGTACTCTTTTCTCCAAAAGAAATCCATAACTTCTCCAAGAGGTGGATTTTTTTTATTGCAGATGAAGGACATCATAGCCTCAAATCTGTGATTGAAATATCTGCAAACATTAACCGGATCCAATGAGCACAATTCTCCTGCTGTCTTGTATTGGATGTTTTTAATGTTAGAATTTGCCTCTCGTAGAAAATCCAGTAAATCATCCCAAGCATACTCGGCACAGCTTAGGGTAAGAAACCATGTTGGAGTTCCTAAATTCCGTAACATGCATTTTAATTCTCCATGGCGTCGGTACCAATATTCATTCGTCCCACGCTGACAAGCCATCAGATTGATCAATTGTGTTTCCAAATGATCATCTCGGTGATGCACTTTGTCCATAAAATCCTTAGCAGACACATTATGTAGATGTACTCCACTTTTTAAAATGTGATTTACTGCATAAGATAGTGCAGATAAGTCGCTTTCAAATAAAAGATGAAACAAATAAGGAATACTTTGACGAAATCTTGAATCTTCTGCATATAATCTTGTAGTCCGATACTCAGAAGCTGGAATCTGTTCTGGGCGATCATCGTATCGTCCACCTTTCCCTGTAGGAAACAGCTGGGGAAAACATCGAGCTTCCAAGCTCTTCTCCCATACACTAACGGGAGTTTCTTTTGCTTTCTTCATCTGAAACAGATCAATAGTGTCTCCCATAACTTCTTTAGAATGAAGAGGATGTATGCTTAAATGTTCATACATTTCTTCTTCTTTTGACTTGTCCACTTTTTCAATTTGCCCAGTTGGTGTTTCTGTGTCTTCTAGTATTTCTTCTTCATCTTCATCCATATAAATTGATTCATACCATTTATTATTCCTTTTCAAATATAAATTTGCTCTTTGTACTTTCCGCACATCTACCAGCTCCTGCCAAATCTTCTTATTCTTTGTAGGTACACCATTAACCAGAATAACTAATGGTTCAGTTTCCAAACTATCTACATCAATAGTTTCCATATTTTTTTTCAAATCCAATGGCAAATACACCACTCTTCCTTTTAAACCTCTCAGTAAATCTGAAGGAGGTAATTTACCGGTTTTGGGCTCCATACGTACTTTGGTCTGGAATGGATGAACACATTGAATGAGTATAGACTCATATGTATTTAAATCAGAAAGTTCGGCAGGAATACCATCCAATTCTATATTATGTACAGCTCTGGTCGGCATTCTATTTTCTTCTAACTTATTATAACAGTATTTACAAATACGCTGATCTTCACCCAATTCATAACAATTTTCCAGAAATATATATGTTGCAAAATCCTTCCACTTATAATTATCTTCATTTTCACTTTTTTTTTACAGATCAACATTCCTTGTTTGAATTTTGTAATGGCTTCTCCGGCAACAAATACAAGTAATATTTGGTCTTTCATTGGAGATGATAGTAAATTTTGTCATTTCATCTTCAAAATTTTTAGTAACAGTGAGTTCTACATTCTCTTCCACATTTTCCTCATTAACTGTGTCCTTTTCTGCACTTTCTTGTTCTGGACCGAAGTAACAAAACTGAATCTCATCAGTAACCTTCACTACATCTGATACAGATCCACGGAACAGAGCATTATTTAACTCATTTAACTTTACTGCTGGACTTTTAGCAAAATACAATGTTCTCACAAACTTTCTCATTTCAGTATGATGAACAGCCAGCATCCTAAAATGGTGAAAAACACTTTGACACACTTTCCTAGATAGACAAGCCAGAGAATGTCCTTGCAAACCAGTATTCTCTCTCACTCTGCATGGATCTAGTCTTTGAAGCACCTTAATCTTCTGTTTTACACTCTTTTTACTAAATTCTCTTAGAAACTCACGTAATTTATCAATAGATTCCTGACGCACAGTACAAATACTACTACAATTCCAAGTGTACACTGGGGCTTTTGGACGTCTCCCCATAGCCTCAGCAGCCATCACTTCTTCCTCATTTCTTGGAACCATTTTCTCCTTTTCCATCACACAACCATCTCTAACTTCATATGCTCTACCATTGGTGTCAACTGCATGCAACAAGCTATTACTTTGAAGATAACTCTCTTCATTAAAAAATGGTTCAGTACTTGATCTGTGCTTCCATTCTCCCAAGAACACTTTACAAAAGTTACTTTTTTTCACTTCTCTTTTCCTTTTGCTTTGTGACTTCATTGCATTGACTAATTTATCTAATCTACGCATCCTATTCAAAATTAAAATAAAAAGTTTTCTTTTTATTTCCAAAGCCTTACTTACAATATTTTCTCGAAAAAAAAAATTCTTAATAAATTTTGTTTTTTTCTTATATTTTTTCACATCCTTTAGCAAATTTAACATCACTCTTCTCTGAAACATTTTTCGACGAATGTTTTTAAAATCTAATTTTCGTGTTAAATCACTTTTACTTACTTCTGATTGTACATTAGCTTTTGTTTTTTGCTGTTGACTCTGTTGTTGCTTTGTACCTAAAACACTGTTTGTTTTACATTTATTTTTTCCATTTTTTTGTTTTTTGAAGATCTTTTTTAAGAAATCTCTACTCTGCTTACCAGTAGACTTTTTCTTTTTGCCATCACCAGCTTTTCCTCCTATTTTTTTTTCCAGTTTTGTCCAGATATAGTTGTTGTTGCTTTTCTTTCCTCTTTCTTGTCCTTAAAGGCATTTTTTTATTTTTTCACTGTTGCTCAGCAATACCTGCAAGAAACTGTAAAAAAAATACCTTTTTGTAATTATAATTGATTAAAATTTTTTTTTAGCTTTTCAATAATTTAAAATGTTTTAGCTTTTGCCTCTCATTTGCGTTTTAGTGTTTTCTGCTGAGTGCTAACCACCACATTTGAAGAAAACAAGCTGTCCCTTTCCTGCAAGTGCATGTTTTACAGAACAACTGCAACACAAATTACAACTCTGGCCACAATTTCTGTGCGCACACAGCCTCATGGTGTGATTCTAAGCAGAAAACAGAATTTGATTGGCAATTTCAAAGCACATTTACTACTGTGGTAGAGCAAGTGATAATTACTGTTACAGCCTCACACATTTTCCTAGTAGATTACAGAGGCAGAAAAGAGCACATGTCCTAACAGCTACTTCATACCATGAGCATGTGCAACCTGGGTGAGTGACTACACTAGAGCAAAGGAAATGAGCGTTGGTGACGTTGAATGTGTTTGAGTTACACAGTGCTATCTGAAACAGCACACAGAGCTGAGTACTACGCATGGGAGTGTTGGAGAAGCTGCTGCGTGTGTGCCAAGAGTGTGTTTCTGGAGACTGTGTATTGTCTGGTGCAAGACAGATGAGCAAAGAGACTTCCAAAACTGCATTAAGACTGCTGGGATGTATGTAACAGTGCATGTGTGCTAAGGGTTATTTTCAGTTTTGAACATATGGCAACTACCTGTGCCTTTGCTATTTTGAAAGGGAAATCTACCCTGTTGGTTTCAAATGTTTTAGCTTTTGCCTCTCATTTGCGTTTTAGTGTTTTCTGCTGAGTGCTAACCACCACATTTGAAGAAAACAAGCTGTCCCTTTTTCTGCAAGTGCATGTTTTACAGAACAACTGCAACACAAATTACATCTCTGGCCACAATTCCTGTGCGCACACAGCCTCATGGTGTAATTCTAAGCAGAAAACAGAATTTGATTGGCAATTTCAAAGCACATTTACTACTGTGGTAGAGCAAGTGATAATTACTGTTACAGCCTGACACATTTTCCTTGTAGATTACAGAGGCAGAAAAGAGCACATGTCCTTACTGCTTTTTCATACCATGAGCATGTGCAACCTGGGTGAGTGACTACACTAGAGCAAAGGAAATGAGCCTTGGTGACGTTGAATGTGTTTGCGTTACACAGTGCTATCTGAAACAGCACACAGAGCTGAGTACTACGCATGGGAGTGTTGGAGAAGCTGATGCGTGTGTGCCAAGAGTGTGTTTCTGGAGACTGTGTATTGTCTGGTGCAAGACAGATGAGCAAAGAGACGTCCAAAACTGCATGAAGACTGCTGGGATGTATGTAACAGTGCATGTGTGCTAAGGGTTATTTTCAGTTTTGAACATATGGCAACTACCTGTGCCTTTGCTATTTTGAAAGGGAAATCTACCCTGTTGGTTTCAAATGTTTTAGCTTTTGCCTCTCATTTGCGTTTTAGTGTTTTCTGCTGAGTGCTAACCACCACATTTGAAGAAAACAAGCTGTCCCTTTCCTGCAAGTGCATGTTTTACAGAACAACTGCAACACAAATTACATCTCTGGCCACAATTCCTGTGCGCACACAGCCTCATGGTGTGATTCTAAGCAGAAAACAGAATTTGATTGGCAATTTCAAAGCACATTTACTACTGTGGTAGAGCAAGTGATAATTACTGTTACAGCCTGACACATTTTCCTTGTAGATTACAGAGGCAGAAAAGAGCACATGTCCTTACTGCTTTTTCATACCATGAGCATGTGCAACCTGGGTGAGTGACTACACTAGAGCAAAGGAAATGAGCCTTGGTGACATTGAATGTGTTTGCGTTACACAGTGCTATCTGAAACAGCACACAGAGCTGAGTAGTACGCATGGGAGTGTTGGAGAAGCTGCTGCGTGTGTGCCAAGAGTGTGTTTCTGGAGACTGTGTATTGTCTGGTGCAAGACAGATGAGCAAAGAGACTTCCAAAACTGCATGAAGACATCTGGGATGTATGTAACAGTGCATGTGTGCTAAGGGTTATTTTCAGTTTTGAACATATGGCAACTACCTGTGCCTCTGCTATTTTGAAAGGGAAATCTACCCTGTTGGTTTCAAATGTTTTAGCTTTTGCCTCTCATTTGCGTTTTAGTGTTTTCTGCTGAGTGCTAACCACCACATTTGAAGAAAACAAGCTGTCCCTTTCCTGCAAGTGCATGTTTTATAGAACAACTGCAACACAAATTACATCTCTGGCCACGATTCCTGTGCGCACACAGCCTCATGGTGTGATTCTAAGCAGAAAACAGAATTTGATTGGCAATTTCAAAGCACATTTACTACTGTGGTAGAGCAAGTGATAATTACTGTTACAGCCTGACACATTTTCCGTGTAGATTACAGAGGCAGAAAAGAGCACATGTCCTTACTGCTTTTTCATACCATGAGCATGTGCAACCTGGGTGAGTGACTACACTAGAGCAAAGGAAATAAGCCTTGGTGACGTTGAATGTGTTTGCGTTACACAGTGCTATCAGAAAAAGCACACAGAGCTGAGTAGTACGCATGGGAGTGTTGGAGAAGCTGCTGCGTGTGTACCAAGACTGTGTTTCTGGAGACTGTGATTTGTCTGGTGCAAGACAGATGAGCAAAGAGACTTTCAAAACTGCATGAAGACTGCTGGGATGTATGTAACAGTGCATGTGTGCTAAGGGTTATTTTCAGTTTTGAACATATGGCAACTACCTGTGCCTTTGCTATTTTGAAAGGGAAATCTACCCTGTTGGTTTCAAATGTTTTAGCTTTTGCCTCTCATTTGCGATTTAGTGTTTTCTGCTGAGTGCTAACCACCACATTTGAAGAAAACAAGCTGTCCCTTTCCTGCAAGTGCATGTTTTACAGAACAACTGCAACACAAATTACATCTCTGGCCACAATTCCTGTGCGCACACAGCCTCATGGTGTGATTCTAAGCAGAAAACAGAATTTGATTGGCAATTTCAAAGCACATTTACTACTGTGGTAGAGCAAGTGATAATTACTGTTACAGCCTGACACATTTTCCTTGTAGATTACAGAGGCAGAAAAGAACACATGTCCTTACTGCTTTTTCATACCATGAGCATGTGCAACCTGGGTGAGTGACTACACTAGAGCAAAGGAAATAAGCCTTGGTGACGTTGAATGTGTTTGCGTTACACAGTGCTATCAGAAAAAGCACACAGAGCTGAGTAGTACGCATGGGAGTGTTGGAGAAGCTGCTGCGTGTGTACCAAGAGTGTGTTTCTGGAGACTGTGTATTGTCTGGTGCAAGACAGATGAGCAAAGAGACTTCCAAAACTGCATGAAGACTGCTGGGATGTATGTAACAGTGCATGTGTGCTAAGGGTTATTTTCAGTTTTGAACATATGGCAACTACCTGTGCCTTTGCTATTTTGAAAGGGAAATCTACCCTGTTGGTTTCAAATGTTTTAGCTTTTGCCTCTCATTTGCGATTTAGTGTTTTCTGCTGAGTGCTAACCACCACATTTGAAGAAAACAAGCTGTCCCTTTCCTGCAAGTGCATGTTTTACAGAACAACTGCAACACAAATTACATCTCTGGCCACAATTCCTGTGCGCACACAGCCTCATGGTGTGATTCTAAGCAGAAAACAGAATTTGATTGGCAATTTCAAAGCACATTTACTACTGTGGTAGAGCAAGTGATAATTACTGTTACAGCCTGACACATTTTCCTTGTAGATTACAGAGGCAGAAAAGAGCACATGTCCTTACTGCTTTTTCATACCATGAGCATGTGCAACCTGGGTGAGTGACTACACTAGAGCAAAGGAAATAAGCCTTGGTGACGTTGAATGTGTTTGCGTTACACAGTGCTATCAGAAAAAGCACACAGAGCTCAGTAGTACGCATGGGAGTGTTGGAGAAGCTGCTGTGTGTGTACCAAGAGTGTGTTTCTGGAGACTGTGTATTGTCTGGTGCAAGACAGATGAGCAAAGAGACTTCCAAAACTGCATGAAGACTGCTGGGATGTATGTAACAGTGCATGTGTGCTAAGGGTTATTTTCAGTTTTGAACATATGGCAACTACCTGTGCCTTTGCTATTTTGAAAGGGAAATCTACCCTGTTGGTTTCAAATGTTTTAGCTTTTGCCTCTCATTTGCGATTTAGTGTTTTCTGCTGAGTGCTAACCACCACATTTGAAGAAAACAAGATGTCCCTTTCCTGCAAGTGCATGTTTTACAGAACAACTGCAACACAAATTACATCTCTGGCCACAATTCCTGTGCGCACACAGCCTTATGGTGTGATTCTAAGCAGAAAACAGAATTTGATTGGCAATTCTAAAGCACATTTACTGCTGTGGTAGAGCAAGTGATAATTACTGCTACAGCCTGACACATTTTCCTTGTAGATTACAGAGGCAGAAAAGAGCACATGTCCTTACTGCTTTTTCATACCATGAGCATGTGCAACCTGGGTGAGTGACTACACTAGAGCAAAGGAAATGAGCCTTGGTGACGTTGAATGTGTTTGCGTTACACAGTGCTATCTGAAACAGCACACAGAGCTGAGTACTACGCATGGGAGTGTTGGAGAAGCTGCTGTGTGTGTGCCAAGAGTGTGTTTCTGGAGACTGTGTATTGTCTGGTGCAAGACAGATGAGCAAAGAGACTTCCAAAACTGCATGAAGACTGCTGGGATGTATGTAACAGTGCATGTGTGCTAAGGGTTATTTTCAGTTTTGAACATATAGCAACTACCTGTGCCTTTGCTATTTTGAAAGGAAAATCTACCCTGTTGGTTTCAAATGTTTTAGCTTTTGCCTCTCATTTGCATTTTAGTGTTTTCTGCTGAGTGCTAACCACCACATTTGAAGAAAACAAGCTGTCCCTTTCCTGCAAGTGCATGTTTTACAGAACAACTGCAACACAAATTACATCTCTGGCCACAATTCCTGTGCGCACACAGCCTCATGGTGTGATTCTAAGCAGAAAACAGAATTTGATTGGCAATTTCAAAGCACATTTACTACTGTGGTAGAGCAAGTGATAATTACTGTTACAGCCTGACACATTTTCCTTGTAGATTACAGAGGCAGAAAAGAGCACATGTCCTTACTGCTTTTTCATACCATGAGCATGTGCAACCTGGGTGAGTGACTACACTAGAGCAAAGGAAATGAGCCTTGATGACGTTGAATGTGTTTGTGTTACATAGTACTATCTGAAACAGCACACAGAGCTGAGTAGTACGCATGGGAGTGTTGGAGAAGCTGCTGCGTGTGTGCCAAGAGTGTGTTTCTGGAGACTGTGTATTGTCTGGTGCAAGACAGATGAGCAAAGAGACTTCCAAAACTGCATGAAGACTGCTGGGATGTATGTAACAGTGCATGTGTGATAAGAGTTAATTTGTGTTTTGAAAACAGACTGCCCCTTTCCTGGGTCTGCAATTCTTACAGAACAAAAACTTCACAAATTAAATCTCAGACAACAATTCCTATATGCACACAGACTCATGCTGTGTTGGTAGGCACAAAACACTGGCTGCCCCTTTCCTGGGACTGCAATTCTTACAGAACTAATGCTAATTTCAAATGTGTTGCCATTTTCCTCTCTTTTCTTTCAAAGTGATTTCTGCTAAATCCTAACCATCACAATTAAAAAGAAGCTGTCCTTTTCTTTCAACTGCAAGTCTTACTTTTCAACAGCAACACAAATTAAATCTCTGTCAACAATTCTTCTCTGCACACAGACTCATGATTTGATGGTAGGCACAAAACAGTATTCCTCATTGTTACCAGTACACATTAACTTATGATGAAAACATACTCCATAATATCTTACAAGTTCAAGACAGTTAAATATCTCCCAAACCTCAAAATGTAAAACATAACTTTTGAAGAAGATTCACAATTCTAATATTTATCTCAAAAATCACCACATACTTTCCCTCTCAAACTCATAACTCACCTTTAAAATTAGTTAGTTGTTTAAGAAATGTGCCACTCAAACAGCAGACTATCAGAGTCAGAATATCAGAGCTCTACACCTCTCTCCTCTCTCCAGAACCAGTGAATGGCAATGTTTCCCTCTCTTTTTTCACACATATACATGTTAATTTCAAATCTCAGTGCTTCCCACTTTTTTTCAAATGAAATCACACATTTCTATTGGTTGAAAACTTCAACCCCTTTCCAAATGTACCCTTCCCCCAACGTGACTTCTGCCTTCTACCATAGCAACAGCTCATGGAACACTGCTGTGAGGAGAGAGGTCAGAAGTTCAGCACACAATGTTTCAAATCCAAAGAGCAAGAGTAGTTCACCTGTCCAACCTAACAGCAAATCCAATCTAATCGTCTGTGGGAACACAATTTTCTGAACCAATACAAAACATGCTTCTGAAAATATACACATACAGCCTACTTTTTTCTGTTAAAAGATTTGAATCAGCCAATGTGTTCTTTTTATGTTAAAAAAATATGTATGCCTCCATTTTACAACTGTCTTTCATTTTATATTGCCTTTCTACTGAAAGACACCTCCTGAGTGCATCCAGATCTCCTTGGAAGATGTTCACAGTGTGGATTGTAGGTCACAGCTATGTCTTCTGGAGTGAAACGTTTGCAGAAAAAAGAGGTATGGTGAGAGACCTTGCTTTGCCAAATGTAGACATTAAATGGATTGGTCAGAGAGGGTTAAAGTGGCACCAATTAATGCCTTTGGTGAAAACCTTTCTACATCTCCCACAGCCTAACCTTTTTATTGTGCACTGTGGTGGTAATGACCTAGGCACTCTAACTGGGGTAGGTATGGAAATGCTTATTAAGGACACCTTTGTGCAATTGATGTCGCTTTTTCCACAAACTGCCTTTGTATATTCTAATATATGCCAAAGGCAAAAGTGGAACTGGTCCAACCAATTTTGTCCACAGATTGACAAAGCAAGGAAGCACGTCAACAAATCTATTTCTGCTTTCCTCAGAGACTATGGTATGGGTTCTATATACCACAACAACTTGCGTTACAACATGCAAGACATTTATAGAGGAGATGGTGTACACTTCACTGATGAAGGCAACAGAGTCTTCCTCTTGAACTTTAGACACTGCATCGGTACTTACTTGTAGGTACCAAAAAACACACAATGAACACAAGGGCTCTTTTTAGAGCCACCTTATATCTAAACACTTAAATGCGATTTTTTATTCTTTTTTTAAAAAGTTTTTTTTCGAGTGCGCGCTGGGTGCGCGCACTCGGCGATATTTTTTTTCAAAATATAAATCTTTTTTTTTGCCCTACAAGGTCCTACTGTGACCCCCTTACAATGCCTAGTGGGTTAATATCTCCCCACTCTGCCCCCTTTTCACGTTCTCCCCCTTTGTTTCTCTCCCCCTCTTTATGTGAGAGACAAAATGGCGGCCGCCGCTTCCGGATTTCCACTGATTAGAATGTTTACTTACTTCTTACAACCAATCAGAAGTGCGCTCGCGCACTGCCGAGTGCGCGCACCCAGCGCGTACGCTGCGTGCTTACAGATATATATATTGTTTTAAATGCTTTTTTCTCAGGAAATACTGAACAGATTTACACCAGACCTGCAAAAGGCAGTTCATGGACCTTTTAGCTACCTCTCTGCCAAATTTCACATAATTATGTTAAGCCGTTCAGGCTGTAGCTGCGACTAAAGTCCCTATGGAAAAATCCATGGGGAAAACGTGTTTTGGGACCCCCCCTTTTTCTCAGCCCCCGCTTTACGAATCACCCCGAGACTTCCAGGGTAGGAGCTGAGCGGAGCGCCCCATTAGTTTTGAAAATTTCACGAAGATAAGTCAACCGGCGCCAAAGTTATTCAAAATAGAATTTTGAGATTTCCTATGGAAACTCGGTCCTAACTATAACTATCTACTGGCGACCGCCAGTAGATAATTTTGACTCTCTCCAGAATGCATTGATAGGATGATCATAATTGTTAATTAATGTATCAGATATGTTTGTTGACATCTATTTTTCGTCTGTCGCCTTTGCTTTCTCCCTCCATGCAATGCACATATTTGATTAGAAACAAGAGCATGGTTTGTTGATATCTCGTATATCTGCCAACTTTAGATACTAAGATCTGTTTTTGTTTCTCTCTATTTCACAGGAGGGAAGGAAGGAGCCCAATCACCAACGAGCACTATCACGGGCCTCCTACCCTTTCCCCCGCCACTTCACTTTGTTTGGATGAAGTTCACTTCGGCTGGGGTATGGTCACATGTTACTTTACACTGACTGAAAATGTTTTCCAACGGACTCTTGATTTCATGCCCATTGGCACTTGCCATGATCTGTCGTGCATCCGCTCCCTGTGTTGATTTGTGCCATTTTCAGTCAGGGGCATTGCTGTTTCTGCTCACTTGAGCACACATTATGACTAGCGACACATATACATCATCTCCGTCATGCATACTCACTCTAAATTGCAACTTGACATATTAGATGTCCGTCTCATCATACAACGAATTGGCACACTTTAGCCCTGGGTATGAAACAATGGATAATTTTGGGGCAACCTGGAGTGTAATTCCTTTGGGCTACTCGTAATCGGCAGTCACTATGCAACAGTTGAATACATGAATCAACGTCATTTTTTCTCGGGATCTGCCCGTCTATTCACTACGTTCTGACATATTGATGCACCTACATTCCAATATATATTAGTGGGGTATTTCACCTTTACGTTTATATGTATTTTACCTTTATTCATATGTAACAGTATTATTATCCTTTATTTTGGTGCCATTACAATATGTCTGCCGATTTGACCACTTGATCAATGTAACCTATGTTGTTGTCCTTTGTTACTGTTTACCCCGGAAAAACTTTATCCATTACTCACTCATGGTTGTTTCCTTACGTGAACAAGACTCTGCAACGAGTTGAAACGCGTTGTGAGGAATAAACACGTCTCTTTGGCACTATCCCGGATTTTGCTGTCTTGGTTACTGAGAGCGCACCATTGGTTGTTTGTGGGGACATATATATATATATATATATATATATATATATATATATATATATTACCTACTGGCGGTCGCCAGTAGGTAGTTATAGTTAGGACCACGTTTCCATAGGAAAACCTCAACATTCTATTTTGAATAACTTTGGCGCCGGTCGACGAATCCTCGTGAATTTCTCAAAATAGGTGGGGCGCTACGCTCCGCTCCTACCCTGAAAGTCTCGGGGGGATCCGTCAAGCGGGGGCTGAGATAAAAGGGGGGTCCCAAAACGCGTTTTTCCCATGCATTTTTCCATAGGACCTTTAGAACGAGCTACAGCCCGAACGGCTGAACAGAATTACTCAAAATTTGGCAGAGAGGTAGTCCCTAGGTCAAGGAAGTGCCTTTTGTAGGTTTGGTGTAAATCTGTTCAGTAGATTCTGAGAAAATAGCCTTTAAATCAATATATATATCTGAGCCCGCTTACGGTACGCTTACCGTACGCTTACGGTAAGCGTACGGCGGCGTGCGCGAGCGCGATTCTGATTGGCTGTTAGATCTTAGTAAACATTCGAATCGGCCGAAACCAGGAAGCGGCGGCCGCCATTTTGTGTATTTCACTCTGAAAAAAAAGAGTGAAAACAAGGAAAGGGGGCAATGAGGAGAGTTACAGACCCCCTAACATTTGTAAGGGGGTCAAAGAAGGACAGAAAAGTACAAAAAAAACATTTATTGATTTTAAAAAAAATCACGGGGTACGCGTACGGTAAGCTTACGGTAAGCGTACGGTAAAAAAATAAAAATAGATAAATGAAAAGCAAATGTTAAATGAAGAAATTGAACAGGAAACTACAATTGCAGCAGAAATAGCTAGAGACAGTTCTCAGGACAGCCAAAGTTCAGGAACACTCAGTCAAGATCCCCTAGGACAACCAATCGTTGAAAATGAAGCATCAATAGCCATGAATGAAGTGGAAACGGCTATGAATCAAGCTCAAGGAGAATTTATAGACTTACAAAATTTGGAAAGACAACTGAACGAAGAGCAGCAACACATTTATGAAGAGATCAAAAACAAAATTGATCACGGATTTCTACATATAAAAAAAGAGTGCTCATGCACATCATTTAATCCAATCAGGATGTATGTAAGCGGACAAGCTGGCACTGGAAAAAGTTTCCTAATTAAAGTCATCAGAAGCTACCTAAAGCAAAAAACGGATTCTACTTTGTCTTGTGTGGTTACTGCTCCAACTGGGTTAGCAGCATATAACATAAAAGGAATCACCTTACATCGTTTGCTAATGTTACCAGTGGAGCATGAGAACAAAATACAATTCAACAAGCTAACTGGAGAAGCATCCTTGGAAGTTTCAAGAGTATTGAAGAAGATGCAAGTTCTCATTATTGATGAGGTGAGCATGGTATCAAACTTAATGCTTGCCTTTGTGCATTTAAGAATGCAGCAAATTTTGAAGACAGACTATGACGTGTTATTTGGTGGAAAACACGTCATAGTTTTTGGGGATCTTTTGCAACTTACTCCAGTTAAAGGACAACCAGTGTTTAATACTGTGACACATGAAGACACGAAGAAGTCATTGGGAAGCATTGTAAATACAAATATTTGGTCCTTCTTTGAGTACAAGGAACTTACAACTAATATGAGGCAAGCAAACGATGAAGAATATGGAAGTATTCTGAAAGATATCAGAATTGGACTACTCACAGAAGTTGGGAAAAAAGCATTACAGAGTCGGCTGCTACATAATTTATTTCCAAAGGAAGAAATAGTTGCAGAGAAAATATACAAGAATATTGCAGAAAACAAAAGTGTCATCTGCTTAATGCCAACTCTACGTGAATGCTCAATATTTAATGAGGAGCTTTTGAAATTGGAAAAGGAAGAGATCAGGAAATTGGAAGCAGTGGACAAAATTGAGGATGGAAGAATTACTGTCACAGTAACAGGCAAACTGAAAAATAAATTGGACTCACTAGAGAAGAACATCTCCAAAACAGCAGGATTAGAAAAAAATCTATATGTTTGCATGAACTGTAGAGTATTTTTAAGGAGAAATTTGGATGTTGAGAAAGGCTTAGTGAATGGAGCGATGGGAAGAGTTGTGGGTTTTATTAATTATCAGAAAAAAGAAGGAATTGAATGTTTACAGATAAAATTTGATCAGATAGATGAAGTTAAAGATATTTGTCGTTGTACAGTTCGTTTTATGCTTGTGAAAGACTTATATGTACGTAGGAAGCAGTTTCCGTTTTCTCTAGCATATGCTGTAACTATCCACAAGTCTCAAGGATTGACTGTAGATTGTGCATTTGTGAACATTGGTTCAACTGTGTTCAAAGAAGGTATGGCATATGTAGCTTTGTCACGAGTCAAAACATTATCAGGTTTATTCATGATAGACTTTGATGACTCAAAAGTTAGTGCTGATACAAACTGTGTAAAGGAGTATAATAGATTAAGAAGAAGCTATGCTCCTCATTTAGGTCAGTATCCTGTGTTGGAGAAACGTGTAGTTTCTCGTAAAAGGAGAAATGAGAATATCTGTAATGAAGATATAGAGAAGAGGAAAAAAAAGAGGAGTGATGTAATTGCAAGCAAAAAGAAAAAGGACAATGAAGAACAGGTTGTAGGATGTCATTTTGAAAATAGCTCTGGTGTCAACTGCTACGCTAATGTAGTGCTGAATGTTGCATTTTATCTGGAAAGTTTGCAAGAGCAGATAATAGTAAATCAGGGAAAAAGATTCTGTTCAGAGCTGAGTCTCCTTTTTCAAAAGCTGAGTAAAGATAAAACTCAAATAGAAAGTGCTACTGATATTAGAAAACTTTTAGATGTATGTTCAGGACGAACACAGTTTTCACAAAATGAACAGCAAGATGCACACGAATTTTTGATGTATTTTCTTCAGGTAGTGGAAGAAGAAGGAGTTCCCATTGACATTTTTTTTGGTCTCTCTTATAAATGGGAACATAGTTGTGATAATTGTTATAATATATGTGGCTCTATTGTTGATAATGAAAGGTTTATTTATTTGACATTGCCAGAGAGTAAAACAGTCACTTTTGCAAAATTAGTTAAAGATGCTAATCATAGCATGAAATGTGGTGAGTGTAATTCTGACATGTTTTCAACATTAATTTTAAGGGAATACGGACAGTATGTAATTTTAATGATGCAACGATGTAGAGCTGATGGTTCAAAATTGGATACTTTAATAAAGAAGTTTACAGGACAGCAATTATCAATTTCAGGAAAAACTTTTGTAACTGTTGCAATAATTTTCCATGATGGACCTACTGTTACTTCTGGACATTACACAGTTTATCTAAAATGTGAAAAAGGCTGGACACTGTGTAATGATTCCCAATTGATTTTCAAACAACGTTTGCCTTTTGATTTAGCAAATTCCTATCTAATCTTCCTGAAACCTAAATTTTAGAGAGACTTGGCAAGATCTGGACAAAATAATTTTACCATTTTACTGGATTACCATTGCAATTTTGTAGAAAAAATATTTTTAAAATTATCATTTGGCCTAAAGGAAAGATAACCAATTGTAATGTGGACTTTTTTAATTTTTAATGCAATTTTGAAAAACCAATAATTTATAGATAATCGGTAACTTCTGCACATTTTAAATTTTGGAATGCTATTGGACTGCCATTGGAAATTTTTTCAAAAATGATTTAAAAAATTACTATTTGGCCATGTGGAAAAGTAAGCAATTCTATTGTGGACTAAATAAATTATTCAAAAAATTTTCGTGAACCAAAATGTTACAGAGAATCGGTGAGATCTGGACAGATTAAACTTTAGAATTTTAATGGATTTCCCTTGGAAATTTATTCCAAAAAAAAAAAAAAAAATTCTATTTGGCCTAAAGGAAATGAAATCAGATGTATTTTGGAGTTATTTGAGATATAATATTGTGATTATACTTCTGAAACAAACATATCAGACGGTATTTTAAAGAAATAAGTATTGTTTTTAGATGATATTTTTTTAGAATAATATGCATTTCTGTAATGATAAGTTTAAGTGAGAAGAGATTCTGGGCTTTTTTAATACAATCTTTGAGATTGTTATTTTTTTTTGCCCGCTGTAAAATGATGAATGCAATTGCTTTCACAATTTATAGTGAAATGCAATATATTCTGAAAACAGCAAAAATAAGGCAAAAATATTTTTTTGAAAAAAATGTAAATATGTATACTGTATTATAAATTGTTAAAAAAATATTAATACTTTTTTCTTTTTTTTCAGATCGATATAGAAAATTTTCGAAAACTACAACCATTTTTAAAACTATTTTTTAAAAAAACAAATGAATAAATATTTTTTTGAGTGAGTATGGTAAGTCAATAATAATAATTGTAGTCTCTCAAGGACCTTGTAATGTGATAATTGATTTTTAGTGTTTTTTTTAAAAAATAAAAAAAAGGTACGCGCACCGTACGCGTACGGTAAAAAAAAAAAAAAAAAGGTTTTAAAAAACATATGTAAAAAAAAGATGAAAGATAAGGTTGGCTCTTAAAAGAACCGTTGTGTTCATGCAGGGACAGAGGAAAGGAAGCATGGGAAAATCATTCAAAGCTACAAATGTGCTGATCTATTTTGTTGTTCACTAGGGAAACACTGGTCTCCCTATGACAAATTAGACCTTTACAAAATGTGCAATGAATATCAACCTTCCGAAATCGAAGGTTCATTTCCAGAGGGCCAGCAAAAGGAGATTCTCCCCCCACAGATGAAGGGCTCACCTGACCTGCAGAAGAAGGAGTCAGCCCTGCAGATGATGGTCCAGGCTGAGCTGCTGTGGATGTACTGGCTCGTCTTTCTGAAGAGTTACCTCCAAAAAGATGACCATGTGTCCTTCCGTGTACATCCTGGAGGTGCCTCTTCATGGTGTGATTCCCAAAGGAATACTTCCTGTTAGGATTACCTCTAGAAAGTACACGCTTACACAGACAGCAAGTAACTAAGGGTGCATTCACCTTTTGCTGGCCTTCTGGAAAAGTAAAATAATCCCAAACATAGGAAGGCTTTTGTTTCCTCGATCTCTGCCTCAAGACAGTGCTGCTGGTGCTAGGCTCACTCTCAGAAGAGCTCTGCTGTTCTGCCATCGTATCCCAAAGACAAACCAGCTCCTTCTCCCAAGGGATCACAAGCAGAAATGAGGGGAATGGGTGTGGTGTAGGAGAGTTCTAGAACTGAAAGTAGTTTCAACCAATCAAAAGTTGTGTTTCATGATCACATGACCTACCGTACGCTTACGGTACGCTTACGGTACGCTTACGGCAAAAAGTACGCGTGCGCGTAAAAAAGACACGCGCTTCCGCGCATGCGCATAACAGTCACTCCCCGGCACTTCCGCGTAACGTGCGCGTGTGGCGTAAGCGCGCACGCGTCCCACGCGCAGTACGCGCGGCTACGCAAATTGCGTAACTATACGCAAGCAGCGTAGATAGATTACGGACGTTGCGTAAACCGTACGCTTACCGTGAGCTTACGGTACGCGTACTAAAAAAAAATTAAAAAAAAAAAAAAAAAAAAAATCTGGTAATAAATTTTACATGTTTATTTTAAAAAATATATTAAAAAAAAATATTTAAGGATTTTAAAAATTTAAGCATAGTCTTTATAAAATGAAAGAAAATTAAATTAAAAATATGTTTGAAAAAAATGAAGAATAAAAAAAAAAATTAGCATTTAAAAAACCTTGCAAATTCACTGAAAAAAACATGGGTTACACACACGTTATAGTTAGGAATTAGCATTTAAAAAACCTTGCAAATTCACTGAAAAAACCATGGGTTTCACACACGTTATAGTTAGGAATTAGCATTTAAAAAACCTTAGAAATTCACTGAAAAAACCATAGGTTTCACACACGTTATAGTTAGGAATTAGCATTTAAAAAACCTTAGAAATTCAGTGAAAAAACCATAGGTTTCACACATGTTATAGTTAGCTGGACATTTTACTCGTAAAAAACCAATGAAATTGCCCCGTTATAGTTAGTTCAGCTAACTATAACTCACGCGCCCGCAATGCACTGCTGATGACGTCACATATTACATCACTCATGACATGGTCAGTGACATCACTCATGACATCACTGATGACATCTCAAATGACATCACTGATGACCTCACTGATGACATCATCCTTGTGATAGAGTGGCAGACCTCCTCTCACCTTAATATAAGCTTTGATACACACATTCAAAAATAGAGACTAAAATTTTCAAAACAATGGACATACCAATACCAGTTACAACAACCTCTTCAGTAATTCTAAGATCCACATACACATCCACTCATTCACCAACAGTCCTATACAGTCACTCATACATGTACTCACTCATCATATGTACTCATACACCTATACATCCTGTTACATAATGCCACTCATCCATAGAGTTACTCACACACATAGTCACTCATGCTAATAACGAATCAAACATACATTCACCTGCATATACAGTTATACACACACCACCACACTTACTTCTACGGAAACTTACACATACTTAGTCTTTTAAACAATCACTTATAGAAACACATACTTATTCATACAGGAACTCTTTCAATCTGTCCCTCTCACATATACTCACATATATACACCAATAGTCACATATACTAGTTTAAAACATATGTAGTTACTCCTGAAGACACTATTGGGACAGTCATTCACTCACTAACACACCCATACACACACTCATCCACCCATACAGTCCTGCACACATGCTGTCTTCAACACATACAAACAGTGAGTCACTCATTCATGCACCTATGCACTACGTAATACCCCCCACCGAACCATACAGACACTCAGACTGATACTCAAAAAAACAACTACTAACCTATATAGACACCCATGTAGCTACTCACCAACCCATGCAGCCACTTATACACAAAGTGAGAGATACACTTAATCAGTCAGTTACACAATCAATGTTTTAAAAACAAATCATCCATTTAGACACTTATATACCCATTTATTCTTCCATCGACCTTGAGATATACATATATAAAACATATTTAATTTTCAGAAAAACACACATTCACTGGATGATGTCATCAGTGAGGTCATCAGTGATGTCATTTGAGATGTCATCAGTGATGTCATGAGTGATGTCACTGACCATGTCATGAGTGATGTAATATGTGACGTCATCAGCAGTGCATTGCGGGCGCGTGAGTTATAGTTAGCTGAACTAACTATAACGGGGCAATTTCATTGGTTTTTTACGAGTAAAATGTCCAGCTAACTATAACATGTGTGAAACCTATGGTTTTTTCACTGAATTTCTAAGGTTTTTTAAATGCTAATTCCTAACTATAACGTGTGTGAAACCTATGGTTTTTTCAGTGAATATATATATATGTATATATATATGTATATATATGTCTTTGTTATATTATTACATTATATAAAAAATTCTGAAATTATAATTAAAATTAAAATTATGAGTTTAATAATAGTTTTTTAATTAGATAGATGTAAATATGTATAGATATATATATATATTTGTGTGTAACTTTTTTAAAGTAAGATTGTTATATTAGTTTAAATATACCCTAAATCTATTTACTTTTTATTACATTAACCCCTTCGCTGCTAGGCCTTTTCCCCCACCTAGGCTAAGCCTTTTTGTGGCTATTTGGGGTAGTTCATGCTTAGGCCCCTGTAACGTTTTGACCACATAAGGTATCCACGCCAAATTTTCGTCCTTTTCTTCCAACATCATGGGGATTCTAAAGATACCCAGAGTTTGTGGATTTCCCTGTCTGGGTTTTCCCTGCAAATGATATCAGAAAAGGGTTTGTGGGGCTGAAATCACAATTTACCCACCTTTTAGGGAATGACAGACTTTTGTCAGAAAACTAAAAAACTTTACACAGTTTTGCCATTTTTCTGGGACATAGCCTATTTTTGCTATTTTATGTGCTTTCAACCTCAGTCCAGTTAATGGTAGAAATGGGTAAGAAAGCAATAATGGATCCTGGAAAGCTATACATTTTAGAAAGGTACATAAAATTCTGCATTCAGCAAGGGGTCATTTGTGTAGATCCATCAAGGTTTCTTTATAGAAACTAACAGTTAAATATAGAAAAAATTGAAAATTAGTTGAGAAAAACAGCCTTTTGTGTCAACGTTTTCACCTGTAACGTCTTCAAATTATGACAGCTCTTTGAAAGCAATATACCGTTACAATTGCTGGACCTTACTGGTTGTGGGGATATATAGGACTTGTAGGTTCACCAAGAACCCGACGAACCCAGAGCCAAAAACTGAGCAGCAACTTGCAATGGTTTTTTATTATGTACCGGGTATATAGCAATTATTCTGGGAAAATGTATACATTGAAAAATCGGTATGAAAGACACCTATGTATTTCTGAAATGGGAACAAAATATAGAGTTTAGAAACAGTATATTTGCACATTTCTGAAATTGCGAATACTCTTACTAGCATGAGAATTATCGGTCATTTTTCAAAATGACTTCTTTTGTACCCATTGTCTTTCATTTGGAAGTCAATAGGTAATAACAGTTACTTTACAAATCTGAATTACCCTAAGTCTCCTGATAAAAATGGTACCTCACTTGTGTGGGTAGGCATAGTGCCCACAACAAGAAACGGCTCAAAACGCAACGTGAAGCCACCACATTTTCACAATGAAAAATTACCCTTTTTTTGCAAAGTGCCTAGCTGTAGTTTTTGAACCCTACCTCTGCCGGCACCTAGGGAAACCTACCAAACCTATACATTTTTGAAAACTAGACACCCAGGGGAATCCAGGATGGGTGACTTGATTGCATCTCACCAGATTCTGTTACCCAGAATCCCTTGCAAACCTAAAAAATTGTCAAAAAACACATTTTCCTCACATTTCTGTGGTGGAAAGTTCTGGAATCTGTGTGGATCCACAAATTTCCACCCACTCCACGTTCCCCAAAGTCTTCCAAGAAAAATGGTACCTCACTTGTGTGGGTAGGTCTAGTGCCCGCAAAAGGAAACGACGCAAAATGCAACGTGGACACACCAAAATTTCACAGCGAAAAATGACCCTTTTTTGGCAATGTACCTAGCTGTAGTGTTTTAACCCTAGCTCTGCCGGCACATAGGGAAACCCAGCAAACCTATACATTTTTAAAAACTAGACACACAGGGGAATACAGGATGGGGTGACATGACTGGCTCACACCAGGTTCTGTTACCCAGAATCCCTTGCAAACCTAAAAAATTGACAAAAAAACACATTTTCCTCACTTTTTAGTGGTGGAAAGTTCTGGAATCTGCGTGGAGCCACAAATTTTCACCCACCCCGCATTCCCCAAAGTCTTTCAAGAAAAACAGTACCTCACTTGTGTGGGTAGGCCTAGTGCCCGCGACATGATACGGTGCAAAACGGAACGTGGACACATCACAATTTCACAGTGAAAAATGACCCCTTTTTGGCAAAGTGCCTAGCTGTAGTTTTTTAACCCTAGCTCTGCCGGCACCTGGGAAAACCTAGCATACCTATACATTTTTGAAAACTAGACACACAGGGAAACACAGGATGGGGTGACATGGCTGCCTCTCACCAGGTTCTGCTACCAAGAATCCCTTGCAAACCTAAAAAATTGTCCAAAAAAACAAATTTTCCTCACATTTCTGTGGTTGAAAGTTCTGGAATCTACGTGGATACACAAATTTCCACACACCCCGCATTCCCCAAAGTCTTTCAAGAAAAATGGTACCTCACTTGTGTGGGTAGGCCTACTGCCCACGACATGAAATGTCGCGAAACGCAACGTGGACACACAACAATTTCACAGTTAAAAATGACCCTTTTTTGGCAAAGTGCCTAGCTGTAGTTTTTGAACTCTAGCTCTGCCGGCACCTAGGGAAACCTAGCAAACCTATACATTTTTGGAAACTAGAAACCCAGGGGAATCCAGGATGGGGTGGCTTAACTGCCTCTCACCAGGTTCTGTTACCCAGAATCCCTTGCAAACCTATAAAATTGTCAAAAAAAACAAATTTTCCTCACTTTTCTGTGGTGGAAAGTTCTAGAATCTGTGTGAATCCACAAATTTCCACCCCCCCCCCCACGTACCCCAAAGTCTTCTTAGAAAAACGGTACCTCACTTGTGTGGGTAGGCCTGGTGCCCCCGACAGGAAACGGCGCAAAACACAACGTGGACACAACACCATTTCACAGTGAAAAATGACCCTTTTTTGGCAAAGTGTGTAGCTGTAGTTTTTTAACCCTAGTTCTGCCGGCACCTAGTGAAACCTAGCAATCCTATATATTTTTGAAAACTAGACACCCAGGGGAATCAAGGATGGGGTGATTTGACTGCCTCTCACCAGGTTCTGCAACCCAGAATTCCTTGCAAACCTAAAAAATTGTTTAAAAAAACACATTTTCCTCACATTTCTGTGGTGAAAAGTTCTGGAATCTGCATGGTTCTGCAAATTTCTACTCACCCCGCGTTCCCCAAAGTCTTCCGAGAAAAATAGTACCTCACTTGCATGGGTGGGTCAAGGACCCGTGACAGGCAAGGGCCCAAAACCTATTGAGGCGACATCAAAATGAACTATCACAAAACAACCTGGTTTTGCAAGGGAGGGTCCCATGAGTATTTGGCCCCGGGCTCTGCGGCCATCTAGGGAAACCTTCCAAACCCACACATTTCTGAAAACTAGACATCCGGGGGAGTCCAGCGAGGTATGGCTTGCGTGGGTCCCCTAACGTTTTCCTACCCAGAATCCCCTGCAAACCTCAAATGTAGCAGAAAAAAACACTTTTTCCATATATTTTTGCGTGGGATCACAGTGCCGGCACAAATGTCCTACCACCCAGCGTTCCCCTTGTTCTCCCGAGTAAAATGATACCTCACTTGTGTGGGTGGACCAAAGTCCTGTGACTAGGAAGAGCCCAAAACATAGGGATTTAGAGTATAGCATCGAGAATTCTAAGCGCTATATTTTTTTTAAAATAAGTTTTTAGCCAATTCTGCTTCGGACACCCACACAAGTGAAGTATAATTTTTAACCCTGGGTGGCCAACTACGCTACGCTCGCGTAGTTTGCATAGTTTGTGCTACTTTGCGCTGCGCGAATAGTACGTAGCACAGTGCAAAAACACGTAGCGTAGCGTAGCGTAGCAGTCATTTTTTGCTCGCTCAACGTCAAGTTGGCGACCGCGAGCGAGCAAAATGACATCCCGGCGACACTTTTTCCTCATTCCCGATCAGCAACATCAAGTTGGCAATCGCGAGCGTTGAAAATAAACCTCCCGGCGAGATTCTCAACGTGGGGAGGTCAGGTTTCTCATTGCGAGTGGTCGCGTATGCTCGCGACCGCTCGCGATGAGAAACTACCTGTGCGTTGAGAAAGCTGCCGCTCGAGTAAAAATCTACTCGAGTGGCAGAAAACAACAGCTCGCACTGTGCGAGATGCCGGTTTCAATGATTGCACAGTGCAGACAAGCATCCGGCACTGTGCAATCATCCCGAACAGCGCACTACGCAGTTCGCGTAGTGCTACACGTATCTCGCGTAGTGCGAAGTGCACTTTGCGTAGCTACGTATAGCGCTGCTACGCAAACTATGCCCAGGGTTAAATATTTTACTCTGGAGAACAAGGGGAACGCCGGGTGGTAGGACATTTGTGCCATCACGGTGATTCCACACAAAAATATGTGGAAAATATGGTTTTTTCAGCTAAATTTGAGGTTTACAGGGGATTCTGGGTAGGGAAACGTTGGGGGATCCACGCAAGCCATACCTCATTGGACTCCCCAGGGTGTCTAGTTTTCAGAAACACATGGGTTTCGTAGGTTTCCCTAGATGGCGGCAAGCCCCTGGTCAAAAATCAGGTGCCCCCCCCCCCCCCAAAACCATGTAGTTTTGCTTTAGGTAATTTTGAAGTCTCCACCATGCAATTTGGGCCATTTCCTGTTTCAGCCACTTTGTGGATCCACATAGATTCCAGAACTTTCCCACACAGAAATTTGAGAAAAAAGTGATTTTTTTCTGCTAAATTTGAGGTTTGCAGGGGATTCTGGGTAGGAAAACTTTAGGGGGCCCACGCAAGCCATACCTCGCTGGACTCCCCCGTGTAGCTAGTTTTCAGAAATGTGTGCATTTTGGTAGGTTTCCCTAGATGGCCACCGATCCCGGGGCCAAAAACTCATGGGACCCCCCCTTGCAAAACCAGGTAATTTTGATGTTGCCTCAATAGGTTTTGGGCCCTGCCTGTCGCGGGTACTTGACCCAACCACGTGGGTGAGGTACCATTTTTATCGGGAGACCTGGGGGAACGCTGGGTGGGAGGAAATTTGTGGATCCACGTAGATTCGAGAACTTTCCCACACAGACATTTGAGAAAAAAATAGATTTTTTCAGCTAAATCTGAGGTTTGCATGGGATTGTGGGTAGGAAAACCTTAGGGGACCCACGCAAGCCAAACCTCACTAGACTCCCCCCGGTGTCTAGTTTTTAGAAATGTGTGGGTTTGGTAAGTTTCCCTAGATGGCCGCCGAGCCTGGGGCCAAAAACTTATGGGACCCCCCTTGTAAAACCAGGTTGTTTTGTGATAGGTAATTTTGAAGTCGCCTCAATAGGTTTTGGGCCCTTGCCTGTCGCGGGCACTACGCTCTACCCACACAAGTGAGGTACCATTTTTTTCGGAAGGCTTTGGGGAACGTGGGGTGGCTGGAATTTTGTGGATCCACGCAGATTCCTGAACTTTTCACCACAGAAATGTGAGGAAAATTGACAAATTTTTAGGTTTGCAAGGGATTCTGGGTAACAGAACCTGATGAGAGCCAGTCAAGTCACCCCATCCTGGATTCCCCTGGGTGTCTAGTTTCCAAAAATTGATAGGTTTTCTAGGTTTCCCTACGTGCCGGCTGCACTAGGGCCCCAAATCAACAGGTAGGCATATTGCTAAAAACAAATCTGTGCCTAGTCGGCTTTATGCCGCCCTGGGGGGGATATCGGGGGTGGGGTTGCCCTGATATGCCCCCAAGGGGGCAGAAACACTGTGGCTACTGTTTTGGGGGATGGGGCATTGGTATGCCCCTTCTGGGCAGCCCCCACGCATAAAAAAAGCCAGCGTAATCATTGGCGTCTAGTGGGCTTGTTGCAAACCCGGGGGGAAGATTGGGGACTACTGCCCCCATCTTCCCCCCAGGGGGGCAGAAAGACTGTAATATTTGTGGGTGGGGGATGGGGCATTGGCATGCCCATTTTGGGCAGCCCCGTCCTAATTAAAATTTGCCCAAAAAAATCCCTGGTGTCTAGTGGGCTATTTGCCCCCGGGGGGGCAGATTGGGGGCTACTGGCCCATCTGCCCCCTGGGGGGGCAGGAAGGCTGTAATTGTCGCAAGGGAGGGTGTGGAGGCATGGGCATGCCCGTTTTGGGCAGCCCCCAATCTAATTCAAATTTGCCCCAAACAAATCTCTGGCGACTAGTGGGCATTTTGCCCGTCTTTCTACGTGCTCAGGGAGCTGAGAAAGCACCCTGAGCACGTAGAAAGTGAAACTGAAATGATCCTAAAGGTTCATTTTAGTTTCAGTTTCTGTGAAATGACGACAGCGCAAGGTGCGTGCAGATTGTCCTTTCACAGAAACCAGGGAGGGGGCCTCGGCAGCTGGGGAAGCTGTTCCTCAGCTCCTGAGGCTCTGGGGGAGAAAAGGAAATCCCTCTGCTGTCTGCAGCAGAGGAATTTCGTAATCCCTCTGCTGTCTGCAGCAGAGGGATTTCGTGCCCCTGTCCTCATGACGGAATGGCTCCGTCATGAGCACAGAAGCACCGATGCTCATGACGAAGGGGTTAATGCTACTATTTAATATAGTTAATATTTACATTTATATATATTTCAAAAGCAATATTTTATACAGTGATAAAAATGACAACAATATTTTTGGGGGGATATGTTTTTACTTATCATTATAAGTATAAGATGACGATATTTTTGACAAGGACATTTTTGTCATGATATTTTGGTATGGTGATATTTTCAGAGTTGATATTTTGTCAGTAAAACCGTTTAAACATGTGACAGAGGTTATTTTGTTCTGGGTAATGCATGACCCTTCCCAGAAATTGAATAATGCTTGGTGTCTTATTCTTTCATATGTGAGAGATAGCATGGTTGCTGATAAATTGAGTAAATTGTCCAATCAGTAGTGAGAAAATATAAAATAAAGATAGTAATGTGCAGCACAGTATTATGTGCCTACATCTATTATAAGCAGTTTAATTAAATTCATTAAAAAATGACTCAAGCCCAGAACATGTGGTTCCTATAACAGGCCACTGCCATAAACATTTTGGGGCCTATTACGATGTCGAACGTACTTCTGTCCGCCCGACACTGTCTCGAAAACACGACCGACCTCCAGTCGGCTGTCCCAACCGCCTTATTAGGATGCATTTTGACATTTTCCTATAGGAGCACGTGTTACGCCATAAACAGGCTGTAGTACATGCTCCTATAGGGAAATGGGAGGTGGTGTTAATCCCTGAACCCCTTGAGGTGCTTGCCATGGGCTGCAGAGATTAACAGAGCTATGGTACCCCTCAGCCACCTACCAGACACCAAGGAACGAGGGCCCTGCTAGGGGCCCCCATGCTCGCCCTCTGACAGGCTTGCCATGTCATAAAGCCCGACATGGAAAGCCTGCCAGAGACCCAGTATTGTAATCCCAAGGGTGAAAAGGCAGCCCTTTGGGATTACAAGCCGGTCTCCGACTGGCCGACAGGCTCCTTGAGCCTGTTGAAAGCCAGCCGGAATGACCAGCTTGTTTCAATTCTGACCGGCTGATTCATAATCAGCTGGTCGGAATTGAAAAATAAGCGCCTTTGTCCCTGTTAATGAATTCACAGGAGCTCAAAAGTTAGTTCTACACTTCCTTTTTTAAATAGAAGTTGAAATTCTGCTCAGGGATTGGTCTTTCACACTGCCTGCTGCGTCTGGCAGCAGCCATCGTGACCTCACAACTCAACCTAATACGTTATTCAAGATACATTTTTTATGACAGGTGACCAGTGATCTCAGAACTCAACTTTAATAGGACAATTAGAGACATGTTTTTATAAACATTTTTCAGGCATCCAGGTATTATATATCATTAATAGCCACTTGATGTGTGAAGTGATACGTGTTCCAAAGCTTTGTGTAGAAACCTACTTGTTAGCTATTGCATTGAAATAAATGGATGACATGCAATTTTTGTGCTAATGAAAAAAAGAGCTGCAAATAAACAAACTTATAATTAAACATAGTAGAAAAAGGCCAGATAAACTTTCAACAACCTCTCAAAAATCACACTGTCACAAGAACTCCTCCTAAAAATAAATATATGTGCCTAGTATGTGTTGTGGAACAACCTAATATTTAATTTCATTGCGGGGATGTGGCATCTCATTGATTTCGTTCTAATAAATAATTAAATAATTGATGTTTTAGATTTGAGCACCTGGTGTTATCTGCATGATTCGTAGATGAACCACGGATGGACTGAAAGGATTAATAAATGTGAATCAAAGAAAGACAATGCTACCAGATCCTGTGACCATCTATCAATTGAGCGTGATATTAACAATCAGATAAAGCAATTGTTATCTCCCTCTCTAAATGTAGAAAATGCACTTTGGAATATATTTGCCTTTGTGAATATGAGGGCTCTGTCTCAACTGGCATGCTTTCATGAAAGGTCATGGAGATGCATACTCTAATGGTCATTAGAGCATGCAAATGTTCAGAATGCCCCTGAAAATACTGGAGCTTCAGAAGGCTCTAATTGATGTCAGTGCCGGGCAGCCTGTACAATTGCACATTAGCTTCTCAGCAGTCATTAAATGACAATGGGGTGCTTATCTGTCGCTGCTGTAAGAATGACAGGCAGAAGGCTACTTGCGATGGTGGTGCATAGGACTCAGTATAGAGAGCATTGAGTATATAATTTAAAATACATAAATGGTATATTAAATCTGCTGGTCAAATTTAACCTGCTAAGATCAATTGGCTATGTTGGTCATTTGTATCCTTTGTTCTGATCATAGTCACTTTGGTCCTAATTTAGACCGTAGATGAGGGAAGCAGTAGCCTCCACCCGTCATGGTTTTACTGCCCACCATCAAACTCCAATTTCAAGACTGTGGCAGGGAGAGTGATAGCACCAGGCTAATCACATTTTCCCCATCTCCGCCAGTTTCCTGCCAAAGCCAGGAAAAATGTTGTGATTGGCTGGTGGATTTCTCAATCAAATTATTATGTGATCTGATCAATGCTGGTGGATGGTGATGAGCCCCACCACATAGAACTGGAAGATGATTGGTCTACCTATCCATGTGGCTCGTGGCACCCCAGGGGATTCACCCTTCCCATCTGCCACACATGCACAATAGACCAGAGGTTTGGCAAACAGCTCCTTTTACCCAAAGAATATTTTGTCAGGATAGCTTGTGCACCCCTTTGCACAAAGTGGAATCCCAGAGATTCCTTTGCCAACATTACATGAATGTGTAGTCTAAAACAGGAATCTTACTGCTTGTACCATGCCTTCTACGACACCTTGATGTACTGTTGGCAAAGTAATACTAGTGTATTCCCCAGTAAAAAGGTCCTTACATCAGGAGTAATTTTTACATGCAGTCCTACAGAGCCGACAGTGGAAACAAGGACATCAGCCTAGCAGTAAAGTCTGTTATATCCCCAAATCCTTCAGTTACTGCTATGCCTGGATGGAGTTCTGGTATGCGGAACTCCACAAAGTGACAAAACCTTTGCTGAGCTCAGCGTAGTTCCGCAAGCAGCAGAGTGAGGTAAATTGCGCCGGCAAATGCTGATTTTTAGTGCCAGCCGTCAATTGCATAACTAGACCTCCTGCCACCTGGAACAGCCAATAAGTTTGCCATCCAGTACAGGGAAGAGCGGGGGATGGCAGCCGATGAATGACTGGTTCTTCTGGGGGGGGGGGTTGGCAGACGACTTGTTCTCTGGAGTGGGTAGATGGTGGTAGTCGACAGGCGCAACTTGCTCACCTACGCCGGGCCAAAAAAGAGTGCCCCATTCCTCCCAGCTTCAGCACTGCCAGCCATTTGTTCTGCACTGTAAATTCAGCACAAATGGCACACACGCAGCACAAGAGCATGAGGGTGCCACTTCTTTCTGCTGTTTGAGTAGATGTTCTACTTGTGCAGCAGCTTCCTCAATGTGAGCCGCAGGCTTCTCAATGCGATTGGTAGCAACCTGTTGCGACTGCCTGTGTTGAGAAATCTCCCAGGGAGGTGGTCTAGCGTTGGATTTCCTTGCTCGCGCTCGCCGACTTAACGCTGCACTCTATGCACAGCACGGAGTGGAAAAAACTCAGAAAACTCCACGAGCGGAGCGTAATTTACTGCCAAGGCCTAGTTATTGCCTAACCAGGGATGGCAGGGTGGTAAATGTATTTTGGCCTGGACAGAGGTGGTGTCTTAATGAAGTCCTTAGAAACAGCTTAAGAAATAGTTTTCACATTGATCCATTAAAATGAAAGATCTTGATTCGTAGAACAAACATACGGTGATATTAACACCCACGGATAGAACTTAGGGGCTCATTAGGATGGCAGACAGACTGGAGTCCGGTGTAAACCCGGGACCGACCGCCATGCATGCAGCGGTCCCGCACACCGGATCAGGATGGGACCGCCACCATGGCGGTCGGATCCTGAATCTTGACATTGCAGTGGTTGTTGCTGACAGCAGCACCCACCGCAAAGCTAAAATGTCATGTTGTGCATTTCAAAACACTACGTGGCAGGCACCACACGGTGCCTGCCACATAGTGCTGTGAAATGTAGGGGGTTACCAAGTGCACTCTCGCTTCCCCCAGCACAAGTGGGGCCCGCAACGGGCCCCCAAACCCATTCCCCGCCAGCCTTTCGATGGCGGTTCCACCACCGTGGAAAGGCTGTCTACAGGCAACATCGTAATATGGCAGACGATGCCTGCTAGGCATTGCCGCCCATTTACTGATGAAGACCACTCCGCCAGGCAATGATAAGGCTTGCCTGTGGTGGTTCCATGGCAGACAGTCTTTGCAACCGCCACGGTCGCGGTGCGATTCCCCCTGCCATCCTAATTTGGCAGGGGGAAAATCTTCGGTTGGAGGACGGAAGTACCACCCACTGCATGGCTGGAGGTGGCGGTCTTTCCTCCATCCTAATGAGCCCCTAAATTCTGACAGATTCTCCTCCTCTGCAAGTTTAAGGTTAGGGTTGGACATATAGTTCTTCCAAGGGGAGATCCAAATGTGGATTACGTTGTGACTTCGCAAAATCTCCTATACATTTTTTCACACCGAAATGTAACTAATATTTCCAAATATTACGTAAATTGATTTTTTTACATGGAAAATTATATTTCATGTAGAGTTAAAATACAAGATAGGGTGTTTCATGATAATGGTTTCAGGTGTGGAATAATTCTGGCTGTTTTTAAGTGGGGCATGATGTTCTATGTCTGAGATTGAGAAGGGATCAGAGAAGCTATTTGATGAGTTGAGACAGAGAGACTATCAATCAGCCCCCAAGCAATGTGCCAGCTCTGCACTGCAAAAGACAACATTTAACTCAGAAAGGATTTTTGGCCTCAATGGTCTCTGTCAGCGTGGTGTAGTTGTTCTACCTAGGCACAGCTAACCAATGGTCCATATCTCGGTAAGCGCTAACACACATATCTCCATAGCAATTTTAGCAGTTCATTGGAAAATATTATCTGTCATTTTTTTTGTTCCAAATTCATGTTTTTCTAGTATACGTAGTGAGGAGGATGAGGTTGAATAGATAATATGGTGTGGTTGTTGTTATAAGAGTCACTATCATGTTTAAAACAAAATGAATTGGCGAATATATGCTGTATTGTGTCTACTGTCTCCAAATCAATTTAGCTTAATAATATATTATCACACTTGAAAACTGCCATTTAATGAAAAACATTTTTAAAATACACATTTCAAAAAGTGTATCAAGCAAAATGCTGGTGCAGGCACATTGAATGCAATCCTGTGTCAGGGATGACAACTATCACATATGTGATGAAAAAACCATAACGAAAAATCCTCGGGTCTAAGTGTAAAACTACCCAAGAAAAAGAGACAGCAACGATTATCTCTGGGTACTTCTGCCGGAGTCCTTTAATTAGGACATAATCCCATCACCCACCGAGGTGGCATGCTTCATCATCTGGGATTCTCCTCTTGACAAGAGCACATAGCCCCGCCAAGGGCTACAACCCCCTCACTGTGAGGGAGGAGCTCTGGGGATGTTTTTATTCCTACTCTGTAAAGGATATACTAAATCCTGCAGATGAGAAGACACTGAAAAAGTTGAGTAATGGGAGCAGCGCAATAACAAAAAATATTGGTATGTGAGGATAGTGATGCTGAAACTAGCTACCAGGAGCAACATAAACTTTATTGATTCGTTCCTAGTGCCTGGATTAAAAACCGAGCACCTGCAGTGTGAAATATTAACCGCATGTGATGGACACAAAGAGGGTTACATGTTTCAGCCTAAGAGACCCCAAAAGTTGTCACAGCTTTCTTTAGGACCCTAGGGAAAAGTGCTACTGGTCGTACCTGTAGAAAACAGAAGCAACAGGAGAAATCAAAAATGCGTGTGTCTCTTACAACAAGTAAGTAAGAACCTTTATACGACCGAGTGTGTGAGACACTGTCCTCATCAGTGGTCTGCTGTGTTTGAACATGAAACAAAGTAGGGTGAAATTGTTGCCTGCCCGTTGTTTACGCATAAGAAGCTTCACCTCAACCTGGCAACAGCTAAGAGGAGAGCCACCACTCTAAAAAAAGGATGATGAATGTGTCAAAAATATTATGATAGTTAATTTGACACATCTCCAATAATGCAAGTTTATAGTGTTAATCAGTTAGCTCAATAGTATCGCTTGGCGTTGTTAGCCTGGAAAGAGGCTTCTACAGTGTCTTGTAAGTAGAGCAAATCACTAATAATGTGTCACAATTGTGACTCCCTGTACTGGGAAAGTATTATAGAAAAAGTATGGCCTAGACCTCGGTCAAGGAGAACTCGAGGGCTGAGCAAAAACCGTGCCTGGGGAGGAGGACCCTTGGTGGAAATTACATAATTGACAGTGTGACTAAAGAAAGGCACGCAGGGCTCATTGTGAGCCATAGTATGTCGTAAGAAGTCACACATGTGTGTGGCTCCGCCAATGGCTAAGTGCCCATGGCGTCCAAAAAGGTCTGTATGACCGTAATGTGGGTGAATAAACCCTATATGTGGGACCTGTATCACATAGTCCAAATAACAGACAAGTCTCGGTTGCAGATTTCTGGATATATATCACACGATTCGGTGACCTTAGAGTGCATGGAGACAAAGGTTAAGCATCTGTCTATTAAGTTTAGTAAAATGTAGAGACTGATGCGTGCGCAGATATCATAAGGAAGGAAGTAGTAACGGCCTAGTAAAGCCCACTAAAATGCCCCTTACGTAAGATGTAACCATAAGAGAAATCATGCCATTGTTATCTTGTTTGTGGTATGCCTTGGGGTGTGCATGCATAGATTAGAACTTGGGAAGGTTCTCCTGGGAACATGAGTCGACCGCAGTGAGGCGTCAACTCATAACCAGCTGTCATCGTAAATAGAGGTATAATAGAACTTCCGGAGTGTGTGTGTTACAGCCCCTCTAAATTGTGATTAGAATGCTCATGTTGAAACAAAAAAGCACAGGAGGACGCCCGTATACGGTGAAGCGCCCGGTTAAGAGTTTTCAACACTACTGTGACAACAGTAAATACGCATGCTGAGTCAGGCGTCTCAGGCTCCATGGAGCCGCTTACCTCTCTGTTGGTACCCCGGACTGTCTCGGAGCTGGAAGTGGAGGTACCTGGTGGTCCCTGCTTCGTTGTTTAAATGACTTTCCCACTTTTTCCGTGATGAATGACGTCAGATGTCACACTATTAAATAAAAACAAGGGGACCTAGTAAGGTAAGCAAGGACCTTGGGCGTCAATATGTTATGAGAACAGTAGTCCTTGGTAAGGAGCTAATGTAAACAAACAATTAATATTGACTAGAATGAGTACTATACTGCTACTGTCTAGCTGGACAGTCAATTTTAATGAATAGCGAAGTTGCAAATCTAACAAGAAACAATAAAGTGGGACACAGTCCTGTGCCCTGCATGTTCTCAAAACAAATACATTGAACAAAACATTCAGGCAGGGCAAGAAACGCTTGTATGTAATGCGGACGGGTAAACAAGCAAAATGAGAGTGACAACCGTTACACTAAAATATCTGTTAGGTTTGTGTGCACGGTGTTTCAGCAAGTCGACGACGTTTCGATCCTTTAAAGCAATACTAGGACCATCATCAGGACAATTTTACACAAGCCTGAAGTATACGGTGCCTGTAAAACAGTTAAGAGAGAGGTGGGAGGAACACAGGCAGGAGAAAGAGGGAGAATTTTAGATTGGAGTAATCAAATAACAATCCTTATGTGACAACGTGCACATAGTGACGTGTAACTAGAATTAAACAGGTCTGTGCTCACTAAGATGGTATACGAACAGTCAGAAATTACCGGTAGTTACGCGCACAGAATCAGTACTCACTAAGACTTAGGGGCCTATTATGATGGTGGGCGGACTTAAGTCCGCCCACCGTCCCTGCGGAGCTGGAACCGTCTGCCCTAGGTGCACCGGTCCCACCCGCCATATTAGAATGCTCCCGCCACACTGGCGGGCGCATCCTGGTAGGTTAACATTGCAGACGTTGCTGCTGGCTGCAGCACCATATGCAATGTTAAAATACCATGTTTTGCATTGCGACGCACAGCATGGAGGCACCACGCGGTGCCTGCCACCTTGAGTATGGAAATGTAGGGGGGCACCAACCCCCAAGTGCAGCCACCAACCCCCCCTACCCCACTGGGAGCCCGCAACAGGCCCTGTGGCAAAACACTGTATGCCTTTCCATGGCGGCAAAGGCTGGTTAAAGCTGGCATCCTAATCTGGTGGACAGTGCATGCTAGGCACCTCCACAATTTTGGGCTCCCTGGACCGTCCGCCAGGCAATCGGGACGATTGCTGGCAGCGGACGGTCTTTGCGTACGCTGTGAGCGCATTCATGTTCCCACGGCCATCTTAATCAGGCGGTGGGAAATATCCGCTTGATGGCGAAAGGACCGCCATCACAGGGCCGGTGTTTGCCACCGCCGGCCCTGCGGACGCGGGCCTTCCGCCATCATAATCAGCCCCTTAGTAGGATAGTGAGCGCTAAGTGACAATGAAGGTGTGTAATTGTGAAGATAAAACGCAGAGTAATGGTGTGCACGAAAACATGATAAAGGTCCACTTATGCGTGAAACTAAACGGCGGATGAGACAGCTACGTGGAAAGCGAGGAGGGAGTCAAGAGGGGGAAAGGGGTTGGAGGCTCGGTATGGAGGAGCGCGAGAAATACCTTAATGGAAGGAAATGAGGGCAATCATGGTCTGTTGGGACAAATAGCCAAAATGACAAAAGGGCGATGCGCTGGTACGAAGACAGGGGAAGCAATGGGCTTGAGGGAAGTTCACGGTAGAGGGTCTGCGGGTGAAAGAAAACACTGTGATACTGCCTGGGAAAAGACATAGGAACAGGTAGCGCATGGAACTGAGGTGGCGCTTACCTGATTGCCAAGCCGAATAGAAATGAAGGGTCCCTGGTGGCGATGCACATGAGGAGTGCACGGACAATGAGACGTCTAGGAGAGGAGAATATGGTTTAGGAAGGGGGCAATAAGGACTACTCTGAACACGAAGACCACGCAGGATGAAAGCAGACGCTTACCTCAGCGTAATGGAGTAGGGATGAACGGTCTTCGGTGATATATCTGAGAAACCTGTGGAGGGTCAGAGGAAACGATATAAGGGCCGTATAGGCTAGCCTCAGTGGGAGCATGTGAGGAAGGGAAGTGTTAGGGATCTTACCTAGGTAGTGGTGAAGTTGTCCGGAGCTCGATGACTGCGATACTAGACGCCAGACAGAGGCGCGTGTGAAGGGCTAAATAATGTTAGGGATGTGACGTCAGCTCATGACCCGTGCTGATGTGGCGGCAATATTGGGTGAGGGGAATAGCGGTAATCAGGTCGAAGGAGGATGTTAAATCAGAAGAACAGAAAAGTATAGAGAAAGGTTGGAAGAACTTATGCAACATAAAAGTCCATAATGGAAGAAACAAAGGAACAATTAAAGGCATATAACCATACATGGAGTTAATGGTGCTGAACTGATTCGGGATGTTGTGGCACTGAAATATACATATGGGGAAAGTGAAAAAAGACATTTTGAATTATTGGGGGAACAAGGAGTAGTGCATTGCAGACTTTTACAATAAAGTGATCCAGTCTTCATTTCTGTTCAGTCCATTCGTGATACTGCCAGTGCGCAGGATCTATTTAAGTTCTTCTTTATTTAAAAGTTGAACAATGTCTGTGCCTCTTGGTGGTGGTTTCACAACGCTGATTATTGTCCATTTGATGTCTTCCTCGCTGTGACCAACGGTGGAAAAATGTTCAACAAGAAGAGCATTTGGAGTTTTGCTGCGAATTCTACTGCGGTGTTGGCAAATCCAAGTTTTTGCTGTTTGCGTTGTCTGACCAATGTAGATTTTTGGACAAGGACATTGGATCACATAAATCACATTACATGTGTTGCAGTTGGAGAAAAAATTGGACTTTATTACAACATTATTAAAGGTAAATTCTTTGCCTTCGATAGGAAATTCACAAACACTACAATTGCCACATTTAGCATCTCCAATCAAAGGTTCAAGACCCCAATGTGCGTAGAGAGTGGAAACAGGTCTGGGATTGGCAAGAGCTGCTCTAACTAAATGGTCTTTTATGTTACGGCTTTTGCGGAATGCAAAACGTGGGCGTTCTATACTCATGGTTCCAGCATTCAAAATTGTCCAAAGTTTAAGAATGCATTTTCGAATGGTGTTTGAGACCAGTGAGAATGTTGTGATGCACACAATGCGGTTTGCGTTAGACTTGGGTTTAGGGGATAAGAGAATCTCCCTAGGGCAATCCCATGCTCTTTTAAGAGCATTGTGCACCAGTCGTTTGGGGTACCCACGAGCACGTAACTTCGTGGAGAATATGGAGGCTTCACGGAAGTAATCTTCATTAAGGAAGCAATTGCATCTGACCCGTAAAAATGGAGAGTAGGGTAGAGAGTTGGCCAATGCCCACGGGTGATTCCTCTTGTATCAGAGTAGGGTGTTATGCTCTGTAGCTTTCCTATATAACCTTGTGATTAATTCACCATTGGAATAGTGAATGATGAGGTTAAGGAACGGAATATAGGTTTTGTTAAAGGCAAGGGTGAAGATAAGTCCTAGGCAGTTATTATTTAGCCAATGCTGGAATTGATTGAGTGTGTCTTCATTCTCATGCCAAATTAGAAAAATGTTGTCAATGTAAGGTCGCCAGAGTGTTATTCCAGAGTAAAAATGGTTACTGGGAGAGAGGATTATGGTCATTAAAAGATGGTCCATGGAAAGTATGGCTACTTTGGGGGCGAAAACAGCCCCCCTCGATGTACCTTTCACCTGTTGATAGTATTCATTATCAAAGGAGATAAAAATCCTAGTGAGACAGAGTTCAAGGAGTTGGAGAATAAAAATGGTTGGGACAGCATGGGGACATGGTCTAGATTCTAGTATATGTTGAATAACAATTAATGCGTTGACCAGTGGGATGTTGGTGTACAAGGATTCAACATCCATTGTGCAAAGGATGTCAGAATCTGTATTTAAAGGGTGATGTTCAACTAGATTGATCATCGCCATACAGTCTCTCACATAACATTCTGTTTTGGGTACAAAATCTTTTATGAAGTAGTCCACATATTGTCCGAGTGGCTGTAATATGGAACCGCACTCAGACACTATGGGGCAGCCGGGGGGGGTCTGTGAGATTTTTCTGAATCTTTGGGAGTGTCGGTGAGATTTTCATGAATCTTCGGGAGTGTCTGTGAGATTTTTATGAAACTTTGGGAGTGTGTATATCACCGGAGTACGTGGGGACTTTACATTAAGAAAGAGAAATTCTTTCTGGTTCAAAAAGCCTTCTGATTTGGCATCAATTGCTGAAGTTCCTTACTGGGATTGGTGGGCAATCTGAAGTAATTGGCGTGAAATCTCTGATTTGTATAATTCTTTCTCTTGCAGGACTATCCCCCGCCCTTTTCGGCAGATTTAATGATAAGCGAATCATTCTTTTTCAAAGTGTCGATGGCTTTCTTCCAATCCAAGGACAAATTGTAAGGGATATAGCGTCTGGTGTTCTTAAGTAGCGACATGCCTTTGAGTACCATTTTTTCGAATGTTATAATTTTGCCAGGGATCATATTGGTGGAAGGGAAAAAGGTGGAAGAAGGGCGTACCGGTGTGTTGGAGGTAGTAGTGGGGGAGGGATTGAGGAGAAAATAAACATGTAGATGAATACATCGGAAGAATCTAAGTAGCTCAGTCTGTAGTTCTAGCAAATTCAGGTGAATCGTCGGAACAAAGGATAAGCCTTTACTGAGAAGTGATAGTTCGGAGTCAGCTAGAGTATGCTTAGAAAGGTTGAAAATGGGTATGGTTTGTGGGTTCATTGAGCTGTTGTTGGTATTGGTTACCATTGGTGAAATTTATGGCATGTTTGGCACTCGCCCGGGGGATTGTGCCATCGTTGTTGTTGTTTCACACACCCTTGTTTCGGAGGTTCGTGTTGACCTCTGCCTAAAAAAGTGGAGTTAGGGGTGCGATTGGAGGTGCTGGGACCTTCACCGTGATCTGAGATATCAGATGAATCGGCGGAGGTGTCAGAGAACCTGACCTAGCTGTTACGTCTATTAAATCTCCCCCAAGGGAGGAATTTCTTATTTTACTTAAGTTTGTGAAATTCGTCCCCAGTTTTTTTAACCTGTTCCTGCAATTTTTTACAATCAGGGACAAAGCTACGATCCTTAATTTGCTTTTCAATTTCATTAATTTCTTCTGTGAGTTTTTTTAAAGTTTCTGTGGCAGTGTCGATGCCTAGCACCAACCAGTGCCTTGAGCAAGTTGTCCCTATGTGGGGTTATCGGTAAAAATGCCTGGTATGTTTCTAACCTGTAAAGCCACTGGTATTACGTTAGCTTTTAAGTCCTCCGTTAACATACGAATCATAAGTTGCAGACGTACATGTTTCTTTTTACATTTCTCAAATTGATCAGTAAGAGATATATTGGTAAAGCCAGCCGGGGATTTCTACTGAGTCTGTAAATAAGGAGGGGCCCTCGAGTATTTTTTTAATATATTCGTCGGAGTATAGTGGTGCGTGGTCTGACATAGCACTTAGCAGTTGACAAATTGCTAAGGATTGATTTAAGGAAAGGAGAAAGGAAAATGGAAAAATGGAAACAGGAAAGACCCACTTAGAAAAAGGGGAATCAAGACAGCATCCCTTGCAATCCGGCGATTGCGCTCAACATGTTTAAATAAAAACAAGGGGACCCAGTAAGGCAAGCAAGGACCTAAGACTTAGTAGGATAGTGAGCGCTAAGTGACAAGGAAGGCCTGTAATTGTGAAGTTTACGCAGTTGAAGATAAAACGCAGAGTAATGGTGTGCATGAAAACATGATGGAGGTGTACTTACACGTGAAACTAAACGGCAGATGAGACGGCTACGTAGAAAGCGGAAAGGGAGTCAAGGGGGGGAAGAGGTAAGAGGGTCGGCATGGAGGAGCGCGAGAAATACCTTAATGGAAGGCAATGAGGAGGGCAATCATGGTCCTCCTCATAATAATTATTTGTAATTTAGAACTAATTAGATAAAATGCTACAGAACAATAACTGTACAAAATATATATTTAGTCATTATTTAAATAATTTAAATATATTGATTAATTTTATAAATATAAAATGTTACAACAAAAAATACCACCCCACCAGCATTTTTATAATTATAATTTAACTCATTTAAGAAAAAGTTGAGTTTAATTATTGTAATTTTTCATATTTATTCATGAAAGTTTGAACTATTAAACTATTAATTAAAAGAAATATAATTATTAATTGTGTATACTTTCTAAACACTTAAAACTTTGTGATCTTAAAACGCACTGCTGTTGAATAATTGAGCAGCCTGGAGGAAAATGCATTGTAGATTTTTGCTTTCATTTCAGCATATAGTATATTAAGCTTCTCAACTGAACTAGGCAACTCAACAGTGACACATGTTCATGATATTGGTGTTGGGGAATTGAAATTCTTCTCTTCCTGCATTCTGGCTAGAAAACCAGTGGTACAAGTCAATATAGCACTATCAGTTGTTCTGTGAATTGATTGGATTTGCCTAAAAGTATTCATTTTAAGCTTCAGTTGTTGCTACCAAGATGAAAGGCTCCCCACTAACACTGCCTGAATTTTAAAATATGCCTCAGAGTATTTGGTAGATAAAACAGTTTTTCATTAGCATACTTGGTGCAGGAATGTTTATGAGCTGCTTGAACTGAAAGGGGGTGATGACAAGACAAATATTCATGGACATTTGTCTGCTTTCCATTTGATCCCAATAAAGAGAAGCCACTCAAACCAACCATGAAAACTGTTCTTCTTCCATTATTTCAAGATGATTCTAAGCCTGTTGCTAGTCTACATTATTCCATGGATGGTATTATGAATACAATAGCTATTTTGGCTCCTTTTCAATTACCCATGACTACATGTGATCAACCACTCTACAAAGAAATATAATGGTGTTGGCCTGATATTTGTGGATAGTATTTCTTTATTGTTCTTCTTGGTGGGCTCTACATCCAAATGGCACTCTTGAAGTGCTTAGGAGACAGAAAGTTAGACAACAGTGAGTGAACTGCAGCTCTTGAATAAGCAATAATTACATCATCAGGGACAGCTGATGCTATACTCATGTTAAGAAGATCTTAGCAGCAGATCAATCAATCAATAATTTCTAAAGCGCAGCACTATCACCCCTAGGGGTATCTGGGTGCTGAGCTTGCTGTGTCTGCGTCGCCAGGGCTTGAGTTGCTCTCTGAAGACTGCCAGGTAGGGTGCTATTCATGGGGTGTAGGGGAATGTCATTGTTGCATTCTCTATTTTCTTTCATGTTCCTTTAAATGCTCAGCTTGTACAGATGTTTATGTTTGAACTACTTCTGTAATCTGTTGCTATGGTACATGATGTTCCATGTTCCAGACAGCAGACGTTATGAAGATTTCTACCTGTGCAGTTTCATATACCGTGCTGCCTTAAAATAAAGCTTTTCTTCTTTTTTATAAATCCTGCCTGGATTACTTTGCTACAATTTTGCCGACGAGGATGGGATACAAACCCACGCGTGCACTGCACCATAAAAGTAATCTTGGGATGTCATCTAGGAAAAGGTTGGTGAGGTCCAGTTTCTGGTGGCCTAGCATGGAAAAGATGGTCGATAGAATTGTCAGGGATTGCCCTAGGTGCATCACTAGTGACAAAATGTTGAGACCTCATCCCGCTCCTTTGAAACCTGTTTCATGGCCAAAAAAACCCTGGCAGAAGTTAGCTTTTGACATTTCTGGCCCGTTGTATTGTTTACCACAAGATGCCTGTTTCACTCTTGTGTTAATTGATTATCATTCAAAATGGCCTGAAGTTAGGCTTGTCTCTCATGCTACATCTCAAATTATCATCGAGTTCCTTAGGAAAGTATTTGCACGTGAAGGGAGCCCTGAGGTCCTAATCACAGATAACGGTGTGCAGTTGAAGTCCCATGAGATGGAGGATTTTCTTTGTTTGTGTGGCGTTAGACACATTACCACTCCCCTTTATGAACAACAAGGAAATGGCCAAGTAGAAAGATTTAATCGTGTACTTAAGGAGTGTGTAGAGTGGGCCAGAAAGACTGGTAGCGAGTGGAAGGAGGCTTTACGGGAAAGACTGTGGATGTACAGGATCACTCCCCACTCTGTCACTGAGCTTAGTCCATTTCGTCTTTTGAGAGGTAGAGAACCAGTATCTAAGTTGTGTCCTTGGTGGATTAAGAAAAAATTAAGTGGTATTGTTTCTAGTGACTGTCACAGTACCTCTCTGAGAGTTTAACAACACCAAGATAAAATGAAATAATGATTCCAAATGGAAGGTTAGGATCCCTGCGTTTGTTGTAGGTTACTTAGTGAGGCTACTTAAACCTGGATATGTGGCTAAGGGTGCCTCCAAGTATGGTCCAGCTCGTAGAGTGGTTAAGGTCAACCTCAATAGTATCGTGACCAATGATGGAAAGGTATGTAACGTCAGACGTGTTGTCAGATGTCATAATGATTCAAGTTGTGTTCCACTAGGAAAAAGAAGGGAGATGTACTCCTTAAGAACCAATTTCCAAAATCGCTCTGATGATCTAAGTGTGGGTGATGACGCCGACCCTGTCTTTGAAAATTCTTCTCACAATTTAACAGGTAATAACTCTGTAGCATCTAGAGTTAAAACTAGTGGGAGAGTTACCAATACTCCTTTTAGATTTAGAGATTACGTGTAATTTGTTTCCATGTTATCACTTCTCAGTGTTTCTTTCACAGGGGTGAGATGTGTTACATTCTCTATTTTCTTTCATGTTCTTTTAAATGCTCAGCTTGTACAGATGTCTATGTTTGAACTACTTCTGTAATCTGTTGCTATGGTACATGATGTTCCATGTTCCAGACAGCAGACGTTATGAAGATTTCTACCTGTGCAGTTTCATATACCGTGCTGCCTTAAAATAAAGCTTTTCTTCTTTTTTATAAATCCTGCCTGGATTACTTTGCTACAATTTTGCCGACGAGGATGGGATACAAACCCACGCGTGCACTGCACCATAAAAGTAATCTTGGGATGTCATCTAGGAAAAGGTTGGTGAGGTCCAGTTTCTGGTGGCCTAGCATGGAAAAGATGGTCGATAGAATTGTCAGGGATTGCCCTAGGTGCATCACTGGTGACAAAATGTTGAGACCTCATCCCGCTCCTTTGAAACCTGTTTCATGGCCAAAAAAACCCTGGCAGAAGTTAGCTTTTGACATTTCTGGCCCGTTGTATTGTTTACCACAAGATGCCTGTTTCACTCTTGTGTTAATTGATTATCATTCAAAATGGCCTGAAGTTAGGCTTGTCTCTCATGCTACATCTCAAATTATCATCGAGTTCCTTAGGAAAGTATTTGCACGTGAAGGGAGCCCTGAGGTCCTAATCACAGATAACGGTGTGCAGTTGAAGTCCCATGAGATGGAGGATTTTCTTTGTTTGTGTGGCGTTAGACACATTACCACTCCCCTTTATGAACAACAAGGAAATGGCCAAGTAGAAAGATTTAATCGTGTACTTAAGGAGTGTGTAGAGTGGGCCAGAAAGACTGGTAGCGAGTGGAAGGAGGCTTTACGGGAAAGACTGTGGATGTACAGGATCACTCCCCACTCTGTCACTGAGCTTAGTCCATTTCGTCTTTTGAGAGGTAGAGAACCAGTATCTAAGTTGTGTCCTTGGTGGATTAAGAAAAAATTAAGTGGTATTGTTTCTAGTGACTGTCACAGTACCTCTCTGAGAGTTTAACAACACCAAGATAAAATGAAATAATGATTCCAAATGGAAGGTTAGGATCCCTGCGTTTGTTGTAGGTTACTTAGTGAGGCTACTTAAACCTGGATATGTGGCTAAGGGTGCCTCCAAGTATGGTCCAGCTCGTAGAGTGGTTAAGGTCAACCTCAATAGTATCGTGACCAATGATGGAAAGGTATGTAACGTCAGACGTGTTGTCAGATGTCATAATGATTCAAGTTGTGTTCCACTAGGAAAAAGAAGGGAGATGTACTCCTCCTTAAGAACCAATTTCCAAAATCGCTCTGATGATCTAAGTGTGGGTGATGACGCCGACCCTGTCTTTGAAAATTCTTCTCACAATTTAACAGGTAATAACTCTGTAGCATCTAGAGTTAAAACTAGTGGGAGAGTTACCAATACTCCTTTTAGATTTAGAGATTACGTGTAATTTGTTTCCATGTTATCACTTCTCATTGTTTCTTTCACAGGGGTGAGATGTGTTACATTCTCTATTTTCTTTCATGTTCTTTTAAATGCTCAGCTTGTACAGATGTCTATGTTTGAACTCCTTCTGTAATCTGTTGCTATGGTACAAGATGTTCCATGTTCCAGGCAGCAGAAGTTATGAAGATTTCTACCTGTGCAGTTGCTCGTACTGTGCTTCCTTAAAATAAAGCTTTTCTTCTTTTTTATAAATCCTGCCTGGATTATTTTGCTACAATCATTCCAGACTTTGTCAGTCATGTAGGAGAATGCTCAGCTCCAGCTGTGGGTGTGATGGGTGCGGGGGATATGTGCGAGTGAAGTGGAGCGCAGGTGTCTCAAGGGAAGATGGATCTCAAGGGAAGAGGGATGTTAAGCCAGAAGTTGATGTAGGAAGTCCCTTGTTTGTGGAGGGCTTTGAGCATCTTGAACTGGCATAGTTTCTGGACGGGACGCCAGTGGAAGTTTCTGAGGTGAGGAGTGATGCGGGTACATTTGGGGAGGTCCAGAATGGGTCTGGATTCCATGTTCTGTATTGTCTGGAGTCTTCTGAGGAGTTGGATGGAGATACCAGTGTAGAGCACATGTTGAGGGTTTGTACGACGATCTTTCTGGCGTTTACTGGGATTCATGTGAAACTTTTGCGGAGCATGTGGAGGGTGTGAAAGCAGGAAGAGCCGACTGCATTGACATGTCGTTTCACGGTCAGTTGACTGTCCAGGATTATGGCGAGGTTGCAAGAGTGGTTAGTCGGTGTGGGTGTTGGTCCAGCCACCAGCTGTGGTCCCTTGGGGAGGTGTTCTTTCCGAAGATCAGTACCGCCATTTTGTTGGAGTTCAGTTTGAGGCAGCTGTTTCTCATTCAATGAGCTACGTCGGTCATGGCTTTCCGAAGGTTGGTTTTGGTGTTAGAGGGGTCCTGGTGAGTGAGAGGACAAGCTGAGTGTCATCAGCATAGGAGTCATTTTGAGTCCATGGGGTTTGACGATGTCCATGAGGGAGGTCATGTAAATGTTGAACAGAATGGGACTGAGGGACGATCCTTGGGGCAAACTGCATATGATGTCCTTGGGAGGGGAGGTGAAAGGAGGTAGACGGATGCTCTGGGTGCATCCTGAGAGGAATGAGATTATCCATTTGTGGGTGTGTTTTTGAATGCCTATGTTGTGGAGTCTGTCGATTAGGATTTGGTGGATGACAGTGTTGAATGCTGCAGACAGGTCGAGGAAAATCAAAGCCACTCTTTCTCCTTGGTCAGGGAGGGTTCTGATATCATCAGTTGCAGCAAAGGGTGCAGTCTTGGTGCTATGGTTGACCCAGAAACCTGATTGTGATGAGTCAAGTAGGTGGTTTTGTTCTAGGTAGTTGCTGAACTGTTGGTTGATGGCCTTCTCAAGTACTTTGGCTGGGTAGGAAAGCAGGGAGATCATCCGGTAGTTTTTTAGGTCGCTGGGGTCCACTGAGGGCTTTTTTAGGGGGGGTCTGATGTCTGGATGCTTCCATCCGTCTGGGAAAGATGCAGTGGAGGTGGAAGCAAAGGCTGGTGAGTTGAGGGTTGATTATGTTGGATTCAAGGTTGAAGAAATGGTAGAGGCAGGGTTCAGATGAAGTTTCAAAATGGGAAATACCCTCTGCTTCAGTTTTGGAACTTCATACGCACCAGACAGCTTGGGATAGCACTGTACATGAGGAAGATTTTGGTCTGTACATGCAATCTTTGTCTAAGGTCTATTCACTATATTTATGTGCATCACTTCTGTACCTAATACCAAAACCATAGGCTTGCAAGGTTTTAAGCATGGAAATTGTAATTTTTGGAGTGAGGTTGGCTTAATGATAAGGCACTACCTACACTCCTTCAGAGACCTGCTAGTCAGTGTTTTAACAGAGTCGCCAAAGTCAATAGAAAATGCACACATGGTAGGCTGTAATAACATACTCCATTTCTCAGATGTTGGATACCATTACTTGAACAATTAATCTGCTCTTATGATCATATATATTTATACCACCTTTTGATTGGCAGTGTGCTACTACAAAGGACAGGGTCATATCCTTGCATGTCAAGCCACACCATGGCGCACTGCTGACATATAACTAGCTAATACATTTTTCATGACATGTGATATGGACATCAGAAAAATAAATGAATTTCAGATGGACCTATTATTGTTATGCACAACCCTATCTTTTCCAGCATTCAAGGAGTCCCAATGGCATGGCACATTACCAGAGCAACCTCCACATTATCTTTCTAGCACTAAAAACCACCAAAGTGTTACAATACACTGCTCAAAGATTAACATTTTTATAAATTATGCTATATTCATCAAAAGGGTAAGCACTTCAATATTCTGCTAGCACTTTAATTCCTATACAAGATGACAACAAACAAGCATAGAAAATAACAGAAACAACAACCTGCACCCATTAAACTATTATGATTGATACTAAGATACTGATCCCTCTAAAGATCACTCTTCTCAATGGAGAATCTTTTGCAAAAGTAAGAAAGAAAGAAGAACATATTACCTAGTCATAGCTTTCACCAGCAATCACCAGACTAAGCTAACTTAGGCTAGTGTACATTCCGACCAACAATAGCAGACACATTTTCTTGGGGCAGCATAACAATGCTTCATTATAATATATGCAGCCTTGAATAATGTATTTAGTATTAAAGTGAACAGAATAAACATCACAAAATACCACTAATTATTTTATGAATCAAATAATAAAGTAGCAAAAACATTTTAGCATGTGCTCATCTTAAAAGGCTAATTATTTGTATGATAGGCTATAAAAGAATGCAGTTGGCAATCTGTGGTGTGCGTGAGAGGATGTATACAGTGGAATTGAGCAAGGCTTGGTGTAGGACAACAGAAAAGATATGCAGTCATATTCTAAAGACTTTGCTTGCATGTCTTCTACTGTGTACTGGAGTTTTGTTTAGCTGTATGAGGTCTTAGAACCTCTATCGGGCTGTAGCTGAAGCAAATGTTTTTATAAGAGAGTTGATATTTATTTGTACGGGGATACAACTTGGTTTATATGCTCTTAGAACCCTACACCAACATACAAAGCCATGCTGAGACATTTTTTATTTTTGTGATACGTAAAATAAACGTTTGTGGTGAAGTACTATAGGGGCAAAATCTATAGAGCAAATTTGTTTCATGGATAAAAACAGACTTGGAATTTGCCTGAAATTACTCAAGGATTAAAAGATTATTGTAAATATTGATGGAGGATTCAATGACATTTCTTCACTTAAGCCCCTTTTTTTTGTCCTCATTCACCTCAGGCATTGATGCCTTTTACCCTTGCCAATCCTCTGCGAAGGAGGAGACCACGGACTCCCCGCCAAGAGTGGGGAGAGGGAAAGGTGCAGGTCAAAAAACACTATCCTCATTCTGGTATATCTCTCTCAGACAGCATCCGATTTTCCGGCGGCTGCATAAAGTGTACTGGGGGGGCCTTGCAGCTGAATCAGAGAGTTCTATTGGCGTAATCATTGGACAGGGGATTCTTCTTATTACCTGCTTACTATCCTTAAGCCACTCACTGGCTTTTGTTATCCCCAACCCAGTTTTATAGTATATTCCAGAATGTTTTCTTCTTTTTGGACCCGTTAGCCAACAAGTCCATTCTTGACATATAAAACATGGACTCTAACCCCTGTGCATGCTGCGGCAGTGTTTCACTTATCCAGTTGCGACAGATCCCCCTTCTAGCAAGCAATAATGCTTAAAACAAAAAGTTCCTAGTTACTCCTGACACACCCTCCTTCACCGCAAAGATAATTTGTGCGAGGCTTACCTTTATGTGTATTCCCAAAATGCCTGTACGTGTTGATTCAACTTCATGCCAAAAACTTTGTATTTGTGTGCATTGAAAAAACATATGTACCCCAGTCGCTTTTTCCAGGCCACACTTTGCACAGGCAACCGTCTTTACTTTCCCCATTTTGGACAGCTTCTCAGAAGTTATATATGCTATATGAAGTGAGAAAAAATGGTTTCTTTTAAATAAAGCAGGCTTAACAATAGTATAAAGTGTGCGCATTGATACTTGCCAAATATGTTGTAAATTGCAGCTCGGCAAGCATCTGCCCTATAGATCTTCTCCCAAGATGAATTCTCCGTCAATGGTGTCCTGTAAACCCCAGTACTATTGGGAAACTTCTTTCACACCTGGAGGCTTGCTGGCCAACTGTTCCTCCAGGTCATTGGCCACACCCAATTGTGTTTTACGAGCCTGCGCCCACCTCTTGAGTTGCATACATGTAAAATGGGAAATCTGGTCCTTCATAAATTCTTTTATCTCACTCCATGAGATTAACTGTCCATCCAGTGTAATCTCGCCCAAGACAAGTTCACCCGTCTCCTTTGTTGATAAAGCCAATTTATCCTTGAGGCATTCAGGTGTTCCTGCGGAATCCCAAATTGGGGCAGACATGAAATAGAAATCTACTTTAAGATGCCTTCGTATCATATACCACATTCTAGTGAAAGCTTGTGGTACTTTTAGCTTATTCTTCTTGAACAATTTGGGTCCCAAAACTTTGAGAGAAAACCACGATTCCCCATCTACTCGCTTTTATCATTGCGGAGAACATAGTTCCGACATCCGTGTCGTCTGGGGTTCTAAAAAGCATTCTAGAGTTGGTGATTTGAAAAACCCAAGCACATAGCTGGATATCCATCCATTATAGTCCCCCTTTCCCTCTCCGTCCCGAAGCTTTTTTCAGGCTATCTGAACCCCTATATATGCCCAGATAAAAGAGTTTATAGCCTGTTGTATTTTGTCTATAGTTGATTTCTCAAAATGAAGAGGTATGGTGTTAAATAGATAAGTGATTTTAGACAAAATCACTATCTTGACCAGGTGAACTTGTCCGAAGATCGTAAGGGGAAAATTTTCAATAACTGCACTATTTCCCCATGGATTCTCAGTAGATTAGTTTCCGGAATTTTACTTATATCTTCCACTATTTTGATCCTCAAGTATTTCACATCCTTTTTAATCAATGGGTTATCTACCCTCTGATTCCAAACCATGATCTCAGTTTTGCCCTCATTTAGCTGATAGCCTGAAATTCTACCGAACCTCATAGCTATCTGTAGGGTGGAAGATAGTGCGGCCTCTAGGTCTGAAGTGAAAATAATCAGATCATCCGCATATAAAGCAACTTTCTTCTCCCAAGTCCCCCAACAGAAGGCGGGGATGTTAGTTGTTGTCCTCAGTTTCTGGGCAAAAGGCTCTATATACAATTAAATAACAGAGGGGAAAAAGTGCGTCCCTGAATTGTGCCCCTTGAGATTTTTAAAAGGGTGGTTAGGTTCCCGTTTACTAGAACTCTCGTCGTGGGGTTTTGATATATTAATTGTACTGCCCTACATAATTTATCCCCTAGCCCCAGCCTCTTCAGAACCACTAGTAGATAAGACGACATGACCCTGTCAAAGGCCTTGGCGGCGTCTAACATAATAACAGCGAGGGGGACAGAATAAGCTGTTGCCACATCAATTGCTCCAATTTTGATAAGTTGGCCTGGTATATGCTGTCCACTAGTTATAGTGGGCACCTTGCACCAGTCCAAACAACCCCTTATTGATGATAGGTTAAAGACAACTTTTATTGAAAGCTATCCTAGTGGTAGTTATGGAGAGGAGGCTTCAGGCTAAGTCTTGAAGGAATGTAAAGCAGCTTGTTTTACCAGTCTATAATCTCTTGAGTGTCTAAATGAAAGGAGACCAAACCAGGTATATCTATAAAATAAATGTATTTATTACTAAACACACCCCTCTAGTCTCTTTATAAGGCTAGAGGCAAAAGCACATAAGTTACACTTCAAATATCACAGTAAATTAGCACAATATACGATAGGCCCTAGGGGCGAACCAAACCATATATTAAGAAAGTGGTATAAGAACCACGACTTGACTAGACACAAGGCCTAGAGCCTGAAGAATTGCTGGGACCCCAAGGAACCACCCAAGGTAGTGACACAGGGGACCCACGCGGGACTAGTGCAGTGTGAGAACACAGCCGCGAGCTCCGTTAGCTTCTATGGGGAAAGTTGCGGTTAGAATTTTAAAGTGTAAGGACTCTTAGGAGTGGACTAGGAACAAATCCTTTTGGACTTAGATGGTTCTAGGGCCAACACCCACGGGAGCACCGGAGTACTCGTGTTACCTCACCCAGGGAAGCCGGGTGCATAGGTGTCAAATGGTGTTAGGTCGCGTTGTCATTTTCAATGGCAGCTTGCTAAAAAAGTGCTGCTGCCAGGAAGATGAGAAGTGTCCAAAGAGATCCAAGCCTGGATCAAAGATGTGAAGAACCTGAAAGCAGGGAGGACAGAGTCTGGATCACTTGCCAGTGACCAGGGGCACGATAGACGAATGCCCACCGATGTTGGGTGCTTCAGGTGAGAAGAGGGGAAGCTTGACTCTTCAGCCACGAGGACCAGGAGGTGTCAAGACGATGGAGAGTCAGGGCACGTCTGGAGCAACCAGGGAAGCCCAATTAAAGTTAGAGTTGCTTTCGCAGGGACCCACCAGTCGACAGAGCAGGGATCGCAAAGGAGCCTCGAGCGAACACACAAAGGGCGGACTCACAGAACACTCGTGGAGTGTAGGCCAGCAATCTTCGGTGGAAAAGGTGCTTGGGGTCTGGGCTACAAGTAATCTAATGCACAGCCTCAAAGGATGTCGAGAAGCTGAAGCACTTGCAAATGTGTCCATGGGTTCCGGTTCCATGGCACCCACGAGTGCTACGGGTCTCAGCTTTGCTGGGGCCTTGGGTCACCCTCTGGGAAGTCTGGAAACCCACCTCCTGTGTTGCAAAGTCTTCGGCATCCGGCGGGAGCTTTGGAGATGCAAACTGGACAGATGCGTCTTAGGTGCCTGCCAAGTAGGGGAGTAACTCCTTTACTCCAAGGGAGATTCTTCAGTCATCTAGTCGTGTAGATCGTCGAAGTTCCAGGATTTCTGTAGCAGAGTTTCGTCCAAGTGTAATCTAAAGTCCTGTAGTCAGGGGTTCCTTCTTTATACCCAAGGAAGTGGTAGGACTAACTCAGGGGACCCACCTCTGGGAGGGTTTGAGAAGAGGGGTGGTTACACCTATTTCCTTTGTCCAGTTGTGCACCAGAGGAGGAGCTGGTAGCCCCTGCAACTGGTTTGAGCTGGACTATGCACAGGGACACCAAATGTGCCCCCAGTGCAGACTTCAAAGCACTCTGGAGTGCACCCACCCAACCCCAATCCACTAAGGTCTGTCTGGGAGACATATCCATGCCTCCATCACAGATCAGGATAGCCTGAGTTGGAACTCTGACTAGGCCAGAGTCCATCTCAGAACCCAGGGTTAACCCTACTACACCCTTATTCTGAGTACCACCAATTGTAGCTGCACTAGGGGGAACAGTTGCCTTAGGGGCAATGGTGGCTGTAGTTGAGTCTTTGGACTTTGTACAGTCACTAGTCCTATGGGCTTTCTGTTTACAGATTTTACACCATGGTTTCTTTTGACCTTTACCTTTGCTAGATTGGGACTCCCCCCAGATGAAGATTTTTGGGGAGCTTGAGAAGACTTCTGGTCTTTACCCTTTTCCCCACCCTTATCAGAGTTCTCTGAATCTTGCTTCTTTGGGTCACCACCTTGGTTCTGAACCTTCTTCCTCACCCTGGTTTTGACCCATTCGTCTGCCTTCTTTTCCAATTCTTGGAGAGAGTTCAGATCAGAGTCCACCAGGTACTGATGCAACAGCTGATTTTGACAATTATTAAGGATCTGCTCCCTCATGATTAAGTTGTACAATCCTTTGAAATCACACACCTTGCTGCCAAGCAACCAGCCCTCCAGAGCCTCAGTAGCACAATCTACAAAGTTCACCCAGTCTTGATTCTGGGCCTTTTGGGTATCTCTAAACTGTAACCTATATTGTTCAGTGGTTAGGCCAAACCCTTCAATCAGTGCACTCTTCAAGCTTTGGTAATCATCAGCATCCTCTTCTCTTACAGTGAGAAGCTTATCTCTACCTGTGTCTGCAAAGGAGAGCCACTGTCAGGAGTGAAGGAACCATACAGGTTCCAAGGCAGGGCAGATACAGTTTAGGGCTGTCGCTACTGCACCAGACTTATAGGAGATTACGCCGAGTCTTGTCCATGCCCCAGGTCTCCTTGTTCATGCAGATTCTTCTGGGTTCGCGGCCGCTCGCGATTACTGTGGCGCACTTCAACGGAATTCCTGAGGAGAAGACAGCGTTCCTGAAGATCTCTGTATTCCAGTCATAATTCAACGTTTTCCGGAGCAGCGAACTTCCTGAGAAAAAGACAGCTAAGTCTTCACAGAGTAGTTTGGCAGTAATAGATTCATGGAATGATATGGACATATCTTGATAAAGTTGAATTCAACTATAGAGACTAAAAGCATAATCTGACATATTCTCCCACAGCTGTAAATTGGGAGTCAAATGAAATCCTTCATAGCGAATAATTCGAAGACCACGAATTGAAGTAGTTCCTAGCATCTTGGATAAGTCGCTTGGCCTTGACAATTGTAATCTCTGGAGAAGAGTGTGTGAATGGGTTGTATTATATATATATATATATATATATATAATTATTCTACCGTCATAGCCTCTTCATCGACAACTATAATATAAGAACAACGTCTATTATGATAGTCCAATTATCAGCTGCTTGACACTATCAATTCATCGGCAGTAAGATGGAACTTATGGACAAATGAAAGAAAGTCTCACATAGTCGTCTCACTGAAACTATACAGGTAACTTAGGTATCGTGAGGGAGGTATTGAGGTGGGAAATATTTTAGGGCAAGAGGTTACATATAATTTGTGTTACAGAAATACTTCTAGACGACGCTAACACCAGACCAGTATAGAAAAGAGCTAGAACCAGAAGTATCGAACAGCATACAAGAGAGCAGCGAAGTACTGTGGGAAGACAGGTAAACAGAAGTATCAGTGAAGGGTATAGTAGTGGGAAGTGATGTTTGAGGTTACATGCAAATAATGTTATTTATTACAGGATTCAACACGAAGAAGAGTAGAATCCAGTCAGAAGAAGACGAAGCAGTGCAGTCTCTCTTTCTCATTCCAACTCCCCTTTCCCCCCTCTCCTATATGTGAGTGACAAGACTCGCAGCTAGGGAAGTAGGGAATTGAGGAACACACATCGGCTCCTGTGGAAGCTAAAGTTTGGTTGGTACTTGACAGATTGAAGTGCCCTCACAAACTTCCACCTGAGCAGGATGGCTGAGGGAATCGATGTAAAGACCTTAGCAGCCGTATTAGACGGCATACAGAAACAATTGGGAGATACAATTGAAGATAGTAAATCTCTTAGAGATGAAGTAAGACAGTCTCGTGAGGAGGCCTTGTTTTTGCGTCATCGCTTCGAGAAGTTCTCCTTGGGTACACCTTCCTTGGGTAAGGAGAGTAAGACAACGTCTTTCTCTCCTGCACCTTCAGTCACAGAGTTGACAACTCAGGTCATACATGCTATCTCCCCTACAATTCCTTTAGCAGCCCCTGAACGTTTTAGTGGAGATCCACTTAAGGCCCAGATTTTCTTTACACAGTGTTCTTTGCACTTCTTGTGTAGACCTATCATATTCAAGGAGGATCAGTCCAGGGTTGCCTTCATATTGTCTTACCTGAGCGGAGATGCTGCGGCGTGGTCTATGCCTTTGGTGAACAACAACGACGCCATTCTGTACGACTTTGAAGCATTGAAGAAAGAACTTCTGCGCATTTTTGATAGGCGATCCATATCACAAGCTACTGATAACGAACTTTTAGATTTAAAGCAGGGAAATCGAGATTTGGTTGCTTATCTGGCACAATTTAATAAATTGATTGTCGAAACAAATTGGCCTGAAGACAAGAGAGCCGCCATATTCTACAGAGGGTTAAAAGATGAGTTAAAGGATGGTTTGGCGCAAATTCCTAAACGGCCTACGGAAGTTTCTGAATTAATAGATTTGGTGTTGCAGATCGACCAACGCCAAAGTGAAAGAAGGAACGAGAGGCGTAAGGATGTGAGATATATTCCTCCACGATTTGACAGGACAAGATCTGAAAATTCCAAACCCAAAGAAGGTAGTAGTGAAGAAGAGCCAATGCAAATTTGGTCCGTGCGGGGACCTTTGACTAATGAAGAAAGGGAGAAGAGAAGAGTGGGCAAGCTTTGCATGTATTGTGGAAACTCGGGGCATTTTGTCAAGGAGTGTCCTAAGAAGCCCAAGAAGAATACCTGGGTAAAAGACAGGCTCCACCAGTAGGAGGAGTTGCCCTGGTGGAAGCGGTTGATAAGACAGCTCCAGTTTCTCAATTTATAGCGAACACTTTGCAGTCGTCGGCCCCACACTTAATAATTCCAGTTCTGATCAGATTTGGAAATTCAGAAGTCAATAACATTTCGGTCATGATTGATTCAGGAGCAACGGGAAACTTTTGCAATATCAGATTTGCCCAATCTTTGAAGATTCAATTCTTGAAGAAGAAGAAACCAGAAGCTGTCCGAGCTGTGGATGGTACTAACTTATCTTCTGGTCCCATAGTTTTTGAGACTGAAGAAATTTCCTTGAGGGGTCCTGGAAATCATCTCAGCATCATACAAATCAACCTCATAGATGCCCCTCAGTTTCAACTTATCTTGGGACTTCCTTGGTTAACGGAACACAATCCAAGGATCGATTGGGCAAAAAGATCTATTGAAATGGGTTCTGAGTATTGTTTGAAGCATTGCTTTGGAAGCGAAGGCGAGAACCATTAAACTACTCCATCGTTGAGTTTGGCCAGTTTAACTCAGTCCATCTGTATGTTAGAGATTCCAAGGATTCCACAAGAATACCACGATTTGGATTCGGTTTTTGATGAACAAGAAGCTAAGAAATTACCGCCGCATCGAGAGTATGATTGTCGAATCGAGTTGGAGCCAGGAGCCTCACTACCGTGTATTAGGATTTATGCGCTTTCTGAAGCCGAAAATCAACATTTAAAGGAGTATATTGAACAATACTTGGCAAATGGATTCATTCGTCTTTCACAATCTCCTGTTTCCTCCCCCCTCTTTTTTATTCCGAAAAAAGATGGCAAGCTCAGAACCTGTATTGACTATCGAGCTTTAAATTTGGTTACCAAGAAGAATCGATATCCTTTACCGTTGATTTCGGAATTGCTCAATCAGGTCAAAGAGGCAAAGGTGTACACAAAATTGGATTTGCGAGGCACTTATCATTTGGTGCGCATTGCTGAAGGAGAGGAATGGAAGACTGCATTCCGAACCCGGATGGGTTTGTTTGAGTATCAAGTAATGCCATTTGGCTTGTGCAATGCTCCGGCAGCATTCCAACATTTTGTCAACGATGTATTAAGGGAGTATTTAGATCGCTTCGCTGTGGTATACATTGATGACATTCTAATTTTTTCAGCTAACATGTAGGAACATGTGCATCATGTACATGCCATTTTGAGTAAATTATTGGAGAATCAACTATTTGTCAAGTTGGAGAAGTGTGTTTTTCATGCCCAGCAAGTAGAGTTCTTGGGGTTTGTCTTGTCATCCGATGGAGTCTTGATGCATGAGTCTAAGATTAAGGCTATAACGGATTGGCCTTCCCCACAAGGTGTAAAAGAGGTGCAGAGCTTTATTGGGTTTGCCAATTTTTACAGGCGATTCATTCCCAATTTTTCGGAAAAGGTCAGTCCTTTGACTCGCTTGCTAAAGAAGGAAGCCAAATTTGAATGGACTGCAGATATTGAAAAGGCTTTTGTGGAACTCAAGAGGATATTCATTTCGGCACCAGTATTGCTGCATCCAAACCCTGAGGAGCCCTTTTATGTGGAGGCAGATGCATCAAATTTGGCCATAGGAGGAGTACTGTCACAGAGGCATAAAGTAACTGGGCAGCTCCATCCGGTAGCTTACAGATCGCGAAAATTATCTGCAGCAGAAATAAATTATTCTATTGCTGACAAGGAGCTGCTCGCTATGAAGGATGCATTTCAGGAATGGCGACATTACCTGTTAGGAGCAAGACACGCAGTGACAGTTTTCACAGATCATCGTAATCTGCAATTATTGAGATCAGCTCGAACACTCACTCCCAGGCAATTGAGATGGTCTCTATTTTTTGCCGATTACAATTTTGTGTTAACGTATCGACCCGGCGCAGCAAATGGCAAGGCTGATGCCTTATCTCGCCTTCCCTTTGGAGAAGAAGAATGCAAGAAGAAAGAAGGATTGATTATCCCTTCAGAGAAAATAATCGGAGTAATAGCTTATCCAGAATTTGAAAACAAGCTAAAGAATTCCCTCTCGAAGGAAGAGTTGAGTAATTGGGTCAAGGAAGGAACTGGAAGGAAGATCAAGGATGGAAAACCTTATTATTTGGAAAACCTTTTTGTACCCAACGATGACCTGCGAATGGAAGTAATTCAACATTGTCACGACAATCTGTTGGCTGGTCATAAGGGAGTCAAGAAAACCTTGGAGTTGATTCAGCGTGAATTTTGGTGGCCCGCCATGGAAACTCAGGTGAGACAATATGTGGAATCCTGTGGACAATGCATTAAGGGGAAATCTTCTCGGGTCGCCCCTCAGGGGTTGTTACAACCTTTGCCCCCAGCTCCCTATCCCTGGCACACCATCTCCATGGATTTTATTGTGGATCTTCCCTCTAGTCTGGGTTACTCTACCATATGGGTGGTGGTCGACCATTTCACTAAGATGAGTCATTTTATCCCACTGAAGTCCATTCCATCAGCCATTCAGTTGTCCTCTTTGTTTACACAGCATGTCGTTAAAGCCCATGGCATTCCCAGGGTGGTAATTTCCGACAGGGGTCCTCAGTTTGTTTCCCGTTTTTGGAGAGCCTTTTTGAAAAGATTGGAAATTGATTCTCGCTTGTCCACCAGTTTCCATCCAGAGACTGATGGACAGACAGAGAGAGTCAATCAGGAACTGGAGCAGTATTTGCGCTTGTTCTTGATGGACCATGAATGGGAATGGCCAAGTTTAATTTGGGTAGATGAATTTGCGTACAACAATGCAACACATTCCTCTACTGGGTTTTCTCCTTTTTATTTGAATTCGGGAAGGCATCCAAACACTCTAGTGGGAAGACAGGAGAGTGAGGTTCCGGCAGTGGAAGAGGTGGTACAGGGGTTACAAGAAGCCTTTAAGATAGCAACAGATAACCTAATCAAAGCTAAGAGTTCATATAAGAAACAGGCAGACAAAAAGAGACGAGCCAATCCAATTTATGAACCTGGAGACAGAGTTTGGATTTCAACTCGCAATATGCGTCTGAAGGGAAATTGTAAATTTCAACCTCATTTTGTGGGTCCTTTTCTGGTAGAGAGAATGGTGAATCCAGTGAGTGTCAAGGTTCAACTTCCTCCTAGGTTGAGATTGCATCCAGTTTTTCATGTCTCACTGTTAAAGAAGAATCCCACAAGTTTGAGAATGAAGGGTCCACCAGCTCCTGTACAGGTTCAATCCTCGGAAAAGTTTGAAGTTAAGAGAATTATAGATTCCAAGATCAAGAAAGGGAAGTTGTTCTATTTGGTGGATTGGAAGGGTTTTGGCCCTGAGGAAAGAACTTGGGAACCAGTAGACAACTTACACGCTCCCAGATTGCTGAAAGAGTTCCATGAGACTCATCCTAGTAAACCAAGAGCGAGGGAGAAGGGGGCCTTGGTGGGAGGTACTGTCAGGAGTGAAGGTACCAGACAGGTTCCAAGGCAGGGCAGATACAGTTTAGGGCTGTCGCTACTGCACCAGACTTATAGGAGATTACGCCGAGTCTTGTCCATGCCCCAGGTCTCCTTGTTCATGCGGATTCTTCTGGGTTCGCGGCCGCGGAATTCCAAGATGGTCGCTGTCCACCGCTGCTGAGGTTATCGGTCTAGTTGTTAGACCCGCGAGCGATCGCAGCTGTCCTAGCGCTCGCTCGCGATTACTGTGGCGCACTTCAACGGAATTCCTGAGGAGAAGACAGCGTTCCTGAAGAGCTCTGTATTCCAGTCATAATTCAACGTTTTCCGGAGCAGCGAACTTCCTGAGAAAAAGACAGCTAAGTCTTCACAGAGTATTTTGGCAGTAATAGATTCATGGAATGATATGGACATATCTTGATAAAGTTGAATTCAACTATAGAGACTAAAAGCATAATCTGACATATTCTCCCACAGCTGTAAATTGGGAGTCAAATGAAATCCTTCATAGCGAATAATTCGAAGACCACGAATTGAAGTAGTTCCTAGCGTCTTGGATAAGTCGCTTGGCCTTGACAATTGTAATCTCTGGAGAAGAGTGTGTGAATGGGTTGTATTATATATATATATATATAATTATTCTACCGTCATAGCCTTTTCATCGACAACTATAATACAAGAACAACGTCTATTATGATAGTCCAATTATCAGCTGCTTGACACTATCAATTCATCTGCAGTAAGATGGAACTTATGGACAAATGAAAGAAAGTCTCACATAGTCGTCTCACTGAAACTATACAGGTAACTTAGGTATCGTGAGGGAAGTATTGAGGTGGGAAATATTTTAGGGCAAGAGGTTACATATAATTACTTCTAGACGACGCTAACACCAGACCAGTATAGAAAAGAGCAAGAACCAGAAGTATCGAACAGCATACAAGAGAGCAGCGAAGCACTGTGGGAAGACAGGTACACAGAAGTATCAGTGAAGGGTATAGTAGTGGGAAGTGATGTTTGAGGTTACATGCAAATAATGTTATTTATTACAGGATTCAACACGAAGAAGAGTAGAATCCAGTCAGAAGAAGACGAAGCAGTGCAGTCTCTCTTTCTCATTCCAACTCCCCTTTCCCCCCTCTCCTATATGTGAGTGACAAGACTCGCAGCTAGGGAAGTAGGGAATTGAGGAACACACATCGGCTCCTGTGGAAGCTAAAGTTTGGTTGGTACTTGACAGCCACAATATTGCTGCCCACTGCTTAGGGGAACCCTCTGTACTTTGCAGACCCTTTCCAGTGCAGTAATCCATTTGTGGATGTCATCCCCACTCTGGTAGGGAGGGACAATCTTGTTTAGGTTTCTATGGTCATGAGACCTCTCCCTAACAAAAGGCATGTTGCTGTCACCATGGGACTCTAGTCCCAACCTTTTTCTAGCTTTCTGAAGCTCTAGGGACTCCCTTTCTAAGGCTATCTGCTCTCTTCTGATCCTAAGCTGAGCTTCCTCATACTTGAGCAGTCTCTCCTTCCTCTCATGAGAGGATTCCCTCCTATGAGAGGAAACAGAGGTCCCTATGGAGGTGTCAGAATGGTTAGACTCCTGAGAAGGAGATCTGGACCTTCTAGGCACACTCCCAACTCTTCCAGGTGGAGTAAAGAGAGGGCCATTGTGGCCAACTTCCTCATCTTCTAGAGGAGTTGCATTTTCCAGGTTAAGATCATTGTCATCTTCCTGGCCAGCTTCAGAGGTTAGGTCATGGGTAACTTCACCTCTAGGCCCTTCCTCATCTGCTGCCCCACCCACTCTGCCTACCACTTCAGACCCTGAAGGCCTTCTGAGATGATCCAACACCTCTATGAGGCGTTGGGTGTTTGCACTTTTCCCTGTCTTCAATCTCCGAGTACTACACAATGCTCTCAATTCCAAGAATGGGAGTTTCTCATACTTGTATGGTAGAAGCCCACCGGCTTCTGGCAGGGACCCACTGGTTCCTGGCTTTGAAGACATCACTAGTGAGGTGTGGTATATGCACTACCTACTCTAGTGTGGCCTACTAAACTCTCTTACGTTGTAGAAAGGGTGTGCTAAGCCCTTGACACACAAATCTAAGTTCAGTAGAACTTACTGTAGTTTAAGCTTGTATTATATGTACCTTAAGTACCTTTAGTGGTTTTCAGTTAGTCAGTCACTTGAGATTATCTGGTAAAACAATGGCAAGCTTGAATCCCAACCGTTGCACACCAATGTGAGAAGTTGGCCTGGTGTATGCTGTCCACTAGTTATAGTGGGCACCTTGCACCAGTCCAAACAACCCCTTATTGATGATAGGTTAAAGACAACCTTTATTGAAAACTATCCTAGTGGTAGCTATGGAGAGCAGCCTTCAGGCTAAGTCTTGAAGGAATGTAAAGCAGCTTGTTTTACCAGTCTATAATCTCTTGAGTGGCTAAATGAAAGGAGACCACACCAGGTATATATATAAGATATATCTATTTATTACTAAACACACCCCTCTAGTCACTTTATGAGACTAGAGGCAAAAGCACATAAGTTACACTTCAAATATCACAGAAATGTATCACAATATACGATAGGCACTAGGGGCGAACCAAACCATATATTAAGAAAGTGGTATAAGAACCACGACTTGACTAGACACAAGGCCTAGAGCCTGTAGAATCGCTGGGACCCCAAGGAACCACCCAAGGTAGTGACACAGGGGACCCACGGGGGACATGTGCAGTGTGAGAACACAGCCGCGAGCTCCCGTTAGCTTCTGTGGGGAATGTCGCGGTTAGAATTTTAAAGTTTAAGGACACTTAGGAATGGACTAGGAACAAACCCTTTTGGACTTAGATGATTCTAGGGCCAACACCCACTGGAGCACCGGAGTACTCATGTTACGTCACCCAGGGAAGCCGGGTGCATAGGTGTCAAATGGTGTCGGGTCGTCTCGTCATTTTCAATAGCAGCTTGCTAAAAAAAGTGCTGCTGCCAGGAAGATGAGAAGTGTCCAAAGAGTTCCAAGCCTGGATCAAAGATGTGAAGAAACTGAAAGCAGAGGGGATAGAGTCTGGGTCACTTGCCAGTGACCAGGGATACGATAGACGAATGCCCCGGATGTCGGGTGCTTTAGGTGAGAAGAGGGGAAGCTTGACTCTTCAGCCACGAGGACCAGGAGGTGTCGAGGACAACCAGGAGCTGGATTTGCGCTGTCCCACAAAGGATGTCAAGTGCTGCAGTGTCGGTGCCTGGAATGGACACAACAAGCCTTGGCAACAGCAACCCACGCAGGAAGAGAAAAGATGCTTTGGTGCGGACCAGCAAGGTCCTGGGGACTCCCCAAGCCATGGAGAGTCAGGGCACGTCTGGAGCAATCAGAGAAGCCCAAATAAAGTTAGAGTTGCCTTCACAGGGACCCACCAGTCGACGGACCCGGGATTACGAAGGAGCCTCGAGCAAACACACAAAGGGCGGGCTCACGGAACACTCGTGGAGTGTAGGCCAGCAATCTTTCATGGAAAAAGTGCTTGGGGTCTGGGCTACAAGTAAGCCAATGCACAGCCTCAATGGACGTCGAGAAGCTGAAGCACTTGCAAATGTGCGTGGTGTCCAGGGGTTCCAGTTCCGCGGTACCCACGAGTGCTATGGGTCTCAGCTTTGCTGGGGACTCGGGTCAGCCTCTGGGAAGTCTGGAAACCCACCTGCTGTGTTGCAAAGTCTTCGGCGTCCGGGGGGAGCTTCGGAGATGCAAACTGGTCAGATGCGTCTTTGGAGCCTGCCAAGCAGGGAAGAAACTCCTTTACTCCAAGGGAGATTCTTCAGTCATCTAGTTGTGTAGATCGTCGAAGTTCCAGGATTGCTGTAGCAGAGTTTCGTCCAGGTTTAATCTAAAGTCCTGTAGTCAGGGGTTCCTTCTTTATACCCAAGGAAGGGGTTGGACTAACTCTGGGAACCCACCTATGGGAGGGTTTGGAAAGAGGGGTGGTTACACCGATTTCCTTTGTCCAGTTTTGCACCAGAGCAGGGGCTGGTAGCCCCTGCAACCGGTTTGAGCTGGACTATGCACAGGGACACCAAATGTGCCCCCAGTGCAGACTTCAAAGCACTCCTGGAGTTCACCCACCCAGCCCTAATCCACTAAGACCTGTCTGGGAGGTGGTAACACCTCCCTGTGACAGGAAACTTATTGTCCAGGCCTCCCCTGCCGGAGTTTCGGTCAGCAGCAGGAGGCCAGACACGTGTCTGTGGCTGGCAGCAGCCATTTTGTGATGCCAGAGCTCTGTTAGCTGTTACCGGGTATACCGGTGCTGTCATGACTCACCCTCTAGAAGGGTGGGATCATACTCCCACACCAGTTACTGGTGTGGGGGTATGATTCCAAGGTGTTTGACACCAAACACAACATGTTTCCGTGCAGCCAGTCCAAAGTTAGCATTTACCGTTTGGTTATAATGCACTTAAGAGTATATGGTTAGGCTGCATCACAGACAAGCCCGGAGAAGAGATTCCGAAGGCTGCAGAGGGCCTCAGCTCATGCATGGGCACCCTCTTACACAAAACCAAGCACCCTGCCTCCAGGATTGATAAGGCCTGCCATAGGGGTGACTGACAGATTTATATGTGCAGTGATAGGTGAGATATATAATGAACCTATATCTCAGTAAGGGGTGCATGCACCACCTTACCCAGGCTGCAGTAGCGGACCTGTGGTGTCATTTTGGAGGGCTTCCCAGGGGTGGCATAAAACAGGCTGCAGCTCCTGGTAGGTCTCTGGGGTACCTATGCCCTGGGTACATAGTATACCATATACTTGGGACTTATAAGGGCACCCCAGAATCCAATCCGTGGTGTACCTAAGGTACTAGGAATCAATTTAGAGAGGAAGCAGCTAGGCCGGGGTCCTGAATAGTGGGGCCCCACCCAGACTAAAGTCGAAAAACAGTGAAACATCAGCAAAAAGTGGGGGTAACCATAAGAAGCAGATCCTACTCTCCTACACCAATGAGCCCATATGTTAATTCATGGATGTACCTCCACTTAATAAATCCCTTCTGGTCCTTATGGATTATCCCCCCAGCAACCTTGCTTAGTCTCCCCGTCAATATAGTGGTGAAGATTTTATAGTCTGCGTTCAATAGGGATATAGGCCTATATGATTCGCGGTTAGCGGGGTCCTTGCCAGGTTTTAAGATAAGGGAAATTGTCGCTTCATTCCATGATCTTGGAAGTTGCATCCCATTATCTAATATCTCTCTAACTACCTCCGTCATAAGGGGAATTAAGACTTCCCCCAGGACCTTGTACAATTCCGCTGGTATTCCATCCGGTCCAGCGGCTTTCCCACCCTTAGATGTTTGTATGGCCTTCCTCACTTCTTCATCTGTTACATCTTGGTTAAGTCTTTCATTTTGCTCCTGGTCCAAAGGTTTCACAGACTCTGCCAACCATGCTACCACTGCTTCTTCCGAGACCTCTTCCTGTTCGTAGTAAAAATCTCGGAAATATTCAAAGAAGGCCTCTTCCATTTCAGGGCCTTTTGTTAACATTACATTGGACTGCCCCAGCTTAATTCCATTAATGTAGTTTCAATCTTGGTCAGACTTGATTTTCCAGACTAGGAGCTTCCCTGCTCCCTCCCCATATTCAAAGTGGGCTAGCTTGCTTGCATCCCATCTTTTCTTAATCCTATTTTTTAGGGTTTCTTCCATCTGGTTTTTAGGTGATATCAGTCTCTCTTCCCTCTGGATATTAATGCCGGTGGTCATAAATCTATCTGACTCTATCGCTCTTATTTCAGCCTCTAAATTGCTCAGCTACAGTCTGTATTGTCTGTTCCTATAACTGAGTATGTTTGTAATCCTACCTCTAATGAAAGCTTTCATCGCATCCCACACTATTCCGATTGGGGCGGAACCACAATTAATCTGAAGGACATCTGTCTTTAGGGTATCCATTGTTTCTGAGAAAATTATGTGATCCAGAGTCCACCATTTTTCTTTGTTTTGACTATTCTTCCTAAATGTTAGTAATACTGTCGAGTGGTCAGATAGATGTGTGGGAAGATATTTGATAACTAACACCTCTTGTTTAAGATTTGATTCTACCAAAAAATGACCCATCCTTGATCTATACCCATATTTTTTATTATGGAATGATGTACATTGCAGAGCTTCTACCCTCTAACTCCATAAATCACTAAGAGCATGCTGCCTCATCATGGATATCAAGAGAGCCCGGGATTTTGGGGTGGGTATAGCCTTATTATTACAGGATTCATCCAACTTTGGATTCAAGATGATATTAAAATCTCCTGACATTATCACCAGGCCTGGGAAATCTAATAAGTTTGTTAATACTGACTTTAAGGGTTCACAGTCATCTTGATTTAGGCCATAATATCCTACTAAGGTTAGTGGGTGGTCCTCTATATTTTCAAGTCAGCTATAATGCATTTGCCGGATTTATCCACCCCCTGTACTTAATAACCTCACGCGACCACCTTGTTTTTTAACAACAATTGCTACACCTCTTATGTTAGCTTTCTGTTCTGTACACCCTACCTGTTGTACCAATCTTTGTTTTGTAAACGACTTCATACATTATTCTTTAACAAAGTGAGTTTCCTGTAGAATAAAAATTTGTGCTGGGGAATCTTTGAGGTATTGTAGGATCCTGTCCCTTCTACCCCTTGTGAGGAGCTTGTTAACATTCCATTATAGGATGTGCATCATCTTCCTACAGTATCTTCCCAGTGTGTATGCAGACCGACATATTGTAACTCAACTAAATTCTGTCTATTTGAGGTGTCGGAGGAAACTTTTTGTAATTTTTTCCCACATGCTCCCCTCCCCCCCCCCCGAGAACTCCTCCCTACTGGATCTAACACAGGTCCCATTTTCTTCCTAGCCCCTTGTTGTACACCGCCACCTATATTTACATGAATTGAAAAAACCACCCCCCTATATCCCCTCACTTTATCTCCTACACCTTTTATGTTATGTTATGTTAAATACATTTTGTACAGCGCACAGCTGCCCAACAAGGGTTTCCCAGCGCTAACGCCTGACAGAAGAAAAGGAAGGAAGACACCAGAACTGAAAAACACCAATTATGATTAAATAACCAAGTTTTTAAAAGTTTACGAAAATTCATGTATGAAGTTTCATTGCGCAGTGCAATGAGAAGAGAGTTCCACAAGGATGGACCAAGGTAAGCAAATGAGCGACCTCCCATTCTTGTAAGCTTAATCCTAGGCACCAAGAATTTTCCCTGAGTGGTTGATCGTAGTAAGCGAGAAGATTGGTAAGGTCGAACTAAAGTTTGAAAATATTTAGGAGCAGAACCAACCTTGATTTTATACATATAACTCAGGGCTTTAAACTTAACACGGTTTTCAACCTTAAGCCAATGAAGATTACGCAAAGCACTGGAGGTGGGGGATGTTTTAGAAAGCTGGCAGAGCAGCCTGGCAGCAGAGTTTTGTACCACCTGCAGCCTCCGCATGACATCCTTATTTGAGCCCTAATAAAGGATGTTTCCGCAGTCCATTCTAGATGTCACAAGTGCCTGGACTACGGTTTTTTGAGTGGAGACCGGGAGCATCCAGATAATTTTTTTCAACCATTTTAAAATGGTGAAATAGGAAGCTGCCACCTTTACTGCCTGCTGCTTTTTGGATAATATGTCATCAATGATGACTCCCAAATTACGTACATGATCAGAGGGTTGAGGTAGAGTACCCATTTCACTAGGCCAATGATGGGGACCCCAGAGATTTTTATCTTTACCCAAAATTAGGACTTCAGTTTTTCCGCTGTTGAGCTTAAGTAGCTTTGCTTGCATCCAAGATGCAATATTCCTCAAACCGGCCTGAAGAGTAGAAGTTCCAGACATCTTCTCTGTAGAAAGATGATTTGGGTGTCGTCTGCATAAGAAAAAAGGCACAATCCAGTCTCTTCTGCAATTGTCGCCAGAGGTTTAACATACAAATTGAACAGAAGAGGACTTATGATTGAACCTTGGGGTACCCCATACGGAGAAGTGTAGATTTTAGAGATGGCTTTAGACGAAAAAACTTGAAATGTCCATTTGGCCAAAAAAGATGAAAACCAACCGAGCGCTGAGCCGGTAATGCCAAGAGATTGCAAGGATTTAATTAGCACGGTATGGGACACCGTGTCAAATGCAGCGCTCAAATCGAGCAGTATAAGAGCCACGGTGTCCCCCAAGTCTAGTCGTTGGTGTAACATTTCTGATACTCCAAGAAGGGTTGTTTCAGTAGAATAACCGGCCCTAAAGCCAGATTGAGAGGAATGTAGAAAGTCAACAGATTCGACAAATTGAGTTAGTTGCAAATTAACATGCTTTTCTAAAATGTTAGTATAAGTTGGAGGTAAAGAAATAGGCCTTAAGTTAGCTAGCTGGTCTGGATCAGCATTGGCTTTCTTCAGAAGAGGAAGGACCATAGCATGTTTCCAGTCTGGAGGGACGATGGCTTCTTGAAGAGAGGCATTAAGCAGCCGCATGATTAGCATGAGAGAGGGTAATTCCATCTGCTGCAGCACAGATACAGGGATAAGATCGCGGGGGGAGCCAGATTTGATACTATTTAAAATCTTTTTAAAGGAATTAATGTCAAAAGGTGCACAGGTTTCTAAATTGGTGGAATCCTCCACCTTATGGGCTGACTCAGTCGTAGAAGGCGACATAACAGATGTCACTGTCTGAGTATTTTGCAATGAAGAATGTATTTGCTCTACTTTATCAACAAACTAGTTAGCGAGATTATCGCATTGTTGCTTGTTTAAAATAGGTGGTAGTGACTGTATGTCAAAGCCAGCAAGTTTTTTCACCATGAGAACAATTTTGGGCTTTAGAAATGGTGGAGGAGACATAGTCCTTCCTTGTAGATTTACAAAAAGCTTGATAATATTTTAAAGCTTGCTTGTATTTTAATTTAGAATCTTGCGTATAATTCCTCCTCCAACTTTTTTCCAGAGCTTTACATTTAGTTTTTTCAATTTTTAATTGCTCCGTAAACCAAGGGGCTGGAGGACGATAATTGTATGTTTTTTTTAATAGATAGTGGAAGACAGTAGTCAATTGCGTTAAAAATCCATTCATGTATTATACTCAATGAAGTAGTTGACATATGATCAATAGCGGGGGCACTATTAACAAGAAGTTTATTAAAGGCTTCCATGTCCAATTTACTCCAATTCCGAGATTTTTGAGGAGTACTAACAGGGGCTACAGTAGGAATTACTGAAAACGTACAGTCAAATTTGACTGCAAAATGATCAGACCAACATATAGGAAGAGCAAGGTCGCACTGAAGACCAGATACATTTGAAAAAATGGGGTCTAACAAATGGCCAGCAATATGAGTAGGGCCAGTATTGCAAAGTAGGAGATTAAGTGCTGCGAAATCAGCAATCAATGTACTACTGACTGTGCATTCAGATTTATCAAGATGTAAATTAAAATCACCCAAAATTGTGAAATTAGCCGCTTTGAAAATATGTGGAGTGACCAAATCAGGAAGTGAGGAAGCCCAAGAGCTTGATGGTCCAGGGGGCCGATAGATAAGAATACCTGAAAAAGTAATTTGCGGTGTCATAGTAATTTTAAATAAAGCTGCTTCACAGCTAGAAAAAGTAAGATCTTCCAATTTACATTGGTGGATTGGTAGATTTTATCATAGATTATGGCAATTCCACCGTCCTTCCCATGAACTCTATCCCTTCTGACTATAGCATAGTTAGATGGTAAAGCTAAAGCTACATCAGGACCGGAGCTACTGTGTAGCCACGTTTCAGTTAAAAAGATGGCGTCTGGGTGTTCACTATTTAAAAAATCGAATATGTCCATCTTGTATTTGGAGAGGGAGCGACAGTTAATGTTCCAGAATGAAAAAGCTTTGTTTGTAGAGTTCTTACCCAACAAAAAGTTGTTTTTTAAAGGTGGAGGGGTATTTGTATTTTCGCTTATCTTACCTTTGGAAAGTACTGTGCAGAACATAAAAATACAGCAAGGGCAGCAGAAAGCATTATTTAACAAGAGACTAATATTACAATCAGGATCAGTATTAGGGCAATATTTCAACAGTTGTTCAGTGGAATATTGTATTAAAATATCGGTGTGGACAGATATTTGGCCAGGGTTCGTGGCCCCTGGTCCCGCAAGGGCGCGGACGGGTGCGCCAGGCTTGCTTTTGGCGCGCTGCCGGCGCACCCGCTGCGTGCCTCCGCTGCGCTTCCGCTCACTGGTCATTTAAATAGTAGAAGGACAAGGCGGCATGCAACAACTAGTGCTCACAGCAGGAAAAGACGCGTGGCACGATCAAAATGGCCGCTGCGAGAGGTATTTTGGAGACCAACAGCTGAGTTTAACACACTCAGTCCAAAGCAAAGTTAAAATCTCGCTAAATTCATTGAAGTTTCTCATAACAGTTCTAAACTAAGTCATTAAAATATGCAGCAGCAATTGAGAAGATGAAAATGTGCAATACAATTAATTTCTTATGTTATATGTCATTCTCCGTGAACACCCCCCCTTTCTTAATTACTTCAAGGCGCTCATCAGCCTCTCTAACAGGTTTCAGAAAGTGCATTTTGTTGTTATGCATGACTCTGAGGGCAGCGGGAAATTTCAGTTGTGCAGAGGCACCTGTTTTCCGAAACTCCTCAAGACGCTTTCCGAGTTCCCATTGTCTGTCCAGGGTGAGCCGGGCCAGGTCTGACCTAATTTCAAAGGAGAAAGCCTTCCCCCTTGGAGTTTTCATTTTCGGTGCACCCAGGAGTATTTTTTCTTTCAGGGTGTTCGTTTGGAAATAGAGAAGGGTTTTCCGTGGCTTTGTTCTATTCGGGGTTCTCCTAAATGGATCCCTGTGTATTCGCTAAATGTCCTGTTCTATTGCTGCCTCGCTTTCTTCTATCTGGAGGGTGTCCTTTATTAATAAAGCCACAAATGATTTCATGTTGTCCCCCTCTCGTCGCTCGGGAACATTGAATATATGCAAGTTGTTCTTCATGGAATTATTTTCCAACTGTTCCACCTTCTCCTGCAGTGCCTTCTCCACCCTCTGTAGTGCTGCTATCTCCTTCTTGCTGTCATTTAGGTCTGCCCTTAGTTCGCCGACATTAGTTTCAAGTGACTGTGTTCTCACTGTCAGAGAGTCAGTACTTCGCAAAAGTTGCGTATCTCGCTCTGGTTTGCCTCCGATACCACAAAATCTTTTCTGATATCTCCAGAGAGTGAGGCAAATATATCCTCTAGTGAGCCTCCCCCAGCCCCGGTACCAGTAGTACCAACGTCAACTTCCTGGTCACCGTGAGTTTTAGGGGGCCCTTCTGAAGAGTGAGTCCCCCTGTTGCTATCAGGCGCATTTTCATCCTTACAGGTCACCCCTTTCTCACTTTTATCACCTGCCCCCCCTCCTGATGTAGCTTCTATTTCTGACTTCATTAAGTGAGCATTCTCCCCCTGGTCAAGCATTTTAGGATTCCTAGATTGCCTCTCCATGTCCTTTTTCTTACCTTTAAGGATAACTACCGGTGGGAGAACCTTAAAAAAGGTCTGCAGGCAGAGGGTAACTTTAATTTTGTGGCTTAGAATATCACCCCTGTTTTTTCCACCCCTCGGTACTTTCCAGGAGTCTTGGTCCACTTCTCCCTTAGTTCTGGAACCCTCTGTGCTAGCTGTGATAGAAAGAGGGGTAATACAGCCTTTGTCAAGAGGGGGTGGGCACTTGCTTCCGGGTTCAAAGCTATCTCTGTTGGGATAATAGTAGGTCCTACTACAGATCTGCGCACTTGCTCTTGCTGCTTCCCCACTTGCACCTTAGGCCTAACAAGCTCCAGACAGTCTTACCATATGGCGGCCTTACCAGATTTCTCCTCTGTTTTCCTCCTGCAACCGCGGGGGCCCACTCCTTTTTTAGCCCTTGATGAAATCTCAGTGGGGAACCCTGCCTCACTCATGCTCAGGTCATGACTGCCACCCAGGGAGTAGTGCTTGGGCTGACACTGCTACCCCTACTCCTGCGAAGATCTTGCGCCGCCGCCCTGCGGCTCTTCCGCAGCTCCAGGGCAGCACGAGACCAGTGGCTTCCCCCGCTCTACCTCCGCGGCGAGATGCTCCTCCACGGTGCCTCCGGGATCAAGCTTGGAGCTGGCAGCTTCATGAGGCAAATGCAATTCAGGAAGGTGGGGGTCATTAAAGGTCTACGGTGGCGGAGCGCAACAGCGGGACCTAGCGACCGGCAGAGCTAGCGCTTGCCATGTTCTCCCGTAATCAACCGTTGTATAAACAGCACTTAAGCCCTTGTTATGAGAGACGTCTAATTTCAAATGTAGACAGTAAATCTGTTATTAGCCATAAGGAATTCTGAGGTTTTGCAGAGTAAATTAGGACCTCTAATCAAACGCAGAATTACTGATTACTAATTTTCATTTGGCAGGGGATTCTTAATGTTCAAATCAAAATGGCCGTAAGTTCCATACCCTCAAGGTAATGAAAGTCCAGTATAGTTAAATCCTAGTGTACAGAATTATCACACCACATCCAGGTCGTTCTTAATCAGAGCCTACTTTCAAATTGCATTAGAATCTCAACAAATTGGGAAAGTGCTAATTTTGCTATTGCCACAAGTGTGTGCACAGTCGAGTCTGTGTAAGGACCGCTAGATGATCTCCTCATATGGACGCTAGTGTTGGACTTGGCCCTCTCTGCATGGGCACCCTTCAAAAGTGTTGTCTTCATCCCTCCTTGTTTTGTGGGTTTGCAGTACTGTGCACTTTACCACTGCTAACCAGTGCTAGAGAGCTTGTACTCTGTTCCTAAAACATGGTAAAAGTATCCTACATCTCATGGGCACAATTATTTTCTAATAGGTCCACAGTAAATTGGTACTAGATGTACCCAGGGCCTGTAAAATAAATGCTAGCAGTGGGCCCGCACCACCCATTGTGCCACCCACTAAAGTAGCAATTACAACAAGGCTTAGACAGACCACTGTGGCCTGAAGTGCAGTTTTAAAATGCCAGTTCAAACTGGCAAAGTATACCCTTTCTTTTAAACACATATAAGCCAACCCTAAAGTAGGTTCTAAACAGATGCAGGACAGGGTGCATTGTTTTAAAATGTAGGACACATGTTTTAATTTGTACGAGTACTGGTAGTGACAAACTCCTAAATGTGTTTTTCACTACTATAAGGCCTACCTCTCCCATAGAACAAAGAAGCAGCCAATATCAATCGCTAAATGCAGTTTTTTGCCGTAATCTGGAAGCTTTATAATTACAAACAGGAGAAAGCCATGAACTGCATTAATTGCTTTATATTGGCAGCTATGGTTCTAATGATGACCCTTTCAATGTAATCAGGCTCAAAACCTTGATGATTAAACTAGAGATCTGATTTCATTCATGATGTTGTACTAATTATACTCTGATTAGGAGTTGTGGTGTTGAGTTATATCTGTTTCAGGCTATAGTATTGTACATATGCTTTGTTAACTCATTTACTTGCACTGCACCATTTTGTCGAAGCACCTCTTTTTATGATGCAATGGGTTTGCATATTAATGAGATGTTTTTACAGTAAATATATTCGACTATATTCTTTGTAAAAAATCATCAATTCAGGCCTTCTTTGGGTTGCCAAGAAAGTCTAGCCTCACTGCGGGGCCACTGTTTTGTGGTATTATTATTTTGTCCCAGTTACAGGGCTGTCCCATATTTCCAAACATATGTTTAGAAAATTGTCATAACTATTTTTTATCTGCTGCTAGTGTCATGGGTCACATGACGGTGCTGTTAGGCTTTGTGTTTTCCTCCCAGACAGTGAGGCAAAAATGGTTTAGGTATCAGCAGGACGGGCTATCCTGGCAGAATGGGTGGGAGCAAAGCTGTTCCCTTCCCCACTTGCTCTCAAAGGGGCTTGCCCACAACACAGAGTCTTGGCAGGTGAAGGAAGGAACTTTCCTGAACCAGATGTTTGACTATAGTAAGACAAGAAAAAGAGCAGCTGGGTTATAGAAGACTGCACTGCCTGGACAGGTCACTGAAAAGTAGTGGAAGTATTGCCCGCCTCAGATGGCCAGCTACCAAATGACCATAGATTATAATAGCATTCACAGGGGTATGAGAGGCAATACGTTTGAGGATTTATGCCGTATATACATAAGGTATGAAGAATTAGAGTCCACGTTGATGCTTGTATTCTTATGTTGTCTTTATTCTTGATGTTCTCAACGTTCAATACAGCCTTGATGTACTCAAAGTTCGATACAGCCAACGCGTTTCGCCCAAACATGGGCTTCTTCAGGGCTGTTTAAAATCATACAATAGATAAACGATATATTACTTACATATCTATTGATTTGACATGTGTTAGCAGAGTGCAACAAGAATATAGCATTTTGTTGTGCTAAGTGGTTCGTGGAGAGAATGAAACAGACAGGTGTCTTAAGTAGGGTAGGAACCTATCCAGAAAAGAGGTCCCTCGCTAAAGGATACATGTTGATCAACAACAGAAAAAGATGGGCGAACAACATGTATCCTTTACCGAGTCTTCCCTCTTTAAGGCACTCGCTTTTAAATTAACACATACACTTGACGTAAGCAATTTCCTATTCTAAATACATAGGTCTATGCACGCAACATTGCCATGCATCCCTATAGGCGACGCTGTGGCCCACATGGCCGCATTAGTTAATCGAATATAGCAGTGTATTAGGCACCGGAACTCAAGCAACATGGAAGCGTGAACTTAGCAAGTTGCACTGTAGTCTTTTCTCACCCTTAATTGACTACACCCCGGAAGTAATTGACCGGCTTTAATACTCAAATAGGCTTGATACAGTGCGTTCTTACACTGATCTACCTCGACGGACGTACCAGCGCTGAAGGCTCCCTGCACACGGACCTTACCACTTTATCTAAATAAGTCCCTTATTTGCTGCCATAGTGAGTTTTTATTATCCCAGGCACTTTGCGCCCCGACACACTTTTTTCCTGACAAGGGCTCACCTTGCGCGGCTTTGATATCTTGCTAGTATGCTTTTGCTTCCCCTTTTTTTTAACATTTTAACATTACGGGTCGGTGAAACTGTCTGTCACTTATGTTAAAGACAGTTGCAAACCCCTTTTATTTACGTGCACGTTAGACCTTAGCCGTTTTAGGTGCCTATTGAGATTTCCTTAAGAGACGATCAGAACACATTTTTCTAAACTGGTACGGGACGGTGAAACTGTCTTTAATTTGTTTTAAAGGACTATTGTTAACTCCCATTCTGTACGTGCACGTTTGACCTTTGTCGATTTGGGGTCCTGTTTGAAGTCCATTGCCACGTTTTAAAAAGACTGTCTTAATCTAAACGCGCACGTTTGACCTCATTCGGTTTGGTTTTCTTTGCCTTCTCTAACACTCTGGAGAGTATCTCTCAAATTTTAGAATTCGCGCCTGACTTTTTCCGTTTAAACGTATTAAGAGCTTGTCAGTCTGGGGGCCCCGCCAATTTCCCTTAATATTCAGCTCACTTACAGGACTCTTAACTCACACACCACTGGTTCACAGAATAGTATGCAGGGGAGGCTTACTGGTCTCACCCTTCATTATAATCTTTTAATAACTGTTACAGATTGTTCTTTCCCCGCCCGATTGTCACTAGGATTCACCAATGCTAGCTCACTCATTATCGATACTGGCTATGGTAACTTACTTGGAACCATAATGCAACACGACCTATGGCTTGATTTACCTGTTCCAATAGTTTTTACTGTAATTTTTACCAGTCGTGTCCTTTTTTACCTTTTAACAAGCGCCGTCTTCCTCCTAGATTTCCATATCCTCACCAAGGATTAGCCAATAGGAGGCGTCCCACAGTCTCCCCGTTTCCCAGGATCATCTCAGCGAACCCACTGAGAGGTCAGTGGCTCTTTGCGCCTTCATATTTTCTACTCTCACCAATCAGAACGGATTTCTGATTTAGCCCATTCTCTTTTTTTCTTATTTTTTCAGATTTCCTTTACTTCGAATTCTCAGCCACGAACTTTTGAGAATTTACGCCTAGACCTAGCCAGACCCTAGGCGCTTTAATGGTTATTATACCTTGGTAAGCGCGACCTCTTCATACAAACCTTTCTTCAACCCACTCTTGGGACTTTTACATGCCACCCTCAGCTTAGCCTTCCTTTTCACTCTATTCCTTGCCCTACTGGGTTCCCTGGTTAATTCCACAATAGCTTATTAAAAAATTTAAAATTTTTAAAAAATAAATACATTTCCACTCACTAATACAAACCATCACCTCCTCTTTTCTGGATAGGTCCCTACCCTACTTAAGACACCTGTCTGTTTGATTCTCTCCACAAACCACTTAGCACAACAAAATGCTATATTCTTGTTGCACTCTGCTAACACATGTCAATAGATTTGTAAGTAATATAGCGTTTATCTATTGTATGATTTTAAACAGCCCTGAAGAAGCCCATGTTTGGGCGAAGCGCGTTGGCTGTATCGAACTTTGAGTACATCAAGGCTGTATTGAAAGTTGAGAACATCAAGAATAAAGACAACATAAGAATACAAGTATCAACGTGGACTCTTTAATTCTTCATACCTTATGTATATACGGCATAAATCCTCAAACGTATTGCCTCTCATAGCCCTGTGAATGCAGATGTGTGACTAGCCTAGACGTTTCCCCCAACTTCAAAGTCTGGTGCCAGGTATGAATATTGGACTCCCCTGCTGCTTGAGACCTGCCTTGTTTCTCAGAGGGCTGCCCTGCTGCTACCAGAGGACTACTCTGCTGCTTGAGGATTGCCTTGTTTCTTAGAGTACTGCCCTGCTGCTTGATGTCTGCCTTGTTCTTCACAGGACTGCCCTGCTGCTTGAGGCTTGCCTTGCTGCTTTAAGGAACAAGAACCCTCTACTTGTTCCCAGACTACACAAGTGTCTTCAAGGGTGAGTTGGCTGACCTCCTGTACTGAGTTACAGCGACACGACAAGCTCCAGAGGTTTCTCTGCAACTGCCCTACTGATCTGCTGGACTGGACCTGCCAGGACCGGCATCTGTACCTGTTAATACACTGTTCCTTGTCATTCCTCATCTATATCAATTTGGCGTCATCTTCATGAACACACTTTAATTTATTTTTGTTAATATGACACTAGTTAAAGATCCATGGTTTACTGACACCGAGTTGTCAGTAATGGAAGATGAAATTATTAGAGTACAGCCATATGTGATTTGTGCCCTAGTCCAACCAACCTCCATCGCTAAGAAGAATGAAATGTGGGGCAGGATAGTCAACAAAGTCAATGGTGTTGTTACCTGCGCATAAAGGAGGAAGAGGTGTCATGACCTGAAGACCGGGGTCAAGAACCTCGTCAACAGGTACCACCTTGCTGCTCAGAAGACTGGTGGTGGTCCTCCTGGGCCAACATTAGAACTAACAGTCTGGGAGGAGAAGGTGCTTGCTGTCCTACACACTGAGGGCTCAACTGGAATACACGGGGACTGGAGAATGGCATGTTATACCTCAGCAACGGGAACAACATATCAATGTACTGTTTGCACACATCTCAGCTCTTGCTATACTGTATCTCATCCAAATACCCCATATGCAGTAGCTAAAGTATCAGAGACGTGTAATTGGGAGTTACAATCAGTAGCATAATCCAAATATATCACGCTCCATTACATCCCAAATGTGGAAATGCTGTCTGTGTTTTTCCATCAAGTTATCATCACAGAACCCATAAAATGTGCAAATGTATGAGCCACCACAACAGCACCCTGCCAATTTGTTAGTCACACAATGCAGTTTTGCTAGTGTGGTCAATTTGTAAATGACTTTACTATACCTACCATCAGGCCCTATCGCCTGAGCACTTAATAAGATGTACTGGTGCCCTTTATCGATAGCCACTTGGCAGCCATAACACTACGCAGGTTCACTTCACAGGTAGGTAGCCATTGCTCAAGTGTGGGGTGGGAGGGGATGTAATCAGGCCCTGTTGCCTGAGCTCTTAACAAAATATACCTGTGCCCTTTACCCATTGCCACTTGGCAGCCGTGTTAAAACTGATCCCCTAGTCAAATGAATTGAACACCTTACACACAATGCTCTGCTAAGGCACATGTTTGCCAACTCATTCTTAAAATCGCCTAGGTTTCCATAAATTTGAAGTAAGATAGCATGACATACACCCAATAAAGTGTGTAACAGAAATGTCATTAATGCGTGAAGGTAACACAGCTACCATTACACGGCTGGTGAGCCACTGACTTTGCACAGCACATATGATAACCAGTGCAAAATATACAACACATGTGTCTATTCCTGGATTGGAATCACCTAGGCGCCTGATGTCAGTGATGCACATGTTACTTAAACACTGGCTTTGCTTCAAGTCACTGAGAGATTCCATGTCCATCCATAATGTCAACATGAAGCATATCAGTTCAGACAATGTTCATGCCAATAACCCTTCATGTATTAGATGTCCCCCAAAATCTTGCAATATAGTCAAACACAACGGATATAGTTCATAAAGGCTACCTCCACCCCTTTTGTCCCTTCCAGGCCTGAAATCACTGTGTACCAAAGAATGTGGAATGTACATACCATACTTACAGTTATGACAATTTACTCTATCCAACAGGTGGACCCTGTACTACATCTGACGAGACACAAGACACCGACCAAAGTCCAATTCCACCTTTGGATCAAGCCTCCAGTGATGGTGATTCTCCTGCAGAAACAGACATGGAGAACCAACCCTTCTGGACACCCTGAACAGACCCAGTGAGACTCACTGTGCCAACAACCACACCTCTCACCCCAGCAGCAACTTCTCAGGTGACCCCAACAACCAGTGGACCTAGCTCCTGCAGGAACTTCTCCTTCACCCCAGACCCACTTCCGGAGGTGAGCATTGACACCACTCTCACTGGAGATAGAGGAGCCAGTGGGAGGGTGCAGGCTGGGCCAAGGCCACAGGTCCGAGGGGCAGGGGTGGTGGGAAGGTTACTGTGACACTGAAGCCCAGGCGCCAACATTACCCAAGTCATCGGTGCATATGAGGACCATCAAGGACGTATGGGCCGGGTACTAGCGGAACTTCAGATGATGAAACAGTCTACTGCCTGGACACAGACAATGAAAATATGGCCCAGCTGATTTGGGTGGTGAGGGACATCCACACCACCCTCTGCAGGGCTTTCCCCTGCCACCTACCCATTCCTGTGGTCCACCTATATCTGGAACATCTACATCAGTGGCTGCCACAGGAATGGAAGACCTGGCAGAGGAGGACTCCTCAGATACCCCAGAGTCTGCAGCAGCGGTTCCCCCACAAACCTAAGAGGGGACGTCCCAAAAAACAGCAGGAGGTTCAGGTGGCAAGACACTCACCAAAGCCAGGAAGAATAGCAGCCCCTGATGTACTCATTTGTGTACAAAACATTTACTTTTTTGAAGCGTTTTGTTGGACTTCGGCAATGTGGCTACAACTAAAATGCTTTAATGCACCACCATTGACAACTACACCCTTGTATTTTCACCATTGCACAGTAGTTTTAGATCAAGTTATTCACAAAAAGCACTGCAATAGATACACTTTTCACAGAACCAGTAGCTCATGTAGTATCATTCACACCTAGCAAAGAATGAAGCCAACACCTTGTGTACCACCAAATGTAAGTAGAGCCAACTTGCGTATGCATGGACTTGTTGAATTACTAAAATGTACACATGAGTACACCAACGACCAACATAGACATAGAAGCATATACTCAGAAAATACCTTTATTACAGTGTTACAACATTAGGTGCCCATAATGTTTTACACAGAGTTAAAAGACACATCAGTGAAAGGATCAGTGTCAGTTAACACAAATGTCATGTGCAGACCTCAAGATCATGTTGGGAGGGGATACATCTGACAATGACAAAATCTGTAACAATGTGCCATGGAATCTACTGGAGCCATATTACAACCCCACAAAAGGGAATTACTACAGTTTCTGAGCATAGGTGCAGTCCAGACAAGTATAGCTGCATCTGGTGGAATGTCATAAACATTTGTCAGTGTTGTGCTGCAACCTCTGTGGCATACAATGATGAGACACATAAGCACCAACATCCAGTTCATACATTTCGAGGATTTAGCCCATTTGAAGAGAGATGAGCATCATTTGTCCAAACAGCCATATTGTGTTGGAGAACCCAATGGCACACATATATCTAAAGGACCACCACACAACAGGTATATCAGCAACTTCCATTCTATCGTTGTGCACGCTGCCTTGGTATCGGATTCGTACAACCAAAGTCTGTACCAGACATTCCCAGGAACATTACATGTCCAAATTGCTTTACAGAACAGCATCAGATACTCTGAAATGTCCAAATCAAGATGACATGGCGAAGGTACCTACAACAGGCCAAAACTCAGATATTAGCCAAGACACCATAAACATGAGACCAATCACAGTCCACTTCTGGAGTACACAGTGCATGGATACATAAAATTAAACTACATAAAGCTACAGCAACAATGTGTGCATGTGTCAAGTGCTCCTCCACTAACAGCCCTGCGAAAAGTTACCCACAGCTGTACACACCGAACAATCAAATATCAATGACCTCTTCACAGCTTCACAACTACAGTAACTGTAACAGTAAAATGTGTGACATCTCACAGAATACTTACACTCATAAGAAGTTATTGGACAGCCTTTTTACACATATCAACACCTTCCTCTTTGCCACTATCATCATCATTTGATATATCAGGTTCCTCACCCAGTGCCTCCTACTGGTCTCCATCCACTGCGATGAGAGGGATGTTCCGTTGCAAGGAAAGGTTGTGGAGCATGCGGCAGGCAACGGTGATCTGACACACCTTCCCACATACAAATGTTGGACACATCTCACTCACCAAAAAGCCAGGCCGTGACATTAACTGGAGAATGGCGCATTAGGTAAGAGTCAAGGACAGATCCTGGAAATCTGGCACAGAAGTGTGAGATGTACAAATCCACTAGACATGCCACTTGCTTACTGTTTCTATATACCTGTTCACATGCTGGTGGTGGTACTAGGGCAATATGTGTGCCATCAATAGCTCCAACATGTGGGATGCGACCTATAACATAAAAGTCACCCTTCACAGTGGCCAGATCTTCATGTATGGGAAACTAAATGTATCTATCCATGTGTCTCATCACAGCAAACAAATGATGGACAGAATGCTCATAATCCAAACATTCTCCCCCAGTCAAAAGATCTGGGTTTAATCCATTGTTCTTTTGCCCACTGTGCCACCCCAGTTTGGATGCAGCCATATGCAAATCAGCCTTGACCCTGTGCCCCATGGGAACAGTCCGGACCGAACTGCCAGGCCAGGTCGACCCTGGACTGGAAACAAGCATCCTGGGACCGGTTTCAGGGTATGTCACCCTTCTTCAGCCAGGCTAGCTTGAATACAGTGGCAGAGTGAGCAAGGGACCCACGTCTGGGCATACCCATCCCACTTGGGCACATCATATAGAACCACACTGAACACAGGTTTTGACATTCCACCTGATATAGCAACCTGATATAGCCACAGTGTACTGAAATGAACCAGTGGCCAGCAAATGCTGTGTGGCCATTGGTTTCCCCATTGGTGTCAGAGCTGTGAGATAGGTCCTTTGAGGAAATAAGTGAGGCTCCAACTGTTCACATTGATCTTGTATTGTCTGCCAATTGAGATGAAACTTCCTGATGATGTCTTTTTTTTCCATAGTTAGTAGGCCTGGAAAAGGCCGAAATACTGGAGGCAGCCGTCTTCTCCCTCTGCCAGGGTTCCTATGTGTTGAATGGAAACTCATATTGATAGTGGTCACAGTGTCCACACTGACTCATACCAAGATACTGTCTTGTGGATTAACAGTCATGCAGATGTGAACAGTACACAGCATTTCACATCATGTATGTATGACAGCAAAAACCATGCATACCAACTTGTAGTATGAGAAAAGTGGAAAAGGTGCCTGACAAATAGGTGGATGGCAATTTTCAAACATTGAGCACTGCTGTGTGACAGCATATCACAGCTGGGATGCAGCATAAGCCTTTACATTGACATACCATATATATACGGGAGTCAGCCTGATGGATAGGATGCACTGCCATCATGACAAGTTCCACCTATCATCTCCAATATGGACTACACATGTGTCTGTAAAAGCACTGTGTACATCATACCTACTCAACTTCTTTGGGGGGCACTGTCATGTTGTGGAGTCTGCATTGCACACATGACCACCATCAGAGCCGGTGTACACAGCCCTGCGGTAATCATGTGTCCATGCACACTCATGTACAACACTGATGTGTTAGTAATATAGTATAGCCAGAGGAATGATGTCATACATCAGGTGGCATGTACCAATGTATTTGTAATTGGGAAGACACACTTTCGATTCCTCATACTATGTGGCAATGAAGTAGGCCTCACCTCACCTATGTGACATTCAGGATCCCTGACTGCCTGCAGTTTCAAATTGTGTGGTCGGTGGGTTCACTCACAGCAGCCACAGCCATGGGCTGAAGAGTGTTATTGTGACAGGTGCTGCTCAAGGGATGTGTCCACAGACAGTGGAGACTGCCTATGTAGATACCTGAGCTCACCAATGGGACATGCTTCTTCAGTGACCACTGGCTGATTTGAACCACTTGGTAGGCAGGGTGACCCACGGCAGCCACAGCCATAGGCTAACATTGAAAAATGTGACTGCTACTGTCCAATGTTTGTGGCCATCTACACCGAAGTCCACCTATGTGGCCTAATTATATGTTGGATTTTGAAAGGCACATCACTTGCCTCCAGACACGGCTGCTTAATGCACCTCTTTATCACCTCTAGGAGCACTGATGCCTTGTACTTCTGGGGTGAGGGCCTGTCCATTCACTCCAGAGGAGCTGGATGCCTTTGCCGAAGAGGTCCTTCCCCAAAATGCCAGGCTTTATGGCTCACTAGAGGTATGGATATGTTGCTCAAGTACTTATTTCACTCTATTTGACTGCTTTTCTTTTGATCACATTGGCTACAATGTGCCTCTAAGTGTAAGCATTATGTTTATTGCATACATTGAAGGACCCTTACATGGGGCACTCATGTAATAGCTTATGTGGCCCTGGAGTTTGTGGCGATGAGGCCACTATTAGAATGAGTGAAACATGAGATTTCTACTTGTGTTACAGGCATATCTCAAAGCATTACTCAAGTTCATGGTAGCTACATTGACTTGGATAAATACAGTATACATGCTTTGGTATTATAAGCATCTCACCATGAGCCATATCTGTTTACTGTAAGAAGCAATTGAGGATGATGTTAGCGAAGTGTACTGTCCCATTGTCAACTCAGCCCACATCAGACTTTGCACAACAGTTGACTGAGAGGTAGCTATAACTCACAGACACCTTCAGAGTGCCACACAACCATATGTTCACATATTAAATGGGCAGACGATTACATTTTCTGTTTGTATTGGTGGAATTGTGAGGTACATGTGGGATAATTAGCCTCCGCCTGCAGAGAGCAAGGTCTGACTGTGAGAGGATGAGGGATGCAATTAGTAATATCCCTGTAGTCCAGCTGGTGCATTGATGTTCCAAGAAACAGTTTTCAGTAGCACTATTAACCCGTATAGCTTTAACGTGGCTAATATGAGGGAGTGTGATGAAGTGAATGCTCTCACCTGATGCTCCTTACCATTGACTCAAAGTGTCAATGTGCGCCTGTCACTAATGACTGTCCCCTTCCTCACACAGGTCTGTGGACACTTTTCTAATTCTGTAGCTTCCACTGGGCAACTCTATTGCACATCTGAGACATGTACAGTGGAGATAAAGTGTTACTATTGATCATAGATACAGATGTGGATCCCATGCTTGCCTACAGTATCCACAATCACAATCCACAAACAAATGTCTATTTAGTGTCATCCCTGTTACAGTGACACATGTGGCTAATGGGCTGTCCTGTGACAGCAGTACAAACAAGAAAAACTAAATTCTACTTGCAATGTTGTCCATATGAGTAGTCCACATTTTCACACAACCCCAAAGAGATGGAGCTCTGAGTGTCACAGATACCAACCCTTACCTTGTGACCTTAGTCTTTGGATGGTGTGTTAACTATGGCACTTACCCCTAATTACCATATGCATCAATGAAATGGACCTCGCTGTAAAGGTGTCAGGACAGTTATGCACAGGTAGTTGACCCCTTCAAAAGTTCCAATAGGTGTACTATGTGTCATCCTACCTCACATCACATTCCATCTAGGATTGTCTTTGTCAGCATGATGTTAATGGGTTGCCTCAATCAGTGTAGGTCCTGACCAGGTTTGAGGTTAGCCATCACATGAGCAGAAAAAGTTGTTTCCATGCTTTAGATGTGCTTAGCATGTGACATGGACGCATGTGTAGTGTGTATTATTGAAGCATGTGTGTGCTAGGTGGTATGCAAAATTGTACCGACCATACAGATGTCCTACTGTTACAATCGGTTCCTACATCTCTTGCATCCATACAGATCAAGGCCCATAAAAAGAAGGCCATTTGGAGAGCCATCGCCAGGAATTGGAGAACCCTAGGAGTCTCCAACCTGCGTAGTTCCCACTGCCTAAATTGGGAAGTTCTGCTCCCACAGACCAACCCAACCTCCCAATCCAGAGGCCAGCCCTCCCAAAGACTAAGCCAGCCCCCCCCAACCCAAACCCCAGCCCAACCATTTTACTTATCAAAGTTGCCTAGACTGCCCATTAGATGTCCCTTTCCTGAGGAGGTTTACTTGGCAGTGATTTCATTGGCAAGTTATGTGGCACAGCAGTGTGGTGGACCACTTCCCCTATTTTGGTCTGGCCATTGACCTTTGTGCGGACACTAGCCGTGTTGTGTACAATAAAAACAACGTATTGTTTCTGTAGACCTTTGTCCTGCCATTGTTAATGATGCTAACTGGGCCTGTGATTTGATTTTAAATTTTTTAAAGTGCTCCAATGCCCAGGGGCGTCTTGGCACTGCTTTTTATCAAACAATTGCCAGAGTGCTGCAGATGATTACTATTTAGTTAATAAAAAAACAAGTTTTCAAGGATTTTCTAAAAGTCCATAGATTGGGACTGTTTGTTATATTTAAAGGGAGTGTCTACCAGAGTATTACTGGGAGAGTATAGCTGCCTTTGTTCCACCATGTTAGCTGAACCATTGCAGTGGTGAGTATACTCAGACCTTGGGACAGGTAATGGAGTTGCAGAGGCCGAGGCTCAATGTTAAATGGATGTATATCTGGGACGATTCCAATTAGGGCAATCATTGGTTTGGGTGGTATCTGCTATGGTAAGTATACCTTCTTGCCTTCACCAATGTCCGTGTCTTCAAGCTTGCAGTACTACCTGAGATCAAAAGGTGGAAGGTGTTTAATGTGTGAACAGTAGGTTTTTGTTACAACACACATGGGAGGTGTAGTATTGTCATTGCAATGTGTTACTTTGGAGGCACATGTGAGCATTTCCATGTGTGTTATTTCCACCAAAATGTAATAGATGTCTAATCAACTGCTGTTGCTGTACAATTTTTTAGAGACTTGCACTTCCACATTAGCCACATTTCTCCTGTTTGCCTGTGGCCCCCTGACTTTCACATGTGACCGCTGGGTTAACAGCAGCAGTGGGCTGTTGTTTACTTCAGTTAGCACTAACATTCAGCAAGATGTTAAATAAATAGGTAAGCTTTTTATTTACAAGCTAACCGAACTTAAGTAAAATATTCTAATGAAGTATCCTGCAGCCCTCAGACTCACCACAGACCACACTTTGCTCCCTCTCGGCAAACATTTGAGAATATATATGATGTAGAGGGATAGGTGTACCACTTACCGGCGGTTGTATCCATGTCGCTGTCAATTTTCATTGTAGTGGAGCAGATACAGCAGGGGCAGGACATGTAAGGCAGGCTCCATGTAATCACAGGATGTGTGAAGCTGTGTGGAGGTCAGTGTCGGCCTTATGTGCCTTTCTTTCCGCCAGCTCTGAAGAGGTGGTTGGACTGCCAAGATCGCCAAGGCGAAAAGGCACATTGTAATAGGGTGGGTGGTTCACCCGCCTTTACGCTCTCCAATTGGTTCCATCGGTCCTTTCCAATGCCCCTGCTGTCATAATTTCCTGTCAGAGTTGCAAGTACTGCTGCAGTCGGATTTCTGTCTATTCGTGTGCATTGTTATCTGGGGATCGGTGCGACCACTTCCTATGTGACCACGGAGGTCCGACAGCCTTCAACAGGGCAGCGGTAATCGGTCCAACCGGCATCATAATGAGGCCCTTAGTCCTGGGCCTGGCCTGCCCTCCATCCTGATCCATCTAGACTTGTGACTTAGCCCTGGTCCAGACAAACAGTTACCCATATTTGGTACTTTGTACTCTTAGGTGCTATTTCTTTCTATACCTTTAAAATTGAATAATCCCAGTTCCACTGTGTGGATTTGTGTTGTTCTGGTATCATTTCATTTATTAAATGTACTCTAGTTTATTACATTGGTTTGGGGGTTTTCTTGAGTTGTGTTTTCACTTTATTACTGTTTGTGTGCTGCATAAATCTTTCATACTTTACCTCTAAGTTAAGCCTGACTGCATTTGTGTCAAGCTAGCAGAGGGTTAAGCAACCATTAATTTAGTGACTTTATGGGTCACCCGGACAAGGATTGTGGTTGTTGAATGAGCGTGGTTTACACCCCTCTCAACCAATAACCCAATTTCTTATAACTAGGCTACTGCACCACAGAACTATAAAGAAAACAGTGTGAAAGTCTTGGGATAGTTCATATAACTTAGGAGTGGTAATGAGTGCTGTATTAAGTCCTATAGAAAAATATTAGTACCCAAATTAGCATGTAATCAGTTGCAGTTTTACTGTTGTATTTATGAGCACTAAAAGCATCAAACGTATCCATTAGAAGCACACCATGTTGGAAGCGCCGTGGTGCTTGGTGGGCAGACTTTTTCACTTGGCGTGGTCCTGCCTGGCGGTGGCTGTGTTTTAGACTCACGTCACTACAGCCCTGACTGCGATGACTGAAAATGCTTTCCCCTTGTTCCCATGATGGCTCTGTTGGGCTCCGTAAAAGAGTTACCAAAAACATTTATGAAGTTTACAGATCCAGGTCTGCTTTTGGGAAGGCGCACGTGGCATTGCATTGGCGCAGCAGGCGGATGCCAATATTTCGCGATTTGTTGAAGAACATGTCGCTGTGTGAGGACCTGCCCGGAACTTACGCAGCAACACTGCAAACAACTGCTTGCCCCTGGGATTTTAGGATCCCCTGCACTACTACTTGTAAAGTTCGAGCCTCATTAATGGTCATGCTATCCCTACACTTTATTTCTTTAGGGTGTTCCATAAGATGTGTTTTACATTGACTGTGTATGCCTCTGTACCTTCATATGATCGTTGTATGTTGGGTTTTTATGTGATATACTATTGTGTCCTCTGATAAAGCTATGCACTATGGTCATAGCTCCCATGATTTCTGCATGTACTATGTGATTGCTCAAGATATGACAACTCCGTTTATTACCATGTCATATGCTGTTTTGTTGCATTGCTGACTTAATCAGTTCTGTTTTCAGGGAAACTTGAATAAATAAAGTAATTAAAAACAAAACACCATGTAGTTTCTTTTGGTAATCTATGGTAGAAGAGAGGTAGTAACTAGTGCTTCATATGGACATCTAAACAAAAAGAGAGATAAAGGCGCCATTCCATGGTTTAAAAGTTCATGAATAAAATCAACATACACTGAAAAAAAGTAAAAGTGATTAAAAGGGGTCAGCAGTAGAATATTTTTCAGAACTCATAGGACTTTCAATGTGCATAGATAATGCCATGTGACTGATCTGTGTAGATGGAGTTTGCCTGGTGCAGATTAAGGCAGAAGATGAATGGGAGCCTCTGCTCCTCCTGTTAGGGCCCTTGGCACCTCTGTAATATATATATATATATATATATATATATATATTGCATCTTTTATATAGCGCGAACTCGACCCGAAGGTATGGGAGTGCTGTACATGAGCACCGTATTTACATTACATATTCAGGCACGGGGAGATGAAGTGATTTGCCCAGAATCACAGGATGGGGACGCGACCCCGAGGCTCGAACCCTGGTTTCCAGCACCAAAGTTGGCAGTCTAGCCGATGGACCACATCCTCTGATGTCGTTTGGATTGTTCTCTGCTTCTTCTTCACAGACACACAAACAGGTGCATCAAGACGGCATAGATTTTGGTGACAATATTGACATTTGCTACAAGTGCTAAACAAAAAAGTGAAGCTTGACGGAACAGATGTTTTCTGACATGACATGTAGAGTTTTACAAGAGCCTTCATCCTTTCGGTGAATTTAAGCTGGCGACCTATGATGTGTGCATCTGTGAGACGTGCTCAGTAACTTCATGGAGCCTATGACCGGCTGCTCATTTTGTGGAATCATGCCGGTGATACATTTATGTTCTTTTTTTTCTTACTTTTTTGTCAGTTGTATAATTGTACCTCACTAGGCTTCTTTTGTGGCCACTTTTCCTCTCACTGCAAGTCTGGGTAACTCACACACATTTTTTCTTGTCACTGATCTGTGACTAACTTGAGTGGAGACCTCGCATACCACACATATTTTCCATTTTTGTTGTTGTAAGAATTAAAGATCTTATGCTGGAAAAACGAGTGAAGGATTCAGCTGTTGTGTGAGTTAATTGGATTAAAGTAGATGCTTAAACAGTTTACTGTATTCTGGGTGAAGTTTTTCATTTGATTGAGGGGATATGCTTTGGAAGTGGGTGAGAAGATATTGCTCACATTGGAGTGATATCAGATTATTGTGCCAGAAATATTGTCTTACAAAGATATTGTGCCATATATTTTGTGGACAAAAATCTAATCCTATTTAAGATTACCACCAACCGATCAACGCTACAATAAAAAAAGCACTCACCCACAGAATCAACATCAGCTCCAACCGAGCTAGGGAACTCATCAACATTGTCAGAGGATTTCCTTGCCCATCAGCCACTGAAAACGCCATCCCAGCATCACAGGAAATCTGCAACCCCCTGGTCGACCATTTCCACAACCAAATATAAGCCTTCTACAAAAATCTCAACCCCCCAACCCACCAGCCCCCTCTGCCAGAAGTTAACCGCTGAACACCAGATCCCTGATTGGAAACAACTCAGAACATTGGACACAATCACGCCGATGAAGACGAGCCACTCTGGAGCACACGCTGACTCCTGCCCCACTGACATTTCAACCTCATAAGAGGGGAGATCAGTGGACAACTCACCATCATCCTCAATGCCTCGCTAACCCCATCAACCTTTACCGACATCTGGAAACACATAGAGGGTCAGACCACTCCTCAAGAAACTCCCGGCAGACCACATCGATTACCAGAACTACCGACTGATCTCAGTGCTCCCCTTCCCAGCCAAAGTCCTGGGAAAGGCCATCAACCTCCAACTCACCGAGCACATGGAAAGAAACAACCTTCTTGACCCCTCACAATCAGGACATCAGAACTAACTATAGAACTAAGACAGCCCTGATCGCCGCAAAAGACGACATTTGCATTCTATTGGACAGAGGAGAATCAGCCGTCCTCATCCTGCTCAACCTCTCTGCAGCCTTTAGCACTGTCTCCCACCACACTCTCAGTAATTGCCTTCAAAGCATTGGCGTCATAAACAACTCTTTCAAAAAAAATGTCATCCTTTCTCATGGAATGCACCCAGAAAGTCAGGATCCCTCCTTTCACATCACAGGCTAAACACAACATTTGGGTCGTACCTCAAGGGTCATTCCTCAGTCCAACCCTCTTCAACATCTACATGACATTGTCAAATAACATGACATAATTTCCTATGCCAATGACATCCAGCTTATCCTATCGCTCTCAGCGGACCCCAACTTGACTAAAACCCACTTCCACAACTGTATGAAGAACGTCTCAGCCATGATGAGAGACAACTGCCTTAAGCTCAACACAGACATGATGGAAGTCGTCATCTTCGGCAAGCACACCACCCTATGGAATGACTCCTGGTGGCTGTTGGAAATCGGTCCCACCCCCACCACAAAAGACCACGCCCACAACCTCAGTATCATCCTAAACTGCGAACTTTACATGAAACGTTATGTTAACGTTGTATTCTCACCCTTCTTGCACACACTCCACATGCTCCAAAAAATGTTCAAGTGCCTCCCTACCAACACTAGGAAAATGGTAACACAGGTCCTCGTTACCAGCCGACTGGATTACGGCAACATACTCTATGCTGACACCACCACTGAACTCATGCAAAGACCACAGCTAAAACACAATGCAGCGGCGAGACTGATTCTCAACCTGGCCAAGAGAACCCACATCACCCAGCACCTGAAGGAGCTCCACTGGCTCCAAGTCCAGAAGAGATGTCTTTTATAGACCCTGACCAACGCCTACAAAGTCACCATAACCAAGGAACTGCCTACATGAACCACCGCCTGCACTTCTACCAGCCAAACAGAAACCTTTGGTCGGCACACCTCGCCCTCGCAGAGATACCAAGCATATGACACAGCTGCACAGGAGGACGCTCCTTATCCCACCTTGCTGCCAAAGCCTGGAACGACCTACCTCTCCACCTCTACACTGCACCGTCCCTGACCGCCTTCAGAAAGGGACTCAAGGCGCACGGATACCCACCTCACCCCCCCCTCCCGGGGTGTTAAGCCTTGATCTACAAATATGACTTGATTGATTGAAGATCATATAAAAAAATCTCTGTTATCCTGATGTCCTCAAATGTGTGAATCCTGTTGTATAAGTGGTCACATTTGCCCCTTAATGCTGAACAATATGGCTGGGCAAGACTGTGTGAATGCCTAAAATATACGAGAAGTGCTAGAGATGGTTCACAGGTCCTCACAGAAGAGAGGAAGCTAAAAGAAAGGGGGGGGGGCGGGCACTTTTAATCTGGGAAATTCTAAATACATTTTAGGCAACACATTGCCTACCTGGAGAGATGATAGCAACCAATAAACCCAAAACAATAATTTTGCAGTGTTAGATTTTATTGAAGCAGTCCAAGTTATCATGAGCAGCATGTTTTCAGCATGTAGCTTTCTGAAATGGTTTATGTCATCCAGCCTCAAAGAGCTGTAATGGTGATAAATGTGCATGTATGTTTTAATCCATTATTGTACAGGAGATAATTGGCTCTTACATTTTTAAAAGGACCTCTTCAAATATTTAAAAAATAAATTATGAGCACAGCATTATTCATTTCACGTGAGGGCTCGCATCTCAATCAATAACCTTCCAATGTTTGAGGTGCGAGGCATTAAGAAGCAAAGCTTTTATGAGTCTGCGAGGAAGATAATCTGACTTCTGAAAGCTGGTCATTTATTAGAAGCGGCTGTACGAAAAGCATCATCCCTTTTCAATTCGAGTCACTCCTGGGTGTATTAAAGGCCTACACAGTGGCTATCTCATTAGGCACTCCCAGAGATAACCATGCTTTAGAAAGAGACATAATATCAGTTTTATTGCCTGCAAGCTCATTTTTCCAGGGGGTGACATTAAGGCAGGTATTTTCTGTTAAAAATCATTTCAACTGGGCTGAGACCATTATCACATTTATCTTCTCTGAATATGTGACATGATTGGAATAACTTCCAGAAGATACATTTTCCATCATGACTGCCATTAATAACGTGAAACACAACACTGCAGACATATAGCAACAGACAAATGGGGGAAAACTGAACTAAAAGCCACGCACAGTGGCCTATTATGAGTGTTAAGGGATGTATTTAGCAGCGAATTTCTTCATCACAACCAGCTCACGCTCTTTCATACAACATCCTCTTTCATTATCTCTACCTCTTTCTTCATCGTCCATCTTCTTCTCTTCGTCTCACCCCACGCTGACTTTTATATCTGACTTCCCTCTCAATGTCTATTGCTTTTTCTTCATATCTCGCTAGTTCCATTATTTTGTGCGTACATCTGCTCCCTCGCCCTCTTTGTCACACACATACAATCTCTCTCTTCTACTTTTTCTTCGTCTCATCTCCTACTCTTTTTCTCCCTCCTCCTTTATCTTCTTCTTCCTTCCTCTCCATCGACCTCTTTCTGTCACCTCATTTCTTCCTTTCTCTCTCTCGGCCACTCTCTTCCCCTCTCTCTCTCAATTTCTACCTCTGCCTGCCTCACTCACTCTTTCTCTTCCTCTCGTCCAGGGGCAACCCCACTTCGGAGGCATTGGCCTCCATATTTATTGCCCCATGAAATTTAATTTATTTTTCTGTCCACTGCGCAGTGCCAGGTTGTGTGCCTTTCTGTGAGGGTGGGGCTTAATGGAGGGCACGCTGTGCTGGGTGATGGTCTTGAAGTGAAGTGTGAATGTCTGGTTGGACGGGTGCCTTTCTGCGACCAACACAACATGCGAGCAAGAAGCCTCTCCCTACCTGCGCAACATCCTACAAAAGTGCCACAGCCGCATCCCCCTCAGTCTCCTAAGGAATGCTGGGTTTGCCTGCCTCAGCCAATCTTGGTGCTGTTCTCATGCAGTTTGCTAACATAAACAAACGGAGCAGCTTCTGGATTGGCTCAGGACTCAACGCAAGTAGGCCTGTAGTCTTCGCACAAATGAATCAGCACTAGATGAGGTTGGTTCACAGAACATGGCTGTTGGACTTGACCCTTTTGGCAGGTTCACCCCTAAACTTTTTGCCTGTCTCCTAGCCTTTTCCCCGTGTAGTGTTGGTGGTTTTAGGCCTCTTGGCACTTTGGCACTGTGGCCCAGTGTAAAGTGTGTGTGCTCTTTGAGTGCGTGTGGTGAGATTGGCCTGCCCTCCCATAGGAATGCATGGGGGATATGTGTGTCCATGGTAATTCCTAGTATGAGAGGAGTGCATGGGTGAGTTTAGTATGGATGAACTCGTGAGAATAAATGCTGCGCAATGGGGTGCGCAGATTTATTGTGACTGGTGGAGAAATGCCACTTTTAGAAGTTGGCATTTCTGTGTGCTATGTGGCTGCCTGCCTGATGTGAATTGCATGTCTGGCTTGTGAGTGACAGGAGCTGAGGGAGGTGGGTGGCTCCAGGAGACAGCGTGAGTCAGCCCAGTGATGAATGGAGAGATCTGCATGCAGATGGGAGGGAGGAGTTGCACCTGGGACCTGAATAGGGCTGTGCCTTCCCTCCACAATGCTGGCTCCGCCCCCTGTGGTGTGTCTGATCACTGAGCCCCCACCTGACAAAGGGGAGAGGAGCTGGGAAAAACAAAGTGCTCCAAATCCCCCCTAAACCAGTTCTGATTGTATAAATATAGGGTGACTTGAGGGGGGCCTGCTGCTGGGCTCCAGGAGGAACCGCCACGAGGGACTGCCACCCTGCTGGAGGGCCCTGTGTGCTGGCCTGCCTGGGCCCAGCTTTTGCCCCCTGAACCTTGGACTTTTATCTGGGAGCGCTTTCCCTGTATTGGGGAGAGTACTGGAGACTTTGCCCTAGCGCTTAGAGAGTGCTTTTATTCTTTTAGTTGCGGCACTGGACTGCTGCCTGAGGATTCCCCCGCATCTCTGAAAAGGCGGGTGCATTATTGCCGCGTATTCATACTTTTCAAAAACCGAGCGAGAGCCCACCCCACATCGGTATCTTAAGGAGCGGGTGCCCACACCGCAATCATCTTTACTCGAGGAAGCGGGAGCCCAGCCTGCTGTTTTGTGCTTCCGTTGGTGGGTGCCCACCCCGCAATTGTTCTTAATCGAAGGAGGGAGCCCACCCAGTGCTTCGGTGAAGGTAGGAGGGAAGCACTGCATCCAGAGAAATCACTGTCGCGGCCTGGAGGGAAGCCGGAGTGTTGCCTGGCTCCCACCACCATTGTCATCGCGACGCGGAGCGGAGCAGAGGCAGGAAGTCCTGGATCCACGGAGGCCGCGCTGCGAGAGGCCCCGTGAGTGAGGCGGAAGAAGAGGAGTCCCCAACCAGACCGGGTGAAGCGAGGCGCATGGTAAAGCGGGGCTCACGTGAGTGGGGCTCAGCTGCATGGTGGTTGGGGGGAGTGTGGGGGCACAGTGTTGGTGCCTGCCCCCTGGGCAAGTGCGTGGGTGATTCTTTTCAGCTGCCCCACGTGATAGAGGGCAGCTGCAACGTGTAGTGGTTACAGCTCCTCACAGTTGCGCCGCCGTTGCGGGCAACTACATCTTGCGGGCATTTGTGTTTAATTCCCTGCCTTCCCAGAGGAGTCCCCGCAGGGGCCCTGGGTTGATTAGGCACGTGTAGTGCCAGTGCCAGTTTGTCCTCTCCAGCTGCCCTGCGAGAACGCAGGTAGCTGCAATGTCGTGGGGACCTTTTCATTTCTAAGAAGACATGATAGGAGTGAGAGACATGATAGGAGTGAGAGACACTCCTGCCCCCCAGCGCTTTGCGCACTTTGGCTTTTGCTGCTTTTACAGCCAGCCCTGACTTTTGCGGGACATAGGGCCTTCTGAGCCCCTGAGAGAGGCCAGTTGGCCTGGGGCCAGTCCAGTGTGTGGTGCCCCCGATTGGGGCACCCTGTGTTTACACTTAGGAGATTTATGCCCAATGTTCTGGCCTACTGGTGATACCTCATGTGGAATGTATTTATGCTAAGGTGATTCATGTGGTCTATGCTAATGTGCTTCATGCCTGACATGATTGAGGCATCATATATTTTCTGTTTCAGGATCTAGTTCTCAGTTCAGTATTTCACTGGTAGTTACTTGTTGTGCTCTACATTTACTATTTGTGCTACATTTACAATTGGTGCTTTGTGATGGTTTTGAGTGGCCCTATTGGCCCTGTTGTGAGTAAATGGTCCCCTGTAAATACTGCCTGGTGCCTGTTGGCACAGTGCACATGTGTGATTATGTTTCTAATGTGTTTACGAGAATACAAAGGCTATTTTTTATATAACCTTGTGTGGAGTTTCTTTTGTGGTGTGCCTAGTGTGTTGTTGCTGTGTGCGTGCGCAAATGCTTTACACATTGCATCCGGGATAAGCCTGACTGCTCGTGCCAAGCTCCCAAGGGGGTGAGCAGGGGTTATCTTTGGCGTGTAACTCCCTTGCCCTGACTCGAGTGGTGGTTTCTGCCTGGCTTTGGCGCAAGCCTTAGCCAACCAGAAATTCCATTTCTAACAATGGCTAATCACTGTATGGGTTTATTTTGAAGCCATGTAGTGATTGATCCTTTTCTGTGCCTTGCTCTTTTCCTGTCATGCCCAGCACAAGTTCTGGCATTGTGCAAAAGGGAGTGAAAGAGATGAGAGAAGTAGTGAGTGTCTTGCTGCCATCCGCATCTGCGTGCATTCTCTCTATGCAGAAGGATTCATGAGCAACTGCGGTGAGTACAGACATAATATTGAGTGTGATGGCAATTTGTGTTTGTAATTTGTTTTGTACATATACATATATTAATTTCAGCAGACATTTATATTCACTGTGAGATATTCACTTAGAGTTGACTATAGTTAATGTATGCCTAAATTAAAAAATGCTCATGTTTGGTTATCATCTTCCTGCTTGTCATGCACTTTTCTTTCTTGTTCCAGGAGCCAAGCTGTACCAGCCATCGATAATTGAAAGGGATTTCTTGCTTAGTTTTCTTCTTAGCATTTAATCTTTGTGTGTTCCTTGGAGAGTGAAATATTGAGCACACACCTGCGAATGGGAACGTCCTGACCCAATTGTATCATCCCGCTACATATATCCAGCTGAAGGTCCTGCAGCAGAGACTCCATTGTATGGGAGCTGCAGAAAAAGACAAGAACTTTCTTTATCGCAACATGTTCAATTTCTCCTGATTGATTCCCTCCCTGGGAATCGTGAGGAGTGGTATCTTTCTGTAGATTAAATGATTAAAAATATGCATTGTCGAATTCAGATCAGAACAAGCTTTATTCGATTTTAAGCATATAAAATCACAAAAAATAGACAAAAATTAAAAGCACCACATCTTACATTGTTGAGTTATTTAGTTCAGGTGCCCTCTCTACTCTCCTTGGAGGAGATTCTTTTCTGTGCTCTTGCCCATTAGAGTTAGAGTCCTAGGCAAATCCCTTTCTCAATTGCTCAACTGAATTCTTATTTAGGGGCAAATCAACAACAACCGGCGATAATTATCGCTAAGCGCACTTAGCGCTAGGATAATTATCGCCGGCTAGCGTGGATTTTTATCGCTGAGATAGCGTGCTATTAGCAACGCTTATCTCAATAGCGATAAAAATCCTCACACTAAGTGGCTAACGTGAGATTATCGCTGGAAACCCAGCGATAATCTCACGTTAGATTGTTGATAGGGACAGACAAACTTAGCCATGATATCCTCCTTCCATAGGATATCATGGCTAAGTCAGAAAAATACCAGACGTAAAAAAGCAGCATTAACCGAGGTTAGCGCTGCTTTTTTTGTCTCGAACAGGGTTAGCGATATTCTTGATAATAGGAGAAATGTCGCTTAGCGACATTTCTCCTATTATTTTACTCTGGAACGCCTCCTTTGCATCTCATTAGAGGTGCAAGGGGAAGCGTAGAGTAAAAGGGTGCTAACATGCCAATTTGCATGTTAGCACCCTGTTGTTGATAGGGTGTTATTTTTATCTCTGCTTTTTTGGCTTTTAAAGCCAAAAAAGCAGAGATAAAGCCTTGTTGATATGCCCACTGGTTCTTTTGATGCTTTACCTGCTGATAACATATGCCTGACTTCTCCCTGAATTTCTCAACTTCTCTAGCTTAGCATATTAGGGACTTCTCTGGAACGCCTCCTTTGCATCTCATTAGAGGTGCAAGGGGAAGCGTAGAGTAAAAGGGTGCTAACATGCCAATTTGCATGTTAGCACCCTGTTGTTGATAGGGTGTTATTTTTATCTCTGCTTTTTGGGCTTTTAAAGCCAAAAAAGCAGAGATAAAGCCCTTGTTGATATGCCCACTGGTTCTTTTGATGCTTTACCTGCTGATAACATATGCCTGACTTCTCCCTGAATTTCTCAACTTCTCTAGCTTAGCATATTAGGGATTTCCACTTAATGGGAGACTGTGCTAGTTTAGATTTACTTTATGACAACTTTACACAGTTTGGGCCGGATTCACAAAGGGCCTCTGCCCTCGTGGTGGAGGGTCCGAGTCGTGGGGGAGCCTCTACACTCGGGGCGGAATCTCTGAAATGAGAATTCTCTTTGTCAATCAGGCCCTTTGTTTTTGTATTTGTGAGTTTGAATGCATTCATGTATTGATTACTGATGTAACACTAACATTGAAGTATTTTAGTTGTTTTTTCAAATATAACAGTCCCTTTTATTTATGTGGGACCAAATGTGCTTTCCATTATTTAAATATATTTGATTTGTTGTGTTATGCCTCAGTCCGGAACTAAAGATCCATGAACTTGTTCTTCCATTTGCACCAGAGATATGCATAGTGTAAATCTGTTGCAACAAGTGCATGTGGAGTGCAGTCAAGGGTACAGAAGGATCCTGGCCTGTGATTTCTTATGCCCTTCTCCCTATCACTGAGAAACCTTTGCACTGGCTGAACCTACTTCCAGCAATTCCTGCAATGGGCAGGATTACTTTGACATATTTTCACATTAAGCCCCATAAGTTATTTAGAAACACAACGCACAGGCAGTAATCCAGGATTGATAGGTAGGATATATGAGTGCTGAGTACAAAGAAACATGTGTGTCTATCTACAAGTGCCTGGGGTTTGCACAGACTGATCTATAAGTGCCTATGATGTAGACAGTGGCACCCATGAGTGCCCAAGTTGCACACATGATGATGTGCGAGCACCTGATGTGAGTACAGGGGTCTCTGACTGCATGTGCACTGTACAAGAGGGTGTTTGTGTGCATGTGGAATGTATATGATCATCTGATTACTTTTGCTTTGCTGAAGTGGAATGGGTTGGGTGGGCACTGAGAACCTGTGCTACATCTATGTGACCAGAGGACGTCTTTGTGTTCTTTTGACTTATACATGGCTATCTACGGAGCAGTGCTGTGTACAATCTGAGGATCTGTGCTTGGAGCAAAGATTCTCTCTGAACCCGTGCTCTACATGTTTGTATTGTCTATGTCTGTGATGTGTGTGTGAGTGTCTGTGTGCATAGGTCTCACTGTTGTGAAGGTCCTTCCCTAGCTTACACAATTCGCAGAGTGTTGCTCGAAGTTTGCAGGAGTGTGCACCCTCCACCACATCTCACAGGGTCTTGATAGTAATCGTCCGTATGTGTAAATGAACGCACAGTGGTTTGGCAGGCCTCACCCTAGCATAGAATGTCAATCTCTGTGCAATCTGAATAATGATAAAAAAGCAGGCCGCTTTAACTCATCTTGTGTTAGGAGCACAAGCCGAGGCCTTCTTTTCCTGAGTCTGACAATAGTGCTTTTTGGGCCCAGTCAGCAGCCACAAATTTTCAAGGGTCCTTGAGACATGAAAGAAAGCAAATAACACAAAGGCCATTTTATGTCAATTAATATTCAGACACCTTAAATTATGCTACAGGTACACATCTGTGAGGAGCCAGGACTTCTTGCAGTGTCCCTCCACTTTTTGCCCGCATTTTGACTGCTAGCTGCAGGTTTTCTGATTCTGATTGTGCCCTGGGCTCTGCTAACCAGTCCCAGGGTCTGTTCTCTGTGTAAAAGGTACATGGTAATTAGGTATAATTACAATCGGTACTGACAACCTACCTGTAAGTCCCTAGTATGTGGTAGGGCATGTAGGTTTAGAGGGTCAGTAGATTAAATGCACTTATGTGTGCTCTGCCGTGGTGCCTGCTGTCATTTTAAAAGCAAGTCGTGTCTCAATCAATCAATCAATCAATCAATACATCAGGGGTTTGTATAGCGCAGCTACTCACCCTAAAGGGTCTCAAGGCACTGAGGGGGGGCCCGCAGCTCCTGGGAGTTCACAGTGATTAGTCAAAGAGCCAGGTCTTGAGGTCCTTCAAGAACTTGAAGAGTGTTGGTGTCTGTCGGTGGTGGAGAGGGAGGGTGTTCCATGCCTTGGCCACGAGGAGAGGAAGAAGAAGTAGCGTCCTCCTGGTCTGGTCTTCTTGATGCATGGTACAGTCGCAAGAGCGAGCTGGGATGAGCGGAGGAATCTTTGGGGTGCGTGGAACGAGAGGCGGCGGTTTATGTAGGCGGGTCCGTCCTGTAGAGAGCTTTGTGGGCGTGTGTGAGAAGCTTGAAGGTGATTCTCTTCTCAACGGGGAGCCAGTGTAGTGTCCATAGGTGTCGGCCGATGTGGCAGTGGCACAGTAGTTTGAGAACTAGTCTGGTGGGAGCGTTCTGGATGCTCTGGAGTTTGCGGATGAGGTTCTTGTTGATCCCGGCATAGAGTGTGTGCCGTAATCTAGTCTGCTGCTGATGCTAGCATGGGTGACGGTTTTCCTGTGTTCGAGGGGAATCCAGTTGAAGGTCTTTCGTGGGAGACAGAGGGTGTAGTAGCAGGAGGAGGTGACAGCATTGATATGGCTGTCCATTTTGAGTTCGGAAGTCCAGGATGATTCCGAGATTGCGTGCATTGTCCATGGGGGAGGAAGGATTCACAAGGGCAGGGGGCCACCAAATGTCCTTCCAGGCATCGCTTTGTGGGCCCATGATGAGTACTTCAGTTTTGTTCGTGTTTAGTTGTAGGCAGCTGTTTTTCATCCACCTAGCGACTGCTTCTATTCCTTCTTGAAAGTTGTGTTTGGAGATGTTGGGTTCATAGGATAGGGAGATGATGAATTGGGTGTTGTCTGCGGACGATACGATGTTGAGTCTGTGTGATCTGACAATGGATGCGAGTGGGTCCAAATAGATGTTGAACAGGGTGGGGTTGATGGAGGATCCTTAGGGGACTCTGCAGGTGGTCCGTCTGGGTTCCGAGAGGAAGGGAGGGAGTCTGACCCTATGCGTTTTGCCAGAGAGGAGTGAGCGGATCCAGGCGAGGGTGTTGTTCCGGAATCCTGCGTCATGGAATCTGCGGGCTAGGGTGCGGTGTGAGACTGTGTTGAAGGCTGCACAGAGGTACAGGAGGATGAGGGCCACAGTCTCTCCTCCATTGAGAAGGGAGCGGATGTCGTCTGACGCAGCGAGAAGGGCGGTTTTGTTGCTGTGGTTCTTCCTGAAGCCTGATTGGGAGGAATCGAGGATGTTGTTCCCTTCTATGAAGGAGGTGAGTTGACTCTTTTTCAATGACCTTTCACTGGATACAGGAGTAAAGAGATCAGTCTGAAGTTCTTGAGGTCAGTGAGGTCCGCCAAGGGTTTTTTCAGGAGAGGTTTGATCTCCGTGTGTTTCCAGTCGTCGGGGAAGGAGGCAGTCTCGAAGGAGCGGCTGATGATTCATTGAAGCTCAGGGACGATGATGTCTGTGGCTCTGTGGTAGACGTGGTGGGGGCAGGGGTCCGTTGGGGCCCCCGGAGTGGGTAGACTTCATAGTCTTCAAGTGGAGAGGAGTTGGCCTAACAGCTAGGGCATTCGACCTCGAACTGGGGAACTGGGTTCGAGTCTCGGCAATGACGCTGAACATCCTGTGATTCTGGGCAAATCACTTAAGCTCCCCGTGCCTAACAAAAATGATGAATGTGTTCTCATGTAATGCAACTGGTGTTATGTAAAGCGCTCTGATACCTGATTCGGGTCAAGTTTGCGCTATATAAAACTCATCAAAGTTGTCATAGATAGTCTTGATTTTGTGATGGAAGAAGGCACTGAGTGTATGGCAGAGGTCCTGGGAGGGTGGTATGTAAGTAGTCTCACTTTTGGGTTGGGCGAACTCTTTGTCTTGCATACTGTTTTAAAAATAAAACTATGTCTAAATTTGACATTAGAAATAAAGGTATTTCCAAAGTCTTAAACTATCTAATTTTTACATATAAGTCCTACCATAGGAGCCCCAAGGGTAGGGTGCCATGTTAAAAAATACATATTGACATTATAAAATATGTTTTATAAGCCCTGGTGAGGAGAAAACTGCCAATTTTGTTTCTCCCCAGTGTAGTGCATTAGCTCCCTAGGCTAATATAGGAAGGCTTTATTGAACAATAATAAAGTCTAGCTATTGTCAAGAGTGAGCTGAAATAATACATCAGAATGTCCAAATAATAGTTAGAATGAATCCAACAACTTGCCTTGGTTGGATGTAGTATAAATATGACAAAAAAGAAGTTACAGAACTTGCTTTTCTGATGTTCCTGAATCCAGTTCTGGAGCAGCCTCTCCTGATTTGCCAGCCTCTGACAGGCTGAGCCAAGCTGCTCTGACAAGGTGTGTAGTGGCCTGCAAGGAAACAAAGAGGCATCTGGTGGGGGGAGATCTGCAAGCAGCAGAGCAAAATGCAGGAAAGGGAATGGGTAGCCAAACAGGTCTTCAAAGAGGGAAAGACACTTAGGACAGAACCCAGGCCCACAACCATTTCCTGCACCCCACCCAGATGGGAGCCCCTGTAATTGAATTAGGAGAGGGGCTGTAGAGGGAGTGCTCGGGAAAGGTTAGCTACACCCATAGGTTGAGTTAGCCAGACCTGAAGCTCCAAGCACGATTTTCTACATGTTGGTTTTTGAGGAACAGTGCGTTCAGGGACACATATATGCAGCACTTCAGAGGAAGTGGCCATAATTGAAGGTGGCACCCTGCACCCCATTGGTCAGGGGTGCCCCTCTCCTTGCCATCCCAGAAACCTGGATAAATATGAGATAGCTGGCCAGCAACCTAGATCCCTGCCTGAAGTAACAAGAAGAGAAAGTACTGCCCTGCTGACCAAGAGGACTGCACTCATAAGGACTGCACCTGCTGCACCCGTTGGGCCTTACCAAAAAAAGAACTTGCTTTGAAAGTTTAAGGAGTGGACATCCTGAAAGCAACAGGTTTAAGGAGCTCCACCTGCATTATCTCCACCAAGAAGAGCCCAGCTGAACAGCTTCCCTTGAACTTTGAAGGTTTTGGCTAGGTACATTTTAGGTCTGGTAGTCCCAACTTCCCATGGAGCAACTCACAGCTTCTGGAACCTTGGATTGGTGTTATAGATGCTTCAAGACCCAAAAGGACATTCTGGAAGAAGATCCAGAAGTTTGAGATCATTTGAATAATTTTTGGTAAAAAGCTCCATATGGTGAACTACCTGTCATCGAGAGTCAAGCTGGCGACGTCAATCTATGACTTGGCCTGAGATTCAGGTTTGTCCAGCTGAAGCTCCGGAGATTTTGCCATCGACGAGACCTCCAGGAGTTCACTGAGACTTCTAACTGAAGCAAGCTGCCGTCATTTACTAGCAAACCGGCCTGCCAAGGAACCTTGTTCGACGTCAAGAGAAAAAGTTCATAAAATGTGACCACGTCAGAAGGTAAAACCTTTACTGGGCCCTACCGGTCATCGTATCTGAACTGCACTCCATCGCGGTCGGCCTGAAACTTTGACTTCAATGTTTAAAAATGCAGATCTCTTCTTCCCTACACTGGATGTTTGTTGTTTTTGTGTCATTTTAATCATAAAAGTATTTCCTATTTTTATAAATTGATGTTGGATTTTTACTTACTTATTTACTGTTGTTGGTGTTTTTAAATGCTTCACAGACTTGTTTCCTAAGTTGAGCCTGTCTGCTCATGAGTCAAACTACAAAGGGTTGAGCAAGGACTATTTTATATTTTAGTAAGACTTGACTGGACCTTATTTGTGATTGTGGTGCTATTACTACCTGTAAGTACCTACCTGCACCTACTAATAAGCTGCCTTCCAGCAAGATCTTTCATTTTATTTAACTTTCAAGATGCATATTCAAATTGCCATATAAACCTTCTTGCTTCCCCAACTTTTTTTAAAAATGCACTGTTTGCCACTCTTATTTTCAACATTTAATCAGGGCTCGCTTGTGATGTAATTCTCGTTCCTAACTTTATGTCTCATCACAGTCACCACTACTATCCTCTCCCTAACTCTCCCCCTCTCTCTCCCCACTCTTTTTTAATCGTTCTGTCTTCCGTTCTATTTGTCTACTACTCTCTTGCTCTGTTTTTCACACTGTTTCTCCGGCTCTATTCTCTTTAATTCTATGTCTCTGTCTTTATCTCTTGCTTTCGTTCTCTCCTTGCTTCACAGTCTCTACAGGCCTCTCTTTCCCTCACAGTGTCTACAGGCCTCTATTTCCCTCTACATCTGTGCTCCTGTCACTCATCCAGTTTCTCTCCCCTTTGCTCTATCACTTTGTATTTTTCTCTGCCATTTTCCCTCTTCCTCTTTTTATGTCTACCCATTCTCTCTGACATAGCCGCCATTTCCATTCTGCATTTATGTTTTCTTTCTTTACATATTTTATGCATTTTTTCTCTACTGTTTTCTATTATCACTCTCTTTAACTACGCCCACTCCTCTTTTTGATCTGACATGATGATAATTTATTCACCCTGTCTACAGTCCTTCCTGTCTCTTTTAACCTTTTCTCTCCATGTTGCTATTAGTTTAGAAACCCACAGTGTTGATAGCAGTTGGTTGCAGTCAGGGTGAAGATGTTGCTGACCAAATAGGCAGGTGTTTGGAAGACCTTTTGGGTGTCAGTTATTCCCAAAATTAGTAATAAGGAAAGCAGTTGGGGAAGCTACCCTCACTGATGCCTAGAATTTGCATTTAGAACACTCTAGAACAATCTCTAAAATGGGTCAGGTTGGCCAAGGGATGTGAAATATTTTCACTTTTTCCATTTTTTGTTTGCTGAACCTTAATGCTTGGACAATGATAGTGCTGCTCTCACAGCATTAATCAAATCATAACATACATTACTTCATGAAACCACATTTTAAATTTTTGCATGCTATCCTCAACCCCAAAAAAGTTTTATAAAACAATTACAAACATATCTGCAGTCAAGAGAAACAAGCATTAAAAATGCAATAGGGCTTAAAAAGAATTTTGTTAGAGCTATTGGTGCTGGACATGGCAATATATTTTACTCTTGTGTTATGGAGTGGATGTATGTAGTTTGAGTAGAATTATGTGGGTTGGATTGGAATTGTTATTTGTGTAAATGTGTGGCATGGATTTGAGTGGTGTGGAGTGGATTTGTGTAGTGTAAACATGTGGCATGGCGTGCAGTGGAATTATGTGTATATTAATTATCTGATGTAGAGTGCAGTGGAGTAGAGTAAAGTTGTGTATAGTGGCATAGAGTGGTGCTGCGCATATTGTAGTGAAGTAGAGTGGAGTGGCACAGATAGTAAAAGAGTGGCCTAGAGTGGTGTAGTTTAGAGTGTAGTGGCATAGAGCAGATTGTTTTAGAGTAGAGTGAAGTGGTATAGAGTGGAGTGGAAAAGAGTAGAGTGGATTGGCGTAGATTGCAGTGCCATAGAGTGCAGTTTTGCATAGTGGAGGGCATAGAGTGGAGTTGCTCAAAGTAAAGTGGAGTGGCCTATCCTGGAGTTGTATAGAGTGCAGTGCCGAAGAGAGCACTTGTGTATAGTAGAGTGGGTAGAGTACATTAGAATAGAGTAGAGTGGGGCATAGTAGAGTAGAGAAGCATAGAGTGGAGTGGAGAGTTGTAGAATAGAGTGGCACAAAGTGCAGTCTAATAGTGTGCAGTGGTGCACAGGAGGTTAGAGTAGTGTGGAGTATATTGGCATAGAGTATAGTGGTATGGAGTATAGTGGTGTAGAGTGTAGTGGCATTGGGTGCACTGGCATAAAGAGCAGTAGAGTGGAGTGGTGCAGAGCAGATCAGAGTGAAGTGTTATAGTGTGTAGTAGTGCAGAGTGGAGTGACGTAGAGTCCGGTGGTGTCGAGTAGAGTCCCTTAGAGTGCAGTGGCATAGAGTTTTGCTGTGTAGAGTATAGTAAGCAGTCTGTTGTGTACTCCAGAAATTAGCACGGACAGTGTCACTGAAAAGATTAAATCACTATTCACAGGTAAATTATGTTTCTAATTGGATAGTGTGACTGGTTGCATTTGTCAGTCTTAAGAAACCCTTCTATTTTGCATACAGTTGGGGTCCGTTTCGTGTCAATGTTTGACAGAATGACAAAAAAAGCAAGCTAATATTGAGACTAAATGAACTACAAAACGTAGTATATTCTGCCTTTTCTTCCCTGTAGTTTAGTCAGCCATATAATTTGTTCTTTCAGCGCTGGCATAATTCCAATGGCACCAGGTACTACCTCTGCGTTTGGTGCATGTGAATAAAATATCTAATAAGTAGAGTATCCTCCTGACCATGATCTTGCTGTAAAAGTGAATAAGATACATAGTTCCTAACAGGCTAGTTATTTAATAAGTGTGTAATAAGCTGGAACTAGTGTGCCCAGTGACATGTCGGTTGTGTAACCGTATCTACTTTGTTTACAAAGACAGCTTAAACATCAGTTCGCCAAGTCTCCGAAGAGGAGGGTGAAGACGTGAACAAGCAAACACCAGAGAAGTAAATAAAAGCAGGCTCAAGCACTAGATTGATAGCCGAAAGGTGATATTTATTAAAGAGACAATGGTGATAAAAAAACAGAAAAGTAGAAAACCTACCTGTGTGCATTATAGATGACTCTCAAAATGCTGTGGCTGGTCGCAGGGCAGGTGGCGCCATACCAGGGAGTGAGCAACATCGGTAGAGTCTTTGGCATCCACCTCACGCCTCTTTCTTATCTTTGGCACTCATGTTTTCCTATCTTTCGTTTCCTCGCTCTTTCAACCTGTTCTGCCTTTCTGTGCTTGCCTTGGGTTAAAGTTTATTGAGGAAAAATCATGATGAGAAATAAGTGCTGGTCGCCAGAAATTAATCTTGGTGCCCATCACCTGCAATCATATGCTCAAATTAACCAGTCACACCAGAATCCTCTGTGCTCTTCAGAATCTGGGTCATCCTGGTCATTATTTACAGGTATTGGTGTGTACCAAGGACCTGTGCCCTTACCCTGGTTACTCATTGTCAACTCAGGGCCTCTCTCTTTGCAGTTCGGATTGAGCACCAGGCACTGCGGTGCTTTTCAGACTCCGTATCACTGTGTACACAGGGTGGTGCATTAGGGGTCCTGTGCTCTTCAAAAGCGGTGTCACCCTGAGCCGTTGTGTACAGTGCAAGGTCACCCCGGGGCTCTGTCTGTAGTGATACACAAGAGGCACTGTGCTTTCGAATAAGTCACCCGAGGGCCAGTGATACACCTATTTTCCTTGTGATTTTTCTCACTAAAGGATTTGTTTTCTGTATAATCAGTTACAATTTCCCAGTGTACATATTGTTTGGAATAGGTGACCACATTAGTGACAATGAGATAACTACTGCAACAACAAACTTCTAAAACTCGGTCGCTGTATTTTTATATATATTCATACATGAAGCATTTTTTGTACCCTTTAATATTGTTTCAACATACATTTGTGTTTCAAGAAGTATACACCCATCTGTGTTTTGTTCCTTTATAAAATAAAATGTTGTAGATCTGTTCATGTTGAAATAAGTAACTAAGCTTTTGAAATCACCTAATGCAACCTACTGTGTGGAGCTTATTACTGAAGATTCCTAAAAAACATGAGAATAAGTAGAAAAAAGAATCCCTTTTAGGCATGTTTACCCGTTGATACTCGAGATATTAGTGGCATTGCTACTGTTGATTCACAAAATATGTTTGAAAACACTATCTTGCTTCTTATTGATTACCGGGTAATGCACCAGACTGCAGAACGGGACTGGGTGTGCGCCTCTGCTCCTACCCGTAGAAATACACCATGGGAGTGAACTTCTGAGAAAAGGTGGAACATGCACCCACCATTAGCCATTTGCAGGCTACGATTCTTAAAGGACACACACAAAAGCCAATCCAAAGCATGGGAGGAGTCAGACCACTCACGGACAACAGATCACCGAACAGTGCAAAAGCGGTTTAGGCTCTACCTAAAAAGCATCCTATTTGCTGAAGGAGTGGAGATAGATGAAAATGAATTCTTGTTTAATCGTTAGGACCTCCCTGCTTAGACCCTGGGGACGGGTAACAAAATAGATGCCTTTCCTGGAACAGATACAGTTCTGGCATGAACAGCTCTGCAGGCGCCATCTACCTTCATCCTGCCAAGTCAATAAACTAGCTGATGACAAATCACGTAAGAGGGTGGGGCAAGCGTGGGCAGAAGGAGGGTGAAAAGCATACATGCCAACCCTCCCGATTCAGGTGGGAGACTACCGATTTGAAGGCTAGCCTCCCGCCTCCCGATTCTTGTATTGATAAACCCGATTCTATGCGAATTGCTGAATGATCTGCTTGAAATAAGGTAAAGAGCTAAATTGAGCTCAGAAATGATATTGGCTCTCTGCTCTTTCCTCCCCAACCCCCCATGGATGTCAATATATTAAAGCCTGAACCTGCCCTAAAGCTGTTGATTTAAATGTGAGCTTGGGCAGGCCAGGGGTGAGGGCTCCTGATAAGAATTCAGTTGCCTGCCCACGCCCTACATAATAGGATTCCTCAGCGGACTTCAGTAGGCACTAGAGATTGGTCTTGTGTGACGAGAAGTACAATATTGTCACCCTACCCCTGCCTACCAAAGCTTTTTTACCATGCTCCTGACACAGGTTAAGGTAAGAAAAAATTACTTTTTGTGAAACCCAACAATAGCTTGTGGGAGAAAAAATGTGTTTCTAACAGGGTTTCAAACTCTGTTTTTGTTTAAACTTTGTAAAACGACCAAAATTAAAATGTTGATGCCAATCTCATTCACAAACTCTATAATCTCCCTCTGCAAGAATCACCTCAAAAGTTTAGCGCTTTGTCCTTCAATCTTGGAGGGGGAGATTGAGCGTGTGACAGAAATCAACATTTTTATTTTTAGCAGTTAGATTTACATAGTGCATAGTAAAGCAGAGTTTACAACTCAGTCTCTGTGAGCCAGAGGCATAGCTAGAGCCTGTGGCGCCCGGGGCTATTCCTCAGATTGCCGCCCCTGGGGGGGTGCTGGGGAAAAAGGACGGCAACCACTCGAAAGAGGTCCGAGAGACACGTAGTATCGCCACTAATAGTTACCTCGATCATGCAAGTTACATGCACATACATGACATGGTCCGAGGCTACACAATTGAATACACCGGTGACTGGCAGTACAAAAGAGAACACACAGACTGCATGATCTATCTGGGGACTCAGAAAAACCGCATGTGACATCCATCAGAGAGCTGCGTGAACAATTACCTGGTAATCCCCTCAGCAGAATGCAAACATTCACATACATGACACTGTTCAGGGATCCATCATCTACAGCTGACATTAAATGACCATACATCATGGTCCCCCCATTAAAGCAGTGGGGACCTGCACAAACATGATGTGCTCTGGGGACCCAAAACCAACGTAACAGTGTCGAAGCCTGTGATTCTTTATCTTTCAAAAATAACTGTATAGAAGTGAAAGAGGGTTGGGTTAGGGTACGATAGATGGAAGTTCAGCAGGAGACTGTAAAGAAATGAAAATAAGGACCTTCAAATGGCTAAAAGGCTCCTTAGCCTTAGCTCAACGGGAAATGTTTTGCGCTGCCAGAAAACTCAGTTGGTTGATTTGATCACTTCAGATGTCTAAGTCTGTAGCCGGAGGGTCACCAATTTGAATCCTTTTTGGCGCACAGAATAGTGACTTGTATTTATGGTGCTATGAGGGCACAGCCTGTGACAGAAAGCAGAGTATGTATGCAATTAATTTAAATATTGTATTACACACAGTATAAAATAGACTGCACGCAGCATAAGATAAGATAGTTTGTCGCCTGGAGGAGGCCAGTGACATGATTGTTTGCAACACTCATGTGAGACGCATTAACACACTTGCACAAAACACTGTTGCTGCATAATGTGTGTAATGTAAAGTCATCTTGTGGAAATACAGAGATTCAGCGCAACTTTAAGGGTTAACCGTTACAAATGTAATTTCGAAAATTAATTACAATAAAAGAAAGCAAACAAGTCAATGGAATGTTGAAAGATGCTACCTGAGAATCAAGCCCTGGAGATTAATGGTTGATAGGTGGTGAAGCATGTTCTACCACAATGATGTTCTGATGTGGGCCAAGAATGGTCAATGTTTCGAAATAAAGAAATGTGCAGGGCAAATAAATAGATACATGACAAAGACGACATAAAGCATGTTAAGTGTGATTGTCAGCTGCCAAACTACAAGTGAAATACATCTAGATTAAAGGACGTAGATGTACATAAGTGAGTCTTGAGCAAACCAGGTAGGCTCCATTATGCTAAACTTACATGAGATGTTGTTAGGTGAGTCTATTTAAATATATTGCCAAATTAATATATCACACATTATGACTAAATTAAAGACGACAATAACAATCAAACTGAAAATGAAGGGATGTAAAGCCAGGGAATCGAACCCTGGATGTGCATGAGATAATCATGGAGATTATGGGATGGGCTGTATTGTGCTACAATACTGTGACCCCCTGTTAGATGTGCCCATTAAAATATATTACCAACATAAGTTAAAATAATTTGAGTAAGCTACATATGAGTTATACATTAGAGAAGAAAATTGTGCAATCTAAATGACTTATATGGGGGTACTGCCAAAGAGTTTCAACCGTTGATGTGCATGGACAAGTCACAGATGATACACAGTAAGAAGCGTTCTACTGTACATTGTTGTTATGTGTAGTTCCAACGTCAGTTGTTAAAGAGCAGCCTCAAAGTGCATAGCTGTCAATCTTTCAGATTGCTAGGTGTGATATTTTCATAATTTTATTTTAATTATGAGTCCGCAGCCTCAGACATTTGCACCAGTTGTAGTCTTCTTAGAGTTTCTCTTTGCTCAAATGGGTGTAATTACTGATATATATATATGTTTCCCTCGTCTTCATTACTTGAGTTTTGCTCGCAAAAAGTGTCACTCATAGTCATTGAAATGTCACTCATAATTAAAATTGAATTATGATAATGTCACACATAGCAATTTGAAACCTTGGCAGCTGAAGAATCTGAAGTTATGAGAAAATGTCACATCTGAAACCTTGGCAGCTATGCTGCCACTCTGCCACTCACTAAATATCCCTTCTGAAAACTCTCCTCTTACCTCACTCGTGACTCGCTCCAGGGTCTCTATGGCAGGCAAGGGTGGTTGGTTCAAACTTCATTCACTTAATCAGCAGCCAGACTCCTGAGCCAGAAAATCGCCCAAAGAGCAGCACTGCCAGTGACTACCCCAGGCCAGAATGAGCGCAAGAGCGCGTAGCGCGTGACGCGTCACTGCTACGTCCTTCTCATCGCGAGGGCTGGCCAAAATAAATCATTTAATGTCGCCCAGGGCCGTCATTGGTAGTGCTCGCGCGCTACAGATTGATTGACGGCCCTGGAGGCTGGGACTTACAAACACAAACGTGAGACCTTGCGGACGCTATTTTTGAAGCACTGTGACTGCTGGCGCTGGCGCACTAGCAGTGAGTTACTACAAAATCAGCAGGTCAGGTGCGCGCAGCGCTTGCACTTTCAAACTGGGCGCGCGCGTGGCACTGGTGGCCCGTTGTGGCCGTGGCGTCCTTTATAATTTATTTGGGGACACAGTGTCCCCAAATAAATCATAAAGGCCGCCGCGGCAGCAACGGGCAACCAGTGCAGCGCAGCTGCCCCAAAATAGTGCCACCTGGGGCGGAGCGCCCACCACCGCCCCCCCCCCCTCCCCCCTAGCTACGCCACTGCTGTGAGCACCAAAAATTAAATGCTTATTCTCCCTATACTCAGTTAGAGCCAGATCTGGCAGACTTTGGAACTGGGTAAACCAGGTTCAAGTCCCAGTGCTTGCTCAAGTCTTTGATTCTGGGCAAATTACTTAATCTGCCCGTACCTATAAACAATGAATGGTGACACTACCCCCCGTTTCGCAAAATTCAGGCGGTTGCGCCCAGGGATATCTCTCTCTCTTATGGAAGTTGAAATGTTGCCATGTATGACAAAGGGCAAGAGAGAAGGTCTTTGTAAACTTCAGTCCAAATTATTACACAAACCAAAGCGTGGGAGGAGTCAAATCCCACAAAGTACAGACAATAGATTGCCTAACAGCGCAAGCGCTGTTTAGGCTCGCCATAAAAAATTAATACTAAACAGGTGAGGTTCAAATACTTTAAATCTTTTCAAATATTTCTAACATAAATTATTAATGCATGTAAAATAAAAAACAAATACATAAGGAGTACTGTGTAATAGTGTCACTGGATTCTGTAGATGGCAATATAGTCTATCTATCTATCTATCTATCTATCTATCTATCTATCTATCTATCTATCTATCTATCTATCTATCTATCTATCTATCTATCTATCTATCTATCTATCTATCTATCTATCTATCTATCTATCTATCTATCTATCTATCTATCTATCTATCTATCTATCTATCTATCTATCTATCTATCTATCTATCTATCTGTCTATCTATCTATCTATCTGTCTGTCTATCTATCTATCTATCTATCTATCTATCTATCTATCTATCTATCTATCTATCTATCTATCTATCTATCACAAACCATGCAAGCAATAATGTGCTTATCAAATCCAATGCTCATCCCCCACCCTTAATGAAATAGATGCTGTTACAAACGTTTTAATTCTTTTTACAGATGAAAATATATATCACAGTAGTCTAACCACTTTCAAGAGGTGACTATGAATGAAAGTTATTATTTTTTAATTGTATGAATATGGAAGAGTCACAAACATTGTGTTCACCAACCCTTACACAGGTGACAGTCAAGCGCTCCTTGTGATGTCTAAAAGTGTAAATAACTTATGGCTATTTAGAATTCATTTTATTTCTATTGCACTGCAAATACATAGCGAGTGATTTCCCGATGCCCCCATTAGATCATTTGTTGCTGACATTTCCTGTCGTGCATTAGTTAAACATAAGTTTTTGCCCTCAGTTACATGCTGCACATTAGTAAAAACATCAATTTGAAATCTTATGATGTGTACAACTATTCCTGTCTTTGTAAGGAAAACATAGGCGTAATAAGTGGAACTCCAGCATGAGACATTGTGTGAGATGAAAGATCAACTTAAGTATCTGTCTATGGCATGTCAAGACTACACATGGGCAAATAAGATTGCACTTGAGCTGTGAGGCAGCTATGTGGTATCTGACAACATTCAAGGAATAATGAAAAACATGGGCCATTGAGCTATCTTGTAGGTTTTAAGGCTTTTTCAGAATACCAGTGTTGAACATAGTCATACACGCTTTCCACAAGTGTATGCGACTGCACATGGAATGTGAAGTGGAAATAGAGTGAAGTAATACTTGTCTGATTCAGTTGCGTTGAAGAATTTGCAATTGAGGTAGAACAGCCTGAATGCAATGGCCTGTGGGACAAATAGAATCATTGCTCTTGCCTGATGACTTCACCACATCATCTACTTTCAGTTTGAAGAAAAGAAAGGAAGATTCTTAATGGGTGAAAAAATAAGGTGGAATGCAAGTGGTTTGTTATTGGCTTTCATATGACATTTATTTGTAGCTCCACACATTTTTGTAGGATTTCCCAGTGTTATGAAGTTATGCTTATTGGTTTTGTATAACTGCATGCTAGCCAGTTCACAGAAAATATTTAATATCTCTCTAGATTTGTTGGTTGCTTCATTTGCCGGCATAGGAGCCCATCATAAGTAGAATAGAGCAGTATCCCTGGGGGATAATGCACCAGCACATTCCAAAAGGTCTGGTGTTTCTGGGCTCAAAGTAATCAGGTCTCAAAGCACCAAACTTGAATTTACCAGGTGCAGATCTGCACCTGAACAATCTGCAGTTGAGATAGGGCTGGGGCTGCTGATAGAGGCACTGTCTAGTCCCGTCCGGCACTACAGGTGGAGTAGACAATACACCAGATAATCCACAGCATTGCCATCCCCTGATGCCCTCTCTACCCTCCCCACCCTACACTGTCTATTCAGCGTAGCCTCCCCGGCCCACAAGATATTTATCAGATGGTAAATATTTGTGTTAATCTCCATGGGAATTTGCAGGAAAAATAATAGGATCCCATAATTCCAGGTAGAGTTATTCCACTTTCCGGGACGTGTACCTCATTACCCCTATTAACTCATGGTGAGATGTAAACCTTAACTGTTAGGTTTGGCATCTGTATCTCCCTACATAGGGGCCGATCCGGGTCGGAAGGGCAGCGAACGCGATCCGGCCGGAAAAACTACGCACCGTACGCGTGTTTTCCACCCGACTCGTACAGCTGTATGATTGAGCAAGTACGATGCGAGCTACATGAAATTCACCGACCGACTAGTTTCCGGGTTCGAACCGCTCCGTACATCTCGGTCGTAAGCTAACCATGGCGTGCAATGGATGCGATTCACGACTGAGCCAGTACGATGCACGCGTCGGACAGCCTGTGCGAGCCGGAGTGTCCGGCTCGCAAATCATCTGGGTGGTTGCCTTTGGGGGTCCGCGTCGGAACCCCTGTCACCCGCAGCCCTACAACTCGGTCACAGGGGGAGACCCATGGGTCTCCCGAACACAGGCATGTATGGTGCGGATGGCACCGACGCGTACTCACTGTAGGGGGCGCAGTTGTCCGCGACGTACCCATTCAGTCAATGGGAGCCCATGTACGTGTCGTGCGACCGGCTCCCATTGACTTCTATGGGAGTCCGACCGAACCGAGTCCGACAGCATACGGCTGCATCGTACTCGCTCGGTCGGACTGCAGGACTCCGGCTCAGTTGGAAAACACTCCGGATCCGGCTCGGTCGGAGTGCTTTCCGACCCGGATCGGAATCGGCCCCAAAGAGTTAGCAAGGCACTTGGAATGGGGATGATTGTCTTTTTTGACATCTGAACTGCTATTCAATATCTGTTCTGCACTTTTTTCATTGTAACTCTTTAGACACATATCATTATTTCCTTGCCATGTTTCATTTGAGTTTTTTAATTGGGCAACTGCATTGTCTAACTACTTGTTGGTTGCGTTGATGCTTTGAAACCTTGTATTGGCACTTTTTTTATTTGGGTGATTTTTCCTAGTGTCCTGGCTATGTTTTGTTGGTATATCTTTATTACATTGAAGGTACTGTGAACATCAATAATAGTTACATTCATAAATCATTTTGTAGGATTACTGGAGGCTGTGCATTGATGCTGGACTGTCTGAAAGATAGAATGAGTGTAGGAAGCTGACTCTGTATATGATATTGCCACTAGGTGGTGGTACCGTGCACGGAGTCCAGGGTTTCCCCAAAAGTGACAGGGCTCAATGCAAAACCCAAACTGCTCTATTGTGGTAGTGTGGTTGAGCAGCCTTAGGCTTAACACGGAGGAGTGTGAGATATTTGTTGCACAACAGTGATCAATAATGGACACATGACTCAAGATGGAGATCCAGATGAATTTAAGAAATTATACTTTGTTTATATTTTATTTTTAAGTCCACGGTCTTGGCATTACGGTCAGTATGGTTCTCATTAAAAGTACTTTTCAGATTTCAAACGTTTGCTAATTTCTTAGCAGTTCAACAGTCACCTGTGGAAGAAAACAATTGCATGATGTAACAGGAACGTATACAACTTTCAGTTCCTTTTCAGTCTTTGGGTGTCTCAGGCCAACACTGTGGGCAATATTGGTCGTGGGGTGCTTGGGGCACCCAACTGGTGCAGGATTCAGTATCTACGCTGTGGCGGTCGAAACGTGCAATGAGATTTATCCTCAAAGTCCGCAAAGAGCAATGAAGCAGGTTATTTTTCAGCAGAATGCCAACACAATCACCGTAGCGGTTGCCTGGCGGTTGGCTGCTGTCGAATGGATGGAAATGTTCCGCCGTCATTGGACCATCATGGGGAGGTCGTGCAGGAGCTGGCGGAGCCTGTTGCAGGAGGGTGCTGGCTTTCGGGCACCTAGCTAGGCACAGCTCCAGTCCTGCTGTGCAGAGGATCCTCAAGTTCATGGAGGTCGTCCTGCTGCGGGGTGTTCTTCTGACCGGGCAGAGTCTTGTCAACACAAGTGCCGGTCCTTTACCGCTGAAGACTTGGAGTTCTTTAGTAGCAGTGAATCACGTCAACCCAAAGGTCGGTCCTCACCACTGCGGATTAGGAGGCTTTTTAGGGCAGTAGCAGGTAGGGCCAATGGCAACTTACCTGGTATGACTGCAGCCTCTACTATGCCACCCTCCTGTGGCAGGGGACATAGGCCTAGTCCTGATTGGAGGGGTCCCCCTTTGAAGATGGCAGGGACTGAAAGTTGTACTTCACCTCGCTTCTCCCCATCATAGGGGTGGGGTTGGCAGAGATGGGCACACCTCTTATCTTTTTGAATTTTCCCATCAGTTTTTCTGCCCAAAGTGGAGGTGTAAACCAGGGGTTGCCATTTGCAGCTAGCAGCAGAGGCTAGGGTGCCACATTACAAAGGCGGCAGCGCTTTTAAGCTTCCCTTCTTCAAGCACTGGCCCATTCTGGGGGATGAGGCATAACACCTCTGCCCAGGATGTGCAATGTGTATGGTCCCAGAGAACAGGGGCTCTCTACCCAGGGGTACTGAAACATGTCTGGTGATGGCTGACTGCCTACAGCTGGTCAGAGACCACACCAGGATTGGAAGGGATTCAGGGGGCACCTCTGAGGTGTCATCTGGCTATATGGCACAATAAATCACACACTGGCAGCAGTGTGAGTTTATTGAAAGCAGTAGTGTGGTACCAAACACTCCTGTATTCAGTGAAGCCATCATGCTGTTGTGGAACTCGAGCTATCACGCTCCCAGTCCATGTACTCGCGATGACTTCACTGGCACTTACAATATTATGAAAAGGTGCCCAATATTGTAGGTGCATATATGCTTGTGTAAATATGCCCTCATCTGTAGTAAAGTGCACCCTGTCTTAGGGCTGTGAGGCCTACTAGAGGGGTGACTTACCTATAATGCCAGGCAGTGCGAGCTGACATGGCACAGTGCCATGTGAACTTTGCTGTTTTCTTGCTCACAGGGGCATGCATACTGCAAGGTTCATGGCATGGTCCTAGAGAGGGGGGTCCCATGGGACCCTCTTCAGCTCTTAGGCCCTAGGTACCCAGGTTAGCATTTACTAGGGACTTACATGGGGCAGAAGTACCAATTGGGAATTTGTTTTAAGGAAGGAGCACTGGCACAGGAGGCCTGGTTGGCAGGGACCCTGTGCACTAAATTTCAAACCATATAAAAACCAGGCGAAATGTGGGGGGCTAACCACGCAAAAGAGGCACTTTCTCACATTGAGATTAGTAAGAAGTGTTGTCACAGTCAGTGTTATAATCCAAGGTTAATTCCTACAAGGATTTGAGTAAAGACCATGTCCGACTTGTGGCCTGCCTTGTGGCTTTTGTCTAGTCCTAGTTGTTTGATGCCGATTCCTTCCTCTAGGAATATGCTTAACATCAAAGTTAAATTTGTACATTCTCGCTAACAACCTCACCAATCTGTGACTAGGTCAACTTAAATTCTTCTCGGATAATAAAAATACTAAGGGCTTATGATTAGTTAGAAGCGAGAATTTCCTTCACCATCAGTGAGTAGAGAAATACTTGGTTGCTCACGCACACTCTAAAGCTTCCCTTTCAATATAGCTGTATTTTCATTCCACTGTGGATAAACATCTAGAAGTGAACTATAACAAATCTACTCCTACTCCTTGCCCTCTACCAATTGATTGAGGACTGCTCCTAGCCCCACATCACTACCATTCACAGTCACAATTGAAAGCCCACCATCTCTGAAGGCACTGAGAGCAGGAGACCCACAATCAATTCCTTCAAAATCTTAAACACCTCACACTTTCTTGCACCTCAAACATACATCTCTCACTCTTTTGCATTAGCTTTCTGAGGGGTTCCGTTTGGATGACAAAACTGTCAATAAACCAGGAATATTTTTCACACATTCCCAAAAAGAATCTCAGCCGCTCTTTTTCCACAGGTAATGGACTTTCCCTGATGACATTCATTAAAACGTATTGGGTTTGATACCTTGAGAGGACATGCCCTTAATTCCCCACTTCTGGTTCCATTAAATAGCATTTTTCTTTCTTCACTGTAAACCCATGATTTTGTAGGATACCAAGCACATCACTTAACACTTTTACATGATTTTCCTCCTTGTCAGGGAACACCAGAATGTCCTCTTGATATGCCATTAACCTGCTAGCTGGCCCCAAACAGATGAAACATCTTTTTTCAAAATACTGATGATGACAAAGCCAGGCCGTATGGTAACTGCAAGAATCTAAATGCTCCAAAAGAGTATTGAATGCAGTCAAGGATCGGTATTCCTCAACAGCTCTATCTGGTGATATGCTGCCTTGAGATCTAAAGTAGAGAAAACCTTGGCACCCCCCCAGTTAGGCCAACAATTCTTGAATCGTTGGGAGAGGGAAACAGTCCACCAAAACCTTTTTGTTTAAAGTCCTAAGGTCAACACACAGCTTCATATTTCAGTTCTTTTCTCTGTCACAACAATGTGTGAAATCCATTGAGAGGAGTCAGCTGGCTCTATGACTCAATCTGAGCATACATTATCTAAGAGCTTTTTCTGTTGACTCCTAATGCTCAATGGAACATTCCTGACCTTGTGCACCACAGAAACAGTACCCTATTTTAACATTATTTTATGTTTGAATCTTTGACCACCCCTACATGATTAGCAAATAAAGGGTTATGCATATTCAACAAACTGCCCAACGAATGGGAGTTAAAGGAAAGAGATGAGGCAATTAGTGAAACAGGACATTCAGTATCCAGTCTCAAAATCATTCCAACTCTCCCTGATCCTTCCAACCAAGGATGTTGTACCCTTTCTTGGTCACATACACTTTGGTAGAGATTGACTTATGTTGAACTGTGACTGTTTCAGAAAAATAACCCCATCTTATCACTGCTATTCCCACCAAATGCTATTGTACGTATGTCAGTAGGACACAATTGAAGTCTGCCCAATTCTTTCAAATGCAACTTGTCTGTGATGATGGTGATCAGAGAGCCATCCACTGTGACTTCCACTTCCACATCCCCTAAGGTAACATTGCAAAGAGGGCCACCTCCCTTATAATAACTTTGTTGACAATCCAGCATTTTGATATATGACACTACCCTACTATCTAAATATTCATCTTCTTTATTGTGTCTCATTGAGGAATTTTCTTCATTGATAAATACCACACTTTGAGTATTCTTACATTCTGTTGCAAAATGTCCAGCCTTTTTGTATTACAAACATGTCTCCCCAATAGCTGGATATCCCTTGACATTAGCCAAATGTGAACTAGAACCACATCTGAAACAGGAGTTTGAAACCATTTTCTCTTCCAATTCCGTAGGGTTTCTAGACTTATTGAATTCTTTTGAGGCCATCACTGATCTTTCAATTCCTCTGGCAATTTCCAAAGTTTCATGTAAATTGGGATTACGGCAGCATAACAATTTTTCTTGAATGCGTTTATCATGACAATGAACTACAATTTGGTCCCTAACATACCCGTCCAAATTGCCATTAAATTTACATGTAGAAGCCAGAACTCTTAATTCAGCTAGGAAATTGTCAATCGATTCATGTTGTAATTGCTGACAAGTAAAGCACCTATCTGGCATTCTACAATTACACTTGCATCATTCTTAAACTGGTTGTAAAGTATTATAATGGCTTCTAAATATACATTCCACTCCACTTCAGATGGTTGAATGGCGGGAGGCAAATGATCAAAGATTCTTTGGCCTTCCACACCTAAGCAGTTGTAAATTAAGACCAGTTTCCTTGCTGGGTCAAATTAGAACACTTTGATTGATTAATTGATTTGAAGTTTTGTAAAGCACTTGAATGCCCATGGGCATCTTGGCGCTGCATCCTGACAGATGCCAGATTGCAACCGATGATACGAGCTGTTCTTACTGAGTTGATATAAAGCCAAGTTTTCAGGGATTTTCTAAAAGACCATAGATTGGGGCTGTTTTTTATGTTTAGAGGAAGCATGTTCCAGAGTTTGGCTCTTACTGAAATAAAGCTTCTCCGCTCCAGTGCACTCTCTTGGCACTGGGAATCAGCAAGAGTTTACTGTTGGAGGACCATAGGTTTCTAGTCGGTACATACCAGATCAGACGGTCCTTGGAATATTATGGGCCGATGCCGTGCCTTGAAAGCTAGACTCAAAGATTTAAATTTGATCCAGGGCCGGACTGGCTGTAGCGGCCACCGGGCAATCCCCCGGTGGGCCGCATGGATGGGGGCCGGTTTTGGGCCCCTGGTGGCCGTTTTTGTTACAGGGCCGTATCGGGCCTGTAACAAAATCGCCCGAAAACCGGCACTGGCAAAGAGCTCGGCGGCACCCTTAACGCCCCGGGGGGGCAGCTGCCGAGCACTTTGCCAGGGCTGGTTTTGGTTCCCAGTCCGGCCCTGATTTAATCCTTTTGTCGACTGAAAGCCAGAGCAATTTGGTCAAGCCGCAGGCCACCGACTGATATTTTGGGATGTCCAGCAGCTAGCAAGCTTATGCTGTCACAGTGTCATTTATAAGTCAAGCGGTATAAAGGGGCAAATCTTTCTAATCACCTATAAGATGAAAATGACTGCAGAGACGAGGGTGCTGATGTAGTCTTTGAAGGTCAGTCTATCATCAAAGATGAAGCCCAAGTTTTTCATCTTTTTCACAGGAGCTGGAAAGTCGCCCAAAGCTGTCAGCCACCAACTAGGTGACTAGAAGGAGGTGTCTGTACCCAGGAGGAGAAACTCTGTTTTCCCACAATTAGGTTTTAAGGAACTGGACCTCATCCATAGGTTTACCTGGATCATGCCCTTAATGACATGTTCTGCTGTTTCTTAATGGTTGCTAGATACTGAAACAAGCAGCTAAGTATCGTCAGCATAGGAGATAGCTGAGAAGACGATGTCTCTGATGACTCTAGTCAGGGGGAGTAACATAAAGATTGAAACGGGTAGGGCTCAGAGAGCAGCCCTGCGGTACCGTAAATGTTAGTCTGAATCGCTCAGATGAGTGTGCTCCCATCTCCACAAATTGTGCTCTGTCGGATAAGAATGATTTAAGCAGCTTTAGAGCCATGCCCTTTATCCCCAAATGAGATAGCCGGTTGACCAAAATATGGTTCAACATGTCGAAGGCCGCAAAAAGGTCCAATAGAATCAGGGAGCCTTTTCTCTGGTGACTAGGATGGATCTTAACCATGGCCATCACCAGGGCGGTCTCAGTGCTATGTCCCTCTCAGAAACCATAATGGAATGGACCTAGAGTTTGTTGGCAGTTATGAAAGCCGTGAGCTCCATGTTTAGAGCCTTTTCTAATACTTTCCCCGGGAAGGGAAATCTGGAGATTGGGCTGTAACTGCTACGCTCCAAGGGATCCTAGATTTTATTTTTCTTATTAGCGGAAGGAGCAAGCTTATTTTACAAACGTCTGGGAATTTTGATGATCTCATTGTACATGACAGCCAATTGATCATTAATAATTTCTGACACAAGATGTACTATTCTGGGGGACATGGGTCCAGAGATTTAGATTTCCATACTAACTGTAGAATCTGCTTTGTGTGTAGAGGAGAAGAAGACAAATGGTTGAGATGGGGAGAATAACAACGAGTCTGTCTGAGTTTCAATTGTATTTAAGTTGTTGTTGGTGAACATTTTAAAAACTTCCTCCACTTTGCTTTTAAAAAACTTAGCAAGGGAGTTACAGAATCCTTCACTACCATTGGTATCACAAGGCTAATACACTAGAGCTAAACTTTTTACTGTCTGGAAGAGTTCTTTGATAGAGTTCTTGGAGTGTAGGATTCTTGTGGAGAAGTATTTGCTTTTCTACTCCATTATAATTTTTTTATAATCAGTAATTGGGAGGTCACGCCAAAATAACTTCAGAATCCTTGGAGTGCCCGAACACCAAGGTCTGGTTGGAAGGCCTAATCACCAAGCACTTGCAACCTAAAAATATATCTAACTTCTCGGTGGAAAGGGCGCATTGTGTCCCAGGTGGAAGACCAAAACTGGGGGCTCCCCCAAGCGACTCTTCAATTTTAGAGACTGTGACACGGTTTAACAAACAACCTGCAGCGCACTGCCGATCAAAATTGATAACAGTGCCGTGACTTTCTTCCCTGACTTCACCGTTAATGTACAGAAACAGAGACGCTTTTTTCAGGGACTTAATAGCAGGCTCGGAGAAAGAGGACTTTAAATATTTCATGCTGTTCCCAGCAAGACTACGAGTGGAGGCAGAGGGGAGAGCATGGTTTTTTGGTACCCCAGAATCGGCACAGGAATGGCTGGATGAATGGAGGCCAGTCAAAAGAAACAGCTCCTGGCAGAGAAAGGAACAATCACCCAGGAGGAATACAATGCCGGATGTGCACCTAAGGCTATTAGAGGAAGGGAAAGACTCAGAAGAATAGGAGTTGGAAACTGGTTTATTAACTGCAAAGCTGATCAGATGGACGCTGAAATCTCGGATCATCGTAAATAAGGCAACAGACTGCAGAAGCATTCCTGAACTATGGCTAAGTGACTTTCAGAGTTATAACTGTTGCAACTGCATGGTGGGATATGACTTTAATATGTGATAGCGGTGGTCGAATGTATAGAGAATACAACCCCCCACATCCTTTAATAGAATTTTTATATGGGTCGACAGGCACTCTGCATTGTTAGGGATAGGAGCAGTTTTCAGACCAGATTGCAGGGAAGGGGTTTCGGGGTTTCACTTACATTTCTTAGATAGGTTAGATGACATCAATTTAAAACGGAAGAAGGTATCATGCAATTCCTCTACAAATCATATAGAAATGCACTCACCAGCCTATCTCGAGGTATTGATCATAAATAAGAAGGGTGTCTTGCGCAAGCGCAACTGCCTAGATCACAGAGTGAAATAGTCTCCAACAGCAGTGATTTTGTCTGCAAGAAGGGGCATTAATCTTTTGTCTTGGAATGTGTACAGTCTGGGAGACAATCTCAAACGAGGAATAGTGCTCCAATACATAAGGAGACACTCACCGGATGTGGTTCTCCTGCAAGAGAAGCATTTGATGGGAAACACATGCGGGGCCCTGACCAGGTGGGGTTACAAGCTTGTGGCACACTCAGCATTTACCACCGGATCCACAGGGGTAGGCATAATGCTCAGGAAAAATGACCCAATGGGAATTAAACACACATGGACCGATAAACTGAGCAGGTATATGGCAATCACGGGGAGGTGGGGAGGCAAAACACTTACACTAGTATCCTTGTATGTACCCCCAGGCCTCTAAACTTCAGCTTTTAAAGATTTGGGTGACCCATTGCTCGCTCTGCCCAAGGGGAGAATCTTAATGGGAGTAGTCTTTAATTCAATCGTATCGGGACAGCTGGATCGATATCCTTCAAGGGAGGTACCACCCTCACAGATTCAACTCCGTGATTTTATGGGGGCTATAGGACCAGATTACGCATGGCACATCCTTTACCCCTCTGAAAAGCAGTTTACATTCCAGTCTGGAGCCCACAAGAGTCTTTCAAGAATCGACTGCATAATAGTACCGGCAAATCAGGTGGGACAGATCAAAGAGGTGCGCCACTGGGCAAGTGGTATCTCAGACCACTCCCCAGTATGGGCTCTAGTAGAGGTGGGAGAACCACAGTCAGCAAGAATAGCACCAATATATCCCTGGGGGCAGATTTACAAGCCCCTTGCGCCACTTTTGCATCACTTTTCCCATGTTAAAAGTGACGCAAATGTGGCTCAAGGGGCTTGTAAATCTGCCCCCTGGTTCCTGAAGATACACTCAAAGAGAAAGTGTCACAAGAAATTGAGCTATATTTCCTGGAGAATGAGGGCTTGGTTGAGTCAGCTCAATCGCTCTGTGAAGCCTTTAAAAGGGTGATCAGAGGCCATGCGGACTCTCAGATCACTGGGATCCATAAAGAGAAAACTGCCAATCTCGCCAAGTTGGAGGTCGACATTTTACACCTGGAAGGGAGGGTACAGGGAGAAGATACAAAAGAGATTAAGCACATGCTAGAGATTACAATAAAAGAGTTCAGGGATCTCGCCACAGATGCTGCGCAGACACAACACAAAGCCGCGCTTTGTAGGATCTCCGTTGCGGACTCTCAGATCACTGGGATCCATAAAGAGAAAACTGCCAATCTCGCCAAGTTGGAGGTCGACATTTTACACCTGGAAGGGAGGGTACAGGGAGAAGATACAAAAGAGATTAAGCACATGCTAGAGATTACAATAAAAGAGTTCAGGGATCTCGCCACAGATGCTGCGCAGACACAACACAAAGCCGCGCTTTGTAGGATCTACGAATCAGGGGATAAAGCAGGAGAATTGTTGGCGTGGCTCGACAGAAGAGAACAGTCTAACAGACTAGTTGCAGAATTGAGAGATGACTGAGAATGCCAATTGAGAGACCCGCAGGAAATAGCACATGGATTCGCGGACCACTTTCAGCGAACATACAAGTTCCATACACCCTCCACAGAAGAAGCAGCAGAATCCCTGCTGTCAGACATGCCTCTTCCCACGCTCTCAGCAGAAGACGTCTCCATGTTAGAGAGAGAACTCACAAACAGAGAAGTGGAGCGAGCAATTGGGGAACTGCAGTCCGGGAAGGCGATGGGCCGCAATTGTCTGCCCATTGAATTGTACAAATGAGCCCCCAGCAAGATAGCGCCACACCTCACTAAAATGTTTTTGGAAAGTCTGGAACAAGTGAAGCTTCCGGCAGACTAGGGACTAGCCACTATAGTGGTCATCCACAAAAGTGGTAAACCCAAAAATAAATGCTCCTCATATAGGCCGATATCATTGCTCAATGCTGGAGTAAAGATCTTGGCCAAACTATTGGCCACCCGTTATCACGAAACTCGTGCATCCTGATCGATCGGGCTTTATGCCATCAAGGAATACCTCACTCAACCTTCGACGTCTGCACGGAGTAATGGGAAGAATAGATACACACACTGAGAGAGGCCGCAGAAGTAGTGTCCCTAGACGCCACCATGGCATTTGACATGATTGAGTGGCCATATATGTTCGCAGTTCTCAGGAAAATGGGATTCAGCCCCAACTATATCGGCTGGGTGAAACTTCTATATAGGGAACCGCTGGTGTAAGTAGTGGTAAATAATTGGAAATCCAGAGTGCTTACCTTAGAGAGGGGGACCAGACAGGGCTGCCCTCTATCCCCATTGCTCTTTGCATTGATGCTGGAGCCTTTGGCACTGTGGATAAGAAAAGACCCAATCATGAGGGGTCCTAGGGGGTCTAAAGATTGGGAGGACCGAATCTCCCTGTATGTTGAAGATATACTGTTACATCTAAGGTCAACAAGAGCCTCAATAACCAAAGCATTACATATTTTTACTAATTTCGGGAAGTATTCTGGATACATCATAAATTGGTCCAAATCAGTAATTTACGTATTGAGGAGTGACTCTACCCCGCTGCCTAGTGGGTATGTCATAGCAGAGGCAAGTGAGGGATTTAAGTATCTGGGCATATATGTCACCAAAGACCCAGTACTTTACTAAGGATGAAATCTCTCTCCCCTTGTCACTGTTGGGATGTGCTGCACTGTTCAAAATGATGGCTCTGCCTCGATTTTTATATATATCACAAAAATCACCGGGTCCAGTTCGCACAGACTATTTCAAATCCATTGAGAGTGAACAGAGGGAACTCCTGTGGGAGGGGAAACCACCACGTATAGTGACCCAAAAATGAATGAGGGAATGGTATGATAGTGGAATATGGTTCCCAGATATTAGAAGATATCATTGGGCGGCACGATTAGCAGCTGTATGCGTGTATAGGCCCCAAAATGACCCCGGATACAAAATGGAAAGTTGGCTTCTTCCAGATGGGAACTATTCAAAAGCACTTTACTCCAATCCCGCAAGATCGAAATTAACCGGCCCAACTGAACACGCGCTTCAGATATGGCACACAGTTAACAAGAGCATGGGATGGGGGGGGGAATCACTCAAGCCACCCCCCTATGAGATGCAGAGATATTAATTACACCTGCCTACCGCAATAGTCCAGTCACTTGGCGTGCTGTGGGGGGATGTAGCGCAGGAACCTGCCACTCACTTAACTATACAGTATTTGCACGAGTTGGGCACAGGCAGGCACCTTACCAAGTGGTTTGCGGAGTCCCTCCGAACGCACACGGCGCAGCACCTGCTATCCCTCCGAGCCCGATGGGACGCGGACTTGCAGAGGCCCACCACGGATAGGGATTGGGAAAATATTCTCGAGATCCCGGTTCGAATACCTCAGAATGTTCGATTCCGGCTCATACAATACTATATTATTCACAGAGCTTACCTAACACCAGAGCGCATAAATGGATATTTTGATCGCACTGATGCCAGATGTGCGAGATGCGATGAAATAGGAGTAGACCTACTACATATGCTGTGGTCATGCACCGCCATTCCTCCCTACTGGGGCTTGGTCACCAATTGTTTAGCTCAGTGCACGGAGCGGAAACTGGACTGGACGTGGGAGCAATGTGTCTTGAGGCTGTACCTCAGATCCAAAAAACACAAGGTGAGTTCCAGGTACATAGATCTGGGACTCATAGTTGCCAAGAAACTACTTACACGCCGTTGGAAATCTCTGTACCCCCTGCAGCGGAGGCTTGGCACCAATCACTACTATGCTGGGCGCAGAAAGTGGGACTCTTAAGCGGGAGGATGCTAGAGAACTGCGTAAGAAACCGCTAGCCGCGACGTGTGACGTGATACTTTTGGACTTTCGTATGGCTTGGCGTGACTACCCGCAGTCACCACAGGGAACGCCCGCACTTGATAGCGGGCATACGAGTGTCGAAGGCTTATAATGCGGGGCGGAAGGGAGGCGATCACTGCCTCGCCTGGCCATCCTACACGGACCCGGGCGAGCATAGTTGGCCTGCCTGCTTAGGTGTGTATACTTAGCTCCCACATTGCAGGGTATGTTGTCTGTCTGGTATTCATTATGTAGTAAGGAAATAGGGTGATCGAGTAAACAAAAAGCACAGACGAAATGATATGGTGAGTCGGGTACGTGGGTGGGGGGGAATTGCGGATATAACGCAAGAAGGTGTGTATGGGCACGCTGTAAGTGTTCCGGGTGTAGGTCATTCAATTTTATGTTATGTTGTTGAATACATATTAAGTAAGTTAAAACAGTATATTATGATGTTCAATCGATTATTGGACGAGACCCTGTACCAGTTGAAATTAGTTGATGTGCAGGTACTAAATGTTTGATTTATTTCTATAACGCCATGTTCTGTCTTGTATTAACAATGTGAACTAAACACCAAAAAGATAATAATACACTGCAAACTACAAATTGTTGTAAAATCAATAAAAACAAAGTTAAACAAAAGGCCAAAAAAAAATAAATGAGATGCAGAGATACTTGGCACCCTGAGAAACACCAAGGGCTTCGAACGCTGGGACATGATTGGAATCTCCTTGGTTGGGGACCTATGGAAAAAAGGTGGGGTGATCCCCTTCGCACAGTTACAAAAATAGTTTGAGATGACTGAGAAAGAAACATTCCAATACCTGCAGATAAACCATGCTCTTTCGGTGGTTATTCAAAAGGGGCAGTCACTGCCAGAGTCCTCCCCTCTTGAGGACAACATTTTCGAAGAATAGATGCCTAATAAAGCGGTCTCTACAACATACCGGAAATTAATCAACAACATGCCTGACCCCCTCCTACAACTCCGCAAACATTGAGAAAAAGATATTGCTGATCTGGAAGACGATGATTGGCAAGAGGCCTTAGCCTCCCCTTGAAAAATTGTGATTTCCTCGAGATTAAGACTGGTACAACTCAGGGAGTTGCATAGAACATATTTATCAGGTTCTGCACTTGCGAAATTGGGTTACAGAAATGATCCTGGGTGTGGGAGGAGGTGTGGCCAGGAGGGATCATTCATTCGCACCATCTGGGAATGTGTTCACAATAAACAATATTGGACAGAGGTGATCCAGTGCATGGGGAAGTACTGGGGGCACAGTTAGAACCCAAGATAAAAGTATGTCTTCTGAATATATGGGAACCTACAGACCTAAATGGTAGGAAGAAAACCTGGGAGGTGCTGGGGATGATAGTGGCCAAGCAAACAACAACCAGACTGTGGAAAGTGCAAGAAGCACCAACACCAGCCGCATGGAAGAGAGACATGGACTGGTGCATGTTAATGGAGATAACTATACATAAATCACGAGGTTGACCCAAGAAATAGTCACAGATATGGGGAAAGTGGAATGAATATAGAGGGAATATTTGTGAGCCCCTGCAAGCAACACAAAACCTAGCCAAGAGAATTTAAAATTAAATATGGAAATTGTGTAATTAATTATAGGTGCGCCTTGTGGGGTTTATAGGGTTAAAGGGTGGGAAGTCATTTATTTTTAATTAATTAATAATTAGTTGTTAATTAATTTTTGGAAAATTAAATATGGAAATTGTGTAACTAATTTTTGGTATGGGTTGTAGGGTTTATAGGGGTAAAGGGTGGGAAGTTAATACATTTTTACGTGTTTTAATATTTATTTAAATGATAATTATGTTAATTATGGAAGTACATTTTATTTTTAATTTAGATATGGGTTGTGAATTGTGTGGTGTTATAGGGTAGGGTGTAAATAAAATAAATGTACGTAATAATTTGTTTGAAAAATACTTTTATATTTTATTTAATATAATATTTGTAGGTATTTGTGATATCTATTTAACATTATAATATTTTTTTATTTTTTTTAAATTTTTAATATTAAATTTATTTGTATTTTAATTTTTAACATATATATTTTTAAAATGTATTTTGTTTCTTAAATATTTTTGTTGTTGTTGATGTTTTGTTTGTTTTTAATTTTGAATTGATTGGAGTGGGAATACTAGTTTGTATCCCTTTGCAATCCAACACTTTTCCTACTGTTACACTGACTGGAGTGGAAATAGTAAATGTTATCCCTCCTCTAGCCAACACTTTCCCTACTGTTACACTCACTTGAATGAAAATATAAAGTTTTACCCCTCCTCTATCTAACAATTTCACTACTGTTGCGCTCATTGGAGTCGGAATAGTAATTTTATCTCTCCGCTATCCAACACTTTCCCTACTGTTGCAATTACTGGAGTGGCAATAGTAATTTTTATCCGTCCGCTAACCAACACTTTCCCTACTGCTGCACTCATTGGAGTAGGAATAGTAATTTTTATTACTCCGTTATCCAACAATTTCCCTACTGTTGCACTGAGTGGAGTTGGAATAGTACATTTTATCCGTCCGCTATCCAACAATTTCCCTACTGTTGCAGTCACTGGAGTGGGAATAGTAATTTTTACTACTTGCTATCTAACACTTTGCCTGCTGTTGCATTGACTGGAGTGGGAAATTTAAGTTTAAATATTTTTAAATAGTTTAATGTTTCAATTAATAATATAATGTTTTTAACATACATTTTATGTTATTGGTATATGTGTGTGTGTGTGTATATATATATATATATATATATATATAGATATAGATATAGATATAGAAAGATAGATATAGATAGATATTTGTTACATTTTTATATCCTTTTTTAAATTATAAAAAAAATTATAATTAATAGTTTATTAATTGTTTTACACTGAGTATATATATACTAATTATTATATATGTGTGTTTGCCTTTAGTTAAGTTTATTTATTATAGTTGTTAAAATGTACAATTAATCTATTTTTTGTTAATTAATTTTATTATGTAATACATTTAATATGTAATATTTTATTTTATGTAAATCTATGAAAAACAATATTTTGTACATCTATATTTCTGACATCGATATTTTTTTCAATATTTTGGTACTTACCATTATAAATATAGGATGTCGATTTATTTGACATCGATATTTATGATTCTATATTGTTGTATGGGGATGTTTTGGGTGTTCATGTTTTGTCAGTGAACCACATACAATTTTGGATTTTCAACCTTTCTGCCTAATTTGGTGTAATTCCATCCAGGGGTTTGGGCTATGGAAAATTGCATGGTGAAAACGCATTTTGGGACCCCCCCTTTTACTCTACCCTACTTGAGGAATCACCATGAAACTTTCAAAGCATTAGCTGAACAGGCTGTCATACTAGTTTTGAACATTTTGTGAAGATTTGAACATAATGAGGTAGACCAAACTTAGAGGTCCATTACGATGGCGGGCGGACTTTGCCCGCCCGCCACCGTAACGGTACAAAGGACAGACCGCCAGAGGTGCGGCGTTGCCGCCATTGCAATTAGGATGCCACGGTGGCGGTGGCATCCCGCATATATTGCATTGCGGCAGGCGGTCCTGTATGCAGCACCAGCCACAATGCAATATATGCATGTTGTACATTGGCATGCACAACGTGACAGGCACCGCGCGGTTTCCTGCCGCTAAAATGGCGATAATTTTATCGCCGGTCTTGCTAATATGCCCCTATGTCCCTTTACTTCCCTCCTCTGCTCTTAAAACGACCATCCACTCTCTTATCTCATCATAGCTAGATTACAGCAGCTTCACTTGCTTTGGCCTGTCGAGCTGTCTTGCCCAGTACAATACAAAATACACAAATACCAAGTAGTGCCAACCCACTCTGTGAATTCATCTTATTTTACAATCCTCTAATGGTTTAGGGACACTCCTTAATCTGAACCCTAGTCTTATTCCTTTTCCACACCATTTCTTCAATCATCCTCATTATGCATTAAATTGGTTGAGAACAAGATGGGTGTGTTCTGGAAAAGGATCATCAGATACTTAGACCCAATTTAAGTAAAGGGAAAATATTAAAAGTCGTGAATCTGACGATAGAAAAATATGAAATTTACAAATAGTGAGAAAAGGATAATGTGATGAATGCACATAATGTGAGTGAGGGAAGGAATGGAGAAAAAATGAAGTCTGGAAAAATAATTTCCCTAAAACAACAAACAATCTTGTAAATACTATGATTTTGCCAATATTGACTACAGGACTAACCCACTCACCGACTCACACCACTTTCAGCCACTTTCCTGCTCAACCATAACCAGTACATTTAGAGGCTGATTATGATGGTGGCGAGACCACCACCGACAGCATGTCGGTGACAGTTACACCGTCATCGGAACCACCTTCAGTGCCTGCCACTTTAGGATGATGGGCGGTGTGATGGCAGTCGGAAAAACTGACATTCACACATACGACGGGCTCCTTAAGCCTGCCGGTGCGGCTAAGGGCCTCGCTATCAATGCAATGGTGGTGGTGCCTACCAGGCACTTCCGTAGGGATTACGATGTCCCTCCCTGCCAGCCTTTTCATGGCGGTTTACCCGCTATGGAAAGGCTGGCAGAAAGGGACATTGGGGGCACATAGCGGGCCCCACTTCCTCCCTGGCCGTCCGATGTGGTCACTGGGGGGGCACTTATAGTGCCTGCTTATGTCCCTGCACCATGTGGCAGGCACCGCATTGTGCCTGCCACGTAGTGCAGGGATTTGTCAAGTGACTCAGCAGCACCTGGCACAATACAAAAGATAGGCAATGCGACTGCCATGGTGGCGGTCTCATCATAATGCCAATGTTGGGACTGCTGACAGTCTGTCGGGTGGTCCAGAAAGGGTGGCGGGCGGACGTAATCAGCCCCATCGTTTTATAAGGACTCCCCTGGCTTTGTGCACTAATGGTACTGCACCTTTCTTCAATACATTTTGTACATACATCCTTTAAAAAAACAACTTTCTCTTTAAAAACTGAGGTAAACTCTTCACTCTCCTAAACATCATATATTTCTTTCATTTTACATTGTAAAACATGGGTTTCAATATTTGGGATACAATTTAATGTTTAATCTCTCGTAAGGCCATTCATGTAATTCATTTTTTAGACACATAACCTCTACCTAATTCCCTTACTTGTTTGAAACTTTTCTCAAAATGAATATATCAACAGATATATTTGAGATACTTTCCATTTCCTCCAGGTCTATCTCTTGCTACATGGAAAATCATCGTGCCTTTTAAACTCCTGTCAAAGCACTCCTTTGCTAAGTTCATAAATTTCATGCCTGAATCCATCAACCTCAATTTCAACCTCGAGCCAATGCCACTAATCACTATGCCCCTGGAACTGCCATGTCATTGATCCCATTAATTAATTTCAATTACTGCACCCCTTTTTCTACCCTATTTACACAGCTATAGATACCCAGTGTGTAATTTTTACAAAATCTTGCTCAGTTCCCCTGCTTTTCCTTTCACACATCACCATTGGATTCCAGTTAGGGGCAAGCTTAAACTGCCTTGCATTGAAGTCTTACAGTACATCATCAACATTTTTCACATAACTATCATTACCCAGTGTGATGGGGTAACATAATAAGAATATATCACATATACACAAACAGGACTCTAAGATGTCATATGAAGCATGGCAGAGACATTTAGAAACATGTGAAGTGTCTTGGGTACTGCTACCAGAAGCACACCATCAGCCACACCTTCTCTGGTGGACTCTTTACCCAACAGTCTCCTCCCATCCTTTTTTCAGCTTTCCAAGCTTTCTTTCCTATTTCCTTCCTCCCTTCCTTTCACCATCCTTCCTTTCAACTTTCCTTCCTTCTCCACTTTTTCTACCCAGTCTACATATGTTTCTTGTCTCCGCTGTTTTTCTTTCTTGGATTCCTATATTCTGCTTGCTGTTTTTATTTGCTGCTCTTTTTCTCTCACTTTCTTTGTTTGACCCTAATCTCTGTTTGAATATATCGGCAAATATCTTTCGGATACTCTCCCTATTGTCCTGGTCTACCTCCTGCTTCATAGAATGTCATCTTGCCTTTTAAACTCCTATCTAAGCATTCCGTTGTTATCATCATAAATTTCAAACCTGATGACTTTAAATATAACTAATCATCATGCCCCTGAAACTTTCACCCGCTTTGTCTCCAGCTATTAAACAATTCCTTTACAACCTTCGTCTCATATATATTCATGCCCTATGTGGCTGATACTCAGATCACTGTTTCTATTTCTACATAACTGGACCTCAGATCATCTCAATTCCACGCTTGTATGAATGCCATTGCCTACTGGATGCAGAACAATCTTGTCCAATTAATAGGGAAAAACAGATGTTCTGATGTGTGCTCACCAAGCCCCCCACATCCCCTACCTGGAACCCCTTCTGGTGGCCCCAGGAGCTAGGGAAACAATCTGTGTATTTACCCTCGGACAAAAACCTGGGTATCATTTTACACTGGAACCCTGTTTTCACCTCTCTGATCAACCATGTCTCCAGGTTCTGTTGCATCCTCCTTATCATACATGGAAGTCTGCAATCTCTGTATAAAAATATGTGTCTCATTTCTTCAAAGTAGGTGACTTGTAATACACTCAGTCCAGTCACCGATTAGACATCAGAACTCAGTTGTAATAACTTAGGGGCTGATTAGGATGGTGGAAGGCCCGCCACCGTCGGGCGGGGATGGCGGTTCTTCCGCCATCACTGAAAGCGATTTACCCACCGCCCAATTAGGATGGCGGTGGGTACCGTGGACGACGCAAAGTCCATCCATTACTACACCGCCAAAGGCAATCGTACCGTTTGCCTGGCAGACGGTGCAGGGTGCATTAAATGGTGGTGGTGCCCAGCAGGCACCGTCCAAAAAATTAGGATGTTGTGCAGAATAGGCCTTTCCCCATGGAAAGGCTGGCGGGGATGGGTTTGGGGGCCTGTTGCTGCCCCCGTGTTCTGGGGGGAGGTGTTGCTGCACTGGGGGTTTGCAGGCACCACGTGGTGCCTGACACGCTGTGCAGGAAAATGCAGTGCATGCCATTTTAACATTGCGAACGGTGCTGCAGCCAGCAGCACAGTCCGCAATGTTAAAGGCCCAGGAGGCGCCTGCCATACTGGCAGGCACATCGTAATATGTGTGGTGGGACCGTCGCATTACTGGCGGGCGGTCCCAACCACTAGGACGATGGCGGGCAGACTCATGTCTGCCTGTCATTGTAATGAGCCCCTATCTGTCAGTTCTGAAGTAACAATGCCGTCTGCCAGAGGTCAGGTCATGGTGCATTATTAAATTGTTGCTTTTCTTTCATCTGGTCTGTGTTTTTTTAATTCTACAGTGCCAATTGGAAAGTAGATATTTATGGCAACGTGTTTATTTTTTGTACTCCTTTGGAAACTTAAAAAAAGTTAGAATCTTTCTTCATGTTTCTGCTGCACCTTTTGTTTTTAACTGACCTTTTCAATTGCTCCTAATATCTTTTTTTTAACAACTGGCTAACCAACTTATTTCAATGTGTTTAATTTTACACTAGTTATTCTATTTTCATGTACATTTTTACAAACATCTTTCATAGGAAAGAGCTACGCACCAATGATTTAAGGGGGTTGTGGGAAAGATGATGGCGTGACCATCTGTTATAAGGGATAAACTATCCCATGCCGAAAATGATAAAGAAGTTGCAAGTCACCTTGGAGTTCAATAACCTTATAAAGGAACTCAGCCTTTGGCCTCATTCATCTATATGGCCATGGCTCTTTTCCGTGACTTGCAATATATTTATAATATGCGGCTGGGGGTACGTCATCCTGTGTATAATGCTTACCAAGATTGCCCTTTTACTTCCCTCCTTTGCTCAGAAACGATGATTCACTCCTTAATCTCATCATGTCTGAATTACAGTAACTCCTGTTGCCTTTGCCTGTCACCCAGGAACCCCCGGACCATACAAAGCTAAGCCACCCATCTCATTCTCAACCTGCCAGCAGCGGCGCACCACTCATACTATCTCCAGCATTTCATTGGTTACGAATCAGACAATGCTTTAAATTCAAATTTAAAGCCCTAGACCAATTTATCTGCGGCACAACACCAGCACCAGGCCATCCCTTGGTGCATTCGTTGCTCTCTAGACATTAAATTATAATAAAAGTACTTTTCATAATAATGTAACTCTCTCAAATTTAAATCCGAATTTTGCAAAAAAAATATTCCCTGAATCCCGGTGTCCCGCTTACTGACATGTTTCCTGTATGTTAAATTAAGTCTCTTATAGCCTCTCTTTGAAAATTACACAATGTAAGAAGTAAGCAAACCACGAGTTCATGATGCCTGGTTACAATTTGTCAATCTCTTAGAAAATCAAAGAGCTGCAAATCTTTCCCTTCCCCATTAGCGCCGTTACTTAGCAGCAGTCAAATGTCAGAAGTATTTTTAGTAGCCTGCTGCCGTCCATTCCGCAGGTTTTAATGCTCTCTCAAATGGGGCTGGGAGACTTCTGAGCTGCAATCCTGTTAGCCGTAATGAGATTTGTATGGAAAGCTCCTCAAACACTGGCGGAAAATTGAATTAAGAAGATTTCATATATTTCCAAAGAATATTATACATTTTAATTTCGATTTTTTTAAATTGACCTCGGGTGTTAACACTGCCTGCATTTTACTGATTTACCAACCTTTCAGTCTCCCTGTGTGTAAATCATTCCCCACGTCGGTTTGCGTCAGACATGCTACTGCATTATATTGAAGGTTAATAAATCACCAGCAATTATAATATAGCAAAGACTCAATTACCAGATAGTCACATCATTAATTAATTGAACTTTTTTCTTTTTAGGGCGAGAAGTGTTCATTTTTTTTTTCCTAAAAATAAATTAAATCTATCAAAGACCAGCACGGTTCATGCTGAAGGTCACTGCTCCCCTCCATTTTAAAAAGTCCCATCCTAAAGTGCTATATTTGTGTTGTTTTCTGCAGATCTTGTCTCATGTCGAATGTGAGTAAGCCTTCTGCAGAAACTGAAGAAAATACGTGGTGTTTCTTTAAATTCGCCCAATTTTGTATCAGCAAGGTATATTGCCATTTTCTTTGCTTTTGTGATAAGCAATGAATTATTCTACAGTAGCCAAATGAAGATCTGCCAGTGGACTATTTTAGAGGGCCAATTAGTAGACTGCAGGATTTGAGGAATTTTAATTTGCACCATCTTTGCCAACATACAAACAAGAGACCTCCCTTAAGTTGTCTCTCCCGGGGCATGGGAGGTGGGGAGGGGCACCGGTTCTCCATCACTTTGCTCTCCCAGCTCCCGTGTCTACCATTGACAGCATAATTAGTGGCCCCATCACTCTTCAATTATTTCTGGGAAGGAGATGGGGGGAGCGGGCCCTAATGATGGGAGACGTCCATGCATTATTCTCGCTTCCATCCTTTTGATGAGACACTATCGCGCCATCAGACACTTACAAGCATTTGTATTCTGGGCACTCGGTGGGAAATTGCTTCCAGGGTGGCTTACCCACGGAAAATGAACGCGTTATTAATAGCCAGCCTGCTTATCACAGGCTTTTACGGACGTGGTGGTGAACATTCACGGACTGGGCGGTGCGCAGGAAGAATGTGTGTCTACTCTGTTGATTTCAGCATTAAAAATGTGCTCAGTTTATGAGGTTCCAAATGCAATATAATAAGAATTTCCACACTTGTTCCAAACCGCTACGGTATTCACCCAAAGTGATTTATTTGGTATGCATTGTTTCGTGGTTGAATTAAACACATTATGTATGCAGATTATACAGCAGCAACAGAGCACGTACCTTCTATCAATCAGCTCTAATGCCTGTTGTCATTCTGAGATGCTAAGTGTAAGCTACTGGGTTATAAACAGAGCTTTGCTAATTGGCTGCATATTGTTATAATGCAAAGGAAAAGCAAAAAATTGCCATGGTGGAGAACGTCTCAGTTTAAATGTTAAAAATTAATTGGAGGGAATTACATCAATCTGCAATAAAGCCCCCCCCCCTCAATTTGTTGTCTCTACTGCACCATGTTTATTTTACTTCACTGACAATTAAGGACTTCATACCCGCCCTCTGGTGCTTCTGATTAAATAGCTAACCCTCCACCTGTGTGCACTTTACACTCGTAATACGAGTGTGGTCTGACACAAATCATGCCTGCTGATATATTTAACATCTGTTGAGTGTTAGCTGACAGCTGCTGCACCACAATGTGCTGCCTCTAAAACATTTTTTTAACAGATCCTTCAAAAATAATATTCGCATGAGGTTTTACAAATTTCTTAAACCAGCCCTAGGCTCAATCGTTCTTTCAACACTTCTTGGTGTCTGTGTGGAGCCAATGAGAGACCTGCTGGTGGGAAACTGCATTATTAACCATCACTCTTCCTCGTCACTGTTCTTGACTCACACAGGTAATTTGTCTCTAAAGACATGTTTCGTTTGCACAAAAATTCTGTGTGTTCTAAGTTCCACCTTTTCACATTAGCACTGCCTGTTTTGTGTTCTTTCAATGGTGAGACAGACATCTGTTTTGCCATTCAGGTAGGTGCTCATCAAATTATACGTAATTAGGAATAGAAATTGTCTGATTCACTGACCTCGAGGCATTCTGTATGTACGCTCGCAGAGTTGTCTAAGTGGTGATAGGCAGCGGCAGGCATTGGGCTCACGGCGCGGGGAAAACAACGCACTGAGGAACTGAAAAGCAGCAGCAGCATTGGATATACGCTGTGGGGAGAACCATGCTCCCCGGGTTTGGAAGCAGTGCAGTGGGGGCACACAGGAGGGGAGAACTACGCTCCCCAGCAGCCACCTGGACCAGACGCCCAGACGCCACGCCCCAAACATAGTAGCGGTATATAATTGTCCCCTCTGCTCAGTCCCGCGGGACGCGTGCGGCAGCGCGCCGGGCGAAGCCCGGGCCAAGGGCGGGCCCGTCCAAGCCCGTCACAGACCGAAGGAGACCGGACCGGGCCAACCCCCTGACCTTTAGTGGGAACTGTGAGTACCATCTATAACCTGTTCCTATTTTCAAACTGTAACTAACATGGCAGCCAGAAGGGGTATGAAACCGACACCAATAGGGCATGCAGCTGGGACTTTAGATCAATTTATCTTGAGAGCATCTTCGGTATTGGAACGTGAAATAGCAATGACGGAACGCCGTCTGTCCCAGGACCCGGTCTTCCTAAGGAGATCTTCCTTGGGCCCTGCCGCACGAGCATCCTCACCAGGTCCCCTCCAGCAAAATACAGTTATTGAAGGGATTTCTACCAATTTAAACTCCATCGAAAGCAACATATTAGACCAGGCGGATGGGCCAACCCAATTACTATGCGGGCAGACTACAAACATGACACCTGCCCACTTAGAAACGAGACATGACAAGATGCAAAGAGGGTGCTATCCCCAAAAGGAAGAGGGCCGGTGCCCCACTTCGGGGCAGAAAATCCAAACAGTTTAAACATATCAGCCAACCGGATCCCCCAACTGTAGAACAACCCGAGCATAGTGCTCCTGTGGTTTACTTAGATAGCCCTGTTAGGGTTGGCACCGATTCTACACTTATACGTTCCCTTGACTTAGACTTAATAGTGGGAAAACTAAGTATGGCCTTATCTACCATTATCCAGCCCATGGAGCAAAGATTGAAATCTATAGAAAAAAGTCTGGGGAAAATGGAGGAACTGCTTGTGGAAAATATGGGTCTTGCAAAGGATTTATCGGTCATCCAAGCCCAAGTTAAAGCCTTGGCCATTACAGCGAATGTCCCGCAGACCCATCACAAGCCAATACCCACTGCTCCTAATGCTCGACCCATTGCGACCACTAACCAGGAGTCTAACCCAAGCTCCAGCAAAATTGCCCCAAAGAATGGTCCCACAGTTCTGAAACAGGCACAACCCTTGCAACCGGCTAATCCTGTAAAAATTAAAATCTCAGGAAAAGAGCCCACAAACCAACCCTGGGGAAATGACTTTGCTTCAGATCTACCATGCATCAACTTACCGCCGGATTGTGCTCCATACGTGGTCGTCCTTACAGGGGTTCCTAAGTTGACGAACGATAGACATGAATCGTACGGGGAACTTAAGAACAAGAGGATGCATTGGTTGAACACCCATAGACCCTTGCCTAGAACAATCCAAACTAAAATTTTGTTTGTTAGAAGGGTGGGGTGGGTGGGTTGGAAACCAAAAAATGTGGACGGGGACTGTGTAATTATTAACTTTGAGGATTATAGGGCAGTTGATCATGTATGTAGTAGGCATCATACAAGCCCTGATACAACTATCAAAACACAGAGGCTAGACCACTTTCACCAAACGGCCCATGTACATCGTGCCATTAATTATAGGCCTCACGATCCATGGCCTCAGCAAGAGGATACTTGGCATTATGTAGATAGAAATAGGGGTGGACAGGTTAGGGGCGAAGTCCTGGGCTTCCCAGTAAACAATAGATATAGTTTGCTGGATCAAGTGGATTGACTTCATATGCCTCCCAGTCCCCTAATGGCCCATCCAATGGATGTTAATAAAAGGGATGAAGGTTTGATGATTACCAGGATTGATCATTTTGGGGTGGCGAACATCGTAACTGATCCTCCACCCTCTAACGAAGCAAGAATGTTCCCTGAGGGAAAATCTTATGAAATCACAGGGGAGCCAGGGGATGGCCTATTTCCTCCTGTGATTGATAACCTTATACCCCTGCCGCAACATAAGATTGCTTGCCCATACTCGGATCAGCATCCAGCCGGTCCTGGAGTGTGTGGTCTTGCCAGGCCTGGTCAAGAGGGAACTTTGGGAAATAGGCAGATATCGATGAAGGGGACCCTTAAAATTTTATCCTGGAATATAGCGGGTCTCGCATCCAACTTAGACATTCCAGATTGGTGCACATTCGTGGATTTACACGGGATCTGCTTATTCCAGGAAACGTGGGCGGTAGATCCCACTCATAGAATGGGTTATGTAACCTTTGCGGAACCCGCAGTAAAAGGCACGAGAGGTAGACCATTAGGGGGGCTGTGCATATGGGTGGGTGTCCATCTTGGATTCACGCTGAAAAGGCTAGAAACAAATAGCCCTGATCTGACGTGTATCCTGATGTCACACAATGAAACACCAAAATTGGCACTCATTAACATATACTCACGGCCAGTGCGATTGGGGGGAACTTCTAACATTTTAGACAAATCGACCACCCTATTGCACTCGCTTGGGGGTGACGTTGCCTTGTTGATTGGAGGAGACTTCAATTGTCATTTTGAACCATTACAAGGGGTCCCTCCGATCACAACTGAAGAGCACGAAACCTGGTCAGTTCCGCCCCCCAACGCCTACCCTGTGGAAAATTGGACAGCTCTTGCTCTCCAGTTGACTTCCCTCACCTATACGTTTTCTATTAGAGCTTGTAATGGCCGATTCCAGAGTGACACTCCAGCTCAGCTAACTTATAGCGGCATGGGGCATGCATCTGTAATAGACTATTTTATGGCTAGCTTGGTTTTGTGGCCTCAAATTATAGACTTTAGTGTCCCTCCTCGTATTGAAAGTGATCATAATCCCCTGATAATTGAGATGGACTTTCAATTGACCAGTGAGGATAGTGCAATGACGATAACCCCAAGTAATGACTTGAGATTAGTGCAAGGCGGGAGAAGAATCTGATGGGCAGCTGTGAAATTGTCCACTGAAAATATGGCGAAAATGTATTGAGATGTAATCCCCCTGCTTGAAAGGGTAAACTCCAGCATTATTAATCCCTTGGATAATGACATAGGCGACCTTATAGGTATCCATAGGGAAATGATCTCAATATTGAAGGACACCTTCTACAAGACAGGTCCCACCAAGCCTAAACTTCGAGACGATGGGAATCCATGGTTTAATAGGTGTTGTAGGGACGCGAAAGAGGCACTATTGCTGGCCCTAAGGCAAGGTAACAAACTTTGTGTTACAGAAGCCAGGCAGGTATATAAGAAAATGTTAGGTAACGCAAAATCAGAATGGGAAGCAGATCGTTGGTCTGCTATCACATCCGCACTTGCGGTAAAGGACCTAAGGTCATTCTGTAATCTTGTCCATACTGGAAAACCAGAGGCAGGACTACAATCGACCCAAATATCTCTGAAGAAGCATGGTCTTCTTATTTTAAAGACCTTTATTCTCTCCCCTCTACATTCACAAGCGAGCCTCCATCGAGCCTATTGGCCCTGAACCCCACGTGGCCAATACCACCATTCACGTTGGTTGAAGTTCAATCGGCCATTTCAAGTATCCAATCGAATAAAGCACCGGGACTGGATAGGATCCCAGGTGATTTATATAGAGAAGAACCGACAGTTTGGGCCCCATATCTTTTAGTACTGTTCAATGCGATATTGCAGGGGTTACCACTTCCAAGCACTTGGTTGGGGCGGAGATAATTCCCATTTATAAAAAGGGCTCTCCGCTCCAACCCTCCAATTATAGGCCTAATAGCCTTATTGATGTGACCCAAAAAAAATATGCCAGGCTCCTTTTACAACGTCTGCAGGCTTGGACTAACGATAATAACATTTTGACTCCGCTCCAGGCGGGATTTAGGGCCAAAACAGCAACAACTGACCAATTATTCCGACTACAGGTCCTTTACTGGAAGCATGTGGTCTTGGCAGGGGGTAGTCTATATCTTACATTTGTGGACCTAAAGTCCGCATTTGACATGGTGGACCGGAACCAGTTATGGACCATTTTATTATCAATGGGGGTTCCGCCATATTTATGCCATCAATTTAAGATCTTACACGAAGGCACTTTTGCCAGAGTTCGTTTTGGCAAGCTAGGCCAGTTAACTGGCCCATTTCCGATTGAGAAAGGCGTTAGACAGGGTTGTGTGCTTGCCCCATCCCTGTTTTCCCTCTTTCTCAACGGGCTTATTGAAGATCTCCTTGCCATAAACGACATTGACTCCCCCAAACTGACTGCCCAAAGATTTTGCGCATTAATGTTTGCGGACGACACTCTGTTGCTTTCAAAATCTCCAATGGGTATGCAGCGGGTGTTGAATCAGTTTGCCAAATTCTGTAACAAAAGGAACCTGGTGGTCAACATCAACAAGACTAAGTATATGGGGGCAGATTTATGAGGGACTTGCGCCCCTTTCACGCCACCGTTGCGTCACTTTTGTGACGCAGCGGCGGCGTAAACCCTGCGCCATGTTGCGCCCCATTTACATCGTGACGTATCTATGGAGATGCGTCACGGTGTAAAGCCCTGCGCCACATGAAACCTGCGTCAGGTTTCATGTGGGCGTTGCTACTCAGGGGGGGCGTTCCGTCGCAGGAACGCCCCTGAAAAGTGACTCAGTGAAATCTATAAGATTTCACTGAGTCATTTTCCAACGCTGATGCGTCAAAACCCTGCTCCTGCTTGAAGCAGGCGTAAGGCTTGACGCACCATGTTAGGGCTAGGGTAGGTTGGGACAGTGCTGGAGTTACGTCGCACTTGCGACGCAACTTCAGCACTGCGCCAACCTTACGCCGGCAGATGTGTCACGTATCTGCTTGTCCTTGCGCCACGATGTGGCGCAAGGGCAAACTTGCGTGACGCATCTTCCCTGGCGCATCCATGCTGATTTGCAGGGATGCGCCAGGGAACATAAATCTGCCTCATGGTTTTTAATGCTCGTACCATCAACTGTCCACATCCAATGATGGAAGGCAGACTCCTCGAAAGGGTCCCAAATTTTGATTACCTGGGTTTAACCTTGAATGATAAAATGGGGTGGGGCCCTCAATTGGCCAAGGCCAATTTAAGATTAACTCAGGCAGCTGGGGGTATCTTAAAAGTGCAGAAGAATTGCACTTACAAAATAATAAGTGTCTCCCTTGAAATTTTTAGAGTCCAAGCCAGGGCATCATCCCTCTATGGGGCGGAACTCTGGGGACACATATCAGCAAGTGACCTATCCATAACAGAAAATATTTTCATAAGGCAACTACTGGACTTGCCAAGAAGTACTCCCTTGGGCCCGCTCAGACTGGACTTGAATATTCGCCCAATCGCAGATGCTATTGCTGCTCGGCCCCTACTTTATTGGAGGCGGCTGTGGAGCATTCCTGAGCTGGTGAATTATAAGGAGGAACTTAAAGTGGTCATGGCCTCATTAGGATCTGGTAGGATCCCTTGGCTATCATTTTTAAGACAATCACTCACATTGATTGGGCTCGAGGACCTCTGGTTAAACCCTGAGGTCTCTTGCCCAGCCATTTAAAAAAAAAACATGACTTGTGTTGTAAAAGATTTTAACTTAAGGAATCTCTTCCGCTCAGCAAAAACTTCAAGCTTAACTGACACCTTCTTGGATGTTAAGTCCTTTTATAGTTTTGAGCCGGAGATTGATGCAATACAGCCCACCCTGGCGAAGAAGCTCTACCTGCAATTTAGATATGGCACCTTGCCTTTCTACTCTAACACTGACAGGTGGACAGGGGGTCCGGCACGTCCTTGCCCAGGTTGTCGAACTGGGGAAGAAACCCCCGTACACGTTATCCTTTTCTGTCCAGCATATGTTAACATCAGGAGGAAATGGATAATTCAGTTGTGTAAAAATCTGGGTGTTAAGCAACATTTGTTTTTTTTAAGGATTTTAAAAACTGACACCAATGCAGTGATTGTGTTTGCAGTAGCCAAATATCTGTTTTCAATGTGGTCAATTCGAAGGAACTTGATAACTAACATTGCTACACATCGCTACACATCCCCACTAAGTCTATTGGATCAGGAGAGAATAGATAGTATTTTATCAGTATAATAACCACTGTTTTTATTAATTTTAGGGCCCTAGACATTATTTAAATTTTATAGTTTTAAAGGATATGTTTAACAACTTAGCTATACAACTGTGATATACGCTTGAGCTGTATTGATCGACTAATATATTGTATAGAATTGTTTTTTTTAATGTGCTTTTATGGTAAATCTAACCGCAATAAAGCTTAAAGAAGAAGAAGTACTTTGTCATCCTGTGGGCTTGGTCTTGCAGTCCTCCCACTGCTTCAGGACAAAATGCTTGCCTCACTCCCATCTTAATGAAGATATTGTTCCCCCTACTTTGGTTGATGAGGCCCATCTTTTAGTGGAGTGTCCCTTATTTAATAGTGGCAGGATTTTGTAATCATGAGAGGGGAAGGGCTGTGAGGTTTTACCTTTCTTGTAATGTATAGTTTTTAGGTCTCGCATGCGCTGCTCGGAGAGACATTTTGTATGTGAGTTTTCAAAGTGCTGCTGGCTGGCCTAGCGTTTGCGTGCATGTGAGTGTGCACGCGCGCAGCCGCCATGTGCTAGGCCAGCCAGCGGCACTCAGGAATGCCTTTAGCGCATCATCGCGATCACTTTCGCTTTAACAGCGATCGTGATCGCAATGTCTTTCGTGGTCAATGCTTGTTTCAAGCTAGCATCCTTGTTTTTTTGGAAAGCATTGGCCGCGCACGCACAAAACTCCCGCTTCTCCCCCTCCGGCCAATGCTTGTTTAGATCAGCTGCTTTGCGCCTGCCCCTGCGAGGCACCTTCATTGTCCCTCAGCGATCACAGGATCACCCACTATACCCCCTCCCCCAACACTGCCCTTTGCTTTCCTTCACATCCTGTCAGTCTACCATCAAGTTCCCAGCCTCCTGTAATACTAACTGTGCAGCCAGGTAGTTTATTGTGCATATCTCTACTCCAAACCTGCACTGCTAGTCACTTGCATTTCTGAGCGGATGGGAGTCTGGTGCGGAAAAACGGACACAAAAGCACCCCCTGTGATTGAAACTCTCCCATTTGACACGCAGCGCATGACTGCTCACCCACCACCATGCCAAGTACAGTTAGTTCAGATACAATACTATAAAAGCTAAGGATCGTGTTGATTAAACTTTCCCGGCACAGTTTAATCATCACCATCCTTAGTTTTCATAGTATTGTTTCTGAATTAACTTTACATCGCATTCACTACCAGCTTCCACATTATGCAACTGAACGGAGGACTGAAGCAATAATAGCGCCACTTGCTGTAAGGGTAGTGCCAGCTACGGTCCTCTGCCGCGATGACTCCCTCCTGCATGAAAGGCTCAGCTGCGGCCGTAGTCGAAGGAGCCCACCACAGCATTCTTAGTTTATGGTTGCTTCACAGCCTCACAGTGCTGCCAGACTGCACTGTGAGGCACCACCACTACGGCGGTCTGTGTTGGGCTTCCACTGCGGGCCGATACTGTCACAAATACTGATCGCACAAACAGACAAAATCTCCCGGACTGCGGTGTTAGCAGCGACGGGCACACGGATTAATTTGAAACTAGTGTCTGCGCGGACCCGCCAATTTTTCAATCCCACACGAGTGTCTGCCGACTCTGACCTGGCTGTCTCAGAAGTAACAATTGGCCATTTTGCATATGGCCCACTCGTCATGTGACATGAACAGTCACAGAGAATCTGAATGCCCCGGCAAGGTGCTGGTGGATCAACTGAGGGCAGGCCCCACCCCGGGTCTCGATATAATTGACAGCCGTGCACTTGTCTCTGCTCTATTTCTGTCTCTCTACTGCTACTCTGATCTTATAACGTTGTCTCGCCAGTGACAATCACCACAATCTGCTGTATCGGCCACCATCACTGTATCCACAATCTGGCTTTCTACACAACCTCTCTGTAAGTGCCATTCCCACATATACCTACCACAGCATCTGCCTCCCAACATTGTTTGCCTCCGCTTTATCTGTCGCCAAATGCCACTTTTAATACCCTCCCTCTATACCTAGCACCTCCTGTATATTTCAAGTTATTTTATCTGCAACTGTACCTGTCAACCCTCCATTGTATATATCATGCACCATAGTTTTCACAATCACCTTTACGTCTTCCACAGTATTTACTGTCTCTAATACCACTTTATCTTCCCCATTTTTGTCAGAACCACTGTACTGTAAGCAGCCGCTCTGCCTCTTTCTCACTTCATCTGTCATCCCTATATATCTGCAACACCGATGCACTTGCTTTGTCATCACTCCGTTCCTGTCACTGACACTGTCGGTCACTTATGTCTGTCAGACTTCGCTGCATCTATCCGTTTGGAGGAAGCACACAACAGTCCAGGGGAGCGCTGCATGCTCCCTCAGGTGTAATTTTCGTGGTGCTAATATGTTTGTCTACCTTGCAACCCCTGTTCTTTCAAGTAAACAGAACTCTATTCTCAGCTTCTTACAACAAGCATTGGCATAGCCAATAGGTCTTGCCTTTGGGACCTTATAAGTATTTAGTTATGCAGCACAATATCCATACTGCAACAACATTAACTGTTGCATGGCTAAACACTTATAAGGTCCCAAAGGCGAGACCTATTGGCTATGCCAATGCTTGTTTAATATAGCCTTATAGCCTGCTGTAATGGGCTATACTGTCCATTAAAGGCCCGCTCCAGCGTTAAAGGCCCGAGCCGAAGTCGAGGGCCTTTAAAAAGGGAGCAAGACTTTATTGCAGGTGTAGCCCAGCTCTGGAGGGCTATAAGGCTATTAGAACATTCAGCCATCAGAGGGCAGAATATTAAAAAGAAATAAAACAAAGGCCTCATGGAGAGTGAGGGGATTCGAATCTCCTCCGGCTCCGTCAGGCCTTTTTTCACAGCAACAGCTGTGAAGGACAATATTGGACTGTTGGAGCCCCGGGATTCTATCAGCCATTAGAAGCCTAGAGCACTCCCTTGTTTTCAATAGAGCTCTCAAGATTCCATAGTTCTGATTTAAATTAGAAGTTTATTAACTCTTGTCAAGCTCACATGACGTTTAAACCAATGATTTCCACCATTAGTTAATGGATTACCCACACAACGCACAACTGAGTACGTTTTTGCTCGAATCACAGGTGCTGGATCCATCGCAATATGGGTTCAGAGCCGGGCACAGCACCGAATAAGCCTTTATTAAATCTACAGAGGAGATCAGGACCAAACTAGACCAAGGAGGCAAAGCAGTGATGACCATGTTGCATCTCTCTGCGACCTTTGATACGGTCTATCACTCCCTACTGATGGACCGTATATAGGAGATTGGAATCCAGGGTGCCGCCTGGAAATTGCTGGAATCCTTTCTCTCTAACAGAATTCAAACTGTCGCTATTGGGGAATTCTCTTCCAAACCTTTCTCCCTGCCGTGTGGAGTGCCCCAGGGCTCCTTGCTGAGCCCGACGCTCTTTAATACCTATGTCTCATCACTGGCCCCACTTATTGAATCCTTTGGTTTCTCTTTAACCTCCTACGCCGACGACACCCAAATTGTGGTATCATTGTTGCCAGGGGTGTTGATGGAAACAGCAACACGTCTTAAAGAGTGCATGTCAGCTGTAGGCGGCTGGATGGCGCAGAACTGTCTTAAACTGAATTCTGGAAAAACGGAAGTGGTATTATTTGGTAACGACCCTAGCTTCTGGACCCCGGCCTGATGGCCGGATTCTCTGGGTCCCCTTCCCTCCTCGAGGAACAAAGCAAAACACCTTGGGGTATGGATTGACAGTAAACTCAATTTTAAAGACCAGGTGAATGCGGTTATTTCCACCTCCGCTTACACGCTCAGAGCATGCAGGAAAATAATACCTTTTTTACCCAAAGACAGTATACAAACAGTAATCACTTCACTATCCTTGTCTAGGCTAGACTATTGCAATGGGCTATACCTTTCTATGCAGGAGGGGCTCCTGCGCAAACTACAACTTCTTCAAAATGCAGCTGCCAGATTGCTCACCGGTACATCAAAATTTGCCTCGATCTCGGCTCAGATCAAAAAACTCCACTGGCTGCCGATTAGAAAGAGGATACAGTTTAAGGCTCTGTGCCTGGTTCACAAAGTCCTACAGGGAACCGGCCCGGAGTTCCTGAAAAAGAAATGTCAATGGTATATACCAAAAAGAGTGCTACGGTCATCAGAAGCAAAACTAATATCAGTACCCAAAGTGTGTGAAGCCAGTTGGGGAGGCAGAAGTTTTGTAACATGTGCAGCGAAGGCCTGGAATGGCCTGCCGCTACAGCTTAGGTCCATGACAAATCTACTCTCCTTTAGAAAGGCTTTAAAAACCTGGCTTTGTTCCTCCTAAATCTCTGTGTACCATCCTTCCTCTTAGGCCTCAAAAGGACTTCACAGCGCCAGGACACCCACGGGTAATAGTGCACTCTATAAATATCAAATAACATAACATAACATTTTATGCTCTGGTGAAGGTTGCCCACACAACGTTTATTTAGGGTTGGCCTAGTGGAAAGGAAGTGGACTCATTGGCTGGCTGAATAGATTTGTCTACATGCAACATCTGCTATGAGGCTATCTGAGTTTTGTCCAATTTGTTCATTGACAACTATAGTTTCAAACTCTCTGCATCTACTGCAGCTTTTTAGTGGCTGACCTCGGGCTGACCTCAGGCATATTATTTCCCTTCTTGAGAACAAAACTCATAAGTGCTGTTATTTATCACATCTGAGAAATGCTGGACCTGAGGTAGTTGCTTTTATTATTGGATGCAATAAATAGCAATGCAATTGACAAACTGATAATTGAGTCCTAAACAAGGACGTTGAGTTACCAAAATGCCAGGGGTAGCAGAATTGAAATCACACACACTTAGACCTTAATGGCATCACAGAAAAATACATTATTTGACCCTGAATGTCCTCATGAGGTAGTGTCACATGACCTTACCCATGAAGACAACATAAAAATAGATTTTTTTTCTAAAGTACCATAACAACATGATTTCTGTAACACAACAAAAACAAATGTCCGTTTTAGAAACCACCCACATTAGGGTACTGATGTGATTTTTAAAAGTGGTGGGGAGTAATATTTGCACTGAATTGTGACGAGCCAGACCTATTCTAGGATGACTTGAGGGGTTCTCTCCCAGAGCTATTTTTAAATTAAATAGGATGAAGTAGTATATTTAAATGCACACTTTTTACATGAATGAGCTAAAAAGCCATAGGCTTTGAAAGGATACTCATTCATATTAATTTCATTTTGATGGTGTGCCAGGCCAATGAAACCTCACACACCCGATCAACCAATCAATCAGGGTTTGCATAGCGTGTCTCCTGACCCATGAGGGCCTCAAAGCACTGGTGGAGGGGAGGGGACTGACAATCCGTCTGGGCACTGAGGTGCAGTCAAAGAGGCAGGCCTGGAGATCCTTCCTGAATTGGGTCAGCGACAGGTACTGTCTGAGTTAGAGAGGTCTTAGCGGTGAGGTAGGAGAAGGATCTTCCTCCAGTCCTGGTCTTGAGGATCCGTGGCACAGTGGCATCGGCCAGTTTGGTGGAGGTGTCTGGTGGGTACATGGAATGAGAGGCGGTTGTTAAGATATGCTGGTCCCGAGCCATGGATGGCTTTGCAGGCATGTGTGAGGAGCTTGAAAGTTACTCTTTTGTTGACTAGGAACCAGTGGAGTTCATGCAGGTGTTCGGTGATGTGGCTGCAACAACGGATGTTGAGGACCAGTCCGGCTGTGGCATTTTGAACATTCTGTAGTTTTCAGAGGAATTTTTGGGTGACGCTGACGTAGAGTGCGTTGCCATAGTAGAGTCTGCTGCTGATGAGTGCGTTGGTGACCGTCGTCCTGGAATAGGTGATGATCCATCTGAAGGTCTTTTGAAGCAGGCAATGCATGTGGAATCATGATGAGGAAATGACATTGATCTGGTGGTTCATAGTGAGCGAGGAGTTCAGTATGATGCTAAAGATTTTGTGCGTTGTTCAAAGGTGTGGAGGTGTTCCTATTGCAGCGGGCTACCAGGGATCATCCCAAGCTGAGGGGGTGGGTCCCAGGATGAGGACTTCAATCTTGTCCGAGTTGAGTTGGAAGCAGCTGTCTATCATCCAGGTGGCGACTGCCTTCATCCTGTTGTAGAAGGTGTTTCTGGCAGCTGTGGGTTCATTGGTGAGGGAGAGGATCAGCTGGGTGTCATCGGCATAGGAGACAATGTTGAGTCTGTGGTTCTTGATGATGGCTGCAAGTGGAGTCATGTAGACGCTGAAGAGGGTGTGTCTCAGGGAGGAGCTCTAGGGCACTTTGCAGCTGAGCTCTGTGGGTTCTAGGAGGAACGGTGGTAGTCTGACTCACTGGGCCTTGTTGCAGATGCCAGCATCATGGAGTCTCGTAATTAGTGTGCGGTGGGAGACGGTGTCAAAGGTGGTCGATAGATCCATAAGGATGAGGGCTACTGTTTAGCCCCTGTTGAGGAGGGAGTGGATATTGTCAGTGGTGGCGAGGAGATTTGTCTCTGTGCTGCTTGTGCTTCGGAAGCTGGATTGGGAGATGTCCAGGACTTGGATGGCTGCAATGAACTCAGAGAGTTTGGCGGTGATGGCCTTCTCAATGACCTTGGCTAGGAAGGGGAGCAGGGAGATGGTTCTGATGTTCTTAAGTTCTGTCAGGTCAGCGGATGGCTTCTTCAGCAGGGGGTTGATCTCAGTGTGTTTCCAGTCATCGGGGAAAGTGGCGGTCTCGATGGAGCAGTTGATGGTGCGGCGTAGCTCGGGGGCAATGAGAGTGGTGGCTCTATGAGTTGACTCTAATATTTTCAGGATGTGCTATGGGTGCCCCAATATGTGAAAAATTACCTCCATTATGCCCAGGCCAGCATATTATCATGCATGCCCTTATTATGCTATGTGTGTACTTATGCCAAAATTACACACAATATGTCAATTTCAGAATTTCACAGTTAGTGCCATCCATTTATCTTATGTGAAAATTACCTCTAAGATGCCAGGGCCAGTATTTTGCCATAGTTGCTGTCATCCCATAATCGTGGTTTTCCTCTCTTATATTACGAAGTATCTTCAGTGAGCTAGTGCCCCCAAGCCATAAAATTCTTCAGGTATGCTAGTGCCAGCATTTTTCTATGGGTGAGCCACGGCCAAGCATGCCAGTGCCAGTATTTTGTCACAGGTGCCTGTCATGGTAACAATTGCCTCCTGTATGCCAGCAGCGGTATTTTTCCTGCATGCACGTATAAGCTACAAATGACTGACAGCATGCCAGGGCCAATGGCGACACTACATTCTTACCCATGCTCACTTACATCACTTAGGTCACTTACACTCCCTCATTCATTCTCATTTACTTGCATGCATTTACGTTTATTCACTATCTTGCACTCACTCTTATTCACTGACTCACTCATACTCACTGACACTCAATCTTACTCACTGCCTGTCACTGACTCTCACTCACCACTTGTTACTCGTTCCCACTCATGTTTACTCACACAATCTTACATATACACACTTTCTTTTTTTTTTAAACAGTTTTTATTGGTAACAAACTGCAGCAATAATGACATTACATCGACATCTTCGGCACAGGTACATCAGTGTACAGCATAATAATCTAACCTTCAACCCAGCAGGAGCCTATTGGAGCACACTCTTTTAACAGTTTAACAGTTACTGTGAGGGTTATAACTACATCCCGGGTCAGGAAACATCACCAATCCACCCTAAGTTTGACTGCCTTCGGAATGCTCCATCATCTCTACATCCTCCCCCTCCAACACCACGAGTCTCTCCCTCCTCCGTTCCACCGTAAGAGTGATACAGATCTCCCCCATATTTATTCCATCGTCCCCACTTGTGATCCTATTTACGCGGACATCCTCTCCCTTTATACACCGTTTTTTCGGCAAGCATAGCATGATCCATATCTTTCGCCCAGTCTCTCAAATGTGGTATAGTGTTCACCCCCCACTTCTGAGCAATGTTGCGTTTCACTATACTCCACCCCGTGGCGGCCCATGATTGTTCGACCTGCGTGAGGTCCCTTGCCTCCCAAATATTGAGGAGACATAGTGTGGGAGTGGGCTGTATAGGTTTGTCGCAAGCCCTAGTTAATTGTCTGGTGACGTCTTTCCAGTATTGCTGTATGTGGGGGCAATCTCATAGGATGTTCAAGAATGTACCAGTCTGGTTACAATGTCAGAGGCAGAGTGCATCGGGTCTCCTCCTATCCTGAATAGCAATGCGGCGTCAAAATATACCCGATGGAGAATCTTAAGCTGGACCAGCCGGAGTCCCATCGGGATGGCCACCTCTTGAGGTGAGCTCAATGCCTCTATCCAGTCTTCATCGGCCATTTCCCCCAGGTCTATCTCCCAACTCACCCGTAGTTTCAACATTGGGTCAGCCCGGTTATTATTCAATTTTTTATATGTGAGGGAAATGGCCTTGCGATCCATGGGATTCAGCAAGAGCCTGTCCTCCAGAGGAGAGGAATCTGGAAGGGGGGTATCCTTTGGGAGGGCGGAGTCAATGGCATGACAGATCTGAAGATAGCGGAAGCTTTCTGACGGTGTTAGTTTTGAGATCAGCAAACATTGCCTACTTGCCCTTAACCCACATATCACCCACAGTGGAAATCCCGATCGTATCCCTTTTATCAAACCCCGCATAGGCACTGAGTCATCCCAAAATGTCTGGCTCCCATGGGGGGTAGCCTTCGTTAGGCGCCTCTGCCACCCCATCCGCCGCTGCACTCCATGCCACACCTCCACTGTACACGCCGTGGGGCCAGTTAGACGTAATTTCTTATGGTTTGTGTATAACGCTCTGTTGTATCCCTCCTTCCCCATTAGCCAATGGTCGGTGCAGAAGTTGGGGTCGTCATGTCATCTGAACACCCATTGATTGAAGGCCGTGAGTTGCAGAGCCTGATAGTAGAGGCACATATCTGGCAACCCAATGCCCCCATCGTACCATCCCCTAGTGATTTTGTTTATGGCTATCCGAGGTGGCTTATTGTCCCACAGTAAATCTCTCACTGCTGCTTCGATCTGCAAAAAATAAGTGTTAGGAACAGGATTAGGAGTGTTTTGCAGGGCATAGAGAAAGCATGGTAGAGCGAGCATTTTGAATAAGGACGTACGTCCCAACAAAGTAAGGGGGAGCGTCTTCCAATGTGCGACATCCGATCGAGATCTCCGCAGCGGCCCCAACAGATTCTGTTAAAAAAATAGTGCAGCATTAGTGGTTATAAAAATGCCTAAATAGTATAAACCCTGGGTCGCCACCGGAATATCATATCCTCGAGGACTTTGTGGGGGGTCTCCCCAAAGAGAGTACATCTGGGATTTGGACCAGTTTATAATATCACAAAGGAGAGAGACTAGGGAGAACAAGAGCCTTCTCTGACTCCCCTAACAACCGGTAAAACTCACTACACAGAGAAGAACTACAAAAAGTTATTAGTTACAAGGCAATATGATAGTGACAAGGAAACAGTTATATCCCTCACTATCTAAAACCCAGAGGTATAGTCAGAAGGAAAAAACATTATTATTTTAATACTGCCCTCACACACTTTGCAGTGTCATGCTTCATCATTGGGCCGCGTCAAACGCCCCCGTGCAGACCAACACAGAGGGCGGAGCGCAATGTTTTTTAGAATGAAGTGTATAGTGGTGAGGTTGCAGAAAGACGGACAGTGTCAACAGAAAACACAAATAGTGAAAACAAAAACAAGGAGAATTTTTCCCTAAAGAAGGGACCATAAAGTGCAGACATAAACACTTAAAACTGCCTAAGAGGGGACTGTCTTCAATTTTATTCCTGTCACCCCCTGGCAGGATTAAAAATAATCTCTCGGGATAGTTAGGGGAGGTAAAGACCCCTAGATCCCTGCTGCGTTGACCAACATGTTTCTGCCACTATTAAACGCTCATGTGAGTCGTACTGGCATTCATCAGGGTGTTGGTCCCTTTATTCTCTGGTCTACACCCCTATTTGGGGTTTTTTACCTTCTATCGACAAACAGCCAATACTGCTTACGTCCTGTACTCTGGATAATTTTCGAGAGCGAACAAGTTTCTGAAAGAGAAAGTAGAACATATACTTTATCTTTCTACTTCTCTCCTATACCTTCCTTGAAAATGAATTTCCTCTAGACTGTTATACCACAAAATACCTTGTCACCCAGGATTACACCCCACTTCACCCCTTGGTGACTATGACACAGGAAAAAAGGCAGGCATCCATTGCACCCGTGAGGTAAAAAATGAAAGTTGTTTTTCACCCACCTAAATCCACTCAAACACACCCAAAAGCAAAGTCGTGGTTGTAAAGCGCCATGCTACTATTTGCTTGCAAAACATAGCACAAATTAATACCCTTAGTGTGAAAAGAGAGATAGACTTACAAGGGTTTATTGGAAATTCTCCAAACCCGGGACCGTTGTGGGACCGTGGTCCTATTGTCACACTCTATTTTTCAAACGAACAGGAAGGATTATGCAGAGCCATCATTATATCAATTCTACTTCCCATTCTTTAAAAGTTAACTGTCATGCTCCATACATTATCGTTACTTACTACTCCAAGGACTCACGGCACTGATAATCCTCACATCGGTCCTCCGTCTATACTGACGGGACCGAGTTACCTTCCCTTTAAAGGTAGCGCGTGGACTACCTCTTCCGGTATGGACTCCCCAACCGCTGTGTTGTTTAGTACTTCCGGCCACCCAAAATAGGCAACAGGGAAGAAGGACATCTAACGGACGCGATTCTCCCCGTAGGGATCATACCCGCAGACATATTGGAAGTACTAAATCCCCAACGATTCTCAAGGCATCTCCGTAAGGGTCCTTATTCAAAAAATAAAAACTTCCTTATTTCTCCGTCTCCATTCTGTTGTTTTGAGTCTAGAACCACGATCAAACTCTTAGTCCCCCACACAGCACCTAAAAAATTCATAGTTTGCCAATTACTCCTATATTCGCTCGCATCGGGTGGGGAGATCAGTGGAAAAGCAATGACTTTCTCAGGACAATCCGATCCCTCATAGAGTCAATGCCATGACGGTCAACCAAATCCTATCTTCTTTCCAATCCAAATCCATCTTCTAACAACATTACTATACATGATCTTAAAACTCAAGAGATATTAGAGATCTTTAAAGTCACGCTGTATTCTTCTATTTAGCTTCATTTTTTACCTAACCCATACAGATGGAACCATGGGATAGTCATTTAAACCCCTCGTACTGCTTTTAAGTCTGTTTATCCAACGCTGTTCTCTAATAAACAGGAAGCTGGCAATATCAACTGTATTGGGTGGTATAAAGGGTTTATCTAGCACTGTCCACCTTAGATCTTGTTCATTATGTTTTTTTTCTTGGAAATGAGCTGTTAGTTTTGTGTTTGTTTTTCCGCATCTTATTGTGCTCAAGTGTTCCAAGATGCAAGTTTTTACTCGGCGTGTGGTCATTCCGACATACAATAAGCTACACGGACACTGTATCAAATAAATTACATTCTCGGTGTTACATGTGGTATGTTTTCTCTGCTCCCATGGGTGGTTAGTCCCAATATCCACCTTTTTTCCATTCAAAGACAGGGGGCAAGCCCTACAAAAGCCACAAGCATAATGTCCCATAACAGGAGGCAAAAAATGTTCCTGGTGACATACACTGTTGCCAACCATCGGTGATCTCGGGCGTGTATTGACAACAGTGTCTTTTATACTTGCACTTTTTTTAAAAGAAAACAGTGGGAGAGGTTGTTCCAACCCATTGGAATTCAAAATCCTCCAGTTCTTTTGTATTATCTTTTTCATGTGGTTAGATGCTGTGTTAAAAGTCGTAACACAAATACTGCTCTCAACTCTTTCTTTTTCTTGTGTTTGTAGGAGGGTTTCCCTGTTGCAATTTCTTGCTCTCTTTTGCGCCTTAATAATTACTTTCTCCGGATAATCTCTGTGTTTCAATTTCTCACTGAGGACACTGGCCTCTTTTTTGTAATCCCCAATTGAGGAACAGTTCCTACGAAGACGCAGGAACTGTCCATAGGGCAAATTTTCTTTCAATGAGCGGGGATGGAAACTCTGAAAGGATAGCAGATTGTTTCTGTCAGTAGGTTTATGAAAAACACTACTAGCTAAACCTCCATTTTCTGCTCTGATCCAAAGGTCCAGAAAAGGTAGCGCCTCATTCGTGAGTGTACTCGTAAAAAACAAAAATGGATTTTTGTGATTTAACCAATCCATAAAGGTTTCTGCCAAATCTCTACTACCTCTCCAGATGATGAAAACATCATCGATGTACCTGCGCCATACCCTAATATGTTCTAAAAAGGGGTTGGCTGCTGAAAATACCATCTCATTCTCAAAATTCGAAACATAAAGGCATGCAAAACTGGGGGCGCAAGAACTCCCCATGGAAGTTCCATGGGTTTGTAGATAGAAACGGTCTTCAAACTTAAATACGTTTTTTGTTAGAGCCAGTTCCAAAAGGCTCAGGATAAACGCCTGTGGTGTGTTGTAATTCCATTCCTCAGCAAAGAGTATGTTCTCAATAACCCTTAGTGTTTCTTGCTGGGGAATGTTCGTATACAACAACTCAATATCGAGTCCCATCATCAGATCTTTGTCAGGATCGAATTCCAAGTCTTTTATCAAATTTAAAACCTCTCTTGTATCTTTGAGATAGGCAGGCATTTTTTGGACAAGGGGGCGTAGAAACACATCGCAAAATTTAGACAATGGTTCCAAAATCGAGTTGGTGCCTGACACTATCGGCCGTCCAGGGGGGGCCGTGTTGGTTTATGCACCTTAGGCAAGATGTAAAAGTAAGGCACAGTAGGATGTAATTTACAGAGGAAGGAAGCTTCCTTCTGACTGATTCAGTCGTTTCCAACTGCCTCTTCTACATATGTACTGATCATAACTCGTAGTTCCTCCGTTGGATCGTCAGGCAGAATTGCATAATTTCTTCTGTCACCCAAAAGACGGAGACATTCCGTGTTATACACATTTCTGTCCAAGATCACGATCGCTCCACCCTTGTCGGCAGGTTTTATTATTAGTGTAGGGTCATCCCTTAATTCATTTAGGGCTTCTCTTTCCGTTCTGGAGAGATTCGAGAATGATTTATTCTTCTCGGAGGTTTCCAGCAGTTCAACATCCCACAATACTGCCTGTTCGAAAACACCCACCTCTGGGGGGTAATTGTCCTACAATAGGTACAAAGGTCGAGTGATTTTTTAGCCCTGTGTCATCACCTTTATCATGTACCTCCTTATCCTCAAAAAAAACTTTCAAACGCACCCTCCGAAAGAAGCCCGCCAATTCACATTTAAGTTTAAAGGAATCTAGCTGGTTTGTTGGAACAAAACCCAATGCCTTTGAAAGGACATTTTCTTGTGTCTCTGTTAATGTCCTACTACTTAAATTCATGACTAGGTGTGTTCCCTGCTGGTACTCGGTTCCGCCTCTCGTGCCATGCTGCGTGTTATCCTCTGGTTCATATCCTCCCATTGAACCCTCTGAGTTTTCTGTGACCTCTGCCTCCCTCTCCCCCTCCCCCTGCCTCTCTCTAAAAAAGGTGGGTACTCATTTGGGAAGAATTGGGCGGGCCCATAGGTGGATACATGGGAGGCCATCCGAACCCCATCTTTGGTAATGGATGGTAAGGACGCGAGTACCCCCTTGACCAACCTCTGACCCTAAATCTTGGTCGATAATCAGCATCACTGCTTTCACTACCAGAACTAGATGTATCAGTCTGAGTTTTTGTAGGTTTCTTTTGCAGATTTTGGTTTTCCTTCAATTTAACATATTCATTATTTATATAAGGATACACCTTCTCTCTTGAAATTTTTTTTAGATCTTTTTGTAACTTGTGCACCTTCGAATTCATGAGATAATCTTTATACTCATTTACTGTTTTATTCGTCTCCTCAAGTTTTTTCTTAAACACAGAGATATGTATTAGTGTTTTTAAATTTTCCTCACTGGTTTGGATTTGTATCAGAAGATCGTTAGAGATTTTCCAATTCCAATTCCAAAAATTCTTTATTTCGGCCATATAGACCATAAAAGATGCAATGCAAACATTACAAACATTAAAACATTATTTTAAAACACATTTAAATAGAGTCGGCTCTCCCAGCGAGGAGTGATTTAAAATTGCATTTAGAAAGTTCTTTAGAAAGTTCAAGGGGCTTCAGACGATTTTTTCTTTCTGATCAACCATATGGCCATAAGAAATTTGGAAACAGCGAACACAATGTGGCCCAGGGTGCTAGTTTTCAAAATCCTGTATGCCTGTGCATACTCTCTGAACCCCAGGTTCTTACAGAGCGGTGCTATCCAGTATTTTCTGGGCCTTTGGTATGCAGGGCACACAAACAAGATATGGGGGTCATCTTCCACATGGTTGTTACAGCAGGGACATGTTTTATCGCCCCCATTTGTCCACTTAGAGGTGTATGAATGAATAGGTAGTGTGCTAAGCCTCCATTGAACATACAGTTTCCTCGCCAGGATGGGAAAGATAAAATCCATAAAAGGTTCAAAAGCATAAGAATTTTTGGATTCTAAAAATCGCAAAGTTAGGGTGCCGCTATTTTGAGCGTCCATCAAGTGAGCAAGGGACCTGGCTTTGTAGATTTGTGCCAGGGCTTTGCGCGAGATTGTTTGGCAGCCTCGCGCAGGGTCCTCCCACAGGACACGGAGATTGATGGCAGACAGTTCGTTTTCCACAAAGGTGAGCCAGGGGATTTTGCCGCTGCAGTTTAAACTCATGACATGGGTAAGATCCTCCCTATAATGATGAAGTTCGTCCGTAGACCAGAGCCTGTGCCAGAACTTCACTGGTTTTGACACAAGCTCCTCTGCAATAGGGGGGAGACCCATGTCCATTCTCAGAGGCTGAAGTGGCGTGGCACTTGGAAGGGCTAGAAGGCGCCTTAGAAAACTATTTTCCACTGTTGATAAGCCCTTCACCGCTTTGTATCCCCATAGCTCACTGCCATACATGGCCGCAGCCTTAGCCTGGGTCTTGTAAGTTTCAAGGGCCGGGCTTATGGGCTTGAAGGAAGAAGTATTAGCCACTTTCAGGATTGCACCCGACAGTTGGGACAATTTGGCCTTAAATCGTACTATCTGTCGATCCCATGCTAGATTTTCCTGCAGTGTTACCCCCAGATATATGAAGGTGGACACCCTCTCAAGGCTGGCGGTCCCCAGGGTGGGATTGGGCCTAGTTTTGGTTGGTGGGTTGAAGATCATGAACTTGGTCCTTTCTGTGTTCACCTCCAACCCATGCTGATGACAGAAAAGACCAAATCCATCCAGGATCCTCTGGATCCCCATGGGGGATTTTGAAAGGAGGAGGGTATCGTCGGCAAACATGATTGCCGGTACCTTCCTACCTGCCAAACAGGGGGCGTCGTTGTCCTTGACGTCTTCCAGGTGTGAGATGACATTATTAATGAATAAGCAAAACAGGGTCGGTGCCAAGACACAACCCTGCCTCACACCTCGAGGAACAGGAAACCTGGATGAAAGTTTGCCATCTTTCCCACACCTGACTTGCGCATAGTTGTTCTCATGCAGCCTGGCCAAGATGTTAAGTAGCTGGGGGGGAATTCCTAACTTTTCCAGCACCTCCCAAAGTTTCCTGCGCGGGACTAGGTCAAAGGCTGACCTCAGATCCACGAAGACCATGTACAATCTCCCGCCCTCGATCCTCACCGTCTTCCAGTAGAGGAGAACGAGGCGGAAGATCTGGTCCATGGTCGACGTGTTTTTCCTGAAGCCAGCCTGCAGGGGACTCATGATGTCATTTTCCTCCACCCAGTCTAATAGATGGTTCAAAATAAGGCGCGCAAAAAGCTTTTGGGGAACATCTATCAGGCTAATAGGCCTGTAATTTGCCGGACTCAAAGGGGACCCTTTCTTGTAAATCGGAACTATTTCAGCCCCTAACCAAGAGGAAGGGACCGCCATACCTCCCAAAATAGCATTAAAAAGAACAAGAAAGTACGGGGCCCAAATGTCAGGGTGGTATCTGAACAAATCACCGGGTAGCTTGTCCAACCCCGGTGCCTTCCCCAGCGCTAAGCGCTCCAGTGCTAGCTTCACCTCCCCCAAGGAAAATTCCAAGGCCACATCTGGCAGGCAGGAGGACTCCACCACCATCCCTTCCGGCCAGAGAGTGGTTTCTTGATATAGTGTCCCAAAGTGGGCCTCCCAAATAGAGAGGGCAATATTGGGTTCTACTGCGGATAGCAGATCCCCTGTTCCATTGTTTACCAGAGCCCAAAATTTTCTAGAGTCTTTGGATTTAAGGGCTTCAGACAGTTCATGCCAGTGATTCCAATCCCACTCTGCCCTTGCGTTGGCCAGTACTAACTTGTACCCCCTCCTAAGGGCTGCAATCTTCACCTTATCGCTACCCTCTTTAATTGCGGAAAGAAGCTCAGACTTAGTTTTCCTGCAAGTGGAGGTGTACCAAGTCGGAGCGCGAGTCTTTTTCCTTCTAGTGGGCAGGGCCGGATTGAAGACATCTGCAAGGTCCCTTACTAAGGCCTGGTGAATGCCAAATAGTCTCTCATTGTAGTCTGAGGGTCTAGATTGATTAATGAGAGCATCCACCTCCTGGAACCTGGGGAGTGCTATGCCATAGAGGTTTTTTAAAGCTTCTTCTTTATCAACTAGCTTCCCCCATTTCACTCGGCGCCTGCTTGTAGTGAGTAGTATGTCTCCCTGGTCGACTCCAAAATCGGTAGTTAGCATCCCTATAGCAGGGGCTGGGTGCTGGATCTCCAACAAAAGGGAATTGTGGTCACTGTCTGTCCTCGGGATCACTCTAAAATCTTGAACTTTGGGCCACAGGGAAATATCTATAAAAATGTAGTCCAAGCTTGACTCATGGCCCTTTTTGTTGAAAGTACACACCGAAGGAGTGTCAGAGGGGGTGCGTCCGTTACACGCCCTCAGTGCAAAGTTCAGAGTGAGAGAGGTAAGTTGTACTGCCAACGGAGACCAAGCTTTGGGGTGAGGTGAGGAGGAAGGTGGAACTCCCCAGTGGTCATCCTCGGCAGTAAAGGCACCCTCCATTAGACCTTCCAGGGGTTCAAAGTGGCAGTTGAAATCTCCTCCCATCACTATTTTCAGGTCACCTGGCAGTTGCCCTAGAAAAGATGAAAGATCAACTAGGGTGGGGGATTCCTTACCCACAGCGACTGGTCGAGAGTAAACGTTAACAATAGCCCATGTACTTTTACCAGGCCATCTGAGGAGCACACACTGAATGTCCGGTGAAAGTGTGTCCATTCTATCCACCTGACACCCAATGTGGCTCGCCACCCAGATTGCTAAACCTCCCGAGGGTCTCCCTCTCCCATTCGACTTTGCCGGGATTTCAAAAATGTCATATCCCCTCCTAAGCTGTGGTGCCCTAGCCCATGTCTCCTGGAAGAGGAGGATGTCACTTTTACTGACCAAAGTTTCCCACTCCGGGGTATCCACCTTACTTGAGATGCCAGCTACATTCCAGGAAAGGATAGTCAGGCCTGGACCTTGGAATTGGGGACCTGCTTCACTTAGTGCAGACGGGATGTCATGTGCAGAATTACCCAGGTCACCCAAACCAGTAGTAATGGGCGACTGGGTGGGTAATTCAACAAGCTCCACCAATTGCGTTGTAAGAACAGTTGATGTGTTTGGTGGATCCTCATCTAAAACTTGGATGCTTCCCAGGGCGGTCCCCCCGTCATTTGCAGGGGCCAGGGACCTTTTTTCATTTACGGGAACAGATGTACCTTCCCCCCTGAGTGTAGACCCATAGGCAAAATTTACTGGGTGTTGTGGAATGTCCCCCCTTATTGGTCAATCTACTTGGTCCAGGCAGGAGAATCTATTCTGAAGGACAAAATTGCCATGGGCGGGCAGTGTGTTGTGCTTGGGTCTGTACCGTGAACCATCTACGGCGAAGCCCACTCTGGTCCAACTCTGTTCCCTCCCCACTACTAAGTTGGAAGCATTTGGGTAGAAGTGTGAGAGGGACACTAATTCTATGTTGGACTTATCCGGCCTTACCAGCCAATTGCAAATGTAAGGGGCAACCAGTGGGCTTTTAAAACTAATTATGATACAGTCCCCTACCCTGTTTTTGGGGGTGATTCCAATCCATGGGATCCGTCTGACCATCAACACATCACCTTTGATGTTAGAAGGGAGGGGCCTGTTAATATTAAGCCAACTAATTACCTTATTACGGAGTGAGTCCAGTGGCTCTCTGGTGTCGCCAGTGAGCTCAGGAACTCCCACCATAATCGCTGTGTAGGGCACAGCCTCAGGGGGCAAATTAACCGCCCTGCGCCTAGTGTTGGGGCTAGTGGGGCGACCAGTATGTTCATTGTTAACTCGCCCCCCACTCGTTGGAAGGGGTAATGTTGGTTGCTTGGATCTTCTAGGTGCAGGGACAGGGGGCCTAGACGTTAGAGATTTTCTTAGCCGTGTCTATGATTAAAATGAGCCAATCTCTGGAGCATCTCCACGCGATCAATGACCAATCCTTTCTGAACGAGGCATTTTCTAGAAAGATTAGAGGTTGATTAACCACGAGTAGTCCCCCTGGGGCAGGATTTGCCCTAAGGTATTCCGTAAGAATTGCTCCATGCAAAATAGTTTTTACTTGGGTCCTCTTTAATTCGGTTAGTGTGTCCCAACCTTCTACCTGTGTCAGAGCCTGAGTGAGTGTGGCGTTCCCCAAGAGAGAGGGACAAGATAAAATCCTAGTGGCGGCTTCATCCCCATAGGCGAGGCCTTTTTCCTCCATTGGTAGTATGAATTATAACTACCTTATTTATATTTATAGGAGGTAAACAGGGAATCCCTGTAAAAATCTCTACGGCTCAGCGGCCGTGCTGACTTATAATATCACAAAGGAGAGAGACTAGGGAGAACAAGAGCCTTCTCTGACTCCCCTAACAAACGGTAAAACTCACTACACAGAGAAGAACTACAAAAAGTTATTAGTTACAAGGCAATATGATAGTGACAAGGAAACAGTTATATCCCTCACTATCTAAAACCCAGAGGTATAGTCAGAAGGAAAAAACATTATTCTTTTAATACTGCCCTCACACACTTTGCAGTGTCATGCTTCATCATTGGGCCGCGTCAAACGCCCCCGTGCAGACCAACACAGAGGGCGGAGCGCAATGTTTTTTAGAATGAAGTGTATAGTGGTGAGGTTGCAAGAAGACGGACAGTGTCAACAGAAAACACAAATAGTGAAAACAAAAACAAGGAGAATTTTTCCCTAAAGAAGGGACCACAAAGTGCAGACATAAACACTTAAATCTGCCTAAGAGAGGACTGTCTTCAATTTTATTCCTGTCACCCCCTGGCAGGATTAAAAATAATCTCTCGGGATAGTTAGGGGAGGTAAAGACCCCTAGATCCCTGCTGCGTTGACCAACATGTTTCTGCCACTATTAAACGCTCATGTGAGTCGCACTGGCATTCATCAGGGTGTTGGTCCCTTTATTCTCTGGTCTACACCCCTATTTGGGGTTTTTTACCTTCTATCGACAAACAGCCAATACTGCTTACGTCCTGTACTCTGGATAATTTTCGAGAGCGAACAAGTTTCTGAAAGAGAAAGTAGAACATATACTTTATCTTTCTACTTCTCTCCTATACCTTCCTTGAAAATGAATTTCCTCTAGACTGTTATACCACAAAATACCTTGTCACCCAGGATTACACCCCACTTCACCCCTTGATGACTATGACACAGGAAAAAAGGCAGGCCTCCATTGCACCCGTGAGGTAAAAAATGAAAGTTGTTTTTCACCCACCTAAATCCACTCAAACACACCCAAAAGCAAATTCGTGGTTGTAAAGCGCCATGCTACTATTTGCTTGCAAAACATAGCACAAATTAATACCCCTAGTGTGAAAAGAGAGATAGACTTACAAGGGTTTATTGGAAATTCTCCAAACCCGGGACCGTTGTGGGAACGTGGTCCCATTGTCACACTCTATTTTTCAAACGAACAGGAAGGAATATGCAGAGCCATCATTATATCAATTCTACTTCCCATTCTTTAAAAGTTCGCCGCAATCAATTAACTGTCATGCTCCATACATTATCGTTACTTACTACTCCAAGGACTCACGGCACTGATAATCCTCACATCGTTCCTCCGTCGATACTGACAGGACCGAGTTACCTTCCCTTTAAAGGTAGTGCATGGACTACCCCTTCCGGTATGGACTCCCCAACCGCTGTGTTGTTTAGTACTTCCGGCCACCCAAAATAGGCAACAGGGAAGAAGGACATCTAACGGACGCGATTCTCCCCGTAGGGATCATACCCGCAGACATATTGGAAGTACTAAATCCCCAACGATTCTCAAGGAATCTCCGTAAGGGTCCTTATTCAAAAAATAAAAAATTCCTTATTTCTCCGTCTCCATTCTGTTGTCTTGAGTCTAGAACCACAATCAAACTCTTAGTCCCCAACACAGCACCTAAAAAATTAATAGTTTGCCAATTACTCCTATATTCGCTCGCATCGGGTGGGGAGATCAGTGGAAAAGCAATGACTTTCTCAGGACAATCCGATCCCTCATAGGGTCAATGCCATGACGGTCAACCAAATCCTATCTTCTTTCTAATCCAAATCCATCTTCTAACAACCTTACTATACATGATCTTAAAACTCAAGAGATATTAGAGATCTTTAAAGTCACGCTGTATTCTTCTATTTAGATTCATTTTTTACCTAACCCATACAGATGGAACCATGGGATAGAGTCATTTAAACCCCTCGTACTGCTTTTAAGTCTGTTTACCCAACGCTGTTCTCTAATAAACAGGAAGCTGGCAATATCAACTGTATTTGGTGGTATAAAGGGTTTATCTAGCACTGCCCACCTTAGATCTTGTTCATTATGTTTTTTTTCTTGGAAATGAGCTGTTAGTTTTGTGTTTGTTTTTCCGCATCTTATTGTGCTTAAGTGTTCCAAGATGCGAGTTTTTACTCAGCGTGTGGTCATTCCGACATACAATAAGCTACACGGACACCGTATCAAATAAATGTCATTCTCGGTGTTACATGTGGTATGTTTTCTCTGCTCCCATGGGTGGTTAGTCCCAATATCCACCTTTTTTCCATTCAAAGACAGGGGGCAAGCTCTACAAAAGCCACAAGCATAATGTCCAATAACAGGAGGCAAAAAATGTTCCTGGTGACATACACTGTTGCCAACCATCGGTGATCTCGGGCGTGTATTGACAACAGTGTCTTTTATACTTGCACTTTTTTTTAAAAGAAAACAGTGGGAGAGGTTGTTCCAACCCATTGGAATTCAAAATCCTCCAGTTCTTTTGTATTATCTTTTTCATGTGGTTAGATGCTGTGTTAAAAGTCGTAACACAAATACTGCTCTCAACTCTTTCTTTTTCTTGTGTTTGTAGGAGGGATTCCCTGTTGCAATTTCTTGCTCTCTTTTGCGCCTTAATAATTACTTTCTCCGGATAATCTCTGTGTTTCAATTTCTCACTGAGGACACTGGCCTCTTTTTTGTAATCCCCAATTGAGGAACAGTTCCTACGAAGACGCAGGAACTGTCCATAGGGCAAATTTTCTTTCAATGAGCGGGGATGGAAACTCTGAAAGGATAGCAGATTGTTTCTGTCAGTAGGTTTATGAAAAACACTACTAGCTAAACCTCCATTTTCTGCTCTGATCCAAAGGTCCAGAAAAGGTAGCGCCTCATTCGTGAGTGTACTCGTAAAAAACAAAAATGGATTTTTGTGATTTAACCAATCCATAACGGTTTCTGCCAAATCTCTACTACCTCTCCAGATGATGAAAACATCATCGATGTACCTGCGCCATACCCTAATATGTTCTAAAAAGGGGTTGGCTGCTGAAAATACCAACTCATTCTCAAATTTCGAAACATAAAGGCATGCCAAACTGGGGGCGCAAGAACTCCCCATGGAAGTTCCATGGGTTTGCAGATAGAAACGGTCTTCAAACTTAAAAAAGTTTTTTGTTAGAGCCAGTTCCAAAAGGCTCAGGATAAACGCCCGTGGTGTGTTGTAATTCCATTCCTCAGCAAAGAGTATGTTCTCAATAACCCTTAGTGTTTCTTGCTGGGGAATGTTCGTATACAACGACTCCATTTGGACCAGTTTATCTGGTACCCAGAATGCGCCCCAAAAATATGAAAAATATGCAGTACGCGGTGGAGTGAGCGCGCAGGTGAGGCAAGATAAAGCAGGATATCATCGGCATAGAGTGATATGCGGTCTTCATGTTCATGTGTCCATTTAAGGCCTCTGATGCCCGGGTCCCCCCTTATCCAAACTGCCAGAGGCTCAAGAACCATGGCAAAAAGGAGCGGCGATAACAGGCATCCTTGCCTTGTGCCTCGACAAAGGGGGAATGGAGTGGAGCGATGATTGTTCACTGAAACATGTGCCATGGGTTGTGTGTATAGTAGTTTGATCCGCCCAATGAACTTGGGTCCGAACCCGATGCGGGCAAGAACTGCAAACAGATACAACCATGCTATGGTGTCAAATGCCATTTTTGCGTCAGGCGCAAGCAAGATCGCTTCTTCCTCCAGCGTACCTACACAGGCCAATGCACCGTGCACTCGACGCAGATTTCACGCTGTATTCCAACCTGGCATAAATCCCGACTGGTCCGGGTGAACCAAGTCGGTGAGATAGGGGAGCAGGCGATTAGCCAACAGTTTGGCTAGAATTTTGGCATCCACTGTAATCAGAGATATAGGTCTGTACGAGGTGCTCTCATCCACCGGTTTACCAGGTTTGTGGATAACCACGATATAGTGGCCGCCCAGATATCAGCCGGAAGGAGGGTGTTCTCATAGCTTTCGTTATACAAATTGAGCAAATGGGGTGCTAGCTTGAAAGCCATAGATTTGAACAGTTCATTAGGAAGCCCATTAGGGCCCATCGCTTTACCAGCACGAATATCCTCGATTGCTTTCTGAATTTCATCAACAGATATATCAACTTCCATCGCCTCCCTACCTTGTTCGGAAATACTCGATACCCCAATAGTGGCGAGGAGTTCTACCGCCATGGAAGCTTGTGAATTTTGTGGAATACCGTATACTTTTTTGTAATGGTTTGCGAAGGTCTCAGCAATGCCCTGAGGGTCAGTAATCAAATCATTATCAGGTCCCTTAACTGCACGCACCCATCTTTCTGACTGTTCCTTGCGTTCCAGCCATGCCAGCAATTTGCCGGTCCGCTCTCCCTGCTCGTATATACGATGTCGGATGGCCAGAGTGCGTCTATCGGCATCCTCTAGGAGCAATTGTCTATAATCCTGTCTTGTTATATTCAGCCGGTGTTGAGTGTCAGGATCTGGGCTTTGGGAAATGGCATTCTCAAGGTGCAAGATCTCAGTTTCCAATTCTACCACCCTCCGATTACACTCACCTCTATGACTCACCATCATAGACAGTGCCCTCCCCTTGATCACTGCACCGTATGCCCCCCATAGTGTAATTGCTGAGTTAACCGATCCTATATTCTCCTCAAAATAATACTCAGTATCCTTCCACAAGGCTTCCTTGATGTGTGGAATCTTTAGTGCCCATGGCTGAATCATAATTGGACCAGGTTATATAGCGCGCTGTGCCCGAGGACCGTCAGCACTGGGGAATGATCTGAAACTCCTCGCGCCAAGCACGCAGAATCAGTAAATTCGTGTATATGTTGTGTATGGGTGAACAAATAATCGATCCGTGATTGACTGCCGTGTACGCCAGATTGAAACATGAAATGTGTGACATGAGGGTGCGACCATCTCTAGATATCCACCATCCCCATGGCGTCTGTAAAATCCCGTAACTGTGAACAGTGTGTCGAGTTGCGTCTGGGCGGGGACCGGTCTAGTAGGCCGTCCATCGTCAGGTTAAAGTCGCCTCCCATAACCAGGGTGCCCACAGGTAAGTTCAACAAAAGCGCCCCCACATCCATCAGTGTCAAGCGTTGCAGACCCGGTGGGGCATACATAGAGATAACACTTAGAACTCTGCCCTCCCACATACACGTACAAGCTGCGTATCTAACCTGTGGATCCATCCAAGTGTTTTGTATCACAAATGGGCAGCCTTTTACGAAGGAGAACCCCCACACCTCTGTACCCAGTGGTGAAACCCCAGTGTGCCACCATACGGTATCCTTTCCTATTGAGGGCCCTGCAAGAATTACCAATCAAATAGGTTTCTTGAAACAACACTACGTCAAGCCCCTGACGGTGGACATACAATACAATACCTCTCTTAATTTTGTCTCCCAACCCGTTGACATTCCATGTAGTAAGTTTAAGTCCCTGAGCTTTCGCCATTGGCCTCAGATGATAATACAATGGTAGTTATGGAATATATATAGCGTATTAAACCCTCTGCTGCTTCCTTCCGGGGCGGCCCCTAGGCCGTCACTGCTGAATACAATGCATTGAAACTCAACATTAGCGATTTGGATAGAGATGCTAGCTAAGATGTACATATTCAAGACGCCACTTTGTCCTGCTGCAAAAAACCCAACACTGCAACCCCCCCAACAATTTATGACCCAAATTACCCCAACCTTTGAGAACTCACCCACCTCCCTGCCTCCCTGCTTAATGAATTTAAAACCACCCACCACCCCCAACATGCAGAGTGCCTGTCCCCCACCCATAAACAGCTCCAGGGAACGTGAGCCACCCCACTCCCGATCCATCCACATTCAATCAGTAGATGCTTCGTTCCCCGGCCCGATCTCCACCCCCACGTCAATACACAATACAGAGGCCCAATACGGCCCTCAACAGTCATCTTGCGGTACCCTTGATCTCAAACCAGTGCGACAGCGAACGCCCAAGGGAAGGTAACAACCATTCTACAGCCAAACATGCTGAAAGGTCCAAACCATTGGAGTCATGAATAGGCCATTAGAACTCTGGGGCAGTCCCAGAAACAAGTGCAGGAAACAGCAAATGTGTATCGGGAGCCCCCCCATCCCCCAGTCCTAATCTAATCAACAGTGATCCCACATTTCGGAGGCTGTGACTCCATGTCCACGTGTAGAAGCGCTCTAGAGAGCCTCAAGGGGCCAATCCCAACTAGTCTTACCAAACTCCAGATCAGCGCCCTCCCGTGTGTCCCTGGGAGTCAGAGTCAGAATGTGGCAGAGAGCATCTCTGCTGGCGCCAGTCTTCAGCATCATCCGCCGAGAACCCCTTCTTCGTCTTCTTCTTGACCGTGCACCAGCCCTCTAAACAGTCCCAAGCATCCTCCGGCCGAGTAAAAAACCACGACTTCCCATTGGCTTCCACTCTCAGCGTGGTGGGGAACATCATAGCATATTTAACTTCTTGATCTCGGAGAGCTCGCTTCACCTCCAGGAAGCTACGGTGCTGTTTCTGCACTCGCAAAGTGAAGGCTGGAAAGAACATGATCTTGTTGTTCTCGAGGGTAAGAGGTGGGGCCGTTCTCGCCGTCTGAAGAATGACATCACGGTCTCTAAAGTTAAATACCCGAGCAAGGAGCGGTCTGGGGGGTGCTCCTGGCTTCGGATGGCCTCCCGGTACACGGTGAGCCCTTTCAATCGTAAAACATTTGGAGAGTCCTCTGGGTTGTAGATGTTTAAGGACCAAGTCCTCAACAAAAAGGTCCGCTGCCAGCCCCCCTGCGCATTCCGGAACACCTTTAATGCGGATGTTGTTCCGCCGCATTCTACCTTCATAATCATCCAACCGTAGGACCATCACCTCATGGGACGCGCGCAGGTCGGTAACTTGTCACTTGAGAAGGGCCGTGTTAGTGACCAGTTCCTTTGTGGTGCTTTCTACTGTGCCCACTCTCTCTGTCATTTTCTTCATGTCTTCCCGGATCAGTGCTACATCCGTGGCCACAGTGTCGATTCTCACCTTGAGGGAGGTCCTTATCACCGTGATTGCCACAAGGAGGTCTTTGTTCGCGGGTTCTGCCACGTCACCTCGGGTCGCCATCTCCGCTTGGTCCTCGTTCTGCTGTTTCTGTCAAGCACATTTTTCCAGCTTGGACTGGGTCGTCGTCCGGCTGTTGCGTCCGGTTGCCATGTTTCTTGTCACGTTGGCGTCACTCGGAGTCGGGGCGCTACCACTACTCTCCGCCGCCTGCAGTGAAGACTCTCACCCGGCCTGTCGGTTTTCGCAGAGCACAACCCCCACAGAGGGGTATATGACTGGGCTTGCTACGCTGTAATCACAGCAGTGGAGACCATGTACACCAGGCTCTCAGTGGCAGATGAATGATGCAGTGTCAGGTCTATTCCACTGCAGCAATCAAGACATCGTCTCCACCACCTCTCCTCTCATTCCTCCCGTGGATCTGGCCAGTACGTGAAGGGGGATGGGTGTCCCACGAAGCCACAGGACAATAGCGCCTCTTCAAGGTGCTTTGGGTGCAGCCATAATTCTGCGCAACTACTGTCTCTGCAATGCCCCGGCAACAAAATGTCCTACCTTGCGGGGTTCAATCTTTCTTTAGGCCACCTTGGACCCCTCAGTAGCTTTCTCTAGGCCGCAGCGTCCCCACAAGTGTCAGCAATCCAACGGGGCCCACTCCGGGTCTCAACAGTCTGATCTTGGACCGCGTGCTGTGCTCATTAGGCGCTGTGCAGTTCCGAGGCCGCCAAAGTGCACCACCTGAACAGTAGGCCTCCTGCAATATGTCCCGTGGAGATTGCACTCGGGTCGCAGGGCCGCATCCGGCCCGTGCTCATGAGCCGTCCTTGGCCTGCTCTGATTCGCACTGCGGGGGTCGCCGCAACAATCACACGGCCCCCGTCACTCTCGGGGCTTCATGGAGAGTTTCCGCCACCGCCGCGGGCACTGGATGGAGCACCGTGCACCAATGGGCCCCTCCTGCTAAACTCCTCTAGCTCTGCCGGGGCAGGCCGCAGCCGCAGTCTTGCGTGGTGTGCGCCTGGTATGCCACCGCACCTCCGACGGCGGAATTGCCACGCGGCCCGTGGAGCACCTACAGGGCAGCGTCACCAATCAGCCGCAAACTCAGCCAGTACTTCGCCGGACACCACCGCAGTATTTCAAGGGCACCAGGGCGGAAATCGAGCCAGCGGGACATAGTAATTTCAGGATGAATTGGGAGTGGCGCTCCGGATCGAAGCTACCGAGTGGCAATTCCCGTCAGCGGTTAGCCACGCCCCCCTATACACACTTTCTTGAACACAAACACACTCTCACCCAAAAGCATGCACACACGTTACATTTAAAAGCTTGTTTTTACTTATATATTCTGAAACTGGTGCTCCATTTTTAAAACACTAGTGAATAATAAACTATTATTTTCTATTAGCACAATAAAACATGGCAGAAAACAAGGGTCGAGCACCGAGACTCATAAGAGCAAGCTGTCTCAGTCTTTTTGGCACTGACTGTGCTGCCTCTGAGGACAGGGTTACAAAGGCAGTGCTAGGAGTCACAGGGGGCAAGCAAGGGGTCACAGCTGCAGTATCTGGTGACGTCTAAATGACGTCCATTGACATCAATGCATGTGCCTGACTCATATTAAGTGCTGTAGACTATCCAATTCTCTGAAGCTGATTTGTTTCCAAGATAAAGTTTCTGGCCTTTTCTTATCATAATCATCATCATATTTCTTTTAACATAAATTAAAGTCTCATAGCGAAAGCTAACTATCACATTTTAACCCTTGTTTTTTTAAAGTCAATTCATGTTTTGTTTTTTTATCATAAACCACATCCAACAACTACTTATAGTAACCTTTTAATTAAGGTCAACCCCCACTGCACATAGTCTTAGGCCATGCACAGCAGGAGTTGGCCATAGTAGACTTGGCCACGGGGCCTAGCCACAGCGAGGCTCAGCGAGGCCCTTCAACCAGCCCTCTCAAGGTGTCCAGCATACCTTTTTATTTAATTTGGTTCTTTTGTGGGGTCCTGTTGTGACCCTCTCAACTGAGCCAGCTGGTCAGGGGATGCTACCCTTGACCCTTTTCGGCTCTTTTCAATCTGGTTTTCAGGACTTGGTCACCGAACCACGGGTCATGTAACAGCAGCAGCAACATACATTACAATGCAACCAGCATGTCCATGACACAACCACCTCGACGGAGATAAAAACACAAACTACAACGTGAAAAAACATGCGATGGGCCAAAGCGCGATGAGGAAATCAGCGATAAGCAGCGCCAGGCCTGCAATACACACATGGCAGGTGGGAAAAATCACTATAAACGTAGAAAAAAACCTCAAACACAAATTGACCAAAACCCTAAGCACCATGGAGGCAGCCAGAGCAGGCGCAGAGGACGAGCGCAACCCCACAAGCACCCCGGACGACCAGCCTGGGACCTCAGGGACAGGGAAGGGCATGGACAAGAAGAAGAGGAGGATGAAGTTCAGTCCGCAGGAAAACAGGATCCTAGTCACGGAGGTTATGGAACACCATCAAAAACTGTTTGTCACCTCCAACGTGTCATTGGGCACCAAAAATGGAATATGGCGGGACATCGTGGACAAGGTGAATGCCGTCGGAGGACACACGAGGTCAATGGATGAGGCAAAGAGGCGATGGATTGACATAAAGCAGAAGACCAAGGAGAAACTCGCAGCCAACCAGAAGGCAGCAATGCAGACTGGAGGTGGTAGCCCAGCGCCACAGCTCGAGCTGGATGACATGGAGGAGCTGGTGTCGTCAGTCATCAGTGTGGAGACTGTGGCCGGAGTCGGGGGACCAGACACTGCTCAACAGGACACAACACAACTGCAACAGGGTGAGTGACCACCAGGTACTGGGGGGATGGGTGAAGATGGCCACAATGGCACACAAGCAGAGCACAATGCACACCCACAATGACTCTGGGTCATGGCCCTGATCTACAGACTGTCACAATGTACAATGCCATGCTGTCTGAATGTCAACATGTACCATGCGGCTACATACATGTGGACACATTGTAATACACCATCTCCCCTTCACATTGCAGGGGCACCATCAACACCTCCTGCAGAGCAGTCCCAACCACTCTTCACTAATGACGAGGAGGACACCCCCAGCATCGACACCCAAGTCCTCCAGGACATCATTGACATCATCCGCAACTCACCTGCAGAATCAGGGCAGCCCAGCTGCATCGAGGAGACCCCACCCACTACCCAAACCACCCAGCAGGAGGCACCCACAGCCCCGGCAGTCTCCCAAGACCCCCAGGAACACCACATGGCCTTCCAACGCTGTGTGCTGGAGTGCCAGAGGGAGAAGGCTGAGCAGGTGCGGGTGAGGTTCTCCATCATGGCTACCAAACAGGACGCCATCCTTGGGTGTCTAGGTCCCATCATGGACCAGCTCCAGTCCCTAATGAACACCCACAGCCTGCTCCATGGTCTCCAACGAGCCCTGACTGACATTGCTGGAGTCATGACGTGGAGAGAAGAACACCTGTCCGCTCAGAGTGGCTCCAGCGATGACAGCCGTGAGCTAGCACATATGCGGAGGCTCATGGAGGACATGGTGTGGTTGGAGGAGGAAAGGATGGTAGCCACCACTGCACATCAGCGGAATGTAGCTGGCATCTACCATGCCCTGCAGATCCTCATTCTGGCATTGCTGCCACAAGGCGTGGTGCTGATGAATGCTGCTGCCCCCACACCATCCACAACTCCGCCCCCTGGTGTGTCAGTGCCTCACAGTGCGGCAGGCGTATCCACTCTGGCACCTGATGCGTCACTGCCTTACAGTGCGGCCGACAATCCTCCTCCGGCCCCTGATGAGTCAGTGGCACACAGTGCCGCAGCCGGTACTGCAACACCCACAGATGGGGCAGAGCACACATCCGAGGACGACGACGTGGATGGGTTTGTGTTCAGAAGTAGGCACTAGCATTCATTTCCGCCACCTGGCCTGTTTCTGCTTAGTGCCGCACATGGCCCCATGACCTTCCACTGACCCCCGATACACTCCGCTGCACTCACCTTGGACCGTGACATGGACTGCTATATCCTGTTTGATGACCAATGACACGGCGACCAGACTGCGGGCTGTAACCTTCCTCTTCCGCAGTACTTGTCATCCCCGGAAGGACTCTGGCTGGCCCTCCATGGGCCCATATTGTGTAGTGTGCTTGGCATGGCCCTGTACCGCTCCAGCTACAAAACTCCGCAGAATGTGCAATAAACATCCAGTAACGCACTGCTGTGTCATGTCTTTCATCATTCATGTATGAATTTGTGGATAAATGTAAAGACAGTGACTTCCCTTGCGTCAATGATGCTCATCTAGTGGGATGCCAGTCACACTGTGCTACATTGCCTATTTTGTTCCAGGTGCCGTGGACACTACAACCGGGACACACGCATTAGTCACTTCCTTGCCCGGACCCAGAGCCCCCGAGTCATTTTTGCAAGCCATGCGCTGGTCCTGCGTACGCCAGGCCAGACCACTCCGATTACGCACCGAGGGGGGGCCCACATAGCTACCTGTTGCAGGCGTACTTGCTGGTGGTGTGCAGGTCACTGGTCTAGTTGTCAGCATGTTATGGCCACTCCCTGAGGGCAGGCTTGCACACACACCACACCCATCCGGCACAGGCGTCACAGGCCATGTGACCCCACAAATATAAGGGTCCGACAACGTCACATTCCCCTCTGCCGGTGGTGACTGGATGACGGACGCTTCATGGTTCTCAATCATAAAGGGCCCATGAGTTGTTGCGCACAGGGTTAGTGGCACCCGAAGCCTTTCGGCTGTCACAGACCTACCACCACGTGGCGCTGACTGGGGTTGCACAGGGTTAGTGGCACCTGAAGCCTTGCGGCCGTCACGGGCCTACCACCACGTGGTGCTGACTGGGGTTGCACAGGGTTAGGGGCACTGAAATAGCTAAGTGGGTGGGTATCCGCTTTGCATGATCATTGTCTCTATGGCATCTGTGGGTCTTCCAGTGTGGCTCTTGGCTGGGCTCCCTTTTATGCTGCAGGTAGTCGTACTGCTTAACACCAGCAAAAGGCAGGTGTTAATTCCCTGCTGCCACCGCGGCTTATCGACTATTTTTGGTTCGCTTCGCAGATCTGGAAGTTCATTGTGAAAGTGGTGTTGTGGTTTTTTCATGTGTTTTTGCACGGGAACGCCTACTCTGCATCTCATTAGGGTTAGTTGGTGGTGTCCACCGTGGGGTTAACTTTTGGGGCATTTGTCGCGGGAATTCTGGCAATGTCTGCAGTTTGCAGCGGCTTGTAAATGGGGTGTTAAATCTATCTCCAGTTTTGACGCATTAAGGTGGAGATAAATCAGAGATGAGTCCTTGTGAATATGCCCCTTAGTCTGTGAACTCTGGTTTTGGATTTTACAGAACTAAAATGTTTGTTTGGAGAAAAGGATCTCTTGTCTAATCAAGTTTAAAAATTTGTTTTAATTTTTGGCTCTCAGGAGGCATGTGAACCTGGGTTTACTGAGCTTTCTAGTTTACCAGTGTGGGAGCTAAACCCAATATTCAATCACCTTGATACTTAACAAAATAATTTGGCTCCATTGCTCTAGCGGTTAGAGACTCCACTCTTCATCAAGGAAATATTTTTCAAGAGTTAAATGGAACAAAATATTAAACACATAAAGAACTAAGTTCTAGATCAAAAATAGGAAAACAATGACTTTTATTACAGAACAAAAGGTAATCAGCAGAAGTCTTCATTAAATGGTCAGAGCCGAGGTACAGGAAAATTATTCTGAATCATAAAACTTACAAACTATTCTGTACAAAAAAGTGGTAAACTCATGAAGAGTACTGACAGCTGAATAGCACACCTGAAATTGGCAGAGTAGCTCCGTCCATGAAAAAACAGAGAATGAAGCTCACAGTTAGTGCACGGGCAAAAAAGAATTAGTATCTTCCCTAAATACAAGAACTCAGAAACTTTTATAGCAAAACCATACATTCTATTAATAGATTCTGCAAATTCAGCATAGCATGATTATGGTTAGGGTCACACTTGGCAGATCAAAACAATAAAGTAATAATTAGAACTATGCAATTGCTTAAGTACTTCTTAAGGCAAGGGAAATCTTATATTACTTCCTCAGCAAATGCACTCCAGAGATGTATAACACAAATAAAACAATTCTTGAACAACAGCTCACCATACTCACACGTCTTCTGTGGAACTTCCAGCGGAAGCCCTTGAAAATCATACTTTAGGTACATCATGGATGCCTTACTCACAATATACACTTTCTAACATGATATTGTACAACACTAATTCATTTATGTTATGTGCTTGATTATACACCGAACAAGAGGAGAGGCGGCTTTGCAGCAGGACACTGATTGAGAGGAGGAATGAGCAGGAGCAAGTTGAACAGAACACAAGAGGACAGCATCGAGTTTAAAATGCATGGTGTATCAAACGAAAATGTGGCCTAATTATTCATACTATAATCTAGACTCTCATCAAATCTTCAGTGACGATTCTGTCCATTATTAAAACTAAAAAGCATTTTCAAAAACAATTTTCCCACAATATTTGCACATTTTACATATTTTGAAAAATGCTTTGAGAACAGTCCCCACGTTTATCTAATTTAACCTCTGCATACTCACTCTGGAGTCCTGACCACTTTCTAATGACATTTTCTCGAAAACTACTGAATATATTTACATGATACCAAGCAAAGACACTTCCTTGAGTGAAGCACTACTAACATGCCAAGTTTAAAACAAAATGAGTGCATTGAATCATTATATGGAGAAAATGTGAAGGACAATGCCGCATGATGAAATAATCACCTGAGATAAAGACTCCCAATGTAAACATCAACGAAGCAACAACAGAGATCCATCTTTAAAGTGTTTTCCCTTCCCCTACTGCCTTCTCGTCGCCATTTCTCATCATAGTACCCTTTAAATGTTCTAGTCCATTGTTCCCTTTCCATTTTCTACTCCATTGTTCACATGCTCCAGTGTTCTTTCCCTGCCCCTGTCATGCTTTCACTCTAGCTAATGCAGTGGGTTCCTTTCCACAGAAGGCTGATACTGAAGCTTCCCCTCTCAACTCCACTTCTGCCACAGTTTGAAGCCAGCTTTCTGCAGGCTCTCAGAATGCTGCTTTCCCTCTTCACACCAGCTCCAACAGTGTTAGAAAACAATCACTGTTCGCTCCTAAACTCTTTGGAAGTCTTATGAACTGTGACAGCATCATATTAATCCTTGTGAGTTTATATTGCCATTTCAGGCTGATTTTGATTAAAGGTTGCAAAGCCCTGTTCCTGGTCATGCCATCCTGATCTTTCTAATGTTTATGAAAAGTATTAAATTCAACTTATAATATGAACCTCTAAAGTTCAGTTAACAGAAGTGGCGATTATATACAAAATATTGTGGTGAGATCTTCCTTAATATATACACTAATCCAGAGCCTGTTCAGATGCTGTAAATGCCATTTAGCGTTGACTCTAGTCACTCATCTGGCTTTCTATGACACATACCTCCGAATCTGCGTTGACATGTGCTTAGTTTAACTTTTTTAGGTGTGGCCAAAAAATCCCTAAAAAGTCAATGTTTATTTACGATGGTTACTTGTACTAGGTGCATTTATGGCCTGAGAGCCCCTGCACGCCTACAGAGGCCAATGCGCTCTTCTTGGATTCGAACCCTCAGACTCCTGGCCTTTGGCAGATAATGCCCAAATACTTGATCACCTTTATTTGTAAACTCATCTAGGCACATTAGAGATGCTATTAACTTCGAGACCAATCGGATGCAGCACATCCTGTTCAGCAGTGCAGGATCCGGATTCCTTAGGAAAAAATTCGGGTCTGAGCACTTGTTTTTAAACAAATTAACCTTGGTTTAAAGTGCAGCTGGGGGTCCTTTCTGCATGGAGTCTTATCATGTGAGTATATGAAGCAGGGGTTAAAATGATCAGGTTTCTGTAAATCAGGATACACAGACAGATAGGTATATTCCATTTTCTCTTCAGTGAGCATACAGTAATACCTTAAATATATACCAAAGTTTACAAAACGAGGAATCCTTCTGGATTACTACATTGAAGGTGAAAGTTTGTATTGCCATTGCGACAAACCTAAAACGCCCTTCAATGTGGTACATTAAAATGCATTTTTTGTTAATTCAGTAAAAGGGACACCCCTTCTCCCAAAACAGATGAAGATAGGACAGAGGCCACCTCTACAATACCAGGCGAGAGGCAGATTTGTTCTAAATAATGAGCCTTGGTCATCAGCTCTCCCCTGGGACTGAGTTGAGAAGCTTACAGCGTTTCTGCTATTAGTTTGTGCGGTTTTAGAAAATTACAAGCATTAGTGGTAGAGCCTGAGCTGTAAACAAGCAAACACCGAGGAAACGCCATTACAGCAGTGTCTTGTCTGGGGCACAGCGTACAGTATGCCTGCTGTCTGTCTGGAGACAATAACGAGCTTGTCAATTAGCCAGTTAGTGCTAAATATAAATATTGGCACTAGACAGTGTAATTACCCTCAGCTCACTCCCCAGAGCTGTCAGTCATGGACGCCATTTTGGCGGTGGATTGCGTTTGAAAAGGATGCACATGCTCTGTGTTGTGGTTGCGGGTGCAGCAGCACGCGAGCTCCGTGGCTTTAAACACCTGGGATTCTTTGTCAATGCTGATGAGATGTTTAAAATATGTAAGTATTAACGATGTGGCGGTCACAAGGTTTTAACAGAATATGTTGCCGGTGCACTTTAACCTTTGCGGTGAGCTAGCCACCTTTGTCTGACACACAGTGAATTAATGTTGTCGCAATTAAATATTGGTCTCGGATTGCTTTCTATTTCTGGAACCTCTAGCCACTAATTGCAAGTAATGGTTTACTTAATTTACATGAATGAGCCTAAAACATATTGTTTCCATGTAAAAGTGAAAGAACACTGCCTAATCCGAATAATGTGGAATAATTGAAGCAAGTTAGCTGCAGTGATGTACCTCCCGCCAGAGACAATGTATGCAAGGTCATCACTGCAGCATGATCGTTGCTGTTTTTTCCTCGTTGCTCTGCGCATGTTGACTTACCTTTCTAGCTCATCATGCTTAATGATCAATTACCATGTCTAACTAGAGGATGCGTGGAAGGTCGCTGAATTGCCCACATTACTGTTAAGGCATAGTTAGTACACTGCTACCTTTAGAATGGGTGCAGAGGGCTACTCCTGAGTATCTAACAGTGGCGGCTCGCAGAGGGAGTGCTGCTGGGCGGTGGGGCGGGGGAGGGGCAGGGTGGAGGGGGCAGGGTAGAGGGGGCAGTAAACTCGGACATATGACGGAACGGAGTGAGGTAAGTAAATAAATAAATAAAACAATTTACCTTGCACGCGCTGCATTGCCGAGTTGGCAGCACGCACAAGGTAAATAGTTGTATTTATTTATTTACTTACCTTACTCCATTCCGTCCTATGTCCGAGTTTACTCGCCCTTCCCCGCCCTACCACCCTGCAGCACTCCCTCTGCGAGCCGCCACTGGTATCTAATGGGCCGATGAAGCAAACCGAATGATAAACAGCAACTTTAACAATTGCAAGGGCGCTTCAGAGATGGTGCGGGTGCAATATGTGGAGGTGGCAACTGCAGCGTACGTTGATTGGCTGGAGCGGATCACCTGTTCAAGCCCAGTGCCTTGCTTAAAGCTGGTCCATTTTAGAAATGGCATCTCTAGATGGCAGAGAGGTGCACCTTGTCCAAGGACCACCACTCTAGTCAGGGTAATTCAGAAACACACCCTGAATTATCCTGTGGCCACTCTCTGGTAGCTTGGCACTGAGCAGTTGGGCTTAACTTAAGAGGCAATGTGTGAAGTATTTGTGCAACACTTAATACAGTAAAACAGTGAAAAACACCACACAAAAATAATCCACATCAATTTAGAAAAACAGCTTAATTTAATGAACAAAACATGACCAAGGCGATAAAGATCCAATGAATAGAACAGGACTTATACATTTTTAAAGAATATCTTAAAGTATAGTGCTTAGAGTCATAAAGCGCCAATCGGGGCTACCTGGTTGCGCTGGACCGGGTCAAATCTGAAAAGTTAAGCTTACCGCAATGGAGCATGGGTCAGATGCAGAAGCTACACACGCCCCTCTGAATACAGTACCTTTCTGGAGGATGCATTGGCATCGAGGAGCAGCTGCATCGGTTGGGTCCTGCGTCGTCGTCTAACCCCATTGTGATGGAGGCAATGTGTCATCTTCGAGTTTCGCAGTCGGATCCCACATCATCATCGAACCGGGCAGGGATGTCCTTGAAGCAGTGCTCCATCAACGTCAAAGCAAATGTGTCAGTTCCGACTGGGGCAAAGCAGGCGATGGATGGGTTTTTGAAGCCAACAGCTGCAGAACCTCCATTTAAGGCCCAGGACTGGATTGATACCTCTTGACAGGGCAGGACTCACAGTTGGCAGGGTCCAGCAGCTGAAGCAGCATTGCAGGAAGTCTTTGATTTTCCAGAGACTTCAGAACAGAAGGCAGGCCAGCAGGCCCTTGGAGTGACTTGGGTCTGGGATGTAGAGATTCAGGTCCAGTCCTTCTCACCAACAGGCAATTGGGCAGCAGGCAACAGGGCAGGCACAGCAGAGCAGGAGTCCAACAAATCCAACAGAGCCCAACAGTGTCAGTCCTTTCAGCAGCACAGCAGTCCTTCTTCCTGCCAGAGTGCCCTCAAGTCTAGAGTGTACTGAGCTGGTGGTGTCAGGGGTCCAGCACTTATACGCAGCTGTGCCTTTGAAGTGGGGGGAATTCAAAAAGAGGTCTTTGTAGTCCAGAATGTAGGAGAGTAGGATCTGCTTCACATGGGTACCCCCACTTTTTGCTGGTGTTTCACTGTTTTTCGACCTTAGTCTGGCTGTGGCCCTGCTAATCAGGACCACAGCCTAGCTGCTTCCTCTCTAAAATTGTTTGCATGTACATTAGGTACATATCTAATTGGATTCTGGAGTGCCTTATAAGCCCCTAGTATATGGTATACTATGTACCTAGGGCATAGGTACCTCAGAGCCCTACCAGGGGCTGCAGCATGAATTATGCCCCCCTGGGAAGCACTCCAAAATGCAGCCTGGGTAAGGGTGTGCTTGGACCCCTTACGGTGGTATAGGCTACCTATATCCACACATATATACAGACACATTTAAACCTATAAGCCACTCCTTTGGCAGGCCTTGACAATCCTGAAGGCAGAGTGCTTGGTTTTATGTGAGAGGGTGCCCAAGCATGAGCTGAGCCCCTCTGCAGCTTTCGTAAATACTTCCTTATGGCTGTTCTGTGATACAGCCATACCATATACTCTTAAGTGCATTATAACCTCGCGTTAAATGCTAACTTTGTAATGGCTGCATCAAAACATGTCGTGTTTGGTGTCAAACGCTTTGGAATACTACCCCAACCCCCCGCCAGTTCTGGTGGCGGGGGTAGCATTCCACCCTTCTAGAGGGAGAGACATGTTCACACTGGCTAAACCCGATAGGACTTTCCTGAGCCCTGGCATCACAAAATGGATGCCTCTGCCACAGACACGGGTCTGGCCTCCTGCTGCTGACCGAAACTCTGGCAGGGGAGGCCTGGACAATAGGTTTCCTGTTGAAGGGAGGTGTGACACCTCCCCAGAAAGGCAGCTGTGTATTGGGGCTGGGCAGGAGCACTCTCTGGTGCTTTGAAGTCCTGCACTGGGGGCACGTTTGCTGTCACTGTGCATGGCCCAGTTCAAACCGGTTGCAGGGGCTACCTGCCCCTGGTCTGGCATGAAACTGGACAAAGGAAATGGGTGTAACCACCCCTCTATCCAGGCCCACCCATAGGTGGGGCCTTAGAGTTATTCCATCCCCTAAACTTACTATAAGTATAGGAATCCAGGCCCTAGGACTTTAGATTACCCTGGACGAAACTCTGCTACATATATCCTGGACCTTCGACGTTCTATCCTGATTAGAAGACTGAAGAAATCTCCCTTGGGGTCAAGGAGTGACTCCCCTGCCTGGCAGGCACCAAAGAAGCAACTGACCAGTCTGCATCACTGAAGCTCCTGCCAGACGCCGAAGTCTTTGCATCACCAGAGGTGGATTTCCAGACTTTTCTGAGGCTACCCTGAGTCCACAGCAAAGCTGAGGCCCATGGCTATCGTGGGTGATGTGGAACCGTGACCCCTGGACACTGTGAACTTTTGCAGCAACACTATCTTCCTGGTCCTTCTCGAAGTTGTGCTTTGGGCTCCGAGTAGCCCCAGCCTGGAGCACCTCCTGCACCGAAGATTGTTGGCCTCCACTCCACGAGTGACCCGTGGGCCAGCTTCAAGTGTGACTGCTTGAGGCTCCTTCGCGATCACTAGCCCGTTGGCTAGCAGGTCCGCACGAAGGCAACTTCTTTTCTGATTGGGCTTCCCTGGTTGCTCCAGATGTGCCCTGAGTTACCCTTGCTGGGTGAGTTCCTCAGACCTTGCTGGTCTGCACCGCAGTCCTTTCTCTGAATTCCAGTGACTTGCCGCAGCACTCGACAAACTTCGTGGGACAGCTCGAATCCGGCTTGTGGACTTCGTCAACGCCTCCTGGACCTCGTGGCTGAAGAGTCAAGACACCCATCAACTCACCTGAAGCACCCGACATCTGTGGGCATTGGTCCATCCTGCCCTCGGTCACTGGCAAGTGACCCAGACTCTGTTCCCTCTGCTTTCAGGTTCCTTCCTTCCTAGATCCAGGCTTGGATCTCTTCGGACACTTCTCCTCTTCACGGCAGCAGCAGTTCTTTACAGGCTTCCATTGAAATCGACGACGCGACCCGACACCAAAAGACACCTATGCACCCGGCTTCCCTGGGTGAGGTAACTCGAGTACTCTGGTGCTCTCGTGGGTGCTAGCCCGAGAACCTCTTAAGTCCAAAAGGGTTTGGTCCTGACTCGATTAGAAGTGTCCCTAATCTTTAAATTTCCAACTGCGACATTGCCCGTAGAAGATAACGGAAACCCGCGGTTGTGTTTACACACTGCATACAGTCCCCGTGGGTCCCCTGTGTCACTACCTTGGGGTCTCAGTGATTCTACAGACTATAGGCCTAGTGTCTATCCCAGTCGTGGTTCTTATACCACTTTTTTGGTATATGGTTTGGTACGCCCCTAGGGCTGAAACATGTATTTGTGCTATTACTGATGATTGCTATCTTGTAACTTAAGTACTTCGAACTCCAGTCTCATAAAGAGACTAGAGGGGTGTGTGTTAACCTAAATACATATATTTTAAATATATACCTGGTGTGGTTGTCCTTTCATTTGATCATTCAAGAGATTATAGACTGGTAAAACAAGCTGCTTTACATTCCTTCAAGACTTAGCCTGAAGGCTGCTCTCCACAGCTACCACCAGGATAGCTTTCAATAAAGGTTGTCTTTAACCTATCACCATAAGGGGTTGTTTGGACTGATACAAGGTGCGCACTATAACTAGTGGACAGCATATAGCAGGCCACCTTCTCACACAGAAAGTCCCTGTCCTTCCTGCCCTGACTCAAGACTCACTACATAGGGGTATGCAGCTCTTTGTATGAGGACAGGCACAGCCCTATTCAGAAGCACGTGTCAGCTCCTCCCTCCCATCTAGTCCAGGAAGACACATGAGCCTGATGATGGGCCATCAGGAAGTGAATGGCCCATAAGGCACACCTCAGCTGTGTGTGACTGTACTAAGGGAATGCACAAAGCCCAGCTGTTACCCACCCCAGATGTGTATTCAGAGACAGGCAGATGCACATAATGTTTAAAGTAAGAAAATACCAACTTTCTAAAAGTAGCATTTTCAAACTTACAATTTAAAATCTGACTTTACCATAAGTTGTGATTTGAAATTGTGAGTCTAGAGACACCAAAATCGAAATTTCTATCTTGTCATGAGTGGAAATTACACGTATACGATGCAAAAAAGGCAATCCCAATGTTAACCAATGGACAAGATATGCCTTGCAGCAGTAAAAAAATAATTTAAGAGTTTTTCACTATTTGGATATATAAAACTTAAAAGTACATGGCCAGCTTTTTTAATACACTGCACCCTGCCCATGGGGCTGTCCAGGGCCTTCCTCAGGGGTGACTTATGTGTATCAAAAAGGAAGGTTTGGGCCTGGCAAGTGGGCTAACTTGCCAGGTTGACATGACAGTTTAAAATGCACACATAAAATCTGCAATGGCAAGCCTGATGCATGTTTTAAAGGGCTACTGAAGTGGGTGGCACCATCAGTGCTGCAGACCCACTAGAAGCATTTAATGTACAGGCCCTGGGGACATGTAGGGCACTTTGCTAGGGACTTAAAAGCATATTGAACATGCCAATTGTGGATATGCCAATGTTACCTGTTTTAGGGGAAGAGCACCTACAATTTGGTACTGATCAGCAGTGGTAAAGTGCCCAGAATCCTCAAGCCAGCAAAAATGAGCTATCAAAACAGGAGGTCAGAGGGCAAAATGCCAGGGGAAACCACGTCAACAATGTCATGACTAACACTCCATATGTACTACATGTGTATACCATTGAGAAAATGATGGTTCCTCTTTTTCAGGGGTGATTCAAAGTAACCAAATTACCCAAGTTACTTATTCATCTCAACTAGAAATCTTAGAACCCACTGTGACCTTTCCCTTTTGCTCCCTTATTTCCATCACAGGTTAATTCAGTCAGTGTTGTCTCTAATGAGGTCACTCAGCTAATAAGGCTCATATTGTGGAATGTAGCTGGTTTAGCATCTAAATTAGTCATTTCAGAGTGGTGTGATTTTATTGACCAATATGATGTTTGTCTTTTCCCTGAGACATAGGGGTCTATTAGTATGTCGGGCGGATCGCCACCGCCCGCATGGCGGTAGCGATCCACCCGACATTTCCCACTGACCGCATCCCATTTTCCCCCGCCATATTACGATGGCGGGGGGATCCCGGCAGATGGAAAGACCGTCTGCCAGTTTTCCACCGGTAGGGCTGTATATGGTAGAGGTGTCTACAAGACACCGCCATCCATAATACAATGCAGGAGGGAAAGTTCCTTTAAAGGCATGCGGTTCCTGACTGGGGGGGCCCATTGCGGGCACCCCTGGGGTTTGGGGGTGGGGGATGCACCCCCCTGAATTGGCAGGCACAACGTGGCTGGCACCGCGTGGTGCCTGCCACGTTGTGCATGCAAATGCACAAGGTGCATCCACAGCATTGTGGCGGGCTTTGTGGATGGGGGATGCCACCGCCACCATGGTGGTGGCATCCTAATTGCCGGTGTGGAACCGCCGCACCACTGGCGGCCGGTCCCAGCACCGCTAGGGTTTCGTCCGACCGCCATCCTAATAGGCCCCATAGTCTCTGCAGCCCCTCTACCATACAGGATATGTGAATTTATACAAGGCAGCAATATCCCCAGGGGTGGGCAGGCCTTAAGGGGGTCTTACGTTGTGGGTGAACTCCCCTGACATCATATGCTCTAGCTCAGTTCCTCACTCGGATGTCACATAATATATTTATAATGTATACTGCTGACCCACCAAGAATAAGATGCACTCTATTGTTGTAGATCCTCTGAATGAGCATTTAGTTTTACTTACAGATATTGGAAGAAAAATTGTAGGGGGCAATTTTAATTGGCAATTCGAACAATTGAGTATAGATAGCCTTGCCTTTGCAACAAATGAGGAGGCTATCTGATCTATACCGGAGTTGGACATTCCCTCTGTTAAGAAATGGACACTCTTAGCAGTCCAAATCAATGACCTTACATTAAACCAGGGGCTTCGTGCTTGTAATGGCAGATCAGTCTCCCATAAAATAGGCAACAACACGTTGAATAGGGTGAACCATAGCAGCCTAATTGATTATATAATGTTGGACGTTAAGCTTTGGCCATTCTTGGTGGATATAGTATGCTTATCACGATCGGACAGTGACCACGATGCCCTGGCTCTCAAGTTAAGTTTGCCCATCAATGAACAACATTAAACCCCAGGGAAGCCCTTTGATAGAAGATAAAGAGTCACTCGCAATAGTCGAAGAGTTAAATAGAGTATATTGGTGAGATTCATAGGATGGTTGCCACAGGTATGGAGGGCAAGATTCCACCGGTTTGTGTGGGGAATGCTCCTGAGTCATTTGGGGTGATAATTGAAACCCACACTCGGATGTAAATGAATCTGAGGAGTTTTTTCCTAGTAGAAACAGGGCGCTTAGTGGAAAGAAAGCACCCTAAATTCTGGTATAATAAAGTGTGTTGGAAAAACAAGTCCAGCCTGATTCTTGTGATCAGATAGAGTAACAGACCATTGATTCAGGCCACCAGACAGTATCATACGTTTGCGGTGTCCAGGACCAAATAGAAATGGGAGCAGAGAAAATTGGAGGCCCTGCTAGATGCTGCCAAATTGAAAGATCATCGTTCCTTCTGGAACTTGGTAGCAACTGGTAATAGGGATGGGTTCAGCACCACAGAAAATAACACTACAGCAAGAGATTGGGTGGGACATTTCTCCAGTTTATATATGCATAAGCAAGATAACATGGAGAGACAGCTGGGTTCTGGGGAAATCTGTCAGCTGCATAGCATTCAAGGTGAGGTGGTAATTTTGGCAATTAGGGGAATAGTCCGCAATAAAGTCTAAGGACTAGAAAAATCCCTGGCGGCGTATTGTTGAGTGAGAATACCCTCTGGAGTGCTTACTTTGCAGTTTTGTTTTCAGCGATTCTGAAGTGGGCACCCATTCCGTACACTTGAGCAGGCCGAAATAATCCCCATTTTTAAAAAGCGCTCACACGACTTGCCTGCGAACTAACCTATAAGTATTATATGTAGTACGCAAAAGCATTTTAGTAAGGCGATCCTGGATAGACTACAGGATTGGCTAGCTGACAATGAGATTCTGACACCCCCCCAGGTGGGCTTGAAAGTCCACCGGTACAATTGATCAAGTTTCCTATTTACAAATGTTGTACTGGAAGACAGTTACAATGGGAGGGGGGGTGACTCTATGTTGTTTTTGTTTACCTACGCTCTGCCTTTAATTTGGTACTAAACCAATATCAACGCTTTAACAGGTCATTTCCGAGATAGGTGTGCCAAGTTTTTTGCTAGACCCCATAGTTAGGGTGCATTACAACAATTATGTGCAGGTTAGGCATGGTGGCCCAGGCGAGCTAACGGATCCCTTCCACGTAACTAGAGGAGTCAGACAGGGGTGCTGTTGGCCCCCACTCTACTTTAATGGCCTTGTCAAGTTCCTGGGTCACTGTGACAACAACGCAGCAAACCTTAGGGTTCCTGCCCTCATGTTTGCTGATGATGCCTTATTACTCTCCAAAAGCCAGATGGGAATCCAGACTCACAGGTTTATTTTTTACACCACCTATAATATCTTTAATGGAAAGTTAAATAGGACTTTTAGATTAAGCCAATGCAGAGTACAAGTTAACGAGAAAAGCACACATGCTCTGATGCTGTTTGGAATTCTATTAGCGTAAAGCATCCATAAGGCCAGAAAAGTAAGCCAGGAAAAAATGGAAGGAACGCAGCAAAAATGATGTCCTTTCATGCATTAACTCTTCCACCATTAAAGTATCGCTTTCTAAATTTAACCCTGAAGTATAGTCCAAACAAAGCCCATTAGTAAAACTGTAGATATTCAGGTTGTGGATGATACTCTGCAAATTCTAGATAAAGCGGAACTCTGAGGCATATTATCAAGGACGGCATTAAAATTATCGCCGCTTTAGGTGTAGGAAACTGCCGCTAAAGTGGCGATAATGGGCTTGATAATATGCCCTGCAGAATTCCGATAATTTTAACGCCATGCTTGATAATATGCCCAAGCCTTCTTTTTTACCAGCAATCTGATGACCACCACACGCTCAGTACCCTGACTACTAGCGTGATCATTATGCACATATTCCTTCATCGGTTTCCACTTTTCTGATTTGGCAGCACAATATCTACAGATGCTCTCCACCAATATTGCCACCCCACCTTACAGCTGGCACAAGGGTCTGTCCTGAGCATGATATGTTGATTTGTGACTTGACTTGTGATTAGGACAAAATGTCCTACCCACTAGTACACCAAGGACATCCTACTTCACTTGAAGGTGTCATTGGCAAAACTGTTGTGCATCTCAAAACGTTTCTCAAACTAATTCAGTCATTTCCCCTAATAGAGACCCAGCTTGTCTGTAGAAACCTGGCTTTATTGTGAAAGTCCATCCATTTATAGTCAAGCTCTTAAATCACAGCTTGACGCATTCCCTTTGCCTCCAGGAGCCACTCTTATTCAGTATGTGGATGATTTGTTGATTGCGACTGATTCAAAGGATGTGTGTAAAGATGTGACTGTGGCATTGTTGCGGCATTTGTCTGATCTCAATCATAAGGTATCACCTTCTAAATTACAGTACGTGTGCCAAGAAGTTACATACTTAGGTCATCTCTTATCAAAGGAGGGAAGGCGACTAACCCCCGAACGCATTGAAGCAATTACGCACATGTCGGTACCATCGACGCAGAGAGAAGTATGTGCTTTCTTGGGCATTACTTCCTACTGCAGACAATGGATACCTAATTTCTCTTTATTGGCCAAACCTTTATTAGCACTTACACAGAAAGACACGCCCCATCCACTCCCATGGACTGATGAATGTCAGAAGAGTTTTTCTGACTTACAATCAGCCCTGTGTTCTGCTCCTGTGTTAGGTACCCCTGATTACAGTAAATGTTTCACGCTCTATGTCCATGAGAGAGAAGGTTGTGCATTATCAGTTTTGACACAACAATTTGGAGACAAACAGAGGCCATGTGCCTATTTTTCTGCTACGTTAGACCCGGTAGCTAAGGCGTTACCTAGCTGTCTCAGAGCTACGGCGGCGACAGCAATCTCTATTCGTCAATCAGCTGGAGTAGTATTGGACCACACTCTCACTGTCATGGTACCACATGCTGTGGACACTTTATTGAATAGAACTAAAACACAACATCTCACGAGTGCTCGGTTGTCTGGTTACGAGTTGCCTCTCTTAGCAAGCCACATACGTATAAAGCGATGTAACACCTTGAATCAAGCTACTTTGTTACCACTCCCAGATGAAAGAGATCCTCAGGATCATCATGATTGTTTTCTTCGCACAGAAGAAGAAACAAAAGGAAGAATAGATTTAAAGGATACTGCGCTCGAGGATCCGGATGGAACCTTGTGGGTTGACGGTTCCTGTTTCAAATTACCCAATGGCGAGAGTACCTCAGCTTATGCAGTCACCACATTACATACAGTAGTGGAGACAGCATGTATCCGATACAATTCAGCCCAGGCTGCAGAATTGATAGCCTTGACTAGAGCATGTGTGCTGTCGAAAGGGAAAAGAGTGAATGTTTACACAGACAGCCAATATGCTTTTGGCGTGGCACACAGTTTTGGTCGTTTATGGAAGGACAGAGGATTCTTTACTTCCCATGGAACGAAGATTCAGCATGGCCAGTTGGTCACCGATCTTCTTGACTCTCTCACATTACCTACCCAAATTGCCATCATCAAGTGTAGTGCACATAAAAGAGTCACAGATGACATTGTTCGCGGGAATGCTTTCGCAGACGAGGTAGCAAAAAACACAGCTAGGGACATCACAAGTCTCATGTATGTTGCAGGCCCTGCAAATCAGATCCCAGAAAGAGGAATGTGTGAGGACACAATTGAGAGCGTAAGAATGATTCAGGAAGAGGCTACAGAGAAAGAATTGAGTAAGTGGAAAGAAAGTACGGGAATGTTGGATTCGAATGGATGTTGGACAGAATTGTCAGAGCATCAGCGATGGATGTTGCCAGATGCATATGTATTACCTGTAGTGACTATGGCTCATGGACCAGCTCACATTAGTGCTAAAGACATATGCAAACTCCTGGCTCCAGTTTGGCAAAATGAAGGTATTCCGAAATGTGCAGACAATGTGGTAAAACGTTGCATCATATGCTTAATGCATAACCCAGGGAAGGGTACTCCAACTCCTGCAGGCCATTTCTCTCCCCCTACGTACCCCTTTGAAGTATTACAGATTGATTATATACACATGGATCGATGCAACAATCTCAACTATGTTCTGGTGGTAGTATGTGCATTCTCTAGGTGGATAGAGGCTTACCCCTTAAAAGATAACACAGCTGTATCAACTGCTAAAGTATTACTGAAAGAGTTTTTTCCTAGATTCGGTTTACCGCGAATTGTCTGGAGTGACAATGGAAGTGAATTTGTAGGCAAAATCATGCAGAAAGCATGTACGGGTTTTGGTATTAGGCAGAAATTCCACGCGGAAAACCATCCACAGTCAGCGGGTTTGGTAGAGTGCTACAATGGCACTCTCAAACTGAAATTGGCAAAGATTCAGGCCAGCACAGGTCTTGCCTGGCCTGACGCTTTACCATTGGCCTTACTATCCACCAGAACTAATGTACACTCTCGTATGGGACTTAGTCCATATGAAGTGAAATTCGGACGCCCGCCAATATTTGGGGAGTTCCTCGCCCTAGGAAGTACTCAGACATACCGTACCCTATGCTTATTGATTACCTTCATGACTTGACTGCAAAATTAAGTGTTCTTCGCCAACAGGTTCAAAGTGCTTTGCCAGAGGCCTCAACAGACCCAGGTCACTCTATCAAACCGGGAGATTGGGTCTGCACCAAGAACTTTCAACAAAAGAAAAATCTTGATCCTCGCTGGTCGCCTCCTCGCCAGGTTCTACTGGCTACGCGGACAGCAGTAAGGATAGAAGGCAAGAAAAACTGGGTCCACGCCGTGCATTGCAAAAAGGTACCCTTGCCCTTGCCTTTTGACCAGTGGGTCCGCGGGGGCATAGGTGAATCTGAAGGATGCAAGACTCCCCGTTTCGTACCATTTAGTAACGCACGGCTGGAAGACACCCAGACTGAGGAAGAAAGTGATGACACTCTTCGAAGAACCATCCCATTTCATCTACAAGTGAACACTACTAATCCGGAAATAATCTTTCAGGACCAAACGACTCCAACAAAGAAACGATACAACCTGAGGATCAGACCTGAAGCAAAGACTTGAACATTTGTTACTTTTGCCACCACTGAACTATTTTTCTTTTTTAGATAGTATTTGTGCCATCTGTCCCCGTCGCAGGGTCTCGGTAGGAGTCTTGGACTGAACCTGGTTTATGGTCAAGATCCGCTCGGTTTAGGATTATCAAATAGCAAAGTGATTGAGGAAGATTGCCGTGAGCGACAAATTTTTCTAGCCAGGATGGATGGTACATCACGTCAGGTAGATAGGAGGAGACAGAATATGCGAACCAAATATCGTAAATCATTACGTAGTCGTTTTGGCATAACCTTGTGTGTGTTGCTGATTCTATGTGTTTTGCTAGCATGTATAGGTTGGATTGTCAATGTGTTACAACTAAAAACTGTTCCTTTATTTACTTCTGTACCTTCTCGTCCCACTAAAATTCAACACAAGATAAGTGCCCTTTCCTCACATGAACAAATAAGAAGGATGGAGTATAAAAATAATTCGTTTATCCAGCTGTTACACCAACATCAGTTAATTGTCAACATATCTGACTGTTGGGTATGTGGACTCATGCCTCACACTGCCCATGAAGGGATGCCCTATTTAGTATTGCCTTTCTCATATGAAGGTTCAGCATGGGCTTACCTGGCCATGTTTTCGGCTGCCTACCACAACAGACTTCGATATCCGATAGGTACATTTGAGAAAGGAATGGATTTTAGCCACGGTACTTTGATAAAGGGTATAGTGGCCATGGCTAAAGTTCTAGGGAAGAGTAAGATTCCTTTGGATGAAAAGAAAGCCTACGAAGGTTGGAATGTAACTCATTACATTTCCAGTCTTAATAACAAGACCAAATAAGAAAAGTCTTCCCCAGCATGGACTCTACCCCACCAAGGCAACTTTTGCCTCCGAATCAATAGCAAGGAGAATGACACTCAACAAAACTGTTCCCAGATATATGTATTCACGTCTCAAAATAACCCTCCATTGATTGCATCACAAGGAACCTATTTTGTCTGCTATGACAAAGCATATACATGGCTCCCCTCTGACTTTTCGGGAACATGTTACATAACATTCTTGCTTCCCCCGACGTATACTGCACCCTCAAACCATCACAGACACAGATATGGTAGAGGCGTATTTGATGCCAAAGACACAGCTGGCCAGGAGGGAGGAGATTTCTTCAAAGGATTCATTCCCTTCTGGGGACCAATGATTAACAGCGGAAACATTAGGCAATTAGTTCTCGTGGTTGAGACAACCATCGATGTTACTGCAGGTGCCTTAAGTAACATCACTGCAGAACTCCGAGCGGACCGTCTCATGACGTTACAAAACAGAATTGCGCTAGATGTGATCCTAGCAGACCGAGGAGGAGTCTGTAAATTAATTGGATCAAGCTGCTGTATATACATTCCTGATGATGCCCCGACTGTATATCAGGCCATCTCAAAATTACATACCATCTCAGCATTGATCCATCAGGACGAAGGAGATTGGTCCCTCATGGGATGGTTATGGGGATTGTTATCTACCTGGGGATGGAAGATACTAACATTCCTTGGAGCAATTCTGGCCATCATATTCTCTTGTTGCTTGTGCATACACTGTGGTCCTGCTATCTGTGGTCTGTTCGCTACCTTATGTGTATCAAAGCCTGTAACCCAACAATTGAGAATAGTAAGATGATGGTCCAGCAACAGTTAAATGACCTCATGGCAATTGATATCGACTCCGACTCAGACTAACATGAGCCCAGTTATTGTGTTATTGCCTGAGTAATGGCAAAAGGAGGGTCTGAGGTTCTGAAATTTGTCGTTTCTCGATCGCACCCAGACTCCATCTTGTCTTTTCCGCCATCTTAGGTTGCCCTCACTCAGGCAGCTGGTAAACGAGATGTTTTTGTCATTTCTGCCCTTGCGTGTCAGGTAGCCTTTCGTCCCGTGTTTATTAACCAGTGTCAGGGCTTGGCCGAATACACTAATTCATGTCTGAGCTGGATAACCCCCGTCCGAACTATCTGTTAGCTCACACCATTCTTTCCTCTCGCTTATCTTATCTACTGCCCTTCGCTACACATCTCATGCATTCTCTGGCCTCACGTCTGTCCTTCTAGAACATACAACCATGTTTTCTCTCCTTGTAAACTGTATCATGTGGATTCTCTTTGCAATTTGCTTAGAGGGGCCAGCAACAAACATCACCTGGAACCCGAGTCAGTTTTTAGCTTAAACCATTGTTGGTGACATTTGTCGATGTCTCAAATTCTATATGTTTTTGGTTATCCATTGTATCCATTGTATTTCACTGTATAAAAGCTTGTGCGCCACGGAGGTCAGGGAGCAGTCTCTTGTGAACCCATCCCTGTGTGACTTCACGGACAACTGTCCTAGCAGCAGCTAATAAATCTCGATCTTTTACGCCAGACGGAGTGACAGTGTCTCTGTATTGCAAGGCAGGAGAACTAGAGGATTTCAGGCGTACTCTGCGCCGCTTGGCCCTTAATGGTCAGGTTCCTCACCCATGGGACGATTGTGCCCATTGGTTAGTGAGTTTCCAAGAGTCATTACCAACCACTGGCAAATGTTTTCTACAGAAGTGGCACCTCAACCAGAGAACATCAGAACCAATAGATGAACAGAAGAGGACTGGTATATCTTTTTATGTGCGGAGCCATCCGCCTGGCCGCAGAGTTTCCAGGCTTCTAAATTTACCATTAAAATGCTGTTTTGTGAATACTGAAAAAGCATAAACTTACACAAATATGTATGTTTACCTTTGTGAATCAGGCCGAATGTTTTTATGCTTTGTTTGACTGCTACACACCACCTAAAGGTATAGTTTATCACCGAATGTAATCAACATAAGATCACATGTAAGTTAGTATCCCAAGACCATGGAAATACTTCTTAATATCACAAAGAAAGTTGTGATTTGACTTATGAACACATTTTTAAAAAGCAGAGAAGCTGTGCACCACCATCTCTGACAATAGGGTTAGTTGACAGCAATCCTAGCTCAGAATCAAGCTAGCAGTAGTACTTTGACAAAATGACTCTGTTAGTGGCATGGGCCCCTTCCGCATAATTTGCCTTGAGAATGGTTGAGAATGGATTAGGTAGATTGTTGATAAATGCCATAATAAACTGCATAAAGAAGGTTCGAGATTTGCTCTCCTAGTGCTTCATATAATAAACTGGTATTTACAATAGACCTTTGTGTAATATGGTGCAGAACAAATGGAGCTTCACTTTGTGAATTAAACTTATTGTGGAAAAATATGTGTGGCATGTGGTCTTATTATAGGTTATTGGTGCCTATCTATAATTTACAGAGTTGTGAGCAGTAGTTTTGCACTGTGTCATAAGCAACTGACTAGCTCCAACACCAGATCCAGTGTTTTGGAAGGTTTTGGAATCTATCTTGACCTTATGGGCTTGCAAATCTCTCATTGAAACTACACTCAAGTTCAAAATAAACAAGTAGAAACATCAGTAGTTACAAAGCAGCCTGAATAAGCACTTTGAGGATCATTTTGGATATATCACTTCCATGCCACTGTAGGGGGAGGTCTCCAGGCGGAACCCACCAGGCGCCATCCCTCCTTCAAAAGGTCATGAATGTTAATTCTGCAAAATGTCACGGTGGTGACATGCCATCTGTCCTCTGTTGCATTACGCACCTCTCCACAACAATGACCTTGATTCTTACCGGGAAGGGATATCACTTTACCGTAACCCTGACGACACCCCAATAATTTAAACTGCTGAAGGTCCATAATAACGGTATTTTAACCTCTTCAGTGCCCATGACGAGATAGTCTCGTCATGGAGCACGGTTGCGCTGTGCCCATGATGAGACTATCTCGTCATAAACCCCGCCCGCTAATGTAACGCCCGGCACAGGGCGGGGAAAGGGCGTGGCACTGAAGGGGTTAATAAAAAGACAACATAGATAAAAGCTGATTTTAAATGAAATATATATCTTAATTAGGGTGCTCACATGATATGCCACAGGATCATTAGTATTTTCTCTTTGTTTTACAAAGGTATGTGTTCATTTGAAGAGGAGGATATAGTGCTGCAACTCAGCAAACAATACTGTGAATCTAAATTGGTTGCACCACAAACACTCATGATGTCACGGTTCTCCTAGTGTACACCTTCATGAGAAATGTAATAAATCGGAGGGAGAGGCAACACAAATATTTAAAAAAACAAAACAATTGTAGTTTTGTCCAATTGTAATATTTGATATGGACAATGGATCCTATTCATAAAAACAAACTTAGCCATAAATGTTAACCCTAAACTTAGCCATAAATGTTAACCCTAGAAATCTCACTCTAGGGATGGCATTGAGTATTTTCCTCAGAGTTCCAAGGTGTGGTTTGCCTTGGAGGTTTGTGAACCGCAACAAACTAGTGTTTGTGAGAATTGACAATATTCTATCATTCTCCTTTGGTGCCTGGAAAGGATCATATTTTACCTTCAGCTAAGGGCTTGTGAAAGCCCTTTCCAGAGTGGGAAGAAAAACAGATCACCTCAAAATTTTGTGTGGGTATCAGGGATGGAGTTACTTCATTGGGAGAAATATTTATGCATTTGCACAGGAGATTCCACCCCCTGTGTGTGGGGTTCCCTACCACCGAGAACTCCATGTAGTGGAATCCCTATGCAAGCCTGTGCCAGCAAAGCTTTCCTTGGGACTTTCAATCGGAAATTGTGAATTGCAATTAATGCAAATAAAAATACACTCTGACATAAATTTTTAAATAAAAGTATAGTTTAACTAATATTTTTGTGAGTCAGTCAGTTCCCATACATTGAACATGAACAATGCTATTGGATTCATTTATTCCTTACTGTTATTACATTTGCTTTATGTACACTGGTAATGCACTAGTGAGAAGCACAGAAGAAAAGATTGTGTTCAAACATCATTTTTACTTATTTACAATAATAAAATATGGCAACTAGGGGCTTCATTAGAGTGTCGGCCGCACCGACATCTATGTCTGCGGTCCACCCACCGCATTAAGATGCGGGGGCAGAAGCATCGGGGCACAGGGACCGCCCGTGGCGCTTGCCGACAGGCTCAGGGTGTTAGAAAACACCATAATCCCCTAATGATGGTGGAGCCACGCTCGGCTCCACCATCGAGATTATGATGGCACTTTCGGACGGCCTTTTATTGTCGGCCTTTCTGACATAGAAAGGCTGTCAGAAAGTGTCTTAGAAGGGCCCCCATCCCCCTGGCCCTCCCCTATTGGGCCTGGGTGTCACCCATGGCGCCCACCTAAACATCCCTGCACCGTGTGGCAGGCACTGTATGGTGTCTGCCACATGGTGCAGCGATGTTTACAAACATTAATTTTCCATCGGAAGCTTGTGCTGCAGGCCTTTTTGCCAGTTGCACAAGCTTCCATTGGAAAATGGATGTTTTGTATCCTAATACAGAGGTCTGAACCGCCGACCTACAGTCCACCCAACATTGTAATGAGGCCCAAAGCGTTTAAAAATATTTTCTTTTTACTTCTTTCATTTTTTTATTTAACTCTTAGAGTGCGCTTTACACTAATCAATTTATGTATTATAAGGGAACTGAAAGGGGAATGTCCCTCAACCTAGCAAAAGCTGCAGAAAGAAAACAGTGTTCATTTGGAATCTGCATACATTAAGTTCTTGCAACTGATTTTGGCATCTCTGAGAACAGAGATCGAAAAGGCAGTGCCAAAGTCATAACAATAGACAAGAGATGGCTGTAAAAGACGAAAAGAACAAGCATTTAATTGTTACTACTTTCAGTGTTTCTAGTCTCACTCAACATCAGTGAGTGCAGGATTCAACACACCAGAAGCTGCCATTATTAATACGAGATTCATTTGCTAATACATAAATAGTGTGCTCCCCAGTGCTTTAAATGGGCTGGTGCTCACAGGTACTGAGTACCGGCACTTCTCATTTGTATCACTGAGTACCGGCACTTCTCTACAACCGAGGAGAGTACCGGCACTCATAAAACGGTAGGCGGATTGGCTCCTAGTGCTGGTGACCTGTGCCTGACATCCAAGGCACTTCTGTAGCAGTGACTCGCGAGCTAAGCACCCCCCACCCCCTCCTCCAGAACTATTCAGCGGGGGCTCATTTGCATAACGTTCGGTGTTCTCCGTCCTGCTGTGTTACAAACACAGGACTTGAGGCAGCCTGGTGACCGCAAAAAAGGGAGCCAAAGAAGGTAACAGGGTTAAAATTGCTTTAATCTTACCAGATTTATTTGCGTGAGTGTCTGCTTATGTTTGTCTGTGGACATCTTTTTTATGTGAGAAAAAAAGTGAGAGAAAGGTGCGGGGGAGAATCGAGACACCCTTGGGAGCTATATTAAAGGCTATATGTGGAATGTTTTGTGTGTGCACGTCTGCTTGTTTCTTTCTGTGTGTGTGTGTGCACACTCGAGAATATATAGTATTGTGCCAAGTAACAGCATATAACAGTATGGAAACTGCAAATATTATACAAGAAGGAAATGTTAAAACATCAACGCGTTTGGCTTTCGTTTTGTGTAACAAGTTAACCTGTTTTGTTTATAGAAACGCATTTCTCGTGTGTTTAAGTATGTGCTGCAACTAGTACTGAAGTCAATGAGTATGCGCATGTCTCGGTCTTCGCCCCGCCCCTAGCCGCATTTAAATGTGTACCTGCACAATTTTCCCCCCATTTAAAGCACTGGTGCCCCCTCCAAGTGTGCTCAGTGTTCTATATTTTTCTAATAAAACACGGTTCATTTAAATTCAGAGCGTCCTGGTTTAGTCTTCTGCATGCAGCTGTAATTAATAAATCTAATTCAGTGAGGCTGGCTCTCTAAGGTGTTAACAGACACTACGTTATATTTTTCTGTATCTTTGGAGTTTCTATTTAATTCTGATCCGTGGTGAAACAGAAATTAATAACTAGAAATGAGCAATTTTCCGCTGCATCAATTTCCTAATTACATTTCAGACAGGAACATTAAGGTGGGCACTTAGTAGAATCGCGAGACTTTTGTCTTCACGTGAAATATGGCTATCAGCATTCTTTAATGAAGGCATTTTATGAACTATGTCTCGGGGCCGACTCGCCACTAGTTTACATAAATCAGAAATTCAGACTTCCCTTGATTTTTCATACTTTTATGGTTGTTGTTTCATCCTTTTCAGAAAATTATCTATGCATCATTTGCAGCTTTCAAGACTGTAATTCGTGTTGTAAATCAGAGCGAAAGCACGTGTTTGGTTGCGGTGCTGCTGACATGCACGTGACACAGACCCATTAGCATAGGAGCATCCCTGAGCAAAAGGTAATGTTATTAGCATGCAATCATCTCTGAAAAGGCTTGCGGTGTCTCATGGGCTGTTTTTGATGCCACAATTATAATCCATGAAGCAGACACTTAGCCATTTATTTTCTACACTTTAAGGGTCCGATCTATCCTTGTCACTTTTTCTTTTTATGATAAATGATGATTTAGGTCCTGGGTGCCCTCGAGACAAGTTTTTATCTCTGCAAAATGTTGTCCATGGATGCCTCCAGGCAGGTTAGTGTCATGGCGTGTGTGTTCATGTGGTACGTGGGGGGTGGGATTATGCCCATTCACACAAATTCAGATTTGTTCACCTTGATCCACATGTATTCTCTCTGTCTCACTTTCATTGGAAAGTACATCTTTGAAGCTTTTTTTTTTTTAACTACATGGTTTGACTCTTCAGCTCTCATCACTCAACCAATGCTTAGTTTCAGTGGTGGTTCCTCCGCTAAGGCGGAGGAGTGTCGCCCCACTGCCTTGAAGCAGTAAAAAAATAAAAAAATAATATGATAATACCGTAATGTTATTATCATTTTATTTTGTCCTCCTGCTGTGGCAGCTTTGCGTGACGGAGAGGGCTGGGTTGCAGAGCAGGGGAGGAGTGGTAGAACCCTCCCAAGTGCAGAATGAACATTTGGCCAGCCCTCTGGGCAGCCCAAAACAGTCATGCGCACTTTCCCTGCTCTCCATGCAGGCTGCATTTACAGCCTGCATGGAGAACATGCCGAGGCCCCCAGTCCATGGCTGAGCGCTGAACCATGGCGCTCACACCGCTTGCAACACTGCATTGCAGCGTTATGATTGATCAGGGGATCCTGGGTGCTTACCTGCGTTGTGATTATTTAGGGGAGCGTGGCTTTGCTTCCTGGAGTCCAAGACGGAGGAGAGCAAGATCAGAGATGTGGGACCTGGCAGCAAGGTAAGTGTATTTTTTTTAATGTATTTTACATTGTGCCCTGCGCCAGCTCCCCCCGCACCACCCCGCAGCCCTACGCCACCTGCGAGCCATGCTGGCCGCCACTGCTTAGTTTGTAAAAGAATGAGTACCAGTCCCTAAATCTCTGCTCAGAAGCCGGCAGGCTGCTGGTGCAATTGAATGTCAGCATGCCTAATGCCAAGGCTGTGTAGTCTTGAATCAACCTCATGTCTCTTTAATTCATTACCGGATACTCCCTGCCCCTTTATCTTGCTCTTGCATGTCACTTCTTTCTCCCATTATGATGGTTTTCAGATCTTTCTGGTACTCCATCCTGCTGCTTTGAGGGTTTATACTCTCTTGCTCCAAGTAAATGTCTAATACAGAAAAAGAAGTGCTGGCCCCCAAAACGGAGTGCTGATGGCCCCCACCGGAACAACCGGCTCAAATTAAGCAATGCACTCACCCTCTATTTTTTTTAAAAGCACAGCAGCCTTAAAGCACCTTTGGATCACAGCAAATACTCCTAGTAATAATCAATTTTTAATCATGCCAATACACCAATAAAAAGTACAACCCGTGGGGGAAAACCTCAAATCAGAGGCCATGTGACATGTTTGTGTTGGTTTTGGCTACTCTCTGGTAAGTTGCTCATCCCCAGGAACTTGAATCCATAGTACTGTCATTTATTTATGCTGTTCTAACACCCACATGACCTGCTGCTGACACATTCGGTTGCTTTTGATTGAAGTCTCTGGAATAGGTAAAACCAGGAGTTTGGCCCAAACAAGCATACTACCACACAGACATGTGGTGTAATGTTGGATCTGCTATCAAGCACAGGTAAGGAATGACTAAAATATTGCTTCAAAAATATTGCGGTACCACAACATTGCGGGACAGGCCATAGTAAGTAGGACTATTGTTCTTTTATGTATATACATTTTTTTTTTAAAAAGCCTTTACTTTAAAATATTTTGTTTTTTTTAAAGTATTTTCCCATGCTTCGTTTACTTTAGGCCCCCGGGTGGGCCAGGTCTCGGGGGCAATTAAAAATAAAGATGCGATGGCCCGTGCAGGCTCCCACAGCCCCCCAAGGAGATGGCCATACCCCAGGGGATTGGTCCCTGGGGCCAAAAATGGCTTGGGAGGGGGTCATCGAGGCCCCTGCAGCCCCAGGGACCACCATCTCCCTGGGGCTAATTGTTTGAAGTCTGGGGGTCCACGTGGCCCCCAATCAGCCCCGGGGACCACTATCTCCCCAGGGCTATATTTTATAATAATGAGTGAGGGGGCTCCAGTCCCCCCCATGCAGTCCCGGGGACCACCACCTCCTCAGGCCCAATTTTGTGAAATGCGGGAAGTGCACACAGCCCCCAGCAGCCCCAGGGACCGCCACCTCCCCGGGCCTATATTCAAGTAAAATGCGTGGGGGGCTCTGGCTTCACCACGCAGACCGAGGACTGCCACCTCCCGGGGCTAGTACACTAAAATGTGGAGTTGGGCACATGCCCCCCTCCTGCCCTGGGAGCCCCCCCCCCGAGGCTATTCTCAAAATGGGAGGGGGGCCACGTGGCCCCCCTCCTGGACACGTAAATGGCACTGGGGACCGCCACACCCCTGAGCCGGCTCCAGCAATATTCCGGGGTGCCCACCCTCGGGACATTGCAGTTTGCTATGGTATTGCGGGAGCAGTGCCATCCCATAGAAAACAGTGTGCTCCGCTTTGAACAAGCAAGAGCATTATGCTCTCGCTTGTGCAAAGCAGAGCTCACTTTGCTTTTTACACCCAGGGAGCTTCATGTTAGCAGCTCTCTGGGTGTAAAAAGCAAACCTGGCTCACACAGGAGGCGGGAGCTGGCCTTCAAGTACCCCGCGCGGTTCCCAAAAAAAAATAGCCCGGGCGCCGTTCTGCCCCCCTCCCTTTAAAAAAAAATACCCCCAAATGGCCGGGCCCCAGAGGAAGTGGTCCGGGTCTGAAATCAACCTCAGGAGGAGGTCCACAGCCCCCCTCCCATTTCATTTCATAGAAAGATGAAAACATGGGTCAGGTCCCAGGGGATGGAGTCCAAATAATCCAAAGCCGGCAACTCACCAGAGCCCCTGTCCCCTTTATCCACTACTCTGCAAACACACCTCCTGGCGTGCTCTTAGTTGGGGGATAAAGTTCCCTTCGCTGCTGAGGGTCCTGTTACTTCCAGTAAGCCCCACAAAATGGGATTGCTGAGAGATGGTCGCAGGCCACGCCTGTTTCTCCACCACTCTGCAAACACTCCTCTTGGCTCACTGCTGGTGGGGGTATGAGGTACCATTGCCTCCTGAGGGCCTCAGGACTAAAGTTGACTTCATCCCCCAAGCAGCAGTGCACCAGGAGGCACATTTGCAGAGTGGTGGAGAAAGGGGGCATGGCATCTGACCACCTCTCAGCAATCCAGCTGTGTGGCATTTACTGGAGGTAATATGAGTGCTAGTTGGTCCCCAAATACCCTCAAGAGTCAAGGGGACATCATCCCCAAACAGTATTGCACCAGGAGGTGCTTTTGCAGAGTGGAGGAGAAAGAGGGTGTGGTCACCAAAAACCTCTCAGCAAACGCACTCTGTGGGACTTGCTGGAAGTAACAGGAGGGGTAGTTGGCCCCCAAGGACCATCAATAGCCAAGGGGACTCCATCCCCCTGGTAGTAGTGCATCAGGAGTTGCGTTTGCAGAGTGGTGGAGAAAGGAGGCGCAACTGGTTATCCCGGCAGAGAAATTCTTGACAGCCTGTTCTAGGTTGGTTGCGGTGTCAGGGTGTTGAGGGGGAAGGTTCCAGCTGCAGTGTGAGGTGTTGGGCAGCTTGCTGGTGGTACTGGGGGGTCATGTAATGGTGAAGTGGACAATGACAATGCTATGTTATGTTAAGAAGTTTTGTAGGGTGCTTGTGTCTTCACACTGCATGAGGAAGGTCAGTGAAGCTGGCTTAGGTACAGATATGGCCTCTTGATGTTAAAAGAGCCATGTTTTTAATGCTTTCTCAAAGTGTGAAAAGGTTTGGGAATTTTTTAATTCAAAACGAAGAAAGTTCCACGGTCTAGCTGTGCAGATCACAAAGCTTTTGCCACCCCAACGAACTAGTCTGAAGTTGGGCACTTCAACATTCTTTGCGCCTGAAGAGCGTAATGGTCTGGAAGATGTGTGTACCAGCGAAAATACTGCCTAAGAGCCATTGGGCCAATATTGTGAAGTGCCTTAAAGGCGGTGCCCAAGGCCTTAAATACAATCCTTTTTTTCAAAGGCAGCCAGTGCAATGTGTTCAATGCAATGAATGCTGACTGAAATTTGGGGAGGTTGAAAACGAGGCAGGGTGCTGCATTTTGTAGGGTCTGGAATATGGATAAATGTTTTTGTTGTAAACCAGTATGTGAGAGGTTCGTTTAGTATATCGTGCACACTTATGTAGATGTAGCAACCTGTACTAATCCAGACACCCCTTATGGTGATTTTAGTGGTCTTAGACAACCTTAGAAAGCTCTCTAAGTGGTAGCTGTGGAGAGCAGCCTTCAGGCATAGTCCAGAAGGAATGTAAAGCAGCTTGTTTGACCAGTACTTAATCTTATGGTATAGGTTAAGTGAAAAAGACCACAGAGTGTAGTTATAAAAAATATGTATTTATTATTAACACTCACTAACAAAATGTATTATCTACTACCTGGAGATATAAACACTATACACATAATACATTGCCAATAGAATATGTAAGTAGCACAGAACACACAGTGGTCTCCAGGGGGATACCAAACCATATACTAAAACAGTGAAATGCGAACCACGACCTAAGTCGAGAATGGAACCAGAAGATGTAGAAGAGCCAGGGACCCAAGGAACCACCCAAGGTGAGTATCTAGGAACCCCACGGAGGTCGTGTGCTGAGTAGGGACACAGATGCGTGCTCTATGCAAGTCAATAGGTAATTCGCAGTTGCAGTTTTAAAGAATAAAGACCCTTGCCAGCGGACCCCGAAGAAACCCCATGGTAAATGGAAGGTTGGAGAGTCACCACACCCGTGGATACCCCAGGAACCAGAATACTTACACCAGGGAAGCCTTGGCAACTGCAAGTCAACGCAGTGCACAGGGGTTCTATTCCAGTGGTTCCGCCAAGGGATACTGGCCTCAAACTCAGTGAGAAGACAGTACAGGCCTCCAGGGAGTTGGAGAGCCACCACTTGTGTTGCTGAGCCTTTTAGAGTCCATGGGAGCCCAGGAACAGCAGACCGGCCATCTGTGTTGCGGTGCTGGCAGATTCAGGGGAGTGACTCCTTCACTCCAAGGGAGATTCCTTTTGGTGTCTGGGATGCCCACAGGCCTTGTGAGGAACCTGTATGGAGCACATGCACAGACATTGCAGCAGACTTGCATGTCGGCAAGACCAGGAGCAGCAGGAGTCTTCCCAGTTGCAGTCACAGTTCTTAATGAGAAATCCAGCGATGTCCAGAGTTTCCAAACAGTTGAAATTGAAGTGGTATTAGATCTGAATCTTGTCCCATGACGAATATAGGCACCCACCCACAGGTAAGCTCTTATGTACCCTAAGAAAAGGGTTGGGATGATTCAGGGGTCCTTCCCAGAGGAGGGGCTGGACAGTAGGGAGGATACTCCCATGTCCTTTGTCCAGTTTCATGCCAGAGCGGGAGCCAACAGCTCCCTGAACTGGTTTTAACTAGTGTTAGAAATGGGATTTCTGGTTGGCTAAGGCTTGCGCCAAAGTCAGGCAAAAACCACCACTCTAGTCAGGGCAAGGAAGTTACACGCCAAAGATAACCCCTGCTCACCCCCTTGGTAGCTTGGCACGAGCAGTCAGGCTTATCTCTGAGGCGATGTGTAAAGCGTTTGCGCGCGCACCCAGCAACAACACCCAAGGCCCACCACAAAGGAAACTCCACACAAGGTATTCTATAAAAATAGCCTTTGTATTATACACAACACATTAGATAAAAACACACACTCTACAATGTGCCACCAGGCACGGGCAGAATTTACAAGGGATTATATATACAGGGGACAGGGCCACATGGACCACTGCCAGGAATTAGCACTTAGAACATAGGAATAATACTGTAGTACAAAATAACATATGTAGCACACAACCAGTAACTACTGGTAACCAGAAAGTACCACCTACGCAACCCTAACCACCTTAGGACAGTATTGCGCAGGGAATCAGGACCTCACTAGCACCACCTGTACTAGGGAGAAAACAACCACCTAAGTATCACTATACCTGTAGGGGTCTAAGCACATAAACACATGATGCATAACATTCAGAGGTGTAAAGCAAAGCACATGACGCAAAAACACATTCAGAGGTGCAGAACAGGTACAATGGCGCCAAAACTCACATTCGCCACCACCTGTGGCAGTCCCTAGGCCAACTGGCCTTGTAGGGGCAAGGACGCCCTGTGTCCCAATGTCAGGGGGGGGGCCTAAACGTGGCAGCTGCCCACTAAGTGCTGGGCAGCTGGAGGGGCTGAGGCCTGGGCACCTCTGGGCCCTTAGAACAAATATGGCCTCCGTTGGAGCCTCGCTGGGCTCTGAGAACACACTCGTGGCCCCCCTGAGCCTCGCAGGCTCTAGACAAGAAATGCCCCCTGAGCCTCGCAGGCTCTGAACAATAAGGCGCCCTGAGCCTCGCAGGCTCTGAACCAAGCAATGTGCCCGTGTACGTGGGAGCGGCCCGCTGCCTTCCGGGGCCGCTCCGCTGGTCAGGAAATGCCCCCGTATGGATGGAGCCTCGGGGCTCTAAACAAGTACTCGACCACTCGTGGGAGCCTCACGGGGCTCGACAAAACACTGCCACCACGTTGGAGCCACACGGGGCTCTAGACACACTGTGGGCCCGTTGGAGCGCACCAGCGCTCAAGGAAAATAATGCGGGCCCCGTTAGAGCTCAGGCGCTCTATCCCCATGCGGCCCCCACTCACCGGGACTCTCCAGTGCGGTGAGGATCCTCCTCGGGGCCTTCCTCCTTCTCCGGCACCACTCTCCTGGGCACCGGGGACTTGGTCCGACGTTCGGCCCAGCGCGGGGTAGGCTCCCGCCTGGGTCTCGAGGGGCATAGACCAGCGCTGCTTCGCTTCCAGGCAGGGTGCCCCGGGGCGCAGGGTAGGCTCCTGCCTGCTCCGGGGCTCAGAGCAGTCGCGATGCTTCGGTAGGAGGCGGGGTAGGCTCCCGCCCTCCTATTTCAAGTTCCGGTTGTCCCGGAGGCCCGCCCTCGGCCTGCCTGACTTCCGGTAAGCCCGGGCCGCGGTGGTGATTCCAACTTTTGGCAGCAAGAGGGGTAGGCTCCCTCGTGATAATAAAACACTATCCCGCGGGGTGGGCACCCGCTTACAGTTACAGCAATGTCCCTGGCAGGGTGGGCTCCTGCCAGGAGACTCCGGACTCGGCAAAAACGGGGCAAACGCCGGGTGGGCACCGGCTAGCAGAAATAAAGCGCTCCTAGCGCTACGGCCAAAAGTGAAAGCACTTTCAGTGCTGAGGACAAGTCCAGCGCTCCCAGGCGCTTAGAGAGGGAAAATAAAGCGCTCCCAGCGCCTAAAGGAGGATTCCAACCAAATCCAGCAAAGTTCTCCCCTGCATGCAGCAGGGCAGGGGTGGGGGGCAAGGCTGGACCCAGAGCCAGCTCACTGGGCCTCCAGGCAGGGAGGTAGTCCAAGTGGCGGTCCTCTGGTCCAGCAGCAGCAGCAGCAGCCCCCCTCAGGTAGGATCCTGGCAGAGAACAGTTTCTGTGGGGACACAGCCCCATTTTTATACAGGCAAACCCTTTGTTCTGGGTTCAGGGTGAGGGGGAAAACCAGTCGCAGCTGGTTGGGGAGCACCCTTGATGTGCTCAGCCCCTCACTCTATTCACTGGCAGGGCTAGGGTCGTCAGTCGCACCACAGGGGGCGGGGCCAGCATTGTGTGTGGAAAACCCTGTCCTATTCAGGACCCAGGTGTACTCCTCCCACCCATCTAGCTGCTGATCTCCCCATTCACCACTGGGTGACTCATCCTGACTCTGGGGAATCCCTAGCCCGTCACATGACACGACCAGCCAATCACGCGACAGACACACTGCACACAGAAGTGCCGACTTCTAGAAGTGGCACTTCCACACTAGGTACATGCACGCCGCATACATCATCGCGCAGCATTCACTCCCACGAGTCCGCACATACCAAACTCGGGCCTGCACACCACACGCATCAGGAACTACTAGGGACACATACATTCCCCATGCATTCCTATGGGAGGGCAGGCCTATCTCACCACATGCACTCAGAGCACGCACGCACTTTACCCTGGGACACAGGGAAAGTGCGCAGAGACCAAACAATCACCATACCAAGTCACCAATAAAAAGCCAAAAAGTCCAGGGGTGAACCTGCCAGAAGGGCCAAGTCCAACACAACCCCCTTCCAGCCAAAACGCAGGGCAGACCAATCACCACCGTGATGGACTTCCCTGCTTGGGGCGATAGAACACGGACGCGGGCCCGCAACTGCAGGGACACCCTCCGGTTCTACGCCACGGTGAACCCATGGAATTCTTTCTAACACCACTGTCTGGACCAACTGGGCTACCCCACTGGTACTCCCAAGCTGTCCGCGGCCAAGACCAGGCCCTAGGCCACCCAGGTGCCACTGGTCTTTGCCTAACCACATAGTGGGGGGTAGTAACCCCTGGCACATAGCGGCCATTCTCCACTCTTCCTCTCTGAAAGACAGGACTAGACTGCCACTGGTTCTCCAGCCTAGGGTCTACACCCTCAGGCGGACCAGGAGTCTCAGGGAAAGCTCTCCTCCCCCTACCTCTTCTCCTAGGGTTCCTCCTCCTCTGGCGAGGGGTACACCTAGAATGCCATTCCAACCCAGGGTTTAACCCCTCAGGTTGTACCGGGGGCAGAGGTGGGCTCTCCCACCCTCTGCACCCCCTTCCAGAGCCCTGCTCCCTACCAACTGGGGCGGTACCTCTGGAAGAAGAACTGGTCGGGACGCTGGTTACAGACGTCCCACCCTTCAGGTCAGGCTGATCCCGAACCTGGCCTTCCAACCTCCGGCCTAGAACCTTTGGTGGAATAATTGCCTGGCACTCCAGGACTTCTGGGGATTTCCACTCCATCCCCCTGAGGCTATCAAAGGACACATACGTCAAGCGACTGTCTGTCTGGCGCTGATCTCCCGTCCCCTGTCCACCTGACAGTGCGCGGAGATCCCCCAGAACAGAAGTGGTGCCACCCTGGTCACTACACGAGATCCTAGCCCAACTGGGTAGTCCCTGACCCACAGGATCTTCCACTGGGGAACTCATCCCCCAATCACTCCTCACACTGGACTCCTGTACCCTCCCTACCGGAGCGGTACTGCCAGACACTAGAACCACAGGAGCCCTGTTTACAGGCGCTCCAGGTCCTCCACTCACTAAGAGATCTTCCTCAAGTGGACTAACAGGACAGCCTAGGTCCCCAACTTGGTGTTCCCTCATGAAACCATCCAAGTCCTGAGGCAGGGTTTCGGGCCTCTGGGGACCCTCGGTCACCCCCTCACTCCTGCTCCACTGAGCCAGGCAGTGAGCCCCTACACCCTCCTCGCTATCCTGGGACCTAGCTGGGCTACACTGAGCCTCCTCCACCACGCTGGGCTGGAGGATCTCTGAACCACTACTGTTGGAATCACTCTCCCATTCCTCATCAGAACTTGGGACCCCTTCCCAACGGTCTGCTTTTCTTGCCAGGGTCCAAGGATCCAAGGCATCACATCCCAACAGGTGTTGGCGCAACCCGGGATAAAAACTACTGCATAGCTGTTCTTTGATAACCAGAGCATACAGTCCATCAAAATCCCGTTTCGTGTTTACACTTAACCAATCATCCAGTGCATCCTCACATTTACCCACAAACGTGTCCCAAGTCTGGTGAGACAGCTTCCTACTGCCCCTGAATTTCAACCTTAACTCCTCCTCCTGGGGAACAGGTACCAGACTGGGATTTCCTACACTGGAATCTATCTGGCTGCTACCACTGGACTCAACCCTCCCTGGGGAGTCCAGAAAACCACAACTGCGCTCAGGGGATAACCTACCCTCCAGAGCTAGTTTCTCTCTGGCAAAGGCCCTCTCAGCCTCCGCCATCTGTCTTTTGACCTCCAGCTGCGCCATAGCCTGGGCATGCTGCAACCTGAGCTTTTCTAACGTCAGCTGGTGCTCCCTTTCTTTCCTCCTATCTTCCCACTCCTCTGGGGACAGGGAAAGGGATGAGGCGCTGCCTCCTACGCTGGACCCAGCAAGGGACTCCCTACCTATGGGGTCTTCACTCTCTACTGGCGTCCAGGTATTGTCATCCTCTACCTCCTCTTCTGACTCTTCAGGGCTCCCCACAGACCCACCACCCTCCAGGTGTGAGGCCCGGGCCCTTTCCATACTGTGCTCAAGATCCCATGCACCCTTTTGCCATAGGACCAGGTGGTCCTGAAGTTCGTACAGAGTGTTGGACTCTCTCCCTGTACAGGACCTTTCTAACTCCTGCCTCTGGTGCCAAGCTAGCTCATAGGGATCACAAGCAGGCTCCATTCTGGCAGACGTTTCTAGAGAAAAGATCACACAGGGAACCTAGGGGTCTGAGCCTAACAGGAGCACACAATTCACAAAAACATTCAGCAAGCTCTCTAACCCAGAGAACTCACACTCACTTGCCTAGTGCCACACACCCTTCATCCACACACAACCCTCCCCTCGGACTGGTAAGGCAGTTTCTACCACCCCTGATTCCTCAACCTGACCACCACGTGACACAGGTACCAACTCTGGGCGCAGGGCGGGGGACAAATGTACTGGACACTATTACGCTGCCACCACTGGATCCCACCCTCTGGTGAATCCAGAAAACACAATGCACTTAGGGGGATGATCTACCCTCCCGAGCTAGGGACACCTAACTCACAGTGCACAAAACCACATTTCCAAAGAAATGACAATTAAAAACAATTTTAAAACAATAATCCCTATACCATGTGATTTATCTAAATGCAGAGTTTTGTAGTGCGGCCAGTTGCTGCTGCGGTACAGCGCAAACGCAAGTCCAAATCCCACCGCTGATCACCAATGTTAGAAATGGGATTTCTGGTTGGCTAAGGCTTGCGCCAAAGTCAGGCAAAAACCACCACTCTAGTCAGGGCAAGGAAGTTACACGCCAAAGATAACCCCTGCTCACCCCCTTGGTAGCTTGGCACGAGCAGTCAGGCTTATCTCTGAGGCGATGTGTAAAGCGTTTGCGCGCGCACCCAGCAACAACACCCAAGGCCCACCACAAAGGAAACTCCACACAAGGTATTCTATAAAATTAGCCTTTGTATTATACACAACACATTAGATAAAAACACACACTCTACAATGTGCCACCAGGCACGGGCAGAATTTACAAGGGATTATATATACAGGGGACAGGGCCACATGGACCACTGCCAGGAATTAGCACTTAGAACATAGGAATAATACTGTAGTACAAAATAACATATGTAGCACACAACCAGTAACTACTGGTAACCAGAAAGTACCACCTACGCAACCCTAACCACCTTAGGACAGTATTGCGCAGGGAATCAGGACCTCACTAGCACCACCTGTACTAGGGAGAAAACAACCACCTAAGTATCACTATACCTGTAGGGGTCTAAGCACATAAACACATGATGCATAACATTCAGAGGTGTAAAGCAAAGCACATGACGCAAAAACACATTCAGAGGTGCAGAACAGGTACAATGGCGCCAAAACTCACATTCGCCACCACCTGTGGCAGTCCCTAGGCCAACTGGCCTTGTAGGGGCAAGGACGCCCTGTGTCCCAATGTCAGGGGGGGGGCCTAAACGTGGCAGCTGCCCACTAAGTGCTGGGCAGCTGGAGGGGCTGAGGCCTGGGCACCTCTGGGCCCTTAGAACAAATATGGCCTCCGTTGGAGCCTCGCTGGGCTCTGAGAACACACTCGTGGCCCCCCTGAGCCTCGCAGGCTCTAGACAAGAAATGCCCCCTGAGCCTCGCAGGCTCTGAACAATAAGGCGCCCTGAGCCTCGCAGGCTCTGAACCAAGCAATGTGCCCGTGTACGTGGGAGCGGCCCGCTGCCTTCCGGGGCCGCTCCGCTGGTCAGGAAATGCCCCCGTATGGATGGAGCCTCGGGGCTCTAAACAAGTACTCGACCACTCGTGGGAGCCTCACGGGGCTCGACAAAACACTGCCACCACGTTGGAGCCACACGGGGCTCTAGACACACTGTGGGCCCGTTGGAGCGCACCAGCGCTCAAGGAAAATAATGCGGGCCCCGTTAGAGCTCAGGCGCTCTATCCCCATGCGGCCCCCACTCACCGGGACTCTCCAGTGCGGTGAGGATCCTCCTCGGGGCCTTCCTCCTTCTCCGGCACCACTCTCCTGGGCACCGGGGACTTGGTCCGACGTTCGGCCCAGCGCGGGGTAGGCTCCCGCCTGGGTCTCGAGGGGCATAGACCAGCGCTGCTTCGCTTCCAGGCAGGGTGCCCCGGGGCGCAGGGTAGGCTCCTGCCTGCTCCGGGGCTCAGAGCAGTCGCGATGCTTCGGTAGGAGGCGGGGTAGGCTCCCGCCCTCCTATTTCAAGTTCCGGTTGTCCCGGAGGCCCGCCCTCGGCCTGCCTGACTTCCGGTAAGCCCGGGCCGCGGCGGTGATTCCAACTTTTGGCAGCAAGAGGGGTAGGCTCCCTCGTGATAATAAAACACTATCCCGCGGGGTGGGCACCCGCTTACAGTTACAGCAATGTCCCTGGCAGGGTGGGCTCCTGCCAGGAGACTCCGGACTCGGCAAAAACGGGGCAAACGCCGGGTGGGCACCGGCTAGCAGAAATAAAGCGCTCCTAGCGCTACGGCCAAAAGTGAAAGCACTTTCAGTGCTGAGGACAAGTCCAGCGCTCCCAGGCGCTTAGAGAGGGAAAATAAAGCGCTCCCAGCGCCTAAAGGAGGATTCCAACCAAATCCAGCAAAGTTCTCCCCTGCATGCAGCAGGGCAGGGGTGGGGGGCAAGGCTGGACCCAGAGCCAGCTCACTGGGCCTCCAGGCAGGGAGGTAGTCCAAGTGGTGGTCCTCTGGTCCAGCAGCAGCAGCAGCAGCCCCCCTCAGGTAGGATCCTGGCAGAGAACAGTTTCTGTGGGGACACAGCCCCATTTTTATACAGGCAAACCCTTTGTTCTGGGTTCAGGGTGAGGGGGAAAACCAGTCGCAGCTGGTTGGGGAGCACCCTTGATGTGCTCAGCCCCTCACTCTATTCACTGGCAGGGCTAGGGTCGTCAGTCGCACCACAGGGGGCGGGGCCAGCATTGTGTGTGGAAAACCCTGTCCTATTCAGGACCCAGGTGTACTCCTCCCACCCATCTAGCTGCTGATCTCCCCATTCACCACTGGGTGACTCATCCTGACTCTGGGGAATCCCTAGCCCGTCACATGACACGACCAGCCAATCACGCGACAGACACTCTGCACACAGAAGTGCCCACTTCTAGAAGTGGCACTTCCACACTAGGTACATGCACGCCGCATACATCATCGCGCAGCATTCACTCCCACGAGTCCGCACATACCAAACTCGGGCCTGCACACCCCACGCATCAGGAACTACTAGGGACACATACATTCCCCATGCATTCCTATGGGAGGGCAGGCCTATCTCACCACATGCACTCAGAGCACGCACGCACTTTACCCTGGGACACAGGGAAAGTGCGCAGAGACCAAACAATCACCATACCAAGTCACCAATAAAAAGCCAAAAAGTCCAGGGGTGAACCTGCCAGAAGGGCCAAGTCCAACAACTAGAGTATGTAAAGATGGCACCAAATGTGTCCTTCAAAGCAGTCTAGTGGCGCTGGCAAGTGCCGCCACCCTGTCCCAATATACTAAGTCCTGTCTGGGAGGTGGTCACACCTCCCTGCAACAAGAGACCTATTGTCCTGCTTTCCCCTGCTCGAGCTTGGCTCAGCAGCAGAAGGGCAGAATCGTGTCTCTGGTCAACAGCAGCCATAGTTTGCTGTCCGGGCCTAGAACTGGCACTGGGAGTACTGAGGGCTTGGAGTACTGAGAGCTTCTGGGAGGAGCTTCACAATGCATGGTATGATACCTCCCACACCTTTTATGGTGTGGGAGGTATGATTCCAACTTGTTTGATATCAAACACGCCTGGGTTCATTACAGCGAGTTTAGAGATAGCCATCTATTAATGATACATGGTAGAATGGACTTCAAAGGTTGTAGGGGTGTCCTGCTCATGCAATGGCACCCTCACACTTAGAACCGAGCACTCTGCCTTCAGGATTGAAAGACATGTGTTAAGGGTGACTTATAGGTTTTAAGTGCAGTGCTCTCAGATATAAGGAAATGTATATCTGCCATAAGCGGTGCTAGCACCAACTTATACAGGCTGAGATGGCAGGCCTGTAGTCACAATTGAGTGGTCTCTCATGGGTGGCATAATACATGCTTCAGCCCATGGGAGACCACTGGTGTACCCAAGCTCTGGGTACCTTAGTACCATCAACTAGGGACTTACAAGGATACACCAGTAACGAATCTGGAGGGCACCTAAGCACTCATTATGTGTCAATTTAGGGAAGAAGCACGGAGACTGTGGTACTGATTAGTAGGATCCCAGTCAGGCTAGTCAGTAAAACATAATGACACCAGCAGCAGATCCTACTTCCCTACACAATATATAAGCCATTGCAATGGTCTAGTTCAGACAGAATTAATGCAGACATGATTGATTTTTGCAAAATAGAGGATCATTTCCTGGTAGAACTGGCCCACAGGGTGCAAACCAGGCTGCGCCACTGGGAGCTCTGCCAAGACCAGTTGTGGCCTGAATAATGAACTACAGGGATTGAAGAAGCCATACTGCAGGCTAACCGCACCATGCAATACATGTATATGCCTATTCCAGGATTACACCTTTGCTCTGAACGCCATAAAGCCTCATTCTGGGAGTGAAGAAGAAGCTGCGATTGGCTGGTCTTACCTACTCATTACTGTTTCCAGCCAAGTTAAGGTCGTGGCAAACCACACCATTTCCTTTTTCACTGAATCTGCAGACGCTTGTCATTGGGTTGAAGAACCTTGTCACAGAGCCCAACACACTGGCTACAAGGCGGAGGCCGATTGAAGGCGCCGCTGAAGTCATGGAAGTAGAGACATGGGAGTGGCGGGAGCCACTACTCTTGCTTAGGTATGTGAAGAACAGTTGCAGACCCTGTCTGTTCCCACCAACATGTGGGCGAAAAAATGCTCCCTTACTGGCCTTCCAACAGTCACGCCACAGACGGCAAATGAAATTGCCTGATACCCTCCCAGTGTATGACATCGGTTAGTCCCTAAAGAAGGCTGTTTGTAGAGATACACACGGGGAGGCAGTCCCCCCTCTTAGATTAGGAATAGTGGCGTGCGGAACGTTTCTGCTTGGACGCGGAGTTCGGCAAAAACTTCGGATTCAACTGCATAGTTGAGTTTACTGGGGCAGGATTCCTGGCAGTGTTAATTTTTACTGACAACAAGTAACTGCCAACGGCAGGGGAGATCAAAGATGCCTCAAGGACATAGTGCCATTATCAGCAACAGTCCCCATCCCTCCCACAGCAATATGGGGATATTTGGCCTTTGCACTCTTGTGGTGCTCGTGCAGAGGGTACCCCTCTGTACCTTATAGCCTCTAGTTCGCCCTGAAACTCCATCTGCAACACAAAATACTAAGTTAGATAAACACCCCCCCCTGCCTGTACGCCGGGTACGCAGTGGGGAGGGAATCGGCGTCAGGGCACCAGAACAAGGAGGGCGGCCAGTGGGCGGGAGATGTATAAGTACCTCGTAACCCGCCCCCCTCCTGCACGAAAGTGACATGGGCATGGGGACCTTCGAGGGTCCCAAAATGCTGGGCGGCTGACTCGTGTGCCATTCAGTGGCACTAAGGGGGGCCGCCCTCTTATGATGGCCCCCTTCGTGGGCCCGGGGTAGCCCTGCATAGTGCCAATATTGGCAACACTCCCCATCCCTCCCACAGCAATATCCTGGAGAAATAATCAGACAAGACACATTCTTTGTGGAGAAAATTGCTGCAGGTTTATTTGCATAACAAATATGCCAACATGGTGGGTTATCTTGCGGGTGATACCAGGGCAAGCAGCCCCTCGCCGCCTGCCCACCTGATGAGCCGAATGCACCGTCGCCCTAGCCAACCGGTGTTTGCCAGATTTCGGGGAGGGGATAGCCCCTCCCTCCATTGGACCGCCAGTCCACCCCCTTACTCACGCCCCCCAGAAAGGGGGCGGAGCGTTGCAGGCAACCTCCGGTTGCTCAGGTCCACAACCGCCCGTAGGACTAACGGGGCGCCGTCGCTCCTCCAGGGTCCAACGCGAGGACCTCCCTGGGGATATTTGGCCTTTGCATTCTTGGGGTGCTCATGCAGAGGGTACCCCTCTGTACCTTACAGCCTCTTGATCGCCCTGTAACTCTGCATCAGCACTGGGTGTGGCCACCGTCACCCCAGGGCCCAACCACCACAATAGGCCTAGTTACCTACACCATGCTGATTCCAAGGCCTCCCCCAGATCAAGCAAGAACAGGTCCATTTCCTCTCTGGACAGGTGATCCAAAGCATTGCTGGGTTGCTTCACACCCTATATTGAGCACTGCACACCTTTCTATAAACTCTGGTTTGCACCTAAGCATCTTTACCTACATTCTGCTGGTTCGAGGTTCTCTCCCAGGTCCAGCAAACACATCCATGCCCACTCTGGACAAGGGTAGGCATCTTTACCTACATCCTGCTGAAACCCAGGCCTCTCCCCAGTCCAGCAAACAAGTCCAAGCCCTCTATTAGCAGATGAAACCCCATCTTCTTCAAAGCACCCTGAGGACTAGGAAAGCAAAAGCATAACTCCCATGCCCCCAATTGTTGCCTAACTTACATATGGAGGACTTTATCTCTTGCAACAGATCCCTCTCCCTCACGAAAGTCAAGTGTGTACACGGGGACAGTGCTCTTAGCTAGTGGAGCCCTGTAGTAAATCATACACAGAACTTTCCTGCCCTTTCTTTTCCTATTACCTGCAAGTCCATCACCTTCTGCAAGCGATCTAAAGATGCTGAGTCACCATGCTACTGTCCCCACCTTGACGTGAGTGCCCTGTGCCAAACTTCTGGTAATGTAAACCAGGAAGCCAATAAGTGGATGGTGAGACCGGGAGGACAGTTTGAAACGAATCCCCCCAGTCTGACTGTGGACTTTTACAGATGTTGTGTAGCTGTCCCGGTGTACCCACCCCGCACCCAGATTGGGATGTTGCTGGGATGCAGGAGCTCTAATAGACTTTATCATCCAGAGTCCTCCAACCCGTGCACCCCCACACCCTGAGGACCTTGGTGTCCCTCTAAGGACACCCACTCCTACACATCTGGCTGGGCCAGCTATGAGACAGGCAGTCTCATAACCATAAGTGAAGCATCCTGTGGTACCCACTGCTCATGTTGAGGGGCATCCCCGTTAACTGGCCACCTCCTAACATGGCGATCGCACGCTAGCCCCACACCTTCTGCCTGCAAATATAAGAGCAGGTATTCTGGGCTGATGTCCCCTCCTAGCGCAGGACATGCACTTACAAAACTTCTGCCGGTGTGAAATCACTGCACTGTGCCCTATATGCGGTGACAACGTACACCGCCCACCAGGCTACCGAGTTTGCTTCATTATCCCGGGCATTGCTAACCCCCCCAGAATAAAACATGGGTAGTTTCCCTCCTAGTTGGAAGGACATGCCAACTTTACTTCAACCATTGTAGCATTTTAGTGCTTTAATACCTTGTTTCCCCAACTCTGAGACAGCAGCCCCTAGTAGATGGCAACTAACCCCACCTGCCTAGCTCGACTGGCTAACGAGGCAGGGGATGCTTAACTGAAGCACCTGCCACCTGAGCCACTACTTAACTGAGTTGGCCACGACCTTTATACTCCTATTCCAAACCTACCCAGGATATGTTTGCGCACCTTCAGCCCGGAAGACATCCTGTCCATGATTAACAGGTTAACATTGCTAACCAACTCGAAGGGACTCATTTCATCTGCCTCAGGAGGGAAAAGTCTGAGGGAACAGCACCCTTTCTGATGGGATGGCCTTAGCAAAATGTTGCACCTACGTACTTACTCTATGCCCTATGTTTAATGGTCATGTGTGCAAAACCTGTCTCCTTGAGTGTGGGGCTTGCTAAATACCTTCCTGCTAGCATAAAATCCGGATGCCTTAGTAATACCAAGCAAAAGAAAGCATGCCCCGGCAGCCTTTCGTCCCTGTACGCTAGCACCTCTGTCTTCCCCCTAGCGCTGTCCCCGCACTTCTCGCCGCTGCCGCCCATACTCCAACTGGGTTGCCTGGGAATGTGCCCTCACCCAAGATGCCACCATCGTAGCCCGGTTCAACTCCCAGAAATCGAATGCCAATCTCGTGCAAGATCAGTAAAACACAGAAAATAAGTGCACTCTCCCAATGGCCTAAGAAAAGCTCAACTGCCCGCTAATTTTTGCTTCGTAACCCAGGTTTCCCCCTTATCCCCGCATCAAGTCGAGCCCCCCTACAAAGGGGATCCCAACCCTATGGAAGGGTAACGCTCATCCGGTGATGCAGCACTTAGGGGCGTAATGAAAGAGTGAGAAAAGGGCGGCAGGTGTATTAAAGGTAACTGGGGGATGTATGGATATTGCAGGTCTTGTACTGTGCTGTGCCTTCTAAAACTAACATTAGATTCATGATATGGATACAAGGAACTCTGCCCCTGGAACAGCCCACGTAATTCGAGACCCGGGCAGGAAGGCACGCGACCCGCCCCAATCCCTATAACCCACATCGGCCCAGCTGTGCCCCAAAGAACTCACAGATTCCGCACATGCAATGCTTAACCTGTACAAAACCATCTGCCAGGCCTGCGTCCGGCAGCCACTACAGTTGCACCACACATCGCTCCTGCCATGCTGTCCAAACATATTAACATCACAACTACTGACCCTGGCACTGTGCAACTATCTGCCAGGACTGCAGTCAGGGGGCCCCTTCAGTTTGCCCCACACATTGCTCCTGCTGTGTTACCACTACTGGTAACCTCACAACTCCTACCCTGACAATAGTCCAATTGTGACAATACAGACTATTCCAGGCCCCAACGGCTAAAAGAATGGCAGGGGCAGCACGCACTAGTAATTTCAATGTGATTGAATTACTCAATTCCTGTTGTAGTAAACTTAGACAGCCAGCGCCAACTGGTGGCACTCTTTCACCAGCTCCAGAGGTGATCAATAACTGACGGTGGAGCGCACGAGGAACCTCCACTCACATTTAACCCCAGTGGACTGGATCCGGAGGATTAGCATTGGTAGAATATTGGGCACTTATGGAAGTCCCGGGTTGACTTTTTCACCATGTGGTTTATCCTAACCAGGCTCAGACTTAATCCCGGGTTCAAAACTGTAAAGGGGGTATCCCTGTGCGTATGTTGGCAGGGGGAGCATGATTGAGTCCCTCCCCCTGCAGTAACATAATCAATTGTATATCCTGTGCTGATCTGTGGATGAGTGGTCCATGGTATACGAAATATAACACGGCACACTTAGTTCCAGAGACCCGACTCTGAGACACAGCCTCCCGGGTGAATTGACACAAGCAGTGGCAGGTACGACCGCCTCTCAATTAAAGTTAACTGACGACACAACGACATGCCCATTATGTGACAAATGCAAAGCTGATAGATTGCCCGTGGAGAAGGGGTCTCTTGGTGGTATGCTGGTGTTACCCACTAGGCCTCCATCAGCACTGCATCATGGTCGTTAAGAAATGTGCTTTTCTGTTCAAATTCTGTGCGTGCCTGTGCATGGGGATGCCGAGCCGCAACTGGGGTGTGAACCCAGTAAAACTCACAACACAACCAGCAACCCGAATGGGGGCCAACTCACCCATGTGCTCCCCGCATGCCTCTGCCCGGCACCCTAGCATTGTCCTCCCCACCTACCAGACAAGCAACAGCGCCATGGCATGCCAGGGGAGCACGCCGCCCGCACAAAACTGGAAGGTGGGTAAGTCCCAAAGCAGTGGCTTAATCCCGCCGTAAACCCTGACCACAACAAGGTACGATAGTAGGTAGAACAAAACGGGGGGGGGGGTAAACTTGTCTGGAAATAGAGTGACTCCAGGGATTACCTGCTGCTCCATCACCTGAAGGCAACCATACAACTGCCCTGCCAGTATCCGCGGCTCCCTCACCATGGACAGGCCCCCCTCCATTCAGATCAGAAGAAGAAAAGCAAGAGCCCGGTTGGATTCTGATTCCCCGGCTAATTTTGGTGCACCACACTTTATTAGACGAACCTTGTGCCTGGGAAACCTAGCTGTTCTTTGGCTGAGGGGGCGCGCTAGAGCAGTCGCAAATCTGGTAAATGGCTGCCCGACTACAGTTTGATCCGGACCAGACTCGCCCTCCAGAAGCCCCGGTGCTGAGATCCTCTGCCCACCCCCCAGAACACCAAAGGGAAAGTAATCTGGCCCGCCGTATTGTGTTGAGTCTTGTGCCCCGGTGTGAATAGCAGATGCCAAGTGAGAACAAACGTTACTAATTCTTACTGTTACAAATCTGCAACTTTTAGACATTTTAAAACATCACAATTGTAGCGTTCCTAACGCTATGAATTGCATGCTTGCGCAGTAGCGCTAAATAAACACAGGAGCCGGTACCTTGCACTTAACACGCGGCTCCCGATTGCCGCGCCGAGGCCTTGCCTATTTATTTTATACTCGCTAGCGTCCGACGTCACGCGTCTGCGCTAGCGCGCCCCGGCAGCGCGGAAGGCTAGAACGCCTCGCGCTTGCCGGACATTACACTCCTTCCAACCTTTATAAAACATCAAACCAAAATGCAACAATCAAAAAAACCAACGATGAGTCTGTTACCAGTCTGCCAGTCCTTACAGGTTACACCAGTGTTTCCCAAACTGTGGTCCGGGGACCCCCAGGGGTCCCTGACACTTTCCCAGGGGGTCCGCAGGCAGCAGTTTAGAAAGCACTGCACTTGTATAATTAGCAGTTTTCCAGCAACAATAAAAGTGTCAAGATAACACAGTGATTAATGTACCTGCTGGAGAAAGATTTGAATTTTGTCCTGTGGCAGCTTTGAGTTATCTAATGTAGCACAGAGGGTTAATATGCCTACTGCAAAGAACGTGTACCATGCATTTTAAATAACAGTATTTTATGTGCATAGGCGAGTGGGTTACTGCTTTTGTCACAAAGATTATTTTGTTACTGTGCAGTACATAAGTGACAACCGTAATCTAGCACAGTGACCTATAAACTGTCATCAAAGAGCAGCTTGCAAACTGCATGGTACAAGTTAGTAACTTATGTTTTTTCCCAGTCTTTCATTATCCCGATGCTGCTAAAAAGGTTTATCAGGGTGGAAATACATTTTTATTGTTAAAGTCAATGCTAACCACTGACTTATGTTCTGAATCCAGAGTTTTTTGTGCTTCTCCAGACCAAGCACTCTTTAAAAATGCCTACCGGTATAAATGACATGTGAATCCTACACCTTGTAGTCCCCTTTGCCTTATGTAACATTTTCTATACACTGATTTACACTTATGATTAATTGTCTCTATATGTGTGTGATGTAAAGTGATAAACGTGTTGTAGACTGCACCATTGTTTCCTAAATTTCTTTGGAGGTAGAGCCTCCCAAAGCCCCCTCTGTAGTGGTCAGGCACACTCAATGCACTTGGTGTGCACTGTATGGGGACTGGTCTGAAAACATTTGCCAGGGCTGCTTTGGGTTTCCAGTCTGGCCCTGGCAGGATTAGTAACCTCGTACTGCGAAATAAAACCAACCATTGCAGCACCAACCTTCCCATTAAAATTTTAGTTTTTTGCAAATTCTTTCAATATAAAATACTAAGGGGGACATTTACAAAAGAAGTGGTGGAGCGTGTTGTTAGCCTCTGTGGCTTAACGACACGCGCCTCCAGGTCAGAAACGCTGGGCTGCACCATATTTACAAGAATATATTGCAGCCCTACATTTCGCCCTGTGCTGGAGCTACGCTTAGCAGTGTAGCGCCAATGCAGGCACCCTTGCAACACAGTGCAAGGGTGTCTGCGTGCTGGGGAAGATTGTTTATGTAAAGGAAGGTCCCCCCCTTCCAGCACATAAACAATCTTGAAATGGGGTTTTGTCACTTGTATGTGTGCTGCTTAATGCAGTACACATGGAAGTTACAAAATGCCATTTTTTTAAAATAATTATTTATGTGCCGGAAGGGTCACCTTCCTGAACATAAACAATGCAAGGCGTTTTGCTTTTTCCATGTGTGCTGCATAAGGCAGCACACATGGAAAAAGCAAAAATGAGGAGAAATATAGCATTTATCCTCGCTTTGCCAAGTTAAGCATCAAAATCAATGGGTTTTGCGGTGGAACGCCCACTGCAAAACCCACTACCCACCCCTTTGACGCTAAGCATTGCGCGAAAGGATGGCATTATTTCCAAGGCAGCATGTTAAGTGACTTACCGCTGCCTTGTAAATAAGGCGAAGCCCCTATCGACATGCGAACGTTGCAAAAAGTGATGTTTCCAAGGTAGTAGGGGTTTGTAAATATGCCCCTAAAATCCTTAGTAATTCGAGTATTTGTTTTGTGTGCACACATGTGTTTATTTTTTTCGAATTACAGTTTTAACGTTTGAAATTTAAATCATACAAATTGCTTGGGGGTCCCCGACTTCCAGTGGTGACTCAGTGGGGTCCTCAGGAGTCAAAAGTTTGGGAACCACTGGGTTACACCATATAGTCTGCCAACTGGGACGACGGTGCCGGGTTCTTCCGCAGGCTGTAGCGGGATTGGCCGCCTCTGGCTAGGGCCACCTCGGGGGTTCTGCGCCTTGGGGTGTTAGGCTCCTCCCGGGATGGGGAGCAGCCGGGCAGGTCACCCCCAGGGGTGGCTGGGATGGACTGGGAGTCACCACCTTCACTCCGACCGTCCTCCCCCTCCTGATCTCCGCTCAGCTGGTCGGGGTCGGGCCCCTCTGCTTCGGCCCCGGGACGTGAAGGTGTTCCTGGGTCGACTTTTTTGAAAAAGGACACATCTCGGGTGACCGTTTCAGCTCCTCTTTGAGCGGTCACCATCGTGCCTGTCCGGCGGGTGACGATCCACGGTTGTGGTTCGAAAGGAAGTCTGAACTTGCTGCCTGGGTAGCGGTCCTTCACATACACTCGATACTGACGTTGTATCGTGGACTCCTTAGCTCCCCTTCGTCGGCTGGCATGGTCATTCGAGCGCATCCGATTGGCTAGAGTCTTTTCATTTGTGGCTTGTGCCAAGTAGGGTGGTGCGGGATCGTGTCACTTACGACTCTTCCCATGGTGGCTGTTCCTGGCGCTGCCTCTGTTGTGACATGGGGGGTCATCCGGTATTCCCTCAGGAAACTGTATATCGCCCGCTCCAGTGGAGATCCGTCAGCCATGGCTATGCGAATGGTTTTGTTGAGTGTCCTCATAAACCTCTCCACCTCTCCATTGGCTTGGGGCCATCGTGGTGTTACTTTGCGGTGATGGATCCCCCAGCTCTTGAGATATTCTGCAAACTCCTGCCCCTGGAAGGGCGGTCCATTGTCGGTCTTGACCACCCCGAATATGCCATGAGTGGCGATGGTTTTCTCAAACTTCGCTATTACCTCGGTGGCTGTCTGGCTCCCCACGATTTCGACCTCTGGGTATTTGGTGAAATCATCAATGATGACTAACGCGTACCGTCCATCTGGGAGATGTCCGAAGTCGGCGCTCACACACTCCCACGGTCTCCGGGGATTCTCTTCGGTCGCCACCGGGTGAGGGCGTTCCGGCTGTCCTGTTGCTTGGCAACACGTGAAGGTTCTCACCGCCTGCTCAACCATCGCATCCATGCCAGGGAACCATACTTTGGCTCGGAGCCTGCCCTTCGTTTTCACCATTCCTTGATGCCCCCTGTGGGCGAGGTCTACCGCCTGTTGGGCGAGGCTGGCCGGCATGACCAGTCTCGGGCCCCGCAGAAGACATCCTTGGGCGTCAACACACAGTTCATTTTTCACTCTCAAGATGGATTCCAGTGTCAGCTTGGCTTGGGGAGTCCTCCTGTTTAGCGACTCTTGGATTGTCCTCCAATCTCCCGACCTGACGGCCTCCGCCGCTGCTCTCAAACATTCATCACCTCTTGATGCTTCTATGATTGCGGCCAGGCTCATCGGGAGGGGTCGTGACCGCTCTGTCACATACAGGACGTACTCCTCGGTATCCTCTGCCTCTTCGTTCTCCTCCGTTGTGGCTTTCCGCGGGTGCCTTGACAGATAATCCGCCGGGTTCGTGGCCCCTGGTTTGTACTCCACCCAGTAGTTGTACCCTTGTAGTTGGAGTATCCACTTTTCGATCCGGGGTGGTGGCTTCGAGGCTGACCCTTGGAACAGAGGTATGAGGGGCTTGTGATCGGTTGTTACCGTGAAGTGATGGCCATACACATACACATGAAAGTGCCGGCAGGCCCAGTGGATGGCGATGGCTTCTCGCTCGATTTGCGAGTAACGCTGCTCCGTCTCGGTCAGGGACCTGCTGGCGTAGGCGATGGGGGCCCACTCTTCATTGCTCTGGAGTTGGGTCAGTACCGCTCCCAAACCAAAAGGGCTTGCGTCGACCGCCACGTTGGTGGGCTTCGCCGGGTCAAAGTACGAGAGGGTAGTGTCCGCAGACAGGGCCGCCTTCGTTGCTTGGAACGCTTGCTCCTGTTCCGGGCCCCACTGCCACGTGGTCGACGACTTGGTCAGCTCCCTGAGGGGTTTGGTGAGGTTGGAGTGATCCGGAATGAAGCGGCCGCAGAAGTTGACCATGCCCAGGAAACTCCGGGCCTCTGAGATGTTCGTCGGGGCTGGGGCGTCTTGGACATCCTTCACCTTGTCCTGGTCTGGGGCCACCCCTTGCTCCGAGAAGGTGTATCCGAAGAAGTTGATCTTGTTCTGCAGGAATTGACACTTCTCCCGGTGCAGGGTCAGGCCTGACTCCTGAATCCTTTTGAGGACCCCTCTCAACCGCTGGTGGTGTTCCTCTATGTTTGACGCATATATTAGCAGGTCGTCGCTCACATTAAGCACGCCAGGGAGCCCACTGAGGACTTCTCTGATGGTATTTTGGAATACCTCGGCGGCACTCGAGATGCCGAAGTTGAGGCGCCAATACCGTCTGAGGCCCACATGTGTGGAGAACGTGGTAATGTACCTCGAGTCCGGATAAAGTGGTAGCTGGTGATAGCCTGATCGTAGGTCCATCTTCGAAAACTACCTGGCCCAGTTCAGCTCTCCCAGGATGTCATCAATGGTGGGAGTCAGGTGTCGCTCCCTCTTGACCGCGGCGTTAGGGAGGGGCATGTCCACACAGATGCGGACTTGTCCTGGCTGTTTCGGCTTCCTGGAGATGACGATCGGGGATACCCAAGGGGTTGGCCCGCTGACCTTTTCGATGATGCCTTGTCTCTCCAGGGCCTCCAGCTCCTCCTCGACCTTTTGCCTCAGGTGGAACGCGATTCGCCTGTGCCTCAGCGCCACTGGTTGGACCGACGGGTCGATGTGTAAGGACACCTCCTTTCCTTTCAGGCACCCGATGCCTTTGAAAACTTCTCCGAACTCTTCCATGATGGTATCCAGTTCTTCCTCTAGGACTGCCATGGCAAACGAGATCAGTCTCAGCTCTTCGGCCGATTGCCCGCTCAGCAGCATCCCGCTGCCCTCTTTCGTGACATAGACGGTGGTGCTGATACTCCTCTCACCATGTTGTAGCTCTGTCTTGAAGCACCCGATGAGGGGAATGGGTGTCTTCTGGCTGTACGCGAACACCCGGATCTTCGCCTCTCGCAGCGGGGGCTTGGTGCGCAGTTGGTGGTAGACATTGGGGGCCATCAACTCAATGGATGCCCCTGTGTCAATTGTCGCCTTTACCTCCTGTTGTTGGAGTAAGATGCGACATTTCGGAAGTCTGCGCTTCTTCTTCTGTGGCTGGTGGATCGCAAACACATAATGGACTGGGTACTCTTCGGTGTCATCGTCCATGTCTTCGCTGTCTGCCTCTTCCTGCACCGCATGGGCCGCCTCCTTCTTGACTCTGGTGGACTGGCACACCGCCGCAAAGTGATTCATCCACCCGCAGGCGCTGCACTTTTTCCCTCTGGCCGGGCAATCTTGCATGCGGTGGGGCTGGCTGCCACAGTACCCACATTCTTTCTTCTTCGTCTCCGGTTGTCTTTTCCCTCCGGCTGGTCTCCCTTTGGGCCACACTACGTTCACCGCTTTTGCCACTTGCACTTGCTCCGTCTTCACGGGACGATGTAGGGCTGCTTCCATGTGCGAGGCCATCGCCTGCGAGAGCTCCTTCGACCGTCCGAGGGTGAGGATGTCCGCGAGGGGCTTTCCTTCTTCCTGGAGGACCGTGACTCGGAGCTTGGACGAGTAACACCCCTGTATGATCTGCCCTCCGATCTACTCTTGCTCATCGCGGAACCCACACGTGCTGGCTAACTCCTTCAGCCTGCCATGGAACGCATCCAGAGACTCGTCCGCCTCCTGTTTGGCTTGACGAAAGATGAACCTTTCATAGTCTCTATTCGCCATAGGTTCGAAATGGGCGTTGTGCGCATTTAGCAGCGTGTGGTATGTTTTCAGCATGGCTTCCACAAGAGTTTTGTAGATGCGGTGGATGTCTTTGCCTCCTAGGTGGAGTAGCAGTGCTCTGCCCCTTTCCCTCGAGATGCCTGCCCCTTCGAAGTAAATTTGTAGGTGGTCCGTCCAATCCCTCCAGCGCGGGGCAAGGGACGACGGGGCACCGTCAACGGCAAACGGCTCAATGGCGGGAATCCACGCCATCTTGGCACGTGCGCAGCAAGCGGTGGAAGCCGGCTACCTCTCCTCTTCGTCGAAGCCGATGGGTGTGCACCCCCTATGGGTGTTGCGCGCAGACTTCCCTCGTGCTTCTACACCAACCAGCAGGCGCGCATACCTCCAGACGTCATCCGCGGGACTCTCCTGGTGCTCAGGGGCTTAGGCGATCCCACCAGGTGTGGGCCTGTTCTGGCGGAGGGTGCGGCCGTCGTCAGGCACCTCTTGGCAACAGGCGTGTTACCACCCAGGCGAGACATACCCCTCACAGGCTGCAGGATGGAGCTCCAGGGTTCTCACAGAGTCCCCACAGGTGGCAGGATGGGCCTTCAGGGCTCTTTCAGTGTCCCCCACCTGAACTAACAGCAGACACAGCCGGGTCACCATGAGGAGGGGACACCAAGATCCAGGCTCAGGACACATGGGTGGCCGATGTACACACTGTGGGGCACAAAGGCAGCAAAGCAGGGCTCAGTACACCCCTTGTCGCCAGTGTAGCGTTCCTAACGCTATGAATTGCATGCTTGCGCAGTAGCGCTAAATAAACACAGGAGCCGGTACTTTGCACATAACACGCGGCTCCCGACTGCCGCGCCGAGGTCACGCCTAATTATTTTATACTCGCTAGCGTCTGACGTCACGCGTCAGCGCTAGCGCGCCCCGGCAGCGCGGAAGACTAGAACGCCTTGCACGAGCGGACATTACAACAATAACAAACCCAGTTTAGTTAAACTGCATGACCTGCATGGGAATCGAACCGGCAACCCTGTTATTCCAAGTGCCACACTGTAGCTGCTTAAGCGATCTCGTACGTGAGACAAATCAAATACTCGGCTTAAATAGACATCAGCATGTGAAAGTGTTCTATCCTCGTACATGGAAACAAACATCATGATACGTTCCAGAGAGAACCTATGGGCTTCCCAGAAATTCAACAAAAAAGACCTCGACCAATCCCGTGCATGGCGGGGGTTACTCACTTCTGTGGTGTTCACCCGTGTCCCACGAAAATAACTGTAAACGCGTTAGGGGGTGCTGAACTAACAGTATATAATCTGGAGGGCTCGGATTAGCCCCCCTCGCAGCACCACATCCCCCGACTGGCCGCGCAAAATGAATATATCCGGCAGCGGTTTGGCAACGTGCCTGCGCTGCGAGTTCTGCATGGGAAGGGCACTTCCGCTGGAACACACTGAAACGCAGGATGTTGAGCTGACGGTGAGACTCAAACTTTGCTTCCAGCTTATTTGCCCTACGCTGGGCGTGCTAAACGGAAATAAGTCCCTAGCACATACCCCAAAAAATGCCTACTAACAACTTGTCGCCATGCTCAACCCTTGAATAGAAGGAGACTCTTATGAGCAAGCAAGCAACTTTCTCTACATTTATTTATTCATTCAGACATCGGACCCGCAGCAGCACCCAAGTACACCACACTGGCAGAGCGGCTGCGCCCCCATCCTGCCTCCCATAGCTCCCAATCTTCCCAACACCACCACAGCCCACCGTTCCACACAGCGCCTTCGGCCCCAAACTGGAGCCTTCACAGGCTGGGGAGCGCAGTCTTCCCCAGATTTACCAGCCCTCAGGGAGCCCCCGGGATTGTGTATCGGACAGTGAGTCGCCCAACTGTTGCGATGTAGCCGACATTGCTTAGTGATTGTCAATTGAGTAGAACGGTGGGGGGCCTTGCGGAAACGCTAGTATGCTGCCTCGGCAGGGCCCTACCCAGCAACAACCATGCATAAATAAAACCTAAACCCCCTAACAACATGCTAACAGTCACGAAACGATTCCGCACCTCGCGCCTCATAATAAATTGCAAATTACAACCGTAATAACAATGTATCACGCAGTTAAATTATGTGATTTTTGCATGGCGCTGCAGGGACTCGAACTGGGATGCCCAGCTCTTGAGTCAGCAGCTCTGCCCGCTGGGCCATATGCTCTCCAGGGATTGTGAACTTCGGATGCTTGTCCGAGTACGTGAACGAGTGCAACACATCCTGCTTCCTAAGTGGCCAGTTACGTAGCATATAATACAAGTCACCGACTGCCCCGGATTGATACCCTCAATGCCGTGCCCACTCCCAACAATTTAGTTTTGTGCATGCTTGTCCAAGCTCGTGGCCGTCTTATCAACCGGCACTAGTGGCCCGTGCAATACATGCCGCCCAACCCGTGATGACAGCGTGAAAGCACCACCAGCGGTGTGCCAAAGCGGGAGGACAGTCTGAATTAGGTTATGAGGCGTCATTACCTCACCTCCGCCATTGCACTTAGAGGAGTGCCAGCCAGTGTTACAGAAAAATATGGGCGGGGCGCCTGTGCGAGAAAGCTGGTCGGGTCTACCCAGTCTCCAGGTGCGGGCAGGAATCAGCCCTTTTACTCTGGCAGGAGTCTGACCTCTGGCTCAGAGGCTCTCTCTGCCTAGCTGGTGCTGTCGAGAAAGGAAGGGGAGAGGGATCCATGGCTAACCGCACATGGGGGACTTTGAGAACAGCCCAGCTCCAGGCGACCGGAGTCCCCCTGAGAAAAGCCCCGGGACAAGGCCAGTTCCCTCCACTGGCAGGCGGGAAGAACTAAAGCCCCGGTGGGACCCGGTAGGGATCCGCCATCGTGCGTGGGCCGAGGCATCCTTGGTAGGCCGAATCTCGCTCTAGCGGCCCGCCTTACCTATCCCCCCGCCCCGTCCTGGCACCGGAGGCCAGCATAGATGGCCCCGGGCAAAGCCAGTTCCCTCCACTGTCCGGCAAATAAGGGATAAAGACCAGGCGCATGAGGCCAAGTCAGAGGAGGAGCGATAGACGCTGAGAAGGCGACGTGCCCAAGTAACCTTGTTTAGAGGTGGGGGATGCCAGGACCTGCTCCCTCCCCACGCTTATTTAATTATTTATTTTTCACATTTATAAAGCGCACTGTTACCCGGAGGTGTCCTGGCGCTGATTGTCAGGGAGTGTGTGTACATAGGGATTAATGTGTGAAGAGCCACGCTTGGATGGGAGGCCTTGCTATTCCGACTCAGCCTGCTCCGAACCGGCCAAACAGGGGCTGACCAAAACAGGGGACCAACTGCGCTGATGCAGAGGGTCGTCTGCTCTCCCCCACCCTCGGGAAAACCTTCCGAGGGAAACTGCTCACCTGCTAGTCAGGCCTCTTTGCCTGGCGCCACGTGGGGCCCGAGACAGTCGGGCCCCAGACCCCGCCGCATACGGGAGGCCCCGAGAGAAGTGGCCATGCTGAGAATGCGGGATACCCCCCGCAATGGAGGCCTAGACCTCCCAGAAGCTGCCTCTGGGACACACCACCCCTCCCGCCCTGCCCCCGGTCCCAATCCCAAGCCACCCAGTCACACCTGGCAGACAGGCGTGAGCCATGCGGGGGCTGGGCAGGCACCAGTACTTGGCATGGGGACCCTCAAGGGTCCCAAAACACTGGGCGGCTGACTCGTGTGCCATTCGTGGGCTCGGGGCAGCCCTGCATTACCAAATGACTGGTGCCGGTTTGAAATGGCCAATGGTAGGGTAGCAGAGGGGCGGGACAATCCGGATAGTAGGAATGGGTGATACAGTAGCATACCAACGGATGCCGCTGGAACTAAAGGGGCTGCTGCAGAGATGTCCCAGCTCAGAGGGAAACTCTCTGGGGCCCTGACTGCCTAGCAGAGACAGACAGACAGTGGAGTACATCAAGGTGAACTGTTACAACAGCCTGGCATATTAGTGGCCCTCCCTTACACTTTGTGCTGCCTGAAAGACACAGTTGCAGCGCAAACAGCTGCTGTGCTAATGCTCTTAGCTCCAGGAAGCACAGCGAACACATTTGCTGTGCTTTAGATGCTTCTTAATAGGATTAACTGACTCTGCCCCAGCCCTTCAGCCTCATGCAACTTACTTCACTCTAGCTGTACCCAGTTTTTATAGTGACCCTGTCCTAACCCCACTGGCTCGTCAGAGGCAGCTGTATGTTAAATAGGTTCCCCATTATTCATTGGGCAGTCTGCCTCTGTTTTTTTAGGTCGAGTATTCGAGACCTCTTGTATATACTTCAGTATATACATATTATATACTTATATGTGTATGTACTTCGTGGGCTCTGGAGATCAGCCCTAGGACTTGTCTGCTTCCGCTTAGGGACTTGGGGGCATATTAACAAGGGCCAGCAATAATTATCGCTGGCCCCACATAGCGGTAGAAATATTATTGTCTGCTATCGCGGAAAATTATCGCCATGATAACGCTATATTAACAATACATAGCGCTATGGCGATAATATTTCAGCGATAGCGGTGTTTACCATGGAACATCGCTGGTTTTCCAGCGATGTTCCATGGAAAACAGCAATAACATTGCTGATACGACCCTGTGGTTGTATCAGCATAATCCACCAACCAGTATTAGTATGCCTTAGTCTGGAATTTAACAGACATTAAATTCCAGCGTTAAGGCCGAGGTAGCGCGATTTTTTTTATCGCTGCACCTCCTTGTTAATATCGCGAAGCTGCCTTCGCGATATTTTCATGCGTTGTTTTCACAGCCACGCCTTCTTTGCATCTCATTAGTGATGCGAGGCAAGGCTGTGAAAAAACAGGCTCTACATCAAAGAAACACGCGCTAGCGTGTCCTTGATGATTTTGCGATATAATTATCGCCGCTTATCGCCCGAAAACGGACGCTAAAGCGGTGATAATTATATCGCCAGCCCTTGCTAATATGCCCCTTTGCTTTCTGTTCAACTGCCTCTATTTAACTGTCTTGATAGAAAACAACCAGCAGAGGTCAGTAAAATAACAGACTTGCTTTCTGCTGAGGGACTTTATTTTTTTATTTTTCTGGCAACTGCCTTTATTTAATTTTCTTGATAGAAAACGAACAACAGAGTTCACTAAAATACCAGAATCACTTTAGCATCCTCTAGATTCCAGTCCATAGAATTTGTCTTCCGTGAGCACCTGTAGACAACAATATTTTTTTCAAATCTTGTATTTTCAGTGATATGACCACCAAAGGCCCTGATTTTATATTAAAGACAGAGCTTTGAACTATACCTTTTCCCGCTGAAAGGCAATATTTCTCTCCATGTGTTCCCATACCTGGCGTGTCACACATTTTGGTGCTTACGTTCCCTCCATGTTAAAGAACAGTAGATGTTTCAGCACAAAGGCTAATGTGCTGCATAGCTAAATACATACAAGGGCTCAAAGGCAAGACCGATTGCATTGCAAATGCTTGTTATGGCCTTTCTTTGTTTCTGGGTGTGACTCCTCACCTGGTTATATGGGCAGGTACAGCATTCACAAGTAATTTACAGCGGATGACCCGCTGTAGATTACTTATTAATGCCCAGATGCTGAGGGAAACAGGTCTACACTATTCCCACTAGTGGTACAGCATTCACTGCACAGCTGTCACACAAGATGCATCATATATTAAACATTTTCCTCATTGCATATTGTTTTTGTACCATTGTTTAAATGTGTGCATATTTTGTGTTTCCTTTTGGTCTTTAAGCTATATAAGACTTTTGCTCCATTATGTAAATTGTACCCATTTGTCGAGCCGATGTTCATATGCGTGCCGTCAGGGGTTGGGAATGTTGAGCTGACAAAACACAACTGTGAGCGCCTATTAGGCCATGGGCCCGTGTGTTGTTTGGAAGTTATGAATACTGACTTTAGGACAATACTTTCTGACATTACTCAACGGTTGTCAGCAACCCAGTGTAGTTCTGAAGCTTAAAGTGTCAACAATCGAGGTAGGCCACAGCGACTAATGGCAGAAACGATAGCGAAGACAAGCATGCCAGCTGTGGACACAGAAGTGCCACACTCCATTTTATGTCCGGGCGGCCGAGCTGTACTCCGCAGAATTTGACACTGTTTTTCAAAAACTCCATGGAATTCCGCCCACCCCAAGGAATATGAACACATGGCCAGTCATTACTGCAATGTGTGGGGTCACTGGACTGAGACCAGGGGTTGGCTCGGCAGACAGCATTCTTTGCCACCATGCCACCCACCTAAAGATGGCAAGTGCTGAGTATTTAAGGAAGACCCTCTCAGACCATAATCCACTCCAGCTACAACTAATGTAGGGAGAGCTACTGCCCCAGTGCCAACTTGGTGATTGCAAACCACTGCACCTGAGGATCCAGTATTCTGAGATTCGACAAGCACGGCACTGATCAACTACCTAGCAGACAACTGCTGCTACCACTAGATTTGCAGAGTGGGAAGAAACAAAGTTGGTGTTGAAGAGTCATTGTATACATGTAGTAATGGGCGCACGTGATGCCCTGCAACGCGATCTGACCAGATGGAGATGTCACTGGAAACCTACTGTCTATTCTCAATTCACCTGGAGTGCCTGCCGCAGCAATTAAGGGTAAATGCAGACCCCCTCTGCTGGGAAGCACACTCCAATCATTACCTAGGAATTAACATTTATCACACCCCCGTGACCTCATTGAAGGCAACCTCAGGAAAGCCATGGCATCACTTCGATCTCAGATTGCCCTTTGCTGTATGAGCCCACTCTCGGTGAATGGCAAAGTGTCAAAAATGGTGATACTCCCTTAACTCATGTATTATTTTCACAATCTCCTGGTGAAACCCCGTAGCCCTTTTCTCATGTTACATGCAATGCTGGGGGCTTCTTATGGATTAGCACTATCCTGGTTGCAGCTCCTGGTGGATAGAGGGGGCCTGGGAGCTCCTTATTTGAACATTATTACTTGGCAGCACAGCACAGCTGCAGTGGCCTACCAGTTGGATGGTGGGTTGCTGCTACATGGATGAATTGGGACCGGCCTCCAGGACTCATGTGCAACGTAATTTGAGACAAGCATTCCTCCCACAGGGGGTCATACCCCAGCAGGCTGGTGGATTATTGCAAGTAGCCTACAGCAGTTGACAGAGGAGTTCAGTCCTCAAGCTGAATATGCCTCAGCACCTGCCGAGGATCCGGCTGGATTCTATCAGACCATTCAAAGAGTTGTTTGGGGGAGAGGAAGTGACGCAATGGGAGGTGGCTGGAGTAGAAAACCTGGGAGATTTGTTTCAGGATGGGGTGCAGATCCCTTTTGACCAGCTGGGAGTTGAGACAGACCACCTGGCAAGGTATTTTCCAGCCTATGGCTGACTAGTAGCTGAACTTGGAAGACCATGGCAGATCACTGACACAGAACCAGCTTAGCACCCACTCATACACACAATACATACGATGGGTGATGGCTGCTGCCTGATAACATTGCGGACTTTCGCATCTATAAGAAGACCCTTCAATAACACTCTGCAGGGCTTAGGAGGAGGACCGGTAATTGACACAAAAGGAATGGGTCAAGGCCCTCGTATACCCACTTCAGGACTCGCTTAATGTCCGAATTCAATACATCCAGCACAACATGCTGCACAGGGCCTGACTACCCCCTGTGAGACTGCACAGGACCTTTCCGGGATCCGCGTTGACTTGCCTGTGACGTATGGAGCCTGAGGAAGACTTGGCACACATGCTTTGGAATTGCCCACAGGCCCAGGACCTTTGGCTTGAGGTCACGGGAAGACTAGGCAAAATAATGGGTCACACCAATCTACATAGCATAAACTCTCAGAAAGTGCAGCAAACTGCTGCATTGATTTAGTGATGTTGATGGTCCGTAGATTAATTGTCACACACTGGAAGGCAGGAGTGCTGCCCGGGTTGGGACATTGGAGTGCGGCAGCACTCAAATGGGGCAGGGCTGAGGCTGCAGCACTGCAGTGGGAGGTGGCGTGAGGGATACGTAAGAGACCTATTGCGTCATACTGGGATGATCTCTTGGATGCCTTATAGGAGCCCCAGGAAGACCCTGTAGCATAGAGCTAAACTATCGGATTTGTAGTGTGCTGCACGCCCTAAATGGGGACTAACCTCCTCATCAGCACTTTTGTGTATGAGAGAAGGGAGGGTGCAGAGCACAAAGAGGTTGTATATCAGGTACTTGAACCCTCTGACTAATAGGACTCATTATACCAGGGCAGGGGTTGCAAAGGGTCTCCATTTTGCGGCGGTAAGGGGAAAGCTCCACCTCCTTGCGAAGTTCTCTTTATATCTGCTTCTATCTTTGTGGCCAGCTTTGGGGTGTCTAACCCCTACCATGGACATCTCTGACCCCAGGGTACATCGGCCCTCAACCTGCATAGCGCCAGGAGGTGCATCTGCAGACAGTAGCTCCAGTGGAGGCAGGCCCTCTTTCAATGCTCTAAAAGCATTATTGCAGTCTCGCAGCGCTGGACATCTTCTTGGCAAGCTTTAGTATATCTGAACCCTGTTGAAATCTCCGACCCCAGGGGACTTCATCCCCCACCATGCATAGCACCAGGAGGTTGATCTCCAGACAGTGGTCCAGATGGGGCAGGGCCTCTTTCAATGCGCTAAAAGTGCTATTGCAATCTTGCAGCACTGGACATCTTTGTTGTCAGCTTTAGTGTGTCTGACCCCTGTGGACATCTCGGACCCTAGGGGACTTTATCCCCTACCTTTCTTTGCTCCAGGAGACTCACCTACAGGCAATGACTGCAGAGGGTGTGGGCCTCTTCCAACACTCTGAAATAAAAGCTTGGGCCCAGGGTGGGCCCATCTGCGCCAGCCCGCGGCTGGCTTTTACCGCACAGCCGTCCCTCATAACTTCTGGCATGATAGCTCCCTGGGCAAATCGTCAGGTGTACACCATCATGGGCAAAAGGAAAGAGGTCTCCATGGATAAGGATGGAATAGCTCCCAGGATGGCACGGGGTAAGTCATCCATCCTAACATACCTGTCCTCAGCAGTGGGTGAACATTCTGAAGAAATTGTTAATGTAGAGGAGGAGTTAGCCTCTCAACCACAGTCATGGTTATACCTGCTTAATGAACCCAAAAGATGTTGTTACTTCTGACTCTACCCGGCAGCCATTATGAGACACAGAACACACATAATGAGCCACGCAAAATGGCCTCATTCAGCCACAAGCAGTCATGCACCAGACCCCATTTTCACCTGCCTGATTTCAGAGGCCCCTCAGAGAAAAAGGAAGGAGAAAAGAAGTCCTAGATAGAGCAATCTATTCCCTAGTAAGGTAGAGGGACATCTGTTTAGTTGAGCAGACCAGGCAGGGGTATGTCAACTTGCAAACCATTTTTGAGTTTTTTTTTCCAAAGTTGGAGAAGCTAATAATAGAACTCCTGGAGCCTGTTTCTTCACGTTTGGACAAGACGGAGCTGGCTTGGAATTTCGGGCTGGACTGTTCCCATGAGGCACAGAGTCAAGACTGATTTGCATATGGCCAGGTCTAAACTGGGGTGGCATGGTGAGCAAAAGAATGATGGATTTAACCCAGATCTCTTGACTGAGGGTGAATGTTTTGATTTGTTCTGCATTCCCTCCATTAATTGTGTGTCTTTTAATTCCTCGATCTAAGTGCGCCAGGTATGCCCAGACGTGGGTCCCAGGTTCACTGTACCACTGGATTCAAGCTATCCTGGCTGATGAGGGGTGAAACCCCAAAACCGGTCCTAGGATGCTTGTTTCCAGTCCAGGGAAGACCTGGCTTGGCAGTTTGAGACAGACTGTTCCCATGAGTCACAGGGTCAAGACTGATTTGTATATGGCTAGCTTAAACTGGGGTGGCATGGTGAGCAAAAGAATTATGGATTTAAGCCAGATGTCTTGACTGGGGTGAATGTTTTGATATGTTCTGCATTCCGTCCATCAACTGTTTGTGTATTGACTGTCTGGTTTTGGAGTGACAGGGGCTGGGGATGTGCATTCACTGTAGACAGCCACAAGGGGGGTTGCGGTGTGTCCTGCTCTTCCCGGGTGACTCATAGTTGGGCTGAATAGGCCTGGCCTTAATTTAGAGTAATGTGAGGAGTTTTCACTAGCATACAATAGGCCTGGTCTGCATTTAGAGTGGTGGGAGGAGTTTTCACTAGCACCTGGCTAGTGATGCTGCACCAGAGTACAGAACTGGTCTGCCCTGGGCTCACAGACATTTGTCACAAAGAGAAAATGGGGTATAAGTATTGTACATTAAACCCAAGAGAACTAGATCACTTCTGGACTCAAGTGGAACCTCAGCCAAGGAGAAGAGCTGGAGAGCTGTAAGGAGGAGTACTGCCCCTTTGATGTGTGAACTTGGCTTGGTTGGCCTGTAATTTCTGTTTCTGCCAAGGAGAGGGCAAATACTGGAACTTTGCTGTGAACCTGCTTAAAGGGGAATCTCAGGGACACAAATACTTCACCTGCAACCCACTGATCAGCACCAAGACTCCCCTTTGGACTCCTGTGTTCAAAAGGCTGCGATTTCCAGTTCTTGGGCCCTGAGAATTGTGTGGTTGGTGCTGCAAAGCAAGAAAAACATCTCCAATGCCATCAGCGACGCTGCCAGTGATGCCGCAAACTGCACCGAGGCCTGGTGAAGTATACAAAGCCCTTCCCCACCTATACCGCAGCTCCAACGCCCTTCGACACCTACCAACTCCTGCAGTTATGGGCCTTCCCGATGCCGCCAGCATCTCTTTATCGCCTCAACGTAACCGACGCCTCACCGCTGCCAGTGCCTATCTTCCCATGTCCTGGACTCTACGCCTTGCCTCCTCACGGACATGACGCCTCACCTCACCCATTGCAACCAGGGAACCAGCCTCGGCACCGACGCCTCGCCTCTACGATGCCGTTTATAGTCCATAGACTTTGTTTTCCAAGGTACTGCTGTTTGAGGGGCTTTGTGACTCCGTGCCTGACATTGCGCACCTCACAGTCAGCACCGTAATATCGATTTATGCCTGTCACAACGTCATAATAGCCCCAGGTAGAGCTATTTGTTTCTACAAGTGCTATTTTTGAGATAACTGTTCTAAAAGTCCTATTTTGATACCTGTATGTTGGATTTTGGTTGTTTTGGTCTTGTTTGGTTTAGATAAAAATACTTTTTTTACAGGTGTGATGTGATCTTGTGGTGATTTCACTGTGTTACTGTGTGTTTAGGTACAGATACTTTACACATTGCCTTTGGTATAAGCCTGTCTGCTCGTGCTAAACTACCAAGGGGAGTAGCAGGGGTTATCTAAAGTGTATCATCCCCTTACCCTGACTAGAAGCAAGTGTCCCTACTTGGACAAAGGTGCATACCCCTGCCAACTAGAGACCCATTTTCTAACAGATACTTTCAAAATGCTTTTTGGATGGAGCTGCTGTCACTCTTGCAGCATCTTGCAACACTTTGCCAACACGTTGCTGGTATCCATACTGCCCCTTGGGGCACCAGAAAGGGCAGTAATTGAAAAACAACCCCTTGCAGTACCGTAAGGGGAGCTCCAGCCATGAAACAGTGAATATTAGAGCAGCAGGCTTATCCTGCTGCTTTGTGTGTGGCTTGGCTTTACAGTGAGTGATTACTTATTTATTTATTTTTTTGGTTGAGGGTGCCCTGTCCTACTGAGGCACTTGAGGTGCTTTTACATTGAGGCACAAGGGAAGTTAAGCCCAGCCCTTCCCCGACGACCCCCTACCCAGCTGGCTCATTTAACTGCCTGCACAGGAGCCGGCAACTTAGATTCTCCCTGCCCACTCCATGCAGGCAGGTTGCTGACTTCCCTGTGGCTGCCCTGCTCCCCCCAGACACAGTAATGGGGAGAAGGGGCAAGGTCACCCTTCATTGTGGGGTGGGGGTGTGTGATGGTGCTGTCCCACTTTCTCTCCATGTTGGGGCCTTTGGCCCAGGTCCCACAGTTGACTATGCCAGCCTGAGGGTTTGCGTCCCTGGGACCTGCTGAGCATTGGGGAGGGGGCTCCTCCCTGGAGAAAACCAATAATGAAGCCTCGAATCACTGACCCAGCCTCGGGTGATTTTATGAACCGGTGGTTGTCCGGCATGTGCTCTGTTTTTGGAGGAGGGGAGTCAAAGAACACAAACATTTGGAGTCTCACAAGTCAGGGGCAATTGGCCAATTTCAAAGATCTTGATGGTGAGTGAGAACTCTTGGTGGTGAGTTTTTGCCACCGGGAACACTTTCAGTGGGCCCCCGGGACTCAGAAGGGTTGCCCGCTGTAGGGAGGTGACTTTCACTGGCTCCCTGCTCCAGCCTTTTTCTGTGTTGTGACCTTCACAGACCCCATAGCCTTGTTGCCATCCTGCTGGGCATATGGGAGCAGTGGAGTCCAAGCAGTGTAATTAACTTGGCACAGCAGAGTGGTAAAAGGCTTGGAATCTGATACTGAGCTGATCAAGAGAAATATTACAATTCTGGACGACCCGTAAGTTGTGCATGTACGTTTTTCGGAACTGAGTACTCAAACACCTTTCACCCCAGTTTCATATCTTATGGGATATTGTAGGCCTAGACGAAGAGAAACTGTGCCTTAAGGCAGATTCCCCATGTGTATAATGTAGTGACAATTCAGATAAGCCAGTAAACCCTGCTGACCTTAACAATGAGTGTCCACTAATATTTTAAGGCCTAACACAGGTCAGCATCTATCCTTGCAGAGTTACCTCTGCACCAGACGACCTGTGTGCAGTTACTGGGCTGTGCACGATTGTAGTCAATTCAATTCAATTTAATATAACTTTATTCGGTCTAAACAGGCCATAAAAGTACATAGACATATTACAAATAGCTGTAATCACACATAATTTTTTTTAAAAGATCATGCGTGACAAACTGTTTTAAAAATTAGTGCATAAAAAAACAACTTTCAAGGTTCCGTGACACATCAAGTAATACGTTAAGTAACCATACTAGAAATAGAGAGAAAAGTGCAAATTGAAAATAGGTTTCAGCAATCCATTGCAAAATTATAAGCAGTAAGTGGGAGAAGGAGATAGAGAACAAAAACCTCAAATTGGGTCCGCCATGCACTCCTACTATCCCCCAAGAATAGACCTGACATCTGTCCCAACTCTATATGCTAAACCATACTGCACGGAAAAAATCTGGCAGACTAGCCCATCATGGTGCACCTGACCCTAAATGCTGCTTTCAAAAAAGCACAGACAATACATATAATTTCGGTTGCACACAGGGATTGTAAGTAGAGGAGACCTGGTCTACAGCGGCGGAGGCCTAGCCTCCGTAACAAGGGTCTCAAAAAGTGCTTTTGTGCCAGGATGTGCAATTTACAGAAGAACATAAAGTGCAATAATGACTGTGCAGAATGATTATCATAGGGACAGAAGGAGACTATATTACCCTCTAAGTCTACCAAATGTTTGAAAAATAAAGACCAATAAATTGTCCCTGCTCTGAAGTGGAAAAGAAGCGACCGCTCCCATCTTGACAAATCATGCTTCAGATACAAAGGGGGGAAGTCTGTGTGTAAAAGACAATATTAATGCAACACAGAGGGTTTAGATAATTTGTGTTTCAGGCTCATATTTACACAGTAGTCCTTAAATAATGTTTTTACCTCCAGCTTGGCATTTTTAGGGATATGTCTGGGTTCAGTAAATCAAAAGACATACAATTGATGGGCGAAATGCAGAACAAATCAAAACATTCAACCCCAGTCAAGAGATCTAAGTTAAATCCATCATTATTTTGCTCACCATGCTACCCAAGTTTAGACCTGGCCTTATGCAAATCAGTCTTGACCCTGTGCATCATGGGAAAAGGTCCAGCCCGAACTGCCAAGCCAGGTCCTCCCTGGACTGGAAACAAGCATCCTAGGACTGGTTTCGGGGTTTCACCCCTCATCAGCCAGGATGGCTTGAATCCAGTTGCACAGTGAGCCCGGAATCCACGTCTGGATATACCCGGCGCACTTAGGGAGAGAAAGCAAACAACACATAATTAATGGACGGAATGCAGAACAAATCAAAACATTCACCACCAGTCAAAAGATATTGGTTAAAGCCATCATTCTTTGGCTCACCATGCCACGCCAGTTTAGACCTGTTCTGCATTCTGTCCATCAATTGTTGTTTTTGTATTTGTCACCCCGAGTGGGACGGGTATTCCTAGATTTGGGTCCTGTGCTTTCCATTAAGGCTGGGCGGAGCTCATGGAGTTTCACTCTGTGGAATTTCGCAGAGTTACTGAAAAACTCTGCTAAATTCTGAGGAGTTCTGCGAGCATGCGGAGTGGAGCCGGTATCCCTCCCTATCCCACATTGAACATCATCATCAACCACAAAGACAATTCACACATCACCTGTCCTCAAATGAATGATACTAGTGCAACAGAAAGGCATAGATGCTAGAGTTAAACATGCATTATTTGGCATCAGAGACTAGTGTGCGATAAAATAAAACTAAAGCTTACCATACAGGTCGTGGGACTAGCCAGGTGGAAAAGGGCAGGCAGTAGAATGTGCAGCAGACAAAGTTCTCTCTGACGCAGAAGGGAGTGTCCTGACTCCTGAGTCAACAACGGCACACATTAAGCCCTTTATCACACGCGGGTTTCTCTGACTGGGTGCCACTGCCTAGTGCTTTTCTTCTACGTACTCACTCAGTCACTACGCTGCAAAACAATATCGGTCACAACTCTGAAGTCTAGTCTCGGCTGAATGACTAGACTGCTAACTGTTGGCGGCCATATTAGGTTGCTCTCGCCACTCTGTGTGTTACCAATATTTACTGTTGTGACTCACTAGAATCCATTTAAAGGTTATTCACCCCTCACCGCTGGGGTGTTTAAGCTGCCAGTCCACCTTCTTTGTTCACCGGGCCGGCTGGCTTGGTTTTCCTTCCTGTGAGCTGGGAGTTCCCATGCGGCTAGTAGTTGACTCTTTGGCGTGTGGCTGTGAAGTTGTCCAGTCCCACGCGATGGCCCTGATTATGTGGGTGAGGGACCCGGTCACCAGAAAAGTTGACCGGCGTACTCTCTGCGATCGGACCCCGGTGTACAATCTGCTGCTTCCCAGGTACAGGGTGAGAGTACGGGTGTGCGCTGGTGAACTTCGCTATGCAGCGGTTTGTGGAGTGTTAGATGAACTCCGCATTCCAAACAGAGTGCGGAGTGGCTCAAACTCCACAAACTCCGCTGGCGGAGCGGAGTTTGCTGCCCACCATTACTCTCCAGTCCACTGGAATCAAACTATCTAGGCTAATGAGGGGTGATACTCCGAAACCGGTCCTAGGATGCTTGTTTCCAGTCCAGGGAGTTCCTGGACTGGCAGTTCGGGCCGGACTGTTCCCTTTGGGCGCAGGGTCAAATCTGATTTTCATATGTCTGGGTTCAAACTGGAATGGCATGGGGAGCACAAAAACGATGGATTTAGGCCCAGATCTCTGTACTGGGATGAATGTATGACAGTGTTCTGCATTCTGTCAATCAATTGTTGTTTTTGCATTTGTCACCCGAGTTGGACGTGTATGCCCAGACGTGGGTCCAGGGCTCTCCATGCCACTGGAATCAAGCTATCTTGGCTAATGAGGGGTGAAACCCAGAAACCGGTCCTAGGATGCTTGTTTCCAGTCCAGGGAGTTCCTGGCCTGGCAGTTCGGGCTTGACTGTTCCCACTGGGTGCAGGGTCAAGTCTGATTTGCATATGGCTGGGTTCAAACTGGAATGGTATGGGGAGCACAAAAACGATGGATTTAGGCCCAGATCTCTGTACTGGGATGAATGTATGAAATTGTTTGTCATTCTGTCCATCAATTGTTTTTGCATTTGTCACCCGAGTGGGGTGGGTATGCCCAGACGTGGGTCAGGTGCTCTCCATGCCACTGGAGTCAAACTATCTTGGCTGATGAGGGGTGAAAGTGATAGAGATCAGGGTGTGTATAATATTCCCACTACCACGGATAAAGTAATCTCACAGTTACACACACATGCATACATCATACGCTAGGGCCCATTTCACTAACATACGCTCAAATACTCTACCAGCAATAAACCTGTGGAAGGAAAACACTCCTGAACACCCTGCATCTATATCGAGGTCGATAAGACCTGGTTTTTGTGACTGTCCCTAAGCATAACCTATACAATATATACAACAATAATCAATAATGCAAACTCAATAATTGACAAGAAAGAATATCCAACACCATGTTTAAAATTATATTGCTTTATCTAAAATTAGTCAAAGGAAATCAATCAGAGTAAATCATTTCTCATAGTTACCTATTCTAGCTAAATGTCAGAACGGGTCAGGACAAGTCTCTCGGTAAATGTCTCTCAAGACGAAGTCCCATCAGCATCAATCCTCAGCAACGCAGATTCGATACGCAGCAAAGGCAAAATGGCAAGTGGCAAAAGACCCTCTCTAGGCTAACATCTTATAATATTCTAAACAATAGAAAGATACATTGAGAACATAGAAAAAGCTGTAATGTCCGCCGGACTTGCTGAGCAGAGCGAGAAGGAAAGGATGTAACATTGCTACATTTGTGAATCTCCGCTCAAGAAAATACACATAGCGAAAAGTACGGAACAGGAACCAAGAAAATAAAACATGTAACACAATTATCCTGCTTCTCCTCGGCCATCGAGCCACAGTTCAGAGCTTCTCTCTAAGGCTCCTTTGTTTCCCAAGGCTGCCAAGGACACTTTCACTTCTCTTGGAGACCTCCCAAAAACTGCTGCCGTCCTCATGGAAAGTTTTTCGACAAGGACCATGGTCAGTTAGCTTCAGGACCATTTCCAGCAGGGGTCTCCCTCGTCACAGTTTTCAAATTAAAATCACAGTCAGGCTCACTTTTCAGCCTTCTTTCTCAGGCCAACATAGGCCTTAATAGACCATCTTAATTAAAAGAGACAAAAACAACGTTACTACAGCATAATGATTAAACAGTGTTAACCCCACTAATACCCTTATGTGTATGCATTTATCTAGCACTTGCAACATAGAAAAGCATTAATTCGGAAAGCATTTTGTGCTAAAAAATAAACAGCACATAGCAACGTTTAAACATGAAAACACGCACGTTATAGTTAATCAGCACATTTAAGCACATTCACGTGTAACCCTTTCTTGTTAGGACAAACGGATTGATTAATATAAACGCACTTGCACAAGACAAATAATTAATCATTAATTATTAATAAATTGAAACAACGAATAGACATGCCAGAGCTTCAAAAGCCCCAGAATTTTCAAACTGAAAACTCTGCTCCAGCAATCCCCCCTTTGGTGATTTTATCACCAAATAAACCCCAAAAAAAAATTAGTGAAAATTTAGTCCCATTTTAGGAGAAATCGGAAATGTCTTTTCCCCTTTACACAACATTAAACACCAGTCACTCTTTCATCATCCCTTTTTGTCTCTAAATAAACACTCTCCCTCAATTCTTCTAGTTCAATTTCTTGAGGTTCTCTCTTCAACCTCTTGTTTTTCTTTTCTTTATTCAATTTCTTCCTCCCTCCCCTGTTTTTACAACACACACACACCAATCTCATTATTAATAAAGCCACAATTATACAAGACAAGGGAAACAATATTCTACCTATAATAGTACTACCTATTTTTGCAATAAAATCCTTAACAGCTATCATTTTATTAGCTATTTTAGTCCACAAACTCCCAGCTTCAAGTGGTACCAATTCTTCATGCAAATCAGTAATATTTTTGATATAGACCTTCAGGTCTCTGTTTTCGTCTGGAATGTAAGTGCAACAATGTTGAACTTTCAGCATTCCACAGACTCCACCCTCCTTAGCCAATAGAATATCAAGGGCAAGTCGATTTTGCATAGACATGGCACGTACGGCACTTAATTCCGTATTCACCAAAAGAAACCCTCCAGCGGTATTTGTCGATAAACGATCAACCACTGTAGACAGTTTTCGAATTCCATAAGCATTCAAAGAAATTCCCACTGCTGGAATCAAAACCCCAAAAATATCACCCACTATTTCAGACCAAGTTTCTCTCTTAAAACGCATTAGTAAGTTAACATCTTCTACATCTGTTACTTTATCTATATGAAAAATCTTTGGAAAAACTAGGCCCACATAACACGTGCCATACCAATGGTCAGGCAACTTGTAATAAGCCTTATTCCCACAAACATAATATACTCCTGGAAAAATCGTATCTTCTCCACCTCTGAAACCCCAACCTGTTGCAATGAAGTATGTATCATGGCACTCACTAGTCCCGACAAAATATGTATCATATTGGGATTTCCTTCTCGTAATACAAAGTTTACCCTTCTGTGGTGCATCTAGAGCTAAAGTTGGACTAGCCCCATTCTTCAATTCTTTTCCCATCTCAATGTCCCAAATTGTCTCACTCATTTTATATTTTCCTGCTTTCTCATGCATGTTCAATCTCCTTTCTTCTACCATATCCAGAAAAGCTTTCTCTTCACCTTTCAAACTGCAAGTTAAATTATTCTTAAAAATGTAATCTAATGTTAATCCTTTTTCTTCAATAAAAATCTCACCAAAAGTGTTAGCTTCTTTAGCTGGATTCAGCTCTTTGTTCATTGGCAAGTGCCCAAAAATACTATCTCTGTTAGACATCTTATAATCTACTTTCCCTAACAAATAAAAAACACTACTTAAAATACTACAGGAAATACCATATGTAGCTGGTAAATGATGATAAGTAACACCCTCTGAAACGGATGCAGGTAATTGCATACAGACGTAGCAATCCCTTACTTCCATTGTCTTCACATATTCATATAACAGTTTCGAAAAAACATTACTAGAAAAGTTATTAATTGATCTATCTTTGTGTGTGTAAGCATTACTAATTCTAATTGGAACTACTTTTTGTGAATTCTTCTCTACATTTGTCACATTCTCTGTATGCATCTCAAACTCTACTTTAAAAGTAACTAATAAAACTAAAACACCCCATAGAAGCATTAATAATCCAGTACAGCAGCAGCACATCCTACACCACCTCTTAAGGAAGGCACATCTATTTCTATTATCCTCTATGTTAGCCATTTTAGTTTAGCCTCTACTACTCCACTACTGTTTGAACTTCTTCAATTCTTCTGCAATTCTTCAGCTTTCAATTTATCCAAATGATCTCTTTGTTCACTCAGTCCAAGTGAATCCTTCTTTCACTCAGTTTGGATACTTGTCATTCTTCACTTCAATTTCTTCAACATCAAATTGTATTAGATCTCCAACATCAAGATCCTCAGTACTCGACTCTTCTCCAATGTCAGTCAAGAGTACTTTCAGAATTTCACCAGTATCTTCCTCAACCACTTCTCTCAAGACCACTTCCGGATTATCTCGAGTCACTGCTTCTTCTTTTCCTCCTTCAGACAGTGCCACATAAGACCATTCCGGTGATCTGTACTTTTGGTTGGGTCTTCTTACTCTTTTTATTTCCACTGGTTCGTTTGACTCCTTTGATTCTTCTCCTTCAGCTTTTGAACTTTGACTCGAAACTTCATTCACTTGTTCAGCTTTCGATGTATTTACTCTTATTATTTTGTATCTCAGCCTCTTAACTCTGTTGTTAGGCCAACGATCTCCTCTTAACACCTTTTTCGGCTTTATTTCTTTATTACTTCTTTCTCCGATCCAAGTTCTCTTTCTCAGAACTCGACCCTCTGTTTGTTCATCTTCATCATCTGTTTCAAGTGCCTCTTGTTTCCGCTTTCCAGCAGCTTTCTTCTTCTCCACAGATTTTTTCACCACTGTTTGAGACTTCCCTACTCCTGTCCCTCCTCGGGTCTCCGACACGCAATCTTCTTGCTGCCTACTTATCCCTTCACCTGACTCATCAAGAATGTTCCCTATACCTCCTCGGGGGTCTTCCGCAATCTGTCCCTCTCTATCTTTTTCTGACCCTACTTCTTCAAGTATAATCTCAAGTGGTTCTTCAATCTCCTCCTCTTCTGATTCAGGAGTAATCTCTGTGTGATTTCTCTTTTCTTTTCTTTTTCCTTCGCTGCTGTTTGAAACCTCAGGCTCTCTTACAGAATTTGATCTCCTCTCTGATACTCGCAGTGGTTCATTCGAAGTTCTTCCTACTTCTTTCCCCACTGATTCTGTATCTTCGTCATCACTGGAATCTGACTCTTCAAAATACTCTTTACCAGTCCCTTCTTTCGGGTTTGGAACTCTCAGAGTATGACTTGAATGTACCCAGTGCTTCACTCCAGCACACTTTACTGCAGTCGACGTAGTCAGAATAACTTTGGCCTTCCCCACCTTGGAATCAAGCAATTTCTTCTTCTGTGAACTTTTATCCTCACCCAGTCTCCTGGACTCAGATCATGGGCTTGCTTCTTCTCAAGTGTGGTAGCTTCTTCTCCAACCTGGTGAAACACAGAATGAACTGCGTCAGCCAGGCCTTTACAGTAATCCAAAATCATGTCATCAGTTATTGTCACCAATTTATTGACAGGCACGAATGCATGGCGCATAGCACGTCCCATGATTATCTTGTGCGGACTCAAACCAGTAGTTCTATCTGGAGTAGATCTCATTGTCATCAGAACTAGAGGCAAAACATCTGGCCATTTCATGCCAGTGGCTAAGCACATTTTTCCAATCCTATTCTTGATTGTGCCATTAATCTGCTCAACCACACCAGAAGCCTCTGGTCGGTATGCACAATGTAGCTTCTGCTGTATTTTCAATGCTTCACAAATCAAACCCATGAGCTCATTTTGAAAATGTCCACCTCTATCAGACTCAACTGTTACTGGAAACCCGTACCTAGGAATCAACTCCCTTAACAGTAATTTTGCCACTGTTAATCCATCATTTCTTCTAGTCGGGTAAGCTTCCACCCACCTTGAAAACAAACAGACTACCACTAGAACATACCTCAGTCTGTTTACTTGGGGCATCTCAATGAAATCAATCTGCATTCTTGTAAAAGGACCTCCTTCTCTGCCTATTGTTCCCAGACTCACCACTGTCTTTTTCCCAGTGTTAAATTGCTGACAAACTAAACACCTCTGACAGATGCTTTCTGCAATTGTCCTGAACTTTGCATTGTACCAGGTCTGCTTGAACGACCTAACCATCGCGTCCCTCCCCAAATGTCCCTGGCCATGATACATCCTTGCCATTGACGACAAGATAGAGTTGGGCATCACTGGTCTGCCATCTCTGTAGACCCAAACATGGTCTGTTTCTCTTGGAGCACATCCTGCCTTAATCCAATCCTTTTTCTCTTCCTCTCCTGCCTCATCTTGCAACTGTTTCACTTCATCCCAGGTCTCTAGGACATTAGTAAACATCACAGAGAGAAAAGACATTTCCCCTTCTCTGTCCCTGTTGATGGACTGATTCGTCTTGGCACAGTATTGCGCAACATCGTTGGCATATCTGTTTCCAACCGTTATAAAATCCTCCCCTAGTCCATGGGCAGCACATTTTACAACTGCTAACTCCTTAGGCAGCTGTATCGCCTCAAGCAATTTACCAATCATTTCAGCATTCTTTATTGGAGTTCCACTCGATGTCAAGAAACCTCTTTGTAGCCAAAGTTGGCCAAAATCATGCACCACTCCAAATCCATACTGACTATCAGTCAATACAGTCGTCCTCAAATCTTTCCCAATTTCGCAAGCTTTTGTCAATGCTATTAATTCAGCAACTTGCGCAGACTTCACTCCTTTCAATGGTGATGCTTCCATGACCTCTGAAACTTTGCATACCGCATATGCTGCACATAGCACACCATCATCATTTCTCAGGCATGATCCATCCACAAACAACACATGATCACTCTCATTCAAGGGTAGATCTCTTATGTCTGGTCTTGGTTTTGTACAGTACTCAAGCACATCCAAACAATCATGATCATCTTCCATTTTCACACCCACATTTTCAATGTCTGGCAAAAGTGTCGCTGGATTCACATTCACACATCTCTCAAGAGTCACATTTGATGCTCCCAGAATCACTTTTTCATATTTGGTCAATCGACTATGTGACATGTACTGAGTTCTGCTTCTTGTCAAAAGAATTGCCACATTGTGAGGTACGAATACCCTTACAGGATATCCCATTATGATTCCTTCACTTTGTTCCAGGCTCCTGCATGTTGCAGCCACAGATTTCAGACAACCTGGTAAACCCTCAGCTACAGGGTCAAGTGTCGATGAGAAGTACGCAATAGGCCTCCTCAGTAATCCATGTTTCTGAATTAACACTGAAAGTGCACATCCATTTCTCTCACTGCAGTACAGCTCAAATTCTTTCTCATAGTCAGGCATACCCAAAGCTGGAGCCTCACACATTTTACTCTTGAGCTCTTCAAATGCTGCCATTTGTTCTGCATCTAGATCCAATGGATCCGTCATTTCACTTTTTGTCAGTTTAATCAGTGGCTTTGCTATTAGGGAAAAATTAATTATCCACTGACGACAATAACCCACCATACCCAGGAACATTCTCACTTCTCTCTGGGTTTTTGGAGCTTTCATTTCTCTGATTATTCTGATCCTGTCAGTAGTCACTTTTCTCAGACCCTTTTCAATATTGTGTCCAAGATAATGAACCTCTTTCTTGCAAAATTGTAATTTGGCTGGAGATACCTTTAACCCTCCATCTGCCAGATGATTCAGTAAAGCTATAGTATCTACTTCACAAGCTTCACGTGTTTTTGATGCCACCAGTAGGTCATCAATGTACTGCACTAGCACTGAACTCTCTGGCATGATCAAACTTTCCAACGATTTCTTCAATAACTGATTGAATATCGAAGGACTCTCCGTATACCCCTGTGGGATTCGACACCATGCTAAGATACGCTGGCCAAACCTAAATGCAAAAATCGGCTGGCTATCATGATGCAATGGAATTGAAAAGAACGCATGACACAAATCAATCACTGTATACCACTCAGCATCATGTGGAATCTGATACAAAATCACTGATGGATTTGGCACAATAGGACAACATGCCACCACAATTTGATTAACTTTTCTCAAATCCTGTACGATCCTAAATTTCCCATTGGGCTTTTTTAGTCCCATTATCGGTGAATTACACGGACTACTCAGTAGTTCTCTCAGGACTCCTTGCTGAATCATTTTCTCAATTATAGGAGTTATCCCTTCAATTATTTCTGGTGTCATTTTGTATTGAGGAATGTTAGGATATGTAATTCCCTCTTTTACTGCAATTTTCACTGGATCTACATTATTCATCAATCCCACATCCTCTCCAGTAAAATCCCAAACTGTCCTTTTCACTGTGTCTCTCAGCTCTTGAGGCAAATCCTCCGGATTAAACACAGCAAATGCACCAATTAACTCACTTTCTCTATTTTCTAGAGTCACTCGGTACAAAGCATCTTCATCTGGTGTCTCAAAGGCTATTTCATCCGGTGTACAAAAAATTGTGCAGTTCATCTTGCACAACAAGTCTCTACCCAATAGGTTCACTGGACTCGTGTCACAGACAATGAATCTGTGCATGTCTGAAAATTTCCCTATCTGTACTCTTACAGGTTCAGTAAGACGTGTTTTGATCTGTGTATTGGCTACACCAACTACTTGGATTGCTTCATCCGAGAGAGGAAGATTTCTAACATCTGTTGACCTGACAGTTGATCTTGTCGCACCTGTGTCTACCAAAAAAGTAACACTCTCCTCATTTATTTTCCCATCCACAAATGGTCCTGCCTGGTCTATTTCTAGAGTTGCACCAAGTATGCACTCTTCTTCCTCTCCTCGGCACCGTCAATAATCACCCTCAGACTCACTCCCTTCACTCTTTAACAAGTACTGTTGTACTTTGTTAGAACGTCTTGGTTTGTTTACCTGCTCATCATTGTAGAATCCTGAATCCTGATTATACTTTTGTAACCCTCTATTCTGCGGCAAGGGCGGTTTTGGCTCTTGACTCTGCTGTCTCACAACTTTCTGTTGTTGCTGCTGTTGATTATTTCCTTCGTTCTGGTTCTGCACCTGTTGATTTAAAGGTTTACTCTCATTACTCACTAATGGTGGATTAGGACACTCCGATCTCCAATGCCCCAATTGGCCACAGTTGTGACAAGGGAACTTTTTCTTTGCTTCCTCAAGACTTCCTTTTCCTTTTCCTGCATATCTTGGTCTATTCCCTGCATTATTTCCTGGATTATTCACTTGTTCCACTAACTGTGCTTCTTGTCTCTCCGCAACTTTCACTTGGGCCCACATTGCTTTCTCTTTCAGCTTTCTTTGTTTTGCTTCAATTTCATCACTGAAGTATTTTGCATGCCTCAGGATCTCATCTACTTTCTTACTCTGCCAATCCACTGTGTGCTCACGAATTCTTTCACCAATTTCAGGTCTAAGGCCATATACAAATCTGTATACAAAATGACTCAAATCTTTGTCACCCAGGTGTTCATCTCCACTGAATTGTTTAAATGCCAGTATCAGCCTCTCGTAAAAAGCATGAACTGATTCTTTCGCTTCCTGTTCTGTTCGATCTATCTTTACCCAGTCTGTCTCTTTTGCAGGTACTTTACTCTTCAGGTATACCATCACCTGATCATACTTCCTCATTACCTCTGGATCTGGTGCCCCTGTGTTGGGTCTCTTGGATATTCCTCAGTAGGCCAACTCACAACTATTTTACACTCAGTCCACAAGTCTGCTGGAACAATTATATCAAACAGACTATTCAGGTCAACCCACAGCACTTTTGACAATTTCACAAACCTATCTACCTGCCTATACCACTCGACGGGCTTTTCTCTCAATCGAGGGAAATCATTCGTAAATGATAAAATATCCTGTCTGGTCCATGGAACATGTACATATCCTCCTCCAGGTATTTCTCTCATAGGATGATTATCCACTGGTTTCTCCTTTTCTCTCACTGGAAATGCTGAATAAGTTGTTCTATCTTCAGTCTCATCTCTTTTCTTATACCACCTATCCTTCCACTTTTCAACATCACCCCATCTTCGCAATAATGCTACCATCTCCTTAATCTGTCCTGTTCTACCAGTAGCATTCAAATTTTCAATATCCTTTTCAGTAAAATCCATCCTGTAAGTTCTCTGTAAAGCTTTCACTTTATCAATGTCGACTCCCTGTTCATTTGCTATTGCTCTTAGCCTGTCATGTGTATTCCTTGCTCTCCAGGTAACACTCTTACACATAAACATTAGTTCACCATCATGATGACTCTTCAGAATCTCTGTTGGAACAGTCCCTGTGACAAGCTCTTCTAGTTCTACACGTAACTTAGCTACATCAATTACTTGTGAATCTTTATCTTTTTTCTGTAGAACCTTCATCCAATCATTCAAATCATCAACTGTTATTTCAGCAGTTTTTCTCACTGGAACCACTCTCTTTTGCGGTTCTAAAATTGGCATCCCTGAACAACTAGCTTCACTAGCATCCAATATTTCACTACATGTGTCATGTCTTGATTGTCTCAGGTCTCTTTTTTCTGCTCTTTTGCCTGAATCTCCTGAAGGACCAACTGAATTTGTCAGGTTATTCCCAACATATGGAATCACCAGTCCATTCTCACCTGTCCTCTGTTTGTCAAACACAGGCATAACTGGACCTATTGTTACAGGCACCGTAACAGCTTCTAGATTCTTCGTTAACTCCCTAATTTTCTCAGTCAACTCTGTTGTAGTTCTGGCTAATTGTCTGGCATTCTTATCAAGGTAATGATCACTTCTCACTTCAGGTGTTTCATTTTCCGTCTCACTAACACAAACTGTATCTCTTATCGGAGAAACAACTGGTGTACTTTTATCCGGTTCTGGTCTATATGGAGGTGGTCTTTTGTAAATCATGTCATTTAAGACCTCATCCTCATACTCATTAACTCCATATTTTCTTATTTCTGACTCAGGAACCCTTTCTGCTCCTCCTTCAACTGTTCTCATCGGATATAATCCCTCTGACATACTAACATCTCGCCACCTTTTCATTCGATCATGATGAGTCTCACGATCATGTCTCCTCCCAAACATGTACCTATAGTACCCTCCTGATCTTTGTTTCTCTCTCTCATGTACTTCCTCTTCCGATTCCACTAAAGCCTCGAACTGTGTAGGTCTCGGTTTCGGGTCAAGACATAGCATCTTTTCCCGTAAATTTCTCAACACGGCCAGATTAAATGAACCATGTTCTGGAAAAGCTAGAACACCATCTTCTTTAGTATACCTAACCCAATTCTCCAACCATATACAGGTATGAAACCCATGTCTTGCAGCCATAAAGGATGCAGGTGTTTTCGGTGGAGGTAACAACTCGCCCTCTCTTGTTTTAACATCTTTATCCTTGCTAAACCACTTTTTAATTTTACCAAAAAATGTTTTCTTCTTCTTCTCTTCTTGATAATACATTTTAGCGTTTACAAAGAACTCTCTACTCTTTCCGTATTATATAAATATACAATACGAATTTTCAACCAATTGCAGCGCGACTCACACTAACGCACCAATCCTGGAACGCTTACGTCACTAAATAGCTCTACCAATCCTTGCGCGGCTCACACTAACGCACCAATCCTAGCGCGAGCACTATTCTGATCTACCATCCAATCAGAGCGCGGTCTTTCTGACGTCCACAGTCGCTGCAGTTTGTCTCTGTCTTCTGTCACTCGTCTACCCCTCCTTTACAAAATCTTTTCAGTAGACTTCGTGTCAAAATTTCTACAAAATCTATTAGTTACAACATAAAAACATCTCCATTGTCTGCTTCGCTAACCACAGAATAGTAAAAAAGAGTCTATTTCATAAGAAACCTTTCATTGACACAGTAGCACTTCTTCTACTCTGCCCTACTAACATACATTCATTAACTGTTTCCTCTAGGACTTGTCCAAAGAGTCTTACAATCAACTAAATGTACAAACATTCACGCTCATTCATACAAAAGAAATATAGTACATACGCACAGAATCCTGCTTCCCGAGAACAGAAAATCTGCTCCACTACAGAATTATAACACACATTAACTAAGCAAGCTTTCTTTTGCCCAGTTCTTCAAGCAAGCTCAGAGAATACCTATTACTCCTCCCGCGATAAGCTTTAACGGAAATCTTTACGGATCCCTGGGACTTAAGACCAGAGTTTCACAGATAACCTTCACTATCATTCACACTCCTTATATACCAGAAATATCTAATAGTAACATACGACGATGTCACTGATTCCGAACCCAGACAATGTGACGCGCAACTTCAATTGTCACACGTTATTCCTTACAATTCCGTCTTTCCCGAGAGCAGCATATACTTCCCTCTGCCCTACTACGGAACTGCTACACCAGCTTCCAAGTTCCAGAAGCACTACATATAACTCAACATTACGACTCCAACATATAGTATTAGTACATATACCAACATGAACCAATAATCAATAATCAATAAAAACAATCTTATCTAATCAAGACAATCATCAAAAACCATCAATCTCTGCTACCAGGAAATTGATAGAGATCAGGGTGTGTATAATATTCCCACTACCACGGATAAAGTAATCTCACAGTTACACACACATGCATACATCATACGCTAGGGCCCATTTCACTAACATACGCTCAAATACTCTACCAGCAATAAACCTGTGGAAGGAAAACACTCCTGAACACCCTGCATCTATATCGAGGTCGATAAGACCTGGTTTTTGTGACTGTCCCTAAGCATAACCTATACAATATATACAACAATAATCAATAATGCAAACTCAATAATTGACAAGAAAGAATATCCAACACCATGTTTAAAATTATATTGCTTTATCTAAAATTAGTCAAAGGAAATCAATCAGAGTAAATCATTTCTCATAGTTACCTATTCTAGCTAAATGTCAGAACGGGTCAGGACAAGTCTCTCGGTAAATGTCTCTCAAGACGAAGTCCCATCAGCATCAATCCTCAGCAACGCAGATTCGATACGCAGCAAAGGCAAAATGGCAAGTGGCAAAAGACCCTCTCTAGGCTAACATCTTATAATATTCTAAACAATAGAAAGATACATTGAGAACATAGAAAAAGCTGTAATGTCCGCCGGACTTGCTGAGCAGAGCGAGAAGGAAAGGATGTAACATTGCTACATTTGTGAATCTCCGCTCAAGAAAATACACATAGCGAAAAGTACGGAACAGGAACCAAGAAAATAAAACATGTAACACAATTATCCTGCTTCTCCTCGGCCATCGAGCCACAGTTCAGAGCTTCTCTCTAAGGCTCCTTTGTTTCCCAAGGCTGCCAAGGACACTTTCACTTCTCTTGGAGACCTCCCAAAAACTGCTGCCGTCCTCATGGAAAGTTTTTCGACAAGGATCATGGTCAGTTAGCTTCAGGACCATTTCCAGCAGGGGTCTCCCTCGTCACAGTTTTCAAATTAAAATCACAGTCAGGCTCACTTTTCAGCCTTCTTTCTCAGGCCAACATAGGCCTTAATAGACCATCTTAATTAAAAGAGACAAAAACAACGTGACTACAGCATAATGATTAAACAGTGTTAACCCCACTAATACCCTTATGTGTATGCATTTATCTAGCACTTGCAACATAGAAAAGCATTAATTCGGAAAGCATTTTGTGCTCAAAAATAAACAGCACATAGCAACGTTTAAACATGAAAACACGCACGTTATAGTTAATCAGCACATTTAAGCACATTCACGTGTAACCCTTTCTTGTTAGGACAAACGGATTGATTAATATAAACGCACTTGCACAAGACAAATAATTAATCATTAATAATTAATAAATTAAAACAACGAATAGACATGCCAGAGCTTCAAAAGCCCCAGAATTTTCAAACTGAAAACTCTGCTCCAGCAAAAGCTCGAAACCGGTCCTAGGATGTTTGTTTCCAGTCCAGGGTGGACCGGGCCTGGTAGTTCAGTTTGGACTGTTCCCATTGGGTGCAGGGTCAAGTCTGATTTGCATTTGGTTGGATTCAAACTGTAAAGGCATGGTGGGAAATAAAACGATGGATTAGGCCCAGATCTCTGTACTGGGGTGAATGTATGACATTGTTCTGCATTCTGTCCATCAATTGTTGTTTTTGCATTTATCATCCTGAGTGGGACAGGTATGCCCAGATGAGGGTCCCGTGCTCTCCATGCCACTGGAGTCAAGCTATCTTGGCTGATATGAGTTAAAACCCTGAAACCGTTCCTACGATGCTAGTTTTCACTCCGGGGAGGTCCTGGCCTGGCAGTTCGGGCTGGACTGTTCCCATTGGGCGCAGGGTCCAGTCTGATTTGCATATGGCTGGGTTCAAACTGGAATGGTATGGGGAGCCACACAACAATGGATTTAGGACCAGAAGTCTGTACTGGGGTGAATGTATGACATTGTTCTGCATTCTGTCCATCAATTGTTGGTTTCACATTTGTCACCCCGAGTGGGACGGGTGTGCTCAGACGTGGGTCCTGTGCTCTCCATGCCACTGGAGTCAAGCTATCTTGGCTGAACAGGGGTGAAACCCCATTGGGCGCTGGGTCAAGTCTGATTTGCATATGGCTGGGTTCAAACTGGAATGGCATGGGGAACAAAAAAATGATGGATTTAGGCCCAGATCTCTGTACTGGTGTGAATGTATGACATTGTTTTGCATTCTCTCCATCAATTTTTGTTTTTACACTTGTCACTCCGAGTGGGATGGGTATGCCCAGACGTGGGTCCCATGCACTCCATGCCACTGAAGTCAAGCTATCTTGGATGATGAGGGGTGAAACCCCAAAACCGGTCCTAGGTTGCGTGTTGAAGCCCAGAGAGAGCCCTTTGTGACACTGCTACATTGCCACTTCTAGAGGGGGAGAGGGACAGGACTCCAGGTCCCAGGCTCCCTTGCGGCTTGCTGCTGATTCTGCTGACGACAGCACCACGCACCCGAGGGCGCTTTAAAATCGCGGCTGGGCTCCTGCAGCGCGGGAAGCCCCAAGAGAGCCCTTTGTGACGCCGCCACATATCCACATCTAGAGGGGGAGCGGGACAGGACTCCAGGTCCCAGGCTCCCTTGCGGCTTGCTGCTGACGCCGCCAATGACTGCACCACGTGCCCGGAGGCGCTTTAAAATCGCGGCTGGGCTCCCGCAGCGCGGGACGCGTGCGGGCATGCCCGGGCCATGCCCGGGAGAAGGGAGGGCCCTTCCATGCCCATCAGTGACAGGAAGAGGCAGGGCAGGGCCACCCCTCTTTCGTTTTCTTGGCCCGGCTGTGGAGTTGCTGTTGAGACCTCGTGGAGACCATTATAAATCCCCAAGGTACTGTTTATACCCTCCTGACCTTGACTGAACGATTAAGCCATTGATAATATTGCCTGATTGAAATAGTCGGCCTCAGTGATTACTGTGTATTATTTCTTCATCTAGGTTGTTGCATTCTACATAGCGTTCGTAAGGCAAAATCACATTGAGGCGAAGTCAGGCCTTAGCATACGCGATGGGTGAATTGTTTGTCTGAAGGGGTCACAGAATATATTTTGCAACTAACAGTTATGGGAAAAAGAAAGTTTCCAGCTGGAAGCTGGGATGGAGGCGAGGCTGGAGGTAATGGAACATGCCGAGGTAGCAGGGGTTAAAAGGCAAGGAAGCTCCAATTGCACGCAGGCAGTAGTTGTGTGCTCGATCGGATTGATACACTAATTAGTGAGTGCGAGGGTATTTTAGAGTCCACGCCCACCACACAACCCACTTGTACTACAACTCCCCCCAGTTTGATTCAACATCCAAATTCTACCACCCCTACTATCCCTGCAATGTTCCATAAAACACATAAAAAGAAATTGTCTAATAACAACGACGATGGGGAAAGGGGAAACAGGGGCGCAGCCAATACAGAGTACATCGTCTCTTCGGTAACTTGTACTAATAGATTTCTGTCATTGTTAGATAAACCTGATAATGAAATAAGTGGAGAAGAAGGACTACAGTCAACACAGATGACTCAGACCTCACCTGAGCAGAGAAAGGATGTAGGGCCAGGTATGATTATGGAGCACCAAGATATGTTACAACAAGTCATCTTATTAAGACAGGAAGTGAGATCAATGAGAAATCAGATAGAGGAGCTAACATCGATGGTTAAGCTACTAACATCTGTTCCATCGCAAAGTGGAGATGTAAGAGAGAGTAGTTGTCCTGTATGTTTACAGGGTGCTACTCCTTCCACTCAGGTAACACCTAGGGCCACACCGGTCACTGCCCCCCCAAGTAACAAAAACCACTGTAGGCAGGGTTCCATCTAGTTTGGGCAGGACCAGGATAGATAATAGGAGGTCACCTCCATCAAAGCCTAGACACACTTTATACTCTACTGCTAGTAACAACTATAATTCTTACAAAGCAGCACTTATGAGGGCTCCGGCACTGCATAACGAAAATACCGCAGTACATCTTATTCAGCCAGAGGTTGGGCAGATACATAGGCAACCAGATCATCGTCCTACTAATTTACCCAGCACTCATATAATCTTCATGGTGAATGTACCTGAGCTCGATGCAAGCAAAAGCACAGAAAACGAGGATTCCCTAATAAATAAAACTATTCATTGGATACGGCATGTCAGGGGATGCCGATCGGTGATAAGCGAAGACACAGCAAGAGCTCATAGGCTGTTTTCACCAGTTCATCATCTGGATTTTATTGAGCTCACTATGACTGGGGCAGATTTAACAGAAAATCTATTTGCTCTAGAGTTTCTTACGAGCCCGCCAGGACTGTCAGCCATTCAGTTTAGACGCTCCCCTCTGAGTAGTGAGAGCGCCCGCTCCCTCACCCAGAAACTATCTAGGATGCAGGGAAGCTCTACTATAGAAAATATTGGCTGACTATAGGCAAAACTGCCCCTAAAGCAGCAGGAACATCAAATAGCTAATACCACCCTTAGGGGCAGTCCACCAAGCTTTGAACACTTACCTAGTATAGAGCTAGATCAAACCTCAGAAGCTACACCCCTTTCAACCAGACAGAAGGAGGGAGTAAGGTGGGAGGGTTCTCTGTTTTAAGTGGTCATTTGGCTGTTTGTACAATCCCCTTAAGGGAAAGCCTGTTGTCCTGGTACATCGCAGGATTATGTTCAAAATTGGGCTCCCTAGAGTGGCATGCTTTTATCGAGGGATTTGATATCTGTCTTTTTGAAGAGACTTGGGCAGAAGTCCCCCTCTTTTATGTAGGATATTTAAACTTTTTTATTCCGGCCATGAAAGGCACAAAAGGGAGGCCATCAGGGGGCTTCACAATCTGGGTGAGACAGGACCTAGGGTTTAATATCCAGGTACTTCCAACATATAATCAGGACATCCAGGCTGTTAGATTGACTAGGGGAACAGACGGGACCATGAACATATATAATGTCTAAGTGAGAGGCACCAGATGGAAGAAGTCAGGAGTTTTGGCGGCTCTTGACGATCTTCTTGACACTAGCCAGAGAGACGCAAACATCATAGTCGCGTGGGATCTGAACGTGACGTTCGAGCCTCTATTGAGTGAGGAGGGTCATTTGTCAGAAGAGGAAGATATTAAGTGGGGTATCCCAAAGCTGGAGCTTGATCCGATAAAAAGATAGTCCGACACGGTTATTCAAATCAATTCTATCTGTATGGAGAAGGGATTGCGGGCAGTCAATGGCCGTACACCCTCAGATATAAGGGGGTCTACCACGTTTGACAATGGTTATAGTGTTAGTAGGATAGACTACGTATTGGTTAGTTTAGCACTTTGGCATGCCGTTCAGGATATGAGGGTTCAAGATAGATTAGAAAGTGACCATAACCCATTGTGTGTGGACTTGGATCTAACAAGGTATAAGGCTCCCAATGAATTACGAGATACATATTCCAGCGCTGACGTTGTACCATCTAATGACTTGAGGCGAGTTAAATGAGCTAAGATAATCGAGCTACCCGAAGTATTAGCTAGCATTGAAAAGGATATGGATCATGCTATAAATGAGCTCCAGGTCAGTGTAGTAAATTTGATGGCCTTAGAGCAACCCACCTGCATACACAATAAATTTTTTGGTCAGCTACGTATGTATTTTATTAAAAAGGGCAGAACTAAAAAGGCTGTTATTCCTAAATCACAGAACTGGTGCAACAAAGTCTGTAAAAAGGCATGTGCAGCCTTAGGGGAGGCTATTAAAGAAGGTGTCCCAACAGTGGTACGAGCAGCTAGGGCTACCTATCGGGCGCCCAAGCAAAGGCAAAGAAAGAATGGGACAATAAAAGATGGGAGGAACTTAGGGAGGCATGTGTTAAGAGAAACCCTAAACAGTTTTGGAATGTGCACAAATAGGATAGAGGTGGGCAGGCCTTCCAGCCTCAAAATCATGTCTCACATTCGGAGTGGGTAAATCATTTCAAACCCCAATATGCCGCAAATTTATTTTTATTTATTTATTTATTTATTTATTTAATTTATATGGCGCAACAGCTACCCAACAAGGGTTTCCCGGCGCCTAGACGCGAAAACTGAAAAGGGAAGAAATTATTGATTAAAAAAAAGCCAAGTCTTCAGTGAACGACGAAAGTGGGGGTACGAAGGCTCCCTACGTAAGGCAAGAGGAATTGAGTTCCAGAGAGAGGGACCAAAGACGGAAAAGGATCTACCTCCCATTCTAGAAAGTCTGAACCTGGGAACATGGAATTTTTCAAGTGAGGTGGAGCGAAGATGACGAATTGGAACATACGGACAGAGAAGGGTCTGTAAATAGTCCGGTGCTAAGCCCCATTTGATTTTGTACATAAAGGTCAGAGCTTTGAACTCAATCCGCTTGTCAATTCGAAGCCAGTGTAGATCACGGAGGTGATGGGAGATAGAAGAACATCTAGGAACCCCACATAGGAGTCGGGCAGCAGAGTTTTGCACAAGTTGCAGCCTACGGGATACCGCCATATTTGCACCCAAAAACAGAACGCTTCCGTAGTCCAGCCGTGACGTAATAAGAGCATGGACTACGGTTTTTTGGGTGTCTTTGGGCAGCATCCAAATAATTTTACGCAACCATTTCAAGATGGTAAAACAGGTGCCTGCAACTTTGATAGCTTGATGGTGCATTTTCAAGGAGTCATCAATGTAGAAACCCAGGTTACGGACATGATCGACAGGACGAGGAAGAGTACCCAACTCGTTCGGCCAGTGACATGCGCCCCAAAGATCCTTCTGCTTACCCAGAATAAGGACCTCCGTTTTGTTTGCGTTTAGCTTTAGATAATTGTTGTTCATCCAAACAGCAATTTGGCGTACGCCCAACTGGAGAACAGAGAAGGAAGAAGAGGAATCTGATTTGGAAAGCGAAAAAATCATTTGGGAGTCATCGGCGTAAGTAAAGAGAGACAGTCCTGCGTTAACAGCAATGTCCGCAAGAGGCCTGACATACAAATTGAAGAGCAAAGGGCTCAAAATGGAGCCCTGAGGAACTCCAAAAGGTTAATCAAAGGTTGGTCGCACTCTGCTCGTCACACCAGCAAGTTGCCCCAAGGAACTGTGGTCAATGAAGTGGCAATGGCGAGTATGCCTATGCCACGGTGTATGTAGAAAAGTATGTGTCGCATTAGCGATCCCTGGACACGTGTTTCGAGGTAGTTGCCTCTCGTCAGCAGGGAGCAGGTCAGTGTAAAGGGGTGCCGCGTGGACTGCCAAAATGTAATTAAAACAGGTAAAGTACCTCTCATGGCGCGCAGGTGCAGGTCCAAGGCTCGTCAGCCCGTTGGCTCAAGGGAGCCGTAATAAATTAATCAAAGGTTGGTCGCACTCTGCTCGTCACACCAGCAAGTTGCCCCAAGGAACTGTGGTCAATGAAGTGGCGACGGCGAGTACGCCTATGCCACGGTGTATGTAGAAAAGTATGTGTCGCATTAGCCATCCCTGGACACGTGTTTCGAGGTAGTTGCCTCTCGTCAGCAGGGAGCAGGTCAGTGTAAAGGGGTGCCGCGTGGACTGCCAAAATGTAATTAAAACAGGTAAAGTACCTCTCATGGCACGCAGGTGCAGGTTCAAGGCTCGTCAGCCCGTTGGCTCAAGGGAGTCGTAATAAATTAATCAAAGGTTGGTCGCACTCTGCTCGTCACACCAGCAAGTTGCCCCAAGGAACTGTGGTCAATGAAGTGGCGACGGCGAGTACGCCTATGCCACGGTGTATGTAGAAAAGTATGTGTCGCATTAGCCATCCCTGGACACGTGATTCGAGGTAGTTGCCTCTCGTCAGCAGGGAGCAGGTCAGTGTAAAGGGGTGCCGCGTGGACTGCCAAAATGTAATTAAAACAGGTAAAGTACCTCTCATGGCGCGCAGGTGCAGGTCCAAGGCTCGTCAGCCCGTTGGCTCAAGGGAGCCGTAATAAATTAATCAAAGGTTGGTCGCACTCTGCTCGTCACACCAGCAAGTTGCCCCAAGGAACTGTGGTCAATGAAGTGGCGATGGCGAGTACGCCTATGCCACGGTGTATGTAGAAAAGTATGTGTTGCATTAGCCATCCCTGGACACGTGTTTCGAGGTAGTTGCCTCTCGTCAGCAGGGAGCAGGTCAGTGTAAAGGGGTGCCGCGTGGACTGCCAAGACACACTGTGGCATAGGCGTACTCGCCGTCGCCACTACATTGACCACAGTTCCTTGGGGCAACTTGCTGGTGTGACGAGCACTGTGCGGCCAATTGTTATGTTATGCTAATATTGTATTAAGCGCAAAACAGCTGCCCCAGCAACGAGGCCTCCCGGCGCTAAACCATAACAGATACCTGAGGGGAGGGGAGGGAGGGAAAGGGACTGCAGAAAAATTAAGTCAGGGAAAACATAAGAGTTTTAATTGCCTTACGAAAGGCCAACAAGTTGGTCATAGAGGGAATGTGGGGTGGTAAGGAATTCCAAAGCTTCGCCCCCAAAACTTTGAAAGAGCGGCCACCCATTCTGCTGAGCCTTGTGCGAGGGACAACCACCAGGTGTTGTCCTAGGGAGCGTAAGGCGCGCTGGGGGGTGTGAGGTACCAGGAGAGGGCGTAGGAGTCCCGGACAGTCAGATCTAAGAATTTTAAAGGCAGTGGTGAGAGCCTTGAATTGAACTCGGGCTTCAACACGCAGCCAGTGTAGCTTCTTGATGGTGTTTCTGGCAGAGCATCTGCGAGGGAGGCCTACCACAGCCCTGGCTGCTGAATTTTGTACCCGTTGTAGCCGAGCCATCTCTGCTTTGTTGATGCCTAAGAATAGGACATTGACATAATCCAGTCGAGCTAAGATGATAGATTGTACTATCAGTTGGCGCGTGGCAGGTAGCAGCCACTTTCTTGGTGTGGGACTGGAAATTGAGGGAGGAGTCCATCCAGACACCAAGATTTTTCACCACATTTTTGGGAGAAGGAATGGGGCCAAGTAGGGACGGCCACCAGTGTTCACTCCAGTAACAGGGATTTTTTCCCAGGAGCAGTACCTCTGTTTTTCCAGTGTTCAGCTGTAGGTAGTTGTGTGTCATCCACTGCGCGACTGCCGCTAAGCCATTCTTAAATTTCGCAGCTGAGATTGAGGGGCCTTCAGTTAGAGAGATGACCAGCTGCGTGTCGTCAGCGTACGACACTAGCGTGAGGTCCCACTCTTTTGCCACTTCAGCGAGAGGCTGGACATAGAGATGAAAAAGGGAAGGGCTAAGCGCCGACCCCTGAGGGACTCCTTGCTCTATGGAGTGAGGTTGAGAGACAAATGGGGGGGCTGAGACCCGGAAGGATCTATCCTTCAGGAAAGACCGAAACCACTCAAGGGCCAGATCACTGATCCCTATAGCCTCGAGACGTTTTAGTAAAAGAGTGTGGGAGACCGTATCAAAGGCCGCGCTGAGGTCAAGTAAAATCAGCGCAGCACTTTGACCGGCGTCCAGAATGTTCCGGAGGTGTTCAATGGTAGTCAGCAGGGCGGACTCAGTACTGAATCCTGGCCTGAAGCCATTCTGTGAGGGGTCCAGGATTAGATTTTGAGCCATATAGTTGGACAGTACTTTGTTCGCATGGGCTTCTGCCAATTTCGAAGCCCATGGAAGCAGCAAAATTGGTCTAAAATTTTCTGGCTTTGAGGGGTCTAGCGTGGGCTTTTTGATAATCGGGGAGACCCATGCCTGCTTCCAGCATGTAGGAACCACCGCCGAGGAGAAGGAGAGGTTGAGTAGGGTGGCCAGGGGGGGGAGGAAGAAATCCAGGGATTCTAGGAATTTGGCTGGTCTCATAGGATCTGTAGGAGAGCCGGACTTAACCTGTGTGCATAGCTTGGCTAGATCGTCATGGGTTATACTAGGTATAAGTGGCAAACTGGGGTTGTTGGGCGAGAGTTTACGAGGGTTGGGGAGTTCCAAAAGATCCTGTGGAAAGGCGTTGTAGATTTTCCTCACTTTTTCTATAAAGAAAGTAGCGAGGTCGTCACATTGTTGTGAGGAGGTAATGCACGGAGCTGGGTTAGAGTTGTTTTGGTACGACCTTAACTTTGACATGTAGAGGGCTTTATCCGTATCCTTATACTCTTTCCTCCAACAGCGTTCAGCTCTTTTGCAGTCTTTCCGCATGGTTTTTAGATTCTCATTGTACCATGGGTTAGAAGGGGTGCTACGGGTTTTGGTCCATTTCGCTGGGATTAGGGTGTCAAGTCCTGAGGTGATCCACTCATGGAAAGCAGTATAGGCTGTATTTATATCTCTGTTCTCAGAGTTAAAGTGGAAGTCGCCTAGATTATTAGTGAGATCAATAGATGAAAGTTTGTGCCAAGGCCTCTTATAGCAAGAACTGGAAGTGTTTTTCGTGAGCGGGTCTCTGACCATCAAGGACAATCTAATAAGGAAATGGTCGGTCCAGCCCATGGGTTTGGGGCGGTCAGCCGTGGCCTCTAAGAGTTTGCAGAAGACTGGGTCTAATAAGTCCCCAGCAGAATGAGTGGGGGCGTGGATAAGTGGGTTTAGCTGAAGGGCAGTAAGGTCCGCCCGTAGGTTCTTGATGGTTGGATCAGACATGGAGTCAAAGTGGAGATTGAGGTCTCCCAGAATGGTGAAGTTGGGGGAAGACACCACTAGAGTGTGAGCTACGTCTAGAAGTTCTTCAATGAACCTAGGGGTAGAGCCGGGGGGACGGTAGATATAGAGTCCAGAGAGGGTAAACTGCGGACTGGTGGAGATCTTAAACCGTGCACTTTCGCAACCCCAGATAACTTCCTTTGTGAAGGAGCAGTTATATGTAGTTCGGTAGATGACAGCTATCCCACCACCCCTAGAGTCTCTATTTCTGGTTTTCATAGAGAAGCCCTCGGGCAGCGAGAGGTTCTGGATGCTGGTTTGTTCATCATGGAGCCAGGTTTCGCATAGAAACATAATATCTGGGCTTTCGTCTGTTATAAGGGTGAACACTTCAGCGTGGTGTTTCACAAGGGATCTGACATTAAGTTGGAGAACTGTGAGGGAAGAGTACTTAGGCGCAGTAGTTCTATGCCTAGCTAGACCAGGCGTAGGTGTCGAGAATCTATAGGACTTGAAATACAGACCTGATTGGCCGAGACAGCCTCCAAGCTTGTCGCATCTTGCGGCAGGGTTGAGTGCGATAAGAGGCTCCCTATCGTACTGTGTTCTATGATGAATGATTTGTGCAGGGGGACTGGCGAGAGGCGATGGTCTGGCGATGACGGGCGCAGACGGGCTTGCCTTAGGCGCGCCTTCGGCGCACAAACGGCGCTCCCGCTGCGCTCGTCCGCTGCGCTTCCTCCAAATGCACATACTTTATAGGAGGGAAGGGGTGGGAGGGGGGCGTGGCCTCGAGGGGGCGTGGCCTCCGTAGCTGATGTCGTCAGCTGTTTTCAGGCAAGTGTCTCGCGTCTGCGCTATGCTCCGCAGCGCGAAAGGCTTTAGTTTTAAAAATACAGATAACGTGACACTCAAGTGATTTTTAAAAACAGAACAGTAAGTACAAGAAAAGTGACAGCAATCCCGGCTTCCGCCTCAGGAGTAACGGTATGGGGAGGACGCTAGTATTCAGCGCCTCTTTATACCGTGGGAGGGGGGCGTGGCCTCGAGGGGGCGTGGCCTCCGTAGCTGATGTCGTCGGCTGTTTTCAGGCAAGTGTCTCGCGTCTGCGCTATGCTCCGCAGCGCGAAAGGCTTTAGTTTTAAAAATACAGATAACGTGACACTCAAGTGATTTTTAAAAACAGATATTGAACTTGATATATTACGGCTCCCTTGAGCCACCGGGCTGACGAGTCCTGGATCAGCACCTGCGCGCCATGAGAGGTACTCTACCTGTTTTTAATTTTTGGCAGTCCACGCGGCACCCCTTTACACTTACCTGATCCCTGCTGACGAGAGGCAACTACCTCGAAACACGTGTCCAGAGATGGCTAATGCAACACATACTTTTTTACACACACTGTGGCATAGGCGTACTCGCCGTCGCCACTACATTGACCACAGTTCCTTGGGGCAACTTGCTGGTGTGACGAGCAGTGTGCGGCCAATTGAACTTGATGAACTCCAAAAGGTGAAGGAAAGACGTTGGAACTGTCCGACGCAGAAAAGACTTGAAAAGTGCGGTCGGTAAGGAAGGAGGATAGCCAGTCCAAAGCAGAACCACAAATGCCAAAAGATTTTAGAGTGTTAATCAGGATGGGGTGAGAGATGGTGTTGAAAGCCGTGCTCAGATCTAATAGTATGAGCGCGACTGTATCACCAGAATCCAATAGGTAGCGCAGTCTTTCTGTGACGCCTAAAAGTGTGGTCTCAGTCGAGAAACCAGCACGAAAGCCAGACTGTGAGGAGTGGAGGAGTTTATTTGTATCCACGAACTTGGCGAGGTGAGTGTGGATATGTCTTTCCAAGAACTTAGAAAAGATAGAAATGAGAGAAATGGGTCGAAAATTAGACAGAACTTTGGGATCAGCAGCAGGCTTTTTTAACAAAGGGACTACCATAGAATGCTTCCAGACAGGCGGAACAATAGATGATTTCAAGGAAGAATTGAGAACTTCCATAATAACCTGGAGATGGACGGGATCCAGTTGTTTCATAATGGAAATAGGTAACGGGTCATTTGGAGAACCAGATTTAATAGTACCAAGAATTGGAATAAAAGATTCCAGTTTCAAAAGAGGCCAAGAAGTCAATTTAGAGGGGGCACTAGAATGTTCCTGAGAGGTGTCAGCCGGAATTGAAGGGGACCTCACGCAAGTCAGGGAGGAGTTTGCTATTTCTGAATAGATAAGCTCTATTTTGTCCGAGAAAAAATTTGCAAGATCATCACATGATTACTTGTCAAGAGGCAAGGGTTTTGCTAAGGTCTGAGCGCCAGCTAGGTTTTTCACTAAGCTAAAAAGCGTCTTTGGACGATTAGTAGCAGTGTTGATAGTGTTACAGGTATATGCAGCTCGCGTAGATTTGCATAGATCGTGATAGATTTTTAAAGAATTTTTATATGCTATTTTCAGATCCGGGGCATAATTTCGACGCCATTTCCTTTCTAATGCTTATCATTTAGATTTTTCAATACTAAGACTGTCAGTAAACCATGGCGCAGGGGGGTGGTGATAAGTTGATTTTTTCTTAATGAGAGGAAGGCATACTTCAACAGCATGGGACAGCCAGTTGTGAATATTTTTAGCAGAAGCAGGTACCTGCAAAGTAATGGAAGGGGTATTTTCCCTTAGCAGGTTATTCAGAATGTTAATATCGACTTTTTTCCAGTCCCTATTAAAAAACATAGACTGGGGGAGAGCAGAAGGTGAACTGACAGGAGCCTGAATTTGGAATTTCAGTAGGAAGTGATCCGACCAAAGAATAGGTAACGCTGGTTCACACACAATAGATGTAACATTAGAAAAAATAGGATCTAAAAAATGGCCAGCTTTATGAGTGGGGCCGGAATTACAGAGAGACAGATTCATGGTTAAGAGATCGGCAATGAGATTGGAACATGTAACATTTGTGGCGTCTTCCAAATGGAGATTCAGATCGCCAAGTAGGGAAAAGTTTGTGGATGTCATAAGCAGGGAAGAAACCAAACCAGGCAAAGTGGCCGACCACAATGAGGAGGGACCTGGAGGTCGATAAATCAAAAGCCCTGAAAAGGAAAAATTAGGAGTAAGTATAAGTTTAAAAAATGCGGCTTCACAATTAGGAAGGTTGACGGATTCTAAGTTACATTGAAAAGGATGTTTATAAATAATAGCAATTCCCCCGCCCATCCCAGTGGTTCTGTCCAATCTGGCAAATGAGTATGAAATAGAGGGCGATATCCCTAAACATTTTTACCAGGATGCAGTCTTTAGCAAGGCAGATGTTGAGGTGGAACTTAAATCTATTTTGGCTGAAAAGGCACCAGGTTCAGATGGAATACCTAGGGATGTATTCCTCTATGATAAGGATAGATGGTGTCTGTATATTGGACTATTAACAAATGCCATAGCCCAGGGTGCGCCGATCCCAGACTCCTGGAAAGAAGCCGAAATTATACCAGTTTTTAAGAAAGGGGACAAATCGTGCCCGGGGAATTATAGGCCGATCAGCTTAATAGATTCTTTGCAAAAGGTAATGGGGAGGTTGGTGCTCAACAAAGTCCAAGAATGGATTGATGAGTTTAGCATTCTATTGCCATTACAAGCAGGGTTCCGAGCTTTCACTAGCACTATTGACCAAGTGTTTTGGTTTATCTTGCTTTTTTGAAAAACAGTAACCCTGGGTAAGGGCAGTTTGTTTGCCGTTTTCATTGACCTTAGGTCAGCATTTAATCTTGTACCATGAGCTAAATTATGGAGGACATTACAGGAAATGGTATTACCAGAAGACCTATTGACACTCATCATTAGGATGCACGAGGGCAACAGGGCTAAAATTCGATGGGGTATGCAGGGCGAAATTACGGAATCTTTCCCTGTAGAGAAGGGAGCTCGTCAAGGTTGTGTGATGGCCCGACTCTATTTTCTTTATACATCAATGGAATAGTGAACTGTATGAGATCCACCCCCACGGATGCCCCGAAACTAGCAGGTGAAAAAGTCCCCATACTAATGTTTGCAGATGACACATTGATCATTTCCAAGACGCCGAGTGGCCACCAGAGAGCTTTAAACATTTTTCAGGAGTTCTGCTCGAGGCCTGGACTGGAGGTCAATGTGTCAAAAATGAAACTGATGGCCTTTAATCTGCATAGGGCCTTCAAGGGGGCATTAAAATGAACAACCTCCTGCTAGAGCATGTTAAGGAGTTTACATAAGTAGGGGTAAATACCCAGGAGGGATTAAATTGGGCTCACCAGGTTGATATAGCATCCCTAAAACACCGACAACTGGCAGGGGTGTTGCACAAGGAATATAACACCTCATTCTCTAGGACAATCAGCCAGGCAATCTACAACATGAAAATTATTAGCTCTGCCTTATACGGTGCTGAACTTTGGGGGCACGAGAACTTAGCTAAGCTCACACTCTCAGAAAATAAGTACTTTAGAAAAATTACCAACCTGCCACAGAGTACCCCGATAAGCCCGTTATTGAATGATCTTGGGAGGAAGCCAATCGCAGATACTGCTAAACTATGCCTCCTTTTGTATTGGCGTAGACTCTGGTCTACCCCAGAGCTTGCAGGGTACGCATCTGGTTTCCTAGACATAATAAGAGCAGATACATCAAGCCAAATAAAATGGTTGAGGGAGCTATCCTATCGAGTATCGGTATGAATACACTGTAGGTGGATCCCAAAATCTCTACTTTTCCCCCAAAAATGATTTTGAAAGCCAAGTATTGGAAAATGGTCCCGAATAAAACACTGAGAAGTTGTGAGTCCTCTTCTCTAACAGGTTTATTCCTGGAAGGAAAACCTATCCCCAGGCTGGAACAATAATGGGATTTCATTACAAAGCCCCATGAGCAAAAATTATACTTCCAGTTTAGGGTGGGTACATTGCCACTAACAGTTTTTACTATTAGATGGACCAAACCTAGCAATGACTTGTGTCCTGTATGCCAGCATAGTAAAGAATCAATGGCCCATTTACTGTTTGTATATGCTGGATACAAACCCCACATTGTGTCTGGTTGTCACCAATTTGCAAGCTCTTGGGAACAAGAAGGTCAAGTGAAGCTGAGAGAATCCTAAGAACCGACACAACAGAGGTGATTGCCATAGCAATGGCGAAATATCTGGGGTGGGCGTGGGCAATAAGAGCACGTTTCCTTGATTAAGCTTTAGATCAAAAGAGATAATGTTATGCTGTAACGTATATCATGTGGAATCAACTGCCTTTCCTAAAACTACTTTGCCTTGAAATCTGTAGCTTGCATTATGGTATAACTACAAAGTTTTTATCATAACAATTTTTACTGTATTTATATATTGTACATAGTGTTTTTAAGGTAATTGTATTCATCCATCCATCTGGGCGTGTATCATATTTTATCTGATGTCTTATGGAATTGTTTTAGATGTAGTTTTATGTGCTTTTATGACCTAACACGTCGAATAAAGCTTTTTGGATCGGAAATGGCTTGTTTCCAGTCCAGGGAGGACCTGGCCTGGCAGTTCAGGCTGGACTGTTCCCTTTAGGCGCAGTGTCAAGTCTGATTTGCATATTGAAAGGTTTAAACTGGAAAGGCACCGGCAGCAAAGAAACAAAGAATTTAGGCCCAGATTTCTGCACTGGAGTGAATGTATGGCATTGTTCTGCATTCTGTCCACCAATTGTTGTTTTTGCATTTGTCACCCCAAGTGCGAAGTGTATGGCCAGACGTGGGTCCTGTGCTCTCTATGCCACTGGAGTCAAGCTATCTTTGCTGACGAGGGGTGAAACCCTGAAACCAGTCCTAGGATGCTTGTTTCCAGTCCAGTGGGGACCTGGCATGGCAGTTCGGGCTGGACAGTTCCCATTGGGCGTACAGTCGAATCTGATTTGCATATGGCTGGGTTCAAACTGGAACGACATGGGGACCGGAAAGAAAATGATGGAATTAGGCCCAGATCTCTGTAGTGGGGTGAATGTATGACATTGTTTTGCATTCTGTCCATAAATTGTTGTTTTTGCATTTGTAACCCCGAGTGGGACGGGTTTGCCCAGACGTGGGTCCCATGCTCTCCATACTACTGGAAGCAAGCTATCTTGGCTGATGTGGGCTGAAACCCTGAAACTGGTCCTAGGATGCTTGTTTCCAGTCCAAGGAGGACCTGGCCTGGCAGTGCCGGCTGGACTGCTCCCATTGGGTGTAGGTTCAAGTCTGATCTGCATACGGCTGGGTTCAAACTGGAATGTCATGGGGAGAAAAAAAAAACAATGGATTTAGGCCCAGATCTCTGTACTGTGGTGAATGTATGACATCGTTCTGCATTCTGTCCATCAATTGTTGTTTTTGCAGTTGTCACCCCAAGTGGGATGGGTATGCCCAGACGTGGGTCCTGTGCTCTCCATGCCTCTGGAGTCAAGCTATCTTGGGCTGATGGGGGGTGAAACCCCGAAACCGGTCCCATGAGGCTTGTTTCCAGTCTAGGGAGGACCTGGCTTGGCAGTTCGGGCTGGACAGTTCCCATTGGGCGTAGGGTCAAATCTGATTTGCATTTGGCTGGGTTCAAACTGGAATGGCATGGGGAGCAAAAAACAAATGATGAATTTAGGACCAGAACTCTGTACTGGGGTGAATGTATGACATTGTTTTGCATTCTGTCCATAAATTGTTATTTTTGCATTTGTCACCCCGAGTGGGACGGATATGCCCAGACGTGGGTCCCATGCTCTCCATGCTACTGGAGTCAAGCTATCTTGGCTGATGAGGGGTGAAACCCCGAAACTTGTCCTAGGATGCTTGTTTCCAGTCCAAGGAGGACCTGGCTTGGCAGTTTCGGCTGGACTGTTCCCATTGGGTGCAGGGCCAAGTCTGATTTGTATATGGCTGGGTTCAATCTGGAATGGCATGGGGAGCAAAAAATCAATGGATTTAGGCCCAGATCTCTGTACTGTGGTGAAGGTATGAGATTATTCTGCATTCTGTCCATCAATTTTTGTTTTTGCATTTGTCACCCCAAGTGGGACGGTTATGCCCAGACGTGGATCCTGTGCTCCCCATGCCACTGGAGTCAAGCTATCTTGGGCTGATGGGGGGTGAAATCCCGAAAACAGTCCTACGAGGCTTTTTTCCAGTCCAGAGAGGACCTGGCTAGCTCCAGGTCAGTGTAGTAAATTTGATGGCCTTAGAGCAACCCACCTGCATACACAATACATTTTTTGGTCAGCTACGTACGTATTTTATTAAAAAGGGCAGAACTAAAAAGGCTGTTATTCCTAAATCACAGAACTGGTGCAACAAAGACTGTAAAAAGGCATGTGCAGCCTTAGGGGAGGCTATTAAAGAAGGTGTCCCAACAGTGGTACGAGCAGCTAGGGCTACCTATCGGGCGCCCAAGCAAAGGCAAAGAAAGAATGGGACAATAAAAGATGGGAGGAACTTAGGGAGGCATGTGTTAAGAGAAACCCTAAACAGTTTTGGAATGTGCACAAATAGGATAGAGGTGGGCAGGCCTTCCAGCCTCAAAATCATGTCTCACATTCGGAGTGGGTAAATCATTTCAAACCCCAATATGCCGCAAATTTATTTTTATTTATTTATTTATTTAATTTACATGGCGCAACAGCTACCCAACAAGGGTTACCCGGTGCCTAGACGCGAAAACTGAAAAGGGAAGAAATTATTGATTAAAAAGCCAAGTCTTCAGTGAACGACGAAAGTGGGGGTACGAAGGCTCCCTACGTAAGGCAAGAGGAATTGAGTTCCAGAGAGAGGGACCCAAGACGGAAAAGGATCTACCTCCCATTCTAGAAAGTCTGAACCTGGGAACATGGAATTTTTCAAGTGAGGTGGAGCGAAGATGACGAATTGGAACATACGGACAGAGAAGGGTCTGTATATAGTCCGGTGCTAAGCCCCATTTGATTTTGTACATAAAGGTCAGAGCTTTGAACTCAATCCGCTTGTCAATTCGAAGCCAGTGTAGATCACGGAGGTGATGGGAGATAGAAGAACATCTAGGAACCCCACATAGGAGTCGGGCAGCAGAGTTTTGCACAAGTTGCAGCCTACGGGATACTGCCATATTTGCACCCAAAAACAGAACGTTTCCGTAGTCCAGCCGTGACGTAATAAGAGCATGGACTACGGTTTTTTGGGTGTCTTTGGGCAGCATCCAAATAATTTTACGCAACCATTTCAAGATGGTAAAACAGGTGCCTGCAACTTTGATAGCTTGATGGTGCATTTTCAAGGAGTCATCAATGTAGAAACCCAGGTTACGGACATGATCGACAGGACGAGGAAGAGTACCCAACTCGTTCGGCCAGTGACATGCGCCCCAAAGATCCTTCTGCTTACCCAGAATAAGGACCTCCGTTTTGTTTGCGTTTAGCTTTAGATAATTGTTGTTCATCCAAACAGCAATTTGGCATACGCCCAACTGGAGAACAGAGAAGGAAGAAGAGGAATCTGATTTGGAAAGCGAAAAAATTAATTTGGGAGTCATCGGCGTAAGTAAAGAGAGACAGTCCTGCGTTAACAGCAATGTCCGCAAGAGGCCTGACATACAAATTGAAGAGCAAAGGGCTCAAAATGGAGCCCTGAGGAACTCCAAAAGGTTAATCAAAGGTTGGTCGCACTCTGCTCGTCACACCAGCAAGTTGCCCCAAGGAACTGTGGTCAATGAAGTGGCAATGGCGAGTATGCCTATGCCACGGTGTATGTAGAAAAGTATGTGTCGCATTAGCCATCCCTGGACACGTGTTTCGAGGTAGTTGCCTCTCGTCAGCAGGGAGCAGGTCAGTGTAAAGGGGTGCCGCGTGGACTGCCAAAATGTAATTAAAACAGGTAAAGTACCTCTCATGGCGCGCAGGTGCAGGTCCAAGGCTCGTCAGCCCGTTGGCTCAAGGGAGCCGTAATAAATTAATCAAAGGTTGGTCGCACTCTGCTCGTCACACCAGCAAGTTGCCCCAAGGAACTGTGGTCAATGAAGTGGCGACGGCGAGTACGCCTATGCCACGGTGTATGTAGAAAAGTATGTGTCGCATTAGCCATCCCTGGACACGTGTTTCGAGGTAGTTGCCTCTCGTCAGCAGGGAGCAGGTCAGTGTAAAGGGGTCCCGAATAAAACACTGAGAAGTTGTGAGTCCTCTTCTCTAACAGCTTTATTCCTGGAAGGAAAACCTATCCCCAGGCTGGAACAATAATGGGATTTCATTACAAAGCCCCATGAGCAAAAATTATACTTCCAGTTTAGGGTGGGTACATTGCCACTAAGAGTTTTTACTATTAGATGGACCAAACCTAGCAATGACTTGTGTCCTGTATGCCAGCATAGTAAAGAATCAATGGCCCATTTACTGTTTGTATATGCTGGATACAAACCCCACATTGTGTCTGGTTGTCACCAATTTGCAAGCTCTTGGGAACAAGAAGGTCAAGTGAAGCTGAGAGAATCCTAAGAACCGACACAACAGAGGTGATTGCCATAGCAATGGCGAAATATCTGGGGTGGGCGTGGGCAATAAGAGCACGTTTCCTTGATTAAGCTTTAGATCAAAAGAGATAATGTTATGCTGTAACGTATATCATGTGCAATTAACTGCCTTTCCTAAAACTACTTTGCCTTGAAATCTGTAGCTTGCATTATGGTATAACTACAAAGTTTTTATCATAACAATTTTTACTGTATTTATATATTGTACATAGTGTTTTTAAGGTAATTGTATTCATCCATCCATCTGGGCGTGTATCATATTTTATCTGATGTCTTATGGAATTGTTTTAGATGTAGTTTTATGTGCTTTTATGACCTAACACGTCGAATAAAGCTTTTTGGATCGGAAATGGCTTGTTTCCAGTCCAGGGAGGACCTGGCCTGGCAGTTCAGGCTGGACTGTTCCCTTTAGGCGCAGTGTCAAGTCTGATTTGCATATTGAAAGGTTTAAACTGGAAAGGCAACGGGAGCAAAGAAACAAAGAATTTAGGCCCAGATTTCTGCACTGGAGTGAATGTATGGCATTGTTCTGCATTCTGTCCACCAATTGTTGTTTTTGCATTTGTCACCCCAAGTGCGACGTGTATGGCCAGACGTGGGTCCTGTGCTCTCTATGCCACTGGAGTCAAGCTATCTTTGCTGACGAGGGGTGAAACCCTGAAACCAGTCCTAGGATGCTTGTTTCCAGTCCAGTGGGGACCTGGCATGGCAGTTCGGGCTGGACAGTTCCCATTGGGCGTACAGTCGAATCTGATTTGCATATGGCTGGGTTCAAACTGGAACGACATGGGGACCGGAAAGAAAATGATGGAATTAGGCCCAGATCTCTGTAGTGGGGTGAATGTATGACATTGTTTTGCATTCTGTCCATAAATTGTTGTTTTTGCATTTGTAACCCCGAGTGGGACGGGTTTGCCCAGACGTGGGTCCCATGCTCTCCATACTACTGGAAGCAAGCTATCTTGGCTGATGTGGGCTGACACCCTGAAACTGGTCCTAGGATGCTTGTTTCCAGTCCAAGGAGGACCTGGCCTGGCAGTGCCGGCTGGACTGTTCCCATTGGGTGTAGGTTCAAGTCTGATCTGTATACGGCTGGGTTCAAACTGGAATGTCATGGGGAGAAAAAAAAAACAATGGATTTAGGCCCAGATCTCTGTACTGTGGTGAATGTATGACATCGTTCTGCATTCTGTCCATCAATTGTTGTTTTTGCAGTTGTCACCCCAAGTGGGATGGGTATGCCCAGACGTGGGTCCTGTGCTCTCCATGCCTCTGGAGTCAAGCTATCTTGGGCTGATGGGGGGTGAAACCCCGAAACCGGTCCCATGAGGCTTGTTTCCAGTCTAGGGAGGACCTGGCTTGGCAGTTCGGGCTGGACAGTTCCCATTGGGCGTAGGGTCAAATCTGATTTGCATTTGGCTGGGTTCAAACTGGAATGGCATGGGGAGCAAAAAACAAATGATGAATTTAGGACCAGAGCTCTGTACTGGGGTGAATGTATGACATTGTTTTGCATTCTGTCCATAAATTGTTATTTTTGCATTTGTCACCCCGAGTGGGACGGGTATGCCCAGACGTGGGTCCCATGCTCTCCATGCTACTGGAGTCAAGCTATCTTGGCTGATGAGGGGTGAAACCCCGAAACTTGTCCTAGGATGCTTGTTTCCAGTCCAAGGAGGACCTGGCTTGGCAGTTTCGGCTGGACTGTTCCCATTGGGTGCAGGGTCAAGTCTGATTTGTATATGGCTGGGTTCAATCTGGAATGGCATGGGGAGCAAAAAATCAATGGATTTAGGCCCAGATCTCTGTACTGTGGTGAAGATAAGAGATTATTCTGCATTCTGTCCATCAATTTTTGTTTTTGCATTTGTCACCCCAAGTGGGACGGGTATGCCCAGACGTGGATCCTGTGCTCCCCATGCCACTGGAGTCAAGCTATCTTGGGCTATTGGGGGGTGAAATCCCGAAAACAGTCCTACGAGGCTTGCTTCCAGTCCAGAGAGGACCTGGCTTGGCAGTTCGGACTGGACTGTTCCCATTAGGCGCAGGGTCAAGTCTGATTTGCATATGGCTGGGTTCAAACTGGAATGGCATGGGGAGCATTAAAACAATAGATTTATGCCCATATCTCTGCACTGGGGTGAATTTATGACATTGTTCTGCATTCTGTCCATCAATTGTTGTTTTTGGGTTCGGTAAACCACCAGGATAAACTGAGGAAATCAAGGGTGTCCTGTATATCACTCAGCTATGGTTTGTAGCGTGCCTTGTCCAACGTCTGGCATTCACATATAATGTCCTTACAGAGTTTAGCGGGTTGGTTCAACCAAATGCTGAGCCATAATAAAGTGGTGCCAGCTGAATCTTATCCTAAATAAAACCCTGGTTTAAGTAAAAGTGGGTAGTAAGTCTGGGAGTGGATGGCGCAGTGCTTAGCAGCCTTCACAAAAAGCGGTTTTCCTCAGCCTGAAGAGAACAGCGTTTACTGAAACCCCATAATCCGGCTCCGTAGGCAGCTACACTGATACATTGTGAGTTGTAAACTTCCAATGGAGGAAGCTCAGACCCCCTAATTTGCGGTCTAATAAGGTTACAAATAGTACCCGCGGTTTTATTTATTATAGCCCAGACCTTAACAAAATTAGCAGTCCATGACCCTGTTGAACTAAAGTTTAAACCTAAATAACAAAAATTCTCAACAGCCGTCAAAACGTGCCCCTTGACACTAATTTTATCTAGCCTTAATTTACCCGGGCCACAGGACATGATGTGCGACTTTGAATAATTAGTGTTTAGGTTCTAATTGTGCATAAAGGCAGCAAAGCAATCCACCTGATGTCTCAGTATTTTTGGAGTAGGGGCTAACAATTAAGCGTCGTCGGCGTACAGTAAAGCGAGGACTGGGAAGCCTGCAATTCTGGGTATATCTGTGTGGGAAATAGATAAATGGGCTCTTAAACCATTGATATATAAGGTAAATAATAAAGGTGCTAATATACAACCCTGCCTCATTCCACTCTTCAGTGAGAAATCAGAAGAAAGCTCCCCATTTAAATTTAAACAAACCCGAGATAAGAGATCTGAGTGCAAGCAATACAAAATATTCACCAGAGCTAGGTCCACGCCTAAATTCAGCAACATTAACCAAAGTTTGGTTATGTTCACTGAGTCAAACGGGGTGGATAGGTCCATGAAAGCTAAATAAATGGGGGAACACTTGGCCTTAGTGTATTTAGATATGGTCAGGGCCAGATTCAGGGATTGTTTGTTGGTTCTTAGTTTTGGCCGAAAGCCGAATTCAAAAGGGGAGAGTATGTCCTTGTCAGCTGCCAATTCGACCAAACGGTCGTAAATAACTCGACCGATAATTTTGATAGTGCTGTCAATGAGCGAGATCGGTTGATAGCTCTTGGGCGACATACGGTCACCCTTTTTGAATATGTTTGTTGCGGTAGACCAGGATAGGGCAATAGTTGTAGATACAGAAATGTTAAATGTGTTTGTGATGAGGGGACCCCATATATCGGGCATAGATTTCACCTAATCTATCGGTACCCTGTCTGGACCTGGGGCTTCCCCACCCTTACTATGGTGGATGGCCAACTCAACGTCATCCAAAAATAATACAATTTGGGTCGGGGGGTTCTGCAGTCTTTTAAGGAGGGTAACAGACATAGTTGGCTCATCCTCCATGTGATAGATCGAAGCAAAGTGGGTAACCCAGTCCGCAACTGAGATGGTATTTTGGAGAGGGGGAATGATGGAAGAGTTCTTGTTTCGGATTAACTTTAATAAGTCCCAAAAGGAATTACTGTCTTTACCCCAGGACGCCAGCTCCAGATATTCCCAGTTTTGATTATATACTTCCCTCTTCCTATCACTAAGTGCAAGTTTGTACTTAGTTCATGCCAGGGAGATTTCGGTCTTATTCCTGAGGCAGACCTTTAGGGCTTTTCTTAACTTCCTATTTGCCAGGGAGCAGACTCCATTGAACCATCTTGGGTCCGTGTTTGAGGCACGAATTGGCTTGAGCATGGAGTCCCTGATTGTGTGTATTAACCCATTATAGTGTAAGACCAGGGATTCCTCTAAATTCCCCGTTAGTAGAGGAATTTGTTTAAGTGTAACTTGAGGAAGGCAGCTAGTGACTCATTTGGATCTCTCAAACGTCAAACTAGATGCAGGCCATCCGAGGAGGGATGCATAATAGAAGCCAAATTACTCTATGGGCAAAGCCCAAAAGGGTTAAAAACATAGAGGTGCTCAAGGCGTTATGATGGCCCCAATATGTGGGCAAGATCTCTTCTTTGGAGAACCAGAGTAAAAAATCAGAGCTGACGAACATATATTCTATAAGGGAAGATCTCCCTTTGAATGATGTCAGAGTGTTGCATTCTCCCCCTGGGATTTCGAGTAAATCGACCAAGTCGTAGGCAGTAAGATATTTAAAAAGCTCTGCTCCCCTTGCGTCTTGCGTCCTGCAGTGCATGTTTGTGTCAGAGTCTTGTAACCTGAGACCGCCATTGATCTTAGCGTTAAAGTCCCAGCAGAGAAGAAAGTGAACTTGAGGAGCACGGTTTTCTGCCTTAGATTGTAATAGGGAAATAAATTTAAATAGACTGTTATAGTGTGTACAGCTAGCATTAGTAAAATCGTTATTGTAAAAATGTATCAAGTAAAAAGCCATATTATTCTGTGGCACTCTGACTATTAATGTTAAAAAAGAAGAGGATCTAGATTTAACCTGTGAAACCTCTACCTGAAGTCTTAGGCTGACCCAGGTAGCTAATCCACTGGCCACACGACCACGATTAGAGGGAGTTGCAGGACTTAAATAACAGGCGTAATCCTCAAAGTGCGGTGTAACAGTGAGCCAGGTCTCCTGCAATAGAATTGAGTCAAACTTGGAAACAAATTTCCTCCGTGTCTTCGTTATTAATCTCCCCTTTGAGGCCTGCCACATTACAGCTAAGGACAGAGAGAGTTCTGGAATGAGGGTGCAGAGTGTGAGTTGTAACTGCCCTTTTCCTTGAATGAGAGGTAACAGAGGTTGTCACAGTAGAATTGTTGTTCAAAGATGTACTACAAAGAGTAGGAGTAGTTAAAACTGCTTTAGGGCCTGAGAGTCAGTCCAAATCAAAGAGTACGTCAAATCTATTAGAGGTGGGTAAAAAGCACAAGACAGAGGAGGTTCTCTGTGAAGCCTGAGCTTCATGAAAAACATTAAAGAGTGATTGACTAGCTGGAGCTGTCTGTTCTATGTTATCTAAGTATGTGTTGACGTCCCTGTGGCAGTTAGATGTAATTACATCGCTTGCACTACAAATTGAAGCTGAGTTGGGTAGGCACTGTATAAGTAGAGGGGGATCAATAGAACAAACCTAACTGGACCAAAGCGATGGAGGAAGTGACCTGATTACTGAGTCTAGCATTAAATAACAGATAGTTAGCCAAGGCTGGAAGGATGAAATTAATGGCAATACAATTTCCTTGCAAGTCCGGCTGACTTGGCCCAATCCATGCGCATCTCCTTACTTGCAGGATATCCTTAGCATGCTGGAAAGACATGCCTCTATATTGTGCCAGCCAGTCTAAGGTTTTATTGAAGAGCTGCTCAAAAGATTCACGTTTGTCCGCACACAATGGAGGTGCCCCTCTCATGGTGGCCCGTACGGGCATGCAGTAGGGGGGATGATAACTGGCAGTTGTAGCTGCATCGGAGAGTAGAATGAGGCTGCTCTACCCTCTAAATCCCTTGTGTTGTTATTATAATGAGGAGTGGAAGTTGGTAATTGGACTCTATTCTGTTCAGTGGGAAGCTTATTATTACGTGAGTGATCAGCCTGGACTAGCAGATTGCTAGGGGTAGGCAAGGCCTATGTTGCTTGAATACTTTTTTCACAAGGACCAGGGGGATTCCTATTCAAAAGACAGTGCCCGGTAGAAGTACTAGTTGAAAACCCTTTTGCAGAGCCTGGGAGGTTAATACCAAGTGCAACCAAGTCAGACTTAATAGTAGCTAGACGTGAGACCAGAGGGGAAAGTGAGGTTTTAATCACTGAACACAGCTTCTCTAAAAAAGCCTCTGAGTGGTTAGCCAAAAGGTCGTTGAAGGAATCAATGAGGTAAGATTTGGCAACCTGTGAAAGTTGGAATGAGGTTGAGGAGCCTCTGTGACTTATGTGTCTGATACCAGGATAGGCGTTGGCTCGGACACGGGCATGGGTGCTTGCAGGGTCTTAGAATGGTATGAGAGAGGGCTAAACACCTGTTTACGTTCCTTGCCACGTTTAGCAGTCTTTGATATTATTGTGAGCAATGACTTATTGTTTGCACTTCTCGGAAAGGTGGAAGGAGTAGCAACTGGGGGAGTCGGTGCACAATTCGGTGTGGAGGGAAAGTCAACACCACTTTGGGGTAAAACTGTAGGCATGTCCGCGGGAGGGCAAGGAGACAGGCTAGGAAAACCCCCGTTAAGAGAGTCCGAATTGATGGAAAGCCTCCCTTCAGTTCTGGTGATTTCATTACTAATAGCATTGACGGCTTGTTCAAGCATCCGGGCAATAGAGGTAGCCTTTGGAGTAGGTTTTACTCTAGGGGATGAGGTAGGACCACAGTCAACCACTTTTCTTTTGCCCATGCTCCCAGCAAATAGTCAAACTATTAAAATAGGAGGCTACAAAAACAGCGACAGCCTATGCAGACTGAGAGCCTGGGGCGGGAGTCACTATTAATAGTTAAAGTTAAAAGAAGAGACAGTACCTCTCAGTGAACAGTGACTCAACTTCCAGGCAGTGCCTTCACACTCAAATTGAGGGTCCTGGGACGCAAAGATAAAAAGACTTAGAGAGTGGGCCCAGCCTGGCCATGCTGTGGGAGCAACCAAGAGTTTTTCTGGCATCCGGAGACCATGCCACGCCTCCCGCATCGTCGCCGCAGTGAGCGCTAGGGAACCGAGTCCCACCTCAGCAACCAGGAAGGTGAGAATGCAGGTGGACCTCCACTGGCCCGTGAAGTTAGTCTTCCCCTCTCTCTTTCCTTCACCTGTGGGCCCCTCCCTGGATATGGTAGCTTCCACTCAGGTCTCTGGATCCACCAGCCCTCTGTACACTTCCACAGAGTACTTGTCTTGGCACTTCTGGGTCTACGGCTGTGCTCCATGAACACCAGGCCGATGTCCGGTGTGACCCTGGACACCTCAATGTGCTTCACTGCCTGTGGGCCGAAGATGCCCAAATGCTTGAGCCTGGAGGAGGTCAGAGGGCGCTTCATGCATGGAAGGCACTGAGCGCATAGAGGGAGCGCCCAGCGCCTGTTGGAGGGCAGTTAAAGCTGCATGAAAAGAGTACCTCTCAGGGGTGTGTTCTGGAAACCCCCCTCCATACTGCTGGCGGGATGATGCCTCAAATGGAAGAAATGTCTTTGGTCACCTGGGGTCTGTGCAGTGTACTTATCCAGGTTATTCTGCTGTGGGGGGTTTTGGGGATGGCCTTTCACCAATTGCAGGGGTTTCCTCCTCATGTGCTCCTCCTCCGCGACCGGGCCCCAACCCACAGGGATCCTGGCAGGTCAGGCTCCCCACAACACCGTCCTGCACACTAAAGCCACCAATCCCCCTGCTGTCCAATACGATGGTAGTCTCACTCCCAGAGCCTGCACATGTGCACACATGTTCATGCTTAACCAGCCAAGTGCCCCTTTCCTTAGCTGCATCTCACAAGTAGTGATACTCACCCACGAGACACAAGTGGATCTCAAACGCAGTGATAGTCACCACTGGTAAAGTGTCAAAAACCGGGAGATCAAACAAGCCAAAAACCTGGGCATACGATAGGGCAGAAACCACTTGCAACTTTCCATCATATAGTGGTAAGAGGGGTGTAGATTCTATTGGTTGCAGAAGTTTCAGTGGCACCAGGGCCCAGACGCCTGATTATTGCTGTGTTTTATGGTTCAAACAGCAGCCAAGGGGCCCATTTCTGTCCTTGCACTACAGCCTATGACACACTGGCTACGCTACTTAGTGGTAGTCGATGTTTTGGGTGTGATTTTTTGCAGTTTGCTATTTCTCCCAGGATATTATGAAATACTTTCTTGACTGGTGTGTACTTTGAAAAGAAAAAGCGCTATTTATTTAATCTCAGTAGTAAAATATTGTAATTGCACCAGGTTTTCTTTTCTAAAATCGGTACCTCCATCAAATTTAATAGCGTAGGTATTTGGACACTGTGTTCAATTGCTGTGACTTTCAGGTGCAGAATTTTAATCACTGAGCACATTCATAATTATGTCAGAGTTTCCGAAATGCTCCACAAATCTGTGCCAAGCCAGAATTAATTTCTGCAAATAACGCACAAACAAGTGTCTCGTGAGACTGCCTGTGTTTGATGGGTTTAGTGATGGCCTTCTCCCCCACACATATGCTGATTTATAATTTACAGATGCGGCTCAATGGCTGTCTAATTCCAGAGCTGGACTGAACCTCACATCAAGCAGCTCTGTTCGTCTGAGGACCAGCGGCAGCTCCTCCATTAAGGCGGAGGAGCTTCACCTCACTGCTTTCTCAGCAGTGCAAACAGGAAAAAGAAAATAATATTAAAGCATTGTTATTATCATTTTATTTTTCAGCACTGACTGAGGCAGTCTAGGGTGGGCGGGGCTGGGCTCAGCTACCTGATTGATGAGGGAGGAGGGTTGGTGGGCACCATAAGTGCGCATGTTGATTTGGTCGGCCGTCTTAGGGCGGCAAAACTGACATGCGCACTTACTATTTTTCCAACCCAGGCTGTGTTGTACAGCCAGAAGGAGAACAGACACTAGCTCCCAAGCCCTCTCTGCGTGCAAATCTAGGCCGCTCAGACCACTCCCTGCACTTCTCTCATGCTGGTAATAGTACTACCAGGATGACAGCAACATTATGATTGGCTTAGGGGAGTCTGGGAGCGTGTGCACTGCCAAGAGTCGACAGGAAAAGAAGAGGAGGGAGCCAGCAGCCAGCAGGTAAGTAATCTTCTATTTGTTCTCCCCGCGCTGCCCCTCCACTTCTGTCCCGCAGCAGTTGCCACTGCTGAGGACTAGCGACGGGGATAACAGTGCCAGTCGGCAACTGTTTTCTTCTACGCAGCACTGCTGTTGCCCAAGGCTGCTTAAAGGATACACAAGTGTGCTAAAGCATGCAATGCCAGGCTACAGGATCAACAGACTTTCACAGCCTCCAGCGCCCATTGTACGTTTTGCGTTTACGCACCACTTCGAAATGCAGTAACCAGCTGGATAAAATAGATAGAATGGAAATTTGTTGAAATTTTACTACTTTATTATTATTTGTCATAACAATTTGTTGATAGTGTTTTTATTTTCGACGGCATATGGTATTAAAATATTGTGATGTTTTATAAACTACATTATTACGATACGGTTAAACACATTTATAGGTGATCATCATGTATTAAAATGAGTTACTTCTTGCTACACTGTGAAACTTCTCTATATTTTATCATTTTGGTAAAAGATGTGCAGGGATTGAGCACATTGTTTTATCTGTTGTGCCAAGATAAGAATAGATTTTATTGATTTCCATTTCAGAACCTACTTTCAGGCAGGCCAACTCCAACATGTGACATCCTGGCTGGAACCAAAACAATCTGATCCTACAATATTATTAATGAACCACTATCATATATATTTCCATACGAGTGCAGACCATACTTAAAGTCTGGAACAGAGCAACTTACACTACACATTACAAATGTATAAGGGATAAAGTAACCTATGCAGTACTTTATAGGGATATTAAAATTCACCAAGGAGTTCCATAATCATATCGAGGAACGAGGTCAAAGGCTGAGTCCTTTATAAGGGTATGAAACTCCGAGGTGTCTTACAATACTATTATAATGTATGGCAGGGGGTCTTTATCCCAGAAAATACAGGGTCACACCATCACCTTTCCCTCAAACCCCTTAATCCGTGGTGCATAGCTCATTTGTATGATAAAATGAGCACGTTTGCAAATGTAAAGAATAAAAATAAAACCTCTAGTAGAAAATAAATGTATCAAAAACCTGTAAGGTAATTGTTGCAGCCAGATTTTAGAAACAGTTCAATACAAGTCAGTTTTAAAAAAAAAAAGCTGTAGCAGCTCGGAACGTGTAGAAACGTGCAGAAAGATTTTAGCTTTTTTTTCTATCTAAGGAGTGCAAAACAAATTGTTGCTTTAAACAGCTGCTTTAATTATGCTCCATGACCCGACCTGACCTGCCTTTCACCTTAGCTGTTGGCTCTGGCAGTGGACATTGTGACATCAGAACTCGACTGAAATTACTGTATTATAGTTGAGGTCTGACGTCTTGTCTTTAGAATCAGCGACTCAGTATGTCACAAGAAATCAGTGACTGCCGTTTATACATGGATTGCAGAATCCAATGTATTATATTGATATCCTGAATTTGTCCATATGGTGTATTGCCTCATCTCCAACTATGCTGAGATTCATGACGGAGGGTATTGAGGTGACCAAACCCCAGGATCTGGAGGCCATATATGAAGAGGGCCGACTGTTGGGTTTGCAGCCTTTGGCACTGAAGGGTAGAATCTCAAATGCCAATTTTCTTGTAAAGGCCAGGATAGCAGCAGTCCTGAGGGAAAGCTGTTCTGGCTTTCTCAATAAACCTGAAAAACACAAGGTTAACCAAGATATAATATTGTTGGGAGGAGAGAAAGAAATTGTTACGAGATTATACCAAATATGTTTACCCACTACCATCCCAGGAGCTGAATAGAATGAAGGTGATATAGGACGGAGATTCATGGCAAGACACAGGTAAACCATGGTAGGATTATTTTTTCACGAACTGCAGAAAAGTCACCAGAAATGCCAAACCCAGGGGCATATTTATGAAATGAGTAGTGCTGGGCACAGCAGCAATTCATCTTGCTGTGCTGCCCTGCGTCACTGGCAAAGGGCAGGAATGCCAATATTTATCTAAAACGGCGCATTCCTGTCATTTCCTCTTGAGCTGGCACTGTTTTGACTGTCTAGCGCCAATGCAGACACCCTTGCACCATGCCACTGTTGCATGCAGGACTGTTTTTGTGCAGGAAAGGGCATTTCCTGCACAAAACCAACCCTGAGAGGCTTTTCTACTTTCTATGTGTGCTGTAGAATGCAGCACATGTAAAGGAGGTGAAAAAAACAAGGAGAAATAAATATATTTCTCCTCATTACACTCGTGGAATGCCTCCCTTACGCAAAGTAAGGCAATGCAGCAATTTACGCTGCGTTGCCCCACTCCAGATTTTTTAAACCATTCAAAGACTCGCAAAGTGGCTGTGCATGTCTTCGTACATCTGACTTCGAGGCTTAGACTTTGTGCAGGGCAAGCTTGCCACAAGCCTCTCATAGATATGTCCCCAAGTGCATGTGTGGGATATATATGACCTTCCCTCAAGATGATGAAAGCAATAAATCACACTAATAACACTGACCACCCTAAATATGGGAACATATATGCAAATGTGTTGGTAGTGCAACGGGATCCTCAGGTTGTGGCAAAACCTAAGAGAACGCGCTGGTCTGGTTACAACTCAACATGGCATCCCAGCTATGTTTCTTACAACTAGTACAGATCAGAAAACACACATGAGAATTAATAAAAGCGGTGGAATTTGGATTTTCAGGAGCTAAGCGAAATATAGCTATGAAATGGAAAAAAGTGCAGTGCCGTGTGCAAAATTGAGGAAGCACGCATGATTAAATGGTTGACAGAGGAATGTAAAGTGAGAAAACTGATACAAGACAAGGGTGGGGATACGGTGAATGCATTGACCTTGGAAATGGGACTCACTAATACAGAGCAACACCGTGATCGGAAAGAACCACACAACTGTGAGTCCAACGAAAATTAGGGAAGGAGGAAAGGAGGAATGGGTGTAATGGAGAATGTTACTTACAAGGACATTGAAAAGCACAGTGGGATGCAAGTCAAGCATGATGTACAGAATCTAAGTCAGTGAAAGCAATTGCATATGATTAGACACTGGCGGGGTAGGGATTTAAGGTTGTTTGCTGTTATGTTTGCCTTGTACCTCTCAAAAGCAATAAAGATATTCTAAAAATTGGGCTGAGATTTGTTATCTAGTGGATTTTCTTGTGTTTGATCTGTTAGACCCACATCTCCTCCTCCATTAAATAGGATGCCTAAAAGTACATTTAAAGGGCAAGACATGTTTCTCACGATTTTGTCAAATTCACACCACACACAGATGCTTGATTGGCCACTACAGAAAGAAACTACATTTTTTATTTTCTATTTTATAATGTAGAAACCAGTGAATTTATTGTTCGCTGTGCATATTCTGTATATATACCCCAAGTGCACCAGATTCTTTCCATCTGGATCAGATGATGTTGTGTTTATGGTAAACGACCCTGCCCCTTTGGTCCTATAGATTTATATATTTAGGAGATTCCTAAAGCACATGCACTCCGCAAGGAGTGTCTTAGCACTCTCAACAATGGACTCTTGTATGGGAGCTAGCTAGACAAGATTAATTAGATCAGATTGATTTACCTTGTGGGTAAATTAGAACAGCCAGGTTTTAAGTGTTTTTCTATATCTGAGATGGTGAGCCTAGCACTGTAGATCAAGGGAAAGCGTATTTCAGATTGTCGCTCTTTGTACTTGACAGGAATGAATAATATCACTTCTAAAACTCAAACTGTGGGACTTTAAGAGCACAGATGAACCTGAGGTAGGAAATATTTTCATTGGATGGCACCAGAGAGCAAGTGCCTTGGCAGGAGGAGGCGCATGTTATGGTTAATTTGAGCAGGTGAATGTCAAATGTATGGTGTGATTGTGAATCGGCCCAAACAGCTTGTCGCAGTACTAGGGATTGTCTGATTCTAATTTTTGAAACGGCCAAAAAATTCGAAGAAACCATCCGAATAGACATACAAAAAATTGATGGCCAACTTAGGGCTGCAGTTACTGTCTCCAAATAAGACTTGATGATATTAATAAGGATACGAACGAGTATAAAGAATTTCTTACTCACTCCATAATTCAAAAACTTCGGAAGGATGTAGAAAAGTTTTCATTTAGCAAAGTATATCCGTACTCAGTACCTGAGTACAAGACACAGACAGGCATTGACTTCGGCCTGACTGACTCCAACTACTCTGATGATCTTCTGCCTAGAAAGCCTGGAGAAGTGGCAATGATCAGAGAGGGAAAACAAAGTGAAGGACTGAAGAAGCCCTTGGGCCCAGCCTTGACACGGATTTAACAACTACCTCTCAGCCCGCCATACTATCAGTCACCTTTTCCACCACAAGGTCAAACAATGATGCCTCAGGGACCACCATTTAACCCAATGGCTCCTTCTAGATTCCCACAAAATCAATGCTCTCCTTTTTTAGCCAGATGCAAAGGCCTCTGGGAGAGAAGGAAACGAGAAAACAGAGTGCAGCGGGATCTAGAGGACACCAGAGTGCAAACAAGGCGGATGACCAATGCACCACCCGGATCCAATACAGGGCCAACCTAGTAATCAACTTGACTGACACAACACTCACTGATACACAACTGAACGTATCAAATAAAGGTCTAGGTTTTGTCCCAACCCTGACCTTTGACAAATTCCATTTACACTGTGAGCTAGCTGAATTCTTCCGTAAGTTAAGTTTGAAGGCACATTTCGGTGATCAAGCAAAGACTCATGAAACAACAAATACAGGCTAACGCTCCTTCTATCTTTCAGAGATTTATAGACCGCGCGTTTGCTGATGTCCTAAACCAGACCGTGGTAATATATTTGGATGACATTCTGTCATTGTGCATATGTCACCCAAGTTCTGCAAAGACTGCATCAGACTAGTATATTCTGTAAGCCAGAAAAATGTGGGCTTGACCAGCCAGAAATTGAGTATCTGGGCTATCGAATTAACAGAACAGGAACTGCTATGGATCTACAAAAGGTAACAGCTGTACTCGACTGGCCATCGCCTTCAACCATCAAAGCATTGCAATGTTTCCTTGGGTTGATAAATTTCTATCAACCAAACAAGTTTTATTTCCGAAACATTAAAAAAAGAAAATCTCCAACAAGGAATCAAATGGACTGAGGCTGCAGAACAGGTTTTTCAGACCTTAAAAAAGGCCATTACTCAAGCTCCCATTCTGCGCCATCCAGAGACAATCAAGAAGTTTATAGTTGAAACTGACACCTCAGACAGGGCAGTAGGAGCTTTCCTACTCCAAAGACAAGAGGACGATGGGATTGAACACCCTCTTTTTTATTTGTCACATGTCTTGTGTCAGATTTCGAGATGAACTATTCCATCCTTGAGCGAGAACTCTTAGCAATGAAGTTAGCCTATTGTGAATGGAGACAGTTCTTAATGGGTACAAAAGAACCACAACATATCAGTGGTACTGGTTAATCATTTCTTGACAGGGTCCAGTTGGGCTATGCATCTCTAACCAATGAAGATTGGAATATTGTGTCTAACTAGCTTAACCAACGAGATAAACATTACTACAAGGAAATGGCACTATTCCTCCTTACGAAAAAGGTGCAATTAGAGGCCTTGCAAATGTCTCATGATTCTCACATCACTGGCTGCCGTGGGTTAAAGAATACTCTCGAATTAGTGGTTTTTTCCTTTTGGTGGCCATCAGTATGAGAAGTTACCAAAATATATGTCGCCTGACCCTGTGCCTCATGGGAACAGTCCAGTCCAAACTGCCAAGCCACGTCTTCCCTGGACCGGAAACAAGCTTCAGGGAAGACATGGCTTGGCAGTTCGGGCTGGACTGTACCCATGAGGCACAGGGTCAGACTGATTTGCATATGGCCATGTATGAACTGGTGTGGCAGAGTGGGCTAAAGAACGGTGATGGATTAAACCCAGATCAGTTGACTGGGGGTGAGTGCTTGCAATGTTCAACACTCCGTCCATCATTTCCTTTGGTTTATACATATGATTACCTGCCCATGTAACCTCCAATATATAGGAATGACAACCAGAAATGTCCGGACCAACATATGCAAACATAGATGCAATACCCACTGCAAACTCAACACCGCATAAATGGCTGAAAACTTCATTATCAAAACACATTCTGTAAAATACCTTAAATAGGTAGTCTTGAAACAAGTAATATGGGAAAACAGACACATCGAGAAAATGTTCTTTGAGAAAGAGCAACGGTAGATATATAAGTTATCCAAACACAAACAAGGGCTGAACGACGAAATACTATGGTGGAACATACTGTAATATTATTCCACCTCACCTATGTGAGTCAGAAATATACAGTCTTGTGAGATAATTTTAATTACCTGCACTGCATCATAACAGACGTCCCACCCCCTCATAATTGTTGATATATGCATATACTTTTTCAATAATATAAGGTTCTATCAAATTTTGACAGTGCATTCAGTAATAACTGCTAGCTTAGGATAAATACCTTTTCCGCTCAGGAAGGATGGGCGCCCGAGGCCATGAGACACAGTGACTATGTGGTGACTAAGTTTTCCCAGCCATCAGCAATATAATAAAACTAACCCAGGAGAAATGGGTACATTCAGAACATTGTGACTATGCAGGGACTACATTTCACAGCATGTCACAATCTAATAACAGAGCGCTAACACGCACCAGGACCTCATTTTTGATGTGGGTATGATTCTGATAGCATAGTGCTCTCCCAAAGGGAGGTAACAATGGGGGACGATGTAGTTTTGAGGGTGTAAAAAGAGATTAGTCAAACAAACTTAGGACAACATTTCCTACATGCATCATGGCTCAGGACTAGGCATGGGCGTAGTTCGCGAAGTAGCACTTCGCGAAGCTACGCAAAGTGAAGTTCGCACTACGCGAGCTACATGTAGCACTTCGCGAACTGCGTAGTACCTTGTTCGCACTGTGTCAGATGTCGTTTTCAATGATTGCACAGTGCGGACAAGCAACCGGCACTGTGCAATCATTGAAAATGGCATCTTGCACAGTGCGAGCTGTAGTTTTCTGCTGCTCGAGTAGATTTTTACTCGAGCTTCAGCTTTCTCAACGCGAACTGGTAGTTTCTCATCGCGAGCAGTCGCGAGCATACGCGACCACTCGCAATGAGAAACCTGACCTCCTCGCGTTGGGAATCTCGCCGGGAGGTTTATTTTCCATGCTCGCGATCGCCAACTTGCAGTTGCTGATCGCGAACAAGGAAAAAGTCTCGCCGGAATGTCATTTTGCTTGCTCGCGGTCGCCAACTTGACGTTGAGGACCGCGAGCAAGTAAAAAATGACCGCAGCACTACGCAACACTACGCTACGCGTGTTCGCACTGTGCTACGTGCAGTTCGCGTAGTGCGAAGTAGCGCGAACTTCGCAAACTACGTGAGCGTAGCGTAGTGCTTTGCCCAGGCTTACTCAGGACTTCATTTCCCAGCCGCCCAAGAAAACACCACGCCCCTGCACACACGCTGATGCTGGGTTCTCATTCTCAGTTAATAATAATAATTTTTGTGCATCAACAACTATACTATTTAAAAGCTGTTGTCACCTGGAACTGACCGCATACTAGGCACAAGGGAAAACCAAGTAGGTCAAATGGCAGGATAACTTCCCTTGATGAAGTAAGTCTTGGGGGCATATTTTAAATGGGACAGTCACAGACAGCACAGCTAACCAGGGTATTACTAATGCAATCAACATTATATTTCTCCCCTTTGTGTGTGACTGTAGGGATCGCACTCTCCCTATGCCTTATGGAGCCTAAATAGTTGACGCAATAACTGGGTCACAGTACAGACCATAAGGGGCACTTGTGTGTGCATGTAATCACTGCTTGTCACGTTTATTTATTTTTCTTATTGTGTGTTCCTTTTTAAATATTTTAAAATGTTAACAAGATGCAGTGTGACGATTTGCAAGCGTGGAAGTGGGGTGATTGACGTGTGTGAATCCTTGATACACACACACAGCATAATGTGACATTATAAAAGGGGAAAGAGAGTATGCTCCCCGTGAAGTTACAAAGTATAGCTTCTCTATTTTCTAGATAATAAAGCTGATAAGGTCTGCAATGGTCTGTATTAGCATGCAAGCTTTTTACTTGTATATGTGAAATAGTCACACTACTAATAAATTGAGATTTTTCAGTCATACCAAACTACTGGTTGTAGGGATTAAATTCACACAGGTCCTGACGAAAGCCTGCTGACCCTTAGAGGCATATAGAAGGCTGAAACATGTCGGCCCAGGAATGTTTTGGTCATTATACCCAGATACATCACATTGTTTTTAACCTTGCCAAAGGACCTCAGATTAAATCAGGAGAGGATCCAGAAGGCAATGTTAATCTTAACTTAAATCCATCATTCTTAGTAGAGTGCCCTGCTAACAAACTGCGTCGAGCCCACCCACTCACACTAGATGCAGTGGGTGAGAATCCAATTATGAAGCATGCCACAGGTGGTACCTGTGGGTGAGGATCCTACAAAAATGTCTAAGATAAGCCAGGATCCAACTTGTGATCTTTCATAGTAGAGGGATCATAGCAGAAATGTTAACCCTCCTTGATTGTGGTGATTGGATGTCAGTTGATAACACTGGCACTTATTAGTTGGGAACTAGTACTCGTTTTTGTCGCTCTGTGGTCCACTTGCCCACTGCTGCTTTCTTATTCCTATCCCAGTGCCTCCCACTGGCTGACAATATAACATAGCATAACATACTTTGCGATCTCCGCTTCCATAATTTTACATCGCCTAGTTAAAGCATATCTTAGCACTCGGCCCCCGCGGGTCCGGGAACCACACTGCACTGGGGTTGGCGCTCTAGCTGTCTTCTTTGCCTCCACTATATCCGTCACGCTGGAGCGTCCGCGCGCAGCGCATGCGCTGGCGGCACGCCAGCGGCGTGCCAAAGGCAAGCCCGTCTGCGCCCGTCGGCACCCGGAGCGCGACCAGCGCCAGGACCCCTGGACCAAACGGACTAGTTAGATATGACAGGCAGTCTTTACTTAATTTAAAGTCCAGTCTATGTGCACCCCATAATCTACCCATACCTCAGGGTATCAGAGCTGTTGTTGGGTGCCCAAGATGTACTTTTAATCCGGAACCAAACACACAGAGAAGAGATCAGAGGGGGAGGCCAGAGGACAATACCCAGAATAGTAACACGAAGCTAGGTCCCGTTATGAAAGACGCGGAGCAAGTAACCGCCAATTCCAAGGGAATAGCACCTGAACACATTAAATGCCTTTTGGTGAATGCTCGTTCTGTGGTTAAACACAGATATGAACTTGAAGATCTTATACAATTCTCCACTCCAGACATTGTCTTTTTGACTGAAACCTGGACGGATAATTCCTCCGCCCCGAGTGGAATATTGCAGTCCCTGACGGATATGCGTATTTTTCTCAGAACAGAGAATCAGGTAAAGGTGGAGGGATAGTTATCATCTATCGGGCCAATTTCAAATTACACACAGAATAAATTTCTACTCTTCCAGCAGAGGCGCTGCAGTTCCAAATAAAATAGGCAGATTTTTCAGGGCATCCTGATATATCGCCCTCCAGGCCCCAGAGGAACTTTCGCGCAAATGTTATCGACTCTCCTGGAATCATATACTGATCCTAATTCCCTTACGGTTCTGGGAGACTTTAATTATCATCTGGAACTAAACAATAATTTAGATACTGTCAGACTTCTAGACAACCTTGCAGCTTTTAACCTTAAGCAGGTAATAATTGGACCCACCCACATGGCGGGTCACACGTTGGATGGGATTTTTACTAATGATTTAGACATTACTCTCTCCAACTTACTGGACCTGTTCTGGACTGACCATAAGGCTATCTATTTCAAACTTAAAACTTCTGAGATGCAGTCCACAGCACAGGCAAGACTAACCAGAGTCCCTATTAGACGTTGGGACAAAGTTAAGGAGGGAGTTTTTGAGTCAGCCCTGGGTTCAGGCCCTACTGTGATAGACTGTGATAATAACACTGCAGTACAGCATTTTAACGACTGGCTTCTGGCAGCAGCAGATAAGGCTGCACCAGTAAAGATAGTCAAAATAAATAGAGGGAAGACATCATCTTCTTGGTATACCCCCGAACTTAAAAGCTTAAAGATCACCTGCAGAAAGGCGGAACGCCTCTGGAGGACAGACTATGATAATCTAAAGAAAACCCTATATAATCACTCCATTCAAGCATATAAGGAGGCAATAGTGGCTGCCAAAAAACACTTTTTTACAGTTAAAATCAAGGATACGGGTAATGCCACCAGAGAACTGTTTAAATTAGTTAACTTGCTGGTTAAACCCCAACAAGGTAGTATTTTTAAGCCAGATCAAAGTTTCTGCAATGCCCTTGCGGAACACTTCCAAGAGAAGGTCAAAGGAATCTATAACAATTTCTCGAATATCATAACACCTCTGGATACGATGGTGCCCTCCACACATCTTTCTGGTAGGCTGACTTGTTTTCAGCCGATGAGTAAAGAGGTGGTTAATAACATCCTGCTTTCTTTGAAATCAGGGGCCCGACCGATCCTTGTCCACCTTCCTTTATGCATCGAGCAGCAGATCCGATCTGTGAATATCTTACACCTATTCTAAATCAAATCATAAAATCTCAACAGTATCCCGCTATCTGGAAACGGGCAGCTGTTACCCCCCTCTTAAAAAAAACAAGTTTGGATCCGGGTAACTTCAACAACTATCGCCCCATTGCTGGTCTTCCTTTCGCAGCTAAGGTTCTGGAGAAGTACCTGAATAAAATCCTAACAGCTTACTCAGACACTAATGGCTTGTTAGACTCTTCCCAACATGGTTTTCGGCCACGCCATTCGACAGAATCAGCTCTAGTTAAGGCAGCTGAAGAGATTCGTAGAGCTGTGGACGGCGGTGGGAAGGCGGTCCTGGTACTCCTTGACCTGTCAGCTGCTTTTGATACCGTCAGCCACACGGTTCTGGCGCAGCGGCTGAGGGAGATTGGGATAGGAGGAACTGCTCTGTCTCTTTTGACCTCCTTTCTTGGAAACAGGGAGAAGAGGCTGTTCTGGGATTGTCGGGTTCCTCAGCTCCTCAGGATCGGACCGATGCTCGTTATGGTCCACCTCTCGATAGCTCCAAGTCTGATGGCTATTAAAGCGCAGATCATTGAAGTGATCGAGCGAGGGAAGGAAAGGGTGGGGACAGCAGGGAAGGAGACCTGAAATGAGACAAGAACAGCACGTTATAGACACTCTGCCTCCTCCCACCACTCTACCCTCCTAGGTTGTATGTGAAGGTGTTCGCTACTGACACTTATCTACCTGTAAAGAAAATAACGAGGTACAATCTCATCACTTGTGACCTTTGGCCGTTCATCCCCCCAATTCGAGGGTCCTGAGGACAAGGCTGGTTTGGATCAAGAAATTATATGTTCCACTATGAGAAAGATGACAAGTATTAGACACACACCAATACTACACTCAGGTTATTCTCACTAGGCAGGCATTCCACTTCTTATCCACACGTACCTAAAAATGGCATTGATTATTGCATCTCAGAGGAAGTATGAGTGCGCCGTGACTCAACCACAATCCCCAGATAGGGAAACAGAAGTAGAACAGTTTATGCGCGAATCAAGTTCTTCGCGTGATACCAGGAATAACGGAACCAAAACAAAATCCACCAATCACACACGTGAGAGGACTGCGGGTAGAACAAATGTTCCGTGTTAAGCTCCACACGGTCTCACCGCAATCCTAATATGGGCTTCAATGCCCTAGAAATGGAAGGCTCTCATCCACCGGTATTCCTACCACTTGCATGAGCCTACAAACGTGTGGCTCTCCAACGAGGAGGAACACCAGGTGTGGAATATCCACGTAGAGCCCAAGAGGCAATGTTCACCTCCAAAAGCACTTAGTCTTTAAAGGGTAGTTTTTCGTCAAGTCAGGCAGTAGTGGAGGTAGAATACAGAGTGGTGCACTGCACCCTTACCACAACAGCCACACGTGTCACCAAACAGGAGAACTGGTTTTGAACACTCCGTCGAGCGTTCACCCCCCGCTAACGCTACAGCTTAGCAAGGATCAGAATCAGAATGGGATTCTCAGCGCCGCTCCGTCTCCTGACGTAACGAACTTTCGCCAACCAAATGAGGACCGCAACCAAGACGCGCTGCTCCCTCAAAGCTCCCAGGATAATCGGCAAAGACGCCAGCGCGGAAGTGCTCTATTAAGCCTTCCCCATCTGCGCGCGCATGCCGGAACTGCAAAGGCTCATGGGACTTGTAGTCTCCAGAGCGAAGAACGCGGTATCGCGGAATGTCCCTATGATTTTCGGCTTGGCAGAGCGTGTTCTTGACAGTACACCCCTCTTAGGCCGCTTCCTAACGGGGGTTTTGTTTGTGGAAGGCGCGGAGCAAACGGGGTGCGTGTATGGCCATAGCGGGTTCCCAGGAATTGTCTTCCGGTCCATACCCCTTCCATGCTATTAGATACCATCTTTTCCTTCCTCTTGTCTTAGTGTCCAATATCTTTGCTATCTCGTATTCCTGTTCACTGTTTACCCATATAGGACTTGGCTTGAGAAGGGATACATGGAACACTGGATGGATGTGTAGAGATAAGGGTAAAGCGAGTTTCACTTTTACGGGACTCAGAATTTTTATGATCCTATAGGGCCCAATATATTTAGGGTTGAAAATGGATCTTTTTTTGAAGTGAATATTCTTTGTGGATAACCATACCATATCACCTCGTTTATACTTGGGACCTACCCGACGATGTTTGTCGGCTTCTCTTTTGTATCGTTCTTTGGCCTTTTGTAAGTGGGTTTGAGATCTTTTTAGAGTTCTCTGTATGTGTTTAACTCTGTCTTGTACCTCGGGAAGGTCATTTCCTACTTCGGGGAGAAGAAAGGGAAGGAACCTAGGGTGGAAGCCATACGTGTTGTAGAAAGGGGTTGCTTTTGTGGAGGTATGTAGGGCGCTATTATAAGCTACTTCTGCTACCCATAATTGATCCACCCAAGCCTCTGTCGTAGAGTTTACATAACACCTCAGGTACTGTTTGAGGGTTTGGTTAACCCGTTCTGTCTGCCCATCTGTCTGGGGGTGGAAACTTGTGGACAAGGCTACTTGAATATGTAGGGCCGCACACCATACTTTCCAGAATCTGGCAATGAATTGTGTCCCCCTGTCAGACACGATGCGATGTGGCAGTCCGTGTAGTCGTACAACATGGGTTAGTAATAGTTTGGCTAGTTGCCCGGCTGTGGGGATTTGCTTACAGGCAACGAAATGCCCCAGTTTTGTGAGGTAGTCGACTACGACCATGATAGTGTCGCAACCTTGGTCTTTGGGTAGTCCCGTGATGAAGTCAATAGAAATATATTTCCATGGAACTGTGAGTGTCGGTAAGGGTTGAAGCAACCCCTGCTGTTTCAGATGTTCAGTCTTCATGCGGGCACATGTCTCACATCCTCGTATCCAGAGAGCCACATCTTTGCGAATACTGGGCCACCAGAACTGTCTCCTAATGCGATCCAGTGTTTTGACCACGCCATTGTGCCCTGCACTAGGTATGTCATGGCACCATTGGAATACTTGTTTCTGTAGGTTTTTGGATGGTATTAATATCACTTGGTTATACATGAACAGGCCTTGTTTTCCTTTCCACTCTGGGTGGTTCCGGAACCATGATCTCCATTTACATGTTTGGCTTCCTTTTGCGACTTTCTGCAGAAAATCATCCGTTTGAAGAGCACAAACCACTTTATGAGGGGGTATGATAGCATGTTCTATGGGTTCTTCTTCTTCTCGAATAGATTCTTGTCGGGTAAGAGCATCTGCTTTTTATTGTCCTTCCCGGGTCTGAATGTTACTACAAAGTTGAATTCTTCAAAAAGAGCATCCACCTTAGTTGTCTGGGTGTTAGATGCCTAGCCGAGCGCATGAACTGTAAGTTCCTATGGTCGGTATATACTGTTACTTTTTCTTTGGCTCCTAGCAAGAAGAGTCTCCATTCGGAAAATGCTGTTTTGATCGCCAGCAGCTCTTTCTCGGCAATGGTGTAGTTTCTTTCAGCCTCATTTAACTTTTGGGACATAAACGCAATGGGATGTATTTGTCCCGTAGTATCGTTTCTTTGTGACAAAACTGCTCCTATGGCCGCCTCCGAGGCATCGGCCTCCACGATGTAAGGTCTTTCCGGGTTGGGGTGTGCCAAAATGGGGGCCGTAATAAAGGCGGTTTTTAAGTCCTCAAAGGCCCGTTGGGCTTCTGTGGACCATTGAAAGGCAGTCCCTTTTCTGAGCAATTTGGTAATGGGGGTCACGGTTTTGGAAAAATGATTGATGAAGCGCCTGTAGAAATTGGCGAAACCCAAAAAACATTGCACGTCGTGAACATTCTGTGGTTCTGGCCAGTCTTTGACTGCTTGCACCTTTCTTTCTGCCATCACCTGCCCTCTTGGAGTAAGCATTACGCCCAAGAATTCCACAACATCTACATGAAACTCGCATTTGCTGAGTTTACAATATAAGTTGTTCAGGCGTAGAGCCTGTAACACCGAGCTCACGTGTTGGATATGTTGTTGTTCAGATGATGAATACACCAGAATATCGTCTATGTAGACGACTACGAATTTGTCCATGAATTCACGTAACACCTCATTCAGAAAAAACTGAAATGCCGCAGGGGCGTTGCAAAGGCCGAAGGGAATCACTAGGTATTCATACAGTCCATATCTTGTTTTGAAGGCGGTCTTCCATTCATCTCCAGCTCGCATCCTCAGTAGGTGGTAAGCGCCTTTGAGGTCTAATTTGGTGTAGATCGTTGCTGTCTTTACTTGTTCCAATAGAACCGGGATTAATGGGAGTGGGTAGCGATTCTTAACTGTGATGTCATTCAATGCCCTGTAATCGATGCAGGTGCGAAGCTCTCCATTGGCTTTCGGAATGAAAAACAGGGGCGATGCAGCGGGTGACTTGGACGGACGGATAAAACCCAACTCCAAATATTTGTCCAAATAATGTCTTAGATGCTCATTCTCCCTTTCCGTGAGAGCGTAAATACGACCGCAAGGTACCACTGCCCCAGCTACCAGATCTATCTGACAATCATATTGTCTGTGTGGCAGCAGGGTTTCTGCCTGAATTTCGTTGAAGACATCGCGGAATCCTTCATAACGAGTTGGTAAGACGATGTCTTTTTCTGCCGCCGTCGCGATCCACTGCTGTGAAGAGAGGGCTTGTGAGGGTGTAGACGATGGTCTAAAGCAATGTTGGTTACAATACTCTGAGTTGAAGTGGATAGTCTTCGTTTTCCAACTGATATGAGGATCATGCTTTTGGAGCCATGGAAGTCCCAAGATAATACCATGTTGAGGGGACCGGATTATGTTAAAGTCTAGGGTTTCTTCATGTCTGGGAGTACATCTGACCTCCACCTTGTTAGTCACAAAGCATATCGGACCAGAGTCTAGCACACGTCCGTCAACCGCTACCACGGCTTCTGGTATTGCTTTTTTCATGAGTCTTATTCCCAGCTGTGTGGCTACTGCCTCATCCATGAAAGTGCCTGTGGCACCGGAATCCACTAGCGCTTGAGCCTCTTTCCACTCTTCACCGCTCTGAATTTCTATGGAGACATAAAAGAATCGTTTTACGTCCGCCGCATTTTAAAGAGGGCACATAGGTAGCGCTCGAGGGTTCCCCTCCTTGTTTTCTCGAGCGATCTAGTTTTCCGACTCCTTTTTGGTGAAAGTGTTGGCATCCTTTCCCACAGAGCCCCGGGTGGTCTGAGGTCTTTGAAGACAATCTCTAACAAAATGTCCTCTTTTACCACAATAGAGGCATAGCCCATTCTTCATTCTCGTATTTCTTTCTTCACTGGTCAGCGGAGCTCTAACTGCTCCTATCTCCATGGGTTCGACGGGAGTCGGTGGTGACTCTCTTGTACGGACCCTGTCGTAACGCAGGGGAACTCATTCCTTTCTCCGGGTGTCGCTTTTCCTATCACCTAACCGGTGTTCTAGTGGTAGGGTGAGGTTGATCAGTTCCTTACAAGAGGTTGGTTGGGGATTGATCTGTGCAATGATGTCCTTCAGTTCGTCTCGTAACCCTTGATAATAGATCGCAAATTGTTTCTCTTCGGGCCAATTCCTTTCTGCTACCAGACGCCTTAATGTAGTAAGGTAAACCACCAGTTCCTTACTACCCTGCCTCAATTCCAATAGTTCTCAGTCAGCCGATAGGGTATGTGACCGACGGTCAAAGATGTTCTCAAACTCTTCTCTGAAGCCATCCCAATCATAAAGGAGTGGGTCATCTCTCTCTACTAAGGGAACGGCCTACAGTGCTGCGTCCCCTGCTAAGTAGGATATGAGGAACGCTACCCTGGCTTGATTCATAGTGAACGCTTTAGCCCTACAGTTAAAATGTAGCATTACTTGTGTCAGGAACACCTGGATCTTATTTGCGTCGCCGTAATACCTTTCTGGGGGTGCTAGGGGTATAAGCGTGGGAACTTCTACCGTAATGGGGTGTGGTTGAGATCCTGAAAACCCCCCTGCATCAAACGGGTTTCTTTGTAAACATTCTACCTTGGCCTGTAAATTGGCTGTCTCTAGTCTGGAGGCCGCCAATTCTTGCTGTACTACTTGTAAGGCGGCCACCACGTCCTCAAGTAGAGGATCCGATCAGGAGAAGCTAAATCCGTGGGCCGATTATTCTGTCGGGTTCCTCAGCTCCTCAGGATCGGACCGATGCTCGTTATGGTCCACCTCCCGATAGCTCCAAGTCTGATGGCTATTAAAGCGCAGATCATTGAAGTGATCGAGCGAGGGAAGGAAAGGGTGGGGACAGCAGGGAAGGAGACCTGAAATGAGACAAGAACAGCACGTTATAGACACTCTGCCTCCTCCCACCACTCTACCCTCCTAGGTTGTATGTGAAGGTGTTCGCTACTGACACTTATCTACCTGTAAAGAAAATAACGAGGTACAATCTCATCACTTGTGACCTTTGGCCGTTCATCCCCCCAACTCGAGGGTCCTGAGGACAAGGCTGGTTTGGATCAAGAAAATATATGTTCCACTATGAGAAAGATGACAAGTATTAGACACACACCAATACTACACTCAGGTTATTCTCACTAGGCAGGCATTCCACTTCTTATCCACACGTACCTAAAAATGGCATTGATTATTGCATCTCAGAGGAAGTATGAGTGCGCCATGACTCAACCACAATCCCCAGATAGGGAAACAGAAGTAGAACAGTTTATGCGCGAATCAAGTTCTTCGCGTGATACCAGGAATAACGGAACCAAAACAAAATCCACCAATCACACACGTGAGAGGACTGCGGGTAGAACAAATGTTCCGTGTTAAGCTCCACACGGTCTCACCGCAATCTTAATATGGGCTTCAATGCCCTAGAAATGGAAGGCTCTCCTCCACCGGTATTCCTACCACTCGCATGAGCCTACAAACGTGTGGCTCTCCAACGAGGAGGAACACCAGGTGTGGAATATCCACGTAGAGCCCAAGAGACAATGTTCACCTCCAAAAGCACTTAGGCAGTCTTTAAAGGGTAGTTTTTCGTCAAGTCAGGCAGTAGTGGAGGTAGAATACAGAGTGGTGCACTGCACCCTTACCACAACAGCCACACATGTCACCGAACAGGAGAACTGGTTTTGAACACTCCGTCGAGCGTTCACCCCCCGCTAACGCTACAGCTTAGCAAGGATCAGAATCAGAATGGGATTCTCAGCGCCGCTCCGTCTCCTGACGTAACGAACTTTCGCCAACCAAATGAGGACCGCAACCAAGACGCGCTGCTCCCTCAAAGCTCCCAGGATAATCGGCAAAGACGCCAGCGCGGAAGTGCTCTATTAAGCCTTCCACGTCTGCGCGCGCATGCCGGAAGTGCAAAGGCTCATGGGACTTGTAGTCTCCAGAGCGAAGAACGCGGTATCGCGGAATGTCCCTATGATTTTCGGCTTGGCAGAGCGTGTTCTTGACAGGGATGGTATGAAATCTGATAGCTTTCTCCTTCCTTGCGGAGTCCCTTAGGGGTCAGCCCTATCTCCTACCCTGTTTGATCTGTACGTGACACCTTTAGCTGGCCTCGTCAGGAAACATGGCTTTGTTTTGGTCTCGTATGCTGACGATTTCCAACTTGTCCTATCCACCAACAATCAGCTCGGAACCATAGCGGGCAGATTCCATTCCTGCCTTGCAGAGATCATGTCCTGGATGGGTCAGAATTATTTAAAGATAAATACAGATAAAACAGAAGTGATGGAGTTTGGGCCAGGCGTGCCCCTGTGGAACAAATCATGGTGGCCATCAGAGGCGGGAGAATGTCCGACCCCAGTAGAGAAGGTTAGGAACTTGGGCGTCCTCTTTGACAATAAACTCAATCTGGGAGATCAAGATAACAGTCTAGTGTACTCATGCTTTTACCTCTTGAAGACATTGAGGAAAATGTTCCTTTTCATTCCATTAGAACTACAAAAAACAGTGATGGTGGCTCTCTTTCTCTCTTAGCTGGATTATTCCAACGCCTTGTTTCTGGGGATTGATAAATATCAACTGTTGAAACTGCAGTCACTACAGAACGCAGCAGCTAGGCTTCTGCTGGGTTTACGTAGAGGACAGCCCACTTCAGCGGGGATACGATCTCTCCACTGGCTGCCCATAAAACAGCGTATAGAATTTAAGGCGCTTACATATGTGCATAAGGCAATTTACGGCGGTGCTACAGAGGACCTGAAAAGTTTCTTTGTATCCTATGTTCGTTCACGCCCCTTAAGATCAGCCACTCAAGGTCTTGTCAGAGTCCCAAAGACCAGAAGAGAAGGCTGGGGCGGTCGGACAATCACTTACTGTGCGGCCAGGCTGTGGAACAATCTGCCTCAGACTATGAGATTGCAACCTGACCTTCAGGTATTCCGGAAAAGTTTAAAAACTCTGCTTTTTGCAACCATATGAATGATCATTTTCTGTGTCCCTTGCTATTACACTCTCAGTGCCAAGACACCTTGGCATTCGAGCGCTTTAGAAACATATAAACATAAACATATAAGGCAAGTAGTGTGTATCCATGTGTGCTATACAACATCCTCTCACATCTCCCCTCTCCTCCCACTCATCCCAATCACAAGATACCCCTCTAATTCATATTCGTGCAACATACTCATGTAGTGGAGTTTCTGGAGACAGGTAGGACAGTCAGACTTACTTTGAGTAAGTTGAGCTGAGTAAACCTTAATCTGAGAAAAAAATACTAGTGAGGAATTTAGATCTCTACGGTCCACTGCAGCCATGCAGAAGGATGGGATAGTAGTAGAAATGTACACAATGCTTAGGGATCTCTTGGTCCCACAGCTGAAATTAGTATTTGATGCTAAAGGTTCGTGATGAGAGCCACCACCAACTTTTAGGAAGGGGTGATTGATAACTTTTGAAATACCTAGTAAAGGCCCTGACAGTTTTGGGCCTTGGAGGCCCATAACAATGCTCAATGTTGATTACAAAACATGTTTGAAAGCCTCTGTGATCCCCATGTCAAGGATGATCCACAGACTGGAAGGTTCAAATCAAATGGGCTTTATTTCCAGCAGAGCATTAGCACTGAATAATAATTATTTCTGGGAGGCTGTAGAATTTAATGAAGTTAATAAATAACCCATTGTTTGTTTTTTAGATGTTGAGAAGTCCTTTGGCTGGTGCTCTGGGTGTATCTGATGAAGGCTCTAGAAGGTATACACTTCTCTCTTCAGCTCATCTGGGTCCTAGACAATCTATATTAGGGCTCGATTGCGGATTTAGTGTTGAGGTGTAGGATGATGAGTAAATTAACTATTGACATAGGGATTCATCAGGGGGCCCTATTGTTGCTCTTTTTATGCAACCACTGTCATGATTTAATATGGCTCTAACTTTATGACACAATGCTCATTATAGATGAACACTCTCCTCAGACCCTAAGGTCGTGTGCAGGTAAGGTTATATGAAAGGGACGTACATGGCAAGCCTCAGCACTATATTTTTGGGTAAGATGGTGTATCCAAAGAGAACAACTTCTCACAGGTGGCAGCTCGCCTCTGCATGGCTCCCTGCTCCCAATCATCATGTAAGGCCTGAAAATGTAAGCATTACACTCTGTGGGCTGATCCAAAACATGGTTTATGCTTCATATAAACAAGGGCTGAATGGGGCTCACCCAACCAAGATAATAGTTGAGTAGGGTGGTGATACAGACCCTATTTGTGAAAATATTTTTGTGTTGGCGAGATTAGTTGGTTAACGGATAAAGCTGTCTGTAGCCAGACCCAAAAAGCAGGCCTATTGCCCATAATGGAATTTTAGCGCCATTTGGTGGATATCATGTAATTCAGACCAATATCTTGGAAACTCTGTAAAGTGGAAGCACCGACAGGGCTGTCATTTACCTGGCTTGATAGTATATCATGCACATTGCAACTTTGGCTGACATTTCGATTTTTTTGCTAATGGTATTTTTGTAAACAGACTTTTCTGTCTGCATAGACGATAGTAAGCAGTACCTCCTTCTCCATTGGTCTGACAAAAATGTTTGTTTTGCAATTAACCATACTACCCATTCTATTGAGTAAATTGCCTTTACTAAATTATCTTACCTAGCTGAACGTGAATAATTTTTCGTTGTGGACTTGAGAGAGCTGCTACTAAATACTGTTCAACATTGATCTAAAAATATATATAATTTCAAACATCACATGAGAGCATTCTTTATTTTTTTAAAGATATCATTTATTTGTGGTTTATTGAAACTGTATGCAAAAAAATAAAAAAAGAGTAGCTAAGTAAATGACTTTAAGCGGTGCTCGTCTGCTTATTTGGGGAAAAAAATAAACTTGTACTGAGTGACCTGCCCAGCGTGTTGCCACCTTCACTGTCTTCCCTCCCGCTGCCGCAATCTGACACACAGCGGCCGCCGAGAGGAGGGAGACTACATCCCCCAGCCTGCCCTGCTTCACGTGACGCTGTTCCCGCGCCCAGAGGCGATTTAAAAGACCGCAAAGGCCGGTGGAGCGGGTGCTCGTCTGCTTATTTGGTGAAAAAAGAAACTTGTACTGACCTGCCCAGCGTGTTGCCGCCTTCACTGTCTTCCCTCCCGCTGCCGCAATCTGACACACAGCGGCCGCCGAGAGGAAGGAGACTACATCCCCCAGCCTGCCCTGCTTCACGTGACGCTGTTCCCGCGCCCAGAGGCGATTTAAAAGACCGCAAAGGCCGGTGGAGCGGGTGCTCGTCTGCTTATTTGGGGAAAAAAAGAAACTTGTACTGACCTGCTCAGCGTGTTGCCGCCTTCACTGTCTTCCCTCCTGCTGCCGCAATCTGACACACAGAGGCCGCCGAGAGGAGGGAGACTACATCCCCCAGCCTGCCCTGCTTCACGTGACGCTGTTCCCGCGCCCAGAGGCGATTTAAAAGACCGCAAAGGCCGGTGGAGCGGGTGCTCGTCTGCTTATTTGGGGAAAAAAAGAAACTTGTACTGACCTGCCCAGCGTGTTGCCGCCTTCACTGTCTTCCCTCCCGCTGCCGCAATCTGACACACAGCGGCCGCCGAGAGGAGGGAGACTACATCCCCCAGCCTGCCCTGCTTCACGTGATGCTGTTCCCGCGCCCAGAGGCGATTTAAAAGACCGCAAAGGCCCGTGTCGCGGGATCGCGCGCGGGTCGCGCCGGGCGAAGCCCGGGCAAAGGGCGGGCCGTCTGAGGCCGTCAGAGGTCGGGTCGGGCCACCCCCCTTGGTCTGGTCAGATAATGGATATATGAGAAGTACATTAATGTGTTTATCTTGTTGCCTATATAGGATCTTAACGTGAGACTTGTACTAATTAAGGTAAAGGAGGAACTTCCATAATATCCTCGGTCATGGTTAGGCGCGGAGCCAAAGTACCAGCTGATTCAGCATGTAATACCATTGATACCTACTTGGTAAAAGCAGTTAGTGCTCTTACCCAAGAAATAGATCGCACAGAAAAAAGATTATCCATGGGTTCAAGCGCACCACTACCAATAAACCAAGGGAACCTTAGTAATTCCACTATACACAATAGCGAAGCACCTATAGCCTTGACCACCTCAGAAGGAGATGATGCTAATGATAGCATTCAGTCGAAAATCTCGAATACTCCTAGATTGTTTGATACAGAAGATAGTCCTGTTCCATTAATATCTCCACCGGTAAACCCAAAAGGTGCACGGAAAAAAACCACAGGGCAGGGTACCATGTCAAAGAAAAGGGGGAAAAAATTACCAATAACAGAGAATGAGGTTATCACACGTACAAGGGCTAAACAAAAGCCTATGGAAACTTTTAGCTCAGAAGCAATTTTTGATAAATTAGCTGAGCTCATTAGGCCATTACATGAAAAAGTGGACAATTTGGCCAGGGAGGTTAACAAATTAAGAAGATCTGTTGACAAAATTGGGCTGCGAGAACCACAGACAACAGAAGAAGCACCTATTATACCAGAGGGTACTGTTGAAGGGAATATAGGTGCACCAAATGTGCCCAAATGCAAGTCCCCCATATGTCAGCCCCGGGGTGGCTCAGTCATAAGCCCTCAGTTACCTGCGAAAGGGAACTTAACAGCAAGTGTAAATCAGGGAGGACAATTTAATGCAAAAACTTTACCTATGGAACAATTATGCAGGGACAAGGAAGTTTACACGACATTAACAAACACTAGAAAGCCCCCACCTTGTATCAACCTGCCTCCGGAATGTAGCGCGTATGTAGCAGTGCTTGCGAACATCCCTAAGCTAAGAAATGGGCAAGTAGAGAACCATGATACACTGAAGAACAAAATCCTTCACTGGTTGGCCAATAATTGCAACTTCCCTATGGAAGGGGCCAGCCAGATTATACTAGTGCAGAGAGTGGGATGGGTAGGTCCCATTAGAAAAAAATTCGAGGGGGACTGTGTCGTGATAAACTTTAAAACCTGTTCTTGGGCCACAAACACCCTTAAAAATGCACCATCACCATCAGCCTGGGAATTTAACACTACTTTATTACCATTAGGCTATTTTATAGGCATTTATTGGAACCCAGCTACCCAATTAACACTAGTTTTGTAAATACTTCGAGACCACGTTACAATTTTCCTATTCCAACACATAACAGATTTAAGGTCTTTGAATCCCTGGAGGATAATGATTGACATACTTTGTCAAAAGGCCCTATTCAAGACAGCTATCCTTTAAGTCTTATAATAAATGCAGTACCCAATGAACGGAAGGGAGAAATGAGTTGTGGTAATCAGGATACCTGCCATTTACTTAATACAGTAGTAGCTGCACAATTACCCACTACGTTTGAACTTAATATAGCAGAAGCTGGTAGTGCAACTGATGGACTTAAATCCACCTGCACTACAACCAAGCTATATATGGAAGATATCCCTTCAAATTTAGTAACTTCTGAAGATGTGATAAGTGGCTGTGCAGTTGCTAACCTTGATCTGGTTTCAGGTTATAGTGCTGTTACTTGGAATATAGCAGGCTTAAATAGAAAACTGGACTCCCCCTTTTGGAGGGATTTTATTAATATAGGCTACGATATAATATGCTTTCAAGAAACTTGGCGTGAGGAGCCTATTTTTATTGAGGGTTATACCTCTTACTGCTTGAATGCGGTTAGCTCAACCACTGGCAGGGCTAAGGGAGGTCTTTTGCTTCTGATATCTACTAAACTCCTGTAAAATCAGAAGTTGCATCTCAGTGGATGTTTACTCCCAGGTGCTACGACTTGAGTTTGATAAAGGCAAAGATTTAGTATTGATTAATTTTTATAACAACGTCTTTACTGCTGATAGAGGTAAAATCCTGACCCCGTTGGAAAAGGAAATTGAGAGGGCACAGGCGCTATCAGGTAACCAGTCGATTATTTTATGGGTGGGCAATTTCAACATAGGCCCATGCCTTTTTGCCATGAGCGACTTGTGCGGGTTAAGAAGGGAGAGTGGAAATATGGAGGAAGTTGATTACTTACACTTTCCACATTGTGCCTACGGCACGGCATTAAATAATATGATAGCAAAGTTTGATTTGGATATGTTAAGTTGCACGAAAAACAGAGAAAATATTAACTGTCCAACTTTTACAGGAAGAGATGCTAATACTTACATTGATCACATCTTGCTTTCTAATAATGCTGCTTACTCTAATCTATGGGTTAATGAGCAAGCATTAAGTGATCATAATAGCATTTCTATATCGTTGCATTGTTGGGGTAACAAACAAAAAAACGATAACAATTGTATTAATTATGTCGAAGCCGTAAGACCAAATGGAATGAGGATTAGGTGGTCGAGGATTGTCCCACATAAATTACTTGAGGAGGTGTTAAGAAAATGCAGCAAGGAGATAGATTATTGTCTTGGTGAGGAAGTCAATTCGTATAATATACTAAATAATTTACTTACGATTAATGAAACAATAGATAGTTTACTCACCAAGAAACACAAGGGGAAAAAAAGAAATTAATATAGGATGGTTTGATAAAAGTTGTACTCGCGCCTTGCATGATCTAAAACAAGCTCTGAGTACCAAACCACGAAATCCCACTAGTATTAAAAGTTGTCGTGTTAACTATAAACTATCCCTTGCTAAGAGGAAAAGAGACCTTCAAGAAGAGGCTTGGAACAACCTCAACCTACCGGCAGATACAAATGATAGCAAACTCTACTGGGAGACCATAAATAGCTCCTTTTTGAAAAATGACAGAGTGCCTGAATTAAACTCACATGTAGATTGCAATTCATGGATGGAACATTTTTTAAATATTTTTAATCCCGGTAGGATAGTTTTAGATTCTTCAATGGATAACAATTGCACATGGCCAAGGTTACCCTTAGACATAAGTCTTGATGAGGTTTATGAGGGATTAAGCAATAGTAAAGGAGGTAAAGCCCCCGGACCGGATGGGGTCCCGTTGGATTTATACAAATCCGAACTACATCTGTGGGCCCCTATTTTGACTAGATTTTTTAATGCAACCGCGGAGGGTCAGTTACCTATTTCTTGGGGCCAGTCTTTAATTATTCCGCTTTTCAAAAAAGGCTCCAAGTCTGAGGCAAGTAATTATCGCCCCATTTCCCTATTGGATTACTCAATAAAAATCATGAGTAGAATAATGTTAAAAAGACTTGAAACCTGGGCCATGGACAATTCGATTTTATCAAAGGCACAATACGGCTTCAGAAAAGGTCTGGGGACATTGGAGCAGTGTGTTAACCTTGACCTCCTTATCAATAAATACACTGTTGCCAAGGAAGGCAACCTGTTCCTCTGTTTCGCAGACCTGAGCAGCGCTTTTGATCTTGTAGACCATCAAATCTTGTGGGATATCCTGTTAAAACTTGGTGCCCCAAAGGAGTGCGTTTATTTTTTGCCACGGCTCTACTCAGGATTATCATGCAAAGTTCGTTATGGACCATCGGGGGAATGTACACCATTCTTTAAAGCTGCCAGAGGTATCCGACAGGGTTGCGTTTGGGCGCCGTTTTTATTTTCATTATTTATTAATCAAATTGATTCGATTTTAAGTAAGCTACCCTCGGATGCCCCTATTATATATGGGAGTGCTACCCCAATTTTATTATACGCAGATGATGCTGTACTTTTATCGTGAACACAGGTTGGATTACAACGCCTTATAGATAGATTTGTGTTATTCATTAAAGATAGAAAATTCGTAGTTAACAAAACCAAGAATTTTGCTACGACTTGTGGTAGGAAAGTAAAATCAACTACTACTTTCTACATTGATAAAGCCAAGATGCAAACGGTCAATAGGTTTTGCCACCTAGGAATAACATTTTCTGGAGATGGGAAATGGATACATGAGGATGAGAACGTGAGAATGAAGATGAGTAGAAATACCAATAGTATTTTTAGATTTGCTGCCAAACTGGGACAAAGGAGGATAAAAGAAATGTTGGCCATTTACAACGCCAGGTGCGTTTCATCGGCATTGTATGGGGCGGGAGTGTGGGGCCACCATTGTGTGAATTCACTACAGAATGATGAAAATAAGTTTTTAAAAATGTTATTATGTGCCCCCCCCTCAGCATCAACTATGTTAATTCACAAGGAAGTCGGTATAGACTTCGTTGTGGATTTAGCCGCATTACGCCCATTATTACTCTGGCGCTCTATCTGGTCTAAAACTGAAACAATATTTACACAATCAATTATTAAAGATTGTTTGAGGCTTGACAATTTATCACGTATACCTTGGTTGAGCTATATTTACTATTGGTTTAATCTTTTATATGATTGTAATATCCGTCTGAATCCAGAAGCCGCTGTGCTAATACCCAAGAAAGACCTAAAATTGAGGTTTCTATCATTCAAGAATGCGGCTAGAGAGAGGCAGTCTAGAAATTTAACAACTATAGTATTTTATAATGATTTAAACTTGAGGGAAGGTTTTCAGGCTTATCTTAACATTGTAACACGCAATTCCCATCGATTTGTTTTAACTCGTCTAAGGCTGGGGATTGTCCACCATTTAGTATCATTCCCGCATATGAGAACTAGATCTAACACAATGTGCCCTTGTGATAATGTTTCGAAGCAAAGTTGTTGTCACTTTTTATTGTTCCGTAAATTTTATTGCCATTTTAGAAAGTTTTATCTTAAACCTATCTTTTTAAAATATAATGTTCGGTCCACCAAATTAGCAATGAAGCTACTAATAACCTTGGAAAGTCCAGATATCTGTTTTTCTACTGCATCTTATGTGTTAAAGTGTGTAACTATAAGGAAGTCTATAATTTGTCCTGTGTAGCTTCCATTGTTCTGCGTATTTTGCACATTTATCACGTACTGTTAGTAATCCTTTTATGTATTCCTAACCCTGAGTTGTCTATGGATGCATATTGCACTTTAATATTGCCTCTTTGCACTCTGCACTTTTTGCACAGCCACTATACACTTGTCACTTTATGCAGAATTTGCACTTTGCCAAACAACTCTAATGGCATATCTGTTTGGTATGGAAAATGGCTGAATTTGTATATATAAATATATTGTGCATATTGCATTAGGCACTTCTCTCCGTTATGTAATCTAAGTTTTTATTGTTTTTATTATCTGTCTTGCTTATATGGTTGTATTTTACAAACCGAATAAAGCTTTTTGACTTGACTTGACTTTAAGCGGACATTTTTGTTTTGATTTCAAATGCATATTCACATTATTAGTTCTGCATTTCTAACAGTTTACCTTATAAAACTTTCAGATATCTGCGTGAATATAAACACTCATCTACTGAGCTCTTCAGGAAATTCAACACTTTGATCTGTAAAGAAAAAAAGAAACTGCTGAACAGATATTTACTGGGACAGGAAAATCCATGGTGGTTGATTGGCAGAGCTGGCTGAACATGATTTATGAATACAATCTATACTGAAGAGCGGACAGGGGCTCTGATCTACAGCCTCATTACAGGGAAGTGTCAGTCTTACATTATCTAAATTGCACTTAGATCTATGCTTGATGACGGTGGATTAACCAGCAGCAGCCGCCTTCATGCGCTAATGAGTTTTACACCTCTGACGCTGCGGAGGCCTCGTGCACCGGTAGAGTTGCTGCTGCAACAGATGGTGATGTGGATATATATTAATGTACCTTAGAAGTGGCGTCTCTGTTACTGTGCCTGTTCAAGGGCCTGCTGAGTTATTATCTTCATTGATCCGTTGGTACAACCTGTCAAGGTGGGGAAGTGCACTCCATCTCAGATATTTGCTCGCACACACGCAACTTCCTCGAACAGTTATTTACTAAGCCCTCAGATAGTTTTCGCTAGTTTCCCGCCCCAAAAGCAGGCTAGAGACAGGTCTCGTTGATCTTGCTTCATCAGTTTGAGAGGACGTTCGATAAGGATCAATGGTCCTCTTTACCTAAATTATTGGACTTGTTTTAATTAGGAAACATTGTAATGGCCCCACTCTCCGTTACCAGTGCGCCTGCCTGCACAATTAACAACAGTGATCAAAGAACTCTTTAACCCTGAAGGATTTTTGGCTTCATTGCAGCAACGAGGGCAAACAAAATAGACTGTTTGGTCCACATGTACGAAGCCATTTAGCATTTATTAACGGGCGAATCGCTATTTCGGCCAGTTAAGAAATGCTAAATGGCCTTTTTAGATGTACAAAGGGCCAAAAACGATTGCAATTTGCAATTTCTACACTGTAGATTTAGGAATCGCAAATAGGGATTACCTATTTGCGATTCCTGAAGCACATGTACAAAGCATTGTCTAAATGCGAATTGGGCATTTAGGAAATGCAATTACCATCGACTTTAAGTCGCTGGTAACCATGAGCAAAATAAAAAAATCCATTAAAAATGTATTTTTTAATTGTGACATGAAGCACACATATGACCCTGAGGGCATCTTCCTGCACAAAAACAATCCTGGGAGCCTTTTTCCTCTTTCTATGTGTCCTGCAGAATGCAGCACATATGGAAAGAGGAAAAAGCAAGGAGGAATAAAGTTATTTCTACCTTGTTGCACTTCCCCTGGGGAGGCGTAAGGCTTTGGCGCATCCCCATGTTTACTTGGTTTTCTAAATCTGGGGAAGCTTCAAAATCCATGGGTGCTGCGTTGGACTATCTAATGCAATGCCCATGGAACGCCTCCCTAGAGCAGAGTAAGGCAATGCAGCGATTTGCACTGACTTGCCTTACACCATATCTATGAAGCAATTTAAAGCCACACAAAGTGGCTTTGCATGACCTCATAAATATGATTTTATGATTTGCGCCGCTGGAGGGTCACAAAAAGTGAATTTACGGCAGCGCAAGGAGCTCATAAATAAACCCCAAAGTTTCTAGTTAGTCGAGTAGTTGGTATTCCATCCACCTCCTTTATAGTATGAAATGTATGTAATAAGAAACGGTCATTCAACAGTTGGTCGCAACAAGCTTATCAGATCTGTGAGTCCAGTTGCACCATGACTGAATGTCTATGTAACTCATGATTAACTAGCCGAATAGAAAGTGCACACCTAAAAACTACTTAACCAGCACCATAATCAGTAACTCTCAAATAGGTGCAATCCACCCAAGTAGAATAGAATATCCACTTAACCAGTTCCACTAACACCCACAGTACACAACATGCAAGCTAATGCTGTGCACTGTCTTGAACTGCACCACTTTCAGGCACGACTATAACAGGTCTAGCTGCATTAGCCGTGGAGGCTGCACTACAGTGCCACAGACGGAGGCTATTCCTTTCTGCTTCAGTTCACGAAGTGGGTGTCATCTGTGATCATGCCTTTTTAGGTCACGCCTAGTGGTGCAGCGCATGTGCTGCTTGCTTTGTGAGGCATGCTGTTTACAGTATAGCGGGGAACGCTCCACCCACTTTCCGGCCATATTTTTGATTGGTTTCAATCATACATGCTGCATTTTGATTAATTTTCAGATTGTTAGTCCCTCCTTCTGACGACCATGTCATAATTTTTCTCCTTCCATGGCTATCGACCCCTTTACTTTTAAAACTCTTTTGTTCCCCTGCCTCCCTCCATTCCCTCCCGCAGGCCGTGACTACTCTGACCACCCCCCACTCCCGTTCGTGCCTTCTTAAACGGCCACACTTTTGTTTACAATGCTATAGGACTCGGTAAATACGAGATCTATTGCATTTGTAAATGCTTGCCTTCTCCTCTGAATGGCTGAGTCAATTTGCACTCATGGGGCTTTAATGGACCCGAGGTACCAACCCTGACTGCTGCCAGCTCATGCCACTTGGCTGACAGCTATTTAATATTCACAGCCATGGAGGACACAGCTGGACGGTTTTTCAATTCTCTTCCTATGAGGCCTGTCAGCTCAAAGCTCAGCACATATGTGTGTGCATCACTGCGTGCGCCATGTTTTGGCATCAGGGCCTGCGCCATATATATGCAATACAGGGCCTGCGCATGTGCCCAATGAGGGCAGGAGGTCATGCATATGCAGGACAGGATATGGGCAAGTGCCTTGTGTATGCTGTACAGGGAGCGGGCATGTGCCATCTGTATATAATATGTTTTATATCCTGTGTATGAAGCAGGGCGTATTCCACGAGTGCCCAGTGCAGAGGATGGGCGTGTGTCAAATATATAAAAATGCCAGGCGTATGTAGGAACGTGGCACGCACTTTGTGTTGGCAGTAAATCTGCAGGGCACATGCTATGCAGCACAGGGGCCAGGCATGTGCCATCAGTGTGCAACATGCCATGTTTCCTGTGTGGGCAGCAGAGCTAAGCGTACTCGGTGCAGGGGCTCGGTATGTGCCAACTGTCTATGTAAGAACGTGGCACATTCGCCCTTGTGCTCAGTACAGTTGCGAGGCATGTACCTTCTGTGCACAATACATGGGCATGGCATGTGCCACGTAGGTACAGTACAGTTGTAGGGTTTGTGTCCTCTGCGCTCACTGCAAGACGCACCTCATGAATGTGGAATTCAAATACAGAGCAAGTGCCATATGTGTAATGGGTGCAGGAGCACGATGCCTGCAGTACATGTACAAGGTGTGTAGTGTGCAAATACATGACATGAGCTTGGCACGAATCACGCGTGTACTGTGTACAGGACATGTACCGCGTGTGTGGTGGCCAGTGGCAGGACGTTCGCTATGTGTATGACGTACAGGCACAGGACATGTGCCATGTATGAAGGCCAGCGGCAGGAGATGTGCTACTTGTATACTGCAGACGAGTGGGCCAATTGCCATGTATTTGCAGGTCAGGGGCAGGACATTTGCTTGTGTATGCAGACAATACATGTGCCGCGTATGTACAGAATCAGGGCACGTGTCACAGGTTTCCAGCTAAGATGAGGAACGTGCGCTGTGTATAAAGGTCAGGGGCTCGAGATGTGTAACGTATGAGCAGTACAGAAGCAGAACGTGCCATGTGTGTGCAGGAGATGAGCCACGTATGTACAGTAAGAAGATGTACATGTGTCCTGTATGCAGGAAATATGCAGGACTGTGACACCCGCATAGATGTCTTGAGCAAACCCGAGTTTGAGAAAGAAAGATGAGTTGCTGTTTAAATCTTAGCTTTATGACACATGGGGCGGAATGTTAGAAAAGACGCAAGTCTAACAAAACAGCAATATATATATCTTATATAAAATATGTGTGTGTATGTATATATATATATATATATATATATATAATGAATGAACATTGAATTAAGATCGTATGTGACAACGTTCTTCTTCGGCGATATATGAACATTCATATAAACTAATTTTTCATACCGTTTCATTTCAAACCGTGGAGTGAACATGTCTGTCTTGTTATGTTTAATTCAATATTATGCATTTAAGTTTAAGATGTCTGTTCTAATTACGTCATTGCCAGAGAAGCTCCAGCTTAAAAGCTGTAAAAATATTTTGTTCAGATTTTTTTTCTGTTGTTTCCCTTTTTATACGAAGCTGCCAGCCCGCTGCCATCACATTTTATGATATCTGCAAATCTGGCAAAAATCTGTCTTTAATTTAGCTGTCCATAAAAAATTCCACACTGTACAATAGTGAACAGATGTCATGGAATTTAAAGTGTACCGAGGGCCCCTCCTCGCCCCCTCCCTGGGCTGGCACGGGAATGGCACTGGGCATGGGCGCCAGGGCTCTGTGACTGCCCTGCGTGCACCCAGGGGTCCTCTGGAATCCGGGTAAGGGAGGGGGCGCCACTTCTGATGTCAAATACACACAATTTGGACACCCCACCTCCCCCTCCGCCACCACCATACCATGGAGAAGGGTGCTGCCAGGATGCCAACGTGCCCGCTTCCAGACATGACACATTGTTCATTGTTTGCTGTTTACATGCATACCGTTAGTGCAAGGTACAGCACTTAATGTTTGCAAGTGGTTGCAAATGGTGGCCACCGTCACCTATTTTTAGGTCTGGGGCAGTAAGGAACCCTGCAACAAAGAACAAGGGACATGGCTAAATGCTTATAAGGTCCAAAAAGCGAGACCGATTTGCATTGCAAATGCGTGTTCCTTTAGTGCTCGCATTTCCTGTTTCCAAAATCTATTTCTTCTAAACCAGTCTCTTCTAATACTGCAGTGTCCGTGAAATGTGTTCTTTTCCAGGCCTGTCTCCACATCCTCCATTCCATCTGCAGTCAGAGTGTAGGCTCTTTCACTGCCCATACACTGGCCATGCAGTCCCTCTTTTCAAGATTTTCTTCTTAAAAAATGAAATAAAAACTGTCATGCTGATGCAACCCTGCACAAAACAGCAGTATGCATGGACAAGTACTGCTGTGATGGCCAATGCTTTATAAAGCACCGCCAGGTTGGCGGTCATTTATACATTTTGCAGTCGGTCACTCCATCAGGAGGGACAGAGGATTTTCCTCCACCCCCCTGGTGGAACAATGGGCCATCTGCCAACATATTAATCGGACCCATAGTTACAGAGCGAATGGTTGGACAACAATTTCTAGGAGTGGAAGGGAACTCTTAGTTTGTCAAAGTGGAAAGTTCTTTAAAGACGTGTGCCTTTGGCAGGGTCGGACTGGCCTATGGGGCATTGCAGCAGTGTCAGAAAGGCTGGTCTAAGAGGTCTGTTTTTTGAATGTTTGTGGGGCTTTTTTATGGCCTCATGGTAGTGGTTTTACTGTTGATTTCCCAGACACCTCCACACACATTGCGTGCAGCAAGCAGCAATGCTTGCCTTCTCCCATACTTTCTACAACACTTATACAGCATGTCTTTACATGCTCACAACTACTCAGATTTACAGAATGTCAGACACTTTTTAGCTATCTGATTCACTAATGGGGAGCACTTTTATTTTGTGGCCAGGACCTATTGTCTGTGCCAGTCTTCTCCTGATCTTTAGCTCTTTCCTAAACTGGAGCAGGGTTGGGGTAATCCCAATGTTTACATTAATGTCATTCCAGATGTGAATGGCCTGTTAACTTGCTTTTTTTCCACTTCTTTTTCTCCACAAAACGTTTTCTTCAGAACTCTGCGGCAGGTGTTATCGAATGCTGTGTGCCAAATACCAAGGCTGCATAGTCTTGAAGATCAAATTCACACAGGAAGTTGGAAGGTGCACTTGTTCCAAAGTCAATGAGGCAGCGTAAACAGTTATTCCATACTTACGCTGCGTTCGACACTGTATCCCACCAGATTCTGTTGCAGCGTCTGGAGGAGGCTGGCATTGAGGGCCCGGCCTTAGGCCTTTCAAGTGTCGGTCCCTTCTTTCAGCTCCCAGGCTTACACTATTGAACAAGGGGTTCCACAGGGCTCAGCTCTGAGCCCAACTCTATTCAACCTATACGTCCAAACATTGGCGGCAGTAGCCAGGAGTAGAGGACTAACTGTGGTATCTTATGCTGACGATACACAGCTAGTGGTGGCACTGTCCGACGACCCAGCGCATGACGCACTTATGTTCAGTAGGGATCTAATAGACATAGCAGATTGGATGACTGCCAACTGTTTCCAGTAAATGTGAGGAAATCCGAGATCTTGGTAGTGGGGAGAGACACTGAGCTGGGGATTGAGCACTGGTGGCCTTCTACTCTGGGCTGTTCGCCCACCCCTAAACAGGCGGTCAAAAACTTGGGAGTATGGGTTGACTCCGCCCCTAATTTTCAGGTCCAAACAAAAATGGTAGCTGGGACCTGTTTCAGACTCCCGCGTGGGTTCAAACCAATGTTGGGTTTCTTTGACCCCACTGTCCGTCAAGTCATCATCTAGGCCACCATTCTATCAAGGCTGGACTATGCTAGTTCACTTTATCCAGGGGCAAATAAAGGTGAGATCCACCACTTGCAAAGGGCACAAAATGCAGCTGGCAGGACACTACGTGGCCTACCAAGTGCCTGTCCACAACTAACGCCGTCCGCAGACTACATTGGCTGCCGGTGGCGAAACGCATTGAGTTTAAGTCTCTCTGCATCGCTCACAGAATCCTGAATCTCCACTCCCTGGATATTTTAGCGAATCTCCTCTCACTCTACGTACCCACCCGTTAATTATGATCCATGGGCCAGCATCTTGTTGTTGTCCCCGGGTGAGGAAAGTGTGACCGGGAGGGAGGGAGGGTGCTCTTTTCGGGTCCTCGCTGCAAAACTTTGGAACTCTCTTCCTGTCTGTATCAGAAGTATCAATAATCACAATGTATTTCATAAATCCATCAAAACTTATCTCTTTCTGGCAATATAGGCCCGATGTTCTTTCTCTCAGTCGCCTCATTCAACAGCTGCAGTTGGCAGCGCTGGGACGCCCCTAAGCTGGGGCAGCTGTGTGCTTTACAAAACTTATAACATAACATAACATCCCACTCCCTCCTCGTGTTTGCAGTCAGGGTTATTCCCCTTCCACTACTGATAACATCAAGGGTGTGCTCCACTAGTAGTCTGAGTCTCTGTAGTCTACTATGATAATAACTTAAAGTCAATAGTGTTCTAGTGCAGTCACACTAATTTAGGAACAGGTTCCACCGGGGTCTCCAGGCCCGAAACAAGTCTTACCTGCACCAGCAGGTGTAAAACATTTGGAGTTCTTGAGTGCACCCCATCCACGGGTGCTCATAGAGCCTGCATCTGAGGTCAGGTGAGTTGGCGAACGCAGCTCCGGTAGCAGTATTAAGTGAGTGCAGTTTCTCATTCGAGGTTGTGCTGCTGAAGCGGCCAGAGGCTCGCTGTGGCTTCTCCTGTGGGATTAGTCAATGGTTAGTTACAATGGAAAACTGCTTGCTTGCTTTTTCTTCACAAGAGAACGATCTGTTGTTCACATCCCTAGATGTCCACCGTGACCTTAGTCTGAACACTGTGTGCAGAAGCCATCAAGGTCAAATAACAAGGTATGCATTTGAATTCATGTTGATCTGCCCACGCTCTAGCCATAACACGCACACAGCTGCAAATATCTGAAACTCGGGTGCCTTTAATATTGCATTTGCATGCATGATTCAGACACTTGGAGAAGACCTTTTCCAGACAGAGAGCAGAGCTGATCCTGTGATGTGATTCACCTAAGCTGATATTTATGGTATGGGGTTCCTCATTCAAGCCTAGAGACCTTCTATTAGTTTTATAAAACTAGCTTACTAGTGAAGGGAGGGTGGCTTTATTCCACTATCATTTGTAATATGATTTCTCCCTTCATTTTCTATGGTATTGTAACTATGCTGATGGTTTAGTTTTTAATCATTTGTCTGCTTATGTTAGCCAAAGTACTGCACCTTAGGGCACGTAGTTAAAAATAAACATTTTAAACTTTACCGTGTCTCTGATTACTCTTGTTGTGGACTGATATGAGAATAATAACGAAAAGGTGTTTCTGATTCCCACCATTCCTGAGAGTACTCTAAGTCGCTTGTTCTGGGTTGTCTAATCATTGGTAGCTTCGAGATGATACGGAGAACGAATGAGACACTGATGGACAGTTACAATGTACAGAATTCCCACTAGCATCCTGCAGCATGCCTCATTATTTAAAAGCAAATAACTACTGTTAGCTAATAACGTAAACGTGGGCGTAATTGCTGGCATGGGATTTCCTTTCAGAATGCAAGCTAAATTTGGTGCTTGAACGTTGCATGCACCATGCAATTGGATATGCCTACGACTACTGAGTGATCAGGTGTTGAAGTGCACTCCTATCCTTTTAAATAAACTTCTCTACCCTCTCTCATGCACCTGTATGTAAATTGGAGTGACCAAACTTCATGCAGGAAAGCAGTACCCAACGGTTCATATCAGCCTAGGGCATAATGTTTCATACATGAACTGAACTTAAACAATGGAAACGGCAAGGTGATCAAACCGTGAATAAGCCACACAGCTGAGTTCAATTCGGCAACAGAGAAAGGTAAAGGTTCCAACTTTTCAATATGCAATAATGAGTATGTTGCATCTTTCATGGACATGAACTGTTGTTTTGCAGTCAGATTACACGGCAGGAATAACGATGATGTATTCATGTAGTCCCAGGGAACTTTTCCAGCCTTCAATGTTTGTAAGGTCCATGCAAACTGCATTATAGAACGCAATTGATTTTGATCATGGTATAAAACAGATATATCATCCTGTACAATATCCACAACAGGTGAAACAATAGTATCTAATGTGTAAATCCTGGAAGAAAGGGTGTTAATGCTATTATCGATAACAGCTAGCACTTTTTCCAAGTTTGCTTGATCAATAGCTCGTAATCCGGAAGCAGCTTCAATCTGAGATAATTTCCAAACTTCTTTATAAATAGCATACACCCATCCTTTGGACCTGCCACCCACAGGAACCTTAACAAAATCATTCAAATCTACTTTGTCATTTAATTTTGATAAATGAAGTTTAACAGATGCCAAGGTGGAATGTTGCAGCCAGTTCTGACATAACTTGCCGACAGAATAGGTAGTAACAGAATGGGAAGATTCAAATCGGGGGTTCACTCTAACCCGTGTATAGCCAGGGTATAGACCCAGGAAACTATGTTCACAGGAATCTGAGCTCTTCTGCCATATCAACCATCCCTCAGGATCTAAGTCGGAAATGTTGAAGGATGTATTAGTAATAAATGAGTGCAACGCATCAAGGGACAGATCTGTGTGATTATCCCATCTGGGATAAGCACCCAGATCAGGAATAGAGGGGGAATTAATCTTTTTAGAAGTAGCCAATCCAAAGCAGGTGGTTTGAAAAATTGTAAAATTCAAAAACAAAATGTGGTTCGGGATAAGGCAACCACGATGTAGACTTCTGTACCTTGTACCTGCCACGCCTTAGAACCCCAAACAGACTTAAGATCAAAGCTATCTTTCCACAGCTCATAGCCCCCAATAGCCAAATCATCCATAAATGACTTGGAATACAATAATTTAGTGTGGGTCAGCCTAACTTTGGAAGCTGACTCAGTCGCCACCTTAAAATAAAAGGCTTCAGGGTCAGATACACTGAAATCAGTAAATTATGTAAGTTTGTTCACTAGGGTTTTGGAGCTGCCTTCAATGGGCGCTGGGCAATGTTCCCATTGCGTAAAATTGACAACATTTCTAAATGTATTCGCTTTATGCAAGAAATGATTGCCATAGTGTTGGTAGCAAAACAACTCCCCATAATTAGCTGTGTCTAAATACAAATCTTCAGCATCAAAAGCAACATAATATTTCTAATCAGAAAAAAGAGCCTCTACGGCTTGGACATCCCAATCATCAGAGCAGATGTTTTGTTTAACAACATCCCCCATAGAAATACGAAGTACATTGGGGACATTAATCACTTCTGTGGGTCCATGAATTTGAAATTTAACAGCATCCCATACAATCCCATCTAACACAGGCCAGGCAGTAATATTCACAAAAGTCTGGTCCCTTTTCAGGATGTGCGATGAGGAGTGGGTTGCCAAAGTTCCATCAATTAATCTAATTGCAGATCTTTCGGTGAGATAGTGTCCATTTACGAGATGAAAAAATACCACCATAAAACCAATGGACATAAACAAAAAAATACTTATGAGCACCAGCCAAATGTAAGTCCAAGGGGGAATTAAAAAATTTCTTTTAAACCAAGCAGCAAAAATAGAAATTTTCAGTGGGGCATTGGAAGTCATAGAGTCAGTGTCAAATGAAAAACGAGACTGATCAACTGCACTTGACTGTAAACCAGGCAACGGCCCATCTGTGGGATAAGTATACTCAGTATCTTCAGTAGGACCACCAGCCGGTGGAGGCAACAAAGGATTAGTAACTGTATGCATCTCAATGGCAATGTCAGGCCTTTTGGTAGTTGCCGGAGTCAAAACACAATGTCTTAGCATTGCTGGACAAGAGACCGCTGGAGTCATACTAAGAAGAATCGGCCACTCGCTGTAATTTGACATTGTCAATGGAGATGTACCTGTTATCCTTGCGACCAGGAAGTGGAGGTAAAATGACTGTTCTTGTACCCTGCATGCCAAGCACTGGACCTGGAGCAAGATAAGAGGGGCCAAACTCCTTCTTGTTCTCCACTTTCTCACGGACCAGGTCACCAACTTGAGGTAGCCAGCCGACTACCGGAATCTGAAGTGCAGCATCAGTTGTGGAGGGCAAGTGTTCCTTCGAAAGACTGTCTCTGGTCTCTTGTAGATTCTGTAATTCAGCACAGTGACCATCTACGACAAAGGGTGCGGCTGACGCCACCATGTCTAGACCATCAAGGTTCGGGACAAACATCTTTATGCCAAAGAGCATTTCCCACAAAGACACGCAAATCCCTGATGACAGTTCGAGCATCAGCACTCCGTTGTGGCCAGACCCAAAGAAAACGTGTGCACGAATCCACTGCAACTAAGATGTACTCATACGCAGTATCAGAGGAGAAAGGACCGCAGTGATCTAAATAAACGCACCCAAGTGGTTTATTAGATATGTACAACTGTGTTTGTGGTGGGCGCGCAGCAGTCGAAGGCTTAATCTGCTGGCAGATGTCACAATTAAGAACATAAGCTCGAGTCTGTTTATACAATCCGCTCCACCAGTAACGTTGTTGTAAGATTGTAGCAGTCGCTGAAACACAGGCATGTGCAGAAGCCATACCTTCGTGAACCGCTGTTATCTAGGAAAGTCTGCAGTCCGCGTTGGGAATCATTCTGTCACCAACGTCATTAATTCTCACATAGGGAACATTAGCAGGACTGAAATGAAAAGAGTATTTGGAAGGGAAACCTCTAGGGTAATTACTTCCCTTCTCTGTTGCAGCAATAGCTGCCAAGATGTCATAATCAATCTTACTTTTGGATCTTGTAACTGCTGCTACTAGATACGTTGCCACTACTGTTTTCGCCGCTTCGTCTGCTAAGTTGTTTCCGACAGCGTGGACACCAATTCGCTGGTGCCCAAGAGTATGAATTACATTCACAAGAGGCAGATGCTGTTTAAGTTCTGCGACTCAAACCCAAAGCATTTTATGCTTGATTGTGCTACCCGTGGAATCAGGATACTTATTTTGAGACCAAAAGAATAAATTGTCATTGAAAGACTGAACACAGTAAAAAGAGTCACTCACTATAAGAGTAGTAACTCGAGGATCAGCAAACTCAAGTGCAAGCACCAGAGCACGTAGCTCTGCCAACTGGGCGGTACAATCACCCAATGACTGCGTGTGCACGACATCAGATTTGAATTCACCATTCACAAAAGTACCAGCCACTATTGCGCAGGCCGCTGAATAAGCATGCTTAGATCCTGTCACCGGTTGCGCCGAACCATCAGTATAAATGGCACAATGGTAATCCTCAAGCGGGCGCAAGGACAGAGGAGCTGGATGAACAAATTCATACTGCAAGTACTCCTGAGTCTGCAATGAGGCATCAAAGATGTAGGTGACATCCGGCGATGTCAAAAAAGTAGCCCATTGTACCCAATGTGGATGCAAAGTAGGTACACTGGCTTTCGTTACCGCCTCTAGGGCAGGATATGGTGTGACAACCAACATGCGTTTCCCCTGTGACAGCGCTCTCTCCTTCAGAATCGCCATCTGCACTGCAGTCAAAACTTTCTCGACAGTGGAAAAGTGCATTTCAGCCGAAGTGTACAAGTGTGATTTGCAAGCAATGGGGACTATGTCGCCCTCATTGAACATTAAGTACGTGAAACCCACTGCGCCAGGCACAATTCTTATTACCAGGTTAGTGTGGTTATCACACGTCAGTAAGTATTTCGAAGCAAGAAGATCAGCCTGCAAAGATTGCAAGATAGCTGAATGTTCTGGCAGCCAGCTCGATTTGGAAAAAGTAGGCTGTACCAAGGCATTTTGCGGCTTGATACGCTGGGCATAATAGGGAATGTAAGTACGCCCGAAATTTAAAAAAACCAGCAAAGATTGTAATTTTTTCACTGTCGTCGAAGCACGCAAACATGCACACTTCTCCAGGAAGTGAGATGCTAATCTTCGGCCTTCGTTGTTGAGTTCATAGCCCAAAAACAACACTGTATACTCTGCAATGTGTGACTTTGCAAAGTTGAACTTGTAATCGAAGTCCGCAAACATGACAATGATGCGGTCAACGCGACACAAATGCGGCCATAATTCGTCGTCTGTGAGATTGATATCAACATACGAGTACACATCAGGGTCAATGCTCTCTAACAGAGAGACTACACGTGCGGCAAAGATGCCTGGACTGTTTTTATAGCCCATGCCTAATCTTCTAAACTGTTTTTGTTTGCCGCCAGAAGTAAAGGCTGTCCATTGACTACTAATAGAGGACAGATTATGGCTATAAAAGCCATTGGAGATGTCAAGTGTGGTTTTAAACCGTTTTCTCACGAGACTATCAATGTGGGCAGAACTGTGGGAATTCTGTATGGCACAAGTCCGACAATGAGAGTTCAAATGCCGGTAATCCAAAACTAAGCGGTACGACCCATCAGGTTTAGTTACAGTGAATAGAGGATTATTCATGGGTGACACACATGTTTCAATAACACGTTGATATTCCAATTGTTCAAGGATTTCTGTGACGTGACATCTAGCTTCGCGGCGCATGGGATTTTGGGGTTGCGGCTGGGGCATAGGCCGTAATGGAATCTCATGGCTAGGCGACAACTTATCCCACCCAACCTGAGTACGGTACAATGCCGGAGCAAGTACCTGAGCCCACTCTTCTGCAAAGTTCTGAGCCTGGTCCTTCGGCACCGTGTGCGCGAAAGATGGGAGGATTACCTCCTCCCCTCTAGGAGCGGCCAAAACAAAAGCTGGGGACCAGTCTGCCTCTCCTAACAGAATGTTATATGTAGAGGTCAGATTTTCCCCAAAAATCCCTTTTATGGTATGTTGTATGTCACCTTCTATTAAAAGGACTATGTCACATAGTCTGTCAGGGGGAGCCACTCTAGTATCAGCAGTTTCTACAGTAATAAATGTGTCAGTTGCTGTCGCCTTCAGATATGGGCGCAGTGCTTGCCGCACTTCTGTAACCTCCGCTGCTCTGTCGAGCAGCGTTAGTGCCCATGTTAGGTTCCAAAGATGCGTTCTCACTATCTGTGGCATACCTCACTGTTAGTGCAGCAACGTTCTTCTTTTGAAACAGGGATCACTGTCTTGCAAATTCGTCCTGTTTACCTTTACTGTCAGTCTGGCGGGGTTGCTCACGTCCTTGTTGGGCACCCCGACCTTTGCCACGTTCTCCTCCACCGGACTGTGAGACCGATGTTTCCTGTGAAGAACGAGGAGAACGTTGTTCAGGAACCTGAAATCTATCAGGAGACTTAATTCTAGTGCGATCGTGCAAATCATATGTGCGTTCAGTAGTCGCTTGGACTTGCGACGCTGGACGAGACCCCTGTTTCTGCTGCTTTCCCTGTTTTTTAGCTTTCCAATTTTGTTTCGGAAATGCTGGATGGTCGTCTTTAGAAGACGTCCCTGTCTTAGTTTGCGGCTGAGCAGTTGTTGTCTGAACAAAAGGCTTAACGCCCAAACTATTGCAGCCAATGGTCTTATAAGCCTCCGCAATAATCTTTTGTAACTGCCGGGGTTTATCGAAGTCGGCGACGAGGCGCAGCTCATTCGACACTTGAAAGTTAACCGCATCTCCCTTGACGTTAGCAAGGCTGAGCGTGGCAACTACGTCGAACACGCCGACAAGCCTCATACCGAACTCGAACGCCGCCTCCGGACCGCGTTGATCCTGAACACGTTTGATCACGGAGGGCAGTACAGCCATAGACGGGGTGCCGAAGCACTTTGAGTAGACTGCTGCTAATACTTTACCCCAGTTATCACAGTCAGCTACCTCTGGGACCAAGTCTTTCTGCAAACTAATGGTAAGAATCCTGTGTTTTTCCACAGGAGTAGAATTCGGAAAAACTGCTTCCAGCTGGTCAAATTTCTCAGCAAGCCAATAAGGCATATCGTCCTTATTTTGGGGGCGTTTGCCCATTACCGAATTAACCATGACGGGACTAATAGTAATCCCGGCCAGGCCAGCTGGTTGCCCCGCAACTATAGGTGCCCCTACCTAGACATTGCGTGAAACGTACTGCACTAAAGCCCGATGTACCGTAATCAGGGCGGTATGGAGTAGACGTAACTCATCCACCGTGGCTTGCAAATAACGTGGATGTGGTGTAAATCCAGCCAAGACTGGCCAAGTGGCCCCTGGAATGGTCAAGGGACCCAAACGAACCAGTGTAACCGTGTGGGGGAGGGCGCCATTGAACCAAATACGATGCTGCCAATCGGAAATTGGAATTTCCTGCGTCTTATATGGCGTGTAATTTCCCGGGACTGCTGTAAGAGTGTATGAGTGAAACGTACCATCGTCCGCATTCACCATCGGCAAAGTAACCCAAGAGTAAAACAGCTCATAGGGATGTGATGCATTGGCACTCACTCCAAAGATAATAGACATCCCATCGTCAGGCACCCCAAACTGCGTCAAATGACGCCGGAGAGGTGCGCGACTGTGCGCTGCAATAGCGACTTCACCCATAAGGACACAGAGAAGAAAAACAATCTTTATGAACAGTAGCACAAACAGGGTGTAAAATGAAACCTTTTTAATTATCAAGATTGAGAGAACCTATATATTAACTATTCAGGTAGGTTAAAACCGTCACTCCCGCTATCCGGAAACAAGAGTGAGGGTGTCGCGGACTAATATAAGCACTACTACGGCGTCTCAATCATAAGACCAAATGTTAGGTGCGCCATGTTGCAGGGATTCTGCTCATGCACAGAACTATGCGCAGGAAACCAGGACCTCAGTGAATTGCGGTGTACCAAAAACTCACCTCAGTACCCAGAACCCCTATCCGACTAGCATCAGTGTCTCATTCATTCTCCGTATCATCTCGAAGCTACCAATGATTAGACAACCCAGAACAAGCGACTTAGAGTACTCTCAGGAATGGTGGGAATCAGAAACACCTTTTCATTATTATTCTCATATCAGTCCACAACAAGAGTAATCAGAGACACGGTAAAGTTTAAAATGTTTATTTTTAACTAAGTGCCCTAAGGTGCAGTACTTTGGCTAACATAAGCAGACAAATGATTAAAAACAAAACCATCAGCATTGTTACAAAACCATAGAAAATGAAGGGAGAAATCATATTACAAATGATAGTGGAATAAAGCCACCCTCCCTTCACTAGTAAGCTAGTTTTATGAAACTAAAAGAAGGTCTCTAGGCTTGAATGGGGAACCCCATACCGTAAATATCAGCTTAGGTGAATCACATCACAGGATCAGCTCTGCTCTCTGTCTGGAAAAGGTTTTCTCCAAGTGTCTGAATCATGTATGCAAATGCAATATTAAAGGCACCGAGTTTCAGATATTTGCAGCTGTGTGCGTGTTCTGGCTAGAGCGTGGGCCGATCAACATGAATTCAAAAGCATACATTGTTATTTGACCTTGACGGCTTCTGCACACAGTGTTCATACTAAGGTTGCGGTGGACGTCTAGGGATGTGAACAACAGATCGTTCTCATGTGAAGAAAAAGCAAGCAAGCAGTTAACTACCTGCAGTGTCGTGTGCAAAGGCAGCAAAAGTGGTAAGATGGCGTTTTACATCTAAGGCGCTTATTCTAACATAGCAATGTGTGTACATGGAACTCCGTCTCCACTACAGTTAGTGTCCAACTTGGTGGTGCCTATGGACATCTGATGTAGGACCCCTCACCTGGGTGATGATGTGCAGGTGCTCCATGGTGCTCTCACTTGTCTGGTGGAGGCAGAACAAGTTATAGTCCTTGGTGCTCCTGGCTCTACCTTCTGGAAAACAGAGTCACCACAACCCACAGTCCATGTGCTCGGCCCAACCAGTATGGTGATATTCTCCATGGTGGCCTCTCCTGGCCAGTGGAGTGCCGCCTTGCTACAGCACCCGGCAGCAGTCCTTATGGTATGGCAGTCTTTTCCACAGAGGCCCATCTTGGCATATTAAGTCACTGCCATGCTGTTGCACTAAGACACAGCCCTCAAAGCACAGCAGTTTTCCCAATAGCAGACCCTCCTTGTGTACGTGGTCACATCCTCATTACTATGCAGGGATCTGGCCTAAATGGCGCAGCACGATACATGTTTAAATTGATGTCGGCCCTCTCCTAGCATACAGGTGTCATATGGGCAATGACCCGATCGGTGCAGCAGCTGCTTCCTCACACCTTGCACAGACAGTCCACTTGACAGAGCTCCCCACTGGATCCCACTCCCTCCAACACTCTCCTCTTCTTCACAGGGCACATTGCTCTTGGCAAGCAGGATATCACTGGTGCTCCAGGCTCTTGGGCAGGCAGTCTTGGATTCACTAGGTGATGTCCCCTCACCATCAGGATAATTAACAGGCCTTGGCTCCTCAGTCCTGGTCACATGCAGAAGTCTTGTAGAGCTTCCACGCTCACAACGCCATCTGGCTTCTTGGCAGATGATAGTTTTTGTGGTCTCAAATTCCCCTTCTTATAGTCCATTTCCAGACACCTAATGTAATTTAGCGTCTGAATTTTTTAAGCTGTATGGCGGGGTTCTGTTTTTTTTTCAAGTGTCAACTCCTCTTCTCTCTCTACCTTTTGAAAAGCAGTCTGACACAGCAGAAGTGTCTTCAAAGCTGATAGTCCTACAACACAGGCCATGGGAGTGACTAGAGTTCACGCCTGGATGTCAGCCACAGTAAAATGTGCATCAAAAGATTAGCCTTGAGCCCCCAGTTCTACTCATTATGATTCTCCGATCATCCCCATTTTCTTCCTAAGATGTGCCCGGGCCCCTTCCTTCTGAGCTCTCCCTGAATCAAAGAGTAGCTTTCGAAGTGTACATAGGCGGCTTGGTCCTCCTCTACCTAGTGTGTGTACCACCCATCTTACAAGATTGCAGCAATATACAAATCTGTCTGGGGGAACTCTCTACCTCCTCTGCATGTTTCACCATGAAGTCCTGGGTCTCCAAAATGGAACCTAGGGCCGTCAATGTGTTGTATCATTCACAGGCACACATACTCCCAGTACATGTATATTGCATATACGTACTGCACAGTGCTGTATCCTCCATGTACTGTACCACTTAGAGGCACACATATATCCAGCACTTGCATTTAACATGAATGCAGTGCCCAGGACTGTGTGTGTTCTTCGTGCACTTTACCACTCATAGGCACACACACATCTAGCTTATAAATGTGCACACTGCATCCTTCATATATTGTACCACTCACAGGTACACCTACACCCAGCACATGCATTTATCCCACACGCACTGCACAGAGCTACATCCTTGTTATGTTATTTTATGTAATATTATGTTAAGGTATGTAATGTTATGCTATGTTGATTTGTTTAGTACACTAATCATCTGTGAGGGTATCCAGGAGCTAGAGCAGGTGTGCAGGCACATAGTCCCTGGATAGTTATTAGAAGAGACAGGTCTTCAGCTTCTTCCAAAACTCCTGAGAGTGAGGAGGAGGAGGAGGAGGATCTGATGTGTTGTGGGAGGTTGTTCCTTGTTTTGAGTGTGATGTAGGAGAACAAGCAACGTCCTGCTCTGCTTTTATAAATGTGGATGTGAGTGAGAGTGAGGATGAGCGTAGGTGTCTGCCATGCTGGCGAAAGTATATGCAGCTTTTTAGGAATGCTGGCCCAGTGTTGAGCAAGGCTTTTTATGAGTGCGTGAAGAGTTTGAAATGGCTGCGATTGTGAATGGGGAGCAAGTGGCGCTCTCTGAGTTGGGATGAGATGTGGGCTCCGTGTGGGAGGTTAAGTATGTGTCCTGTGGCGGCAGTCTGGATGGTCTGAAATTGTATAAGAGCTGCAGGGAGATTCCGAAGTGAAGTGCGCTGCTGTGGTCGAGTCTGCTTGTGATGAATACTTGCATGACAGTGAGTCTGATATTTTGTGGCAACCACTTGAAGACCTTTCATAGCATATGTAGGATGTGGAAGCAGGAGGCGCTCACTGCGTTGACTTGTTCTGTCATGTTGAGCTTCTCATCCAGGAGGATCCCCGGTTTTCTGGTGTGGGAGGTGGGTGCTGGTGTGGTGTTGGTCCTCTGTCAGCCACCAGGTGGGAGCACTGGGAGTCCCCTATTTCTGAAGACCAGTAATTCCGTCTTGTCGGAGTTGAGTTTCAAGCAGTTGGTTCTCATCCATTTTGCTACTATGGTGATGCAATTGGTGGAGTTGGCTCCGGTGGTGGTTGTCTTGTCTGTCAGGGAGAGGGTGAGTTGGGTGTTGTTGGCTTAGGAGATGAGGGTGATGCCGTTGGGATTGGATTATGTTGGTGAGCTGAGTTATGTCTACAGTTTAACAGGGTAGGGCTGACAGATGATCCCTGGGGTATTCTGCATATCAGGCTCATGGTCTCCACTGTGAAGGGTGGCAGTTTCACCAATTGGTTTCTGCAAGTGAGAAAGGAGCAGATCCAGCTGAGTGCGGATCCTTGGGTGCCGAGCTTGTGGAATTTTCTGATGAGTGTATTGCGAGAGACTGTTGAATGCCACAGAGACGTTGAGCAGGATGAGTGCCACTGTTTCTCCTCTGTGCGGGATGGTCCGGATGTCATTAGTGGTTGAAATGAGTGCTGTTTTGGTTCTGTGTCTTTTTCTGAATTCTAATTGAGTGTTTTCCAGTAGACGGTGTTGTTTAAGGTGGGTTGAGAGTTGCTTGTTGATGGCCTTCTCTATCACTTTGGAAGGGTTGGAGAGCAGGGAGATAGAACAGATGTTCCTCAGTTGTCTTGGGTCAGCCGAAGGCTTCTTGCGGAGGGCATTTACCGCTGCATGCTTCCACTGTTCTGGGAATGTGGCGGATGTGATGGAGGTGTTGATGATGTTAGTGAGTACGATGCTAAGGGGTGATGCTCCAAGGTTGTAGATGTGGTTAGGGCATGGGTCTGCTGGGACTCCTCCGTGGATGGTCTGCATGATCAACGCTGTATCTTCAAGTACTGTACTACTCATAGGCATTATATACTGCTCTGTACTACATTATCCCTGTATTGTACCTTTCCCAGGAACACATACACACAGTGCAGATACACCCACTGCCTCTGCACAGCCCTTCACACCAATCTGAAGTAGGCCAAGGGTGAGTTAAGGACACAGCAGTTAAACTTTAGAAGTGAGTGAGCCTGTAGGCCACACTCCAATGACACAGGTTAAAAAAGACCTGTTTACTCCTACTGATCACTACAAGGTATGCTGCTACCACAGTATTCATACTGCTTCACTCCTGGCGAAGGCAGTAGCCTTCCACCACAATGAGGTTAGTGCTTTGGGTACCCCTCCCAGTTCAACAAGACCGCAATCTGTGAAGCAGGCCTATGTCACGGCACACAGGTATGACCCGTGTTTGCCTGTAGCAACAAAAATCAGCATTAGGGATCCTGACATCATACTGACATCAGTATTGTTGTGCGCTCAGGGTAAGGGTGCACGTCTATTACCATAAAAGAGCTGTTTTTTATCTCAACAGTGAGGTCTAGAGGGGGCAAACCTTCATTGTAGTAGACATGACAAGAAGTGCACAGAAACACCCACTACTGATGCTAGTTATGATGAAACGCCTTCCCATTCCTAATCCAGTGCATACAGAATATGCTCTGCCAATAGATCATAGCATTTACAGGTCCAGGGAATATCTTGTTATTTATTGGTAATAAGTCTTTGAAACATAAGTAATAATGTTTCTTGAGATGGTTATCGTGTACGACTTCCTTATATGTTTATAAAGTCTTCTGTCCAGCAAAGAAAAAGGAACGCAGTAAACATCAATGGTCAGTCTCAACAAATAGCTTAGATATAAAATTTGTGGTTGTGCTACTTGAGACTATGATACTCAGAAAGCACTGTGCCACGTCATCGTATGGAGGTGGGTTTCTAATATGAGAGTGTCCTTTCAAACAATAAGCATTTTGTTTAGAAGGAACAAGTCTGGCTGCTATGCAAAACATGATTCATTAAAGAGTGCTCTTCATCGGCTCAGAAGAAATAAACAAGAAATAGCTCCTGGCTATTGAACTGAAATGAGTGGCTGGATGTACGAAATTGGATGAATAGCCACCGGGTACACATATTTTACCTTAATAAACTGCACATCATTCTAAAGCTACACCAACCAGGAAATATTAGGTGTTTTCATCATCCTTTCTGGCATTATGTTTATAAAAATGTAGAACATTATCCTGTAACCTTTACTTATTATTCAGTTTAATAAAGGGATTTCCATACACACTGTACTTATATAAAATATAATCATCAATCTTTTGGTGAAAATTTGAATTTCAACTTTTTAAATCTGCAGAAACTTGGCATAAACTAAGTTAGTCTTACAGACACATTTTCTTGATAAGCCACCATGACTTTATTTTGTCTCCAGTGTATGAAATTGGAGCTGTGAGTGAGAGGTATGCCGCGACACAATTACATGTGATCGGTGTGCAGCAGGTTTAAATAAATAAGGGCCAGATGTACGTAGCTCTTTTGAGGTCACATGCAATCTGATTTGCAGAATCGGGCCATTTGAACTGCGAAAAAATCATTTTAATAGGTACAAAACCGTATTTTGTGATTTGGTAACCTATCACCGAATCGCAAAGTGGGCTTGAGATTCAGTATCAGGGAGGGGCATATGTAGAGCGTCTCTTCCTAATAGTGACTCTCAGTGATATGTGTGAATGTTTTGCGACCGAAATGCAGTCACAAAATAACAACATTTTACCGCCAACTCTGAGTTGGTGGGTGTTGCAATGTGGTTATTAGTAGAGGAAAGTAGGTACCTCCCACTAGTAATAAGGCCACAATCACAATAAGAGGCCCAGTCAAGGTCTTAATCAATGATTCCCTTGCTCATCCCTTCTTCGCAGGCTGTGAGCAGGCAGGCTTAACTTAGGAGGCAGGGGTGTGAAGCATTTAAAAACACCAATACATTAAATGAGTAAGACACAATACACAATAAAAATCCAGCATGAATTTACAAGAAAAGGAAATATTTTTAGGATTAACATGAAACCAAAATGACAAAAATCTAATGTAGGAAACCGGAGATAACCCAGACAAAATCAAAGTTGCAGGCCGGAGGGTTGGTGAAATACACTTAGCAGTATGCCTGGTCATGTTTTTACCTTCTGACTTAGCGCCTGATTTAAATCGTGGCAGACAGGATGCTAGTCACTTTTTTGGGGCTTTTTGGGGCTTTTTCTCTTGATGTTGAGTAAAGCTCCTCGTCAGTCTGGGTTTGGGTTGAACGACGGAGGCCTGGCTCAGCGCAATGGCTTGGCCAACTCCTGGAAGTCTCGTCAATGATGGAAATCTCCAGAGCTTCAGTGGGGCAAACCTGAATCTCAGGCCAAGTAACTCTTCGATATCGCCCACTTGACTCTCATTAACGGGTCGGTCATCCTATGGAGCTGTTACCCAAAATGTTCCAAACTTCTGGATCTTCTTCCAGAAAGTCGTTTTGGGAATCCAACATGCCACAACAACAATCCTAAGTTCCAGAAACTCTGAGTTGCTCCTTGGGATGTTGGGACTTTATCTCCCACAATGCACCTGGCCAAATCTTGCAGCTGAAAGTGGTAGGCTGGGTTTTTCTTGCTGGAGATGATGCAGGTGGAGCTTTTTTAACCTGTTGCTTTCAGGGCGTCCACTCCTTCACTTTTCAAAGCAAGGCAAAGTCCTTAGAGCTGTATTTCCAAAGTGTGTAGCAGGTGCAGTCATTCAGAGTGCAATCCTCTTGGTGCAGGCCAGGGTTCCAGAAAAGCAATCCTTCTTCTTGTAGTTTCCGGCAGGGATCTGAGTTTCTGGGCAGCTGTCCCATATTTATCCCTGCTCCTGGGTTGACATGCAGGGGGGCACTCCTGACCAATGGGGTGTAGAGTGCCACCCTTAGGGATGACAACTTCTGCGAAAGTGTGGCATATTCTTGTCCCAGAAAGCACTATTCCTTTAAAATCCATACGATCTGGGTAAGCCAACCCACTGGCGTGGCTAAGTTTCCCTAACACTCTTCTTGCAGTCGCTCTGCTAATTCAATTGCTGGGGCTCCTGTCGGGTGGGGGGTTAGCCTGTGTCCTGTCCTAATTGTTATTCCATCTTTGAAGACCAGTTTGGATACTCCACCCCATCCTGCCTTGTGCCCTGTAGCTACAGATCTCCTCCCACCAGATGTCCTTTGTCTCTATGCAGGCCACTTCACACCGCATCAGAGAAGTTTGTCGCAGCCTGTCAAAGGCTGGCCAAGCAGGAGAGGCTACTGGAAGGCTGGATTTTGGTTCATCAGAAAAGCAAGTTGTATAACTTTTCTGTGATAGTTATAATGATTCTAAACTTGGCAAGTTGGTGGATTCAATGCATCCATCATTTTAATACTTGGAAGAATATTATTATCTCACTCCTGTCAATAGTTATACTTTAATAAAGTATTTCCATGTTAACCTATGGAGTCAATGGGCTCCAATGGGAGAATTGGCAGTGCTTCCCTCACCAGGGCATATAAATAATCTTTTAAAATGTCACTGCTTATAGCTACATAGCACCCTACCCTTTGGGTTCTTAGTCAAGACCTTGGAAGTGACATATGTAAAGATAAGGTCATTTAAGAATTTGGAAGTTCTTCTATAACAAAGTCGAATTTGCAAATAATGGTATTTTAAAAGCAGTCTGGAAAGCAGGGCTGCCTTTGAAAGGACAGCATGCAACACAGCAGTGTACTCTTAAGTGCATTAAACCTGCTGGGCTCCTAAACCTGCATGTCTTACCAAATACTAGGGGCTAACATGTAGGTTGTCATACCAATTGTAATTACAAATAATTCCCATATACCTTTTACACAGAGCACTGGTCATAGGTCTGGTTAGCAGAGCCCAGGGCACAATCAGAGTCAGTTTCTACCAGTATCAGTCCATAAACGGGAGTGACCAGGGCAAAAGGATGATTTTCTCACAGTGGTAACCCATTAGGAAACGGAAGGCGAGCTGCAAGGGACATCTCCCGCTTTATGAATATTTACAAAAATGCTTTTTTTGCAAGCAGGCAGTGGTCTCATGGACCACTGCCAACTCCTATTAAAATAAAAAACATTGCTTTATTTAAAAGCATTCACAGACATGGTGGTCTGCTGACCCCAGCAGGCCACCATTCCTGTGATTTTGGTGATGCCCAATGGATTTCAAACTGAGACCTACCTCATGAATATTAATGAGGTAGGTCTATTTGCAACTCACTGGGAATCACAAACACTGTAAAACACAATTTTGCAATTACTGTTTGAAATTACCAAATAGCAAATTGCAGAAATTAGAGGGTGAGTCTAGGATATGGCCAGGTTTTGTATGGTGCACCAGCAGATTTTTGCCCCATCTGTTTTTTGTTGGCTGTGGAACTCTGTGCACTTTATCTCTGCTAACCAGTGGTAAAATGCCTGTACTCTCCCTTTTAGCATGGTTGAGTTGGTATACTTTGGCATGTTTAACTTTCCTCTAAGTCTCTTGTACATGGAACAAAGTGTACCCAGGTTCTAGAAGTTAAATGCCACTAATGGACTGTAGTACTTATTGTTCCAGCTTTTAGAGTAGCGCTACAAACATGGCCTCAGGTCTACCATTGTAACATGGATGGGTATTGTGAAAAACAGCAGCCCTCCTTGTCAAAATAAAGCCTTTTTATGGACTTGAGCCTTCCTTTAAAATATTAATAAGTGCCCCCTAAGAAGGCCTTCCATCCCACAAAGCAGGATACATGATATTTAAAAGAAGGACATGTTTAAAACCTAAATTAACATGTTCTTTTAGTGCCCAGCACCCAAAACATATTTTCATTGTAGGAAGGCTGCCTGGCTGATAGAGAGATCTGGGAAGTAATCTTAAATATCAATTCTGCTATCTGAGGATAGAGACTCTCTAAATCATGATTCAGCAACTCCTTTGAATATTTATCAAAAGCCAGACTTAAATATGAAGTTGGATTTTTGATCAATATTAAGGAAAATTAACTTTTAAAAAGTAAGCTTTTCTCTGCCTGAAACACCTAAAGGCTAATTTACAAGAGCCTTCCAGCTGCCACCCAACTGGTTAATGGCCCTAAATGACGTGTGAAAACGACTCCGGGAGAAGATCTAAGGCCTGGGTGTGGGAGGTGTTTATTTTTCTGGCAGGATGACTATTAGGGCTGTGCCAAGGAACTTAATTTACTTCAAAGGGGTCTCCTCTGTATAAGCACATGTCAGATGACACCTCAACAGGCACCTTATTTTTTCTTCACTTTGTCAGGCAGGCACCAAACCCAGTGAGAGGGCAGCTTCCCCCAGAACTGACCAGTGACCACAGAGGTGGGGCTGCTCCTTACCCTGGTGACACCTCTAGGTAGGCACAGAGGCTCTGCTCAAGGGGAGGAGGGTTTTATCAATTTGAAATTGGAGAGTGAGATTAACTGTGTTTGCAGTGAGGCAGGCAGGCACTGCTGCAAGAGTGAGTAGGGTTACCCCTGGGAACATTTCCCCTATTGGCTAGGCGAAGGTCAAGAATTACCCCTTCCCGCAAGCTAGTGCCAGGCATAACTGTGGCATTCCCTAGAACCCTCTTCAGATAACTTTCTGGGCACTGTTTTCATTGAATTTCTATGGTTTTATAAAGGTAAAACCTACCTTACCTATCAATAATGCCACTTAACCTTTCTTTTATGCAGTGAATTTTTCAGTTTTTTAACATAAAGTAAGATCTTATTATCATAACTAACTCTGACGTCACTTTAACATTTGTGCTTGTCAGTGAATTTCTTTTATTTTTTCATCATTTTCACTCAACTTGCTCATTGACCATAGCTTTTGTCTGTGCATAGTATGGGGTTGGATGTACGTTTTGGCCTCTCTCAACCACCCACGGGCTACTCCAAACCACCGATGTGCTACAAACCCCTGATGTGCAAGGGCAGCAGTACATTAGCTGCTGAGCTTCGACCACCCCATCCTCTCCCATGAATGACCAGCTCCCTCAACCCACACAATCTATTTTTCATTTGTGTTTTTATTTTTATTTTTTCACTGTGCCATTGTACTCCTGTGGTACTACCGTACGAGTGGCACTCCAAAGTACAGCAGAAAAGTGCAAGCTTCACTTTTATCGCTTGCATAGTCTGCAGGGCCACATGTGAGGGGGCATTGAGTTCCACAGGAGTCCCATGAGACAAGAAGGGTGACCCTCGCTGAGTCTTGTGGGAGTACTCCAGGAGTAATGGGGTACCCGTGGCATGACATTATGTTTTATTTTGGTCCCAATTGGGCCCAATGGAACCCCTCCACAAAGGCAGAGGGTAAGGGGGCCCTTCCTCTGGACTCTTGTATGTTTTTTTAAAACTTAGGACACGGGGAACAAGCCCCCAAGTTCTGAAATGGTGGCCGTAACATTTCTGTTGATGTTGCAGCCAGACAATCTGATTGCTTGGTCCAATGGGACTGGCACCAGTCTCACTGAACTGAAGAGGCCAATGGGTAATACAAAACCCTGTTGACCAACCCGAGTGTTTATCTTTTTAAATGTACTATATCACAGGAGTAACTCAGTACCAGCTGCCTAGATAGCACCACATTTTGACTAGCGTTGGGCACGGAATAGCCAGAATTTGGTGCCTCTTTGTTACTCTTCTAATGTGGAGTTCCAGCCAAATTCCATCAATCACGCGGGGATGAATTGTTTTCCCACACGGCTCCATAATAGCAAACATAAGCCATATTTGGCATCCTCTGGCACCATTTTTTAACGTGAGCGGGTGTGGACAGAGGATTGTTCCGCGAGCGGGTTGGCTGCCACTCAAGTAGATTTTTTGCTCAAGTAGATCTTTTACTTGAGCGGCACCAAGATCAACTCAAATGGCTGTGTACTGTTGCGAACTACGTGAAATTAATCTCTGCGAGTTCCGCCCGCCCATCGGTTTGACCTTTACTTTCTCACAAAAGTCCAGCTTATGCCAAATCACAAAAAGCCTACTTTCTGAATAAGGATCTAGCTTTCTCCAAACTGGGTGTAATTCTGTTCAGCCTTTTTTTAAGTCTTGCTTCATGAAATTCCAGTAGAAAATTGCATGACAAAAATATGCTTGGGGCTTTTTTCTTGGCTCCTGCTTGATGGATCACCCTGAAACTTTCCATGACTAGGCTGAGGTAGATGAATTTTTTTTGAAAGGTTTCGTAAAGATTTGTCAAACAGCGCCAAAGTTATTAGCAAAACAAAATCTCTCTTCCTATGGAAACTCTGATCAACTATTACTATACACAGTGGTGACCGCCATTGTGTGCTGTCTATCAATTATGTACATATATAGATTTAGATTTAATTTTAAAGTCAACCTAATTTCCAATGAGGTGTTGTATTATGCCCCTTCCTCCACAATTTTTTATGGGAGTGCCTTGAGAGTGGCCATGTGTGGTGACTTGCTTACTCTCTCTCCAAGACTCAACTGGAGTACTTTTACTAATTTTTGGGATAATTTCGGCTGTAGTAAATTTGTAAAATGCAGTTCTTTAATAACAATGCTAGTACTCTTTTGTGGGTGGGTGTTTGTAGTACCCGTTCCCTCCTTAAACCTCACTTTGCTCCTTCATAAATTTCTCCTTAATCCTATCTAAACACCTCCCTTTAAGTAGTAGGTTTTTTTCCAGCTACTCCATCTTGTCTCTCACACATTTGCTACTAAATCATAGGCCTACCTGTGTTGAGATCTAGGCACATGTGGCAGAGATCTCTGCATGGAAAAGATAGGCAAGGCAGAGGTCTTCACATGTAGATCTATTAGTTTCATTTTGGAGTTCTTTAGTAGTACTACTATAGTACAACCAAATGTACTGTAAAATGCTGTTTGTGACTGGGGATCCTAACTATCATCACTACCTTCTACCCATCATTAAAACTGGGGTTCCTTCCGTCTTCAACCATCTCTCCTGTGTGGTACCACACATGTGCCACTAGTAAAAGAATACTCTTTGGCTTGGATATGATATTTCCCCATATCACAATGAGTGGGCAAGTCAAGCTGCTTCTAAGTGGTGAGGGTAGAGGTGGCTCCTTTTTCACTAGGCCTGTGGTGAGAGTGGAGGTGGCTCCCTGTTAGACCTGGCACCATTGGCGTGAGTCTCCCTTCCATTTTTCGCTGTGACTCCTTGGTTTTTGCTGGTTATAGATGCTCTGGGCGCTGTGCCACTGCCATTCAGTGCCACAGCGTGAATGCTTCCTTTGTAAAGATGACATGTGAATTGGTACATCCATGATTGGCTTATTTGGTTTACCTGTTAGTCCCTAGTAGCGGGGCCCGTGTGTGCCCAGGGCTGGTAAACCGAATGCTGCTGGTGGGCCTGCAGCACTGGTTTGTGGCACCCACAAAAGCAGCTTGTAAAGTGTGTCTCAGACCTGCCACTGCAGTGTCTCCGTGCAGTCCAGAACTGCCATCTTGGCTGTGAAGTGCACCCACTTCCCAGCACCTAAACCTTCCCTTGGCATCCTGTAAGCCCCCTTTATGATAGGGCGCATTGTATGTGTAAGGTAGGACATGCCCTGATGTGTGTAGCATGTCCTAGTAGTGAATTACATCCAATTTCGTTTTTCACTACTGTAAGGCTACCTGTTCTCCATAGGCCAGAATAGGAGGTCTGGGCTATTACATTCTATAGTCCTAACTGACCCACAGAACATGGTAGAAAAACGAATTTAGTATGCCTGAGCTCAGAATATTAAAATACATCTTTTAGTGAAGGTTATTTTTATATTCTGTGTTTGAAACTACCACTTTTAGAGTATAGGTACTTTCTTGCCTAAGCCTTCCAGTTTGCTCTGCTATTATGTGTATTGGCTGTCTGGTTTTGGAGGGACAGGGCAGGCTGAGTCAGACCTGGGTTGAATAGAGAGATCTAGCTCCTGCACTTGAATAGGGCTGTGCCTGGCAAGGTGAATGCTGGCTCCACCTCCCACTGTGCGTCTGAAGGCAGACCCCCTCTTTCTGAAAGGAAGGATGCAGCCTGGTAAACAAAGTGCTCCAGGGCTGGGCAGAACTGGTTCTGGCTGGGTTCAGAGACTTGTGACCCCTAAGAACAAAGACTTTGGGGGTATAAATATTTGTGCCCAAACCCTTACAATTTGTATTGCTCCTGGACAACAAGAAGAACCTCTGTCCGTGTGACTACAAGAATCTGCAGGAGAAGGACTGTCCTTGTGCGTGTGCTGTTTCTGGAACTGGCCTGCAGTGGTTACTACTGGACTTGGAAGAAGAGGAAAAGGACTTTGAGGGAACTTTTATTTTTGCTACAGCAATCACCCAAGGGCTAGAAGAGAGCTAGCCTCCTGCTGGAGTCTCAGGCACATCAGACTCCACCACCAGCCTCCTGTTTCCTCCCAGCGAGGATTTCTATCTGCAGGTGAGGCTCCTGTGAGTTCCAGGGCCTCTAGTTCTACTGCTGAGAAGAGGGTGCTGAAAATCGTCGCTAACCCCCGTTAGCGAGCCGCTGCAGCTGGTGAGCATGAGAAAAATCGACGCTCAGCTATCGCCGAGCGCTCGCTAACCCCGAAGATTATCGCATCACCCGTCAGTGGGCCTGAAAACGCCCGCTATCCCGAAGATCGTCGCATCACCCGTCAGCGGGCCTGAAAACGCCCGCTATCCCAAAGATTGTCGCATTGCTTGTCAGCGGGTCCCAAAGCGCTCGCTAACCCCAAATCATCGCATCAAGCTCATCGCAGCGCGGATGCCGAGCATTCGCCATTTTCCCCGCATCGCATCCGGATCGTCGCTCCCTCGCGGAGCGCCATTTTTCTTTCATCGCAGCAAGATCGCACACTCAACAGGCTCGGTGCATCATCCTCCCTTCGCGACAAGGATTTTATCGCATCACCGGCTTAGCGTGAAGAAGTTTGTCGTTTTCTCCTGCCCGCAACCCAGCGCATCATCCTCCCTTGCGGTAAGGATTCAACGCATCGCTGGTTAGCGTGAGGAAATGTATCGCTACAACTCCTTAGCGACATTTTTGTTGCTTTGCTACGGAATCCAGATACTTTGTGAGTAAAAGGGTCGCAGAGACCACTGCATTGAACTGAACATCATTTTGTGCACCTTGAACTATTTTTGCAGCATTTCTAAAGTAATTATATTTTTCTAGTATTGTGGATTTTTACTGTTATTGGTCTTGTGATTAAGTCTATATAAATATACCTCTTTTTTATAACTACTTGAGTGGTGTCCATTTGTAGTGTTCCTCATTATATTACTGTGTATGGTCATAAATGCTTCACACACTGCCTCTGAGATAAGCCTAGCTGCTCGTGCTACGTTACCACAGGGTTGAGCAGGGGTTGTCAAAGGGTGTAGGCTGCTTACTCTGACTTAGGAAGAAGGGTCCCTACTTGGACAGTGGCCAGCCATTGCCAACTAGAGACCCCCATTTCTAACACTCCCTTAATACTAGGCCTGGGGGGAACTCACAGAGTTTTGCTCCATGAAATTCTACAGAGCACCCAAAAAACTCTGCGAGATTCTGCAGAACTCTGAGAGCGGGCAGAGGTGCTCATCCACCCATTGATGCTGTGTTTTTTACATGCAAGTAGCCCGTTCCACACTTACGTGCTGAAAGATCTGCACGAACCACCCCAATTGGTCCTGTATTTTGTTTAACCTGCTTTCTGTTCTCTGCATGGCAATGGGCCTGATTTTTTTTTATCCATTTCAATCCTCCCCATATCACATTAAACCACTCCTCATTGGCTTTTTTTTTTATAAATGTGTGTCTTTGTGTTTGTACATTCTTGTCTTTTTGTGACTTTTTGTACCTTTTTTGTTTTCGATTTTTTATTTCCTTTAATTGTTCCTTTCTGGTTCTCTTCCTTCTTTTCTATTTTTCCACCCCAGCAACATGTCTGAGGAGCACCAGGGAACAAACATTAATAGTTCCAAATGTAGTTTAGGTTTAAGAAATTAGGACTAGGGCTTAGGTGTAGGAAATTACGAATAGGTCAACACAATACTATTACTATAGGTGATCTGATTTAGAAATGTTTAATGTAATTGTGCTTGCCTTTGCCTGTCAAAATAGTTTTTGAGATATTAACTCTACCACTTATGTATTTTTGTATCTTCTTTATTGCTTATTTCAGCTCCCAAGGGCAAGAAGAGGGCACCATTAAAAACAGGTCAGGGTGAAGGGGCTGCCTCGGCCGGTGCCATGGTGGGTGGAAGTACAACAACCACCACCACCACTACAAGCGCCGCAGACAATTGATCTGCTAGCCCTGGAAAGTCCTGTTATTATTATTTCCTTGACTCATTTAATATATTTTTGCCTTGTTTATTTTTGTTTATACTGTCTCTTTTTTTAACTCTTCTGCTATCTAATATTTGTTGAGTTCTTGTTATCCCTGCATTATCATTTTTTACTATATTTCAGTAGCTGACTTCCTCCTGTCTGTAATTATCTGTAGCTTTCGTCTGCTTTGTTGGTGAGCTTTCCCTCCCTCCTTATAGATCATGTGGACTGGTACTGTAAGACTGAGAGAACAGCTTTTAGCTACTGCACTGTGATGACTGCCGGCCCATGTAGGCTATTTTTCTCTAACCTTATTAGTTGAGAACGCTTTCTTTTACCTGCTAATGCTCAAACAGTAAATCAAGAGAGTGGCTATAGTCATGGTGGACCCCCCAAAGTTGTGCTGTGTTATCATCCATTTCATACCAGCAGTTTCCATGACAGTGCAGCATGGCAGGAAATTGTATTTGCCAACCAAGACAATATGTCCTTTATTGACCAATATACTCCACCCCTTCATTGTGCTTCTGTGACTCAGAGGCATCATAGCTCTGTCCCTCCATTATGAAAAGGTTGTGGTTGACTTGACTACCTGGGTTTTCTAACATTGTCAACCAATAAAATGTCCAAAGTGATATTTTTGATAAAAGATACTGCTAACCGAACTGTAGCGATGCATTGCGGTTGTATTACATTAAAAAGAAATAATAAGGGGAGGCATATCTGGTATCTAAAATGCGTAATGACCACCAGTGCCAAGGCTAGTGGCAGCACCAGTGCGCCAGACATAGCAGCAGAGGCAGTTAGAGGGGGAGTACCAAAGCTGGCAGGGACGGGCGGTGATCAAATTGCTTACTTATTGACAAAATATTAGTATACTCACTGTATTTGTTAAGGGAGGTAGATATGTATACCACCCATCATCATTCATCACCTCCCTGCCCATGGCATTTCGCCAACCATGACCTAATTGCAGCATGGTTCAATTTGGTACTGCAGTGTTGATTGTGCAATGTGCGTTTGCTTCAGTTAGATCTACATTTACAAAGTTTCAATGCGTTTACAAACTCAAAACAAGGTGTATTTCCCTCCCCATGCCTACTCAGCCACCTCCTAGCACTTCACTCCTGTATTCTGTCCTAAGTTCTGTCCCAGCCTAAAAAAAAAAAAAATGAAAAATCCATTCTTGGCATGTGCCACATTATTTTGGCCAGGTGATTTTGTACATAATCATATATTTCATGGCTTCCATAACAGATTTTCGCATCTTCAAAGTTTTCCCTTTCATTATTCGTCAACTACAGTGACTGACTAAGTCAAAGCTTAGCACATGATGATCAGTTACACCCCACTATTCTATAACAAAACCTTCGCCTAGCCAGCCCAATCCCTCCAACTTACCCTGCAGTAGAGTAAGTAAAGTTTCTTTTCCTTACTGCCAAGCAAATTTTATTGCTGAAAATAATTTGTGGTGGAGGGTGAGGCCAGCTAGTAAAGTGGGACTAAGAGCCAGAGTTTGAGTTTTGTGAATGAGATACTCTGTGACGAACGTGGCAAATAAAATCTATATTGCATTCCTTTCCCTGTGCTGCGGTTCATCGTTTTTCCTGCTGTCTACTTATTGTAGACAGATGTACACATTTTATATGTGACGTTTGTGACATAGTATCATTATTATTCATCTGTATCTTTGGAGTCAGGGTAGAATTTAAAGGCGTTTGGAGAAGAGCTTTGCCATTTGGAATAAAGTAAGTTAGTTGTCCATTACAGTTGCCCCAGCTGCAGATTTCAGAAAGCAGCATTGTACCTGATGCTCTAGTATGCCTCAATTAATTTAGCAAAGCAAGAATACTTGTACTGCATAGTGCATAATGCCTTAATTGTTAATAAGAAGTAATTTATTTTTATTTTTACACACATAGGGGTCTACCGCGGTGCTGGCGGTGCGGAAAAATGCATTTTTCCGCCCACGAGCAGCAGTCCTCACGGCCGCCATATTCGTATGGCCAAACATAGCCCGTTTCCCGTCCGCTGTGGTGCGATGTGCACCGCCATCAAAGTGTGCCCGCCACCAGGGCGGTGGGAGCCAATGGAGACTCACCACTGTGCGGAATGACGTCCGCCCCGCTCCACAAATTAGGATGCCAGAGTCATCCACACCACCCGGTCCCGACCGCCATGGACCCAGCTCTACACGTTTTCCCAGTGCTGTACCTGCTACATCACCAGCAACTCATGGACTGCCGCGGACGCCGCCGCAGGTACGCAATGACACAAACACAACACACAACACATGGGCCGACACGGGGTCCAAATCCACATCAGACACCTTGGTGGGGACAGGAACACATCCACAAGGGCACCCACACATGACCCACCCGCCACCAAGTCACCCCTCCGCATCCTGGACACACATATTCTGCGATCATGCAGCAATGTCCTAGTCATGTCACCGCAGCGGTGAACACAAGGGAATACATGTGCAAAATGCAGAAGGCGGGGCCAGCGCCAGGCATATGCAGGGCACAAAGAGCACAGGGCCACACCTCCATCTACCACACACTAGCACACCCCCTGAAGGCACATGCCATGTGCCCCTGCTGTGCATCTTCATGCACAACAACAAGCCAGGTGAATCCACACCCTGCACCACACAACAAACTACCAGGAGGGAGGCAGGAACACACAGCACAGTAGCACAGGGCCAGGGAAACACACACACCACAACACCACAACACTCAGGGCAAGACAAATTAGTACAAGCACCAAATGTACACACACACATACAAGGAACAAACATCCAACTGGACACACAGCCTGCCAAGTCACACAGACATACCCCATACTGACACACAGACACATACACACACCACATTCCAACAGCAATGAAGCACAACAAATAGGAAACCCAAAGTGGGGTACACACAAATGGAAGCCCATGGAGATGAACAACAAGCATGTGTACATCACATCAAGACAAGGAACATAGAACAACACCCTCAGACCATCAAAGCACACATGGCTGGCACAGTGAGTGGAGTCAAACCACAGACAGCTCAGTACAACAACACAGGGAGACAGCAAGGCAAACCATGCATAGGCACAAGGATGAAAGGAAGGCCTGTAAGTCAAACTGTGAACAACCACACATGTATACAACTACTCCACAGGAGTACACCAGCAGCACAACACACAGGGCACATTGACACACTCCATGACTGCCAAACACCAGTAGGAATCTACACACATACCCCCCTCACACCAGTAGCACACAACACCAGTGTCAAACACACTGAAGGCTGGCAATGCTTGCCAGTCAATACACAGACACACAATCACACACCCTGGGGGTAGCCACAAACATCACACACACAGAGGGATGCCAGAACAAATGTTTGCACAAAAACAACAGACAAACACATAACCCAACAGAAACACACACAGAACCACAACAAGAACAGACAAGCCCTATGCAGCTCAATTGTGGAAAGGCAATGGGAGCAGAGACACAACAGCAGTGCACAACCTCATCACTCAGGAACAATGCACAGACAACATACCACAACACAGACAAGAAGTGCACCATCACAGAACAACACAGCCACATCAAACAAACAACAGATGCACGGGCAAATAAATCACATAGCAAACACAGCATGACATCAGGGGATGCACACCAGACAATGACAAGGCAGCATACACACACAGCATTGCATGCACAACAAACAGTGTGTGCACACCAAGCAGACCAGGCACACACAGACATGAGTGACATAACATCAACCCACACAACACCAATCAGCACGCCCAGGAAGTGAAGCAATACCACAGCCAACACACATACATCCAACACAACACCAACAGATGCACAAGTCTGGGACAGAAAGGTGGAAACAACTTGACCAGAGGACTGGGCAGCACACACAGTTGAACTGGATAGTGACTGTCAAACACCACAAGAACATCACATACAACCCATTGGTGAAATGCCCTGAGTGACATATTGATCTTGGCCAAAGAACTGCACCACAAAGCTCGGTGTCACAAATGAAGTGATGGGGAGGCACACACACATGTAAACCAAGGAGACAGCTGACATCAAAGTGAAGTGTACTGCATGTCAGTAGAGGACATGGCAGGAGTGTACCATACACAAAGAGAGGCAGTGCAGACTCACAATGGGAAGGCATCTGAAGCACAGATAGGGATGGAATGACAACACACACACCATGCCATACTGGAGGCAAAAAGGCACCATGTGACAGCAATGCAACGGAAAACACAACCACAATGGCAGTGTGGAGTAGCAGGTCTGCACAGTGAGTACAAACAGTATCAAGACACATGGATGAACAACAAAACAAAACACTGACTTGCCAGTCACACACTCTGCATACTCACAAGTGACAAAAACAACAAGTAGGAGTCAGCCAGAACTGCAAGGACTCACCAACACACTGCACAGCGCACAACATACAACTCACACAGGTGCATACAACCACATCCACAGGGCTGAACAATCAAAACAACAGGCATACAACTCCTGAGTGACACATGTATGTAGTAGACAATGCAGGGGCATGCACACATCAACACTCCCGATAAACTCACCCCCTTCACAATGCACACTTCCTGACCATCCAAGAGCAGACATTTAAAGTAAGCCATGGGACTAGGATGACTGCCCATCACAAGATTACCACATACATACACCACTGGGCACACATATAGGAATAATACACATACATGATGACCCTGGTCAGCCTGCCTGCAATACTGTGGATAGAATCCCACTCTGTGCAGGCAGTGCCCCCCAACATGTGTATAATATAGCCAACATGAACCAATAAAGAAAATAAGAACTGGCTTCCATTTAAAACTGACATCAGTGACCCCACAAGTATCTGGGTCAGGAAGAACTGAAGTCCCTGTCACCCCTGTAAAAAATAGAGTAAGTGAGCCAAGACATTGGCTATGTTGAAGTGGCACACAGACCATGTGGCACAGTAAACCATATAAACACAGCAAAATAACTTTATTCAGTAAGGACACTGACAAAACAGACAACAGGAGCAACTGTCTTTGTTCACATATTGCACAGATAGGCACCATGAGTAGAGAAGAGAAAGGCACAAAATGCAGAGCATGTCCATGAGAAGCTGCACAGGCAAGGGTAAAACAGCAGTGAACAACAAGGCCAGTGGCCAGGGCAAAGGGCAGAGTATGTCCATGAGAATTTGCACAGTCAAGGGCAAAACAGCAGTGAACAATAAGGCCAGTGGCCAGTCCAGGGTGCAGAGTATGTCCATGAGAAGCTGCACAGGCAAGGGCAAAACAGCAGTGAACAACAAGGCCAGTGGCCAGGGCAAAGGGCAGAGTATGTCCATGAGGAGCTGCACAGGGAATACTTGAACACAGCAAAGAGCAACAAGGCCAGTGGCAAAAGCGAATTGCAGAGTATGTCCATGAGAAGCTGCACAGGGAATACTTGAACACAGCAAAGAGCAACAAGGCCAGTGGCACAAACGAGGTGCAGATTATGTCCATGAGAAGCTGCACAGGAAATACTTGAACACAGCAAAGAGCAACAAGGCCAATGGCAAAAACGAAGTGCAGGGTATGTCCAGGAGAGGCTGCACAGGGAATGTGTGCGACTATACCTTTCCATGGTCAGCAACACAGTCAGGGGTTAAAAATGTGTAGTACAGGCCCATCTGTGTGAGAGACAGGTGTGTGAGGGTGACTACCACTCAGACTTGACTGTCAGGTGGACTGGGAGCTGGCTGTGTCTCTAGGACTGTCGGACCAGGGAGAGAGCGGACCAGCTGAGGTAGAGCGATCAGTGGCTTGACAAGCCGGAAGGCTGCTTGGACCAGGTGGTGTAGTGGCACGTGGAGGCGGAGTCATGCAGACCTGAGACACAGTGTGGGTGAGAGATTGTGGAGGGGTGCCTTTCCACTTCTTGGGGATTCTAAATGGCTTGTCTGACTTTAGATACATGGGAAGTGATGTGGACACAACAGGCACACTCAACACCAAGGCTGCAGCAGGTGCAGATGCTGGCACTCCCTCTGGGGACGTGCTGGATCCAGCGAAACGCTTCGCCTGGCTTCGCCTTTGCCCCTCCATCCCCTGTTTACCAGGTGTTACCCCCACAGTGCCCTCCTCCCCCTGCTTCACTGGGCTTGGAATGGGACTTGAGGTGATGGGTGAATCTGACTTGGAGCCCTTCTTAGGTGTACCTTTGCCATGCACCACCTTCTCAGTAGGCACAGAAACTGTATGCCTCTCTTTGCGAGATGCTTTAGTGACAGGAGAGTCCTTGGCTGGGGATGCCTCTGCGGCATGTGAGCCTGAGGTCTGCTTCTTTGCTTTTTGGCCCCTGGTGTCGCCTGATGGGCTTTTGTCTTTGCGCTTTGGGGTGGTTTTAGTATTCTGTGGGGATGGTGTCTGCGCCCGGGACCTCTTGGGTTGCTGCTGCTGTGTGCTGTATCGTGACTTTGAGGTCTGTGGACCGTGGTCACTATCGTCAGACGTGGCTACTGCCAGGAGGGTGGACAAAGGGACCGGGGCTGGACTGTGTGTTTGTGCCTGTTGAAGGGCTGCTATCACGGTGGAGGACAGAGACTGGACAGTCCAGTGCAGCCCACCCACGTCTGAATATATGCCATCCATGAAAGCAACCACCTGTGCCAAGGTTTTGTCGTGGTCAATTAAGGCACTGAGGAGAGCTGTCTGGGCTACACACAGCTGGTGCAAAAGGTCCACAGACTCAGCCCTGATGGCAGCAGGGGGGACAGGGGCAGGGTCAGGGGTGCCCGGGGTGAAGGACACAGCACCAGAGGAAGTGGCTGAGAGGGTGGGCACTGGCCACTGTGTGGTGGAAGATGATGCAGAGTCCCCATTCCCTGTGCCCGCAAACATGGATGCATCACCGCTGGCATCAAATGACGTGAAACTTTGTGTCTCAGGCTGGGATTCCTTCAGCAGACTCCTGTCCCCCTCAGAGGCGCTGGTCACATCTGTGTCACTGGGCTCCTGTGCAGCTGTTGTGCTTGTTTTACCCCCACTGGTGTCCGTCTCCTGTCCCTCCGTGACCACAGGAGATGCTGCATGAGAGAGAGAGAGATGTAGGGTCAGTTCAGTGGCAGCAACATGACAAACATATGCAAGCAAAGCATCACAGAAGATGACCAAATCTACATGTTTGCAAACCAGCCTGTACAATCACATAGTGCCAACTCACTATATTGACTCAAACAGTGCGTGGAAACTTGAAATTCAGGCATAAGTGAGCCATGTGATGACCACACAGCACAACACCCTGCTAGTGGTTCTGTTCAACCAGACACACAAATAGCTCTGAGCACACCTAGGGCCATGATGGCGGCACACTGCTTGCCACTGACAGATGGAACAGGAGTGGACACCACAGACACAGACTACAACATGACATTCCACAATGGCCATGAGCCCATGCCACCCACCAAGTTGTACTTTGGGGCTCAAAGACTGGTGCACATTGTTGTCAGATGTCTCGGCCTCCCAAATCTGAGTGCATGCAATAGACACATTGATGAAGGCACACTCAGATCGGGCACACTGCCATTCCCTCCCAGACTACCCCAATGCAGACGATACCTGAAGACCACAAATCAGAATACAATGGGAATGCACAGCATTCCAATTACCTTTGTAAGTACAGGTAGGGCAAATGCGTAACACCGGCACCCAGCCCAGCAGCCACTTACATTCTGTTGTGTAGTTCCTATATTACTGATAGGCCCTGCGCATTGGAATAATATCCACTATAGTTTTGACATAAGACTGAGGTCAGCATGTCTCTATCGAATACATTATCCTTAATTAATTGTGTGTGCCAGCTAACTCAGAGGTCACTAGAAACTTCTCGAATAAACAAGAAGGAGTTAGTTTCTGACAACCGCATAAACCTGAATAATCTCAGAATCGTGGAAACAATAGATAACAGTTCACTCAGTCAATCGTGCATGCTTCGTTTCTACAGAAATAGATAGATGGGCATTTCAATAAAAAGGGTTTATTGAACAGTCTTATTTCACGTGCAAGAGATATGAACTGCTACAATCGTAAGACAGAATGCGAAGCAAAATATGTACAGCGTTAGCAGTAAGATAAAATAATACTGCAATAGCATGGTTTACAGCTATCACAGATATTTATAAAAATACATACATAAATAACACAGGCTAAAATGTTAATACTCATCTGATGCTTCTAGCTAGTTCTACCCCAGTGTACCTAACCTAAGTGTAGTACGAGGTAAGTAGTGCTGTTTGTCTATAGTCTAGTTTAGCTATAGTTGCCAAGATTTGCCAAAAGTCCCTCTAGGTTCTAGTCCGCTCCACACCTTAGAATGAGTGAGGTTGGAATCTCTTTCCGCGTCTCGATCTCTAACACCCCGCAAGGGGAGTCAGAAACACTGGAGCTGGATTCTCTGCGAGGAGGATGACAGCATCTGGTCAGTGCATCAGGCGGGGACTTGACTTCGTTCCGAACTTGCCGTGGCAAGCCGCGTCGTGCAAGTAGACAGCCGAACCGTGGTTTGACATGGTATGTGAAGGTATATTTACACCTTGAAGGTGTTTAGGAATGCCAGTATTGACGTAAAAGTCTGGCAGAGGAACGTCATGAATGAACCCCTAAGGAATAGATGTTCATGCATAATAATGAGTTTCTTGGAGAAATCAATATCCAAGCAAGGGGAAGTCCTGAAGGCTTAAGAGTCTGGTTTTCCAAGAACCCGTTGTGACGGATGTAGGTGGCCATGCCTGTATTTGGTTAGCATGGAGAAAGCCTAAATAAGGGTAGGATTTCTATACCTAAATATGGGCAATGCGAATTGTGCCTATATAAGGACATAAATCGGGAAACCTATATACGGTATCTAAATCAACACACAACACCCACTCCACTTTTGTATGAACGACATTACTGAATCCTAAATATGCTAAACATATCTAAAACATAGCTACATAAGGATGGCTAAGAACAGGCCTAAAAATACATTTGTAAAATGCATAAAAACTGTTGCCATGCGTAAAATGCACTGGTTCTGTACATATCAAAGCAATGTTTCATTCTAAGCATATATTTACATTGAATGCTAAATGAATGAACATATATATACATTATGAAATGGCTAGTAAATACAGAAGAAAAAAAGCCGAAACCATTTCATGTCAAGTTACATAAATCAATTTTGTTTGACAAGGTGACATATTGTCTCTGAAAGTGTATCAAAGAAGTCTGTTCTCTATGAATAGTTCTACTAGAAGCAGATTACTGAGCCAAAAATAACAAATACAAATTTGCAAAAAAAAATTATTCATAGGAAAAAGTTCCAAGTTTTGGACATTGTTTTGAAAAAATGAAGGCCAATTTCAGAGTCATCCCGGTACACAATGTGCCGAATCAAAAGTCAGTGTATGAGGATGGAGAAAACATGAAATTGTCTAATCCTGTAGACAAAAAGTCATCTACCGTTGTAGGTGAAAGTTGGATTACCTTGTTTAGAAGACTAACCGCACATAGGTGAGAAGCATCGCCTTCAGCATTGGTCGCATCAGCAATGTTCGTATCGGATGTTACCTGCGTGCCTATTATTTCCTCTCGTACCTCAGCAGTAGCAATTTGCGATTGTGAGATCTCAATGAATGCCGTCATCAGGATTGGTAGCCGCTGGGGACAACACACAGCATGGGCCGTTACCAGGTCCAGCAGAGTATCGATATCCGTAGGCATGACTGATGGGAGTGTTAGACAGATGTCTAGCACGCATTCTTCACCGCAAAGCAGGCAGCGTAGAACAGGTACGATGCAATCTTGCCAGATTGGTCTGAATGACAGAAACCATGTGGTATTTAATTGTTGTAGACTAGGTAAACCCAAAATTTGGACAATGCGCTCACGACACCTTATCTCCAAGAGAGCTCTCTCTATGCTGCTTGGAGTGACGTCAGTGATTTGGCTTGCCGTATCAGAGCAGTAGGAGCAAAAACAGGATACCAGCAATGAGTCCAAAAAGTAATGGCAGTCCGCTAAACACAGAGTGCATGAAGTTGGGAATTATTCCGAGGACTGCTTGAAAAGGTGCTAACAGTCCTGAACACACAGTCTTCAATACATGTACAATACCGCTCATATCAGACATGTTTAAGATACGTTCCAATATTTCTGAGAAATGTATAGGGCAGTTTGTATTCAAAACGGTATGTATCTCGTCCTTGCGACTTGTAGATCATAGGTTTCTTTAGCTGAGGTCAGTGGCACAGTTTGTTGTAAAAGAATGGCTTTCATTCTGCTTAGAGTATCAATTCGTATAGAAGAGATGTTCATTGAAGGCCAGAGAGGCAACTCCCTGACTGTCTGTATTTGTGGAAACAAGACTTGCATACAGCAAGTGACCCTGGATGTAACCGTTACTAGACATGGGATACCTGGCAACATGCCACAGCAGCTATGATCATTCAGCATGAGGTAACTTCCATTTGAAAGTAGTCCAAAAATTGGATTAATCACTGCAGCTGGTGAGCCTTGCAGGTGACAGGATAAGTTTGTTGTGGAACGATCGCAGGCCCCGTGTAAATTGATACCCTGACAAAGGAGAGAACCGCTTAGTGCGTTTTCACAGTTAGGACCGCTAAGAAACACTTCACGCGCCCAACTCCAACATCTATGTGTGTAAGGTAAATCCCAAGATGTCTTGAAGTATTCTTTACCCAACCTTTCATATTTGCCTGCTGTTTTAGGCAATACTGAAAATGGAAAGTTGTAACAGGCAGAGTCAGTTTACCATGTATGATCCACTCAGTAGCTGGTTTTTCTGCCACTGTGAATGGTAATTTTTCCAGTTTTTCAATGCTCAGCACCGTATAGTCTGTTCCCCTTTGTGCCAGTCTGATCTGTTTATCAGTGAGATTGAATTCTGAAAACAGTGACGTAGTGTTGATTAAACACCAAGGCACATAGCCTAAACACAAGTTTTGGAGCGTCCAACCTAATAGCATTATAGAACGTAATTGAGACTGACCATGTTGCAACATGACCAAGTCTTGTTCCATGATGTCTATGGCAGAAGACACAATGCTGTCCAATGAATATATCCTGGACGACAGAGTCGTTAACCCATTGTCTACTACAGAGAGAGATTTCTCTAAATTAATACGATCAACTTCTTGTATTCGTTCTGCAGTCTCTGCTTGGGTAATCTTCCATATTTCATTATAAGCAGCTTAGATACCGGCATATGTGAAACGTTCTGGACGCAGTTTTCTTGGTCCTAGCAAGAATTCCCTAAGGTCTGCGCATTCTTTAAGTAAAGATAAGTGTTGTTTTACATCCTGCAGTGTAGCTTTCTGTAGCCAATCAAGGCAGAGTTTCCTTACACTGTATGTTGTTACTACTCCTGGATGCTGTCTTTGAACATAGCGTGGGTCTGGCCTATTGATAGTGAAACCCTGTGTTTCCTTTAGGAATCGATCTTGACAGTTGTTTGTGTCAGTGGGCCAGAGCAACCATTTTTTCCATTCTGGATCTGATCTGTTGTGATGCACAATATTATGTACGCCGACCTCCCCCGTGTAGTGCTATTATTTGCAGGTATAGGTATTGTCAGTGTGTTGCTGTCTTTGATCTTAGCTAACCCAAGGCAAGACGTTTGTTGGACACTGTCATTCAAAAACATAATTTGCTCAGGGATGATACATGCTCTAAACAAAGCTCCTACCCCCTGCACTTGCCAATCTTTTGAACCCCAGACAGATTTTGTCTCAATGTTGCCTTTCCAAAAGTCGAAACCCTGTCTAGACAGTTGGGCAATAAAGGCTGCAGAATAAATCTGTTTCGTATTGGTTAACATATTTTTCGTTCCTGTCTTATTTACATTTTTAAAATAAAACGATTCTGGATTTGATAAGTTGAATCATGAAAAATATGGAAACTTCATTTCAAAAGTTTTTGAGCTAACATTTGGAGGTGTAGGACAATGTTCCCATTGGTTATACATAAATACATTGCTAGGTGATGCAGTTTTATGCAAGAAATGATGACCATAGCGGTTATAACAATACATTTGTTCAACGTCTGATGAACCTTCTAAATATTCATGATTTGTGAATACTGCAGACATCTCTAGATCAGACATCATGTTATTAACAGTCTCGAAGTCCCAATCATCAGAAAAGGTACTAGAGGTATGTTAGAAATGGGGGCCTCTAGTTCCCAATGGCTGGCCACTGTCCAAGTAGGGACACTTCTTCCTAAGTCAGAGTTAGAGGGCTACACCTGCTCAACCCTGTGGTAACGTAGCACGAGCAGCTAGGCGTATCTCAGAGGCAGTGTGTGAAGCATTTATAACCATACACAGTAACACAGTGAAGAACACTACAAAGGGACACCACACAAGTAGTTATAAAAAATAAGTATCTTTATATAAAGACTTAACACATGACCAATAACGGTAAAAAGCCACAATACTGTAAAATGGGATTACTCTTGAAATGCTGCAAAAATAGTTCTAAGTGTGCAAAGAGGAGTTCAGTTCAAAGCAGTGGTCTCTGCGAACCTTTCACTTACAAAGTACCTGGATTTCGTAGCAAAACCAACAAAATGTCGCAAAGGAGCTGTAGCGTTGATTTTCTGCATGCGAGGCCGGTGATGCGATGAATCCTTGCCGCGAGGGAGCAGACGATGCGCCGATCTGCTGATGCGTGCGGAGACAAACCAACAAACTTCTGCACGCTAGGCCATTGATGCGATGACTGCTTGCCGCGAGGGAGGAGACGATGCGACAATCCTGTTGCGTGTGCGATTGGGTTGCGATGCGAAGAAATGGCACTCTGCGAGGGAGCGACGATCCTGATGCGATGCGATGAAAATGCCGGATGCCCGGCGTCCGCACTGCGATATCGTGATGTGATGATCTTTGGTTAGCAAGCACTTGACAGCCTGCAAACATGCGATGCGATGATTTTTGGATTAGCGAGCATTTGGCAGCCCACAAACGTGCGTTGTGATGATCTCAGGTAGCGCGCCCTCAGCGGCAGCAGCGCGATGATTTTCCGTGTGCTTTCAGCTGCGGCGGCTCGCAAACGGGTGTTAGCGACGATTTGAGCACTCTCTTCTCTGTAGTAGAACTAGAGGCCCTGGAACTCACAGGAGCCTCACCTGCAGATAGAAATCCTCACTGGAAGGAAACAGGAGGCTAGTGGTGAAGTCTGATGTGCCTGAGACTTCAACAGGAGGCTAGCTCTCTCCTAGCCCTTGGGTGATTGCTGTAGCAAGATAAATAAAAGTTCCTTCAAAGTCCTTTTCCCTCTTCTTCCAAGTCCAATGGTAACCACTGCAGGCCAATCCAAGAAACAGCACACAAGCACAAGGATAGTCACCTCCTGCAGATTCCTTCAGTTACACGGACAGAGGTTTGTCTTGTTGTCCAGGAGCAATACAAATTGTAAGGGTTTCAGCACAGATATTTATACCCCAAAAGTCTTTGTTCTCAGAAGCTACAAGTCACTGAACCCAGCCAGAACCAGTTCTGGTCAGTCCTGCAGCACTTTGTTTACCAGGCTGCATCCTTTCTTCCAGAAAGAGGGGGTCTGCCATCAGACGCACAGTAGGAGGTGGAGCCAGCATTCACCTTGCCAGGCACAGCCCTATTCAGGTCCAGGAGCTACCCCTCCCCATACTCCAATGCAGATCTCTCTATTCAACCCAGGTCTGATTTAGCCTGCCCTGTCCCTCCAAAACCAGACAGCCAATACCCATAACAGCAGAGCACACTGGAAGGCTTAGGCAAGAAAAACCTACTTCCTAAAAGGGGTATTTTCAAACACAGAATATAAACATAAACTTCACTAAAAGATGTATTTTAATATTTTGAGCTCAGGCATAAATCGTTTTTCTACCATGTTCTTTGGGTCAGTTAGGACTATAGAATGTAATAGTCAAACCTCCCATTGTGGCCTATGGAGAACAGGAAGCCTTACAGTAGTGAAAAACGAAATTGGGTGTACTTCACTACCAGGACATGCTACACACATCAGGGCATGTCCTACCTTACACATACAATGCACCCTACCATAGGGGTGACTCACATGATGCCAAGGGAAGGTTCAGGGGCTGGGAAGTGGGTGCACTTCACAGCCAAGATGGCAGTTCTGGACTGCACACAGACTCTGCAGAGGCTGGTCTGAGACACACTTTACAAGCTGCTTCTGTGGGTGGCGCAAACCAGCGCTGCAGGCCCACCAGCAGCATTTGGTTTACCAGCCCTGGGCACACACAGGCCATGCTACTAGGGACTACCAGGTAAACCAAATAAGCCAATCATGGATTTACCAATTCACATGTCATATTTACACAGGGAGCATTCGCGCTGTGGCACTGAAGGGCAGTGGCACAGCGCCCACAGCATCTAACACCAGCAAAAACAGAGGAGACAACAGCGAAAAATGGAAGGGAGACCCACGCCAATGGTGCCAGGTCTAACACGTGTCCCCTCCAGCTGAAATGTGGGGAGAACTACCCACCCCTTTGGGAGTTCTCATCACTAAGGCGTAAAAATCTGGACAGACCATCAGTATTGGCGTGTTCTGTACCAGGGCGGTGTTCCACCATGAAGTCCATGCCCTGTAGGGAAATGGACCACCTCAACAACTTGGGATTCTCACCCCTCATCTACATCAGACATCTGTGGGGCCTGTGGTCTGTCTGAACCCGGAAGTGAGTACCAAACAGGTATGGTCTCAGCTTCTTCAGTGCCCAGACCACAGCAATTGCACTCCACCTCTGTTCCCGTGGAAGTAATCTCAGAACGGCTCCCACCCCATGCTCTGAAGCCTCTGTCTGGACAATAAATTCCTTAGCAAAATTGGGCGCCTGGAGTAATGGGTGCTGTACACATGGCAGTCTTGAGGGCATCAAAAGCTTTCTGATAGGTGTCAGTCCAGTTCACAATCTTTGGCTGCTTCTTGGAAGTCAGCTCAGTCAAGGGTGCAACAATGTTGCCATACCCCTTGACAAACCTCCTGTAGTAACCTGTGAGTCCTAAGAAGGCTCTCACCTGGGTCTGGGTCCTTGGGGGCTCCCAAGCCAGGATGGTTTCAATCTTGGGCTGTAGGGGTGCCACCTGGCCACTCTCAACCTGGTGTCCCAAGTACACCACAGAACCCTGCCCAATTAGGCACTTACTGGCCTTGATTATGAGGCCTGCTCTGCGCAGCGCCATCAACACATCCCACAGGTGGAGCAAGTGGTCCTCCCAGGAGGAACTAAACACTGCAATGTCATCCAGGTAGACGGCACTGAAATCCTTCAGCCCAACCAACACCTGGTTGACCAACCTCTGAAAGGTGGCAGGGGCATTCTTCATCCCAAAGGGCATCACACGGAACTGGTAGTGCCCATCTGGTGTGGAGAATGCTGACCTCTCCTTTGCCCCATCAGTTAAGGCAATCTACCAGTACCCAGACATTAGATCAAACGTGCTGAGGTACCGGGCAGCCCCTAACCGATCTATGAGCTCATCAGCTCTGGGGATGGGGTGCGTGACCGAATTGAGACCTCGGTAGTCCACACAGAACCTAAGTTCAGGAGTGGCACCAGGCGCTGCAGCTTTTGATACCAAGACCACGGGACCTGACCAAGGGCTGCTAGAGGACTCAATCACCCCTAGGGCAAACATTTTGGAGACCTCCTCCTTAATGTAGGCCCTGACCCTGTGAGTCACTCTGTAAGCCTTGTGCTTGACAGGAGGACTGTCCCCGGTGTCCACTTCATGGACACACCACTCAGTGACACCAGGCACCAGGGAAAACAAATCAGGAAATTGCCCCAACAGTTGGCGACAATCTCTCTGCTGCACAGGGGTCAGTGTGGTGGAGAGGACCACACCCCCCACTGACCCAAGTTTACAAGTTTATTTTTTATTTTGTATAGTTAATTAAAACCATTGCAATAAAATATTCCAAAATTCTGAAAACATTCTTGTTTAAAACCAATAAAAAATCGAAGAGTGAGAAATTCATAACAATTTAAAAGTGGTAGTTCAATGGAGCTGATTAGAGACAAGCATTTATATACTGGCTGCTGGAAAGTGTTTATCTCGGTTTTCGCTTGCTCTTGCCCAGCGTGACTATTTGTCGTATTTTCCACAAGGACTCTGCTTGTTGCACAAATTGTCCCTGTTAGACCTGGCACATTAGCGTGGGTCTCCCTTCCATTTTTCGCTGTTGCCTCATGTATTTTTGCTGGTGTTTGTTGCTCAGGGCAATGTGCCACTGCTGTCCAGTGCCACAGTGCAAGTGCTCCCTATTGTAAATTGATGTATGATTTGTGATTCCATGATTGGTTGGTTTGGTTTGGTTTACCTGTCAGACCCTGGTACAGTGCACCAGGAGTGCCCAGGGCTTGTAAATACAAATACTGCTGGTGGGCTTGCAGCACTGGTTGCGCCACCCACAGAAGCAGCCTGTAAAAGTGTGTCTAAGGTCTGCCATTGCATGCGTGCAGCGTGGTACTGTCATGCTGACTGGGCAAGTGCACCCACTTGCCAGTCCCTAAACCTTCCCTTTTCTTCATATCAGACACCCCTATGGTAGGCCCAAGGGCAGGGTGCATTGTAAAGATAAGGTAGGACATGCCCTGGTGTGTGTGGCATGTTCTAATAGTTAATTACAGCCATTTTCGTTTTTCACTATTGCAAGGCTAACTGTTCTCCATAGGCCAGAATGGGCAGTTAGGTTATTACATTTTATAATCTTAACTGACTCAGGGAACATGGTAGATGTTCAAATTTAGTATGCCTGAACTCAGCATGATAAAATACATCTTTTAGTGAAGTTTGTTTTAACATTCTGTGTTTGAAAAGGCCACTTTTAGGACAAAGGATTTTGGGGTATAAGTATTGGGACCCTGATCACTTTGGGAAAACAAGAAGAACACTCTGCTGAGGAGAGGAACCAAGAAGAAGCTGAGGAGGAACTATCCCTGAAACTGGGGGATTGGCCTGCAGTGGTTGCCTACTGCCAAAGAGAGGAGAAAGGAACTTTGTGTGTACTTTTGCTCAACTTGTGAAGGATCTCCAAGGGTTTGGAAAAGAGCTTGCCTCCTGCTGAAGTCTCAGGAACAACAGACTTCACCCACCAGCTCCCCAGAGTTGTGGTCGCATCTCGTAAAGTGTGTCACCGCTGCGGCATCGCATTGAGTGGAAGCGTCTTGCATCATCCAGGAAGTGTCTCACAACGCCGAAGAATCGTGTCGCCATCGCAGCCATCGTAGCTGATGCATTGCACCGCATCAAGGAAAGCACCTCGCATCCACGGAGAAGCGTACCGCCGTAGGAGCTGTTGTCGGAGCATCACGTAAAGGGGTGTCACCGCTGCAGCATCGCATCAAGCGGAAGTGTCTCGCAACGTCGGAGAAGAGTGCCGCTGCCAAGGCCGCTGTTGTCGAATTGCGTAAAGGGTATCGCCGCTGCAGCTGAAGCATCGACTCGAGTCTTCTCGCAACATCGGAGAAGCGTAACGCATCTGGAAGATCTTCACGTCTTTATTTCTTTGCACCAAAAACTTCATCGCATCAACATCGTTGCAACACTTTTGTTGCCCTGCGTGTCGCATCTAAAAGGTACATTGACTTAAAGTGTCGCATTTCAGAACTTAAGAGAACGAAGCAAAATTCTACCATCTAAAGTAACAGTATTGTGTGTTTTTGTCGTTTAATGGTCTTGTGGTAAATCTATATAAAAAATACTTATTTTTGATATAAAACCTGTGTGGTGTCCATCTGTAGTTTTGTCACTTGGTTACTGTATGTGTTCACAAATGCTTTACACACTGCCTCTGAGATAAGCCTGTCTGCTCGTGCCAAGCTACCAAGGGGGCGAGATGGGGTTATTTTAGGAGTGTACCCCCCTACCCTAACTAGAGGAGAGGGTCCCTATTTGTCACAAGTGCATACCTGTGCCAACTAGATACCCCAAAGTCTAACATTGGTGGTCAGCAGTGATGATTCTGGACTTGTATTTGTGACTCATGTACAGTGATTGGTGAACACTACCTAGTGAGTGCAGACCTTAACGCAACCAATACTTGTTGGTAGATTTCTTTTTGGGACTTTCTATTTTTGAGTACTGTCAAGCTTAACCATGGTGGAGAAAGCAGCATCCATAGTCTCTGTTAATACTAAATTTGAGTGGGAAGAAGAGAAAATGGACAGCTACACTACAAAGCAGCTAAAAGTCTTCTGCAAGCAATTTAATGTTTCTTCTACTGGATGCAAAAATAAGCCAGAGTTCTACAAGGCGCTGAGGGCCTGGGTAGAAGCAAGGAATGCCACTGATGATGATAATGCAGAGGAGCAGCTGGAAGGGCCAGTGGGTCCAAGAGGAAGGAGAACCCCTTCCCCTGCCGGTAGCAGTGTTTCTGGTAAAAGTCTATCTCCAGAGGAGTTGGCAGATAGAAAAGAGTGTAGGATGCATGAAATCGAGCTGACCTAGCTCAAGTTAAGTGGGCAGTTAGAATTTGAAATGCAAAGTAGAAAGTTAGCCCTAGAAGAGAAGAAGCAACAGTTTGAACATGAAAAGGTTTTGAGGGAGTTGGAGTTGAAAGCCAAAAGCTTAGATATTGCTCCCTCTGGTGGCAGCACACCGTCAATGCCTGTGGAATCTAGAGTGTACATCCCTAAGGATGTGGTGAAGGAATGTTTTAAAAATTATGATATTGGGCAGTGGTTCAAGGCCTATGAGGTAGCCATGTCTTCCCACCGGGTCCCTGAGAAGGATTGGGGAGCAGGGTTGTGGGGGCAGTTCCTTAGTGAGGGGCGGGACACACTGCTAGACTTGCCTCCTGATGTCTATAATTCCTATCCCCACATGAAAGATGCATTAATGTCTAGATATGGTTTGACTCCTGAGATGTACAGACAGAGGTTCAGGGGTTGCACAAAGATAGCAAACAGTACCTATGTTGAATATGTCACTTTTTTCTGCAGAGCATTGGATGGTTGGGTGAAGGGTAGCAAAGTTGATGATTTTTAGAGACTTCTTGATTTAATTGCATGGGAGCACTTGTCAAGTAACTGTTTTCCTGAGCTATGCCAGCACCTGATTGATAATAGGCTGACTAATCCTAGGAAGCTTGCTGAGTAGGCGGACCGCTGGGTCAGTACCAGGGTCCACAAGGGTCACGTGGGAGACTCAGCCAAGAGTGGGCAGGGTCTCCAGCAGAAGAGTGGGGGGGACAAGGGTAAACAGAGAGAGTTCCATAGGAGGCCCCAAAGTAATCCCCAAGGGAACCAAGGGAAAGGTTCTCAGCCCCCCTCAGAAACCGTCAGGGGCCCGACAGGTCCACCTGTTCAAAGAGGGCCCCTGAAATGCTACAAATGTGGAGAGCTGGGTCATTTTGCCAATGGTTCCAAGTGTCACCTGTTTGGAAAACCAGCACCCACTGGTGCAGCCCCCTGGCAGATGGCTAGTATAGCCCTGGGTGAGGAGATGGGTGCCCAAGGTGGGTGGGGTCCCACAGAGATGTCCCTTGTCTCATTAGGAGACTGTGAGGTGGTCCCCAGGACCCAACTGCCTGATAACACTAAAAAATACAGGCAGTGGGTGACCATCAATGGCCATAGAGTGGAGGCTCTTAGAGATACAGGAGCCAGTGTGACAGCTGTCAAGTGTCACTTGGTGTCTCAAGAGCAGGTTTTCCCTGGAGCATTCTACCCAGTTGTTGCCGCTGACAACACAGAGTCACTGCAAGGTGGCTCAGGTTCCCTTTGAGTGGGGGGGTCTCTGGTACTCTTCAGGTCGCTGTGAGACCCGCCATGCCTGTTGACTGTTGGGGAACGATTTGGAAAGCTCCCCTTGGGCGAAGGTGGAGCGGAGTGCTCATTTAGAAATGTTGGGCTTGCCTGACTGGGCGTGTGTGACCACCCAGTCAATGGCAGCAAGTAAAGGTGCTCAAGAGGACCTGGAGCCTGAGAGGGAGGCCCAGGTACCTGCCGTCAAGAGTAGAGGCAGGGGGTGCGGGAAACCGGCCCCTGAAATTTCCACGATCCAGGAGGGAGCAGACCCTGGGGAGGATGCCCTGGAGCCTACAGGAGAACAGGTAGCCGAAGTGGGGAACCTGCCTGAGCTTACCCATTGGCAGCATGAAGGAGGCCCCTCCAGGGAGGAATTCTGCAAGGAGCAGAAATAATGCCCTTCTCTTGTGGGTCTGCGGCAGCAGGCTGCAGACCAGGCAGCAGGTGATCAGTCTGGGTCACATTGGATCTACTGGGAGAATGATCTCCTATATACAGAAGCCTAAGGTTGCTGAGCCTGGGTCAGCCCATGTGCTGGTGGTACCCCAGTGCTTCAGAGTCTTCCTACTTGGGATGGCTCATGATGTTCCATTGGCAGGACATTTGGGGCAGGACAAGACCTTTGAAAGGCTTGTCACCCATTTTTATTGGCACCAAATGTGCAGGAGTTCAGACACTCACTGCAGGACATGTCAGACTTGCCAAGCAAGTGGAAAGAGTGGGAGGAAGCGCAAGGTTTCTCTCCAGCCATTCCCTGTAGTCATCACCCCCTTTGAACGGGTGGGTATTGACATTGTGGGGCCACTGGACCCGAAGACAGCCATGGGCAACAGGTTCATCCTGGTCTTGGTGGACCATGCCACCCGGTACCCGGAAGCCATACCTCTGAGGACAGTGACGGCCCCCGTGGTGGGACGAGCACTGATGGGAAGTTTCTCCAGAGTGGGATTCCCTCGTGAGGTAGTGTCTGACCGGGACACCAACTTCATATCCAAGTATATGAAGTCCCTGTGGCAGGAGTGTGGTGTAACCTATAAGTTCACCACTCCTTACCACCCACAAGGAAGCGGGTTGGTTGAGAGATTCAACCGAACCCTTAAAGGCATGATAATGGGTCTTGAGGAACCCATGAGGCGTAAGTGGGACATCCTCTTACCATGCCTGCTCTTTGCTTACCGTGAGGTGCCACAGAAATCTCTAGGGTTCAGTCCCTTTGAGCTTCTCTATGGACACCCTGTGAGAGGACCTCTAAGTCGGGTCAAAGAAGGCTGGGAGCAATCTCCCAGGAAACCTCCCCAGGATATATATAGCTACATGCCCGCCTTTAGGAACCAGACTAGGCGTTTCAGACAACTCGCTGAGGCGAATCTGGAAGCCAGCCAGAAGGAAATGAAGCGGTGGTACAAACGGAATGCAACTCTGGTTGAACTTCAGCCTGGACAGAAGGTGTGGGTCATGGCCCCAGTGGAGCCCTGTGAGCTCCAGGATAAGTGGACCGGCCCCTTTGAGGTTGTGGAGCGCAAGAGTCTGGTTATCTACTTGGTGGACTTGCAGTCTCCCAGGAACCCCTTGAGGGTCCTGCATTTCAATCGCTTGAAGCCCCCCTTGGAGAGGTCCCAAGTGGGCATGCTCTTGGCAACAGACGCTGGGATGGAGGAGGAGACCGAGCCTCTTCCTGATCTCCTGTCAGCCAGAGAGCAAGATGGGTCAGTGGATGGTGTCAACCTCTCTTCCACCCTGACCCCTGAGCAGCAAAATGACTGCCAGCAGTTGCTGGGACAGTTTTCTGATCTGTTCTCCCTGGTTCCTGGTGTCACTGATTGGTGCGTCCATGAGGTGGACTCTGGGGATAGTACACCTGTGAGGCACGAGGCCTACAGAGTGACTGACAGGGTGAGAGCTTGCATCAAGGAGGAAGTCTCCAAGATGCTTGCGCTAGGGGTAATTGAGTACTCTAGCAGTCCTTGGGCCAGCCCAGTGGTCTTGGTCCCAAAGGCTGCCGCGCCAGGTGCCACACCCGAACTCCGGTTCTGTGTGGACTACCGAGGGCTCAATGCAGTCACCAGGACTGATGCACACCCCATCCCCAGAGCTGATGACCTTGTAGATCGGCTAGGGGCTGCATGGTACCTCAGCACGTTTGACTTAACGTCTGGGTACTGGCAGATCGCCTTGACCGATAGGGCAAAGGAGAGGTCAGCATTCTCCACACCAGATGGGCACTACCAGTTCCGGGTGATGCCCTTTGGGATGAAGCATGCCCCTGCCACCTTTCAGAGGTTGATCAACCAGGTGTTGGCTGGACTGGATTCGTTCAGTGCCGCCTACCTGGATGACATCGCAGTGCTCAGCGCCAGTTGGGAAGTATATCTGCGCCACCTCTGGGAAGTGTTGATGGCACTGCAGAGGGCAGGCCTGACGATCAAGGCGAGTAAGTGCCAGATCGGACAGGGTTCCGTGGTGTACTTGGGACACCAGGTAGGGACCGACCAGGTGGCGCCCCTGCAGCCCAAGATTGAAACCATTCTGGCTTGGGAGCCGTCCAAAACCCAGACCGGGGTGAGAGCCTTCTTAGGACTCACGGGTTACTACAAGAGGTTTGTCAAGGGGTATGGCAACATTGTTGAACCCTTAACAGCGCTGACTTCCAGGAAGCAGCCAAAGAAAGTGATTTGGACTGACACCTGTAAGGAATCTTTTGAGGCCTTACAATCTGCTATGTGCACAGCGCCCGTGCTCATGGCACCCAAATTCTCCAAGGAGTTCATAGTGCAAACAGACGCTTCAGAGCATGGTGTGGGGGCTGTTCTATCACAGATGAATGAGGAGGACCTAGATCAACCTGTCGCCTTCATCAGTAGGAGGTTACTTCCACGGGAACAGAGGTGGAGTGCTATTGAGCGTGTGGCTTTTGCTGTGGTCTGGGCACTGAAGAAGCTGAGATCATACCTGTTTGGGACTCACTTCCGGGTTCAGACAGACCACAGGCCCCTCAGATGGTTGATGCAGATGAGGGGTGAGAATCCAAAGCTGTTGAGGAGGCCCATTACCCTACAGGTGATGGATTTCACAGTGGAACATCGTCCCGGTCCGGAACACGCCAATGCTGATGGTCTGTCCAGATTTTTCCGCCTTAGTGATGAGAACTCCCAGGAGGTAGGGTAGTTTTCCCCACATTTCAGCTGGAGGGGACACGTGTTAGACCTTGTACATTGGCGTGGGTCTCCCTTCCATTTTTCGCTGTTGCCTCATGTATTTTTGCTGGTGTTAGTTACTCAGGGCACTGTGCCACTGCTGTCCAGTGCCACAGTGCAAGTGCTCCATATTGTAAATTGATGTATGATTTGCGATTCCATGATTGGTTGGTTTGGTTTACCTGTCAGACCCTAGTACAGTGCAGCAGGAGTGCCCAGGGCTTGTAAATCCAAATACTGCTGGTGGGCTTGCAGCACTGGTTGTGCCACCCACAGAAGCAGCCTGTAAAAGTGTGCGTGCAGTCTGGTACTGTCATGCTGACTGGGCAAGTGCACCCACTTGCCAGTCCCTAAACCTTCCCTTTTCTTCATATCAGGCACCCCTATGGTAGGCCCAAGGGCAGGGTGCATTGTAAGGATAAGGTAGGACATGCCCTGGTGTGTGTGGTATGTTCTAATAGTGAATTACAGCCATTTTCATTTTTCACTATTGCAAGGCTACCTGTTCTCCATAGGCCAGAATGGGCAGTTTGGTTATTACATTTTATAATCTTAACTGACTCAGGGAACATGGTAAAAGTTCGAATTTAGTATGCCTGAACTCAGAATGATAAAATACATATTTTAGTGAAGTTGGTTTTAACATTCTGTGTTTGAAAATGCCACTTTTAGCAAGTAGGCATTTTCTTGTCTAACCATTCATACCTGCCTCTTCTAGGTTGTGTATTCCCTGTCTGGAGTTTTGAGTGACAGGGCTTGGGAATTCCAGGAGACAGGGTGAGGTGTCCCAGTGGTGAATAGAGAGATCTGCCTCTAGATGGGTTGGAGGAGTTGCACCTGGGACCTGACTAGGACTGTGCCTTCCCTCCACAATGCTGGCTCCACCTCCTGTGGTGCGTCTGATGTCTCTGCCCTGCACTCTGAAAGGAAAGAAGGAGTCAGGTAAACAAAGTGCTCCAGGACTGACCAGAACTGGTTTGAACAAGGCAAAGGCCCCTCTGCCCTCAGAGGACAAAGGATTTGGGGGTATAGGTATTGGGACCCTGATCCCAAGAATTTAGATCACTTTGGGAAAAGAAGAAGAACACTCTGCTGAGGAGAGGAACCAAGAAGAAGCTGAGGAGGAACTATCCCTGGGGGATTGGCCTGCAGTGGTTGCCTACTGCTAAAGAAAGGAGAAAGGAACTTTGTGTGTACTTTTGCTCAACTTGTGAAGGATCTCTAAGGGCTTGGAAAAGAGCTTGCCTCCTGCTGAAGTCTCAGGAACAACAGACTTCACCCCCCAGCTCCAAGGAGTTCTTTGGAAGTGCCTGCTGCTGTTGTTGGACCTTCTGAGGGACTGCGTGTCGCAAGGAGCTGGAAGTGCGACTTAAGAAGGAGAAGCGTGCTGTCGTCAGAGCTGCTGTCGTCACATCTCGTAAAGTGTGTCGCTGCTGCAGCATCGCATCGAGCGGAAGCGTCTCGCATCATCCAGGAAGTGTCTCGCAACGCCGAAGAAGCGTGTCACCATCGCAGCCATCGTAGTTGTCGCATTATACCGCATCAAGAAAAGCGCCTCGCATCCACGGAGAAGCGTGCCGCCGTCGGAGCTGTTGTCGTCACATCGCGTAACGGGGTGTCACCACTGCAGCATCGCATCGAGCGGAAGCATCTTGCAACTTCGGAGAAGAGTGCCGCTGCCAAGGCCGCTGTTGTCGCATCGCGTAAAGGGTGTCGTCGCTGAAGCTGAAGCATTGACTCGAGTCTTCTCGCAACATCGGAGAAGCGTACCGCATCTGGAAGATCTTCACGTCTTTATTTCTTTGCACCAAAATCTTCAACGCATCAACATCGTTGCAACACTTTTGTTGCCCTGCGTGTCGCATCTAAAAAGTACATTGCCTTAAAGTGTTGCATTTAAAAACTCAAGAGAACTAAGCAAAATTCTACCATCTAAAGTAACAGTATTGTGTATTTTTGTCATTTAATGGTCTTGTGGTAAATCTATATAAAGAATACTTATTTTTTATATAAAACCTGTGTGGTGTCCATCTGTAGTGTTGTCACTTGATTACTGTATGTGTTCACAACTCCTTACACACTGCCTCTGAGATAAGCCTGTCTGCTCGTGCCAAGCTACCAAGGGGGCAGGGGTTATTTTAGGAGTATACCCCCTTACCCTGACTAGAGGAGGAGGTCCCTATTCGTCACAAGTGCATACCTGTGCTAACTAGAGACCCCCAAGTCTAACAGTCCCCCTGGTGCTAATGGACGTCCTTAATAAGGTTCCGCTGAGTCTTTTTGCCCATCTACTGGTCAGCTTGGGTCAGTAGATTTTGTAGAGCATTTTTCATTATTTTTGGCATTCTCCGTTCAACCACCATCAGAAATTTTACAAATCTGCAGTTTAGTTTAGTATTTGACGGGTTTAGGCAGGCCAGCACTGCTTGCCTTCTGGTGCGGATGCCTTTCTGTTTGAATTGATCTTTGAGGAACTGTTGCTGGGCTTGGTGCAGCTCTTCACATAGGCAGATTACGTGAAGGATGTCGCCATTGTTGGAGTTACACAGCCTACAAGTATCTTGTCCGTTTGTCCTCAGCCATGGTGGTAGTTGCCCAGTGCAAGGAAGAATCCCCAGTCTGTGCTTTAAGAAGTTCAATTTTAAGGCTTTGGGATAGCCCTGATTGAAGTATGTTTGTGGAGTTAGTGATTTGTAGGAGTTGAGAGTCATCCATGCGTGACATCTTTTTGAGAAAATCGCCTTGTCCTCCAGTAAGGAGAGTGATTTTACATTTTTCCAAACTAATTTTTTGAAGTTGGGGTGACCAAATTGTGCATCCCAAAGATCAGAAAGTTTAGTGACTTTCAAGGCTAGCCGAAGATGGTTTCTCGCTTCTGAGAAATCCCTGTGTTCTATGTTGTGCCACAACAGATAATTTAGCGTGTTTGTAGTGGCGCTTCTTATCTTGTGCCAGCAGATGATGTATGCCCCGTACCTGGCTAGAACTTGTTTTTGCAGGCCAAACTCCAGCCTTATTTGAGCCGGTGATGTGTAAGACGGGAGGGAGAACATGGTTCTATAGGCTTTAACCTGCAAACTATCCAGGTCTTTAGTATCTCTTCCCCGCATTGCCTCACTACCATAGGTGATCGAGGGGAACAGTTTGGCCTGAGCTACCTTCAGTAACGGGGTCAAAGTCGGGCCCATCAGTTGAATTGCCAGGTTTTCCATCGTCATGGTGATCAATAAGCCTCTCCTTCTTATTTCCTGCCCAAAGGACCCCTCTTTATCGAACGTGACTCCCAGATATTTATACTCACAAGCTGGGTCAATTTTTGTACCGCCGAGGAACCAGATCTTCTGGGATTTCTTTTTATTATTTATTGACATTGTACGTGTTTTGCTAAGATTTATTTTTAGGTTTCTGTAGCATATTTCTGCATTTCAGTCAGTAGCCGTTGAAGGCCGATGTAAGTGTGGCTGAGCAGCACTACGTCATCTGCATACATAAAATTGGTTAAAGTTTTCCCACCTACCCTTGGTGAGTGGGAGTTGCAGGCATCAAGCACTTTTGGGAGGTCCGCCATGAAAAGGTTGAACAAGGTTGGCGCAAGCACACATCCCTGTTTCAATCCTTTTGTAGTGGGTACTTTTGTGGACAGGTGAGTACCACGGCCTAGTTTCACCTGCACCCAGGTATCCGTGTGTATATATAGAGTGGTCTGTGGAATGCCCCATCACGCCAGTTTCTCCCCACTCTCCACTGACCCATCCTTCTCTCCTGCACACAGGAGGTCAGGAAGAGGCTCACTCTCCTCCTCCATTCCAGCATCTGTGGCAAGAAGCATGCCTACTTCAGACCTCTCAAAGTGGGACTTCAGGCGGTTCACATGCAGGACCCGCAAGGGGTTCCTGGGAGACTTAAAGTCCACCAAGTAGGTAATTGGACTTTTGCGCTCCACCACCTCGAATGGACCGGTCCACTTATCTTGGAGCGCACAATGCTCCACTGGGGCCAGTACCCAAACCTTCTGACCAGGTTGAAATTCGACCAGAGTGGTGTTCTGGTCGTACCAATGTTTCATTTCCTCCTGGCTGGCTTCCAGATTTGCCTCAGCAATATTTCTGAAATGCCGAGTCTTGTTCCTGAAGGCCAACATGTAGCTAAATACATCTTGGGGAGGTTTCCTGGGAGATTGCTCCCAGCCTTCCTTGACCAGAGTCAGAGGTCCTCTTACCGGATGGCCATAGAGCAGTTCAAAGGGACTAAACCCTAAGGACTTCTGTGGCACCTCATGGTAGGCAAACAACAGGCATGACAAGAGGACGTTCCACTTACACCTCAGGGGCTCCTCTAGTCCCATGATCATGCCCTTCAAGGTCTGGTTGAACCTTTCAACCAAACCATTACCTTGGGGGTGGTAAGGAGTGGTGAACTTATAAGTTACCCCACACTCCTTCCACAGAGACTTCCTATACTGGAAGATGAAGTTGGTTCCCCTGTCAGACACCACCTCTCTGGGGAATCCCCCACGGGAGAAGATCCCCATCAGTGCACGTCCCACCACGCACCTGTGTAAATGGGGGGTGCTGTTGACACAATGTTATTGGCCATCGAAGATGTCTAAGCTACAAAGGCTGACTGCAGTGCAAGGATCAAACCCATCAGCCTCCTCCTTCTCTGTGACGTGGGAATGAAGTAGATTACGAGATTGCAACCAACGACTCCTGCTCAAGAAAAGTGGTCATAAAACGATGCAGATATACCTACCTGCCTTTTGAAATGTATCGATCTCTATCACGGTGCAGACCCTAGGAACCCGCTGAACAGATCTAGACTATTAGCTCCCGTTTACGCAATCCCTGACCTGAGGTTTCTGGCTTCCAAGGACATAAAAAAGAGTATAGCTGGCCAATCAACAAGCTATACATGGGGTGCCTAAATAACAAAAGTGGAGTTTGCAGAGCCTAGCATATGTAAGCTAGACCTAATGCATCAGGAAGAATTCCATGTAATTGGGGTAGAGATTCTCCCATTCCTTCAGCAGCATATAAAGGCCGAAACCCCACTATGGAATAAACAGCCACCAAGGGAGATTACAGGGTTGCTAGATTTAAGTGAACATTGGCCTTAGAAGTTCACTAAGAAAAATAACTGTCTGGGTATTAGAGATGCTAGCTTTGAAAATCTTTGCATCACTTCCAGTGATAATTCAAGCAGAATCAAGTTTCCAAGCACTGGAAAAAAGGCAGATACTCTAGGATGTCAGGATTGGTCATGGCTAGCCATAGCCTTCGCAAGCGGCAGCAGAAGCACGATAAAAGGAGCAGTCTGACAAATTCATAAGAAGTAAACCGCCAACAGATAGCATACAGGGTTTATATGGGATCCCTGAGTCAAAATAGATGATTTGTGTCTATGAGGGATGCCTAAACATTCTATCTTGGAACATCACTGGTAGATAAATTGGAGGATGAGGATTGGATACAATTTGTTAACATTTATGCAACATGTTGCTTCCAGGAAACCAGGGCCCTGTCTGAAAGTAATGTAAAAGGATTTATGGAACTCAATATACCTGCGAAACGTTACACAAAGGGGCATCCTGCTGGGGGGCCTAGCACTCTGGGTGTCCTGCAAGTCAAATTGTAAAATGGAGCAACTGGAGTAGGCAAATATTCCCTCTAATGTGCTGCATGTGAGGGTCACAAATTTAAATCAGGAAGTTTGTGTCATTGACATTTTGAATGTATATGTTTCCCTTTGGGGGTGACCTGAGGTTCAAGCAATTTGGAGACATTTTGTCGACTACACAGATCAGATTAGAGAGGAGATAACAGTTATATTAAAAGAGGTAGAGGGTATAGGCAGTTGGTATTATTCTGTGGGTATTTTTAATATGCAACCCTCAGACGCTATTATCAACAAAGATGTACCGGCTGAAGATTATCGTCTAGGTATTCCCAAACCAGTCATGAGACTTCCTAAAAGTTCTAAGAACGGAGAGAGTTTCTCATCATTCCTAATAAGCCAATGGCTACAGTTTATTAATGGGAGCACTCCTTCACACCGTCTTGAAAAAATTACCTATGATATTTGTCGAAGGTAATCATTAACAGATTATGTCATAGTCAACTTAGAATGCTGGCAGAATGTGCTTGACATGGTAGTTATCAAAAGAGTCGAAAGTGATCATGATTCTGTTGCAGTAAGTACTAGATAGGAAACAACCTTTACAATGTGACTCAAACCATGCTGTGCCTTTACAACTGGGTCCGAACCACAAATGCGTCTTTACAACACATTCCTTAACCACACATGTTGTTACAACAGCTTGCCTTAAGGAAAGTGTTGTTGGACTTTAAGTCCAACACTTTCCTACTGTTGCACAGACTGGATTTGGAATAGTAAATTATACTACCTCAAATTCAAGCTTTTTCTCTAAGGCAAGTTACGACTTGCGCGATAAATGAATACATTGTAAAGACACATTTTTGGTTCAGACCTGATTGTAAAGGCATGTGTTGTAAATGCATGGAATTTCGAACATACAACCTTACTAGATTGGACAGTAGGTGGCAGCCCTATGCAAGTAGATATATTGGGATAGAGTGTGGGCCTGAGATCCTCCTGGCGAACAGTTGAAGAAGCATAAGATGGGACAAAAATAAATATCTAAATGAGATTAAGCATTTGAGGTTATTATGGCAAAATATGGTGCTACCATCTTGAACTCTCCAATTAACAGTAACAATGATATGTTGTCCAGGTTTGGCTCCATGATGAAAGAACTGGAACTGTTTTGGTCAAAACTGATCGACCCCAAAATGTCAAAGCCACCAGCAGTAACTATTACAGTTGGTATGATACTGATTGTTATAAAATGAAGCGTTAAGTCTCACAAGCCTTAGTACAGTGCCACAGCAATATAGTGTGCAAACTGTTGTCCAGAACTTGTAGAGGAGAACATAAATATTCCTTAAAAGCAAAGAAGCTGGCAGGACAGAACGCGCTACGGATAGAACTGATAGAGAGTACTAATACAAAAAATAAAAAAAGGTCCTGGAAAGTGCTCTCCTTTGTAGAGAGAGGGTCAGTAAATAAACAAGAGTGCCAAATTGCACCAAAGGAATTGGTAAAACAATTTGGAAATCTATACAAGGATAATATTAATGGTGCATGCACAGTTCATTTCCCTAACATGGAACATTTTGTAATGATTGTTTTAGTACCAGAGGTAGAAAGGACAGTGATTAACCTGACAAAACAAAAAAGCACTAGGCTCAGAATTAGTGACTATTGTTTTCTAACAGGAAAACCCATGGTTGTGGGCTAGAGTTTGTACAAAAGTGATCAATTCTTCTCTGGCCTAAAATGGCCTAGCCCCTTCCTGATGCGCACCTACGCTAGCACCCCTATCCAAAAAGGGTTATAGGAGTTGTGTCTCCAATTTCCAGCCAATCTCCCTCCTGAATGGAGCTGGAAAAATTCTTGGCTAAGTAATATATTAACTTGACCTTGGGTTGGGTGGAGATAGAGAATTTTTTTTAACCGAGGCTCAAGCTGGTTTTAGATCTAGGGTTGCAATTATAGACCAAGCGGGTCACCTATATATGATTTGGTAAAAGTATGTAGTCAAAAGGAAATCATGGTCATATTTAATTTTGGTTGATTTGAAATTAGAATTTGACCTTTTGGATTGAACAACATTATAGAGATCACTGGTGAAGCAAGGGGTAAAGACCTCTTTTGTGCCATCAACAATGGCACTCCACACTAACAATACACCTAGAGTCAGGTATGGTCCGGGAGGTGAATTTAGCAAAAAAGGTGTGCTATAAGACTGCATACTAGCCCCACTACTTTTTTGTCTCTTTTTAAATGTTGTTGTAGCCCATTTAATGGAGGAACCTATTGATGCCCTTATAATTATTGGACGTGAGGTCTGGCTTCTGTTATTTGTCGACGATGCAGTCCTGTTCGCTCAAACAGAATACGCATTGCATACACTGTTCAAAAGATTTGACGACTACTGCTAAAAGAAGGTGCTGGCCATCAATTGTAATAAGTTAAAAACCATCCCCTAGGTTCAAGAGAAGACAAATGATAAATGGTGAGTCAACTGAAAGTGTCAAACAATATGGCTCCTTGGGGATACGGTTCACAGAACAACTAAGTTGGAGGGACCAGATGCTGAAAGCATGTACAGTTTAGACACACTTCTCTGGGGCAGTCTTAAAATGTACACATAAGGCAGGTGCACAAAGCATTAATACCATCCTTCAAATCTATAGACAGAAATGAGCACCACCTTCGCTCTATGAGGCTAAGTTCTGGGGGTATGGGAATTTATGCCCCCCTGTGGAAAGCAGGAAACAACTTCGGAAGGGCGCTGTTAAGACATGGGCCCTAGTACCCCACTGGTAGCACTATTTGCAGAACTTGGCTCCACACCAATAAAAGAACAGGACGTTTAGATCAGTTTAGTGAGGAACCCAAAGGCAACTATATATTAAAATTCTTTGAAAGATGGTGCTAGTTCAGGTGGAATGAACCAAAAGAGTTGGTTGGCCCATGAGAAAAACACATTGAATAGGTTGCAACTAGGGTACTTTTGGGCCAACCCAAGAATGTTAAGATGGGGCACTGCAGTCCTTGTAAAGGAGCACTCTTATGTGCACAGGCGGGAAGTGAAGCTCTCCTCAATAAAGCCAAGCACCATATTGGGAGATTATATTTAATACAGGCAGTGTTCAGGTAGCAAACTACACCTGGATTAGATTTATGCTGAGCAGAAATGTACGCTATCCATTAAGTTCAGATAGGGAATCCTGCCTATTAGAGAATATCTTACTAAATGTACAGTGTTTGCTAAAGGAAAAGAGATTTGTGACTGTATGTCTGGGGGCAAGGACAATCTATTGCACTTATTGCTCTTTTGCACGAAACGTACAAGCTTGCAAAGATGGCTTCTGCCCTTGTTCAGATTGTTTGAGATCAGATCCACTAGATCAGATCAGATCCACTAGGTCTGTGCTATCATTATGCCTCAGGACCGATGATCGACTTATTTTAAATTCGATAGCCTTGTTTCTATGGTCATATTGGCCATGCATGAAAGAGTTGTTAGGTATTGCTAAAAACAAATTACCTAAATGTCTAGCAGTTGCAAATAAGGAACTAACGAATTACCATTTAGCAGCATGAGCCAACATGCATAGTATTGTTTACTCACCAGGCCGGACTGAGAACTGAAAGCAGCCCTGGCAAATTTAGGCAGACCAGCTCCCGTCCGGCACGCAGCGAGCGAGCCCGACCACTAACAGGGGGTCTTGGGGGGGCTATCCTTCCAAGAACAATTTGGAAAAAGAAAGACCAAAATGGTGCATTTTACAGCACTTTTTTCATTACATATTTAATTGTATTAACCTTCAAAGAACAGTAAATAGTAGATGATTGACCTCAACGAGGACCAGGTTACCCAGCCATATGTACCCATAGACATTCTTACAGAGAGAACCGAAAATAGACACAAGAGTGGTGAATCAGAGAGCATAAAGTATAAGTGAGACCAGCTCTGATAAGGTGTGTAGCGTTGCCGCCGACCCTTTGCGAGGCGCTATTTATCACTCTGTTAAAAAAACACAAGGCCCCAGACACCTGCGAATCTTATCACCCACTGTCCTTGATAAACGTAGTGGCAAACATTTTTGCAAAAATATTAGCTACACGGCAGCAACCCCCTATGCCCAACGTGGTCCTCCCGGATCAATTGGGCTTCATACCGGAACGTTCTACATCACACAATTTGAGGACTATCTTTGCCATGTTTCATGTCTTGGATCCTGCTCTGCCTGCTGCTGCGGTGATGTTGGACGCAGCGAAGGCGTTTGACTCCATAGAATGGGATTACATGTTTCACATACTTAGACGCATGGGGTTTCCGTTGTTATTTTTGGGCAGGATTCGGCTTTTATACACAGACACATTCGCATTGGTACGCGTCGGGGGCTTAATGTCTAAACCAGTTAAGATACACAGAGGCACGCAATAGGGGTGCCCGCTATCGCCCTTGCTGTTTGCATTAGCACTGGAGCCGCTGGCATGCATAATCTGGCAGCGCCATAGAGAAACGGCACTAAATGTCCTACATAGGCCGGTGGGCATATCACTCTACGCCGATGATATGGTCCTGTTCATAAGAGATCCAACACAACATTTTGCAAAAGTGTTGAGAAAATACTTCCGGTTCAGGCTTTTCTCTGGCTTGCAAATTAACTGGAATAAATCAATAATGATACCCCTGACAGCTAATACACCAGCACCGAGCGTAGAATACTCTTTAGTGTGGACCACAGACCTGGTGAAATATTTGGGCATCTGGGTACACCGAGACCCAGAAGTAGTAAACTATGGCAGAGCCTGTCCTTCCCTAGACCAACAAATAGACAGATGGAATCGTCTGCCACTCTCTCTGGCTGACCGCATTGCTGTTAATAAAATGGTCATCCTACCGCGCTTTTTATATTATTTAGTAATATCCCGATCAAGCTGACACAACATTTTTTTCAAGGCTATACGATCCTCACTACTTCGATTGATCTGGTGGGGTAAACAGGCCAGGTTGAGCTGGACCACACTGACACTAGACTACACCCAGGGAGGTTTCAACGCTCCAGATTTTTTTATATATTACTTATGTGCCCAAGCACAATATGCATACTATTGGTTCCGACCGCATGTGTACACTCCACATGTTGCGGTAGAGGATGAAGATGCCCACCCTGTCCCACTATCAGGTGTGCTCACACACACATGCAGAGGCACGCCGAAAACGGAAATAAACTCCATAGACATGACTATTTAACATGGCAAACTATAGGTAACATTACTGACAGACTCCCACTATATGCACCAGCAATGCCTATTGCACATCATGCGGCACTCTCAGTAACACAGGAGGAGGGCTCACTCAGGGCGCAAAGGGATGTGGGTATGGTAACTATGCCAGATATATTTCCAGACAGACACTTTCTCACGGTGGATGACTTAGCCCACATTTCCAACCCTTCACTATTGTTCAATTTTATTGTACATAGACTGAGACAGGCGGTTAAGGCCCACTACGTCACATACCCGACTGAACTGCCCACATCACGTACCTTACAGATGATATCGGTTGCGCCTTCACGGCGTAAACTAGTCACAAAACTGTATAAAGAGATACGAAGTGACAAGGTCCGCGACGCAGGCCGAAGTTTGGCTCTCTGGAATAATAGCCTAGACTCACCACTGTCAGAGCCGGACTGGGAACACATTTGCAAACTGACTGGCGCCCTTACACCTAAGGAAACCTGCGCATTATTAATTTCAAATTCATTCATCAGACTTATCACACCCCCGTTAAATTACATAAGTGCGGCTTGAGGGAAACCAGCACGTCTAAACGGTGCAGACTTTCTACATCTTGCATGGGGATGTGATAGAGTGAGATCATTTTGGGACGTGGTACTGAAACACATTCACGAAATGACAGAGACTATGCTTCACTGTTCTCCACCAATTTGCTTACTATCTTATGTACCGCATTTAAAATGGGCAACGGGTAAGCTTGTGCGCATCGCACTGCTGCTGGTCAAACGCCGAGTGGCTTTAAATTGGGAGAGTAAACTAGCTCCAAAACCCGATCATTGGTTGAAAGACTTGGTCTACTGTACGGAGAACCTAGCACTATATGCTGAAGAACTGCTGGTAACGTCAAGGCCCAGAGACATTTGGCAACCTCTGCGAAAATATCTGATAAGATTGACTGTTAATGATTCAGACACTGATTAATACTGATGTTAGTTATAATCCTGGATATCTGTTATTGCAACTGCACATACTGCTATTGATGGGCGGGTGGACATTCCGATATCTGGTGCGTGGTCAATCGCAATGTTGTTTAATGTTCTGTTGCTATTATACTGCCATGCATGGCAGGGGAACTATGTACGTTACTTGAAATGCCAATAAACAGATTTAGAAAAAAAAAAGGTTTGTAGCGTGCAAGCGCAGTGAGAGAGCCTAACCACTAGTAGGGTGGGTTTGGGGGTTCTCTCCCAAGAAAATGTTGTAGACAGAAAGGTCAAAACAATGCATTTTTCAACACATTTTCATTACATATTTAATTGTGTTCACTTTTAAAGCATAGTAAATGATGACCTTATGGCCACCCGGATACCCAGTCATAAACCACAGACATTCCTATAGAGAACACCAAAAAATGAAATGTCGAGCACAAAACATGAATTAAAATATAACAGATTTATTCTTAATATAAAATAGTATAAGGAGATTTAAAACGCACTTAACCTCAAACAATTGTGCAAGGGTTTAGAGGACAAAATGTACAAGACCAACAGCATGCTTCGGGCCACTCTTGTCTTTTCATCCAAAAGTGCTATGCGTTTTAGGCTTTTTTAAAGACTGTCTCAATGCCATAACTTTACAACATAAGAACTACATTCTGATTTTTTTTGTTGTATTTTTGATATATTGTCGCTTATATTGTCGCACATTAAGCACTGAAATGTCACACATGAGCACCCAGGCCAGTAAGCATGAAAATGTCATACATGAGCACCCAGGCCAGTAAGCATGAAAATGTCACGCATAAGCACCCAGGTCACTGAGGCCAGAAACTATGGAAATGTCACACATAGGCACCCAGCCACTGAGGCCAGAAACTGTGGAAATGTCACACCAGGCCAGAAAGCATGGACATGTCACACATAAGCACCAAGGTCACTGAGGCCAGAAACTGTGGAAATGTCACACATAGGCACCCAGGCCAGAAGGCATGGAAATGTCACACATAAGCACCCTGGTCACTGAGGCCAGAAACTGTGGAAATGTCACATATAGGCACCCAGGCCAGAAAGCATGGAAATGTCACACATAAGCACCCAGGTCACTGAGGCCAGAAACTGTGGAAATGTCACACATAGGCACCCAGGCCAGTAAGCATGGACATGTCACACATAAGCACCCAGGTCACTGAGGCCAGAAACTGTGGAAATGTCACACATAGGCACCCAGGCCAGAAAGCATGGAAATGTCACACATAAGCACCCAGGTCACTGAGGCCAGAAACTGTGGAAATGTCACACATAGGCACCCAGGCCAGAAAGCATGGAAATGTCACACATAAGCACCCAGGTCACTGAGGCCAGAAACTGTGGAAATGTCACACATAGGCACCCAGGCCAGAAAGCATGGAAATGTCACATAAAAGCACCTAAGCATCCAGAAAGCGTGGAAATGTTATACATCAGCAACCAGGCCAGAAAGCATGGAAACAAAACACATAAGCACCCAGGCAGCCACAAAGCATGGACATGTCATACATAAACACCCAGGACAGAAAGCATGGAAACATCACACATAAGCCCGTATATGCACCCAGGAAGCCAGAAAGCATGGAAATGTCACGCATGGCACCAAGGCCAGAAAGCATGAAAATTTCAGAGATAGCCACCTAGGCCAGCGGTGCTGGAACACTTTTCAGAGTGTGGGTGCTGCCGCCAATGTTACTTCACTGAAGTCATGGGATTGTGAAAAATTTGAAAATCACACAAAGAACAAGGGTAGCAAATTAGCCTCTCCTATTCTGGCTGAGGTGGTGAGGGTGTGGTTCAGAGTGGAAAAGGTTGAAATGTCATCTCAGCACATGACATCCCTTCAGAACAGATCTTTGACAGATTCACCTTCGGTGGTGGTGTCATGGAAGCTGAAGACCCTTCTTAAGCATATCTGAGTATTACCACACACACCCATTCATCACCACTAAAAGCGAGATCACAGCATTTATCAAATGACACTATAGATGCCACTCTACCTCACATACAAATTTTAGACTTCATATAGCAGGCACAGCACATGCAGTCTTAGCATTGTCAGACAAAGGACCAGAAACTGCAAAAATGAGAGCCAGAAGGCAGGCCTTCCACATCATGCATTTTAGTTTACAACAGCACCCATTCGAAGACCTGACAACAGGGGTTTAAGTGGGCTGAGTCCTGCCAGGGCCCAGCAGTTCTAAAAAGCACCAGCCGAGCCAGGTCCCTATGGGACTCTCCATTTTTGCGCTCACCCTCAGGCCAGGTGAAAAAGGAATCCTACTCTGCAGCAGTACCACCCTTCACTGACTTTAATGTTACTTCAAAGAGACTCGGTATAGTTCTTTCACAGTGTCATCATTTCAGAACTGAAGCATTTTCAATATTATATACAATGAAGCAGAAGTTGCTCTTTTTTCTTATGTAACTAGCAATCATTGACAAATCCAATAGCCCTGGCTTGTTGTTGTAGGTATTATGTTACGCGTTGCACTATATAGCTGGATACAATGACAGAAACAGCAAAATACCAGTTGGGCTGCATACTATGCTAAGCACAGATCGGCTACACCCCTTTGAGAGACCCCTTTTTTTCATCCCACTTAAAGCCCTGCCTGACAAGCATCATAACAGGGACTCTTTGCTTGTCCCTTAACCAGAGAGTGGCAGGAGATATTTCCTCCTCAAACCAGTCCCTCTGGCCAATATCTTGTACTTTTAAATGTAATCTTGGACCAATGTAATGCTAAAAAATCATATTTCACATATATGAAGCACTTCCCATATTTTCATCATATATGTATGAAAATCAGTACCTCTCATACCCTTTCATAAGCCCACCATCCCAACTGGCACGATCCAACCATGCCGTGTGGATGCTTTCTGAGGAAATACACTTTTAACCACTGATGAAAAGGATATTAGTAGTACCAACATTTATGGTAACATTCTATATTTTCGAGATTTGCTGGGGAAATGTACAGGCGTCATGCATTCAGCCTTACAGCAAAATGCTTTCTAATGACTCCCATGTTGGTTTTCCCCTCCAGAAAAGACTATATCAGGCCAGACTGAAAGAAACTAAAAGGCAAATCCCTGCCAGCTCAGAGGGAATGTCTCCTCTGGGGAAATTGCAGGGTGTTGTATTCCGAGTCCGAGACATGTTAGGCAAACAAATTGAAAAGTGCGTGTGCTCGCCTTGTAATGCCCTTAGCTCGTGGTTAGCATGCAGGCCTGTTAGCATGTGGCCATGGAGGATACATTTTAAGTCGTTTGGTTTCAGTGGTAGAAGTCCAACAAACCCAAAGACAATTTTCAGTTGTAGAGGCTGAGGATGTTTGCTAAACCGTAGCCTAGATCTGAAAAGGGCTTTAGCTACACCTTGAAGCCCTAGCCATTACTTTTGAGAATCAGCTTAATGTTAGGCTGCGTAAGTATAAAGGACAGACATTTCAGTCTCACGCTTCAGAACATTGAAAAGAGTCTGAAGCTCATTCAGGAACAGTGGGTGGTGTAAGCTGCAATGAAAGGTATATATTGAGACCTGGCACTTATATATATTTTTTATTATTATGTATTTTCTTTAAAAAAAACGAACGACGTCTTCACACGCGTCACGCCAGCCCGGTTTCCTGTGCAGTGCAAGGCAAGGAATTGAAACCTGGACATAAGGGGTGCCTCTGCCTGCCGCAGGTTGAGCAGAATTTGAAAGTGGAGGAAAATGGGTGAACACTCTGCCTTCTGTGCGTCCCACGCTCCTACAAAGCTTGTTCTTGGTAATCTTCACACGGAGCGAATAAACGCGTAAGAGAAAAAGAAAACAGCAGCATGGCGCCTGCCAGCCTGTATCCAAATAATGAGAAGGAAACCCCGTGCGAGGACCCGGCGGTGCAGAGGGAAGGAGGTCACCCACTCAGGTCGCTCACTCAGGCAAGACTGGAATTATGAAAAGATGTGGTAGTCACGTGCCTGGAGCTCCCCCAAAACAGGACCGCCTCTCAGAGAACATATACCAGGTGCTCACTGGCTTCAAAGGTCAAAGAGGAGGCTGTGGACTTTAGAAATCCTTGTCCGTTTTTGAATACTCTGTGTGTCTTCGCTACATGTTAACCGGTTTGGCCAACTGGCAAAAAATTGAAGAATAACAACCTGGTGGGCCTGCTCTGCTCGAGTTCTGCTTACTGTCAACAGGCCTTGCTCCTGTCTTGTTTGCTGCGTGTTATGTGAGGGCTAGATGAGATGGGGCATGTAACCTACACAGGGCTGGTGCAAGGGTTACTGCTAGATGGGATGGATGGCGCTACAGGGTTGGTTGCCTGCCTCTGTACATTTGATACATTTTTTTTGCTCAATTTATCGTGCAACATTTTTTAGGGACACTTACTTTAGACAGTAGAGGCCTCAGGCCTATGCAGACTCTATTGCTTGCTTCTTTTACTCTGGTGTGTGAGCGTGTCAGTCTCTGACTGACTAACAGGAGGTGTGCACTACTATGCTGCGGCGCCGGCAGGCCTACTTGGGGAGGGGGCACAGATCATTGGTCCGACTCACTTGGGGAGGGGCGCAGATCATTGGTCCGACTCACGCGTTGCACTGTTGGACCAGTGATCTGTGGCCCCTCCCCACATTTGCCCACCTGCCTCGGTTGGCCGCGCCTTATACTCGCGCAGTCATTGGTGCTCTGAGCAAGTCCTTGATATTGTATTATTTTGGAGCTACTTGCACTCACTGCCTACATGAAGGCGGGTCTTGGGCACCTGGCAGGGCGTGTGCGTTGGTGCCGAAAGTGTATGTGCCGTGCACCCTGAACACACGACGCACTACTAAAATTTAACCAACACTCCAACAGTGCACTCTGATCTCTGTGTGGGTAAAAAGCACCACTACTATTTGTGAGACGAGGTCCCCTCACCAATGGCAAGAGTGCTTTTTCCCCGTACATAGATCAGAGTGCAGAGAGACTCTCATGGACTGGCGGTCTTCTTTTTTTCTGATAATGGGGCCGATATTGCTAAAATATCGGCCCCCAGTAACAAACTGGCCCCCTGTGTCAAAACCAGCCCCCACCCCTTCCAGTCTACCGCGAGTTTTGCCCGGTGCCCGGCATCACCAGTCCGGTGACTGTTAGTCACCCAATAATTTGATGGTCCAGTGGAGAGATGCTTTTAAATTTGTGGATACACTTGCCAAGCTATGCTATCCTTATCTGCTAGAGGCACGTATACTCATTGTGGAAATATGTATCAATGGGAAGACAGGAGATTTATGTTTTTACAATCTTCAAATGATTAGTTCTGTTGGAATGACTAAATTATGGTACACTACTGCAATATATATGAGGCAATTTCACTTTGATAGGTCGGTGGTTGTTGTCTTTATAGGATAGGATAGGATAACCATTTATAAAGTGCAATGAATGCCGAAGCGTCTTAGCGCTGGTGAGTAGAGAGAGAAAACCCCATCCTAGCACCGGATCTCTTCAAAAAGCCGTGTTTTTAGCAATTTTCTGAAAACTTGATGACTCTCTATTAGTTTCAGAGAACAAGGAAGCTTGTTCCAGAGACTAGCAGCATGAAAAGAGAAGGCTCTGCCGCCCCATCTTGCTTTCCTGACATGACTTAACTTAATAAGGCTTTGAGTGGAGGACCTAAGTGCCCGACCCGGGGAGTAAGGAATGAAAAGCTTCTGAACATCCTTAGCTCCCCCCCCAAACACAGCCTTGTGTACTAGGCATAAAGCCTTAAAATCTATACGCTGCTGAACTGGGAGCCAGTGAAGTGCTTTGATTCCCTCAGCGATAGACTGATCTCTGGGGACGTCTAACAGGAGTCTGGCTGCCGCGTTCTGCAGAATCTGCAATCTCCTCATCAAAGTCTTGTTTATTCCTAATAGCAATGCATTACAGTAATCCATTCTTTTTTTTTAGTTCAGAAAAAGTTTTATTGAAACAATATGCTCAAATGTTACAAAATAAGAGAAAAATAAGAAAAGTAACAAATAAAAGTACATAATAGGGTAAATATTGGCCAAAAAAAAACATAAGCTGTAATAGGAAATAACAATAGTTGAATATACTTATAGGCAAACACTGGCAAGTGGTATAAAACGAGGCAATAAAAAAAAAGGGATATGAAATATAAATTACAAACTTAAGAAAAAGGAAGTCAAGGAGGTTTAGGGACTTCTTTCTGTAACGGGGATAAAGACAGAGAAGTACGAGCACTCAAATAAAAAAAAAACTGTAACTGGACTCCATAAGTCTGTTCGCTTAGCAGCCAAAGTTAGGTTATAAACAAAAGTTGTATCTAATCTGTGATTATAGCAAACAGCGTACCACCAAGCCTTATAAGATAATTTGGAATAGTCCTTCCGATTTTTAGTTATTTGCTGGAATGCTACCGCTAATAACAAGTCTATTATTATGGTGCTACGGGTGCAATGATCCCAGATGGGAGAGAGTCTCCCCAAAAATATGTGAGAGAAAGAGAAACAGTGAGTGGATGAAAAAAATCTTATTATTTGAGACCAAACTTGTTTCCAGAAGCAAAAAGTAAAGTGACAGCTAAAAAGCATGTGAAAAAGGTTTGCATGTGGTGAGGAGCAGGACCAACATTTGTCAGAGGTATCCAGGAAATGTTTGCTGAGAGTAAGTGGTGAAAATAATAAACGATTATAAATAAAAAATAATGTTTGAGTAGTATTCGCAGGTCTGGATGATTTACGTATCTTCAACCACAACTTATCCCACAACTCAATAGGCCAAGAAATTGCAAAATCTTTTTCCCAATCTTCCTCTAATGTGGTTTTAATGCGAGGAAAGGACAAAGTGTGAAGAAAAGAATATATCTTGGAAGCCTTAGAGTGCTTAATGAGTAAAGAATTCAGGGAGGTAGTATCAGAGGAAATATGAGTTGGTGGAGGATGCAAACCAAGATGCGCATTATGGGCCTGTTGTAATGCGTGAGTCAATAACAAATATTTAGTTCGACAAGCTAGAGGTAGATTGAAAGAAGTGGCAGCTGAATCAAAGGGAATGATCTGAGTATGATGAAACAATTGGCGCACCCAAATAAGGCCACGTGTTCTCCAAGATTTCCAAAAGATTGGTTTATTTTTGATTAAGATGGATGTGTTATGCCAGATAGGTGGATCAAAAAATGATGGAATAGGTACATCAGGAAGGAGCTTGGAGGTATATTTAAGAATAGGAGTTGAAACAGACTGAGGTCTGCGAGAGAACATGAGATATTCTTTGAAGGAAATGTGAGAAATGAAAGATTTCTCTAAAGTCAACCATAGGGGGGAGGATAATGAGGAATCTTCAATCCAATGAGAGACTTGATGCAAGAGAAAGGACTTATGGTACAAAGAAAAATTTGGGAAGTTCACCCCACCTTCTTTTTTAGAACGCATTAGCTTAAACAAAGACATACGGGATTTTTTGTGCCCCCATAGAAAGGAAGATAAAATAGAGTTTATTTTCTTAAAATACTTCAAGGGGATAGCAAGTGGTATATTGGAAATTGTAAACAAAACAATGGGAGAGAGCATCATTTTGATCGTGTCGAGTCTTCCCCACCATGACAAATATAGAGGATGCCATTTGGTAGTGAGAGTGGTCAATTTTTGTATACAATCTTCCATACATTTAGTGATTGTACCAGAAAGAGAGGAATGGAAATTAAGGCCCAAATATTTAATGTAGGTAGGACTCCAAGAAAAACCTGAAGCAGAGAAATCATCTTTGAAAGTCACTTTAGTGAGTGGTAGGATTTCACACTTGTCCTTATTCAATTTGTAGCCCGATACTTGAGCGAAAGAATGAACTTCGTCTAAAAATGCAGGAAGAGAGGTATCCGGTTGGGAAATAAATAGTAGGACATCATCAGCATAAGCAGCCAATTTAATGTCAGTCTCATGGAAATTAAAACCATGGATGTTATCGTTCTGACGAAGGCGTAAAAGAAAAGGTTCTAAAGCAAGATTAAACAAAAAAGGTGAAAGCGGGCAGCCCTGTCTGACTCCTCTTTCTAAGGAAAAGTAAGGAGATAAGCTTCCATTTGCAGAAAGGACGAGAATAAAGGAAGGAAATTAGGGAGGACATTTTTGGACCAAAACCAAACCACTTCAGAGTTTTAAATAAATAAGACCATTCAACCCGGTCAAAAGCTTTTTCCGCATCCAAAGCTATGGAATGAGGATAATGAGAGGACTTGGAAAGAATGTCAAAAAATAATCTAGTGTTACCGGACAACAATCTGCCCTTAACAAAACCAGACTGCTCTTTCCCCAGAAGTTCAGGAAGAAAGGATTCTAAGCGCATCGCTAATGTTTTGGCAAAAATGTTATAATCAATATTTACTAGAGAGATAGGGCGATAATTTTTACAATACTGTGGATCCTTACCCGGTTTCGGGATAATACATATAAGGGCATCAGAGAAGGATACAGAAGCGGAACCAGTTTGCAGGAAGGTAGAGAGAAGTAAATGTAACTTAGGAATGAGCAAATCTGAAAAATAAGAAAAGAACTCAAAAGTGAAACCGTCCGGCTCCGGAGCCTTCCCGTGCTTGAGAGTATGAAGAGCTTGGAGGAGATCACTATGGGTAAGATCAGCTTCCAAGGATGAAAGGTCCGGTAAAGTGTCAAAGGGAGAAGATATGGTCGACAAAAATTGAGAGATGGATTGGTCAGACGAAGATGTTTCAGAAGAGTACAATGCTTCATAGAAATGTAAAAATTCTTGTAGGATGTCCTCACTTTTATGTTTCAATAACCCATCATGGCCGTAAATAGATTCAATAGTGACTTTATTTTGTCTCACCTTTAAATAATTGGCCAACAACTTCCCCGCCTTATTCTGCCCCCCATAGAACTTGGTGCTAGATTTTAAGAGAAAATTAGAGGCATTAAACGTAGAATCTTTATTAAATTGAAATTTGGCAGAGATGAGATCATTTAAGCAATCTTTTGATTTAGAAGTATAATATAACTGTTCCAATCGTTTAATCTTGGAAAGTAGGTCATTGGTATCTTGTTGGGCTTTCTTCCTCTTATGTGAGACATAATTCATGATGAAATCTCTAGCCGATGCTTTGAAAGCATCCCAAACTACGGGAAATGGAACTTCACCCGTATGATTAAGTAGGAAATATTCGTGGAAAAAGGATGTAAAAGAAGAAACGAATTGCGTATCCAGAAGAAGAGCGTTGTTAAAACGCCATTTTGTAATAGAGGTAGGCCTCTGTACCACATCCAGAACAATAGAAACTGGGGCATGATCTGAAATTAAAATGGAACCAATGTCAGAAGAAATAAGGGACTGAGTAAGGTGATGGGAAATAAAGAAGTAGTCTAGTCGAGATTGAGTTTGGTGAGGAGGCGAAAAGAAAGAGTATTCTCGCAAAGTGGGATTGCATAATCTCCAAGCATCAGTGATTTTGTATTGTGCAATAAGGTGAGTAAAAGATTTTTGTGACTTATGTGGTATGTATGCGCTAGCTGAATACCTATCCAAAAAAGGGTCAAAAACTTCATTGCAATCACCTACTAAAATAAAGTTATCAACATAATGTTGAGTGATTAGCGGAGCTAAAGCAGTCCAAAAAGAGGCATCCCCACTTGTTGGAGCGTACACATTTAAAATAGACATAGGGACATTGTCTAAAATAAAATTAACTAATACCCATCTGCCTGAAATATCAGCAAAATGCGTTACTGACTTAACTGGGAGAGATTTTCGAAACAAAATCAAAACGCCATTTCGTTTACCGTCACCTGGGGAAAAATAAACTTCACCCACCCAACCTCTTTTCAATTTAGCAGATTCAACTGCCGATAAATGTGATTCCTGTATACAGGCTATATCTGCATTGAGTTTGGTCAAATGGGATAATACTCTCTGTCTTTTAATTGGCGAATGCAAACCTCTAACATTCCAAGAGAATATATTCAAAGGCATAAAACAACATTAAATGTGCATATCAAAAAGCCAGTTGAGAAATAGTCTTGAAACAAAAAGGCAAGTAAAAGATAGAAGCAGAATAATACTGTACATCCGGAATAAAAGAAGAAAATTTCATAAAAAACAAGAAAGAAAAAGCCAATTACAGGATGAAAAGAAAAAAAGAGAGTTGAAAAGACATAATATAGTGAAAATATATGCGAAGAAGATATTAAAAGAAAGAGCTGGATCAAGAAAAGTGAACAAGGAATATGCTGAAAAGAAACAAAGATACGAAAGAAGGAATTAGCTAAAGAGCATAAAGAAGAAAGAGAAAGAAAGATAAGAACACAATACCAGAGGAAGAGGGATGGAAGACTTACATATTGTCGAGAACAAACAAAAGGGGAGGAGGATGGAGGCCACATAGAACAATGACGGGCCAAAAGCTCCACAGGGTGGGAGAGGAGGGAGGACAACTGCAACGAAACCCATGGAGAAGAAGGTGGGTGGCGACGTGAAGGAAGGGTCTATGGAAAGTTGAAGAAAAGAGAGGGATATATGTTAAATAACAAGAACATAGAAGGTTGGTAAAACACAAGCAACTACAAAAACAGTCTAGGCATAACAATCATAAAAACCAGTAGGAAACATAGCAAAAAAGCAGTTACATGAGGCAAATGAGAGGAAACCACTTATGAGGAACTGGAGGAAGTAGCAAAGTCCATACTGTTGGTATTATGCGAGTACAGGAAGCTCTTTAATTTCAGCGGGTCATCGTAAGTAGTAGTCTTATTATTGAAAGTAACCTTGAAAAGGCAGGGATGAAAAAGCCCATATCTCGCTCCCATAGAGCGCAACTGTGGTCTCAGTGAAAGAAATTCCTTACGCCTGTCAGCAGTGGCCTTAGCATAATCCTGTGAAAAGAAAAGTTGATCACCTGACCAGGTAAGTCGAGGAATAGCTTTGGCTGCGGAGAGAACTTTAAGTAAATCAGTATATTCTAGGAAGTAGAGGATAACACCTCTCGGCCTTTGAACACGGGTGGTGGAGATCCCAGCAGGAGGAGGACCTAGACGATGAGCTCTTTGTATGTTTAAATTGGTGGTGTCTGGCAACTGAAGAATTTTTGGTAAGAAGGATTTGAAAAAAGCAAGAGCATCGGACCCCTCTGAATTTTCCGCCAGGCTGTTAACGCAAAGATTATTTCTCCTGTTTCTATTTTCTAAGCTCTCAAGTTGTTTGTGAAGTGTAAAAACTTGGGTATACAATGGGTCCACTTTGGCAACAGAAGATGTAAGAGTATCAACAGTCTGTTCGAGAGTGGTTACACGACCATCAATGTTTGACCACTTGTCGGACAACAACTGAAGAGTAGATTTGGTTTCTTCAAGCGTGGTTTTAGTTTCTTCCATAAAAGGGCGCAAGGCCCTAATCTCTTCCAAAAGGATATCCATTGTCACTGCTGACGTTTGTTTGGGAGGAGAGGGTGGGTCTTTTTTAAGTCTTTTAGTTGAACCTTTAGTGGCGCCACTCATGTGCGAAGCTGAAGCAGAAGAAGGATTTTTAACAGATGCGTCAACAGAGTCATCCATCTCTAAACACTGATACCTAGATCCCGTATGAAGAAGAAATTTGCGAGAAGTTGAGGAAGGCTTACGCAGGTCCTTGCATAATCTACCCATAAAGAAAATGAAATATGCAACTGCAAAATATCAAAGGCACGGAAACAAACAAGAAAAAGACTGAGCGTTGTATACAAATGAAAGAAGACAATACACAGAAAATATTGATGAGGGAATGAGGTAAAGACACCAACAAAAATATAACTGGTAAAATGAAGTGTGCACAAGTAAATACAAGAGAGTGAAGAGCTATAGATTTATAGCAAAAAACACAACAAATGAACATGCCATATAAATTAAACACTGGAACACAAAGCAGCAATTAGTGCAACAAAGAAAACAAACAAAAAAAATAAAATAATAATCCTCTTAATGTCTCATAGCCGCTAGGAGTAAGCCTCCCACTGTAACTTCAAGAAATGGCGGGTGCAGTTTCAGACGTCATCACCACAAGTAAGCATGAAGTAATTTTAGCGTGGTACAGATGAATAAAAATGTTATATGAACCACAATTGTTCATATAAAGGAGAAAGTCGCGTCAATTAATGACCAACGAAGTTGCAGCGACACTGTGACACCCAACCAGATGGGAGGGCACATCCTCCTCGTCAACGCACGATTCCTGGTGTAGGATAGACTATTGGTTAGCTGCCCAAGAGGTCGGCGATCGGACGGAGAATGTAGACCATATGCCAAAACCCCTATCAGATCATGCTCCTGTTAAATTAGCCCTGTTGTTACCTTTCCGTACGCAGCGACAATTCGCGTGATGCTTCGCTGCTACTGCACTGCTGGAACAAGTCTATAGGGCAGAAATACATCAGGCCGTTGTAGAATCTTTTGACCATAACACGGGCACAGTAGCACATACACACACGCGATGGAAAGCCTTTAAAGTACCATCACATGGGCGGGGTCTGTATTGTGTATCTGCGTAGTGGCACACTGGATTTAAAAATATATGGTTGTAGTTTCTCCCGCCTGCTGCAGAGGGATGTGGTGTTTGAATGAGAGCTGTGTGGACATTAAGCAAAACTGACTCAAACATGAAAGGTTAACGGGTCTGCCAAAGGAAAAACCTATTTTCTAAGTTGAACACGGAACCCCATTCCTTTGGTGAATAAAGGGTCCCTCTCAGATCTTTTTTCCTCCCTAGCTGTGCTTGACATGCCCCTACCTACAGATGACTGGGGCTTTTGCTGTACACTAATGAATATGCTAACACCAAACTGTAACCTACACACAACCCACTCACAAGTATTATACACCTATGCAGCTACACAAATATGAGCTGCTGGTAGATGGAACATCTGTACGGTGTGGGAAAATGAGGGCCTATTTTTAGCCTGTTGCATGGGCTTGCCCATTGGAGAATCAGTTTTGGACAGAAGTGACAGATGCTGTGCGAACTATGCTGTCAGATGTTGTCCCCAATACACTGAAAATCTCTTTATTCGGCCTAGTGAAGTCTCTAAAGCCACCCAACCGTAGAGTTAAGCCATAGCCCTATTACTTGCCAATAGACATATAGCTAGAATTGGGAAAGCAAGCTTGCTCCTAAGTGACAATGTTAGATACATTACATGGTGTATTGTAAAGAACAGCTGGGAATCTATGCGGCCAAAAGACATATGGGGTCCGCTTGTATCATACTTGCTGTTGAAGTCTATTACACCCACTGATGATCTGTAATGCCGCAATAGAGTGACGTGAGCTTCATGTAGGGTTGTGGTGAACATAATGACACTTAATTGTATGTAAGGGATTTATATGACTATAAACCAATAAAAAAATCAACAAAAAATATTTAGAGAAAATTTCCAAGGTTTTGGCTTCATTGAAGGATGTCAGAATCACAAAGCGTTGTACAGTCATCTATGCAGAAATAAAGCACAAATGGGCATTAGCATTTTTTTTTTTTTGTTTCTCCATGGGGAAATAATGTCGCTCTTCTGGCACAACAACGCACTTATTCCTATACTTGTGTGGGTTTCCTTGGCTGAAGAGTAAATTGCGATGTTTAACCGTGAACCTATAATATTGTGGATGATCGCTGCTTTTTATAGATAGACTCACCACAAAAAGCCCAACCAGGCCTGCGATAAATGTCGGTAATTTCCTGAGTGGAAAATATGTGCAATGCCCAAAGAAATACACAAAATTATGAAAAAGGCAGGCTTTTCCATTTTGCACTATTTTTTGTTCGAAATGCAAAGTTGCTTCGTGCAATCGTGTTAGACGATACAACAACCACTCAACACCTTAAACATTGCTCTGCAATTGTGGAAATGTCACTATACACAGGGTATTTCAGAAGTAGCTTAAAACATTGTCAAGGGTACCAATCTGCTCTTCCTGTTAGACGTTACCCTTGCCACTATGTTCACACACTCGAGTGCACAAAAGCTTCAAACATTAACCAATATGTAAACCATGTAAGGGGCCCCGCATTGCAGTAGCGAGGTCAGCTAAGGCCTCAGGTGTGGCAGTAGGAGGGACGTAAAAAACCTAACACACCATCAGTTCAGTGCTGAGAGAATTGGGATTCCTTGGGGCCCTGGTTCCTAAATGAGCAGAGTAGAGCTTAAACAAACAAAACAGGACTCAACTACAACTGGGACTTGTGAAAAAAACCGATCTTAATGGTTCCTTCTCTGCTACTGAAAACCTGTCAGGGGAAGTACTGAGGTCTCTCCCTAGTGTGGTGGGCATTGCTTAATTTTCCGGTGTTTTCCAGGGCTTGGCTCCTGCACCTGCTTGCAAACCCCTGCATTTATTTAAGAGAGTAGACCACATGATGGCACTCTCAGACTAGTGTTCCATAGCACTGCACTAGTGTTTAGTATTAAAAAATAACACTAGTAGTAAATCTACTATGAACCTTACAATTCATACATAAAATATTCTGATTAGTAAATACATTTAAAACATATAAAGACCAGGGGTGGCTCCTCCACTAGGGCGGAGGAACATTGCCCCACTGCTTTCTCGCAGTGTGAGAAGCAGAAACATAAAATGGTAAAACTACCATTTTATGTTACTGCTTCTCGCACTGCGAGAAAGCAGAAGTGTTTGGTTGCGGGTGGGCGGGTTCTGCTCTATGAGCAGGGCAGGGTAGGGCAGGGCAGGAGAAGTGTGCCCACTCCTGAATGAGTATGATTGGTTTGGTCAGCCCTCTGGGGTCGCCCAAACCAGTCATGCGCACTCTGCCCTTTCCCCATGCAGGCTGCATACATCCTACATGAAGAAAATGGCCTCCCCGTAAGCGACTGGCTGGGCGCCATTCCGACCAATCACAACTCTGCCATTGAAGCATTGTAATTGGCTTAGGGGAGCTGAGGGAGGCTGCCTGCTTCCTATTCCTGCCACAGGCAGGAAAGCAGAAGCAGGAGCAGAAAAATGTGGGTCCTGGCCAGCCGGCAGACAGGTATATTTTTAAAGTTTATTATTTTCACATTCACCCCCCCACCCATGATTAATGCCGGCCACGACTGATAAAGTCAGGTTCAGTAGAGAGGGGGTCTCTGTTTTGCCTCAGTGTTCCCTCAGCCTATCTTCTGCTTTAGCTGAAAGCGTGATTTCACTTATGCTGCGTTTTTTAATTAAACTGCATTAACTTTTAATTTAATATACTGTTGCTGCCTGCAATTTTAAAGCTGTGGTATTGTTGCTGCCTGTAATTTTAAATCTGTGGCGCTACCGTTTGCACTTTGTTTATTTGCACTAACCTTTACTGCCATTTTTGGTTCCACCGGGGGAGGTCCTTTTTGCTCGCTATCCTGCTGAGTTTTCAGACGGTCGACCCAAGCAGACCTGGCTGTAGGCAGGCCCGCATTGCACCTGGGTTCGACGTGTCAGCTGGGGGGCATGGCTAATTCTATTAAAAAATGGCGCTGGTACGGCCGCGCAGCGGGCGCCCCGGCGGCACGCCGAAGGCGCGCCAAAGGCAAGCCCGTCTGCGCCCGTCCGCGCCCGGTCCACGCCCAGCGCCAGGGCCCCTGCCCCTCCATACCTATATTCTTACTACAGAGGTGAGTTGTTGGCTTTGGACAACTCCCCATGCAGGCCCCATGACTGGGATCCACGTCGGGAGGATTCAGGGATCAGGTCCTGCACCGATTGTGATTTCCAGCCTCGGAGGTATTGCTAGGAGGCTGGTTGGGGGAACCTGCTGGACAGGCAGCATGTGGGTGATGTAGCGAACAAGGGTGGATCAATGTCCCACTCTATGACGAGGGCTAAACTGCCCCAAATGCTAAGCTGCGTTTTGCTTAACATTCGCTCGCTTCATAAACATAGCTATCAAATTCATGATCTGATTGAGAGCGGGGCGTATGATTTAATCTTCTTAACTGAAACTTGGACGGACAATACATCCGGACCGGATTGGAACATTGCCTTACCTAGTGGGTATGCTGTTTCTTCCCAGGATAGTTTGGACAAGAAGGGGGGGGGGATAGCAGTTGTTCATTCAACACTGTTGAAAATTTGTGTGGAAACACATCTTGATCTCCCCGCGGAAGCGATGCTTTTCACCATCTATGTAGGCAATTTGTACAAATTCCAAGGAGTATTAGTTTATCGTCCGCCAGGCCCCAAGTCCTCGTTTCCTGTAATGCTTATGCACTTTTTAGAATCCCGGATGGATCACCATCCTTTTATGATCCTTGGTGATTTTAATTATCATCTGGAACGCACAGATCAGTCAGAAGTGACGGTGCTAATTGACAACTTAGCAGCATTTGATTTTAATCAAGTAGTCAAGGGCCCTACTCACAGTCTGGGACACACTTTAGATGGCATTTTTATTAAGAACATGGATCTGAAGTTTGTCGATATTATGCCTCTTCCCTGGTCTGATCATAGGGCAGTGCATTTTAATGTTAAGACTGGAGTATCGGGTATTCCCTCGGGTCATAGGTCAGAGAAACAAATGATCAGACCGTGGTCTCAGGTGACCGCGGATAAGCTCCTCCCTATCTTGGGTGGCTCGCGTCCCTCCTACACTAATGATATCTCTGAGGCGGCGATGCTCTTTAAGGGTGGGCTGGCGGCCGCGGTGGATAAGGTAGCTCCTCAGAAGTTGCTTGGTTCTAGGAGAACCAAACTATCCGCGCCCTGGTACAAAAACGAACTTAAGATCTTGAAGGGTACATGTAGGAGGGCAGAGCGGTTGTGGATAAGGGACTATAGTGTTGAGGGCAAAGAACACTATAATTGCACTCTTGCAGCTTACAGGCAAGCAATAGTTGCAGCTAAAAGTGCCTATTTTGCAACTAAGATTAGGGAGGCTGGCAACTCGGGCAAGGAGCTCTTTAAGACTATAACGGCTCTTGCTAAACCTCCGCAGGATAACACCTATCGACCTGACCTGGAAACATGCCAAAAGCTGGCGGTATATTTCCAGGATAAGGTACAGGTAATTTACAATGAGTTGAGGAGCCTGTCCCCTAGCTCGGAGTGGAGCGATCAGAGGCAGGAACTTGGCCCTAGGGGCAATATTGGTCTCAGTAATTTCGCTCCCATTACTGTGGAGGAAACGTGGTTGATCACTTCAATTAAATCAGGATCACCCCTGGACCCTTGCCCTCCATCAGTTTTTCATCTTGCAGCCGAGTTGATTGCGGAGGAGCTGTCCCAGTTAATTAATAAAGCAATGCAATCCGGCTGTTACCCCTCAAGTTGGAAGAGGGCAATAATCAGACCACTGCTAAAAAAAAACACGCTAGACCCCCATGTCTTAAAGAACTATCGTCCAATTGCCGCATTGCCCATGGCTGCCAAGATTCTGGAGAGGGAGCTAAATCGCTCACTGACGGCATATCTGGCTGCCCACGATGTGCTTGACTCCTCTCAGCACGGTTTCCACGCTCAGCACTCTACAGAGTCAGCACTTCTGATGGCAGCAGAAAACTTTGCAGTATAGTTGACGGGGGAGGTCGGGCAGTCCTGGTGATGTTAGATCTCTCGGCTGCCTTCGATACCGTCAACCACACGGTTCTAATTCGGAGGCTCCAGGAGTTTGGTGTTCAGGAAGCTGCATTGGCCCTACTAGCCTCTTTTCTGGACGGTAGGGAGCAGAGCTTGTTATGGGATGGTTTGCAGTCCAACACCTTTCACCTACCGTGTGGAGTACCACAGGGCTCTGCCTTATCTCCTACGCTTTTCAACATCTATGTAGCCCCCTTGGCCAAGCTCATTAGGAAACATGGCTTTACGATAATCTCCTATGCTGATGACTCCCAGCTCATTGTGTCAGCTGGTGAACAAGCTAATGACACGGCTATTAATTTCCATAGTTGCCTGTCAGAAATTATGAGTTGGATAAGAGAGAACTTCCTCAAAATCAATACGGAGAAAACTGAGATTATAGAGTTTGGCTTGGGCAATCTCATGTGGAATGGTTCTTGGTGGCCGGCAGAGGCCGGCGAATGCCCCTGTCCAAGGTCAGAAACTTGGGAGTGTTGTTTGACAATCAGCTCAATTTCTCAGCGCATGTCAGTAATCTTGCGTCCTCCTGCTCCTATATAATAAGGACGTTGCGGAAGATCTTCCCTTTTATTGAACCTGATCTTCGCAGGAATGTGGTAGTGGCCTTAGTGCTATCTAGAATGGATTACTGTAGGGGGCGTGGCTAGCGCCCGTGAGCAATGGCGGCTCTTCCTTAGCTCTCCCGAGCGGTGTGGAGAACGAGACGCTCAGCGAGAATCCCAACGGCGTTTCAACCCTCGTAAACAATGGGTTCCTAGTTCGGACTGCTGAAACGACTTTGGATGCCCAATTCATCTTGTGGGTAATCCTTTTTCTGGAAGTGCTGTGGAACGTCGATGTTTCATAATGCGGCCACCATTTTGAATCTGCGCTAACGGTGTTTTGCTTTTAAGCGCTTCATGAACATCTTTTATAAAAGCTGACTCAAGTACGGTTTCTTCATTTATCAGCTTGCTAGCTAACACGCTGTGCCCAAATGACTTCTGCAAAGTGTCTGACCTCTCACTAGCGCGTTTTTTGAGCGCTCTGGTTTACTTCTCCTCACAAGTGTTATCAATCCTTCACAATTATACAATCCTAAATTTATAATTATAAAATTATACAATAAACGTAAAGTATGACTGTCCATACAGCAGGTGTTATTTTAAAAGATTCTTTCTTTATTAGGTTCTTCTTTTCTTCACAAATAGCAAAGGTACATACAACGTAGCCGACGCGTTTCGTCCAAAAGGACTTCTTCAGGGCAATTAGAGTTGGTTGTTAGATATGGGCCGGATAGCTTTCTATTCTCCTCCACATTGGGACAAGATAGTAAGGCTTCTTCTAATATGTCGTATTGTATCAAGCACCTTTATTATTCTGTATGGTTTGAGTTTCTTCCCGTTATTCAGATAATTGATCACCGAATGTAAAATCCCTAGAAATATCCACTGCACAATTTTTCTTTTTTTCGCAAGTTACACCCGGTTTACTATCCTGATTGTTCTACGTTTAAATATTGTGGTAATGTTGTAATTTCTTGTTCTTCAATTGTAATACACCCATTATACGGTTTATTTCTGTGGATTCAAAAATTCCAGGAGCCGATTCCCTCCATGCATGGAGGGAATCGGCTCCTGGAATTTTAAAGGTTCTTGATACAATACGACATATTAGAAGAAGACTTACTATCTTGTCCCAATGTGGAGGAGAATAGAAAGTTATCCGGCCCATATCTAAAAACCAACTTTAATTGCCCTGAAGAAGTCCTTTTGGACAATACGCGTCGGCTACGTTGTATGTACCTTTGCTATTTGTGAAGAAAAGAAGAACCTAATAAAAAAAGAATCTTTTAAAATAACACCTGCTGTATGGACAGTCATACTTTACGTTTATTGCATAATTTTATGGAGTGCTGGATCACACTGAATTATTTGAAAGTCATAGGGTCTTTGGCCCTAAGGAGGTTTAGGGGTATTTAACCTCATGATCCTTGGCACCCAAAGAGTGTTGATATTTTTTTGACCTGACTAAAAGGAGTTGGTGCAATCTGTCTTTACCCTATACCCCGTGCGTCTGTATATTATAGCAACCTTGTGTGTTGATGTCTGTGTTTAGAATTACAAACGGAGTTCCTTTTTTAAACATTAAGACCACCCCTCAGGCATAGGATGACTAGAAAGAGGCTATTAGTATAGACACCCATTTAGTACCTACGTCATGTTTTGTGTGCCGAGTGAGATGTGGCTTTTGTAGCAGTGCTACTTGTACACCATGACGATCTAGATATACCAGAACTTGGCAAGTTTTCCGGTGGTTATTTAATCCTCTGATATTCCAGGTGAGTAGAGTTAGAGTTCTGTGTGTCTGTGTCATGTTCCATCATAGTGAGTAATCTTTGAAATATAGAACAGCATGAGATCTGTAACGTGTGCCAGTATGATTGCAGTACAATGCTGATATGCATCATGTAAGAAGAGTTTTAATCCCAAACAATAACTCCTCCCTCCCACTTTAGGACCCCAATTGCGCCGAAGACAGTCCTCCTCTAGATAAACCCATCCCTCCCCCCTCCTGAAACAACGCACTCATATAAGAAAAGTATGGTGCACACATAGGGACGAAAGGTGCCCGCCGAATACCTCCACAGCGTGAAGTCGCGGAGGGTCCACCGTGTAAAATCAGACAGTGTGCGAATTGTGTAGTTTAAATGTAGGAGCCTACCGCTCAACTCTAATATATCATATGCCATACTAACATCATGCCTGCTATGGCATAGCAACTATTCTATAACAAAAGAAACTCTAAGCACATATAAAGTGTGGAAGCCACTGCACACCATAAAGTGAATATTCAGCCAGTCTTAGTAGAAGAACAGTCTGAGACAGGTCAGGGTAAAGAAAGTTATAGACAACCAGGTTCATCCAGGTTAGAGGACATTGTTGACGCACCGTTTTCTGCTCTGGAAGATCTCCACCTGCCACCCGCCCTCTTTTGCTGCTATAGAAACTGTTCCATACTCTTGGGATATCCAACAAGCATTGAAAATGCAATAGGTCTCGCCTTTGGTTAAGTTAAAGCCATTTGCTTTGCTAATGGTATTGTATAGCAAAGCTAATGGCTTTAACTTAATGAAAGGCGAGACCTATTGCATTTTTAATGCTGGTCTTTCACTGGAAATCTACCTCTGACGTGTTTGTCTCTGGACCTTGGTGCTGGGGCACTTCTTTTGAAGTAGCTAGGCTCTCTACAAGACTTGCTAATATTATGAAACGTTACACAGGTGGACACTGCTACATAACCTCACTTTGACAAGATACTGTTGAAGCAAGCCCACATTAAGAGGACGCTGATGAGGAAAGGTCGCAAGGGGATCTCATAATGAGAGGACTGCTGAATGAAGCTGTTATTGAAGGAACTGGTGGGCAAGATCACAGTAGCAAGACAGAGCTGGGGGAAGCACACACTGGCAGGACACGGCTGTCAGTAAACTGCTGGCAGTAAGCTCACGCCGGCAGGTCACTGCTGGAGCAGTGACAGAGCACTGACAAAGCACTTACGTGAAGAAGGTTACACTGAAGGAACACGGGGCAGGGAAGCTCACACTGACAGAACACTGTTGAATAAGGCCATATTGCTGACACCCATCGAAGAAGCTCACACTGGAAGGGCACTGCTGAAAGAAGGGGAAGCTCACAGGAGGGCATTGCTGAGGGCAGCTCATACTCAGGACCCTGGAGAAATCACACAGTGAGATCACTTCTGAGGAAAGGACACACTGAAGGTACTTCTGCAGGGAAGCTCACATTGCAGGCACACTGGTGAGTCTGCCCTGATAGGCCATTGCTGGAGGAAGCTCACAGTGAGGGTACGCCAAAAAGCTCAAACAAGTAGGATACTCCTGGAAGAAGCTCACATCTGGGTACTGTTGGAGAAAGTTCATACTGAGGACACTGGAGGAAGAACAGGGAAAGCACTGCTGGATGAAAGTCAACTGGGCGACAAGCTCACACTGAGGGCACAGTTGAAGAAAGTTTTCTTTGAGAACACTTCTGTGGGAAGCTCACACGGAAGGAGCTGCTGGAGGAAGCTGTGACTGTCATTGAGGCCACAGGTGAGAGGAAGCTTAAAGGCACCGCTGCAAGGAAGCTCACACTGGGAGCACACGTAGAAGCTCACACTAGTACCGTACTGATAGGGAAAGCTCGCACGGAGGGCACTGCTGCTGAAAGCTCACACTTAGGGTATTGCTGAAGGAAGCTCACACCGATCTGTGATGTTTCAGTAGGTTCCAGCGCGTTCCATTATATAACATTTCACTTGTCAGGGGGCTGTTCTAAAATAACCATCTGTGGCTATGTTTATGTTCAATGGGGGCTCAGGACCACTCGGTTGGCGCAGCAATCTGAGGGCGGCGCGGAAAAATATGCTGCAGCCTGTAATTTATCCATCAAGCGGGGTGAAGTCAGACTCCCCGGGCCGCGGAGCGTCGCCGTGATCCAAAGGGTAGCATCGCCGCATGAGTCACGCCGTCCGACCGCCTCTCTGCGGGGTCTTACACGGCTCACTGCCCCCAGTCCAAGTGAAGAGGTCATAGGAGCGCCGATGAGAAGTAATGCATTGAGGCCGTGGCATCAGCAACTACCACCGTCCATCCGTATGGTACTACACAACCTTCCGTCATCATGATGTCAGCCTTACACAGCCCTTGGTCAGCGTGATGTCTATGCACTGAGGTTGTGTCATCAACAAACTACCGCCATTCACCCGTGCTGCCCTTCTCAACACCCTGTCACCATGATGCCAATGAGCTGACGCTGTGATGTCATCAAACCACCGTGGTCCCTTTGTGTGCGGCAGGGCTCTGCACCGTGACATCAAAACCATTTCCGTCGCTCCTTTCAGTTTGACATATCCTGCTGTGACGTGAAATAATCTCTCACTTGGAGCGGGTAACACCTGCCTTCATGTCGTCAGAAATCCACCATGAGCCAAAACGCCATCCACCGATCGTGGACACAAGTGCTACACCGTTTCTACCGTAGTACTCTCACAAAGCCTTCATACCATACCAATGACCTCATCATCATAATAGGTTACAGAAAACTGCGTTGCATTTCATTTGAAATAGGTTAAAACAAAACACCCCGTCACATTCCGATACAGCAGAAATTTGATATTGTGTACATTGCTTCATAGCACTGACATACGCCATACGACTGCTTCATATTGAAACAGAAATACATCAAATCACAATGTAAAATGGCAATTCCGAACACTGCGCCACATGACTGCTGAAATTCAACATCAAGATCGCTACATCAAAGAAAATTGCGTCACACTACAACATAAATATGGCATCACAGATCACTGTCTTACATTGCAACAGGAATACATCACAGAACTCAGCAACATTTTATATAATAGCAGAAATACAATTCCCAATAACATGTCACTACAGAAATAGGACATCACAGAACATTGTGCCACAATACAGCAGGCATGCATCACACTGTATCATATCACCACGGAAAAACAATTCAGAACTGTGGGTCATATTACAGTGTAAATACGACATCAAAGCACCGTGAGTTACTATCTCAAAGGAAAAACGACACCAGGCGGAAGTCAGCAGGACTGCTTCATGCACTGCGAAGGCACGAGCCAAAGCAAACAAGGAAGTGTGGAGAAATAGATACAAGATGAAGAAAGGAGAGAAGTGAGTTAGACAGAACAAGAAATGAGTGAGGAAGAGTAACGGGCAGAGACAGAAGGTGAAAGAATACAAATATATAGAAAGCAGAATGAGGAGCGAAAGGGAAACGAAGAGAGAACAAGAAGGGCTGGGCGAGAAGGGAGGGGGGAATGCCAGCAACAGAGGAGCCTGCGAAAGTGAAAGTGATCGTGATTACGATCGCTACGGAGGAAAGACACATGGCGCTGCGCACGTGCACGTTCACGTGCACTGTAGCTTTAGGCCACGGCAGCACTTTGAAAAGCCCAGATATAAAATGTCTCTTCGAGCCTTTGGCTCACGAGACCTAAAAACCCTTCAGTTTGCCATCTATTGTTACCTGCAGGCGAGCTGGATTAAGCATGGCATAATTAATGTTCATTTCCTGTAGTTTCCTTTTGGCTGGTAGAAATTTCTTCTGTGGTTCTTGAACTTAAGGTGCAAGGTCTGGAAAGATGGAGATTTCTGCCCTTTCGTACCTGAGGGTTTGCAATTCCCTTGATCGTCATAGTACCGCATCTCTATAGTTTAGCAACCTCACTATTATTGAACGAGGCCTTGCCCCCGGTACCGGCTGCAGAGCCAGAGATGGGTGAGCCCACTAAATTTGCTCTTAATATAGGAATAATAATCCGAGATCGAATTGCTGACTTTGATTCACAAACATTTGTAAATTGCCTGATAAATGTTTGATTTAATATTAAGCTGCAACGGAAGGGGTATTTAACCACAACCTTAAATTTAAGCCTTGAATGTGGACAGAACATATTTCATAAATGGCACAGTTAGCCAATTTAGGTCCAGATATACTATGCATTTTCACTGGCATAAATATTCCAATTTGGAGTGTGCAAACGCAGAAAGGAATCTGTGAACTTTTATCAAGTTGTGAAATGGGCTTGTGACTCCATTGCTAATCATTATTTGTAATGAGTGTGTTGTATTCGTCCCTTCCAAATACCAAATTAGCATGGTAAGTATCAATGTTTTGTGACTGATATCCAGTTGTAAAAATTGAAAGATGGGGGGCGTGGCTACGCGCTTGGACGTGATGGCCGCATAGTTGCTTTGCTCCCACAGCTTCGCCCAAACTTTAACATATCCTGATATGAATATCCGTTCCTCAGGGCTTGAACTCTGGCACGCAGACACACCTGGACACAGCGGGTGCGGGGGGCCGCTTGAAGTGTCTGTCTGCGGTCCCGCTACGGCTCGCCAGCGGAGAGGCCTGATCACGATTGCGGGCTGGGGACTGTGGTAGCGGCCGTAGCCGTGGCGGTGAGAAGGATCTGGGCGGTGGTCCCATCTCCTGCCGCCTTCTCCTACCTGAAATCCGAGCTCAGGGCCCGCGATAGGACCCCCGGTTCGGCCGCGCGCTGCCCCCATTGTTGTGCAGTTCGCTGGTGCAGTGGTGCGCACTGGAGAGGAGCAGAGACTGCCGATTTGCCCAAACGCAGGGCTGCACACACCGCTACCGCCTATACCCCTCCCAGCAACAAACTGGTGCTTCCTACACACTATTGGGCTCCTGAGATGCTGGTGCTTTGGAGACCCATGAGACATTGACTTTGGGGGTAACTGTTGATTGAGGGGTCGCCACCACCATAGACTGCTCACCGCTATCACTGAGTGTTTGCAGAGACCCCTGAGACGCCCCTCTGCAGTGAGCTACGTTACACGCCACGGGTGACTTGGCCATCTGGAGGATTCTCAGGGCATCGCCAGGAGCCTAGTACAATGTCCAACGTTAACGGTCCAAAGGTTCCATTGCAGAGTAGACTGGATCGCTACACTTACCAAAAAGCAACCTCCCCTGAACCAGCAACCAAAGAAAAGATGAGCACCGGGGCAGGGAGTACACCACCTGAGCACACTCTGAAGGATGTAATGGATGCAATGGCGGGAGTACGAACCTCAATGGAACAACGTACCAACGCCATAACGGTGGAAATCACCCTCAACTGGGTGGACCTCTCTAAGATGAGCGACAAGGTGAAACAACTCAAGGTTACTTCATCTAGTCTGGTGGACGACGTGTCGCAGCTGCAAACCGAACTCTGAGAGCTTCAGGCCTTTAAGAAGCAAGCAGAGGATAAGCTGGACGACTTTGAAGGATGCTCTAGAAGGAATAACGTGCGCATTATTGGGGTACCCGAAAAAGCAGAAGGACAAGCGGTGGACCTGTTCGTTGAAGAACTTATCATGAATCACCTCTGCCCCAAAGGCCTGTCACGTTTATTCGTGGTCGAGAGGGCCCACAGAGTCCCCGGAGGTCGGCCTAAACCAAGGGCGCCACTGCGACCAATCCTGGCTCGCCTGCTGAATTTCAGGGACCGGGATGTCATCTTAGAGAGTGCTAGAGTGTCCCCGCCGCTTAAGTATGATAATGCCACAATCTCCTTTTTTCCGGACTTCACCCAGAACGTGCAGAAACTAAGGCGTTCCTTCCTTGCAGTCAAGAAACAACTACGAGACAAGGGAGTAAAGTACTCAATGCTCTTTCTGGCCCGCCTAAAGGGTTGAATCCAATGGGAAGGCCTGGTTCTTCGACCGCCTTGAGGAAGTGATGGACTGGTTGGAGGGCTGGCGAGAGGTGCGAGACCATAATGCCAATTGAGGTTTGGTAACAGACGGGTCAAGGTGAGACTGTGATTACAGACCTGGTAGGAAACATCTCTGCCCTTGTACTTGTTGGAGGAGAGAGACACTGCTGTGATTCCGGGGGCTAGCATTCCCCCCCCCTTAATTTTGGTTGGAGAACACTTAATATGAAGATCATTAAGACACTAGAGTAACTTAGCTGAGGATAACACTTAGACTTTTTCTTTTGTGGTTTGGGCTGGCTGCGGGGGCGCCTGCTCCCCATATTTACCTTATTTTATGGTTTGCTGGTTGGGTGACAGGCACTCTGCATTGTATTTATATCTGAGTAGTTCGGGGCTCGGACTGCAGGGTAGCAGGGTGGGTGGATTTGGGGTTGGGAGATGTTCAAAGAAATTTCCTTATACAGTTTAATTGGTTGGTAATCAATAGGAGACAGCTTGATTTGTTGCACTCACTACACATAGATAATAACTGTACTCATGCCAACACAGCTAAAATTACTTAGCTGGAATGTTAATGACTCGGAGATAGATTGAAGGGAACACTGGTCCTCCAATACCTCAAGCGCCCCTTCCCGGATGTAGTGCTTATTCAAGAGACCCACCTGAATGGAATCACTTGTAGAGCCCTCAACCGATGAGGTTATAAGATGATCGCCCATTCAGGATTTACCACGAACTCACGGGGGGGTGGGTATCCTCCTGAAAACTACGTATCCTTTCACTCTGCAGCATACACGGTCTGATTATGGGGGTAGGTATGTGGCTGTCACAGGGAGGTGGGAGGGGCACACCCTCAATTTAATCTCGGTCTACGTCCCCCCAGGGCTCCAGCACACGACATTCACGGCCTTAGGGACGCTTCTCTTGGGACTCCCGGAGGGACTCCTCTTGGTGGGTGGAGACTTTAACGTGGTGGCTTCGGGTACCATGGACCTGCAACCCCTGAGGGACCTGACTTCTTCTAATCGCTGGTTACCTGACTTTCTTAACTCCCTGGGACTGACAGACACGTGGAGGGCACTTCATCCTACCAGCATACAGCACACCTTTTTTTCGGGAGCCCATAAGAGCTTCTCTCGCATTGACTATGTGTTTACCCCTGCAACACAAACATCTTACAACCGGGAGGTTAAACATCTAGCTAGGGGCATCTCGGACTATTCCCCCCTCTGGGTGCAAATGGAGTTAGGAGAGGCGCAGAGGGGTGGAATTGCGTCAATCAATCCATGGTATCTGCGAAACCCGCAGATCAAAAAAGAACTTCTGAGGTCTATCCGGTATTACTTTCAGGAGAACCAGGGCTCGGTTGAATCCCCTCTGATACTATGGGAGGCTTTCAAGGCAGTTGTCCGGGGGAGTGCCATATCTCTCATTGCGGGGTCCAAAAAGGAGAAGCAAAGAGAACTAGAGAAAATAGAGTCAGACATTTTAGATATAGAGAGGCTATTGATCCATCCCAAGACAATCTGCACCTCCTGCACCTAAAAAGGGAAGAGTACAAGCACATAACCACAGATAAGGCCAAGGAGTGGGGGACAAAAAGAAATGGCAAGATCTACGAGTGATGAGATAAGGCCGACAAGTTGATTGCCTGGCTCGATAAAAAAGAACGAGCCAGCAGATTAGTCTCTGAATTAACGGTTGAAGGCGGCAACACAATTAGTGACCCCATGGCGATAATGGAAATATTCGCGGAACACTTTAGCACAATATATCAATCCACAACGTCCCTGGGGGAGGAAGATTCTAGAGCCCTCCTGCGAGATATAAGACTGCCCGCGCTCTCCTCTGACAATAAGCTTTATCTCGATAGTCCTATAACGAATGCCGAGATAGCGCAGGCCATTCGAAGTCTTAAATCAGAGAAGGCCTTGGGTCCCAATGGGCTCCCTATCGAACTGTATAAACTAAGCCCAGACCTGCTCTCCCCATGCCTAAAGTCAATGTATGAAGAAAGTCGAAATGTGGGCACCCTCCCATCAGACCAGCGTCTAGCCTCTCTGGTGGTTATCCATAAAGAAGGAAAATCTAGGGATCGATGCTCTGCGTACAGACCCATCTCCCTTCTTAACGCGGAGCCCAAAATTCTCGCCAAACTACTCGCTACCAGGTTAATCAAGGTCATAAGCAGTTTAGTGCATGCTGACCAATCGGGTTTCATGCCTCAGCGGAACACGGCCCTAAATTTGCAGCGAGTGCATGGTGTCTTGGGCAGGGCTAGCACGATCCAAGAAAACGCCATTATATTATCGCTTGATGCCTCGATGGCATTTGACACAATAGAGTGGCCGTATCTCATGGCAGTGCTTGAGAAGTTGGACTTCGGACCCACTTTAGTATCCTGGATCAGATTACTATATGCGGCACCACAAGCGCAGGTAGTAGTTAATAACAAGCGCTACAGGGCCTTTGAGTTGAGCCGGGGTACCCGTCAAGGGTGCCCGCTGTCACCGCAATTATTTGCTCTGTCACTGGAGCCGCTGGCGGCGTGGATCCGGCAGGACCCTGTTATTCGTGGACTGAAATGGTCACAGGATTGGGAGGATCGCATCTCGCTATATGCAGATGATAGTCTCCTTTTTTTAACCTCCCCCCGTAGATCACTCAGAAGCATCCTAGATATTTTTGCAACATTTGGACGGCACTCTGGGTTTTCCATTAATTGGGATAAATCACTACTGTATGTACTTCAGGGCGCCCCCCCCTCGTTTGTTTGACGACTGCCCCGTTCAGATCGCGCAGGGTGGATTCCATTATCTGGGAATATTTGTTACCCCAGACCCCAAATTGTACTATGACAGGAACCTGTGCCCACCTCTACAGAGGTTGCGGTGAGATATCGCTACATGGAAGACGTTGCCTCTCTCACTCCTGGGGCGGGCAGCATTATTCAAAATGATGTCCCTACCCCGCTTCTTGTATACATTACAGAATGCACCTAATCCGGTGCCAGACAGTTACTTCAGGGAAATAGAAGGTCTTCAGGGGAAATTGATCTGGAGCGGGAGACCTCCGATAACACTTAAAAAACTGTTCCTTAACTGGTATGAGGGCGGAATAAGCTTCCCAGATATTAAAAAATATTACTGGGCCGCTCAACTTGCTGCTATCAACCAGGCTACTTAACGCGACCCCCACGGTCCAGGATATGCCATGGATAGATGGCTCTTGCCGGGCGGAAACTTTCAGGTGGCACTGTACTCCCCGTGGAGAAAATTGTCGCTCACTGGTCCAACCGCACATGTGGTGAGGATCTGGCATGACGTCCAAAAAAGTATGGGCTGGAGGGATAAACTGACTATTGCCACCCCTCTTTGGGACTTGGAACAACTGGGTCGGTTGCGGGGCTCCAAGGGGTTTGATAGGTGGGACCTTATAGGCATATCGCGTATAGGGGACCTTTGGTCCAAGGGAGAGGTGCTATCATTTGCTGCGCTGAAACAACAATATGACATGGCCAATACAGAATTATTCCGTTATCTACAGATCCGCCATGCCCTCTACGTGAACATATCAAAGGGTACAGCGCTCCCTGACTCCTCCCCATTGGAGGTTAGACTACTAGATGGCTACTTGCCCGAAAAAGTGGTTTCCCTTACGTATAAGAAATTATTGCACAATACCCCTGACCCCTTGAGAAGCTTAGGGAGCACTGGGTGGCAGACGGCCTTGAAATAGATGACGAGGCGTTTGCGTCCCCCCGGTGGCTATCTCCGCCCGATTGAGGCTGGTCCAACTTAAGATCCTTCATAGGATCTATATCACAGGACCACAGTTGTTGCGCATGGGGAGAGAGGGTGAGAGTGAGTGCCGTAGAAGATGTGGGCAGGAGGGTGCGTTTATGTGCATCCTGTGGGAATGTGACCATATTCAGAGGTTTTGGCAAGTTATACATCGGACCTTTAGGATGGTCCTGCATAAAACCATACACCCCGAAGCGAAACGCTGCCTCCTTAACATATGGGAGCCAACAGACCTTAACACCTACGAGAAAACTTGGGTAACCCTGGGTCAAGCAGTAGCAAAACGAGACATAGCACAGCACTGGGGGTCTGACATGCCACCTACACTATCAAAATGGAAACAGAACCTGGACTGGTGCATGTTTCTGGAAAAGACAGTATAAGTTGCCCGGGGGTGTCCAAAAAAGTGGTCCTCCATTTGGAGTGCCTGGAATACTTACAGAGGTGGGATATGTGAGGCACCTGTGCTATCAACAGACAACGCTGACCTGTCTTCGTAAGTCCAAGCATTGAAAATGTTTGTGATGTAATACTACAATTAGCTATATGTGTATCTTAGAGGATTGAAATTGTGTAGTTTCTATTGCAATGCCGCTGTCTCATTGTACCTATATAATCAATAAAAAGAATTAAAAAAAAAAAAAAAGAAATTTAAAAGATACCGCCTCCCGAATTTGGGTGGCAATGCATTCATAAAGGGCAAAAGGGACCATTTCGGACCCTAGGCCCTTACCCTTTGTGAATTAGAAAAACGTGTGTTTGGGAGTAGACCATAACCATCTCTTAAAAAACCATAAAAAATGTTTGTAACTTTTTTTTTAAAGCATCCCCTTTTCCATCAAGGAAGACAAGCTGCATTTGAAAAAAGTTTACTTATGAGAAAGCGATCACAGACACAGATATGGAGGTCTGCTGACCCCTGGCAGGCCACCATCCCTATGATGTTCTCCAATTGTGGTGAGTATTCATTTACAAACTACCTAAGTAACATTCTAATGTAGGTCAAATTATGTTCCACTACTATTCAGAATTTTACAAACCAACCTATTAGATCATAAAATTTGCGACTACTCTTTTGTGACCCATTCTCTGTATATCTGGTCCTAAGAGCTCCTGAGACCACATTTAGGGATTGCAGATTGATTATGAATGCTTTGCATTGCTTTGAGAGATCTTTCTTGGATTCATTTTATTTTTGCATATATTGTCTGGGTTATTTGGATCATATTTTTTATTACTATTATGATTTTAAACTACGTGGATACAGTGGAAGATCTGCAGATACACAACAGTAAGTCTTATTTATTTTGTTTCTTTGGTTGGAAAATGCTATATTCTATTTTTTGTATAAATATTATGTGATTAATATTTTTGATTGTGTGGTTTATGCGCCATAAGAATTTTATGTCATGGATTGAGTTTGTCTTCTTGTTATTAAGTTATGACGGTTACCATTTTCATTTAAGTAATTTATATATCATTTTAATATCTCAGTCTTCATTCAAATTGGACATTCAATTACTTTTGGACTGAAGTTATAGAATATTACATTTATTATTTAGGAAAAAACACGATTTGTCATGTTGGTTTTAATTCTGTGATAATTTTTGGGGGGCTTTGGTAGGTTACATTTATTTTATAAAATGTTTTGCCTATCATTTCCAAGTAACCAAATCCTTTGTTATTTATGAAGAGTTTGTCTTTAAAGTGTAGCATGGCGTACATTCTTTTGGTTTGTTTGCTATGTTTAGGTGCAATTTGTTCTATTTGTAGTTGTTAGTAGCTAGGCTCTTCTTGTAATGCTTCCATAAATGTATAGAGTGCAGGTTAGGAGACATTTTACCACCCCTCCATCGCGTTGATTGTTTTCGCTTCCTGTGCCAAGGGGTTGTTATAGACATTCCACCATGGTATTTGGATTTTGGGTTGGCATCTGCGTCCACAGTGATGCAGTCTGCTAATCTAAATGTCTTTGGAATAATTCATTAGGGGGCTCAGTTTGTCTTCATTGTGTTGGTAGAAAGAGTTTTTAATTAGTAAAATGTACTGGTTAGCTACCTCTGTGACAAGGACATAGGCTTGTGCTATCCTTTTTTGTTATTTCAAAGGCACATTGACTGTGTGCACAGTATTCTACACAGTACAGATTGTTGGAGGTATCTCCATATGTTTTGATTGAAATTATAGTAACAAGGGTGTATGGCTTTGTGGGGGTACATTTTTTAAAATGGTTTGAATCATGGCTCGTTCACATTTATGATTTTTTTTGAGGGGGTAATACTTAATTGTTGGTTGAGAGGTCGGAGCAAGTACTGCTTTGTTTATTTGGTAGTAGGGCATATATAAAAATGATAATTGAGTTGTGATATTCACCATGTATGTTAAAGGTCTGAGTGAATGGTTTGGGACACTTTTTGAAGGTGCCATCCATTATTCAGGTTTGACACGGCAAGTTTTAGTAAGTGATTTGCTGGAGAGAATATTAGGATTAATTTGCCATTGTTTAGGTTGTCATGTAAAAAGAAAGGTTCCTCATTATGTGTCATTGTTAAATGCTTAGGTTTTTCTTTGTCTTGGCACTTTCTAGGGGCAGCAGGAGCATCCCTGGTGGCTTTTTTAGTTTGTGCAATTAAACGTTTTAGAGTGCGTATAGGTGGTAGTTGGCCTGTAATGTGTTTGGGGACTTTAGGCAGTATATCTTTAAGGATTTTGGTTGTTGGTTACTAGGAGCTTGTGCATGCCTCTCTTCTATCCTGCTATAACTCCCATACTTCTATTTTTGTCACTCTTGGAGGGAGGTTGTGCTTTCTTACATGACCTACAACATCATCTTTTGTAGTTGACCTCCCATAGCAGGCATTAGAATAATATTTGGTGTAGAGATGTTAAGGGGGACACCATAGGAGCACCCCAGGGCAACATGCAGAGGGCCAGGAAAAAAGTGTGCCCTGCTAGGGGCCACAGAGCCACTTTCCAACAGCCTTCCCATCTCAGAAAGGCCGACATGAAAAGGCTGTCGGAAACCAACATCATAATCCAGACGGCGGGAACGCCATCCTTAAGGGATTATGAGGAGATTCTGACAGAGCCTGTCGGATTGTGTCAGTTGGTCCCTCCGACTGATGCCTCCAACCATATTCATCATTCAGGAAGTCGATATTTATTTTACGATAGTTTTGTGTTTTGATAATGTATGCTTCAAGAATACAGTTATATTATTGTATGACCTATAACAGAAAATTAAACCTTTAAGGTGGAATCTCTCTCTGTCTGTCATCCTTATGGTAACAAAGGTATAAAACGGAATTGTCATTTGGTATAATTTGAATAGACACAGGTCCAGCGGTAACACTAAAATCCGTATAGGGATTACGCCACTCTCAGTCTAATAAATTGATCATAGAGCCAGGTGTGGCGTGACGTCAATATCCACCTGAGAACTCATAAATTCTTGGTTTGGTTTGCCTTTCATGAACAAGAATACAGAACAACATCATATTAATAAAATGATGCCTTACTCGATTGGACCCAAAGAGTGCCAATCAAACAATGATCAAAAATGAAACCATCAGAGACTCAAATGATTTACAAAAACATTGGTAAGAACATGCCTGCTTTACCACACATCTCAATCTAATTGCCTTAAGCTTGTTCAAGGTGGAATAAATCTCATAGATGAAATGGCAGTCATTGTGAAATTACCATGCAGGTCTTAGTCATTGTGATGAGACTGCCAGATAGGAATCAATAATGATAACAGTGGTGAAGAATTTAGTAAAAATAAACCTGCACATTATGAAATGATCAGCATCTGCCTCTTATTTCACAATGGCAATCAAACATCTGCCTGAAAATATTTACCTGGCACCACTAATTTGACCAGATTTGAAAAGTGACATGAACCCTTCACTGTATGATAAGCCAGATATGCAAAACCGCTTCAGATTCAGCAGGGGAGGACAAACACATTAGAATGTTGAGACTTTACCAGTAGGCTGGATTTGGAGTGATTAACAGCTGGTATCTTCTCCCATCAGTGTGAGTCAATGCTGGCTAAAAACCAGACAAAGAAAATACAAGCACCAGCAAAGACAATAAGTCTGGATTGCATTTTGAGCTATAAGCCAGACCCATTAACATTGGCAAAGTTTTTTAGCAGTGCCCCGATGGCAGGATGAGAAGTAGCCTCCATGCACATGGAACAACAATTCCTCATTTTCATCCTGAATTCAGGTGTGCTGAACATCAGCAGCACCCTGACAGCAGTATGAAAAATTGGGAGCACTTAAAGGCAGTAGGCGCTCTGCTGGATATCAGATAACTTGATCCCACGATCCCATGATGCATGCTCAAAGTCCCAAGAGATCACGGGCAGATTTACAAGAAAGTGACGCATCTGTAGAGATGCGTCACTTTCCGTGCGCCAACATGCAAAACCCTTGCGTCACCATGGATGCTCCGTATTTACAATACTGCGTACCACGGTGCAAGGATTGACAGATGCATCAGAAATTCTGACGCATCTGTTGGCGGAAAAGTCACGCATTGCTGGAGTCGTGTCGCAAGCATGACGCAACTCCAGCATTGCTCATGGGCGCCCAATGCCTAACATGCTGGGTCACTCCTTACGCCTGCTTCAAGCAGGCGCAGGGTTTTGACAGCATGGACGTAAAAGTGACTCAGTGAAATCTTGTAGATTTCACTGCGTCACTTTTACGTGGGTTCCTGTGATGGAACTCCCACCCTGCATACATTAAACCAGACGCAGGTTTAATGTGGCGCAGGGCTTCACAACGTGACGCATCTCCCTAGATGCGTCACGTTGTAAATGGGCCGCAACTTTTACGCTGCCGCTGCGTCACAAAAGTGACGCAACGATGGTGCAAAAGTGACGCAAGGGGCTTGTAAATCTGCCCCCATATATGTTTGTTGCTGATCATGATAGACTTCATATACCCAAGTAAGGGAATGAGAGAAAATTAAATTATTCTTGATGGATGCACCAGATCAACTAGAATAACACAATAAGCAAGGCACATCATTCCCACACTCCTTAAACCAGTGCTTAGTTTATTTAAAAAAATAGGTGCCAGGCACTTTGTCAGGTGGCCACCACAGCTTGCATAACCCATTGCCACTGCCAGCGCTGCCAATGGCAGTACCTACACAACTACTAACCAATCACACTGCAACAAGTGTGACAATTCAGACTGTGGTGCCCAAAGCTAGACAATGGTTTGGGAAGCAGGCATTAGTTGTTTTTAATGTATATTGAATTAATAACCAACTGTTGTTCTGCTCATCTCGAAATTAAACAAACAGCGCCACCCTGTGACAGCTGTAATAAGTGACGGTGTTGACGTATACAGGCGGGTGCTGAGCACCAGAAACCAACAACTCAAATTAAGCACTGTAACTTTGTATAGCATTCCAAAAGCAGCCAGTTCCTGCCTCTGCAGGAAGGCTGTGACACAGTAAACAAGGAACCCTTCTCAAATTATCAGACGTTTCTGTGCTTCTTTTACCATTTTACACCGACTCTGCACTCATCAGCATCACCACCTGTGGCATCAGTCTTGATTACTGGAACAGGATATATATTTTAGGAGTCAGAACAGATTTGGACCATTCAGTCCTGTGCCTCTGCTTGTATTGGCCTTCGCCATCATGAGGCTGTTGCTGGGCATTGGCCCGTGCATGACTGTCATGCCGCAACGAGGCCAAAGTACAGCATGCTTCCCTTGTCCATCATCACTGGTGACATAAAACTAGTGCTTAATATGAGCCAATGGTTGCCGGTTTTGGGAACTGGCACTTATTTTTCAGCATCAGACAAATTTCCTTGGGCAGGAGAGAGAAAACACAGAAAGCAGAAAGATGGAGGAAGAGGAAGACAGAAAAACTGTCACAAAGGGAAAACGCAGGACTCTGCAGGTGTAAGATATTTTGGGGCAGGGAGTGTCTGGCAGTGGATTAAAGAGGCAAGAGTTGGATTCAGGTATACGCAGCCTTGCTGTCTGGCACACTGACATTTAACAGCGCCGGCCGTGGGCTTCTTAGCAGAGCTGTGGGCACCGTCACTCATTCTTTTACAAATTAAGCAATGCATGCAACTAAAGTATGTGAGAGAGTACTGATGGATGTGTGCACACCATTAAAGAGCTCTAACTAGAGCAGCATTTTGAGTGTCGGTTATAAAGTAGTGAAAGACACACCTTTAGGAATTTATGGTGACAGGTCGCACCCAGGTTGTGGTTTAATTAGGCAGCCATCTGCAATGACTGTCTATCTGCAAAGGTGGTAAGCACCCCATTATAAAGGATTATTGAAGTGACCTGGTTCCATGAGTTGATGTGACACAGCAGACGTAGCCAGGATAGATCTTTAGTATATTTATTAAGTTGGTAAAGTCCATAGAATAGCCCCACCAGGAGCAGCCTGCTAGCTGCTCAGCCCATCCTCTCAACTGTCTCACACCACAGCCACCTCCAACATTCCAGTCACGTCAACATTCCACATGGAACTCTGACACTGGCTGAGCAGCTAGTTACAAGATACAGGAGAACAGTAATAACCTTACATAAAGATACTACAATATCTCCCTTCTTTACAAATGAAAATAAAACAAACAATACTACAAGTTCAAAGCAACTATACACAAAATATAAACAAGAGATAAACAGTCCAAAACCCAAGGGTAAGATGAATAAACTATACCACAAAAGGGACCCAGTCTATAAAACATCAGAAAAAGGATAAGAAAAAGGATGAAAAGATAAGAATAAACTATCACCACCCTCCTCTTATAATAAGACACCAAAGAGAACATTAAACTCACTCACTATCACCAACCTCCTCTTTTAATAAGACACGAAAAGAACGTTAAACTCCCAAACAGAAATTGAAAAGACACCACATGAGATACATATGAAAAAAACGCAGAGAATCACAATAGAAAACGACTACAGGTACTCAAGAAATTGAAGAAACATACAGGAAGAAACACTCCCAGAACAAATACACTACGGATGGATCTCACCCGCGTGTATACTCCAAACTATGGGTAGACTGCACCCATCTAGGTATTCCTATGTAAGGAACACAACAAAAACCATACCAAAATGGGACACAAACCCATAAAGCATACTGTAATTAGGACTGAAACCCAATACAAATTACATAGGTGGGACTAACACCCCCTATACACAGAGTATATGGGACTAACACCCATTACCAATAACATAGGTGAGACTAACACCCCCTAAACACAGAGTATATGGGACTAACACCCATTAACAATAACATAGGTGGGACTAACACCCCCTAAACACTAAGTATATGGGACTAACACCCATTACTAATTAAATAGGTGGGACTAACACCCCCTAAACACTAAGTATTTGGGATTAACACCCATAAACAATGACCTAGGTGGGACTAACACCCCCTAAACACTAAGTATATGGACCAACACCCATTACTGATTTAATAGGTGGGACTAACACCCCCCCCTATACACCGACAAGTGAGTCACAACATGACGAACACACAGAATGATAGACAACCTGAAGCACAAAGTGACTGATACACGCTACACGACCAATACCATACACATGAGCAAATAAGATGACATTCGAAATACACTACATTTTTTAAATGTTGAATGACCACCACCAGAGTTAAAAATAACCACTGTAAGCTTAAAATGACACTGGTGTGCCTGTCAGCGCGATGATAAGACAGGTGTGTGACAGTACTTGTTGACATCCCAGAAGCAAATACTCTGCAAATGATACAGTGCCCACTGAAACCAGAGTACATCAGTGCTTGAACGAAACATAGTACTTGCCAGCAAATCGAAGTACTTGACAGCAGATGGCAGCAGTAGCTAAAATGTCCACAGAAGATGGAAAGAAACGAAGACAAGTGTCCGGTGACATGAATGACAGGACTCACTACTCGAGCGATGAACTGAAAAGGCGGACACTTGAGAGATAAAAAAACTAACTCCATGTTGAAAAAGAAGGTCCTCACGTTATGACGCTGCTGAAGTGCATTCAACATTGAGGAAAACTTTATTGAATGAACAATGGTTGGCAAAGTACTGGCGGGCACTTCCAATAACCTGGATAAGCAAGCTCCAAGATGGCGGCACGCTGAGGAGACGCACGCCAAGTGTCTCACGGCGCGCTCTTGATTCAAAACGACCTAGTCAGCATTGAAGACACGCAAAGATTAAAAGAGTTTCCAGAGCTGTTTCACGCGACATCACGGACAGGTAAGGTGCGCGTGCACTATTTTAAATTTGAACTACAGCTCAACTGCCATATTTTAAAGCCTTGAAGAGGGAATAATAACCATAAATTTTAACAAAGCAAAAACTTTACTATGCTTGCAATGACGTTCTCCTCTTCGGCAGCAGACCGGGAGACTTGAAAAATATCGATTTAAACCAGCCGCAAACAGTTAAAAAAAATGTCGCACATCCAAATCCACAGAAAAGAACATCTCCACGCTCACAGAGACAAGGGGTATCGCTTTCCTCATAACACAGTTCGCTGATGCCAATACCCAAAAACATGACGCTGGCTCATGTATTGATCACTCAGATGTAGCGCTAACACAGAGGAGCGCTAATGAAAAAACATGTCACACATCCAAATCCTCAGAAAAGCAGAATCGATAAACTTCGCACTGGGGCAAAAACACAGGCAGTCACCAATTACCTTGGTTCCAGAGGCAGAAAAAAAACCTCCTCCTCCTTAAAGCCTTAATCACCTCTTGTGACACTCTTCCACATATGGACTGTGGGACTCCTCTTCCTTGCAGCCCTTCTGGTCACGCACGCTGGGGACGCCTCTTCTCAGTAGCACATCTGAATTTGGGCTCTGCGTACACAAGAGCCCTGACACGCCGTTTCTCCTCCTCTTGACACGGACAAAGGAACCTCCTCAGCTCACGAAGACGGTCAGACGGGCTTCTCCCACACATAGGTCTGTTCACCACGAACACTGAGGACTTGTTGCACCTCATGGACACTTAAAGCTGCACCTCCCAAGACGCTCTTCCCCACACAAACAAAGGGGAACTACACTTCTTTTACATTGACCGTGACACAAACTGGAGAGAAACCTCACACTCGTTGCTCCAGTGAAGAACTCCTCTTCATTGCACCTGAGGAACTTCCCTTGATTTAGACACTCTCCCAATGTAAATCAACACGAACACCTCTTCCAGGGTTACAGCAGCCTTGAAGAAAGAAAGTCCAGCAGGAACTGACACACAGAGGTTAGGGCGACCGGTGTTGTGGTCACTGGTGGGGCTCATGGTGCCAGGTAGTTCCGCCAGATGAGGAGTTTCTTTTCTTTAAATCAAGAAACTTCAAGTCGCACTAGTTTAGTTACACACCAGTCTGTTCAGGTTACACGCACGGTTTCTTTAGTCCAACTCGTCGCCAATTGAAGTGACCTGGTTCAATGAGTTGATGTGACACAGCAGACGTAGCCAGGATAGATCTTTAGTATATTTATTAAGTTGGTAAAGTCCATAGAATAGCCCCACCAGGAGCCGCCTGCTAGCTGCTCAGCCCATCCTCTCAACTGTCTCACACCACAGCCACCTCCAACATTCCAGTCACGTCAACATTCCACATGGAACTCTGACACTGGCTGAGCAGCTAGTTACAAGATACAGGAGAACAGTAATAACCTTACATGAAGATACTACAATTATCTTACCAGTATCTGCAGGGCAGGTCGGTGCAGTGCACAACAGAGATTACTATTTTAATCAGTGGAATTCCAATGTTAAATGTGTGCTTTCCAATACTTATTCTATTTAGTTGCATAGGGCAAGATGTACAAAAATCTGGAATTATGATTTCCTAATTGTGATCCTTACTGAATTACAATTAGGAAATTGCAATTTCTGAAAACGTACATCTTTGAAAAAGTGATTCCTAGTGGGTCACAAATTAATTTTATTGAGGTAGGTCGCAATTACAGACCCATTAGGAATCGTAGCCATAACAGGGATGGTGGCTTGCTGAAGTCAGCAGACCACCATGCAGCCGCGGTCCGTGGAGGGAGTTCCGTGGGGTGGAAAGGCGGGGCGGGGGGTACTAAAAACCGGAATATGGATAATTGGAGGTAAGTAAACAATTAAATAAATAAAACAAATTTCGTAGCGCGCTCTGCATCGCATTTTGCGATGCAGGGCGCGCAACGAAATTCATTTTATTTATTTAATTGTTTACTTACCTCCAATTATCCATATTCCGATTTTTAGTACCCCCCACCCTGCTCCTCCCCCGCCCCGCCTTTCCGCCCCATGGAACTCCCTCCACGGACCGCGGCTGCCACCATGTATGTGATTGCTTTTTAATTGAAGCAATCTTAAAAAAAAAAAAATGCAGCCTGTTTTCCTTAATGGGAAATGGGATGCGTTTAAAAGAAATAAATGAAACATTGAAGGATGATTTTCTAAGAGTAGGCTGTGGTCCGTGGGACCACTACCAGCTCTTAAAAAATATTTTTTCAAAATTCTCAAAGGGGACCTTCCCATTTGCGAATATGTTTCTACAACTTTTAAAATGGTGGTAAAGTATTACTGTTTTTTGGCTGCAATTTGGTCACAAAACACTAATACATACTGGGAATTTGGAAGGGATGACCAAAACACGCCCCTTCAAAATACCAAATCCCTAATTGCGTTTTGGTAACAAGATACCAAATAGAATTTTGCACTTTATACATTTGAAAAATAATTTTTTTGGTGCAAACAGTCCGAGTCTGTGAATCTGGCCACTTGCTACCAGAAAAAAGCTTGGTACATCTGACTCATAGTTCTTTAAGCATTGGAATCACGATAACATTATATTGATGGTCACAACTTCCTTCATCTTTATAACATACATAACACGTGCTTGTGTGTCAATTGTTAAGTACTAGAAATACATTGTTGCGTAGCGTTGAACCCAACACCCGTTTTGCATTCTGGTGGGGACCCATCCCTAAAATGGAAACATGGTTTAGAGCATTTACCTATCACTTAGGTGCCACAGGTGGAAAAATATGTTGCTAATAACATACAAGATTTTTGCTACAAAGCGATTTAGATTTTGAAGGGCAGACAGGGACAGAAAAGGACAAAAAATAGGCCCGGGCACCAAAATAAAAGTGGCCACCATTAGCAAACCATCCGTCTAAAGTCAAAATGATCGGAGAGGAGGCAAATTTGGAGCCAATCAAGAGAATAAAGTTGTCGACTGAACTCAAAGAAAAAATCGAAGATGAAGTAGTATCAACCCTGTCTAGAGTAACTGAGCGTAATCTAATTGCGACAATCTCTTGGGAACAACTTTTGGAAGAGATTAGGGAAAAACTCACTGGGACGAAGCGAAGACCATGTAAATCACATCTAAAAGTCGATCGTTTCAAAATACAAAAAGTTAATTTCGGCAATCGGACGCAAATTAAACCAACCAATGAGAAATTTCACAAATGAGATCTCTGAGCATATAATAGCCCAGGAAAAGGTGGCTGCAATTCATCAGAGCTACAGAAAAGCTAGGCTCTCACTGCGAAGAATGAAAGAAGAAACTCACTGGAGCAAAGCTCATGAAATAATAAAGTCATGAGATCAGAAGAGATTCTGGAAGTGGATCAACAACTGCTTCAAGTCAAATCTGCAATCCACCGTCACAAATAACACGGCCCAAGCATGGGAAATTCACATAGAATTGTCCAGGGAAGATAGCATAACCCACAAATTGGCTCCCACCTCCAATATACCATCTCGCTCTGAGCTACACCATGGACCAAGCGATCTGAAGTAAATATCAGCTGACATGGCATGCCCATCATTAACAAAATGCGCCCCGGTGGGGCACCAGGCCCGAATGGCATTCCTCCAATGGTATATAAGGGGACAGCTAGCAAATGGGCCACCATTATGGTGCAGCTATTTATGGAGATCAGGAAGGCATATTCCTGAATCCTGGACGGGCTCCCTTTTAGTCCCAATACACAAAGAAAGTACGCGATCGAACCCAGAAAATTACCGCATGATTGCCCTTTTAGATGTGGATGGGAAATGCTACCCCAGCCTGCAGCTAAAAGAACTGACAGCCTGGCCTGACCCAGTGACAGCCGGCCTAGAGTAGGTCCCAGACCGGTCACCTCGTGGACCGCATTTGGTTCCCTTCGCAACTTTATCGAGCACACCGGCCTGTCCCTGCTGGGCTGGGGCACGTTTACCTAAACCTTCTGGTGCAACTTGTTTCCGGAAGGTATAGATTCTTTACCTCACACTTGAATGTTTTTTTCACACACTTAGGACTACTAAAAAATCCTGATGTAAGGGGACGTGACTTTTTGCTTTCCATTACACATCTACCTGCCCCCTAGAGAGTAGATGAGGATTACAGGTCCAGAATAATTGCTGAGATCCCTTTGGACTTTATTAAAGGCAGGAAACATGTTGACCCTTTGCACAACTCACTAGAACTGATACGGGTCTAATTTTCCCCCACTCAGTTCACCACTTTTTTTAGTCTGTTTTTATTCATGGTCCAGGTACTTCTCTAATACGTTTCTCTTGGAGCCATTTTTAAATCACTTTCGCCTAGTCCCACTTGTACTCACTTCACATAGGTTGATCTCACATAAACCATCTAGCTTCAGAACAGCAAAACCGAGAAGAACTCATGCAAAGAGCCCCCCTGCAGGGCTCGCTGGGCATTGCAGCACCTGCCCAACGAGGAGTTGCCCTATGATGAAGCATGACACCCCTCGGGGTGTGTGAGTGCCCTTGCTCCTTATTGGAGCTATCCCTGGACGAACTTTAACTAACCTTCCCTTCCAAGCACCTACCGACAACTGACGTGGTCTGATACCTTGCCCCCCCCTGCCATCCCCTTTCAACTCCCTAGGAACAGCATACTCTTTGTCTTAAGCCTAGGCTGAAGCACGTAATCTGATCCCACACACGCAAAGTGGTTTCCAAAAGGGATCTAGCATCGAAGCCAACTTGATCTATATCTCATGCTTAATAGAAAGAACACTGGCCTGGAAAGGGAGGGCACTCTACCTTGCTTACAATGATTTTCAAACAGCCTTCGATAGCATGGCCCGCTCAAGACTGTGGATGAAACTAAAAAACTGGGGCATTTACAACTCATTATTAAATGCACTAGTTGCTCCATACTCTGAAAACTGGGTCAAAATCAGAGTGTCCGCCGACTGGTCAACTATAAAAAGATACAAACTAACAAAGGCCTAAAGCCAGGATGCATACTGGCCCCTATGCTTTTTAACCTGTATTTGGCCAACTTACCTGAATTTCTGGCAGATGTCTGAGCCTTCCCTCCCAAACTCTCTGGATCTAAAATCCAGTCGCTGCAATACGCAGACGATACTATTCTGCTCGACCAAACCCCGATTGGTCTACAGCAACTCTTAACTGAAAATAAACACAACGAAAACAAAGGCGATGATGATCTCCAGACAAACGAAGAGAAGAGGCTTATGGCATATTGACGGTAAGCCCATTGAGACAGTTTCAACTTACAAGTACCTGGGTGTATGGATTGACCATAAAGGAAGGCAGTCCTCCCACATCACAGCGATGCACGGCCTAGCACAATCCTTGGAGGCAGCCTTTTGTAGAGCTAGGAAAGCCATGTGATCACCCAGTCTTACTCCTTTAATTCAAGCGATGGGGGCAACATTTTTACCGTCGCTATCCCATGGCTCTATAGCCTTCAAAGACAAGATAGCACTATGTTTGGACAGAGCCCAGTCTGCCTGCTTCCGTAAAGTTTTTTTCTTACCCTCTTCCACTCCGCATGTGCAAATTCGCAAGGAATGCAACTTGACATCTCAAAAGTGGATACTTAAAGCAAAATTTATAGCATACTGTCTAAAGGTCAAACAAGCACAGGAAAACGCATTAAAGAACCACATCTGGCTAATGATAAACAAACCTGGGTCATCTTGGCACAATTACCTTACTCACTCAGTTGACACATTGGAAGCCAGTGAACTATGGACGGCCCCCATACCCATACCGTTGGAAGCGAAACTCTTAAACAAGCAGAAATAATGTCAAATGTCAATGATACAACAAGCTTGAAAAAACTAAAAAAAAGAAGCTGGGCTTTAAAATTATACAACGACAGAGGCTTACCATGCTATCTGTCCTCCCTTCTAAAGCCAACAATGAAGCACCAACTAATGAGGCTACAATTTGGCATGACCCCCTTTTTGGCATACAAGTACGGACAAGGTTATAAAGACACAGTGCCGCGCATGTGGGGGAGAAGAAGAATCACAAACCATATACTGTGTATTTGTGAGACACTGCGCCCATTAAGAACTTATTGACTTTGCCCCATTTGGTGCATTTTAAATATTCGGGCATGTCAGGACGCCCTGGTTGAATGCTTCACGGGCAATTTAGCACAGTTGGCGGCACGTTTTTTAAAAATTCCTGATGGCCGTAAAGGACATTTTGACTTCTGAAAAATCTATAGAACTATAATGTTCAATCCGCCACTATTAGTTTTAATCTGCTTAAATTTTTTTAAAACATTGAAACCTATGCACTTTATTTTGTACCTCACCTATCGTGATTGCAGTGATTTTTTGCTGAAAACACGGTCACCATTTGGAAACCAGGGCAGTTTTGAACTTCACAATATCGGGGAAATCAACAGTAAAAAAACACCTATTTGGCCATAAAAGCGTTCCACAAACTGTTAAATACCATCCCATGCAGTAATATTTCAGACCAGCCCATTGGGCACTGCTTGATTGCCCTATAGGCCAGTTTGATTCTGAGGGCAGATCATTTTGAACATGTACTGCCTTATGAACTAGTGAGAAGACAATCTCGAGAAATATCAGGAAACTGTAAAAAGATCTGAGCTACCATTTGATGTACACCCTAGTTTAATTGTACAGCAACATATTTTTTTTCACCAGGGAGCAGAGCCAAAGACTAATTGCCGGATGAATGTCAAATCAAGTTCAATGCATAACATTCCACCTGGAACCCAGGTTTGTAGCAGGTGTGTACAGCCTTTTACAATCTAAAACCCCACATTGTAATCTTAGCACAATTCTTCCTAAATGTCTCTTTATCTAAGAAACTTCTTTGGTGACTAGAATACCTGCAGGTGCCAATGTGGCCCTCAGATTTGTAAAAAATATCCTCCTGTGATTTCTTTTAGAAGGATTTTTACCCAAAAGAGTCGAGGTAAACAGAAGTGTTTTCTGCACCCAATATTATTGCACGTGTTCAATTCAATCATATAAGGAGTAACTGAAGGCAAAGGTTGCTTATCCAATGAGATCTTCACCACTGAGCATTGCAGGGTAACTTTCTGTGTCAAGTTGTAGTTGAAGGATATTTTTTGGTTCCATATTCAACCTTACGTCCTGAAGATGGTCTGAGGGTCTTATCGCCAAACACAGACCGAAACATCGACTGCAACATCTATTTCTTCGCACATTTGTTGGTTTTAATGAATTGTTTACTGTTTTTTCAGATCATTTTCCTTGTTCACGTTATGGAATAGATGTACGCATAGTTGCTTTGTAGGTTAAGGTGTTACACCTCTAGCACTATGTTTGGTTGATTCGGATTATATTCTCCTGTTTTAATTTTTCTTGTATATATATAAATATTAAATATATGTCTTTTTGAAGAAAAGCTCGCCCCGTGAAACGCTATTTGATGTATGCGAGAAAAATGTCAGCCTGAAAAATAAATGTCCTTTGTGTTGTTTATTTGATTAATCATCAGTTCATCACCAACCAGGGTTGAATGGAAAGGAATTTCTGTACAAATAACTATCAAATCAAGTATAGGAACAAAATCCCTTGTAGGCACCCTTTTACTTACCTTGTAAATAAGGCCCCCTTTCACGCTACACTTTGGGGCTCATGAGGATGTCGGGCGGAAAGCCTCCTCCCGATAGTTGGAATTTCCTCGACTGAGTCAGAACCCTTCCAACCGTATCGGTCGGTTTTCATTTCCACCGGCCACTTACGCTGTTCGCAGTCAGAATGTAAACAGCGTGGTCATTCCGAATCGGTTCCAAGAATTCCGAGTCAGAATCGCATGGTACAACCCTATGGACAGCCTTTCCGGCCTCGGGATTACAATGGCGATTACCAACAGCCTTTCCGCGTCGGCCTGTTGTACACAGAAAGGCTGTTGGAATGTGAGTTTGGGGGCCCCTGGCAGGGCCCCCTAACCCCTGTGGCCCACGGTTGGTGGCCTAGGGGATATCTAAGGGACCGCTCTGTAAAACATTCACTGTGTGGCAGCCACCAAGGGATGCTTGCGACAGGGTGAAGGGTTATCCGCACACACAAACCATTTCCCCATAGGAGCCTCTGCTATCGGGCGTAACACTGTTCCCATGAGGCACAGGTCAAGACTGATTTGCATGTAGCTGGGTCTGAACTGAGGTGGCTAAAGAATGATGATGGATTCAACCCAGATCTGTGACTAGGGTGAGTGTCTGAAAAGTTTCAGTGCTCCGTCCATCATCTCCTTGTGTTTGCTTCATTTCTATGACCAGTCTATCTTGTAAGTAAAAAATGTTACCCATCCATCTGAGCCTTCCTCTTTACCTGGCAATCTCCATCTGAGTCTCCAGTTACTGTACTGTCTACAAAGATCACATTCAAGACTGGCTTTAGGGAAGTGTGACTGGTGTGGCCGCACTTGGCGCTGACCTGGCAGGGGGAACTGACCTCAAGGGGACGCTGTGTTTAGCAATAATTTATGATTTGAAAGCACCTGCTGCAGAGTTCTTTATGCGTCCAGGTTTCAAGCAGCAATAACGAAGTCAAAATAACTCTTGCGAATAATGTTCCTGCTAGAGAGACAGAGATCAGAGTTTTGCCTAATGGTAGTTTTGACTCACCATAAAGTATACAGTGCGTTAATATTCCTGCTGTAAAAAACAGATCTGTATTTTATGTGGATAGCTGAGTGGATTAGTAAAGCCAGTCCTTACCAATGCCTTAAAACAAATGAAACGTAAATGAGAGAAGAGCTATGCATAGATGAGAGGCACTTTTGCCAGGTGACAATGAGGGAATCCAAGGAAAGGATCATGGGGGGGCACCAAGCCAGGCACCACAAGCTCTAAATCCTACCCTGTTCACATTTATGATAACCACCATTATTTTGCCTGATTTCTGTCCACTCTTGTCTGCCTCTTACCACTCTGCTTTTAGCTTTGGTAAAATTGGTGCATCATGGGCCCAGGTGCAAGGAAGGAAAGCCACCCCTTGGCTAACGTTGGACTGCAAAATGCATCAATAATCATGGGTCCATAGGCCTCCTGGCCTCAGTGCACCTGCTGCACCACCGGAAGCTACCTGAAAGCCCCGCTCTTGCTGTGTTTGTTCCTCTTTCTGACATCTTCCAAGTGCTGCTAGCACTGGCCATTAGCTAGCCTGTCTGTGCTCATGTTTTTTGCACTCGGCTACATGGGCGTAGAAAGTGTGGGGGACAAGAGGGATATATCCCTATCTAGATTTTGGAGTGGGGGGACACGGGAAGAAGGGTGGGGGGACTAGGGAACAAAATAGTTTCCCCTCTCCCTTGTGTGATTCGCAGGGCCATTAGTACGAAAACACTACGTATAAAGTCCCTGCACTTGTCCTGTGACCTTCTCCATGTGATCATGTCCATAGGGCTAAAAGGGCTTTAGCCCTGCCACCCTCCTCCTCCATGTGTCTCCGCACGGGGTGAGTTTTTCACAGGTCTTTAAAAGACAATTTACATCCCTTTGGAACTAGTTAAGGAGGCTTTGTTTGTTTTGAGCGCTAATTCCAGTACCCACTGGGTTAGCACCAGGCACGCCCATTGGTCTTAAAGGGCTTTCATTTACGCAAGCATAATCTCATGTGACTTCTGCCATTTTCCATTATGATTGGTAAATGAAAAGGCCTGAGATTAAGCCACTTTACATAACTGAAACTTTGTTTGGGTAAAAATCCTATGATGGGAGCACACCATGCACTCACACTATGCACCCTCCTCCTGCCCTGCATTCAAATGAGCACACCGCACACCCTTCACGCACATGATACTCCACTCACTTGTTACTTTCACCGCTCACCCTACACTCACAGCAATCACACTGCACTCACACTGTTACCCTCCATTCACACTGTTCATCCTCCTCTTACCCTGCTCTTACATGAGCATACCACTCACCTTGCACTCGCAGCAACCACACCGCATTCATGTCCCTACCGATAAACTCACGCCATTCTAACTCCAGTTACCCTATGGTCACATCAGCACTCCACTCACCTTGCACTCAGTGATCACACTATACTCACACCACTCACTATGCACTCATATGTTTCACTGTGCACTTACACAAGCACACCACTTACCTTGCACTCATGTGACACTTTACTAACCTGTCACTCACTGCTTACTTTGCACTCAAACAAGCACATTTCCCACCATGCATTCATTCCTCCCATTCTGCACTATCTCCCGCACCCAAACTCGTCACATCACTCACCATACTCTCACACTGTCACATCCCTCACTGTGCACTCACATAGGCACTCCTGCCACTCAAACAGGTCACCCTTCACTCACATCTTCATGCAAATCTTTACTCACATGGGCAATGCACTCAGACCACACAATCAAGGACAGCACTTACTCTGGAGTCACACCACTCACCCTGCACTTCCTCCTCGTACCCTGCACTCACACGGCAAACCTCTCAGCCTGCATTCATGCATGCACTCTGTTCACCATGCCTGCACACAGGGACAATAGTCTGTGGGAACTGATAGGGGCACACCACTCACTCTGCACTAACTCCCCTCACCATGCACTCACAAGTCACTCTCACAGATGACCCTTCACTCTTGCTCGCTCGTTGTGCACCACACACAAGCACACCACTCACCCTGCATTTACGCCACTCACACCACTCTGCACGCACTCCTCTCACTCTGCACGCACTCCTTTCACCTGACACTCACATGGGACCTGCTCTCAGATTGCATTTTCAGCTCACTTGACACTCACATCTGAATATTTTTCACCCTACACTTGCACCACTCATGCTGCATTCACTCACACTATTCACCATCACTCAGCACTTACATGAGCACACCTCTTACTCTGCAGAGATAAAAAGTACACAACTTCCATGAATCTACCCATATTTTTACAAAATCCCCCACAGAATGCCTGCTCTTTCCTTGGTACAACAAGCCTACTTAATTCCATCTTCAACAGTGGGGCAGGTGCAAGAGGGGAGAGTGGACAGGCAGTGGCTCTTCCACCATTCCAGTCAGCCTTCACAAACATCTGTCATGGGGTTCCACAAGGATCTGCCATCAGCCCAATTTTATTCAACATTTATCTGAGCCCATTGATTAATACCATTCGGGCCCACAATATGAAATTGGTAAACTATGCTGATGACACCCAGATCATTCTATTGCTTGATGGAACCCAACCTAATGCCCTGGAGGATTTTCATGCGTGCATGCACGACACTGCGCAGTGGTTACGAAATAACTCTTTACAATTTAATTCGGATAAGACTGAAATTCTACGCTGCACAATTGGGAAGATTCCTCTGCCTCTTCCTTGCAACTTTTGGCCTCTTGGCACTTCTACTCCCTTGGCACCGTCCACGACGTTGCGAAACTTGGGAGTCATGTTCAATGCCAACTTGTCACTGGAGACGCAAGTGAATAAGACGGTGGGGTGCTGTTTCGGTCTTATGAGAGCTTTAGGAAAGATCCTTCCATTGCTTCCATTCTCGGCCAGAGCCTTGATTGTTCAAGGTGTTATCTTAAGTAGACTTGACTACTGCAACGCCTTACTGTTGGAGTCTCCCAAATATTTAATCCAGAGACTACAACGTGTTCAGAACACAGCAGCGAAACTAGCCCTGTCCAGACCACGAGGTTTTTCTGCCTCAATGTGCCTAGCTGAGCTACTCTGGCTCCCTGTGCAGCAAAGAATAGATTTTAAATCCCTTTGCATTGGGTTTAGGGCGCTGCATGGACTCGGTCCTAAGCCACTACAGAAGAAACTGGTTTGGTACACTCCTACCTGAAGTCTCCGTTCCTCTTCCACTTATCTGGCAAAGGTACCCAGATTCTACAGGGCCAGACTGGGAGGAAGATCCTTTAGTTTTGCCGCAGCGAAACTCTGGAATGAACTTCCACTTGAAATCAGACAATGTAATACCTTGTCCCTGTTCAGGAAAAGGATCAAAATGTGGCTGTTCCCCAGAAACTGATTTGGTTGTCTCTGAGTAATGTTCATCTTAGGTTCTATCTTTCTTGCTCCCTGCTGGTCTGTGTTCACGTATCTTCAGCGCCAGGGTACCCGTAGGGTGTTTGTCGCGCTCTAAAAATGTTATATACAATACAATACAATATGGGATGGCACAAGTAGGGAGACTAGGGTTGAGTCTTTGGGGTATGATGCTGAATTGAGTGGCACCTTCAGCCATTCCAGGCTTTCCATTCACCACAATGCTTTATTCCGGGACAAGTCTTTTTTTTACATTGCAAGTTGGGTCTGAAAAACCCAAAAATGCAAAGTGTTACTTGATGAAATCCATGGTTGCCGAAGAAGTAACGCATTTCATAAGGTCAGTTGGTTGCTGTGAAATTATATGTTAGAAAATGGATTAGTTCTTCTTAGACTACTTGATCCACATGTGAAACCAAACATAGGCCCTGTACAGCTATTTTAAGGAAGTGCACTTTTCGTTCACATCATACTTGTAACAAACATTGACATGGCAATATATTATTATAGTATTATTTTTGAAAAGTGTATAAAGAATATGTTTTTATTTATTGTCACTAAAGGGCAGGAATAGCAGAAGCAGCAGGGCAAGCTTTTCTAACCCAAAAAAAACAAATTGACTAATGGAAGTGTGAGTGGCAGTGTGTCTGTGTGTGAGTACGACAGAGTACAAATGTACAAAAGAGGGCAAGCAATATAGTGAGAATGTGTGTGTGTGAGTGTATGTTTGTTATGCATTCAAGTGTGAAGCTAGTCTGGCATACTGAAGGTTATAAATGCCGTCTGGACAGAGGCACTAATAGAATATGGATGGGAGGAGTTACTTATGGCAGACTGCAGACCCTGACATGCTTCTATGAAGACACCACCATTGGCTGTGGAGTCTTGAACTGTCTAATTGAGAAAGCCACTAACCCAGTCATACCCAGAAGCAGGGACACAGAACACGTGCCACATCTGGCCGAAGGCCCTGACATGATGCAGGTAATTCTTAGTATGTGGGGTGGATCCATAGCAAAATTGAGGTAACTCTTGTCATAAGATTTCCTGTACTCATTGTATAGGGGGTGTCAATGGCAAAATGCTGACCCTTGTATAATGGAGGACATTTTTAGAGTTACCCATGACTGTGGTTGAAGTATCCATGGTACATTTCTTGCATATTGAATGTACAACTTGGCAGAAGTAGCTCACCCTTGGAAAAAATGATGACCTTGGTCATTTCTGAAGTAAGACATTTGAGAAAAATATCTCCTCCTAGGAAAGGCCAGGCTTCCCTGGTGCACTATGAAAGTACTGGGATATTTCATGAATGCCCTATAAGGGTCTGCAGTGTTTTGGAAATATCATCCTAAAAATGTTAAAAGATTCTCTGGGGAAAAGTCTACTCTCTCTTAAATGATCTACAAGAAATATGTTACATTGTTTTGCTTGCTGGAATTTGGGGGGAGGTATCATACCTCACCACTTACATAGATCTTATTCCTCATAAAATGGCTTTTGAGGTAAGCTCCGACCCCATTTCTGGAAATGCTTGTCCTGCGCCATTGCTTGGAGCAGGACTGGCTTTAGGGTGGTGCGTGCGGTGGAGCCACACCTGGAATTGACTTTGGTGGCGGGCGCCCTGTTTAAAAATGAATTTTTGGTTTAAAAAGCACATGAACTTCCTTGTGCATCAGGCATAAAAATGTCAAGATAATTCTGGTGATTAACGTTCCTACTAGGGAGAGTTCAGAATTTTGTCTAGTGGAAGTTTTAGCTCATTGTAAATTAGTGCGGAGGGTTAATGTACCTGCTGCAAAGAACGTGTACCATGCAGATCATGGAACTGAGCGTGAGTGAACTATGAGTAGCACTATAAAAAAAATATACATGATTTGTCACAATTGGTCTAATTACTTTGTGAATGTAAATACCAATAAAGCATACTTGAAAACTGTGACTAAATGCCTGTCTTTCACAATATTTCACTTCAAAACTATGTGATTGTATTTGTTTAATGTGCGTACGGTCTCACGCTACGGGTGATTTGTATAGGGTCACTGGAAAAGTCTACAAGGTTGTCCCTGTCCCCCCCCCCAGAAATGTTGTGTCTCCTACACCCCTGCTCTACTATCCATCCCTTTTCCTCTCTGTTGCAGCAGTTTCACCCTCATGTGCCCAGTGACTCTATCAGCCAATTCCCCTCCCACCTTAGATTATCTCTTCTTCTCTGACCTTGTTCCCTCCTGCCTGTCCAACCTCAACAAAATAGAGATGAAAGCTGAGAACAATGCGTTTCCGGGGAGCCTCTTCCATACTGTGATTCTTAGGACTGTACTTCTTTCCTTCCATGCTGATCTGATCAAACAGGTCCTCTCAGGTTCCCAATAGGGCACATTTAGAACTTGATAGAGGCCGAGACTCTACTTGTTTACCATCCCAAGGCTGTTTCCTAATGAGAGGTACTTTTACACTAGCAGAACACCTAATGTACAACATTGGATTCTGTAAATTGGCCCTCGCAGGAAATGAGTAATCATTGTTTATATGAAATATACATATGCCTTTTGAGAAATACAGGCCCATTCATTCATGCACTATGAAAAAAGAATCCAGCGTGTCATAGAAAAAAGGTACACACACAAAGACATATTCATCAAAGCTTTGCTTCAAAATGATGGAGTTGCTGTAATATAAAATCACATGACTCCTCCTATAAAAAGGTGATGGGTAGAATGCTTAAGTAAATGTCAGCCAGTAATCAGGCACATTCAAGTCGTCCACCATTTTGACTCACTATGGCACTGCAGACAAGAACCACCCAAAAGCAAATAAGCCTTGGTCCTTTCCTAGTGGAAACAGTCAAGGATAGCCGTTCAGTTTAACATGTAGTTAATAACAAGCAACTCACTAAATAAATAAAAAGATTACATTTCTACTGACTATAGTTCTTGCTAGAAATGGGTCAGTGGGAGCCCAGTCCTAAAATGCATCTCATTCACACACATTGATTTTTCTCTTTCAGTGCAAGTCTATGGAACCTAATTACATGACAGAAACCTGTTGCTTTTAGAAAAAACAATCTATTGAGCAGGTGGCAGGATCTGTGGGAAGCGTGAAACATCTTTGAGGAGAACATATGAGTCTTGGATTCAATACTGAGTTCATTATTCTTTTAAACATCTGCTACCAATTACCAACTCTACATCAGGCTAAATGACACTTCAGATTCAAAAGAAATTACATTTATATTTGATTATAAAATAGATCAGTACACAGTCAGTAATCAAGTTTATTTGCATAAGTTAATTAAAACCATTGCATACCAATAAAACCATAAAACCGAACAGAGACAGTTATGTAAATCCACAAATACATCTAAAAGCCAGTTACTCTGGCATCCATTCAGAGCTTTTGTTTAAAGCAGTACATTCGTTCCTAACGTTAAAGTTCGTTTATAAGTAGGGGTACAACTTGGGTTAAATGTGGAGGGATGCCCATTGTTGGCAGATCCATCACCAGTGGGCATATCAGTTGGTGTCCCGTCATTCTCCATTACTTATCCCTGTCCCTTTAGCAGCGAGTGATTTGCCCACAGTTCTTTCTCTCTGATAAAGTGCTTGTGCTTTGTGCAATCCTAAAATCTGGAGCTGGTGCGTGTAAGTGTTTGATGGAATAGACAATTTGTAATCTTTCTTGAGACGCTGAGCAGTATGGTGAAGACCTGGCCCCATTTTATCGTCTTTGAGGTCGGATCTAAGTAAGGCACAATTGAGGATTCCTATTACTAGTGTTCTCAACTCATAAATGGTTGTCCATCTGGGGAAATTGCTGTAGGCTCCTGCAGCAAGCTTGCGTTTAACGATGAAAAGCGCGACCATTACGACATCTCTCCAGGATGTTGGTTTCTTCTTTTTTTTGAGGACCTGAAAAGTTCAGTGCAGTGGGGGAGATTGTTTATCTCCCGATTCCTTTATATAATAATCCGATATCAGTTTCTGGATTTTATAGGGGCGTTGAAAGGGTCCAGGGCAGGGGTGAAGAGCGTCCCTGAGTGTTTGCGTAAATATCCTGCGACGGGCAAGGGTGAAGGCATCCATTTGTGAAAAGCATATAGCCGATGCCTCTAAGCAAGTGCATGCTCTTTGTTTTAGAAATAAATCCCTGAGTAAAGTTCTCCCTTCGTGGGCCATGGCGGGACAGCAACACAGAAGGTGCAGCCATGATTTGTGTTTATAAGTGCATAATCTGCAGGCACCTCCATTTTTTGGTTGAAGTCCGAAATTGGTGGGGCCAGCATTCGCATCTACATGAGCTCTCTTCGAGTTGTAAAGTTGAGGGAAGCTGAAAAGTAAGGCTGGGATTTAGATACCAGATACGAAGAACTTAACAGGGCCAAGAAAAGTGTTAATTTTAAGAAGCTTGGTCTTGCTGGAATAAAGCTAATTGCACTTATCTGTTAATGGCCTTTTTCCATGTTGTGTAGGAGATGGAAGTCGATGCATTTGCTGATTTATTTATCTCTGTGGTAGCTAGAGCTCTCTTAAGTTGGTTGTTCCACAGAGAACCCGGTTTTTCGTAAATATTTCTAAGGCAGCCCTTTAGGGAATTTTCTGGAGATTTTAAAATGTCATATGAAAATCAATAACACTGAAATACATGATATACAATTATGTTTTCACAACAATTTAAAATATTTTGGGTCTCATTGGTGAGTACAGCTCTGAGCTGGAGTAATAGGCACCTCTCTATAAATGAAAGAGTCTGTAGGGAATGCTTCTTCAGTGAGCCTGTTCCATAGTTTGAATTGATCGAAGACCGTTCATTTCTTTGTTTATCAGAATGCACCAGTCCGTATATAGTAAATATATTCAAACCTATACGTACTTACCTTGGAAATATGGCTGCAGTACATATTCTGGCCTGGGCGTTTATTGGACAATATCGAAAACTTAGTAGTATGGTAGAAAACCATGTCACGTGGCATCAGCCACAGGTCGCTTACATGTTAGGTGGTTGTCAGAGGCGACATCCATCACCACGGCAGGGAAAGGATACAGGTGCTAGGCATGTTTGTGTTCAGACTGCTCCATCCAATGTTTTTCCCCAGGTGCCACTAAACGATGTGACATCACTGTTTCACTGCCATGGTTACATTTTGTTAAATGATGGTGCGTTCTCTGCCAGGGCCAGATTTCGAGACTCTTTTATTTTCTAATGTTTTCGATTATTTAAAAATAATCAAATACAATGTTTAAACACTTGCTTTCTTATAATGTACAACAGTTGACAATTGTATGTTGACTGTGTACGGTACTCTATTTGCTAAAGTGAAAAACAAAGTGTGAAAAAACACACTCGCTTTCTTCATAACACATTTCTAATGAAGTTCAAAATGTCGGTGCATCAAAGGTCAGTGCACCTCTTGTTCACCTTTCCCGGTGAAATATGGCGCTGGTTTGGCAACATTTCAAAGAGCTTGTTTCGGTCTCCTGCCCAGCCATGTACAAAACAGGAACTACTCATTTATTAACTGTGAAAGCATCTTGACATGCCCCGTGCAGGGAGTCAAACACCAATTCATCATCTCCATCAAGCACCATCTGGGGTTATTTTAATAAAGCCTCCCCGACTGGCGCGCAAATAAATGTTACCCCTCCTAGAATTAATATTATTAAACTGCATTCATTGGAATATGAATGAGGAGGTGGAAGAGCATTCCGAACAGTGATCGTTCATAATCTTCCCATTCTCTCAAGATGGCGGCCAGCCTCATCAATCAGTGCCTGCATGTCTTCAGGTGGAGTGGCCTTTTCTGAAGCCTCTACGTCTTGCTCATCCATCATTCTATGGCCTTTGGACACTCTGGATTCAGTTACTCATATTCTCGGATACCGAGGCTCTTTCTCCCTTTCGTTCCACAAGACACAAGCCGGGGAGAAGCACAAAGCAAGTCACAATCGCCTCGCAGTGATGGTTAGCAATCAGTAAAGATAGAAAACGGTGCCCACAGCGACTCTGTCATATGGCAGAGTCAGAGATAATGGAGTGAACGTTTTTTTCGTGTTTTATGTAGTTAATGGCCACCATACTGCTTATGGAATTCGTGATCAAAATGTATGTCAAATGCCAACATTTGGATGCCTTAGTTTTCCAAGAATGCCCTTAAATGGCACTCACATTTTCTACAAACAAAAACAAACTATGCTGAACCTTATTATTAACGATTTACCTTCTGCTAAATATCAAGCAATATCAAAATCGAAGACTTTTCCCATCTGGGAAACAGCCTTTACCACGAAGGCTTTTCTATGTGTTACGTTTACAACGGTACACTTACCTCGTAAACGTCTTCACAACGCGTATTGCTTCCACGACCGTCTTTACCACGCAAGCAACGTCTTCACGGAATGTCTTCTTCCTCATCCGAAAAAATGCGTCAGTCCTTTCTTAGTGTCGGCGAAGACGTGAGAAAAAGGCAAAAAAATGAAATAAGGGGGTTTGGGGGGTCTCCCCCCCAAAAAAGAAAAAGTGTGGTAAAGGAAAAATTGAGGTAAAGGCTATGCGTAGAAAAAACATTCCGTTGTAACGCATGCGTGGTAAAAGCATGCGTTGCAACGGAATGCGTAGTAACGACATATATTCTTCCCATCTATCCTTTAAACTTTTTTTGAAAGTCTGGCGTTAAAAAAGGACCTTCTGTTTTTCCTAAAGTAATCCTAAAATATACAGGAATGTATAGAGGGGCTTTCAGTCATTACTCTTCATCACTGGTGCGCTATATTGTCGGTCACATTTTGTCTTCCACCCACCACATGGGACAGTTGTCAGTAGGTCAGCCTTCTTCATCCACCTCATTGTGAGTTATGGCATTTTTTCTGTAGACAATGGGATCACCCCCACATTAAGTAGTGCACTTCAGTGACACTCCTTGAGGCAAAGATTTTTTTTATTAATAATTTTTAAACTTTTTATTTGTTGTAATTGTCTATGCCCTGCAGCTCCACCATTCTGTTACAGGCTGCTCTTTTTCTTGTATCAATGTGCATGGCATTCATTGCTCTAATTTGCAATAGATTTGGAGAAGCGTGTGCTGACTTTGGCATAAATGTACAAATAAGTTAACCATTGATGGAGCTGAAGAGGACTGCATTTGAAGGAGTGCTCAAGAAGCCACTTTTACCCAGCATTCTGCTGTTAACTGCAATTGGCAACCTCAGAAGAAGACACTGCAGCAGTGGCAATTAAGCCACTATTTATTAAGAGGGCTGTTAGACCTGTCAGCCTTAGGGTGGTCTCCCCCCAAACTAATTGACTTTCTCCTCCATTTTTGTTGACCTCGTTTTTTGCTGGTCTTAGGACTCTAGACACTTTACCACTGCTAACCAATGCTAAAGTGCCTGTGCTCACTCTTTAAAATATGTTAACATTAGCTTATCCCTTTTTTGCATATTTCTTTTAGTTAAGTCTATTGTAAAGTGGCTCTAAAGGTGCCCAGGGCTTGTAAATTAAGTGCTAGTAGTGGGCCTGCAGCACTGATTGTGCCACCCACTTAAGTGGCTCACTAAACATGTTTCAGAACCTGCCATTGCAGTCTGTGTGTGCAGTTTTAAACTACCACATCGACCTGGCATAATAATCTTCTTGGTGGGTCCAAACCCTCTATTTTTATACTGATCAGTTACCACTAGAATAGGCACTGTGAAGAACCAGAACCTTTTGGGTCTGGCGGCACAGGGTACGCCTTAATCTCCTGGGTTCTCCTGCTTCAGCTAACAGAGACACGGGGACACTCTGTCGGCATAAAAGATCAGATTTTATTAGCTGCAACTAGTACAGTTGTCCTAGAAGTACACACGGTATGTTCTCAGGAGACTGCCACATCACTCTGTGGCGTACAATCTTATATTGGTATAGGAGACATATACATTAACCAGAAAACACACCTATCACACACATCGAGAGCCAATAAGGGAAGTTTGAGATAGGACAGAGCCAATAGAAAAGGTTGGAAAACAAGGTATCGAGTAACTCGAAGAAGCCTCTCCTTCAACTGTGTTTGCCACCCCTCCTTACGGGTTAATTTATTAACGTGTCCGTAGCTGACTTGCAGGTGGCGAGATAGTATGTGTGTTTTGGAGGACAGTTGTGAAATGAGAGAATACGAGCAGAAGACAGTGAAGGCCAGAAGATAAGATAAAGTCAAAAGAGAATAGTGTGAACCAACAGATAGTTAAGACAGGGATTAGAAAAACCAGACAGGGATTAGTTTACTCGGCCAGTCCCTAACACCAGCTTTGTAAACAGAGGCAGAAGGCTATTTTGACACAATATTGCAGGAAAAGCAGAAAAGACTTCGTTCGCTGTGCTGCCTGAGTGCGGGCAACACAAAATGGCGGCGGTTTACAAAATGGCGGGTCAATACGATCGAGATCGAAAATCGAATTTCCTCAGACCCTCCTTTTGCCTGAACTCAGGCAATAATATACGGACTCATGTTAATCTGAGTCGATGTCAATGGTCATGAGGTCATCAAGCTGTTGTTGCAACATCATTTTGCTATTCTCTGTTCTCTGTGACTTAGGGTTTGGGATGCACATAGTAGCACAAAGATCACAAATGGCGGGACCACAGTGCATACAGAGACAAGAGAAAATTATGGCCAAAACCATTCCAAGGAATGTTAATACCTTCCAACCCCACTTGGACAGTAGTCCCCAAAACCACCCCAATAATGACCAATCTCCTTCGTCCTGATGAATCGACTCGGAGATTATATGTAATTTAGAGATGGCCTGGTATACTGTCGGAGCGTCATCAGGTATATAAATACAGCAACTTGATTTGATCAATTTACAGACTCCACCACGATCTGCAAGAATAATATCTAAAGCAACTCGATTCTGTAATGTCATAAGACGATCCGCCTGTAGTTCCGCTGTAATATTACTTAGAGCTCCTACAGTGATGTCTATGGTAGTCTCTACTACACGAACCAGTTGCCTCATATTCCTACTATTTGCCATAGGACCCCAAAAAGGGAGAAATCCTTTTAGGAAGTCTCCTCCCTCTTGTCCTGCTGTATCTTTGGAATCAATAATCCCTCTGCCATATCTGTTTTTATGAAAATTTGAAGAAGCAGTATATGTAGGGGGTAGAAGGAAAGCTATATAGCAGGTTCCAGAAAAACCAGTCGGTAACCATGTATAGGCTCTAATATGACAGATAAAATACATGCCCTGAGATTACAGTAGTTCTTCATTTTTTCCTTTCTCTCTCTTTCTCCTAATGTAGTATCCATCTTCTAAGTGGATGCTCACGGCAATCTTCCTCAATCACTTGGTTATGATTATCTGCCGTCCTATGACACTGCACGTCCTGCAGACCTATTGCCACTACTCAGGTCACAACCAAGACTCCTACTGTGACCCTGCAACCGGGATAGAAACTACATGGAAGAGAGAATTTCAAGTTTTCTTCTTCGATCTAGGTCTCAAATTATAACCAGCTTTATCAGGTTCAGTCTGATCCTGAAACAATGTTCGTGGATCTGTGGTATTCAGACGAAGGTGCGGTGGTACAGCTTCCTGGAGAATGTCGTCGCTTTCTTTCTCTGTCAATGTTCCATTCAAGTGTGCATCACTAAATGGTACAAAATTAGGAACCTTCTCGCTTTCAAAGTCTCTTATACCCTTGCGGACCCACTGATCGAAAGGCAAAGGCAAAGGCACCTTCTTGCAATGCACACCGTGAATCCAATTCTTCTTTCCTTCAACTTTCACTGCTGTACGGGTTGTTAATAGCACCTGACGAGGTTTTCTCCAGCGAGGCTCCAAATTCTTTGTCCTTTGGAAATTCTTCACTTATACCCAGTCACCTGGTTGGATGGAATGACCTGAGTCTGTGGAGGCCTCGGGCAAAGCGCTCTGAACCTGTTGATGAAGAATACGCAATTTAGTTGTGAGGTCATGCAAATAATCAATCAACATTGGGTATGGTATATCAGAGTACTTTTTAGGGCGAGGGACTCCCCATACGTTAGCTGGGCATCCGAAAACAACCTCATAGGGGCTAAGTCCCAAACGAGAATGCACAGCCGTTCTGGTGGATAAGAGAGCCAAAGGTAGGGCATCGGGCCAACTAAGGCCTGTACTGGCTTGTATTTTAGCCAGTTTAAGCTTCAGAGTGCCATTATAGCACTCTACTAGACCCGCTGACTGTGGATGGTTTGCCGCATGGAATTTTTGTTTGATGCCAAGACCCGCACAAACTTTTTGCATGACTTGGCCCACAAATCCACTCCCATTGTCACTCCAGACAATGCGCGGCAACCCAAATCTAGGGAAAAATTCCTTTAAAAGTATTTTGGCTGTGGATAAAGCAGTATTGTCTTTCAGGGGATATGCCTCTATCCATCTGGAAAAGGCACATACCACCACTAGAACATATTTGAGATTGTTGCATCGTTCCATGTGAATGTAATCGATTTGCAACACCTCAAATGGATAGGTCGGGGGGGCAAAATTACCTGCTGGAGTTGGGGTTCCCTTCCCCGGATTGTACATTAAGCAAATGATACAATGTTTCACTACATTTTCTGCACACTTCGGTATTCCCTCATTCTGCCATACTGGAGCCAAAAGCTTGCATATTCCTTTCGCACTTAGGTGGGCTGGACCATGCGCCATAGTAACTACAGGTAGTACATAGGCGTCTGGTAACAGCCAACGTTGGTGCTCTGATAATTCTACCCAACATCCCTTCTCATCTAACATTCCTGTACTTTCTTTCCACTTACTCAATTCTTTCTCTGTAACCTCTTCTTGAATTGATTTCACACTCTCTACTGTGTCTTCATACATTCCTCTTTCCCTGATCCAATTTGCAGGGCCCGCAACATACATGCGACTTGTAGCATCTCTGGCTGTCTTTTTAGCTACCTCGTCCGCAAATGCATTTCCACGACCAATATCGTCGGTAATCTTCTTATGTGCACTACACTTCACGATTGCTATCTGGGTAGGTAAAGCAAGTGACTCAAGAAGGTCAGTCACCAACTGACCATGTTGTATCTTAGTGCCATGGGAAGTAAGGAATCCCCTTTCTTTCCACAGATGTCCGAAATTGAACGTTACACCAAAAGCGTATTGGCTATCGGTATACACGTTCACTCTTTTCCCTTTGGATAACACACACGCTCTAGTTAAGGCTATCATTTCAGCTGCCTGAGCTGAGTTATGTCTGATGCATGCTGTTTCCACGACTGTATGCTAGGTAGTAACCGACTATGCTGAAGTTGTCTCTCCATTAGGAAGCTTAAAACAAGAACCATCTACCCATAGCGTTCCATCCGGATTCACTAATGGCGTATCTGTCAAGTCAATTCTACCTTTTGTCTCTTCCTCAGTACGGAGGAAACAATCATGTTGTTCTTGAACACCTTTCTCTTCTGGAAGAGGCAACAAAGTAGCTGGATTTAAAGTGTTACATCGTTTGATGTGTACGTGACTAGCCAAAAGCGTCAGCTCATATCTAGTCAAACGAGCACTCGTAAGATGCTGTGTTTTTGTTCTGTTTAGCAAAGTATCTACTGCATGTGGCACCATAACAATGAGAGTATTATCTAGCACCACTCCAGCCGACTGACGAATGGAAATAGCTGCTGCTGCTGTCGCTTTAAGACAGCTAGGCAATGCTTTAGCTACTGGATCTAACGTAGCTGAGAAATAGGCACATGGCCCATGTTTGTCTCCAAATCGCTGCGTTAAGACTGACAACGCACAACCTTCTTTTTCATGAACATATAGCGTAAAAGGTTTACTATAATCAGGAGTACCTAGTACAGGAGCAGAACAAAGAGCAGCGCATAAGTCAGCAAAACTCCTCTTACATTCGTCAGTCCACGGAAGGGGCTGAGGCGTATCTTTCAAAGTGAGTGCCAACAAAGGTTTGGCCAACAGCGAGAAGTTAGGGATCCACTGCCTACAATAGGAAGTAATGCCCAGGAAGGCACGTACCTCTCTTTGCGTAGATGGCACAGACATTTGCGTAATAGCTTGGATACATTCTGGGGTTAATCGTCTTCCCTCCTTTGACAAGATATGACCCAAGTAGGTAACCTCTCGACGAACATATTGTAGTTTAGAAGGTGAAAACTTATGATTAAGATCGGACAAGTGTCGCAACAATGCAACCGTCACATTCTTACATATTTCCTCTGAATCAGCAGCAATCAACAAGTCGTCCATGTACTGAATAAGAGCAGCACCAGACGGCAAAGAAAATGCATCAAGATGACATTTCAAAGCTTGACTATAAATAGAGGGACTTTCACAATAGCCCTGAGGTGCGAGCTTAAACCGGAAGCTTCGGCCTCCAAGAGAGAAGCCAAAAATATCTCTACTTTCTTCGGCAATGGGAATACTAAAGAAAGCATTTTTTAGATCGATAACAGAAAACCAAACCGCTGTGGAAGGTATCATTGTCAACAGTGCAGTGATATCTGGGACAACAGGAAACTGCGGTACAACAATTTTGTTTACCTCCCGAAGATCAATCACAAAACGATAAACAGGAGGCTGAGAAGGATCAGTGCGTTTAAGAACAGGAAGAATAGGGCTCTTACATATGTTTCCTCTCGTTTCTTCAACCACTCCCTTCTGAATCAAATCATGAATGATTTCCAAAAGCGCTTTTTCACCTTCAGTGGAAATTCTATATTGAGGAACGTGTGGCAATTCAGCATTGGGCTTGAGAGTAACAACATACGGTGGGATCTCAAGACAACCAACATCATTTGGACCCGTAGCCCAAAGCGTTGCAGGAAGAGTGAGCAATTCAGGTGGGAACTGATCTTTAGACAAATACATTGGAGAAGTCAATCTTTGTCCCAAGATAAGATATACACCAGAAGGAGAACAAGATATTGTGGCATGTATTCTTTTTAGTAGATCTAAGCCCTATAGATTCTCGCCGCAACCATTCGTCAAGAGAAGCAGAGCTTCTAAATCATAAGGGCCAATTGAAATAGGCAAAAGGCCAGAGACCGGATTCCGAACTGGGGTGCCAGAGAAACCTACAGATACATTCGTTAAGCCAGACAAAGGTGCCCCAGGGAGTTTTGAATGAATGATAGAACTTCTCATCGCACCAGTATCTAAAAGAAATGGCTCTGAAACACCCATTGTAGTGACATTAACATAAGGTCCATTCTGATCTACTGGAATTGACACAACTCCCTTACTTTGTCCATGGCTGTCCTAGTTAGCATGAAGACTTTCATTATCGCCTTCAACATAACAATCCTCATTGTAGTACTGTGTAGACCGAACGTTTTGCTGATCAAAGTAGTTCACGGAATTAGGAGGAGGAAGGGAATGCTGTTCTTGAGTCAACATACCTCGACCTCTACCTCTGTTCACTGACTGGAGGCCACCACGACCTCGTGAAGCAGATGGTGTGCCATTACGCTGCAATAAAACCGGACAACTATTCTTAAAATGACCTTCCTCCCTACAATAGGCACATTGATTAGGACCTAACAAAGGTCGCGGAATATATGGCTCAGGTTTTTGATACACCCTCTGAAACTGCGGAGGCTGTTGAAACTGGGGCTGAGCATAACGAGGTGGATAAGCCTGTTGCAAGAGAACCTTAGTTTTTAATTCTTAAGTCTTTTTCTCTTGCTTATCTTTTTCTTCTTTATCTCTATTTTCATAATACTGAGCAGTAGCCAATATCTGGGCTGCAGAAGAAACAGCCCATGAACTCTCGGAGTCTTTCAAATTGTGTGACAGTTTGGGAAGCAGGTTGAACACAAACTTATCCACAAATATTCGCTCTCCACCCTCCGTAGTCATATCCTGACCACTGTGATCAATGAATGTTTCTTCGAAACGAGTGAAGAGATCGGAGACACTCTCATCTTTCTTCTGTTTGTACGCGGCTAGTTTATTCCAGATAACTCTCAAAACAGGCATCATCGTTTTTATTAATGTAATAATCCTACCAGGGAGTTCTGAAATCAAAGCATCAGCCTTCGCACCACCCACTTGGTCTCTATCTGCGGCAGTTATAGCATCCCAATTTCCACCTAATTCTTGGGCATTGTGGGACTACATTCCCCATTACCATGTCGATGTCTGCTAAATTCATGATACAGGCATCAAAGGTCTGTGACAATTCTTTATGATAACCTGCAGGGTTCTTACGAGGATCCGGTAGAGACTGTTTAAGAGCCAAAACTTCAGATCTTTTCCAGGGAACATGTACCCATATACGCTGGAAGTGAGCAGGAATAGCTTGTGTTGGACTTGGCCCTTCTGGCAGGTTCACCCCTGAACTTTTTGCTTTTTATTGGTGACTTGGTGTAGTGATTTTTGGTTTCTGCGCACTTTACCGCTGTGTCCCAGGGTAAAGTTCGTGCGTGTTGTGAGGTTGGCCTGCCCTCCCATAGGAATGCATGGGGGAATGTATGTGTCCTGGTAGTTCCTGATGTGTGGGGTGTGCAGGCCCAAGTTTGGTATGTGCGGACTCGTGTGATTGAATGCTGCGCGATGATGTGTGCGGCGTGCATGTACCTAGTGTGGAAGTGCCACTTCTAGAAGTGGGCACTTCGGTGTGCAGTGTAAAATGTGTGGCTTGTCTGGTGATTGGCTGGTGGAGGTCATGTGACGGGCTAGGGATTCCCCAGAGTCAGGAGGAGTCACCCAGTGGTGAATGGGAGCTTAGCATACTGATGGCTGGGGAGGAGTACACCTGGGTCCTGAATAGGACAGGGCTTTCCCCACACAATGCTGGCTCCGGCCCCTGTGGTGCGTCTGATGACCCTGGCCCTGCCAGTGAATAGGGAGAGGAGCTGAGCAAAACAAAGTGCTCAGGAACCTGTTGTAACTGGTTCGCCCCTTCCCTGCACCTTCAGACAAAGACTTTTACTGTATACTGTACATTTTGTTCTCTTGCAGGGTCCACTTGAGGGGGGGCCTGCTGCTGCTGGGCGCCAGGAGAGACCGCCACTGGGGACTGCCTCCCTGCTGGAGGGCCCTGTGAGCTGGCTCTGGGCCCAGTCTTTGCCCCCCTGCTCTTTGAAGACTTTGGCTGGACTTGCTCTCTTGCCCAAGGGCCTGGAAGCGCTTTTTACATATAGCGCTAGGAGCGCTCCATTTGTGGCCCCAGCAGCGCTGAGCTGCGATCCCTGCCAGGGGAACCCCGACGTAGGGATTCCCCCGCTTGCCGATTTGATGCGGGTGCCCACCCCGCATTGCCGTGGTCGTTGGCGGGTGCCCACCCCGCTTATTGGTTTATTTCGTTGGCGGGTGCCCACCCCGCTTATTCGTTTTGCTTGCGAGGGAGCCCACCCCTCTGACGGCCGAGAATCACCGCTGCAGCCCGGACCGGAAGTCAGGCGGGCCGGGGGCGGGCCTCCGGGACAACCGGAACTGAGAATAGGAGGGCGGGAGCCTACCCCGCCTCCTACGAAGTGTTGCGGCTACTCAGGGCCCCGGAGCAGGCAGGAGCCTACCCTGCGCCCCGGGGCGCTCGGCCCAAGAGAGGAGTGCGGGAGGAGCTGGTGCGGAGGGGGCGCGAGGCACATTGTCGGTGCCTGCCCCTCCGCGTTAAGAGGAAGCCTTCCCCCCCCCCCCCCCCTGGAGCGGAGAGAGAAGACGACGCGGGAGTCCCCAGAGGCAGCCCGGTAAGTGCAAACGGCTGGGGGACTCCGCGCATGTGTTGAGGGGGCATTGTCTGGTGCTCAGAGCCCCGAGGCTCCAACGTGGGGGACATTGTAGTTTCTGGGCGCGTGGCGCTCCAACGTGGGGGACATTGTTCTTGGTTTCTGAGCGCGAGACGATCCAACGTGCTGACAGTGGTTCCAAGCCCACGAGGCTCCAACGAGGCTAGCAGTGGTTGCGCAGAGCGCTCAGAGCGCTCCAACGACGGGGCAAATATTTGTTCAGAGCCACGAAGGCTCTAGGGTCATTCTTTTGGCAGAGCCCAGGAGAGGCTCCACGAGAGCAGCAGATTTGTCTTGAGGGGCACAGTGGTGCCCACGCTCATTCCTACAGCTGCCCAGCACTTAGTGGGCAGCTGCCACGTTTAGGTTGGGGTTCTTTACGCTTTTGGCTTGCGCAGCAGGCGCAGTTTGACTGGGACAGGGCGTCCTTGCCCCGACAAGGCCAGTGGGCCTAGGGACTGCCACAGGTGGTGGCTCATGTGAGTTGTGCGCTATGATTCCTAACCTGCACCTCTGAATGTATGTTGATGCGTCATGTGCCTTGATTTACACCGCTGAATGTATTTTATGCATCATGTGTTTTCTTTCATGACACCGCTGAATGTAGTTTATACATCATGTGTTTTTCTTCCTAGCACCGCTGAATGTTTTATGCATCATGTGTTTACCTGCCGGCACCTCTGAATGAGTTTATGCGTCATGTGCCATGTTCTACACCTCTGAATGTCTTATGCATCATGTGTAATGTGCTTATACCCCTACAGGTTTTGTGATACTTAGGTGGTTGTTTGTTTTTTCCTAGTACAGGTGGTGCTAGTGAGGTTCTGGTTCCCTGCGTGATTTTCCTAAGGTGGTTAGGGTTGCGTAAGTGATGCTTACATGTTACCAGTGATTACTGGTTGTGTTATATGTGTATTTTGTGCTACAGTAATTTTATATTCTAAAAAGTGCTAATTCCCGACAGTGGTCCATGTGGCCCTGTCCCCTGTACATATAATCCCTTGTAAATTCTGCCCGTGCCTGTTGGCACATTGTAAAGTGTGTGTTTTTATCTAAGGTGTTTTGGGGATTATTGTTTTTGAGTTCCATTATTTCTTCTCCTAAAGGTGTCCTTTGTGAATAATGTACTCCTGTTTTAGCTCAGACCCCCAGGTTCCTTGTGTTAAACTCTTCTCGGGAACGTCCGCCAAAATGGAGCCTGCTTTTAATTTCTGTGGTCTGTTTAGATACAGTAGGTTGGAGTTGGTAAGGTTCTGTGAAGAGAGAGACATAGAGGTGGGTGAGTCAGATACCCAGTCCAAACTGAGGGACAACCTGATCCTATGGCAAAAGTATGAGTGGGAGCGAGAGCGCAGTGAGGAAGATAGGGCCCGGGCCGCACGCCGAGAGGGTGGTGGGTCTGAGGGGAGCCCTGAGGAATCTGAAGAGGAGGAAGGTTACCTGACAGGGACGCCAGTAGAGAGTGAAGACCCCATAGATAGGGAGTCCCTTGCTGGGTCCAGTGTCAGGAGCAGCACCCCATCCCTTTCCCTGTCCCCAGAGGAGTGGAGAGATAGGAGGGAAGAAAGGGAGCATCAGCTGGCCATGGAGAAGCTCAGGTTAGAGCATGCCCGGGGGATGGCGCAGCTGACTATAGAGGAGAAAAATCTGGAGACCGAGAGGGTCTTAGCGCAGGAGAGGATAGAGGAGGCTGAGAGTGCCTTCACCAGGGAAAAATCAGCGCTGGAGAGTAGACTATCCCCTGCGCGCAGTCTTAGTTTTCTGGGCTCCCCAGGGAGGGTTGAGTCCAGTGGTGGCAGCGAAATAGAGTCCCGTGCGACCAGTCCCACTCCCAGTTCCCTAGTCTGGTACCTGTTTCCCACGAGGAGGAGTATAGGTTGAAGTTCAGGGGCAGTAGAAAACCGTCTCACCAGTCGTGGGGGTTGTTTGTGGATGACTGTCATGATGCACTGGTGGACTGGCTGATGGTCAACACGGAAGAGGATTTGGATACCGTGCTCAAAATGATTGTCAAAGAGCAGATGCTCAGTAGTTGTTCTCCAGGGTTGCGCCAACACCTGTTGAGGTATGACTCCTTTTGTCCTTGGAAGCTGGCAGAGGAAGCAGAGCGCTGGGAAAGCGCTAAAGGTTCTCTGGAGTCATTAGGGAGTGAATCCAAAAGTAGTGGTTCAGGTATCTTCCAGCCCAGCGTGGTGGAAGAGGCTCCGTGTAGCCCAGCTAGGTCCCAGGATAGCGAGGAGGGTGTAGGGGCTTACGGCCTGGCTCAGTGGAGCGGGAGTAAGTGGGTGACCAAGGGTCCCCAGACGTACGAAACCCTGCCTCAGGACTTGGATGGTTTCATGAGGGAACACCAGGTTGGGGACCTAGGCTGTCCTGTTAGCCCATTTGAGGAGGATCTCCTAGTGAGTAGAGGACCTGGAGCGCCTGTAAACAAGGCTCCTGTGGTTCTAGAGTCTGGCAGTACAGCTCCGGTAGGGAGGGTACAGGAGTCCAGCGTGAGGAGTGGTTGGGGGATGAGTTTCCCAGTGGATGCACCAGTGGACCAGGGACTAGCAGTTGGGCTAGATCTTCTTGGGGGGACCAAGGTGGCGCCACTTCTGTTCTGGGGGATCTTCACGCACTGTCAGGTGGACAGGGGACGGGAGATCTGCGCCAGACAGACAGTCACACGACACATGGGTCATGTGTCAGCCTCAGGGGGATGGTGTGTAAATCCCCAGAAGTCCTGGAGTGCCAGGCAATTATTCCACCGAAGGTTCTAGACCAGAGGTTGGGAGGCCAGGTTCAGGAGCAGCCTGACCTGAAGGGTCGGACTACTGTAACCAGTGTCCTGACCGGTTCTTCTTCCAGAGGTACCGCCCCAGTTGGTAGGGAGCAGGACTCTGGAAGGGGGTGCAGAGGGTGGGAGAGCCCACCTCTGACCCCGGTGCGACCTGAGGGGTTAAACCCTAGGTTGGGAGACCAGTTCTCAGGGAGGGGTCCTGAGCTGGTTGGTGAGTTATGTTACGGGGATGCCTCTCAGAGGAAGAGAGGGCGGAACCCTAGGAGAAGAGGTAGGGGGAGGAGAGCCTCACCCGTGACTTTTGGTCAGCTTGAGGGTACGGACCCTAGGCTGGAGGATCAGTGGCAGTTTAGAACTGCCCTGATGAGGGGTAGAGTGGAGAATGGCTGCTATGTGCCAGGGGTTACTACCCCCCACTCTGTGGTTAGGCAAGGACCAGTGGCGCCTAGATGGTCTAGGGCCTGGTCCTGGCCGCGGACAGCTGAGGAGTACCAGTGGGGTAGCCCAGTTTGTTCGCCGGGTTTTTCCAGAGGGAACCACGTGGGTTCAGAGTGGCGTAAAACCGGAGAGTGTCCCTGCCGTTGCGGGCCTGCGTCCGTGTTTTATCGCCCCAAGCAGGGAAGACCATCACGGTGGTGATTGGTCTACCCTGCGTTTTGGCTGGAAGGGGGTTGTGTTGGACTTGGCCCTTCTGGCAGGTTCACCCCTGAACTTTTTGCTTTTTATTGGTGACTTGGTGTAGTGATTTTTGGTTTCTGCGCACTTTACCGCTGTGTCCCAGGGTAAAGTGCGTGCGTGTTGTGAGGTTGGCCTGCCCTCCCATAGGAATGCATGGGGGAATGTATGTGTTCTGGTAGTTCCTGATGCGTGGGGTGTGCAGGCCCAAGTTTGGTATGTGCGGACTCGTGTGATTGAATGCTGCGCGATGATGTGTGCGGCGTGCATGTACCTAGTGTGGAAGTGCCACTTCTAGAAGTGGGCACTTCGGTTTGCAGTGTAAAATGTGTGGCTTGTCTGGCGATTGGCTGGTGGAGGTCATGTGACGGGCTAGGGATTCCCCAGAGTCAGGAGGAGTCACCCAGTGGTGAATGGGAGCTTAGCATACTGATGGCTGGGGAGGAGTACACCTGGGTCCTGAATAGGACAGGGCTTTCCCCACACAATGCTGGCTCCGGCCCCTGTGGTGCGTCTGATGACCCTGGCCCTGCCAGTGAATAGGGAGAGGGGCTGAGCAAAACAAAGTGCTCAGGAACCTGTTGTAACTGGTTCACCCCTTCCCTGCACCTTCAGACAAAGACTTTTACTGTATAAAAAGGGGCTGTGTCCCCTTACATTTTGTTCTCTTGCAGGGTCCACTTGAGGGGGGGCCTGCTGCTGCTGGGCGCCAGGAGAGACCGCCACTGGGGACTGCCTCCCTGCTGGAGGGCCCTGTGAGCTGGCTCTGGGCCCAGTCTTTGCCCCCCTGCTCTTTGAAGACTTTGGCTGGACTTGCTTTCTTGCCCATGGGCCTGGAAGCGCTTTTTACATATAGCGCTAGGAGCGCTCCATTTGCGGCCCCAGCAGCGCTGAGCTGCGATCCCTGCCAGGGGAACCCCAACGTAGGGATTCCCCAGCTTGCCGATATGAAGCGGGTGCCCACCCCGCATTGCCGTGGTCGTTGGCGGGTGCACACCCCGCTTATTGGTTTATTTCGTTGGCGGGTGACCACCCCGCTTATTCGTTTTGCTTGCGAGGGAGCCTACCCCTCTGACGGCCAAGAATCACCGCTGCAGCCCGGACCGGAAGTCAGGCGGGCCGGGGGCGGGCCTCCGGGACAACCGGAACTGAGAATAGGAGGGCGGGAGCCTACCCCGCCTCCTATGAAGTGTCGCGCCTACTCAGGGCCCCGGAGCAGGCAGGAGCCTACCCTGCGCCCCGGGGCGCTCGGCCCAAGAGAGGAGTGCGGGAGGAGCTGGTGCAGAGGGGGCGCGAGGCACATTGTCGGTGCCTGCCCCTCCGCGTTAAGAGGAAGCCTTCCCCCCTCCCCCCCCCCCCCCTGGAGCGGAGAGAGAAGACGACGCGGGAGTCCCCAGAGGCAGCCCGGTAAGTGCAAAGGGCTGGGGGACTCCGCGCATGTGTTGAGGGGGCATTGTCTGGTGCTCAGAGCCCCGAGGCTCCAACGTGGAGGACATTTTAGTTTCTGGGCGCGTGGCGCTCCAACGTGGGGGACATTGTTCTTGGTTTCTGAGCACGAGACGCTCCAACGTGCTGACAGTGGTTCCGAGCCCACGAGGCTCCAACGAGGCCAGCAGTGGTTGCGCAGAACGCTCAGAGCGCTCCAACGACGGGGCAAATATTTGTTCAGAGCCACGAAGGCTCTAGGGGGCATTCTTTTGGCAGAGCCCAGGAGAGGCTCCATGAGAGCAGCAGATTTGTCTTGAGGGGCACAGTGGTGCCCACGCTCATTCCTACAGCTGCCCAGCACTTAGTGGGCAGCTGCCACGTTTAGGTTGGGGGTCTTTACGCTTTTGGCTTGCGCAGCAGGCGCAGTTTGACTGGGACAGGGCGTCCTAGCCCCGACAAGGCCAGTGGGCCTAGGGACTGCCACAGGTGGTGGCTCATGTGAGTTGTGCGCTATGATTCCTAACCTGCACCTCTGAATGTATGTTGATGCGTCATGTGCCTTGATTTACACCGCTGAATGTATTTTATGCATCATGTGTTTTCTTTCATGACACCGCTGAATGTAGTTTATACATCATGTGTTTTTCTTCCTAACACCGCTGAATGTTTTCTGCATCATGTGTTTACCTGCCCGGCACCTCTGAATGAGTTTATGCGTCATGTGCCATGTTCTACACCTCTGAATGTCTTATGCATCATGTGTAATGTGCTTATACCCCTACAGGTATTGTGATACTTAGGTGGTTGTTTGTTTTCTCCTAGTACAGGTGGTGCTAGCTTACATGTTACCAGTGGTTACTGGTTGTGTTATATGTGTATTTTGTGCTACAGTAATTTTATATTCTAAAAAGTGCTAATTCCCGACAGTGGTCCATGTGGCCCTGTCCCCTGTACATATAATCCCTTGTAAATTCTGCCCGTGCCTGTTGGCACATTGTAAAGTGTGTGTTTTTATCTAAGGTGTTTTACTATAATACAAAGGCTATTTTTATAGAATACCTTGTGTGGAGTTTCCTTTGTGGTGGGCCTTGGGTGTTGTTGCTGGGTGTGCGCGCAAACGCTTTACACATCGCCTCAGAGATAAGCCTGACTGCTCGTGCCAAGCTACCAAGGGGGTGAGCAGGGGTTATCTTTGGCGTGTAACTTCCTTGCCCTGAGTAGAGTGGTGGTTTCTGCCTGGCTTTGGCGCAAGCCTTAGCCAACCAGAAATCGCCAGTTCTAACAGCTTGATTAGCGCCTGCTGCTGGTACCTCTTCTCTCCACACTGGAGGAACCTCTCTCATTGGGTAATTTTTCAGTGTTAACCTAACTGAGGGATCGGAGTCGAGAAAAGTCTGTGAGGTAAATAAAGTTCTAAAGGTAACAAGTCGCTTTACGGCGTCCTCAACCTTGGAACCCACAATGAGTCCCTTATCAAAGTCAGCCTGAATATCTAACAGACCCTGAGGAACCGAACCCAACTCCATATCCTCCCATCCTTTAACGAGAGTATCACACATGACAGTGAAAACATATCTCTGCGTAGGCGCATTCCACTGTGAGAAGGTAGGCATAATGTTGAGCACACTATACTGGGGACCTTTCTCAATCCATTTACGAGCGAGAGAGTTTAACCTTTCTCGTTCTTCGGAAGCTGGGAACTGACTACGAGACTGTCTTCGAGAAAAAGCCGGAGACACATTTAAAGCCTCAAAGAAAGGAGATAAAAGACCAGAAACCGTATCTGTGAGTCATTTACGCATAGACGGAGAATTGGACATAAGAATAGGGGACAAAGTATTAGGCGAACTAATTGAAAAGGAATCGGTAATTACCGGGGGAGCAGAGGGAAAGAAGATGAAGGTAAAGGAGTCGAAGGCAAAGCCGGCAGAGGCGGCAATACTTGAGGGGGCAAATGTGGAAGAGCCGGAGCATGCGGAGGCGCAGCTGGCGGCTGAGCAGGCTGAAACAACGGGGGTGCATTAGCACCTTGTACATAGGGCGGAGGCAATCTCAATAAGTGAGACATCAAGGGATCTTCCTCTGAATCCTTTCTTTTATCGGAAGGGGAAGCTGGCAACATCGGATAGCATTAATCTATCGCCATATGATGCTGTCTCTCTGAAATTTCCATCGCATTATCGACTTCATCATCTTTAAACTGTTGAGCAGCCTGTATAATTGTCATACCCTGTGTTTTCCTATCTCGTTTTTCTTGCTTAATTTTTCTCTGTTTGGCTTCCTTACGCCAAAGAAGTAAAGAGTCAAACATTGCCGGCCGGGCTTTTCTTTTAAATAAAATAGCTTCCAAATTATCTAGTATGTCAGGCTCAAAACTACCATTTTCTGGCCATTTTAAAACACCATCATTCTTCGTGTATCGGATCCATGCCTCGTTAAAGACAATGGGGCCAACACCATGTTTAGAATAGAGCTCGTAAGTGGGAGTTCCAACCGAAGGAATCAGACAAGAGTCCCCCAGCCGGGAATCCCTATTACAACCAAAGCAACAAAGTTTCTTAAACTTAGTCAGACCAGGCATCGTTATTTCACTGGACTGTTCACAAATATCAAGGGGGTCAAATTTAGTTAACACAGCACAAATGTACTTACCCCTCGGCTTCGGTTATTGCAATACCCGAATCAAAGACCCAAAGAACCAAAGAACCTAAGAACCAAAGGACCAAAGAACCAAAGAACCAAAAAACCAAAGGACCAAAGAACCAATGTGGGAGCGACCCACCAATACTTAACTAAGATGTCTTCTTACACCAACAGAGGCCCGTCTATCGTCTCGCCTTACCATACATCATCAAAAAGAGGGCCAAGGCAGGGCGGCAGTCAGGGCAGCAGTCGTCAGTAGCCGTCAGGAAGGAGTAACCACGCTGCAAAAGACCTTCGGACCACTTTCGACATACAGGGGTCGCTTGATGTGGCTCGTGATTCCTCCAGAATTTTCTTGCGGGGTTCCTCATGACCTTCAGGCAGAACCACTACCTCTGAAACCGCCCCACGTGGGCGCCAGTTGAAGAACCAGAACCTTTTGGGTCTGGCGGCGCAGGGTACGCCTTAATCTCCTGGGTTCTCCTGCTTCAGCTAACAGAGACACGGGGACACTCTGTCGGCGTAAAAGATCAGATTTTATTAGCTGCAGCTAGTACAGTTGTCCTAGAAGTACACACGGTATGTTCTCAGGAGACTGCCACTTCACTCCGTGGCGTACAATCTTATATTGGTATAGGAGACATATACATTAACCAGAAAACACACCTATCACACACATCGAGAGCCAATAAGGGAAGTTTGAGATAGGACAGAGCCAATAGAAAAGGTTGGCAAACAAGGTATCGAGTAACTCGAAGAAGCCTCTCCTTCAACTGTGTTTGCCACCCCTCCTTACGGGTTATTTATTAACGTGTCTGTAGCTGACTTGCAGGTGGCGAGATAGTATGTGTGTTTTGGAGGACAGCTGTGAAATGAGAGAATACGAGCAGAAGACAGTGAAGGCCAGAAGATAAGATAAAGTCAGAGGAGAATAGTGTGAACCAACAGATAGTTAAGACAGGGATTAGAAAAACCAGACAGGGATTAGTGTACTCGGCCAGTCCCTAACACCAGCTTTGTAAACAGAGGCAGAAGGCTATTTTGACACAATATTGCAGGAAAAGCAGAAAAGACTTTGTTCGCCATGCTGCCTGAGCGAGGGCAACACAAAATGTCGGCGGTTTACAAAATGGCGGGTCAATATGATCGAGATCGAAAATCGAATTTCCTCAACTGGACAGCCCAGATGGCAGGGTGCAGTATATTTAAAAGGTAGTACATGTTCTTTTATAGGTTTTACCACATACATAGGGAGAATAGGTGTGCCTGGATGGGCATTGACTGGCAGGATAAGATGGAGGAGCGGGGCACAGCCCCACTTAAACTTAAATAGGCTGTGTCCTGCCTCCACTCTAAGGGATGCATACCCTTTGTAGTTAGTCTGGAGCCAGGAGAGGGAAGGCATGATGACTGAGTACTTCAAAGGGAAACCTCTAGAATCTTCTCCCCCACTTCAAAGGCACAACTGGGTATAAATACTGGAACTTAAACACCACAACTTAAGTTCACTTCTGGACCTGTGGCTACTCCAAGAAGAAAGACTGCAGTCCTGCTGAAGGACTGCCACTCTGCTGGACTGCACTATGCTGGACTACTGCCTAGCTGTGCTGCTAACCTGCTAACTGCTGCACTCTTGGCTGGACATGAATCTCTAACCCAGTACCCCAGAGTGACTCCAAGGGCTTATTGGCTGGCCTCCTGACTTGTAACTCAGGGACGGAAGGCTCGGAAAACCTCAAACCTGCACCTGAACTCTTCCATCTGTGGGCCTACCCTGCCAAGTGGTGCCATCCTTGTGCTGGACACTTGGAGGTGGGCCTAAAGTGCTCTGCCAGCCTCTGTGGATCCAGCAGAGCCAACACATTTCCTCTCCTGCTCAGCACAACCCTGAGAAGAACCAACACATCGCTGCTGCATGGATCAGAACCGCCACAAATACCTGTTTTGCATTGCAGCCCACTGCTGCATTCGAACCACCATTGAACAACGCACCCTCAATGCAAGGCCTCACATTCCTCATCATCAGCAGCCTTGATGACGACAACAAAATCTGCATGGCAGCCTCGCAGCTCCTCAGAACTGATACATCGCTCTGGCTGCGTGACCCATCCCCAACTCCATAGTTCGCACCACTAGCCCTTGTTGGGAGGATCTTCAACGATGATGCAGCAAGATCTCAACCCGAAGCTTTGCTGCATCTCGGAATTGATGCATCACTCTGCCTGCACAATGCATCATCGACACAGATCCTCTCAATGCTCCCAAACCACAATTGAAGGCACTTTATGCAGCGGGCCTAACTGGGTCACTGTAGCTGGCACAGGCTCCCTCGCAGTGGACCTGAGCATGTGAGTTTGCGCTGGTCCAGCATGACCAGATATCCGCAGTTTTTTCTAAAATCTTTAAAATGTAATATCTCCAGTTCCACAGATTGGAGTTTTGTCATTTTGGCCTTATTTCATTTATCAAAAATTACTCTATTTTTCTAACTCTGTTGTGGGCTCCTTTTGGTGGTGTTTTTTTCCACTGTGTTACTGTTTGAAGTGATGCACAAATACTTCACCCATTGCCTTTGACTGCTCTGTGCCAAGCTACCCCAGGGTTGAGCATGCGATAATTTAGAGTTTGCTTCTGACTACACTTTGAGAAGAAATGAGTTTGCTGCTTGAGAAGGGGTTCACCTCCTTCAACCAGTAACCCAATTTCTTACAAGGGCTGAAACATTTTAACACTACGGATTGTCGCTTGTTCCTGAAGAGGTTGAACGTTTCAAACCTGCTGCAGATTTCTTTCTAAATGTTACAAGAGTGAAAAAAATATAAGGAGAAAAAACACTTATTTTTCTTTGTTTTATCAGTACATTAAAAAGAAGACCTTCGCTTCTTACTAAACACAAAATTGAGGGGCCAATTATGATGGCGTTCGGACAGCGTCCGCCGGCCATCTTTGCAGGAACAGGACCGAACGTCAGCTAATCAGTGGTCCCACCCCCCTCCCCCAAGATAGGATCCAACCACAGTGTGGTGTGGTCGGAAACATATCTCTTTGTATTGAGGCTTGTGCTGCGGCCGGGAAAAGGGCTGCGGCACAAGCCCCAATGCAAAGAGGCATGTTTTCAAACATCCCTGCACCCTGTGGTAGGCACCATACAGTGCCTCTCCACACAATGCAGCACAGTTTGGTGCCCCCAGGGCTCATAGTGGAAGGCCACAGTGGACATGGTCTTTCTGTCAGCCTTTTCACATTGTAATAACCGACGTGAAATGGCTGGTGAAAAGGTGTATTGTAATCCCCACAGCGGTCCCTGATCAGGCACTGCCTCCATTGTGGGGAATGCGATCGGACTGGCCATCCAATGGGCTCAAGGTGCCCGCTGTAAGCTGTTGGTCGGTCCCTGGGCCAATGCGGTCCGACCAACTGCATCCTAATGCGGCGGTCTGACCGTGGTTAAAGATGTCGGTGGGACCGACACCGAAGGCACGTCAGTATCGGTCCCACCGACATCATAATCGGCCCCATAAAAAAGCAATTGTTAGTCTTGTCGTCCTAGGAGAGAACATGTGAAAATTTTGTTTATTAAATTTGACCGCTATATATTGTGCAAATTGCATTTTCTATGCACTCATCATTTATTTGGTAACTATACCATATTAGTCAAGCAAAATCATGTCATTATTTTAAGAAAATGCCACTTTGAATTGCAGAGGATAGAACTAAAGAGATTATGTGTGAGAGTGACTTACCTGTTCCCTCCCTTGATCTGACAACTCAATTTTCTGACTCTCCCACCCAGGCATCAGGGTCCTTGATAGCGACTTTTGCTGATACTTGAGGGCCATTGGTACTGCCTGCTCATAAGGAAAATTGTTGTTTTTCATACACTGTGCAATTTGCCTGAGTTTTTTTTTGTCTGAATCACAAACTGTGAATACTTCAGTGTTCATTTTTAATCACTCACTCCCATAAAACAGTTCCCTCAGCTAGGCGACTGAAAGATGAGACAGGTTAATTAAGTGCATTTAGGCCATAGTTCAATGGCACAAGGCTGTGTGAATGTATTCACCTCTCTGTTACTACCTATTATAGGTCACTATTTTGTGTCCCTATTGGTGGTACCTGTCACATGTTTAAAACAAACAGGATTGTAAAGCATGTGCATGTATGTGCATAAACTGAGCACAGAAAAGCAGATGTGAATAAACATTCAAACAGGAAAGCTGATGCAGTTCAGCCATCTGTTCTCTAAATGAGACTGGCATGTTGAAAGTGTGGAGGGGTGAGTTTATTAGAAACATATTTGTCAATTCTTCAGCATCTAAAAAGTGCACACCAGGCTTACAAGTGATGGCAAAGTAATATCTTACTGCTAAAAGTGTCAATGTATGTGCCTGTGTCATGGATGAAATCTCATGACCTTAGGAAGATGTTATCAAAGACCAATCCAAGGTTTTAAATTCAAACCACTTGGTTATCTTTCCAGGAAATCCACCAAAATTACTATAGATTAATTGAAAATGACTGGTTCCATTTTTCACAGAAATAACATATTGAAGTAATGCCATTACTCACTTAATCCTTTATTGAACCAGCAAAATAAACATACTACAACATTTGTAATGTAATACACTTTGGAAATGTCATGTTCTTATGAAAGCAGTATAAATATTATAGTCAGATGCTGCCTGTGAGAAATTGTGTTATTAGTCAAAGGGGGGGGGTGAATACCCACCTTGAGTAGAAACCACACTTCTTGTCATGGTGGACCACTAAAGTCACTTAATTAACCAGAGCTCAACCCCCCCTTGTAGCTATGGCACGAAACAGACAGGCTTAACTTAGGGCAATTTGTATGCAGTACCAATACAGTAGGTATGGTAAGGTAAGGTAAAGTTTATTGTTTAGTTAATTAAAACCTTAACAATTTTACTATTTGTGACAACCGTAATTAAAAACTGAATTTTAAAGTCATTCATCAGTTCAACGTATATAATATAATTTCAAAATCCACTGTTAGCTTTAAAAACTCCCTAAAAAACAGTGAAAAGGTGCTAGAATGTATGCACTGCTGTTTGTACAAGACGAGCAGACATAAACCAGAAATTTACAGTTGTCAAAGTTAGTAGTTTCATTTCCGGCAAAGAGATTGTTGTAATTAAGGTTTGGAGTTTCTACTTCTGGGCTGGTCATGACCACTTGCTGGCTGCTTTAAATGTCGACCTCAAGCCTTTGGAGAGTGGACCCTCTCATTTCAGCATTGACTTCACTGCCTGGTCGTGTAAGTGGAGGAACTTACCAGTTTGCAATTCATCTGAGGATCCAATGAATCTAGCCCTTTGATAACCGTCCGGCAAGTTTGTATTCCTCTATCTATAAATGCTTTTCTTAATGAAGTGACTCATGCTGAATGTAGTTTCTTGCAGGTGCATATCAGGTGGATATATCTTCTTTTGGGCATCCACACAGGCGGCACATTTTTCATTCAATGTTTTTCCACTTAGGGGCGTCTGCCAGGGAGGGATATTTTCCATAGCTCAAGGCCATTAGCTGTTCTTTTAAGTGTGCTGAAAATGTTAAGTCTAAGTAAGCTGCTGGTTTGAGGACTTTGTCGTTGTTAAGTACTGTCCATGGGATCTCTGGCTAAAAATGCTTTTGTCTAGAACAAGAGAATGAAGTTTTGTGACTTTGGTAATTGTTGACTTAAAAATTAAAAAGGACAGGTTCTTATTCCAGAGATCTAAAGTGCAAGTTGATTTAAGTGCGTTGTGCAAATAGCGTGTATAAAATGAATTAGACCCTTTCTCTAGTTCTTGCCACAGAGCCTTGTTTAGTCTTGAGTCCACCCAATTTAGTTCCAATACAGTAATAAATTCAAAACACAAATTAATAAAAATCCCAAACCAAATTAGAAAATTGAAGTCAATTTTACTAAATAAAATTACAGCAATGAGACAAAAATGCAACAAGGGAAACTGGCACGATTTGAGGCCACCTGAGATGGTGTGTGAGTTGGTTATAGGCACCAGATTTGCCCCAATTGAAGGATTTACCTTGGTACTAAGGGCCTGATTTAGATCTTGGCAGATCTGGTCCCCCCATCACTTTTTCAATGGTTTCTCTACCCGTCTACTTGACGGTTCGCCCGTTCTATTTAGATGTTGGCGGATTTATGGATGATAGTTCATTCGAGTGCTGCTGTCTCTGCCAGAATTTTCTTCCAAGTCAATGGCGTCATAGGTAAAATCAGCTGTCGGAGGAAGTCCAGCCAAGATTACCGCCTGGCCAATCACCATGTGCCTTTCCGTCAAGGAAACTGTGGCGATGACACCTGCCATTTCAGTCTTGACCTCTATTGTCCAGGTCCTTCCGTTGTTGCAACTAATTTACCACAAGCCTAATCAACTCAGTTGTTGCTGGTATCCAAGGTAAGCTTCTTTTTGACTTGTTTTACTATGAATAGTGTGTTAACATTTGTTGTGGTTTCATGCATTTTTACATTGCTCTCACATGCAATTGTTTTTCTTATGAGTAATGCCTTAGTGTTTCTTTTACAACTTATCAAGGCAATTTGAACAAATATTTGTTGTGGTGGTTGTGGGTGTACATTCAATAGTGTATGTATGTTGTTGGTGTTCTATGCTATTTGTAAAAAAAAAAGGCGCATAACACATTACCTACATATTATTTTGAAGCAAACACAACATATATGTGCAGTGACACATTAATAAATAGTATTTAGCAGTCACAAGTGACTCAGTTCATCAGGAATCCGCTGCTAGGAAAACACCAGCCCAACGGGGAAATCTAAATAGGCGAGGCGCAAACTTGCGGGCCTGAGGGTGACGAAGCACTGCTAGCCAACAGAGGATTCCACCGTTTTGATGGAGGTACACTACTTATGTGATGGAAAACAGTTTGTTGATGTGGATGGCAGTTCAGCCAGCCCACATCCCAATATGACAGAGTACTTGCAACCACTGCCACCGAGGGACTACGGGAATCCCCCCAAGATCTAAACCAGGCCCTAAGTCTCAAAAGTGGAAGGTCTAAGTCTCGGTGAAGACATTATTTTTGTTGGGTTAAACTCAGAGTGAAAGAAACTTGAATCTAACACCCAGAGCAGGTCCCTTACTAGTCAGATCCATATTGTGCCTTTGAGAGAAGAGTTCTTCATTCAACCTTAATCACTATAATGGAGCTCAGATTACTCCAGCAGGGCAATGCTGCAAGCTGTTACCAAAGAGGGCTCCATGAGGCCAGCTATTATTTCCCTGATGTTTCATTGCAGAATATTTGTTGTTGCAAAAAAGCTCCAATTGTCCAGGTGTGATCTGACATCAACTTGTGACATGGAGGTACCTTTGAAGTTAATGAAGTTTCCAGGCATAGCCCAAATCTTCATTATGCCAGAGGAACCGAAACACCTACCTACACCCACGCCTTTGCTTTAGTTGTAGAGTTTCCACACCTCATTCAGGGCTGTTAGGTAGAGGTTAATGAAAATTATCCTATAGAGGCTTTAGGCAGGGAAACTATAACTTTCTAAGAGTAACCTTTCATTAATATTGAATACATATCTGACTTAATCCTTAATTTATGATTTTATTACATATTACCAAGAGTCCAATATTACCATTTCTAGTGGTTTACTAGTCGAATATACCATTATTAAATGTAATAGTTCATCCCGGTGTTTCTCCATGGAATAGCCAGCCTTGCAACAATGAAAATAGCGTTTGTGTGCTAATGACTGCAAGGACATGTTTAACATTACATTCCCACATGTTCTCATTTTAAATATGATATAGCCTACCTTCTGGGCTATCAGGCCTACTGAGGGGTTACTTGTTAATATTGTGTTGGAAGGTTTAGACCTTGCCAACTAGGCTCTGTGGACCTGGGTCCGAACAACATCCATTCCTGCTGTGGGGACCAACACAGATGTCAAGAGACAGAAGCTGGCCTTCCCCACTCAATGAGGGAAGCCACACAACCTAGCCCTCTCCTACTGGAGATGCCTCAGCAGAGCGGAGATGCAGCCTCCGCAACCAACCAGCAAGAAAGTGACCGTCAGTTGAGGCTTGCAAGTACTACCACAAAGGGCAGAGGACTGATGACCAGCCGCTGACTCCTGCTTGAGGTGGACACTTGGAGCATAACCTGCGATGTGGCAGCACACCCCAAGTGTACTTACACCAGGAATCGGTGCATACCCCCACAGGAGGAGAGAGGAGAGGCTTCCTCCACATGTGTCCAACAGTGAGGAACACACACTGAGCCTTCCGCCATAGCATGTCACCCTAACCACATGGTGGGGAGCAGCTGGCACCACAATCACTGCAGCAAATGTAGAGGAAGGGGAGGGTGCTGGGGAGGAGTAAGTCAGGCAGTCTCCTCACTCCATGGTGAGCGGCTCCAACTGAGTCACCGAGGTTCGTGGCCTATGGACTGCTCATGCCTCGCCACTCTACCGGGTTGTAAGGTGAATCCATACACACGTATAATCAGCTGCACTAAGGATACAGGTCTGCAACTACACAGAGCCCCCTCAACCGCCCATTAGTTGCACCTTGTGGACAATACCCTCACCAACTATTGACAAATCAGCAGGCCCAGGGGAGTCCAAGATCCACTTTGAATCATGCCGGACAGGCAAGCAACCAATCCCTGCACAAACGCTGGTCCATTGGGAAAAGGGAACTCTCCAGACATTAATAATGATGTGGATATAAAGATTCTTCCCAGAAATATGCAGTCAAGCCTCACCTATATAGATAAGTAAATTGACACCCTAACCATTCTCATAAACATGATGGCCTCCAGGCTTTACAAACATGGTGATCACCTGACTGAGGTTGAGGATAGACTATCCACTGTAGAGGATAACACCCATAAGACCACGAATAACTCCTCAAAAAGGACAAAGTGCTATCCATCATAAAGGCCAAGACAAGGACCAGATCTCACCCTAAGACCACATACTTGGGGTAGCAGAATCGACAGTCATAGGGAAAATGGAGTCAGTCATCGAGGATATGCTGACAATACTCTTTGGGGGCACACCACTTCTCGTCACTAATTTGGTGGAGGGAACACATCCTCACTGGCAGCATGGCCTTATTCAGATGTCTCGGTTCTGCCCATTATTGGCCGTCTCCTGAACTTTTGGGATAGAGATCAAATTCTGAAGATAGCACGGGAATTGGCAGACCTGCAATACAAGGAGAATGCCATATCATTGTCTGCTGACTTCACACTCCACACTTGAGAGGAGGCCTGCCCAACCTTCACCTCCATCATAAACAATTCCAACAGCTGGAAATCACCCACGCCACGGTCCAGTGAGACTCTGGATCACACACGGAAAACACAATTATTTTCACAAATTCACTCAACCTGCTCAGTTTATTAAAACGTGTAAGAATCGGCGGGAGACTGGAGTGAGAACATGTTTGCCTCCTACTTTATCTGAAGACGAGTGTATCCCTCATAACCCATCTGACTGACCTGGCATGCCTCTTTATAATGCTTGAGTTGTAGGCGGAGGTCTGTGCCTTCTTATTAGATGTCGTAAGAGGAATAATTTCCAAGACTCATTTTCTTTTGTTTGACAGAGTGCGTTGTTTTTAATCACTTGTTCCAACTATGAAAATCACAAAAGAAAAACAGCCGACACATGTTTCGCCCAATGGCCAATTGGCCGAGGGCTTTCTCGAGGCAGAGTGTCCGATTGGTAATCCTTATTCCTTTAGTAATAGCGTGACGCGGTCTCTGCGGTCCCAGCCATTTGTGAGGCGCGTGCTACCACCAGCATTGGGCCCTGACCACTGTAGCGTAAAGCCCAGACTCATCCACCCATCTCACCAACCTCATTTTAATGCTGTTATGGTGTATTACCACATTCTGCCACAATCTATTCAGAACTGACATATTCCACCCCCACAACATGAATCAGATTGAAAATCCCTAGTCCTCGGGCAGTGAGCAGAGCATTGCACCCCTGCATGATGGCGCCATTCTCCTTGTTTGATAAACTCCAGGACGTTCTTCGGTTTGGAATGTTTTGGGGATCCAATTAATTGGGTGGCAAGGGGATATCCATGAGGGGAGGGGATGGTGGGTGTGTAACATTCACCTCCTAAGTTGTGGTTTTGGTGCCCTACGCTGCAACCTGCATTACAATACTGATTAGATAAAGCCACCTTTAAATCAGGATCACTTACTCTCTCTGCATCCCTACATCATGCCCCTCCCACAAACACCTGACAATGCAAATTATGGATACTAGACACTACCACTTCCTGACCTGGAATGTCTATGGCTCACACAACCCTTTGAAAATTAGACAATTGATGGTTCTGTTAAATTGCAAACACATGGGAATCGCTATGCTACAGGAAGCTCACCGGCTCCTCTGTAAATATAAAAATAAACTAGGCAACTGGATGTGCTTTGAGGTCATTTCCTCAAATTCATCGTACACTAGAGGTAGCCATGTTTCTTAAGCATGGTATACCATGAAAGCCAACACACGCTATCACCGGTAAAGCTTGCCATTATGTCATAGCATAGGGACTATTAGCTGGGAAACAGAAAACCTTACTCAATGTATATGGCTCAAACATTGATGACCCTGAGTTTCCCAACTCCTTATGGAGCACCATCACAGACATCCAACCCAAAACCATTATCTGCGGGGGACAACTTTGACATGGCACTCAAACCCAGAATGGGCAGTTTAGAGACACACATTAGGACACACCTGATGGTGTGTAAAACCATCACACAAAGTCTCAGCGGGAGACCTGACTCACATATGACACCACCAACATGCACACCTTAGAGAGGTCACATACTACTCTGCCACACATGACATTTGGTCAAGACTCTATTTTAAGCTGGTCATCTGGGACGTGTGCATTTGGGTGATGGGAGTGGAGATATGAATCGCACACTATCGGACCATTTCTCCATAATCCTAAACATTCATATACCAAAAATCTGAATCACAATTGGGTGTGGCGCTTGTCCCCCAGGGCACTCTATGTAGACAGGAAATAGGTGACCAAACTAAAAAATATTTTGACACCTACCAGGGCCCAGAGGAGGAACTCACCACACTTTGATAACCATTTAAGGTGGTGATCAGAGGACACTGTATGGCTAAAGGATCAAGCTGCTTGTAACTTACACTAAAGCCAGATGGCACTCGCTCCGCACAGCGGACGCGCTTAAGGTGAGAGTGAGAATTACTACACTAGAAAAAACACTTATTTTTCTAGAGTCCCCTCACTCACCTAGGGTTGCCCCAGGGTGACATGCTTCATCATAGGGGTCCTCCCAGACATCTACTGTCTGGGGCGTGCTACAACTTAACGAAATACGCAGGAGCACTTTTTATATTTTTTCAACTATGTGTAGTGATGTGTTGTGCAGTGCTGTGTGGAGTGAAAAGTGAAATTAATTCAATAAAAATTACCTGGATAGTGAGCCCTAATTTTATTCTGCTCCTATCCGGTAAATGTACTTAAAAATGGGGCTAGTAATAGAGTACAGTAACGTTATGTGTGCCTGTCCCTAATTACTTGGTCGACATGTTTCGTGGTTACCCCAACCACTTCCTCAGGACCATACAAGGACCAGCCTTGCGTGTACCACTCCGTGTTTTTACAGACAAACAACTAATTTGTACTGTTTTTATACCATTGGTTTTTTAAAAATACATACGATTCCCATGTTTATCAGGATTTCTTAGATGTACTGGGTCATAGTTTCTGTATGAAAATGCAATGACATATAAGGATTAGTTACACACCCAAGTCCACAGATTGATGTGGACTAGGGATCTTAATAACTTTACATCTCTTTTACATGTCAGAAAAACCTTGTATTTCTTGAAAAGTAAAAGTGCATATTTAATAAGTGCTTTTGGTGAATAAAGTGAAAAACACATAGACATATACACACATATATACAAAACACATGGTTACGGTAGGTTGCATCAATAAAACCTACTTTAATGGAGGTGTAATTCTACTCCATAGTGTTGCTGGGGCAGAGAGGCTCTAGACATCTAGGACATGATATAAGAATGTAAGTTAAGCGCAAGTGGATCTTACTAATAGATGCCAGAGAATCAATCATAAAGATTCGTCAAAGTATTCTGCTTCTTCTTCAACTTACTTGTCTAGATTGCACCGTCAGCTTTTAAATCTATGAGCTCCCAGGAACACTGCATATTGTTGTGTCCCTGTCGGTGCTCGCTTTTAAATGTTTCTAGTGGCGGGAAAATTAGAAAACAATTCTCAGGTGTGGCCGCCCGAGTGGTATTGGGCGCCATCTTACAATGGTGAATCGACATGCACTTCTTGATTGTGACACAATGAAGTTTGTATATTACCAACCACCTAAGAACATAAAATGTAGTTCTTAAAGACTTGTTGTAGTGTATTTCAAGATCATCATGGTTGTACTCAACCCAAAACCATGTTTTTACTTGTCAGCCGGAAAAGAGTGAAAAAATGATTATTCATTCGTTCGAGTGGTTTTTTAGGGCGCCATCTTGGAGTGGTAAATGGGTCATTCTGTTTAGTGGCTAGTGGCTACTAACGCACGAAGATATTCATAAATGTGAATTTCTTTTTAGAATGAGTTTTTATACCCTGATTATTACTGATAAAAATGTTACAAACATACTTCTTGTGCTAACTAAGTAGAATATGCGACAGAGGTTGTACTTGTCAGCCGAGTAATTTTTAGGCGCCATCTTGGAGTGGTGAACAGATCATTCTATTTAACAGGTAGTGGCACTTAACATACGATGATATTCATAAACATGAATTTCATTCTAGAATGAGTTTTAACCTTAAATGTTACTGATAAAAAAGTTACAAACATAATTCTTCTACTCTTGTGATGACTAGGTAAGATATGAGACAGAGGTTGTACTTGTCAGCCCAATGATTTTTAGGCGCCATCTTAGAGTGGTGAATCAGTAATTCTTTTTAGTGGCATATATCAAACAGCACACACCAATATTCATCAATGTGAGCTTACTCTCAGTACGAGTTCTTACTCTAAATATTTCTAATAATTCCATTAACCCTATATTGTATAGGTGGAATGTGATACATGTATGGTTTCTATTTATTTTATTTGTATTTAACTCATTCATACATGGGTTTTGTTGTTAGCATTGATGATTGGGTTCCTTTTACATGGACTATACAGAGATGTACATGTTTTTCCAAAAGGTGATCTTACTTAATGGTTTAATACATTCCACAGAATATTGTCATTGAGGCCTTGGGTATCTGTATGTAATTTATACACCCATCTTTGTTCCTTTACATGTAGACGTTGTTCAAGGTTGTCACCAGATCTTATTTTCTCAATGATGATCCATTGCATATCATTAGGAGAGTGTTTTTTCTCTAAGAAGTGGTTAGTCATTTTTGTACTAGACCTCTGACACCGGATGGTACTGCGATGTTCACTAATTCTAGTAGCGGTTTTCCTGGTGGTCATTCCCACGTAGTGGAGGTTACATGGACAGGTAATTAGATATACTGTTCCGGTGGTTTGACAGTTTGTGAAACTTCTTAGGTCCCAGGTTGCCCCTGTATTAAAAGTGAACCTCGTGGTTTTCTTGGCTAGATGGCAGACACTACAATTACCACATGGATGATGGCCTTCAGGGAGATTGCTTCTCTGCTGTCTGACTTGTTGGGTCAATGGGCGTGTATGTACCAGAATATCCTTTAGGTTTTTACTCCTTTTATGTGAAAACGTTGGTAACGGTATGTTAAGACCACTGCTGTTGAGGGAAGACCAGTGTTTCTTCACCAATTTCGTTACTTGGTCCGACATTGTGTTGTACGTTGTTATGCAAATGGGACGTTTAGGTTGTTCTGATATTTCTTTTTCATATGTCTCCAACAATGCTTCTCTGTTGTTGTTGCCTGCCCTCTTTTGTGCTTGTCTTATGATAGATCTTGGATATCTTCTTTGTTTCAGTTTTATTGACAAATCTTTTGCTTGTTCAACATAGTCGGATTTTTCTGAACAGTTCCGTCTTAGCCTTAGGAATTGTCCATAAGGTAGATTGGATTTCAAATGTCTGGGGTGAAAGCTGTCATATCTGAGGAGGCAGTTCTTTGCAGTAGATTTAAAATGAGTAGTTGTCCACAAACCTTCACCGGAAACGTGAATGTTAAGGTCAAGGAATATTATTTCTGATCTACTCATGGTGTGTGTAAATTTAAAAAAATGAAGGACAAAGTCAAAGAGGGCCTTTTTTAGGCCGAGGCAGAGGACAACAAAGAGGACGCCAAAAAGGAAAGAACAACGTCCAATGGGCACAACCCCTAACATCGACACGAATGAACACCAGGAGCATGGGCTTCCCCAATCAGCAAACATCATGAACAATGAACAATCCGCAAGCATCGTGGTCAATCTCTCTAAAAAAACTTTATCCACAGTCGAGACACAAATCCTGGATAAAGGTCTGGGTTTTGTACCTACTCCTACGCTGGATAAATTTGCACTTATTTGCGAAATGAACGAATTCATTAGGAAATTAAAATTGGAAGTATTTTTTAAAGATAAAACACCAAAAGATTCTCAAAGAGGAGACACAGGCCTACATAGAAAATCTACATTTACGCCTCCACCTACAATGCTACCAGTAGAACTTTTGGCATTTGAAAAGGGTGTCCTGGGAGAACTCGACGACCTGGATCCTACAACATCCAGAGTATTCCATAATACTACCAAAAATGAACAAGAAGTAACAAGAACATTAGCCAATGACATGTCAATCACCATAAAACCCGCGGATAAAGGCGGAGGAATAGTGATACAAGACTCGGAGGCTTATAGAAATGAATGTCTGAGATTACTGACTGAAGACTGTAATTACAAGAAGATTGAGATTGATCCAACGGATAGGTTACGTGTAAACATCACAAGCATGGTTGAGGAAGCTTTGATCCATGACTGGATAACCCCAAAAGAGGGGGCATTTTTGATCAACAAAAACCCAGTAATTCCGTATTTTTATACTATGCCGAAAATACACAAATCATTACAGAATCCGCCAGGACGCCCGATTGTATCGGGTATTGGTTCAATCTTAGAACCATTATCCAAATTTGCAGATGCCTTTTTATGTCCTATTGTACAAAAAACAAGTACGTATCTAAAGGATACCAAATCAGCCCTGGTATTACTGAATGAATTGGATTTTGATCCAACCACAAACATTCTTGTTTCCCTTGATGTGGAAAGCTTGTATACGAGTCTTCCACACAATGAAACCATGATTATACTTGAAGATACTCTATACCAGAGTACTTGGCCATATAAGACACCACAACATTTTGTACTAGTTTGTTGCAAACTGGCTCTACAAGAGAATTTCTTTAAGTTTGAGCAACTTTTGTTCAAACAACAACACGGTACCAGCATGGGAAGCACCTTTGCTCCAAGTGTGGCTGGCCTCTACGTTCACCATCTGGAAACCAATAAGATCCTAAACATCGTCAACCCAAATCGAAGTAAAATACAAGGATGGTGGAGGTACATCGACGATGTACTCATGATCTGGAAAGGAAATGAAAATGAAGTACTGGACTTCCTCACCTGGCTTAATGAACAAGATTGTTTTTTAAAATTTACACACACCATGAGTAGATCAGAACTAATATTCCTTGACCTTAACATTCACGTTTCCGGTGAAGGTTTGCGGACAACTACTCATTTTAAATCTACTGCAAAGAACTGCCTCCTCAGATATGACAGCTTTCACCCCAGACATTTGAAATCCAATCTACCTTATGGACAATTCCTAAGGCTAAGACGGAACTGTTCAGAAAAATCCGACTATGTTGAACAAGCAAAAGATTTGTCAATAAAACTGAAACAAAGAAGATATCCAAGATCTATCATAAGACAAGCACAAAAGAGGGCAGGCAACAACAACAGAGAAGCATTGTTGGAGACATATGAAAAAGAAATATCAGAACAACCTAAATGTCCCATTTGCATAACAACGTACAACACAATGTCGGACCAAGTAACGAAATTGGTGAAGAAACACTGGTCTTCCCTCAACAGCAGTGGTATTAACATACCGTTACCAATGTTTTCGCATAAAAGGAGTACAAACCTAAAGGATATTCTGGTACATACACGCCCATTGACCCAACAAGTCAGCCAGCAGAGAAGCAATCTCCCTGAAGGCCATCATCCATGTGGTAATTGTAGTGTCTGCCATCTAACCAAGAAAACCACGAGGTTCACTTTCAATACAGGGGCAACCTGGGACCTAAGAAGTTTCACAAACTGTCAAACCACCGGAACAGTATATCTAATTACCTGTCCATGTAACCTCCACTACGTGGGAATGAACACCAGGAAAACCGCTACTAGAATTAGTGAACATCGCAGTACCATCCGGTGTCAGAGGTCTAGTACAAAAATGACTAACCACTTCTTAGAGAAAAAACACTCTCCTAATGATATGCAATGGATCATTATTGAGAAAATAAGATCTGGTGACAACCTTGAACAACGTCTACATGTAAAGGAACAAAGATGGGTGTATAAATTACATACAGATACCCAAGGCCTCCATGACAATATTCCGTGGAATGTATTAAACCATTAAGTAAGATCACCTTTTGGAAAAACATGTACATCTCTGTATAGTCCATGTAAAAGGAACCCAATCATCAATGCTAACAACAAAACCCATGTATGAATGAGTTAAATACAAATAAAATAAATAGAAACCATACATGTATCACATTCCACCTATACAATATAGGGTTAATGGAATTATTAGAAATATTTAGAGTAAGAACTCGTACTGAGAATAAGCTCACATTGACGAATATTGGCGTGTGCTGTTTGATATATGCCACTAAAAAGAATTACTGATTCACCACTCTAAGATAGCGCCTAAAAATCATTTTGGGCTGACAAGTACAACCTCTGTCTCATATCTTACCTAGTCATCACAAGAGTACAAGAATTATGTTTGTAACTTTTTTATCAGTAACATTTAAGGTTAAAACTCATTCTAGAATGAAATTCATGTTTACGAATATCATCGTATGTTAAGTGCCACTAGCCATTAAATAGAATGATCTGTTCACCACTCCAAGATGGCGCCTAAAAATTACTCGGCTGACAAGTACAACCTCTGTCGCATATTCTACTTAGTTAGCACAAGAAGTATGTTTGTAACATTTTTATCAGTAATAATCAGGGTATAAAAACTAATTCTAAAAAGAAATTCACATTTATGAATATCTTCGTGCGTTAGTAGCCACTAGCCACTAAACAGAATGACCCATTTACCACTCCAAGATGGCGCCCTAAAAAACCACTCGAACGAATGAATAATAATTTTTTCACTCTTTTCCGGCTGACAAGTACAAACATGGTTTTGGGTTGAGTACAACCATGATGATCTTGAAATACACTACAACAAGTATTTAAGAACTACATTTTATGTTCTTAGGTGGTTGGTAATATACAAACTTCATTGTGTCACAATCAAGAAGTGCATGTCGATTCACCATTGTAAGATGGCGCCCAATACCACTCGGGCGGCCACACCTGAGAATTGTTTTCTAATTTTCCCGGCACTAGAAACATTTAAAAGCGAGCCCCGACAGGGACACAACAATATGCGGTGTTCCTGGGAGCTCATAGATTTAAAAGCTGACGGTGCAATCTAGACAAGTGAGTTGAAGAAGAAGCAAAATACTTTGACGAATCTTTATGATTGATTCTCTGGCATCTATTAGTAAGATCCACTTGCGCTTAACTTACATTCTTATATCATGTCCTAGATGTCTAGAGCCTCTCTGCCCCAGCAACACTATGGAGTAGAATTACACCTCCATTAAAGTAGGTTTTATTGATGCAACCTACCGTAACCATGTGTTTTGTATATATGTGTGTATATGTCTATGTGTTTTTCACTTTATTCACCAAAAGCACTTATTAAATATGCACTTTTACTTTTCAAGAAATACAAGGTTGTTCTGACATGTAAAAGAGATGTAAAGTTATTAAGATCCCTAGTCCACATCAATCTGTGGACTTGGGTGTGTAACTAATCCTTATATGTCATTGTATTTTCATACAGAAACTACGACCCAGTACATCTAAGAAATCCTGATAAACATGGGAATCGTATGTATTTTTAAAAAACCAATGGTATAAAAACAGTACAAATTAGTTGTTTGTCTGTAAAAACATGGAGTGGTACATGCAAGGCTGGTCCTTGTATGGTCCTGAGGAAGTGGTTGGGGTAACCACGAAACATGTCGACCAAGTAATTAGGGACAGGCACGCATAACGTTACTGTACTCTATTACTAGCCCCATTTTTAAGTACATTTACCGGATAGGAGCAGAATAAAATTAGGGCTCACTATCCAGGTAATTGTTATTGAATTAATTTCACTTTTCACTCCACACAGCACTGCACAACACATCACTACACATAGTTGAAAAAATATAAAAAGTGCTCCTGCGTATTTCGTTAAGTTGTAGCACGCCCCAGACAGTAGATGTCTGGGAGGACCCCTATGATGAAGCATGTCACCCTGGGGCAACCCTAGGTTAGTGAGGGGACTCTAGAAAAATAAGTGTTTTTTCTAGTGTAGTACTCTATTAATTCATAGAGCACTCATACATATATTTTTTTCTAGGTAGGCTTTATCAGGATCCTTTTTGGTTCCCTTTTTTTGACAGATATATTGTAACAGGAGGAAAAACCTACCTTAGTATCCTCCAACTCCCTTTCCTTTATTGAGAGTGAGAATTACACTGATTTGAAGAGGAGCGCCTGGATAAGGGCTCCTGCCACTCCTTTGCATAATTGATCGGTTTGAGGGGAGCGCCTGGTAAAGGGTTCCCAACTCGCTGTGTAATTCGTATATCCACCTGCTTTTTAAAAATTGCACTTGTTCATTCACTCTTTTTTAAAACTACCCTGCGCCTGTTTTTGTACTCACCGCCGATAGCAGCACACAATCCCCGGTCCACCACCGATTATTCGGGTTGAGTGGAGGGATTCACGTGCAACAGGATGGAACCGGCACTTCCGGTAAGCCCTCCAATCAGCTGCTTGTAACTTACACAAAAGCCAGATGGCACTCGCTCCGCGCAGTGGACGCGCGCAGCGGGCGCACCGCCGGTGCTCCGAAGGCGCGCTAAAGGCAAGCCCGTCTGCGCCCGTCCGCGCCCGTCCGTGCCTGTCCGCGCCTGTCCGCGCCTGGACCGCGCCAAGGGCCTTGCCCCCTGGCCCATGTAAACCAGCTAGGCAATCTAATTTTCGTACCTACACCAGTAGACAATTACTAAATATAACTGCTACCTCCAGGGAGGCACAATTATGCCCCTGCTTTACCTCAGCTATAACACGAACTCATGTCTTAATACCTTGCAAAAAATGTCGACACATGTCCAGCTCTTGTAAACAGCCCGCTTCTATTAATGCTCATTCACCAATTCTTAAAAACAATACCATCGTTGCTGCACTTATTAATGTCCACTCCTTACCTAAGCATAAATATGAAATACTCTCTTTTCTTGAAAATCACAATCTTGACCTCCTATTTGTAACTGAGACCTGGGCTGATCCTTCCTCAGGGCCTGATTTTGCCACAGTAACCCCGGATGATTTCTCTGTTAAGAGATTAGATAGAACCAACAAAAAAGGCGGTGGTCTAGCACTTATTCATCGTAACTATTACACTGTTAAAATAGAAACAATCCCCACCAAAGACTGCAAAGCCTTCTCCTTTTCTATATCATTTACCAAATCATACACTTTTAAAGGTATCCTACTATATCGTACAGAATTTCTTTCTTCCCTAGCTCTCCTAGCAGAACCATCAGCAGGAGAAGCCAATTTTACCATCATGGGCGATTTTAATTTCCATCTCGAATCTAACAATGATGACAACACCTCAGTCTTACTCTCAGAATTCAAGTCCATAGGACTCTCCCAACTGGTAACCAAACCCACCCATTTAGCTGGCCATACTCTCGACGGATTATTTACCAATAACAAACATATCTCACTAGAAAATATTCTGCCTTTAACATGGACAGACCACTCTGCGGTCCTTTTTAACATCAATACTGAACATAATACACACAATCGTGTCAACTTCCCTCCCCCCTCCCATTTTAAAGCCTGGAATAGCATTTCCCCCGAAGACATAAAATCACACCTTAAATCTACCCACCAATTCTCCCAGACAATCCCGATCAAGCAGCCATGCACTACACACAATGGCTCTACTCAGCATTTGACATCCTGGTACCAATAAAAAATGCCTCAAAAAACAGAAAGACACCATCTGCCCCTTGGTTCTCAGAGGAATTAAGACTGGAAAGGCAGAAATGCAGAAATTTAGAACGTCACTGTCACCGAAATTACGATAACACAATGAAAATACGGTATAAGGAAGCACTATCCAAATATAAAAACCTCCTAATAACTGAAAAAAGTAAATTCTACATGAACCAAATTGAAACTTCCCCGGACTCTATGACACAACTATATAGAGTCGTCACCAAACTCTCAGGACCCGATACTACCCCTTCGACAACACCTACACAAACTCTCTGTGATGATCTCGCTAGATTTTTTCAAAATAAAGTCATTCACATTTACTCCAACTTTTCAGCTCTCGCCACCACAAATATACAATCTATTACCACCAGCATAGACTCCTCATCAAGCAATCTCGCAACATCACAAATCACCAATTACAACCCCTCCCCCTCCTTTCCAGAATTTAAAAAGATCACAACAGAATACATTATCGATCTCATCTCCACTTCCAAATCCGGATCCCCCAATGACCCCTGCCCTCCTAACATAATAAAACTTATACCAGAAATCATAGGTCCTGGACTAGCCAACATCTGCATCTCTTTGTTTTCAACTGGAATATATCCTTCCATCTGGAAAGAGACAGTGATCAAACCTTTACTCAAAAAACACAATCTCAATCCCACAGACTGTAATAACTATAGACCCATTGCAGGTCTTCCTCTCCCTGCAAAGATTATAGAAAAGGTGATGAATACTCAGCTGGCTGACTATATTGACAACAACAACTTCTTAGACGACACCCAATTTGGTTTCAGAAAAGGTCATGGGACGGAGACAGCTCTCATTAAAACAGCTGACGAAATACGGACAACCATGGACAAGGGAGGCACCACGGTCTTGGTGCTGCTGGATCTCTCAGCAGCGTTTGACACGGTCGACCATTCCATCTTGATCGATCGTCTCTCAGCCATAGGTATCAAAGACAAAGCCAAGGCCCTATTAACCTCTTTCCTGGCCAACCGTACCCAACATGTAAAACTTGGTAGCTACGACTCCCCTTCTTTTTCTCTACCAAGTGGAGTCCCTCAAGGATCCTCATTAAGTCCCACTTTGTTCAACCTATATGTCTCAGACCTTGCCAAAATCATCAAGACTCACGATCTGTGGCTCACATCTTATGCCGATGACACCCAGATTGTACTAGAAATACATAAGAACGGCAAATTAGTCGCAAACAATTTTAAGAAGGGAATGTCTACCATTAGTACCTGGATGACAAATAATTGTTTGAAATTGAATTCCGAAAAAACGGAAGTGATGATTTTTGGAAACCTATTCCCCAGCTGGTCTCCTTCTTGGTGGCCAGAGGAACTAGGCCCCCCCCCCGGTCCCGGTCACCAAGGTCAGAAACCTTGGAGTCATATTTGACGACAAGCTATCATTCATTCCTCATGTCAACTCTGTCATCTCATCTTCCTTTTACACAATCAGGATGATAAAGAAACTTCTATCCTTTCTTCCTTCTAGTGCAGGCAAAACTCTCATCAGCACTCTTGTTATGTCTAAAATAGATTATTGTAATGGCCTACTCTTCAACGCTCAAGAAAGAGTCTTACACAAACTACAGATGGTACAAAATGCCGCAGCTAGGATTCTCTCAGGCACACCCAAGTTCAAATCCATCTCAGGAGTCATTCGACAATTACACTGGCTACCCATTAAAAACATAACAAAATTCAAAGCATTGTGTATAGCCTACAAAGCAATTCACAATTCAGGTCCCGAATTTTTTTTAAAAAACCTATGCCTCTACAGACCAAACAGGACCTTACGGTCCTCCTCAGATCATCTGTTAATTGTTCCCAGAACCAAGAAAGTTACTTGGGGACACAGAAGATTTATTGTAGCCACGGCCAAACTCTGGAACATACTCCCTCTACACATCAAAAATACCCCTACCTTGTTGTCCTTCCGCAAAAAAATAAAAACATGGCTATTTCAGTAAATAACTCCCTCCTCTCCTTTTTGTTTAACAAGCTGTCCACAGCGCCGAGACACCTCAGGGTATTTGCGCGCTCAATAAATTGCTTAAATAAATAAATAAACAACATGGGTTCAGAAGATCATTGCATTGCCAGCTAGAGAAGCTAGAATTAGAAATTAAACAGCTGAAGGCGGATCTGGGGTGCACACCTTGAGACTCGCAGTGACAGATGAGCAAAATATTTGGGGAAGTATGCCATGTCATGTGCATATAGGGAAGGGCAAGGACCAGGAAAACCGTATCCACTCTCATAAGAATGTCATGTGCTGCAAATGATATTATTACTATCATGCACCCTGATGAGCAACCAAGGCACAAGACCACAGCCATCAAAGACATCTTTATCTCATCCTACACATACCTTCACACATTACACCCTCTTACCGACCCTACTATGATACAGCAATACCTGGAGGATAATACTCTGGCCTGGTTTTGATGGGCCCAGAGGAAATTCCTAACATACTCCTAACAGTAGGAAAAAAATTAAGTCATTGATGGCCTCTCAAGTAGGAAGGCACCAGGGATCAATAGCTTGCCTGTTGAACTATACAAAACCCAATCTGTTGGCCCCTCACCTTCTGACAGTATTTAAAGAGGCAGTGGATAAGGGCACTTTATCACTATCAATGTGGGAAGTACTATTGATTGTGTTTTTAAGACCTAACAAAAAACCCACCAGTTACGAATCACATAGTTACCTCTTTCTCATCATTTGTGAAGTCAAAGTACAGTTAACAGGGTGCCGTTAATGTTGCTCATACTGGTGTTACCAGACTAGGCGTGGTTTATACCAGGGAGGTCAGCTGCACAAAATCTGTTTTAACCAATGCACTGTGATTCACCAATTGCAGCCTGAGTTAGAAGCTATGGCGTCACCCAGGCATTTGACTCCCTCGAGTGGAGATATCTAGCCCACATGGCAATCTTCGGCCCTCTTGGGAGACTAATCACCACTCTCTATGAATCACTTGTAGCCAATTGGCACAGCACAGGGATGCCCGTTTTCACTATTGCTGTTCACCTTAGCTTTGGAACTCCTGGCAGCCAAACTTTGGCAACATCACTCCTAATATGCACTGTGGTTCCATGACCACCCTCTACTGGTATTACTTTATATTGACAATATTACCGTATGGGTTAGAAAACCCCAAGAAAGCCTTAATCCAATCCTGCTTTAATTTAATAGGTTCGGTCTTTTCTCTGAACTCACCATAAATTGGGATAAGTCAGCAGTCTTCCCACTGGCTGCAGGCAAAGAGCAAATGAATCTTGAGCTCTCCCTAATGTGTTGTTTAAACTCCCCCAAATACTTGGGGGTTTGGTTAAGTCAGAGTATGCAGAAAATGGGTCTGATTGAACGATGGATGCGCTGTCACTCACCCTAGTGAAAATGATGGTGCTACCTAAAAATTTTACATTACTTCATTAATATCCCTATAATACTACATAAATCCCTCTTCCGATTACTCACATCACTCCAAATCAAGACAGTGTGGGCCAATAAAAAGCCAAGGACAATGTGGGTTGTCCTTACCCAACCATGTTCACAGGGGGTTTCCACAGTCCCTAACTTTGAGCGGTACTACCTCTGTGCCCAAGCATACATCATGAACTATTGGCTCACCCCACAATGATTCATTGCATATGAAGCCATGGAAAAAATATCGCGGACCCCTACTTCCCCTCACGACTGTACTTTGATCTACTGGCAGAATTAAATAAGTACCAAACACTCCATGATAACAGCCTGGAAAAGACAAAAAAAGAAAGCACACTTTCCCTTGCTATATTCACTGCTGGTGACTCTGGCATCTCACCCACTACTCCCCATGCTACATGAGCAAACAGCGAAATACCAATTACATAATATACATGGGGTGATCTCCACCAAAATGGTCAGTTCATTACTTTTGATTCACTGGAAATGGGAACCTTGCTGACACTGCTCGATATATTCCTCTACCACTAAATCAAAGCATGTAGATAATTAAAACATTTCTCATTCCCAAGGGAATCTGCAAGATTTTGCCCACCAGACCTTTCCCCTAATCCCCTAAGCAGCTCATAAATACCCTATATTGGGAGTGATAGTCAGCCGTCCCAAATGCTCCCTGCCAGAGTGGAGTGAAATAGAGTGGAACACGAAACTGAACGCACCATTTTTGGATGAAATCTGGGAATACTGTTGCCTCCAAACTGGAGAAATGCTGCTGTGTAGTAGGCTGTGACTCATCCATTTCAGATTTCTTCATAGAATATACTATTACTCCCTAGTGTCATGTCCTGCCCAAAGCCAGCACCCGATGGCGGGCGAGACTGCAGTGGAACTGGTGGGTTGACCCAGTTACTAAACACACTCCCCTTAGGGTGGCCAGCCCATTGGTGCACACTTGGACAGAGTTCCTCTCCTTGGAGGCATGTTAGGAGACAGCCTTGGTGTCTTTATATTTCTTCTACTTATTCCCAGAATCCTCTGGAGAGAATATCTGGGATAGGATATACTGTCCTATCCAAGATAGCGATACTTCTATTCCTCTCTATAGGATGTTCTCTTTCCAAAATGGTGGTCTAACTTCTTGTGAGGTCATTCTTGTCCTGGGCCAATTTAAGGAGGGTTGTTCCATTTGCTCCTTGTGTCACAATGCTTCCAGGTCTCAGTGTGGTGCGCTCCAGCACTCCAGTCCTTTTCTTAGGCTTCTCAGGGAATCAACTGACTCCTTCTTGTTTGATCACAGTTTTCATTTAGTAATCTCCATTTGGTTGGTCTCTCGGCCTTGTTGCCTGCCTTGAATTTGTATCTGTATCCAGAAGACATCTTAGAGGTTTTTGCCCTCAGGCTTTTTCTCCCTTCCTGGAGCCAATTCCAGAAGGCACTTTCTGCAATTGCTCTTTCTGTGTTGGCAGCAACATGGCTATGGAAATGGTGCCTCTGGTAGTCACAAACTGTGTCTAACCCACAGCCAAAGACTCTCCACCAGGCATCAGCTTAGTGATACCTGGCACTGAATAGATGAAAGTTGAGAGAGGACTCCTGCTGTGAACAGTGTGTAGAGAAAGGTGCGGGCTCCCACCATCAGGCCTTGATCAGTCTGGGCATCTTCCGCTATTGGCTACAAAACATCAAAATACTTGTACATCATTTAGTTTCAATAGTAGATCCCCACGGTTATGCTATCCTAGGATGGGGAAAAAACATTCCTATTTAAAAAGCAAGTTTACTGTGCTAGCCGTCCTGCTAGCTTAAGGGTTAGTGGCAAAGCACTGGGGATGAGAACATTGCACCACAACCACTCGGCCTACTGTTGTTAACAAACAGAGTGTTATAAAGAGCTCCCACTTGAAACGTCTAGACCTAAGGATGAATGGGCCTGGTGCAACCAACACTTGCTTACTAAACCAGCAGTGGTGACCTATCCTTCAGGTACACTGCAGGTCACAGGGTTTGCTTAAAGAGTCACAAGAAATTCTTTAGACTGTTCCAAAAAGTTTATATTGAAGCGTTTTCTTGAGAACCTTATCCCACGTAAAATACAGTCCTATAGATATTCAATAAAGTAGGAGCCATGAAATTGTGTTTCAATTCAAAGTTGTCTTCTATTGAATCATTCAGTAGTCATCCAAAATCAGCCCAGCCAACGCATTTGGTCCCCAGAATGGAACTTCATCAGTGCTAAAAGCACAATAAAATATACAGATATGTATAAATACCTGAAGAGAACAAACAAATTAATAAGACATAACATATAATCTATCACATTAACATCACAAAATTACATTAAAACAGATCATGGCCCCTTGCATCTAACAAGAACAAAAAACACATAGCATTCTCAAATGCATTTCACTTGACATATTTAATTTCACACAGATCATAGATTCCCAGTGATATTATTTTCATACTTGTTAATTGTTGCTCATAATAGGCAGTATATATCAAGTTCATACCTTGAGCATATACAGCATAGAGTGCTTCTACATTCACTGATGATATTATAAACCAGGGATCTGTTACATAATCGATGAGACCTAGAGGTATTATATTATATTATTACAAAAAATAATGCTATTTCTTATCACATTAAAAACATTGCAATTACATATCCTCCTCCTTAATGAAATTCACAAATAGTATAACCATTGGATGGTGTTTTATCTAATTGGATCCTAGATGTCTGTGACTTCCTCTCTGGTCATAAGGGAGCAGTTAATCTTCTGCTCGCTAATTATGAGTAGTTGACTGATTGGACTATTTGGATTTTGGAACAGCCTTTTACTCAAATAGGGGATAGGCAAGCCAAATATGTCAGTTAGGGTTTTATTCCAAATCAACCATGTTAAAAGGGGGAACACATGCACTTTGCTACCTGATAACAGGGTAAAATGCACAGAGTTCTACAGCCAGCAAAAACAGATTGGGCATAAATCTGGGAGTACACAACACATAAACAATGGTCATTCCCTATACTGCCACACTTTTTCCAGTTGTCTAAACGAATTCTAGTTTTTTACAAAAGAAGAAAAGTATGCACAATTAGTTGGTTGTTTTTAGGTCTAGGATATAACTTAGTCTGGGCAACATTTCAATAACGCTGATGATGTGCGTAATCTCTGGAAATTTGCTTTATGTCTGTTATGAAAAATGGCTGCAATTACACCATTACGCCACATTCCATAATAACGTACCATTAGGGGCTAAATATTGCTGTGAGTGCTAAGGGATAATAGGAATGACCAGAGAGCGAACAGTTGTTTCTCACTTCACTTGCTATTTTTTGTTTCTTTTTTTACAGTGAAATACTTCCTTGAATAAAAAATGTATACAAGGACGCACTTCACACTCAAAAACATAGAGCTAAATGACAGATGTGAATTTAATGTAATTATCTATAATTTTGCCTCAATTTCCCAAATTGTTATATAATTATGCAAAGGCAGATTGTATGAATTTTGCCTGCCCCTAGTTACAACTAAATTGTGTCTTCGCTGATTTGGATTTGTGAATTTGTTATTATGGTATTGTGGATGGGTCACTGGATCAATGCAATTATGAGTCAATAGGCTGATGAATCGACACACATGCAAGCATACATCACAAAAAGCATGCTTGAATTATATTGAGCACCTAAACTCACTAAATTATGAGGAGACACTTTCAGTTATAAGCTAAACCTACTGGTTTTGTCAATGCTAAATAACTTAGTGGTCTTCCATTTTGTGAACCAGGTGCAATGTCTGAAGCTATAAGCAACCTCTTAGCAATGTGGTATCAAAAGTGCATATTAAAAGGTTGCATTATCTTTTAGGAGATAAGAACTAATTAAATCCGTTTATAATGTACCTTTGCTGATGCAGTAAACTATAGCACAGCTGTTTCAGTCTTTCTCAGCAGAGGCAAATTGTAGTCAGTAGGATTTGGGGTTTTTAGTCTGACAATCATTGTGGTTTACTGAATTTCAAAATGTATGACCTGATTCCCAATATCTACTTAGTAGTACATTCTAGAGTACTAGAGTAGTATTACAAAACTTACTACAAAGTGCTATGCCAGAATCTTCAAATAACTCCTACCCAGACTCCAGACCATCCAGAACACTGCTGCACGACTCATACTCGACCTCCCATGCCTCACCCACATCACACATCGCAGCTCAGGAAGCTTCACTGGCTGTCAATTCATAAGCTCAGCTTAGAACATTCATGCACCCATACAAAGTTCAACACAACACAGGACCAAAATACCTGAAGAGCTGCATACACTTTAACCAACCCATAAGACACCTACGCTCTGCCTCACTCGCACACATTCCCCGCATCCACAAAAGCAAAACTGGAGGTCTCTTATTCATACCCAAGAACACCTCTCTCAGTACATCAAAGTCTTCTCCTTACTTCTTGAGTTCCGCCGAAAGGGGATCAAATCAATATAACACAACAACTATTCACAAACTGAACTTTTGTTGTAACTTATGCTTTTTTAGTAACTTACCCTTTTTTTCTTTGGGAGGGTTTCGCAGTACCAGTGGTTGGCCATGTGTAGTGCTGGAGTTACTACAAAAGTGTACTTTATTGGAAAAGTGTAAGTTACCATAAAAGTGCAGTTTGTGAATACTGGAAAGGAGTAAACTTATTCAAAACTGTAAGTTACCTTGGTGAACCAAGTCCATTGTTTTTCGAGGTGGCTGGGATGGGTAAAAGAGGAGGAATATTAGTGGGTTGGAACAGGAGTCTTAGTGGTGCCAGTGAAATGGAAAACAAAAGTATGAAATATAAACAAAATTATTCTAGCTGTCTGAAAGGCACAAAGCATTTACTCTGGTTTTTTTTAAACATGTTAATGGCTTTTAATAAATTTAAGAGTTCAATGAACACAGCCCTAGATTGACAGCACAAGGAGAAAGCAGGAGTGTGCCTAATCTTAATAAATATGATGCATTTCTACTCTCTTCATTTCACACAATGTACCATAGCAAGTTCCCTTGCTGCATTGTATTGCAGAAAAGATTAGTAAATATGGGCCAGCATATGTCTCATCAGTAATATCCTCATTTCCTTAGGCAGCAGACACTTAGCCCGAAGGGGAGAAAAGCTGCCTGGCAGTGTCAAATTGGCCTATAGGGCAGTGCCAGAGAGCTGGTCTGAAGGGTAAGAGTGTGGGCCATTTCTTTTAGATATCTAGGCCAATTTGATGGTCTGGTGGGCCGTTTTTCACTGTTGATTTCCTTTATATGAACTCAAACGTTTCCTGTAGCAAGCATAAATGCAGTCTCCCATATATTTTACAAACACCTACACATCGAGTCTTTACAAGTTCAAACCTGCCCTAATTGCAATTGGGGGTCACTTAAATTTAGCTGTTTCCCCAATCGTGACACTAATATTTTGGTGTCCAGGCCCATATTCTGTCCCAAATGCAAAAAGAACAATTGATGGACAGCATGCAGAACAATGTCATACATTCACCCCAGTACAGAGGTCTGGGCCTAAATCCATCATTTTTTTGCTCCCCATGCCAGTCCAGTTTGAACCCAGCCATGCGCAAATCAGTCTTGACCCTGTGACCAATGGGAACAGTCCAGCCCGAACTGCCAGGCCAGGTCCTCCCTGGACGGGAAATAAGCATCCTAGGACCGGTTTCAGAGTTTCACCCCTCATCAGCCAGGATAGCTTGAATCCAGTGGTGTAGTGAGCACGGCACCCACGTCTGGGCATACCCGTCCCACTTGGGGTGACAAATGCAAAAAGAACAATTGATGGACAGAATGCAGAACAATGTCATACATTCACCCCAGTGCAGAGATCTGGACCTAAATCCATCATTTTTTATATTCTGTCCCAGTCAGACCCTGCTGCTCAATAAGTATTCCAATTCTGTCCCATGGTTCATACTGTATCTCTACAAATAGTAATCACTGTTCTAGTTACAGGGCACGCTATATTTCACAGGGGACTCTACATATAAAGTGTAGGGCATCCTCTTGACCCATAGTCCATCTTTCACTATCATAGACACGGTCCAAACTTGTTTCCATTCATTTGCTACAACCAAGCAAGATGTTTGGTAGTATACCACTAAGCCGGCCATTGAAAAGATCTACCCATAGAAGCTAGGTCTTTAATAAATTTAGTGGGGACTTAACGTGAAATAGTCTTTAGGGTGTACAGTACGTTCGAGGGGGGAGGCAATCATTTTAAACAGTGCAACTCTGTCCATAAGAAATATCGTCAGGGTGTTCCTGTGGAGATCTCTTTTTTAATTTTCTCCGACAAGGACCCTATGTGTCTATACCATGTTTGGTTATTGCCTCCGGAAACACAAATACTTAAATAACAAATCCCTTGGATTGTCATGGAGATGAGTGTTCCTGCCGCCCAATCCGAAACATTCTTAGCCCCTGCCAGCAGGGACACACAGATGTTATCTAATGAACTATTAGCCATAACAAATTCTTAAATTAATTCAGAATATTGATTCTTTGTAACCCAAGGTCTCCTGTTTGCAGAGGTATATAAGTAGATCATCTGTACACTGGTATACCTTATCTTCAGCACATATTGTCCTTTAAACCCTGTGTTGCAAAGTCATCCTTGTGCCCTGGGCACCCCCTAATTCTTGCTGACAGGTACTGGTGATAACTGACTCTGACTGTCCCTGAGCTCTGCCTAACCAGGCCCAGGGCCAGTGCTATGCTGAAAAGACAAATAGAATATAGTGAGAACACCTACATACACTAGGGTACAATATGGGTTAGGGTACTACTATGATTGGTATGACGTCCCCTATAAGGCCCAAGTACATAATAGGGCAGGGGATCAAAACTACCATTAAGTCCCTAGTATATAATAGGGCATGGCAGTTTAGAGGCCAGCAGCCATTTCTGTACTTGCAAGGGTGCACTGCTGAGGCCTTGGGTCAGTTTAAAAGCAGCCCTGTGTTGCAGGACTGCTTTTAAAATTTAAACTGCGCCCAAACTCGGTTGGGCATATTAGTTACCCCCAGGATCTCCCCAAGATATCCCAGGGGTAGAGGGTCATATATTTATAATGAGGATTCTATAAAATGAGTTTTAAATGCCCTGGGTTTAGTGAAATTTCACATTTCACTCCCCAAATTGTGAGAAAGGGCATCCCAAAATTGACTTTTTGGTAGGAGCACTGTGGAGTGACGATCTGCGATATTTGTACATATTCAGAACCCCTAAAGTCTCCTCTAGTTTTTCCAGGGGTGAGGGATCCTGTAGATATAGGCAGGGTCCTTATAACAGATGTTGTATAAGCCCTGATGATGGAGAAATTGCCAAGTTTAATTTCTCTATTGCATATCCCCACCCACATAGGTTAACATGGCAAAAAGTTATTTATTAAAAAATAAACAAAGGGGTGTATTAAAAATATCATTCAAGGACTCTGTAGAATGGTATTGATAAACCCAACAATATGTTATTGTAGAATTTATTCTAAGATGTATTGACAAGAACTTATAAGACGTTCTTGTCTGTAAGCAAAAATTCAGACTTCCATTGATCTGACCTGATTGGCCAGAGTTAAGTGGATTAGCCAGGCTGCTTTGAAGAGGTGACAAATGACCCCTGGGGTTATGGAGCCCTTCTGCAGGGAGAATGTGCTGGGCATAGAAATGCCAGAGCCAGGGGGAGGGGTAGTAAATAATGTTCTTTAAGTAAGGAGAGAACAGGCTGGAGAAAACAGTTTCATTGACGCCTCTTCACTCTACCCCCAGTCAGATTGCAAGATTAGAGAAGGAATTGACAGATGCAAAACTGAGGAAGCTTATGTAGATGAGCCATCCTGTAGGCTGGTTTAGTTAGCTCTTCTCCCTCTGCTGGATAATCAGCCATATTGATTTTTGGAGAAATGGTGCTCTTTCGGAGACTGTAGTGCCACACTTTGGAGGATATGGTCATACTCTGGGGTGTCCCCGTGCATCTCATTGGACAGGAGTGCCCTACTGCCTGACCAAGAGAACTTGGAATAAGTATCTGACAGCGGCAGAGCCTCTCTGATCTGCTGCTTGAAACTTAAGGAAGAAGAAGGGTCCATGCTGGATGTTTGATTTGCAATCAACCAGGCACTGTGCTCTGACTGACTGCGCCTGCAGCACAATCTGGTGCACAAACATGCTTCAAAAGGACTAAAACGTGGACTCCCTGCAAACTACAGGTCAACAGAGCTCATCTGGACCATCCCCTCCAAAAATCCCCAGCCTGGAGTACTACCAGTGGATTTGTAAGGGATTTGGCTAAGTGGATTTTGGGAATTGAAGTCCAAAACGTTCAAGGACCATATTTGAGCTTCCAGACCCTTGAAATAAGTTTTGGACACTTTGGAACCCTCAAAGGAACTTCAGGAAGAAGTTCTAGACGTTTGAAGAAGTTTCGAGCAACTTTGGAAAAAAAGCTCTATAAGTGGACCGATTCAACCTTGCCAGCCAAGCCAGCGTCCCTCAACCGATAGACGGACTGCCGTCCAGGTTCGTCCCGCTGAAAAGCTCCAGAGGTCCGACTTCTCGGGTTTGACCAGGAGTTGTCTGAAACACGAGCCGGCAAACCTTCACCGAATCTGGCCTGATGAAGAGCATCAAGGGACACTTAAAAAAAAAAGCTCCATAAAAGTTTCCATGTCCGAATGTAGAAAAGGTGACCAGGACCAACCACGAGAGTCAAACTGCCCACCTTCAACTGCGAGCTGGCCTGCATCTCTGGTTTGTCCCGTTTGAAAGCTCTTCCACAAGTTTGTCCGGGAGCCACAAGGCAAACCGGCGAACCCTCACCGAATCCAGACTAGCTGAGAGATTCGAGGGAACCTGGCCAGAAAAGCTCCAGAAAAGTTTCTCAGTCAGAAAGTAAAAACTTTGACCGAGACCTACCGCGAGGGGTAGCCGCGCATGGCTCCATCGTGGTCAGCCTGAAACTTTGACCCGGTCTAGCACGACCAGATGTCCCAATAGGCACTATAGGTTTCTATGTGCTTTATAGTGCTAAATATTAAAAACTTTGGGGCAGATTTACAAGCCCCTTGTGCCTCATTTATGCTGCCGTTGCGTCACTTTTGTGACGCAGCGGTGGCGCAAATCCTGCGCCATGGTGTGGGGTACTTACAACGTGACGCATCTGGGAGATGCGTCACGTTGTAAAGCCCTGCGCCACATGTAGGCGTTCCTGCGCGGGGGTGGTGTTCCGGCGCAGGAACGCCTCCTAAAGGTGGCTGAGTGAAATCTACAAGATTTCACTCAGTCACTTTGAGGCCCATGCTGCATCAAAACCCTGCGCCTGCCTGAAGCAGGCGTAAGGATTGACGCAGCATTAACAAGATAGGGCCCCCCAGAGCATTGCTGGAACTGCGTCACGCTCGCGACGAAACTCCAGCAATGCATCTGTGCCGTTTTTGCCCCATGGTGCGCCGCATCCATGGTGGCGGAGCTGTGGTGCACAATAACTGGCGCATCCCTGCTGATATGCAGGGATGCGCCAGTTATTGTAAATATGCCTCCATATATCTCTGGTTCCCTACATTGAACGTTTTAGTGTAATTTTAAAGATTAAATATTTCCTATTTTTATAAATTGGTGCTGGATTTTCATTGTGTGTTGTGTCTTAATTATTTACTGAATTGGTGTTTTTAAATGCTTTACATACCTGTCTTTGAAGTTAAGCCTGTCTGCTTGCAGCCAAGCTACAAAGGGTTGAGCATGGGAATAATTTTAAAAGACCTATACTGAGCCCTATATTGTGTTAGTGGTCTTATTGCCAGTGGTAGATATATATTTGCCACTATTGATAATACAATTTCCAATCCCCTGCCACTCCACAGTTTGTTTTGATGAGTTTTGGTTAGCGTTCTATTGTAATGGCAAATAGCAGGCACGTTAGAGGGAAACCCTGTCTGATGCCCCACTGGCCTGGAATAGGTTCTATCTAACCTTGTGTTGTTTATATATACCCTAGCCTCAGGCATTGAGAAATAAGTTGTGTATAGGCGGGTGCAGTTTTTGTAATTGGGCAAACAGGTTCAATTTATCAAAAGCTTTTTAAAATCAATATAAAATGTTTAAGAATTTGAACAGAGGTGTGGCGCAGGAGCCAGGGTGCCTGACTCCAGACCACAGGGTTCACGGTTCGATCCCCAGCGGCTGGTTAGCCCAGCACCATGTGACCGTGGGCAATATCTCGCTTAATCTTCCCGACGTCCCCCAGCGCTGGGACACCTCTCTGGAGGTATCTGTGCGCTTTACAAATGCTGCATTTCATTATAGAACGTTTTTGTATGTTGTGTATTGTAACTTTGATTGGTATAAAGCCAACCTGATCTTCATAAGTGTTTCAATTATTACCATTAGTCAAGAAGACTATGAGTACCAAGACGAGTATCTGTATTTTAATATAAAGTAATGAGATGCTGTAAGGCCGATGTAGTTGTAACTATTTTGATGCGCTCCTATGTAAAAGGGTAGTGTACCTGTCTCATTGGTTGCTAACTATAGAGCCACTTAATATGGGGTAAGTATGGATGTTCTAGCATTGTAGAGTTCAATTAGAAGCCCGTTTGGCTTGGGGTTTGGGCCTGAGGTTTTCCCTGATTGCACCTAGTTGATTACATCTGCAACTTATTCAGCTGTAATCGCTGAAGTAAACTCTAGGGTTTCATGCTCCTAAAGTACTGGTTCAGATAGCGAGGACACAAATGCATCTACTGCACCATTACCCAGCTCTAGGTCTGGGCTTTATATGCTTTAATAAAAGTGTGCAAATTCCTCTGAAATTCCTGCCACGTCTGTAAGTTCTCCCCCCATCTAACATTCCTGAAGCCCTTCCAACCTGTCGAAGAATTTTCATGAAGATATACTAAAACCTTGAGGAAGTCTGTAATAATTAGATTGGTGAATAAAACAAATGGAGGGTTCCAATGACCGTAGGATAGTTTGGTAGGTTAGTCCCCCTGCTGCACAAGAAAAGAAAACGAAGGTGCGAAAGAGTCAGTGCAAGAGGCAAGAGAAAGCCATAGAGAATGTGAGTGGAAGTACCTGTGTGTGCAAGCTCGTGCATACAGTTAATATTATTAAGCCATGCTAGATATTTGATATAGTATGACTCTAACTCCATGGAACAACATTGGTCTTTACAAAGAACACTTTTTATGTCCGAATAGGCACCTCAAACCTGAGGTTCTGAGCAATGACCAGTAATGTGTGCATGGCTTTGGGCAGAAACCAAATAATAACCCCACAACATGATCAGGAGGGACAGATTGTGAACATGCCATTGGGAAATCACTATGCAGCCCGGTGAAATTAGTTTTTACATGACACTTGTTTTTTTACATTACAAGCAATTACAATCTAAGGTATGGGGAAGCTCTGTGAATTTCTCACTGTCACAGAGAAGGTTCAGTACCTTGGTGTGCGCAGTCCAAATTAGAACTGAATACATTTGAGTCTGGTAAATCATAGCTGTTTTTAATAATGAGGTAGGATGCAATTAACTTACTTCCGGCTCCACTGCTCTTGCTGCTTTTTTTTAACATTGGCTGGGTCGTTTTTTAAGACAAAAAAAGACAACAAATATATGCACATGTGCCAAATCTAGGTCATGCTACAGAGGAAGGGCTTGGAGGATGGACCAATCCATCACAGGCTGTAAGTGCATTAATTATTTGTCCTTCTAAAAACATGAAAATACACTGCTCTCTCACTTCACCTCTCTCAACCCTCCAAAAATGGAAAGAGGAAACGGCATTTCTCCTATCCTCCCATCCGAGTCGTGTATTGCAAGCAGCACACCACACGCACATGTCGTCAAGCAGTTATAGCTCGTTTGCTTTGCAGGGGGAAGATTTGTCTTTTACTGGGAAATCTTTGAAGTACATTGCAATAGCTGAGGGTAAACTCGCCAAATAGGAACAGTAAAGGAATTTCTAATTGAATAAGCAAAGTGTGAATCGTAAGGATTGCTGCCAGAGACTCGTATAGATTACACGAGATACAATCATAGTGAGGGATTGCTGTAATTTGAGCATAGGAGTTCCTTCAATTATGAGTAAAAATGAAGGGGGATATTCTCAAGAACGTGTGATAACTACCGCAAAAGTAGCTTAACGCAGCTCTTCACATCGCAGTCTATTGTGGGAAAATAACACTGTGTTAACGTGGTATTCACAACACGGCGGCAGCTTTCGATAGACCCACCACAAAGCGTCAAATAAAATCAAAACGACACCGCAAAAATGCGAAACACCAACACGAAAAAAGCGGGTATGACACAAATCGCAATACAAAAATCTGCGACAACCTGCCACAGGCCTGCAATCCCCACGCGACATGTGGGAAAATGCACTATAAAAGTTGGAAAAAAACACGTACAAAAGCCAAACAACAGCGAAGCACAATGGAGTCAGCCAGAGCAAGTGCAGAGGACAACCAGAACCCCACAAGCCCCGCGGAGGACCAGCCTGGGACCTCGGGGTCAGGGAAGGGCAAGGAGAAGAAGAGTAGGAAGAAGAGGTTCAGTCCACAGGAAAACTGGATCCTGATAACGGTGATAGAACACCATCAACTACTGTTTGTCACCTCCACTGTGTAACTGGCAACTAAAAATGGAATATGGCAGACCATCATGGACAAGGTGAATGCAGTCGGAGTGCTCAAGAGGACAATGGAAGAGGTCAAGAGGCGCTGGAATGATGTCAAGCGCAAAACCAAGCAGAAACTCGCAAATAACTGGAAGGCAGCAATGCAGACTGGAGGTGGGAGCCCAGCGCCACAGGAGGAGCTGGACGAGATGGAGGAAATGGTGTCCACAGTCATCAGTGGGGAGACATTGGCAGGAGTTGGGGGACCGGACACTGCTCAACATGACTGAAAACAACAGCAACAGGGTGAGTACTGAACAGGGACTGGGGGGACAGGGGGATGGGCACAATGTCACACATGCTCAAGTAAGCATAGCCCATCTGCGGACAAACCATGACCCAGACCCCCAACTCCCACCAAGAGACCAATGCACCCAAGTATGCAACATCTCAGCACTGTATAAGCACAGAAGTCAGGCACACCGCATCTAAGGGATAAGGTCAAATCAGAGCTGCAGGGGCGACTATCCCAAAATGTGGCGCACACACACTTCACTTGCAGTGCACATCAACACTGACAACGATGTGGCACAATCCGCAACCCGTCCACAACAGAACAGAGGACACAACTGGTGCCGCTTGTGTGCAGAAACTGGCCAATCACATTTGGCATAGCAGGGAAATGTGGGTTGACAATGTACAAGTACATACACACATCTGTGATGTTGTCGAAATGTCCACTGTCCCGCATCATATAGGCAGCTCCCCACAAACAGTCACAATGTACACTGTCATGCAGTCTGAATGTAAACATGTACAATGCATCAACATACATGTGAACACAATGTTAAACTGCATCTCCCCTTCACATGGCAGAGGGAAATTCAACACCTCCTGCAGAGCAGTCTCAACCACTCTACTCTGATGACGAAGAGGACCACGACACCTTTGACTCCGATGCCCTCCAACAGCTCGTGGAGAGCCTCCGCAGCCCACTTCCAGGAGCAGGCGCAGCCGAGCTGCTACGAGGAGAATCCACCCCTTGCACAGAACACATAGCAGGCAGCACCCACCACCACGGCTGCCTCCCAGGACCCCCACGACGAACACATGGCCTTCCAACGCCGTGTGTTGGGGTGCCAGGAGAAGCTAGCTGAACAGGTGCAGGTGGGGTTCAACCGCATGGCAGTCCAGCTAGACGCCATACATGGGTGTCTAAGTCCCATCAGGGACCACTCACAGTCCTTAACAGACACCAACAGTCCACTCCATGCCCTCCAATGAACCATGGCTGACATTGCTAGAGTCCTGACTCTGCAACAAGAACGACTGTCTAGTCAGAGTGGCTCCAGCGAGCTCGCTCAGGAGTTGGGACTCATGCAGAGGCTCATGGAGAACATGGAGCGGATGCGGGCGCAAAGATTGGCTGCCACGGCTGCACACGAGTGAGAGGTAGCTGGGTCACTCAATGCCATAAAGACCCTCCTCATGGCATTGCTACCACAAGGCCTGGCGCTGATGCACTCTGCTGCTACCACTCCATCCACATCCCCGGCCCCTGATGTGTCAGTGCCACACAGTGCAGCAGACATTTGATCTCTGGACACTGATGTGTCAGTGCCACACAGTGCTGCAGACAAAACACCACCACCCACATGTGAGGTACATCACACATTAGAGGACGATGATGTGGATGTTTCTTCCATTCTGGTAAGGAGGAAGTGGTAGCATTCATCTCCGCCATATGGCCTGTTTCAGCTTGGTTCTGCCCTCTGCATCATGCCCTGGAATAACACCTTCCACTGTCCTCTGATACACTCTGCGATACTCACCTTGGCCCTCGACATGGGATGCCATATTTGGTTTGGTTACCAATGACACAGCAATCAGGCTGCGGACTGAACTCTTTCTCTTCCGATGAACTTGTCAATCCCTAAAGGACTCTGGTCGGCCCTGCATGGGGCAACAATGTAAAGTGTGGTTTGAATGTCCGTGTTCTGGTCCAGCTTCAACACTCCACCGAATGATTGTGTTCCTTCGGGCTATTCCTGCTGCAGCTGCAGTTGGGTGTGGTCCACCTGCCTCATCTTCCTCATCATCATCCGGTGCATCTGGCACTTGGATCCATGGGGCATTGGTGCGTGCACATATGTTGTGCAATACACAACATGTAATGATCATCTTGCACACTATTTCTGGGCTGTACAGGAGTCTTCCAGCAGTGTTGTCCACGCACCTGAAACATGACTTTAACACACCAAATGTGCGCTTAACAATGCCCCTAGTGCATTTGTGGGCCACATTGTACTGCCTTTGGGCCGGGGTGTTCGGGGCTCGGAGGGGTGTCATCATCCATGGGCAGAGTGTATATCCTTGATCACCTGTGAGAGGTAAGTGAGATTAGTGTAAATTGGTGGTTATGTATGCTGTGTTGGCAGACTTACACGTTTTGAGGTGTGTGATTTGTGCGACTTTGGGATTCATGTTTGCCATGTATTGCTTCTGGCAAATGTGCGGGATCAATGTGTATTACATAGCCTCACAGCTGCTCCTCACTCCCCCTGAGCCTTTTTACTTGTGTGGGCTGCGCAGTTGCATCACTTGCACTCCTATGGCACACCATTTTCATGCCTGTCTGTGCATCTCCGCAAGCCTGACAACAACACTGTAATGTTGGCAGTTGAAGGTGAGTGGCCACGTGTGTGAAAGCCTATGGTAAGGATAGTATAAGGGAAAGATGGTCCCAGAATATACAAACTTTTTCAGAGCTAATACAGAATCGATATCAAAGGATACAAAAAGATGATGTCAAAGTGTTATTTAATCACACGTTGGCAAGATACACATTTTTATAAATAGATTAGACATTTGTCAAACAGTGCGGGGTGCCATAGGAAGGAAGGGGGTAGTGAATTCAGGTGAGGTAAAAGGGGGAAGTGACATATAAATTATATCAAACTGTCACAACTCAATTGTAAGGCAAAACAATTTATAAGCCACAAAATCCAGACGAAGTTCATTAGTTTGAATGAAGATTGTTTACAAAGACCATGTACGAAACAGAAGAACACAGTGTAAATTACACTGTTGAGAGTACTGGCAATGTCATATTGTCGACGTTTCGACCCCAAGACATGGGTAGGTTAGTTGGCTCCTTACTAACGGGGTCTTCTTCAGGACAAGGGTGATGGTGTAACACGGAGGAATGGCACCTACAATGATATTAAGTCAGTGTTAAAAAGAATTACGGGTCCCACCAGGAAAAGTGAAAGGGACTCATTACGGAAGGGATCGCTATATTTACCATATTCAAAAGTGGACATATAGTCGAAGTTGACTTGGCGTCAGATGGCACAGGGGCAGATAGGCTCCAATTGAGGGTGGGGTGAGTGACACCTACAAAGACTTATGAGGTGTCATTATAAAGATCCACAAAATAAATAAAGGATTCATAAAAAACCTAAGAGTGAGTGACTTACTCATATATGATCAAAGTCGTACCGGAGAAATTAATACCTCCAACATCACAGGTAAGGTAAGGATAGGGCGGACACAGTTGTGGAGTTCAGGCCAGGCTGAACTCGTGCTGCGATTGAGGCTAGGCCTTTGGCTTATGCTGCGGCAATGGAGATACACACACAACTGTTGGCATGTATGAGCCAAGACCCCGAGCGGTCTTGCGCTCCTTTATTTATCCATTCGGGAAGCCCGCCCTCCGGGTGCATGCTACATTGCAAGATTGTTGATTAAGGGCTGGGTGGCACCGACACTACAACAGAGACACACGCCATAGTTACTTTTGTGGCCAGCCAAGAACTGAACCACACCCAGAGCCCAGAACTGATGTACGCCCGAGCCCCAGGCCATTTCTTCGCACTCCTCAAGAGCCTAAGCATGGGCCGCCGCAGCGGCGCTGGGATGTCGTGCGCTTCGGAGTACGTCTCCAGACGTTCCACCCAGGCTCTCCAGCGGCCTTCCTGGGATGGGGTGGCCCCTTGACTGTGAAGGGCTCCAGTGGCATTACCGAGGACATGCTTTTGGCTGCTGGAGGTGGACGTGTTGGGCAGTTCCACGGGACGATGACTTGTGGTGCATAGAGGTAGTGGCACCTGAGGCATTGCGTCCGGCATGGGCCCACCACCACATGACAATGACTTGCGGAGCACTGAGGTAGGCTCATCTGAATAGCTGAGCGGGTGTGCAGCCTGTAATGATGCTGTAGGCCTGGAGGCCCGGACTGGAATGGATTTGTCTGAGACCTGCTGGACCGCAGTGTAGGCCGGTGGGAGCATTCAGCACACACAGAACTCCGCGGTGCGGTGCCACTAGGGGCCTGTTGCGCAGAAGCCAGCGATCAACTTAGGAGGCTGCCAAGCTCGCTGGCCTAGGGCTTGAAGATTGCACCGGTACGTGGTGGGCCCTCTTGGAGACACGCCGGTGGCGGCAGGTAACCAGTGATGCCTGGGTGTGCAGGGGCAGGCAATCACCACTGGGTGGCGGACGGGTCTGGGCACCAGCGGGCTGGGGTACTGCAGGTGCACAGGATCGCGCAGGCACCACCGGTCAGGGCGGCGGCCTCGTGGCAGGGTGAGGGGCGCCGCCCTGGCAGACACGCCCCTGCAGGCGATGACGAGATGTGCGCTGGGTGGCATGTGACGTAGCCACCTCGTCGCTGGTGTAAATTTGGCCGTTGAAGGTGGTCAGCCACATGTATGTAGGCCTATGGTCAGGATATGGCGGACTCAGACACATGCAGTAGTTACTTTGGTGGCTATCCCTGGAAGTAAACCACGCCCAGAGCCCCGGGCTATTTATTCACACTCCTATGCTGGATTGGCGAATGCCGGCCCAGCCCACTACACTTACGCTTACAGGGGGGGGGGCGACATAGCTACTTGTCCAAGGTCTTTCCCACTGCCTGAGGTAACATGGTTGTGTCCACTGTCCACAACACTACAAACACCAGCAATATATGTCCACATGGACATGTCTGTGCTCTGCATACTCAAGACTGTCCAGCACATCACCGCCACACTTGGCATTGTGTAAATTCTTATTCATGGGTCCATTGCATCCTTCGCACATTCTTTGGTTCCCACCTCTCCCCACATTCTGCAATTGTGTAGCAGAGGGGCTATGCCTTTGTGGATGGTTTGTCTACATGTCTGGCCCCTGTTACCACAGTTCCTTGTGTTGTCGTGTCTGGTAGGTGGGCATGTTGGTGGGCATGTTGTATGTGATTTTGCTACATGTGCATTCCCACAGTTGTGAGTTGTATGATTGTGGAGTTGAGGTGTGCGGTGTGTTGCATTGGTACTTACCAACAAGCAGTGCATTTCCATAGGTGCCATCCTGAAAGTGATGGTTGATGATGGACTGTCGGAAGATGTAGGAATCATGCACACTGCCTGGGAAGTTGGCAACGACATTGGTGAACAGTCCCTGTGGTCCACTATTGCCTGCACATTGATGGAATGCGTGTGCTTTCTGTTGCGGTAATTATGTGCAGTGTCAGCAGGGGGCACAAGTAGGACTTCTGTGCAGTCAATTGCCCCCAACACATGCGGGAAGCCAGCTTTGGCGTAGAAGCCTTGCTTGGTCTCCAGCTGTTCTTGCGCAGTGTGAAGGAAGTGAAGGTGCTGGGGTATCAAGCTAATGATGGCATCCAAGACAGGTGTGAGGAGCTTTGATAGGGCTGGCTGTGAGACTCCTCTGACTCTGGCAGTTGTTGGTTGGAAGGTACCAGAGGCCAACAAGTGCAGCACAGCCAGCAGCTTTGTCTGCGGAGAGATGTTGGTTGTCCGCTGTGTTGGTACCGTCAGCCTGTGGGCAATGTGGGTCAGGATGCGAAGGATGGTTGTCCTTTTGAGCCTGTAGTGGGCAATGACATCCTCTGGCATTAAGGTCTCAGAAGGTCCGCTGTCTTGATCTGCACTGCCTCGGTGGTAGTCCGGGGGGGTGGTTCTGGGGGTGGGGGGAGTCCTGGGGGTGGTGGCGGTGGGTGTTGTGGCCCTCTTGGGTCTTCAAGCTGCATGATTAGTAGCTCCATGACATCTGTTGGTCTTCAGATGTGGCTCTGGGCTGGGCTCCCTTTATACTGCAGGTTTTCGTCCTACGTAAGCCCCTGCTGCTAACGTGCCTTATCGCTTGTTTTTGGACCGCATCGCTGTTCTGGCTGGTCCTTGAGAATATCACGAAGTGGTGTTATTGTGAGTTTTTGCACGGGAACGCCTACTCTGCATATGATTAGCGTTAGTTGTCGCTATCAGCCTTGGCGATGTTTTTAGTGCAGGCTTATGAATAGGGCGATAAATCTATCGCCACTTTTGTGGCGGAACAGTGCTGCTTAATTGGCGATGAGTCCTTCAGAATGTGCCACTCAAAGTATACACAAACACCACCTGTCTGCCCCCAAGCCACTGGAATTAGTTTCCGTCAAGAGGCCAGTGCGCATCTACCCTTATAGCGATTATTTCAACATAAAACTGTATAAATGCTCGACAAGCCATGGTGTGTGCAGTAAAGGTTGAGGTGCGTGCCCCCAAAGCCTGTAGAGTTTGGAGACCAGTGTAGGGCCTCCCCATCGCAGGATTCACCACAGGATGTCCGTGAAAAGGCACATTTTAAGTATGCTGCCAAAAACGAAAGCCAAGGAAACTTAAAACATAAAAAATATGGCCAGGATGGAAATTGTGTGGAGGATATTTGTCCTTAAAGCTCACTTCTCCTAGATTGGACTGGGGAAAATACCTAGTCACCACCAAGATGGGCTCATTTACCCCTTATTTAAACATTGTCCAGAGTTAATCCACATTGTCATGTGGATTTCTGTACTTGTGCTGAAGAGTAAAACACAATCATTCAGAAGAGATGGGCCAATGCAACACGTCTGGATCATCCCCTGTCATAACCATGATCCATTTAATTTGCCTGTGATCAGGATGGCAGTTTCCTAATTTCTCCTCAGCTTAGTTCGAAGGCAAGAGGAGGTGGCTAATGAAAACCAGCAGGAGTTCTCAACCCATCCCATTTAAATCATTTCACCAATAACACAGTAGAATATGGGTCTTGTTGCCCTTTTGTCTGCTAATTATACTTTTAGGTACTTGTTCTGCAACTGAAAGTTGAACTCCAAAGCCTTCTTAATTGTGTGGATAGACATGGAGGAGCAGAGAAGCCCTAGTGTATCAGAGGTGTTGTAGGGTTGGGTAAAGTTGGATTACAATATAATAACAGCAGTTGTACAAAAGATGTTAATCTCCAAACAGGATTGTGAAAAACACAACACTTAAACAGTATACCAAAATATATATGAAAATATATGATATACATTTACAGTACGACCGAAAATCCAATAATAAATGATAAACAAAACACAAATACATATAAAATGGTAAATCAATGCATTACAAAAATAGTACCTGCGTTCTTGGCTATAAAAATTGTACTGGACCCCTAAATCAATGTGAATAGAGGACCAAAAACACAGCACAATGGGCATGCAATTCCTAGAAGGTGGGATTATTCAAGCAACATTCGCAAATATGCACTGTCAACTGAAGGATCCCAAACCTCCCACCAAAGCCGAGTTGCTTTGTATGAGGGGTTTGCAAATTATTAGCCTGAAGCAGAATTCACTTCTCTGCACCTTCAAACTCCTCGCCTGCTTCTGTAACTAGATTTCAACCCAACCTTTTATAAAATATGTTTTAACGCCCATCTGATGCCAATCCATCAGAAAGACATATGACGTCATCATGACCACATCCATATTTTCGTTCAAAAACATCTTTGTCAGTGACTTCAACCACCCAGAAGAACCCTTGATGAACACAATGAAAACACCCTTTTGACCTGATAGCCCTAAGAGTGCCTCAAACTTCAATATTGAGGTCCACACACTAGCACAAGGTTTCAACAATACTTTCCAAATGAAAACAGACAGTAAACCACCACTGAAACATGTACATTGAAGCCCAAATATTTTGTCTTTGTCAAAGCAAAAAAAATTGGGAAAACATGCTAGTCAGGAAAGGAAATGAAAACTCTTACAATTAAGTCCAACCAACTAATACTACAAATCCACCAGTAGCAAGGCTAAAGTACTACCTTATTCACTAAGCTCAATTCACAGTCATCCATTCCAAGGGAAAATGTCTGAACATGAACAGCTTCTTCAGGAACAAGATCAAAAGAATATGACACAACATTGAAAATACCAGTTCACCTCACTCCAGCACAGCTATCCCATCTCCACCCTTACAAAGTTGACATCTTTGAACATGAATGAAATATTTAACACACTCTAGTCAATAAAATCTCCTACTCAGAAAATGCAACCTCATGGCAGTCATAACAGGCTTAACAAAAGCTGCTTTCATCCCTATATGAGATAATGTCAGTACATCACTTCGACAAACTATCTCACTGGATGCCGTTAAGAATAGACAGACAGCCTCTTCTGAAAATGTTCAGCAAAGAACCAAGCAAACTTGCCAACTACTGGTCTGTCACACACTTGAAAATGTTCAAGACATTCTCCATCATTATTCTCACAATAATATCTTGTGTAGTGCTTATAACAAATGTACCAATTTGGCTTCAGTCCAAGATGAAACATAAAAACTTATACCATGCAAGTGGTAGTTGACATCCTAAAGATAAGAGTCAAGAGTGACCCCTACCAAATTTATTGCAGTCAACTCTTCGAGAGCACTGAGCAGCACCAACCTCTAGCCATAATGAACATGATAAAACAGGGAACGGACATCAAAGGTACTTGCTATTGTGGATTGAAATGTATGTGAAGAACTGCTGGTTTAGAGTCAACCTCAATATCTGAAACCATCATAGTGTTGTGTCTCCCAAGTTTCTATTCCAATCATCTTCAACCTATATGTGGGATCTCTAGGATTCCTACTAACTGACCTAAACATAAGTGTGCAATAGTAGGCACAGGATACTCCGTTTGTCCCAAAGGATCACTTCTCAATACAATATTATCCTACTTCTGAGGACCAGCCTTATAAAAACCGAGCCTTGAAGTCAACATCATCTCTAAAATTGAACCCAGCGCAGTCACAATTTGTCCACATCTCTAACACTGACAAACAATACCACATCCAGAGATGGCTGGACAAATTAAATCCCTAAAATTCATCAACATTGTCAAATCCTGTGAGAAATTAGGTTGGTGATTGAGTAAGGTGGAAACTTTGCTAAAAAAACAGCTACAATTCCTTTCAGGGTGAATCACTAACGTCTCTTAATTAACCTGTGCTTAATCACCTGATAACATGGCACAAAAGTAATCAGGCCTAACGTAAGAGGCAATGTGTAAACTACTTGTGCAGCACACAAACAGCAATAAAGAAAAAACCCAACAAAAGAAAAACCCCACACCAATAATTTTAATAAGTTTTGACACCAAAATGACACAAATCCAATTCGTTGAACCGTAGTTATGATTTTTTAAACTCTAGGGTAAAAACTAGTGCCTAAAAGATCAAAGCGCCAACCACGGACATCTAATCGTGTGAGACCAGGACAAAGTCTAAAGTTATGGCCGACCAAGATGGAGTGTGGATCGGATACAAGGAGTTGATGGGGCCCGGTCAGCACTTACCTTCAGGCTTAGAAGCATGTTCGAGGAAAACTGTCTGGGAATATAAAGTTAAGTGAGGAAAGGCTGCAGACAGTGTCTAAGGAGGACCACAACACCCCAGGTGTATGCCCAATTAACCCTCCTATACCTGGGCATAGGACATCAAGTAATATGAACAGGAAAGTATGGAGGGATCAATCACTTATTTATTAGCGTTCAAGGCACCATCAAGTACCTTGACGTTATAATAACTCATGAAAAACAAATTGATCCTTCATGCAGGTGCAAGTACCACTAGGCAGGACTAACGTATAATACACAAAGATTTTCTATCACAACCAAATCAAAAAATGCTAAAAATACAAAAATAATATATATATATACACACAGATGAAAGACAATTACAAGTACAAACAAATATACAATATATCACAATCTCTTAACAAATACCCGAAAAACCTTCTACACTCTAAACCCTGAGTGATACACAATAAAGGTAGTCCCCTTCGCACTAGAGGTATAACACCTCTGAATAGTTCATATTGTGGTTGTATATTTCTTGTTAATATTCAAAATGATTGGACTCGTCTGGTTAAGCTGTCGACGCGTGCACGTTTCAGCTGCCAATTTCTTCAGGCTTCCTCAGGACAAGGGTATGTGCTATCTAAAAGAATGATGGTAAAAACTTCCAGTTATGTATATATGTACACATATCCATTTCACACCATATCTCTAACCCCTCCTTGACACACAGTGCTCGGTGGACACGTGAACAAAACCCATCAATGACCTGCACCACTATCCTTACTCAAAAACTTCACAGTGACTATACAAAAACGAAATAATAAACCCAATGAATAATGAGTGGGATGCATGTGAAAAAGAAAAACCATAAATGTGCTCAAAATGCAAGTGCCCCCTCATGCAGAACAACCACACATGCTCTTCTAGATCTAAACTCTAAATGCCTCCATGCACTCGAATCTCCGAGGGTCAACCAAACTCCAAGCTCAAAACATTGATTTTTGTATATTGTATTTAAGGATCCCTCATGCAGACGAAAATCTGCAAAAGAATGCACAAATATACTACCAATAAGGAAAAACAATAATCCAAACGTTTTACAGCAAACTAAGTCGCTCTACAATACCTTCAGCTTCTCAAGTAAACTTGTGGGGGAGCCAAGTAGCCGCTTCTAATTCTTTAAAGATCAGTAAGTTGCTACAGAGAAAGGAAAAGCGAAGGGTCCAGTCACATTGACGCTGATGGAGCCACACGCTCTTTTGTCAATATGATATATAAAATAATGGTTGGGCGCCTACCTGCCATGCAGATCACCGCCGTTTACTCTGGTCTGTTTACAGAGCCGCCATTACTGTTTAATGTCCGAGCGGTCAACAACAAATGCAGGAGGGAACTCTAATAACGTCAACGAACGTCTGATTCATAGATATAGAAACAGGACTCCGACCTGATTCCACCCGTAATCAACTCTCCGCTACTTATTACTACATGGAGTTTAGCGCCTAGAAGAACAAAAGTGCGCAATATGTAAAGCGGAAAAATAGAACCACGGAAAATAAATCCAACTACCATTAAGGCAGCGGAAAAGAGGGACCATGCCTCCGATCTCATAATTGCGGGGTACGCTTATAATGCCTATGGAGTGCTCACCAAGGAAGTCGGAAATGAGAAAAAGGGGTAAATTAAGAAAAACATACTACAATAAATATCATTGAAATACCAGGTCAGTGCTGCCGTCCCGTTCACATGTCCACTGTGGTGAAACACTGTGCCAATATGGGGCTTACATTCTCCACATTACTATACCACTATAATACAAATAGAAATATATACATATCTAACAATTGTCCAACACATCATAAATTGATAATATGTTACATTGGTCACATCTCGGTCACATCTTATAATATATACAAAATTCATTATTCAGACATTCACATCGATTATGAGAACGAGGCTTATAAGTTGTTACATATCCTGGACATCCTGCCTTAGCCTCTGATAAAGATCTGTAGACTAATGCCCATATTTCATCTCTAGCAGAAAAAACAGCTGTGATGCACTCAACAAGAGTCAGTTTGAAACAATATACCACTTTTACACTAATAAATAGGCTTATACAATCATGTGTGCACCAGGTTAAGTGGCTCTGCAAACCACTAAATACAACAGTACAAGTGAAACCCAGAAATGTGTCTGGGGATACCCAGTGCACTACGAAAAAACACTATCCAGTGTGAGTCCAACACTTTTCAAAACTTTACGTAACAGTATATATCACATGAAAACATATTTCAAAAAAATGAGTCCAAAGATGTTCTTAGTATCAAACGGAATCAAAACGAAGTCATATTAATTACACGACAATTCTTCTTTATTGTCGAAAAATGACCATGTTCATGGTTGCTGTAGCATGAATCCACATCAATAAGTGTTCAAAACAATCATAGCGATGTGCGAATTTCCCAATGCATTTCGGGCTGATAAAGCAAAGCCCTTCGTCAGGGGAATCTGTAATGCATAAACGATAATAGTCTATATACTTGACATAACAAAATGTGTATATAATGGTCTTAACAATATGGTTCATGAGGGGACAGGACTATCGAAATATCAACAGGAAAGAGATGGTAGTGGAAAGGAACTGAAAGTAGAAAGGAAAAAATCGAACCAGTGTAGAACAGGTCACCAAGCTTGTGCTCAAGAGCTCAACAAATATCATAGTGAGCGAACCATCACCATGAGCCGTGATTTAAAACATTCCCGAGGTCTAAGAACAAACTAACATACCAATGCACGATCGGCAAATCAATGTCTGGTGGAGTAAACACCGGACAAACATCCAACGAGTTATAAAGCCTGAGAAATCAATGAACATAAAATGAGCAATCAAATAGTGTTTGGTGTGAAATAACCGTCACCAAATAGCGTGCTAAAACCTTACCCCGTTCTTGGGTTATCGGGCGCGACAATGTCGGACCGATTCCAGAAGGGATTTCAAAAAATAGCTGAAAAATATATAACCACGTCAAGTACCTCAACAGGCAAGAACCAGTCATTGTAAGTTGACGAAACAAATATACATACACTAAAAAACGGTCAAAAGCGCTTACCCTTCATGGTGATACGGACGTCTCAACACCCATTACGCCAGCTCTCGCGAATGGAGGCGAGTGTCTAGCATAATAAGGAGCATGCGCGTTTGAAAAAAAATCACCCGAGTGGAAAGAGGACTAGGTGAAAACCGACGATGGCCATGATAGAGAGTGCATTGGTTGTTAAATCGTGTGAAAATGAAAAAAAGAAAGAAAAAGAACCAAGTGAAAGATAAACAATACCATTCATATAAAAACAAGACAGTATCATTGCAAAACAATCAACATAATTCACATGGCAGGAAAGCCACAGTATAAGAAATATACACAATAGCTCAAAGAATTTTTTATACAATGTTGAAAAAAATAATAAAATAATAATAATAATAATAATGAACAGAAATTTTTTGTTTTGTAGAGTACCAGGCAGAGAGAGACATCATAATTACAAGGTACTCAGACTACTATAGGAAACATGATAGTTCAAATTTATCATTCAACCCCATCGGGGAAAGTGTCTGCAGAAACCATATCCAGTGAGCCTCACGTTGTGATAGCATTTTAGACATATTTCTTCCAGGAAGAGCCTCAATGATTTCAAGAACTCCAAATCTGAGCTGAGCTATAGTGTGTTTAGCTGCTGCCCAATGTTGTGCAAGCGGAGAACTGATGGTTTTAGTTCGTATCCGACTCTTATGTTCGGTGATTCTAAATCCCTTCTGGAATCGGTCCGACATTGTCGCGCCCGATAACCCAAGAACGGGGTAAGGTTTTAGCACGCTATTTGGTGACGGTTATTTCACACCAAACACTATTTGATTGCTCATTTTATGTTCATTGATTTCTCAGGCTTTATAACTCGTTGGATGTTTGTCCGGTGTTTACTCCACCAGACATTGATTTGCCGATCGTGCATTGGTGTGTTAGTTTGTTCTTAGACCTCGGGAATGTTTTAAATCACGGCTCATGGTGATGGTTCGCTCACTATGATATTTGTTGAGCTCTTGAGCACAAGCTTGGTGACCTGTTCTACACTGGTTCGATTTTTTCCTTTCTACTTTCAGTTCCTTTCCACTACCATCTCTTTCCTGTTGATATTTCGATAGTCCTGTCCCCCATGAACCATATTGTTAAGACCATTATATACACATTTTGTTATGTCAAGTATATAGACTATTATCGTTTATGCATTACAGATTCCCCTGACGAAGGGCTTTGCTTTATCAGCCCGAAATGCATTGGGAAATTCGCACATCGCTATGATTGTTTTGAACACTTATTGATGTGGATTCATGCTACAGCAACCATGAACATGGTCATTTTTCGACAATAAAGAAGAATTGTCGTGTAATTAATATGACTTCGTTTTGATTCAGTTTGATACTAAGAACATCTTTGGACTCATTTTTTTGAAATATGTTTTCATGTCATATTTCATCTCTGTCATTTAACCCTTCTGTTGCAGTATGATATCTCTCTATAAGTCGTGCTTCAGTGCAGTTCAACTTCATTTCAAGATGACCCTTGTTGCATGCTTTCACTACTGCTAACACAGCCCAATTCAGGTCATTCTCGTTATGTCCCGTAATGTTGTTCCAGTGGCACACCTTGCGTTTTGCATCTTACACGTGATTTATGTTGTAAGATCCACATCTTTACTGATTGAGTGGCTTGTCCAATATAGGACTTCATGCATGGGCAAGTTACCACATACACCACGTTTTTGGTGTTGCAATTTGAAAAGGTCTTCATTATATGTGTCTTGTTGTTAATGAGCACCGATTTAGCGTTACTCGTGAGGGGGCATGCAATGCAATTGTTTCACCTGTAGTGACCTATCAAGGCTGGTAGACCTAACATACCTCTTAGATCTTTTTTAATGTACGGTTCTCTTGTTGCTTTCACCAAATGTTGTTTTAGATTTTTACCTTTTTTAAAAGAGAACAGGGGGATCGGTATATTGAGATGTTCAATAAGACTCCAATTTCTAGAAATGATTTTCTTCACTTTGTTGGCTTTAGGGTTAAATGTAAGGACACATGTAAGTTGTTCCTTATCCTCTTTTATTCTTGGTGTTAGCAAACTCTCTCTGGGTGTAAACCATGCCCTTATTAGGACCACTCTAACCAGCTTCTTTGGATATCCCCTCTCACACAGTTTGAGCTGTAGTTTTTCAACGTTCCCACAATAGTCAGCTTTATTAGAGCAATTGCGGCGTATTCTCAGAAATTGCTCATAGGGCAAATTTTCTTTTAAATCTCTGGGATGACCTGACGTGAATTCTAATAATGTGTTTCTATCTGTGGGTTTTGTATATAAACTCACTTCCAACTTGCCATCATTGTCAAGAATCCATACATTGAGAAAGTTAATTTGAGCACTACTTACAGACTTGGTGAACCTTAAATCGGGCGTTCGTGTATTTAGCCAGGTATGAAAATTTTCTAACTCCTCCAAATTCCCATTCCATATCAGGAATATATCATCAATGAAGCGCACCCACCTGTTTAGGTGCGCTCTGAACGTTACCGCCTCATTGAAGATCCACTGTCTCTCAAATTGATCCATTACCAGATTTGCTATCTCTGGGGCAAAGCAACACCCCATTACCTGCAAAAACTATTCACTTTTGAAAGAAAAGAAATTATTTTTCAGGCAGAATTTGGCCAATTTTAATAGAAAGTTGGTAGGAACCTGATGTGGTCTCGCTCTTTGTTCAAGGACAATTTCCATAACCACTAATGCCTGATCTTGGGGAATATTGGTGTATAAACTCTCGATGTCGAAGGAGACCAACAAATTATCAGTCTCCCTCGAACACCGAGTGTTCAATTTTCGCTATGAAGTCCATGGTGTATCTTATATAAGCTTGTGTCGAACTGACAAATGGCTTCAGAAACGTATCGATATACTTCGCCAGTGGCTCAAGTATTGACCCACAGGCTGAAATAATCGGTCGCCCGGGGTGCTTCTGTGCATTTTTATGTACTTTAGGAAGTACCTAAATTAAAGGCATTTTTGTGTAGAAAAGTTCAAGTATTCTTATTCTTTTTTACACAGATAACCTTCTTCTAAAGCTTCAGTAGTCAGGTGAAGTATTTTCGCTTTTAAATGTGGTGTGGGATTGTCGCTAATCTTACAGTAGTGTGTACTCAGTTGTTTTAAAATCTCTTTGTCGTATTCTACGTTATCCCACAAAACAATGCCCCCTCCCTTGTCCCACTCATTATTCATTGAGTTTATTATTTCGTTTTTGTATAGCCACTGTGAAGTTTTTGTGTAAGGATATTGGTGCAGGTCATTGATGGGTTTTGTTCACGCGTCCACCGAGCACTGTGTGTCAAGGAGGGGTTAGAGCTATGGTGTGAAATGGATATGTGTACATATATACATAACTGGAAGTTTTTACTATCATTCTTTTAGATAGCACATACCCTTGTCCTGAGGCAGCCTGAAGAAATTGGCGGCTGAAACGTGCACGCGTCGACAGCTTAACAAGACGAGTCCAATAATTTTGAATATTAACAAGAAATATACAACCACAATATGAACTATTCAGAGGTGTTATACCTCTAGTGCGAAGGGGACTACCTTTATTGTGTATCACTCAGAGTTTAGAGTGTAAACGTTTTTTCGGGTATTTGTTAAGAGATTGTGATATGTTGTATATTTGTTTGTACTTGTAATTGTCTTTCATCTGTGTGTATATATATATATTATTTTTGTATTTTTTGAATTTTTTGATTTGGTTGTGATAGAAAATCTTTGTGTATTATACGTTAGTCCTGCCTAGTGGTACTTGCACCTGCATGAATGATCAATTTTGTTTTTCATGAGTTAATATAACGTCAAGGTAATTGATGGTGCCTTGAACGCTAATAAATACGTGATTGAGCCCTCCATACTTTCCTGTTTATATTACATAGTGTCTAAGGAGGAAGCATCATTCTTTGGGAGCTGCTGGACGAAGTTGTGGTGAATATTTTTACAGTCAAACTTAGTCTCATTTTTGGAAGTCGAAAATCTTGAGCGGCACAAAGCTGCAAGCTGTAGCCAACGAGGGCTCCATGATGCTGGATTCCCCTTCTGCGAAGAGTCCCTGTACAGGATTTGTTCAGTGGCATAAAAATAGTGCCCCAGCACTGCTGGGGGGCCCCTGAGCTACAGGAAGCCCCCTCCAACACTGAGTATCAGCAGTGGGGCTCCTGGTCTGAAAGCTCTTTACTGTGTCTGGAGCATGGGGGCCCCTCCATTAACTTTGTAGTGGCAGCCACCTCAAGTTTCATTACGCCACTGGATTTGTTGATACTGAGAAGAACATAGTGAGAGCTGCTACGAAATCAAGCTGACCAATGATGCGCCGTTGGGGAAATCGGCAAGCAGGTAGGTCCTGGTCTCCACCTGATTCTCAGAGCACCTTTTAGCCAAAACCTTTATAAGTCATTTGTTTTGGGTTTTAGCTATCTGAGAACCTTTAAGGCCACTTCAAAGTGTCCAGGACTGGAGAAGCACCACGTAGAGGGTAAGGACTCACTCAGGCCTAGGTACAAGTGCGGGATCAAGATGGTTGGAGCATTTGCTGTCCCTAGGATCTGATCAGAAAGTCAGCCAAATAGCCCTTGGTGTCACTCTGGTAGCCCTGGGTTTACTCAGTGGAATAGGGCTCAAGCAGCAGGGCAGGCTTCTGAGAGTTCAAGACAGAATGCAGGCAGCAGAGCAGTCCTTCCAGGTGCACCAAAGTAGTCTTCTGAAGTATACATCAGGCCACAGAAGCAGGCATTTTTTGTGAGCCCTTCAGCAGGTCCAGAAAGTGAACTGAAGAGTGGGTCTGATAGTCTTATGTTTTTTTTCCTTCTTTGAAAAAGGAGAAGTTTCTAAATATTCCATTAGAAGTGCTTGGAATTTCCTGCCCACCTGCCCTGCCTCTAGTCTGGCTGCAAGACTAATAGACTAGTGGAAAGTTATTTGTGTGAAGGCATGGGAGGGACAGCCTATAGGTTTTCAAGTAGGGCTGTGACCAGGTCTGCCCCCCCCCCCCCCATCCTGCCAGTGATGTCCTGATCTGACATACTTAACCCCTCTATTGTGTGGCTGTCTGGGAGAAATATACAAAGGCAAACTTCCAACTACACCCAGTCATATGACCCAGGAGCAGGGCGCAGGCTACAAATAGTTAGGGCAGGAAAATGCCAACTTTCTTAAAGTGGCATTTCCAAAACTGAAACTTAAAACCTGATTTTACCATAAAAGAGGGTTTTAGCACTCGTTGAATGTAATGCGGTAACCAAATGTTATCACATGGGAGCGGCAGGCCTCACAGTAGTGAAAAATTAATTTGCAAGGTTTTCACTACCAGGACATGTAAAGCTTAAAAGAACATGCCCAGCCTTTTCATTACAATGCACCCACACCTATTGGCTGCCTTTTTTAGGGGTGGTGTGTATATAAAAAACACAGTTGAAGACTTGGCAAGGAGGTTATTTTGCCAAGTCAAATTAGCAGTTTAAAACTGCATTCAAGCTGTTATGGCAGACCTGGGACAAGTTTTAAAAGTCTGCTTAAGTCATTGGCACAATAAGTGTTGCATGCCCTCTAGTTGTATTTACTTTACAGGCCCTGAGTATATAGGATGCCACTTTACTAGAGACTTGTGAGTAAATTAAATATGCCAATCAAGTGTAAACCAGTATTACCATGATTTAGGGAGTGAGCAGAAGCCCTTTAGCACTGGATAGCAGTGGTGAAATGCACGGAGTCCTAAGGCTAACAAAAACAAATTCAGAAAAAAAAGGAGGGGTGAAGGTAAAATGTTTGAGGGTGACCCTGCAGAAAAAACAGGTCCAAACATCATTTGGCTTTAACAGCATCCTCATCTCTTCTTGAACTCCACAAGACGCTGGGTACCTTGCTTTCCAATGAACCAACCTACCAAAGGCAGGGCTCAGCACCAGGATACACTTGCGGGTGATAGTGTGCTTTACAAATAAACATAACATAAGAAACACACAAAGCAAATTAACGGATTGTTATGGGGGTAACCAACACCTAAACTCTTTCCTACTACAGTAATCTGGGTGATTCCAGATAAAAAAATCCTTCTCTCCTTCTTTGCAGCAGGCTTTGATACTGAGTGATAACAACCTACCCTTAAATGAATTTATGTTAACATATGCTTTTCATAATAAATACATCAGGCAAACTGGCTTTATCATAACATTTCACAATAAACACATCAGACCTACTGTCACAGTCACTGCTTTGCCTCCATTAACCAGCTCAGTGCTATTGAGCCGAGCATAAGCTTGGCTACAAGTCAATAAGAGTCATACAAGCACTCATTTAAGTGGAAGCGCACATCTTTGGCGCAATCAGTTCCTGTACTCAGGAATAATAACATGTAGGTGGAGCCTCAGCCCCTTTCTGAAAAGTCCTCTAAAAGCTTTTTTGGGGTTGATCACATAAAGTTAAGGGATCACTGTGCTGTCAAGCCAGACCCTAAAATCCCTTGGACAGCTTTGTTTTTCCAAATTGAAATGGTAATATAGACACCGTATCACTAAAGGTCTTGTAAGATTGCTTTTCCCACAGCGATAGCACCTGTAAAGACCAATGAAAATGCGTCTCTCATTGTGCTTGTATCACTCAATTAATCGACCACCATTCGTCTTATCTACGGCCTCGCCTCCTGTGAAAGCTGAAGATGTATTATCAATGGCCTCGGCTCGCCTCCTTCAAAAGTTCAAGATGTGGTATCTCTGGTGAGTGTCACAGATCACTAACCGACCTTTAAGAAGCCCACACTTCTAAACTGATGAATCCTGTGGGCATCATTTAGAATTTGGTAGAGTGAGAGTCCCCTGTAAATCCTCAATTCCCCTGCCTCATTACAATGGAGGGGAATGCTAGATTGCTGACGGCTTCAGTTTAGCTCACTTTGTAATATACTGGTGCCAGAAGGCGCCTGGTTAAGTCTGAATATTGGGTAATATAAATCCGTGGAAATTTCTGTTTATTCTCCAGTTTTGTGACCCTCCCCCTCCCACAAATATATATATAATCTGATCGGGACACATATCTCTCTCTTAACCTGTGCTACATTTTGTACAGTTTACTTAATTCTACCCAGGTCTTGTTTTTAGACACTTTGCAAGCAGAGCTGGGAAATATTTGAATAAAACGCAACCAACATGAAAGTTATTGTAATATAGGGATTTTCAATTATGTCTTGATTGCAGCCCAGGGAGATTTTAATGAACTGCACATTGTCAGTGTAGAAAGTAATAAAAATGAAAACAAAGTTTTAATGCTGAAAATGCAATATATATGTTAATGCGCATAAATCTTTTAGAGAAAGTAAAACGAAATTAATTGAAATCCACTAACCTAGTGTTGAAGAAAATGGTAAATAATTAAGAAGTGGGAAAAGAGAACATGGTGTAATTAGAGCTTTCAAATCCCAAGAACGGAAATAGAACGTTCATGCACTTTTTCAGTTTGACAACCACAACACAAAACAAGATACTGATGCTATAAAGCAACCTGCTATAAAAGAGAATGACAGAAATCGTAACATTGTAATAACAACAGTTTAATTAACATGCAGAGCATATTTCCACCAATCAAAGAAGAGATGTAATTACATCACACCAGAATAAAAGATATGCTTACACACACACACACACACACACACGCACACACACGCACACACACACACACACACACTGGACAAATGCACACATCGAACATACAGTGACACACTCCTATACATGAATGCACATTCACAAATATACACACATGCACATAACACACGTACACACAAACACAAGTACACCCACATACTCACACATAAACATGCATGCAGACACAAACGTCCACAAAAAAAATGGACACAAAAACAAGTCCAGACGATTGAAATGGCCAGGTGTAACAGTTGTAAATATACAGGCAGGAATTTTTTGTCAAGGTCAGCCTTTTCCAATCTGACATGACCTGTTTCTATGTTTTGCACATCAGCATAAGTGTGTTTTAAAGTCAATGTCTTAGGACAGAAAAGCACTATCTGCTCTATTGAGCCATCATTTTTCTTGTTTGATAAGTAAAAGGAATTTAAACTTCCTAGACCTTCAGAAAAAGACGTGCCAATTTTGTCAGAAATATATTTTAGAATATTGGTTCACAATTTGCAGCCTGAATGAAAAAGTTTAGAAAGACTGAGCTCTTCGGATTTGTAACTTTTCTTACCATACAGATCCCTTTCCAAAAAGTCCTTTCGATCATACCGAACAGTGCAAGCTATCTGGTTGCAAAAGACATATTGTGGGCTTAACAAGAACATACAGGGACCACCCTTTGCTTGCCACTGGTGGGCTTTGCTGTCACTCCTATTTGTTTGCTTTATATGGAATGTCTTTCCTTGTTTCAGCCTGTGCATCTTGTGTTTGTCCCTCCGATGGAACTTAGCCTCTTTACCATGCCTCCGATTGGTTAACTATGTTTCAGGTTTAAGAAACTTAGGGGCATATTTTCAACAGACGGCGATAAATATCACAAAGCGCACTTAGCGCTTTTATATTTATCACCGTCTATCGCTGGAATTGATCGCCATGTTTTTACAACGCATAGCGCAATGGCAATACAAATTCCAGTGATAGCGGGGTAATCGCCGTTTTGCAGGGAACATCACTGGTTTTCCAGCGATGTTCCCTGCAAAATGGTGATATGCTTGTTGATACGACCATATGGTCATAACACAAGAATCCACCCCCCATGTTAGGTATGGGTTAGTCATGATTTTAGCAGACATTCGTTTTTAGCGAAAACTGCGGTTTTCGCCCAAAACTAACGTCTGCTAAAATGCGTGGGCCACCTGGTAAATATCGCGATGTGCACATCAGCAATATTTACAAGGTTGAACTGCCCAGTGACGCCCACTTTGCATCTCACATCTCATTAGAGATGCAAAGGGAGGCATCGGTAAAAAGAGTGCTAACATGCGCTAATGCATGTTAGCACCCTCTTGTAAATAGGGTGATATTTTTATCTCCGCTTTTTTGGCTTTAAAGCGGAGATAAGGCCCTTGTAAATATGCCCCTATGAGTGTGTTTTTCAGCTGTCTCCCTTGTTTGTTTTTCTCCCTCCTTTTGCCCATGTGCTTCTCTGACCCCACTAGCATTTATGTTTCACTCTTGCTCTCTCTGTGTCTTATGCTTCTCCCTCCACACTCAGCAATGCTCTTTTGGCTGTCTTTTCTCCCTCATGTTGTTTCTCCCACACCCACAGTGCTGCTTCTCCCCCTCCCACAGTGCTGCTTCATGCCCGCGATCCACCATGTTGCTTTACACCCTGCCTCCATGTAAATAAAATGCCACCAGTGGGCCAGCAGCTCTCATTGTGCCACCCACTTAAGTAGCCTTTTCAAACATGTCTCAGGCCTGCCACTGCAGCCTGTAGTTCTGTTATAAACTGCCATTTAGACCTGGGAAAATAAACCTCTTACCAGGCCCAAATCTTCCTTTTTATATTTATAAGGCACCCCAAAGAAAGGGCCTAACTACTCAGAGGGCAGGGTGAATAATATTTAAAAAGTAGGACATGTGGGTTTAAGTTTTACATGTCCAGGCAGTGAAAAACTCATAAAGTTGTTTCTCACTGCTGTAAGGCCTATCTCTCCCATTGACTAGCATTGGGGTACTTTATTACATTTAATAAGTTCTAACTTTGGATTGGGAGCAGTGAGAGATATTCTGTTATACCTCAAATTAATTGTAATTTAAATTCCTCTTCAATGGTAAAGTTGAATTTTAAGTCACAATTCTAAAAATGCCACTTTTTGAAAGTTGACATTTTCTTGTCCTAAAAATGTTTGCCTTTTACCGGTGTCCTAGATGACATGACTGCGAATAGAGTAGGTGCCCAGAAATCTCTCTTCTGCTTTAGTGCAACCTTGACCTCGCCTTGCCCTTCTGACTCGTGTTGGTGTCTGTCTCCTGAAGTTTTTCCTGTTACTTGCTCATTCTGCCCCTGACTCGGTAACTGCTCTACCTTTATTTGTGCCATCTGTTCTATCCGCCCCTTGTCTTTGTTTAACTGCTCCTTTTTGCATCCTTAGTTCCTCATTACTGCCCCTTGTTGCATCTTTTGCTCCTCTGACTGCTCCTTTTGACATCTTTGTCTCTTTTATCAGTTCTTGCATCTGACTTGCTCTACTGATCATGCTTTCCTACCTTGCCGCAGGACTTTCCTGCCTTCCCCGCTGGACTTTTCTGCTCTTGCTGAGCCAGTTCCCTGCGCTCTTCCCACTCTCCAAGGCCCTACTTAATGGAGGGTGTAGTACTACTGCACCACCAGTGCACCAAAGGTGTGCCCGTCTGCCCTGTCTGTGCCTGGACCGTGCCCAGCGGCACCTGTCCAGGTCTTGGTACAAACACTTCCCAGAGCTACACCGCAAACGAACTCCACCTCATCAACCCTGGACGCCACCATAAACGCTGCTGGCAAGATGCACCTCAGTCCATGGCTAGCCTCATTGCCTGCTTGCATTGCCACTTCACATGCCTCCACACACCTGCTCCCATCGCCCACACACACACTGCGCCCCCACCAAGTCAAAACTCAAGACCCGCATTCATGCAGCACCACACACCCACCCCGCACAGCAACACTCACCCTCATGCATGCTCCCCAACACACGCTCACTTGGCAACCACTCCAATGAGATTTTTGACCTCATCGACTCTAAAACACTGGACCTCCTCTTCTTCACCAAAACCTGGCTCAACCCTACATCGGCACCATACATCACCACAGCCATCCCTACGGGGTACAAAATTCTGCATCTCATAAACCAAGAGGAGGTCTATGATCCATAGAAACACCATCAAGTGTACCTCTTACACTAACCTGGAAGCCACTTTTATGGACGACATCAAGCTTCCTACAGACAGTAAAACCTCGCCTACATGCCCCCAGGACCTCACACCCACTTCAGCAACCTCCTCACCAACCTTACCACAATCCTCACCTAGTGCACCAAAGATGTCATACTCCTAAGTAATCTCATCTTTCATCTCGAGGACCCCACAAATTCCAACTCCACCATACTTGCTCGAAGTTTCACAAAACATCGACATTCACCCAGCTCGTACAAGGCCCTTTCCACATCACTGGACACTTCCTGGACTCCATCTTCTCCTCCAGCGACAAGGTTAAAGTCAGCCACATTAGTCCACTCACATAGATGTACCATATCATACATTTCTACATGAGAGGGCCACCAACCATCCCTACTGAGTATAGCAGCTCCAGAATTCTGCGGCTGCTTGAAGAAAGTTACAGAAATGAAATAGCTCAGCGCTTTCTAACTAAACCATCCAGACCCCACCAACGACCTCACCTATAACACAAACAACTCCAACACCTGAATCACCACCTGCTGCAATGCCCTCTCACCCCTGAAAAACACTAAGCCTAAAAGATCCAACAAACAAGGTTACAACACTGACCTCAGCGAGTTTACAAACGATAGAGGAACCACCGCAAGCAGCATCTACAAGGCCATACTTAAACACTATCACCACCAGACCCTGAAAATCAAACCTAGCTCAGACAACTGCAAGAATATTTTTGCCATTATCAAGGAATTTACCAACCTAACAGCTGCAGCCAACACATCACCCCTTCACAGGAACTCTACAACAACCTCTCCAACTTCTTTTGAGGAAAAAATCATCAACATCTACAGCAACTTTGAACCCCATTCACCCCAATCGACAATCCAAGCCTCTTAACGGAATCAACCAAAGACAACGAGCTGACAGCATGGAACACTCAATACATTGAGAAGTCTGAGGCAATGATGAGGAAAGTCCACTCAGGGGTGTCCCCAATACCCCAGCCACTATATTTACATCCTGAAAAAGAGCCTCAGTCAGCACTGCACTCACTTCAATCATCAATACCTCCATCAAGAGAGCCATGTACCCAGATAGCTGGAAACATGCCAAAGTTACGTCCTTCCTCTAAAAATTCTCAGTTGACCACGAAGTTCTCAGCAACTACCGTCCCATCTCGCTGCTCCCCTTTCCAGCAAAAGTCATTGAGAAGACCATCAACAGACAACTCTCTGACCACCTAGAATGCCACTAAGTCCAGGACGACTTGCAATCAGGATGCAGAAACCATCACAGCACCAAAACAGCCCTCATCCCTGCCACAGGTAACATACGCACCATCCTCGACCTTGGACAGAATACCGCCTTTATCCTCCTCCACCTCTCCACCGCTTTTGACACCATATCTCCCCACACACTCATCACCAGACTACACGCAGTTGGAACACAAGGATCAACACTCAAATAGAAAGCTTCCTTTCTCTCCAGAAGAACCCAATGAGTCAGGCTCATGCCATTTACATCAGAACCCAAGGACCTCATCTGCAGAATCCCACAAGGATCTCCTCTCAGTCCTACACTTTTCAACATGTACATGAATCCTCTGGCTAACATCATCAGATCCCACTGAATCAACATAATCGCCTACGCTGATGACACCCAGCTCATTTTTCCCTCTCAGATGACACCGTCACCAACAAGACAAACTTCAAACAGTGCAGGATTAGCGTAGCCAATTGGATGAAAGAAAACTACCTTAAGCTGAACACTGACAAGACTCAAGTACTGATCTTCAGGAATAAGAGCTCAACTTGGAACTTCACCTGGTAGTCCACGAAGCTGGGAGCCACACCAACCCCAACCGAGCATTGTTAGGAACCTAGGCCTCATCCTGGACACCAACCTCACCATGAAGTCCAAGGTCAACGCTGTTGACACCTCATGCTTCCACATCCTCTGCATAGTTCAAAAAATCAAGTGGCTTGCACTGGACATCAGACATGCTTTCACGTACGCCCTAACCACAAGCAGATTGGACTACAGCAATGCACTCTACACCGGCATCCGAACCCATCTTCTTCATAGACTTCAAACCATCCAAAATGCCATGGCAAGACTCGTCCTCAACCTCTTGCGCCAAACCCATACCACATAAACCCTGAGGGAGCTCCACTGCCCCGATGCAGAAGCTCTGGCAGTTCAAATGTTTCACACACACACACATTCAAGTCACTACATAACACAGGACCTGCATACATCGATCAGCAGCTTCACTTCCACCAACCCACTAGACAACTTCGCTCAGCATAACTCTCACTCACAGATACACTCGCATCCACAGAAGCAGCACAAGAGGTCGATCATTCTCCTACCAAGCTGACAAATCCTGGAATTACTTCCCCCACACATCAGGGTCCCCTCCTCACTTCTTGAATTCCAGAAGCCAAAGACCTGGCTTTTCAATTAGTCTTCTTGCGACACCATCGAGACTGCCTGTAGTCAGGCCCAGCCTCAACAATGCTTACACTCACCTACTCATTGCCTGGATACCCTCACAGGTGACAAGCAGAGCTCTAAAAATCCACCTTATATTACATTATATGGCTCTTCTGCTGAGGTTTGTGTATGGCTTCCTGACAGAAACACAAAGAGGGCTTAGGTGTGGACAGGATGGGACATCATGGCAGGATGCACCCAGCCTTACTTACTCTTCAAAGGGCTATACCACCTGCACACACAAAGGGATGTGAAACCAGGTATGCTCTGCCTTTAGTCACCCCAGACAGTTTGGAGCCTTGACAGGGAAAGGGGAAGAGCTTTCCATAACCAGATGTAGGAGTAGGACATTGAGTTTCCCCATACAAAGGCTTGCGCCAGGTGTAAACATTGGACCTCACAAGCCTGGACCCATGGAAGTTACAGAAAAAGGACTGCCCTGCTGCCAGAGGACTGCCCTGCTGCTTGAAGGACTGCCTTGCCATCTGGGAACAAAGACTGGACCTGCTTACCCTTTATCCTAGGCATACCAGAGTGACTCCAAGGGTCAGTTGGCTGACCTCCTGTGTGAACTACAGGTACGCAATAAGCTTCAGAGTCCCCTGTAACTGTCTAGTAGACCTACAGCAAGTGAACCTGCCTGGACTTGCAACTGGACCTCCCAAAGCCCTACTGGCCTCTGCTTGAGTGAGTCACTGATCCCTTAGAGGGGCCTCCCCAGCTCCTGGACCCTTGGCTAGCATTAGGGAGTACCCCTCCTCAAGAAAACCTGAAAGTCATGAAGTTTGGGCTCCTCATGACAGCGACTGGGCCTGTTTGTGTTAAGACACTGCCGGCTACGATGACCTCCAATGCAAAGGTATGGTGAGACCATGCTCTACGTGCCGGCTGCCAGTGACAACCAGTGACACAAGACCCGTACTTTGCACTACAGCACTGGCAGCCGCCACGACCACCAATGGAAGCTACAGCAAAAACCGCCCGCAGTGCTCAATTTTTGAAAACATAAGTGCCAGGGCCCTTGTCATGAGACCAATGCAGTTCGCATCACCGCTGTAGTGTAAGTGCTGCCAATGATACACTATAAGAATGGCTTAGGCAGCTGGTATTAGTCCCATTTAATATATACTACTGCTGTTGTGCTCATTTGTAAAATAGACAGACAGCGCTACCATGTGTAGACTATCATAAGTGCCAGTGTTGACAATTAAGTGCCAGTGACGAGCACCAGAAACCACTGGCTCAAATTAGACACTGACAGTCTGAGACGCTTGACTGGTTTCCCAAGAAAAAATATATGATCTCTACCTTTGGCTAAAAAAGACTTACTTTGTATCTCCCTGGCTACAGCTCTGGATTGCAATTGGTCTACTGTTCCGAGTCCTCTGGAAAGGTGTAGTGACAGTCTTTTTCCTGCTTCTGAATGGACATTATCTCCCAAAACGCTTGGCAGTACAACATGTGTACTTGGTTCTGAAACCACATGCTTCATTTCATCGTGAACAAAGAGACCTGTTCTTTGTGAACAGTGCAGCATTTCCGGTTCCTGAAGGAATAGTTTAGGATATGATGTATTCGGTCCCACTGAACTTTTAAAAATTCCACATTTATCTAAAATTTCCTTAAGTGATATCGTCACCTTCAGTACCTTCTCTGATGATTGGGATTTTGAAACTGTAAATTCTATTCTGTCTGATTTAGAACAATCTGCTGCATTCTCTAATGACGATTTGTATGATGATATATCTGATTTTGATACCATGTATTGTTACCAACATTATGGTCATCATTTTTTGCACAAAGCAAGTATACCATGTAAGGTTTTTGCTTACCACCAATGAGAACATTACCCAACACCGCCAAAGGGCAGTTCACAAACGTTTGCACAAAGGTTTTCTTATTTTCTGGGTTTAACACATCAGACCCACGTTTGTATTATTATAAGCTTGCACCTACACCTGCAAAGAAAAATATGCTTACTAACACAAAACAGATATACTCTGCAACCTTTATTTCCGAACTGTCTGTACAGGGTTTCGGCTTATGGAAAGATATATAGACATAACATCTGTCTGGGGGACTAACGAATGGCAAGTTCAGGGAACTGAGGCTTTATTTAGAGTGTGCCACATGCCACAGTAAATTATTTTCCTGAAGAATTCAGTGCAACAGACTTCCTGTCTTTGGTTAGCCAAGTTCAAGGATTTGAACACACTTCGTATCCCTCACCTACACACTTTGAGGGATGGCAGAATTACACACAACATAGTGAGGATACACTTAATGCCATTCTATATGATGGTTCATACAATTCCTCAAACCCCAATTGGAAGGGATGGTTTGTCTGGCCTATCGACACAAATAGTGGCAGTCAAGATTCAGGGGTACCACTGAAGGGTTTCGTATCCATAGGCCTGACCAATGCTACATACAATGAGAACTCCCGGGGGTAGTGACAGCTTACAGTGTTAGGAATTTGTGACTAGAGTGGCTTAAAACCTCAACACTGTCCCAGGTGAAACATTACTTGTCCTTACTCTCAGATGACATGGATCTTAGAGATTTCTTGTTAGGTCCCTAGAAACCACGTCAGAAATGCTTCTTCTATGCAATTTAAAATGAAGTATGGAAAATCTCTTGACAGGAAGCTGCAGAGAGATAGCATGAGATTGGCAAGGGTAACCTAGAAAAGGCTTTGGTAGTGGTCAACAATGGCATGGCTACACTAACATCCAGGATGTATTCACTGGACAACATTGTGTCTTCTGCAATAGATATAATAGAACAGGATTTGTTTATTCTACAACATAGACAGTCACAATTTCGACACATTGTAATATTAAGCAGGACGCTGCAATCATTACACTCTGGTCACGTGCCCTGACACTATATCAATAGTACGTCTCTGTTTTCCACATATGATCTAACTAAAAGACAGACAACAATGGCACAAAGAGGTGCAAAGTATACAATGCTGCACAATGAAAAATTGGACCAATTACCTTTCACCGTAGTTGAGTCACCCTCCACCAAATAGTGAATCCATGGCCATATTACACTGCCAGTCACTATATTCCAATTTCAATACTGTGTACAGTATCACCAAGTAGGCAGGTATGAAGCATTGGGTAAGGAATACATACATGAATCTTTGAAATTACCATACAGATTTAGATGCAGGAACAGGGACACTGAAGTCTATCTCAGCGGTTCAGACTGAGAATTCATTAAGTGGGTCTCCAATTTTTCACGATATTATGCTTCACGGAGCTTGAAATGATTCGGTTCCAAACCTATTATGTTACTTAAAAGGATCCCCAGCTGCCGTGATTCATCCGGTGTTCAAACTACTCTCGAATGGGAGTTATTTGATGTTGAATGATCAAGGTTGTTATGGGATGCTGCCAGGCATCACATTTCTGGTCACAGTGAGTTCCAGGGTTACATGTTGTATGCAAGTATTGTTTCCACTGACCCTCGCAGTCAGGGAGGTGCCACTCTGGCCTTCGTTAAATGTTTCCTTTATACAGTTTGATTGTCTGAGCAGACTTGAAAGCCATGCTTTTACAGAAGGATGTGGCCTTTACCTCAGACGGAGAGACTTTTGATTTTCAGGTTACAAGGTCCTCAGTTGAGATACAGGCACTACTTTTTTGTATCTTTAGCATGTCTGATATGAGTGAGATAGTGCACCTATTTAAGAGCATAGGTTTTGGACTGTTAGGCACCTTTCAGACAGTCTAAGGAGTGATTCCAGTATTCCTTTACTCCATATTAGGAAGCATTTTTGGAGGGCTTCCGCTGATCCTAATACTGATAGTGGGTATACTGGTTTTAATTTACCTGCTACGCAATGGATGTCCCAGTTTCCAAAGAGATTGAAAAAGCACTCCTTGTGCGACGATGCCGTGAATGCATGGTACTCCATCTGGGCAACCTCACCTTTGGGAGCTAAGTGAGCATTGATTCCTATCATTCAGATCAGTCTAAGTTGAATTTGTCTTGCCTGTGCTCCGCTACCTATACTGCAGATACAAATGCATGCTGGACATATGTCTAACACTTCCATCGGTTGTACCTCTGGATGTAGACGTACTGCTGGACCAATAAAGGCCCACGTAGTGCAGTGTCCTCAGCGTATTCCAATGTTGATGTCAGCATTCTAAGAGCAACCACAGGATGCTTCAGCTCCTGTCGGAATGGACACCAGCTCTACTACAAGCACACAGCCTTCGATCATTTCAAATGCTTCTGCAGCAGCAGATGTGGGAACCGGAGAAGATAACCTTTGCTCTATTGACTTGATCCAAGAGGTGTTGGAAGGACCGTCATCTGCGAAGGCAAGCAGCAGTGATGTTGCGTCCACCACACAGGACACATAAACATTTGGCTCTCCGTGTGATGGGAACAATTCAGCCTTTTTCAAAAACAATCTAAATTGGAATTCGAAAACATAACTTTTGTTTTACTTTTCTCTCATGCTCTCACTGAGCTCCATGGATTTCGATGTGCTCAGTTGATCTAAAAAGTATATTGACTTTCTAGAGGACTTATAGTGCTTTTTTACATTTTTTTACATATACCATGTTTTTAGATGTTTTGTACTCATATTTTAGCAATATTTTTATGCTTTTTTAAACAGGCATATTATAGCATGTTTTAGTTTTATCATCCAGTTGGATGAGGAGCGAGTGTTATGAACCCCAATGTGCCCCAATATAGGCCCGAGGTAGTTGCATGACCTTTTACCTACATTCATCCTACCTTGCTCTACATGACAGTTCTGGCTCTATCCTTTTACCTAGTTAGATGCAGAATAAATGTTGTGTGGTTTTCTTCGTAAACTAGCATCAATTATTGTGCATAAGGACTCTTAGTTTCACAGCAGGATTACCATCTTCTGCATAATAACTCTGTGCAAGGGTCACCACTATCGCCATCTCTGGCCGACAAGCCCACAGTACCATGGCACATCTAGGTAGAACTCCTGAGGGTACCTTTTGGGGATATTAGTACCACATCTTTGCTGGACAAGTTAGAGGAGAAGCTTCCATGCTGACATGAGACGATGAAGTTCCTGCATGCAGACACTCCAGCATGCAGTGGTCTGACATCCCTTGTGGGGTGCCCAACTCGAGACCAAGACGGGGTCCTTCATTCTCTCCAATCAGGTAATGGGCTTGGCTCTTTCCTAGAGGGATTCTTGGCTATAAACGTACATAGATGCTAGGTACATTTAGTTAAGGTTTGCATCTTAGAAGTACTTGTGATTACTGCCATTTATCTATATCATATAGATAAATGGCAGTAATCACCAGTGAATATATGCAGGCATATCAACTATATGTCTGCATATATTCACTATTTTAGCACCATGGTAGAATTCTACTTTTGTATTTACTCTGTTGGTGCTTATAACCGTATATATCTGTTTCTGTCTAATGGTTGTTGCAGCACACATATACGTCGCCTTCCTGACCGAGACCTGGATGAACGAAGCCTCCTCGCAGACATCACCATAGCCATCCCCGACGGGTACAAGATCACCCGCAGAGACTGCACCAACAGGGCCGGAGGAGGAATCGCCATCGTCCACAAAAACACCATCAGGATCTCAACAAACACCAACGACACCCTCAGCACCGCCGAACACATGCACTTCCAGATCCACACGGACCCCAAGACCACCCTAAGAGGCACCCTCGTCTACAGACCGCCAGGACCCCGGTCCCAATTCTGCGACTCCATCGCCGACCTCATCAACTCGCACGCGCTGACCTCCACCGACTACATCCTCCTCGGAGACCTGAACTATCACCTGGAGAACAACAACGACAGCAACTTCTCCACCCTGATCGACAACCTTGCCAACCTCGGACTGAAACAGCTCGTCACGACGCTGACCCACATCGCCTGCCACACGCTAGATGCCATCTTCTCCTCAAGCCCCCATGTCACCTTCAACCACGCCTCCGAACTCACATGGACAGACCACCACTGTATCCACTTCTCCTTCCGAAAATCCCTCACACACCACCGCACACCACAGACCCCCCGCCGCTGCTGGGGCAAAGTCACTGAAGAACAACTACAGACAAGCCTCGCACTCAACCCTCCGGTGAACCCCACCAACCCCGATGAAGGTGCACTCACCCTCGAACGCTGGATGAACGACTGCGCCAACACCGTCGCCCCTTCTGAAAAACCCCGCCAGCAGAGACACCAGCAGAAGAGTCAGCTGGTTCACCCCGGAACTCCTCGACTCAAAACGCACCTGCCGGAAACTGGAAAACATATGGCACAGCGACAAGACGCCAGACAGCTGCGCTGCCCACAAAGACGCCATCCGCAACCACCACCACCTCATCAGGACCGCCAAGAGGACCTCCTTCACAGACCGCCTTGACAACAATGCACACAACAGCAAGGAACTCTTCACCATCGTGAAGGAACTCTCCAACCCCAGCTCCAATGCCAATGACATCCCACCATCGCAAGCCCTGTGCGACTCCCTCACCGCCTTCTTTCACCGGAAAATCACTGATATCCACAACAGCTTCAGACCCCGAGCGACCCATGCCGACCGCACTGCACCGAACTCACCGCACCCCTCCGCCCACGACACGCTGACAACTTGGGCCAACGTGAGCATCGAGGACACAATCAAGACCATGGGAACAATCCACTCTGGATCCCCGTCCGACCCTCTCCCGCACCACATCTTCAACAAAGCTGGCAATTCCATTGCACCTCACCTGCACAAAATCATCAACCTCTCCTTCGAGACCGCCACTTTCCCTGAGAACTGGAAGCACGCAGAGATCAACGCCCTACTGAAGAAACCCAAGGCGGACCCGAGCGACCTCAAGAACTTCAGACCCATCTCCCTGCTTCCGTTCCCAGCTAAGGTTATCGAGAAGATAGTAAACACCCAGTTCTCCCGTCACCTCGAAGACAACAACATCCTGGACCCGTCCCAATCAGGATTCCGCAGCAACCACAGCACCGAGACCGCCCTCATCGCCGCCACAGATGACATCAGGATCCTACTAGACAATGGCGAAACGGCGGCCCTCATCCTCCTGGACCTCTCCGCCGCCTTCGACACCGTCTTCCACCGCGCACTACGCACGCGCGTCCACGACGCAGGGATCCGAGACAAGGGCCTGGACTGGACCACCTCCTTCCTCTCCGGCAGAACCCAGAGAGTCCGCCTCCCCCCATTCCGGTCCGAGGCCTTCGAGATCATCTTCGGCGTACCTCAAGGATCTTCCCTCAGCCCGACGCTGTTCAATGTCTACATGGCGCCACTAGCACGCATCGCCCTACAGCACGACCTCAACATAATCTCCTATGCCGATGACACTCAGCTGATCCTCTCCCTCACTAAGGACCCCCTCACCGCCAAATCCAACCTCCACCAGGGAATGAAGGTCGTCGCAGACTGGATGGAGGACAGCCACCTCAAACTGAATACAGACAAATCGGAATTTCTCATCCTCGGGTCCAACACCTCCACATGGGACGACTCCTGGTGGCCCACGTCACTGGGGTCCCCCCCGGCCCCCACCCACCACGCACGCAACCTGGGAGTCATCCTCGACTCTCCATGACCAAACAAGTCAACGCAGTCTCCTCCACCTGTTTCAACACCCTCCGCATGCTCCGCATGATCTACAGATGGATCCCAACAAACACAAGGAAAACAGTCACCCAGGCCCTAGTCAGCAGCAGACTCGACTACGGAAACGCGCTCTATGCTGGAGCCTCGTCCAAGCTCATCAACAGACTACAGAGAATCCAGAACGCCTCGGCACGCGTGATCCTCGGCGTCCCACGCCGCAACCACATCACCCCCCACCTGAGGAACCTGCACTGGCTCCCCGTCGACAAAAGAATCTCCTTCGAGCTCCTGATCCACGTACACAAGGCACTCCACAAAAACGGCCCAGCCTATCTCAACAGTCGACTATACTTCTACGTACCCAACAGGAAACTCCGCTCCGCTGACCACGCCCTGGCCACGGTCCCACACATCCGGAGAGCTACTTCCGGAGGCAGATCGTTCTCCCATCAAGCCGCCAGGACCTGGAACACCCTCCCCCTCTACCTGCGACAAACCGAAGACCTGCTGACCTTCAGGAGACAACTCAAGACCTGGCTCTTCGACCAATAGCAGCAGCATCCCCCCCCCCAGCGCCTTGAAACCCTCACGGGTATGTAGTGCGCTTTACAAATCATTGATTGATTGATTGATACAGAAGGATGCTGGTTTAATAAATGATTATTGAAAACGTTCCCATAGTTTATTCTGTATATCTCTCTGAGACCGAGTGAGCACGAGTGACTGAATGAAAAGTACTGCACTTTTTCCACAATCCCTGAGGGGTCAGTGTTGTTCGATAGTTGCCAGAAACTATTCGCTCCTTGGGAAGGTTGTGGGGCTTATAGTGGCACCGTGAGCTAGCTGGTCTATAGACTAACATATCCTTGTCTGGAATCTGTCTCGACACCAATCCCTTAGTTTATGTTAATGCGCATATCCTATATAGATTTGTAGGAGCTACAAAACACTTCCTTTTCATAGTCTAAGTCTGAAGGTAAAACTGCCATCTGACTCAAACCTGGTTTCTGTTGCTGACCTGGTCTCCCTCATGGTTTGCCTCAAATCACTCAATACACACAAAGCCCTCGAGTCTTATGAGGCAAGAGAATGCAAAAGGTGCTGACCTACAGTGGGGTGTCCCTTTTAAGGATGGTTTCCCTCTCCCACCAATGGTGGCATTCTTCATCTTTGGGAATCCTTCGCGCACCATGAAACCTAGTCATGGTGCGAGCTACAACTCCCTCGCTGTGAGGGAGGCACTCAGGGATGTTTTTTGTATTGGGGTGGTTGTTACTAAAACCCAATGTGAGCTGGTGGGGTGTCATGAGGGGTGCAGTGCAAGTAAGTGGGTGAATTAAAACTAACTACAAGGTTAACCTATTGACCTTTATTCTGACTACCGTGCGCTAGAATTAAAAACAAACGGTACGACCTAAACCAGTAGATTCAGTTGTACTCAATAGTGATGAACCTGTTTCAGCCAATGACCTCACAAGTGGTGTGGCTTTCTTCAGGCTCTCTAATTAGCCACAGCTGTGAAAAGTCAATAAAGTGTGAGAAAATGAACATTGCATTGGTGTCATGACATTTGCATCCCGACGACCCATCACTAGGCTGATGGGCCTTCCTGAGGTAGATTCGGAGAGAGGAGCTAACACTTGCACCTGAATAGGGCTGTGCCTGTCACCACACAAACCACGCATAGGCCCCTGGAGTGAGCCTGGAGCTAGGGTAGGAAAGGAAGGGATTTTGTGATCTTCAAAGGCCTCCTTGAAGTCTCAACTACTTCAAAGGCACATTTGGGAATGAGCACTGGACCCCTGACACCACCAAATCAGAACTTTGCTGAAACCAAGGACATTCTGCCTGAAGAAGAACTACTGTGCTGTAGGAGGGACTGCCACTTTTCTACCTGCTCTGCTGTGTTGGCCTGCTGCCTGAGGCTTCTTTTCCGGGAGTGAGAAGGACCGGTTCTGCTCTCTACATCCTTGAATCCAAGTTTCTCCAAGGATTTGTTGGCTTGCCTCCCATTCTCTAAAGTCTCAGGTTCACAAAATACTTCTTGCAACTCTGCTGGTGCTACCATCTGTGAGTCCTACCCTTGTCTGAAGTGTTCCACTCCAGTCCTGGACTTCAGAAGTGGGTTCTGCAGCTGTTTTCTGCACAATTAAATGTAGTGACTCCTTTGTGCATGTCAGAACAGAAACAGGGCCCTCCAACACTGTGGCGATTCAATGATGACATGGGTCCTGAATGCGAGGTTTGAAGATGACGCAACGCTAAACCAGAGATGCCGCTGCGAGGCTCGAACCCTTTGACACTGATAGCGAGGCTCGACTCCGACGCATTGACCTGACTGCATGAATCGGAACTGACGCATGAAGTCTTCGACTTCGATGCTTGCTCTATACAAAGGTACTTTTCCAGATTGCTCTGCGTGGTTACTGTATCCAGCCTGCCCTCCATCATGGTCAGCCTGAACTTAGGATTTACCCATGTCAAGTAAGACCTCAAGTAACCTTTTATCCCTATTGACTTCTAAGCACTGTAGACCTAATCTTTAGAAATTCATATCTCGACGTTTACTTATCGAATTATTGTCGCTTTGGAATTATTTACTCAGATAAATATTAGCTTTTGTTCTAAACTGGTATGAAGTCTTTTTGTGCTGATTTTAATGTGTTACTGTAACCTAAGTGTTTCACAAATACTTTACACATTGCCTCTTGAGTTGAGACTGACTGTTCTGTGCCAACCTACCAGAGGGTGAGCCACAGGTTAATTTAGGTTATGTATATGTCTATCAGGAACCAATGAACGTTGGAACGCGTTCTTCACCTGCAGAGAAGAGCCGTCTCGCCGCATGATCTTCAACAGGAAACTCAATGCGAGGCACTGAAGATGAGCCTGGGTGAGAGTTAAATACCTTTTGCCAGGCTAATGAGTAAGGGAGGTTTCTGAGTCATGCAGGCTTGTTGAGTCACGGAGGCTGCTGAGTCATGGAGGTTGCTGAGTCATGGAGGCTTCTGAGTCATGGAGGCTTGTTGAGCCACAGAGGCTGCTGAGTCATGGAGGTTGCTGAGTCATGGAGGTTACTGAGTCATGGGGGTTGCTGAGTCACGGAGGCTTGTTGAGTCACGGAGGCTGCTGAGTCATGGAGGTTGCTGAGTCGAGCTCTGGTGTGGCCTGGAAACAAAGATAAGGAAAACACCACCACATACCGAAGCAGAGAATTAAAGAAATATAAGCCCGCTTTTCTTCCTCAGGGAACACGGGGAGTAAAAGAGGGGACCAGCCAAGGGCAAGGGGCATGTGTTGAGTATCTGCTAGGAGCCCCCACCTGACAGGCAGTCTTCCTAGGTAGGATGTAAGTGAGGGAAATGCACCTAGCGCCCTGGGGTTCATCCTGAATAGTTCCCCCCCTACTGCTGGAGTGTGGAAGGTGGTGGGCAGTCCGATGGATCCTGACACTGTCTTACCCTGAATATGAATGTGGTCCCTTCTTGGACAGGGTGCATACCTCTACCAACTAGAGACCCAATTTCTAACAGGTAGACAGTCAAAAGGTCTAACTGCCAGCTACACCCAATCATGTGACCCAAGACAGGCTGCAGGTATAAAAGGGCAGGAAAATGGCAACTTTCTAAAATTGTAATGAGAAACCCGACTTTACGATTAAAGGGGTTTATCATTACAATTTCATAGGCACCAAACATGATATATCGACCAGCTCCCAATGAGGAATTACAGCTTATTAAATGTAAAAAGGAATCCCCAATGCTATCCTACGGGAGGGGTAGGCCTCAAAGTAGTGAAAAACGAATTAAAAAAGTTTTTCACTACCAGGACTTGTAAAACTTGAACATATATGTCCGGCCTTTTAATTACAAAGCACCCTTCCCTTTGAGCTACCTAGGGCCTGCCTTAAGGAGAGTTTAAGGTTTTGCAAGGGAGTTTAAATGCCATGTTGACTTGGCAGTGTGACACTGCATTCAGACTCCAAAGGCATGCCTGGGACATGTTTTGAAGGGCTACTTAAGTGGGTGGCACAATAAATACTGGCCCCCCACTGGTAGTATTTAATTTACAGGCCCCGGGTACACCATATACCACTCTACAAGAGATGTATCAGTAAATTAAATATGCCAAACTCTGTGCTTCACCACCATTTTTAAAATACCTTATTTATTGAAGTTCATCTCTTCCTTTCAGAACAACATGAGCGTTCCAGAAAATCCTGCCCTGCCCCTTTGATTTGGTGCACGAATACAAATCCCTAATAACCTTGACAACTGATTAGTCGGAATCAAAACCTTTTGTCGTGCCTCCTAAGGTAAATTCATAACCATTGAGTCATGTGATAGTATATTGGAGTTTGCTGATCACTCAACTCAAAATACTTTTTCCTTCACCCTTGCAGAATTCACCAAACCTTTATCCCGAAGAGAACTCCCAAAGAAAGTGGGGGTTCAAAACGCGTAGTGCAGGATCAATAGGGGATCCTAGTTCAACCAGTATCAATATGGACGTATAGATTCATATGTCTAAAGAAACTATTGAAAACCCATATTAGATACCTCTGGACCCTTTATACGTTCCAGTACTAAGAGCACTTACTGTGAATGCAATGCTCTGGTCTTGTAAAATCTTGGATTCGTAAAGATGCAATTTTAGCCTAGTTGATGTATAATTTTTGCGTTATCATAATGTATTTTTGATTTATTTTTACATATATAACAGCTGTTTTTCAATACACTCCTGAACCTATAAGTGGTCCAGAAGAAGAATGCCCTGCTGCTTGAGGCCTGCCCTGCTTACTGAGAGGGATGACTGGATCTATTCCATTCACCCCAGGCTTAGTGACACCAAGGGTCAGCTGCCTGACAACCTGCTACAATGCACTGGGAAATCAAGCTCCATATGCCTCTCAGCATTTACTCAGCTGACTTGCAACTGGTCCTGCAACTGGAACTGCCTGAGCCCTGCTTGCCTCTGCGAGAGTGAGTCCTTGATCCCGAAAAGGTGCCTCCGCAGATCCTGGACCCTTGTCTGACATCAGAGTACACTCCTCTGAATCAAAATCGAGAAATCCTGAAGTTTTAGGCCCATTGCGAATGGACCCGTTTGTAATAAGATCTTGTCGCTAACACCGACCGGCAACGTGAAGCTCCAGTAAGCTTGACTCTTTGCGCTTCAGTGACTGCCAGTGATGACCGGCGACGCAACACTTGCACTTCATGCTACAGCATCGAAAGCCCGTAGAGACCGCCAATGCGACGGTACAGCAACTACCAACAACAACGTCAAACAGGATATTTCCTCGACAGCAAAAACTGTCCAAGCAACTTTTTCGGAGGGACTAACCTGGCACCTGTATCTAGCCTGCGCTCTATTGCGGTCTGCTTGAAATTTCACCCAGTCTTGCACGATCAGATAACTCTGGGTAATACTTTGTGTTTTCAGGTGCTTTACTTACGCTATACCTTTGAAATTACATATCTCCAGTTCTACTGATTTGGATTTTTGTTGTTTTGGTGTCAAATAATTTATTAACTTTTACTCTATTTTTTTTAATCGGTGTGGGTTTTTTCATATGTTGGGTTTTTACTTTATTACTGTTTGTATGCTGTATAAATAATTTGACCATTGCCTCTAAGGTAAGCCTGACTGCTTTTGTGCCAAGCTACCCGATTGTTAAACACAAATTCATTTAGTGACTTTTTGTGGTTTACTTTGAGAAGGATTGTGGCTGCTGCTTGAGTACGGTTTCACCCCCCCTTAACCAACCACCCAATTTCTCACAAGGATAATTTTATCGATTTCAATGTTCTACCTTCCAACACTTCTGCCTTGCTCCCCATGCTCACATGATAAAATGATTCCTTAAAAAACTACATGTTTTGGTATCAGAGGGCAAAAGAAGATGGTGAAAAGCACAAGCTAAGGTGGTGTTCTACCATTCAGCAACTAGTACTGCATATTCTGCATCATAGAACCAGTGGAACTAGGCAAATCAGATGTTCAGTCTCTTCAGGTGCTAATAGGCCAATGGCAGCCAGGATGGTTTCCTCACTCTGGTGCAGGTATTTCTGGTACTGTCACACTCTGGATGCTAAAGTAATATAATCTCAATATTGGGCTCCAGTGGCACAGTGTGCATGGGAGCCATGTCTGGGCATGCCCGCCTCACTAAGGGCATCAAGATGAAGTATGCACATTGCAACACTGTACCCAAGCTATACCCGAATGATGTGTCTAAATAAGGGTCAAACTGGTTTTGGATTGCTTGTGTTCCAGCTCTGGGAAGATCTAGACTGGTAGTTTGGGCTGGATTGTTTCCATTGGATCAGGCTCAAGACTGATTTGCATACGACTGGATCTAAACTGAGGTGCATGGTGTGCAAAATAATGATGGTCTGGGATGCGGCTCCAAGTAATTACCAGTGGCTGAGCTTAATTCAAGCATTCTCTTGATTACTTTTTGTATGTTTAGGGTGACGCTCTCAGTGGGAAAGGTACGTCAGATGTGGGTCCTCTTCACACTGTGCCACTGGAACTAAGCTATACTCGATTGAAGGGCCCTAAAAAGGGAGAAAACGATCTTGTGTTGCTTGTGTTCCGGTTTAGGGATGACCTGACCTGGCAGTTTGGGTGGACTGTCTGCATTGGAAAAGGTTTAAGACTGATGTGCATATGGCTGGGTCTAAAACTGAGGTGGGATGGTGTGCAAAATATTGATAGCCTGGAATGTGGCCCTGAGTAATTACCAGTGGCTGAGATTAATTGAAACATTCCCAGTAGGCCAGTTGGTCGCCAATGCTCTTTCATGGCTCTCCCCACTTATTTTAAAACATGACTTTAATTTAAATTTTGAAAACCTTGAAGACACTCTATGTAAACAATTAGAAAGCAACATGCAATTCTTGCAGCTAAAACAAAGGATTATTGGCCCCACTGGCCATACACTAGACCTGATGTTCTCTAATATGGACACCATCAAAAGAATTAACATTGCTCTTTTAGTTTAGTCTGACCATTCCGTAATTAGCTTCTCGCTCCCCGCAATTCAAAAACCTACTTCCCAAATTCCTATCAGTCCGAAAAAATCTTGGTGCAACATTATCACCAAATTCTTTTTCAGATTACTTCAACCCCCCCCAAAATCCTTGGACAATTGAGCCCCCTGGAAAACAAACACATCGCTCAGATGTACCCCATCTGAAAAATTGTATTTCCCTGAGTTGAGACTAGAAAAGAGGAAAAGCAAATCTCTTGAGCAAACTTGGAGACATTCAAAAAGCCTATTATTTTGTCAAGCCTATAAGCACCAAATGAACAATTATCATAGAATGCTTAAGAGAGCTAAGAAAAAATATTTCATCAGATTAGAAGAAAACAGGAGTTCTTTTAGAGAACTTTTTAAAGTTGTAAAAGAACTTTCCCAACCCACCAGTTTATTGCAGCTAATTATCCCTTCAGAACCCCATTGCGAAGCAATAGCTAATTACTTCACAAATGAGAATGACAAAACATACTCCACTTTCAGCAGGCACACCCCTCCAACACAGATCCGCAGGGGCAAGCTACGGCCACATCCAGACACAAGAGCTCACTTGGAGATTCTCACAAGCTTGTTAAGTGAACATGTCGAGAGGCTGATGTCAGAGGTCGAGTCAGGCTGCCTGCTTGACCCCTGTCTCCATTTTATCTTCTCCCGCCTACCTCTCATTTTGAGTCATTACCTGACTCAAATTTTTAACTCTACTTTGATGAATGCTAAGTGCCCGGACACCTGGAAGCAAGCACTAATTCTTCTTTTGGCCAAAAATGTAGGATTAGATATTTCCATTCTATCTAACTGCTGCCCTGTATCCCTGCTTTCTTATATGTCCAAAGTTCTGAAAAAACTTGTCAACAGTCAGCTAACAGCCTTTCTGTAGGACAAAACCTGTTGACCCTTCTCAGATGGCATTCAGAACCAATACCAGTACAGAATCCACCCTTCTTGCTGTTCTGGATATCATTACATTAGAAGAAGATCAGGGAAAGGCTGTTGCCCTGATTCAGTGGAGCCCTGATTCAAGACAGGGCTCCACTCTACAGCCCTAAGATAGTTTGGATCTTTCCTGAGCAAAAGATCCCAGTCCGTTCAGCTGAATACTGTTAGAGCCTCCCCCCACAACTTCAAATGCAGGATACCACAGGGCTCCTCCCTGAGCACAACACGTTTCAACATTTACGTTGTATCTCTCACCCAGATGATCAGAAATTAGGGATTTGAGATCTGCTCATACACAGAAGACACCCAACGAGTCATCTCAATAGGGGAGAAGCACAAAGATACCAGGAAAAACCTCTCCAACTGCCTCTCCGAGGTTGGAAGCTGGATGATGGATCACTGCTTAACACTAAACCTTAAAAAAATGAGATTCTGCTATTCTGAGGTGCCCATCGGATTTGGGATTCATCGTAGTGGCCAGTATCCCTAGTCCCTGCAACTCAGCCCCAAAAAATAGTGGAAAAACTAGGATTTCTCATTGATGAGTCTTTAATCATGCAGGAGCAAGTCAATGCCACCTGCGGCAAATGCTTTGGATTGCAAGCTCCTCAGGAAACCTTTTCATTCGATTCCAATCAATGGGCGCAGAGCCGTAGTCCAACCCCTAATCACCAGTAGGTTGGACTACAGAAATTACCTTTATATGGGCATGGCTGACTATCTGTTTACGCGCCAGGTGCCGCAAAACTCATCTGCAACAAAGATAGATACAGTTCTGCTTCTACGTGTTTAAAAACCCTCCACTGGCTACCCATCCAAAAAAAAGCAAAATTCAAACTTCTCTGCCACACATACAAGGCTGTCCATGATTCCGTCTCTACGATCCTTTGATCTAAGGTGGAATTTAATCTACAAGAAACCTGAGATCATTAAATCTAGCCTTAGCCAACACCAAGCGTGTAAAAAAAAAAACGAGCCGGAGGCCGATCCTTCACTTATCTAGCAGCAGCCCAATGAAATCGATGACCCCTGGCCCTCCGGCTCACTAGCGACTATGTCTGGTTCAGAAAAAAACTTAAAACGTGGCTTATCCTGGAGTAACCGACCCAATCGATTGAATTGCCCTTCCCCCCAGTACTTTAGTTGCGAGACTGTGTCGTTCTTTTATTTTATTTATTTACGGTTTTTGTAGAGCGCAACACTCATCCCATGGGATATCACGGCGCTTTAAACCAAAATAAGAACTACTGATGGCGTATGCTGAGATGATTAAGAGCTGGGGAAGAGATAAGTTTTCAATTTTTTTCGAAACTGGAGATAATTTGTAGTATGTCTTAGGTCAGTGGGGAGTTCATTCCACCTTTTTGCTGCTAGATAAGAAAAGGAGCGACCGCCTGTTCTAACTTTATAGATGCGTTTGGTTTTAGCCAAAGCTTATTGACATGAGCGTAAGTTCCTATTGGGTACATAAAATTCAATTTTCCCTTGGAGAATTGTGGGGCCAGTCTTGTGTAAAGCCCTGTTGGCATGGATAAGCAATTTGAAGGCAGCCCTCTGACGCATCGGGAGCCAGTGAAGTTTCTTTAAGCATTCTGATGCCGAGTCTCGATTACCTTTGTTGCAGATGAGTTTGGCCGCCAGATTTTGCAAAACCTGTAAGCGAGAGAATAGATGTTCGTTCATCCCTACAAACAGCGCATTGCCATAGTCCAGGCGACTGACCAATAGAGCCTGTGTGACTGAACGTCTGCAGTCTAAGGGTATCCAGGGAAATATCCTTGCGAGGAGTTTTAATATGGCAAAGCCCTTGCCAAAAAGGGATCGGATGTGATCCTTCATGGACAATGCATCGTCCATGATGATTCCCAGGTTCCTGGCATGTTGTTTTGGAGTGGGGGCCAATCCCAATGAAGGTGGCCACCATGTGGCATCCCACATACGTTTGGCGCCACCGAACAGAATAATCTCCGATTTACCTGCATTCAATTTTAGGCAGTGATCATGCATCCATTGTGCCATTTTGGAGAGGCAGTCATGTAGCTTGGTTTTGGTTACATCTGGCCCTTCGTCCATGGTCACCGTCAGCTGCGTGTCGTCCGCATAGGAGCAGATGCCAATGCCCCACTTCCTTCCAATGTCAGCAAGAGATGATATATAGACATTGAAAAGAGTGGGGCTCAGTGAGGCGCCCTGAGGGACCCCGCAGTCGATGGGGTTGGGCCTTGAATGGAACTGACCCATATGTACTGCCTGGGTACGGTTGCTCAGGAAAGAGTGTAGCCAGTTCAACGCCGTGGATTGAACTCCTTTACTCTGAAGTATGTTCATCAGACACTCGTGGGATACCGTATCAAATGCCGCTGACAGGTCAAGCAGTATCAGTGCCACCGCTCCACCTTGATCGGTGGAGGATCTGATACTGTCCGATACTGCCAGCAGCGTTGTCTCGGTGCTGTTATTGGCTCTAAAGCCAGTCTGGGAAAAGTCTAGAAGGGAATTACTTTCTAGGTACCTAGCCAGCTGTGCATTGAATAATTTCTCTAGAGCCTTAGAAAGGTAGGGAAGCTGGGAGATCGGTCTGTAATTCTCTGGATTGAGAATGTCGGATCCCTCTTTTTTCAGAAGGGGGGTCACAGAGGCGTGCTTCCAGGCATCAGGGAAGGTGGCAGTGATTAATGATTTATTGAAAAGTTGAGTGATCAGGGGGCAAAGCGTAGGCCCAATTTCTGCAAACACGAAGTGAGGACAGGGGTCCGAAGGGGATCCAGATTTGACTGTATTTAGAACTGCTAGAACCTCGTTTTCAGAGAGTGGTTCAAAGCTGGTTAAGCGGGGTGCATTTCCTAGGTCTGGTGGGGCCATAGGTGTTTCTGGTAACATCGCGATCTTAGATGGGTTATCTAAGTCATTGTGGGTATATTGGGGAGTGAAAGAAGAGTATATTTTCTTGATCTTTTCAGAAAAGAAGATACTGATACGCTCACAGGCCTCGATCAAGGGGGTGAGTGTTTGTGAAGTGCTAGATGGTTTGCTAAGCTCCTTCACTATCCTAAACAGCTCTTTCGCTGAGGTGCTATTTTCTTGGAAGCGCTGAGTAAAGTAATCCTTTTTTGTGTTTTTGATGGCGAGAATATACTGCTTTCGTTTATGGACATAGGTTAGTCTCGTTTCGCTGTCTTTGGACTGTCTCCATAGATGTTCAGTTTTTTGGCATTCCTTGTTAAGGTTTTTAGAGGAGGGGTATACCTTTTCTCTGTTATAGATTTTGTTTTGGATTCCCGCATCGGGGCTAGTTTATTTAATGTTTGCAATATTCCAGCATCTAGTAGGGCAACGTCATTACAGACAGAGGAGTCCTCCGATGGTTTGATATTAGCCACTTGAAAGTGTTTCTCAAAGTTGGATTCGTTGATTAGCTTCCAAGCTCGTTTGGAGATATGAGAGGCTACCTTGGATTTCGGAGGTTTACCGAGAAGGCCGAGTGAGAAGGAAATAAGGGAGCGGTCCGACCAGGATAGGGGGTGGATCTCTCTTATGCTGGTGGATTCGATATTAGTGAACAGTAGGTCTAGTGTGTGGCCAGCTGTATGAGTGGGGCCAACTACCCACTGCTTGAGATTGAGAATTCCCATGTCATATTCAAGCTGGGAGGCTCCCGGAGAATCAATTTTCTCATAGTGAATGTTAAAATCGCCAACAATTAGATAATTTTTGTGTATCAGACAAAGTGGCAGTAGTTGATTTAATAATTTGGCGCCGAGACTAGCTTGTTGTCCAGGGGGGTTTTATATAACTGCACCAGCTAGGATGGTAAGGCCCTCGTAAAGTACTTTAAAAGGTAGGGTCTGATGTTCGATGTGGGCAGTTATAGGTTCCACAAAGCATGTTAATTGTTCCCTGAATATCACAGCAACCCCCCCTCCTCTTTTACCAAGTCTGTCTTGCGTAATGATTTTGTAATTAGGGGGGAGGGCGTTTGCTAAGTCTGGGGCATTGGTCTCGGATAGCCAGGTTTCAGCAATGAAAACTAGATTCGGGGTCTTAGATATAAGTAGATCCCAAATGTCCAGGGTGTGTCTAGGTAAGGATCTAGCGTTAAAATATAGACAGTTCAAAGTCAGGTGATTTTTTACATGGGTTGTGTGGTTTCCTAATGGAGTTTGACCCATGCTGGACCAGCGACAAGCGAGGCAGGAGATTGGTCCATAAGATAGTCCTGGCCCCGTTTGGGTACATAGATGTGTTTTTATACCCTTATTGTTATTATGAAAGGCTAGCAATTCACTGCGAGAGTAGCGGATGGGTGTGGACGACATTTGAGCCGAACTGGCAGGGGGTATAGCCCCTAGTCCCGGCCGGTCGCGGATGGGCGCAGACGGGCTTGCCTTTGGCGCGCCTTCGGCGCGCTGACGGCGCGTCCGGGCCAAACACATGTTTTGTAAGGGAAAGGAGGGGGCGTGGCCTCAGGGCGGTGGGCCTTGCCTCACTGTCCGCATAATTGGCGGCAAGAGGATGGTTACACCCGCAGCAGCGTTCAGATCAGCTGTGCGGCGTGAACGGCGACTCGATTTCAGGGGGGAGTGCTCAGGGCAAAGTGACACACAGGTAAAAAGCAATTTTGCAACAGGATAATTCTTTAAAAGAAACAAGCAAAACTCCCGGCTTCCGCCTCAGGAGCTATCTTTTGGTAGTAGCGCGTTTGGGGTTTGGCGCGATTTAAATACCAGTAGAGGAGGCGTGGCCTCAGGGCGGTGGGCGTTGCCTCACTGTCCGCGTAATTGGCGGCAAGAGGATGGTTACACCCGCAGCAGCGTTCATATCAGCTGTGCGGCGTGAACGGCGACTCGATTTTAGGGGGGAGTGCTCAGGGCAAAGTGACACACAGGTAAAAAGCAATTTTGCAACAGGATAATTCTTTAAAAGAAACGAGCAAAACTCCCGGCTTCCGCCTCAGGAGATATCTTGTGGTAGTAGCGCGTTTGGGGTTTGGCGCGATTTAAATACCAGTAGAGGAGGCGTGGCCTCAGGGCGGTGGGCGTTGCCTCACTGTCCGCGTAATTGGCGGCAAGAGGATGGTTACACCCGCAGCAGTGTTCAGATCAGCTGTGCGGCGTGAACGGCGACTCAATTTCAGGGGGGAGTGCTCAGGGCAAAGTGACACACAGGTAAAAAGCAATTTTGCAACAAGATAATTCTTTAAAAGAAACGAGCAAAACTCCCGGCTTCCGCCTCAGGACCTATCTTTTGGTAGTAGCGCGTTTGGGGTTTGGCGCAATTTAAATACCAGTAGAGGAGGCGTGGCCTCAGGGCGGTGGGCGTTGCCTCACTGTCCGCGTAATTGGTGGCAAGAGGATGGTTACACCCGCAGCAGCGTTCAGATCAGCTGTGCGGCATGAACGGCGACTCGATTTCAGGGGGGAGTGCTCAGGGCAAAGTGACACACAGGTAAAAAGCAATTTTGCAACAGGATAATTCTTTAAAAGAAACGAGCAAAACTCCCGGCTTCTGCCTCAGGAGCTATCTTTTGGTAGTCATGATATCCCTCTGGGGATGAGTGTTTGCACTCTACTAATACTTCAAATAAGTATATGAATAAATAAATAAATGCCATTACTTTTTGTATGCTTCGGAGTTTGGTATTTGAGCACTGGTAGTAGGGTTACTCTATTAACAGCTTCTCTACAGAGTACAACCATGGTGGCTCTATCATCAATTGTGATCCTGGAGATGGACTCATATGTCTCCTTCATTTCATTGTCTCCTTTATTCAAAATACGACATTGCAAATAGGCATGGGCTGAAAGAATCAAAGCCCAAAGAACCAATGGCAAAAGACAGTGTGCTAATACAAAGACCACTATTGAGAGATGAGATATAACAAGTAGGCTATCTCTAACAAGACCACAAAGAAAGGAATGTGCTTTTTAGGTCTAGATAAACGAAACTTTAGGTGTCTGCCTGTGGTCTCATTTACTACATCAAAAACATCCACTGAAAGGGTCTTTGGTTCAGCCCTCCAGCCTTTGCATGGTTTGGGTCAGCCCCATTACACCACTGCTGAAAGAAAATGTCATTTGCATTTTGGGTCAAGACAGAGCAATATTTTCACTGTTAGCCATTGGCTTGGCTGTATTAGCTTGCCTTCTTAAAGGGTGCTTCTGATTGCAGTGCGCGTGGTGAAGTGTAATATCCATGACATGCACTGTAGGAGTGCTTGTGCCCCAAAAACTGTATCCTCATTCCTGCTGATGATGCACTACGTGTTACTGTGTACCTAATTATAATTTTGCACTTAAATATGCTCCTAAAGGTATTTTCTCAATCAGGCAGATTTTGCATGTTGGTGATTTTGCACCATGATGTTAATAACTTTGATTTTTTTCACTTAATATAACATCTTACCTCCATATTTCCTTTCTGTAAGGGGGGATTTCTCACCAAATTGTGATACCACACTGACATACTTGCTTCAATTGTCATTTTGCAGTTAAATGCGATTTTGCAATCAAATGTGACTTTTGCTCAAAAATTTAATTTTGTACTCAAATTTGTTTGGCACCTAAATACGATGGGCACCTAAATGTGATTTTACACGAAAATATGATGCCAAAGGGGTTTTCACACTCTTGCTTACGTTGCATTCAAGGGAGATTTTGCATCCACAGATGATTTTGCTACTAAATGTATTTCCCCCCTAAATATTATGATGACTCCTAGGTGTGATGTGTGCTCCTGAATGTTATTTTGCAAATAAGTGTGTTTTACTTATAAATGTGATACCACAGTAATCCTAACTTTGCACCAATGGTGATAACTGCATCCCTAAATGTGATTTTGGGAAATAGATTAGATCTATACTCATTAAGGTTTAACACAGGTATGATGATGTTGCATCTAAATGTCATTTTGCTCACCTATGTGTTTTTCTCATAAATTGATTTGTGTCTTCTAAAAATCTGACATTTCACACACATGTGATTTTGTTTCTAGATGTAATACCACAATCCTGTTTATTGTGAACCACGTGTGATTTGTACATAAATGTTAATTATGTGCCTAACGGTTTTCCATATTAACGCTCATGTTGCTCAAAGGGTGGTTTTGCACCTCGAAGTGCTGCCAACTAAATGAAATCCATAGTGACATTCACCCTTTTCAGGAGAGAAGGAGTGATTTTGCGCCTAAATGGAATCCCACATTTCCTGCTGACTTCTAACCAATGTGTTTGTGCCTGCAAAATATTTTTTGTTCCTAAATATGAGTTTTCAGTTTCACATAAGATTGTTAACCAAATTTAACGTACTACTGATTGACACCTGTTCTCTCAGCATGCAGATTGTGGCTGTTCCATAATGAGCAACAGCAATATCTTATACTTTTCTTGTGTGTTTTTCACCATGATCATCAAGTTTTCCTTTTTCTGCATCATTTTGCTGGTATAAGGAATCTGTGCATGATTTCACTTCTTTCTAGTGACACAATACATGTGCTCTGACTGGCCCATGCAGGTAAGAGTTGGACGATAACGAGGGAACATTAATTATTTATTTAATTTTCCCTATTCATCGTACGTCGAAATCCACCCGTCTCCCCCAATCCGGCCTTACCACTCTTAACGGCACTCTTAAATTGGCTCAACCCATTTATTTTACTGACATTTTCTGTAATGTTCAGAAAATGCTCAAATTCCGTGCAAGTTAAATGCCATATGTGAACTGCAGTGTATAGTAATGCCACCCGTTCATTTAACAAAAATATATGGCTGCAAGGAATAACGCTGCTCTGGTTTGGTTGGTTTAAAACATTTCAGTAGCACAGGAATGGAAATGATCCTGCGATGTAGGAAAACCTATTTCTATATATTTGATAAGCTATCTCTAAAACGGGCCATTTTATCTGACAAGGCTGTATTAGTGCTTAATATATAAAAAATATGGTATATCACATATTGAAAAAAGATATGCCTTGACAGTGAAATTACAGCTATTTTTACTGTGTATATAAGGCAACATTTTCCTGTAACAGACCTAAGTGTAAATACGAAAATCCTTATTTAATATCATTTCATAAACGATTCAAAGTTATTTTCCACTAAGTTTCAAATTCTAATTAAAGAGTGAAAAGTAGATTTTTGATCATTTTAGTGTCCTTTGTGCTGATTGAGAAAAATCTGTTTCAGAACCAGTTTGTCACTCAGCCCCACACCAGCGGCTCAATACACATTCAAGGCTCACAGAGGACAACGGTTTGCACTCTGAGCTCAGGACGGCAGAGCTGTTGCCAACTGGGCCATTAAGAGTGAAGTACCGGGTTTTTAGAACCCAGCGGTGCAGGGGAACACACCCTAAGACTTCGGATTCTTCCTGTTTCAGACCCACAGAAACACAGAGTCTTCTAGGTGAAATCAAAGATCGTATTTATTGGCTGCAGACCAATCACAGGTATCCGAGAAGTACAACACGATGTATGTTCTCAGGAGACTGCTCCCGAACCAAAAACCAGTCTTTACTTATATACACAAAATTATGCTTTGGGGCAACACCGCCCCTATTTTACAAGTGGTCATTCACATATTTTAGTTTCAAAGGAACAGCAGAGCCATAATGACAATCCCACATTTCAGTTCATTAAGCATACAGTCATTGTACCCAGTAAGGCTCAGAACCCTCATCAGATAACAGCGGACCCCAATAAAACGGGCACCTCCTGCTCGTAAAACAAGCCATAAAGTAGGAAACAGGGTCAGGTGTGAAATAGCTTAGTCAGAGATCGTGTGCGAACAAGGGCTTTATGATGGGTCGAGCCCTGATGCTAATCACATTAGGCCGCAAGAAAAGGAACCGGCCGGACGGGATTGACCTCGGGCAGCGGAGTCAGTTTGCACAGGTCAGAGAGAAGTCACAGAAGGTGTACGTGTCCTTCGGGCCTAGGCATGGCCTTAGTGCACAGCCTATGTGAGGGCAACCACAAAATGGCTACTGTTCTAAAATGGAACCCAAAGGGTTCAATATGTGGTATCGTATGCACGGTGAATTCCTCAGTGAAACATGATGAAAACACTCATACATACCGCGTTGCTCATTTGCGGTTCGCTGATACCAAAATTGGCATGGTGGAACCATGCCACCTACACGGTTCCGAATTTTACAGTACCACAGACCCTCCTTTTGCCCTTACATAGGCAAGAACTATACTAATCTGAGTCCAAGTCTATGTTCTTAAAGTCATGGAGATGTTGCTGTAACATCATCCTATTGCTTAGCTCGTCCCTTGATACAGGTTTCCTTACACATGATGTAACACAGAGGCTACACATTACAGGAGCACACTGTATACATAAACAGAACAGGAAAAGAATGGCTAAGATCATCCCAATGACTATTAGAATCTTCCATCCCCAAGCTGATATCAGTCCCCAGAACCATCCCATCATTGACCAATCTCCTTTATCCACGTGAATGGATTCGGAAATCTTATGTAGTTTGGAAATGGCCTGGTAGACTGTCGGAGCGTTATCTGGTATGAAAATGCAACAGCTCGATTGGATAACCTTGCATACCCCACCACGGTCTGCAAGGATGACATCTAGAACCATACAGTTCTGCAACGTCATGAGGCGATCCGCTTGAAGCTCAGCTGTCAAGTTACCAAGGGCACCAGCCGTTACATTAACAGTGGATTCTACTACACGAGTCAGTTGTCTCAGGTTCCGACTATTGACCATTGGTCCCCAAAACGGCAGGAAACCTAGGAAAAAGTCTCCCGCTTCCTGACCGGCAGTATCTTCCTTACTAACAACGCCTCTCACAACTCTGGTCTTGTGATAATCAGAGGCAGCAGTAAATGTTGGCGGTAGCAAATTTGCAACATAACACGTGCACGAGAAATCAGGGGGCAACCATGTATATGCTCGATTACTACAGACAAAGTATGTACCCTTGGCAGCTAAAAACGCAGGGGAAAACTGTGATGGAAAAGTGTACGTTTCAGTACAGTTACTCTTCCCTAGTTGAGCACTTGGATTTTGACCATTGCCTTGTAAACAGAACCGACCTATGTGTGGTACAACCCAAATTGGAGTTGAACTTTTGCGCTGTTTTCGCCCAAACTAATGCTATACCCCGTCGCGTTCCAACCTACATAAGCTCGCAACTCATCCTTGGGAATAGATGTATATGCATCGATATCTCTACTCATATCTGCAACTCCTCTCATCAAGGCTTTATTGTTTGAGTTAAGTCTAGTGGAGCGCGGTGGTCGCTGGGAGTAGGTTTCAAGTGCAAAAAGAAACATGGTCTGGAATGCCCATGATGAACCATTATAGCTAAACGGCAGTACTAGATATGGGATACCCTTATTAATGGTGTGCGGCATCAAACCACACACCCAGCAGTTTGTTGTATTCATAACTAGTTGGTGCTGGTGTAGGAGTTGAATGAACGAATTGTTTACAAATTCAGCACGTCTAGTTTGTTCGTGTTCTGGCAGAGGGTGGAAAGAGTGCGGGAAAACAGTAGGAAGAGGTGTGGGCTGTACAGTGGGTGCAAATGACACTTGGAAAGACAATAATACACAACCTACAGAAAACATCATTATGCTAGATAGCACAAACAGACATAATACTATAAAACATTTGCTATTCATTATTTTACATATTCTGCTCTTGAAATTATTTCCTCGGTGGGCCTCTCCATCCTGAAAAACTCCATTCTCTAATCGTGCTGCTCGCGGCGGATGAGTATCTTCTGCTAAGGAGTACACCTGTCAGTTCAGGGAACGCCCTAGACCAACCAGAACCGTAGACCTAACGTCTTCGGCTTGTACCCCAAAGTCTTGGCACCGCGACCCTGCAGCTGAACCCGGATGGTGGTTCGAAAAACAAAAAGTCAAAAAGTTTCTCAGATGAGAGAGCTGCACTTTTGAAAATATCAAAGAAAATGAATTTTTATTTGTCCATAGTTCTTGGCCTCAAATTATACCTGTTTTTCCCAGGTACTGTCTGGTCTTGAAACAAGAGTTCAGGCTCTGTGGTGTCCAATTGAATTGATGGCGATGTAGCTTCTTGCAGAATGTTGTCACTTTCTTGCTCTGTATTTGTTCCCTTTACACGTGCATCGCTAAAAGGCACAAAACGAGGCACAGTCTCAGCCTCGGAGTCAGTGATCCCCTCCTGGACCCACCGATCATACGGTAGGGTCAAAGGGATCCTCTTGCAATGTATGCCGTGTATCCAATTCTTTTTCCCTTTCACTCGAACCGCTGATCTTGTCGATAGCAGGACTAGGTGGGGGCCGATCCAACGGGGCTCATCATTTTTCGTACGTTGAAAATTCTTAATCAGCACCCACGTTCCAGGATTAATAGGGTGTCCTGGAGCTTCAGAGGCGTGGGGCAGAGTATCGTGAACCTGTTGGTGTAAGACACGCAATTTAGCCGTCAATTCATACAGATAATCAAGCAGTACTGGATGTTCGATTTCACTGAATTTTGTCGGCCTTGGCACTCCCCATACATTGGCCGGACGGCCAAACACAATTTCATACGGACTAAGTCCCACTCGTGAATGCACAGTCATTCTTGTGGATAGGAGTGCTAAGGGCAGAGCGTCAGGCCATTTAAGACCGGAGCTCGCCTGAATTTTGGCCAACTTAAGTTTCAAAGTGCCATTGTAGCACTCTACTAATCCAGCTGATTGGGGGTGATTTGCAACGTGGAACTTCTGCTTAATGCCTAGTCCCTCACACACATCCTTCATCACTCGACCTACAAATTCACTCCCGTTATCACTCCATACCATCCTCGGCATTCCGAAACTAGGGAAAAATTCTTTGACAAGGTCTTTAGCTGTGGATAAGGCCGTATTGTCTTACAGGGGATATGCTTCTATCCATCTTGAAAAAGCACAAACAACAACCAGTACATATTTCAAATTGTTGCATCTTTCCATGTGGATGAAGTCTAGTTGCAGAACTTCAAATGGATATGATGGAGGCGCAAAATGACCAGGTGGAGTTGGGGTTCCCCTACCAGGATTGTATTTCAGACATACCATGCAATTTTTGACCACATTCTCTGCACATTTGGGGATTCCAGCATTCTGCCATACTGGAGCCAACAACTTACAAATCCCTTTCACACTGATATGTGCCATTCCATGTGCCATCGTAACCACTGGAAGCACATATGCATCAGGTAACAACCATCGCCGGTGTTCTGACAAATCAATCCAACAAACGTTTTCATCTAATTTGCCCTTACTCTCTTTCCACATACTCAATTCTTTCTCTGTGGCTTCAGCTTGAAGGGACTTCACACTCTCTATCGTGTCTTCACACATTCCAACATCACCAACCCATCTTGCAGGGCCTGCAACATACATTCGAGTTGTCACATCTTTTGCTGTTTCTTTCGCGGTTTCGTCAGCAAATGCATTACCACGCCCAACATCATCGGTAACCTTCTTGTGTGCGCTGCATTTCACAATCGCGACTTGCAACGGCAAGGTCAGTGACTCAAGGAGATTATTCACTAACTGACCATTCTGAATCTTAGCTCCATGCGAGGTCAGGAAACCACGTTCTTTCCACAAATGCCCAAAACTATGGGCCACACCAAAAGCATACTGACTGTCAGTATATATGTTCACTTTCATTCCTTTCGACAACACGCATGCTCTTGTAAGTGCAATTAATTCTGCTGCTTGGGCTGAATTATGTGGTACGCGTGCAGTTTCAACAATCGTGTGCAAAGTCGTGACAGCATATGCAGCAGTCGTATCACCATTCGGAAGCTTGAAGCATGAACCATCCACCCATAAGGTACCATCACATTCAACCAGGGGAGTATCTTTAAGATCCACTCTCCCTTTTGTTTCTTCTTCTGTTCTGAACAGACAATCATGCTGTTCAACCTCATCTGTGTCTGCTGACATTGGCAATAATGTGGCAGGATTCAGCGTGTTGCACCTTTTTATGTGCACATGGTTTGCTAACAGTGTCAATTCATACCCTGACAATCGAGCATTAGTTAAATGCTGTGTCTAGGTCCTGTTTAACAATGTGTCAACCGCATGGGGAACCATTACAATCAATGTGTTATTCATCACTAATCCAGCAGACTGTCGATTAGACACAGCTGCTGCCGCTGTGGCTCTTAAACAACTTGGCAATGCCCTCGCTACAGGGTCTAAAGTCGACGAAAAATACGCGCATGGACGCGGTCTGTCTCCAAAAGGCTGTCTTAGCACTGACAATGCGCAACCGTAGTTTTCATAAACATACAAGGTAAAAGGCTTACTATAGTCGGGGGTACCCAACACAGGAGCTGAACATATTGCCTTGCGCAATTCCCAAAAACTTTTCTGACACTCTTCAGACCATGGGACAGGATTCGGTATATCTTTATATGTTAATGCTAGCAATGGTTTTGCCAGCAAAGAGAAGCTCGGGATCCAGTGCCTACAGTATGAAGTAATGCCCAAGAAAGCACGCACTTCTCTCTTTGTCCTTGGCACGCTTAATTGTGCAATGGCTTGGATTCTTTCTGGCGTCAGCTTCCTTCCCTCCTTCGATAAGAGATGACCTAAATATGTCACTTCTTGTCGACAATATTGCAATTTAGAGAGAGACACTTTGTGATGAAAGGCAGACAAATGACGCAACAATGATGATGTAGCTCCTTTACAAATCTCCTCAGTATCCGCGGCGATTAGTAAATCGTCAACATACTGGATAAGGGTAGCACCGTTAGGTAAAACAAGGGCATCAAGCTGCGCTTTTAAAGCTTGACTGTATATTGATGGACTTTCACAGTAGCCCTGTGGAGCGCGTTTAAAACGGAAGCTTCGACCTCCTAAACAAAAGCCAAAAATATCCCTGCTCTCCTCTGCAATCGGGATGCTAAAGAAAGCATTCTTTAAATCGATCACTGAGAACCAAGCAGCGGAAGCCTGGATCATAGTTAACAAGGCAGTTATATCAGGGACGACTGGAAACTGTGGCACAACTACTTTATTGACCTCTCTAAGATCGATCACAAATCTGTAAACAGGTGGCTGAGAAGGGTCAGTACGTTTTAAAACAGGCAGAAGCGGACTATTGCAAACGTTGCCTCTTGTCTCTTCAATTACATCCTACTCAATTAAATCATAGATAATTGCTAACAACGCTTTTTCACCTTCCTTAGAGATCTTGTACTGGGGAATGCGGGGCAATCTAACATTGGCTTTCAAAGTGACAACATACGGCGGTATTTCCAAAAGGTCCACATCATTAGGGCCAGTGGCCCAAAGGGCATCAGGAAGAGACGACAATTCAGCTGTCAGTTTATTCTTTGACAAATACATGGGAGAAATCTCTTCCTTACCCAGCGTAAGTTGTACTCCCGAGGGGGAACAATATAATGTTGCATGTAATCTTTTTAACAGATCCAATCCTAACAGGTTTTCACCACATCATGTCGTTAGGATAAGGGGTGCTTTCAGCTCACAAGGTCCAACAAAAAGGGCCATAGGACTTGAGATCGGGTTCCTAACCGGGGCGCCAGAAAAACCTACTGAAACATTCATTTCGCCAGACAAAGGCGCGCCAGGGAGTTTTGAGCGCATAATAGAACTCTTTGCAGCACCAGTGTCCAGCAGAAAGGGCTCTGTTACACCCGCTGTAGTCACCTTAACATACGGTCCGCTCTGATCCACTGGCACTGAAACAACTCCCTCTCTCTGTCTATGGCTGTCCTAGTAATCATTACCTTCCGTATTATAATCCTCTGCATAATAGTCATTGTTATAGTACTGAGCTGTCTTGCCAGTTGCATTGGCTTGCTGATCAAAGCTATTCATCGTATTTTGAGGCGGAAGAGGACGCGCGCTCTGGGGAACATTTCCACGCCCTCTACCTCTTGGAGCTTGTTGGCCACCTCTACCTTTTGCGCCATAAGCATTATTCGTGCGCTGCAACAATCTAAGGCAATTATTTTTAAAATGACCTTCCTCCTTGCAATACGAACACTGATTGGGACCTATAGGGACATGTGGTTGATAATACCCATACATTTGCTGATTATTCTGAAACTGTTGGGGTTGCTGATAGATACCCTGGGTTTGCCTATAATGATTCTGACCTCTACGTGGCGGATAAGCTTGCTGTAAAAGAACCTTTGTTTTCAACTCTTTCGTTTTCTTGTCTGTTCTATCCTTCTCATCTTTATCCCTATTTTCGTAATACTGTGCAGTAGCCAGTATTTGCGCTGAAGAGGAAACGGCCCAAGAACTCTCCGAATCTTTTAGTTTTTTACACAACTCTGGAAGCAAATTATGCACAAATTTATCAACAAATAACCGTTGGCCAACTTCTGTACTCATGTCTTGACCACTGTGGTCTATAAATGTTTCTTCAAACCTGGTGAAGAAATCGGACACTGTTTCATCTTTCTTCTGTTTGCATGCGGATAGTTTATCCCAATTTACACGTATTGCGGGCATTAAAGTTTTCATATAGTTAATTATTCTACCAGGGAGTTCTGCTACCGCGGGCTCAGTCTTGGCACCACCAACCTGTCTACTGTCTGCATTAATGATATTCGCCCATGTGTCACCTAGTTCTGCAGCATGATCTGCATTACGAATCAATCCCCATAAAGGCTGTGGAACAAAATTTCCGAACAGCATATCTATGTCAGCTAGATTCATGACACACGATTCTGCAGTCTGCGATAACTCCTTATAATATCCTGCAGGGTTTTTACGGGGGTCATGCAATGTCTGCTTAAGCGCTAAAACTTCAGATCGTTTCCAAGGAACATGTACTCAAACACGCTGAAAATGTGCCAGAACAGGTGGATTAGCCTGTGCATCACCAGGTCTCCAGACTGGAGTAACCTCACGGATCGGGTATTGTCGCGCTTTTAACTGTTTCCCTTAAGGGAATTCCTGTTCAAACAATGACTGCTGACAATCCCCATTCCTGAAAGACAGCAGTGTCGCTACTGCTTTCTCAACATCAGAACCCACAATCGTACCTTTTCCAAATTCAAATCGCACTTGACACAACTCTTGCGGACTGGAGTCTAAATCATTATCTTCCAAGTCCTCACATAGGATTTCACACATTTTCTCAAAAACGTATCCCTTTTTGTGGTGCTTCCCACTGATGAAAAACATTCACAACAGACTCTACATCATATCTAGAAGTATAAACAATCCATCTACGTGCCATGCGGTCCAGTTCTTCTTTCTCTCTAGAACCAGGTATTTGACTACGTAACTGCTTACGTTGTGGACCAGGGGTCGTAGTAGACGACCCAAAGAGGGGTGATATAAGACTAGTGACTGCACTAGCTATTCGTTGTCGTGCAGAAGGAGAAGTTGAGGCAAGAACCGGGGGAAAAACAGAGGGAAGAAAAACGGGTGTAGATACAGATACAGGAGTAGTAACAGGTAGGGCACCAAGGGAGGCAGCTGATGTGCTAGGTAAAGTCGCAGGGAGCGCAGAAGTGGTAGGTTGCAAAATCGGCGTCCCTTGAGAAGGCTGTGCTACCGGGACAGGAGCTGGCTGAGGAGGAGCTGGCAGCTGCGTGAAAGCTTGCGGTGCATTAGCTGGAGCCTGTACATTTACGGGTTGCGGAGGCGCTGTAGCATTTTGCGCATACGGGGGTGGAGAACTTAGCAAATGCGACATTAGGGGGTCTTTCTCTTTTTCTTTTGACTCATCTTGTTGAAGGGGTGGCAAAACTGGGTAACATTTATCAATGACTAGTTTGCGTTGCCTGTGCAACTTCTCATTCATTTAGTCCTCTTCACTATCTTTAAACTGCAAAGCTGCTTGCATTATCGGCATACCTCTCTCTCTTTTATTCTTCTTTGCTAATTTAATTTCCTTTTGTTTGGCTTCCTTTCGCCATAGGCGGAAAGAATCAAACATCGCCGGCCGGGCTTTCTTCTTGAACTTCTAGGTTATCTAGGATTTCTGTGTTGAAACTACCCTTTTGGGGCCATTTTAAAACACCATCCTTCCTGGTGTATTGTATCCATACTTCATTATACGTAATGGGGCCCACGCCATGTTTCACATAAAGCTCATAAGTTGGAGTTCCAATTGGAGGAACCGGACACGAATCCTCTAATCGGGAATCCCTTTTACAACCAAAACAAAACAAATTTCCAAATATACTAGAACCAGGCATCTTCGCTCACTAGTCTAGTTTCAAACTTCAAAGGATTATCGAATACGATAGTCTCGTGAATACACGAGTCCTCTGGCTTTGGCACTTGCAAGACCCAAATCAAAGCGATCCCGAAGGATACCAAAATCCCGAAGGATACCAAACAAACTGGGAGACGCTCCACTTATACTTAACTGAGGTATCAATGACTTCACCAGAAGACTCTCTCAATTGTTTCGCTCTACCAAATCGTCAAGGGTCCAAAGCAGGGCGATTAATCAGGGCAGCAGTCCTTCGTAGCCGTCGGGATGCGGAGAACCTCGCAGAAAAGACTTTCGGACCACGTCGACATGCAGGGGTCGATGAAGTGGCGGCCTTCCTCCAGAATTTCCACACGAAGCTCCTCACGAACATCTGGCTTGGACCGGTACCGCTGAAATCGCCCCACGTTGGGCGCCAACTGAAGTACCGGGTTTTTAGAACCCAGCGGTGCAGGGGAACACACCCTAAGACTTCGGATTCTTCCTGTTTCAGACCCACAGAAACACAGAGTCTTCTAGGTGAAATCAAAGATCGTATTTATTGGCTGCAGACCAATCACAGGTATCCGAGAAGTACAACACGATGTATGTTCTCAGGAGACTGCTCCCGAACCAAAAACCAGTCTTTACTTATATACACAAAATTATGCTTTGGGGCAACACCGCCCCTATTTTACAAGTGGTCATTCACATATTTTAGTTTCAAAGGAACAGCAGAGCCATAATGACAATCCCACATTTCAGTTCATTAAGCATACAGTCATTGTACCCAGTAAGGCTCAGAACCCTCATCAGATAACAGCGGACCCCAATAAAACGGGCACCTCCTGCTCGTAAAACAAGCCATAAAGTAGGAAACAGGCTCAGGTGTGAAATAGCTTAGTCAGAGATCGTGTGCGAACAAGGGCTTTATGATGGGTCGAGCCCTGATGCTAATCACATTAGGCCGCAAAAAAAGGAACCGGCCGGACGGGATTGACCTCGGGCAGCGGAGTCAGTTTGCACAGGTCAGAGAGAAGTCACAGAAGGTGTACGTGTCCTTCAGGCCTAGGCATGGCCTTAGTGCGCAGCCTATGTGAGGGCAACCACAAAATGGCTACTGTTCTAAAATGGAACCCAAAGGGTTCAATATGTGGTATCGTATGCACGGTGAATTCATCAGTGAAACATGACGAAAACACTCATACATACCGCGTTACTCATTTGCGGTTCGCTGATACCAAAATTGGCATGGTGGGACCATGCCACCTACACGGTTCCGAATTTTACAGTACCACAAGAGGGATTAGACACCTGGGAGTTGAACAGGAATACATGACAGAAAAAAACGAACAGCCGCAGCACTTTCTTCTTTGACTTGGCGGTGGCAAATGGGGCTGACAGGCACTGCTCCACTGCTTCACTCTAGCCCCAGAAGGAGGCAAACGCAAGTGTTAGCCTATGCTTGAGCGGAGAGCCCCTCATTTGAACAGGTAAGTTGCTAGGGGAGAGTCAGAGCAACTTCAGATAGAATAAGTTAGCCTTCCTGGATTGAAGGCTCCTGGAAATTTGGGCATTAAACCAAAAAAGAAACGCTTTAAAAAGAGGTGGGAATTGATGGGAAAATAGTATTGGGTGGTAGGAATCCTCCAATCACTCGCTTAAACTAAAAATGTCACCTCATTACCACCTTCGCAGGACACTTCTGACCTGGGAAAACAATTTCTGAAGAAAGGAAGAGCCTGCTGGAAGAAAAGGACCCAAGGAATCCAGACTGTTGCTGGCAATCAGCAATTGGAAATTCTCTCCAGTGATTGGCCTCTTCTTTGCTTGGATCAGGGATGTAAGAAACAGAAGGACATCTTACTCCAAGAAGGTGCAACTAACGACTGTGGATTCTACCACGTAAGGAACCCGAGCAAAAGAGAGACCTGGTACCTAGACACTTACATTGAGGACACGAGGACTACAGGAGTAACCACAAGGGACTTTTCCATTAGTTGGAACATGTGGGATTGCAGGAAATTGAGTTACTGGTTGTGGAGGTTAAAACCCTACTCAAGCAGTAACCACGATCTCTATCAGGGTGAAACACAAGCAAACCCCAAATTGACCTGCGCTTGATCCTCTGGTAGCTTGGCATAAAGCAGTCGGGCTTAATTTAGAGGCAATGTGTAAAATATTTATGCACACTTCAAACAGTAATTCGCTGAAAACACATGCAAGAAAAATACCACACCAATTTAGAAATATATAATAAAATGTAAACAATTATTTGAGACCAAAATGACAAAAATCCAATATATGAAATTTCTAATTTTTGAGTGAAAATAGTGCCTAGAAGCACAAAGTGCCTAGTGCTAAGTTCAAGATGGTAGGAGCCTTTTCTGTCCCTTAAGGCTCTGATCAGATGGGCAGCCAACTAGCACTTGGAGTCATCTGGTAGTCCTGAGATCAAGATGCAGGTCCAGCCCTTTTCACTCTGGCAGCAGGGCAACACAGCAGCAGCCCTTCTTGCAGAGCTGCACAGCAGTCCTTCTGAGACTTCCACAGGTCCAGAGGTGTACTGAAGAGCTTGGTCCGAGGATCCAATAATTTTACCTTGTGCCAGCTTTGAAGTAGAAGAAGTTTAGGAAGGTTCCACTCCTAGAGGTGCATTCAATTCCCTGCCTCTCTGCCCTGGTCCTTGTCTGAGGGCACAAAAGACTAGTGTCAAACCCTTTGTGAGTTTTCACAGGCAGAGACATTGTGATGTGCAAGTGTGGTAGGTGAAAGCCCTTCCCCCCTACTAAGTCAAATATGGCTCCTCCTCCCAAGACCTATCCCCCTGTGTCTTCATATCTGGGAGCAATACTAAAAGACCATCTGTCAGCTACACCTAGTCATGTGATGCAGGATACAGACTGCAAGCCCCAGATGGTTAGCACAGGAAAATGCCAATGTTCTAAAGGTGTAAAGTAACCAAATATCTAGTTGCCTTATTTATCAGTTGTTCAAAAATAAAGGTATCATTGTTTTAATTTCATTAGCCCTTGTGATTTATTTCGCTTTTCTTTTTCTTTTTTCTTTTTTCAGAATAATGTTTTTTACATTAAGGCATGCCTTTTAAAGGGGAACACTTAATTGTGAAGGCAGATAGTACAAACATACAATAAACCACAATTATATATACATAAATTATAAAACAGCATACAATGACCTACTGACATATTCATATACATAAACAACATCAAGTGCGTGGCCTCTGTTGGCCTGTCTTTTGACCAGTCCTTCATTAACACATTAACACTTGGCGGATAGTTCACTTCTGTAATATATGATATATCCAGCCATTTTATATTGTCCTGGGGAAGCTGGCTTTGAATGTTGTCGATGAAAGAGTGGTTACACTTCTAGATCTCTCTCAGACACTATTACTTTACCCAGGGCATGGGTCCCAAGTGTTAATAATGTGAACCCAAATATCACATTTCATTGTGGAATGTCTATGAGAACACCATGCCCCAATAAGAAAAGACAAATAATGTAGTGGTGAGGTGGCACAATTCCTTTCAAGGGACACTTGGATGAAGCCACCCTACCCTCTACAAATTGCGAGAAATACTGAAAAAGGAACATAAATATAAGGAGCTCAAAAGGGAATGATCCCTATCTCAAATCACCCAAAAATCTCCAAACAAACTAAACAATTGTATGAACTACTAGAACTTGAAGTAAAGCTCATAACTGACTGCCTGATTTAGAGTTTGGCAGACCGGATCTCCGTCTCAAATGTGACCGATATCCCATCCACCATATTAAAAGTCCATTATATCCTATAGCACTTGTAGTTAGGCCTGGGTGGTGACTCCGCTGCATTCACGGAGTTTTGCGGAGTTTTTCGTGTTCCGTGGAGCTCGCGTAGTTCTTAAAAACTCCGCTTCACATAGCAGAATTTTTTCCTCACTCGTGCTCTCCAGCGGTAAGTTGTGGGCGTGAGCGAGGAAAATCCAATGCCAGACTGCTTCCCAGCCAGATTTTTCAACAAAGCTGTCGCGGATAGTCATTACTGCTTGCATTGGGAAACCTTCGGTTCGCATTGAGGAAGCTGTCACTCAGGTAGAACTTCTATTCGAGTGGCAGAAAGAACCAGCACCCTCTTGCATTGTGCATGATGCAGTTCGTGCTGATTTTACAGCGCGGGACAAACACCCAACAAACAAAACCAGTGCGAATGGTGTGAGGAAACACACACCACCGCTCGTGGAACTCTGCGTAGCAGGGCAGAGTTTTTTTGGCCATTGAATTCCACCCAGTATGCATATGGCTGGGTCTGAACTGGAATGGCATGGGAAGCAAAAAGCCAATGGATTGAGGCCCAGATCTCTGTACTGGGGTGAATGTTTGACATTGTGCAGTATTCTGTACATCAATTGTTCTTTTTGCATTTGTGACCCCGAGTGGGACGGGTCTGCCCAGATGTGGGTCCCATGCTCGCCATACCACTGGAGTCAGGCTAGCCGGGCTGATGTGGGGTGATTCTCAAAACCGGTTTTAGGATGCTTGTTTCCAGTACAGGAAGGACCTGGCTTAGCAGTTGCTATTTCCTGCTGGTTTTATTGGCCGGAGTGACAACTTGTTTCCAGGCACTGTTGATCAGATGGGCAGAAAATGCTTTGTTTCACTTTACCACATAGTTCATCACCTTTTACCGGCATTGTATCTCAAATGGTGTAAATGCACAGTATGCTTCATTGATTGCTGATGGGGAGCTTTCTGGGATCTATAGCAGAGATTTCCATAGTTTCCTCTGTGAGATTCCTATGTGTGAATTATTCTTCATTGCACCATACATCTGCTTTATAGCTTGAAAAGAAGTTCATTGTGCTTGTGCTATGGTTGGCACATAGGACAACATGCCACGTCCAAAGTGGTTGGTCAAACAAATGATCCCCGGGGAAATAGCTCCTGTTTTTCTATTGGAGTTTGCTATGGCAAAAATATCCTGATGCTGCAAAGGTGATGCCCAGAAATATAGAGGACTGAACCCTTTGGATTGCTTCTCCTTCCAGGTAAAATATATTAAATCTTGGTTGCCTGGACTGGGAATTCCATTCCAGTAGCTTAGTTTTTCCTTTGGTGCATAGTTGCACTTTTATAGCCTGACAAGGTCACACAGTGCTACAATGAGTGCCACCATACGGTTCATGGGTGTGCTGGTTGGTGCGCCAAGAGCGCATTGCCCACAATGGCCAAAAATTAGCATCAGTCCATTGGCCCATGCAATACATCCATGAATCTATCCTTCAGCAGGGAGCATCCATGATGGAGGCTACGCTCCCTTGATTCCTGCTACTGGTGAAGTACAGAAGTGCCTGTTCTCAAATTTTTAGCCCTCCTGCCACTCTCCATTGCTGAGAAGCAATATTGAGGCCTAGCTGGGACAGTAGCACTGGAGGAATCGAGTTGCGGGCAGCCTACCTTGCTCCATTGCCATTACTAAAACGAAAAGCCTGTCTTGCGACTGCTGATTTGCCAATGCCCCAGCTCCATGGGTTCAATGCTGTACTCACCTAACCACAAAGCAGTGGGCATTGTTCAACTTGCTGATCGGTCTCATCTGCTCGTCTAACCATGCTGTGAATGGGGGGCTACTGATTCTAGGCACCAGACTTGCTGGGGCCCAGCCTGGGTAGGAGATTATTGATTCAACCAGTTTGTTTGGTAAATGAAGGTCCATTGAGGGACTCTGGCATGGTATCATGGCAGTGCTAAGGGCCTGTGCATTGCAGGCAGGCTGCTGCTTCTTGGAGATGGTGCTGTTGTCGCAGCATTGTCATAGTTGTCTGTTGAGGCCTAAAGGGGGAGCTGAGACATTGCTTTACGGGTCAAGTGGGGAGAGGCCTTGCACTAGTTGTGCCTCATTATAGTTGGGCACTTATCTCTTCCCTCAACAAATATGCTGAGAATACCAACCAACCAACCTCAAACTAAGACTCCGTCAATGGTGCGTGGCTTCTCCCAAATGGAACATTTACTGGCAGACATGTGGTCATGGGTGGCCCCCTGCGGAGGCTGGTGGCAGGAAAGTGGAGGTCAGATGAACAGTAAAGATCATTCAACAGCTCTAGCTCAAGAGTACATGGAGCGCTTCCTCATAGAAATTCACTCCAAAAATTAATTTAGGAAATACATGGTGAAATCACTGAGCTAGGCATTAGAATTGACCACCTAGAGTGCACTGCCAACACATGCACAGAAAGCCAGGAGCTCCCCTAGCAAAAAATACACTGAAAGAGCAAGACATTGCGCTTCAAATGAAACAGGAAATTAGAAGCAAGAGAAACAATATCTAAATAAGGGTGTCACTCAAGGGAGTGGAAGGTGATGAAATCTAAGGGTTCACCTGTGATCTTCTACAGACCATCAGAGGATTTCCGGATGCTACCCCCCATCAGGCTTGCCACACGCATAGTGTGGCTGCATTGTCCACTCGGGCTGACACCACCGTGTACATAATCACTTTTTCAAAGAAAAAGAACACCTTGTGAGGACTGCCAGAGAGAAAGAGAATGTGACTAGAGGGAAATGTGGCATCCAACTGTTTCAAGACCACTCTGTCATAATTCTAAAAAAGCTCAGGGACTTCTGCCCAGTAACTGATTACCTATACAAGCACTATTTCATGACTTTTATATTACATACATACTGGTGCAAAACGGAACAACAGTACAGCACTGTCAGTGCAAAGGTGTTCACAGAGCTGGCTGATGGAACCCCATTATTAGTTCCTCAAATATCTGATGAGCTGCTTTTTTTGAAATCAGAACAAATGAAATCTGATGGTGTTTTTTTGTAAGTCCTTCACACCAATAGTGATACCTGTTTCTGCACACTACACATAGCTCCTGTTTTTATTCATGGTCTTTGTCTCTGAAACAGTGACTTGATGATTGTGAATCCATTATTGTCACAGTTTTGTGTTTGATATCTGCCACACCTAAAAACCAATGTAGGTCTTGTCTATGTAAAGCTAAATCTGTGTCTATTGGAAATAGTAAGATATAGTTAAGAATTGAAGCAGAATCAGCTAATGCTATGAAAGAAATGCATCATTCATTTGCCACAGCATGAAAATAGTTTGAAGAAATAACAAAGCAACAGCTGGAAAGACCACGCTCCTTTACTTTGTTATTCGAAACACAGTCTATTACATTTCCTTCCAGCCAAACCTTTTAAGGCAGGAAGTCATAATGTCCTGTTTACCTGTATATGTTTCCCAGGGTTATATATCTGTGAATGTGAGTAATTGATTGTTACTTATTATTGGCATATTTGTCTGTATTAAAGATAGGCCCTCAAACAACTGTGCTTCTATTTGAATCACTGTAGAATTGCAACAAGACTTTTTTGGTATCAGTGAATATCCATATTCTTTTAGTGATTTAGCACACATTGGCAGCTTGGAATCTGGTGCTGGCTCAGTTTCATAGTCATTGTCCTGTTCTCTGGACCCTTTGCGATTGGGCTTCATAATTACAGCAGATAGTGCTATATACAAAGCAGCTTATGATTATGAACACTTAATCACACCCTGCAAAAGGTCTGGATAATGATGGAACAACTTGAATTGCTCTTGTATCCATCCCAGTGAAAGTGAAGGACAGAAGCTGAAGGAGATCAATCATGCATGTAAAGAACTATGGGCGTCTAAATGTGCACCTCCTCAAGGCAGGCATAACGTTTGAGAAAAGTTTGTCTTTCTCAAAGCTTCAATAACGTTGCATGTGAGCTGCACTGTGCACCATTTGTACAAGTGTTAAACTATGTCAAAGCATAGTATTTTTGGCTGAAAGTATACCTTTCCAGTACAAAATCTATTCTTGACATCACGCACTATTGTGCAAGGGTGTGTGCATTGGTGCACAGCGCACATAGGTATGCCACCACAGGGGTAGTGAGACACAGTCTCACACAACTCAGCAGAGCAACTCCGACTGCTGCTCTGTGTTGCATGAAAACTTACTAGATTCTGGCTCAGATTCACCAACACTTTGAATCAGGGTTCTATTAATTTTTTCAGGCGAATCCAATGCAAAGTGTTGAGATAGCATTTCCAAATCATAATTTTTGTTGGATTGTAACCTAGTGCAGCCTAGTGCAATATAAAGCTGTGAAATGCGCTGCCTTGCATTAGTTTCCATCAAGGGGGCCTTTCTTGGGTGGTGCACTCGTGGATTTATTATGGAATTTTCGACAGGCATTTGCACTAATATTCTGTACCTCCTCAATTCAGACATAATGAGGAGAAACTGTACAGCAATCTTGCAAAATGGGAAATCCTTAAAACATAGTTTTCGTATTGGAAGGGATCCCTTCTAGCACAAAACCTGTGCTTCTCACAACACAGATACATTTGCACTATGGCACAAGTGTGCCTGAGTTGGTTTATGGTAGCCAAATGTGCAGCAAAGCAGGGAGAGGTACAAAAGGGGGTGGGGATGGACGGAGCATCAGAACCAATCAAACACTCACACCCAGTCAACAGATCTGGGTTTGATCCATCACCGTTCTTTAGCCCACTCTGCCACCCCAGTTCAGACATGGCCATATGCAAATCAGTCTGACCCTGTGCCTCATGGGAACAGTCCAGCCCGAACTGCCAAGCCATGCCTTCCCTGGACCGGAAACAATCTTCCTAGGACCGGTTTCTGGCATTTCAGCCGTCTTCAGCCAGGCTTGCTTGAATCCAGTGGCAAAGTGAGCAAAGGACTCACGTCTGAGCATACCCTGCCAACTTATGGTGAACAAAGCGGTACAAAAGGGGGTGGTGATGGATGGAGCATCAGAACCAATCAAACATTCACACCCAGTCAACAGATCTGGGTTTGATCCATCACCGTTCTTTAGCCCACTCTGCCACCCCAGTTCAGACATGGCCATATGCAAATCAGTCTGACCCTGTGCCTCATGGGAACAGTTCCGACCGAACTGCCAAGCCATGCCTTCCCTGGACCGGAAACAATCTTCCTAGGACCGGTTTCTGGCATTTCAGCCGTCTTCAGCCAGGCTTGCTTGAATCCAGTGGCAAAGTGAGCAAAGGACTCACGTCTGAGCATACCCTGCCACCTTATGGCGAACAAAGCGGTACAAAAGGGGGTGGTGATGGACGGAGCATCAGAACCAATCAAACATTCACACCCAGTCCACAGATCTGGGTTTGATCCATCACCGTTCTTTAGCCCACTCTGCCACCCCAGTTTAGACATGGCCATATGGAAATCAGTCTGACCCTGTGCCTCATGGGAACAGTCCCGACCGAACTGCCAAGCCATGCCTTCCCTGGACCGGAAACAAGCTTCCTAGGACCGGTTTCTGACATTTCAGCCGTCTTCAGCCAGGCTTGCTTGAATCCAGTGGCAAAGTGAGCAAGGAACTCACGTCTGAGCATACCCTGCCAACTTATGGCAAACAAAGCGGTACAAAAGGGGGTGGTGATGGACGGAGCATCAGAACCAACCAAACACTCACACCCAGTCAACAGATATGGGTTTGATTTATCACCGTTCTTTAGCCCACTCTGCCACCCCAGTTCAGACATGGCCATATGCAAATCAGTATGACCCTGTGCCTCATGGGAACAGTCCAGCCCGAACTGCCAAGCCATGCCTTCCCTGGACCGGAAACAAGATTCCTAGGACCGGTTTCGGGCATTTCAGCCGTCTTCAGCCAGGCTTGCTTGAATCCAGTGGCAAAGTGAGCAAGAGACTCACGTCTGAGCATACCCTGCCAACTTATGGCGAACAAAGCGGTACAAAAGGGGGTGGTGATGGATGGAGCATCAAAACCAATCAAACACTCACACCCAGTCACCAGATCTGGGTTTGATCTATCACCGTTCTGTAGCCCACTCTGCCACCCCAGTTCAGACATGGCCATATGCAAATCAGTCTGACCCTGTGCCTCATGGAACAGTCCAGCCCGAACTGCCAAGCCATGCCTTCCTTGGACCGGAAACAAGCTTCCTAGGACCGGTTTCTGGCATTTCAGCCGTCTTCAGCCAGGCTTGCTTGAATCCAGTGGCAAAGTGAGCAAGGGACTCACGTCTGAGCATACCCTGCCAACTTATGGCGAACAAAGAGGTACAAAAGGGGGTAGTGGTGGACGGAGCATCAGAACCAATCAAACACTCACACCCAGTCAACAGATCTGGGTTTGATCCATCACCGTTCTTTAGCCCACTCTGCCACCCCAGTTCAGACATGGCCATATGCAAATCAGTCTGACCCTGTGCCTCATGGGAACAGTCCAGACCGAACTGCCAAGCCATGCCTTCCCTGGACCGGAAACAAGCTTCCTAGGACCAGTTTCTGGCATTTCAGCCGTCTTCAGCCAGGCTTGCTTGAATCCAGTGGCAAAGTGAGCAAGGGACTCACGTCTGAGCATACCCTGCCAACTTATGGCGAACAAAGCGGTACAAAAGGGGGTGGTGATGGACGGAGCATCAGAACCAACCAAACATTCACACCCAGTCAAAAGATCTGGGTTTGATCCATCACCGTTCTTTAGCCCACTCTGCCACCCCAGTTCAGACATGGCCATCTGCAAATCAGTCTGACCCTGTGCCTCATGGGAACAGTCCTGACCGAACTGCCAAGCCATGCCTTCCCTGGACCGGAAACAAGCTTCCTAGGACCGGTTTCTGGCATTTCAGCCGTCTTCAGCCAGGCTTGCTTGAATCCAGTGGCAAAGTGAGCAAGGGACTCACGTCTGAGCATACCCTGCCAACTTATGGCGAACAAAGCGATACAAAAGGGGGTGGTGATGGACGGAGCATCAGAACCAACCAAACACTCACACCCAGTCAACAGATCTGGGTTTGATCCATCACCGTTCTTTAGCCCACTCTGCCACCCCAGTTCAGACATGGCCATATGCAAATCAGTCTGACCCTGTGCCTCATGGGAACAGTCCAGCCCGAACTGCCAAGCCATGCCTTCCCTGGACCGGAGACAAGCTTCCTAGGACCGGTTTCTGGCATTTCAGCCGTCTTCAGTCAGGCTTGCTTGAATCCAGTGGCAAAGTGAGAAAGGGACTCACGTCTGAGCATACCCTGCCAACTTATGGCGAACTAAGCGGTACAAAAGGGGTTGGTGATGGACGGAGCATCAGAACCAATCAAACACTCCCACCCAGTCAACAGATCTGGGTTTGATCCATCACCGTTCTTTAGCCCACTCTGCCACCCGAGTTCAGACATGGCCATATGCAAATCAGTCTGACCCTGTGCCTCATGGGAACAGTCCAGCCCGAACTGCCAAGCCATGCCTTCCCTGGACCGGAAACAAGCTTCCTAGGACCGGTTTCTGGCATTTCAGCCGTCTTCAGCCAGGCTTGCTTGAATCCAGTGGCAAAGTGAGCAAGGGACTCACGTCTGAGCCTACCCTGCCAACTTATGGCGAACAAAGCAGTACAAAAGGGGGTGGTGATGGACGGAGCATCAGAACCAATCAAACACTCACACCCAGTCAACAGATATGGGTTTGATCCATCACCGTTCTTTAGCCCACTCTGCCACCCCAGTTCAGACATGGCCATATGCAAATCAGTCTGACCCTGTGCCTCATGGGAACAGTCCAGCCCGAACTGCCAAGCCATGCCTTCCCTGGACCGGAAACAAGCTTCCTAGGACCGGTTTCGGGCATTTCAGCCGTCTTCAGCCAGGCTTGCTTGAATCCAGTGGCAAAGTGAGCAAGGGACTCACGTCTGAGCATACCCTGCCAACTTATGGCGAACAAAGAGGTACAAAAGGGGGTGGTGATGGACGGAGCATCAGAACCAATCAAACACTCACACCCAGTCACCAGATCTGGGTTTGATCCATCACCGTTCTTTAGCCCACTCTGCCACCCCAGTTCAGACATGGCCATATGCAAATCAGTCTGACCCTGTGCCTCATGGGAACAGTCCAGCCCGAACTGCCAAGCCATGCCTTCCCTGGACCGGAAACAAGCTTCCTAGGACCGGTTTCTGGCATTTCAGCCGTCTTCAGCCAGGCTTGCTTGAATCCAGTGGCAAAGTGAGCAAGGGACTCACGTCTGAGCATACCTTGCCAACTTATGGCGAACAAAGAGGTACAAAAGGGGGTGGTGATGGACGGAGCATCAGAACCAATCAAACACTCACACCCAGTCAACAGATCTGGGTTTGATCCATCACCGTTCTTTAGCCCACTCTGCCACCCCAGTTCAGACATGGCCATATGCAAATCAGTCTGACCCTGTGCCTCATGGGAACAGTCCAGCCCGAACTGCCAAGCCATGCCTTCCCTGGACCGGAAACAAGCTTCCTAGGACCGGTTTCTGGCATTTCAGCCGTCTTCAGCCAGGCTTGCTTGAATCCAGTGGCAAAGTGAGCAAGGGACTCACGTCTGAGCATACCCTGCCAACTTATGGCGAACAAAGCGGTACAAAAGGGGGTGGTGATGGACGGAGCATCAGAACCAACCAAACACTCACACCCAGTCAACAGATCTGGGTTTGATCCATCACCGTTCTTTAGCCCACTCTGCCACCCCAGTTCAGACATGGCCATATGCAAATCAGTCTGACCCTGTGCCTCATGGGAACAGTCCAGCCCGAACTTCCAAGCCATGCCTTCCCTGGACCGGAAACAAGCTTCCTAGGACCGGTTTCTGGCATTTCAACCGTCTTCAGCCAGGCTTGCTTGAATCCAGTGGCAAAGTGAGCAAGGGACTCACGTCTGAGCATACCCTGCCAACTTATGGCGAACAAAGCGGTACAAAAGGGGGTGGTGATGGACGGAGCATCAGAACCAACCAAACACTCACACCCAGTCAACAGATCTGGGTTTGATCCATCACCGTTCTTTAGCCCACTCTGCCACCCCAGTTCAGACATGGCCATATGCAAATCAGTCTGACCCTGTGCCTCATGGGAACAGTCTAGCCCGAACTGCCAAGCCATGCCTTCCCTGGACCGGAAACAAGCTTCCTAGGTTCGGTTTCTGGCATTTCAGCCGTCTTCAGCCAGGCTTGCTTGAATCCAGTGGCAAAGTGAGCAAGGGACTCACGTCTGAGCATACCATGTCAACTTATGGCGAACAAAGCGGTACAAAAGGGGGTGGTGATGGACGGAGCATCAGAACCAATCAAACACTCACACCCAGTCCACAGATCTGGGTTTGATCTATCACCGTTCTTTAGCCCACTCTGCCACCCCAGTTCAGACATGGCCATATGCAAATCAGTCTGACCCTGTGCCTCATGGGAACAGTCCAGCCCGAACTGCCAAGCCATGCCTTCCCTGGACCGGAAACAAGCTTCCTAGGACCGGTTTCTTGCATTTCAGCCGTCTTCAGCCAGGCTTGCTTGAATCCAGTGGCAAAGTGACCAAGGGACTCACGTCTGAGCATACCCTGCCAACTTATGGCAAACAAAGCGGTACAAAAGGGGGTGATGATGGACGGAGCATCAGAACCAATCAAACACTCACACCCAGTCAACAGATCTGGGTTTGATCTATCACCGTTCTTTAGCCCACTCTGCCACCCCAGTTCAGACATGGCCATATGCAAATCAGTCTGACCCTGTGCCTCATGGGAACAGTCCAGCCCGAACTGCCAAGCCATGCCTTCCCTGGACCGGAAACAAGCTTCCTAGGACCGGTTTCTTGCATTTCAGCCGTCTTCAGCCAGGCTTGCTTGAATCCAGTGGCAAAGTGACCAAGGGACTCACGTCTGAGCATACCCTGCCAACTTATGGCAAACAAAGCGGTACAAAAGGGGGTGATGATGGACGGAGCATCAGAACTAATCAAACACTCACACCCAGTCAACAGATCTGGGTTTGATCCATCACCGTTCTTTAGCCCACTCTGCCACCCTAGTTCAGACATGGCCATATGCAAATCAGTCTGACCCTGTGCCTCATGGGAACAGTCCAGCCCGAACTGCCAAGCCATGCCTTCCCTGGACCGGAAACAAGCTTCCTAGGACCGGTTTCTGGCATTTCAGCCGTCTTCAGCCAGGCTTGCTTGAATCCAGTGGCAAAGTGAGCAAGGGACTCACGTCTGAGCATACCCTGCCAACTTATGGCGAACAAAGCGGTACAAAAGGGGGTGGTGATGGACGGAGCATCAGAACCAATCAAACACTCACACCCAGTCAACAGATCTGGGTTTGATCCATCACCGTTCTTTAGCCCACTCTGCCACCCCAGTTCAGACATGGCCATATGCAAATCAGTCTGACCCTGTGCCTCATGGGAATGTGGAAATTTAGCTCGCAAACTGAACATTATCTGCGCCATCTTGCCTCTCCCCAGCGCTACGCACAGCGAGCACACGGTAGCCATTTTGGGCACCCCACTCTCTCCCCCGCTCATTGTCAATCGCCAGCGCGTTCCCCTGACACTGCAAGCATCCCCCGCGCGCCGGCCACCCCCGCTCTCTCATACAGGCCGTAAACCCTCTCCTTCTGCGCGACCCTGCTACGGAACCACATCCGACTGACATCCCATACATGGTCGTGCCTCTCCTTTGATAACCCCCTTCCTCTGCGCCCCATTGTCCGAACTGGTCCCAGGCCATCACCTAGCCCTGCGGATGCAGTTTATTGCCCCTACTGTAAGGGAAACACCCCACATCAAAGGGATTACAGTAGATCATTGCCCGTACCCCCTGAGACCCGACCGGTCACACACACCCCCGGGAGTTGGCGGAATACCCTGCTGCGCGATAGCCATCTCCTACTGCGGGTAAGGTGGGAACTTCTACTGTAGTTATGTGTGAGATCGGATCTGAGCCGGGGCTTCAGGGGATATTCTCATGCATCAAGGGAATCTCAAGAATGTACTATGTGTAATAAAGCAATAAACCTGTGTATAAGAGACCAGGTCTCAGAGATGCAGTTAGAGCACCTCGTGACGATACCTTGCTGTCTGATCTGATGTGTTCTGCTCCGACGGAATAAAACTTTGTTTCCTGCCTTCCAGTCTCCGGCGCCTGCCTCTTTCATTGGTAAGTTATCGAGTGGTATGAGAGGCGATTACCGCCGGGCAAATACTTGAAAGGTTATCGATTGAAACTGCCTCTACCATTTAACAGGAACAGTCCAGCCCGAACTGCCAAGCCATGCCTACCCTGGACCGGAAACAAGCTTCCTAGGACCGGTTTCTGGCATTTCAGCCGTCTTCAGCCAGGCTTGCTTGAATCCAGTGGCAAAGTGAGCAAGGGACTCATGTCTGAGCATACCCTGCCAACTTATGGCGAACAAAGCGGTACAAAAGGGGGTGGTAATGGACGGAGCATCAGAACCAATCAAACACTCACACCCAGTCAACAGATCTGGGTTTGATCCATCACCGTTCTTTAGCCCACTCTGCCACCCCGGTTCAGACATGGCCATATGCAAATCACTCTGACCCATTGCCTCATGGGAACAGTCCAGCCCGAACTGCCAAGTCATGCCTTCCCTGGACTGTAAACAAGCTTCCTAGGACCGGTTTCTGGCATTTCAGCCGTCTTCAGCCAGGCTTGCTTGAATCCAGTGGCAAAGTGAGCAAGGGACTCACGTCTGAGCATACCCTGCCAACTTATGGCAAACAAAGCGGTACAAAAGGGGGTGGTGATGGACGGAGCATCAGAACCAATCAAACACTCACACCCAGTCAACAGATCTGGGTTTGATCCATCACCGTTCTTTAGCCCACTCTGCCACCCCAGTTCAGACATGGCCATATGCAAATCAGTCTGACCCTGTGCCTCATGGGAACAGTCCAGCCCGAACTGCCAAGCCATGCCTTCCCTGGACGGAAACAAGCTTCCTAGGACCGGTTTCTGGCATTTCAGCCGTCTTCAGCCAGGCTTGCTTGAATCCAGTGGCAAAGTGAGCAAGGGACTCAAGTCTGAGCATACCCTGCCAACTTATGGCGAACAAAGCGGTACAAAAGGGGGTGATGATGGACGGAGCATCAGAACCAATCAAACACTCACACCCAGTCAACAGATCTGGGTTTGATCCATCACTGTTCTTTAGCCCACTCTGCCACCCCAGTTCAGACATGGCCATATGCAAATCAGTCTGACCCTTTGCCTCATGGGAACAGTCCAGCCCGAACTGCCAAGCCATGCCTTCCCTGGACCGTAAACAAGCTTCCTAGGACCGGTTTCTGGCATTTCAGCCGTCTTCATCCGGGCTTGCTTGAATCCAGTGGCAAAGTGAGCAAGGGACTCACGTCTGAGCATACCCTGCCAACTTATGCCGAACAAAGCGGTACAAAAGGGGGTGGTGATGGACGGAGCGTCAGAACCAATCAAACACTCACACCCAGTCAACAGATCTGGGTTTGATCCATCACTGTTCTTTAGCCCACTCTGCCACCCCAGTTCAGACATGGCCATATGCAAATCAGTCTGACCCTGTGCCTCATGGGAACAGTCCAGCCCGAACTGCCAAGCCATGCCTACCCTGGACCGGAAACAAGCTTCCTAGGACCGGTTTCTAGCATTTCAGCCGTCTTCAGTCAGGCTTGCTTGAATCCAGTGGCAAAGTGAGCAAGGGACTCATGTCTGAGCATACCCTGCCAACTTATGGTGAACAAAGCGGTACAAAAGGGGGTGGTAATGGACGGAGCATCAGAACCAATCAAACACTCACACCCAGTCAACAGATCTGGGTTTGATCCATCACCGTTCTTTAGCCCACTCTGCCACCCCGGTTCAGACATGGCCATATGCAAATCACTCTGACCCTTTGCCTCATGGGAACAGTCCAGCCCGAACTGCCAAGCCATGCCTTCCCTGGACCGGAAACAAGCTTCCTAGGACCGGTTTCTGGCATTTCAGCCGTCTTCAGCCAGGCTTGCTTGAATCCAGTGGCAAAGTGAGCAAGGGACTCATGTCTGAGCATACCCTGCCAACTTATGGCGAACAAAGCGGTACAAAAGGGGGTGGTGATGGACGGAGCATCAGAACCAATCAAACACTCACACCCAGTCAACAGATCTGGGTTTGATCCATCACCGTTCTTTAGCACACTCTGCCACCCCAGTTCAGACATGGACATATGCAAATCAGTCTGACCCTGTGCCTCATGGGAGCAGTCCAGCCCGAACTGCCAAGCCATGCCTTCCCTGGACCGGAAACAAGCTTCCAAGGACCGGTTTCTGGCATTTCAGCCGTCTTCAGCCAGGCTTGCTTGAATCCAGTGGCAAAGTGAGCAAGGGACTCACGTCTGAGCATACCCTGCCAACTTATGGTGAACAAAGCGGTACAAAAGGGGGTGGTGATGGACGGAGCATCAGAACCAATCAAACACTCACACCCAGTCAACAGATCTGGGTTTGATCCATCACTGTTCTTTAGCCCACTCTGCCACCCCAGTTCAGACATGGCCATATGCAAATCAGTCTGACCCTGTGCCTCATGAGAACAGTCCAGCCCGAACTGCCAAGCCATGCCTTCCCTGGACCGGAAACAAGCTTCCTAGGACCGGTTTCTGGCATTTGAGCCGTCTTCAGCCAGGCTTGCTTGAATCCAGTGGCAAAGTGAGCAAGGGACTCACGTCTGAGCATACCCTGCCAGTTTATGGCGAACAAAGCGGTACAAAAGGGGGTGGTGATGGACGGAGCATCAGAACCAATCAAACACTCACACCCAGTCAACAGATCTGGGTTTGATCCATCACCGTTCTTTAGCCCACTCTGCCACCCTAGTTCAGACATGGCCATATGCAAATCAGTCTGACCCTGTGCCTCATGTCACCCCGAGTGGGACGGGTATGCCTAGACGTAGGTCCCGTGCTCTCCATGCCACTGGAATCAAGCTATCCTGGCTGAAGAGGGGTGAAACGCCGAAACCGGTCCTAGGATGCTTGTTTCCAGTCCAGGGAGGACCTGGCTTGGTAGTTCGGGCTGGACTGTTCCTATGAGGCACAGGGTCAAAACTGATTTGCATATGGCTTGGTTCAAACTGGAATGGCATGGTGAGCAAAAAAACAATGGATTTCGACCCAGATCTCTGTACTGGGGTGAATGTATGACATTGTTCTGCATTCTGTCCATCAACTGTTGTTTTTGCATTTGTCACCCCGAGTGGGACGGGTATGCCTAGACGTAGGTCCCATGCTCTCCATGCCACTGGAATCAAGCTATCCTGGCAGAAGAGGGGTGAAACCCCAACACCGGTCCTAGGATGCTTGTTTCCAGTCCAGGGAGGACCTGGCTTGGCAGTTCAGGCTGGACTGTTCCCATGAGGCACAGGGTCAAGACTGATTTGCATATGGCTGGGTTCAAACTGGAATGGCATGGTGAGCAAAAAAACGATGGATTTCGGCCCAGATCTCTGTACTGGGGTGAATGTATGACATTATTCTGCATTCTGTCCATCAACTGTTGTTTTTGCATTTGTCACCCCGAGTGGGACGGGTATGCCTAGACGTAGGTTCCGTGCTCTCCATGCCACTGGAATCAAGCTATCCTGGCTGAAGAGGGGTGAAACCCAGAAACCGGTCCTAGGATGCTTGTTTCCAGTCCAGGGAGGACCTGGCTTGGCAGTTCGGGCTGGACTGTTCCCATGAGGCACAGGGTCAAGACTGACTTGCATATGGCTGGGTTCAAACTGGAATGGCATGGTGAGCAAAAAAACGATGGATTTCGGCCCAGATCTCTGTACTGGGGTGAATGTATGACATTGTTCTGCATTCTGTCCATCAACTGATGTTTTTGCATTTGTCACCCCGAGTGGGACGGGTATGCCTAGACGTAGGTCCCGTGCTCTCCATGCCACTGGAATCAAGCTATCCTGGCTGAAGAGGGGTGAAACCCCGAAACCGGTCCTAGGATGCTTGTTTCCAGTCCAGGGAGGACCTGGCTTGGCAGTTCGGGCTGGACTGTTCCCATGAGGCACAGTGTCAAACTGATTTGCATATGGCTGGGTTCAAACTGTAATGGCATGGTGAGCAAAAAAACGATGGATTTCGGCCCAGATCTCTGTACTGGGGTGAATGTATGACATTGTTCTGCATTCTTTCCATCAACTGTTGTTTTTGCATTTGTCACCCCGGGTTGGGACGGGTATGCCTAGACGTAGGTCCCATGCTCTCCATGCCACTGGAATCAAGCCATCCTGGTTGAAGAGGGGTGAAACCCCAAAACCGGTCCTAGGAAGCTTGTTTCCAGTCCAGGGAGGACCTGGCTTGGCAGTTCGGGATAGACTGTTCCCATGAGGCACAGGGTCAAGACTGATTTGCATATGGCTGGGTTCAAACTGGAATGGCATGGTGAGCAAAAAAACGATGGATTTCGGCCCAGATCTCTGTACTGGGGTGAATGTATGACATTGTTCTGCATTCTGACCATCAACTGTTGTTTTTGCATTTGTCACCCCGAGTGGGACGGGTATGCCTAGACGTAGGTCCCGTGCTCTCCATGCCACTGGAATCAAGCTATCCTGGCTGAAGAGGGGTGAAACCCCGAAACCGGTCCTAGGATGCTTGTTTCCAGTCCAGGGAGGACCTGGCTTGGCAGTTCGGGCTGGACTGTTCCCATGAGGCACAGGGTCAAGACTGATTTGCATATGGCTGGGTTCAAACTGGAATGGCATGGTGAGCAAAAAAACGATGGATTTCGGCCCAGATCTCTGTACTGGGGTGAATGTATGACATTGTTCTGCATTCTGTCCATCAACTGTTGTTTTTGTATTTGTCACCCCGAGTGGGACGGGTATGCCTAGACTTTGTCCCGTGCTCTCCATGCCACTGGAATCAAGCTATCCTGGCTGAAGAGGGGTGAAACCCCGAAACCGGTCCTAGGATGCTTGTTTCCAGTCCAGGGAGGACCTGGCTTGGCAGTTCGGGCTGGACTGTTCCCATGAGGCACAGGGTCAAGACTGATTTGCATATGGCTGGGTTCAAACTGGAATGGCATGGTGAGCAAAAAAACGATGGATTTCGGCCCAGATCTCTGTACTGGGGTGAATGTATGACATTGTTCTGCATTCTGTCCATCAACTGTTGTTTTTGCATTTGTCACCCCAAGTGGGACGGGTATGCCTAGACGTAGGTCCCATGGTCTCCATGCCACTGGAATCAAGCTATCCTGGCTGAGGAGGGGTGAAACCCCGAAACCGGTCCTAGGATGCTTGTTTCCAGTCCAGGGAGGACCTGGCTTGGCAGTTCGGGCTGGACTGTTCCCATGAGGCACAGGGTCAAGACTGATTTGCATATGGCTGGGTTCAAACTGGAATGGCATGGTGAGCAAAAAAACGATGGATTTCGGCCCAGATCCCTGTACTGGGGTGAATGTATGACATTGTTCTGCATTCTGTCCATCAACTGTTGTTTTTGCATTTGTCACCCTGAGTGGGACGGGTATGCCTAGACGTAGGTCCCGTGCTCTCCATGCCACTGGAATCAAGCTATCCTGGCTGAAGAGGGATGAAACCCCGAAACCGGTTCTAGGATGCTTGTTTCCAGCCCAGGGAGGACCTGGCTTGGCAGTTCGGGCTGGACTGTTCCCATGAGGCACAGGGTCAAGACTGATTTGCATATGGCTGGGTTCAAACTGGAATGGCATGGTGAGCAAAAAAACGATGGATTTCGGCCCAGATCTCTGTACTGGGGTGAATGTATGACATTGTTCTGCATTCTGTCCGTCAACTGTTGTTTTTGCATTTGTCACCCCAAGTGGGACGGGTATGCCTAGACGTAGGTCCCGTGCTCTCCATGCCACTGGAATCAAGCTATCCTGGCTGAAGAGGGGTGAAACCCCGAAACCGGTCCTAGGATGCTTGTTTCCAGTCCAGGGAGGACCTGGCTTGGCAGTTCGGGCTGGACTGTTCCCATGAGGCACAGGGTCAAGACTGATTTGCATATGGCTGGGTTCAAACTGGAATGGCATGGTGAGCAAAAAAACAATGGATTTCGGCCCAGATCTCTGTACTGGGGTGAATGTATGACATTGTTCTGCATACTGTCCATCAACTGTTGTTTTTGCATTTGTCACCCCGAGTGGGACGGGTATGCCTAGATGTAGGCCCTGTGCTCTCCATGCCACTGGAATCAAGCTATCCTGGCTGAAGAGGGGTGAAACCCCGAAACCGGTCCTAGGATGCTTGTTTCCAGTCCAGGGAGGACCTGGCTTGGCAGTTAGGGCTGGACTGTTCCCATGAGGCACAGGGTCAAGACTGATTTGCATATGGCTGGGTTCAAACTGGAATGGCATGTTGAGCAAAAAAACGATGGATTTCGGCCCAGATATCTGTACTGGGGTGAATGTATGACATTGTTCTGCATTCTGTCCATCAACTGTTGTTTTTGCATTTGTCACCCCGAGTGGGACGGGTATGCCTAGACATACGTCCCGTGCTCTCCATGCCACTGGAATCAAGCTATCCTGGCTGAAGAGGGGTGAAACCCCGAAACCGGTCCTAGGATGCTTGTTTCCAGTCCAGGGAGGACCTGGCTTGGCAGTTCGGGCTGGACTGTTCCCATGAGGCACAGGGTCAAGACTGATTTGCATATGGCTGGGTTCAAACTGGAATGGCATGGTGAGCAAAAACACGATGGATTTCGACCCAGATCTCTGTACTGGGGTGAATGTATGACATTGTTCTGCATTCTGTCCATCAACTGTTGTTTTTGCATTTGTCACCCTGAGTGGGACGGGTATGCCTAGACGTATGTCCCGTGCTCTCCATGCCACTGGAATCAGGCTATCCTGGCTGAAGAGGGGTGAAACCCCGAAACCAGTCCTAGGATGCTTGTTTCCAGTCCAGGGAGGACCTGGCTTGGCAGTTCGGGCTGGACTGTTCCCATGAGGCACAGGGTCAAGACTGATTTGCATATGGCTGGGTTCAAACTGGAATGGCATGGTGAGCAAAAAAACGATGGATTTCGGCCCAGATCTCTGTACTGGGGTGAATGTATGACATTGTTCTGCATTCTGTCCATCAACTGTTGTTTTTGCAAAGCAGGGAGAGAGCAGAACTGCACCATATCCGAGCAGATATGGCGCAGTTCTGCTCTCTCCCTTTCACACAAAACAGCACAAGCACTTTACATGCAGTGCTGCGTTGCGTGACTTCTAAATCTGGCCCTTGGCTCATAGTCTGGCAGTTGTTGGAAGCCTTTGTCTTTATGGAATGTATGCTGTTGATGCACTGTGGAAAATACTGTGCCTGTGACTTCCACGGTGTCTAGGAAGAACTCATTTCCTTGCACCACATACTGTTAGTTCCAAGAGAAACAATTGGCAGAGGGGCACCAACACGTGTTTCTGCAAGAACAGCCATGCAACAAATAACACAGTAAGTATTATGGAAATATAATTCAAGTATTGTTACTTTCACCCCAGTCATCCAACAGGACAGTGTGAATGACACAGGAGATCCCCAACCTCATAGAAAGTCTCAGGAGACAACTGAGGATAAGTGGTATGAAGGCTGACCAGCAGATGCTTGGGTGATTGTTGGACAACTACATCTGATGTCCATCTGCACTACCAACAACAATGGATGGAAGTTGCAGGCTGTGGACTTTCCCAAAGATGAGTCAGGTCAAATCCCTCTGACTGCACATATAATCACCAAAGCTGCAAGACACAAGGTCCTCCTTCTATGAAAACAACTGACTAATAAAGAGTATGCACTAACCATACATCTCTCAACCCACCAAAGCTACAGCAAGTGCTCACTGCCTGCAGGCAATGGATTGTGAAGAGCTGTACCTGCGCCACGCTGTGGTGAGTCTGTCACTGGCAGCTCAGTTTGGAGAGCTGCTCGTGCAGAGACTGAATATGTGACTCTTTTCCTGGTGCAACCTGGCCTACATTCCTGGTTGCCATCCACTGCAGAACATGAGTTCAGTAACACCAGAGGCACCCACTCTATGAATACACTGAGTTTTGCCAGGCTGCTCCACTTCACTTGCTGCATGAAGCTGTGACCTTGTAGTGTATTTGTTAGTTAACTTGGGCTCTGCATCTTTCACTCTGATTTTGCTGCTGAGGCGCCTATCTTTAGAGGTGGATTCTTTGGCCTGTCAGGTTCTGCTCCTTCATAGGTGGAATCACACAGTAAACAGGAAAAAAACCATCAGTCATTATGACTGACACTTTTTTTATTAAATAGTTTTTTATTATTTTTATTAAAGGTGTAGCATATGCATTTGAATTTGTTTGCAAGTTTATTGTAACGCAATCGGCAGACGGCATAGTTTCATTCTTTTCGTTTATCCAACTTAGTGATGTAAATACCCCGTACACTCCTCTTCTCCGTCCCGTCCCTATCCACTCTGTATTATCTTATGTTTGAAAGTGTGTCGTCCCCTGTTCCTCCCCTTCTAGGCGCTAATAGTTTCGTATCCAGGGACTCCATATTTTTTTTAACTACTTGGGCATTCACGGGCTTTGTATGTCGTTCTGCACCCCGCCATATATAAGTCCATCCCTCCTCTCCATTCATGTAGTGTGGGAGGTTTATTCATCCCCCAATGACGTATCTCATTTGGCCACTACTGGACCTAAATTTGGTACCAATAACTTGGCTCTTGGGAGGTCTATTTCTGTGGGTACTCACAGTATTACGAATTTTGGGTCCATGCATCGCTGGCACTCGAGTGTGTCAGCACTTCCAATTTTATGTAAACGTGCCCTGTCATAATATGCCGTGTATAGTACTTTAAATTGTATTAGGCAGAGGCGCGACTTGATGGCAGCCTCGAGTGGATGCATCAGCACCACCACCCAATCAAGGTCATCCTTGGTTCCTACCTCTACTTCCCACTTTGCCCTCAATTTTATCAGGTTGTCCGGCTTATTATTTATGAGAGTTTTATAGGTCCACGAGACAGCTTTTCACTGATTTCTTCCATGAGCAATCTCCTTTCTGGTGGAGCACACTCTGGGATATTCTCAATGTCTACCCCTTGGGTCCTTCAGGCATGGGCCACCTGTAGATAATTTGCAGTGTTGGTTCTGGTGCAGCTCATATTCCCTCTGTAAAGTTGTGAAGGTAGAAAGTTCCTTACCCTCTAATATATCCCCTACTTTTGAGATGCTCAGCATATTCTACCTTCTGAAACCCTTTAATTTAGCGAATTTTCGCAGTCTCGTTCCATTCTATAGTGCTGTTTTTTTGTTACTCTGTCGTTCCATCTCATCTGCCTTTCTGCCCTCTTCTATGCACTTATCATGACTTGTGTGGCTGCCAGCAGTTGCTTAACGACTTTATGTCCATTTAGGTAGTGGGTATGCAGGTGTGTCTCAAATTGATTTTTTCCAGCACGTATGTGGGGTGATTTTCTGGCATGTGTTCCTAGTTGTTGATGACAATTAAGTGTGTCACCCAGTAGTAAGCCCTAATGTCTGGAAGAGATATGCCCCCATTATATTGGTTTTGCTGCAAGGTAGAGAGTGCCACCCTTGGAGTACCACCGTTCCATAGGAACATTCTAAGTGCCCCATCTATCTTAGAGAAAACCTCCACGGGGAAGGGGTGGTATGTATTTTGAAGTACATATAATAGTTTTTGCAGTGTTATCATTTTATACATTGACGCCTTCCCGAGGAGTGTTAAGGGCAAGGCATTCCTTCTCTCGACATCTGTGTTAAATTCTACAATGACTCTGTATATTTTACGGGTAAGACTTTCTGATTTATTTTCCAAGACATACATATCCAAGTATTATGTACTTCCTTTTCCATCTTGAGTTGCCCGAGAGTGGGAATTTTTCCCAATTAATTTTATAACCCCCATGTTCCCCATACTTCTCACATATGTCAAAGATGCATGGGAGGGTATCTCTGGGGTTAGTGATGGCGACAAGGACATCATCCGCATATAGCGATGTTCGTACTTCTTCTATCCTATCTGTATCTTCTCGAAAGCCAGATATCCCTGGGTGTGTATGTATTACACATGCCAGAGGCTCTCCGATTAGTGCGAAGAGCAGCGGGCATAGGGGGCACCCCTGTCTGGTACCACGACCTATAAGGAACTCTCTTGACACTACCCCATTCACTCAGGCGACTGTATTTTCATTTAGGAGATCTATCCATTTCCGAAAGTTAGGTCTGAATCCAAATTTCTGGAGGTTAATTTCAGGAAGGGCCTGTGGTTATGACTGACACTTGGAACACAGATGGCCTGTCCTGTGTGCTAACCCAAAATGTGAATAACAATCATAAAAAGCCATGCCTGGAAGCAGCTGATCCATTGTCCTGACTACTCATATTTTCCAATGGACTGTCGATTCCTTCTAATAATGGCTAAGGATGTGACCCAAAGTCTATATGTGTGGGTACAGTGTATAAATGTTTTTCCTCATTTCATAAGCTCTGGCATACAACTAAAATAGCTTTTATGCCACTCCCATAAATAATAACATGCTGTTCAGCCATCAATGACAATTCTCAATATGGACACTTTCTAATTCACTATTTTCATTTGACTCTTACTCTTGCCTCTTGCGTGCCCCTAATATTAGTAATATAAGCTTATTGTAGTCATCAAGGCATATAAAAACTGTTTACTTGCATCTGAACACAGATGGATACAATTCTAAGTACAGACAATATATTTAAATCTCATAGCTGATGTTTTGTAGGCTTGGTTAAAAATATCGGTTGGTCTTGTTTTCCCTTCATATTAAACCCTCACTGACTTTCTGAGTCTCTTATTTATCCTCTGTCTCAAACCTATCAAGGAACATTAAAATCACAGCAGTAGAAGCTGATTGTCCATTCCAGGTTTGTTCTGCAACCTTTGCTCGGGCTTTATGACAACCACCTCTCAAAGGACAGAAGAAGGGAACCTGTCTCTGATTCATATGTAACTTGATCGACATTCCCCCCCAGCAGCGGCAGCTCCTCCGCTATGGTGGAGGAGCGTCGCCTCCCCCTGCCAGCACCAGTCGTGGCTCGTGTCGGGGAAAAGAGGGTGGTCAGGGGAGGGGGAGAAAAGAGGGACGAGGGAGATAAATATTTTTAAAAAATAACTTACCCTGTAAACCCTTCCACCATCACGTCTCCCTTGTCTGCTCCTCTCCTCTTCCGAAGGCACAGGCTCCCAGCCTGCCCTGCGGCCAATCCTGAGGCTGCTTTCACGCATGAGAGCAGCTTCATCATTGGTTTGGGCACCCTACATTTGCACTCCTGGACAGACTGGGAGTCTGCGCCTGCTCTCACCAACGCAGCAGCCATGTGCAGTTAAGAGAGTGCACATACCACTTCCTTCAGTGCCTCTTTGTCACTGTGGCCCCGCCCCCAAGACTGAGCACAAGAAAAATAAGACGGTAATAAAACAGGTTTTATTTTTCATGTTTTGGAGGGTGCTTATATTTTCCTTGTGCCGAGTGGTATGTGCAATCCCTTCACTGAAAATGACTCAGGCCGGCCAAACCATCATGCATAGTGAAAGTTCGCTGTAACCCAGCAAAGCTGCTCTCATGCATTAGAATGGCCGCAGGCAGGCTGGAATCCTGTGCCTTCGGAAGAGCAGAGGAGCATACGAGCACGACGTAATGGTGGAGGGCAGCAGGTAAGTTCTTTTTTCTTTTTTATATTTATCTCCCTCGTCCCTCTTTTCACCCCCCCTCCCCAACCCCCCACCCCACTTCTTTTTCCCAACACGAGCCGCAAGTGGCCCCCTGCCTTTCAGAAGCACAGGCCTTTCGAGAAGTCTTGCCTTTTGTCTGTCAGTAGGTTTATGTAGGGAACCCAGAGCCAGCCAACGAGAGGACTATACGAAACACAGGCATTTGCACAGTAGGTGTAGTCTAATACATGGTTATTTTAAATTAAAGTCTTCTCACAAAGGATACGTGTTAGAATCCGGGTTCTCTGGTTGGCACAGGTAGGTACTTGTGACAAGCAGGGAACCTTTCCTCTAGTCAGGGTAAGGGGTTACACTACTAAAACAACCCCTTGCTCACCCTCTAGGTAGCTTGGCGCGAGCAGATAAGGCTTATCTCAGAGCATTATAGGTTAAGCATTTGTGAACACATACAGTAACCACGTGACAACACTACAAATGGACACCACACAGGTATTTATATTAAAAATAAGGATTCTTTATATAGGATTATCACAAGACCATTAAACGATTAAAAATACACAATACGGTTGCTTAGTTGGTAGAAGATTGCTTAGTTTCTCTTAAGTTCTTAAATGCGACACTTTAAGTCAATGTACCTTAGATGCGACACGCAGGGCAACGAAAGTGTTGCAGCGATGCAGATGTGTTGAAGTTCTTGGTGCAAAAGAAATAAAGACGGGATCTTCCAGATGCGTTACGCTTCTCTGATGTTGCGAGAAGACTCGACTCGATGCGTTAGCTACAGCGGCGTCACCCTTGACGAGATGCGACGACAGCGGCCTTGGCAGCGGCACTCTCCTCCGACGTTGCGAGACGCTTCCGCTCGATGCGATGCTGCAGCGGCAACACCCCTTCTGCGAGATGTGACGACAGCGGCTCCGACGGCGGCACGCTTCTCCATGGATGCGAGGCGCTTTTCTGGTTGCGGTGCAATGAGACAACTACGATGGCTGCGATGGCGACACGCTTCCTCCTCGATGCGAGACTCTTCTCTCGATGTGGTGCAATGCGACAGCTGCGTTGGCTGCGATGGCGACACGCTTCTTCGGCATTGCGAGACACTTCCGGAATGATGCGAGACGCTTCCGCTCGATGCGATGCTGCAGCGGCGACACTCTCTGCGAGATGCGACGACAGCGGCTCCGACGGCGGCATGCTTCTCTTCCTTGCATCGCGCTTCCAGCTCCTTGCGACACGCAGTCCCTCAGAAGGCCCAACAACAACAGCAGGCACTTCCACAAAGACTCTGGGGAGCTGGGGGTGAAGTCCACTGGTCCTGGGACTTCATTCAGGGGGCAAGCTCAGTTCAAGCCCTTGGAGATCTTTTCAAAGCACAAGTTGAAGTAAAGTCTTTAGTAGTCTTTCTCCTCTCCTTCAACAGCAAGGCAACCACTGCAGGCCAATCCCCCAGGTCAGGGACAGTTACTCCTCCTACAGCTTTCCCAGTTCCTTCTCCTCTGGCAGAGGTTCTTCTTGTTTCAGCAGGATCTAATTTCTTGGGAGCAGGGTCCCAATACTTATACCCCTAATTCCTTTGTTCCTCTGGGGTTGAGGGGCCTTTGCCCAGTCCAAACCAGTTCTTGAGCACTCTGTTGACATGACTCTGCCTTTCTATTCAGGGTGCAGGGAAGAGACATCAGCCGCTCTGCAGGAGGTGGAGCCAGCATTGTGGTAGCAGAGCACAACCCTATTCAGAGCCCAGGTGTACTCCTCCCACCCATCTGACTGCCAATCTTCCTATTCACCACCAGGCTACCTAGCCCTGCCCCTCTGGGTTTCCCCAGCCCTGTCACTCACACAACCAGACAGGCAGATACACAATATAGCAGAGGCGGGCTGAAATGGTCAAGCAAGCAAATACCAACTTTCTAAAAGTGGTATTTGCAAACACAGAATATTAAAATAAACTTTACTAAAAGATGTTTTTTAATATTCGGAGTTCAGGCATACTAAACTCGAATTTCTACCATGTTCCTTGGGTATGTTAGGATCATAGAATGTAACAATTCTAACAGCCCATTCTGGCCTATCGAGAACAGGTAGCCTTACAACAGTGAAAAACGAAAATGGCTGTAATTCACTATTAGGACATGCCACACACATCAGGGCTTGTCCTACCTTATGCTTACAATGCACCCTGCCCTTGGGCCTACCGTGGGGGTGACTAATATGAAGTTAAGGGAAGGTTTAGGGACTGGCAAGTGTGTACACTTGCCCAGTCAGCATGACAGTACCAGACTGCACGCAGGTTCTGCAATGGCAGACCTTAGATACATTTTACCAGGCCGCTTCTGTGGGTGGCACAACCAGTGCTGCAAGCCCACCAGCAGCATTTGTATTTACAAGCCCTGGGCACTCCTGGTGCACTTTACTGGGGTCTGACAGTAAATCAAATAAGCCAATCATGGAATCCAACCAACATATACATGTTACATAGGGAGAGCATATGCACTTTAGCACTGAACAGCAGTGGTAGAGTGCCCAGAGTCATAGAATTGCCAACAACAGGTCAGAAAAAGTACAGATGGAAGGCGAAAAGTCTAGGGACCATCCGGCCAAAAGGGCCAGGTCCAACACAACCCCCTTCCAGCCAAAACGCAGGGTAGACCAATCACTACCTTGATGGGCTTCCCTGCTGCAGGCGGTAGAACAAGGACCTGGCCCGCAACTGCAGGGGCAGACTCCAGTCCTACGCCAATCTGAACCTATTGGAATCCCTCTGTCCATACTCTCAGGGCCCACCAAGCCAATCCATGGGGACCCTTCTCCTCACCTGTGGACACCACCTGTGCAGCACCTAACCTTAACTGGCTCACAGGTGTGTCCCAACAGAAAGACAGCAAAATGCTACAGTGGCCACTGACAGGAGTCAGGGATGAGACCCAGGCCGTGTGCCTCTCAGGGCTCTCTAACCTGACATCCTGGCACTGACCCACCAGCCCCAGGCCTGTACCCGGCAGCTGGACTGAAGACTGGGTTGGCCTCTCCCACCCCCGGTCCTCCTCCTTGGGGCTCTGTACCCTCCCACTTGGAGTGGCACCCCCTTCCAGAATTGCCAGGGCACCTGTGGCAGGTGTCCTGGGCAATTCGCCCACCAATTCAGGGGTTCTATCCTGCAACTGGGCGTCCAGGTCAGGGGGGACACCCTGAACCTGGCCCGCCAACCTAGGGTCTAAACCCTTCAGTTGAGCGGGGGTCAGAGGCGAGGACTCCCTCCCTCTTCACCCCCTTCCAGATAACTGTACCCTCCCACCTGGAGTGGTACACCAAGAAGACCGACTGGTAGGGACACTGATTACAGATATCCCTCCCTCCAGGTCAGACAACACCTGAACCTGGCTTCCCAACCCTGGGGCCAACCCATGCGGTTGAACGCTCGCCTGGCGCACCAGGACTTCCTGGAGAGCACGCATGCCCCCCTGAGGGTGACACATAACTCATGTGTCGTTTGACAGTCTGCCTGGCGAAGATCCCCCAGGACAGAAGTGGTGTCACCATGGTCATTCACTGGTGACGCAGCCCTTCTGGCTGGCCCCTGACCCACTGGTTCTTCCACTGGGGACTCCTTCCCCCTCTCACCCCTCACTCTGGACCTCTGCACCCTCCCAACTGGAGCGGTACTGCCAGACACCAGAACTGATGGAGGCCTGCTTACAGACACTCCCCGTTCGCCAGACACTAGGGGATCCCGCACAACGGGCAGCCCCTCAGGACAGACTAGGCTCCCCACCTGGTGTTCCCTTAAAGAACCATCCAGGGCTCTGAGACGGAGGTTGGGCACTACCGGGACGTAACCCATTCTCACTCCTTCCCCTTAAAGACTGGACGTGAGGCCCTACACCCCTCTCACTACTACAGGACCTAGTTGGGCTACTCTGAGCCACTTTCACCACACTGGGTTTGAAGATACCTGAACCACTCATCTTGGGATCACTCCCCAATGCCTCTTCAGACCCTCTGGAATCCACCAAAAGGTCTGCCTCCAATGTGAGTTCCCTGGGGTCAGAGAACTCACTCTCCAACAGGTGTTGGCATAGCTCTGGAAAACAGGGACTTACAATATGCTCTCCCACAATTGGATCGCACAGCCCACTAGCAGGGTTGACCAAACTATCCTTCACCTCACCATCCAGTGCCTTGCACACATACTCCACACCGCTCTCCTGAGAATGGCAAGACAGTATCTGACTGTCTCTGTCACACAACCCACACTCTTGTGGGCAGGTCTTCACACTCACATACCAGGACTTCAATTCTGGGGGAACCCCTCTCCCTGCACCTCTCATCTAGAGTCAGTAGAGTGTCCCTCCCACCACTAGGACCATGAACCCATGCGTCAGTTACCCTATTCCTCTCAGGGACACTGTGCACTACTGGAGCTACCTCATGTCCTTGAACCTCCTTGTGTATGTTAACCCCCTCCTTCAAGTCAGGCGCCACATCTCTGGGTGTGTGTACTACTCTCTCAGCACTAGAAAATTCAATATTGCTGCCACCATCTGAGCTGGATTCCTCCTCCCACTCAGCAAAGCTCAATCTCTGAGCTACACACATTTCTTGTTGCTGGGCTGAGACACTCATGGTCTCAAGCCTCTCGAGCTCTAAGTCAAGCTTCCTCATAATCAACTCATGCTCCATTTCTATTTTCTTTTCCTTTAGGGCTAACTTTCTAATTTGCCATTCCAATTCCAACTGCCCATTTAACTTGAGCTTGGTCAGCTCCATTTCGTGCATCCTACACTCTCTTCTATCTGCCAGCTCCTCTGGAGATAGACTTTTACAGAAATACTGCTACCGGTAGGGGAAGGGGTTCTCCTTCCTCCTGGACCCACTGGCCCATCCAGCTGCTCCTCTGCATTATCATTATCAGTGGCATTCCTTGCTTCTAACCAGGCCCTCAGCGCCTTGTAGAACTCTGCCTTTTTTTTCATCCAGTAGTGCAAACTTTAAATTTCCTGCAGAAGAACTTTAGCTGTTTCACCGGGTAGCTGTCCAGTTTCTCTTCTTCCCATTCCAACTCAGTATTCACAGAGACTACGGATGCTGCTTTCTCCACCATGGTTAAGTTTGGCAGTACTCAAAAATAGAAAGTCCCAAAAAGAAATCTACCAACAAGTATTGGTTGCGTTTAAGGTCTGCACTCACTAAGTAGTGTTCACCAATCACTGTACATGAGTCACAAATGCAAGTCCAGAATCCTCACCGCTGACCACCAATGTTAGAATCTGGGTTCTCTGGTTGGCACAGGTAGGTACTTGTGACAAGCAGGGAACCTTTCCTCTAGTCAGGGTAAGGGGTTACACTACTAAAACAACCCCTTGGTCACCCTCTCGGTAGCTTGGCGCGAGCAGACAAGGCTTATCTCAGAGCGTTATAGGTTAAGCATTTGTCAAACACATACAGTAACCATGTGACAACACTACAAATGGACACCACACAGGTATTTATATTAAAAATAAGGATTCTTTATATAGGATTATCACAAGACCATTAAACGAATAAAAATACACAATGCGGTTGCGTAGTTGGTAGAAGATTGCTTAGTTTCTCTTAAGTTCTTAAATGCGACACTTTAAGTCAATGTACCTTAGATGCGACACGCAGGACAACAAAAGTGTTGCAGCGATGCAGATGCGTTGAAGTTCTTGGTGCAAAAGAAAAAAAGACGGGATCTTCCAGATGCATTATGCTTCTCCGATGTTGCGAGAAGACTCGACTCGATGCGTCAGCTACAGCGGCGTCACCCTTGACGAGATGCGACGACAGCAGCCTTGGCAGCGGCACTCTCCTCCGACGTTGCGAGACGCTTCCGCTCGATGCGATGCTGCAGCGGCGACACCCCTTCTGCGAGATGTGACGACAGCGGCTCCGACGGCGGCACGCTTCTCCGTGGATGCGAGGCGCTTTTCTAGTTGCGGTGCAATGCGACAACTACGATGGCTGCGATGGCGACACGCTTCCTCCTCGATGCGAGACTCTTCTCTCGATGCGGTGCAATGCGACAGCTGCGATGGCTGCGATGGCGACTCGCTTCTTCGGCGTTGCGAGACACTTCCGGAATGATGCGAGACGCTTCCGCTCGATGCGATGCTGCAGCGGCGACACTCTCTGCGAGATGCGACGACAGCGGCTCCGACGGCGGCACGCTTCTCTTCCTTGCGTCGCGCTTCCAGCTCCTTGCAACACGCAGTCCCTCAGAAGGCCCAACAACAACAGCAGGCACTTCCAAAGAGACTCTGGGGAGCTGTGGGTGAAGTCCACTGATCCTGGGACTTCGTTCAGGGGCAAGCTCAGGTCAAGCCCTTGGAGATCTTTTCAAAGCACAAGTTGAAGTAAAGTCTTTAGTAGTCTTTCTCCTCTCCTTCAGCAGCAAGGCAACCGCTGCAGGCCAATCCCCCAGGTCAGGGACAGTTACTCCTCCTACAGCTTTCCCAGTTCCTTCTCCTCTGGCAGAGGTTCTTCTTGTTTCAGCAGGATCGAATTTCTTGGGAGCAGGGTCCCAATACTTATACCCCTAATTCCTTTGTTCCTCTGGGGTTAAGGGGCCTTTGCCCAGTCCAAACTAGTTCTTGAGCACTCTGTTGACATGACTCTGCCTTTCTATTCAGGGTGCAGGGCAGAGACATCAGCCGCTCTGCAGGAGGTGGAGCCAGCATTGTGGTAGCAGAGCACAACCCTATTCAGAGCCCAGGTGTACTCCTCTCACCCATCTGACTGCCAATCTTCCTATTCACCACCAGGCTACCTAGCCCTGCCCCTCTGGGTTTCCCCAGCCCTGTCACTCACACAACCAGACAGGGAGATACACATCATAGCAGAGGCGGGCTGAAATGGTCAAGCAAGCAAATACCAACTTTCTAAAAGTGGTATTGGCAAACACAGAATATTAAAATAGACTTTACTAAAAGATGTTTTTTATTATTCTGAGTTCAGGCATACTAAACTCGAATTTCTACCATGTTCCTTGGGTCTGTTAGGATCATAGAATGTAACAATTCTAACAGCCCATTCTGGCCTATCGAGAACAGGTAGCCTTACAATAGTGAAAAACGAAAATGGCTGTAATTCACTATTAGGACATGCCACACACATCAGGGCTTGTCCTACCTTATGCTTACAATGCACCCTGCCCTTGGGCCTACCATAGGGGTGACTAATATGAAGTTAAGGGAAGGTTTAGGGACTGGCAAGTGTGTGCACTTGCCCAGTCAACATGACAGTACCAGACTGCACGCAGGGTCTGCAATGGCAGACATTAGATACATTTTACCAGGCCGCTTCTGGCCCAACCAGTGCTGCAAGCCCACCAGCAGTATTTGGATTTACAAGCCCTCGGCACTCCTGGTGCACTTTACTGGGGTCTGACAGTAAACCAAATAAGCCAATCATGGAATCCAACCAACATATACATTTTACATAGGGAGAGCATATGCACTAGCACTGAACAGCAGTGGTAAAGTGCCCAGAGTCATAGAATAGCCAACAACAGGTCAGAAAAAGTACAGGTGGAAGGCGAAAAGTCTATGGACCATCCGACCAAAAGGGCCAGATCCAACAATACGCCACAAAAATACAATGTGTCAGCACTTACTCGACCACCCAGAACCCTTCAGGCCTTCTCCTTCCACAGGGGCATGTAGTGCTGCTCCAATGCTATCTCAGAACACAATAGGAAGAGCCGCACATGCCAATGTCTTTACAGAATGTGGACATCTTGGGGCAGGGCTCACATTCAGGATGTGCATAGCAAGGGCTTAGCGCTCAGTGGTGCAGCCGGTGTAGATGCATTAGGGCCAGAGGTCAAAGGGGACCAATGTGACCTGTAGGTCCCTTGGCCAGCTCATCATTCTAAACTGGTGCCTGCATGGTGGGCACTCCAAGGGCTAGGTGGGTAGTTTGGACTATGGCCACTGAGAGCAAAACAGGCCCCAGAGAGGCACTTGCGTCCCCAAACGTGAATGAGTGCAGCAGAGCTGGTAGCATCTAGAGGCTGCATACGTGGGTCGGTGCTTGGCCGGCCTGTGCCACGCTTGGAAGGTTGCACGGCTGACGCTTCCACATCGCCACAGCACGCTCGGCAGCGTCAAGCAGCGTCAGAGCCCGCTTGCACAGACCCGGCCCGGAGACAGGACAGACAGCTGTCACTGGGCGGTATCTATCGATAGTGCAGCAGGTGTTACTGGGCTGCGGAGGACTCATATATCATATATTTCGGTCTTCTCAAGTCAGGGGATGGAGGCCCGAAGCCTTTGTTTGCATTAGAGCCCACGGTGGGCAGCAGCAGATGCAGGCTCGATGAACACAAAGCAGGAGGAAGCTGTCATCTCAGCCTATTGCTAAATATGAAGTACGGGTAATGTATTGCAGTCAAGGTAGTAAAAACAAGCTGTTTATGTAACTTTTTATAGATGCCTTACGTTTATGTGTTTCTGTGGTTTTATGTCACTGAGCTATCATCCGTTAAATGCAACCTTTATTGCAAAAAAGTAACAGGCAATCAAGGTTTTAGGAGCAATATTTATGATAACGAGTTCTATGATCAAAACTCCTGATAGGGTCGGTCACTTTTGAAATAAACCTGCTCCATTTTTATCTACAGTCCAAACACTGCCTTGTGTGTAGTGTGAAGGCAGGATTTACGATGCAATCACTGATGCCATTTCACAGGGCAGGCCACGTACAGAATTTAACGTAAGCCATTTTGTATAGATACAAGGATAATTATGATTGCCACAGGGCTCACAATTTTCTGATTTAACGATACCGTTCAATAATTTATGGGTCGAAGATATTGCATGAAGAAATGCGTTCATAATTAAAATCACGGGTAGTGTGTGGAGTTCAGCAATACATGGAAGGCTAATATCAATGAATTGGACTGACGTCGTCAGAAGGAAAACGGCACCACAATGACATTATTGTGTGCATTTATTTTCTTAGGTGCTTTTGTATGCATTAGTATATTTAATTTATTTAATTAATAATTTTTATTTGTGTCGCGATTGATGCTGCGATGGCGTCATAATGTACGCAGAGCGGCACAATCCCACTTTTTTCACCTTATAATTTCTTAAAGATTTTACAGACTATAAAGAATCCTAGGATGTACAGGCAATGTTCAGTCATGCATAGCCAGTGCTTAATTTGTAAAAGATAAGTGCTGGGGCACAAGGTTTTACCCAGAAGCATGCTGCAGGACTTCTTGAATGTTGGCGTGCCAAATACCCAGACTGCATAGTCTTGATTCCTCCTCATGCTGGGACAATCCACCACCAGACAGTCCCTGTCCTCTTATCTCACTCTTGTAGGTTCTTTTCTAAACCTCCTTTCCCCATGTCTCAAGGTTTTTCCTCCTTTCTCTTGCTCCTTCTATACCCCTTGCGTTTCTTTCGCTCTCTTGCTCTGGATAAAAGTGCCGGTCAGGTTAAGCATTGTGTGCAGCCCACCAGATCCCAACCAAAGTGCTGGGGGATCTAATGGTGAACTTTATTCCAACCTCAATTATTGGCCTGACTGCCTGAATCAAGTGGAGAAGCATCACAATCATCCAGAAGTCGATCCACATTTGCTACTAAACTTCATGTTGTTTATTTCAAGTTTAAATCTGTTTCATTGTTTTGAATCAGGGTACAATACAACCACATCCCACCTACATCCAATGTCCAGTGGGGAACAATAGGAAATAGATGACAACTGATGGCAGGTCGGTGACAGGAAGGTTAAGAGTTGAGGAGGGAATAAGAAGGTGTTCAAGGAAAAGAGAATGGGTGCTCGACAGGTTCTCAAGTGTAATGTTTGGGAAACCTAGGCCCCATGCAGGAGGGGGTTATCAGAGAGGGTCACCCTAGTGTTTCAGTCAGTAGTATGATGAGTCTGTGTGAAGTGGAGTATGCAGAGTTAGGCTGGACAGGTCAGTTCCTTGGACTCGTTAGATAGAAACTTATACAGGGCAACCACGTTTTGTGAAACTGTAGCAACATACGAGCCACTACCGTAATCAGTTTCTCCATTCCCAGGAGTTCCCATAATTTGTGGAGCCAGTCTAGTTGTATCGGAAGTGTGTCAGTGTCCCAGCAGGAGAGAAGGACCTGTTTAGCTGCACCAAGGTTTAGAGTGATGTCCCACCTGTGCCGATTTCATAGGCTAGGTTAATGCATTTGTGAGGCCGAGCAGAATATAACTAGGGAACCTGGGCAGCTCAGTGTCATATAGCCCATTAACATCTGGTAAAACCTTTGTCCAAAACAGTTGTATCTCGGGGCAGTGCCAGAGTAGATGTGTCAACGTGCCAGGCTGGCCACACTGCTTCCAGCATTTGCCATCCCCACCCTGTCTCCATTTGGCCATCAAAGTAATACTCTATTTTGAGCAATATTTCTTTGCCGGAGAAGCAACAAGCTGAGGCATGACCTTCGTGCTGATTGTCAAGCCGTTTTCTTGGGGTGAATGTGCGTTAACATTCGAGCTCCCATCGCCACTGTGCCGGTGATTTGGATTGGTTACTGGTGTGAGGAGGAATGCATAGATGTCCAAGAGAATATGTTTGGCGGAGAATTCATTTTTCAAATGGTGTGAAGGTTTGACTGGCATGGGGGTGAATGTGAGTTTGAAGAATCCAATGGCGAATGGTAATGTATTGCCAGTATGCAATGGAGAGGATGCCATAGTTAGATTGGAGCCGTATAAAGTCCATGATCTCATCCAAGTCAAAGAATTTCCCCACGATCTTGCAGGTAGCCTCTTGCCAGCATAGAAAGGTGGACCCTTGTAGTGCTGGGGGGAAGTTTGTGTTCGTATCAGTGGAGCCGAGGGTGAAATACATGAAGAATGGCTTTGTGATTCCTATACTTTATCCCTACCCTCATTTGCTCGAGTGACAAATGATACATATACAACTGGTGAGCGATTGGTTCTGGGGAGCCATGGCATCTTCCATATGCAGATTCCAGTGACAGCTTGGTCTATGAAGCTCCAGTGCTTTTCAGTACGACCATACCACCAGGTACCTAAGCTGAGCCGCCTGATAATATCATACTAAATGAGGTATGTCTAGTCCCACCTCTGCCTGATTCAGGTATGCCTGTTTTTTTGCCATATAAGCCTTCTTCCCTTCCAGATAAAGATGTTGTTTTACACACCATCTAAAATATCCAGTTTTGTTCCAAGTGCATGTTCAGTGACCCAAAGTAAAAATCCAGCCCAATTCAATTGATGACAGAGCTTTCCTTAAGAATATGTTCATCCAGTCAACATGTGTTTCATGAACAGGGCTGGTAACTGCTAAAATGTGGTAAGAAGTTCTCGTGTCCTGCTAACTTACCTAAACATTGGTTTAGGGATAATAATTGCATCCAGGAATAAAATCCACCTAATCTCAAGGAGATTGTGGTCATTGATGTATGTTGACTTCTTCTAGGGTCTTATCACATGGTTTTATTACTATAGTAATTAAACTGAAATTCAAAAACTGTGGGGCCGATTCCGATCTCGGTCGGAAGGGCACCGAATCGGGTTCGGCCAGAAAAACTATGAGCCGTACGCGTGTTTTCCGGCTGACTCGTACAGCTGTACGAGCGAGCAAGTACTATGCGAGCTACATGGAATTCACCGACCGAGTCGTCTCCGGGTCCGAACCGCCCCGTACGTCCCGGTCGGAAGCTAACCGTGGTGTGCAATGGATGCGATTTACAACCGAGCCAGTACGATGTACGCGTCGGACAGCCTGTGCGAGCCGGAGTGTCCGTCTCGCAAAAGCTCCCGGAGTCAAACTTTGGGGGTCCGCGTCGGACCCCCTGACACCCACAGCCCTACGACTCGGACACAGGGGGAGACCTATGGGTCTCCCCAACACAGGCATGTACGGTGCGGGTGGCACCGACGCGTACCCACTGTAGGGGGCACACTTGTTCAAGACATACCCATTTATCATTCAATGGGAGCCCATGTATGCGTTGGACGACCGGCTCCCCTTGACTTCTATGGGAGTCCGACCGAACCGAGTCCGACAGCATACGTGCGCATCGTACTCGCTCGGTCGGACTGTAGGGGTCTGGCTCGGTCGGAAAACACTCCGGATCCGACTCGGTCGGAGTGCTTTCCGACCCGGATCGCAATCGGCCCCTGTGTGAATTATCCTAATACTTAAGGCCAAATTCTAAGTCCCCTGTAAATTTTAATTTAGTGGCAAACAGAAATGTTAGCCTATACTGTAATTCCAAGATTTTTAGTATCATGGATTTTTCCATGCATGATGTTCACCAGGTGTTATGTTATGTTATGTAGATTTGTAGAGTGCACTATCACTCTGGAGGGTATCCTGACTCTAAGCAGGTGTGGGTTTTGACAGATCTAGAGCCTAATGGGATTACTTGAAAAGCTAGATCTTCAGCTTCTTGCAAAATTAAAGAAGTGAGGAAGAGACTCTTACACAGGTGAAAACTGTTGAAATTCCAGGACACAACTCCCTCATCCTGAGTTTCAAATGTAAGAGAAAAGGAAAAACATGCATTATTACTGTGCTGTACCCATTGCGATAACTGGAACTCGTAATTATGCAATGAATACAGCCCCTGCTAATTACTAAATCCCACAGTATTTGTATTTAACAGTTGCTGTATAAGCACACAGAAATCAGTGGCAACCTGTAAGTAGACCCTCAGTCTGTTTTGAATATAGTTGCTATCACGTGTTGCCTAGGAATTCTGCAAAGATGTTTGTGATTTCTGGCTTGGCAGTTCACATTACATGTCCATTGAATATGTTTCTCATTTCCCATATACTAATTTCCTTTGATTTCCATACTATTGCCTATTTTACTTGTATAGTAGACCAGTGTTAAAATATGTGGTGCATTATGAAGGCATGCTTGTCGTTTGTCACATCCTAGAGGTTTGCAGGTTAGATCTGAGTGTTTTTTTGGCATGAAGGGTATTAAAGGACTCAACTCACATTTAGTCAGTGTAGTTAAATTTGACTCAAAGGAATTGTATGACCAAATATCAACCAGAAGAGCATTGTGGTATAAAAATATAATTTGCTAAATAATGACAAGCAAACCTATGATTTAACATACGTATAGGTAAGGTACAAGAACACCGACTACAAAAATATTGTGGACCAAAATATCGATATTGCATTAGTATGTATTGAAATGTAATTAACATAATTGTAATATTAAAAATGTTAGTCTTTTTGAAAAAAATACATTTAAAAAACAAACTATAAAATCATATATATACAATAATTGTTTAACTTAAAAAAGAATGAAAATAAAAACATGTAACTTGAAAGTAATCTTTACAATTTTACATACATTTAATGTAGAGTACATGAAAATCGACTACAAAAAATATTGTGTACCAAAATATCAAAATTGCATTGGTAAAAATTATGTATTTCAATGTAATTAACATGAATTAAATTTAAAATCGATTTTTACTACATAAAGTTGCTATAAAAAATAAACCTAAAAACATGCGGATTTTAAACACTTAATATGAAGCAAAATTTGACATTAAATTATACATTTAAAAGCATTAACTCTAAACATAAACATAATGTGTAAATAGAAAACAATATAATGTATATTATATAATAAAACATAGTATAACCTTGTATAATAATTATACATTTTATTAACATAGTTCATAATTATTAATCCATTAAATACATGTTCTCCAAATAAGTAACACAACTAATATGGTTAAATACGAAGACACCTAGCAAAAATAGGAAAACAATAGAGGAAGTACATACATGGAGGTAGATTTACTATTCCAATTCTGGTTTGATAAACATTGTGGAAAGTCCATACATGGGTGGTGGAAGAGGTTAACTGTTCTACCTTCAGTTCAACAAACACTGGGGAAAGTGCATAAGTGAGTGGGTCTAATTTACTATGGTAACTCCTGCATTCATTTGGAGGGGTAAGATTTACAATTCTAGTTGACTTTGTACAGACATTAGGGAAAGGGCATGCATAGGGGAGGAGTGGGGCAGATTCCACACATTGGGAATACTGCATTCAGTGGGAGTGAGCAGATTTACTATAACAACTACATTTGAAAAAACATTAAGGAAGTGTGTACATGGAGGAAAGGGAGGACACATGTACAATTCTAACACCAGCCCAAAAAATGTGCATACTTTGAGGGAGTCCAAATTACTAGTCAACTCCAGTTTACTGAGCATTTGGAAAAGTGAATATAATTGTTTGGTCAGATTCACTACACCAACACAATAAAAGCGGCCAATAAAATTATTTAAGTAATTAAATTAAAAAAGTGAATATTGGAAATAAATGTAAGATTTATTTTCTAAAAGTTGAACATTTAATTAAATAATTTGTTAAAAGAGTTTTCTATAAGAAAGTTACCTCAAACACACATAAAACACCCAAAAATGTTTTTTCAAATTGTGCGTACTTTACATATCTACATATATATACATATATATATATATATATATATATATATATAGCAGTCAACCTTTCCTCAAACAATCCGCTCAGTCCTGGATCAAGAAGGGGACGGACTCCGATAAGTTGTACCCAAAGTTGTACCCAAATTATTTTATTTTTTGTTTGTGCGCTCTGCCGCCATGACGCGTTTCGGGCTCAACAGCCCTTGATCATATATATATATTATCTACTGGTGGTCGCAAGTAGATAGTTATAGTTAGGACCGTGTTTCAATAGGAAATCTGAAAATTCTATTTTGAATAACTTTGGCGCCGGTTGACGGATCCTCGCGAAATTTTCAAAACTAATGGGGCGCTTAGCTCAACTCCTACCCTGGAAGTCTCGGGGTGATTTGTCAAGCGGGGGCTGAGAAAAAAGGGGGGTCCCAAAACACGTTTTCCCCATGCATTTTCCCATAGGACCTTTAGTCGAAGGTACAGCCCGAACGGCTGAACAGAATTACTTGTAGTCCTCAGGTCAGGGATGTGCCTTTTGCACATATGGTGTCAATCTGTTCAGTAGTTCCTGAGAAAATTGCAGTTAAAAGTACATAAATATCTATATGCGCGCACCGTGCGCGATTGTAATTCTGATTGGTGGTTACATGTCAGTCAACATTCGAATCGGTCGAAATCAGGAAGTGTTGTCCGCCATTTTGTGTGTGACAGTGAAAAAGAAAGGCGGAGAACGTGAAAAGGGGGCAGGGTACAGAGTTCCTGACCCCCTAGCTTTTGTCAGGGGGTCCCTGAAGGACCATGAAGGGTGAAAAAAACTTTTTTTTTTTTTTTTAAATCGCGAGGTACGCGCACGGCGGAAAAAAATCATTAGAAAAATAGAATTAAAAATCAAATTTAAGTGTTTAGATGTTAGGTGGCTCTAAAAAGAGCCGTTGTGTTAATTGAGGAACAGAGGAACAAAAAAATTAAAACAATTATAGGGTTCCGCATGTGTGCTGCTGTATCTTGCTCTCTATTAGGGGAATGCTGGTGTTCCCATAAGAGAGAAGAGCATTGCACGCATTGCACCGTCTATGCACCCTCTTGAACAGAGGGTGTATATCCAGAGGAACAGAAGCAGGTAAAGCTGCCGCCGCAGATGAAGTGCTCGGCTGAGCTGCCGATGATGTGCTCGGCTGAGCTGCTTCGTATGTGCTCGGCTGAGCTGCTGGAGGGTTTCCTCTAGCAGCTTGAGCATAAGCCACAGGATGTACATCTCTAACGTGCCTGATCATAGTGAAGATACTAAAAGAGTATTTCTTTTTAGGATCTCCTCTTGATAAGACACCACCACAAATAGTGCAGGTGACTTTCGGAGCATTCACCTTCTTCTGCCCCTCTGGAAAAGTGAAAAATTGCCATATAAAAGAGTTTTTCTGTTTCCTCTGCCTCTGTGGCACAAGGGTCTCCTGCTCACTCCCAGAAGATGACTGCTGCTCTGCCATTCTCAAGTACTGGAGTACTGGAAAAGCTGCTCAGCTCCTTCTCCCAGGGAATCAGAAGTAATAATGAGGGGAGTGGGTGTGGTGTTGGAAGTTTCTGGAACTGAAACTACTATAAACCAATGAAAAGTGTTGTTTCTTAATCACATGACCTGAAACTACTATAAACCAATGAAAAGTGCTGTTTCTAAATCACATGACTTGCCGCGCGCGCACCGTGCGCGCACGGAGCACGCACGCATGCGCGTACGGAGCACCCGTGCATGCGCGTATGGAGCACGCGCGTACAGAGCACGCGCGCATGCGTGTACAGAGCACGCGCATACGGAGCACGCACGACATACCCATGCGCACGTGGAGCACGTACGCATGCGCACACGGAGCACGTACGCATGCCCTTAGAAACCGTAAAAAAAAAAAAAAAAAATTCAAAGTGTTTATAAGTTTATAGAAGATATTAACTATGCTGTTCAACTCTATCCAAATTTAAAAAAAAAAAAAAAAACTGAGCCATTCCATATTACAGGATAAAGTTAATCTATAACTATATATATAGGTAGCTTATTGTAAAATAAATATTTAAAAAATATAATAATACATTCTTAAATTAGCATTTGAAAAACCTTGCAAATTCACTTAAAAAACCATAGGTTTCACACACGTTATAGTTAGGAATTAGCATTTAAAAAACCTTGCAAATTCACTAAAAAAACCATAGGTTTCACACACGTTATAGTTAGGAATTAGCATTTAAAAAACCTTGCAAATTCACTGAAAAAACCATAGGTTTCACACACGTTATAGTTAGGAATTAGCATTTAAAAAACCTTGCAAATTCACTGAAAAAACCATAGGTTTCACACATGTTATAGTTAGCTGGACATTTCACTCGTAAAAAAACAATGAAATTCCCCCGTTATAGTTAGTTCAGCTAACTATAACTCGCGCGCCCGCAATCCACTGCTGATGACGTCACATATTACATCACTCATGACATGGTCATTGACATCACTCATGACATCACTGATGACATCTCAAATGGGTTGGTGAGTAGCTACATGAGTGTCTATATAGGTTATTAGTTGGTTTTTTGAGTATCAGTATGAGTGGCTGAGTGTCTGTATGGTTCGGTGGGGGGTATTACGTAGTGAATAGGTGCATGAATGAGTAACTCACTGTTTGTATGTGTTGAAGACAGCATGTGTGCAGACTGTAAGGGTGGATGAGTGTATGCATGGGTGTGTTAGTGAGTGAATGACTGCCTCAATAGTGTCTTTATGAGTAACTACATATATTTTAAACTAGTATATGTGACTATTGGTGTATATAAGTGAGTATATGTGAGAGTGAGAGATTGAAAGAGTTCCTGTATGAATAAGTATGTTTTTCTATAAGTGATTGTTTAAAAGAATAAGCGTGTGTACGTTTCTGTAGAAGTAAGTGTGGTGGTGTGTGTAAACTGTCTATGCAAGTAAATGATTGTTTGATTCTTTATTAGCATGAGTGACTATGTGTGTGAGAAACTCTATGGATGAGTGGCGTTGTGTAACAGGATGTATAGGTGTATGAGTACATATGATGAGTGAGTACATGTATGAGTGACTGTATAGGACTGTTGGTGAATGAGTGGATGTGTATGTGGATCTTAGAATTACTGAATAGGTTGTTGTAACTGGTATTGGTATGTCCATTGTTTTGAAAATTTTAGTTTCTATTTTTGAATGTGTGTATCAAAGGTTATATTAGGGTGAGAGGAGGTCTGCCACTCTATCACAAGGATGATGTCATCAGTGATGTCATTCGAGATGTCATCAGTGATGTCATGAGTGATGTCACTGACCATGTCATGAGTGATGTAATATGTGACGTCATCAGCAGTGCATTGCGGGCGCGCGAGTTATAGTTAGCTGAACTAACTATAACGGGGGAATTTCAATGGTTTTGTACAAGTGAAAAGTCCAGCTAACTATAACGCCCCTGAAACCTATGGTTTTTTCAGTGAATTTCTAAGGTTTTTTAAATGCTAATTCCTAACTGTAACGTGCCTGAAACCTATGGTTTTTTCAGTGAATTTCAAAGGTTTTTTAAATGCTAATTTCTAACTATGCCTACAGAGAAAGGACATGTGAAGAAAGAAGAAAAAACGCACAGAAAGAAAAAAAGAAATGCAGAAAGAAGCAACAGAAGTCCTCAAAGACGAAGAAAAGTGCAGTAAGAAGGATAACGTGCAGAAAGAACAAACAGAAGAGTAGAAAGAAGCCTTGTTGCAAAATCATCCTGTACCCTCAACTTTTTCAGACGGATACTGGTGGTAACTGAGTCTGACTAACCAGTCCTAGAGCCAGTGCTATGTTACAAGACACTCAGAATACAGTGAAAACACCTACATGGACTAGAGAACACTATGCGTTGGGGTCCCCTGTGATTAGCATGACCTCTTCTGGAAGCCCCTAGTATATAATAGGGCAGTGGATTAAAACTACCTCTTAAAACGCGCCACAGGCCGGGTTTGCACACGTCACCTTAGGCCCCGTCCCCTCCCTTCCCCACTGTGTAAACACGCCCTGTGGCCATTTTAATTTGGGAGATTAAGTCCCCTTGAATCCTGAGGGTCCCGAGGGGCAAAATAGCCCACAAGGTACGTCCAGTAAGCGCCATTACAGAGAGTTGTAAAAAGGGGCACGGCCTGCACCACCTCTCTGCAACGCAGAGCAGTGGCGCTTACTGGAAGCACCTGGTGGGTTAGTTGGCCCCCAGGGTCCCTCAGGATTGAAAGGGAATTATTTCCCCAACTTAAAACGCGCCACAGGGCGTGTTTGCATACGTCACCTCAGGCCCCGTCCCCTCCCTTCAAAACTATGTAAACGCGCCCTGTGGCCCTCCAGTAAGCGCCACAGAGCTGCGTTGCATAGAGGTGTAAAAAGGGGCGTGGCCTCAGAACACCTGTCTGCAACGCAGCTCCCTGGCACATACTGGAGATACCTGTTGGGCTAGTTGGCCCTCAGGGACCCTCAGTATTGAAGGGGAATTAATTCCCCAACTTACAACTGGTCAGGGGGCACGTTTGCAGAGTGCTGCAAGGAGGGGGCGTGGCCGCCGGCGCGATGCCGGTCTTTTATTTATTTTATTTTTTTAAGAAAGAAGGCTGTGTGGCCTTAATTGGCCCCCGGGACCCCAACCCCCGGGTCATGGCCTTTTTAAAAAAAAAAATCTTTAGGAGGGGGGCTGCGTTGCCCCCCTCCTCAGGCCACAACCCCGGGGCCGCCAGCCTTTGTTTTTTATTATTTTTAAAAAATATATATTTATAGAAACACCTAGGACATGCTGGACAAACCGTTTGTACCTATCACCATGACGATTTGCGTTATATTCATTAAAAGGTGACTATGCATACAATGAATCCACGTGGAATGTATTTACACCGCTAGTGAAGCTCTGACATGTCTGACGCCCTACTGTGCCTAATCCCGACGCCCCCGCCGGTGGGTACTCTCCAAGTAGACACCCTTGTTGTCTATTTATACAAACATGGGTAGCTATTGACGGGCACATTTAATACACACGCACACCAAGCCATTCAAAGGGGATTTGACAAAAATTCGACCAAACTATGCAAGAAACCCCCCTCACGGTTAATAAAACACACATCCACCGCCGGATGTGTAATACTTTTTATTTTACTCTCTGGAAAGGAGACGAACCTCACTTGAGAGTCACAGCGTGCTGCTGGCTGAGCCCAATGCTGTGTTACACCCACCAGTGCCCGCCGAGTGCCTCACACTTCTGTGTTGTATTCCACCAGCTAGTGCGTATGCTATGACACTCTCTAGCCCATGTGCACTGTAACACCATCCCGTGAATATGTCATGCCACACTTGCCTTCGCACGGGTTATATTGCCCCATCTAACGTGCCTTCCTCGATGCCTATGTTATAACGCACAGCGCTATGCCATACATATTACAATCTGGGATCCATATCTTTGTCACAGTGCATATGCAATGTTACACTCCCCAGCACATATTTTATATTACAACTTTAGAGACTAGTTAGGTTACACAACACTGCCCTGTGCATATTACACTCCAAGGCGCATATCGCATAGCACGCGCTAGTGCCTGTGCTATCTCGCGCTCTCCAATGAATCTGTCATTGCGCACAATGTATTGCATATTATATTTCACGCCCCGGTTCATCTTATATCACACTTTTTGGTGCATAGTTTATACCATATACTATATCTAGTTTTTATTTTCAATCGTGCTCTCAGGACTATGTTATATATAACACTGCGTCCACCTACCCTTTTCACGGGCATTGCATTTTACGATGGGGGGTGGAGGGTCAGGGGGTGTTTCTGCCAAGTGAGCCCGGAGTCTGAGTCACAAACGTCCTCTTCTTCCTGAATAAAAGTGAGAGTATGCTGCATACTTGTTCATATTTTAAGTAGTTCACACAGACACACATTTTAAAAACAATAAAGTTCCTAAATCCCACCTTCTCTGAACAGTTAGCTTGCTGCCTCATCCACTTCCTCCCTATCCTCTGTTGTCTGAATCCATGGACTAGCCTCCTCCCTCCTGCCATGCATGGTCTGATGTGCTGCCACTGCCCTCCATTTAGCATGATGTACCAGTCCACTCCTCCTGCCCTCCATTGCCCAATTCTATGGCCCATCATTGACCTCCTGCTTAGCCTCTGTGCTTAGCTTGCTGCCCCTATTCTCCTTCCCCCTGCCCTCCGATGTCTTTGTGCATGCCCCTGCTCCATCCTTTTTGCCCACCATGTTCCATGGACCTGCCACTCCTATCTACTCTGAGTGTTCTGTTGAGCTGCCACTCCCCTACCACCTGCCTAGCATTGTCAGATGACTGTAACCTGTCCCTGCCACCTACACCCTGCCTGTCCACATGCCATGGCCCTATCCCCTTCCTCCTGTCCTCCATGGTCCATTTTACTGCCACACCCTTCTGTCCTCCCTGGTCTGTTGTGCTGCAACTGCTCCTCCTGCCTTCCCCGCGCGGTCTGTTGTAAGGCCCCTTCCCCTGTAGTCTCTTGTCTGTGCCCAGGTCCTGACCCTCCCTTCTATCCTCCTTGGTCCTTTGTGCATTCCCCTGCACCCTCCTTCTTGCCCATCATAGCCATTGTGCTGCCACTAACCCTCCCGCTTGCCATGCATGGTCTTCTGTGCTGCCATGGCCCCTCCCACCTTCCCTGTGTGGTCAGCTAGCTGCCCCTGACCCCTCCCACCTTCCCTCCATGGTCTGTGTGTATGCCATCATAATCTCATTGTTGCTCTCCATGGTGTGTCTTGTTTTCAGTGCCCATCCTGCCTGACCTCCATGGTCATCTTGCTGCTCCTGCCCTGCCCCCTTGCGCCCAGCCCTCTGTTTCCATGTGCAGACCCCTATTCCCTTCCTCCTGGCTTGTCTGTTCCATTGTAATGCCCCTGATCTGTCCCGCCTGCCCTTTATGGTCTGTTATGCTGCAGCTTTCTCTCCTGTCTGTCCATTATGGTTAGCTAGCGATCATTGCCTCTTTCCCCTCTGTTCTCTGTTGTCCATGTGCATGGTCCTGTCCCCTCCCTATTGCTTTCTATGGATTGTTGTGCTGCACTCCCGTCCCGCATGCCCTGTGTGGTGTATTGTGCTGCTGAAAACCCAGATGCCTGCCCTGTAGGTTCAGTTTGGTGCACCTCTCCATGTCCCTCCTGTCCTCTGTTATCCGAGTCCATGTTCCTTCCCCAATTCCTCCTGCCTACCATGATCCAATGTACCATACTTGCGAACATTTTGAACTTGGTAAGAGGGAGATTTTGAAACAAAACTGGGGTATTGATTTTCCCCTTTGAGTTACATTGAAAAAGATGAGATTGTAGACAGGAGACAGATCAAATAAAGCCCAGTCGAGCTTAAAAACATTGGACGTTTCCTGGCTGAAACGGGTCTGTTGGCATGTATGGTTGTACTACCACTACCTCTTCCTTCTGCCCACAATGGTCTATTATATTGCCACAGCCTCTCTTGCCAGTCCTGTATTGTTTGTTTGTTGCCCCTGCCCCCTTTTCCACTGCCCTCCATAGTCTGTTGTGCTGCCACTGCCCTTCCTGCCTGTCCAGTGTGGTCAAATTGTTGCCTCTGCACTCTCCTACCTGCATTCAATTTTCAGAGTCCGTGCCTCTGGCCTCTGCCTCTCAACAGTATCCCAATGAACAACTAGATTGCCAACATTCTATATTTATTACAAAAGTGTGGAACGCCTGACGTCATCTTGATGTAATCAAAACTGTAATACCTAGAGTATTTCCTTTAGAAATTACATATCTGAGAGGGTCTTATTTACATCAAAATTATGGTTAGTGCTCTAAAAAACTAAAATGAGGACATCTTTTCTGAGTTTTCAAATAGCGACAAAAAACTTTTAAATTATTTGTAATCCTCATTTTTTTTATCCAGTTGACCACTTGATTGAATGTTGCACCTAGGGGAGAGGATGTGGTGTTACTTCCAGAGCTGCAGACTTTGCAACTGGGGATCAGGTTGGAGTTTCTGCTTCAGCTCAACATTCTGTGATTCTGGTCAAATCACTTAATCTCCCCATGTCTACCACCAAAATGAATTTGATCTTGTGTGATGTAACCAATGCTCATGTAAAGCACTCCAATACGTGACATGTCTGCACTATATAAAACTGCAAATACACAAAAAATAAGTGTTTTACACACTTCTCTCATTGGGCTACATGTTGTCTACATCTGGGTGATATTTGTGCTGCATTTGGGCTCTTTTATCTCTGGTGGCCATCTTGGGAGATTTATTTGTTATGAAGTTTCCTAATTTCCTCATTTACTACAGTCTCCTCAGTAGGACATGCTTTCAGTTTTTACTTTGATTCCATCAAGAAGGTATTCAGATATGTCACACATTTGCCATAAATTCTGAATGGTAGCACTCTAGTTGCTCATTGGATCACTGTAGTAAAGCTACTGCTCACCACGGAAGTCTAATTTTTCTTTCTGCAGCACTAATCATAATTTCTATGGCAAAATGAACCCCCTCATTTTGTTTCTTTTTAAATTAAATGTTTTAAGAGTTACCACTTTATTCCAATCAAGATGGCTTCAAGTGTGCAATACGTTTGTCATAAGTAGGACTGTTAGCGCTCTAGTTGTTCTTTAGAACACTCTGGGAAGCTGCAGTAGAACACAAAGGAATCAACTGACAGTCTCTGCCCTTGTTGGATATACATGTTTTACTGAGAATGTCAGACCTCATTCTCACATGACTGAGAAAGATAATGTGAATTTACAGAAAATATGCTCTCAGTTTAACTTATAGATCACCTTCCAAACCTCTGTAGGAAAAGTATGATAAAATAGTTTTCTCTCAAACATGATTCATGATATCCCTGCAGAAGGCTTTTTCACATGGTAAAATCACCTTAGAACATACCACAATTCCTAAAATGAGTATAGTACCATCAACAAATGATTTATAATGTAACTAAAGTCTTAAAAGCTTCTATTAACTGCAATACTTTTTAATGAGGTGCTATCATGTATATTGGTCCCAAGATGGCTGCCAACACTTCTTGGATGAAGAACTGACAGCCAATCAGATCTCACGATGAGATGTGTGGTTAGGCTCCGCCCAGATATATATGTGATTTTGATTTTGATTTTCTCAGGAACTACTGAACGGATTTACACCATTTAAGCAAAAGGCACGATTCTGAACTGAGGACTACCACTTTGCCAAATGTGGTGTAATTCTGTTCAGCAGTTCGGGCTGCAGCTGCGCCAACAGGTCCTATGGGAAAATGCATTTTTTCTCTGCCCCCGCTTGACAAATCACTGTGAAATTTTCAGGATAGGAGCGGACCGGAGCTGGCCAAAAGTTGCGGATTTCCTATGGAAAATAGGTCCTAACTATAACTACCAACTGGCGACTGCCAGTAGGTAATTATATATATATATATATATTACCTACTGGCGGTCGCCAGTAGGTAGTTATAGTTAGGACCCTGTTTCCATAGGAAATCCGCAACATTCTATTTTGAATAACTTTGGCGCCGGTCGACGAATCCTCGCGAATTTCTCAAAATAGGTGGGGCGCTACGCTCCGCTCCTACCCTGAAAGTCTCGGGGGGATTCGTCAAGCGGGGGCTGAGATAAAAGGGGGGTCCCAAAACGCGTTTTTCCCATGCATTTTTCCATAGGACCTTTAGACAGGGCTACAGCCCGAACGGCTGAACAGAATTACTAGAAATTTGGCAGAGAGGTAGTCCTCAGGTCAAGGAAGTGCCTTTTGTAGGTTTGGTGTAAATCTGTTCAGTAGATTCTGAGAAAATAGCCTTTAAATCAATATATATATCTGAGCCAGCTTACGGTACGCTTACCGTAAGCTTACCGTACGCGTACGGTGGCGTGCGCGAGCGCGATTCTGATTGGCTGTTACATCTAAGTAAACATTCGAATCGGTCGAAACCAGGAAGCGGCGGCCGCCATTTTCTCTCTCGCACTCTGAGGGGGGGGCTGTAAATAAAGGCAAAAAACATATAAAGGGGCTGTTTAGACAGCGCCCATGCACATAGCCATGTTAGTTGAGTCCTCAAAGGCCAAAAACGGTAAATTTTTATTTTTTGAAAATTTCGCCGATTACGCTTACGCTAAAAATTTTAATAAAAAAAAAAAAACACTCTCTGTGCATGGCATATTATTGTCATCACTTACTAATTAAATGTAACAGATTACCTATCACAAGGAAGCGCATAATATGTCCTCCATGTGCGCACGGTGCGTAACGTGGGCACGCGGTGCGCGTAGCGCACTGCGTGCCCACCTTGCGTGTACGGCACTAACTGCGTAAAGTGGGCGCACGGTGCGCGAAGCGCACCGTGCGCGCACGGAACGAACTGCGTTAAGTGGGCGTGCACGCCACGAATGGCGTAAAGTAACTTAGCATTTAAAAAAACCGTACAAATTCACTGAAAAAACCATAGGTTTCACACACGTTATAGTTAGGAATTAGCATTTAAAAAACCTTGCAAATTCACTGAAAAAACCATAGGTTTCAGACATGTTATAGTTAGCGGAAATTTTACTGATAAAAAACCAATGAAATTCCCCCGTTATAGTTAGTGCAGGCAACTATAACTCACGCGACCGCAATCTTCTGCTGATGACATATGTGTCTTTATGAAAAAAAAATATTTCTAATATATGTATAGCTAAAAATTTATGGAAGAAGACATGGGCAAATAAGTGTCTAAATACAGTATTAGCATCAGCAGAGGATTGCGGTCGCGTGAGTTATAGTTGCCTGCACTAACTATAACGGGGGAATTTCATTGGTTTTTTATCAGTAAAATTTCCGCTAACTATAACATGTCTGAAACCTATGGTTTTTTCAGTGAATATATATATAGACATATATAGATATATATAGATATATATAGATATATATAGATATATATAAATATATATATATATATATAGATATATATATAGATATATTAAAGCTACAAGATGCCCCTATGGCAAGAGAGCACTCGAGGCATTGACAGGAATAAGTCCTTTTATTAGTAAAATGCTTCCCCTGCAGAGCATACTTCAACAGTCTTATGGTTGGGTTCACCGCTTCCGTCTATTTCCGCCGACGCGTTTCGAAGCCCGATGCTTCTTCTTCAAAGCCTCGACTCCCTGTGCTCTTCATGACACACCTTCATTTATGTAAATACCACGCCCTCTGAAGGACGGGAATTCTGGTTAGTGCGCCACGATAATTAATACTGTATGGATGCACTTCTCTTCACCATTGTTGCCAGCATACATCAAAGCCCTCAGATGGGCCGCCGTGTATGGGTGCATTTAAAATCTTAGTCAATGTCTCCCATTAGAGGTAAGGAAATCCGGAACCTCCTGGCACCCAGTCTTCTCGGGATGGTGCTCTCCTCGTGGCAAGGGCGGCCGCGTTATTCATTAAAGCTACAAGATGCCCCTATGGCAAGAGAGCACTCGAGGCATTGAAAGGAATAAGTCCTTTTATTAGTAAAATGCTTCCCCTACAGAACATACTTCAACAGTCTAATGGTTGGGTTCACCGCTTCCGCAACTTTCGTCGGTTTCCGCCGACGCGATCCGAAGCCCGATGCTTCCTCTTCTAAGGCTCGACTTCCTGTGCTCTTCACAACACACCTTCATTTATGTAAATACCACGCCCTCTGATGGACGGGAATTCTGGTTAGCGTAGTGCGCCACGATAATTAATACTGTATGGATGCACTTCTCTTCAACATTGTTGCCAGCATACATCAAAGCCCTCAGATGGGCCGCCGTGCATGGGTGCATTTAAAATCTTAGTCAATGTCTCCCATTAGAGGTAAGGAAATCCGGAACCTCCTGGAACCCAGTCTTCTCGGGTTGGTGCTCTCCTCACAGCAAGGGCGGCCGCGTTATTCATTAAAGCTACAAAATGCACCCATGCACGGCGGCGCATATGTGGGCTTTGATGTATGCTTGCAACAATGGTGAAGAGAAGTGCATCCATACAGGATTAATTATCGTGAAGCGAACTACTCACCCCTACTGGTCTGAAGACTAGGGGATTAAACCGTGAGCTCATTGCTGTAAAGTGATGTGCTCTGTGTACTATTTCAATGTAAGTCACAGTACAATGTTAGTATGTAATGATACTATAATGTAAATATGTAATGTTAGAATGTAGGGCTGTCATGAGGGGAATCTTGGGGAGTTTGTACACGGTGCTGGAGAAGACGGATGCCTTGGTGTCTGGTCCTGTTGGTGGCTGTTTAAACAGTCTTCTTTTCCTGCAATAAATCTACTTATTGGATCCACTGCTGTCTTCCTGTTCACTACGTAAATTTGGCGACGAGCGGGAGAAGGTGAAAAGAAGGCAGTACTCACCAAGATTTTGCGCTTGCTTGCGTTGTGCTGAAGACCCGTTTTCTTGATGAATCTGTTTCTACTCATCCCATGGTCGTGTGCTGAAGACCCGTTTTCTTGGTGAATCTGTTTCTACTTATTCCAGGGTCGTTGGCTGATCGAACTATGTGATCCTACCTCTGGTAGGATTTATATTTTTTGATTTTGGGCTTCCTCTGCCTCTTCACTACACTCTGGTTGCTGTACCACACGTGTAGTGTTAGTATGCGTTTATACTAATTCTGGAGTTATGCATTAAACAAAGCATCATGGTCCCATGGAGCGCCACCTACCAGGCGCAGGTCATTCAATGTCCCGGGTGGTGCACGCGCGGGACATTTATGTTTGCTATTACAGGGCGGGAGCATTTTTTGAACCCTTTGATAGTAAATTCTTGTTTGCCTCCTTGAAGCGAGAGGAGGAAAACCACGTATCATTTTAATAAAGCAGAACCGGATGGTAAAGATGGAGAAAAAAAAATGAAGCGGGGTCTCACCCGTTCATTTAAATTAGCCCACTGGTGGGTAATGTTCCGGGGCCAATCCTATTATTATATTGCGGGGTCTTTGCAGCACTGGGGATCTTAATCTCACATGTAAATTAGGCGGGGGAGGGCACAGAGATGTTTTGCAGACTAGGGGATTGACACCTCCCCGGGTATTGTTTACGAATTGTTCGGGGGGCTTCGAGGCCAACTCAAGACGGGGATCGGCTACCTCCAGGGCTTTATTTAAATATGCAGGGTGGGCCTCGCCAGTCCTTGAAGCCTCAGTGGCCCTCAGCAGTGCCTTATTGGTTCTGAAATCACACGGGCAGTACTCATGGTGTTATAAAGTGATACACTCATAGAACTCTTGTCGTTGTACAATTACCCAGACTTCATTTATGTATTAGTCTGTTGGTTTATATTTGGTAGGTGCAACGGAAAATTAAACAAAATTTCCCTTATAACCTACTATCAACCGCCGATTTTCACAATAAACTACGGACAAGTGTTGTCAGAAAAAGAAGACCCATACACTCAGCTATTTATTGGTAAAATAACTTTTATTAACGCAACACAAATAAATAGAAATGTAAGTTTATTTGAACAACAGTAAAACATGAAAGAAGTGGGTGGGACTCCTCCGGAAGCAGCGTACAAAACCTGCAAGACAAAAAAGCAACATAAGTATGTGCTCCATGTCTAAGAGAAAAAGAAAGGTAGTGAGAATGAATGGAGGAAAGTGAGAATGGGACAGAGAGCGAGTGGGTGGAAGGGAGAAGGGGAGGGAGAGTGAAAAGAACAGAGGGAGGAGGAGACAGAGCGCCGGCCTACTGCACCCAGCCCACACTGTTCACCTCTCGTCACCCGTGTGTCTGGGAAGCTGGGGTCCGCGAGAAAGAGTGCGGTCCAGCAAGTCCTTAAAATGAAACAGAGATATGAATGAGGCCAGAGATTACATTCTTATCTATGGCAACACTGCTTGCCTGCACCTGTGTACCCAGGCTGCTGCACCCCAGCCCCTTTCTCTGCTCTGTGCTCAATTGCAGGTCCTGTACGCCAAAGCTTGACTGCTCCCCTGCCACAACCAGTGTGTCCAAGGACGTGCCGGTGCGAGCTCCAACTCCGGGGTGCCGCTATCAGGGTGGCCCAGCAGGTCTCCGGTCGGGGACGGTGTCTTGATACCACGGTGGAAGGCGTCAGAATGCCCAGGCCATCATCCCGGGGTGAGCACCCGCTCCGCCCATTTTGGCACCACTAACCAAGTGTATGAAAAGGGAGAAAAAATATAATGTTAGAAACGTCTTGAGGTAAATGAAGGTTTCTTTCAACGTCAATAGAGAACACCAGTTGAGTGCGTCCTTCCTTCTTGAAGTACGATCTTCGAACTGTTAGTGGTAATTGTGGTTCAAGGAGGAGTTGGAGTGCACAAGAATACACAAGGTTAAATATTAATATGTTATGCCAACGTTCAAATAAAAAGGAACAGAGCGCCTTCGTTTCGCCTTTGCCGCGTTTGCTGCTCTCTCCGCCGCCTATGGAACCCGCGAGCTCCGCAGAAGCGAGAAGGGGCGGAGTCAGGTCCTGAGGCAACAGAGAGTGACGGCGAGAGTGACGGCGTCCAGCTCACGGCCTGGGAAGTCTGACAGCGGCAGTCTAGGCAGACAAACACTGACGTTGAGAGTGCCGAGAGCGCAGAGGGATATCATGGCCCCCAAGGTGCCTGCTGACGTGAAATCAGCGCTGCACAGGAAAAAATCTCAAAGGGAGGAGATGGAGCCAGAGGGAGATGAGGACCTGCAAGGACCCCAAATATTAACTGGACAATCGAAAAAAAAGCAGCAGGTGGCAGGTAGGACCTGGCTTGCGGCAGCTTCAATCGCGGACATTTTCCCTAGGGTTGGGAAGGAAAAGGAGAAGGGCTCTAAGACGGTGGGGGTAGGTGCAAGTCCATCGGTGGATACTCTTCTTAGTAACTCTTGTTCGACCTCTGAGGAACGTACTGTCCCTACTATCCCCATTGGTATACCCTCAGTGAGTATCTTAAGTTGGTCATCTGTTCCTGCAGATAGTGAAGTTGTCCCCGATGAGCCGGCCCTTGTGGATGTTACCGGAGCATCCATAGATATGGGAAAAGGATGTAGCGGTATCTCAGAGGGCCAGCCAGGGTCAGGAGCAGTAGCAAATACTGAGCCACAGAGAGCTGATCCGTTGCCAAGCGGTACATCTACTGATAAGGAAAAAGTGCCGAGTGAATATTATTTCTCTGTCTCTGACGGGGCAGAGTGGTCCGAAGAAGAAGAACGTAGCTCCTATTTAGGCTCAGAATCTGAATCTGAGGACGGTCTCCCGACAGCTAATGTGCGGCCTCCTGTGATTAAGAGTCAGTCTTTGAAAATAGGTCACTCTTCTCGTGAACTGAGATGGGATCACACTCCTGACTTAGCCCTGGAGGAAGGACATGCGGTGGATAGCTCTCATCGTTCCCTCTTGGAAACTATACACCAGGAGATCCTTGCCGACAGAGAGGAAACGCGCCAGGATAACCGCAAGAAAGAGCAACAATTCTCAACAGGTATTATTACGCTAGACAATTAAAATTGTATGTCCAAGACATTAGACCGAGGGGAAAAAAGGAAGACTCTTTGAAGAATTTTTGAAGAATGTATTTAAATCAAAACATCATTTGAGCGTCATTCGTGGGAACACGAGAAAGTAATTTTTACAGTTGTATCAGCACTGTAGAAATACATTTTTGAGAAAATAATAAATAGTAACAACCCAAATTGTACTTGGTGCCGGATGTGAAAGTGAAAGTGGCGACACAAGTGACAATTGTGAAAAACAGCGACGGCGGCGCAAGAGAAGTGACAAATAATGTACAGTGAGAACAATTTCATATAAAATATACTGTGGTCGAGGAAATAAATTGATTATTTATGGTAATTCAAGACAATCGTTTTGAAACGAGAAAACCATAAGAGAAATGTTGCGCGATTAATGGCGCTGAACGGTCGACGGCGTTTCGATCCTTCAGGTTAGGATCATCTTCAGGACCGGGTTGTTAGATTTACAAACGGTGCTGTACAGGGGGTAAGAACAGAAGGGCGTAAGGACAGAGAGGGGGAAGGTATGAGGAGAGGGAAAGGACCACAGTGGGCCCGAGTGCAAGGCGAGTTGTATTTGAAAAAGGCAAGGAAAAGGGGAGAAAAAGGGAGAAAGGACGTGGTTGAGTAAGGAAGAAATGAATTAACCTGAGGGTTCGTCGGACAGTCACGAAGGAGGGTCCGCGTCTGAAGGAGAGCGTTGTGTGCTGCAGTAAGGGGGGGGAACAGAGGACAAGGTTTAGGGTGAGAGAAGGACGAAGGGGGGACGAGGTTTCAGGCGAACCGGAGTGCGGGTTACCTGGTGATGTTCGTCAAATTAGTCTAGAGACGCGGGGCGCGTCTGAGGTAGAACGTCGCCGGGCGGTGAAAGGATCTTCGGGGCTTAGCCAGGTCCCGTCAGAGGTACTCCTAAATACAAAGGCCAATGAGAAGCGATCCAGGGACATGAAGTGGTGAACTAAATGGGAGGCCATCCACAAGTAGTGAGGTACTTACTGGGAGTGCGGAATGAATCCGGAGCAGATCGGGGGTGCAGCTTGACTTCGTGTGGCAATTCGAGTGGGGAGGCCTTGGCGGGGAAGTGTTGAAGTCAAAGCCGATGGGATCACGTGAGCGCGACTAGGGGGCGGGGCTAGCTGGCTAATTGGGCCCGGGGAAAGACTAGAAAGCGGAAAAGGGAAGAGGTGCGCGCGGGAAGAAGGGTACAACTCAGAGAAGACAGACTAAGGTAGAAGGATAGGTCATGTGTGAAAAGCATTAGAAGATGATAATACATTTGGAGACAACGATTTATAACACAATGCACTACAATAATGAGAGTGATTATACATTGTGATTGGTACAGGGAGGGGACAAAGGAAAAAGGGAGGGAAGAGGGGAAGAAAAAGGGGAATAAGGGGGGGAGGGGGGAATAAAGGCGAAAACACAACAATGAACACATTATCTCAGTTATGGAAGTAAGTCACAAGGGTGCGAAGGGTCAGGACAAGGTTCAGAGTAGAATGGTGCTATTCCATTCATCAAGTGTGTTCAGGCCCGCATGGACTGAGTTACAAGTGGAAATCCATTTACATTCGCATTTATTGAGGAGTGCTTTGATGTCGCCCCCTCTCAGCGGTAGTGTAGGTTGCTCTATTACTTGCCAAATCATATCAGTCTCGCAGTGGTTTTTGAGAATGTAATGAGAAACCAGGGGCGCAGTAAGGACCTTGCAGTGGATTCTACTTTTGTGTTGGATAATCCTTTGCTTGACCATTTGGGTGGTTTGTCCGATATAAATGAGGTTGCAAGGGCAGCGGACAGCATAAATCACATTATGAGATTTGCAGTTGGTGAATGTTTTGAGTTTGTAGGTAAGATTGTCGGTTTTAAATTCTTTAGTATTGACTGTAAGGTCGCAGACACTGCAAGACGAACATTTATAGTGTCCGATGGCAGGAGGTAGGCCCCACATGGACGTGATAGTGTTTATTTTGGGGTCTGTGGTGGGCCATGTAATGGCATGTACCAGATGGGTAGCCAAATTACTCCCTCGTTGGTATGAAAACAGTGGAGGTTGGTCGAAGGTTTCAAAGGGTTGAAGTAGCTTCCAGTTACGCTTGATGATTTTGTTGACTTCGTTGCTGCAGGGACTGAACTTAGAGACAAAAGGAATCCTTGTCATAGATTTTTTGGGTTGTGGCATGAGTAAATGTTCACGGTGGCAGTACCAGGCTCTCTTGCGGGCTCTGGTAACTAGGCGTTTAGGGTAGCCCCTATCAAGAAGTTTCTGGATGAGAATGTCTGATTCTCTGAAGTAATCTTTGCGCCACTTACAGTTCCGGCGGATCCGTAGAAATTGCCCATATGGGAGACCATCTCGGAGACTGCGTGGATGATAGCTGGAATATTGAAGTAAAGTATTTCTTTCAGTCGGTTTCCTGTATAAACTTGTGCCAATTTTGTCATCTTCCGCGTGTATTAGGACATCCAGGAAGGGCAGGTCATTGGATTTGGACTCATGGGTAAATGTGAGATGGGCCTGAGAATGATTCAGCCATTGAACAAAGTTCTCTAGAGTCTGTGTTGAACCTTTCCAGAGGAGGAGGACATCATCAATGTAGCGACGCCATAGGGTAATTTGGGTGATAAATGGGTTTTTTGTGTTGAGAATGAGGGTCATTTCCAGATTGTGGACGAACAGGATGGCAAAATTGGGAGCAAAGCAAGCGCCCATAGAAACTCCCTTAATTTGGAGGTAGAATGTATCGCGATACAGAAAATAGTTGTTTTCTAACGCCACTTGAAGTAGATCCATGATGAATTCCGTGGGAATTAAGGTGGGTCTCGGTCTGGATTCGAGTAAAGTTTTGATGACCTGTAGTCCCTCTTTGTGGGGAATGTTAGTATAGAGAGATTCAATGTCTAATCCCACCATCAGATCAGTTTTGGTGTCAAAAGGCCGGTCCTCTATAGTACAAATGAGGTCCATGGTGTCTTTAATGTATGTTTCAGTGGATGGAACAAATTCTTTTATAATGGCGTCAATGTATTTACCCAAGGGTTCGAGAATGGAGCCACACCCTGAGACGATGGGACGGCCTGGTGGGTTGATATTGTCTTTGTGGATCTTGGGAAGGATGTACAGGACTGGCGTCCTGGGGTTGGGATTGTTGAGAAACAGGTACTCTTTCTGGGAGATAATGTTCTGTGATTTGGCTTGTTCCGTGAGGACATTGATTTTGTTGCGCAGGTCCGGTAAGGGGTCCTTGGTGAGGGGTCGGTAATGGAGGGTATTTGAAAGTTGTCTTTTGATTTCAGTGTCATATTTTTCAGTGTTCATGACAACGATACCTCCACCTTTGTCTGCTGGTTTGATTATAAGGTCGGTTTGTTTCTTTAAGTTGAGAAGAGCTTGTTTTTCTGCCAATGGTAAGTTGTAGGGAACAAATTCGAAGCTACGTTGGAGGGTCATGATTTCACGTAGAACAGCTCGTTCAAATGTCAGGATTTCTGGAGGCATGCAGGAGGAAGGGGGATTGAAGGAGGAAGGAGGGTGAAAGCGGGGTGCGGTGGGAGTAGGAGTTTGTGGTTTATCAGAGAAAAATTGTTTAAGTCTGATTCTTCTGAAGAATAGTAATAGACTGGATTGTAGATCCAAGAAATTGGTGCGTTCGGTAGGCACGAAACTCAGGCCGCGACTTAGAAGGGTGGTCTCTTCATGCGACAGGATGTGATTAGAGAGATTGAAGATGGGTATGGATGTGGGGTCCAAGGAGGCCTGGGTAGGTGTTTGTACAGTAACTTGGTTGTTCACCATTGGTAGTATCTGTTGCGTGTTTGTCTTTCTCCTGAGAATGGAGGTTGGTATCGACGGTTGCCCCGTGGTCGGGAAGGAGGGCGACCCTGACTGCGGCCGCGTCCTTTGGCATCTAGAATGTCAAGGGAGACTCTGACATACACAGAAGACTACATCGAGCGTCTACTTGGGGGCCCCTCTCTCCTCTCTGGCCCTCCAGTGAACACTACCTCAGCCACAACCACCCCTCCCAATTCCTCCCGTATCCTGCTAGACAAACTTGAAAAACTTAAGAAAAAACAAATCAGAACTGATCTTCACGCCCGTATGCTCACGGAATACCTTAAAACAGGTGTGATCCCAGTTGGTCTGCAAATCAGAAATATCCCAGCCATATTTGTAAATGACCCAAAATTCCGTACTGGCTTCAGCCATCTAGCTACCACCTGCTCACGCCACTGGATGGTGCTAGGCATCGATACCGCCATTGAACATAGCCGCAAAGAATTAGAAGAAATTGCAGAATTGGAACAATTAATACTAGCTGACTCATCTCTCACAGATGCAAAAAGTCTCCTAGAAAAAATCAACCTTACTATCGCGACTTTCAACACCTTTGAACTCAACAAAAAAGTTACTAAGATTGAGAAAGATATAAAATTCTACAACGTTGATAAAACATACCCATATCTACGCGACGAATTCTTTAACACTCCTTACATCCCTCCCAGGACTCGCAATTGGGGTCGATACCGTAATAACCAACAGATTACCTTTTCTAACTCCTCCAATAGTTCACTAGAAGAATCAGACCCGGGTGAGGGCACCAGTTCTTCAACAACTACCAACAGACCCCCACCACTTTTACCACATGGTTTTTTAGGACGCGGCCGCAGTCAGGGTCGCCCTCCTTCCCGACCACGGGGCAACCGTCGATACCAACCTCCATTCTCAGGAGAAAGACAAACACGCAACAGATACTACCAATGGTGAACAACCAAGTTACTGTACAAACACCTACCCAGGCCTCCTTGGACCCCACATCCATACCCATCTTCAATCTCTCTAATCACATCCTGTCGCATGAAGAGACCACCCTTCTAAGTCGCGGCCTGAGTTTCGTGCCTACCGAACGCACCAATTTCTTGGATCTACAATCCAGTCTATTACTATTCTTCAGAAGAATCAGACTTAAACAATTTTTCTCTGATAAACCACAAACTCCTACTCCCACCGCACCCCGCTTTCACCCTCCTTCCTCCTTCAATCCCCCTTCCTCCTGCATGCCTCCAGAAATCCTGACATTTGAACGAGCTGTTCTACGTGAAATCATGACCCTCCAACGTAGCTTCGAATTTGTTCCCTACAACTTACCATTGGCAGAAAAACAAGCTCTTCTCAACTTAAAGAAACAAACCGACCTTATAATCAAACCAGCAGACAAAGGTGGAGGTATCGTTGTCATGAACACTGAAAAATATGACACTGAAATCAAAAGACAACTTTCAAATACCCTCCATTACCGACCCCTCACCAAGGACCCCTTACCGGACCTGCGCAACAAAATCAATGTCCTCACGGAACAAGCCAAATCACAGAACATTATCTCCCAGAAAGAGTACCTGTTTCTCAACAATCCCAACCCCAGGACGCCAGTCCTGTACATCCTTCCCAAGATCCACAAAGACAATATCAACCCACCAGGCCGTCCCATCGTCTCAGGGTGTGGCTCCATTCTCGAACCCTTGGGTAAATACATTGACGCCATTATAAAAGAATTTGTTCCATCCACTGAAACATACATTAAAGACACCATGGACCTCATTTGTACTATAGAGGACCGGCCTTTTGACACCAAAACTGATCTGATGGTGGGATTAGACATTGAATCTCTCTATACTAACATTCCCCACAAAGAGGGACTACAGGTCATCAAAACTTTACTCGAATCCAGACCGAGACCCACCTTAATTCCCACGGAATTCATCATGGATCTACTTCAAGTGGCGTTAGAAAACAACTATTTTCTGTATCGCGATACATTCTACCTCCAAATTAAGGGAGTTTCTATGGGCGCTTGCTTTGCTCCCAATTTTGCCATCCTGTTCGTCCACAATCTGGAAATGACCCTCATTCTCAACACAAAAAACCCATTTATCACCCAAATTACCCTATGGCGTCGCTACATTGATGATGTCCTCCTCCTCTGGAAAGGTTCAACACAGACTCTAGAGAACTTTGTTCAATGGCTGAATCATTCTCAGGCCCATCTCACATTTACCCATGAGTCCAAATCCAATGACCTGCCCTTCCTGGATGTCCTAATACACGCGGAAGATGACAAAATTGGCACAAGTTTATACAGGAAACCGACTGAAAGAAATACTTTACTTCAATATTCCAGCTATCATCCACGCAGTCTCCGAGATGGTCTCCCATATGGGCAATTTCTACGGATCCGCCGGAACTGTAAGTGGCGCAAAGATTACTTCAGAGAATCAGACATTCTCATCCAGAAACTTCTTGATAGGGGCTACCCTAAACGCCTAGTTACCAGAGCCCGCAAGAGAGCCTGGTACTGCCACCGTGAACATTTACTCATGCCACAACCCAAAAAATCTATGACAAGGATTCCTTTTGTCTCTAAGTTCAGTCCCTGCAGCAACGAAGTCAACAAAATCATCAAGCGTAACTGGAAGCTACTTCAACCCTTTGAAACCTTCGACCAACCTCCACTGTTTTCATACCAACGAGGGAGTAATTTGGCTACCCATCTGGTACATGCCATTACATGGCCCACCACAGACCCCAAAATAAACACTATCACGTCCATGTGGGGCCTACCTCCTGCCATCGGACACTATAAATGTTCGTCTTGCAGTGTCTGCGACCTTACAGTCAATACTAAAGAATTTAAAACCGACAATCTTACCTACAAACTCAAAACATTCACCAACTGCAAATCTCATAATGTGATTTATGCTGTCCGCTGCCCTTGCAACCTCATTTATATCGGACAAACCACCCAAATGGTCAAGCAAAGGATTATCCAACACAAAAGTAGAATCCACTGCAAGGTCCTTACTGCGCCCCTGGTTTCTCATTACATTCTCAAAAACCACTGCGAGACTGATATGATTTGGCAAGTAATAGAGCAACCTACACTACCGCTGAGAGGGGGCGACATCAAAGCACTCCTCAATAAATGCGAATGTAAATGGATTTCCACTTGTAACTCAGTCCATGCGGGCCTGAACACACTTGATGAATGGAATAGCACCATTCTACTCTGAACCTTGTCCTGACCCTTCGCACCCTTGTGACTTACTTCCATAACTGAGATAATGTGTTCATTGTTGTGTTTTCGCCTTTATTCCCCCCTCCCCCCCTTATTCCCCTTTTTCTTCCCCTCTTCCCTCCCTTTTTCCTTTGTCCCCTCCCTGTACCAATCACAATGTATAATCACTCTCATTATTGTAGTGCATTGTGTTATAAATCGTTGTCTCCAAATGTATTATCATCTTCTAATGCTTTTCACACATGACCTATCCTTCTACCTTAGTCTGTCTTCTCTGAGTTGTACCCTTCTTCCCGCGCGCACCTCTTCCCTTTTCCGCTTTCTAGTCTTTCCCCGGGCCCAATTAGCCAGCTAGCCCCGCCCCCTAGTCGCGCTCACGTGATCCCATCGGCTTTGACTTCAACACTTCCCCGCCAAGGCCTCCCCACTCGAATTGCCACACGAAGTCAAGCTGCACCCCCGATCTGCTCCGGATTCATTCCGCACTCCCAGTAAGTACCTCACTACTTGTGGATGGCCTCCCATTTAGTTCACCACTTCATGTCCCTGGATCGCTTCTCATTGGCCTTTGTATTTAGGAGTACCTCTGACGGGACCTGGCTAAGCCCCGAAGATCCTTTCACCGCCCGGCGACGTTCTACCTCAGACGCGCCCCGCGTCTCTAGACTAATTTGACGAACATCACCAGGTAACCCGCACTCCGGTTCGCCTGAAACCTCGTCCCCCCTTCGTCCTTCTCTCACCCTAAACCTTGTCCTCTGTTCCCCCCCCTTACTGCAGCACACAACGCTCTCCTTCAGACGCGGACCCTCCTTCGTGACTGTCCGACGAACCCTCAGGTTAATTCATTTCTTCCTTACTCAACCACGTCCTTTCTCCCTTTTTCTCCCCTTTTCCTTGCCTTTTTCAAATACAACTCGCCTTGCACTCGGGCCCACTGTGGTCCTTTCCCTCTCCTCATACCTTCCCCCTCTCTGTCCTTACGCCCTTCTGTTCTTACCCCCTGTACAGCACCGTTTGTAAATCTAACAACCCGGTCCTGAAGATGATCCTAACCTGAAGGATCGAAACGCCGTCGACCGTTCAGCGCCATTAATCGCGCAACATTTCTCTTATGGTTTTCTCGTTTCAAAACGATTGTCTTGAATTACCATAAATAATCAATTTATTTCCTCGACCACAGTATATTTTATATGAAATTGTTCTCACTGTACATTATTTGTCACTTCTCTTGCGCCGCCGTCGCTGTTTTTCACAATTGTCACTTGTGTCGCCACTTTCACTTTCACATCCGGCACCAAGTACAATTTGGGTTGTTACTATTTATTATTTTCTCAAAAATGTATTTCTACAGTGCTGATACAACTGTAAAAATTACTTTCTCGTGTTCCCACGAATGACGCTCAAATGATGTTTTGATTTAAATACATTCTTCAAAAATTCTTCAAAGAGTCTTTCTTTTTTCCCCTCGGTCTAATGTCTTGGACATACAATTTTAATTGTCTAGCGTAATAATACCTGTTGAGAATTGTTGCTCTTTCTTACATACCTACCCACCTCTCAACGTGGTATATGGGTTATACTCCTGTTGTTATATACAAGGATAACCGCAAAGCACAGGCTGCCATGAGGAAGATGCAGGGAGTTGTAAGGAAGTTATCAAAAGTCTGCACTAATACGGCGGACAGAGTCTCTAATTTGGAAGAGAGGGTGGTATCCACGGAGGCCGAGGTAGCTGAGGCTACTAGTAAAGTCAACGCCCAATGCTCTCAGGTCACGGATCTACAGTGGAAAATGGAGGAGATGGAGGACAGGCTCCGTAGGAATAACTTAAGGGTCTTGTGGGTCCCGGAGGGGGTAGAAGGGCCGGACATAAGGGCATTTACCATCAAGCTCTTTGAACAAGCATTTCCAGAGCTCTCAAGCTGGAACTGGGCTAATGAAATTCAAAGAGTTCATTGCACCCCTTTCAAGACTCAGTCCAATTTTAAAGATGGCGATAAACCCAGAGCAGTATTAATATTTTTTGGCAACTTCATTTTGAGACAGTCTGTTGCAGAAAAGGCCAGACCAGATGCTAGGAGGAGTGGTGACGGGTTTTCCTTTTTCGTCCGCCCGGATTATTGTCACACGACGATGGAAAGAAGATGGCGTCTGAGGGAAATGATCAAACCATTTCAGGAGAAGAGGATCCAAGCCTATCTTATTAATCCGGCTCAGCTAAAAGTGATTAACGATGGGAGGACCTTCTTTTTTTCGTCAGAAATTAAAGCAAAGGAGTATTTGGTCTCTTTGGACAGGAAGGCTGACTAGTCGGTGGACTGGATTCTGGGTGTTAAATCTCCTTATCCGGGGGTGGTCGGGATCGCAGTCTGTTCCGATAAGATAAAATAGGGAAAAGTAGTTATAATCAAGTTAAGGGGCTTTCAAGGGTTTCAGTTATTTTGTTTTCTCTGTGTTTGCCCTCACATACCCACTGCAGCACCATCATATGCACAAACTAGGTCTGAGCGCTTCACTAAGGAGGGTCCGGGAGAGGGTTAGCGTTAGGGGTGGGGTTCACTTAGGAAGGGAGGGAGTTCAGGGCGGGAGGAAGGGAGGTGGGGGTTTGGGGGGTCAACGGGGGGAAAAATAAGGGTAAAAATTGCAGTTTGTTTCATCTTGTTTTTTCATTTGGTCAGATAATGGCGTTAGTGATACAGAAGCAGTTCGAAAAGCAGGCCTATTGTGCTGTTCTAATATTATGCCAAGATGGTTTGTATTAGGGTTTGCTCTTTAAATATAGGTGGGCTGAATGACTGGAGGAAACGTTTAAGGCTGGCTCATTTTATTAAGAGTAATAGAATCGACATTCTCTGTGTTCAGGAGACTCACCTTCCTTGGTCTAAGAGGAACTTGTTGTCTCTTAGTGGCTTTGAGCTGGCGGCCTGCTCTACCCAATCTTCAACAAATAGGGGGGTTGCGATTTTATTAAAAAAAATTCTGGGAGGGGTTAGACGGACTAAGTCGGATAAAAATGGCAGATGGGTTCTAGTCGAACTAGAAAGTGGCCCGACACTTTGTGTAGTGTACGGGTCAAATGAAGATGATCCGGAGCTCTTTGACTTTTTAGAATTAGAACTAGCTTCCTGGCCAACCCCCATAATTATGTGCGGCGATGTTAATATCTCCGCTGATTGGAGCGACTCAGTGATGTATCAGGGTCGAAAACCAAGAGTTTTTAGGGCAATAAAAGCCCTTATTAATTCTCATGGGTTGAAGGATGTGTGGGGCACAAAAGAACCATTAAAACCGAGTTATACATATTTTTCAAACCCTTATCAGAAGTTCACTAAGTTGGATTATTTCTTTATTTCTTCCAACGAAATAAATAGGGTAGGAATAACGAAACCCCCCAAGTTATTGTCTGACTATAATCCGCTGATACTGTCCTATGAAATAACTGGTTCTGATAGGGTCAGGACCAGGTGGACTTTTGAGAGGCAATTATTGGGAGATACAAGATTCACCGGGCATATTTTGAATTGGGCAGATGAGTTTTTTGCTGCCAATAGATATAGTGCGTCCAGGATTGTTGTCTGGGAGTCATTCAAAGCGGCTTTAAGGGGGGAATCTTTAAGCTTCGGGGCCAGGATAAGAAAGGAGGATAAGAGGGAAGGCGAGAGGTTAGTGGGTATTCTGTCTGAAGCAGAAGAACAGCATATGAGTGATATAATTACGGGTGGGGACAGTAGGAAGAGCCAGAGCGAACTGTTAAAAATTAGAGCTGAACTTCAGAAGGTGATGATCCAGAAAGCTTCAGGAGAGTATCGAACATCTAAGGCCAAGCGCTATGAAACGGGAGAGCAGGCAGGCAGGGTTTTAGCTTTACAAATAAGACAGGGAAGAGCTAGGAATATTATTTCCCTGATTGAAGAAAATGGTGAGGAATTCACGCAGATAAACGAGATCCTACAGGCTTTTAAAAACTTCTATCAATGACTGTATGACGAGGAAATGCAGGATGGTAATCAGGGGGCTGAGGTGGCGGATAATGGCCCTCATCTTAATATTTTGGAGAAGGATGAACTCGATAGGGATATTAGTGGGGGAGAGATTATAGAAGCTCTGCATGAGCTAGCCTCCGGTAAGGCTGCTGGCCCGGATGGGATCCCCTTGGAGGTCTACAAATGTTTAGAACCAGTGGTTATACCATTATTAGTGGATCTATTTAATGGAATAATGTGTACGGGAGTGGTTCCAGCCTCCTGGCGAGAAACCAATATTGTTGTCTTTCATAAGAAGAGGAAACCCCCGGAGAAACTTGGCTCTTATCGTCCAATTTCGCTTATTAATGCGGATACTAAATTATACTCAAAGGTTTGGGCAAAGAGGTTGGGCAGGATCATTGGTGGTCTTGTCTCCCCCTGGCAACATGGATTTATTCCGGGCCGCAGCACTACGGACCATATTAGGAGAGCAATTGTGTTGTTTGATGCCCAGGTAGCAGGGGGAGGGGAGATGGCCATGATCCTGCTCGATGCAGAAAAAGCCTTCGATAGAGTCGTCTGGGATTTCCTATGGGGTGTTTTGGTAGGGAGAGGATTTGGGGAGAAAGTTATCAGAGCTCTCAAAGCAATGTATGTAGATCCGGTTGCAAGTGTGGTAGTCATGGGAGAGAGCTCTGAGAAGATAGATATTAAGAGAGGCACCCGCCAAGGCTGCCCCTGCTCCCCAATCCTCTTCGCTTTGTATATTGACTCTCTTATTCAGAAAATGTTGGGTTCTTCCAGGATTAGTCCGGTGGTATGTAATGGCCACACTAGTAAAATCTTGGCCTATGCCGACGATCTGGCAATTATTACAGTTAATCCTCAGCAGGCGCTTACGGCCTTGGTTGAAATAGCAGAGGAGTTTGGTAAGCGGTCGGGCTATCTTCTAAACGAGTCCAAAACTCAAATAATTTGTTCTGTGAATATAGCTAAAAGTGATTCGAGATATGTGGACTCAGCAACTTATCTAGGGATTAAGATCAATGCCTCAGTCGGAGAAATAATTGCCGAGAACTATCCTCCACTCATGAAATCTATTGAAAAAGAGCTAAAGAGGATAGACGTGTTACATCTTTCACTGATCGGGAGGGTAAATGTTTTAAAAATGTCTATCTTTCCTAGAGTTCTTTATCTGTTTAGAGCCATACCTCTATTTTTGGATGAAAAAACTATCAAAAGCTTGGAGTCTATTTTTATAAAATTTATTTGGCAGTACGGTAGGATCAGGCGATCTACAAACTTTATGTCACTGCCTAGGGAAAGGGGTGGGCTGGCCCTGCCGAACTTGAGATTATATCATTGGTCATGCCTATTGACACAAATGTCCATCCTGTTTCAACAGGAGATTAATTCTGGTGTTATCAATTCGCCTGCTCAGGACTTACCCTCCATTTTTGAGTTGTTAATCGGGGAAAAGGCCCTCGGGCTGTTGTGGCGTGAAGTGGATCGCAGGTACTATAAGAGGCCCCGGTTGAAGATCTTGGAAGGGGTCTGGGAGGTTTGGAGGTCTATCTCTAAGCTCTGCAAAATTCCAAAAGTAAACCGTTATCTCCTCCTGTGTAACTCAAGTTTACTCCCTTTTGTCGGGGCTGATAGGAATTTACAGGTATGGAGGAACTTTGGCATAAGGACTTTCGGAGATATATGGGGGGAACTTGAACCGCTAGGTTTTGATGCCATTCAACAAAGGTTTGGTATTCCGGCCAATCATTGGTTTTTGTATTGCCAAGTTGCTCAGTTTTTAAAGGTATTGAGACCAAAATCGTCGTTTAAGGAGGATGCCCCAGTAATCGAACTGTTAATGGTGGGGCGTAAAAAGATAAAAGGGGTGTACAAGCAGCTAATTGTGGAAATACAAGACGATCTGGAAAAAACAGAGGTAGCTCTGGCTCGGAAATTGGCAGATCCGGATGTAGATTTAGACTTGGCCATCACTCTGAATAAAAAAGTTTTTAGATCTACTAATCTGAGGGCCCAGCATTATAAAACGGTATTTAATTTATATCATTCTCCTGCCAAGTTATTCGCTTGGGGGGTTAGGGGGGATGATAGATGCCCTAGATGCAACGCTGGGCAAGCAGATCTTTTGCATATGTTTTTTTATTGCAGCGCATTGTCCTCAGTACAGAGGGAAGTGTGTACGTTTTGGGAGGGGCTGCTAGGTCATAAGATCGATCTATCTCCTACCCTGATGTTATTGGGCTGTGATCACAAGCAGAAATTGGTTCAAACCGAAGAAGCGCTGGTTTTTATGTCTGTGGCGGTTCTCCGGATCTTAATTTCCTCAGGTTGGAAAGATACTCTGGCCCCTTCTTTTCAAATGTGGCTTTCAAGGCTGCTGAGTAATCATAACATAGAGAGCTGTCTGTATGAGCAGAAGGGCAAAAAAATGCGGGATTTTGGTAGAAAATTCTGGGCCCCGATCTCAATATGGAGGGAGACGATTAGTAGCTAGCCTTGGTAGGTCCACAAATTTCTAAATCTGCTTTTATAAGTCTCTTCTTGTATTTTGTGTATTGTATTTTGTGTCGGCTTGATATGTATACGTACCGATGCTTTATTATTTTTTTTCTCTATGGATGTGTTCAAACTGCAAATAATTTTTTTTTTTTAAAACCAAAGGAACAGAGCGCATGGTAGAAGCATAATGTGGGGTTGTAATGCAGTGGCGCAAGTCTGTGTACATGTACACTTAGTAATAAGCTCACTACAGTGCCCCAAAAGCCAATGCCACGTGTCTGTAGGGCAGCGCTGCCCGCTGGCTCAGGCCTACAGTACTGTCCAGCAGGTCCTTAAAATGAGACAGAGATGTGACTGAATGAGGTCAGAGATCACATCGGTATGCAGGGAAATATCGCTGGTTTGTACCTGCGCACCCAGGCTGATGCACCCCACCCCTCCCGCAGCATCACGCTCAATTGCAGCCCCTGTGCACCCAGGCCCCACTGCTCACCTGCTTTCATTGTTGTGTGTCCAAACACGACGGGCAGCAGTGTTCACAATTCAGGTGCAGTGTTGATTGCGACGATGGTGTACGCCTTATGGATCCCTTTTTTTATTGCACATTGTGATATGCGAGGTGGATGCGGCCATATCACCTGAGGCGGCGTCGTTAACCTATTTATACGTATGCAAAGTGGGCTGGGCTTGCGTACGCCAGGCGAGCGTAGGGGTGTGAATAATAATTCCGGGGACCTGGGCATTGTTCAGTTCCTGCCTGGCCAGGAAGTGTACTTATGTATGTTTCTGTTGCAGTTTTGACGTAGCAGAATGCAGAATTTACATTAATGTAGCATGTACCGGGAGGGCAGCAACTATCGCTAATGAGATGCTGATCGACAACATTGAATGGCCAACATCACATGTCATTGTCAAGGTTGTTGATATGCGCAGGCACTCATGTCAATGGTGTTCGGTATTATTGAAAGTGTTGCTATCACGAAGCGCACACATGTGAATGTGCTCAGATGGAGGGAGGATCAGCGTCATAAATAGTGATAACGTTCATTATAGTCAAGCAATGCATGCCAAACGTGAATCTGAAAGTCTCACATATGACACACTACTATACTGGCAAAGCTTGACAACAGAGAATACAACAATACAAATGTACACATAACTGTTTACTGTTTGTCACATGTGATCTAGGATGTGCACTCTGCCCGTGGCTGATGATACCCCTTCAGGCCAGCAATACCCAGGCCGAAAGGCAGCATAATAATGTGCACACACACACACCAGGGGCATCGTGTAACACACATTTGATTTTTGATGTAGCGTTTGAGATGCATGGCCATCACACGTGGAAGGCCAATGTACAGACCATGAATATTGATCAAGATGATCGTTGCATGTTGTGTGTAGTAGAAGATATGTGTACACAGCAAAAAAACTTTTCAAAAAAGCTCTCTTAGCAGAAGGGGTGTGTCTCATCAAACGCTGTAGAGAGAATGACTAAAATGGGTGGGGTCCTCCAACTGTTAGATTGGGAAATGTTATGAACTAATCAAATGCTTTTTTTTAAGGTCACATGGCAATCGCGCATCAAGGGTGCAAGGAGGCCGCACCCGACAAGATTTTGAGAAAATATATTTATCATAACATAAGTTTATTACAGTTAGAAATATATAAATGTTTAAAATATTTTAGATTATCGCTTGCTCTCATATACAGTTTAAAGTTATTTAGATATAGTTTTGAGACATAAAAAAAAACGAGGGAATGGAGTACCCGGCGTGACAGCATATGTCTATGACGTAACACAGGGCCTTCTTAATCAAGAAGGGGAACTACGGGCTTTCAAATATTAAGGCCCAGCATACATGCCCGAAAGACAGTGAAAACCAGAAGTAGTATGCAGTTCCTAATGTATGATGCAGGTCCTAATGTATGATGCAGGTAAAGGTAAGCGCTCAGGGGGTAACAGGGTGTGGATAATAAGACGGGCAGGAGAAGTATTTCCTCCTTTCGGAAAAGAGACCCTCACACACCCAACAAGCAGGTGTCTTGCTTCATCATCAGGTCTGCTCCTTATCGGGTCGGCTCTACAATACCTGATCAGGCACCCATGATGGGACCTTCTTGGTGGAGATCTTTATTCCCAATGCCGTTGGATGTAATGCATGTGAGGGCCCTAGTGGATATGTATCTAATGTAGGTGATGGTGATGGGAAGGGATGTGAGAATAAAACAGGGATTAGTGATCCACTCAGAACGATTTTAATGAGTTGTGGTCACTGCCCTGATTAAAACCAGAACAAAACGTACATTATCACTCTAAGGTATGTGAGGATATGTGCTAGTAAAAGATGGTCAACATGTTTCTTGCCTGTTATCTATTGATGACAATTCCTCAGGACCAGACTTCAAACTTCCTACACTTTTTTGGTGGTGGTCAAGACCTCAATGAAGTACAATATCGACCACACGTACAGCACCCTAAAAAATGTGTGGTGCCAGTTGATCTATACCAACACCCAGGTTGGGTCAGTGGCTAAAGGCATCGTGTACCGGTAGAGGTAAGCACTAAGGTGTAGTGTCAGTAATGATGTGTGGAACCTCCTGTATTCCTACCCATTCACTCTACCGGACCGGGCTAGCAGCGTGCACTCGTCGCATACGCAACGCGCAGTGGGCGCGACCCCATACGTACATGACGTAACGTATGGCTTGGTACTGCGTACCCGTCGGATACCTATGTAGCAGCTGGCACAAACTCATACGTATATGATGTTGCGTGGGAGATGGTGCCACGAATCAGTCGGATACGAAATGCGCATCCTTTACGAGTTTAGCAATATGGAGGATAGGATTCGCGTGGTGATGGAGCTTGGTATACTATCGGTATGGGAGTGCGGTTTTCTCAACAAAAAAAAAGATACACATATTTTTGGGGGAAGATATAAAACATTACTTAATTTTTAAAGTAAAAAAAAAGAAGTATAATAGAGTTCCAAAATATTAAAAAAAAAAAGAAAACATATAGGTTTTATAAACATTAAAATATGAAATTAACATTCAACCATAGGTTTTTCAGACGTTATAGTTAGGAATTAGCATTTAAAAAACCTTTGAAATTCACAAAAAAAACATAGGTTTCAGGGATGTTATAGTTAGTTGGACATTTGACTCATATAAAACCAGAGAAATTCGCCTGTTATAGTTAGTTGAGCTAACTATAACTCGCGCGTGCAATGCACTGCTGATGATGTCACATATTACATCACTCATGACATGGTCAGTGACATCACTGATGACATCACTGATGACATCTCAAATGACATCACTGATGACATCATTCACATGATAATCTGATGCACATACTGATGCTCTAATATAAACTTTGATACACCCATTCTAAAATGCAGACTACAATTTTTGAAACTATACACACAACAATGCCATATACTACATACCACTGACTGTTTCCTAGGTCTACACACACATCCAGTCACTTATACATGTAGTTACTCATCAATACAGTAGTATAATATGCACTCATACATCTATACATGCAGTCACACTCTGCCGCTCATCCATAGAGTTACTCACACACCTAGTCAGTAATGCAAAGAATCAATCACATATCCATTTACTCATGTATACAGTTATACACAGCAGGTCCGTTATTTATAGACACACCATATCACTTATTTATAGAGATAGTAACACATATTTACTGTCATATTTGAGATGTCATCAGTGATGTCATCAGTGATGTCACTGACCATGTCATGAGTGATGTAATATGTGACGTCATCAGCAGTGCATTGCGGGGGCGCGAGTTATAGTTAGCTGAACTAACTATAACAGGGGAATTTCTAGGGTTTTGTACGAGGGAAATGTCCAGCTAACTATAACGCCCCTGAAACCTATGGTTTTTTCAGAGCATTTCTAAGGTTTTTTAAATTCCAATTCCTAACTATAACGTGCATGAAACCTATGGTTTTTTCAGTGAATTTCAAAGGTTTTTTAAATGCTAATTCCTATCTATAACTTATCTCTAAAGATATCATGAAAAGCATTATTTTTTAAAAGTAGGGTGCACATTAGTTTTGTGGAAAAGCATCTTTGTGATTGGTTAAGTAAAAGCAGTTTCAACGTGTAGTACATATCATAGGATAAAATTGCTCAGTTCAACCACATCTGCTGCTTGCATTTGGAAGGCACTGTTGGAACTTAAAACAATGGTGAACTTTTAACCTGCACTTGTCGTTAAATGTTCAAGAAAATGTTGCAAAAAAATATCGTTAAGTTTTAAAAAATGTATGAACTTTTAACCTGCACGTGTTGTAGAATGTTCTAGAAAGTGTGTTGATAGAATACGTTGCACTTCTGACTTCTATGTGTTGTTGAATATTAAAAAAACGGTTTGTCTGGAAAATTAAAAAGAAACCAATAGAGAAGTTTTGAAACCTAAAAGAATCAAGGAACTATTCTAATTTATTCTTTACATTTATTTATGTGTGCAGCAACAAAATTATAGGCACAACAGCACTAGGAAGAGGAAGAAGCAGGGAGTGGGGGGAGGGGGAGATGGGCAGAATTGCACACATGCACAATTAAGTACAACACACATATATACTAACAATGGCCAAAATGAAACACACCAACAAGGAGCACAAGTCACACAACCCACCAACATCACACCACTAAACGAGCATAGAAGTGAAAACCATGCTGCATTCATACAGGATGTGTAGAAAGGCCAGTCGTTGGTGTTGTGGGATGTCTGCGACCTTGGTCATCATGGATGAGATGCCCAGCATGTGGCACACGGTGCGCTGTTGCATCTCATGCACTCGTACGGCACACCATTGTAATGCCTATTTGCGCATGTCCTGCTAAATTCCAACTACACCATCACAGTGCCGTTTGGAGGTGGTGCATGCCACTTTACAACATCGACTGCTGCGGCTCTTGTTGCAGGCCACACCAGAACACAGAAACACACTTACCGCACTTCCTGTACACGGACATGTCCGAGACACCCCATTCCCCTTGCCGGATAGGCACACCCCTGCACTGACCTGTGAACCCCAGACCAGCACACGCCAGTTGTGCATGCAGGAGAATGCATGCATAGCTACACGTCCAGGCTCACTGCCAACGCTGAGGTGACAGCACCCTGTGATGTTGCAGGGCTCGTGCCTATCATGCTAAGACAATGACCACAGGGACACACTTACTAAGATATGGGTTTAGGGGGCATTGGCGGTCCTGGAGTTGTTGAGATGAGTCTTCTGGCCCTCATGGGTATCCCTGTATCATGCTCATTGACTCTATGGCACCTGTGGGTGTTCTGGTGTGGCTCTTGGCTGTGTTCTCTTTCATGGTGCAGGTAGTTGTCCTGCTTAACATCAGCAGAAAGCAGGTGTAAAATCCCTGGTGCTACCGTGTCTTATCGCCGGAATTTGTTTCACATTGAGATTGGTGTGAAAGTTGTGATGTGATTTTTTTCGTGTGCAGAACAATATACGAACTGAGCAGTGTATCTCGTCAAGATCCAGCACCTGACGCACTATTCCCAATCAATACAAATACAATGAGATTTCTTAATAGATTTTGTGTGTACACTGTAAGTACAGCCAATACCTCAGTGCAATTCAATACAGGATTTTAGTATTTAGAATAAATTGGAAAGGTGCACCTTTTGTCTTTTTGCACAAGAACGGCTAGTCTCCATTTCATTATCAGCACTTTAACAGGAAGTAAAGTTGCGATAAATCTAACACACTATTCAGAAGTTGGTGCAAACTGCAGATATCACCAGTATTCCATCGATAAGTGCCCCAAAATTTAACACCATGGTGGACTCCATCAAATAACAGTAATAAGAACAAGAAAGAGCCACACAGCAGTTAAGAGAACAACCAAAAACGTTATTATTTTTTTTTTAAACTTTATTTTTTATAATCATAAATAAGTAAACGATAAACTATTTTCAAACTTTATTTTTTTATTAACATATATATGAACGATAAACTGATAAACAAAATGTAACAACAATAATACAAAACAACAAGGCGGAACACTCCTGTAGACACCATGGATGTCGATGACAGACCTGGAAAATCAGAAAGATTGTTAAAAAACAACAACATGGTATTCTCAACAAAATACCACAAGAAACAAATCACAGATATATGAAATGCATACAGCTAACAAAATTTTATAAGTTTAACTTACAAAAACTGTAAATGTTGCCGCTTTAAAAAATTTACCGAATCTGAGGAAATTTTTTTGCAGAAGGAACCACGCCCACAACGTTTTTCTTCAGTGGTGAGGAAATTTTTTACTTTTCCCAAGGGGCAAACAAAGACCAATGCCACCTTGATCATGCACAAGATTTTCAAAAGAGTTCTGTTACGAGGGGATCCTAACAAAAAATACTCATGCGGCCTGGCAAGTATGATGAAACACCTAAGGACCCTTCATCCGAACAATCTTGCACGAGAAGATATATAAAATGCATACAGTTAACAAAATTTTATAAGTTTAACTTACAAAAACTGTAAATGTTGCCGCTTTAAAATATTTACCGAATCTGAGGAAAATTTTTTGCAGAAGGAACCACGCCCACAACGTTTTTCTTCAGTGGTGAGGAATTTTTTTACTTTTCCCAAGGGGCAAACAAAGACCAATGCCACCTTGATCATGCACAAGATTTTCAAAAGAGTTCTGTTACGAGGGGATCCTAACAAAAAATACTCATGCGGCACGGCGAGTATGATGAAACACCTAAGGACCCTTCATCCGAACAATCTTGCACGAGAAGAGTGCAAACAGATGAGAAACACTCCTATTCTGTATCTGTAAAAAAGAATCACAAATAAATGTATATTAATAGCTTTCAAAATTATACTATTCCATTACTGTGCAAACACATTTTATATAAATACTGACTAAGAAACTATGTCCCTGAACCACAAGTGTGACGATGGTTAAAATACTACGGGCCTGATTCACAGAACTAACTTCTAAACTTACTACCATTTTGGTATTCACAGAATGCACTTACTCATTTCGGTATTCACAGAAGTTAGGAGTCCTAACTTTAGGACTCCTAAATGCCTTCTGTGAATACCGAAAGTCTTAAAATTAGGATTTTTCTCAGTTTAGTAGTAGTATATTTAGGACTCCTAACTTTAGGACTCCTAAATGCCTTCTGTGAATACCAAAAGTCTTAAAATTAGGATTTTTCTCAATTTAGTAGTAGTAAAGTTAGGACTCCTAACTTTAGGACTCCTAAATGCCTTCTGTGAATACCGAAAGCCTTAAAATTAGGATTTTTCTCAGTTTAGTAGTAGTATAGTTAGGACTCCTAACTTTAGGACTCCTAAATGCCTTCTGTGAAAACCGAAAGTCTTAAAATTAGGATTTTTCTAAATTTAGTAGTAGTAAAGTTAGGACTCCTAACTTTAGGACTCCTAAATGCCTTCTGTGAATACCGAGAGCCTTAAAATTAGGATTTTTCTCAGTTTAGTAGTAGTAAAGTTAGGAGTCCTAACTTTAGGACTCCTAAACTGAGAAAAATACTAATTTTAAGACTTTCGGTATTCACAGAAGGCATTTAGGAGTCCTAAAGTTAGGACTCCTAACTTCTGTGAATACCAAAGTGAGTAAGTTTCTTCTGTGAATACCAAAATGAGTAAGTGCCTTCTGTGAATACGAAAATGGTAGTAAGTTTAGGATTTTGTCTTAAGTTAGTTCTGTGAATCGGGCCCTACATGCATAGTGCATACTACTTTGAAGCAGTTCATGCCCTAAAGCCTACCTCACTAAAACTCAACATGCTAACTGACTAAATGATTACGGTACTATAAGGAGACACACTGGGTGAGTGACAGGGTGTTTGCTAGAAGAGTATGAATACTAACTAGGGAATTGAAGGTGTGAAACACAACTGTGTAGGTGATTAGATGACTGCATCCATACTGCATAGGCATCTAAAGCAGTCCATGTGATAAGGCCTGGCTCACTGCATGACTACTTGGGTACTGACTGAATGATTAGAGTACAGCAAGGAGAGTGCCTAGGAGAATTTATTAGTGCTAGGCTTTTCGCACAGGGAATAGATTAGTACTTGGTACAAAATGGGTCACTAGAGGAGTACAAAGGCAGTGACAAGTGCTGGACTGTATGGATACTGACTAGGAAATTGAAAGTGTGAAAGACAAGTGTCTAGGTTGTTAGAAGACTGCATGCATAGTGCATAGGGGTTTGAAGCAGTCCATGTGCTAAGGCCTGGCTCAGTGCATGAATACTTAGGCACTGAGTGAATGATTAGAGTACTGCAAAGATAGTATCTTGGTGAATTTATAAGTGTTTGGGCTTTAGCACAGTGAATGGATTAGTACATGGTGCTGAATGGGTCACTGGAGGACTGCAAAGGGAGTGACAGGGTGTTTCCTGGAAGTGTATGGATACTGACTGGGTAATTGAAGGTGCGAAAGGCAAGTGTGTAGGTGGTTAGACGACTGCATGCATATTGGATAGGGGTTTGAAGCAGTCCATATACTAAGGCCTGGGTCACTGGATCAGTACTTGGGTACTGACTGAATGATTAGAGTACTGCAAGGAGTGTGCCTGGGTGAATTTATAAGTGGTTGGGTTTTGGCGCAGTGAATGGATTAGTACATGATGCTGAATGGGTCACTAGAGGAGTGCAACGGGAGTGACAGGGTGTTTGCTGGAAGTGAATGGATACTGACTGGGGAATTGAAGGTGTGAAAGACAAGTGTGTAGGTGGCCAGAAGACTGCATGCATAGTGGATAGGGGTTTGAAGAAGTCCATGTGCTAAGACCTGGCTCAGTGCATGAATACTTAGGCAGTGACTGAATCATTAGAGTACTGGAAAGAGAGTGTCTTTGTGAATTTATAAGTGTTTGGGTTTTGGCACAGTGAATGGATTAGTACATGCTGTTGAATGGGTCTCTAGAGGACTGCAAAGGAAGTGACAGGGTGTTTCCTGGAAGTGTATGGATACTGACTAGGGAATTGAAGGTGTAAAAGACAAGTATATAGTATGTTAGAACACTACATGCATACTGCATAGACATTTGAAGCAATCTATTTGGTACTTAGAAACTGACTAAATAATCACACTACTTCTAGGACAGTGCTTAGGTAAAACATTTAAATTTTTAGTTCTGCCACAGAACAGAATAGTACATGGTACTGCACCTTAGTGTCAAACCCTGACTCATTTGATCAATGCATAAGCAAAGACTACCTTCTAATGCTAATACAACTTGACAACATGACAGGTTTTAAAAGAGTTATCTGCTAAAAAAATACACGATGTTACCAAATGCTTCTCTCACAGTGCTTCCCATATGCACAAAGACTCACAGTCTGATTCTAGACCGCAACCACTATACCTAGGAGATTACCAAAAATCATTCACTACTGTGGAAGTGGTAAGGGAACTGCACACAATCTTCATATTTCAGGACTGCACTTTTATGTCAAAGCATGACTCATTTAATCAAAGCATAAGCAAAGACTGACTTCTAATGCTACTAAAACTTGACAAAATGACCGGTTTTAAAACAGTTATCTGTCAGCAGATACACGATGTTACCAAATGCTTCTCTCACAATCCTTACCCAAATGCACACTGACTCACAGTGTGATTTTAGACAAGCAACACTATCCTAGGAGTTTACCAAAACTCATTCACTAGTCTGGAAGAGTTAATGATACTGCACACAATCTACATATTTCACGACTGCAATTTACTATAAATGCCTGACTCATTTAATGAAAGCATAAGCCATAACTGTCTTCTAATGCTACTAAAACTTGACAACATGAAATGTTTTAAAACAGTTATCTGTCAGCAAATACAAGATTTTCCAAACACTTCTCTCACAGTCGTTCCCAAATGCACACAGACTCACAGTGTGATTCTAGACAAACAACACTATCCCTAGCAGCTTACCAAAACTCATTCACTACAGTTCAAGTGGTAAGGGAACTGCACACAATCTACATATTTCACGACTGCACTTTAGTGTCAATTCCTGACTCATTTAATCAACGCATAAGCAATGACTGGCTTCTAATGCTACTAAAACTTGACAACATGACAGGTTTTAAAATAGTTATCTGTCAGCAAATAGACAATGGTACCAAATGCTTCTCTCACAGTGGTTCCCAAATGCACACAGACTCACAGTGTGATTCTAGACAACAACCACTATACCTAGGAGTTTACCAAAAATCATTCACTACTGTAGAAGTGGTAAGGGAGCTGCACACAATCTTCAGATTTCAGGACTGCACTTTTGTGTCAAAGCCTCACTAAGTTAATCAAAGCATAAGCAAAGACTGGCTTCTAATGCTACTACAACTTGACAACATGACCGGTTTTAAAACAGTTATCTGTCAGCAAATACACAATGTTACCAAATGCTTCTCTCACAATCCTTACCCAAATGCACACAGACTCACAGTGTGATTTTAGACAAGCAACACTATGCTATGAGTTTACCAAAACTCATTCACTAGCCTGGAAGAGTTAATGGTACTGCACACAATCTACATATTTAAGTACAGCACATCAGTGTCAAAGCATGACTCATTTAAACAACGCATAAGCAAAGACTGGATTCTAATGCTACTAAAACTTCACAACATGACAGGTTTTAAAACCGTTATCTGTCAGCAAAAACACGATGTTACCAAATGCTTCTCTCACAGTGATCCCAAATACACACTAACTCACAGTGTGATTCTAGACAAGCACCAATATCCCTAGGAGTTTACCAAAACTCATTCACTACAGTACAAGTGGTAAGGGCCATTCACTACAGTGCAGGTGGTAAGGGAACTGCACACAATCTACATATTTCACGACTGCAATTCACTGTCAATGCCTGACTCATTTAATGAAAGCATAAGCCATAACTGTCTTCTAATACTACTAAAACTTGACAACATGACATGTTTTAAAACAGTTATCTGTCAGCTAATACATGATGTTACCAAACACTTCTCTCACAGTGGTTCCCAAATGCACACAGACTCACAGTGTGATTCTAGACAACAACCACTATACCTAGGAGTTTACCAAAAATCATTCACTACTGTGAAAGTGGTAAGGGAACTGCACACAATCTTGATATTTCAGGACTGCACTTTTGTGTCAAAGCCTGACTCATTTAATCAAAGCATAAGCAAAGACTGGCTTCTAATGCTACTAAAACTTGACAACATGACCAGTTTTAAAACAGTTATCTGTCAGCAAATACACGATGTTATCAAATGCTTCTCTCACAATCCTTACCCAAATGCACACAGACTCACAGTGTGATTCTATACAAGCACCACTATCCCTAGGAGTTTACCAAAACTCATTCACTACAGTGCAACTGGTAACAATACTGCACACAATCTAGATATTTCAGGACTGCACTTTTCTGTCAAAGCCTGACTCATTTAATCAAATCATAAGCCATAACTGTCTTCTAATGCTACTAAAACTTCACAACATGACAAGTTAAAACAGTTATCTGTCAGCAAATACACAATGTTACGAAATGCTTCTCTCATAGTGGTTCCCAAATGCATACAGACTCACTGTGTGATTCTAGACAAACAACACTATCCCTTGCACTATACCAAAACACATTTCTTCATCTAGAAGTAGTACTACATTTTAGTATAGAAACATAACATAACTCATTTCACAAAACAATGACTGGTTTCTAATTCTACCAACATATAAAAACAACCCGTTATCTGTCTGCAAACACATGAAAAACACAAATGCTTATCACAAAATGGTTTCTACATGCACACACACTGTCAATAAGATTGTAGAGAAAAAAAGTACTCTCTACACTTTAGCAGGAGAAATACATTAGTCTGATTAAAATCAAAATAGTCTACATACATCCCCTCACAACTAAATAACTCATCTTTCAAGTTCCTTTGTAGATTAAGAAGTATATCAGTCACTCACCATATTTTCTTTTACAGAATCTCTGCACTGTGCACCTCTCAGCAAAAACAAAGAATGGAAAAGTTTCCCTTTCATTTTCCACACATATACATGTAAACATCAAATCACAATCCTTCACACATAAACTCAAAAGCAAACACCCATTTCTATTGGTTAAACATTTCAACCCTTTCCAACTGAAATACATTTCAACCCTTCCCTCAATCTGCCTTCTGCCTGTTACCATAGAAACAGCTCATGGAACACTGCACTGAGCTCACAGGTCACAAGTTCAGCACACAATGTTAGTAAACAAGACAGGAAGTGTGCTTGACTTTTCAACATATCAGCTTATCATATATAATGTTCCTTACAATCTGTTTTTGTTAACCAATAAGAATCATACCTTTAAAAAACAGAAATATACACCCTACCTTTCAGTGTAGAAAGTAGTCATACAACCAATGATTTCTTGTCTTTTTTCCCAAAACATTGCCGTGGATCCGCGCACCCAACGCGTGAGAATCCGTGTACCCAACGCGATAGTATGCACGCACCGTGCGCGCATTAAGCCGTTTTTTTTTTTAAAAGGGGGCCCCAGGGGGTCCTTCTGGGACCCCCTAAGCACCTCTAGAGGGTCAGAGTATTTCCACTCTGCCCCCTTTATATGTTTTACACACTTATTTCCCTTGCTTCTTCAGCCTTGCATCTACCGAGGCAGAAAATGGCCGCCAACAGTTCCTGGTTTTGAATATAGAGAGACACTCGACAGCCAATTAGCATTCAGACGCGCGATCGGGAGGGTGCGCGCTCGGTTCGGGGAGGGTGCGCTTACGGTGCGTGTAGGGTGCGTGGAGCCTCCGCAGCCATAGATATTTATGTACTTTTAACTCTAATTTTCTCAGGAACTACTAAACAGATTCACACCATATATGCAAAAGGCACGAGTCTGAACTGAGGACTACCTCTTTGCCAAATTTGTTGTCATTCCATTCAGTGGTTCGGGCTGTAGCTGCGACAACAGATCCTATGGGAAATTGCATGGGGAAAACGCGTTTTGGGACCCCCCTTTTTTCTCAGCCCCCGCTTGATGAATCACCACAAAACTTTCAGGGTAGGAGTGGAGCGGAGCTGGCCAAAAGTTTGGAAAATTTCGCGAGGATTCATCAACCGGCGCCAGACTTATTGGGAATAGAATGTTGCGGATCTCTATGGAAAATAGGTCCTAACTATAACTACCTACTGGCGACCGCCAGTAGGAAATATATATCTATATATAGATGCATATATATATACATATGTACCTATTATCTACTGGCGGTCGCCAGTAGATAGTTATAGTTAGGACCCTGTTTCCATAGGAAATCCGCAACATTCTATTTGGAATAACTTTGGCGCCGGTCGATGAATCCTCGCGAAATTTTCAAAATAGGTGGGGCGCTACGCTCCGCTCCTACCCTGAAAGTCTCGGGGGGATTCGTCAAGCGGGGGCTGAGAAAAAAGGGGGGTCCCAAAACGCGTTTTTCCCATGCATTTTTCCATAGGACCTTTAGACACAGCTACAGCCCGAACGGCTGAACAGAGTTACTTGAAATTTGGCAGAGAGGTAGTCCTCAGGTCAAGGAAGTGCCTTTTGTAGGTCTGGTGTAAATCTGTTCAGTAGTTCCTGAGAAAATAGCATTTAAATCAATATATATATGTGGGCGGAGCCTAACCACACATCTCATCCTGAGATCTGATTGGCTGTCAGCACTTCATCCAAGAAGTGTTGGCAGCCATCTTGGGACCAATATACATGATAGCACCTCATTAAAAAGCATTGCAGTTAATAGAAGATTTTAAGACTTTAGTTACATTATAAATCATTTGTTGATGGTACCATACTCATTTTAGGAATTGTGGTATGTTCTAAGGTGATTTCACCATGTGAAAAAGCCTTCTGCTGGGATATCATGATTGAGAGAAAAATATTTTCTCATGCTTTTACCACAGAGGTTTGGAAGGTGATCTATAAGCTAAACTGAGAGCTTATTTTCTGTAAATTCACATTATCTTTCTCAGTCATGTGAGAATGAAGTCTGACATTCTCAGTAAAACATGTACATCCAACAAGGGCAGAGACTGTCAGTTGATTCCTTTGTGTTCTACTGCAGCTTTCCAGAGTGTTCCAAAGAACTACTAGAGCGCTAACCGTCCTACTTATGATAAATGTATGGCACACCTGAAGCCATCTTGCTTGGATTAAAGTGGTAACTCTTAAAACATTTAATTTAAAAAGGAACAAAATGAGGTGGTTCATTTTTCCATAAAAAGTATGATTAGTGCTGCATAAAGAAAAATTAGGGCACATTTTGAGTGACTTCTCAAATCCTGGCATGCAGACTGAAACATGCACTTTCAATACCAGCAGCAGTTTTCCCTGGTGAGCAGTAGCTTTACTACAGTGATCTAATGAGCAAAAAGAGTGCTAACATTCTGATTTTATGGCAAATGTGTGACACATTTGAATGCCTTCTTGATGGAATCAAAGTAAAAAACTGAAAGTATTTCCTACTGAGGAGACTGCAGTAAATGAGGAAATTAGGAAACTTCATAACAAATAAGTCTCCCAAGATGGCCACCAGAGACAAAAGAGCCCAAATGTAGCCCAAATATCACCCAGATGTAGCCCAAGTATAGCCCAATGACAGAATGTCCAAGAATGTTCTTAAAAACAACTAGAGCACTTACTGTCTTCATTATGACAAAAGTATGGCACACCTGAAGCCATCTTGATTGGAATAAACTGGTAACACTTAAAACATTTAATTTAAAAAGGAACACAATGAGGGGGTTCATTTTGCCATAGAAATTATGATTAATGCTGAAGAAAGAAAATGAGGGCACATTTTGAGTGACTTCTCAAATCCTCTTCTATTTCATTAAAAAATTCTGACATGCAGACTGAAACATGCACTTTTAATACCAGGAGCAGACTTCCATGGTGAGCAGTAGTTTTACTACAGTGATCTAATGAGCAACTAGAGTGCTAACATTCAGAATTCATGGCAAATGTGTGACATATCTGAATACCTTCATGATGGAATCAAAGTAAAAAACTGAAAGCATTTCCGACTGAGGAGACTGCAGTACATGAGGAAATTAGGAAACTTCATAACAAATAAATCTCCCAAGATGGCCACCGGAGACAAAAGAGCCCAAATGTAGCCCAAAATCACCCAGATATAGCCCAAATATAGCCCAATGACAGAAGTGTGCAAAACACTTATTATTTTGTGTTTTTGCAGTGTTATATAGTGCAGACTTGTCAGGTATTGGAGTGCTTTACATGAGCATTGGTTACATCACACAAGAACAAATTCATTTTGGTTGTAGACATGGGGAGACTAAGTGATTTGACCAGAATCACAGAATGTCGAGCTGAAGCAGAAACTTCAACCTGGTTCCCCAGTTGCAAAGTCTGCAGTTCTGGAAGTAACACCACATCCTCTCCCCTAAGTGCAACATTTAATCAAGTTGTCAACTAGATAAAAAAACATAAAGATAACAAATAATTTAAAAGTGCTTTGTCGCTATTTGAAAACTCAGAAAATATGTCCTTATTTTAGTCTTTTAGAGCACTAACCATAATTTTGATGCCAATAAGACCCTCTCATATATGTAATTTCTAAAGGAATGCTCTAGGTATTACAGTTTTGATCACATCAAGATGATGTCAGGCGCTCCACACTTTTGTAATAAATATAGAATGTTAGCAATCTAGTTGTTCATTAGGATACTGTTGAGAGGCAGAGGCCAGGGGCACGGACTCTGAAAATTGAAGGCAGGTAGGAGGGTGCAAAGGCAACAATTTAACCACACTGAGCAGGCAGGAAGGGCCGTGGAAGCACAACAGACTATGGAGGGCAGTGGAAAGGGGGGCAGGGGCAACAAACCAACAATACAGGACTTGCAAGAGAGGCTGTTGGAGGGAAGATCTATTACGGGTCAAGGAAGCTAGGGGCGGTCCCCAGAGCCCCGGGAGCCACCACAGAACTGAGCAGGAGAGTGAGTCAGGGACAAAAGGGGCACCTTAATTTGAGCCGGGGTGCCTAGGAACGCTTGCTCCAAAAATGAAGAAAACAGACATATGAGACATGGAATTGGAGGCAGAATACAATGGCAGTTTAATGAGAAGATGCAACTTCAAAGAAACCGCAGAATAGAGACCTAAAGTTCAAAATACAGAATCCAGATAATCATACAGCTGTCATGATATTCTCTGTATCTCAATTAATGGACTGACAGAGAGAGAGAGAAAACACATCTATAAATGCATCATGAGAAACAAGTTACACCAAGGAAAATGTTACCTAGGGACACTCACATTTACTCTTAGAGCAAGCATTCCTGCAATTACAATACAACATCTTTTAAATGCAAAAGTAAAGAGAACAATGGTTAAACATAACATGACATTTCATATTGGTAAAATAGAATAAGATACTTCAAGCAAAGCCGAGCAAGACATTTTAAGCAAAGGAAGACAAGAGCTCCCAGTTCTTGGGGAAAACCTGCACAGCCTGTTAACCTACATACAGACGGCGAGGTTGTCCGTCGATATCTGTGGGTGCTCCCTTTTTATATCATTTTGTGGGCTCCTTTGCACACTACATCTACCTACGTATGCTACCCAAAAGCTTTGTCTGCAGATTTTACCAGACATTTCGTCATTTACCCACTTAATGCTGACAATGGACTGGGTGAAAAGGTCAGTCTCTCAGGCCAATCGCTTATCGTAAGTTCCATAGAGCAAGCAGAAAATAATGGGTATTGTACAGGAATTCAATATATTCATGTATAAAATCTCCTCAGTTCTCCTAACTTGACGCTCTGCGGTTGCCACTTCCTTAAAAGCGGGAAACCTGCCCAGGAAGCAAGTACCAGTCCAGGATGCAGCCTACTGTATGTCGACAGCTTCAGGGGGATGTTGAACTTTGATACCGAGCACGGAGCACTCGGGTAGGGTGGGGGCTACTAGTTTGGAGCAGAAGGCCTCGCAGACCTGCCTTCAGACTGCTATACACTAAAATTGCAGAGCTATGGTCAATTTAACAAAGAGGCCTACATATTGAACAGAAGGGCCTACACAGGGGTTTTATGCTGGCTGAGTGGTAAGGATGTCTCAGGATAATTATATAGCAACACAGGACCCGCTGGTCAATTTAATACGGCCTACAAATGCGGCTGGCAGGGCAAGGACAAGGGTCTCATACTTCAGGTGTGGACAGAACGGGCCAGGGGCCCCCTGTGATACAAAATCTACCCTCCTTCAAGGCTGTGGCAATGTAATAGACCATTGTGGGCAGAAGGAAGAGGCAATGGTAGTACAACCATACATGCCAACAGACCCGATTCAGCCAGGAAACGTCCAATGTTTTTAAGCTCAAATGGGCTTTATTTGATCTGTCTCCTGTCTACAATATCCTCTTTTTCAATGTAACTCAAAGGGGAAAATCAATACCCCAGTTTTTTTTCAAAATCTCCCTCTTACCAAGTTCAAAATGTTCGCAAGTATGGTACATTGGATCATGGAAGGAAATGGGATAGGGACATGGACTTGGATAACAGAGGACAGGAGAGACATGGAGAGGTGCACCAAACTGACCCTGCAGGGCAGGCATCAGGGTTTGCAGCAGCACAATACACCACACAGGGCATGCAGGACGGGAGTGCAGCACAACAATCCATAGAAAGCAAGAGGGAGGGGACAGGACCATGCACATGGACAACAGAGAACAGAGGGGCAAGAGGCAATGGTAGCTAGCTGACCATAATGGACAGACAGGAGAGAAGGCTGCAGCATAACAGACCATAAAGGGCAGGAGGGACGGATCAGGGGCATTACAATGGAACAGACAAGCCAGGAGGGAGGGAGTAGGGGTCTGCACATGTAAACAGAGGGCTGGGGGCAAGGGGGCAGGGCAGGAGCAGCAAGATGGCCATGGAGGTCAGGCAGGATGGGCACTAGAAGCAAGACACAACATGAAGAGCAACAGTGAGACTGTGATGGCATACACACAGACCATGGAGGGAAGGTGGGAGGGGGTCAGGGGCAGCTAACTGACCACACAGGGAAGGTGGGAGGGGCCATGGCAGCACAGAAGACCATGCATGGCAAGTGGGAGGGTTAGTGGCAGCACAATGGCTATGATGGGCAAGAAGGAGGGTGCAGGGGCATGCACAAAGGACGATGGAGGATAGAAGGGAGGGTCAGGACCTGTGCACAGACAAGAAAGTTCAGGGGAAGGGGCCTCACAACAGACCACACGGGGCAGGCAGGAGGAGCAGTTGCAGCACAACAGACCAGGGAGGGCAGAAGGGTGTGGCAGTACAATGGACCATGTAGGACAGGAGGAAGAGGATAGAGGCATGGCATGTGGACAGGCAGGGTGGAGGTGGCAGGGACAGGTTACAGTCATCTGACAATGCTAGGCAGGTGGGAGGGGAGTGGCAGCTCAACAGAACACTCAGAGTAGATAGGAGTGGCAGGTCCATGGGACATGGTGGGCAAAAAGGATGGAGCAGGGGCATGCACAAAGACATCGGAGGGCAGGGGGAAGGAGAATAGGGGCAGCAAGCTAAGCACAGAGTTTAAGCAGGAGGTCAATGATGGGGCATAGAATTGGGCAATGGAGGGCAGGAGGAGTGGACTGGTACATCATACTAAATTGAGGGCAGTGGCAGCACATCAGACCATGCATGGCAGGAGGGAGGAGGCTAGTCCATGGATTCACACAACAGAGGATAGGGAGGAGGGGGATGGGGCAGCAAGCTAACTGTTCAGAGAAGGCGGGTATTAGAAACTTTATTGTTTTTAAAACATTTTGTCTGTGCAAACTACTTAAAATATGAACAAGTATGCAGCATAATCTCACTTTTATTCAGGAAGAAGAAGACGTTAGTGACTGTGACTCCGGGCTCACTTGGCAAAAACACCCCCTGACCCTCCACCCCCTATCGCAAAATGTAATGCCAGTGAAAAGGGTAGGTGAACACAGTGTTATATAGAACATAGTCCTGAGAGCACGATTGAAAATGAAAACTAGATATAGTGTATGGTATAAACTATGCACCAAAAAGTGTGATATAAGATGAACCAGGCGTGAAATATAATATGCAATACATTGTGCGCAATGACAGATTCATTGGAGAGCGCGAGATAGCACAGGCACTAGCGTGTGCTATGCGATATGCGCCTTGGAGTGTAATATGCACAGGGCAGTGTTGTGTAACCTAACTAGTCTCTAAAGTTGTAATATAAAATATGTGCTGGGGAGTGTAACGTTGCATATGCACTGTGACAAAGATATGGATCCCAAATTGTAATATGTATGGCATAGCACTGTGCGTTATAACATAGGCATAGAGGAAGGCACGTTAGATGGGGCAATATAACCCGTGCGAAGACAAGTGTGGCATGACATTTTCACGGGGTGGTGTTACAGTGCACATGGGCTAGAGAGTGTCATAGCATATGCACTAGCTAGTGGAATACAATACAGAGGTGTGTGGCACTCGGCAGGCAATGGTGGGTGTAACACAGCATTGGGCTCTGTCAGGAGCGCGCTGTGACTCGCAAGTGATGTTCGTCCCCTTTCCAGAGAGTAAAATAAAAAGTATTACACATCCGGCAGTGGATGTGTGTTTTATTAACTGTGAGGGGGGTTTCTTGCATAGTTTTGGTCGAATTTTTGTCGAATCCCCTTTGAATGGCTTGGTGTGCATGTGTATTAAATGTGCCCGTCAATAGCTACCCATGTTTGTATAAATAAACGACAAGGGTGTCTACCGGGATTAGGCACGGTAGAGCATCAGACATGTCAGAGCTTCACTAGTGGTGTAAATACATTCCATGTGGATTAATTGCATGCATAGTCGCCTTTTAATGAATATCACGCAAATCGTCATGGTGATAGATACGTACGGTTTGTCCAGCATGTCCTAGGTGTGTCTATAAATATATATTTTTTTAAAATAATAAAAAACAGTGGCCGGCCCTGGGGATTGGGGTCAAAAAAATATAATTAGGAGACAGGCCCTGGGGGATGGGGTCATCAGGGCCAATAAATTAGAATAAGAAGGGGAACCACACAGCCCCCCTTCTTAAAAAAATAAAATAAATAAAAGACTGGCATCGTGCCGGAGGCCATGCCCCCTCCATGCAGCACTCTGCAAACGCGCCCCCAACAGGCATCTCCAGTATGCGCCAGGGAGCTGCGCTGCAGACAGGTGTTCTGAGGCCAAGCCCCTTTTTACACCTCTCTGCAACGCAGCTCTGTGGCGCTTACTGGAGGTACCTAGTGGTCTAGTGTGACCCTAGGGACCCTTAGGATTCAAGGGGACTTAATCTCTCAACTTAGAACAGCCACAGGGCGCGTTTACACAGTGGTGAAGGGAGGGGACGGGGCCTGAGGTGACGTGTGCAAACACGCACCATGGCACGTTTTAAATTGGGGATATAATTTCCCTTCAATACTGAGGGCCCCTGGGGGCTAACTAGCCCACCAAGTGCTTCCAGTAAGCGCCACTGAGCTGCATTGCAGAGAGGTGGTCCAGGCCGTGCCACTTTTTACACCTCTCTGCAACGCAGCTCTGTGGCACTTACTGGAGGTACCTAGTGGGCTAGTTGGACCCTAGGGACCCTCAGGACTCAAATGAACTTAATCTCCCAACTAAAAACGGACACAGGGCGTGTTTACACAATGGTGAAAGGAGGGGACGGGGCCTGAGTTAACGTGTGCAAAAACGCCCTGTGGCCTGTTTTAAGAGGTAGTTTTAATCCCCATGCCCTATTATATACTAGGGGCTTATAGAGGAGGTAAGGCTAATCACAGGGGGACCCCAACGCATAATGTTCCCTAGTGTATGTAGGTGTTTTCACTGTATTCTAAGTGTCTTTTAACATAGCACTGGCTCTAGGACTGGTTAGTCAGACTCAGTTACCACCAGTATCTGTCTGAAAAAGTTGAGGGTACAGGATGATTTTGCAACAAGGCTTCTTTCTGCTCTTCTTTTTGTTCTTTCTGCACGTTATCCTTCTTCCTGCACTTATCTTCGTATTTGAGGACTTCTGTTGCTTCTTTCTGCACTTCTTTTGTTTCTTTCTGTGCATTTTTTCTTCTTTCTTCACATGTCCTATCTCTGTAGGCATAGTTAGAAATTAGCATTTAAAAAACCTTTGAAATTAACAGAAAAAACCTTAGGTTTCAGGCACGTTATAGTTAGGAATTAGCATTTAAAAAACCTCAGAAATTCACTGAAAAAACCATAGGTTTCAGGGGTGTTATAGTTAGCTGGACTTTTCACTTGTACAAAACCATTGAAATTCCCCCGTTATAGTTAGTTCAGCTAACTATAACTCGCGCGCCCGCAATGCACTGCTGATGACGTCACATAATACATCACTCATGACATGGTCAGTGACATCACTCATGACATCACTGATGACATCTCAAATGACATCACTGATGACATCACTGATGACATCATCCTTGTGATAGAGTGGCAGACCTCCTCTCACCCTAATATAACCTTTGATACACACATTCAAAAATAGAGACTAAAATTTTCAAAACAATGGACATACCAATACCAGTTACAACAACCTCTTCAGTAATTCTAAGATCCACATACACATCCACTCATTCACCAACAGTCCAATACAGTCACTCATACATGTACTCACTCATCATATGTACTCATACACCTATACATCCTGTTACACAATGCCACTCATCCATAGTTACTCACACACATAGTCACTCATGCTAATAAAGAATCAAACATACATTTACTTGCATATACAGTTATACACACACCACCACACTTACTTCTACGGAAACTTACACATACTTAGTCTTTTAAACAATCACTTATAGAAACACATACTTATTCATACAGGAACTCTTTCAATCTCTCACTCTCACATATACTCACATATATACACCAATAGTCACATATACTAGTTTAAAACATATGTAGTTACTCATAAAGACACTATTGAGACAGTCATTCACTCACTAACACACCCATACACACACTCATCCACCCATACAGTCCTGCACACATACTGTGTTCAACACATACAAACAGTGAGTCACTCATTCATGCACCTATGCACTACGTAATACCCCCACCGAACCATGCAGACACTCACACTGATACTCAAAAAACCAACTAATAACCTATATAGACACCCATGTAGCTACTCACCAACCCATGCAGCCACTTATACACAAAGTGAGAGACTGATACAGATATTTACATATTTAAACATTACTCACTAAGCCATGTATTCACTATGATACACTTAATCAGTCAGTTACACAATCAATTTTTCAAAAACAAATCATCCATTTAGACACTTATATACCCATTTATTCTTCCATCGACCTTGAGATATACATATATAAAACATATTTAATTTTCAGAATAACACACATTCACTGGATGATGTCATCAGTGATGTCATCAGTGATGTCATTTGAGATGTCATCAGTGATGTCATGAGTGATGTCACTGACCATGTCATGAGTGATGTAATATGTGACGTCATCAGCAGTGCATTGCGGGCGCGCGAGTTATAGTTAGCTGAACTAACTATAACGGGGGAATTTCAATGGTTTTGTACAAGTGAAAAGTCCAGCTAACTATAACACCCCTGAAACCTATGGTTTTTTCAGTGAATATATATATATATATGTGTGTGTGCATGTAAAAAAATTAAAAAACAATCCCGCCACACAGTAGACCCTGCATCCTGAATTTAAAATGTAGTGCATAATTTACATTAAACATTTAAACAAAAAATTAAAATGTAAGTTATACAATCAACATATTATTAAATTAACATAAAGTAATACATCATTAAAAAAAATCTATCAAATCCTCCAACATGCTTCCACAACCTGAAAATAAAATGGAATACATAATTAAAAAATTATTATACATTTTATAATAATTAACATAATAATCAGATAATATCAAGTAATATTCACCTTAAACAACAGTCCTCACCGAATCCCCCAATAAATCTTAATATTTACCTTAAACAACAGTCCCTACCGAATTCCCCAATACATCCAACCGCTAAAAACACATATTACTCTAAAACACCACCTCCGAATCGGAACTGACCGACTAGCGGTCAGTGGTTCGGCCTGCCCGATTATGATGCGACCGAACACTGTTCGGTCGGATTCCCATTGTTGCCTTTTGGGAGCTCATGTTCTGCCCATCAACCGGCCGTAACACAGGCTCCTATGGGGAAATGGGGTGTGTGCGGGAAACCCTGCACCCTGTCGCGGGCACTCTTTTGTGCCTGCCACACAGTGCAGGGTTTTTACAGGGGTGTCCCTTAGGTACCTCCTCGGCCCCTCAACCAGAGGCCGCAGGATGATGGGGGCCCTGTTAGGGCCCCCAAAGTCATTTTCTGACAGCCTTTTTGTGTCGAAAAGGCCGGCACGGAAAGGCTGTTGGAAACCTACATCGTAATCCCGAGGCCGGAAACACTGTCCCTAATGGTATACAATGCAGTTCTGACCGTCTCGGATACTCCACGAGCCAATCAGAACCGATTCGGAATGACCACGTGGTTTACGTTCCGACCGCGGACATCATAATCGGTCGGTCGGAATGTAAACCGACCGAGTCAGTCGGAAGGGTTTGACGCTGTAGAGGAAATTCCGACTCTCGGGAGGAGGCTTTTCACCCGACATCGTAATCAGCGACTTAGGTGAAATAAATACATTTGAAGGATTATCACCTGTGGTTAATTTGTGCCAGTGGTTACTGGTAGACACCACCGTCAGCTATTTTTTGGGACTCTTTGTACCTTCTGCCCTGGCATGGGCCCAGTCACATATTTCTTTTTTATGTAATATTTCATGTGTAGGTAATCAAAACCAATGCATGTTTTAATGGAGAGATATACAGAATTTTACAGCTTTGTTTAAGACTGTGAAAGTTCATCCGCAAGTAATTGACTTGTCACTTATGATTATGAATGAAGAACAGAAATACATTGTTAATATCAAGCTATTATCCTTTCAGTTTTTTCTCTATTTGGTACATAAATTTAACAAAGCAAAGATTTAAATTTGTGTTGTCAATGTCTAAAGATTCAATCAGTGCTTTTCTGCAAGTTTGAATGCCCATTTGTTATGTTATGTTATATGAATTTATAGCGTGCACAGATAATTAACAGAGTGTCCCGGTGCGAACCTGAAAAGGGACCAGAACAGAGGCAGAGCTAAAAGAGAAAGGTTTTTAACTTTTTCTTAAAAGTCGCAGGGTCTTGAATGCTGCACAAAGCTAGCGGCAGGGCATTCCATGGCAGGGCAGCTTTAAGGGTGAAGGAGCTCCCTCCAAGCCTTTGACGGTTAAACCGAGGGTTCTGAGCCAGGAGTTGCAAGGAGGAACGCAAGGGACGTAAAAGTCGAACCTCTTCTGTAAGTATATAGGTCCTAGGTCATGGAGAGCGCTGTGGGCAATAGTCAATATTTAGAATTTTAATTTGTGCCTCCACAGGCAGCCAGTGCAGAGTTTGTAGATGAGAGTGCACACTGCTCCTGCAGGAATGACCCAGCAGGAGTCTGGCAGCCAAGTTTTGAACTACCTGCAGTTTGTTCAAGAGGTAGCCCGGAATGCCAGCGTATAGCCATTGGCGTAATCTAGGCGGGAGAGGATCAGAGCGCGGACAACAGTTTCCTTAGCAGATCTAGGAAGAAAAGGAACACACTTCCTCAGAGATTTCAGAATGCCAAAGCAGGTCCCTGCCAGCCTATTGACAGGGGTCGAAAAAAGGTCAAGTTCTCCTTGAACCACACCCCCAGATTCTTAGCATGGTTACCCTTGGAGCTAGGCAGGGGGAAACCCGGAGGCCACAGCTTCTCTCTGACGTTTGCAGGAAATTTGCCATACAGAAGGATCGCAGACTTCTCCTCATTATACTTAAGCTGCGCCTGAGAGAGCCAGTAAAAGACAGAGGACAGACAGTGTTGGACAGAGAGGACAGATTCATCATCTCTTCCCCAAGAAAACAGAAGTTGTGTGTCATCAACATAGGCTATCACCTTAGCCCCTAATGTCTCTGCCAAGTAGACCAATGGGGTGACATAGATGTTAAAAAGAAGGGGGCTAAGGGATGACCCCTGCGGGACACCCGTAACCACCGGCTGGGGAGCAGAGGCACATGGTGGTAGCCAAACCTGCTGTGACTGGCCTTCCAAGAAGGGCCTTAGCCAACCCCAGACAGATCCGGATATGCCAATCTCCAGGAGACGATCAAGAAGCAAGGAGTGGGGCACCATATTGAATGCCGCCGATAGGTCCAGCATAACCAATGCCGCCCTACCGCCGGCATCCAGACACTCACGGATCATCTCTGACACCTCCAATAGTGCTGACTCTGTGCTATATGAAGCACGGAACCCAGATTGAGCTGGATGGAGCAAACCCATAGCCTTGACATACTCGGTCAGTTGGTTAGTAACCACCTTCTCGCACACCTTAGCCAGACTGGGCAGGAGCGAAATTGGGCAGTAATTACCGGGAGTCGAGGGGTCCAGGGAAGGCTTCTTTAGGAGGGGGAGAATTTTATCCTGTTTCCAGCTCACGGGGACCAGAGAATCCAACAGGGAGGTTTTAATTTTCATGTTGATTTCAGGGTTAATAATTTCCGCTGCTGAAGCCAGGAGTCTGGCAGCACAAGGGTCAGAGGGAGAACCCGATTTCAAACCTTTCAGAATTTCAAGGGTGCTGGACCAATCTACTAGCAAGAAGGTTGACAAGGTATGGATAGGGCCAGCAAGAGAATGGGCAGAGGGTGCAGTAACACAGGAGGAAAAAGTAGCTTGAATGGAGCTAATCTTGTCCTGAAAGAACTTTGCAAGCGTATTACACCAGGTCACCGAGGCTGGCACAGAGCGTTCCTGAGCACTGGGAAATAGAAAACTTTGCATGATGGTAAAGATTTCTTTGCAGTTATTATTAGCCTAGTCAATACGCGATGTAAAGTATCGGCCTTTGGCTTAAACAACTGTCTCAGCAAGAGTGTTCTCTTCAGAATCATCCAAATGTGTGAACACTTTGATCATTTTTATCTTGTTGGCAAGATAGCGTAGGCATGTTTTATTTAGATGGCTTTTTAATTCTGAAATGCAAAATTCATGAAATGCAAGTGGAGTAGTCCAAAGCTCTGTTATTTTCAAGTTTTTTAAAGATTCTTCCCCAAAACAATTTGGTCTGGGCTTTTTCTTTGAAACTCATGATTTCCAACCAAATCAAATAGTGTATAGAATCTTCTTTTGATTTCCTGAGTTTGAAGCACATTCTTGTATTTGCCCCTTGTGCTGGCTATTGTTTGTTTCATCAAACTAAATACCAGGTAAATTTCAAGGTAAAACATGTTTGTGTGCATACATTGGCAAATGTCTGTGTCCTAAAGTTTTTCTTCTCTCTGGTATACTGCTTTCCGGCCATTTGAATTAGTTTGAAGTAACTTTGTACTTATTTTCAAAATCAGCACAAGGGTTTGACCCCACAGATTTTTAAAGGGAGAAAACAGTCTTCCGCAGGTCACAGGCTATGGATTTCATGGACTGTTCATGTGGTTGAAAAGTGCCACGATTATCAAATAGTACATCCAGATGTTTATTATCTGATTCTTGTGCTATGATTTTTTCACTCAGGTACCAAGTATCATCTTTGTTTAACTTTGTACCAAAGATGACTACTTTTGTTTTGCTTAGTTTAATTTCTATATTGTTGGTTAAATAGTAATTGCGTGACTTGCTGGTCAATCTCTGCAGACCGATTTTTGTTTTGCTCAATAACAGAAGGATGTATGTGTATAACTGACTCAATAACAGCTTCCTATCCATCTTAAGAAGGTGAGTATTCACCTTGCCCAGGTTCATCTGTAGGTCTGCTAGGTACAGATTGAACAATAACGATCTTTGTAGAAATCTTTCACAATAATGATTCCCATCACCAATATTGACTTGGATACAGATGTTAATAGAGATTAATAATATATCCATCAGCAAGTTGGATAGTATTCCATAAAGGGACAGTTTTACCCATAGGCCTTCTCTGTGGACCCTGTCAAATGCAGACTTGAAATCTACAAAGTACTAGTATATTAAGGAATGGCTAGTGTGACTTTTATCCATAACTAATAACAGAGCAATATGATTTGAAATTGTTCCCTTACCGTAGCACAAGCTTGTTTGGTGAATTGGTATTAGCTTTCGGTCTGTTGCTCAGGTTTCCATGCCTTGAAGTATTAAACCTGCAAAACATTTTACTTCTATAGCTAAAAGGGTGATTAGTCTATAGTTTTCCAGGTGTACATGTTTTACCCCTTTTCAAGGTAGAGTGAATCATTGCCCCCTTCAGGTGTCTGGCACTTCCTTACTTTGCAGGCTGTGGTTGTACAAAGGAATTAGCTTTCATGACCATAACTCCAAATTATGATTTAAATAAGGCCTGAGGAAGACTGTTTTGCCAAGGGGCTCCATCTCAGCAACTTTTTGAGATTCACTCTTTAAATGTGTGAAGTTATAAACTACTGACTTGTAATTTATTTCATCAGCAAAGTCCCCAGAAGTATTCAGAGCTTAATGTATTATGTTGAACATAGATAGGGCTTTCATCCCCAAGATAGCATGCTGAACCAAGGTTCCCTCAGCACACTATTGCATCGGTAAAAGTTGAACACTTTGAATTCTTATCCTTGTTTCCGAACAAAAGTTAAGCCCAAAATGGATTATAATTGTATTTCTAATTCTATTTTTGTCTTAACTTTTAAAAACTTTTTTTTACTTCCTCTTGAGATTTCTTAGTTACCGGTTCACTACTTTTTTCCTGATCAAAGTCAATGAGTAAACCAGTTTCTTCTGGATCTTATTAGACTCATTGGGAAAGCCTTTTAGTATTAGAGTTTGCAAACTGCGTTAGAAGTTTTAAATGAATTGCTCCCACTCTTGTGTGAGGTTATTGTCATTTTTTGAGTTGATTTTCTAGTAGAACCTCACAACTGTTTAGGGTGACTTGACCCAATGATTTACTCCATTATAATTTCTTTTGATTCTTGAAATGGGGCTGGGCAAGAAAAATATTAGCTTTTTGTGATCTATGTTCAAGTTTGTAATTTAAGAACCTGTGGGAAGTGATCTCTGATCAATTTTTAAACATGTAATGTAGTTGATTAATGTTAGGGTTGCCACAGTGTAATCTTAAGTAGTATTACATTTTACAGAAATATGTGTGCATGCAAGAGGTTGGACCTTAAAGAATCTTTAATTGAGGGCTCTTAAACCAGCTGAATTGTATAGGGTTAAGGTAGTTCTATGCAGTGATGAAACCTGATCTTGACTATACCAAAGAAGATCTTTATTAGAAATATACTCATGCTATGGGGAGATCAAAGTAAAGTCCCCTGGCAATAGCAAGAGTGTAGCAAACACAAGGAGATGATGAACAGAGTCCTGAAACTATTTCAGACACTTCCCCCAGTCCCAGATCTGGATTGAATCCATCATCGTTCTTTAGCTCACTTCGCCACCCCAGTTAAGACACGGCTATATGCAAATCAGTCTTGGCACTGTGAGCACATCTATTCACCCGTGAGGGTATCCAGGTGCTAGTTTGCTGAGTTCAGTCGAAAAACCAGAGTCTCTTCTTGAATTCTGATGGAGAGGGTGCTGACCGGAGTAAATGCCTACTTTCTAAAAGTAGCATTTGCTAAACTTGAATTTAAATCAAACTTCACCATAAGTTGTGATTTTAAATTGTGAGTTCAGTGACACTAAACTTGAAAAGCCTATCTCTTCACAATTGGGAGTTATACTCAAAAGATGTAATTAGGTGATTCCAATGTTATCCTATGGGAGAGATAGGGCCTGCAGTAGTGAAAAAATAAACTGGAAGTTTTTCACTACAAAGACATGTAAAGTTTAAAAGTACATGTCCTGTATTTTAAATACACTGTACCCTGCCTTGTGAGTATTATATAGGACCTACCTTAATGGTGACATATCAATAAAATGGGAAGGTTTAGGCCTGGCAAGAGTGTTTACTTGCCAGTTCCACACATCAGACTGAAACTCCACACACAGGCTCGGCAGTGGCTGGCCTCAGACATAAGTGAGGGAGTTTTTAAGTGAGTGGCACAATCAGTGCTGCAGGCTCACTAGCAGCATTTAATGTACAGGTCCTAGGCACATGTAGTGATCTTTACTAGGGACGTATAAGTCAATTAAAAATGCCAATTGAGGATGAACCGATTTTACAATGTTTAGGGGAGAGAGAGCACAAGCACTTCAGTACTGGTTAGCAGTAGTAAAGTGTGCAGTCCTAAAGCCAGCAAAACTAAGTCAGAAAAATGGAGGGAGGCAGGCAAAAAGTTGGGGGAAGACCAACCTAAGGCTGTCAAGTTTAACAGTATTGGATTGTCTTCCAAAAGATTTAGTATAAAAAAGTGAAAGATTCGGTGGCCTAACCATTTGAGAGTTTATGTCTTTGCCAATGGGATTTTTGGGGGATTGCTGTAGTACTAACATTTTTTGTTGGAGGTGGGACTTGCTGGCATCAGTTTCAAGAGTTGGCTCAGATTGGGATTTGGTTATAAGAAATGGATAAGCGGATTCTAGATATTTGGGTATATTGATTCCCCATTTTTATTATGTGGATTTCTCAAAATTACCTGAGTTGCAATATCTGTTGTGAACCAAGTCACAAATGAAGGCTCATTTAACTCTGCTGCATGTGGCGGTAAGAACTCAACGGCAGAAATGTGATTAATCTAAATGGAACAAGTCTGCCTGGGCTTTTAATAGTTTAGTGATGTTCCCTTGATTAAAAACAATTTGCCTTCCCTTGGATTGATATTTGATGTAAAACAATAGTTTGTTGTAAAATCTTCTGTGCTTTCCTGAAAATTATTGCCTAATCAGGTTGGGTGAGGTTGTGAATTAAGAAACCAATTGCAATGGCGGTCAGACGGGTGTCTGGCCACCAGCGTTACGGGAACAGGACCGACCGATAGGAGGCGGAAGGAAACATGCCTCTTTGTATTGAGGCTTGTGCTGTGGTCAGGTGTGAGCAGGTGATGCGTCGATTTCTTCAGCTGCACAGCAGGGCTGCGTCGGTGCGGATGCCTCAAACATTGGAGACAAGGTGCTCAGGACTCGTGCTGCATCGATTCTTCTGTCGATCCACTGCAATTTATTGTTCTTTCAACCTCACTGCAAGACTGCAATGGGAAAAACAGGTGCTGAAGGTTAATGAGCTGATTTTCTTCTCTTCTTGCAGCAGAAGCCACTTCCAAGTGCCACAAACTGGAATTGGCACCACTTGGCAGGTCAGAACTCACGGCATAGAAGCTCAGGGGATGCAGATGAAGTCTTTGTGGGACCTGAGACTTCTTAACTGTAGACAAGCACACACAAGCCCCTGGAGAACCTTGGATAGCACGATAATGAAATCAAAATCCAGTCCTTTCACTCTCCAAGACAGAAGCAGTAAACAGTAGGCCAGCACAACACAGCAAGAAGCACAGTTGCATTTCCCCTCCTACAGCTTCTCTAGATCTTCTTCTTGGCAGAATCTCCTTTTGGTCCACTTTGTGTTCTGAAGTTATGTTGTTACAGCTCCAGTACTTATACAACCTACTGCCTTTGAAGTAGGCACACTTCAAAGGAAAGTCTTTGTAGTGTATGAGTCCCTGCCTTTCACTGACATGGCTCCAGACACACTACAGGGGGGTGGAGACAGCTTTGTGGAGACAGCAGGTGTCAGTGACAACTCCTTTCAACACTCCTGCTCAGGAAGACCCATTAGCCAGGTGATGGGCCATCAGGATATTCAGGACACACTTCAGCTCCCTTTGTATGACTGTCTAGGGTGAATGCACAAACAGTTCAACAGTCAGTCTAAACTAGACGTGGATTCCACAGGCAGGCAGAGACACAAAATGGAAAAGCAAGAAAATGCCCACTTTCTAAAAGTGGCATTGTCAAGCATGTTATTCAAAACCTGACTTCACTAAATGATGTATCTTTGAATTGTGTGTTCAGGGACTCCAAACTCAAAATCTCTATCTATTACTTTCAAGAGGTTACAAGGCAGCTCCAATGATAACCTATATGAGAGATAGTCCTTGCAATAGTGAAAAACAAAATGTGCAGTATTTCAGTATCAGGACATATAAAACAAACCAGTACATGCCCTACCTTTCACATACACTGCACCCTGCCCAGGGGGCTACCATAGGCCTACCTTAGGGATACCTGACATGGAGTAAAAGGGAAGGTTTGGGACTGGCAAGTGGGGGCACTTGGCAGGTCGATATGGCAGTTTAAAAAACTACACTCACAGACAGTGCAGTGGCAGGTCTCAGACAGGTTGCATGCCTACTCATGTGGGTGCCACAATCAGTGCTGCAGGCCCACTAGTAGCTTTTGATTTACAGGCCCTGAGCACACACAGTGCAGTTTACCAGCGACTTACTAGCAAATCAAATTTGCCAATCATAGATAAACCAATCATAAATACGATTTAGAAAGCAAGCATTTGCACTTTAGCACTAGTTAGCAGCAGTAAAGTACCCAGAGTCCTAAACCCAACAAAAACAGGTCAGCAAAAATAGGAGGAAGAATGCAAAAAGTTTGGGAAAAATCCCTACAAAAAGGGCCCGGTCAAACCGCTTTTCTCCCGGAGTATGAGATCATTAATGTTTTGAAGTTGTGTGTCAATACCCAAACAAATATGTCTAAGGTGGTTATGCCCAATTTATTTGAATGGAACTTTAAAGCATTTACTGTAGCTTCCAATATATCTAGTAGAGTAGGCCATTATGGATTGTTTGGGTCTGCTGTGATCTTGGTCAGGGTCTTTTTGATCATGCTAGCCTTGGTGTTCACTTCTGTTTGGACCATCTACATGGCTAGGTCCACTAGAATATGAGCTAGTGAGACTGGCTATATAGATAGTTTGTGCTGGTTTTAGTTTTATTAACTGCTTCATTATCTGAACTTTTCTCTGAAGTTGAGTAAAATGAGATGCTGAAGACGTTACTACCTGACCTTTCTGTTCTTTGCACCTGTTTGATTAATTCCTTGTTCGTTTATAGTTAGTCCCTGTGAGTGGATTAATGTTCCTAGTGGAGAAAGATGGAGTTTTTTCTAGTGGCTGTTTCCTCTCCTGATCGAGTAGCACAGACCGGTTAATACATGTGCTGGAAAGAATGTGTACCATGCAGATCACCGAACTGTATTTTATGGAGCTCGTTCAGTAGGTTACTGCTTTAGTCATAGAGATCCTTTTGTTACTTTTAGTTCATAAGTTACAACCCTAATATAGCACAACGAGTTATGAACTGACATCAAATAGCTACAATTCAAACTGCATGGTATAGGTTAGAACAAGGGTTAATTTGGGTATAAATACATTCTTATTAGTAAAGTCAACCAATGGCGTTACATTAGCACGCGCAGCCCCCACGGTATGGGGGCAGCCGAGCTCCAGGTGGCACCTCCGGCGCTGTGCACAAATGGGAACCCCTGGCCTGAGTGCTTCTGACTGGCTCCGGGGGGCGTCCATGTACCTTGCAGGGGGGCCCCCCTCATGTTTGGTTACACCACTGAAGTCATCCACTGGGGTTTGTTTTAAATCCCGAGTTTTTGCTTCTCCAGACGGAACACTCTTGAAATAAACTGCCTATTAGAACATTGGAATGTGGAGCACTCCATTGTAGACAATGGAGTGCTCCGTGCTTCTACGGGCCGGTAAAGGCCCGCAGAGCAACATTCCAATATTTTACAAAAGCCTCTCGAAGCTCGAGGGGATTTAAATCTCCTCGAGCTTCGAGAAGCCTTTGTTTAATTTGTTGGAACATTCTGCCCTCTAGTGGCAGAATGTTCTAATAGCCTTATAGCCCTTCGTAGCAGGGCTATACCGCTATTAAAGTCCCGCTGCTTTTGTTAAAGTCCCTCGCCTTCGGCTCGGGCCTTTAACGCTGCAGCGGGCCTTTAATAGCCGGTATAGCCCTCTACGGCGGGCTATAAGGCTATATTAGTATCGGTTACATGCGATTCCTACGCCTTGTAATCCTCACTCTTTTAGGTAATATTCTTATAGATTGATTTACACACGTATGATTCATTGACTCTGTATAATGTGTGTGTGATATAAAGTGCTCTGATACCCTACACTGCTATGAGTAGCGCTACAAAACAAATGACAGGGGAGAGGGGCTATGGAGAGCGGAAGAGCAGTGGTGGATCATGGTAGTGAGGGATTCTGTGGAGAAGGAGTTTTTTGGGGGGCGGTGGGCAAAACAGATCGTCGCACTGGGCACCTCCAGAGCTAAAGTCGACCCTCAGTATAAACACACAAGAGAAAATTCATTACTCGAACTTCATAGTATATATATAGGTTACAGCAGGAAGATCAACGTTTAAGTGCTGATGAAAGTTTAGCAAAGTGTACCAATTAAACCATTTCTCCCGAGGAGAGGCAAGAAGCTGCATATGAAGGAAAACATATTTTATGCTTACAGAAAAAGCATTCCAAAGGATAAAACAAAAATCACTTTTCCTAATCCACAACCTGCATATTTGATACAAAGCACAAACACATGTGGTGCTAGGAAAAGAGAATTGGATACTCTGCACTCTGGTTCTTCTGACTGTCTGAGTTAGAGATGGCGGTGTAGAAAGGCTTCGTGAATACCCCCAATAAGTGTTACTTACACCTAGGGACGTAAATATCTAATTCCTGACGTAAACGATATCTTATTTTGCAAATCAGATCTCTACTTTTGAAAACATGTTTGATGAGATAGACAGTAAAACTATACAATTATGCCGATTCATGTGCCCGATTTTTAGGTTAATGAGAGAGCACATGCATTATTGTGTGTCAAATCATGCTGCATTTAAGAGTGTTCTTTAATCCATGTGAGAAGGACATTAAAGTATTTGATTACCTACTTAAGGTGATATGAGAGTAATGTTAGATGTATGTATGATATTTAAAAATCTTAGCAACAAAACAATGGAGCACAGCCAGAGGAGGGACATACAAACTAGAGCAGCGCACAACAAAGGGATGTAGAAAGAATATGGACATCAACAGGGGCATCTTAAGGATTGTGGGGGGGGCCCTGCGCCTAATGTATTTTGGTGGCCCCTGTACGAAACAGCTTTGAATTTATGATCCAATTTCAGCTCTTTCATGCCCTCTTAGGCCAGGCATACTCATCCAAATTCTGAATGTTTTTACATCGAATATTCAGGGATAGTGACGTGTGCTTTCCATATTGTAACACAGCAGGAGGGCACTAATACTACTGCAAAATCAATGTGATACCCTCTTAATTCTCATATGTAAGGTCCTGTTTTGGTCTAAAAAATTAACTTTTTAAAGAATATTACATGACACAAAAAAACATTTCTCTGCAAAATGGCTGTTATAGACACTTCCACATCAACCATTTAAAAAATTCATCAAAGTGAACAGTATTTAAAACAATATTTTAAACAATCCGTTTAAGAATTATTCAAGGTCATCGGGGCAAGACTTGTAAAACAGGCCTGGCTCCATCAGGGGGCTCCTTATAGACTGGGGTCCCGGGCCAGAGCCCACTTTGCCCATGCCTCAAATTGTCTCTGGACATCAAATAAGAAACGCAAGGGGTAACAGATGCTTCCCTTGGCCTGTTCCTTGGTACTGCTGTTTCTTCCTACTACTGCTGTTTTCATAGTTTTGAAATGATCAGAAAACCAACAAGGGTCAAAAACGTAGGTGACTATATGTGGCTTTCATACTTTGCCCTCCCGTCATCAGCAATTTGGAGGCTGTTGCAGGGTGAATGGTGGCACATGGGGGAAACAGTCTTTCAGGGTCCAAATGTCTGCACTGTCACTTCCGACGCTCCACTGCTTTCACAAAATGATTCTGTGATAGAGGATAAGGAGTGTAGGTAGTTGTTGGAGGTTCGTACCATTCTAAATCATGCATCAATTTTTGTGCAAAATGAAGTTCATATGCTGAATTTGTTGGACAATAAATAATCTCTTTATTGTCATACGTCGGTAAGTTGCTAGTGCAAGAGAAAAGAAAAATAAACAGCCGACACGTGTTTCACCGGTGGCCAGACAGCCGGGGGCTTTTTCAAGGCAAATTCCTTCAGTTAGCGTCAGAGGTAAATGAAGTCAAGTTGAGTTGAGGGTAGGTCTAATGCTAACTGACGAGATTTGCCTTGAAAAAGTCCCCGGCTGTCTGGCCACCGGGCGAAACACGTGTCGGCTGTTTGTTTTTCTTTTCTCTTGCACTTTGAACTTACCGACGTACGACAATAAAGAGATTATATATTGTCCAACAAATTCAGCATGTGAACTTCATTTTTACACAAATTGATGCATGATTCAGAATGGTACGAACCTCTAACAACTACCTACACTATTTCTCTAACAAGGGCTTATGGGTGTAGCCATTTGTGAGGCAGGTACCAACAACAAATTGGGTCACAGGAAGAAGTGCATGAATCCTTTTTACACACCCTGGTTTACCCCGTACGAATAGAGGATAAGGAGTTTGCAGACGCATGCTGGGGAAAGCAAAGTTTACAATGGTGAATGGGCTATCTCTGTAAAGAGAACACATCGACGGGGTAGGACGGGACAGGGGCGACAGCGGAGGAGCGTCGCCCCACTGTACTCAGAGCAGTGGACAAAGGAAAAAAGTAAAATGTAATAACAGCTATTTTCATTTTATTTTTCGTAGCTAAGGAGTTGGGTTAGGGCGGGGCTCGTGCCATTGCCTGGGAGGAGGGGTTTATGCACAATAAGTTTGACTGGCAGTCTTGTGCTGGCCAAACAGTCATGTGCACTTATCATGTTCTTCCCCGGGCTGTAATACACAGTCTGGGTGGAGAACATGCACAGGCTACCAGTCCCCGTCTGAGCGACGAACCACGGCACTCAGACCAATCACAGTGCTGCTAACAGCAGCATTGTGATTGGCTTAGGAGAGCCAGTGTGCTTCCTGCTTCCAGGATTCACCAGGAAGAGAAGCAACAATGGGGAAGAGACGGCTTTGAAGAGGTAAGTGGTCATTTAGAATATTTTGTCTCCGTCACCCCCGTTCCCTGGCCCCTGCCACTGGGACTGGACTGTCCATTTTGCACACTGGCATTTTCCCTGTGGACTGCAGGTGGCTTTCAGGGCATGATGGGCCGCGGTGAGGGGCTGCACACATGTAGCTAATTATGTAATCATAGAAAATAAGCCTGTGTGTTTCGATGCACTCAAAAACATATCGTATTTCCATCTTTTTTCTAGGATTGAAAGATCAAGATGTAAATACCTGAAAGCTAGAAATCCTGCTCTTATCAGGTAATTGATTCTCATTTCATGGTAGGAAATACAAAGTAGGGCAGCATGAACAGCAGAAATGTGTTGTTAATGGCATACATTAGTTATGCTCCAGATGCCGAAGCTGGAAAGGTCAACGCATATGATATCAATGGGTGGGAATAGGGTAGACTTCAATCTTTTGTTGAGGTGTTTTATTCATACAATGCAAAAAATGTACCTTCCTAATCAGGTTCTATGTTATCCCTCTCTCTTTTCCAGGAATGGTGTGTCCTCTGACAGCTGAGGCTTTTGAATAGTGCCATTGGTTTTTGTTATCAGCACAGTCAGATCCCAATTCTACAAATTGCAAACGTCTGCACAGAACAATTGGTGCAGCCACTTCTTATAGCGATTCAGACTCAATGCTAAATTACTGCAGCTGGAGGCTACAGTCCTGGGGCAGGCAATTGAAAAGGAAAGGGCAAGTGAAGCATTAAGAAATGTCGACAAAAGAATGGCAGCACAGTTTTTTTTTACAGTCTGTTTGAATCAATTGGCACATTTTATTTTTTCTTGTATGCAAAATACAAGAAATAACAGAAATACAGAAAACAAATATAATGTTGTGTGACTTAACCATTAAACATATTTATTCTTTTTAATTATTTGTTTACATTCCTGGTTTCCTTGATGCTCATTACAAATATTGCAAAATGTGAATGATTTGAAAAGATATTCCGGTGCAGACTCCTTATTTTTTTCAGCAAGTGCACTGAGAGTTCCTCTCTGAAAAAAATAGGAAATTACATATGCACGTTATTCACAAAGTCAAAGTCGTTTATTAGCGAAATTACTGAACTTACTGAAGTGTTACTGCCTGACTTGAGTAGGATGCGTGTAATGAGAAAAGGTAAGAAGAGAAAGAGTTGCCTCGGTGAACAACATGGAGTGTCAGCTGCCTAGGTATGAGCATCCAATGGAGACATAGGCTTGTCACCACAGCAATGTTTGCAACTGGGATTCAACTTTTGCACACATTTGTGCACCTTCGGGTTTTTGCTCAGAGAACGCTCACAAGGTAACACGTTTAGCAACTTGCACCGTCCATTGTGAATTGGAATGGGGGAAAATACAGCACTATTGCATCAATCCCAATTCTCTGGTCAGGATCTCGGAATGATTGTGTCCCCAGTAAATACTGTGCTTAGCAGGATCGGTATTCTTGGTGACAACATGGCACCAAGAGGTGGCACTTTCTAGTTGTGTTACAGTTATTCTCTCTCTTAGGGTTAAACTGTGAGGTCAAGGTGCCCTCTTCCTTTGCCCAGCGTTTTACTCCTAACTCTTAACCTGAGCAGGTGTGTATATATTTCCAGTTGAGCAGAGGTATGCCTTTTCTTCTCATTCTTAGGGCTTGGTTAGGAACGCTCCTTTGTCAAAAGAGATCATTTTCGCAGCCCGTGAGATCTGACCCTGAGGTGTTCAGAATTGATCACTGCAATAATTACAGTCTATTGCGAATTAAGCTTGCAATAATGTGGCACCTTATAATTGCGCTGCCTGAACAAACACCTTCTTGTGCAGGGATCGCAATATACTGGGCACTAACAATCAGTTTCTATAAGGAAAATGCTGCTACTTGTTGCACAATTTTGTTCCATTTGGCTCTGAAATGTAATATTGTTTCAACTGACATCTTCACTGCAACTCTCTCGACAATGAATTGATGAATCTGGGACACATCGTTCACCACCTAAAACCCCTGTGTCCATATGCATTCAGCATTGGAAGTATGCATAGCCTCATCAGAAGAACGCATTCATTCCGAGGATGTTCTGATCCAAGCACACTGTGGGGTCCCTGTCAAACAGCCGATTTTCATACAACATTTTCAGGACTATTTGATCTGGTGGTGGAATGTGATTCTACGCATTACAGAAGGAAAGTGGATTAAAAAAAGAAATTGACCTCGGTTTATCATATGCCGAGTCACACCCCAAAGGCATAAGTACCGGAGGATGCAGAGGGCCCCTTAACACAGGAGATAGAGAGAGAGAGAGAGGGAGAGAGAGAGAGAGAGAGAGAGAGAGAGAAAGAGAGAGAGGGGGAGGGGGAGAGAGGGAGGGGGAGGGGGAGGGAGAGAGAGAGAGGGGGAGAGAGAGAGAGAGAGAGAGAGACTGTTTATCCAGACTCCAGCTTTATTACAGTAAATCCATTATTTTCCATGAGAGGATCTAACTGACCAAATTCCTCGAAGCAGAGAAGTGGCGGTACATGGCACAGAAGGGAATCTGCTTGCTGAATATCCATGATATGGAGGCAAACACCATAACATCTCAAAGTGCAGAGCAACCAACGTATACTTCAGAGACTTTGTGAGCAGAGATACACTCTTGCAGAAATGACATGAGGTCTTCTTCATGCGACACCTTACTCGTTCATCTTCAGGACCACGGGCTCTTCCAAGCAACGCCTTCTCTGCGCAACCTTGGGAAGATCTTGTTATGGATCTATTATGGTGCTAGTGCAGAGGCATACACACTGTCATATTTGTGACATTACTTTAGTAAAGCTCTCAATACCTTAATAAATGAGTTCTTACGAAGGGTGGTTTGTTACATACTCTTCCAAGACAGAGCTCCTCAATTTATTTCGAAGTTCTTGTCTTAGTTTTGTGTTGCAGCTGGAATCGACTGTCATTTGTTTCTGCATTGGAAGAAGTTGATTTGATTGAATATCCAGTGGCCAGATAAAACTTTCCTCCATAATGCCTTTACACTCTTTTCACCAGAAAGTCCACATTAATCTGTATTGGTTTATCACTCTAATCCTATTTTTATGATGCCCCCTTAAGTCTCCGCAGTATCCCTGGTACAGGAGATGTGTACACGTTTATAGAAGAATGCAGTTGTGACTCATACACAACTCAGTTTAATAAGGGGAAGTACGAGTGAGATGGCGGCCAGAAATGGGACCCAATTGCCCATTTATAAGGTGGAAAATAGGATATGGCAAAGGACAAGACACCTATGTGGAAGAGGTCATAGAACGTTCTTTGCCATATGCTTCTGCCTTTGCATATCAGAGAAGAATCTACGCCAGGTGTCGCCAAGATGTTTCAATGGGCAAGATGGAACGTTTATGTATGGTCCAATGAAAGTAAATTGCGAATCCTGTCTGTTTAACTTATGATGATTATAACGCCCCGTATTATTTTAAGGATTTATTTATTTTCTCCAGCAACCTGAAGATTTTGTGGGAGCTCTTATTTTCGAGAAGATCTCAAGGGACCAAAGGCCCCCATCCTGCTCTGGCTTGTGTGTGTATAAGGTCTCTGGCAAGGAGGCTCTGGGGATCGTGCATGGCCGTCTTCCCCCTGCCTTTAGCCAGAAAATGGGACATAACTTTAAGGTGATGGAAATGCAGGGTTGATTGAATAGTCTGTTGTGGCAACCAGGGTTTGTTATTTCGGTAAAGAAAGAAAGAAAGTGGTAATTCCTTCGAATTCGGGAAACATTTCAGCGGTTGTCATGATTAACTGGAATTCTGGACATTCTGTTTCCTTATGAATGGACTTCGAAAAGTAAAGATAGCAACAAGGTAAATCTCCAACATCACAAATATAAGCATCACTCAGGAGACACCTTCCTGAGGGCCTCTGGCCAAGATCCAGAGTACTTGAACTCTGTTCCAAAAAGTTTTATGAAAAGTTACTATGGAAGAGGGGCATTAGGTCATTCCTGCACTAAATGTAGTTACGCTTGGGACTAATTGTTCTTATTTTCATCAAAGAACTCAACTTTTCCTGAAGGGTGGGGTATGCATAATACTGTGGTTGAAAAAATAATATATATAGCATCTTTATTCAAGTTTCTTTCTATACTTAGCTCAGCACATGAAGCAAAATTAGTGGCCCTGAAATTTTAGCCAAAACAATTCCTTCCCGGCAGCAGCTGTATGGATCCTTTGGTGGACTTTATGGTCGCATTAGCTTCTTGAGAGATATATTTTTTTCTCATGACAATTAATCTCCAGAAGCGCCCCAAAGTTTAACAGTTGCATACTCCAGGCATGAGCTCTCATAAGAGCAACAGATGTGTTAGGAATAGAAATGTTACCAAGCATTAAAGGCTGCGTTTTCACAAATTGTGCCAACAAAAGCTCAGAGCCATTGAAGCTGTATTAGGGCACATGATCGCAGTCACAATATTGACCTGGACGTATATCATGACCATGATATAGAGCCAGAGATATCATCAAGGTAAGTGCAGATTTATTAATATTCCCATCATGCTATTGTGTTGTTGGTTGTATTGAAAAAAATCCATGCATAAGTCAATATTTTGACCACAGAACTGTGGTACAACATCACCCTAGCTGCTGTTATGTTATGTTAATGGGTTTATAGAGCGCGACAGCTGCCACAGCTAAGAGGCGTCCCAGCGCTAAGCAACACAAGAGTCGTACGCATAAAACACTGAAGGCCTACAGGGAGGGGAACAGAAAAGTCTTAATGGCTTTCCTAAAATGAAAATAATTAGTAAGCCCACGAATGCGGGCCGGCAAAGAATTCCACAGAATGGCAGCTCAATTGCGAAAAGATCGCCCGCCAGTACGGACTCTTCTCACCCGGGGGATCACTACCAAACATTGTCCCATAGATCGAAGTGATCATGTAGGAGTGTAGGGTAGAAGAAGGTCAGAAAGAATTTGGGGAGATGCCAATTTCAGAATTTTAAAGGCAATACACAATGCCTTAAACTCAATTCGCCTGGCTACAGGCAACCATTGAAGGCGGCGAATTGCACTGGTCACTGAACAAGTTCTGCGCAAGCCCAAAAGAGATCTTATGGCCGCATTCTGGACTCTCTGTAGTCTCCATTCTGGACTCTCTGTAGCCTCTGGATTTCAGATTTATTCGCTCCCAGGTACAGCGAGCAGGCATAGACCAGCCTTGACAAACTCAGGGCCTGAATAATAATCTGCCTGGTCGAAGCATCAAAAAATGCCAGAATAGGTTTGAGCCCGCGCAACAGACCGAAACAAGTTCCTGCCACTCTTTTCGTCTGAATCTGGAAGTTAAGAGAGGTGTCCATCCAAACCCCCAGGTTCTTCACTACAGGCTTAGGGGTAGGGGATGCACCCAAACTCTTGGGCCACCCCAGTTCACTCCAGCAGTCATGGTTCCCTCTCACCAACAGCACCTCTGACTTGTTGGTATTCAGTTGAAGACAGTTGGCGGTCATCCACTCGGCGATCGCCGAGAGGTCGCCATGAAATTTCCTGGCATCCTGCTCGGGGTCACTCGAGAGAACCACCACCAACTGAGTGTCGTCGTCATAGGAAACCATGGTCAGCCCTCTGCTCCTGGCAACATCCGCTGGAGGTTGAACATAAAGGTTAAAGAGCAGGGGGTCAAGGACGAGCCCTGTGGGACCCCCTGGCCAATAGGAAAGATACCAGAAGCAAAAGGGGGAGCAACCACTTGAAACGTCCTATCAGCAAGAAAGGAGGACAGCCACCCAAGAGCTAAGCCAGTAACTTCCGCCTTAGATTAACGATTCAGCAAAATGGCATGAGACACAGTGTCAAACGGGGCACTGAGATCCAAAAGGATCAGTGCCGACATCTGCCCCGCGTCTAAAGCCATCCACAGATGTTCAGTCATGGCCAAAAGTGCTGACTCAGTGCTGTGACTAGGCCGAACACCGTTTTGAGAGGGATCAAATCTCTGATTTACAGTAAAAAAATCCATAAGAAGGGAATTGATATAGGACTCGGTGATCTTCGCGATCCAAGGTAATAGGGAAATGGGACGAAAGCTTATAGGGGTCTAAAGATGGTTTCTTGAGCAGTGGCAGTACCCTGCCTGCTTCCAGGCCCTGGGCACCACCGCTGCTCTCAGAGACCCATTGATCACCATTTCCAAAGGGTGACTGATAGTAGATAGCAATTTTTTTAATTGGTCCGGCTTCAAAGGATCGTCCGGAGAGCCCGACTTTACCTTGGAGCAAAGTGTCAATAAAACCTCTTGCGTTATAGGGGGAAAGGCTTCAAGGACACCATCAACGAAGTTACAAGAGGTCTCAGGAGGACCTATGGGAACCATAGGGAAGCTTTTATAAATGTCCTCAACCTTCTTGAAAAAAAAATTAGCCAGATCTTGCACTGCGAATCAGAGGTAATCACTGAACGTACAGCATCCTTCTGAATTTTAAGTTCCGTCACTATAGAAAAAATAGTCTTAGCCGGATTTGAACTCCCTCTGATCTGCTCAGCATAAAATGTGGCACGCTCAACATGGAGGGCCCTATGGTAGCGCTTAATGGCGGCACGATAGAGAGTCTTGGAAGAAGGATCGAAATCCCGCCGCCAGGCTCTCTCCAGCTTCTTACAGATCTTACGTAGGGCAGCTAATTTCGCATTATACCAAGGGTTGGGTTTATTGTGCCGGTTCCAAGACAACCTAACAGGAATAAGAGTATCCAGAGGCCTAGTTAGGGTCAACTGAAATCGCTGGGGAGGTAGCCGCAAGATGGCTTTGAAGATGTTCCCAGCTCAATTTGTGCCAAGGGCGCTTAAAAGACAAGGTGCTAACTAACTTGCGCACTGGAAAATGTCATCAATCACCATAGAGACTAAGTAGTGATCAGACCAATCCATGGGAACAGGAGCTTGCACCACAAGGGAAGATATATTAGTAAAAACAGGATCGAGTAAATGTCCAGCCACATGTGTGGGGCCTGAAACTCGTTGCTCGAGCTGACAAGCAGCCAGGTCAGCAAGAAAGGACAGCACATTAGGATCTGAAGCACTTTCTAAATGTAGGTTAAGATCGCCTATAACAGAAAAGTTAGAGGCGTTAACCGCTAGGGTGCTGACTATCTCGGACAAAGCAGCCCGAAACTCTGTAGACGGACCCGGGGGACGGTAGATCAATAGTCCTGACATAGTGTAATTAAAATTGAAAGTAATTTTAAAAGAGGCGCATTCACAATCACCATCAGTGCCACGCATTCTTCTGTTATAAAGTTCCTCTGCCTTTTGCTTTCTGTATTTGTAGGATCCATAACCTCAGGGACCCACCAAACTGCTGATCTGGTGCTCCTCAGGCATATCCCCTTTCAACCTGAACGCATAAGCCCTGGCTCATGGCAGCATATGGGTTTTTAATAGGATGCATAACTGCATACAAGTGAGCTTCTTCATAGCCACCCTTTCTAAATGAAGACCAGAGGCAACTGGGGTCCTTCATTTTTGTTACTCTTGGAATGTTTCAAATGTTTGTACTGCTTCTGAACAATATGTGCAAAACGTTTTGCATTAATTATGGTGAATATTGAAGGCTGTGTACACAGTGTACATAGCGGATGCTTTGTCAACATTGGTAATGCTCCTGTCATTGAGGGCAATGTTTGTGAATATTTAATTTTCTCAGAATGTTGGTTGGGATATAGAGAATGGTTGGTGCCACTGATGTAACAATAGACCCGCAGACCCTGTTGTGCGGGTGGAGGGGGGGGCAGAGCCCCAGTGCTGGTGGTGGGGGGCAGAGCTCCAGGAGCCCATTCCGGCACTGTGCACGGGAGGGCCTGAGAGCTCCTGACTGGATCCAGAGTGTGTGAAGTACTGGGAATTTTAAGCCCAGCGGTGCAGGGGAACACACCCTATGACTTCGGGTTCTTCCTGTTTCAGACCTACAGAAACACAGAGTCTTCTGGGTGAAGTCAAAGATCAGTTTATTGACTGAAGACCAATTACAGGTATCCTAGAAGTACAACAGCGTGTATGTTCTCAGGAGACTGCTAAAAGTTACAGAAACGGGCTTCTCCTTAAATACAAAATATCCTGCTTCAAGCATACATTCCTTGTTTTATGGCATGGTCATTCATATGTATACATTTCAAACGAAAAGGCAGAGTCATGATGACCATCCTACATTCCAGTTAAGCCAGCCCACAATTATTTACCCAGCAAGGCTCAGATCCCACATCAGATATCAACAGGCCCCAATAAACACGAGCATCTCCTGTTTGGAAAACAAGCCATAAAGCAGGAACAGTCAGGTGCGAAAGAGATTAGCTGGAGACTCGTGTAGGATGAAAAGGCTTTATGGTGTGTCAAGCCCTGATGCTAATCACAGGTGGCCGTAGGACGGGGAGCTCGTGGGACCGGACTGACCTGGGGCAGCGGAGCCAAGCTGCCCAGGTCACAGAGAAGTCAAAGGAGAGCACATGTGCTCTAAAAGGCCCGTATTTGCTTCATGATATGTAGCCTATGTGAGGGCAACCATAAGATGGCCACCGCTCTAAGATGGAACCCACGTAGTGATGTATAATAACGTATACACAGTGCATTCATAGCTAAAACGTTACACAAAGCACTTGTACATACCGCATTGACCATTCGCGGTTCGCTAATACCGGGATAGACAGGGGTAGGGCCCTGCCTCCTACGCGGTCCCAAATTCTAAAGTACGACAGACCCTCCTTTTGCCCTTACATAGGCAATAACTACACTTATTTCAATCCGAGTCGAGGTCAATCTTCACGAAGTCATGGAGATGTTGCTGTAGCATCATCCTATTACTTAGCTCGTCCCTCGATACAGGTTTCCTTACACATAATGTAGCACAGAGGCCACATATCGCAGGAGCACACTGTATGCACAGACAGAACAGGAAAAGGATGGCTAAGATCATTCCAATGACCATCAGAACTTTCCAACCCCAGGCAGATATCAGTTCCCAGAACCACCCCACCAGTGACCAATCTCCTTTATCCACGTGTATGGACTCAGATATTTTATGTAGTTTGGAGATGGCTTGATAAACTGTTGGAGCGTTGTCTGGTATGAAAATGCAACAACTAGATTGGATAACCTTACATACCCCACCGCGGTCTGCAAGTATGACGTCTAGAACCATGCGGTTCTGCAAAGTCATGAGGCGATCCGCTTGGAGCTCAGCTGTCAAATTACCAAGGGCACCAGCCGTAACATTAACAGTGGATTCAACCACACGAGTCAGTTGTCTCAGGTTCCTACTATTGACCATAGGTCCCCAAAACGGCAGGAAACCCAAAAAGAAATCTCCCGCTTCCTGACCGGCAGTATCCTCCTTGCTAATCACGCCTCTCACAACTCTGGTCTTGTGATAGTCAGAGGCGGCAGTAAATGTTGGCGGTAGCAGATTTGCAATATAACATGTGCCCGAGAAATCAGGGGGCAACCATGTATATGCTCGGTCATTGCAGACAAAATATGTACCCTTGGCAGCCAAAAACGCAGGGGAAAACTGTGATGGAAAAGTGTACGTTTCAGTACAGTCACTTCTCCCCAGTTGAGCTCTAGGATTCTGACCATTACCTTGCAAACAGAACCGACCTATGTGGGGTACGACCCAAATTGGGGATGAGATTTTTCGCTGTCTTTCACCCAGACTAATACTATACCCCGTCGCGTTCCACCCTACATAAGCTCTCAACTCTTCTTTGGGAATAGATGAGTATGCATCGATATCTCTGCTCATATCGGCAACTCCTTTCATTAAAGCTTTATTATTTGTGCTAGGTCTGATGGAACGCGGTTGTCGCGGGGAGTACGCATCTAGAGCAAAGAGAAACATGGTCTGGAATGCCCATGATGATCCATTGTAACTAAACGGCAGCACTAGATAAGGAATACCCTTATTAATGGTATGTGGCATTAAACCACACACCCAGCAATTGGTTGTATTCATGACTAGTTGGTGCTGGTGCAGGAGCTGAATAAACAAGTTGTTTACAAACTCAGACCGTCTAGCTTGTTCATGTTCAGGCAGAGGGTGAAAAGAGTGTGAGGAGACAGTAGGAGGAGGTATAGGCTGTACAGTGGGTGCAATGGGCTCTTGAGAGGAGAAAAATACAAATCCTACAGTAAACACTACCATACTACATAATGTAAACAAACATAAAAATACAAAACGTTTGCTCTTCATTATTTTATATATTTTCGCTTTAAAGTTCATTTCCTCAGCGAGTCTCTCCATCTTGAAAAACTCCATCCTCTAATCATGCCGCTCGCGGCGGGTGAGTTTCTTCTGCTAAGGAGTACGCCTGTCAGTCCAGGGAACGCTCTAGACCAACCAGAACCGTTGACCTAACGTCTTCGGCCTGTACCCCAAAGTCTTGGCACCGCGACCCTGCGGCTGAACCCGGATGGTGGTTCGAAAAACAAAAATCAATAAAGTCCTTCAGATGGGAGAGCTATGGTTATCAAAAACCAAAAAAAGGTAAGGAAAAAGAATATTTATTTATCCATAGGCCTTGGTCTTAGATTGTAGTGGAAACGGCCAGGTACTGTCTGATCTTGGAACAAGAGTTCAGGCTCTGTGGTGTCCAATTGAATTGACGGTGGCACAGCTTCTTGTAAAATATCGTCACTTTCCTGTGCTGAAGCTGTGCCTCTTACGCGTGCATCACTGAACGGCACAAAACGAGGTACAGTGTCTGTTTCAGAGTCTGCGATACCCTCCTGGACCCACTGGTCATACGGCAGAGGCAAAGGTATCCTTTTGACGTGGGCGCCGTGGATCCAGTTCTTCTTCCCCTTTACTCGAACAGCTGATCTTGTAGACAGAAGTACGAGATGAGGGCCGATCCAACGGGGCTCATCGTTGCCTTTGCGCTGGAAATGTTTGACGAGCACCCATGTGCCAGGGTCGATAGGGTGTCCTGGAGCTTCGGAGGCCTGGGGAAGAGTATCGTGCACCTGTTGGTGTAAAACACGCAATTTAGCTGTCAATTCGTACAAGTAATCAAGCAGTACTGGATGTTCGATTTCGCTGAATTTCGCCAGTCTTGGCACACCCCATACATTAGCCGGGCGGCCAAAAATAACCTCGTATGGGCTAAGTCCCACTCGTGAGTGTACGGTCATTCTGGTGGACAGGAGTGCTAGAGGCAGAGCGTCAGGCCATTTAAGACCTAAGCTCGCTTGGATTTTGGCCAGCTTGAGTTTTAGAGCGCCATTGTAGCGCTCTACTAATCCAGCTGATTGGGGGTGATTTGCAGCGTGGAACTTCTGCTTTATCCCCAACCCCTCACACACATTCTTCATCACTTGACCCACAAACTCACTCCCATTATCACTCCACACCATTCTTGGCATTCCAAACCTAGGGAAAAATTCCTTCACAAGGGCTTTGGCTGTGGACAGAGCAGTGTTGTCCTTTAGGGGATAGGCTTCTATCCATTTTGAAAAAGCGCAAACAACCACCAATACATATTTCTGGTTGTTGCACCTTTCCATGTGGATAAAATCTAACTGCACAACTTCAAATGGATATGATGGAGGCGCAAAATGACCAGCTGGAGTTGGGGTTCCCCTACCAGGGTTGTATTTCAAGCATACCATACAATTCTTGACCACATTCTCTGCACACTTGGGAATCCCAGCATTCTGCCATACTGGAGCCAACAACTTACAGATTCCTTTCGTACTGATATGTGCCATTCCATGTGCCATAGTAACCACTGGAAGCACATATGCATCAGGTAACAACCATCGCCTATGTTCTGACAGATCAATCCAACAACCATTCTCATCCAACTTACTCATACTTTCTCTCCACTTGCTCAATTCTTTCTCTGTGGCTTCAGCTTGAAGGGATTTTACACTTTCTATTGTGTTTTCACACATTCCAACATCACCAACCCATCTTGCAGGGCCTGCAACATACATTCGAGTCTTCACATCTTTTGCTGTTTCTTTCGCGATTTCGTCAGCAAACGCGTTACCACGACCAACATCATCAGTGATTTTCTTGTGCGCACTGCATTTCATAATCGCAACTTGTAACGGTAGGGTCAGCGACTCAAGGAGATCATTCACCAACTTGCCATTCTGAATCTTAGCTCCATGCGAAGTCAGGAACCCACGTTCTTTCCACAATCGCCCAAAACTATGAGCCACGCCAAAGGCGTACTGGCTATCCGTATATATGTTCACTTTCATTCCTTCAGACAGTACGCATGCTCTCGTAAGGGCAATCAATTCTGCTGCTTGAGCCGAATTTTGTGGCACATGTGCAGTTTCCACAATCGTGTGCAAAGTCATGATAGCATATGCAGCAGTCGTATCACCATTCGGAAGCTTGAAACACGAACCATCCACCCATAAAGTACCATCACACTCAGTCAGGGGAGTATCTTTAAGATCTACTCTCCCTTTCGTCTCTTCTTCTGTTCTGAACAGACAATCATGTTGCTCAATCTCATCTAGGTCTGCTGGAATTGGTAATAGTGTAGCTGGATTCAACGTGTTGCATCTCTTTATGTGTATATGATTTGCTAACAGTGTCAGCTCATATCCGGATAATCGCGCACTAGTTAAGTGTTGTGTCTTGGTCCTGTTTAACAATGTGTCCACAGCATGTGGAACCATAACAATCAATGTATTATCCATTACTAGGCCAGCAGACTGTCGAATAGACATAGCTGCGGCGGCTGTAGCTCTCAGACAACTTGGCATTGCCCTCGCTACCGGGTCCAAGGTTGACGAAAAATACGCGCATGGACGCAGTCTGTCGCCAAAAGGCTGTGTTAACACTGATAATGCGCAACCATCTTTCTCATGAACATACAATGTAAAAGGCTTGCTGTAGTCAGCGGTACCCAACACAGGAGCTGAACACAATGCATTACGCAATTCCAAAAAACTTTTATGACACTCTTCAGACCATGGGATAGGATTCGGTGTGTCTTTACATGTTAATGCTAACAAAGGTTTTGCCAACAAGGAAAAATTGGGAATCCAATGCCTACAGTATGAAGTAATGCCCAAGAAAGCACGCACTTCTCTCTGTGTTCTTGGCACACTTAATTGTGCAATGGCTTGAATTCTTTCTGGGGTCAGTTTCCTTCCCTCCTTCGATAAGAGATGACCTAAGTAGGTCACTTCTTGTCGACAATATTGCAGCTTTGAGAGAGACACTTTGTGATGGAAGGCAGACAAATGACGCAACAATGACAAGGTAGCGTTTTTGCAAATCTTTTCAGTATCCGCGGCGATTAGTAAATCGTCAACATACTGAATAAGGATAGCGCCACTAGGTAAAACCAGTGCATCAAGCTGCACTTTTAAAGCCTGACTGTATTTTGATGGACTCTCACAGTAGCCCTGGGGAGCGCGTTTAAAGCGGAAGCTTCAGCCTCCTAAACTAAAGCCAAAAATGTCTCTGCTCTCCTCTGCAATTGGGATGCTAAAGAAAGCATTCTTCAGATCGATCACTGAGAACCATGCAGCGGATGCTGGAATCATGGTTAACAAGGCAGTTATATCAGGGACAACTGGAAACTGTGGTACAACAATCTTATTAACCTCTCTATGATCAATCACAAATCTGTAAACAGGTGGCTGTGAAGGGTCCGTTCGTTTTAAGACAGGTAAAACAGGACTATTGCAAACGTTGCCTCTTGTCTCTTCAATTACATCCTTTTTAATCAAATCACTGACAATTGCTAACAATGCTTTCTGACCTTTATTGGAGATCTTGTACTGGGGAATACGTAGCAATCTGACATTGGCTTTTAAAGTGACCACATATGGCGGTATTTCCAAAAGACCCACATCATTGGGACCAGTAGCCCAAAGGACATCCGGAAGGGATGACAATTCAGGTGGCATTGCATTTTTAGACAAATACATTGGGGAAATCACTTTCTTACCTAATGTAAGTTGTACTCCTGAGGGAGAACAATATAGCTTTGCATGCAATCCTTCAGCAAATCTAATCCTAGCAAATTTTCACCACAACCTGTTGTTAGAATGAGGGGTGCTTTTAGCTCACAAGGTCCAACCGAAAGTGACATAGGACTAGAAATCGGGTTCCTAACTGGGGCGCCAGAAAAACCTACTGAGACATTCATTTCGCCAGACAAAGGCGCGCCAGGGAGTTTTGAATGCATGATTGAACTCTTTGCAGCACCAGTATCCAGCAGAAAGGGCTCCGTTACATTTGCTGTAGATACTTTAACATAAGGTCCGCTCTGATCCACTGGCACTGAAACAACTCCCTCTCTCTGTCTACGGCTGTCCTAGTAATCGTTATCTTCTACATTGTCGTCTTCTGCATAATAATCATTATTGTAGTACTGAGCTGTATTACCAGTCGCGTTGGCTTGCTGATCAAAGCTATTTATGGTATTTTGAGGCGGAAGAGGACGTGCGTTCTGGGGAACATTTCCACGCCCTCTGCCTCTAGGAGCTTGCTGACCACCTCTACCTCTTGTGCCATACGCATTACTGTTACGCTGCATTAATTTAGGGCAACTATATTTAAAATTTAAAACACAACTCGGGAAGTAGATTCTGCACAAATTTATCAACGAATAACCGTTGGCCACCTTCAGTGCTCATGTCTTGACCACTGTGGGCGATAAACGTTTCTTCAAACCTGGTAAAGAAATCGGACACTGTCTCATCTTTCTTCTGCTTACATGCGGATAATTTATCCCAATTTACGCACATCGCGGGCATTAAAGTTTTCATATATGTAATAATTCTGCCAGGGAGTTCTGCTACCAGAGGCTCAGGTTTTGCACCACCAACTTGTCTAGTGTCTGCGGCAATAATATTAGCCCATGTAGCACCTAGTTCTGCATCGTGATCTACATTACGAATTGACCCCCACAAAGGCTGTGGAACAACATTTCCAAACAACATATCAATGTCAGCTAGATTCATGATACATGACCCTGCAGTTTGTGATAACTCCTTATAATATCCTGCAGGGTTTTTACGGGGGTCAGGCAATGTCTGTTTAAGCGCTATTACTTCAGATCGTTTCCAAGGGACATGCACCCAAACACGCTGAAAATGAGCTGGCATAGCAGCAATACCATTAGCAGCATTAGCCGCAACAGCTTCCTTCCATACCGGAGGGACTTCTATCATAGGGTATTGTCGCGCTTTTCCCTTTCTCCCCACAGGCAAATCTTGTTCAAACAACGACTGTTGACAATCATCATTCCTCAAGGATAATAAGATCGCAACTGCTCTATTTACGTCGGGGCCCACAATCGTACTTTTTCCAAAATCGAATCTCACTCGACACAACTCCTGCGGGTTTGGATCTCTACCATGATCATCCAATTCCTCACATAGGATTTCACACGTTTTCTCGAACACATACCTCTGTTTCGGGGCATCCCATTGGTGAAAAACGTCAACAACTGACTCCACATCATAGAGTGAAGAGAAAATAATCCACCTATGCGCCATATGATCCAATGTCTTTTTCTCTTCAGGATCAGGCAGCTGACTGCGCAATTGCTTACGCTGTAAGCCAGGAGTCGCACTAGATGATCCAAAGAGAGGCGACATTAAACTAGTAACTACATTAGCTAGTCGTTGTCGTGCTGAAGGAGAAGTTGAGGCGAAAACAGGGGGATAGACAGAGGGAAGAAAAACAGATTCAGATACAGGTACCTGGGTAGTGTAAGAAGGAGCGCCAGGGGAAGCCGCTGGCGTGCTAGGCAAAGTCGCAGGAAGCGCGGGGGTAACAGGTAACAAAACTGGCGGCCCTTGAGAGGGCTGCACTGCAGGGATAGGAGCCAGCTGTGGAGGAGCTTGCGGTTGTGGGAAGGCTTGCGGCATATTTACTGGAGGCTGCGCATTTACAAGCTGTGGAGGTGCTGTGGCATTTTGCGCATATGGGGGTGGCGAACTTAGCAAATGGGACATTAGGGAATCTTTCTCATTCTCTTTTGTCTCATCTTGCACAAGGGGTGACAAAACAGGGTAACATTTATCAATCCCTAGTTTGCTCTGTCTATGTAATTGCTCATTCATTTGTTCCTCCTCATTATCTTTAAATTGCACAGCTGCTTGCATCACTGACATATCTCTTTCTCTCTTATTCCTTTTCGCTAGCTTAATTTCCTTCTGTTTGGCTTCCTTTCGCCATAGGCGGAAAGAATCAAACATCGCCGGCCGGGCTTTCTTTTTAAACAATTTCACTTCCAAATTATCTAAGATATCTGTATCGAAACTACCATTTTGGGGCCATTTTAAAACACCGTCCTTTCTGGTGTATCGGATCCATACTTCATTATATGCAATGGGGCCCACGCCATGTTTTACATAAAGCTCATAAGTTGGAGTTCCAATTGGAGGAACCGGACATGAATCCTCTAACTGGAAATCCCTTCCACAACCCAAACAAAACAATCTTCCAAATACACTAGCACCAGGTAGCTTCGCTCACTAGTCTAGTTCCAAACTTCAAAGGATTATCGATTACGATAGTCTCGTGAATACACGAGTCCTCTGGCTTTGGGGTTTGCAAACTCCAAATCAAAATAATCCCGAAGGATACCAAATTCAAACTGGGAGACGCTCCACTTATACTTAACTGAATATCGATGATCAATGGCGTCACCAGAAGACTCTCTCGATTGTTTCGCTCTACCAAAACCAGTAAGGGTCCAAAACAGGGCGATTAATCAGGGCAGCAGTCCTTCGTAGCCGTCGGGACGCGGAGAACCTCACAGAAAAGACTTTCGGACCACGTCGACATGCAGGGGTCGATGAAGTGGCGGCCCTCCTCCAGAATTTCCACACGAAGCTCCTCACGAACCTCTGGCTTGGACTGGTACCACTGAAATCGCGCCGAGTTGGGCGTCAACTGAAGTGCTGGGAATTTTAAGCCCAGCGGTGCAGGGGAACACACCCTATGACTTCGGGTTCTTCCTGTTTCAGACCTACAGAAACACAGAGTCTTCTGGGTGAAGTCAAAGATCAGTTTATTGGCTGCAGACCAATTACAGGTATCCTAGAAGTACAACAGCGTGTATGTTCTCAGGAGACTGCTAAAAGTTACAGAAACTGGCTTCTCCTTAAATACAAAATATCCTGCTTCAGGCATACATTCCTTGTTTTATGGCATGGTCATTCATATGTATACATTTCAAACGAAAAGGCAGAGTCATGATGACCATCCTACATTCCAGTTAAGCCAGCCCACAATTATTTACCCAGCAAGGCTCAGATCCCACATCAGATATCAACAGGCCCCAATAAACACGAGCATCTCCTGTTTGGAAAACAAGCCATAAAGCAGGAACAGTCAGGTGCGAAAGAGATTAGCTGGAGGCTCGTGTAGGATGAAAAGGCTTTATGGTGTGTCAAGCCCTGATGCTAATCACAGGTGGCCGTAGGACGGGGAGCTCGTGGGACCGGACTGACCTGGGGCAGCGGAGCCAAGCTGCCCAGGTCACAGAGAAGTCAAAGGAGAGCACATGTGCTCTAAAAGGCCCATATTTGCTTCATGATATGTAGCCTATGTGAGGGCAACCATAAGATGGCCACCGCTCTAAGATGGAACCCACGTAGTGATGTATAATAACGTATACACAGTGCATTCATAGCTAAAACGTTACACAAAGCACTTGTACATACCGCATTGACCATTCGCGGTTCTCTAATACCGGGATAGACAGGGGTAGGGCCCTGCATCCTACGCGGTCCCAAATTCTAAAGTACGACAGACCCTCCTTTTGCCCTTACATAGGCAATAACTACACTTTTTTCAATCCGAGTCGAGGTCAATATTCACGAAGTCATGGAGATGTTGCTGTAGCATCATCCTATTACTTAGCTCGTCCCTCGATACAGGTTTCCTTACACATAATGTAGCACAGAGGCCACATATCGCAGGAGCACACTGTATGCACAGACAGAACAGGAAAAGGATGGCTAAGATCATTCCAATGACCATCAGAACTTTCCAACCCCAGGCAGATATCAGTTCCCAGAACCACCCCACCAGTGACCAAACTCCTTTATCCACGTGTATGGACTCAGATATTTTATGTAGTTTGGAGATGGCTTGATAAACTGTTGGAGCGTTGTCTGGTATGAAAATGCAACAACTAGATTGGATAACCTTACATACCCCACCGCGGTCTGCAAGTATGACGTCTAGAACCATGCGGTTCTGCAAAGTCATGAGGCGATCCGCTTGGAGCTCAGCTGTCAAATTACCAAGGGCACCAGCCGTAACATTAACAGTGGATTCAACCACACGAGTCAGTTGTCTCAGGTTCCTACTATTGACCATAGGTCCCCAAAATGGCAGGAAACCCAAAAAGAAATCTCCCGCTTCCTGACCGGCAGTATCCTCCTTGCTAATCACGCCTCTCACAACTCTGGTCTTGTGATAGTCAGAGGCGGCAGTAAATGTTGGCGGTAGCAGATTTGCAATATAACATGTGCCCGAGAAATCAGGGGGCAACCATGTATATGCTCGGTCATTGCAGACAAAATATGTACCCTTGGCAGCCAAAAACGCAGGGGAAAACTGTGATGGAAAAGGGTACGTTTCAGTACAGTCACTTCTCCCCAGTTGAGCTCTAGGATTCTGACCATTACCTTGCAAACAGAACCGACCTATGTGGGGTACGACCCAAATTGGGGATGAGATTTTTCGCTGTCTTTCACCCAGACTAATACTATACCCCGTCGCGTTCCACCCTACATAAGCTCTCAACTCTTCTTTGGGAATAGATGAGTATGCATCGATATCTCTGCTCATATCGGCAACTCCTTTCATTAAAGCTTTATTATTTGTGCTAGGTCTGATGGAACGCGGTTGTCGCGGGGAGTACGCATCTAGAGCAAAGAGAAACATGGTCTGGAATGCCCATGACGATCCATTGTAACTAAACGGCAGCACTAGATAAGGAATACCCTTATTAATGGTATGTGGCATTAAACCACACACCCAGCAATTGGTTGTATTCATGACTAGTTGGTGCTGGTGCAGGAGCTGAATAAACGAGTTGTTTACAAACTCAGACCGTCTAGCTTGTTCATGTTCAGGCAGAGGGTGAAAAGAGTGTGAGGAGACAGTAGGAGGAGGTATAGGCTGTACAGTGGGTGCAATGGGCTCTTGAGAGGAGAAAAATACAAATCCTACAGTAAACACTACCATACTACATAATATAAACAAACATAAAAATACAAAACGTTTGTTCTTCATTATTTTACATATTTTCGCTTTAAAGTTAATTTCCTCAGCGAGTCTCTCCATCTTGAAAAACTCCATCCTCTAATCATGCCGCTCGCGGCGGGTGAGTTTCTTCTGCTAAGGAGTACGCCTGTCAGTCCAGAGAACGCCCTAGACCAACCAGAACCGTTGACCTAACGTCTTCGGCCTGTACCCCAAAGTCTTGGCACCGCGACCCTGCGGCTGAACCCGGATGGTGGTTCGAAAAACAAAAATCAATAAAGTCCTTCAGATGGGAGAGCTATGGTTATCAAAAACCAAAAAAAGGTAAGGAAAAAGAATATTTATTTGTCCATAGGCCTTGGTCTTAGATTGTAGTGGAAACGGCCAGGTACTGTCTGATCTTGGAACAAGAGTTCAGGCTCTGTGGTGTCCAATCGAATTGACGGTGGCACAGCTTCTTGTAAAATATCGTCACTTTCCTGTGCTGAAGCTGTGCCTCTTACGCGTGCATCACTGAACGGCACAAAACGAGGTACAGTGTCTGTTTCAGAGTCTGCGATACCCTCCTGGACCCACTGGTCATACGGCAGAGGCAAAGGTATCCTTTTGACGTGGGCACCGTGGACCAGTTCTTCTTCCCCTTTACTCGAACAGCTGATCTTGTAGACAGAAGTACGAGATGAGGGCCGATCCAACGGGGCTCATCGTTGCCTTTGCGCTGGAAATGTTTGACGAGCACCCATGTGCCAGGGTCGATAGGGTGTCCTGGAGCTTCAGAGGCCTGGGGAAGAGTATCGTGCACCTGTTGGTGTAAAACACGCAATTTAGCCGTCAATTCGTACAAGTAATCAAGCAGTACTGGATGTTCGATTTCGCTGAATTTCGCCAGTCTTGGCACACCCCATACATTAGCCGGGCGGCCAAAAATAACCTCGTATGGGCTAAGTCCCACTCGTGAGTGTACGGTCATTCTGGTGGACAGGAGTGCTAGAGGCAGAGCGTCAGGCTATTTAAGACCTGAGCTCGCTTGGATTTTGGCCAGCTTGAGTTTTAGAGCGCCATTGTAGCGCTCTACTAATCCAGCTGATTGGGGGTGATTTGCAGCGTGGAACTTCTGCTTTATCCCCAACCCCTCACACACATTCTTCATCACTTGACCCACAAACTCACTCCCATTATCACTCCACACCATTCTTGGCATTCCAAACCTAGGGAATAATTCCTTCACAAGGGCTTTGGCTGTGGACAGAGCAGTGTTGTCCTTTAGGGGATAGGCTTCTATCCATTTTGAAAAAGCGCAAACAACCACCAATACATATTTCAGGTTGTTGCACCTTTCCATGTGGATAAAATCTAACTGCAAAACTTCAAATGGATATGATGGAGGCGCAAAATGACCAGCTGGAGTTGGGGTTCCCCTACCAGGGTTGTATTTCAAGCATACCATACAATTCTTGACCACATTCTCTGCACACTTGGGAATCCCAGCATTCTGCCTTACTGGAGCCAATAACTTACAGATTCCTTTCGTACTGATATGTGCCATTCCATGTGCCATAGTAACCACTGGAAGCACATATGCATCAGGTAACAACCATCGCCTATGTTCTGACAGATCAATCCAACAACCATTCTCATCCAACTTACTCATACTTTCTCTCCAATTGCTCAATTCTTTATCTGTGGCTTCAGCTTGAAGGGATTTTACACTTTCTATTGTGTTTTCACACATTCCAACATCACCAACCTATCTTGCAGGGCCTGCAACATACATTCGAGTCTTCACATCTTTTGCTGTTTCTTTCGCGATTTCATCAGCAAACGCGTTACCACGACCAACATCATCAGTGATTTTCTTGTGCGCACTGCATTTCATAATCGCAACTTGTAACGGTAGGGTCAGCGTCTCAAGGAGATCATTCACCAACTTGCCATTCTGAATCTTAGCTCCATGCGAAGTCAGGAACCCACGTTCTTTCCACAATCGCCCAAAACTATGAGCCACGCCAAAGGCGTACTGGCTATCCGTATATATGTTCACTTTCATTCCTTCGGACAGTACGCATGCTCTCGTAAGGGCAATCAATTCTGCTGCTTGAGCCGAATTTTGTGGCACATGTGCAGTTTCCACAATCGTGTGCAAAGTCGTGATAGCATATGCAGCAGTCGTATCACCATTCGGAAGCTTGAAACACGAACCATCCACCCATAAAGTACCATCACACTCAGTCAGGGGAGTATCTTTAAGATCTACTCTCCCTTTCGTCTCTTCTTCTGTTCTGAACAGACAATCATGTTGCTCAATCTCATCTAGGTCTGCTGGAATTGGTAATAGTGTAGCTGGATTCAACGTGTTGCATCTCTTTATGTGTATATGATTTGCTAACAGTGTCAGCTCATATCCGGATAATCGCGCACTAGTTAAGTGTTGTGTCTTGGTCCTGTTTAACAATGTGTCCACAGCATGTGGAACCATAACAATCAATGTATGATCCATTACTAGGCCAGCAGACTGTCGAATAGACATAGCTGCGGCGGCTGTAGCTCTCAGACAACTTGGCAATGCCCTCGCTACCGGGTCCAAGGTTGACGAAAAATACGCGCATGGACGCGGTCTGTCGCCAAAAGGCTGTGTTAACACTGATAATGCGCAACCATCTTTCTCATGAACATACAATGTAAAAGGCTTGCTGTAGTCAGGGGTACCCAACACAGGAGCTGAACACAATGCATTACGCAATTCCAAAAAACTTTTATGACACTCTTCAGACCATGGGATAGGATTCGGTGTGTCTTTACATGTTAATGCTAACAAAGGTTTTGCCAACAAGGAAAAATTGGGAATCCAATGCCTACAGTATGAAGTAATGCCCAAGAAAGCACGCACTTCTCTCTGTGTTCTTGGCACACTTAATTTTGCAATGGCTTGAATTCTTTCTGGGGTCAGTTTCCTTCCCTCCTTCGATAAGAGATGACCTAAGTAGGTCACTTCTTGTCGACAATATTGCAGCTTTGAGAGAGACACTTTGTGATGGAAGGCAGACAAATGACGCAACAATGACAAGGTAGCGTTTTTGCAAATCTTTTCAGTATCCGCGGCGATTAGTAAATCGTCAACATACTGAATAAGGATAGCGCCACTAGGTAAAACCAGTGCATCAAGCTGCACTTTTAAAGCCTGACTGTATTTTGATGGACTCTCACAGTAGCCCTGGGGAGCGCGTTTAAAGCGGAAGCTTCAGCCTCCTAAACTAAAGCCAAAAATGTCTCTGCTCTCCTCTGCAATTGGGATGCTAAAGAAAGCATTCTTCAGATCGATCACTGAGAACCATGCAGCGGATGCTGGAATCATGGTTAACAAGGCAGTTATATCAGGGACAACTGGAAACTGTGGTACAACAATCTTATTAACCTCTCTAAGATCAATCACAAATCTGTAAACAGGTGGCTGTGAAGGGTCCGTTCGTTTTAAGACAGGTAAAACAGGACTATTGCAAACGTTGCCTCTTGTCTCTTCAATTACATCCTTTTTAATCAAATCACTGACAATTGCTAACAATGCTTTCTGACCTTTATTGGAGATCTTGTACTGGGGAATACGTGGCAATCTGACATTGGCTTTTAAAGTGACCACATATGGCGGTATTTCCAAAAGACCCACATCATTGGGACCAGTAGCCCAAAGGACATCCGGAAGGGATGACAATTCAGGTGGCATTGCATTTTTAGACAAATACATTGGGGAAATCACTTTCTTACCTAATGTAAGTTGTACTCCTGAGGGAGAACAATATAGCGTTGCATGCAATCTTTCAGCAAATCTAATCCTAGCAAATTTTCACCACAACCTGTTGTTAGAATGAGGGGTGCTTTTAGCTCACAAGGTCCAACCGAAAGTGACATAGGACTAGAAATCGGGTTCCTAACTGGGGCGCCAGAAAAACCTACTGAGACATTCATTTCGCCAGACAAAGGCGCGCCAGGGAGTTTTGAATGCATGATTGAACTCTTCGCAGCACCAGTATCCAGCAGAAAGGGCTCCGTTACATTTGCTGTAGATACTTTAACATAAGGTCCGCTCTGATCCACTGGCACTGAAACAACTCCCTCTCTCTGTCTACGGCTGTCCTAGTAATCGTTATCTTCTACATTGTCGTCTTCTGCATAATAATCATTATTGTAGTACTGAGCTGTATTACCAGTCGCGTTGGCTTGCTGATCAAAGCTATTTATGGTATTTTGAGGCGGAAGAGGACGTGCGTTCTGGGGAACATTTCCACGCCCTCTGCCTCTAGGAGCTTGCTGACCACCTCTACCTCTTGTGCCATACGCATTACTGTTACGCTGCATTAATTTAGGGCAACTATATTTAAAATTTAAAACACAACTCGGGAAGTAGATTCTGCACAAATTTATCAACGAATAACCGTTGGCCACCTTCAGTGCTCATGTCTTGACCACTGTGGGCGATAAACGTTTCTTCAAACCTGGTAAAGAAATCGGACACTGTCTCATCTTTCTTCTGCTTACATGCGGATAATTTATCCCAATTTACGCACATCGCGGGCATTAAAGTTTTCATATATGTAATAATTCTGCCAGGGAGTTCTGCTACCAGAGGCTCAGGTTTTGCACCACCAACTTGTCTAGTGTCTGCGGCAATAATATTAGCCCATGTAGCACCTAGTTCTGCATCGTGATCTACATTACGAATTGACCCCCACAAAGGCTGTGGAACAACATTTCCAAACAACATATCAATGTCAGCTAGATTCATGATACATGACCCTGCAGTTTGTGATAACTCCTTATAATATCCTGCAGGGTTTTTACGGGGGTCAGGCAATGTCTGTTTAAGCGCTATTACTTCAGATCATTTCCAAGGGACATGCACCCAAACATGCTGAAAATGAGCTGGCATAGCAGCAATACCATTAGCAGCATTAGCCGCAACAGCTTCCTTCCATACCGGAGGGACTTCTATCATAGGGTATTGTCGCGCTTTTCCCTTTCTCCCCACAGGGAAATCTTGTTCAAACAACGACTGTTGACAATCATCATTCCTCAAGGATAATAAGATCGCAACTGCTCTATTTACGTCGGGGCCCACAATCGTACTTTTTCCAAAATCGAATCTCACTCGACACAACTCCTGCGGGTTTGGATCTCTACCATGATCATCCAATTCCTCACATAGGATTTCACACGTTTTCTCGAACACATACCTCTGTTTCGGGGCATCCCATTGGTGAAAAACGTCAACAACTGACTCCACATCATAGAGTGAAGAGAAAATAATCCACCTATGCGCCATATGATCCAATGTCTTTTTCTCTTCAGGATCAGGCAGCTGACTGCGCAATTGCTTACGCTGTAAGCCAGGAGTCGCACTAGATGATCCAAAGAGAGGCGACATTAAACTAGTAACTACATTAGCTAGTCGTTGTCGTGCTGAAGGAGAAGTTGAGGCGAAAACAGGGGGATAGACAGAGGGAAGAAAAACGGATTCAGATACAGGTACCTGGGTAGTGTAAGAAGGAGCGCCAGGGGAAGCCGCTGGCGTGCTAGGCAAAGTCGCAGGAAGCGCGGGGGTAACAGGTAACAAAACTGGCGGCCCTTGAGAGGGCTGCACTGCAGGGATAGGAGCCAGCTGTGGAGGAGCTTGCGGTTGTGGGAAGGCTTGCGGCATATTTACTGGAGGCTGCGCATTTACAAGCTGTGGAGGTGCTGTGGCATTTTGCGCATATGGGGGTGGCGAACTTAGCAAATGGGACATTAGGGAATCTTTCTCATTCTCTTTTGTCTCATCTTGCACAAGGGGTGACAAAACAGGGTAACATTTATCAATCCCTAGTTTGCTCTGTCTATGTAATTGCTCATTCATTTGTTCCTCCTCATTATCTTTAAATTGCACAGCTGCTTGCATCACTGACATACCTCTTTCTCTCTTATTCCTTTTCGCTAGCTTAATTTCCTTCTGTTTGGCTTCCTTTCGCCATAGGCGGAAAGAATCAAACATCGCCGGCCGGGCTTTCTTTTTAAACAATTTCACTTCCAAATTATCTAAGATATCTGTATCGAAACTACCATTTTGGGGCCATTTTAAAACACCGTCCTTTCTGGTGTATCGGATCCATACTTCATTATATGCAATGGGGCCCACGCCATGTTTTACATAAAGCTCATAAGTTGGAGTTCCAATTGGAGGAACCGGACATGAATCCTCTAACTGGAAATCCCTTCCACAACCCAAACAAAACAATCTTCCAAATACACTAGCACCAGGTAGCTTCGCTCACTAGTCTAGTTCCAAACTTCAAAGGATTATCGATTACGATAGTCTCGTGAATACACGAGTCCTCTGGCTTTGGGGTTTGCAAACTCCAAATCAAAATAATCCCGAAGGATACCAATTTCAAACTGGGAGACGCTCCACTTATACTTAACTGAATATCGATGATCAATGGCGTCACCAGAAGACTCTCTCGATTGTTTCGCTCTACCAAAACCAGTAAGGGTCCAAAACAGGGCGATTAATCAGGGCAGCAGTCCTTCGTAGCCGTCGGGACGCGGAGAACCTCGCAGAAAAGACTTTCGGACCACGTCGACATGCAGGGGTCGATGAAGTGGCGGCCCTCCTCCAGAATTTCCACACGAAGCTCCTCACGAACCTCTGGCTTGGACTGGTACCACTGAAATCGCGCCGAGTTGGGCGTCAACTGAAGTACTGGGAATTTTAAGCCCAGCGGTGCAGGGGAACACACCCTATGACTTCGGGTTCTTCCTGTTTCAGACCTACAGAAACACAGAGTCTTCTGGGTGAAGTCAAAGATCAGTTTATTGGCTGCAGACCAATGACAGGTATCCTAGAAGTACAACAGCGTGTATGTTCTCAGGAGACTGCTAAAAGTTACAGAAACTGGCTTCTCCTTAAATACAAAATATCCTGCTTCAGGCATACATTCCTTGTTTTATGGCATGGTCATTCATATGTATACATTTCAAACGAAAAGGCAGAGTCATGATGACCATCCTACATTCCAGTTAAGCCAGCCCACAATTATTTACCCAGCAAGGCTCAGATCCCACATCAGATATCAACAGGCCCCAATAAACACGAGCATCTCCTGTTTGGAAAACAAGCCATAAAGCAGGAACAGTCAGGTGCGAAAGAGATTAGCTGGAGGCTCGTGTAGGATGAAAAGGCTTTATGGTGTGTCAAGCCCTGATGCTAATCACAGGTGGCCGTAGGACGGGGAGCTCGTGGGACCGGACTGACCTGGGGCAGCGGAGCCAAGCTGCCCAGGTCACAGAGAAGTCAAAGGAGAGCACATGTGCTCTAAAAGGCCCGTATTTGCTTCATGATATGTAGCCTATGTGAGGGCAACCATAAGATGGCCACCGCTCTAAGATGGAACCCACGTAGTGATGTATAATAACGTATACACAGTGCATTCATACCTAAAACGTTACACAAAGCACTTGTACATACCGCATTGACCATTCGCGGTTCTCTAATACCGGGATAGACAGGGGTAGGGCCCTGCATCCTACGCGGTCCCAAATTCTAAAGTACGACAGACCCTCCTTTTGCCCTTACATAGGCAATAACTACACTTTTTTCAATCCGAGTCGAGGTCAATATTCACGAAGTCATGGAGATGTTGCTGTAGCATCATCCTATTACTTAGCTCGTCCCTCGATACAGGTTTCCTTACACATAATGTAGCACAGAGGCCACATATCGCAGGAGCACACTGTATGCACAGACAGAACAGGAAAAGGATGGCTAAGATCATTCCAATGACCATCAGAACTTTCCAACCCCAGGCAGATATCAGTTCCCAGAACCACCCCACCAGTGACCAAACTCCTTTATCCACGTGTATGGACTCAGATATTTTATGTAGTTTGGAGATGGCTTGATAAACTGTTGGAGCGTTGTCTGGTATGAAAATGCAACAACTAGATTGGATAACCTTACATACCCCACCGCGGTCTGCAAGTATGACGTCTAGAACCATGCGGTTCTGCAAAGTCATGAGGCGATCCGCTTGGAGCTCAGCTGTCAAATTACCAAGGGCACCAGCCGTAACATTAACAGTGGATTCAACCACACGAGTCAGTTGTCTCAGGTTCCTACTATTGACCATAGGTCCCCAAAATGGCAGGAAACCCAAAAAGAAATCTCCCGCTTCCTGACCGGCAGTATCCTCCTTGCTAATCACGCCTCTCACAACTCTGGTCTTGTGATAGTCAGAGGCGGCAGTAAATGTTGGCGGTAGCAGATTTGCAATATAACATGTGCCCGAGAAATCAGGGGGCAACCATGTATATGCTCGGTCATTGCAGACAAAATATGTACCCTTGGCAGCCAAAAACGCAGGGGAAAACTGTGATGGAAAAGTGTACGTTTCAGTACAGTCACTTCTCCCCAGTTGAGCTCTAGGATTCTGACCATTACCTTGCAAACAGAACCGACCTATGTGGGGTACGACCCAAATTGGGGATGAGATTTTTCGCTGTCTTTCACCCAGACTAATACTATACCCCGTCGCGTTCCACCCTACATAAGCTCTCAACTCTTCTTTGGGAATAGATGAGTATGCATCGATATCTCTGCTCATATCGGCAACTCCTTTCATTAAAGCTTTATTATTTGTGCTAGGTCTGATGGAACGCGGTTGTCGCGGGGAGTACGCATCTAGAGCAAAGAGAAACATGGTCTGGAATGCCCATGACGATCCATTGTAACTAAACGGCAGCACTAGATAAGGAATACCCTTATTAATGGTATGTGGCATTAAACCACACACCCAGCAATTGCTTGTATTCATGACTAGTTGGTGCTGGTGCAGGAGCTGAATAAACGAGTTGTTTACAAACTCAGACCGTCTAGCTTGTTCATGTTCAGGCAGAGGGTGAAAAGAGTGTGAGGAGACAGTAGGAGGAGGTATAGGCTGTACAGTGGGTGCAATGGGCTCTTGAGAGGAGAAAAATACAAATCCTACAGTAAACACTACCATACTACATAATATAAACAAACATAAAAATACTAAACGTTTGTTCTTCATTATTTTACATATTTTCGCTTTAAAGTTCATTTCCTCAGCGAGTCTCTCCATCTTGAAAAACTCCATCCTCTAATCATGCCGCTCGCGGCGGGTGAGTTTCTTCTGCTAAGGAGTACGCCTGTCAGTCCAGAGAACGCCCTAGACCAACCAGAACCGTTGACCTAACGTCTTCGGCCTGTACCCCAAAGTCTTGGCACCGCGACCCTGCGGCTGAACCCGGATGGTGGTTCGAAAAACAAAAATCAATAAAGTCCTTCAGATGGGAGAGCTATGGTTATCAAAAACCAAAAAAAGGTAAGGAAAAAGAATATTTATTTGTCCATAGGCCTTGGTCTTAGATTGTAGTGGAAACGGCCAGGTACTGTCTGATCTTGGAACAAGAGTTCAGGCTCTGTGGTGTCCAATCGAATTGACGGTGGCACAGCTTCTTGTAAAATATCGTCACTTTCCTGTGCTGAAGCTGTGCCTCTTACGTGTGCATCACTGAACGGCACAAAACGAGGTACAGTGTCTGTTTCAGAGTCTGCGATACCCTCCTGGACCCACTGGTCATACGGCAGAGGCAAAGGTATCCTTTTGACGTGGGCACCGTGGATCCAGTTCTTCTTCCCCTTTACTCGAACAGCTGATCTTGTAGACAGAAGTACGAGATGAGGGCCGATCCAACGGGGCTCATCGTTGCCTTTGCGCTGGAAATGTTTGACGAGCACCCATGTGCCAGGGTCGATAGGGTGTCCTGGAGCTTCAGAGGCCTGGGGAAGAGTATCGTGCACCTGTTGGTGTAAAACACGCAATTTAGCCGTCAATTCGTACAAGTAATCAAGCAGTACTGGATGTTCGATTTCGCTGAATTTCGCCAGTCTTGGCACACCCCATACATTAGCCGGGCGGCCAAAAATAACCTCGTATGGGCTAAGTCCCACTCGTGAGTGTACGGTCATTCTGGTGGACAGGAGTGCTAGAGGCAGAGCGTCAGGCTATTTAAGACCTGAGCTTGCTTGGATTTTGGCCAGCTTGAGTTTTAGAGCGCCATTGTAGCGCTCTACTAATCCAGCTGATTGGGGGTGATTTGCAGCGTGGAACTTCTGCTTTATCCCCAACCCCTCACACACATTCTTCATCACTTGACCCACAAACTCACTCCCATTATCACTCCACACCATTCTTGGCATTCCAAACCTAGGGAATAATTCCTTCACAAGGGCTTTGGCTGTGGACAGAGCAGTGTTGTCCTTTAGGGGATAGGCTTCTATCCATTTTGAAAAAGCGCAAACAACCACCAATACATATTTCAGGTTGTTGCACCTTTCCATGTGGATAAAATCTAACTGCAAAACTTCAAATGGATATGATGGAGGCGCAAAATGACCAGCTGGAGTTGGGGTTCCCCTACCAGGGTTGTATTTCAAGCATACCATACAATTCTTGACCACATTCTCTGCACACTTGGGAATCCCAGCATTCTGCCTTACTGGAGCCAACAACTTACAGATTCCTTTCGTACTGATATGTGCCATTCCATGTGCCATAGTAACCACTGGAAGCACATATGCATCAGGTAACAACCATCGCCTATGCTCTGACAGATCAATCCAACAACCATTCTCATCCAACTTACTCATACTTTCTCTCCACTTGCTCAATTCTTTATCTGTGGCTTCAGCTTGAAGGGATTTTACACTTTCTATTGTGTTTTCACACATTCCAACATCACCAACCTATCTTGCAGGGCCTGCAACATACATTCGAGTCTTCACATCTTTTGCTGTTTCTTTCACGATTTCATCAGCAAACGCGTTACCACGACCAACATCATCAGTGATTTTCTTGTGCGCACTGCATTTCATAATCGCAACTTGTAACGGTAGGGTCAGCGTCTCAAGGAGATCATTCACCAACTTGCCATTCTGAATCTTAGCTCCATGCGAAGTCAGGAACCCACGTTCTTTCCACAATCGCCCAAAACTATGAGCCACGCCAAAGGCGTTGTGGTAAATATTTTATTACCGGGACTGAATTTAATACGGAATCTAAATAAAACAGCTCAGTGAAATAAGAGGCAGAATCCGTGGTATAAGAGGTTTCTGAATGGGCTTTATTCAAAATGGCCGACTCGAGTCGCGGCCTTCATGTTCCGTCACCACGGGGGTTCAGGAAGTGAAGTACAATATTTTATTGACAGTCAATCGTTTTTATAGAATGTACATTACAATGAAACAAATGCAGAAGGCGTAACAATTGATAAGAAAAGTGACAATTTACATGCGTAACCAAAAATGGGCGTAATGAGGAGTAAAAAGAAACATAATTGGTTATGAGGTCATATGATGTCATATATAGGTGGATCTATAAGATAATACTTGGCATAGATGCGCGCGCAGCTGCATGACGTGTGATTGACGTGCAGCTAGGGGGTGACGGGGACTTGACATTTAGCTCTACATGTGGAGACAAGAAGTCTGGGGGGTCACGTCAACCTAATCCCAAATCATATCTAACATCCTATGTTTAAAGAACTATGTTATCCACAAAGGAAGGACTCTCGGACAGAATCTATTCTATACTGACTGTGTGTGCGTGTACAAGCGTCTAAGTGTCTATATGAGATGCAAGGGGCAGAAACTTTCCATGGTAACAGGGCTATGAATTACTTGCATGAGGACAGAGAGGCCGGCCCCTTTGCTCGGTAGCTGAAGGAAATGTTTACCTAAACTACTAGACAGGAATGCATTTGCTGAGGAGCGAAGTAGATAATTCGAAGGTGAAATACGGTTTCTTGGCAGGCAGGCGAAACCGGCCGAGGCAGGCACCGTTAGCCGCACAGGGAGTAGGACAAAGTTCATGGATACAGATGCGAGCTCAAGCTGAAGCTGTCAAAGGCAGAGAACAAGGAAAGGCTTGATGGCAGAATCAGGGCCTACTCGCCTGAACTGCAAAATGGAGTAACTGAGCCATACAAAGTCGGTGGCCTTTCATACTTAGGAATCGAATATCCAGCCCATTCATGGCGGATCTGACAGAGGACATGTTGACGGTGGACGCACATGTGTTTGCGTCTTAGAAACTGGAACGGGAGGGAACATACATGTACTGGTAACATGCACATAGAACCGTTGGGGTCCAAGATAGGGGACATAACTGATCATGAAAATCCATATTTCCACATTCCCTCCTTGTCCCCTACTTGCCCATCAAGAGACATCAATCTTCATTAATCCATCGATTAGTTCATGGAGCATCATTTCTTCTTCTTTCTTCTTCCGGGATCTTGAGTGAAAACCTTGATGTGGAATACACGATGTGGCACACAGGCCACAAATCGCTGGTCCACATTGCAGGCATAAGCAGCAACTGAATAGTATAAGAAGGCCAATACCTAGGAAGGATAGAACTCTCCATCCCCAGGCTGATATCACACTCCAAAACCACCCGGACCAAGTCCAAGTGCCTGGACTCTCGTGTATCTGGCTCACAATCTTATGAAGGCACGTTATAGCTTTATATACAGATGGCGAATTTTCTGGTATGAATACGCAGCAGCTTGATCCGATGACCCTACAAGCTCCGCCCCTATCGGCCAGGATGACGTCAAGGACAAGACGATTTTGAAGAACAACAATCCTCATCGCAGATTGCTCCTCTGTCAAGTTGCCTAGGGCGGCAATAGTTTCATTCACTACAGCTTCAAGAGTCTTAGTTAATCTACGTATCAGCTTACTATTTGAAATTGTACCTATATAGGGAAAGATGCCTTTATTGAAATCTACATACTTGTCCCATGCTGTCTCAGTGTAATCGACAATTGGGAGATCTCTCCGCTCTCTATTGTGTACTAAATGAATATTTCTGTAATAATCAGGAGGAGCTAGGAAAACAGGTGGCAAAAGGAATGCAATGTAGCAGGTACCATCCCAATCTAGAGGTAAACGCATATATGCAGTCTGACCACATACAAAGTAGGAATGGCGAGAAGCTCTAAATGAAGATTTGCCTTGATCACTGAACTCTACTATAGTAGTGCATTTACTATGGCCCATATGTATGGAACCAATTTTTCTTACACATAATTCACCCTTTACTGGGAATACTGACATGGTGGGCAAAATTAGTTCAACTTCGGATTCGACATTCAGAATCATGAGATTAGGTGTAAAATTACCTAATCCATATACTTCATTTTCTAGATCAGTTCCTGTTCTTTTGGGGCGACCCTCCTTGTTAGGGTAGCAGACCTTGAGTAAAACTAGGTTCAGGTTTCCCCATACCCAATGATCTTGGTAAACTGCTGTGTCTGAGTCTATGGAATTGATTAAACTAAACCATGCTCCACAGGAGCCATTATGTGTAAATGGATGTGGAAAGAAAGGCAAAACTCCCTTAAAATTCTGATAGGGAGGGAGTCGGCCACACACCCAACAATTAGTGGCATTACTAGTCTGATGGGAATGATGCAACATACTAATGAAAGTATTATTGCGCAGCGCAAGTCTATAGGACAATTCATGCGGGGGTAGGTCACTAAAAGAATGTTCATCAGTTATATTAAAAACATGTTTAGAAATAGGATAATATATATGCAACAATATACTTGCAGTTATTATTATAAAACTCAAGAAAAACAAAATTAATAACGTCACTATACAGTGGCTACGCAGTGATTTACAATACGCATGTCGTTTCAACAGTTTTCGCGATTTTCCATGATTCAGGTCTAAGGGATACATGTCGGAGACAGATTCAACCGCTTCACCTTGGAGAGGACTTAAACAATCAAATCGTCCGACGGTTTGGGCCTAAGTTTTAATTTATAGAGTTCTTTACTGGTAGCCTCAGCCAAAGGTAGTTTTGAGTCAATAGGTGAGGACACACGAGGTGGGCTGTTTACATCTGAAGGAAGTCCATGAAATTTCTTGATATGACTTGAATGCACCCATCCTTTCCTGCCCTCGATCTTCACGGCTGTCCTTGTGGTCAGCAAGACCAACTTGGGTGTCTTCCACCTGGGCTCCAGCTGAGTCTTTCGGTCGAAATTTCTCACAAGCACAAGGTCCCCCGGAACTACGTCATGGGGTTTCACCTCAGTATTGTCGGGAAAGGCTGCAGCTACCTGTGAACGACAAGATTGTAGTGCAGACATCAAGGAAGCCAGGTAATCTGTCAGCATATTACAGTCAACATCAGTTATTTTACGTGGTATAGGCGTCCCCCACATATTAGGTGGTCTTCCAAAGATCACCTCATAAGGGGATAGCCCTGTTCGAGAGTGTGCTACCATTCTCATGTAAAAGAGTGCAACTGGTAAGGCTACTACCCAATCAACCCCTTTTTCCCTACATATTTTGGACAATCTGATTTTCAGAGTTTGATTATGTCGTTCCACGAGACCTGCTGCCTCGGGGTGTCGGACACAATGAAACTTCCACTGATATCCTAGCAAGAGTGAAACATGTTTCATCAGTTCGGATGAGAAGGGCTGGCCGTTATCTGAATAGACAACACGTGGTAACCCGTACCGTGGGAAGAATTCTCGAACTAGCTGTTTGGCAGTAGTCGGGGCAGTGTAATCTGATACTGGGTAGGCTTCGGTCCAACGGGAAAGAGCACAGACAACTACAAGAACATATTTGAATCCTCGACATCGTTCCATCTGGATATAATCCATCTGGAGGACTTCAAAAGGGTGATCAGGAGGCTGAAATCCACCCTGCTCTACGGGGATGCTTTTTCCTGGGTTAAACTGACAACATATCATACAGGTACGGACTTTTTGCTTAGCTGCTGCTCGTAAATGTTTGTTGAACCAAATGTGTTGAATGCTGTCTAGCATAGCTTTCTCCCCTAAATGTGCCGGACTATGAATTGTAGTTATGATAGCCTGGACCATAGAATCAGGAAGGAACCATACAGATTTCTCCTTCGTCATCCATCCCTGGTCCGTTTGGATCCCTCCTAATTCCGTCCATTTCTTTATTTCGTCTGCGGTAGCATGTGTCTGTATGTCAATTATGTCAAGTGCGGGATCCTTAATCGTCATACAATGTGTTGGTGTCGGGACTATTGGCTTTGTCATGTCGGATGTGCGAGTCTGAGCAGTCTGTTTAGCTGTTCTGTCAGCTAAATCATTGCCTTGAGAAATGATATCAGTGACTTTCGTATGTGCTTTGCATTTCATAATCGATATAGCAGTGGGCAGATGAATTGCGTCTAACAGAGCATGAATGAGGGACCCGTGCTGAATGTGGGTGCCATGAGAAGTTAAATAACCTCTCTCTCGCCAAAGCACCCCGAAGTCATGTACAACTCCGAATGCATAACGTGAATCAGTGTATATGTTAACTTTCTTACTTGTGGCTTGAATACAGGCTTGTGTCAGAGCAATAAGCTCTGCTGCTTGAGCTGACAAAGTATCTATACAGTTTGTTTCGATGACTTCAGTATCTGTCGTGACTGCATACGCGGCCACTAAATCTCCTGTACCTGTCCTCATACATGATCCATCTACATACAACGTCAGGTCTGGATCTAACAATGGAACGTCTGTCAAGTCTTGTCTGGGTTTCGTTGTTATTGTAATAACTTCAACACAATCATGAGCTAGTGGGTCTGTTCCTATTACAGGTAAAAGTGTGGCAGGATTCAATGTATTACAACGTCGGATTTCTATATGTGGCTGAAACAATGTCAGTTCATACCCTGTAAGTCTTGCTATGGTCAAGTGTTGTGTTTGCGTTCGGTTCACAAGAACCTCTACTGCGTGTGGTACTTGTACTGTCAACGGATGTCCTAACACTATGGCATCGCTTTGTCTGATTGCTAAAGCTGTTGCTGCCACTGATTTCAGGCATGCAGGCAAAGCCTGAGCTACGGGATCTAATGTACTAGAGAAATAAGCACATGGCTTGCGTGATCCTGCTTGTTCCTGAGTGAGCACTGACAAAGCAGTACCTTCACGTTCTGTAACAAAGAGTGTAAAATGTTTATAGTAACATGGTGTCGCTAAAACAGGTGCTTGACATAGAGCTTTCTTCAAGCATTCAAAAGCTAGTGTATGTTCCTGAGTCCAAGGGAGGACAGCCGATGTGGCCGCCTCCTGTGTTGTCAACTGAATGAGTGGTTTTGCTAGAAATGCATACTGAGGGATCCACTGCCTGCAATATGAAGTGAGGCCTATAAAAGCCCGCACCTCCTTTTGTGTCTGGGGTATTGGCATGTTAGCAATTAACTGAATGCGGTCGGGTGTGAGCTGCCTTCCCTCCTTGGACAGCGAGTGACCAAGATAAACAACTCGCTGTACACAGAATTGCAGCTTAGAAGGCGATACCTTGTGCCCCTTTTCGGCTAGAAATTGTAAAACCGTCAGTGATGCTTTTTCACATTCCGGTTCGCTTCGGGCGGTGATCAGCAGATCATCGACATATTGAAGCAGTGCAGTGCAAGCTGGCATGTGTATACTGTCAAGTTCTTGTTTCAGTGCTTGGCTATAGATGCTGGGGCTTTCTGTGAATCCTTGAGGAGCGCGGGTGAATTTAAAGCTTCGTCCATTTAAACTAAATCCGAACAGATATTGGCTCTCCGGATCTATTGGGACACTGAAAAAGGCATTCTTGAGATCAATTACTGTAAAGAATGTAGCTTGTGAATCAATGGCTGTCAGTAATGATGAGATATCGGGAACCACAGGAAACTGTGGCACAATGCATTTGTTTAGTTCGCGCAGATCAATAACCAGTCGATATACTGGCGGGGCCTTCGGATCAGTTCATTTAAGAATCGGAATTATCGGGGAATTACATACATTGGAGTCGGTTTCCACAACCACTCCTTGGGCAATGAGCTCATCAATGATTTTCAGTAAAGCCACTACAGCATCTGGTGGTAACTTGTATTGTCGCATCCGTGGCAGTACCACTCCTGCCTTCAGTGTGACTCGATATGGTGTAATGTTCATGCAACCAACATCAGTAGGGCCTTGTGCCCATAAATGTGCGGGTAAAGTCTGTAATCGGTGATCCATGTCTCTGGATACATAGTGACCTTTGAAATCTCGTAAAAACAATCTTACTCCTTCCGGAGAACAACATATAATAGCCCCTAGGGCTTTCAATGTCTTTATACCTAACAAGTTTTCTGGGCATGATTTGGTAAGCAATAAATCTGTAGTTCGTGTCAAGGGACCAATCGTAAGTGGAAGTGGCTGTGATACTTCATTAACAATAGGTTTTCCTGAAAAACCAAGGGAAACATTTTGAGAGCCTGAGAGGGGTGCCCCTGGAACTTCACTACGTTTTATTGTTGTTCGACTTGCCCCTGTATCAAGTAAGAATTTTCTGTCTTGACCTAATAATTCACTGTGCACATAAGGTCCTTCTTGATCTACTGGGATTTCAATAAGGGGTAAGTCAACTTCCCTCTCTAGGCTTTTTCATGCGTAACGCTGATACTCAGGATATTCATACGGTGCGGTCTGATACATTTGTCGTGTTGTTGTTTGTGTGGCAGCAACAGGCAACGGTGGTGCAGCTGGCACAAACTGTATTGGCTGTTGTGCGGCTGGCATGGCCTGTGCATGCTGCGGAGCTCCTTGTTCATTCTGATCTTGTCTGAGTGACCGTGGTCTTTCCTTTGCAATACCTACAGCTATATTACGCTTCAGGACTGGACAATCGTGTACATAATGACCTAGTTGTTTGCAGTAATTGCATGTTCCTTTTATAGGAACTGCTGAATCTCCGGAATGTGTCACACCCTTTTTGTGACCATCCGGTGGTACTGTCTGGGAAACTAGCATTTTCATTTTAGTGTCCTTCATACGTCTTTGTTCGTGTTCTTGTTCATCTCTAATTCTATTGTGATGATACTGTAACATTTGCAACATTTGTGACGGAGTGTTACCCTGCCCTGTACTCTCGAATTTCAATACTCTATTCTTCACTTGAGGCAAGGAATTTTCCACTAATTTTGTCACAAATAAATGTGGATATGACTCACTATTTGCTTTTATCCCACTATTTATACCAAAACATTTTTCAAATCGGGCATAGAAATCACTAGTGTCTTCATCTTGTTTCTGTTTACAGGCTGAGATTGCACCCCAATCTTCCTTTTTCGTAGCTAATAAACGTGGCAGTACCTGTACTAGCAAACCTGGTAGTGCTTTAACTTTATCCCCAAGCCCTGAACCTGCAGTTCGACCTCTTTCTTCGGTTTCTAATGCTGTCCAGTCTATTTTTTGGTCCCCCACTTCCCACTCTTTTTCCTTAAGTTTTTCATAAATGCCAGCAGGCATGAGCACCTTTAATATCGTCATAATGTCAGGATAGGTATACTCTCCCATCAGTAACATGTCTTTAATTTCTCGGTGGAAACCCGCTGGGTCCTTGTCGTGACTGGGTACCACCTTTTTCATTTCCAACAATTCCATTTTAGATATGGGTGTATATACAAATACACGGTGAAACTGATTATCCTCGCCTTTTATTGGGTGCACTTCTCGTAAGGGATTCTGTCTATCCATGTAATACGGCGTTCTTTCCTTGTGAGGCAGCGAGAAAGGATCTGGGCTTTCAAAAAGAAAGTACTGCTTTCTGGATACGAGTATTTCTTTGATTAACTTATTACCTGAACCTTTCCATCTATTCGTGAGTAATTCAGTTAATATGTCAGGTAAAGGACCAGGATCGGAATGTTGGTTCTTATATAATATAAGAAGTTGCTGAATCATGTAAATTCCAGCCAAACGCTGTTCATCTGGACTGAGGTTCAAAAACGTGTGTGCTACTGTGTCATCACCATATTTTCCGGGACTATCAATCCAATGAACGGCGGACCTAGCTAATTCTTGCTCATCCATAGAATCGAGGAGGTGGTAACCCCTTCGTTCTCGGAGTATTTTGTCAGCAGCTTGAAACGAATGTTCGGGAGACTTCAGATTTATGATAGGTGTCGGATAAGTTCTGTCATTATCTGGACATATCGAATGAATCGGATCAGTAAAACATCTAGTATTATTGCAGGACCTTCCTCTACCTACATAGGCTATGGTATCTGACTGTCTTACGGGATCCCCTGATTCGGGCACCTCGTTTTGTTCAAAATCGTCTGTCTCCAATCTCTCTTCATGTATACGTTCTATTTCTTTCCTTATTTTTCGACACATTGCTACTATACTTCCTTGTTTATCATGTCTTCCGTCTGATATATTCTGACTCCATCTCGTAAGAGTTTGCATTATTTCCGGGTCCACCCCCGGTCGGTCTTGATTTCTGATCACACAATTTACGAGAAAACGTAGCAATTCCCCCTGTATCTCCACTTTCTGATATTCCATAGCTCTGTTAATGCATTCAGGATCTCTCCCTGTTTCGACAAAATGATATATGTTATCCAGGTGCATAGCCATTCCTGGTAGCTTCCCTAAAAACCCTGCAGCTCTTCTGATACGTAATGATGCCATGACCATTTCATCCTCTTTGCCGGGCACCGGGTCATATCTACAATCTACTAAAAGGTCCTTAAGCATGCGAGTATTTATAAGTTTGGGCGTACGTGTATGTACTGGTTCTTGAAAAGTAAGTTTACTTATTCGGGGTGGCGTAGAATAAATGCTAGTAGCACCTCCGGTAGCCCCATCTGGGGTACTGGGCGCGAAAGGATTCGTTGAACGTGCTACAGCAACTACAGGTGTGGACACAACTGTAGAATCGGCTGCGGAGACAGATGCGGAAACAGATGTGCTTGCCGAAGCTTGTGTCGGAGTTTGTTGTTGCACAGAGACAGATACCTGATCTTGACGTTGAGCCCCCCCAGCAGACGGTCTATGTGGTGCGGGGTTAGCATACTCGGGAGCTGCGTCATCTAAATACGAGGAAAGAAAAACATCTTCTGCGGTTCTGGGATGTCCTTTAGGATGTACTTTTATTGGAAACAATGGGGGTGGCAAGTCTTTTGGTATCTCCGTAGTAGCCTTAGGTAATCCTTCGGCCAGAAGGGGATACATACCTTTCATAAGGGCATTTCTTTGCCTATCGGCTTGTTCTGCTTTTACTCGTGTACCCTCTTCAATCAATAAACTTTCTCGGACTTTATTTGCACTTTCTATACTTCTCTCTTCCTGTCTTAGCGCTTTCTCGGTACGTCTATGCGATTCTTTACGCCATAACTCAACAGCGTCTTTCTGTGACTGTCTAGCTTTCCTCTTCCACAACTCTTCTTCTACTTTCATAATACATTCTGCATCCCAGGTCCCAGCTACGGGCCATCTCTGACTTTCTGGTAATTCTTTGGTGTAGTCCACCCATAAATCAAGAAATAATATGGCATCTAAGCCATGTTTGTGATACATGAAGTGCCCTGGAGTGTCCCTAGGAGGAATAGGAACTGCTTCTTCAAGTACCCCTTTTCTCGTAGTGATCTGTCTTAACTTCGAAAAGAGCGGCATATTGACAACTGATCTGATACTTGAACTTGAACACACTTAGTACAAAAAGTACAACAATGAACAATCATTCATACCACAATATGCAAGACGTTTAACACTTTAAACATTAAACATTAAACATTTTTTTTTTTAACCTTTAAAATGACCAACAATGATGATCGTCTGCATAACTAATCACCAAGCAGAATTCTTGACAATAACTAGATACTTCGGAATACTTGATATACTGCTAAACAGTACAGATACACTGCTAAAACAGTGCAGACCGGATTTGTGTACCCAAATCCGTCTTGACCGGCACAACCTAAGTGCACGTCAGAACGCCTCCCCAGCAATGGTACTCACCGGGTAGCTCGGAACGGAAGGCCTCGAAATGGGACTGGACTGGACTCGACACTGCGGACATCGAACTCTCTGGACGTCGGGACTTCGAAATCTGGTGGGCCTCTGTATACCTCGGATCTTGCTCTCTCTCTGCTAGGCTCTGGTCGGGATACTTCGCACTTCTCACCGCCTCGTCTGGGTTGATCGCAGCCTCAGTCGCCCCCGCTTGACCGGAGGGAGCTACAGGAAATCCTGCTGGTACGCGTTATGGTCCGTCCAGCTGTGGCAGGAGACCGGGCCTGCAACGCACCACCGGCGCGTGAGATGAGAAAGTGTCCCTATTCGGGCGCCAATCATGTGGTAAATATTTTATTACCGGGACTGAATTTAATACGGAATCTAAATAAAACAGCTCAGTGAAATAAGAGGCAGAATCCGTGGTATAAGAGGTTTCTGAATGGGCTTTATTCAAAATGGCCGACTCGAGTCGCGGCCTTCATGTTCCGTCACCACGGGGGTTCAGGAAGTGAAGTACAATATTTTATTGACAGTCAATCGTTTTTATAGAATGTACATTACAATGAAACAAATGCAGAAGGCGTAACAATTGATAAGAAAAGTGACAATTTACATGCGTAACCAAAAATGGGCGTAATGAGGAGTAAAAAGAAACATAATTGGTTATGAGGTCATATGATGTCATATATAGGTGGATCTATAAGATAATACTTGGCATAGATGCGCGCGCAGCTGCATGACGTGTGATTGACGTGCAGCTAGGGGGTGACGGGGACTTGACATTTAGCTCTACATGTGGAGACAAGAAGTCTGGGGGGTCACGTCAACCTAATCCCAAATCATATCTAACATCCTATGTTTAAAGAACTATGTTATCCACAAAGGAAGGACTCTCGGACAGAATCTATTCTATACTGACTGTGTGTGCGTGTACAAGCGTCTAAGTGTCTATATGAGATGCAAGGGGCAGAAACTTTCCATGGTAACAGGGCTATGAATTACTTGCATGAGGACAGAGAGGCCGGCCCCTTTGCTCGGTAGCTGAAGGAAATGTTTACCTAAACTACTAGACAGGAATGCATTTGCTGAGGAGCGAAGTAGATAATTCGAAGGTGAAATACGGTTTCTTGGCAGGCAGGCGAAACCGGCCGAGGCAGGCACCGTTAGCCGCACAGGGAGTAGGACAAAGTTCATGGATACAGATGCGAGCTCAAGCTGAAGCTGTCAAAGGCAGAGAACAAGGAAAGGCTTGATGGCAGAATCAGGGCCTACTCGCCTGAACTGCAAAATGGAGTAACTGAGCCATACAAAGTCGGTGGCCTTTCATACTTAGGAATCGAATATCCAGCCCATTCATGGCGGATCTGACAGAGGACATGTTGACGGTGGACGCACATGTGTTTGCGTCTTAGAAACTGGAACGGGAGGGAACATACATGTACTGGTAACATGCACATAGAACCGTTGGGGTCCAAGATAGGGGACATAACTGATCATGAAAATCCATATTTCCACAGCGTACTGGCTATCCGTATATATGTTCACTTTCATTCCTTCAGACAGTACGCATGCTCTCGTAAGGGCAATCAATTCTGCTGCTTGAGCCGAATTTTGTGGCACATGTGCAGTTTCCACAATCGTGTGCAAAGTCGTGATAGCATATGCAGCAGTCGTATCACCATTCGGAAGCTTGAAACACGAACCATCCACCCATAAAGTACCATCACACTCAGTCAGGGGAGTATCTTTAAGATCTACTCTCCCTTTCGTCTCTTCTTCTGTTCTGAACAGACAATCATGTTGCTCAATCTCATCTAGGTCTGCTGGAATTGGTAATAGTGTAGCTGGATTCAACGTGTTGCATCTCTTTATGTGTATATGATTTGCTAACAGTGTCAGCTCATATCCGGATAATCGCGCACTAGTTAAGTGTTGTGTCTTGGTCCTGTTTAACAATGTGTCCACAGCATGTGGAACCATAACAATCAATGTATGATCCATTACTAGGCCAGCAGACTGTCGAATAGACATAGCTGCGGCGGCTGTAGCTCTCAGACAACTTGGCAATGCCCTCGCTACCGGGTCCAAGGTTGACGAAAAATACACGCATGGACGCGGTCTGTCGCCAAAAGGCTGTGTTAACACTGATAATGCGCAACCATCTTTCTCATGAACATACAATGTAAAAGGCTTGCTGTAGTCAGGGGTACCCAACACAGGAGCTGAACACAATGCATTACACAATTCCAAAAATCTTTTATGACACTCTTCAGACCATGGGATAGGATTCGGTGTGTCTTTACATGTTAATGCTAACAAAGGTTTTGCCAACAAGGAAAAATTGGGAATCCAATGCCTACAGTATGAAGTAATGCCCAAGAAAGCACGCACTTCTCTCTGTGTTCTTGGCACACTTAATTTTGCAATGGCTTGAATTCTTTCTGGGGTCAGTTTCCTTCCCTCCTTCGATAAGAGATGACCTAAGTAGGTCACTTCTTGTCGACAATATTGCAGCTTTGAGAGAGACACTTTGTGATGGAAGGCAGACAAATGACGCAACAATGACAAGGTAGCGTTTTTGCAAATCTTTTCAGTATCCGCGGCGATTAGTAAATCGTCAACATACTGAATAAGGATAGCGCCACTAGGTAAAACCAGTGCATCAAGCTGCACTTTTAAAGCCTGACTGTATTTTGATGGACTCTCACAGTAGCCCTGGGGAGCGCGTTTAAAGCGGAAGCTTCAGCCTCCTAAACTAAAGCCAAAAATGTCTCTGCTCTCCTCTGCAATTGGGATGCTAAAGAAAGCATTCTTCAGATCGATCACTGAGAACCATGCAGCGGATGCTGGAATCATGGTTAACAAGGCAGTTATATCAGGGACAACTGGAAACTGTGGTACAACAATCTTATTAACCTCTCTAAGATCAATCACAAATCTGTAAACAGGTGGCTGTGAAGGGTCCGTTCGTTTTAAGACAGGTAAAACAGGACTATTGCAAACGTTGCCTCTTGTCTCTTCAATTACATCCTTTTTAATCAAATCACTGACAATTGCTAACAATGCTTTCTGACCTTTATTGGAGATCTTGTACTGGGGAATACGTGGCAATCTGACATTGGCTTTTAAAGTGACCACATATGGCGGTATTTCCAAAAGACCCACATCATTGGGACCAGTAGCCCAAAGGACATCCGGAAGGGATGACAATTCAGGTGGCATTGCATTTTTAGACAAATACATTGGGGAAATCACTTTCTTACCTAATGTAAGTTGTACTCCTGAGGGAGAACAATATAGCGTTGCATGCAATCTTTCAGCAAATCTAATCCTAGCAAATTTTCACCACAACCTGTTGTTAGAATGAGGGGTGCTTTTAGCTCACAAGGTCCAACCGAAAGTGACATAGGACTAGAAATCGGGTTCCTAACTGGGGCGCCAGAAAAACCTACTGAGACATTCATTTCGCCAGACAAAGGCGCGCCAGGGAGTTTTGAATGCATGATTGAACTCTTTGCAGCACCAGTATCCAGCAGAAAGGGCTCCGTTACATTTGCTGTAGATACTTTAACATAAGGTCCGCTCTGATCCACTGGCACTGAAACAACTCCCTCTCTCTGTCTACGGCTGTCCTAGTAATCGTTATCTTCTACATTGTCGTCTTCTGCATAATAATCATTATTGTAGTACTGAGCTGTATTACCAGTCGCGTTGGCTTGCTGATCAAAGCTATTTATGGTATTTTGAGGCGGAAGAGGACGTGCGTTCTGGGGAACATTTCCACGCCCTCTGCCTCTAGGAGCTTGCTGACCACCTCTACCTCTTGTGCCATACGCATTACTGTTACGCTGCATTAATTTAGGGCAACTATATTTAAAATTTAAAACACAACTCGGGAAGTAGATTCTGCACAAATTTATCAACGAATAACCGTTGGCCACCTTCAGTGCTCATGTCTTGACCACTGTGGGCGATAAACGTTTCTTCAAACCTGGTAAAGAAATCGGACACTGTCTCATCTTTCTTCTGCTTACATGCGGATAATTTATCCCAATTTACGCACATCGCGGGCATTAAAGTTTTCATATATGTAATAATTCTGCCAGGGAGTTCTGCTACCAGAGGCTCAGGTTTTGCACCACCAACTTGTCTAGTGTCTGCGGCAATAATATTAGCCCATGTAGCACCTAGTTCTGCATCATGATCTACATTACGAATTGACCCCCACAAAGGCTGTGGAACAACATTTCCAAACAACATATCAATGTCAGCTAGATTCATGATACATGACCCTGCAGTTTGTGATAACTCCTTATAATATCCTGCAGGGTTTTTATGGGGGTCAGGCAATGTCTGTTTAAGCGCTATTACTTCAGATCGTTTCCAAGGGACATGCACCCAAACACGCTGAAAATGAGCTGGCATAGCAGCAATACCATTAGCGGCATTAGCCGCAACAGCTTCCTTCCATACCGGAGGGACATCTATCATAGGGTATTGTCGCGCTTTTCCCTTTCTCCCCACAGGGAAATCTTGTTCAAACAACGACTGTTGACAATCATCATTCCTCAAGGATAATAAGATCGCAACTGCTCTATTTACGTCGGGGCCCACAATCGTACCTTTTCCAAAATCGAATCTCACTCGACACAACTCCTGCGGGTTTGGATCTCTACCATGATCATCCAATTCCTCACAGAGGATTTCACACGTTTTCTCGAACACATACCTCTGTTTCGGGGCATCCCATTGGTGAAAAACGTCAACAACTGACTCCACATCATAGAGTGAAGAAAAAATAATCCACCTACGCGCCATATGATCCAATGTCTTTTTCTCTTCAGGATCAGGCAGCTGACTGCGCAATTGCTTACGCTGTAAGCCAGGAGTCGCACTAGATGATCCAAAGAGAGGCGACATTAAACTAGTAACTACATTAGCTAGCCGTTGTCGTGCTGAAGGAGAAGTTGAGGCGAAAACAGGGGGATAGACAGAGGGAAGAAAAATGGATTCAGTTACAGGTTCCTGGGTAGTGTAAGAAGGAGCGCCAGGGGAAGCCGCTGGCGTGCTAGGCAAAGTCGCAGGAAGCGCGGGGGTAACAGGTAACAAAACTGGCGGCCCTTGAGAGGGCTGCACTGCAGGGATAGGAGCCAGCTGTGGAGGAGCTTACGGTTGTGGGAAGGCTTGCGGCATATTTACTGGAGGCTGCGCATTTACAAGCTGTGGAGGTGCTGTGGCATTTTGCGCATATGGGGGTGGCGAACTTAGCAAATGGGACATTAGGGAATCTTTCTCATTCTCTTTTGTCTCATCTTGCAAAAGGGGTGACAAAACAGGGTAACATTTATCAATCCCTAGTTTGCTCTGTCTATGTAATTGCTCATTCATTTGTTCCTCCTCATTATCTTTAAATTGCACAGCTGCTTGCATCACTGACATACCTCTTTCTCTCTTATTCCTTTTCGCTAGCTTAATTTCCTTCTGTTTGGCTTCCTTTCGCCATAGGCGGAAAGAATCAAACATCGCCGGCCGGGCTTTCTTTTTAAACAATTTCACTTCCAAATTATCTAAGATATCTGTATCGAAACTACCATTTTGGGGCCATTTTAAAACACCGTCCTTTCTGGTGTATCGGATCCATACTTCATTATATGCAATGGGGCCCACGCCATGTTTTACATAAAGCTCATAAGTTGGAGTTCCAATTGGAGGAACCAGACATGAATCCTCTAACTGGAAATCCCTTCCACAACCCAAACAAAACAATCTTCCAAATACACTAGCACCAGGTAGCTTCGCTCACTAGTCTAGTTCCAAACTTCAAAGGATTATCGATTACGATAGTCTCGTGAATACACGAGTCCTCTGGCTTTGGGGTTTGCAAACTCCAAATCAAAATAATCCCGAAGGATACCAAATTCAAACTGGGAGACGCTCCACTTATACTTAACTGAATATCGATGATCAATGGCGTCACCAGAAGACTCTCTCGATTGTTTCGCTCTACCAAAACCAGTAAGGGTCCAAAACAGGGCGATTAATCAGGGCAGCAGTCCTTCGTAGCCGTCGGGACGCAGAGAACCTCGCAGAAAAGACTTTCGGACCACGTCGACATGCAGGGGTCGATGAAGTGGCGGCCCTCCTCCAGAATTTCCACACGAAGCTCCTCACAAACCTCTGGCTTGGACCGGTACCGCTGAAATCGCGCCGAGTTGGGCGCCAACTGAAGTACTGGGAATTTTAAGCCCAGCGGTGCAGGGGAACACACCCTATGACTTCGGGTTCTTCCTGTTTCAGACCTACAGAAACACAGAGTCTTCTGGGTGAAGTCAAAGATCAGTTTATTGGCTGCAGACCAATTACAGGTATCCTAGAAGTACAACAGCGTGTATGTTCTCAGGAGACTGCTAAAAGTTACAGAAACTGGCTTCTCCTTAAATACAAAATATCCTGCTTCAGGGATACATTCCTTGTTTTATGGCATGGTCATTTATATGTATACATTTCAAACGAAAAGGCAGAGTCATGATGACCATCCCACATTCCAGTTAAGCCAGCCCACAATTATTTACCCAGCAAGGCTCAGATCCCACATCAGATATCAACAGGCCCCAATAAACACGAGTATCTCCTGTTTGGAAAACAAGCCATAAAGCAGGAACAGTCAGGTGCGAAAGAGATTAGTTGGAGGCTCGTGTAGGATGAAAAGGCTTTATGGTGTGTCAAGCCCTGATGCTAATCACAGGTGGCCGTAGGACGGGGAGCTCGTGGGACCGGACTGACCTGGGGCAGCGGAGCCAAGCTGCCCAGGTCACAGAGAAGTCAAAGGAGAGCACATGTGCTCTAAAAGGCCCGTATTTGCTTCATGATATGTAGCCTATGTGAGGGCAACCATAAGATGGCCACCGCTCTAAGATGGAACCCACGTAGTGATGTATAATAACGTATACACAGTGCATTCATAGCTAAAACGTTACACAAAGCACTTGTACATACCGCATTGACCATTCGCGGTTCGCTAATACCGCGATAGACAGGGGTAGGGCCCTGCCTCCTACGCGGTCCCAAATTCTAAAGTACGACATGTGGGAGGCCCCTCCATGTGCCCTGCAGGCTGCCTATATAGGACATGCTCCCCTCCTACTAGTTCTTTCTGTTCTTTGTTTTCAAGGCTGTTTAGGATGCCCGTAAGACAAGGTGCAACGTGTTTTCTATATGAAGGCATTGCATTTGGGGAAGGGACTTTCCCATATGGTGAATGAAAGGACAGACTGCTGGACGAACCCAGGACACTTGCATCTTGTAGCCCATGAACCATAGTCCTCTCAAATATGTGGGAAAACTGATGGCCCAGGCTAACAGGAAGAGGGAGATGATGGGCAAAAGGGAAGGAAGAGAGACACATTCGCACAGGTTAGTCATCAGGGAACACTCCAGATTCCAAAATAGCGGGCAACACAGTATTATAAACAGGCAGAACAGGCAAAATCTGCCCCAAGTGGCTTGGAAGAGCAATTACAACTGACCTTGCCCTTGTATCAGGACCTGTAAATGTTTAGTGCACTTTAAAGGGAGCATATAAAAGTATACAAAAGGTGATGGATGAATCTCTGCCACTGGTAATTACCGTGGGCCACATCCCAGTCCATCATTATTTTGCACACTATGCCTCCTCAGTTTGGACCTAGCTATATGCGAATCAGTCTTGGCACTGCTCCAATGGAAACAGTCCAGCTGAAAATACCAATCCAAGCCCTCCCTGAACCGGAAGACAAGCAATCCAGGACCGGTTCTGCCCTTGTTATGGGCTCATCAGCCATATATAGCTTGGTTCCAGTGACACAATGTGCACATGGCCCAAGTTTTGGATTTAGGCCCAGATCTCTGCACTGGAGGTGAATGTGTGACATTAGTCAGAATTCTGTCCACCAATTGTTCTTTTATTATTTCTCACCCTAACTGGGACGGGTATATGCAGACGTGAATCCAGTCCTCGCCATGCTACTGGATTGAAGCTAGCATGGCTGATGAGGGGTGATACCCCGAAACCCGTACCAGGATGCTTGTTTCTAGTCCAGGTAGTACCTGGTCTGGCAGTTCGGGTTGGACTGTTCCTAAGGGGAGCAGGGGTAAGACTAGTTTGCATATGGCTAGGGCCAAACTGGAATGGTATGGTGAGCAAAACAACTATGGATTTAGGCCCAGATCTCTGAAATGGTGGTGAATGTTTGTCATTGTTCAAGCCAGATCTCTGTACTGGTGGTGAATGTTTGACATTGTTCAACATTCCATCGATTAATTGTTCTTTTTGCCTTTAAAGGAAGCAAACAGGATGCCACGATAATTCTTGTGTGTCCACTGTGTGGTTGCTGACGAACCCTGCTTTTATGCTTCAGATTTCTATCTCTTTCTTTGTTGTGGATACAGGACCTGCTTCAAACTGGATTTTAGTGTTAGATGAACACTAAAAATAGGAATACCATAGTACACTCCCCACTCACATACCCAGACTTGGAGTCCTAGTTTAGTGTGACTCATGACCTTAACCATCCTGGGAATTCTGGTAAAAAAGCACCACCTTATTAATACTCACAGAAGAAAACCCTGAAGAGAACCTAATGGGTGAGTGGTTGACTGGGGTTACTGGCTGATGGCTTTGTACTGACAATGTAAGATACACACAAGCTTGGTGAAGGCTCCGATAAGCACATCATGCAATAGCTGTGTCAATTAACCACAATGCCAGGAGTAGCAGAAGTGACATTATCCTAAAGGTCAGCCACTGATGAAATCACAGGAAGTGACATCACAGGACTTTTTTCCCTGATGATGTTAGAGCGAATGTTCTCACATGACCTTTTACAAAATGACATTGAAGTACTGAAATCATTGAACTCAAAATACCAACAATAAATGAAAGAGAGAACAGTTAAATGCAAGATTATCAAGATAATGCACGTTTCTAAACCAGTTTAAAATCTATTTATGTATTATCACATAGTGCCATGATATACTATGAGTGCAGCCATTACATGCCAGGAGTGCTGCCTTGATACTTCAGGTTTGTAACAGCCATCTGCCCAAATACAGCCAGCACTGACACATAGCCACTTGCAAATGTCTGGGCCCACATACCAAGACGCAGCTCAAAATGCTCTGGCCCAAACAAGGTCAAAACACTCCACCCAGTACCCAAACAAGATGCTCAGCCTCAAATGAAAGGCACATCCATTATTTTCAAGTGTCCATCTTACACTGTGACCCAGATATACAAAACAACTTTGCATTAGGATTGTATTACTTTATTAACGCAAGCCTGATGCAAATAGTTGTGGTGGAATTTACAAACCAATTCAAATCATGATTTTCATTGGATTGTTACCCCAAGTGATGCAATGCTGCACCAAATAAGTGTGCCTTCTTGCGGTATTCATATCAAGGAGAAATGGTTTCATTCAACCTCCTTTTACTCCTCTTTGAATGTGTGCTACATTCTAGAGCGCACATATAAAGTGGGTAACACCTTAAAGCATAGGTGGTTTTGTACTAGAAATGATCCCTTCCAGCACAAAACCTATGCTTCAGACAACACAGAGATCCTTGAACTATGGTGCATGGATGACTTCATTGGTGCATGGCAGCCCGAATTGAGCCACCACAGGGAGAGAGCAGAACAACACCATGTCTTAGTACATATGGTGCTTTTCTGCTCTCTCTCACTCATGGAACATAGGGCAGTAACCTTTCTTGCTGTGCTGCGTTGTGTGAATTACCAAGATGTATCACATTGGCGGCAGCAGAACAGAGGGAGTCAACCAAATGGCTGACCATAAGTCAATGTGATACGAGCAGAAACAGTTAGGTCATCCCTAGGATTTCTTTCTTTCTCTTTATTCTGAAGTGAGAGGTCCTAAAAAGGGGCATACGATGTTTAGCAACTGCTGTTAGTACCCCTTAAATCAATTGTGCCTTTTCTACTAAGCCTGTAGAAAAGCATCATATTAATTAATTTGAGTGTGCATTGCACATGCTTCAAAATGTCAATTTGCAAAATAGGAAAGTGCGAAACAAAATCAAATAAATTAAAACATCTCATTTATACTTGAATAATAGAAAGTACACATGCCTCATTTGAGGACTGTTTTCCTTCTGTTCCTGCCACTGCCTTTGCGATCTCTGACTCCATGGTCACAAGGAGCAATCCAGGTGTAGCAGCTGCAACCCCCAGGCGGCCCCTAAATGACATCTATAGATGTGGCCTTATCTATGCAGAAACCTGTTGCCTTTACTGCAGTGGCGGCTGGTGATATTTGAAAGTGGTGGCCGTAACATTTGTGGCAGAGTGCACCATGGCAAGCGAGCGTAGCTAGCGAGCCTGAGCGACCTAAGGCAGGTTCTTGGGGGTTCTTCCCCTGAGAACATTTTGGAAAAAATGAGTAGGCAAATTGTGCATTTTCAAGCAAATTTGAGAAAGCAAGAAGGTTAATAAAGCAATTGTGAAAGTGCAGGTATTACATTAATAAAGAGATGTCATATAATAACATAGGTAGCTGCTTATTCAGTATACCCACAGAGCTTCATTACAGACTTTGAGATAACAATGCTGAGTAGCTCACAGATTTTTTTGACTTAACAATGAACTAAGCATGTCACAAACTAGTAGCATTTAAGAAATGTTAGAATTAATGTATTGTTCAGTTTTTGTAGACAAAATCAGCACGTCTGACTTTAATAGCTACTAACTTCTCAATGAATTGAACATTAAAGTCTGGAATTCATTTGACAATGTTTCTCTCTATAGAGAGTGTTGCTAAAGCATTCAGTCTTCCTTCAATCATGGTGTTCCTTAGGAATGTCTTAATTCTAAGGGTGGGTGACAATTTCTGTTCCTCTCGCGGAAATTGCGAAATTTCGACATTTTCGCATTCCACGCAGAACGCGAAAATGTCAAAACTTCTGCGATCCGCGGGGGAACGGAAATATGCAGGGCAGGATTAATTCTGGCACAATGCTCCTGTCATTTTAAACCTCAGCGGGAAGCACAACCAGATTTAAAGCAGGTGCCCGAGTTGAAGGTCACTTTCAGTAACGCATTAATCAGCACAAAAGATTTGTGAGCACGGTGGAGGCTTGGCAGGTGTGCTTTCTCCCCATATCTACCGTCCACAATTTGCTGTAATCCTTGATGGAGGTTTGTGCATCCATGAGTTTTTTTAACGCAATCCCCGTGTAGTTCCTGACACCAGGAGGTTCTGTCTCCTCATATGCTGCTCTGGTCGGTCTCTGACCCTTTATAAACAAGAGGCATGTTAACTGCATAGAAGCCCCGCCGTTTGGCCCCAGCCCACACACCAGTGGCGTGCAATATCTTCCCGCCCTTTCCCCACTATGATGGACAGCTCACTCGAGGGACCCCGGCGCCCATCAGCGCGGTGGCAAAAGTTACAGACACACATGGTCGCTGGAGACAACTCTTTTGGACCTTTACGCATCTGTAGTGTAGGAAAAGCACTATACATTTCATTACCCACCGAGGTAGCACTTACTGATTAGCCATTAGAAAGTACTCCAGTTGAGTATTGCACAAAACGGTGGCATCTTCTTGTATGCAGGGCAGGATTCCTTCTACCACGATGCTCCTGTCACAAAAATTAAACCTCAACAGGAAGCACTTACAGATATAAATAAAGCAGGTGCCTGAGTTGAAGGTCAAATTCAGTAACGCATTAATCAGCACAAAATCGAAAATTCGTGATCGCTGAGATTTTTGGGCACTTTCGCAAATTCCGCCCACCCTTACTTAATTCTGTTTAAAGTGGAAAAACATTGTTCCCACTCTGCTGCTGTCATAGGAGTGGTAATGATTATTTTTAGTAAAGCCACTGTCTCTGCGAGTGACTTTTCCATATTAAATTTCGGAATTAAAATCAGCACAGAAATGGCACCAGTGCCCTGCTGGTATACATGCATTCTGTACAGTACAGCCTACTCAGTTCTCAGATTCTCTTTGTTGAGCATAGGATAAGCTTCCACAGCCTCATTCAGATCTTTCTCAGGGAAGGAATTTTCATATTTTGCAAACTGATCAATTTGCAGTAATGCGGCACTCACCAAATGTTTTGTAAAAGAAAAACGTTCAAGTGCATGCACATTTATAATGTCACATACCTCCTTTGCAATTTAGACCAGAAAGATGTTTTTCCTGCATGTTGACAAAGTAGAATCCGTTGGCAGTCTGCTGACTAAATTATCAACCCCATCTCTCACTTTGCTCATCCTGGTGACAAATAAACCGATAGCTCTTTGCACAAAGACGGTATCTATTTCTTGTTTTTGTAACTGGCTGTGTAATATGTCAACATGAGGCAATATTTCATTAAATTAAAACACAAACATCTGAAACTTTCTGTCTTGCAGTGTTCTAGCAGAGCCACGGGCTTCATTCATACTATTGAATTCAAAGTCAGCATTGGCTTCTATGGCGTTGAAACATTTCTCAAGATCAACCATATATTGGAATATTAAGCTGATTGTACGTATGTGAAAGTTCCAACGAGTTTGGGATCCCTTGAGAAGTCTTTTGGCCACAATTTCCTGTAGTACTTCCGTTCTTTTGGGGGGAAGTGAGAAGAATGCTGCCATGCCTCCTACATCCAAAAATTAATGTTTTGCCTAGGAGATCTTTGATACTGCCTGTTGCATAATAAGATTAGGTTGGTGGGCATAACAGTGCACATAATGGGCATTAGGGTATACATCTCAAGTTCTTTTTTGTACTCCACCAAGCCTTCTACTCATCACTGATGCACCATCATAGCTTTGTGCAATAAGTTTTTGAGGCTGCTCTGGAAGAATCAAGTTCAGTTCACGTAGTATAGCTGAAGTAATGGTTTATGCATTCAAGTCTCTTAAATGTGTGAAACCATGGAACCTATCCACAACTTTACTGCCATTGTCAAGGTACCAAAAGACTAATATGGACTGTGTTTTAGTGGCCACATCAGTGGTGTCATTAGCCTGAATAGCCACAAAGTCTGTGTTTTCCACCTGTTGGACAATATAGCTTCTCATAATTTCTAGCATACACTCAAGGACATCATTTTTTATCGTTTTAAAGGTGCTCTTAAAGACTGTAGCACTTGCTAAATGTGCTTCGATTTCATTCTCTAGGCTTGCTATTGGATTTGAAGAACTTTCACATTCATCATGCCCTCGTAATGCCAGTTCAACTGCTTCATTGTGTTTCTGTATTGATTTGCGGTATGCGTCGCTTATGTGGGCTTCAGTCGGTGTGTCTTCCAACATTGCCACTCTCCTTAGGTTTTCCTAATGGATTCTTGTGTGTGCATGCTTCTTTATTTTGTCTGACAAATGCTTCAAGTCTGTTACTCCTTCTGTTGTCCTAGCAATGTCGCCACCAAACAGCAACCAGGAGAAGCAGAACAGAGAATATGTTGAAGTACACCCTGTAAGCAAATCAACTTTGTTTTGTGTACCAGTTGTTTGAGAATGTAGTGTGTAAGTCTTCCCTCTGTCTTGGGCACTTTGTTGAAGTTTTAGGTCGGGCCGGTCACGTCCTAATCATTTTACAGTTCGTTTGTCTTCAAGGCTCAGTCCAATGAATGGCCTTGCAAGTAGCTGTTTTATTGTATTCATGGTGTCTCACCAATATTAAAAGTTACCTGTTAATAATCAAAGAACAATGTATAAGATTTGGTGCAAAAACATAATTTTCTGTATAAATACATGTCTTGTGCATTATTGCAATATATGTCCAACAGCCCCCCTTTGCACAACTGTTAAAAATACAGCCTTATAGCCTGCTGCCTCTGTGTGCCATAGTAGTTTCTGAAGGCCCTGAAGCAGACATATCAACAGTGCAACTTTTTTTAGAAAAAATATTCACTGTTCCCTTCCCTTCTTATTAGTCTGTATTTTACAGGTGTATATTGACTATTTTAAAATGTTTCGGTGTGTAGAAGTTTACTTCTGTTTCATTCTGCCTACTGTATGCTATAAAATGAATTTGGGGTGGGGGGTGGTACGAAGGGGTTAAAAATAGCCTGAGTTTCTTAACTGCACAGCAGATTGCAAGAAAACAGTTTTTTTATTTTTTGTTTTTGTTTTTTTTCCTTTGTCAGGGCGTCATTTCTGGTTCAGATACATCAATCGTCACCTTCCACAACACCCTTTTTACTCGTCAGCCGTTGGTAACAAACTTGGCAACAAGTGCGCAAGCTATCCCATTGACCTTTAACCTGTGAAGGGAAAAGGTCACGTTAGTCAAATACATGCAGTACATTTATACATTTACTCTACCTGTCTTCATCTCCCTTCTCCTCTCTCTCGTCGCCAAACTGGTTCCTGGATTGAAGGGAAGAAAAGAAGAAAAACAGTTTAGTGGCCTCTCTAGGGCCCCCTCCCCAGTTAAGGGTTTGGAGACCCCTTTTGGGTCCGCTGTCATCGCCGTCATTGCCCGAGCCTTCCAGGGCCCCCCCATGTAAGGGTACAAAGCGACCCCTTTGGGTCCTCAGGTTTCGTCGTCGCTGTCTCCATCTGATCCATCCAGTGCTGCGTAGTCTCGCAGGAGGCTGTAGATCATCTTACGGCATGCCAGGGTCGATGTCTCCTTTTTCCCTACTACCAGGCGGTTTCTGGAAAACAAGAGAACATCTTTAAAACAGCACAGGAGCCTCCAGCAACCCTGGAGGTCTCCTAGTGCATGTGTCCCTGGGAGCAGTCCATACATCACAGAGTCAGCGGTGATGCAGGTCGTAGGTATCCAGGCCCTAAGCTCCGTGCCTAGGGCCTTCAGCAGGTCCTGCGCATACGTGCACTCCCAGAAGAGATGGTATGTCATCTCGTCCACGGTGCACCCTCTCGGGCAGGACTTGTATCGGTTGAGCCCCCTTGCGTGCATGAAGGCTCTCACGGGAAGTCCTCCATGGATGGCCATCCAGGCGATGTCCTTGTGCTGGTTTGTCAGGCACATGGATGCGACGTTTCCCCACACATGGTATGCTGTGGCTGAGGGGAGGGCGCCGATCGGCTCACTGATCTCTCTTGAACGTATCAGGCGTTGGAGAAGTTTTGGAGTCCACATGACGGGGCGAACTGCCACCAAGCCATACTCTCTCACAAACTTTTCCACTTCCTTGTAGAACCACGGGGTCTCCCAGTTGTACGGGACGGCGCTCACCCACTCTACCCATCCGAGGCGCCTCCACGTTGGCAGCAGGAAGAAGCGAGCCTGGCTGAAGACGGCCGAAATGCCAGAAACCGGTCCTAGGAAGCTTGTTTCCGGTCCAGGGAAGACATGGCTTGGCAGTTCGGGCTGGACTGTTCCCATGTGGCACAGGGTCAGACTGATTTGCATATGGCCATGTCTGAACTGGGGTGGCAGAGTGGGCTAAAGAATGGTGATGGATTAAACCCAGATCAGTTGACTGGGGGTGAGTGCTTGCAATGTTCAACACTCCGTCCATCATTTCCTTTGGTTTTGCTTTGTTCGCCACAAGTTGGCAGGGTATGCTCAGATGTGAGTCCTTGCTCACTTTGCCACTGGATTCAAGCAAGCCTGGCTGAAGACGGCTGAAATGCCAGAAACCGGTCCTAGGAAGCTTGTTTCCGGTCCAGGGAAGACATGGCTTGGCAGTTCGGGCTGGACTGTTCCCATGTGGCACAGGGTCAGACTGATTTGCATATGGCCATGTCTGAACTGGGGTGGCAGAGTGGGCTAAAGAATGGTGAAGGATTAAACCCAGATCAGTTGACTGGGGGTGAGTGCTTGCAATGTTCAACACTCCGTCCATCATTTCCTTTGGTTCAGCAGGAAGAAGCGTGCCATCAGAAAGCAGGCGTGACTCTCATCTTTGGACCTGAGGGTGTTCCTCACGCAGTGGCACACGAAGGTCCCCCTCAGGATGGTGGCAATGTCTGGCACTCCTTTGCCTCCCTTGTCATGGGTCTTGAACATCACCGCCCTCTTCACTCTGTCCATCTTCGAGCTCCAGATGAAGTAGAAGATCATTCTCGTGATGGCCTTAGCAGTTCTGGTCTGCACTGGTCATACTTGAGCAACGTACTGGAGCACTGGCAGGGTCTCGTTCCGCAGGACCAAAGACTTCCCTTCGATCGTCAGCTTCCGGAGGCTCTAGAGTCACAGATTCTGCCTTGTCCATGCTAGTCTTTCCTCCCAGGTCTTCTCTGCTGCACCGTCTCCGCCGAACCAGACTCCAAGGATCTTCAGGAAGTCCTGCTTGATGGGGAATGGCAGTGGGTCTCGGGTGGGGGTCCAGTGTCCGAAGAGCAAGGTTTCTGACTTGGCGCTGTTGATCTTTGCTCCAGAAGCCTTCCCAAACTCGATACATGTCCTCTCTAGCTCCTTCACAGACGGTCCATCTGCGCAGAATACGGAGACGTCGTCCATGTAGAGGGAGCACTTCACTTCTCCTCGTCCTCCGCTCCCTGGTACGTTCACTCCTCTGATGTTCCTGTTCTGCCGGATGCGCTCGGCGAGGAGTTCGATCACACAGATGAACAGAAGGGGAGAGAGCGGGCAGCCCTGCCTCACCCCCGGCAGGACAGGGAACGGGTCAGTTCTCCAGCCATTTACCAATGCCGTGCTGGAGATGTCTCTATACATTGTATTCACCACGTCACAGAAGAAGTCACCCAGTCCCAGAGCTCTGAGTGTCCGGTCAATGAACTCATGGGAAACGCCGTTGAACGCCTTTTCCTGGTCCAGGCTGACCAAGGCCGTCGGGACCTTGCGGCCCTTGACGTACTCGATCGTGTCCCGGACCAGGGCCAGACTGTCCGCGATCTGCCGTCCCGGTATCCCACAGGACTGGTCAGGGTGGACTATCTTCTCTATCACTTTCTTTAGGCGGTTGGCCATCACCTTTGCGAGAATCTTGTAGTCCACATTGAGGAGAGAGATGGGCCTCCAGTTCTTGAGGTCTTCTCTCTCTCCCTTCTGTTTGTACAAGAGTGTTATCATACCCTTACGCAGGGATTGCGCCATACTGCCCTTGCCCACCACTTCCTCGTAGAGGTCCAGCAAGTCCGGCCCGATCAGGTCCCACAGTTCGACATAAAGTTCCACTGGGAGACCGTCATTCCCGGGTATCTTGCCTCTCTTGGAGGTCGTGGCGGTCAAGTGCAGCTCTTCCAGGGTGAAGGGCGCGTTCAGGCCCTCTCTCTCTTCTGGACCCAGTGTCTTCGAGATCCCCCCTAGGAAACTATCCGCCTGGTCTCTCTCTGACAACTTCGGTGAGTAGAGTTCACCTTAAAAGTCTGTTACGACTTTCATGACTTCCTCTTTCTCACCTTGGAGGTTGCCCTCCGAGTCCCGAAGCTCAACCAGCGGTGTATGGGTCGAGTGAAGTTTCTTGAAGAAGAATGAGTTGCATTTCTCGTCCTTCTCTAGGTTTTCGGTTCTGGTCCGGAAGATGATTTTCTTGGATTCCTCCCTAAAGTGCTCTGCGAGCTCTTTTCGGGTTTCCTCCAAGTCATCACCCGCGTCCCATCCCCTGAGCTCGAGTTCGTACAGTTGCTGCAGTTTGCTCTGCAGTTTCCTGAACGTCCTCTTCTTTTCCCGTGCAGCAGCTCTGCTTGCATCCTGGAAGAAGCTTCGGAACCTGTCCTTCACCCATTCCCACCACTCGCTGGTGGAGTGAAAGAGGTCCTTCATGTCCCTCCACTCTATGTACACAGTTCTGAGGTTGGCCACTAACTCCTCGTTTTCCAACAAAGAGCAGTTTCCACGATCCTGGTCCAGTGGGGAACTTCCCTGTAAGTTCCCCCTCGAAACTGACGGCTCTGTGGTCAGAGAAGTGGACGGCGACCATGAAGCTTCGCCCAGGCTTTACTGTTGGGGAGGTGAATAGGAAGTCGATCCGTGAACTCACGGATCCGTCCGGCCTACTCCAGGAAAAATTCCTGGCGTTCGGTCCAATGCTCCCTATGGCATCTCGGAGGGACGCCTCACCTATCATCTCCACCAACAGCCTGGACGTTACGTCCATCCCTGCAGAGCCAGACCCACTGCGTCCATCCAGCTCTACTATGCAGTTGAAATCACCACCCATCAGAATGGTTCTGGAGGTCACGAGTTGCATCCTGAGCACCCTGAACATCTTGAGTCGCTCATTCTTCTCCGGGGGAACATAGACATTTATGAGCCTAACGGGCTCACCAGCCCACGAGCCATCCACGACCAGCACTCTGCCGTTGACCTGCTCGGTGACCTTGTCCACGGTGAACTGCCTCCCCTTGATTAGAATGGCCACTCCAGACGATTTGCAATCGTTCCCTCCAGACCAGAAAGATGGCCCGTGTGTCCACTGCCGTTCAAGCTGGCTGTATGACTGGGTGTACGGAATCCCGCATTCCTGCAGAAAGCAGATATCTTGGTTCTGGGTGGCCAGGAAGCGCAACGTGCCGACCCGCCTGACCTGATCCTTCACGCTTCTGACGTTTAGGGTGAACAATGATATCGCCATTATCTCCGTGCTATCGGTCAGTATCTGGTTTCAAACCTACTGGGGTTGAAGGCCCTGGGGTGCTTCACTTGGGTCCTGGACCCCCTGTTGGCTCTGCTCTCCCCTTTCTTCCAGGGCATGCTCGGTGCTCTCAATGGACACTTCTGTTCCTACTTCTGGGGTCCATTGTGCTGCTTCCGGTGCTGGTGCCACCATGGAGAGGTGATGGTGGAGTTCTTGGAGAACTGATTGGATTTCCACTAACTCTTTGTCTTCCCTTATCTTCCATCTCTGCATTGTTACTCTCGGTGTCGCTTACGAGGATGACGGCATCGTCTTCCTCGTCTTCGGTGGTGTCCGCTGTGTTCACCTTCTTGCTGAACAGGAAGTCCTCTCTGGCTGGCGTTAACTCGCTGGGGGGCTTTTTCTGGAGTTGTCCCTTCCTCCAGTGTCTCCGGCTTGGATACGGGTTGCGGTGTTCCGTGGGAGGCCGCCTTCTGTATTCTGGCGCTGGTGCGTCTCTGCTCCTTCACCTCTTCTCTGTCTTTTGTGGCTTTTTGGTGCAGCGACTGGGATTGAACCTGGCTCCATGACTCCTGGAGCCTGTCGTCCTTGTCTCTGCTGCTGTCCTAGGGTTTCCCCTTTGCCTCCTCCTTTTTCTTCTTCCTCTCTTCTTTCCCTTTTGCCTTTGCAGAGTCTTCTACCTCTGTCTCCACTTCCTTGTCCTCTGGTTCCTGCGCTGGGGTTGTTTCTGCTGGGGCTTCCTCCGGTGGGGCTCCTTGTGGTGCTCCGTCCTCGGGGCCTCCCATGGGTTGGTGGACTTCCTGGGGCAGTGCCATCTCAGTCGGTGGTGGTGGTTCCTCCGCTGCGACCGGTCCTGCCTTGGGGTCCTCTGGGTTCTTCGTGCCTGTTCCTGTCGGTGTCGGGTTCACTGGAACTTGGCTTTCCTTGTCTCCCTTCCTGGGTGCTGCCTGTGTCTTTGCAGCCTCGTTCCTGGCTTCTGTCAGGAGGGTGTTCAGTCGTGCGTTGGCTGCTGAGGAGACCCTTGGTCTGGTGTGTCTCCAGGTTGGGTTCCATGCGGCGGCCGCTGCGTAACTCTTTGGCAGGTCAGACTTGGGGCATCGGTAGTAGGAGTGGCCCTCACCTCTGCAGAGGTTGCAGATCCTGATCCCTTTGCATGTGCCTGCTTCGTGTCAAGACTGCTTACAGATCCTGCAAAACATCTATGGGCAGTCTTTGCCGGCGTGTCCCACTCCTTCGCACTTCCTGCAGGTAATCCAGTCAAACTCGGCGGAAGTGCTAACGGCTCTAGAGCGCTGGGATCTCCCCCTGGAGATACAGGTAGCGGGCATACGCAGAGCTGAGAAACTGCTTATAACACAGAGGGGGGGAGAGGGCCACACAGCTCTAGATCCCTAAGGGCATCCTAGTAAGAACCTGAAAAAACTAGTACTTTACACATGCTCACTTCAGAAACATTGCCTAGAGATCTTCACCCTCCTTCAAGAAGAATCCCCCGACATCCTAGCAGTCACAGAAACCTGGCTTGATGGCGACTCAGGGCCGGACGTGGTAGCATCACTACCCTTAGAGTACGATGCCCTATGGTTTAATAGGCAGAATGGGAAAGAGGGAGAGGTTGCGCTACTCTACAATAAACAGCTAGCAATAGAAAAACTGGCTGGAGAAAACATAGAAGGCGCCGAAATATTGGTGGCAAAATTATGCTCCAAGCCTTCATGCCTGGCAATAATGGAGGTGTACCGTCCCCCTCGATCGACCCCCCTGGTTCATCAACCACCTTACTGAAATAATCACCAGCCTACGCTCACGGTATCAGCGACTCCTGGTGGTGGGAGATTTCAACTACCATTGGGACCAGCGACCGAGAGAGGCACATGCCAGGCAGCTAGAGGAAACCGTGTCAACATTGGGGCTGCAGCAGCTCGTGGCTATGCCCTCCCACGAGAAAGGTCACACCCTAGACATCATCTGGTCCACTCAGCCACAGGCTAAAGTGATGGATATTAAACCTTGTAGTTGGTCGGACCACTACCTGGTCAGCCTTCAAGTTCCCTAAGCTCGGCGCCCCTTGCTCCCCCCTCTGGAATGGAAAATAGGGGAGAGGAGTTGGCCTAACGGCTAGGGCGCTCGACCTCGGACCTGGGGAACTGGGTTCGAGTCTCGGTAATGACGCTGAACATCCTGTGATTATGGGCAAATCACTTAATCTCCCCGTGCCTAACAAAAACTGAATGTGTGTCCTCATGTAACTTAACTGGTGCTATGTAAAGCACTCTGGTACCCGATTGGACTTGGGTCAAGTTTGCGCTATATAGAACTCTGCAACAAAGTAAAATTGAGGTAGATAGCTTAGGGGATGCTCTGCAAGACAACGCGCCGAAGAGTTTTAGGCCAGAGGATCTCGAGGAGAAGAGTGAATCCATCACTAACCAGCTGAGAGCAGCCATCAACAAGGTGGCAACGGCTCGTAAAGTAAGAGTGAAGAACAAGGGCATGGGAGCCCCTTGGTTCACGGAGGAACTAAGGGGACAGAAACGGACCCATTCCCAGCATGAAAGACAGTGGCGTGAGCCCTACGACCTGGAGTCGCTCATAGAGTACAGGGCTAGACTAGCCACATACAAAAAAGCATTCCTTACAAGAAAGGCCGAGTTCTATGAGGCCAGGATTACGGAGGCAGACAACAAACAAAAAGAAACCTTCAGAATCCTGAAAGAGTTCAGTCTAAAGCAGACGCAGAAAGCAGCCACCAGCCAGGATCACTGTAACAGATTCCTGACCTTCTTCCTAGATAAAGTAAAGGACATCTTAACAGACATACGCAACACCCCCATCAGCCTGAGCTCTTTAGCTAGGGAAGAGACACATTGTGTCATGAAAGAGCCTATTGCCACTTTTCCAAGGCTGGACCACGACTCCTTGTCCCACATTGTGACCTGTATTAAGTCAGGCTCACCTGCAGACCCATGTCCACCAAGGATATTCAAGTTGGCCTTCCCAGCAATTGAGGGAGAGGTCCTCATCCTGCTCAATCGATCACTGGAAACGGCAAAGCTCCCCGGTAACTTTAAGGAAGCCAGAGTAACCCCCCTATTAAAAAAGGTGGGAGCTGACACCACCAATATGAAGAACTACAGGCCCATATCCAAACTTCCTTTCCTGGCTAAAAGTATGGAGCAGCACATCCTCAAAACCCTATTGATATTTATAGAGGAACATCAGCTACTTGAGGGAAGGCAGGCAGGATAAGAACTCACCACAGCACCTAGCTGGTGATGCTGTCAGTGTTGGACATAATCAGGCTCACAGCAGACAGCAAGAAATCGTATGCAGTGGTCCTCCTAGACCTCTCGGCGGCGTTCGACATGGTCAACCACGGTCAACTTCTGGCACGAATCAGGGACATAGGTATCAACGGGACGATGCACCAATGGATCACCTCCTTCCTGACGGACCGGACTCAAAGAATCCAAATGGCGACTGTGTGTCCAATAGAGGGTCACTAACCTGCGGAGTCCCTCAAGGGTCGGCATTATCGGCGCTTCTGTTTAATATCTATCTCAGACTGCTGGTGGGTGCTTTGGCCTGGATGGACTGCCAGGTGTTCAACTACGCCGATGATTCACAATTAATTCTGCAAATCGACAACACCCCACAAGCCCATGTACACATGCAAGATATCCTTAGATACGTGGTTAATTGGATGACGGCCAACTCACTTAAGGTCAACTCAGACAAAACGGAGGTCCTAGCGATCACCTCAAGAAGCAACTCGTGGACAGACCGCTTCTGGCCACAGGAGATGGAAGTCACTCTGACTCCAGCCCCTGTTGTAAAAAGCCTTGATATTAAAATAGAAGACAAACTCATACTGTCTAACCTCTGTGTTTGGGACCTGTGTGGGGCTGCTGAGGCAGCTAAGGAAATTATCACCCCTCCTCTCATTTTGCACCATGCGGACAGTGGTGACCGCACTGATCATGTCCCGCCTAGACTATGGCAATGCACTATATATTGGACTACTGGAAAAGCTGCTAGGCAAACTGCAAGTAGCGATGAATGACGCAGCCAGGCTGATCTTCAAGCTCCACAGATGGGCACGGGCCACACCTTTGCTGCAACAGCTACATTGGCTCCCCGTCAAACAGGGTGCCAGATTCAAGGGCCTCTGCATTGCCCACAAGGCCCTTCATGTGCAAGCCCCAGGATACATCTAGGAGCACCTAGGGAGATACAACCCCGGCCGCACCCTTCGGTCATCCAAGGGAGGCCAGCTGGCCTGCCTGCAGTTTAACAATACGACTAAAGGAGGGCGAGCCTTTTCAGTCTGGATCCTGCAGCTGTGGAACAAGCTGCTTGGACACCTCTGGTCAGAAAAAGCCCTCCTTCCCTTCAGGAAAAAACTGAAGACCTTCCTCTTCATAGAGGCCTGGACGTAACACGGTTGCTGACCGGGGGCTAGCACTCACTTATTTGGGGTGGGCTATGGCTACTCTTTCTCAGTGCTTAGAGACCCGCGGGTACTAGGCGCTTTATAAATCGCAGTTAACATAACATAACATGAGAACCAGCTAAAGCTCTGGTTGTCTTAGAAGTCCCAACTTTTCAGATTTTGGAGTAGCTCATCCTTGCTTATGCTAAGGCTCCCAAGGACTTAGGGACAGAACTTAGGGGCTAGCAGAGCCTACCAGCAAGGTCTAGTCTAAGCTGAGGTACTACTGGTCAGCTGGTCGCTCCAGGTAAAAGGCCTCTGGCAACTTTTTGTCTCCCTGTAGCCATGCAGCACATTAGCCAATTAACCTTTCAAAATACTAGTTATACAGTTGGTGGTCAGCAATAGGCAAATGGTGCTCTAACACAAGTAGAAATCAGCTATGGCAGGTAATCTGGCACGGTGCATAAGGTAGGGAAAAACCACCAGATCCCCACGTGTGTGGCCAGCAGATCTCTTATGCTATATACACAAATCCTCTGCACACGTTCAAAAGTAAATACATAAAGTTTGATAAAATATCAAAATGATGCTTGTCTTTATATTTTCAGATGTCTTTAATTCAAGATCTTTAAGCCTTCTTAGCCAACTCGTGCTTCGTCGCTGTTACAGGGGATTACCCCGCGACTTCTTCAGGGCTAAGGGAATATATAAACAGGTACTTGTTCGTGTATGCAATGGTAGTAAGAACACTTCACTTTTCAAATTATTGACAAAGTGAATTCGGTGACTTGTGTGAATTTCAAAATAGTGAAGAGAACTGTGTGGAAATCCATGTGAAACTGGTGTTGTACATGCTTCTCGTACAACTTCTTTGTGCATCCATATCTCAATGGGGGAAAGAAAGAACAGGCAATGCTCCCAATTGTTTATGTTATCGCTATGAAACACGCTGGTGCAGTTAGTGTTTGAGACTCCCTTATAAGTTTGCAAGGAAATATGATCATCTTATCCCTAGCAAGACAACTGAAAAAACAAAAGACAAGCATCATTTTGATAGTTTATGTAACTTTATGTATGTACTTTTGAACGTGTGCAGAGGATTTGTATGTATAACATTTCGAAATACATTTCTCAGTGCTGGGTACAAGAGGGAGCAGATCCAGCCATTCAGGTCTCCACACAAGTCTTGTAAAGCATTCCCAGTCCTCTTCTGTTCTTCCACAGGTACACATGTGTTCTGATGAGCAGGGGTTGACGTGTCACTTTTGTAGGTTTCAATAGCCAGTGCCTGGGGGTGACTCTTGGACACTCCATAACGAATGAGATAAAAGCTCCCAAGGGCAAATTTTCCCACTTTTACCGGGTTTAAATCCCACAAGACAGAAAGAGTTTCTATTCCCTAGGCCTTCCTTTACACCTAAATATGAATGGGTAGACCTCTCCTTGATCCCTTTCAAGTTAATGAAGTTCCTGTTCCTCTCCAACTGCTGTTCCTGAGCTGAGATGAGCCAGAAGCCTCACATCCGGGTCTTACTGCTAAAAGGCATAAGCCATTGTTCCTGCTCTGGGGCGTTTTCCACACCTTATTAGGGGAAAACACTTACAGGTATATATGCTGGTAGGCTAATGGTAGTTAACCAAATGAAGCTTCAAAAAGGCAAGGGCTAACTTTCTAAAAGTTACATTTCCTTCATTGTTATGAAGATTTCAACTACACAATTAAATTGTAATTTAATACATATTAAGTGGACAAATATTTTTTGTAGTTTGTCCCATATGAAAATTATCAAAAACAGTACTTTAATTGCACTATAGTTGTCCCTATAGGATCATTTACAGCCCTTGTTCTGCTTGGGTTTTCGGATCAGATAGAACCCGCTCATCAGAGCCTCACTAACCCAGCCAGAACGGTACCCCCTCCCTAGAACCTATTTACAATCCTACAACCACATATATCTATCACCTAAGGACAGGGGATTCCTACTATGCATACCAAGACCTCACAATCGGCGGCCTCGCGATCCCATACGGATCCAGACCTTTCTGCCCATACGACAGTATCACAAGTGGCGGCCTCGCGGTCCCATACGAACCCAGACCTCTCTGCCCATACGACAGTATCACAAGTGGCGGCCTCGCGGTCCCATATGAACCCAGACCTCTCTGCCCATACGACAGTATCAGCACAATCGGCGGCCTCGCGATCCCCTACGAATCCAGACCTCTCTGCCCATACGACAGTATCACAAGTGGCGGCCTCGCGGTCCCATACGAACCCAGACCTCTCTGCCCATACGACAGTATCAGCACAATCGGCGGCCTCGCGATCCCATACGAATCCAGACCTCTCTGCCCATACGACAGTATCACAAGTGGCGGCCTCGCGGTCCCATATGAACCCAGACCTCTCTGCCCATACGACAGTATCAGCACAATCGGCGGCCTCGCGATCCCCTACGAATCCAGACCTCTCTGCCCATACGACAGTATCACAAGTGGCGGCCTCGCGGTCCCATACGAACCCAGACCTCTCTGCCCATACGACAGTATCAGCACAATCGGCGGCCTCGTGATCCCCTACGAATCCAGACCTCTCTGCCCATACGACAGTATCACAAGTGGCGGCCTCGCGGTCCCATACGAACCCAGACCTCTCTGCCCATACGACAGTATCAATATATATGAACAATGGTTCCGAAGGGAAAGCAATTACTCACAATTGGAAAAATCAGTTTGAAACAACACACAGCATTAGTTGATCTAGCAAGTGATTAAACATAAACAATAAGTAATAATTCAAAAGAACATTAATGATTTATTTTTGATTTTTCATATAGATTTCAAATCATTTATCAACTCCTTTGGATATGAGCAAAAAATGCAAAGGCTGTATATACAATAATATTTACAAGGAACCGACGCAGTGACAAAGTGAATAAGGTGACTTGATGTGATAGTGAAAATGTGAATATTTACAATGTATGTACGTGATTGTCAATAAAATACAAAAAAAGTTTTTGCAAGATTTCTGCAAAAAAGTCCTCAGCTGAATTATAGGTAGATAATAAACCTTGTAAGGCACAAGTCCTAATTTTTCTGTATGTACAAGGAATTCCAAATGGTACGGGACTGTGGAACTGTCAACGTTTCGACCCTATATCAAACAGTTGTTGTATAAAGTCATATCGGGTCTTCTTCAGGACATAGGAAGTGTATAACAGCCTATATAAAATAAATATGTATAGATCAATATCTAAGCTGTGTGAAAGATTTTTAAAAAGGAAAATAAAATTTTTTCATCAACTCACCTAATTGTAGGTGATAGGACAAATGACCACCAGTATGACGTAGTTGCCACTTGATTTCAATCAGAAGGGACTATCTGGTGATATATATGCACATTGGTAAGTATATGTTGAATGCAAAGCTTAATTTAGCCACAGTAAGACCATAGAAAGTTAATTACCAGTGTCGCAGTGGATCTAGATTCGTCTTCATCTAGTTATTTAATCTTTTCTTCTCTCTCCAATCTGATAAGCGAGACCTGTTGTGAATCGCTATAGATACAAACGCAGATAGGCATAAGTCAGAATGATATTCATATGACCCACATTAGGTACCATTATAAGTTAATGGACCCCGTGGTGGCTTACCTGCCTTCAAGGTAGATACTTTGTGTATAGTTCTACAGGGGGCACAGTCATCAGGATGTGATTTCCACTAGAAGAAACCATAAATGGACCCTCATTTAGTGCCAATGAACTCATGTGTGCAAAGTTCAAAATAATCTATTTTTAGTCTTAGTTCCCCTCATTAGCACGTTGCAATGTGCGATCCTAATGGAGTGCGAGTCTGCCGAGTGTTATATGCTAATTATAAATCAACCTTTTCGACCCATTTAGAAGGTGTCTAGCAGGTCTAACTAATAACACCAACATACACAAATCCGCCGTCATTTTAGCGATGGATTAGTTGAGCTCACCAAGTGTCAGACTACAGTAATTGGAGATATCTCCTACCTGATGTATTCGATTTGTTTGTTTTGGTCGAGGGGAGTCCGTATGAAGCACGCCGCCAGCCCGAGAACAGAGCGTGCAGCAGCTAAATACTAGCTGTCCATGGATATGGAAATAGGACTCAATGTGGGTCTTTGTGATTCGTCTCTCTAAAGGACAAACTACTTATATGGATTTATCGCACTAAAGTCTGAATTGCCAAATGAATAGCAAAATTTAAATCAGGCGAGAACATGAAATGTTCGGGCAGAGGAAACGAATACTCCGCATTATAAATCAGATCGGAAAGTGGCTCACGTGCATTTCCATATTCAACATAATTTTAGCTAGTTTCTTAAAAGCAGCACCCAAAGTAGCATATTATTTTTCAATACTTAATCACACTAACTGACTCATGCGAAAAATAAAATTACAAAGATTACAATACTTGTTTAGCTCGCAGTTAAACTTAATGTAACAAGTTCATGCCGCAATTAACAATGACTTCTAGTCGGGCGAAAACATGAAATGTTAAGGCAGATGATACGAATACTCCGCCTGACGAATCAAATCGGAAATTAGCTCACGTGCAATTCCTTATTCAACATAATGTTAACTAGTTCTAAACAGCAGCAATCAAAATGCCATATTATTTTCAATACTTAGTCACAATAACTGAATCATGCGAACAATAAAGTTACAGAGTTTACAATGCTTGTTTTGCTCGCAGTTAGGCATCATACAACAAGGAGTGTAGATGGATTCACTCTCTGGATTCTGTAAAGACGGGGCTTAATGAAAATGAGGAGACCAACAAACAACTGGGAATGTTATGCTTTAGGTAATTATAGATTACCACTTCGCCTGTCTGCGTTAAGCATGTTTGATCCTTGACAATAGTACATAGTTTTCTGTTATGATCACCACTCTTTGTCTTATTTCTAAGGCGTGACGAATATTTGAAAAATGCATATGTAATGACACCATCTTTGCATCATGTTTACATAGCAATGTCCAAACCATCTTAACATCACCTAACTCTATACTAACTGCTCTTCTACATGTATATGGGCTATGTTTAAACTGGTCCATATGAATTGTGTGAGTGGATACCTTTGTCCACTACGTTTGCACTAACTAGTACAACTGCCAATGTCATTTGTAGCATGACCATGTTGTATGATGCCTAACTGCGAGCAAAACAAGCATTGTAAACTCTGTAACTTTATTGTTCGCATGATTCAGTTATTGTGACTAAGTATTGAAAAATAATATGCTACTTTGGGTGCTGCTTTTAAGAAACTAGCTAAAATTATGTTGAATATGGAAATGAACGTGAGCCACTTTCCGATCTGATTTATAATGCGGAGTATTCGTTTCCTCTGCCCGAACATTTCATGTTCTCGCCTGATTTAAATTTTGCTATTCATTTGGCAATTCAGACTTTAGTGCGATAAATCCATATAAGTAGTTTGTCCTTTAGAGAGACGAATCGCAAAGACCCACATTGAGTCCTATTTCCATATCCATGGACAGCTAGTATTTAGCTGCTGCACGCTCTGTTCTCGGGCTGGCGGCGTGCTTCATACGGACTCCCCTCGACCAAAACAAACAAATCGAATACATCAGGTAGGAGATATCTCCAATTACTGTAGTCTGACACTTGGTGAGCTCAACTAATCCATCGCTAAAATGACGGCGGATTTGTGTATGTTGGTGTTATTAGTTAGACCTGCTAGACACCTTCTAAATGGGTCGAAAAGGTTGATTTATAATTAGCATATAACACTCGGCAGACTCGCACTCCATTAGGATCGCACATTGCAACGTGCTAATGAGGGGAACTAAGACATTCGTTTTACAACTAAAAATAGATTATTTTGAACTTTGCACACATGAGTTCATTGGCACTAAATGAGGGTCCATTTATGGTTTCTTCTAGTGGAAATCACATCCTGATGACTGTGCCCCCTGTAGAACTATACACAAAGTATCTACCTTGAAGGCAGGTAAGCCACCACGGGGTCCATTAACTTATAATGGTACCTAATGTGGGTCATATGAATATCATTCTGACTTATGCCTATCTGCGTTTGTATCTATAGCGATTCACAACAGGTCTCGCTTATCAGATTGGAGAGAGAAGAAAAGATTAAATAACTAGATGAAGACGAATCTAGATCCACTGCGACACTGGTAATTAACTTTCTATGGTCTTACTGTGGCTAAATTAAGCTTTGCATTCAACATATACTTACCAATGTGCATATATATCACCAGATAGTCCCTTCTGATTGAAATCAAGTGGCAACTACGTCATACTGGTGGTCATTTGTCCTATCACCTACAATTAGGTGAGTTGATGAAAAAATTTTATTTTCCTTTTTAAAAATCTTTCACACAGCTTAGATATTGATCTATACATATTTATTTTATATAGGCTGTTATACACTTCCTATGTCCTGAAGAAGACCCGATATGACTTTATACAACAACTGTTTGATATAGGGTCGAAACGTTGACGGTTCCACAGTCCCGTACCATTTGGAATTCCTTGTACATACAGAAAAATTAGGACTTGTGCCTTACAAGGTTTATTATCTACCTATAATTCAGCTGAGGACTTTTTTGCAGAAATCTTGCAAAAACTTTTTTTGTATTTTATTGACAATCACGTACATACATTGTAAATATTCACATTTTCACTATCACATCAAGTCACCTTATTCACTTTGTCACTGCGTCGGTTCCTTGTAAATATTATTGTATATACAGCCTTTGCATTTTTTGCTCATATCCAAAGGAGTTGATAAATGATTTGAAATCTATATGAAAAATCAAAAATAAATCATTAATGTTCTTTTGAATTATTACTTATTGTTTATGTTTAATCACTTGCTAGATCAACTAATGCTGTGTGTTGTTTCAAACTGATTTTTCCAATTGTGAGTAATTGCTTTCCCTTCGGAACCATTGTTCATATATATTGATGAGGCCCAGGTTCCTTGGGTTATAGGGTTACCCCTGTGTACCTAACTCTTCCATACGACAGTATCAGCACAATCGGCGGCCTCGCGATCCCCTATGAATCCAGACCTCTCTACCTAGACGGCAGTCTCATACGACAGTTCATCCTATGATCACCATAACATACAAAAAGGGAATCAGTCTCACTATTCATCAGATCACACAAGGATTGCCAGTTCGGGCATAGCCTGTTCTCAGGTTCGAGGGGCTCCTCTTTCCTCTATTCAGTTACCACTTACCTGATCAGGGTTAACATCTGTTCATGTAGCCACAGCTGACTAGAAGAATAGGCTACCCTCTTATACAAGAACACGCATCACATGTTGGTTCACTACAAACTGGATACTTTATTACTCATTACATACACAATCACATAACATTACGATATAACACATAACCTGCAAAGAAAAGTGAAAGATTAAGTTGTACACTCTAATAAGAAAGGGTCGACATCACCTTAGTAGTATGTAGCCTGCACTCCGTGGTCATCTAGGCTCCCCTCTCGTCTGTGCCTTGGCTCGCCTGGAATCACCCTTCTCCGAGTCACTGGGACCTCTTCCTTATCGGCTACTCTCTCCTCTCTGGCTATTCTGTTAGGAAAGCATCTGTCTCTCAGTTCTTCTCCGCCTTCAAGATGGCGTCTGTCTTCCCTGGAATAAGTAGTAGCTTTACTGCTAACGGCTAGATGCCGCCTACGGGCTGAACCTGTAACTGCCTCAGACTTTCACTAATATAGAGGTGCATTTCCTCATGGAAAATTCCGGCCCGTAACCTGCCGCCCACCAAATTCTTGTACCTCCCCGTACCAAGGACACGTTCCCAGCCGGCCGGCCTGATGTAGTGTCTTCGGCATGAAGAAAAATACAATCCTTCGATAAGGGCCGGCCTTAACCGGTTCTCTCCAAGCGAATAACACCTCATAACTAAAACATCACACTTGACCTAGAAGCATCCCAAGCTGCCGGAGCAGAAAGAAAGATGGAGTCTCTCCCATTTGAGGCCTACCAGGCCTGAATTCAGCACGGCTCCATGAAATACCCTCACTACAGGACAGGTTATCCCTAATACTAACGAATCTATCCCCTAGGCTATGTGTGCAAGCCCTGATCTATGGGGAAGAGCACAGAATCATGTCGAAGTGCCTAGTAAATAGGCTCCATTCACTACTCTAACCCTTAGGCTTGAATGGTAAGAGACTGAAGTCACATTCAATCACTTGTTAATACAAGAAGGCCGGGAAAATCGAGCAGAACATTTCACCCTTGACTTCAGTCTATTATACATTCATTAAACAGAACTAACATCTGTGGAAGAATAATATGAAACAAGACTAACTGATCTATGTCTAGTACCAGGTGTGCAGAATTGAAGTAGTGAAGGAATACACTGAATAAAGCAACAGATAGAAATCAAAATGCCGATAGTAATCAGAATACCTCCTAATATTTGACGTAACAAATGCAAATCAGGTAACCAATTAAAGAGCCAGTCAAACCAGCCCTGGTCAATGTGTTTTCTAACTTCTTCTGTCAAGTCATGTAATTTGTCAATGTGAACCTGAATGGATTTTGTATGATCCGACAAGTTAAAACAACAAAGACCCTCAAAATCAGAGTAATCGTGTCCATGTTTAAGCAAAAGATAATCAATGGCCGCTCGATTTTGTAAGATAGCCCTTCGTTCACCCTGGGCGTCTAATAGCATGTCAGACAGGATTGTAGAAGTATGATTGATGGATTTTACCATCCAGCAGGCCATTTTCCCAATAGATTTGGCATTATAAACTGCCAAAGCAGGAACACCAACAATTGAAACAGCCAGGCTAAGGTATTCAGACTTGGAATATAAATGCAAAGATGAGTCACAATCCTCCTGTAACCTCACTGTATCTCGGATCACACGAGAGTTGGCATTCGGATGTGACGAGAACATGAGTAGGCTCAGTCTAGTAATGGCACAAGGGCCTCCAGAAATATTTGCGGGGATATATGGCCAGGAAGTATTACCACATGAGAAAAGCCATCCGGCAGGCAGTAACATCGTGCGATAGTGACTGGGGGTAACTACCATACTCTTGCAAGTCATGTTATTCTGAACAGAAGTACATGTTTTCGGTGTCCTTTGAAAGCACAAAGTTCGTTCATGAGCGGTGAATGAAGTGGCACCTTTCAATTTTAAACGCATACATTCAGAAATCGCACTAGGATCACAAGTAAGGAAAAAACATAAATCACCTTGTGTGATATTATAGGTAACTATTTGGGACTGGACAGGCGGTATCGGGTCTGACAGTACAGTACACAAGGGGCAATACTCATGGGCAGCGAAATCGCCCAGAAGAACATTGGGTCGAGCATTTGTTACATAAAAAATATGAGTCAGAGTCTCCAATGAAGCAGGGACAGCAACCAAACAAGTTGCCAATATATCAGTTACCGATCTCATCGGTGTCAAGCAGAAATGAGGGGTCTTCGTCACTTGCTTGGCCAATGTAACCCAAAAGTTTGGCGACGAATCCCACGCAGCGAAGGAACGCGACACTCGGGTTCTCAACTCAGCCCGGGTTGATGGGATCCCTCCTCTCTCGTCGTACCATCCCAAAAGGAGTCCAACGCCGACACATCCTGCAGCAACAGTCCAAAGAATGATCTGAAAAAGAATCAAATACAGGCATTATTCATTCTCGTAAGTAACATTTGTCAGCCGGGACTGCTTCCCAGCTATCTTTCCCTGGTCTCATAACTAAAATGGTGTTGTCTCGACCGGTTGCAATCACTTCTGCTTGTTCAGGGGGATTCCTAGGCGACTGCACCCAAACTCTGGCCCCAGGATTATCTGTGGAGCCAAAACCTTTCTGGCCTCGTACAGTTAGCAACGTTGGGGCAGTGCCTTTTGTCATCTCACCACTGAAGACAGGCATTATTAGCAATTGAGCCACTCGGTCAGTTTTATGTATCAGTAAGTCAACCTCACTGCTATTCAGCAGGAGCACCTTAATCTCTCCCTGATAATCACTATCAATGATTCCTCCAAGCACCTGAATGCCTTTTACAGCCAGCCCCGATCTAGGGGCAATTAATCCGAAATTTCCAGGTGGTATATGAACACCAACACCGGTTTCAATGATGACTCGATCTTTACTTTTTATAATGGTGTCATCCATGGCATGCAAGTCTAAACCTGCCGACCCTGGGGTCGCTCTGCATGGAGCCAAAGCTCCGGGAGTAATCTCCCAGTACATCACAGTCTCTCTGATCTCATTGGGCCTAGCATCAACATTCGGAGGAAACAAACGCATAAGTGGGGATTCAGCATTTAGAAAAGGACGGTTATTCAAAATCAATAGCGCTTGAGGCAAAAAATCTCGCCAATTCTTATACTTGTCATCTGTTAATTTGCGCAGTTGGTCTTTTAGCAGGCCATTCAACCTCTCCACAAGACCCGAGGCCTGTGGATAATATGGTATATGAAACACCCATTCAATATTGTTTTCCACACAGAATTCCTGTACCAATCTTCCACGAAAATGGGATGCATTATCAGATTGAATTTGGAATGGCACACCATAATACATCATAATCAATTCCAATGTTTTAATAGTATTCAATTGGGTAGCTTGCTTACAGGGAAGGGCCACCAACAGGCCACTGTATGTATCAACAATGGTACAAACATATTGACAATTCCTACTCATAGGAAGTGGACCAATGTAATCAATCTGCCAAATTTGAGCGGGCAATTTCCCGCGATGTAAATGACCTTTAACAATTTGGGGCACTTTGCGCTGCCTGATATTCTGACAAATGGGACAATGTAGAATAACATTTTTAATTAAATCTAGGGGAATATAAATTCCTCGATCAGCAGCCCAAATGCTAGTGGCTTTTTCTCCAAAGTGTCCTGCTTTCTGGTGGGCCCATTTCGCCAATCCCGCAATATCAGAATCTTGCGTGTCCACCACTGCCTCAGCAATTTTAGATTTCTCATCTGCAATGTTATGAAAGAATTTGTCAAGAGAGTCTATCGGGGTATGAGCATCCACATGGAAGATTGTAACAGTACTCTGTGGGAGCATTTCCCAAATCTCCTGCCATAATTCTTTTCCCCACAATTCTTTGGAATGGATTTTCCAACTATGGGAATGCCAAGTCGGTAACCAAACTCCCAGTCCATCGGCAGTAGACCAAGAATCGGTAAAAATATGACATGTGCCAGGTAACTCTTGTTTCAGAACTTGATAAACAGCATAGAGTTCAGCAAATTGACTGCTCTTACCCTCACCAGTTGTACTCAGCAATTTTTGTGTGATCGGATTATAGGACACTGCCTTCCAATGCCGTTTCGTCCCTATGAACCTTGCTGAACCATCCGTAAACCAGACATGGTTTCTGTCCTCTGCGGACAAATCATCAAAAGGTTTACCCCACTTAACAGGAGACTCCTGTACTAAAGGTACGGAACATTCACTCTCAGTTTCAGTTGATGGCGCCCGTGCCACCTGCTCATGCAAAGATGCAACTCCTTTTTGTCCCACACGTGCCCTGTCTTGTATATACCATTTCCATTTAATCACACTCGCCTCTTGCGCGTGTCCAATCCGGTGAGTTTTCGGCGAACTCATAACCCACTGCATGATAGGAATTTCAGGTCGCAAAACTATATCATGTCCCAAAGTCAATTGCTCGGTATCCACCAGAGCCCAATAACATGCAAGTAACTGTTTCTCAAAAGGTGTATAACGCTCACCAGCATCAGGTAACTTTTTGGTCCAGAAACCTAACGGTACTCTACGCTTGCCTTGTTTCTGCCACAAACACCAATTCGCATAAAGGCCTTGTACAGACACATTCAAATCCACATCACCATCACATACAGGCCATAAATCCAGAGCATGCTGAATTGCTTCTTTTGCCAGACTGAACGCATCTTGCTGTGGTTTACCCCATTCAAATGCATTCTTTTTACGAGTGACCTGGTACAAAGGGGCCAATATTTGACTCAAATGAGGAATATGCTGGCGCCAAAATCCAAACAAACCAATGAAGCTTTGGGCTTCTTTCCTATTTCTCGGAACTGCAAAATCAAGAATTTTCTGTTTAACCTGAGGGATAACTTCTCGGTGCCCTTCATGCCAATTAATACCCAAAAATTTCACAGCCTGGGACGGACCTTGTAATTTATCCGGGTTGATTTCCCAACCTTTCTCACGCAAGCACTCAATGACTCTATCCAATTGGGTCTGAACTTCCTCTTGTGATTCGCCTTGGATCAAAATATCATCAATATAGTGACATATCTGAATTTGTGGCTGAACCGGTACCTCAGCCAGATGCTCTGCCACCAGCCGGTGACATATCGTAGGACTATGCACATAGCCCTGAGGAAGACTTCTAAACGTCATCTGACGCCCGTTCCACGTAAAACTGAATTGTTCCTGACACTCAGGGGCAATCGGAATCGAAAAGAAAGCATTAGCAATATCAATGGACGCATACCATGTACCTGGATGTTTCTGGATTCTTTCAATTAGGGTAATAACATCCGGTACTGCAACAATCAAAGAGGGTGTGTGTCTATTCAATTCTCGATAATCAACAGTCATGCGCCAAGAATTATCACTCTTACGTACAGGCCAAACAGGATTATTCCAAGCAGAAGTAACTGGGGTTATAACTCCTGCATCCACCAACTCCTGAATAGTGGTACTAGTCTCTTCATGACCACCTGGAATACGATACTGCTTCTGACGAACCACTTTTGTCGCCTGGGGAACTTTTATGGGGGGCATTCTTAAACGACCAACCCGTACAGGCCTGGACGATATATAATGTTTAGTTCCAAATTGGTAACATCCATCATCTAAGTGCAAAGTCATTCCTTTCAAAATATCAATTCCAATTATGAATTCTAAGAGTGGTACCACTAATACAGAGTATTCTTTTCTAGGAATTCTACCTATTCTCATTTCAAGTAAGGTTTGAACTGCAGGAGTTTCCTTTCCACCTAATCCGGTAATTGTAAAAGACTGACCTTTAAACTTCTTCGATTTTCCATGAATAAGAGTGGCCTCCGCTCCTGTATCTACCAATGCTCGGGCCCTTTGGATATTACGATGTCTCCAATAAATATCAATATCTACATAGGGTCTATTATCTCTGTGAGCCCATCTGTGTACTGGAGCTTGACCTATTTCCTAGTCCTTTTTATTGTGTTCTGTGTACCAGGATAAATCAGGATAAAGACTCTCACGGTTCCTAGGTATCGATACCTCCTGTTCATATCCATCTCCATTACGAAATGGATTACTGTTCTCTGCATTGTACTGCGGGTTTCGATCGGCCAATATGTGTCGATCCTCTCTCCTTCTCAACTCAGGGGATTGATCCCTATCATCCCTATTTCTGCTGTTAACATAATCATCTCTCCCCCTCTCTCTTTCCCACTCTCTCTCCCTGTCTCTCCCACGACGGGGGGACAAATCACGCGCATAACGTCGATCATCACGACGATCAGAGCGCCCACGGCGGTCGTCATCATCGCTGCCATCAGAAAAACCACGATCACACTCAGTTGTCCGAACACGCCGGGCACCCTCCTTTCGATCTAAGCCCCGTTTGCGAAACATTTCCCACAAACGAGAAGTAGTCTCACCATCAATGTCCTCCTTCCGCACACCATCAGCCATAAGAGCAAAAAACATATCACGTCTAGTAAATTTATTGTCACCAGGAGTACGAGTGTCAGGCCGGGACTGCCGTTCAGGTTTAAACCACTCACCCAACTCACCGAGTTGGCGTACCGATTCCAGCACCACAGATAACATGTTACCAGTCTGATTAATCAATAAAGTCATCATGACCTGCTTATAAGCAACAGGGGAAGAACGAATAATACGATTCCGCACAGAAGATGTCAAGAAACCATCAAGCAACCTGTCAGCAGTATTTAGAAAAATCGCCGTTTTCAGCACCTCCTCTTTGAGACGTTGCGCAGCATCGCGCAAAGTATACCACGGCTTGTCATTCAGAGGCCAGTCAGACTCAGTAGGATATTTTTGATTACAACCCTCAGTCGCCAATTGAAGCAAAGAAATTTGACCACCACCATTAAAGTTACGAAAATGATCCTGTACAGTAGAATCCGAACTCAAGGAACAAAACTTCAAACAATCGCCAGCATCCAACATAATGCCAGCAGCGCCCAGTTCATAAAGGCGCACCATCCATGTGAGCAAGGGCTCACCAACTCGCTGCCGAAATCGCTGCAAAATATCACTAATTTCTTGTTGAGTAAAATCCTCCAAAGAGTCTAAAGCAATACCATTCGGAGCACCGGGAGCCTTCTGCACCTTCCGTCGAAAAACTGGATACGCCGAGACCGCGGGATGAGCATCACAAGGAGCACGACCAGTACACGTAGAGGAACAATCAGTGGAAGAAGCATCGACCCCGCTCGAAGGACGAGCGCAATCACGGGGTGTACCATCAGAGGCGCAAGAAGCAGAATTACAAGCACGGCCGGAGCGAGAGGACTCGCGCTTGGCAGACTCCTCACCCGAGGAAGGAGAATCACTCGAGTTCCAGATATTACCATCCCATTCATCAGGATACCAATCCAGTCCGGCTTTCGCCACGACCAGACGCACCTTCCGCGTCGAAACCCGACCACGCCGATTCTTGTATTTATAACGAGCAATTCGCACAGCCGCCCTCTCGGCAATAGTTTGGTACGTCTCAAGTTTGTCAGCAAGCAACTTATTTTGACACCGCAACAAAGTATGAGCATTCTGAATCTCAACAAAATTCGCTTCCACATCCTTATACACATTCTGTAACTTCAACAACCTCTCATGCAGGATCCTGTACGCAGACAGAACAATCCAACCTCTGCGCCCCAAAACGGGAAGCTCATCACCCTTAGATATTGGCGCCTTCTGTAAACAAGTAATCACATTAGCCGGCTCCGCCAGCTCCAAAAAAGAATTCCAATTCTCACTCAAACCAGTAGAATCAGCCCACTCATGGGCTAAGGCTTCATAAGGCGTTGAATCCCAACCGGGAATATCAACGGGCAACTTAAAAGTAGATTTCGACTTTCTAGAAAACATCTCGGAAAAGAAAGAAAAAGAGAAAAAGAAAAAGAAGAAAGAGAAAAGAAAACTACACACAATTATATACAAATAATATACAAACGAAACCACGCACGCGCTGAAAGCAAACACGATACAACCACAACGCACACAGGTTTCGTAAACGGTTCGTGACGCCAAATGTTCTGCTTGGGTTTTCGGATCAGATAGAACCCGCTCATCAGAGCCTCACTAACCCAGCCAGAACGTTACCCCCTCCCTAGAACCTATTTACAATCCTACAACCACATATATCTATCACCTAAGGACAGGGGATTCCTACTATGCATACCAAGACCTCACAATCGGCGGCCTCGCGATCCCATACGGATCCAGACCTTTCTGCCCATACGACAGTATCACAAGTGGCGGCCTCGCGGTCCCATACAAACCCAGACCTCTCTGCCCATACGACAGTATCACAAGTGGCGGCCTCGCGGTCCCATATGAACCCAGACCTCTCTGCCCATACGACAGTATCAGCACAATCGGCGGCCTCGCGATCCCCTACGAATCCAGACCTCTCTGCCCATACGACAGTATCACAAGTGGCGGCCTCGCGGTCCCATACGAACCCAGACCTCTCTGCCCATACGACAGTATCAGCACAATCGGCGGCCTCGCGATCCCATACGAATCCAGACCTCTCTGCCCATACGACAGTATCACAAGTGGCGGCCTCGCGGTCCCATACGAACCCAGACCTCTCTGCCCATACGACAGTATCAGCACAATCGGCGGCCTCGCGATCCCCTACGAACCCAGACCTCTCTGCCCATACGACAGTATCACAAGTGGCGGCCTCGCGGTCCCATACGAACCCAGACCTCTCTGCCCATACGACAGTATCAGCACAATCGGCGGCCTCGCGATCCCCTACGAATCCAGACCTCTCTGCCCATACGACAGTATCACAAGTGGCGGCCTCGCGGTCCCATACGAACCCAGACCTCTCTGCCCATACGACAGAATCAGCACAATCGGCGGCCTCGCGATCCCCTATGAATCCAGACCTCTCTACCTAGACGGCAGTCTCATACGACAGTTCATCCTATGATCACCATAACATACAAAAAGGGAATCAGTCTCACTATTCATCAGATCACACAAGGATTGCCAGTTCGGGCATAGCCTGTTCTCAGGTTCGAGGGGCTCCTCTTTCCTCTATTCAGTTACCACTTACCTGATCAGGGTTAACATCTGTTCATGTAGCCACAGCTGACTAGAAGAATAGGCTACCCTCTTATACAAGAACACGCATCACATGTTGGTTCACTACAAACTGGATACTTTATTACTCATTACATACACAATCACATAACATTACGATATAACACATAACCTGCAAAGAAAAGTGAAAGATTAAGTTGTACACTCTAATAAGAAAGGGTCGACATCACCTTAGTAGTATGTAGCCTGCACTCCGTGGTCATCTAGGCTCCCCTCTCGTCTGTGCCTTGGCTCGCCTGGAATCACCCTTCTCCGAGTCACTGGGACCTCTTCCTTATCGGCTACTCTCTCCTCTCTGGCTATTCTGTTAGGAAAGCATCTGTCTCTCAGTTCTTCTCCGCCTTCAAGATGGCGTCTGTCTTCCCTGGAATAAGTAGTAGCTTTACTGCTAACGGCTAGATGCCGCCTACGGGCTGAACCTGTAACTGCCTCAGACTTTCACTAATATAGAGGTGCATTTCCTCATGGAAAATTCCGGCCCGTAACCTGCCGCCCACCAAATTCTTGTACCTCCCCGTACCAAGGACACGTTCCCAGCCGGCCGGCCTGATGTAGTGTCTTCGGCATGAAGAAAAATACAATCCTTCGATAAGGGCCGGCCTGAACCGGTTCTCTCCAAGCGAATAACACCTCATAACTAAAACATCACACTTGACCTAGAAGCATCCCAAGCTGCCGGAGCAGAAAGAAAGATGGAGTCTCTCCCATTTGAGGCCTACCAGGCCTGAATTCAGCACGGCTCCATGAAATACCCTCACTACAGGACAGGTTATCCCTAATACTAACGAATCTATCCCCTAGGCTATGTGTGCAAGCCCTGATCTATGGGGAAGAGCACAGAATCATGTCGAAGTACCTAGTAAATAGGCTCCATTCACTACTCTAACCCTTAGGCTTGAATGGTAAGAGACTGAAGTCACATTCAATCACTTGTTAATACAAGAAGGCCGGGAAAATCGAGCAGAACATCCCTATACAGTGAAAATAGCCTTTGGGGGCTAATCTCTGTAGAAACATGAATGACTTATTCGATATTTAAAAGTAGGGTTCCTTCCTGTGAAAAAGGTGCATTTACACAGGCTTGAATGCTGGTTTGAAAGTTACCACAGTCGGGCTACACTTCTAGACCTAAAACCATGTTTTTCCTCATCAACCTAGTGGATGGCACAATATGTGTTCCATGCCATTTCTGGATTTCCCTGTACCATACACTATGACCCTATTGGAAAGTTAAATATGCAAATTGAGGATTAGCCCATTTTACCATGCTTTAGGGATCCGAGCACATACACTAGGTACTAGACAGCAACACCATTAAATAAAAACTAGAGGGTCCAGGCAAAAGCGGGCATTTCTAAGGAGGTAGAAATGCATTTTGCCCATGGCACTGCTCCAAAGCAAAATTACATATTTGCAACTCACAGCTGCAATACAGATCTAAAGTTGTTGACACATTTGGATTCGTTACTGGTAATCTTGAAAAGAACATAAAAATATCTGTTGATGACAATAGAGGAAAACAAATGGCTAAGTGTAGAGGAATACAGTTGCTGCTAGAAGGATCCATGAAATGCCTTTTCTGATTGTAGCTCGCATGTCAGAGCTGTTCAGTTTATTGATATAAATCTCTAGTGCAAATTAAATAAAGTGTCTGATGAAACTATGTTAACTGCATACAGCAGACATTGATCCACCCTATTTTTGCACTTTATTTGCACTGCAAAATATAACAGAATTTTGCTCCTCCTGAAGCAGATGTATTTGAAACATCCTATTCCACCAAGGCACTGTGTCAAAATTCTCTTATTTAACTCCTTATCAACAAATGGGAAATAGAAGATTTAGTCCAATAATATTTAGATTATAAACAGTTGGGAAATGTACAGTATGTACTCAGTGGTTGCATTTCTAAGGGTTAAATTGGTATCCATGGGTGTGTAATTTATCTAAAATACAGAGGCGGTGCCCGCAATAAGGGCACAGGGGCTCTGTCCCCTGATCTATTTGTGTCTTCAGTTTTGAAAAAAATATTTTCTGTCATTAATGTAAAATTGAAAAATTTAATATTTTTCATGGCAATCTACCAGATGCTCATTCAGTTAGGGTAAGTCGCTTTCAGGAGCTACACACTGCGTATGTTAAGATGTGTGTCAGATGCTGCACTGCAACGGCAGTAGGGCTTGCCTACGTACAAGCCTTGTATTTCCTCTTCAAGCAGTTATCATAATCTCTTTGTCTCATCCTCCTTTAAGCAGCACAGATTGAAAACAGCCTCAGACATTTTACTCTCAAGTTCAGGCTTTTCAAAGCAGCATGTCAATCAAAAGCTGTTTTACACATGCTTTCCAGTCACGTGGTGATATCAGAATTCTTCACTGACTCCATCTCACTTTGTGATAAATCGGGAAAGGATGAGGTCAAGGAACTTATAACCAGACATCAGTGTTGGAAATAGCCCTTTTTGCAGGGTTAGCCCCCAAAAATATTTTTTCTTCCTCCAATTTTTTTCTGACCTGTGGTTGTTGGCATTAGGACTCTGGGCACTTTACCACTGCTGATCAGTACTAAAGTGCATATGCTCCCTGTGTAAATTGTTACTGTGATTGGTTGTCCATGATTGGCATATTTGTATTACCAGTAGGTCCCTAGTAAAGCGCACTGAGTGTGCTTGCAGCACTGATTGTGCCACCCTCATGAGGAGCGCTGAAAAGAAGTCTCAGGCCTTCTACCGCAGTGCCTGTGCGCAGTTTGTTAACTGCCATGTCGACCTGGCCAATGCACCCACTTGCCAGGGCTTACCCTTCCCTTTTCTTATACATTGGACACCCCTATGGTAGGCCCAAGGTACCCCCCTGGCCAGGGTGCAGTGCATGTGAAAGGTAGGGCATGTGCTAGTGTGGGTAACATGTCCTGATGGTGAAATACTGCCAAATTCGTTTTTCACTATTGAAAGGCTAGCTTGCCTATAGTACAGAATGGGGAATGCTGTGTAACATGTTTACCTGCACATCTTCCCATAGGAGCAAGATAGAAAATTGGAGTCTGGTATCCCTGAACTCAGAATTTAATAACACATCTTTTAGGAACGATGTTTTTTAAATTTTGTGTTTGAAAGAAAGTGGCTATTTTCTTGTTCAACCTTTCTGTGTGCCTCTGCCTGTTTGTAGATTGATTGTCTGGTTTGAGAGTGATATGGGCTGGGGTGGCTCCAGGAGTCTGGGTGAGCCAGCACTAGGCTGAATAGACCTATCTGCATTTGGAGTGGTGGGAGGAGTAGCACCTGGGCCTGAATAGGGTTGTGCCTGCTTTCCACAATGCTGGATCCACCTCCTGCGGTGTGTCTGATGGCCCTGACCCACACTCACAAAGGAAGATGATGTACACTGGCAGAGTGACCCCCAGAACTGGTTTGGACTGGATCCAGGATCCCTCACACAGAGAGAACAAAGACTTTTGGGGTATAAATATGAGAGCTGAAACCCCTGAACTTTAGACAACTTCGTGATCAAGAGGAACCTGTTGCCAAAGAGACCAGCTGAAGAGACTGAGGAGGAGTACTGCCCTTGCTGTGTGTCTTGGGTTGGCCTGCAGTTTGCTGTTTCTACTGAGGAGAGGACCCAGGGACTTTGTTGTGTGTTGTGTCCCCTGCTTGAAGAAGGACTTTGCTGTGTGCTGTGTCCATCCGAAGAAAAGTCTCCAAGGGCCTGAGAAGAGCTGGCCTCCTGTTTCTGAAGTTCCAGGTACAAAAGGACTTCACCCCCAGCTTCCCTGAACTTCGTTGCTGGGAGTTCCAGTCTGCCAGGAGGGCCTATAACTGTGTGTGAGGACTTTTTGCTGTTGGGAGCTGGAAGCGCTACGCAGTGAGAGAAAAGCATGATGCTGCCACAGAGGGTGCCATCGCATCACCGGGGAAGCGTGTTGCAGGGCCTGTTGCAGCTCAGAAAACCACTGAGTTCGCCGTACGGCCATCGGGCATGCACGCATCGCCTCCTTGTTGTCACATCTCAGAAAAAACGCCATTTTGTCACATCGCACCTGATCGTCGCAATGTATCGAGGCGCCATCTTGTCACATCGTAACCGGAGTCCAGGAAGATTCGACGCATCACCTTCTCCACGACCCTTTTGTTTGTTTTGCTGTACGCTTCCCAGGTACTTTGAGACTAAAGTGTCGCATTTATCATCTACAAGTTTATTTTTGCAACAACCCTTTTTAAAGACATTCTACTGAGTTTATGTATGTTGGATTTTTGTCATTTTGGTCTTGTTTAGTTTAGATAAAGATATTTTATTTTTCTAAACTGGTGTGGTGTCCATTTCTGATGTTTTCTCTGTGTTACTGTGAGTGTTGGTACAAATACTTTACACATTGCCTTTGGGATAAGCCTGTCTGCTCGTGCCAAGCTACCAAGGGGGTGAGCAGGGGTTATCTAAGGTGTCTATCCCCCTTACCCTGACTAGAAGCAAGGGTCCCTATTCGGTCAAAGGTACCTACCTCTGCCAATTAGAGACCCCCATTTCTAACCGGCAGTGATAATGAGCATGTTATTTTCTGATGTCAGGTCGCGTCCAGCTTCACCTTTCATTTATGCATTCACATGACACTGGTTCAAAGTTTAGGCCCCAAGTGACGGAAGGGGAGTTCAGAATCATGTGTATCTGGATTGCGAAGAATAATGTGTCGAGGCCCTCTAACTGTAGATATAAAGACAGCATGGTGCCATTTTGAAATGCAGTAGCAAGAGATTTTGCCTCCAAAGTTATGAGACTGCATTTGCCAACAGCCTTTTAGTGGAGTGAAGAACATGTAGAAGGGAGAAATCAATAACCATTAAGGTCTGTAACAATTTATTTCTAAAAAAGGAAGTTTCACGTATGATAGATTACTCACTGAGTTTGATGCAAAATGTGATGCAGCACCTTTTAGGACTAAGGTATCACTTATTCAATGCAATTGAAAATGTTCACGGCAGAGACCCTCTAATGCTGGTAATGGATTGATGTGATTTTTTACCCACTGAGTGCAAATGATGTGACTGCTCAGTGAGCAGTGCCATCTATTGTGTTATGCAGTAGAAGGATAGATGATGCTTTGGTAGTTGTAGACCTCTAGGCATGTCTTCCTACCTAAATTCTGACTCATTTTTTGTAGTGACTTCTCTGTGTGTTGAGAAGTTTTTGTATTGTGCTAAGATTACAGGCATAGTTTAAAGGTGACATTTGAGAACTGTCAATCACTGGAGGGTAACTGTTACTATAAATGATCGCTAGCCCATTTGGCAGTGTGAAGTATAGGTGAAGAGCTGCCTAGCTTCCTTTATGGTTAAAGGTTGGATAAAGGGAAATTCCTCCTAATTGGAGAGTTGCCCTCACAAACCCATCAGGGTGTCATGCTTCATCATTGGGCATTTTGCTCCCCGGGGTGGCACTTCAGTTCCCCACGGGCCCAGCTATTGGGTTCTTTCTGGGGGTCACATAAGCCCCAGCAAGAGCCCTCTCACGGGGCCTGTGGGGGGACTGCAGCGCCACCCTCCACGAGGAGCTGAACGCCCAATGATGAAGTATGACCCCCTGATGGGTGTGTGATGGCAACTCTCCAATTAGGAGGAATCCCCCTTTATTCAACCTTCAACCATAAAGGAAGATAGACACCTCTTCACCTATACTTCACGCTGCCGAATGGGCTAGCAATCATTTATTGTAACATTTACCATCCAGTGATTGACACGTCTTACCATGGGAGCACGGGTACTGGACCTCTTTTTTCCTTAGCTCCCCATCCCTCTCTTTGTGCATCAGACATTTGAGAAGTCCCATCACTTTTAAAACTGCTGACTTTACCTGCTACAGCATTGTTGTTGCATATACTTATAATTACTTTCTTCTTCTGAACACCATGGCACTAAATGACTTAGAATGCACCGTAGCTCTCTGTTTTAATACAACTTGAATACTTTTTGCATATGGTTTCATAGCATTCACTGTCTAATATGTGCTTATGTTGCCTTCCATGTGACCTCGCTGTTGGATTGTACTTATATATTTGTATCTTTATGCACTCTTACCATGTAGACCATTTTTTATTCAAATGGGCCCACTTCAGGAACATTTCTAAACTTTATTTTTTGTTACATTTTGTTGGTGTTAATTATCCTGCAGGCACAGATCTGCTTAATGTGACATATGCTTGAGCAGTTGGTCAAGTGGAGGCCACCTAAATAGAAAAACAGACCTCTATAAATCTTGTATTTTTTCAAGTGTCCCTCAAGAATTGCCTATAAAAAATGCTGCCTCCAAGTCAATGTCTTTGAGAATTATGGCATATAATGCACCAATATTTTTCAAAACAGCAGCCTTCCACCCCCCCAGAACCTGCCTTAGTAGAGTTGTGCTTTGTCGGTTCAATTTCAGGCATATCCTTTTGCCTCACCACTTTGAAATTTTGCCAGCTGTCACTACAAAAATATAATTTAAAAAGATTTCTGTGCATCAGAGTAATTTGTTCCTCAGCCCTTCATCTGTAATGGTTAAGATTGTTGCTTCTTTCATTTATACCCACTACTTTGCCTAATTCTTTTAACATCAAAATAGAACTTCATCAATGCTTCTGCAAATCCGCCTTCAATACTTCTGTAGGAAAAATCCTTATCAAGGAAAATTGAGATGAAGGACTGAACATATAGGGGTATATTCACAAGAACGTGTGATAAATACCGCAAGAGTATCCTAACGCAACTCTCAACATCGCAGCCTATCGCGGGAAAATGTTGCCATGCCAACCAAGTATTCACAATGCGGCGGTAGCATGCGATAGTCACCAGAAAACGCGTCAAATGTCAGGGTAAAAATCAACGCCACGCCGCAAAAATGTGAAACAAGAACGCAGGAAATCATGCGATGAGGCCAATTGCAGTACAAAAATCAGCAAAAAGCAGACACAGACCCACGCGTCTTGCGGGAAAATGCACCATAAAAGAAAGGAAAACAAACAAAAAAAACAATTCAAACTGCGTAGCACCATGGATGCACCCGGACCGAGTGCAGAGGACAAGCCGAACCCCACAAGCCCCACGGAGGACCAGCCAGGATCCCCTTGTTCGGGGAAGGACAAGGAGAAGAGGAAGAGGAAGAGGAAGAAGGGGTTCAGTCCGCAGGAAGACCGGATCATCGTCATGGAGGCAACAAAACACCATCAACAACTTCTCGGCACCTCCACTGTGGCACTGGCAACCCACAAGGAAATATGGCAGGCCATCATCACCAACGTCAATGCAGTCGGAGTGTCGAGGAGGTCAATGGAGGAGGTCAAGAGGCCCTGGCATGAAGTGCACAGCCAAACCAAACAGAAAGTCGCCGCCAACAGGAAGGCAGCAACTGCGACAGGAGGTGGGAGTCCTGCAACACAGGAGGAGGTGGATGAACTGGAGGAAATGGTGGCCACAGTCAGCAGTGTGGAGATGGTGGCAGGATTCGAAGCCCTGGACACAGCTTGATACGACCTGACCCAACAGCAACAGGGTGGGTAACGACCAGGGACTGGGGGGACAGGAGGAGATGGGCACATTGGCACACATGCACAATTGTGTAGCACACTGCACACACACAATGATCGTGGAACATGTCCCTGATACCCTTGGCACACTGCAGCATACATAGAAACACCAAGTAGGCCCTGTCCACAATGTGCACAAAGGGGACCCCTCCCTATCACCAATATCACAACCGACCCATGCACATGTGCTGACCCACACTGACTATGCAAGTGACACTGCATGCCCCATAGCATGTCAGCAGCCAAAAAACATGACATGGCCCACGATTCAAGATGGAGGTGGCCCAGTGCGATCACATCCGTAAAGGAGCAGGTTACACTCTGACATATCCACGTGCACCCACAACACATGCCATACAATACACGCAGCAGACGGACAATGCACCAGGCCACAAAACCTGTCCGAGACCGAGAGCACACATGACCCAAGTCAAAAACAAATCAGCCCCCGAAAAGCACACAATTCAAAGGCACCCCGCTTCAAAGGGAGAAGGCTACACGAAATCAGAGTTGCAGGGGCAACCCCCACAATGTAGCACACACACATAGCAAGCACAGAACATCAGTAATGACGGCAATGTGGCACAGAGTGCAACACCACAGGACAGGGCTCACAGCAGGTTCTGCACATGCGTAGTAACCGTCCATCCACATCTGGCATTGCCTGACACTGTGTGATGACAATGTACGGGTACTACCACACATCCATATATTACAGAAAAATACCCACTGCCTACAACGTGAAGGTATACATAAGCCCAAGGATGGGTCTAAATTAGATAAATAACCACAGGCCGTAGCTGGCAAAGGAAAGGAGAGGGACGTATGAAAGATAATTTTGAAAATCAGTTTATTTAGTCGTAAGAATTCAGGATAGTAATCTCTTCAAAAAAAAGGGGGGAGGGGGGAAGGGGAAATGATAAGTTCAGTGGTACAATAGTGTGTATGTCCCACAAAACACAATCATGCATACTTTCATTCATACAGCATACTCATTTGTTCAACATAACCATATTTACACAAAAACAAATCATGTTATAAATAGATTAAAAAATCATTAACATTGGAACATAGACACTTTCACAAAATGGAAGTTTCCAAAGAGTTCTTGTTCTCCTAGTTCTAATGGACAGACGAGGTCTTCAGATAGGCACAAAGTAATGAAGGCCAACGTGCGTTTCGGTGTTGGGCCCACAAGGGGCTACACCTTCATCAGGGCAAGGAAAATGGTAAATGTGTGGGACACACAGTGACCACTTGTAATTTAGACAAAAGATAATACAAAAATGATTATGAGAGACTTGAGCGACGTCTCAGATTAATCTCTAATTTAATGCATTCTAAGTTGATACATTTTTATTTTGACGTCCATCAGAGGCAATGTTAACAAAAATATCTTAATGACCAAAGGATCCAACGTACTTTATAAGGGAAATCAGGGAAATGAGTCAGTTAGGCCAGGGTTAATCACGAGATCATTCAATAAATAAGGTGAAGATGAAGTGCACCAAAAAAGAACTTCTCAAGTGAGGTAAGTGCTTAAAGTACAGAATAACAACACCCGTGCTCCAAAGAAATAACATTATCACCAGAGTGCAAACAGTAGTTAGAAAGATCCCAAGATTAAGAGGAACAGAAAATGATAAAGGGTAGGTAACCGCTTTTATTTATAGGAAAAATCAATACCTTTAATTCACAATAAAAGCTAATGGCGGCCCTCCATGGGAAAGATGGAAGTAATTCAGAGCTTAAAAAGGGCTCTAGCAAGCGATTCTGTAAAGGGGAGAAATACAAAAGCGGAATGGGATTAGGGGATAAATCGCATTGCGCCTAAGTTTAGGGTCAACATGGTTGTAGATGGCAGTAAGGCTTACCAAGGGGGATAAGTAGGACCATACGCTCCGAGTATGAGAAATTTATGGCAGCAATATTGCTTGAATCCGCTGTAGTGAGTCCAATGCGGTGAAAATAAGTTCCTCAATCAGTATAGGGAACGTTTATCGGAGGGACAGGACTAAAGGTACGGTGAATTCCTGAGAACAACGAACAACAATGAAGAGTGTAAATATAGCAGAAATAACTAAAAAGCCAACTATATGAAAAACAAGATACGCCTGATAGTGAGTTCTGTCACTGGAGTATGTTAGGGAGACTCTACTAGGCGAGCTTGCAGGTACTAAGGGACATCCAAATGGTTTGAAACCAGAAGCCAAACTACAGATCCCACGCCATAGATAGCTTTACGCATGTTTATCTTTAATAAACAGCCAAATACTAGCGTTTTATGGGTAAACTAGGGAACATGAAGATAAACGGAGAAAATCACAGGCAGACTCCAAAAGGGGCGTATGAAGACGTTATTACCTTCATCCTAGCGTCACGGTGGGCGGAGGAATCTGATAGTATGCTCCACCACGGGGCAGGAATGTTTCCTAAAGGGTTACTTCGAGTGTTGATGTTTAGATGCTGTTCAAAGAGAGGTAAAATGGTATATGGGTAAACGCTAGAAAAGCGCAAGTAAGTTAAATTTAAAAAAGACATTAGGCTCTTCTCTCAAGAGCGGGCCTACCCCTATCTTACTCCCAATTTCTATACCAACTCAGAACAAGGAAACTCAGGTTACCCCAATAACACTCCTACTATGAGATGGGGCAACAGACGAGTTGTCACTTTTTCTGACACCACAGACTCTGATAGCGAAGACCCTGCTAACTACAACCCTAACTATAACTCCTCTTATCAGCCCAGACAAGAAAACTTTGACAGGACCATTCCCCGGAATCGTTTTTTAGGGAATCGAAGAGGGAACTTCCGTCCCAGAAACCGAAACCCCAGGCAGAGGGACTACCGTCAGGATCAAACACAACCCCAGATGTATATACAAACGAGACAACAACAATATTGGAAAACGTAAATAACATCTCCGTATTTAATTTATCTACAAAAACCATCAACCCAGAGACATCTAAACTACTATCTAGGGGGTTGTCTTTTGTTCCCTCTGCCAATTTCAATAAATTTGAATTCTTGAAGGACCTTCACTCTTTTTTTCGCAAAAAAAGGTTAAAAAAATTCTTTCTAAACAAACTTCCCATTGAAAGCACCAATAACCGATCTGGACTCAGACCTCCTTCTGAATTTACCCCATCTTTGGAATCTCTAGGACCTGAAGTCCAAATTTTTGAGAAGGCAGTTCTATCCAGAATTCAAAAAACATTGAAATATATCCCAGTTCTCAGGAATTCACCGTTCCTTTAGTCCTGTCCCTCCGATAAACGTTCCCTATACTAATTGAGGAACTTATTTTCACCGCATTGGACTCACTACTGCGGATTCAAGCAATATTGCTGCCATAAATTTCTCATACTCGGAGCCTATGGTCCTACTTATCCCCCTTGGTAAGCCTTACTGCCATCTACAGCCATGTTGACCCTAAACTTAGGCGCAATGCGATTTATCCCCTAATCCCATTCCGCTCTTGTATTTCTCCCCTTTACAGAATCGCTTGCTAGAGCCCTTTTTAAGCTCTGAATTACTTCCATCTTTCCCATGGAGGGCCGCCATTAGCTTTTATTGTGAATTAAAGGTATTGATTTTTCCTATAAATAAAAGCGGTTACCTACCCTTTATCATTTTCTGTTCCTCTTAATCTTGGGATCTTTCTAACTACTGTTTGCACTCTGGTGATATTGTGATTTCTTTGGAGCACGGGTGTTGTTATTCTGTACTTTGAGCACTTACCTCACTTGAGAAGTTCTTTTTTGGTGCACTTCGTCTTCATCTTATTTATTGAATGATCTTGTGATTAACCCTGGCCTAACTGACTCATTTCCCTGATTTCCCTTATAAAGTACGTTGGACCCTTTGGTCATTAAGATATTTTTGTTAACATTGCCTCTGATGGACGTCAAAATAAAAATGTATCAACTTAGAATGCATTAAATTAGAGATTAATCTGAGACGTCGCTCAAGTCTCAAAATAATCATTTTTGTATTATCTTTTGTCTAAATTACAGGTTGTCACTGTGTGTCCCACACATTTACCATTTTCCTTGCCCTGATGAAGGTGTAGCCCCTTGTGGGCCCAACACCGAAACGCACGTTGGCCTTCATTACTTTGTGCCTATCTGAAGACCTCGTCTGTCCATTAGAACTAGGAGAACAAGAACTCTTTGGAAACTTCCATTTTGTGAAAGTGTCTATGTTCCAATGTTAATGATTTTTTAATCTATTTATAACATGATTTGTTTTTGTGTAAATATGTTTATGTTGAACAAATGAGTATGCTGTATGAATGAAAGTATGCATGATTGTGTTTTGTGGGACATACACACTATTGTACCACTGAACTTATCATTTCCCCTTCCCCCTCCCCCCTTTTTTTTGAAGAGATTACTATCCTGAATTCTTACGACTAAATAAACTGATTTTCAAAATTATCTTTCATACGTCCCTCTCCTTTCCTTTGCCAGCTACGGCCTGTGGTTATTTATCTAATTTAGACCCATCCTTGGGCTTATGTATACCCTCACGTTGTAGGCAGTGGGTATTTTTCTTTAATATATTGACGTCATTTCCCCTGTTCCCTCTGCCTACCCATCAGATCCCCAGGGGTCCCCCTTCTTTTGGATACTACCACACATCCGTCATGTAGTCGAAAAACACGCTGACTGCCATCAAATAGCCAGCTCCACCAACAGAGTCACAATGTACATTGGCATGCAGTCTGAATGTAAACATCTGCAAATCTTCAACCTGCATGTGTAACTCTGTTAACCTGCATCTCCCCTTTACATTGCAGAGGGACAAATAACACCTCCTGCAGAGCACATCACACTTCCCATCATTGATGATGAAGAGGACAACCTGCACATATGTCGACACCCTCCAAGGGATAAGGGACAGCCTCCGCATCCCATTCCCAGGAGCAGGGCTGGCCAGCTGCCCCGAGGGGACCCCACCACCTGCACAGACCACACAGCAGGCAACACACACCACCATTGATGTGCCCCAGGACCCCCTGACCAATACATGGAGTTCCAACAGCGTGTGTGGGCTTGCCAGGTGGAGTTGGCTGAACAGCTGCGGGTGGGTTTTGAGCTCGTGGCAGCCAAACTCGATGCCATACGTGGGTGTCTGAGTCCCATCAGGGACCACGTACAGTCCCTATCGGACCGCCCCTGTACACACCATGCTCCACCACAGACCTTGGCGGACCTCGCTGGGGCCATCAATCAAATACAAGTACTGTCTGGTCAGATAGGCACCAGCGATGACAGCACAGAATTGGCACAGATACGGAGGTCAATAGAGACCATGGAGCAGATGCTGGTTGGAAGCATGGCTGCCATGGCTGGACACCAGCGAGTAGTATCTGGGAACTTCAATGCCTTGCGGTTCATCATCTTGCCATTGCTGCCACTGAGCCTGTCCCAGATGACTTAAGCGGGAACATCGACACACACATCTCCGACCCCTGACGTGTCAGTGGCACACAGTGATGCTGCCCCATCACCTTCGCAGTCTGATGTGTCAGTGGCACACAGTGATGCAGCCATCACCCCGCCATACACACCGGACACGGAACCCGTATCAGGGGAGTAAGATGGGGATGGTACTTACTGTGTGAGGAAGGAGGCAGTACCATCCATCACCACCAAATGGCCTGTCCCTGCTTGGTTGTGCCCTATGCATCATGCCCTGGGACAATACCTCCCACTGACCCCCGGAACACTCTTCGACATTTACCCGGACCCCGACACGGACTGACATATCATTACTGCTGGACAATTACACAGCAATCCTGCTGCGGACTGCACTCCCTCTCTTCCTAATCACTACTCCATCACCAAAGTATTCTAGTTGGCCCACCACTGGGCTTCCATGTAATGTGGGCTTGGATGGCCATGTACAGCTCCAGCTCCATCAATCACCTGAATGTGAATAAAACATTCTAAATCACACAGATGTGTCATGACTATGTTCACTCATGTATAGAAGTATGGCTGGATTTAGGGACAATGATTGCACATGAAGGTACACCCTGGTAACTGACATCTATGCGAATGTGTATCCCTGAGACACATGGCCATGAGTGTCAAGGTGAATACCAGCTGTGTCCCCATTGCACATCTACACCAATCTCACAACCTCCCAACGTAGGCACACATCCATGTATTCAATAGGGCTATGTGTAGGAATGACCGGATCGTTAGCAGGCCAGGAGTGGTGTCCTACATTACATGTGACAAGAGAAATTCACGTTGCACACCTACTCACAAACATCTGTGTGGACACATTCTGTTATGATATATGACATTGCACCACATGGTTACAGGTTGGACACCATACTCACATTGCTGAAGTCACGTAAGTGCACAGGTTGCCCAGCAACTATCCCAAAACAATGTCTGGCTCACAGAGGTGGAGCTTGCAAAAGGGAGCCACCCCCATTGCGCATGCGTCAGTCAGTTCCTCCCTGCGTAGGGACGATGCTCATTGTGGCACACGAGTGGACAATCTAATCAACACACATCACAGTTAGACACCAGTGGAGTGGCGTAGACTTTATTGGCATGTGCATGTCAGTACGAACGAGGCTACGGCCACAACAGGCAGGGACATGCTTAAGACACTTACACACAGCATGGGAACATGTCGAGGTTCAGGAAAAGGTGATTCAAAAATGGACAACAATCATCAAGGATGGCAACGATCTCAGCCCACCTTGCCTTGCTGGACGAGTCATGTGTTGTTTGGCGTCTGCCCTTTGCGCCCTGTGAGGGGGCACAACTCACTGCCCATGGGATCTGCATGGTGCTCTGCCACTGGAGTGCGCGGATTGTCTGCTCTAATGACAGTGATCAGGTGAAAGGGTCCGACAGGTTCACATGTCGTGCTAAAGTGCCATGTGTGTACTCTCCCCCCAGCAGTGTGTCCGAATTGGTAATGTTGCCAGATGACACTGTGTTGCTCCGCCCATAGACCTGCATCACCTTGCACAGGTGTGTGTACACACGCATAGTTCCACGCACATGCATCCAGAGTCCTGATGAAGGCAGACATGTCCTCTGTTGTGGTGGGATATGTGAGCATTCCCCACGATGCAACAAGTTGTTGGGACCTGTGCTGTGGGTGACAATCCGATGTGGCTGCAGGAACGTAGTTACTCGTCCATGAATGCCCGTGCAGCTTCATGTACAATGTGTTCCAATAGTACGTCGTTGTCGTGTTCAAGGAACACCAGGGTGAGCCAATCCATTAACTGGTCATGGCAGGTTTGCTCAGCCCACACCGTTTCACAGATTCGCAACACAGCCCAATGGGGGAGCGCCTCGATGTGGTCACTGCTCACGAGGAATTGTGCAATCTCCCATGCGCAACTGCCAATACATACGCCGTATGTCAAGGCATCCCATGCATGGCTGTCTCGGTTACACTCCTGTTCGTAATCCAACAGGGGGCGCAGACACAAGCCATAATCCAATTAATCTACGGTTGTGTTGGATAGGCAGACATCCATGGGATACTCGAAAGTGTATGTTTGGCAGTGGAACCAGGGCTGGATGCAGGTGACGTAGGCCAGGCGGAAGCTCAGCCGGTAACTAATCCGCAGCACTGCCAGTGGCCCAGTAAATGCAGCATACATGCACGGTACTGTTCCACGTGACGGAGGTTGTGCATGTGCCCGGGATGGCCTGCCATTGCATTGGTGCGTCTCTTGGAACAGGCACTCTTCTGTACTGCGGTAGTTGTGTGGAGGATATGCCACAGCTCTGAGCAATGATTTGAATGTGTGTGCAACGTTGGGGAGAATGGGTTGCTGTTTCCGTGAGTGTCAAGGGCATCCCATGCGGGGGTACCTCAGTCAGGGGCTTCTGTGTGTGGGGTGTGGATAAGTCGGATAGTTCATAGGTGCAATGCATGGTGTGGGAGTCGTCCCCATCTGCCATGGCATCTCTCTCAGGGTGTTCAAGATGCATTCTGGACCAAGGTCAGAGGTGCAGGTGTCCTCTCACCTTCTGCATTGGAACAATGGAGCTTTCATAGCTGATGTTTGTCTGACTGCTACTTGCGTTTTCAGAATGTGATGTGGCTTTGGCGATAGGATTGGGACAAGGCCTTGGGCTCATGGTGTACGGATGGCTTTGTTGGGCGCATGGCACACCTTCTTCTCTTGGATTTTGTCTTCCAGGCTGTGTCCTACAGATTGTCCAGTGAGGACCCGCTAGGACTCATCTGAGTGGTTGTTTTGGCTTTTGTTTGAATGTTGTTTTGTGTTGGTGATTGCATTGTTGTATGACTGATTCTCCATTTTCTGACCACGCATGTATGTTGATTTTCCTGCTTGTGCGACATTAGGTAAAATATTTGGTTTGGCATTCGTGGTGTTGGTGTGCAGTTTATTTGTCTGGGGTTCAGGGGGTGTTGCGGGCCTCGGGGTAGTGTCGGTGGGTGTTGTTGCCCTCTTGGGTGTCCGTGCTGCATGTTCAGTTGCTTGGGTGCATCTGTTGTTCTTCATTTGTCCCTATGGGCTTTGCTCCCTTGTCTGGTGCAGGTTGTGGTCCGACTTTGCACCAGGTCTGAGCAGGTGTTCATTTCCTGCTGCTAATGCGCCTTATCACCTGTTTTGTGTTCCTATCGCAGATCTGTCTGGTCGTTGAGAATGTTGCAGAGTGATGTCGCTGCTTTTTGCTCGGGAATACCTACTCTGCATCTCATTAGCGATAGTTGCCGGGGTCATCTGTGGCGATGTTTGTTGCGGATGCTAATGCGGAAAAAGTGGTGCTGTCGGCTGTTTGCACCAGCTTGTGAATGGGGAGGTAAATTTTTCACGTCTTTGGCTGCGCTAAAGTGCCGTTAAATCGGAGATAGATCCTTGTGAATATCCCCCATAGTACCTCAGTGAGAATGAGTAGGACTTCCTGAACAAGAAATATCCACGTATGCCCACCATATACAGCTTGTGAAAAATTCTCAAAAGGAAACAGGGCCCTCCGGGCATCCTTTTGTGTCTGGATGGAATCTCCCACCAATTCTAGGACATTTCGATTGTGGGATTTGCAAGAGTGTAACATTTGTAGTCATAAGTACTTTGAGTATGTAGATAAAAAATCTTTCACCACACCAGTTGTAATGATGCATATGTCATTTATGTTGTGTTGTGTCCTTGCAATCTACCATACAGAGGGCAAAAAAAACATAAGCTGAAACAGAGGATTTGACAACACTACAGCTGCAACAGATGGGAAAGATGTGAGCACCATTGATGGAGCAGTTCAACAAAACAAACCATGCACCAGAAAATATGCAGTGATTTGTCAGAATCAACAAGGTGGAGATATTGGGACAATTCTTGATTGGAGAGAATGTAAGTGGATGCTTTTGTTGGACTCAGTTAATATGGAACCTAATGAGCATTACAAAATGAGGAACAAAGGGATATACTCAGCCAATGTAAACATTGTTTTTGCTCTGTGGTGTCACTGACTTATTTTTCCTTTGATAATATTATATACGCTTATTATCACTATCAGTGAATTATTGCAAGAGAGTGAAACAAGATGCATTACTTTCATCACATATCTTGCCCGTAGGCATTTCCTGAATTAACATCCTTCCCACAAGGCAACACATCGAGAGAACAATGCAGTTTAATTAGAGTAGTTGTACTCCTGGCAGGACTGATGCAGACCTTCTAGCGAGCCTATTTTAATTAGTACTATAACAATGTATTCATCTAGTAAGTGTACGTTTATGGTAGATACGGTTCTTTATTGACGTCTTGAACAATATCTTCAAATATTATGTCGTTGGACAAATATATAGGTTTCAAGCAACACAATGCTTCTATAGACAGATAACATCATGGACTGTGACTATATTTGTTCACCACTATGGGTTCTTCATGACACTCAGCTAGTATTTCTTCTATTTTTATTTTTAACTAACTTTCCAGCAATCAACACAGTAGTCTCAAATTACATGCAGACACTGCTTGAGATTGTATTTTTAAATATAATAGAACAGTCAGTACAAGTCAAATAGCTTTCAAGCATGACCTGCCCACATTGACATACAGTATGAACAGGGATTAATTTAATTTAATTTAATTTTTTAAGTTTTATAGAGCGCGAACCAGAACCAGGTAAGGGTATCAGAGCGCTTTACAGAAGGCATACGGTGAACACATTCAAAGGAGAACATTGCATATAAAGAGACATACTCCGAAAGAAACAAGGAGTAACATTTCATATAAAGAGACATACTCCGAAAGAAACGAGGAGTAACAACAATGAAATGACTAATTTGAGTAGTAAAACATTCAGCATTCGTGTCGGCATTGGGAAGAAATGCTCTGAGCCTTGCGATACAGTTCAAGCTTGTGTAGGTCATAGTTCCAGGCAGGGAACCCACAGTAGAGGTAGTTAGTGGTTGAGGTTCGGTGGTCGAGGTAGTGCGGATTTAAAGTAGGAATTTGCTCATCAGGTATAATTTTGCTTCCTTTTTGAAGAGAGGTGTAGCAGAGATTTTTCTGATGCACGGTGGAAGAGAGTTCCATATCCTTGGCGCAACCCCGGAGAAAGCTCTGTTGGAGGTTTTAGACTTTTTGAAACGTGAGGGTTTCAGAAGTAGATTGTTTGAGCTCCTTGAAAGTCTGTTTCCTCCAGATAAGGTGAGTTTTTGGGCTAGGTACTGGGGGGTGTTGTGGTGTAACGCCTTGTGTGTGATGCAAGCTATTTTTATCTGGATTCGGGCTTCGTAGGGTAACCAGCTGAGAGCTTTCAGATGTGGTGATATGTGGTCAAATTTCCTAGACCCTGTTATGAGTCTTGCTGCGGCATTTAGACAGGCTTTTAGCGGTGCGGTAGAGATTTTGGGAAGTCCAGCGAGGGTGGTGCAGCCGTATGCAAGCCTTGAAATAACTAAGGACTGGACTGTGGATTTGAGGTCGGAAATCTCGAGAAAAGTTTTCATTTTTCGGAGAGAACTGAGGTGGAAGCGGGCGTTTTTAGTCAGTGATTTGATGTGATGTTGCATGTTGAGGTTCTTATCTAGAGTGATACCTAGTGATAAGGAGGAGTCTACTACAGTTGGCGTGCAATTCAACGCAGTGATAATTTTGATCCATTCCTTTGTCTCAGTGGAGTTCTTGGGGGGGGAGATTAGGAAAAACTCTGTTTTTTGAGAGTTAAGCTTGAGGAAGTTAGTTGATAGCCATTGGACTGTCTTTTCGAGAGCTAGGTTCATTGACTTTATTTCTTCGATAGAGGAGATCTTGATGTACAGTTGGGTGTCATCCGCGTACATGTGGAAGGAGATGTTCTCCTGCTGTAGTAACTCGGTGAGTGGTTCAACGTATAGGTTGAATAACATGTGGAGCCCTGAGGAACTCCCAGCAAGTTCAGGGAGGAAAAGGAGAGATTGTTGTTGATCATGTATGATTGCGTTCTGTTTTCCAGGAAGGATTTGAACCACTGAAGGACTTTACCCGAAAAACCCATCCTGTTTTCTAGTCTTCTTAGTAGTTTGTCATGATTAACTGTATCGAAGGCTGATGAGAGGTCAAGTAGGACTAACAGGCAGGTTTTGTTGTGGTCAAGAGATTGAAGGGCATCATCTACAATGTGTAGGATGGCTGTTTCTGTGCTATGTCTAGGTCTGAAACCCGATTGGTGAGTGTTCAGAAGATTGAAGTGCGAATGGAATGTTGCTTATTGGTCGGAAATTGTTGGGGTCGGAGTTATCTGCTGTAGGTTTTTTCAGGGTAGGGGTGACTTGGACTGTTTTTAGGCAATCTGGGATGTGGCCTTGTGAGAGGCATTGATGATTTTGGTCCAGAGGGTTGCGATAATATGGAAGAGGTGCGGTAAACAATTAGAGGGTATAGGGTTGTTAAAGTGGTTGTTGAGTTTGTTGTTACTTGGATATTGGTGATGTCATTGAGATCGTAGAGTCTAAACGAGTCCCAGTGAGAGTTGTTTTTAGGTTGCGGAAGTTCTTGCAGTGCCTGAGTTATGGCTAGACTGCTCTTAGTTGAGGCCGAGTTGGCTGCTGCCTCACTGAGTTCAAGTTGCAGGGAGTTAGTTTTAGCTGTGAAAAATAGCGAAAATTCTACACTACTCAACTGAGATTTTGATGTTAGGATTGAGGATTGAGGGATGATATAGTTTATCACTGCGTCATGTGAAGAACCCGCCTGCAGTCAAGTAGGTCTTCATACTCTGCCCCAAGCTGCAGCTCCACACAGTTTTTTTAGGGAACTGCAAGAGCTGGGTAAACATGGATGCCAATTAGGGGTTGCCAGGGTCCAGGGATCGCAGCTGCGACCCCTAACCCACCCGTTGCAACTCTGCTACCTTACTTGTGGACCCTGGCTGTAAATAACTCAGTGTGGGAAGCACTTGATTGCACTGCTGAAGGAAGCTCTGAGTGACTGCACCATGATTGCAGGTTGCCTGCAAGCTGGTGGGCCCACCGGACTGGGCCTGTGCAGAACTCGTGCTCTCTATCTTTGCTATGGTGACCCCAGGCCAGGCCAGCCGGTGCACAGTCCTAGGCTTCTAGGCCTCACCTCAGTCACTTGCAGGGCCGTCAATATAGTAGCGCACAAAAGCACTGCTAGAAGTGACGAACTTGGTAAGATTTATTGGCCAGTCCCCGACAGGTGTGTCTGTTGGAGTCGGGCTTGTGTGATTATGCCTTTGTCAGACTCCAATCAGTGACCAACAGTCACCAAGTTGCGGCCCGGTGTGTAACTTCTTCACATCACTAATTAAATAGGGCCTCCGTGTTTTCCATTATATGATATGCTAAATGATCAATTGGAAAGTAATTTTCCAAAGGTTGAATTGGTGCGTGTTTCAATACATTGTAATCAGGGAAATTTCAGCTTTAACTTCCTAAATTTGAAGAGACATTTCACATTTGAAGCTTACCGAGCCTCAAAACAAACGCAATGTAATGGACATGAAAAAGTACACTCAAGCCATTGTTTGGTGCAGACAATAGAATGTACAGATGCATTATTCATGTAATGCTTTTTTCCTACCTGAGAATGAATGTTGTCAACAGCATTTTGCAGCAGCCTTTCACATTTTTCCAAAACAGTAGAGAGTAACACTTAAATGCTATGCTGATTTTTAAAGATCAGCCTAGAGAAAACAACTAATTGAGTTGGAAAGCCTATGGCTTAAGTCAGTTGTGGCCGGCATGTCTCACGGGTGGGATGGCTGGCGCGGGTCGCATTATGGGGTCGCACGGGAGGGCGTATACTAAAAAAATAGCTTGTCTTTAGGCCGTGTGTTGTAATCTGGCCTGGAATGTTACAGATAGAACATATAGAGGTCATAGAATGAGGGTGCAGAGAATGTTCAGACTGGAGTGGGAGGTCGTGGCTAATGGAGACGGTTGATGCCTATGACTCTGATTTCTAAATAAATCATCTATCAACATATTCCTTGTGTGGAAAACCTATTCTTTACACTGGCGACGAGGAAAAGTTAAGTTGTCTGAGAAGGCTAAAACCACTCATGCAAAGACTATCAGTGGAGTTCCAAGGAATCTTCCTGATAAGCAAGACAGTGATGATCGGTTGAGTTCCCATACTGCTAAGGGGGATGGGGAGAAAAGTAACAGAGAGCTACCAAAAGTTAAATGTTACAGATGTGGTAGCACGAGTCATTTCTCAAATTATCCGCACTGTTATGCTAAAGATTCAATTTGCATGAAGTGTGGTGTTAAGGGTCACTATGCTCGTGTGTGCAAATCTAGCAGGGTTGCAGAAAAGAAACCTGAAGTGGTACGCACTATAATATTAAGTGTTGATGAGGAGAGTGGGGGTGTGGATGCTGGTAAACTATTGATGCCGGAGTGCAATATCTTGGTGGATAGTTATAACTTTCTAGTACTCGCTGATTCAGGGTCTCCCTTCACGATGATTGGGAATAAGCAATGGGATGAAGTGGTAGGTCTGGACAACGTCACACTCCTTCCCCCGGACATAAATCCTGTTAGCTATGGTGGTGCCAGAATTAATGTCTTAGGCTATGTTGAGGCAGACATCAAATTCAAGGAACGACACACAGTTGGCAAATTGTATGTGGCTGAACGGGGTGATAACTTGTTAGGTTGGAGGCACCAGAAGGATTTGGGGATTATGCTTAATCCCAATGCCAAAGACCCAAGAGACCAGGTCATGTTGGTTGAAAATAAAATTGAAAGTGTGATTGGGAGTGACGATAATGAATATTTTGGGAAATTTCCGGAGGTTTTTACAGAGGAGTTGGGTTGTCTCAAGGGGTTTGAGCAACAAATCATTCTCAAGGACAGGGCTACGCCTTGTGGTCACAAGGTAAGGAGGGTACCTAACATGATGATGGGGCCTCTCAAGACTGAACTTAACAAATTGTTGGGTCTGGGTGTCATTGAAGAAATAGAAGCCTCAGAATGGTTGGCGCCCATTGTTTTGGCTTCAAAGGATGGAGGTGCCGGGGTCAGGATGTGTGTGGACTTGAGAAGTCTGAATGAGTGGATCTGGGTGGACAGGCAACCATTGCCGAATATATCAGAGTCATTGAGCCTGCTCAAGGGTGCGCGTATTTTTAGTGTGTTGGATTTATCATCTGCATATCACCAGATTCCTTTGCATAAAGACTCGAGGCATCTCACCTCGTTTGTGACGCCACTTGGTGCTTATAGGTTTTTAAGAATGCCCTTTGGATTAGCCTCAGCTGTGGCATGTTTCCAAAGGGTAATGAAAAAGGTGTTGGGTGATGTGAAAGACATATTGTTTTTCCAAGATGACATATTGATTTATGGCAAGGACGAAAGGGAACATGATAGGACCTTGTGTGAGGTTCTGGAGAGACTCAGGGATAAGGGTTTGACTGTGAAGAAAGGAAAATGTCGTATTGGTGTCCAGTCGGTTACTTACCTTGGTCATGTGATTTCGGGTGAGGGAATTCAGCTTAAACTTGAACTTGCACAGAGTGTGGTAGGAGCTCCAGTGCCAAAGGATAAAGAACAGGTGAGATCATTTTTGGGCCTTGCGGAGTTTTACTCTAAATTTGTTAAAGGGTTTGCGTGTGTAACTGAACCTATCAGGGCTCTACTTAAGAAGGGATCGGAATTTGTGTGGTCTGTGGAATGTCAGGAGGCTTCGAAGTTATTAAAGGGGAGATTGGGAAGATGCCCACTCTTGGACACTTTGAAGTTAATAATAAAACAATTCTGACTACAGATGCCAGCCTTAAAGGGTTGGGGGCTGTTCTGTCCCAAGAGGTAGATGGTGAGCAGAGGACTGTGGCTTTTGCTTCGAGAGCACTTAGAGATGCTGAAGTGAATTATTCATGCATAGAGAGAGAGGCTTTAAGTGTGTTCTGGGCTGTGCAGCACTTCAAATTTTACCTGTGGGGAATACCGTTTTTAGTTAGGACTGATCATCGTCCGCTTGTGCAAATTTTTTCTTGCAGGCATAGCGAACATATTACTCCTAGAATTAAACGATGGAGTGAAGGGTTGCAGGAGTACAACTTTGTAGTGCAGTACATACCGGGTTCCACCAATAAGACTGCTGATTGTCTATCCAGGTTACCTATCAACATGGTGAGTGGGGAGGGAGAGAGTGATATAGTATGTTGGGTGGTGGAGCCGTCTCTGTCTTTGGAGTCATGGACCGATGGAGTCAAAAAGGACAAGACCTTGGAGTTACTAAAGGGTTGGGTGACTCAGGGTTGGCCTGAATATAGAATTCTGGATCCTGAGATGAAAACTTATTGGTCAGTAAGACATGATGTATCTTTTACAGGAGGTAATCTCATGAGAGGTGGTAGAGTAATTCCTCCAGTGGAGTTCAGGGAAAAGATTGTTAACACAGGTCATGAAGGTCATTTAGGACGGAGTCTTACGAAAGCCAGAGTGCGTGAAAGGTATTGGTGGCCAGGTATGGATCGTATGGTTGAGGAGGTGGTAAGGGATTGTGTGTCTTGTGCCATCAGTGATAAGTCACATGTTGTTGGTAAGGTTCCGTTGTCTCCTGTGGTAGTTCCTGATGTGGTATGGTTAAAACTGAGTTTGGATATTGTAGGTCCTTTTGAGCTGCTGCCATCTTATGAACGTTTTGTTATTCTGCTTGTGGATTATACTTCCAAGTGGGTGGTCACCAAGTGTGTGTGTTCTGTGACCACGAAAGTAGTTCTGGAGTTTTTAAAGGATGTTTTCCTTTCTGAAGGGGTGCCAAAGTTTCTGGTAACGGATAATGGTGTACAATTTGTATCACATGAAATGGTGAAATTCCTCAAAGATTTTGGGATTGTACATCAAAAGACGGCATTGTATGCTCCACAGGCTAATGGGCTGTCGTAAAGAATGAATAGAGTTGTGAAGGATTGTGCTGAATGGGCATTAAGTGCTGGAGTCTCATTTGGTGAGGTTTTGAGGGATACGTGGTGGGCACATCGTACCACGCCTAATGCAGTCACTCAAATCTCGCCATTTGAGGCTTTAAGAGGCAGGAAGGCCACGTCAAAACTTAATCCTTCTTGGTTGCCTGTGTTTGTTGGGCCTGAGAGGAGCAAGGAAAAATGCAGAGAGAGGATTTTGGAGTATCAGCATAAGTACAAGGCTGATTATGATTCAAGGATGAGGGTTAGAAACAGGAAATGGAATGTAGGGGACAAGGTCTTGGTGAAGAATCCAAGACATAGTTTGAAAGGAGAGTCCTCATTCATAGGTCCTTTTACCATTGTGACCATCAGGAAGAATGTGGTGAGAGTTGATTCGGGTGCAATGTGGAGTATGTCAAGGTTGGTGAAGTATCAAGAAAACTCTTATCGTGAGGGTAATGGTGAGGATGGTGGGGATTCTCATGGTAGATCTCTTGGGGGTGAGAGTGCGGTGTCGGTAGGGGTGCGTCCTGCAAGAGAAAGATGCATTCCAAGGAGATTCAAAGATTTTGTGTTACAATAACTGGTATTTGTGGAGATTGGGGGGGTGAATTTATGTTAATTTGTTTTCATGAGTTTATGTTATGTAGGTTTGCCTTTGGGTATTATTGGGGAATCGTTCTATTAGTTTTTGTTATATTTCTTTTTGTTGTATTTTCTTTACTTTCAGGTCATGTGTTTTTGGAAAATCAATGTCTTCCATGTAAAGGGGATGTGTTGTAATCTGGCCTGGAATGTTACAGATAGAACATATAGAGGTCATAGAATGAGGGTGAAGAGAATGTTCAGACTGGAGTGGGAGGTCGTGGCTAATGGAGACGGTTGATGCCTATGACTCTGATTTCTAAATAAATCTTCTATCAACATATTCCTTGTGTGGAAAACCTATTCTTAACACCGGGTCCCAATTCTCTACTCCTGCTCTCCTGTCTCTGACTCCAGGGACAGGAAGCAGGCAGCCAGGCTTCCTCCCCTAGGCCAATCTGATTCGTCTGAGCGCTGTGATAGGGTGCTCAGCCAGGGGCTGGAGGGGTGGGCATGTTCTCCATGCAGGCTGTAATGCAGCCTGCATGGAGAATGGTGAAAGTGCGCATGACTGGTTTGGGTGGCCCGAGAGGGCCAACCAAACAGTCATGGCACACTTAGGAGTGGGCAAACCATTCCTCCCCTGCCCTGCTCTATAAGCAGAGCAGCCCACCCACCTGCCTGCCTGCAAAAGAAACATAACATGGTAATAACTGGTAGATATTACCATTTTATGTTTTTGCTTTTCACACTGCGAGAAAGCAGTGGGGCGATACCCACCACTGGATAAGTGGAGCCACCACTGGATAAGGGGTGTTAAACTTGGTTTAAAAGTCTGCCTGTTGGCGCCAATGCAAGGTGTTGTAGCACAGTGTATTGAATTTTGTCCAACAAGTTGGTAGTTCTCTAAACTGTGCTAAGTGCCCCCAAGTCTGGTTAATGAATATTTTGTAAACTGCTAAATAGTTTTATGCTCAGGTGGATTGACAAGGCTCTTGGTCAATTGACTTTATATGGTGGTGGAAATTTGCGAGGTTTTCTATCATTCATATAGTATATGCTTGAGCTACGTTATTTATCATATTATTGTTTTTGTTGCGTTTTATATAGCATGAACTTGACCCAAAGGTATCAAAGCACTTTACATGAGCAACAATTGCATTACAGATGGACGCATCCATTTTTTGGCCACAGGGAGATTAAGTGATTTGCCCAGAATCACAGGATGTTCAACCACCCACTGAGATGAGAACCCGGTTTACCAGCTTCAAAGTTGGCCACTCTTGCCGTTACCCACATCCTCAACTGCCGTACGGCAAACACATGCCGCTTACTAGAGCCGGCCTTTGCTACGATAGCACAGTGGGTGAAGAGAAATTTGACACCCTTGCTGGTGCTATTGAATTAAATGAGGCAGCAGCGGTCTCTTTTGTGTTCACTGGTCAGTCCCTGGTTGAGCAGCGACTGGCCCCTGAACACAAACATCTCCAGACCTCCCCCAGCTCACCTAAATCATTGATAGCTTTGCTGCCTCATGCTGATGAGGGTGTTGTTGGTGTGTGTCGGCAAGGGTGAGAGGATGAAGGGAGGGCAAGGAGGGGAACTAATGGGTGTTAAACATATCGCCTATTGGGCGTGCCCAACATGGTGCCCGTGTAGAAGCTTGGTGATGGAGCTCTGCTGGAATCGCTGGAATTTAGATGGTTAGAGGACACCAGGAGGGTCCTGTTGCGACGGATCGAAGAGTCTGAGCTATGTGAAACGGCTGGCTGCTCCTCCCCACTACAGATCACCTTGATTGCTTTCTTTATAAGCTTGAGTTGGCGCGGCAGACCTAGTGCTAAGAGGGCAGCTATGACGGCATGGAGGACCTGAGTGCACGGTCTCCACTTACCCCCTCTGGAGATCAGTGGTAAACAGTGGACAATTCGTGCCCTGCCAAAAAGAAAAGGGCTGTGTGGTTCCTGAGAAAGCAGCTGGTGGGATCCATACCACGCTGAGAGTGCGCGGCTGGCTGAGGCGACCAGCGCATTAATGGAAGACATGAGGCCTGGCAGAGACAGTTCGGAGGAGGGGCTGCGGGCTACTGTGGCACACCCACACTAACAGCGCGGGGGCCACACTTGTGATGAACTTAGGATTGAGGCTCTTGTTGGTTCCACTGGTGCTGTTTGAGAGTCCCAACCAAGCAGCTCTGACAGCGGAGGGGCCTGGCTCAGGTAGAGCGGGCCAGAGATGAGAAGTCTAGAAGGCCACCGGACATGGAGAGACTTACTGCATTTCCTGGTGGACCCCCGCGTCTGCCCGTCTGCATCTCGGAACCCTGGCGCTCTATGAGAGCACTCATACTGAAGGAAGTGGCCCTTAAGGGCCACCCGGGTTATCTATAACCTCCTACTTGCCTTCTACCAAATGAAGAGTCGGTCAGACAGTAGAGAATGCAAACAGTTGTTTATTAGCAATACTCTGCAGAGGAGTCCAATCTGACCTGCACCCTAAGATGTCTGCTGAGGGACTAGTCCCCCAACAGTCGGCAACGCATACCCATTCTTCCCAAGAACCTCCAACCACGCCCACAATGGAAAGTTCCCGGATTAGGCCAAACATGAACAAAGGAGGCACAGAAGGATGGGCTACCACCTGCTAGATGGGTACACACTATCACAATCTCAAGGTTGCCGTGCTGGGTCTCAGCATCTCCTGGCGTGGAAGCAGAGCTACACACACGGATAGATATGCAAGGGCAGAATGGCCTATTCATTAGTAAGTCAGAAGGCAACCTTGAACAGAAAAGAAAATAATAACTAAATACAGTGTTCAGCTGAGGCATGCAAAACGAATATCGGGGCCTAGTTCAGACACAGCCTAATAGAGATTGCGAAATCCAAAATGGAGTCACACTCGCTAACTGAAGCTCGCACATTTCATGGATAACTCAGTGGGTTGCATAACATAAATACGAATGGTGTCTAATTTAACCGCACACTGCTAACCTACTATAACACAAAACAAGTGTATAGAGAGAATGGGGTTTTCAAACCTAACGCACCCTCCTTTTAGCAGTGGAGGCTAAATGCTTTATTGACGCTATCCGGTAGGGTCTTTATAATTCTAAGCAGGGAAGAAAATAATGCACATGTATATAAAAACATCTTTAGTATTCAAAAATACCCTCATCAATACACATCATATCCTGTATGTCTTGCATCATCATAGTTGAGACCTTATTATCTCGTTCTGGCAATTTAGGGGTAGGGGTGAACTTGCTCACACAATAGGTACAGCATGCTGGAAGGCAGCTGACACATAGGCAGCATGTGAAGATAACACCTGCGATAGCTACTAGAACAAGCATTTGCAATGCAATAGGTCTCGCATTTGCGACAGTTTAACCTATTGGCAATGTAAACAAGAATGTCTTTTATTTATATGTTTTGATAATTAATACATAAATAAAAGGCATTTTCTTGTGCAATGCCAATAGCTCAAACTCTTGTAAAGGGAAGACCTATTCAAAGAAGCGGCCGCCATTGTCCCGAGCTGCTTAGAAAGTGAAAGCGTGCATGGCACGCTGAATGTTGCAGGAAAGCATGTCATGCCTGCAGTAGGAGAAACTATTTAACGAAAATAGTACTTACAGACTAAACAAGCATTTTCAATGCAATAGGTCTTACAGTTTCTAAACTCTTACCTATTGATATTGTAAAGGACTTAGGGCCTCATGTAGGTGGGCTTGCATTTACCACTTCATAAATACCGAATCATACCGATTCGGTATTTATGAAGTGGTAAATGCAATGTAGGTAATGAGTCGGTAAATATTACCGATTAGGAAAAATTCGGTAATTACCGAATCGGTATTTACCGATTCGGTAATGAGGCATACCTTCCCATTGATGGGAAGGTATGCCTCATTACCGAATCGCTAAATACCGATTCGGTAATGGGGGAGCACATGGAAGGGTGGCAGGGTGTCACATTGACACCCTGTTGCACCCCTGATTCGGCCATGTGTGCACATGTGGCACACATACATGCCCTAAGGGCATGTATGTCTGCCACATTGCACACTTCTAAGCGCTATAAAATGCTTTTACACATCCATTCATTATTTACCACCAACTATTAGTTGGTGGTAAATACCGACTCCAAACAACACCCACACACTCCCCCTACATCTCATTTCTGTATTCGGAATTTACCGAATCGGTAAAATTACCGATTCTAATTTTACCGATTCGGTAAATTACCGAATACAGAAATGAGCCCCCTACATGTCACAAGCCTGAATACCGGTCGGTAACGGTATAATTACCGAAAATCGGCCGTTACCGACCGGTATTCGGCTACGTACATGATGCCCAATGCCTTTTATTATTCCATGTTTTTTAAACCCACAAATAAACGGCATTTTCATTTACAATTCCAATAGCTCAAAATCTCGCAATTGTAAGACCCATTGGATTGCAATTGCTTGTTTTTGCAATTTGCAATGCAAGAGGCCTTGCATTTGCGAGACTTCAAGCTATTGGGGTTGTAAACATAAAAGCGGGAGCCGTGCTGAAACATAAAGTGCACCCTGTGTTGTAAACATGAAAGCAGGCGTTGTGCTGAAGGTCAAAATGTCAGTTTAAAACTGCACACACAGGCTGCTGTGGCAGGCATGAGATATGTTTAACAGTGCTATTTTAGTGGGTGGTACAATGAGTGCGACTGCCCACTAGTAGCATTTAATTTACATGCTCTGGGTACATTCTATTGTACTTACTGTGATGTAATGTCTTCTGATGCAGATTGCTGGGAAGTAATGATATTCTTTATTAATATTTACAGTACTTGTGGCTGCTAAATAGCAAGAAAATAAAAATGTGTGTACGCACCTTTATATGTGTGAAGTTTGCACTTTATTGTTGTGGGCTGTGAAAGCAGATATAGTATCAGGATTTTTTAAAAAAAAATTCAAATGCAGGCCCCTCTGTGTGGCAGTGTGACTTATATACATTGCTTCTATGGTGTTAAAGGAAACAGAATTTAAAAATTATTTTGTAGAATGGGGGCACTGGTTGTGAATTAAGGCTCAGTACATTTCTGAACAGACCTGTAGGTTTGTGATACCAAGAAAAAACACATCACAATTAGTTGGTCCACTAAATCCCCACAGATGCGCCTGTTTTGGCCACCACAACAACAGAATGATGGTCGTCATGTCTTACAAAGCACAATTCTATGGTAAAACACATAGCAGTCAGGGACAGCTAATAGGCAGACATATTGCTTGGTGCGGCAGTGCAAAGGAATCTAAGAATTGGAATATGACAAGGCAGGCGACAGATGGGTGAATGCCAGGGGTGCAGCAAAAGTGGAAAAAGCAGATCGAAAAGTGAATGGCGTCAGTGACGATATATAGTTAATGGTTGGCTACACAAAGTGGTATTGTGGGATGGTATGTGGTTTAGGATGAATTATGTGCCGATCCCTTAAGTGTGGCAAAATAGGGATAAGTTAATATCACATCTTCCCTGAAGATTTAGGGTAACTGACCGAACATTAAAGGACCACTTGAGCTCTAGCATTAACAGAAGAACGGCCTCCGATAAAGAGATGCTGGTGAAAGAGGCTCTACCTTGTGGCACACATGACAATTTGTAAAGAATGCTATAGAATATTTGGAGTTCATTTTACTTCTGCTTAAACGTCGGAGTAAGCAAGCGTTTGGCATAATTAGTCTCTCATAGTTCTCTGGCAAATGATGTTCCATACAGAGGCCATTATGGGTAATTATTGAGTTCTCACAGGACTACAGGATAGTTGAATATCTATTGTTCTACACCTTGAGCATTTTGAGGAGTCGATCCAGGCTGCAAAAGCACTTTGAAAGCAGTTGTCATAAGATAAAAAAATGTTTTTAGAGTAGACAGACATACAAGGATTGCTACGACCAGCAAATGGCAAAGATGTGGCTGGATGTATCTGTTTGAGAGCAGGGTGAGTGTGTGCAATCTGAGATGGGTGTGTAAAGGAAAGTTAGCTGTCAAGGGACTGCTGGTGATAAGCACGCCAGAAAGAATGAGGTCACAGTGGATGCAGCCTGGTAAACAATCACCCAAGGACTAGAAGAGAGCTAGCCTCCTGTTGAAGTCTCAGGCACATCAGACTTCACCACCAGCCTCCTGTTTCCTCCCAGTGAGGATTTCTATCTGCAGGTGAGGCTCCTGTGAGTTCGAGGGCCTCTAGTTCTACTACAGAGAAGAGAGTGCTGAAAATCGTCGCTAACGCCCGTTTGCGAGCTGCCTCAGCTGGAAGCGCATGGAAAATCATCGCTCTGCTGCCGCTGAGGGCTCGCTACCGGAGATCATCGCATCACACGTTTGCGGGCTGCCAAAGGCACTCTAACCCGAAGATCATCGCATCGCACGTTTGCGGGCTGCCAACTGCTCGCTAATACAAAGATTATAGCATCGCATGTTTGCGGGCATCCAAGTGCTCGTTAACCAAAGATTACGCATCGAGTTCATCGATTCACGACAACGCAGCACGGACGCCGGGCGTCCGCCTTTTTCATCGCATCACACCCAGATCGTCGCTCCCTCGCTGAGCGCCATTTCTTCTCATCGCAACAGGGTGGCACACGCAACAGGCTCGGCGCATCATCTTACCTTGCGCAAGGATTTCAATGCATCGCTGGCCTCGCATGAGGAAAAGCATCGCTCCTGCTCCTTTGCAACATTTTGGTTGTTTTGCTACAGAATCCAGGTACTTTGTAAGTAAAAGGGTCGCAGAGACCACTGCTTTAAACTGAACTCTTCTTTGCACACTTGAAGTATTTTTGCAGCATTTCAAGAGTAACCCGATTTTTCTAGTATTGTGGCTTTTTACTGTTATTGGTCTTGTGTTAAATCTATATATAAAGATACTTATTTGTAAAACTACTTGTGTGGTGTCCCTTTGTTGTGTTCCTCACTGTGTTACTGTGTATGGTCATAAATGCTTCACACACTGCCTCTGAGATAAGCCTAGCTACTCGTGCTGCGTTACCACAGGGTTGAGCAGGGTTTATCAAAGGGTGTAGCCCGCTTACTCTGGCTTAGGAAGAAGGGTCCCTACTTGGACAGTGGCCAGCCATTGCCAACTAGAGACCCCCATTTCCAACAGGGCCATTCTGTATTCGTAATCCATGTGAGGTCAAGAACCCTCTCTGCCCAGAGGCGTTGAAAATTATGGGCGACCCCAAAGGCGTAAAGGCTGTCAGTGTAGATATTGACAGTCATTCCCTCACTCAACTCACAAGCCCGAAGAAGGGCAACCAATTCTGCAGCTTGGGCTTTCTGGTATGGGACACAGGATGTCTCAACTACAGTGCGCAACGTGCTAATTGCATATGTTGCAGTGGTGGTGCCATCTGGTAATTTGAAACAAGAGCCATCGACATATAGTTCCCCCTGGGGTTAGATAGGCGAACATCCATCAGATCTACCCGTCCTTTCGTCTCCTCTTCCATTCTATGCACACAATCATGTGCATCAGTGTCATTACTCCTTGAAGGGAGGGGTAGTAACGTGGCTGGGTTCAGAGTGGCACATTTTTTTATGGTAATGCGTGGAGCAAACAATGTCAATTCATATCCAGTCAGACGTGCACTAGTAAGGTGCTGCCTCTTTGTCTTATTCGAAAGCGTACCCACAGCATGGGGTACCATTACTGTGAGGTCAGTATCAAGAACGAGCCCTGCCGATTTCCTGATAGAAACTGCCATCACCGCAGCAGCTCATAGGAAGCTCGGGAGAGCTCTGGCGACGTTATCCAAAATGGCAGAAAAATAAGCAAAGGGTCTTTGCTTACCACCAAAAACCCTGTGTTAAAACAGAGAGCACGCAACCATCCGCTTCATGTACGTAGAGCACAAAAGGCTTCTTGTAATCAGGAGTACCAAGCACAGAAGCAGAGCAAAGCGCAACCTTTAATTATTCAAAAGCTTGCTGGCATGCAGATGTCCAAGGCAGGGGCTCATGCACTTCTTTGGTAGTCAGGTAAAGGAGGGGTTTCGTTAGTAGGGAATAATTGGGAATCCAGTGTCGAAAATACGAGGTAATACCAATAAATGCACGTATTTCACGTTGAGTCTTAGGAACAGGCATATTAGTGATAGCAGCTATGCGTTCAGGTGTTAGTTTGAGACCCTCCTTTAACAGTAGGTGACCTAAGTAGGTGACCTCCTGTCGACAATATTGAAATTTGGAAAGGGACACCTTATGGCCATGGTGCGCCAAATGCAACAGCAGTTTAACAGTGGCATCCTTACAGCCATCTTCAGTATCAGAGGCCACAAGGAGGTTGTCAACGTACTGCAATAGCACATTACCAGGGATAAGTACCAACAAATCCAATTGAGTTTTTAAAGCTTGACTATAGTTACTAGGGCTTTCTGGATAGCCTTGAGGAGCACGACAGAATCTAAAGCTCCTGCCGGCTAGGGCAAATCTAAACAGATATCTGATATCTGTATGAATCGGAATACTTAAGAAAGCATTCTTTAAATCGATCATGAAAAAGAACTTGGCTGATGAGGGAATCATCGTCAATATCATGGTAATGTCTGGGACTATAGGATATTGAGGCACTACAATTTTATTAACCTCTCTGAGGTTAATTACAAAGCTATAGACATCAGGATGAGCACAAAATAGTCCAATGGTGCCTTCTTGAGAATCGGAAGGATAAGGCTATTACACACATTCGCCACTGTCTTCTCAACCACACCAGACTTTACCAGATCCTGCATTATTTGCAATAAGGCCTTTTCTCCTGCCTGTGAAATCTTATACTGAGGAACACATGGCAATACAGCATTATCGTTGATCTTAATAGAGACCGGTGGGATCTGGAGTAACCCCACATCCATATCTCCTGTTGCCCACAAGCTACGGGCACCTCTTTGAATTCAGTGGGGAGGGGTGCATATTTTTGCACAAGCCACCTGTGGCCCAACGGTCATGTAAACACCATCTGGGGAACAAAAGATGGTGACATGTAATCTCTTCAACAAATCCAATCTCATCAAATTCTCTCCACAATTTGTCCGTAACAGGAATGGCGAATCTACCGTAAAGGGACCAATAGTCAGAGCAAGAGGCTTGGAAATGGGGCTAACAACCGGCATGCCTGAGAAACCTACCAAAACATTGTTTTGGCCAGACAGAGCTGCCCCTGGGACCAGTCTTGGCTGTACCTTGCAAATCTGCAGTGACATAGGGTCTGCACTGATCTACAGGCACCGGAACTGGTCCCTCACCCTATCCCTGGCTGTCCTATCTGTTGGGCAACCCCGTCATTTCGTCCATATCATGGTCATCATGATTTTACTGCCTTACCCGAGTTTCATCAAAATTTTTCTTTTTATGATGATCATATGATGTATTTTCAGACTGCATCTCTCCTCTGCCTCCTCCTCCTCTACCGAGTCCTCTAAAACCCCTCCCTCTCGGGGCCTCAACTTTCTGTAACAACTCCAGACACTCACTTCGCCAATGCCCCTCCTTTTTACAGTACGCACATTGGTTGTACCCATGGGCACACCCAGAGAACTGTTCCTGTTGGACCGAGACCCCCGCTGGGCCGGACCCGAACCTCTACCTCTTCCATTGCCCCTCATCACTTGCTGCATCAACACCCTCGTCTTTAACTCCTTTGACTTTTTCCACACCTTCTCTTTGTCCTCATTCTCTCTATGCTTGTAATACTGTGCCATACTCAAAATTACTGACGGGGATGAGGTGGTGCAAGTACTTTCTTAAGCCTGCAACCTATTTGCAATCTCTGGAAGCAAATTGGTGATGAATCTGTTAACGAACAAACGAACAGCACCCTCCTGTGACAGATCTTGGCCACTAAAATCCCAAAACACACCTTCAAACCTAGTAAAGAAATCAGATAATCTTTCGTCTTTCTTCTGACGACACACAGTCAACTTGTCCCAATCCACTCGTCTCGGAGGGATAAGGGAATGCACATAAGTGATAATACGCCCCGGCAAAGCTAATTGCTCCGCCTTCGGTTTCTCGCCGGGCTTGCGTTCCTTATCCAATGCCCTGATCTCATCCCAGGTTCCACCCAATTCCACTACGTGATTCTGCGTATGCACCTGTCTCCATATATCTACCGGTACCAACAGGCCGAAAAACAACTCGATATCAGCCAATGTCATCACTGTGGAGGAAGCCGCCTCTGTCAATTCTTTATGATACGCAGTTGGATTTTTTCGAGGATCCGCCAACTGACCCTTTAGGGATATTACCTCACTCCTCTTCCAGGGAGTGTAAATCCACTGCTCCTGAAAATGGACCGCCACTCATTGGCGAGTAACAACATCATTCCCATCTCGCAACACCTGTATTTCGGGGTGGTAAATGGGAGGAACTTCTCTCATGGGAAACTGTGACGCTGTCGTCTGGACCTTCTAAAGCAGTCTACCCCGATAACCAACCAACATTGTGACATCACTGAAAACCTCATTGGGGGCCATACCTGCGTCATATACGCTATACCGAATGTCATAGATGATCTGAGGTGCGAAACCCTTAAAACATTTCTCCCACAATCCTATCAGCTTAAGAGCATGTTGCTGCATAGACGGCTCATATTCTTTCATCACACTCCACACATCTTCCACACTGTATATTGGATTCCGGGCCCATTGTGCTGTCTGGTCAGCCACCATCTTCTTTTCCTCATTATCCACAGCAGAGTGCACCAACACTTTATCCATGCGGTCACGTGTCGCCGCCCAATTCATTTCATGCACTCCACGCACAAGTGTCTCGGCATCTTGCAATGACTGAGATAACACACTCGGGGGAGAAAGACCAGATGAAGAGATGAGCACCATCGCAAACAAAGACTGTGTTGCAGGAGTAGGAAAAGGCATAGCCACAGATACGGAGCCAGGAGACAGAATAGGAGTGCTGACGGTACCCGCCCGTGTAACTTGCAAAGGTGGGGAAGAGACAGGCATGGCTGGGGCCGATGCAGCAGAGCTGGAGACAGAAAGACTAGGAATAGCAGAACCAGAGGCCGAAGACTGAGATGTTGGGATCATAGGGTATATTCGTTCAGGGGCATAAGGAGGTAGGGGTCGACAATCTAGTAACTACTTGACAAAATCATCACCTTCCTTTCTAGCAACATAACATTTATCACTCTGTAATCCAAACTTCCTATCTGCACACTCCATGCCTTTCTCGATCTTCTCTCTGTCGTAGGCCATTGCTTTCTGCGTTATCGTTTGCGTCTGCCCCATCCGAGCTTGTTTCTCTGCTCTTATCCATTGCTGTTTTGCTTCCTTCTGCCATACCCTCAGGGAATCAAACATCGACTGTCTGCTCTTTTTGGCGTACAATTTATCCTGCAAGTAATTCAACTTCTGTTCATCAAATGTGCCGGTAAGTGGGCCCTCTAAGTCAGCATTGTCCCTCGTATATTTATTCCACAATGCCATGCTTGACGTATACATCAAAATTTGGGGTACCCTCTGGAGGCACAGGCTGCCTCTTTTCCAATCGAGCCTCAGTGGAACAACACCGATATCCAAAACACCCCAACTTACTTAGACAAGGCATTTTAATATAAGAGACATGCACTGTCACCAATGGACAAATATAACATCAACCAGCAAAACGGTCCAAAAACCAAATCAAAAGCAGTCCGAAAACTGCATCCCACAGTCCGCAGACTGCACCAAGACAAGACAGTCCGCAGACTGTTCCAAGACAAGAAGACAGGCTTCAGCCTCAGGCCTTTTCAAGAATAGTCCAAATATCCAGTTGGCCTGGCAGATTGCTCGCAAGCAGTCCCAGACCTTTTCAAGAATAGGCCAAATTTCCAGTTGGCCTGGTAGACTGCTCAAAAGCACTCTGTGTCTTTTAAGCGTCCACAGACCGACCAAGATCAAGACAAGACAGTCCGAAGACTGTACCAGACACAGCCCGTAGGTTTGTATCATTCAACCATGGCGCCACATTTTCCAAGAATGCCAAAGTATTCTCCACTGCCGACTCTTCGGACCAAACGGTAAAAATCCAAGGTTTCTCAGGACCCCAGGCAGTGACCACCAGATGAGGGGTCGCCCGATCAGACGGGCGGGGCAGCCAACATAACCAGGCTCTTATCGTTTGGGGATCCCCGATCCGCCCGACCGACCGGACGCGATCTGCAACCCGATTACGGGTGAGTCGGAGCACCTTGCTGGGTCCCTGTTCGGGCGCCAACTGAAGGAAGGGGCTCTTAAGGGCCACCCGGGTTATCTATAACCTCCTACTCGCCCTCTATCAAATGAAGAGTCGGTCAGACAGTAGGGAATACAGACAGTTGTTTATTAGCAATACTCTGCAGAGAAGTCCAATCTGACCTGCACCCTAAGATGTCTGCCGAGGGACTAGCCCCCCAACAGTCTGCAACGCATAACCATTCCTCCCAAGAACATCCAACCACGCCCACAGTGGAAAGTTACCGGCTTAGGCCGGACATGAACAAAGGAGACACAGAAGGATGGACTACCTCCTGCTAGAAGGGTACACACTATCACAGTTTCAAGGTTGCCGTGCTGGGTCTCAGCATCTCCTAACATGGGAGCAGAGCTACACACACATAGGTATGCAAGGGCAGAATGGCCTATTCATTAGTAAGTCAGAAGGCAACCTTGAACAGAAAAGAAAATATTAACTAAATACAGTGTTCGGCTGAGGGAAGCAAAACGAATATCAGGGCCTAGTTCAGACACAGCCTCATAGGGATTGCGAAATACAAAATGGAGTCACACTCGTTAACTGAAGCTCGCACATTTCATGGATAACTCAGTGGGTTGCATAACATAAATACGAATGGTGTCTAATTTACCCGCACACTGCTAACCTACTATAACACAGAACAAGTGAATAGAGAGAATGGGGTTTTCAAATCTAACAGACCCTCCTTTTAGCAGTGGAGGCTAAATTTGTGCCTATGGGCTTTGCTCCCTTGTCTGATGCAGGTTGTGGTCCGACTTTGCACCATATCTGAGCAGGTGTTCATTTCCTGCTGCTTATCACCTGTTTTGTGTTCCTATTGCTGATCAGTCTGGTCGTTGAGAATGTTGCGGAGTGATGTTGTCGCTGCTTTTTGCTCGGGAACGCCTACTCTTCTTCTCATTAGCGATAGTTGCCGGGGTCATCCGTGGCGATGTTTGCTGAGGATGCTAACGCGGAAAAAGTGGATGTAACTAAACACCCGGTATTGATTTGAGGAAGGAGCACGGATTGTTCTAGGCACGAGAATTGAGTGCTGTGCCCTTCTCAAGGAGGCATTGTCGTTTACCTCAGACGTACCGTATATTAAGGATTTACTTGGAAATACTACATTTATGTTACTGGTTCTTCTAGAGACGGATTCTCATCGATATAGACAACGGACCGACTGTGATTTTGAGATTCACTCTCAAGCATGCCCTGACGAAGTTCAATTTGTTGAACGAAACGCGTTGGCTGAGATGCTCTCTATATATGTTGGATTACTTCAATAAAGACTATTCCTATGGAAAGAAAATTGACCACTTGGTGTGACTTTAACTGACTTTTTGGTAGTGCACTGCTCCAATCATTTTCAACAGCCTCATAGGGATTGCGAAATACAAAATGGAGTCCCATTCGCTAACTGAAGCTCGCACATTTCACGGATAACTCAGTGGGTTGCATAACAGAAATACGAATGATGTCTAATTTAGCCGCACACTGCTAACCTACTATAACACGGAACAAGTGTTTAGTGAGAATGGGGTTTTCATACCTAACAATATCCTTTGATATCCCTGGGTTGTTAGGGCTGCATTGTCAGCGGGAGTAGTGGTAGCAGCATCGACGGGGGGAGGCTGGTTCCTGCTTCACTGACCGCCAGAGCCGAGACAACGGACTGACTGCTCAGATCAATCCGGAGCAAGGGGCGCACTGAATGGATTGCAGTACTGGCCCGGCTGGTGCTTAGAGGCCCTGATACACAAAACTGACCATTGGGCGCCCCCTGTTGCTCCAACCCCCTCTTTTTTGGGGGCAACTGGTCAGAATGGGTAGCCGCATGCAGTGGGTACAAATTGAATATAGGACCATGATGTCGGCATGAAATAAGCAAGACCCTACTATGAAGGACTTACTCATTAATAACCCACTCAAGTGAGTAGAGCATACCAAATATCCTGACTCCCGACCTTGGTCTCCCACAGAATCTTCACAGGAACCCAGCTCGGGTGAAGAGGCACCAATTACCTGCGGCTTCATGGGACCCCTTTTCAATACTCTACATGATGACATAGCGACCCTGAAGGCGGACATGGCTAAGGAAATCAAAGAACTTCGCCATGAGATGAGGGGACCTAGTACAATGAGTGGAGACAGAGGGAGGAAGAGCTGGACGCCTCCAAGAACCAGATTTGTGAACTCCAGGACTGGAACGCTGATCTCAACTACTATTTAGAGGATTTGAAAAACAGGTCCCGGATGTCCATCATTCGAATAAAAGGGGTCCCATTGTAGGCGGACGCAGGAAAATTAGGGGCCTACATTTTCAGACTGTTCCACCATATTGTCCCAGACTTTGCTGGTCAAGAGCCTATTTTGGATCACACACATCGAGCTGGACGCCCCTCTGGTGCACCTGGGTCACCTCAAGATATCTTAACGTGCTTACATAGCTACCTAAAAAAGAAACTAATCATGCATGCAGTGTGCAACCAGAATCATATCACTTTTAAATGGACAAAAATCTGTCTCTACCAGGACCTTTCTTTCATCATGTTACAGAGATGTAGAGCCTTGAGGTTGGCAACTTCCATCCTGCGAGAAAAAGGGATTTAATACAGATGGGGACACCCGTTCTAATTCATATTCGTCTGGGAGGGGAGATCCATGCAGTCTGCTCCATACACAAAGCGGCTTCGATCCTGGGGCTTGAGCAGGAAGAAAGCGAAACCTCAGCGATACATGGTGCGGCCCCACTGAATCAGTCTTTCACCTATCCACGACAATCAAAATTTCAGAACCGCAGGAAATAAAGCAAGTAAACGTTAGCAGGGAGCCTCTAGGAGCAATCAGCACTTCTGCAGCAGCTTTCCTGCCACAATAAGTATCCGACCCTCACGTTGAATGATTGTCACTGGCAGCTAGTGGCTGAACAGCTCTTAGCTCACTGTAGAAATCTAGTGTTGCCCGGATTTACTAAATGAATGGAATTGAGACACCCAAAGGTATGGCACATTGATGGTCGGGAGCAGCATGGTTCCTGCACCTTTCCTCCACTGTCATTCCTCCAGTAACAGATGTCGCAGATGGCTTGGACCCTCTTTCCATGATACACTGTTCTTTTATCTGCTGATGTGATTCCCATTCTTGGTTTACCCATGTTTCTTACCTTGCGGTGCTCACACTCTGCTCGCAGGCATGTCCCATCTTCATGCATTGATGCATTCATGGCTGCACAAGGGGTTCTCTGCTATGGGGTGACACATGTGGTCTATTTTATCAATAACTGTCATGGTAAACGTTCTCAGCTTCAACGTCAGAGATCTTAATACCGGAACCAAACACTTGGCATTGCGGTCCCAGTTGAAGTCCTCCCAATGCAACATATGCCTTATCCAGGAGATGTATCTTCCCAGCAAAGACTGGGGCTGCACGAAATCGAAATGATATGATAGGCAATTTTGGTCTTCGGCCACAGAAAGAAGGCTGGGGTTGCAATTCTTTTAGCCACATGCTTTCAGAAGTAGGTCATTTACGAGCGCAGCAGCGTGCTCATAGCCACGATCCAGATGACCTGAAATTACTTCAGGTTGTGTGTTTTTAAAAATCAGTCCCGCTCATGTTTGCCGACGGTAGCTTGCTCCTAGCAACAGAAGCGCAGCGCACTGTATTTGTTTTTAAAATATTTGCACTCAGTATTACTGTGTCACTATTTTCCGCTGTTTCACTCACCTAATTTGTACCAGGCGGGTTCTACTGCTCCACCACCAAAAGTTTGGCAGTGTGGAGGGAACGAGCGCCACACCCGGTGAGACTCCCCTCTCCACTTCCGGTGTGCCACCACCTCCTGCAAGGTTAGCGGTCTAGCTCTCCGCCTACCCCACGGTACATAAGACCTGAAGGGTGCTTCTGCCAGGCAGATTGAATTGAATTTACGAGCGCAGCAGCGTGCTCATAGCCACGATCCAGATGACCTGAGATTACTTCAGGTTGTGTGTTTTTAAAAATCAGTCCGTCCCGCTCCTGTTTGCCGACGGTAGCTTGCTCCTAGCAACAGAAGCGCAGCGCACTGTATTTGTTTTTAAAATATTTGCACTCAGTATTACTGTGTCACTATTTTCCGCTGTTTCACTCACCTAATTTGTACCAGGCGTGTTCTACTGCTCCACCACCAAAAGTTTGGCAGTGTGGAGGGAACGAGCGCCACACCCGGAAGACTCCCCTCTCCACTTCCGGTGTGCCACCACCTCCTGCAAGGTTAGCGGTCTAGCTCTCCGCCTACCCCACGGTACATAAGACCTGAAGGGTGCTTCTGCCAGGCAGATTGAATTGAATTTACGAGCGCAGCAGCGTGCTCATAGCCACGATCCAGATGACCTGAGACTACTTCAGGTTGTGTGTTTTTAAAAATCAGTCCGTCCCGCTCCTGTTTGCCGACGGTAGCTTGCTCCTAGCAACAGAAGCGCAGCGCACTGTATTTGTTTTTAAAATATTTGCACTCAGTATTACTGTGTCACTATTTTCCGCTGTTTCACTCACCTAATTTGCACCAGGCGTGTTCTACTGCTCCACCACCAAAAGTTTGGCAGTTTGGAGGGAACGAGCGCCACACCCGGAAGACTCCCCTCTCCACTTCCGGTGTGCCACCACCTCCTGCAAGGTTAGCTGTCTAGCTCTCCGCCTACCCCACGGTACATAAGACCTGAAGGGTGCTTTTGCCAGGCAGATTGAATTGAATTTACGAGCGCAGCAGCGTGCTCATAGCCACGATCCAGACGACCTGAGATTACTTCAGGTTGTGTGTTTTTAAAAATCAGTCCCGCTCCTGTTTGCCGACGGTAGCTTGCTCCTAGCAACAGAAGCGCAGCGCACTGTATTTGTTTTTAAAATATTTGCACTCAGTATTACTGTGTCACTATTTTCCGCTGTTTCACTCACCTAATTTGCACCAGGCGTGTTCTACTGCTCCACCACCAAAAGTTTGGCAGTGTGGAGGGAACGAGCGCCACACCCGGAAGACTCCCCTCTCCACTTCCGGTGTGCCACCACCTCCTGCAAGGTTAGCGGTCTAGCTCTCCGCCTACCCCACGGTACATAAGACCTGAAGGGTGCTTCTGCCAGGCAGATTGAATTGAATTTACGAGCGCAGCAGCGTGCTCATAGCCACGATCCAGATGACCTGAGATTACTTCAGGTTGTGTGTTTTTAAAAATCAGTCCGTCCCGCTCCTGTTTGCCGACGGTAGCTTGCTCCTAGCAACAGAAGCGCAGCGCACTGTATTTGTTTTTAAAATATTTGCACTCAGTATTACTGTGTCACTATTTTCCGCTGTTTCACTCACCTAATTTGTACCAGGCGTGTTCTACTGCTCCACCACCAAAAGTTTGGCAGTGTGGAGGGAACGAGCGCCACACCCGGAAGACTCCCCTCTCCACTTCCGGTGTGCCACCACCTCCTGCAAGGTTAGCGGTCTAGCTCTCCGCCTACCCCACGGTACATAAGACCTGAAGGGTGCTTCTGCCAGGCAGATTGAATTGAATTTACGAGCGCAGCAGCGTGCTCATAGCCACGATCCAGATGACCTGAGATTACTTCAGGTTGTGTGTTTTTAAAAATCAGTCCGTCCCGCTCCTGTTTGCCGACGGTAGCTTGCTCCTAGCAACAGAAGCGCAGCGCACTGTATTTGTTTTTAAAATATTTGCACTCAGTATTACTGTGTCACTATTTTCCGCTGTTTCACTCACCTAATTTGCACCAGGCGTGTTCTACTGCTCCACCACCAAAAGTTTGGCAGTTTGGAGGGAACGAGCGCCACACCCGGAAGACTCCCCTCTCCACTTCCGGTGTGCCACCACCTCCTGCAAGGTTAGCTGTCTAGCTCTCCGCCTACCCCACGGTACATAAGACCTGAAGGGTGCTTTTGCCAGGCAGATTGAATTGAATTTATGAGCGCAGCAGCGTGCTCATAGCCACGATCCAGACGACCTGAGATTACTTCAGGTTGTGTGTTTTTAAAAATCAGTCCCGCTCCTGTTTGCCGACGGTAGCTTGCTCCTAGCAACAGAAGCGCAGCGCACTGTATTTGTTTTTAAAATATTTGCACTCAGTATTACTGTGTCACTATTTTCCGCTGTTTCACTCACCTAATTTGCACCAGGCGTGTTCTACTGCTCCACCACCAAAAGTTTGGCAGTGTGGAGGGAACGAGCGCCACACCCGGAAGACTCCCCTCTCCACTTCCGTTGTGCCACCACCTCCTGCAAGGTTAGCGGTCTAGCTCTCCGCCTACCCCACGGTTCATAAGGCGATGCACTCAGTCAAGTGCAGCGGACGTGCGCAGCGGGCGCGCCGTCAGCGCGCCGGAGTCGCGCCAGAGTCATGCCCGTCTGCGCCCGTCCGTGCCTGGGCCGTGCCGCGTGCCATCCCCCCTGGCCCAGCCTCTCCCCACCGTATTTACAGCTCAGTGCAACTGCATGCACTTAGACCCTCTCTATTGCTACCACATACTCCCCCTCAATTCTTCCTTTCAGAACACATTTGTGGACCATCCATCTGTAAACTCTGTATACGTCCCCCCCCAAACAAAAAGTATCTAAACCACTACAGGCGGCTCTCATAAATGCACGCTCCCTCTCAAAACACCATCTTGACATCTTCGACTTTATTTCAGCACATTCTCTGGACATATTGTTTGTCACAGAGACGTGGGGAGATGCGGCAGCTGATCCTGACTTTACGGTGGCTCTTCCATCTGGCTTCTGTGTCAATCGGCTAGACAGACCATTAAAAAAGGGAGGCGGCTTGGCCATCATATACAGAGAACACCTCCGTACTATTACCTCCCCCATCCCCAACACGGACTGCGAAGCACTCTTTTTTACGATCACCATCTCTGGCAACCAGTCACTTACAGGAATTTTAGTCTACCGTCCTCCAGGTTCTCGCCCCAAATTCCTAGCTAACATTAACAGCCTCTTAGAGAATGCTGCAGGAAAATCTAATTTCACCATTCTAGGCGACTTTAATTTCCACCTAGAGGCCAAAACTGACACCGACACGACCTCACTCCTGGAAGACATGGCAGCCGCAGGACTTATCCAACTAGTCGTGGCACCCACCCATACGGCAGGGCACACCCTTGATGGGATATTCAGTAACAATACAGATATTACCTACTCCTCACAATTACCCCTCACCTGGACTGACCACTCAGCGGTACTGCTCTGTATTAAATTTAAATCACCCACGGTCCCTCCATCCAAACCCGTGGCACCAGTTATGTCCAGGAACTGGAGAAACATCAATATTCCCGAACTAGAGGCTACCCTTGCAACTGCACTAGACTCTTCTAACACCGATCCAGTCACAGCTTCCAGTAACTATCTTACCCACCTTAATATCGCAATAAATCATCAGGCACCACTGAAAATAACCTATCCAAATCGTACCTCCCTGTCAGCACCTTGGTTTTCCGAAAACCTGCGCCTGCAGAGACAATTCTGCAGGAATTTAGAAAGAAACTGGCGCAAACATTACAACCTTACTGATCAAATTACATACAAAAATGCGCTTATTAAATACAAACAGCAGCTAGCTACTGAGAAAAGCAGTTATTACGTTACCCAGATCACCTCAGCAGAAAATTCCACCAGAAAGCTCTTTCAGGTGGTTAACCATTTGGCCAACCCTCCCGCCCCACCTGAAAACACTTCACAAGAATTTTGTAACTCTTTGGCAGACTTTTTTACTGATAAAGATACCTCCATATTTTCTGCATTCGCCCCTCAATCCATACCTAAGGTAAAGATCTCTGTCTCTACCCCTCCATCCATCACCCGATCTTTACCACTTTTTCAGTCTGTCACACTTGAACAAATCTCACACCTTATCACAACCACCAAATCAGGCTCACCACTAGACCCATGCCCTCCCTCCATCCTCAACCTCATTCCGGGGGCAATTTCGCCTGCCTTAGCCAACATATGTAACAACATGTTCCAATCAGGTATCTACCCAACAGTGTGGAAAAAAGCAATCATCAGACCTTTGTTAAAAAAAAGTCCCTTGACCCCACTGATCCGGCTAGTTATAGACCTATTGCATGCTTACCCTTCCCAGCTAAAATTTTCGAGAACATCATGAATCAACAACTATCACACTACATTCACACCCACAACCTTCTGGACGATACACAATTTGGCTTCAGGAAAGGCCACGGAACAGAGACGGCACTCATCAAGGCAGCAGATGAGATAAGACACACCATGGACAAGGAAGGAGCGGCAGTCCTGGTGTTGCTAGACTTATCCGCGGCCTTCGACACGGTCGACCATAACATCCTAATCGACCGTGTTGCTGCCATGGGTGTTGTACATAAAGCTAAGGATCTCATCGCCTCTTTTCTACACAACCGTTCCCACAATGTCAAACTAGGTTCCTTTCTATCATCTCCCCTTTCCCTTCCCTGTGGTATTCCACAGGGCTCCTCGCTAAGTCCGACCCTCTTTAACATCTATGTGTCGGACTTGGCGAGGGTGATTAAAGAACATGGCATCAGCCTTACTACCTACGCTGATGAACCTCAGTTAGTCCTCTCAATACACCAGGACGGAGACAGGGTGGCTGCAAACTTCCAAGAGGGAATGTTGGCCATCAGTTCCTGGATGGCAGCCAACTGTCTCAAATTGAATTCCAACAAGACTGAGATCATGACCTTCGGTAAACTTGAGCCCTGTTGGTCCCCTCAGTGGTGGCCAAATGATCTGGGCCCTCTTCCTACACCTGTCACTAAAGTGAGAAATCTTGGAGTCATCTTTGATGATCGGCTTCTTTTTAATCATCATGTCAATAATGTTGTCTCAGCCTCTTTCTTCACCCTCAGGAAAATTAAAAAGCTCCTACCCTACATCCCAATCTCAGCTGCAAAGACCCTGATTACTTCCCTGGTATTTTCAAAAACCGACTATTGTAATTCCTTACTCCTCAACGCCCAGGAAAAGGTGCTCAAAAAACTTCAGTTGGTACAGAATGCTGCAGTCAGGCTTCTGCTTAACATCCCTAAACATAATTCCATCTCCCACGCCATTCGCAAACTCCACTGGCTCCCTGTGAGGTGCCGTATTAAGTTCAAGGCCCTCTGCATAGCATACAAGGCTATCAACAACTCTGGTCCTCTGTTCCTAAAACACGCTTTTAGACCTTTAGAAACATCTAGAACACTTCGTTCTGCATCAGCCCATCTCCTTAATGTTCCACGCACTAAAAAGGTCACTTGGGGTGACAGAAGCTTCACAGTTGCTACTGCCAAACTGTGGAACTCACTCCCCCTCAGGATCAAGACATGCCCTACACTGCTCAGCTTTAGAAAACAGCTAAAAACGTGGATGTTTGCATAAATTACTGCCTTATTTGTTCAGTTTGATCATAAAAGCGCCGAGACACCCTTGGGTATTTGCGCGCTGTAAAAATCGCAAAAATAAATAAATAAAATAAATTTAGGTACACGCCGAAATCATGGGTAGAATGCTTTCTATTTGTATCTCCCTTCCGCAGCACACCTTCAGAGTGGCATGCCTGTATACCCCCAATGACCACCAGGAACCCTTTATCCGCCAAGTGATAGGGAATGTTTTCATGTCTCCCAATACCAATATACTGATTGGAGGGGATTTGAATTTGGTGTCAAATGCCCACTTGGACTGTTCGCTTCAGCGGGCAGGACTAAGAGGGGCTTATACTCCACATGGTCTTCAATAGCTCAAAGGCACGGGTCTGGTTGATGCATGGTGGTCATTGAATCCTAAGACAAGAGCGTATTCCTTCATTTAAGCGGCACATCAATCTTATGTCAGGTTAGATTATTTTTTAGCCTCCATTTCTCTCTTCTCTGCTGTCACCCAAGCTGAAGTGTGGGCGGCGGCACTATTGGACCACTGCCCGATAACGATAACACTACACTTACCCGCACACTGCCCGAGATGACAGATCTGGCGCCTCAACTTCAAACTGGTGTCCTACAACTCTACAACCAAAGAGATACAAGAGGTCATACTGGGATGCTTAGAACTTAATGACACTCCAGACACACCAGTAGAGCTACTATGGGATTCGTTTTAGGCAGTGGTTTGAGGAGCTTACATAGCAACAGCTGTGCAGCTCAATAAAGAGAGAAAGAGCAAACACTCTGATTTGGAGACCCAGGTAAGGGATCCCATAGACAGACCTGCTCACACACGGTGTTCAGCCAACTTGTGATTGCCAGAAAGCAGCTCAAGGCCCTAGATATGGATGCAATGGAGTATGCATTCCTCCGCATGGAGCAGAAATATTATGATGGGGGCAACAAAGCTGGGAGACTGCTAGCCAGTCGCCTGAGGGAGCAAACCCTCCATGGGAGATATCTGCTATTGTAGATCACTCCAATTACATGGTGCAAAGAGATGAGGATATAGCGGCTGGATTCGGCTGCATCTATGCTGAACTATATTCCACTGATCCAATGCTCCATGCGTATGGCTCCTTATATTTAAAACAGGCCTCACTGACTATGCTCCCCGAGAGAGAGGCTTCTCTCTTGGATGGGGATATTACAGTTCAGGAGGTACTAGCAGCTATTACAAGTTTTGACCTGGATAAGGCACCAGGACAGGACATGTTTACAGCTGCCTTTTATGAAACAACTGCCTCAAAGTTGGCACCTGTTCTGGTTAGGCTATCAAATTCCTTTAGTTCCCAAAGATCCCTCACAGCTGTCATCAAGGTCCTTCCCAATCCGAGGAGAGACCCCCAATACTGCACCACCTATCACTCTATATCTTTGCTCAGTGTTGATGCAAAAATCTTTACAGGCATTTTAGCTACTAGATTAGGGCAGTATATACCTGGACTGATAGATCCAGACCAGTCTGGTGTTATACCAGACTGAAGCTATAGGGACAACACCAAGCAATTGATCCAACTTATCGACAAGAGCACACGATCAGGTATCCCCACCTTGCTTGTTTCGATTGACGCTGAAAAGCTTTCAACTATATACCCCAACCCTTTTTGAGGTCAGTTCATTGGCAGAGAGAATTCGAAGGCATCCTCTTATAGAGGGAGTCTTAATGGGGGGTTACACTCACAATATCGGGTTGTATGCTTACAATGTGCTTCTACAAAAGGGGTGGTGATGGACGGAGCATTAGAACCAATCAAACACTCACACCCAGTCAACAGATCTGGGTTTGATCCATCACCGTTCTTTAGCCCACTCTGCCACACCAGTTCAGACATGGCCATATACAAATCAGTCTGACCCTGTGCCTCATGGGAACAGTCCAGCACGAACTGCCAAGCCATGCCTTCCCTGGACCGGAAACAAGCTTCCTAGGACCGGTTTCTGGCATTTCAGCCGTCTTCAGCCAGGCTTGCTTGAATCCAGTGGCAAAGTGAGCAAGGGACTCACGTCTGAGCATACCCTGCCAACTTATGGCGAACAAAGCGGTACAAAAGGGGGTGGTGATGGACGGAGCATCAAAACCAATCAAACACTCACACCCAGTCAACAGATCTGGCAAAGTGGAGCAAGGGACTCACGTCTGAGCATACCCTGCCAACTTATGGCGAACAAAGCGGTACAAAAGGGGGTGGTGATGGACGGAGCATCAAAACCAATCAAACACTCACACCCAGTCAACAGATCTGGCAAAGTGGAGCAAGGGACTCACGTCTGAGCATACCCTGCCAACTTATGGCGAATATGTCTGAACTGGGGTGGCAGAGTGGGCTAAAGAACGGTGATGGATCAAACCCAGATCTGTTGACTGGGTGTGAGTGTTTGATTGGTTCTGATGCTCCGTCCATCACCACCCCCTTTTGTACCGCTACAATGTGCTTCTGGCAATAACTAACCCTGTCAGTTGTTGCCCTCCTTGTTGGAGGAACTTTAGCTTTTCTGGAAAGACTTCCCTGTTCAAGGTGAATGCAAGTAAATCTCAACCGCTGAATCGTACCATTCCACAGGTGGAGCAAGAACAATTAGCAGGGCAGGTTCCATTTCCCTGGGCGCTCAAAGATGTTTCTCATTTGAGCATTTAAATACTTTAAACTCCTGAGAAGACCACAACATATAATTATGGCGCCTTGCCAGGATATTGAAACAATCATGGCATGGGGGACCAATTTCCTGGCTCAGTCCTTTCTCCCCAAGATCATCTATCTTATGCAGACCTTGCCTCTTCAGTCTTTCTCCCAAGTACTATAAAATTGTAACATCTCATTGAGACCTTTATGTGGGGAGAAAAGCACCCTGGGATGGGCAAAGGAACGCACATACTTACCTATGGCAGAGAGAGGGTTGGATGTATCGCATTTGGTACAGTATTACCAGGCAGTGAAGGTTCTGTTTCTTGTGGAAAGGCAACGGCTGGCCATGGAGGAAAAACGGTGTCTTCTAGACCAGGCTGTGGAGGACATCCAAATCTGGAAGATATCATGGCTCCTGTGGAGACATCACCCACTGGGGGTGTACATCTCTCGGGTGGTCAGGACCATGATCGAGACGTGGGATAAACGTAGCCTCTTTAGACAACTATCTACCACCATTTCTCACCTTACCCTGATTATCGGAAAGGTAGATTTCCCCCCTGCTCTTCATGGGCCCTAAATATCTCAATGGCAAGATGCTAATTGTAAGGGAAAAGGGGATTTATTTGATGCTCAGGGCCAATTGACTTTTCTCTAATCGAGAGAGTATGGCTAACCTAATTTGGAGCGACGGTGCTACATACAGCTTTGATTCTGAGTGGTCAGTCCAGCCATATGCCCAAATGCGAGCAGACTGGTCACTTACTTCGAGGATTGGCTCTTGTCTATGCAAGATGACTGCCATATCCTGTCCGACATTTACGCCTTTCTTAACATTAATCTTAATCTCAGATTCTCTGGCTCTCGCATATTGGGAACAGGAGTGTGGGAATTCATTCTCTCATAAGAAATGGTCCAACATCTTACAGCAAGCTCGTACCTCTGCATGTAGTTCCTCCGGTAGGGAGACACTGCTCAAAGTTACGCATTATTGGCATTATACACCCGCCTATGTTGCTAAATGGAAGAGGGGGAGTGATCTTCGATGCTGTCGGCATTGCACTCATCCAGGGACACTCTCTCATATATTGTGGCACTGCCCCAAGTTACATCAATATTGGGTGGATGTCCTTGCAGACATTGATCAGATGTTTGAGACAAGCTGCCCTGCTTCCCTAGCTTCTTTTGGGCCCCCCCTCACATATCTACTGAGCTCTTGAAAGGGGAGGGTCATTTCATTGGCACTTTGTGTGGCAAAACAGGTCTTGCTCTCAAAGTGGTGCACCAGTGTTGAACCTACACACACTGACTGGTTGCAGAAACTTTGGGATTTGCTTAGCATGGAGCAATTGACTGTCATAGTGGACCATAAACTCCCCAAATTCGAGAAAACATGTGGTGCATGTCCACCACTTATTGTGAACTCACTTGCCCAATATATCTACAGGTTCTATGCCTTACTACAGATGTGAACACCACAGTGTATATCCTACCTTAGACTGTGTGTAGATGAGTGACGAGTTGTTGAACGTTATAGGTGAGGGCATCACGTCCTTTCTTCCTCAGTCTTTCTCCACTTCTCCTATCACCATACATCCCTTTTTATCGCTCTTGTCTTTTTTCTTCACCTATTTCTCTTCACCTCCTCTCCTCGCCGGCCATTGTATGTAGGCAAGTGATTGTGTTATTCACTTATGTAAAAATCAATAAAACACAATTTAATCCTAAAAACATCTCACACAGTATAATGAAGGAATAAAAACGTTTTAAGACTGCAAACTGCTTTAAACTTGCAAATTAGACAGAAACGAGCACGCAGGGGCACGAACAGAAGCAAGATGACAGGGGTGCTACTGTTGAAATAACTTTAATGCATCCAGCTCCATGCGCCCCAAAGAATATTGCCCCCCTGGACCTGGGCGCAGCTGCTCGCCCATGTTAAAGGCCGGCCCCACCGCTAATCACGCATAAAGCGCTGCTCAGCTTTACTGTTCATGCACTGCGTGATAAACTGCTTGATGAACTTTTTTAACTGCGTTCAGTTCATAAATAAAAACTGCAGGCACTTTGTTGTGGTATAGAATTGGAAAGGTCTTGTTGTTCTAATATTGAATGATTCCCACTGGCTCTGTACTTGGGAATATCATTCTGCCCTATTGGTCCATAGCACACCTTTGAGCCTGTACACTACTTGTCTCAAGCATGTGCTACATCTAACCCACCCGTACACCCTCGTGCTAATTCCTCATGCTCAAGTCTGTGTGCTACTTGCTCCCTCTCAAGCCTGTGTGCTACTTGCTCCCTCTCAAGCCTGTGTGCTACTTACTCCCTCTCAAACCTGTGTGCTACTTGCCTCAAGCCTATGTGCTACGTGCCGTTATGGAACCAGCATGCTGCTTGCCCCCCCCCCCCTGAACTTGTAAACCATCATACCAGCCTTAAACCTGTGTGTTCCTTGCCCACAGTGGAGCCTGTTGCCTAATTGCCTAAGCCTGTGTACTACCTGCCTCTCTTCCTTGTCTGAGGACTACTCACCTCTGAACTTGCCTACCCCAGAGTCTGTGAACTATCCACTCATCCCTGAGTCTGCATGCTTATTTCTCACAAATTGACACCTGTGAATCCAATGCCAGTGTTGAAACAATACACCAATATTCAGGGTTCAGTGGGCCCCTCGGGCATCATGGCCCTAGTGCCACTGCACTTGCGGCACCAATCGAAGCTATGCCCATTGAAACCTATGGGCATTGATTATTACTGCCTTTTTTCATTCAAACAGCCGCCGGGGAAGGGGGGGGGGCATAATTACCAGTCTTATACTAGGAAGCATGACTTGTGCTTTAAATGGGCCAATGCTGGCAGGTGATTTTGAGAGGGAGAGTACCTGCACTTTTCAGCAGAGGTGCGATATTTGTAATTGAAGAGTAATGGCATTTCTAAGAAACAAGCAGGCACTCTGGCCCAGGGTACCTGCCACTGCCAGTGCTTAATTTGAGCTAGTGGTTGCAGGTAGGGCCCATTGCCACTCATTTTTGGGAACCAGCACATATTTTTCTTCATCAGATTTTGACCCAGAACAAGAGAGTGAAATTCATCCAAGGGGGGTGTGGGGGAAGAAGCAGGAAGAGAAATATATCAAATAGATGTGACGGTGAGAGAAAGCTGGGGTGAAAATGAGCATGTAAGAGTGAGATAAAGGGGATGGATTGTCTGGTGGTAAATTAAAGAGTCCTGAAAGGTGTAATCAAAACTAGGCAGATTTGGTATTTGCCACACCGACATACATTAGCAATGGCCGCTGGCTTCTCAGCAAAAATTTGGGCCCGCCGCTTATTCTTTTACAAATTAAACACTGGTACCTGCACTTCTATTTCCCATCTCAAGCACTACCAATGACACACTGGCTATGCTACTAATTGATCGCGTGCCCGTAATTAAGATTTGAAGTATTTCTTTTTACAGGGTACTTAATTTGTATCTGTAGAGATTTTCCAGCCTCTGTGTGTGATGTAAGTAACCCAAGGTTTGATGCATCACTTCCTGTGATAGCACCAAGTCAAAGGTCATGCAATGTTGCTTCCTTTGATTTCATGGGGATCCAAAGGGCATGATGTCACTCCCTGTGATGTCACAAGGTCAACGTTTGTGTGATGTCAATTCCTGTGACATCATTGGGTGGGTCAAAGGGCAGGTGATGTCATTTTCGGTGATGTCACCAGTTCAATATTCATGTAATGTCACTTCCAGTAACATCATCAGAGTGGGTCAAAAGTCATGTGATGTCACGTCCTCTACTCCTGGCATTTTGATGAATCAGCGTCCATGAGGGTAAGCATCTCCATGTCTTCCTCGTCTCCTGGGGAAGTTGGACTTACATCTCATGTTTAGCATGTATTTATAAAATGTATTCTTTACATTTGCAGAGTATTGAGGGGGTGGTTTGACACTATAATATGGTAAGTAGGCGTCCTACTACCTGGTTCCATCACTTTGACTCACTGCCTTTTTTTATCAGGCGACCACAGCAAACCTTCAATACTGTTTTCACAAAAATTACTATTCCCATGAAGTGGTAAAATTCAAATGTCAATACAATCTTTAGGTTTTTAATATACGATTGCCATCTCAATACCGCTGATGTCAGGCCTTTTTTATTCCTAGGGTAGATGTACTATACTTGGCCATGCATTGACTCGAGTAGATTGCCCATATTTATTCCATTTGGTGATAGGAGTTCACAGATTTTATGTGGGGTCATGTTTTCCTACAGACACTATTCCCTTTATTTCAACATTACTGACTTACACTTTTGTTTTCTTTTGTGCTATACAGGTGATTGCATCCATTATGGGCAACTTACCCCCACCCACCGTCTGAGCATGCATGCATATATAAATACACAAGACAACTTTTGTTCTGGGAAAATATTGCTGCAGGTTTATTCCATACAAAGTATGCAATATGGTGGGTTATCTTACGGCGATATAAGGGCGGGCAGCTGTACCAACCTATGCTGCCCCCGCCCACCTGATGAGCCAGCACTGTGGGATACCCAGACAGTGCTACATCTTTGGTGATCCTCTTCCAGATCATGTGACAAGTTGGTCTATTATTACTCACGCCCTTTTTCGGGACGGAGCGTAGCAGAGCAAACCCCTGGTTGGTCAGGCCCCCAACCGCCCGAAGAACTAACGGGGCGCCGTTGCGGTTTTCCAGGAACCTGCCCTGAGGCTCCTGGTCTTTGGCTCTGGCACCCTTACTGTGCCGCGCAGAGGTACCCTTACTGTACCCGTCTGCTTCCAGATCGCCTTGTAACTCCGCCACAGCTCTGGAGGCGGCCCCCGTCGCCGCCAGAGCCCCCCCACCAAAACAGCTCAACCTGCTTTCTAGGGCCTCGTGCATGTCCTGTGGAAAGTGTCCATGCCCACCTGTGACAGATGCACCCCATGTTTGTAAACCTAACCTAGGCGTATGCCTGGATGGCAATGGTGACAATGGACCCCATCTTTAGCAACATAGCCTTTAACATTAGCCTGGATCAGCTCACGTCTGATGAAACCCTGGCCCCACTGGTCTGCGAACTTAGGCCATGAACAGAGCCTTCTTACAGGGATGTTCAACGGCCTCCTCTGACTTAACTCTGTGCCACCTCTGCGGGGGAGCGACTCAGACCACCAGAGCTCACATTGACCCATGTAGTTGCTGATCCCTCCAAACAGCACATTTCACACATGCGACCACTCATTTCCAGGCCTCCTGCAAATCTAAGGGAAGAGGTCCCTCCCAACTGGTGATAAATGTACCCCATTTATATCACAATAGCCCTTGAAGTTAGCCTGGATCAGCTATTGTCTGATGAAACCAAAGAACCTTCTGGCCTGTCAACCTGTGCCAAGAGCTATTCACCCTCCTGCAGGAAAGTTCCACTGCCTCACATAACCTATCCCTGTGCCAACTCTGGGCACGACGATTTCAGATACCAAGGCTCACATTGCCCCATCTATTTGCTGATCCCACCTAGCTGCCGTCCTTCTATTACCGTGTGTGCTTGAACCCCTGTGTCCCCCATCTATGGGACAGCAGCCCACTTATTGGTAACCGCTCCCACCCCCGGCTACCTACTTTGGCTATTCGAGCGAGGAGGATTATGCTTAACCTTTGCACAGTCCCTTTGCTTTCTAAATCATGACGCACAGGAATGTTCATAACTAAAAGTATGTGACAATGAGAAAGGGTGCCCTCCTGCCCTTGCCATGTATCCCTTATTCCTTATGGGAAATCCGCCAGCTCAGCTCCCTCTGTGGTGAAACCCCCTAGGCATACCAACTAAGGGAATCTGTCTGATTTAATACAGTGCGCACTGTCTGCAATATGGTGTCTAACATTAAGGATTGACTAAGTCCTACTTAACCCCCATCCTAGAATATTCCCGAAAAGGAGGACAGGGGCGTTCACACTGCCCACCCTTGGGCAACCCCATCGGTGGAAATTACCTGCTCCGTTAAATTTTAATCATTGTTGATCACTGGACGTGCCACATGTTCTTTTACATAGTAGCCTTTTGTGCTTGATACCTTGTTTCCCCAGTTCTTGGAACGGCAGCACACTATGTTGGCTGACAGCGTCACCACCCAGCGAGGCTACTATAGCTAACCGGGCGGGCATTTGAGCTTAACTGAAGGAACATGTCACAACCCCTTGGTTCTGGGGTGCACTTACTTTGCCCCGTGACCCGACGGTTGCACAAACCCCTTTGATTGCTGAACCCTGGTGAACACCGTAATGGTATCAAAGCTGGTTTGAAACACCCCGCTTGCATAACTGCAGTCGGATCACAGATGCACATTACCTACTGTCCATCTCCGACCCTGGATGCTTTAAACCTGCCAAAGTGACGGAAACCAAGATTCCCAGTTCCCTGTTTAGCTGCAGTACACCTTCAGTGGGTCCGCTAGGAGATACCACAAACCGCATTGGTCATGCAAACCTAAAGTACACAAATTTCACCCGGGGCGTACCTCTAAATGAGACAGGCTCCACACAGCTATAAGGCCAGAGACACACATGTATTGTGCCCACTATTGGAGACAACTCACCCCTTTGTGGAGTGACAACTACACAGGTGCCTACACAAGTCACTCAACAAACAAGTTGGCCATGACTACCTTGTGTTCTGGTGCCAAATTTGGAAACAGCCTACACTTGCTGCCCCCGGGAAAAACCCAATGCCCGTGCTCTGGCCGCAACGGGGTGATGCCCTCTTGTAGCATTTGGACCCCTGGTCAAATAAGAGTGCCACTCCAACTACTTAAACCTACAACTTGACCATGGGTGGAGTCTAGCTCTCCCCAAACTTCTGCTGGTGTACTTTTAATACCACTGGTGGAGGAGACAGGTGGAGTGCTGGGCCTACTGCCAGCATCTCCCCTGCTTCGTCGGGGTTTCCTAAGCACCAGTCCCATAACCTCCAAGTCCACCCTAGGATTTAACAGTATTGATCCCAAAACCAGGGATGTGATGTCCCAGTAGCCACTGGGCCAGTCTGTGGGGACTATCAGGAACCTAAAGCTATCATCTATCTCAAGCAAGGAATGGCCACACGCAGCGCTCAGTTCCTCCCCTGATAAAAGTATCTTCACTGGCAGTTAACATGGCTCAATAATTACTTGATGTCCTTGTATGGGTCCAACCCAGCACCCAAAGAAGTGCTTGCTTCCTAGGTGAGGTGATACAGCCTGGCATATACTATGCTACGCGCAGAGAGCACCTGCCCTGTAACCCCCTAGCTGCTTGTCTGGCCTTCCTATATGCCCAGGGATACCTAAGGCAAGGCTTCAATTCCGAACTGGTGTGACTGTGCGAGAAGTGTAGTGAGCTTTCGCCTGCACGAGCTGCCCAACAGACAAGTTGGCCCTGACTAACCTTGTGTGTTGGTGCCAGATTTGGGAAGGCGTTTCCCATGTTCTATCAACTATTGGGCTGTTGGAATGCTGAATGCAAGGTGGGGATGCTAATCTGCCCCAAACTCTGCAGACACCACCGCTTGCAAGATACTAGAACATTTTTAGACGTTCAGTAAATGTGGCACATTGGACTTGGCCCTCAAACTTGAGTCAGGCACCTCTAGGTGAGGTCTGGCTCTCCCAAACTTCTGCTAATCTGTACCAGAGGGCAGACCAGTCCGTGTGGACAGGGGTCGGACAGTACGTCCAGCTACTTGCCCTTTCTAGGATCTGGGAATGTCTTGTGTTCCTTACTACATTATTGCCCCTTGTGTTTCCCCAACTTTCAAAAACCCCGTACACTGGAAAGGTGACAACTCCCCACACCCGCCAGGCTGCCATGGCTAAAGGGCGGGTGATTATAGCTTAACTTAAGCAACCTGCCCATCATTAGTTGCATCGACCAGACATCAATTTTGGTGATAAACTACGGCATCAATTGAATGGTGTCACCCTGGCTTGCGAATGTATGTCTAATATGTATCAGACCCAGGGTGCCCTGCTTTGTTTCGGCTGGGTGAAACTTACCTACGCCACCCGTCCGGCCTATGGCAATTGTGCAGAACTCCCACTTACGGCGGTCACTGCATCTGTCAACCTCGCAACATTGTTTCATATAATGATCATGGCACAATCCCCAACCTTGACTCGCTGGAAAAACATGGGCTTATCTTGGGACTATTTTGTGCTCCTGTTATGCAGAGTAAAGACAACTGACTGATCCTGAGACCAACGGACATCTAGCCCCATACAAGATGACCACACCATGAACAGATCATGTTAACCTGTGCTACCAAACCTCATCATGACATCACAGGGATTACATAACTCACTAGGTCAATCGAGCCACTGTCCTACAGCTCAGGAGTGAGAAATGTCTTCCTAATGTAACCAACCGACAGTTTATACGTAAGTGACTGCCCCCCTTATGGACGACCAAACCAAGGGTGAAGCAATGGGAGCATGAGGCCTTAAGCAACGGGTGTCTTTGTGTACTAGAAACATTAATTAACCACGCAAAGAACCATGGGCATCCCCTTAAATGCAAGTCACCAGATCGCAAAGAAATATTGATGGATTCGAGACCTGGGCGCCATCCAAACTACTGAATTAAAATTGGCGAGAATAGTTCTTTGAAAGGAAAGTGTTGAAAGGACATGTCAAACCGCTTTGGTCTACCTTGCTGGGAAGGATGGAGCGATGCCCATGATTGGTATTAGTGAATGAAGACATTATTCATTCATGTGGAGCCAAAGGAGAAACACTTCCCCTAGTGGCCTTCCCACCTTATGGCACGCTGGCCGTACAAATTGGTTTAACGCACCAATAGTCAACCCCAAACTGATTTACTGTTTTGCCCCACCCAGGACACCCTGTTCAGTTACTGCCAAGGCAGACGCCCCGCAACGCAAAAATGAAATCAAATCTGTGATGTCATAGTCGCTACCTCTGGCATATTCTCATAAATCGCCATATATGACTGACACCGCACTCTCATCCTATGCTTTGTGTGATCTTGGCCCACTTTAGTGTGAGCAGAGCCCCGCAATGCATACTTGGTTTCATGGCCGATAATGCACACGTAAACCACCCTAGCTGCTCCTTGCCGCTGGGTCATCCTACTCTATGGTGCCCTTCAGAAAGACCAGGGAATATTATATCACCCTCAACACTTAAGCTGAAATCTTTGCTTAGCATAAGTGCTAAAAGCGGTGTACACCTTCCTCTTGGTCCCGGACATAGTGGTGAAGAGTTCCAGAAGGACCTGGCCAATATAAAAACACCAACATAGCTGAGGGAGCCCTGAGCAAGCTTCAAGGATTGCTTAAGAGTTAAAACTAATCTGCAGGGCTACCCAGCTTGCTCAGGCAATGACTATGGCATACAGACCGGCCACCAGCACACCGCGCATTTATTAGGTATTCCGCTCCCTGAAAAGCCTGACCGATCCGCCATTCATAGCGTTAATCTAACGCGCATTGAGAATTACATATTAATTATACAAATGTAACGTGTATGTGAACGCAAAGGTATTGAAACGCTATACATGAGCGCCAGTTACATTACCTATTCAGCACATCCCTAAATTTACTACAAAAGGAGCACTACCTACAACCAGTCCATCTGGCTAATCAGTGCTTCTATTTGCATAAGTTGAAATTAGCTACAATTATAGCTCAGTTGCATAGCCATCCATTGCTGCCCAGGTTTCAGATTGCTATGTGTGACATTTTCATCATTTCAGTGCAACTGAGAGTGACACTCAAAAAACTATTAATGACACTTTCTTACGAGCCAAATCAAACAATGATACGCTGCAATCCAACCTACCCATGCCAGCTACCCACTGCACATTTCAGAACAAGGTAGTCGACAGAACACTATGGAGGGGTATTCAGTGATGAATGTGTTGTGGAGTTCATCAACACTATCGAAAACTTTATTCGGGTATAATGTCAACGTGGGCCTCAGACTCACCATCAGACATCACCGACGACCTATGCTGCCACTGGGCTCAAGGCACCCTGCAACCCTACAACAACGTATCCAGCGAGACCAGGGACTGCAAGGGCACCCGCGACATGATCCGACGGCATGACCAGGAGGAAACAGAGGGGGAGGGCGGCAAACTATTCTGCTACTTAGAATACTTGATTGGTCCTGTCAGGCAGTACTGCACGCATTGGCCCTAATGGGGCATGTCTGTAAGGCCGGACTCACACGGGACAGCCCAGGACCGCACCGCACCTGAAGTTAACGAAAAGTTGAGGGGGCCAAACCCTTTGTCTTGCGATCCGAAGTGAGATGCCATAGTCCCTTAGGCCCCACCCAACCATGTACCATTAGAAGCCTGTGCCCCCGATGCGCTCGTGAGACACCCACTCACAAGAGCAGCCACCAGGGGGGAGCCAGTGACCTCGTCCTAGACAAGCAAATGCCATACCACTGGTCTGTGACACCTAATTCCCTGGATAAAAGGCCTGTGTTGCTGAGGAAGGACCAGTGTCTACCACGTGGCAGGAGGCCGCAGCTCTGCCATTTTCTGTTCGAAGGAGGTCATACCTGCTGTGCTGCCGTGGCACCTCAACACGATGCGGCTCCCAACTCGACCTCATTTCCTCATGCGGGTAACGTGCACTGTAATCGCTAAGCCCCCACGGTGCAGGAGCACAAAGACCATTGCCCCATCCCAAAGTGTCCTGGCCGAGCCACAGAGCAGCCGAGGCTCATGACGCACCTGGGCCACCCCCAGCGCGACTAACACATAACCTGAGGCCTTCACCTTCTTGTTGCTGGGTCTTAGTGCACTACAGCGCTATGTATGCATATATATAGGGTAATGATACACCTAACACGTAATTAGGTCACGCGCCGCTCACAGAACCCTCCTAACGAGTTGTGAGGCGTCAATAACCTTGTTATTAAAAGCTGGGTAGCCTGTATGCCCTGACTTCTGCTTCTGCCTTTAAACCTTGCTGGGACCGTTGTACCCGCGCGTCACTCGGCATCCCCTTCCTAATGTTTTGAAAGTACTTCTACCTACCCACGACCTGAAAGCCCCTCCGCGCCTGCCCCAAAACCCAACTGAGGCCCAGGCATCCCGCTGCGAAATGCAACCCGGGGGAGGTAGCACAGTATGCCATGCCTGCAATACGGGCAAAGTCTGAGCACGCCACGTGGGTCGTGCCATGTAGCGCATGACCCGGTCCACCCTGGACCTTTCCTCTCATGAAATCTGCCCGTGACCCGAAAGCCCAGTGAGCATGGCCCCCTGCCTATATCCCCAACGTGCTCTCAACCAGGCTGGCCGGGACCGACCGCTGCTGCAACACACTTGCCACGGCACGTCCTCACTCTACCTTCGTGTCCGGCTGAGTCCAGGGTTGAACCTCAGTGCGCCCCTCCCGATGCTACTACCTGCTGTACGCCCAGCGATAACTCCGCAGCAGGATGAGTGGGAATGCTCTATGACCCTCCTGACGCTGAACACCAGTGAGCAGTCCTCATTGGGCCGCTTCAGCTCTGCCTTGCATCTCAGGGTTATTGAAGTTGCAATCATGGCATGACAGGATTACCGCTGCAAGGTGGTACTAGTAGTGCGGGAGGCTGGGTGGCAGACCCACTGAAAGAAAACGACGCATGCGGAGTTGCCAAGCCAGCGGACGCGATTGGCCCATGCAGACGGACCTGACTTGCCCCCAAGAGGCTCGAAATCCGGGGCCGGAGAAGAGCTGGGCCCTGCCCCCGGCTCACCAGATAGTCCAGGCCACAGGGGGAGCAGCGGGGCCTCGCTGCCCTCCCCCCAAGCACAGCATGGCAAACCAAGCGGGCCTGCGCTGTCGCCACCGGGACGCCCCAGACAGTGAGATGGCAGGAGGGATGGGGGCTCCTTGCAACTTAGCTGCCACCCCACACTATCTTCCACCGCCCCAACTGGGACCAACACCGCCAGAGCATAAATTGCGGTGACACAGCGGGCTTCCCCCCACCCGAACCCGGGACCCGTGCCCACGCAGTGCAGCATCACCGTAGGCAAGCCGGGACCAACACCGTCGTGATGTAAGGAGAGCGGAGACCCGGCGGGCTCACCACACTTTGTCCCGACCCCAGGGTCACACCGTGCCAAATCCCGGCGTGAGCCAAGCTCCTGGAGTGTTCTGGGCCACCAACCCCTACATGGCCTCTGCCCTGCTTCAGGGCTTGCCCCAACTGGAGTAGGGGCACCGCTGCCCGGTGCCCTCTTGGAGCAGTCCTCCCCCCTCCCATGGCGGCCGCTGCCACGGCGATGGCCGGGCATTGCCACTTCACTTAAGGGGGAGGGTGGAGATGATAGCACTCACCGGAGAACTGCACCAGAGGAGACCAGGGGGCACGACCAAACAGTGAGATGGACAGCAAACAAGAGAAACTCCTAAGACGGCGTGTCTGGCGCAAAGAGGACACCAGAGAGGTGGGGGGAGGTATAAGTACCCTCCCCGACCTCTGTCCGCCGGAAGTGACGCGCCTAGCGCGCCAAGGCGAAGGACTCAATCCTGAGTCCAACCCTTGGCCAGTGGGTGGCTTGTGCCCAAATGGCACTAAAGGGCCGCCCGTTGTGATGGCCCCCTGCGCGGGCCGCGGACAGCCGTAGTTTCTCTGAAAAAAAATTTCTATCGGTTGAAATTTCGACACGCTTGGATATAAGTGTATTATAAGTAAAGCAGTGAATTTGAGTGTTTGCACAGCATCAATAAAATGACATCTGGTGGACCAAGCTGTATATAAATATATTTGCCTTTATTATATTATATTTCATAATTTCCTTCTCCCATCACGAGCACTGTGCAGCTTCGTCTTTGATTACATAAGAGAACCGTTATAACTACCTGTGTTTTGAGTTGTGTTTAAAACAATATACGTTTCACCCTTCATGGTAAACTAATTAATTTGAGTCTGTGGTTGTTTAATTTGTTGGTACTGAGAGGACCAGCTCGTCCTCTCTAGTAAGTTCTTTAAAGAACTTGTTTCAAATGAACCCACAGAATAAATGTTATTTATACAAGACTGGACAACAGTATACATTAAAGTGGCCCATTCTTTGCTCAATTCCGTTTGCTTTCCCTCTGAAAACGGTTATAAGAAACCCCATGACGAGGCTTGATTCAATGCTGGTAATTCAGTCTTATCAGAATCACGCGAACGCCTTTCACTGAGGTGATTCTGTCTAGCCCCATCTTCTCTTTTTGGAAGTAGCTTGTGTTTATTTGTATGATCCATTAGAGTCACAATGTATCCATTAGCGGTGCGTAATGACCTGAAATGAATCTGGCCATCGCATTCTTTCAGCTTTCTAACAGCGTGCCCGTTGATAATAGAGCAGTCATCTAGTTATTTCTGTTTTACATCCCACGAGGCAGGCAAATGGCCTGTCTCCAGACTGGGGCAATTTCATTTAGCCCTCGCATCCGCATTCACTCTCCCACTAACCTTTATGAATTACACAGAAACCACGTTTGCGTGTTAAGGTCAGCACTGGCCTTGTGTGCTGGGTGCCCTGTGTCGGTGTTGAGGTGAAGGAGGGTGCAGCATAAGGAGGAGCTGTAGCGCTGTGGGGGTCCCCTTCAAACCTCCTAGGACCAGCATTGGACAAAGCTTACGCACTCCCACTGCCCACAGATAAGGGAAATACATAAAACAAATGATTTGCTCATTCAGTTTTTCATATTCTCTAATACAGTGCTTTTATTTCCCTCGATATATTGGCCTGATTTTACTGGACCAGTGTTGTAGGAGCTTGACATCTACATGAGATGGCAACGAATCCGGAAAGTTCAAAGCTTCAATGCTTTCTTTTTATGCTACTTTACAATGCTGTAGAAAACAGGTTTAACAACTTCCTGTAGAGTCGCGCTCTAGTCTTCACGTCTACGTGATGACGTGGAGCGCGGCGGCCATTTTGGGTGCCGAGTTATTAGGCGCCGAGCTCGCGAATGAGGCAGACGTTCCCCGGCGCTCTCCCTCCGTTGGTAATGTTAAAGTAAAAATAAACCTATACTTACCTGAACCCAACTGTGTATTAGCTGTGCTTCCTACCCCAGAACACCCACACCACAAATGGCGACGAGGGACTGGAATTCATAAAGAGAAGACCGAGGAGAGCACGAACAGAGGACACTGGTGGCCAGGTGCACGGGAAGCATTGCGATCGACCCCACACCGGTACCTCTAGAGGGAGAGCGCGGCAGAGGGGACGCCAGTACCTTAGCAACACAAGCCCGGAGGTACACATATTGCGCCAGCAGAGAGCAGCCCCAAGCGATGCCAGCAGGCGGCCCAGACCACGCAGCCAGGAGGAGCGGCACCACTGCCACAACCAGCCAAGGCAGCACACTACAAGGCAGGTAGTGCGGGCGCTGCGGTCACCCTAGGGCCATTGAAGCAGGGTGCAGTGCCACCCAGTACATAAGTACGTGGGCACAAGCAGGAAGCTGCCCCCAAGGCGCCAGACAAAAAAGGAAGTGAGAGGCCCTGGCAGAGCAGGCAGTGGCAGCGGAGCGGCAGCGCACCAGAGCCCCCCACACCGGCAGAGACAAAGCGCGCCAGGCAGTCCAAGGGGAGAAAAGGAGTCACCAAGGGGAAGCGCGGAAATGTGCGCCCAACCATCCTCACTTACGACACCGATTCCTTTCCTACCGAAGCCGGGAGAACCGTCAATGAAATGGGAGGACTGGAGAGAATACTTTATGAACTATTTGGAGGCTCTGGAGGACGAATCTGGAGAAGCGTTCCCCAGCAAAAGGAGGAAGAGGATCTTGGTGCACAATCTGGGACCGGAAGGGATTAGAGTATTTCAGAATATAGTCCCCACGCCGAGGCAGGCGGCAGATGACGACGTGTTCCAGGATGCGATAGACGACTTAAACAAGCACTACAGGCCTGCGGTATGCACGTCCATAGACAGATATAACTTCCAACAATGGAAGCAAGCAGAAGGGGAGTCCATAGATGAATACGTAGCAGCGTTACGGAAATTGGCAGTCACGTGTAAATTAATCAAGGTCCAAATAGTCATGCACACCACCAACTCGACGATACAAGACAAATTATGGGTCAACGGAGAGGCGACACTTAAAGAGGTGATAGCCATGGTGAAAAAGGCGGAGCTATCGAAGAGATGTGCAGAAGCGGCGAAAAAAGAGGCAGCCCCGAGGCCCATGGTAAATAAAGTCTCGGAAGCAGAACCACCGGAGAGAGGCAAGGGGGCAACGGGGGACACAAGAACACAGACCAAATGGACGCCCAGACCAGCTCCGGCGAGGAAACCGAACTCCGAGGGCAAGAACATGTGTTACAGGTGCGGCAGCCTGTCACACCCAGCGTACGACAAGCGATGTCCGGCCTTCAAAGCCAAATGCATGTTTTGTGGGATAACAGGGCATTATGAGAAGGTATGTCGCCGCAAGCAAAAGAGAATAGCCGTCAAATACGTCGCACAAGAAGAGGAGGAAGAAGGAGAAAATGAAGAAGACGACGACAGGGTGCTGTGCATAGATGAACACGTGCTGGGCATCAATTGCAACCGCTCAAAGAAACCACAATGTGACCTAGTAATTGGAGGCATTCCAATACAGATGGTAGCGGATTCAGGATCCCCATACACCCTAATACAACGTAATATGTGGGATGAACACTTCAAGAACCTCCTAGGTGACCACCTGGAGCCTCCAGACATTCGCCCAGTCACCTTCACAGGAGACCCTATACCCATGGTGGGATACCGCCGTCTGAAATTTGACTTCAAGGAACGACAGGCCAGGTGCAAATTATATGTGGCAGAAAAGGGCCCGTCCGTCCTAGGCTGGATAGAGCAAGGAGATCTTGGTATACAGTTGAACCCGGGTGGTATCATGCAAGTCTTAATGGCCAGCGATGCACAGCGGCCAGAGGCAGGGAAACTGAAGGTAGAGTTTCCCAACGTGTTTGGAGGCAAAGTTGACAAACTAACAAAATTCACACACAGGATAGAACTCAAAATGGATGCCAAACCTGTGTGACACAAAGTGAGGAACATCCCACTGGCAATCAGAGAACAGGTGCAACAAGAACTTCACAGACTGGAAGAAAACGGCATCATAGAACCGATAAGGAGTGCAGAGTGGTTGGCTCCATTGGTGGTCGCCATGAAACCAAATAGCAAAATTCGTCTATGTGTGGACCTGAGGGAGTTGAACAAAAACATCATAGTAGATCGGTTTCCCCTGCCCAGAATAGACGAGATGCTAGCAAGAACAAAAGGAGAGACGTGGTTCTCGACCATCGATCTCACGTCGGCTTACCACCAGATCGCACTACACCGCACCTGCAGGAAGCTAACATCCTTCATAACTCCCTTTGGGTGCTATCAGTTTCGCAGGATGCCATTTGGACTGGCCTCGGCGGCAGCCGTATTTCTGAAGCTAATGCATAAATTATTTCATGAAGTAGAAGGTGTACAGTACTTTCAAGACGACATCCTGGTGATGGGCATGGACAAAGCAGACCATGATGCCAAGTTGTCCAAAGTTCTACAAGTCCTCCTGGAACGCAATGGACTCAGAATGGGACAAGTGTCGGTTTGGTATGACGTCGGTCACATACTTAGGGAATGTGATCAGCGACCAAGGCATCACACCCAAACAGTCCAACGTCAAGGCGATATGTGAAGCTCCACCACCAAATTCCATGGAGGAAGTTAGGTCGTTCCTCGGCATAGCCGAGTTCTATAGCAAATTCGTACAGCACTTCGCTACGAAGACACACCACTTGCGACAACTTCTAAGAGACAAGAACAAATTTGAGTGGACTAAGGAAACGCAAAAGGAGTTCCAGAGGATAAAGACAGACATCAGCATGGCCATACCTCTGGGTGGATACGATCCGCAAGCCAGATCGGTGTTGACGACAGATGCCAGCGAGCAGGGCCTGGGAGCAGTCCTAATGCAGGAGTTGGAAGGTGGTGAACTATCCACCCTCAGCTTCGCGTCCCGATCGCTGTCACCCACGGAACAGAAGTACAGCGTAATTGAAAAGGAAATGCTGGCAGTAGTCTGGGCCATGGAAAAGTTCTGCCAGTTCCTGTGGGGCACGAGATTCAAGTTGAGAACAGACCACAAGCCCCTGATCAAAGTCCTCACATCGTCAGGACATGCCACGGCAACACCCCGCATCGCGAAGATGACATTGAAACTATTAGACTATAGATATGATGCGGAACACATCCCGGGGCAAAGGAACAAAGTAGCCAACTACCTCAGTCGAGCGTCGACCATGGATGAAGCCCCAAGGACGTTGGATGAGGAGGACACTAAAGTGGCATTCATGGAAGATCACAAACGCGTGATCAGTGAACAAGAGTGGAAGGAAGCGTACGAAACCGACACAGACATGGAGGCAGTCAAGCAATGCATAATAAGGGGGTGGCCGGAAAAGAGACATATGGAGGCGGCGCTCAGGAAATTCTTCGGAGTAAGAGAGGAGTTATCAGTTTGCAACCAAGGGATCTTCATGAGGAGAGGAGAGAAAGTAGTTCCCCCCAACAAGTTGATCCCACATCTCCTGGCTCTCATCCACGAGGGCCACCTGGGCATCTTAAAGACTAAGATGAGGGCGAAGCAGATGTACTGGTGGCCGGCGATGGATAACCAGATAGAAAGGCACGTGCGAGAGTGTGGCCAATGCCAAAGAGCGGACAAATCTTAGAGCCTGATGCGACCACCTCTAGGGAAGTCCGACAACCCAGAGAACCCATAGGAGGACCTATCCATTGATATCCTGGGTCCGATATTGGACAGCCAGGGAGTCCAACAATACGTGTTAGTACTGGTAGATCGGTACTCCAAGTGGCCGGAGGTGGACGTACAAGAAGACATGGACACGGACAAAATATTGAAGTTCCTCACGGCCGTTTTCCTTAGAGAAGGTATTCCACGCTCCCTCCTAAGTGACAATGGACCCCAATTCGTATCAGAGAAGTGGAACGCCTACATGGGAAGAAATGACATTAAGGCTAAACATACATCGATATACCATCCTGCAGGAAACGGACTAGCCGAAAGGTTTAACCGAGTCATTATGGGGTCTGTACAGTCAGCGATTGGGACTGGGAAAGACTGGGAGAAGGAATTGAAGAGCATGTTGTGGGCGTATAGGATTACACCAACCAGCACGGGATACAGCCCCTTCCAGATCCTAAGGGGTAGAGACCCCTTCACGAAAGACAATGTAGCCTGGAAGGAGCGCACTATCACGAGCAAGTGGTCCCCCGCCGTAGTGCACCACAATCTAGAAAAAGCACAGAGAATATACACGGAACACTACAACAAAAGAAGAAATGTCAAGGAGACGGAGCTCGAGAGAGGAGAATGGGTTCGAGTCAAACTAGCCCAGTTAAGGAGGAGAGGGGACAGCAAATTCAGCGCACCCTTGCAGGTGGAAGAATTTTTAACCGGTCAGCCCTACTGAGCGACGGGAAGGTGTGGTCACAGGACAGGAAGATCATGCAGTGGAATGGAAGAGAAAGATCATGCAGTGGAATGGAAGAGAAAGAGGACAAGTGATACCTCCCCGGACTCAAGGGACTGAAATCAACCCGGTGGACGCAACCACAGGCAGCCCCGGAGAAGGGGGAAGAGATACAGAAGCAGAAGGGAGGAGTGGACTGGGCGCCATGGAACTCTCGGAAATCTACAGTGGATCTCCCAACAAGGGAGTTCCCCCAAGTATAGAAGGTGGAGAAACGAGAAGCTCACAAGAGGGTACCGAGCACACTCCAGGCACCCTGGTGAGACGCACCCACACCGGAAGGACAGTGGTGAGACAGTCGAAGTTTAGAGACTTTGAGATGGGTGATGGAAGGGAGTATGCATGCAAGTTAGAGTATCTTTTAAAATAAAATGGTATCCGTAAAGAAAGGAGATATGTAGCGCTACGCTCTAGTCTTCACGTCTACATGATGACGTGGAGCGCGGTGGCCATTTTGGGTGCCGAGGTATTAGGCGCCGAGCCCGCGAACTAGGCGGACGTTCCCCGACGCTCTCCCTCCGTTGGTAATGTTAAAGTAAAAATAAACCTATACTTACCTGAACCAAACTGTGTATTAGCTGTGCTTCCTACCCCAGATCACCCACACCATACTTCCTTACAGCATTGTGTTTTTTCTGTTTTTGCACTTTCGTCACTATCAGCATGCTCATGGTCCTAACTGCTTTGGGCTGAAGATATAACTAGCGGCAGGGATTTAAGTGGGAAAAAAACTGGGGGTGCTCTAAAAGGGGCGGACCAAATCTCTTAAAAGGGTGTGGCCTATCCAAGTAGGGGTGTGGTCTAAATCAAGATAACTAGCATTGTGTGCTTAAGAAAATGCCCTCCAATTATCCTACCTTTGGAAAACCCTATCTTTAAAGGATTTCCCTTCCTCATACAACGGCAATGTCTCCCCACTGTCTTTGTTTGAGTACAGCACAGCTATCAGGGTTAACATAGCATCTCTGAAATGTGTGGTTCTCTCTGGGGTGGGGGGCGTGAGAGTGGAAGGGCTTATCCCCTTTAAGCCCCAGCATTAATCTCAGATGCTCCTCGCGGTCCCTGACCCCACCCCTAGAAGCATCATATTTTGATGGTTTCTAACCACAGCTAGCTAATTTTTTTATATACATTTTTTGTCAAATGCGACCAATCTTACTTTGTTCAATAAAAACAATATCGAACTAATATACATATGAATCTATCATCCTGTTTCTAATATTCTTTGCACATCAAAATCCCGAATAGGTTCCTATTAAGGAGGACTCAGGTGCCCAGCAAGTGCACTAACATCCACCAAGGACGACTCTGAGCTCAGTCACTCCTCTGCTGATTACAACTCTCGTCATGCTGCCCAAATTGCGTCATTTGTCCTCTTTTGATCTGCTCATATTGCTCTGTTGTTGACGTTTTCCCTTATTATTCCCTTGCAGGTACCAATCTTGTATATTCCGTTTCCAAAGGATTCTTAAAAGATGGTTTACGTTCAACTTCTTTTATTGACCCTGTTTACATTTCTTTTGTTTTTTAAACTTTGTTTAGAGCATTTCCTAAAAGAAACACACAAGCTGCAAAATAATATAAAATAGTGTAACCATGAGAATTTTAACCAAATTGCGAAAATGATAGGGATAAGGAAAAAAGAAGCAAGTGGACCAAGGATTTTATAGTAAGGAAGAGAAAGTGGAAGGGCAGAAAAATTGATTTTGGAGGGAGAGTGTCATGGGCAAGTATATATTAATTGTAGGGTTGGAATACGCGCTACTACGCTGGTGTGTTGAGGATCCTGTTGGGTTGTCAATGCTTATGTGTGCACCCGGGGCGGCGTCTTAATTCGTGACGTCTTGCAACAAGTATTGGTCTGCACTTCCTGCATGGGATGTGTCCCCCTTGGGCACTACGGAAATCCTATTAACATAGGTTCTTCAGTTTATAATAAAGGAAGACGAGTTCATATCAAATGAATGTCGATTCATATATTTTTTTGTTCATACATTATATCTTCGTTTCCAATTCGTTTTGTAACTCATAGTGTGCGGACTATTTTATCCATCCAATGCATTTCGGTTTTGTTTTACCCTTCATCATGGATTAGTCCTAGGATAAATGTAAAAATCATGAGGAATGTTCTTACTTTACATTGTTTATGTCTAAGTGTATTGTTTTAATGATGTAACATGCTGGGTGGGCAAATAGTTAGTAATGTCAATTAAAATGGTCGAGAGTGGCGTGAAATTTGTTGATGTTATACATACAGTAGTGTGCTTAATGGAGCAAACGGTTATGCATCATGCTGTGGTGGATGGCCTGGAGTTTCAGTAGGGGCCTAGTTGTTTCTTTGAAAGTACTTTTTCTTCTTTTATAAAAGAAACATGTTGCACAGTTCACTACATTTTCTCCAACCTTTGAAATCAATTTGCAATATTTATTTATTTCCTGGCCCAGTAGGCTGCCAATAGGCCTTTCAGCCAGTAGACCCAGAGCTACTCATGGGTGCATGAAATAACTGTTTCTGTGGTGTCTTTTGAATTTAAACATCATTTAGGACATGGATGGCATTGGATTAAAATGCAAAACATGTTTTTTTTGGTATTTCACTTTTTTCATGTGTGTTAAATAAATGCCTTTGATGGATGTGTGTGGTTGTTGTACCTTGCAAACCTTTTAGTAGCTCTGTAGATTTTTGTTTTTGGCATTGTTGCATTAAAGCTGTGTTGTTTAGCATGCCTCCTTTGTCTGGCCAGTGTGTGAGTGTGTTTCTAAAAGTGGGCCAGAATTTGCCTTGGCTGAGCCTCCCCATGTGGCCAGGGGCCATTTTGTAAAGTCTGTGTCCATATAGACTGGCTTGAGTTAATTGTTTTCCAGGCCTCCTGCTTGTTGTGAGTGACCTTGTGGCTGGTGGCCATTTTATAGTGGTAGTTAGTGTACTTTTGCCATAGCCTGCATGTCTTTCCTTTGTTCCTCTTGGCTTATTGCTTCTATCATTTGTCAGCTGCAACTCCCTGAATGCTGAATCCCATGTGATAAACAATGCCAAACTGGGTCTGTTACATTTATATTTTTGGTGTTCTTCTTCTTCTTTCCTATCCTTCCTGAGTGTACTATACAGTACACCAACCATTAAAGCCATTGTTGTTGTCAAAGTCTCACAAATGGCTACACTGTATTGTTATGTTTTTTAATAACTGAGGTAAAACATTTTATAATATTAATAACACTAACAAGTGTGACCGCACACTAAGTTATATATTATATTTGTTTGTTTGTACTAGTAGTAATTGAACCACAACAATGAATGCCACATTTCACTGATGTTCTTCTTGCTTCTTTGGTTTTAGGTGCACAAAAGAGGAGGAGGCGACATCTCCCATTGTACTGCCAGACAGAAGTCCTGCTGCGCACAACATCACGTGACATGAGACCACAGACATCTCTTCAACTTGTGCCACTGCATGCTGCTGAGATCTTCAAGATGGCCCCAAAGAAAGCTACCAGGTTCCATTACCAAGAAAGTTGCAGTTGAGAAGAAGGCACTGTCACCTACCAAGACCGGTATGTCGCCCAAGACCTTTTTTGGGAAACCAAAAATTGTGCATGCAGCAGCAGTGTCCGGGGAGCAAGTTGGGATCAGCACCCCCGCATCACTGGACCCACCCCAACAACCTAGGCCCAAGCCCAAGTCTGTCGCAGAGGCAGCCAGTCTAATCACAAGTCCAACGCCGACAACTAGTGATGTTGAAATTGACTTATCATTAGCGTTATCGTAAAGTAGTACCCAATCAATGCAGCAAACTCAGTTAAGTGGGCAACAACAGCCACAACCACCCTCAATAGTAGTTGTTCCTCTGGAAGTAGGGGCAGCAAAGGAGATCGAGCATCTTGCAGAGAAAGAAGAAGAGCAAGCCGTTCTTTCAGAAGATCCCTTGTCTTCCAGATCCCCAGCGAAGAAAAGGAGGGTTAGTCCATCAACTTCTTCTCCAAGCCCCCCCTTCTGATGATCTAGATACCACTTGGATCCCACCTCAGTCTGAGTTGGAGACACGGCATGCCCACGAGACAAGGCTAGGGAAAAGGAAGGTTCTAGAAAACCTTAGGATTATGGAGGTAGATTTAGAAGAGGAAGATGATGACGAGCCAGTCATCGTGGACATTATTCCCGCCCCAGTGGAGACCGACATTACCCCATCCCAAATTGCTGTGAGGGATGTGGCATGGATACCACCAACACCACCTCCAGCATGCATATTTCACCGGCAGCGACCTACATCCACCACAACAACCTCAGTAGAAGTAGGTACTGCAGAGAGTCAAACTTCACGCCTACCTACCAGTTCATCCGACATTGCAAGTGGCACCAGCAGCACCAGAAAGTTGACCTCCCCAGTTTGGGACTTCTTTTCGGTTAGCAGGAAGGAGGTGAACATTGCTATATGCTCCGGAAACTAGAGAAGGAAAGGCACAGTGAACAAACTTCGGACAGCCACGCAGTACACAAGGACGCCATCCTCAACCACCACCACCTCATCAGGGCGGCCAAGAGGACCTACTTCAAAGACCGCCTCGACAACAACGCACACAATAGCAAGGAGCTCGTCAACATCGTGAAGGAACTCTCCAACCGCAGCTCCAACACCAACGACATCCCACCGGCGCAAGCCCTGTGCGACTCCCTCGCCACCTTCTTCAAGATAGCAGACATCCACGACAGCTTCAACACCCAGATAGCCTCAACAGACAGCAACACAACAGACCCTCCGCACACCATCGACCACGACTCCCTGCTAGCCTGGGCCAGCGTGAGTGTCGATGACACCATCAAGACCATGAGCACAATCCACTCAGGGTCTCCGTCAGACCCATTCCCGCACAACGTCTTCAACAAAGCAAGCAGCTCCATTGCACCCCACCTACTCAACATCATCAACCTCTCCCTCGACACCTTCCCAGAGTTCTGGAAACACGCAGAGATAAACGCCCTACTCAAAAAACCTAAGGCAGACCCGAGAGACCTCAAGAACTTCTGATCCATCTCTCTGCTCTCCCTCCCCCGCCAAGGTCATTGAGAAAATCGTCAACAGACAGCTAACTCGATACCTCAAAGAAAACAGAATCCTGGTCCCTTCCCAGTCAGGTTTCCGCAGCAACCACAGCACCAAGACTGCCCTCATCGCCGCCACCGACGACATCAGGACCCTGCTGGACAACGGTGAGACCGCAGCACTCATCCTCCTAGGCCTCTCCGCCGCCTTCGACACCGTCTGCCACCTCACAGTACGGGCACGCCTCCACGCCGCAGGGATCTGAAACAAGGCTCTGGAATGGACTACCTCCTTCCTCTCTGGCAGAACCAAGAGCGCCCGCCTCCCCCCATTGCGGCGTACCCAAGGGATCCTCCCTCAGCCCAACACTGTTCAAAATGTACATGGCCCTGCTCGCACACGTCATCCAACAGCACAACCTCAACATAATCTCCTACGCCAACGACACTAAACTGATCCTCTCCCTCACCAAGGACCCAATCACCACCAAAGCAAACCTCCACGAAGGAATGAAGGCCGTCGCCGACTGGATGAAGATCAGCCGTCTGAAGCTGAACTCGGACAAGACGGAGGTCCTCATCCTCGGCTCCAACCCTTCAGCCTGGGACGACTCCTGGTGGCAGATGGCACTGGGGGCAGCCCCAACACCCACTGACCATGCACGCAACCTGGGAATCATCCTCAACTCAACGCTCTCAATGACCAAGCAAGTCAATGCCGTCTCCTCCTCCTGCTTCAACACCCTCCGCATGCTCGGCAAGATCTACAGATGGATCCTGACAGATACAAGAAAGTCAGTCACCCAGGCCCTCGTCAGCAGCAGACTCAACTACGGAAACACCCTCCACGCATCCAAAACGCCTCGGCACGACTGATCCTCGACGTACCACGACACGGCCACATCACCCCCCACTTGAGAAACCTGCACTGGCTCCCTGTCAACAAGAGGATATCCTTCAAGATCCTCATCCACGCACACAAAGCACTCCACGAGACCGGCCCAGCCTACCTCAACAGATGGCTCTCCTTCTACATCCCCAACCGCCAGCTATGCTCTGCCGACCGATGAACAACCACCAGCGGGAGATCCTTCTCCCACCTCGCCGCCAAGACATGGAACACCCTCCCACTGAGCCTACGACAGACCCAAGACCTGCTGACCTTCAGGAGGATACTCAAGACCTGGCTGTTCGATCAGTAGCGCCCACCCCAGCGCCTTGAGACCCTCACAGGTATGTAGTACGCTTTACAAATGATTGATTGATTGATTGATTGATTGATTGATTGATTGATTGATTTGTGGACAAGGTGTTAGTCGGGGTAAGCTTGGTACAAACTATGGTACCGGAGGCCAAACAACCCATCTAAGAAAGCACCACTTGATCCAGTGGGAAGCGCACCTTAGCGGCCAAAAAATTGCAGGTGTTGTTGGTGGAGGGGAAGAAGAAGAAGATCCGATCACTGTGGAAGGTGAACAAGAGGGAGACATTTTCTATGTTACACAAAGCAGCCCCGTCCCCAGCAGTGCAGTGGTTCCACCCACATCATCATCATCAGTAACATCGCAGTGGCACAAGAGTCAGGCTGAGATACCAAGGGGTCCCAGGGAGACGAGTACTGCAACGTAAAAACATCCGTTGAGCCTAACATCTGGCGTCAAGAAGTCACCTGCATCAGTGGCACCAGAAAATAAAAAAATCCAGGCTAGCAATCTCAGCATGTTTAGGTTGGACCAGGCAGTACGAACGCAACCACCCAATGGCACGTTTGTACAACGCGAAGCTGGCTAAAATGTTAGCGCTGGACCTCCTCCCTTTTTCTTTTGTGGAACGGTTGGGTTTTCTTGAATTAGTGGCAGCCATCTGCCTGAAATGGAAGGTTCCCAGCCAGTGCTATTTCAATAGAGTTGCTGTTCCAGCACTACATCACGACATGCTGGAATTGCGTGGACAAGCTTTGCAGCAGAGTGCTGTTCACACTATCTACCTGACAACAGACATGTAGACCAGTTGCAAAGCCACTGATTACATGTGCATCCACTTGATCTCTTTTGTGGGGGTTAGAGAAAAGATATCTGCAACAAGTGTTGTTGACACTGCTGATATTTTTAATGCTGCTCGGAAATATCCAATTGTAGCCATGTTCGCCATGGAGAAATCTCATACTGCTGCAAACATTTTGGAAGACTAGAACAGCAAGGTCTTTGATCGGCTATGACCAAGAGGGCTTGACATTGGTTTTGTTGCCACGGACAATGGCAGTAATATAGTTAAGGCCATGGCCGATGGTGGCTAGTTCAGGGTCCTGTGTTTGACGCACTGCATTAACATCATTGTTCAAGACTTTCTGAAAAAAGAAGACAAGTCGGCAACTTATTGACCACCTGCAGAAGAATCTGCACGCACTCGGTAAAGAGCGGATCACCCAAGGACCCTGCCCCGCTTAACTTCTTGAAACAGGCAGCTCCGATAATACCCCCCACCATTACGGACCTGATTAACGCCTCATTGTCCACAGGAATAGTTCCTACCAACTGGAAAGGGGCCATGGTGAAAGCCCTAATTAAGAAAGCTAATCTGGATCCAGCGCATATGGGCAACTACCGCCCTATCTCCCTTCTGCCAGGAATAGGCAAGATAGCAGATAAATATGTTAATCAAACTCTCTCCTGCTTCCTAGAAACATACATCCTGCTTCACTCCTCTCAAACAGGAATCAGAGTGCGACAGAGCACTGAAACGGCCCTGTTAGCAGTGGTGGAGGAAAGTAGAAAAATCTTAGATTCAGGAGGATCATCTGTCATTATACTCCTTGACCTGAGCACAGCGTTCGACACGGTGAACCATAGGATCCTGGCCCACGGTCTCAGGAATATAGGAGTAACAGGCACAGTGCTTCAATGGCTGTGTTCCTTTCTGGAGGGAAGATCTTTTCAGGTGTTCGAGGAGAACATCGCGTCTAAACCTACCTCTTTACCGAGCAGAGACCCTCAGGGCTCATCGCTTTGCCCGACTCTTTTTAATATGTATATGACCCCTCTGGCAGCCATGGTAGCCCCCTCTGGGATTCACATGATGACCTACGCCGATGATACACAATTGGTGGTAGCGTTAAACCAAGCCGATCAAAAAACTAATGGCCTCTATTCTTATCTCGAGGACGTCTCGAAATGGATGGATGCGTCCCATCTTAGCTTAACGGTGGGAAAACTGAGCTCATGATATTGGGCAACCCCCTTAGTTTTAAATACAGTTCCATGTGGCCAGCCTGTATGGGTCCTACACCGGTCTCTAAGTCAGAAATCAAGAGCCTGGACATCTGGTTGGACCAGGATCTGAACTTTAGGGTGCAGGCCAGGAAGCCGGCAGCTATTTGCTATGGACTACTTAGAATGGCCCGCAAAGTCCTCCCCCTCCTCCCCTTCCAAGCTAAAAAAGTACTGGTCCAATCACTTATACTTTGCAGAATGGACTATGGTAATGCCCTATATCTGGGCGCCCCACTACAGTAGTGGCCAAACTACAGTCTGTTCAAAATAGTGCAGCCAGATTTTTAGCCTCCAATAGACAATCGGCAAAACCGGCACTCCATTCCCTTCACTGGCTCCCAGTGCAGGAACAAATTTGATCCAAGGCCCTGTGCCTAGTGCAGAAATCCATGCAGGGGAATGAACCTCCTATTAACTTGGCCATGATCCGTCTCTACGAGGCTAATAGGAATCTTCAGTCAGACGAGTTGCATCTGGCTGAGGTCCCTAGGATCAAGAAGGCCAGAAGTGGTGGACGGCTCTTCTCTTATAACGCTGCCAAACTCTGGAACTCCCTGCCACTGTATCTTTGTTTGGTTCCCAATAATTTTGCCTTCCATAAACAACTAAAGACATTTCTATTTCCTTAGTTCTCTCTGCCTCCCCCGTGTCACACCTAGCGCTGGGATGCTCCTGGGTAGCCATGCGCTTTATAAATGCTTTTTCATTTCATTTCATTTCAGCCATTCTTTTAAAACCCGGAAATAGCTGAGGATCATTCAACATGATAATAAAATGCCAGTTAAAGCACTCATACAGGAGGTGCAAACACGTTGGAACTCACCTTATTACATGCTTGAACGTCTGTTTTAGCAGTACAGATCAATCAGTGAATATGTCATGCAAAGAGAGGATGCTATTGTGAAAGTCATGATCATTGAGATGGACCAATGGGGTCTAGTTAAATGCCCGACAGAGATGAGACTTCCTTTCGAGGTATTCAAACATGAAGTCAGCAGGGAGTACTGTACTATGGGCCAAGCTATCTTGTTTTTGCACATGCTACAGGAGCAGCTAAAGGGGGTGTCTGCAATGTACACAGGTGTGGATGAAAAAAAAGAAGCATCTGAGTTGGTGGATAGCTTAACCCTTCGCTTATCTGAAAATACAAGGCTGCAAAGAGGCATTGTGTCATCCAATCATTACATTTGTGCCACAATTCTGGATCCACGGTACCAACCATTACTGCACACTTTCATTCCTTTTTCAGACGGGATGATGCCAACTATAAAACTTGGATAGCTGTGGAAGCCAGTCACTTAGAAAAAAAACGGCTGGGAATTAGAGGCCCGCTACTCCAGGCACAACAAATACTGCAGGATGGCCAGTTTCAAGTTCAACTTCAGAGCCTGAGGGCAGTGCAGTTGGCTCACAGCAGCCAAAACCACCAACACCACCAAGAACAACATCAACAACAAGAACAGGAGCATCAGCCCCAAAATCGGCATAGGAATGGTTTCTATAGCAAGGGCTTAAGTCTAGTGCCAAGGCAAAGGCAAAAGAGGCTGAGCAAAGAGGAGCAACCATGAGCATTGAGCAGATGGTCCAGACCTATCTGGATGACCCAACAGAAGTCTACTTTGATCAAAACCGATTGCTGTATTTTTATAGGAAAAGGCACCAATGGCCAGTGCTCAGCAGGCTGGCGATAAACTATCTGGCTTGCCCTGTCGCAAGTGTCTCTTCTGAGCCTGTTTTCAGTGCTGCTGGTGCTGTTCTGACAGTGAGAAGGACCAGTCTCTCACTCCAGAATGTGGAGAAGTTAACCATGATCAAAATGAATCAGCACTTTATACCACCGGATTACACCATACCTGACATACCTGAAGTAGCACAGCAGGAAGATGATGACAGTGATTCAGATCATGGAAGTAGTGTATTAGATGACCTACTTCTGGGTGAACCACCAGAGTTGGAGGACGAGCTCTACTTTCCTGACAACTAGGCTTTCGAGTTACTTTCTTTCTAGCTTTGATGCCCCCCAAAAAGCCCCCCAGAAAGATATAGCTAAGGAAAATGATTTACTTTTATTATTTGTGTGTCTCACTGTATTTCTGGTTCTAATCACAACAAATTCATCACATCAGTCTTACTTTATTATTGCCGGATTGGATTTGCGACTGTGTGCAGTCAGTAAAGAAGTAAGTCCACTCTTCCGAGTCCTGACTCCTGACTTGTCCTAAACCCATTTCCCTCAAGCCAGACATTGGATGGAGAATAATACAACAAATGTGAGATGTGTGCCTGCCTCGTTGAGTCCCTACAAAGAACCTGACTATATATCTATCCTCCTTTCCGAGCCTAGAGGGACTGCCCCGGAAGAATAGGTAAATAATGATGGCATGCATTGCACAATGACTCTGAGTGATTGGTGTTTATGTTGTGCATGATGACTACTAGTATTTAATCTACACACAAAAAAGTGACACAAGTCAATGTTTCCCTTCTTGTTGTTCAATAACAACATTGTACTACTACAGGCCCATCCACTGCATTTCTTATTACGGACTCACTTGGGACACTACAGAGCTGGACACCATGATGACCATACCATACTCGCAGTCAGTCAGTAGGATCGGAGATGATTGAGGGAATAACTAGGGGTGTTTCATGAAGTGGCATAAAATGTAAACAACACAAGACCTACATTTCTGTGTAGTGCTGAGGGCGAGTGTGGTAGTATGACTGACAGCGGTGCATTGATTTTGTTACTTAATTTGGAAAATGCTATGTTGCTGTGTATGTGTGCTCAGTGCTGTCTGACTCAAAATCTAAGCTAAGTGGAGGTTGTGTGGGCGGGCCTGCTCCTGTTGTAGTAGGTTACAGCTGGAAACAGAGTAGACATGATTTAGCCATGCCGCCTCTGAAAGTTTTCTCGTTGCACTCCTCCTTAATTTATGCAGTTTAACTTTACTTTTCTCTTTGATTTTTTCCTATATCCTTTTTGTTTTTCCATCTACACTTACAGGCCGGCCTTCACCCTGGGCCAGACTGTGAAACTCACCAAAGCAAATCCACCAGGCATGTACCCAAGATTGACGGACGGACAGTCCAAAGAAGGACCGAGTGGAATGCCGAGATGCAAATCCCAATTTGACCATAATTATAGTATCATCATTTTTTTTTGCTTTCTTTTTTCTCTTCAATCAGTACAACTGTATGTTTGCTTATATTTGACTCCTATAGATATTTTTTTATTTTCTTTGCAAGCTTTAAAAGGAAGCCTGGTACAACAGAACATAAAAGGTATGTAACTTGGGTCTCTCTGGGGTCAGACAGGCAAGGCAATTGCATAATAATAATTATTAAAAATATACTGCTGCCCTGTACTACTTGTCTAGTACTACTCATCAAGTCATGCATTTCCTTTTTCTCCCTTAACAGATTTATGATGGTCGGCTGCCAAGATTGTGTGTTGTCCATGTGTGGTGTTTGTCAAACCTTTCCCCAAACCCCCCTTCCCAACCATTCATCCAACCCTAACCCTTTTCCACCAGGCTGTGTGATTTATATTGAGGTGTAACTAAATTAAATTTACACCAATATTGATCCATACTTGCTGGGGCGGACGTGGTGAAAGCAACACTAACTCAAGGCAGGGCGAAGATCTTCTTCTGAGATATATCTATATATCTATATATCTATATATTCACTTAAAAAAACATAGGTTTCACACACGTTATAGTTAGTAATTAGCATTTAAAAAACCTTGCAAATTCACTGAAAAAAACATAGGTTTCACACACGTTATAGTTAGCTGGACATTTCACTCGTACAAAACCATTGAAATTCCCCCGTTATAGTTAGTTCAGCTAACTATAACTCGCGCGACCGCAATCCACTGCTGATGACGTCACATATTACATCACTCATGACATGGTCAGTGACATCACTCATGACATCACTGATGACATCTCAAATGACATCACTGATGACATCATCCAGTGAATATGTGTCTTTCTGAAAAATAAATATTTTTTATATATGTATATCTAAAGGTTAATGGAAGAATAAATGGGTAAATAAGTGTCTAAATGGATGTTTTTTTTGTAAAATGAATTTAAAATATTTAAATATCTGTATCAGTGTCTCACTTTGTGTATAAGTGGCTGCATGGGTTGGTGAGTAGCTACATGAGTGTGTATATGGGTTATTAGTTCGTTTTTAGAGTATCAGTATGAGTGTCTGTATGGTTCAGTGGGGGATGTTACTTAGCGTATAGATGCATGAATGAGTGACTCACTGTTTGTATGTGTTTTGAAGACAGTATGTGAGCAGGACAGTATGGGTGGATGAGTGTGTGTATGGGTGAGTAAGAGAGTGAATGACTGTCTCAATAGTGTCTTTATGAGTAAGTCCATATGTTTTAAACTAGTATATGTGAGTATTGATGTATATAAGTGAGGATATATGAGAGTGAGAGATTGGAAGAGTTCCTGTATAAATAAGTATGTGTTTCTATAAGTGATTGTTTAAGAGAGTAAGTATGTGTACGTTTCTGTACAAGTAAGTGTAGTGGTGTGTGTATAGCTGTATATGCAAGTAAATGGATGTTTATTTGCATGTGTGAGGATGTGTGTGAGTAACTCTATGTATGAGTGTAGGTGTGTAACAGGATGTATAGGTGTATGAGTACATATGATGACTGAGTACATGTATGATTGACTATATAGAAGTGTTGATGAATGAGTGGATGCGTATGTAGATTTTGGAATTACTGAATAGGTTGTTCTAACTGGTATTGGTATCTCTATAGTTTTCAAAACTTTAGTTTGTATTTTTCAATGTGTGTATCAAAGTTTATATTAGGATAAGAGGAGGTCTGCGACTCTTACACCAGGATGATGTCATCAGTGATGTCATGAGTGATGTCACTGACCATGTCATGAGTGATGTAATATGTGACGTCATCAGCAGTGGATTGCGGTCGCGCGAGTTATAGTTAGCTGAACTAACTATAACGGGGGAATTTCAATGGTTTTGTACGAGTGAAATGTCCAGCTAACTATAACGTGTGTGAAACCTATGGTTTTTTCAGTGAATTTGCAAGGTTTTTTAAATGCTAATTCCTAACTATAACGTGTGTGAAACCTATGTTTTTTTTAGTGAATTTGTAAGGTTTTTTAAATGCTAATTTATGTATGTATCATTATATTTTTTATATATTTATTTTACAATAAACTACCTATGTATATAGTTATAGATTGACTGTATCCTGTAATATGGAATGGCTCAGCTCTTTTTTTTTGAATTTGGATAAAGTTGAACAGCATAGGTAATATCTTCTATAAACTTATAAACAGTTTAAAATGTTTTTGTTTTTTTTAAGGGTTTTTCATGGTGCGTGCACCGTGCGCGCACCGTGCGCGCACCGTGCATGCACAGGCAATTTTTTTTATTACAGGAAATGTTTTTTTTTTATTTACGAGGTCCTTTAGGGACCCCCTGACAAGGTCTAGGGGGTCAGGGAGTGTCTTCCCTGCCTCCTTTTCATGTTTTAGAAATCGGGTTAAAAGTAATTAATTTCTGATCCGTGCGTGCACCGTGCGCGCATGCGTGCGAGCACCGTGCGCGCATGGTGCATGCATACGTGCGAGCACCGTGCACGCACGGCAAGTCATGTGATTACGAAACAACACTTTTCATTGGGAGTCAGGATTTCAATGAGCAAAGGAGAGTGAGGGAGAGTGAAGGAAAGAATGCGAAAAGATGAAGGGGTGTGAGATACAGACAGGAGGAAGTGAAGTAGGAGAATAGGAGTGACTATGAGTAAAGGATAGTGACAGGTAGGGAAGGTGAGGGAAGGAGAATGACGGAGAAGGTTAAAAAATTAACATAGATGGAAAATGAGTGATGGAGAGAGGAGGAGTGGTAGAAACAGAGATGTTAAGGAAATTAAGGGTAAGACAGACAAAGGGAGAGAGACAGAAACAGAGACAGAGAGCAAGGGACTGAGAAGGAGTAAGGCAGTTAGAATGACTGAGACATATTTAGACAGGGAGAGAAACATGGTTGAAAAAATAGTGATGGAGGCAGTAAACCTAGGGGAGTAGTAGAGAAGGAGTGAGGGAGTTACGAAAGAGCAGTAAAGGAAGAAGAGAGAGGGAAGGGGAATGAGAAAAGCAGAGTGAGGAGAAGTGAAGAAAAGGGAGCATGAAAGTGAAGGGGTGAGAAATACAGATATTTTAAACTTACCTGACCAACAAAATAACTTAACTAGAAATAAATGTGTTTTTTTAATTACAAGAAAAATGGATTCAATTTCCTAAATTTTCTTTCTAGATCTGAAAAAAAAGAAAAAAGTAGTAATATTTAACAATACATTTTAGAATACAGTACACATATTTTCATATTTAACAAGTAATTTTTTGCCCTTTTTTTGCTGTTTTCAGAATATATTGAATTTCACTGAAAATAGTGATATCAATTGTATTCATCACTTAACATCGGGCAAAAAAATAAACAATCTGAAAGATTGTTTAAAAAAGCCCGGAATCTATCCTCAGAAAACATACCTTGATAGAAATGTAACATATATATTAAAAATATCTTCTAAGAACAATAACTATTTGCAATAAATAACGTCTGTAAATCTTGTTGCTTAAGCACATACACCAAAATAATATCTGTCAAAGAAGTCCACAATAGAAACATTTACCTTTCCATGAGGCCAAATGGTAATTTTTAAATCCTTTTTAGGTGAAATATCCAATGGTAAGCCTATAAAATCGAAATAATGGTTTCTTCAGATGCTGCAATTTGACTCTAAAATCTTGGTTTTAGAAAAATTAAGTAGGAATTTGGTAATTCTGCAGGCAAACGTTGCTTAAAAATCAATTGAGAGTCATTACACAGTGTCCAGCCTTTTTCACATTTTAGATAAACTGTGTAATGACCAGAAGTTATAGAAGGTCCATCATGGAAAATTATTGCAACTGCAACAAAAGTCTTTCCTGATATTGATAATTGATTTTCTACAAACTTCTTTATTAAAGTGTCCGTTTTTGTTCCATCAGCTCTACAACGTTGCATCATTAAAATTATATACTGTCCATATTTCTTTAAAAATAACGTTGATAACATTTCTGATTTACATTGAGAACATTCCATGTTGTGATTTGCATCTTTAACTAATTTACTAAAAGTCACTGATTTACTCTCTGGTAATGTTAAATGTATGAACCTTTCAGAATCAACATTAGTGCTGCATGTGTTCATACAGTTTTCACAACAATGTTCCCATTTATAAGAGAGACCAAACATATTTTCTATTTCTACCCCTTCATCTTCCAGTACCATAAGCATATACATTAAGAATTCCTGTGCATCTTGCTGGACATTTTGTGTAAACTGTGTACATCCAGAACATACATCTAAAAGATTTCTAACATCAGAAGCACTTTCTATTTTAGTTTTATCATTACTCAACTTCTCATAAAGGAAACTCAGCAGAGAACAACATCTTTTTTCATGATTTAGTATTAACTGCTCTTGCAAACTTTCAAGATAAAATACAACATTCAGCACTACATTAGCATAGCAGTTGACACCAGAGCTATTTTCAAAATGACAACCAACAACCTCTTCAACATTGTCCTTTTTCTTTGTGCTTGCAATCACATCACTCTCCTTTTGTTTTCTCTTCTGTACATCCTCATTACAGATATTCTCAATTCTCCTTTTCCGACAAACAACACGTTTTTCAAACACAGGATACTGACCTAAATGAGGAGCATAGCTTCTTCTTAATCTATTATACTCCTTTACACAATTTGCATCAGCACTAACTTTTGAGTCATCAAAGTCTATCATGAATAAACCAGATACTTTTTTCACTCGTGACAAAGCAACATATGCCATACCTTCTTTAAACACACTAGATCCAATGTTTACAAACGCACTATCTACAGTTAATCCTTGAGATTTGTGAATAGTTACAGCATATGCTAGAGAAAACGGAAACTGCTTCCTACGTACATATAAGTCTTTCACAAGCAAAAAACAAACTGAACAACGACTAATGTCTTTAACCTCTTCAATCTGATCAAATTTTATTTTTAAAAATTCGATTCCATCTTTTTTCTGGTAATTAACAAAACCCACAACTTTACCCATAGCTCCATTCACTAAACCTTTTTCTACATTCAAATTACATCTTAAAATTACTCGACAGTTCATACATACATAAAGATTCTTTTCTAAACCAGCTGTTTTCGATATGTTTTTCTCTAGAGAATCCAATTAAGTTTTCAATTTGCCTGTCAATATAATAGTTATTCCTTCATGCTGTATTTTATCCACGGCTTCCAATTTCATAATCTCTTCATTTTCCAATTTCAAAAGTTCTTCATTGAATATAGAGCATTCATGTTGTGTTGGCATTAAGCAGATTACAGTATTTTTTTCTGCAATTTTCTTGTATATTTTCTCTGGAACTATTTGCTCTGTTGGAAACAAATTACATAGCAATCGACTCTGTAAAGCTTTTCTGCCATGTTCTGTGAGTAGTCCAATTCTGATATCTTTGAGAATACTTGCATAATCATCATCATTTGCTTGCCACATATTGGTAATGAGTTCTTTGTACTCAAAGTATGACCAAATATTCACATTACCTATACTTCCTAATGACTTTTTCGTGTCTTCATGTGCAAGAGTATTAAATACTGGTTGTCCTTTAACTGGAGTGAGCTGCAGTAGATCCCCAAAAACTATAACATGTTTTCCTCCAAATAACATGTCATAGTCTGTCTTTAGAATTTGCTGCATTCTTAAACGCACAAAGGCAAGCATTAAGTTTGATACCATGCTTACCTCATCAATAATGAGAACTTTCATTTTCTTCAACACTCTTGAAACTTCAAAACATGCTTCTCCTGTTAGCTTGAGGTAATCTATTTTGTTCTCATGCTCTACTGGTAACATTAGCAAACGGTGTAAGGTAATTCCTTTTATGTTATATGCTGCTAACCCAGTCGGAGCAGTAACAACACAAGACAAAGTTGAATCAGTTTTTTTCTGTAGGTAGCTTCTAATTACTTTAATTAAGAAACTTTTTCCAGTTCCAGCTTGTCCACTCACATACATTCTAATTGGTTAAAATAATGTGCATGAGCACTCTTTATTTTCATGTAGTAATCCATGATCAATTTGTTTTGTGACTTCTTCATAAATTTGTTGTTGTTCATCATTCAGTTGTTGTTCCAAATTTGGTAAGTCTATTAAATCTTCCTGAGCTTGATTCATAGCTGTTTCCACTTCAGTCATGGCTATTGCAGCTTCATTTTCTATGATTGGTTGTCCTAGGGGATCTTGACTGAGCGTACCAGATCTTTGACTGTCTTGAGAACTGTCTCTAGCTACTTCAGCTGCAATTGTAGCTTCTTGTTCAATTTCTTCATTTAACATTTGCACATAATTTCTGAAAGTACTGCATTCTATGCTATCTTTACATGCATTAAAGAATCTTCATAGTTCTGAAAATCTCCAAGTAATTCATCCTCTGAACGCCATGGTTTAAACAGCTGTAAAAGTGCTAAGTAGTAAAATTCCTTTTTGTCAGTAGTGTCGCAACTCAGCTTCCTGTGATTAATCAAACTTCCTTTTGTTTGTTTCACCAAACATCCTTCCTCACCAATGACTTTATATTTTCCATTGTTAATGTCTTCTGTGGCATTCCGTGTAAAAATTTAGTTCTGCAGCACTTCATAGAGACACATGTTCTCAAGATGATGACTTCTGTTTGGGTAATATGTGTCCAACATATTTGTTTTCAAAATGTCTGTACTTTCTGGTTCGTTCTCTGCTAAATATTCAATTTCTCGAATAGATTTCAATACCCGATTTCACATTCCTGCAAGGCCTAAACTTACCCAAATTATTCTTCTGGATTTGGAGTACAGACTTGCAGATGATAACCTATCTGAGCATTCGTATGACCCAATTTCTCGATGCGATAACATCTTTAAACTGAAACTGTATAGCTTTTTACTGACAGTCTTCTCGTGAGAGATCTCTTCCCACATTTCTTTCAATTCCGTTTTCTCAGATTTAGTGATGTAAGATGTGACATACCGAGCAACAGCAATAGAATTGTCAGCTACATACTGAATATCCATGTTAGCATTCCACATGGATAAAATGACTGGGTTGTAGTCATTTATATATTTTGACTCTTCTTTTCTTCTTAGGTTGTAGGTATTTTTCGGAGATTTTCTTGTAATGGTATGTCGCACAGCTGACATAAAACTGTTTACTCTTCCTTTTGAAAGAACAGGTCGTGGAAATCCAAATCGACATTTTGTGTAGAATTTATCTTTACTCTTGTACTTTCGTCGACAGTATTTTCCACACCGATGACTTTGGAAACGTAAAACTTGCTCTTTTAAGTTTTTTTCTTCTGTGCTTTTAGGTATAGCACATGTTGCATATTCTTCAATGAAAGATAAAACTGCATCATCAGAATCTGTTCCAAATTTTGGGGCATCCTTGATCCACAACAGCATATGAATATGAGGAGCACCTCTTGCTTGGTACTCTTTTCTCCAAAAGAAATCCACAACTTCTCCAAGAGGTGGATTTTTTTAATTGCAGATGAAGGACATCATAGCCTCAAATCTATGATTGAAATATCTGCAAACATTAACCGGATCCAATGAGAACAATTCTCCTGTTGTCTTGTATTGGATGTCTTGGATTGCCTCTCGAAGAAAATCCAGTAAATCATCCCAAGCGTACTCAGCACAGCTTAGGGTAAGGAACCATGTAGGAGTTCCTAAATTCCGTAACATACATTTCAATTCTCCATGGCGTCGGTACCAATATTCATTAGTTCCACGCTGACAAGCCATCAGATTAATCAATTGAGATTCCAAATGATCATCTCGCTGTTGCACTTTGTTCATAAAATCCTTTGCAGACACATTATGTAGATGTACTCCAGTTTTTAAAATGTGATTTACTGCATAAGATAGTGCAGACAAGTCACTTTCAAATAAAAGATGGAACAAATAAGGAATACTTTGACGAAATCTTGGATCTTCTGCATATAATCTTGTAGTCCGATACTCAGATGCAGGAATCTGTACTGGACGTTCATCATAGCGTCCACCTTTTCCTGTAGGAAACAGCTGGGGAAAACAACGAGCTTCCAAGCTCTCCTCGCATACACTCACGGAAGTTCCTTTTGCTTTTTTCATCTGAAACAGATCAATAGTGTTTCCATAACTTCTTTAGAATGAAGAGGATGTATGCTGAAATGTTCATAAATTTCTTCTTCTTTTGACTTATCCACTTTTTCAATTTGCCCAGTTGGTATTCCTGTGTCTGCTAGTAAAACTTCTTCATCTTCATCCATATAAATTGATTCATAGTACTTATTATTTCTTTTCAAATATAAATTTGCTCTTTGTACTTTTCGTACATCTACTAGCTCCTGCCAAATTGTATTATTCTTTGTAGGTACACCATTAACCAGAATAACTAATGGTTCAGTTTCCAAACTATCTGCATCAATTGTTTCAATTTTTTTTTTCAAATCTAATGGCAAATAGACAACTCTTCCTTTTAAACCTCTTTGTAAATCTGAAGGAGGTAATTTACCTGTTTTGGGCTCCATACGAACTATAGTCTGAAACGGATGGACACATTGAATGAGTATAGACTCATACGTATTTAAATCACTAAGTTCTGCAGGAATATCAACCAATTCTAAATTATTATGTACAGCTCTAGCTGGCATTTTATTTTCTTCTAACTTGTTATAACAGTATTTACAAATACGCTGATCTTCACCCAAATCAAAACAATTTTCCAGAAACAAATATGTAGCAAAATCCTTCCACTCATAATTATTTTCTTTTTCACTTTTTTTATAGAGATCAACATTCCTTGTTTGAGTTTTATAATGGCTTCTCCGGCAACAAATACAAGTAATATTTGGTCTTTCATTAGAGATGATAGTAAATTTTGTCATTTGATCTTCAAAATTTTTACTAACAGTGGGTTCTACATTCTCTTCCACATTTTCTTCAAAAACTGTGTCATTTCCTGCACTTTCTTGTTCTGGACCAAAGTAACAAAACTGAATATCATCAGTAACCTTCTCTACATCTGATACAGATCCACGCAACAGAGCACTATTCAACTCATTTAACTTTAGTGCTGGACTTTTAGCAAAATACAATCTTCTCACAAACTTTCTCATTTCAGTATGATGTACTGCCAGCATCCTAAAATGGTGAAAAACACTTTGACAAACTTTCCTAGAAAGACAAGCCAGAGAATGTCCTTGCAAACCAGTATTCTTTCTCACTCTGCATGGATCTAGTCTTTGAAGCACCTTAATCTTCTGTTTAACACTTTTTTTTACTATATTCTCTTAGAAAGTCACGTCATTTATCAAGAGATTCTTGTCGTACAGTACAAATACTACTACAATTCCAAGTGTACACTGGGGCTTTAGGACGTTTCCCCATAACCTCATCAGCTAACACTTCTTCCTCATTTCTTGGAACCATTTTCTCCTTTTCCATTACACAACCATCTTTAACTTCATAACTTCGACCACTGGTGTCAACTGTATGCAGCAAACTATTACTTAGAAGATAACTCTCTTCATTATAAAATGGTTCAGTACTTGAACTATGCTTCCATTTTCCTAAGAACACATTACAAAAGTTATTTTTTTTCACTACTCTTTTCCTTTTGCTTTTTGACTTCATTACATTGACTATTTTATCTAATGTACGGATCCTGTTCAAAATTAAAATGAATAGTTTTCTTTTTAATTCCAAAGCCTTTGCAAAAATTGATTCAATATGTTTCTTTTTCTTATAAAATATTGCTTTCTTCCTATATTTTTTCACATCCTTCAGCAAATTGAACACCACTCTTCTCTGAAACATTTTTTTACGAATGTTTTGAAATTCTGTTTTTCTTTTTAAGTCATTCTTTCTTGCTTCTGATTGTACATTAGCATTTAGTATTTTCTTTCTATTGTCTTGTTGTTTTCTTCTTGAAACACTATTTGCAGTGGATATAGTTTGTACATTTTTTCACTGTTTGAGGAGATTTAAAAAAAAATCCTTAGTGTTCTTACCAGAAGACTTTTTCTTTTTTCCAACATGAGGTTCTTCCACTAATTTCTGTTGTCCAGTTGTCTTCAAATATAGATGTTTTTGCTGTTCTTTTCTCTTTCTTGATTTTATAGGCATGTTTAATTTATTTCAGTGTTGTTCAGCAATACCTAAAGGAAACTAAAAAAAAAATACCTTTATGTAATTTAAATATATTACTATATTTTTTTTGAGCTTTTCAAATCCTATCATATGAGCTGCCCCTTTCCTACGAGTGCAAGTCTTACGGAACAAGAGCAACACAAATTAAATCTCTGACAACAATTCCTGTGTGCAGACAGACTCATGGTGTGATTCTAGGCAGAAAACGATATTTGATTGGCAATTTCAAAGCACATTTACTACTGTGGTAGAGCAAGTGATAATTACTGTAAGAGCCTGACACATTTTCCTTATAGTTTAGAGAGGCAGAAAAGAGCACATGTCCTAACAGCTACTTGAGACAATGAGCATGTGGAATCTGGGTGAGTGATTAGACTAGAGCAAAGGAAATGAGCCTTGGTGATGTTGAATGTGTTAGCTTTACATACTGCTATCTGAAATACCACACAGTGCTGAATAGTAAGCATGGGACTGCAGGACAAACAGCTGCCTGTGTGCTAAGAGTGTGTTTCTGGAGACTGTGTATTGTCAGGTGCAAGAGAGATCTGCATGGACGCTTACACAACTGCATGAAGACTGCAGAGATGTATGTAAGATCACCTGTGGTAAGGGTTATTTGGAGTTTTGAACATGTAGGAACTACCTCACCCATTGCAGGACTGGAAGGAAAATCTACCCTGTTGTTTTCAAATGTGTTAGCATTTGCCTCTCATCTGTGAGATAGTGATTTGTGCTGAATGCTAACCATCACACTTCAAGAAAACAAGCTGCCCCTTTCCTACGAGTGCAAGTCTTACAGAACAAGAACAACACAAATTAAATCTCTGACAACAATTCCTGTGTGCACACAGACTCATGGTGTGATTCTAGGCAGAAAATGATATTTGATTGGCAATTTCAAAGCACATTTACTACTGTGGTAGAGCAAGTGATAATTACTGTAACCGCCTGACACATTTTCCTTATAGTTTAGAGAGGCAGAAAAGAGCACATGTCCTAACAGCTACTTGAGACCATGAGCATGTGGAACCTGGGTGAGTGATTAGACTAGAGCAAAGGAAATGAGCCTTGGTGATGTTGAATGTGTTAGCGTTACACACTGCTATCTGAAATACCACACAGTGCTGAATAGTAAGCATGGGAGTGCAGGAGAAACAGCTGCCTGTGTGCTAAGAGTGTGTTTCTGGAGACTGTGTATTGTCAGGTGCAAGAGAGATCTGCATGGACGCTTACACAACTGCATGAAGACTGCAGAGATGTATGTAAGATCACCTGTGGTAAGGGTTAAATGGAGTTTTGAACATGTAGGAACTACCTCACCCATTGCAGGAGTGGAAGGAAAATCTACCCTGTTGTTTTCAAATGTGTTACCATTTGCCTCTCATCTGTGAGATAGTGATTTGTGCTGAATGCTAACCATCACAGTTCAAGAAAACAAGCTGTCCCTTTCCTACGAGTGCAAGTCTTACAGAACAAGAGCAACACAAATTAAATCTCTGACAACAATTCCTGTGTGCAGACAGACTCATGGTGTGATTCTAGGCAGAAAACGATATTTGATTGTCAATTTCAAAGCACATTTACTACTGTGGTAGAGCAAGTGATAATTACTGTAACAGCCTGACACATTTTCCTTATACTTTAGAGAGGCAGAAAAGAGCACATGTCCTAACAGCTACTTGAGACCATGAGCATGTGGAACCTGGGTGAGTGATTAGACTAGAGCAAAGGAAATGAGCCTTGGTGATGTTGAATGTGTTAGCGTTACACACTGCTATCTGAAATACCACACCGTGCTGAATAGTAAGCATGGGAGTGCAGGAGAAGCAGCTGCCTGTGTGCTAAGAGTGTGTTTCTGGAGACTGTGTATTGTCAGGTGCAAGAGAGATCTGCATGGACGCTTGCACAACTGCATGAAGACTGCAGAGATGTATGTAAGATCACCTATGGTAAGGGTTAATTGGAGTTTTGAACATGTAGGAACTACCTCACCCATTGCAGGAGTGGAAGGAAAATCTACCCTGTTGTTTTCAAATGTGTTAGCATTTGCCTCTCATCTGTGAGATAGTGATTTCTGCTGAATGCTAACCATCACAGTTCAAGAAAACAAGCTGCCATTTTCCTACGAGTGCAAGTCTTACAGATAAAGAGCAACACAAATTAAATCTCCGACAACAATTCCTGTGTGCACACAGACTCACGATGTGATTCTAGGCACAAAACAGTATTCCTGGGGGATACCAGTGCACCTTAACTTATGGTGAAGACATACTCCATAATATCTTACAAGTTCAAGGCAGTTAAATATCTTCCAAAACATAAAATGTAAAACACAACTTTAAAAGAAGAAACAAATTTCTATTATTTATATCAAAATACACCACATACATGCCCTCTCAAATTCATAACTCATCTTTAAAAGTAGTTAGTTGAGAAAGAAATGTGCCACTCACACAGCAGATTATCAGAGCCAGAATCTCTGAGCTGTACTCCTCTCACCAAAACCACTAAATGGCAAAATGTCCCTCTCTTTTTTCACACATATACATGTTAACTTCTGTTAATTTTTTAGTTTGTTCTCCCCTGATTTTTAGACTGGGCATTCTCCCTCTTACCTGCACCTTAATTGTTGACTCACCGCTGCTTTAGCGGGTCCGGTTCTGGGGGTTCCGATACTGTGGAGAATCGGCCGCCATCTTTGGAGTGGTGGTGACGTTTTCTGGGCGCCATTTTGAGCGGTCTAGTGGTGTTGCAGACACACGGTCACCCTACTTAAGGCGGTTCCTCAAGGGGGTCAGCCTGGATAAGGTACCCTAGCTCTTCAGAGCGTTTGAGGACTCGCGTGCTTTAGCGCTGTGCTGAAGGTGCACTGCGTTTTTTAACTCACCCGTTTTGTATTTCTGTTAATTCTTTAGTTTGTTCTCCCCTGATTTTTAGACTGGGCATTCTCCCTCTTACCTGCACCTTAATTGTTGACTCACCGCTGCTTTAGCGGGTCCGGTTTAGGGGGTTCCGATACTGTGGAGAATCAGCCGCCATCTTGGGAGTGATGGTGACGTTTTCTGGGCGCCATTTTGAGCGGTCTAGTGGTGTTGCAGACACGCGGTCACCCTACTTAAGGCGGTTCCTCAAGGGGGTCAGCCTGAATAAGGTACCCTAGCTCTTCAGAGCGTTAGAGGACTCGCGTGCTTTAGTGCTGTGCTGAAGGTGCGCTGCGTTTTTTAACTCACCCGTTTTGTATTTCAGTTAATTTTTTAGTTTGTTCTCCCCTGATTTTTAGACTGGGCATTCTCCCTCTTACCTGCACCTTAATTGCTGACTCACCGCTGCTTTAGTGGGTCCGGTTCTGGGGGTTCTGATACTGTGGAGAATCGGCCGCCATCTTGGGAGTGGTGGTGACGTTTTCTGGGCGCCATTTTGAGCGGTCTAGTGGTGTTGCAGACACGCGGTCACCCTATTTAAACCAGTCCTCAAGCGCGCAGCGATAACACGCAGCGGGCGCGCCTTCATTGCGCCTGAGTCGTGCCAGAGTCCTGCCCGTCTGCGCCCGTCAGCGCTAAGGAGGCACAAGGCGTGGCGGTTCTCTGCTCGTGGGAGTCTGTGACCTCGGTGAGTGGATATTCCAGGGATGAGTTGTTGGGTATCGGGCAGTCGATCCCATGTTGTGCACATGGGCCTGTTAGCCCCCTCTGTGGCCCGTATAAGTGTGCCTGTGGAATCTGGTCGCTTAATGCCCCTTATTCGATCTCTGTTCTGACGGAGTCCTCTCCGGTTAAGTTCTCTCGCAGTAGACCACCGGTCTCTCGGGATATCACTATCTGGAATCTCAACATTAGGTCCCTTTTGAAGCACCACTCAGAACTTCATGATCTTATAAGGGATGAGACACCTGACGTGTTCTTCTTGACGGAAACATTGCTTCAGGAAGTGGACACGGCAGCCGTGAATCTTGCACTCCCTCCAGAGTACTCCATCTTCACTCACAATCGGGCAGCTAGGGGAGGTGGCATCGCCGTGGTCGTAAAATCCTGCTACCCTTGTGACTGGAGGGTAGTGAATTTGGTAGGATGTGAAAGTGCGTTCTTCAGAATTTCTATTAGCCATCATTTTACTTTGACTGGCCTCCTAATTTACCGTCCTCCCGGGTGCGACACTGCTTTTAGAAAGGCTCTCCCGGAATGTGTCAGCTTTTTGGCAATGGGCTGCGCAAATTTCAGCATCCTTGGAGACCTTAATCTCCATTTTGATTGCTGTCATTAGTAGTACTTTGGCGGATTTGGAGGCCCTTCAGCTAAATCAGCTGGTTACCTCCCCCACTCACGTGGGGGGTCACATTCTTGATCCTTTTTTTACAAACTTGACAGGGGCCAAGGTGGCTAGGCCCAGCCCAGTTGCCTAGTCCGACCACTTTTTAGTGAAAATGTTTCTTTTGATCAAAGAACATCCATTCAAGCCCCTGGATAGAGTAGTGCATAAACGTCACTGGAAGAAACTCAAACTGGAGGATTTTCACCATCTCCTGGAGGTTAACCCACTAGGCCCTTTTCTTAATGTAGATTCTGGGTATGACCTTTTTTGTGATTGGGTTACTCGGGCCTTGGATGTATTGATCCCTGTGGTCTGGACGAAATGTCGTTCCAGAGAACCCAGCCCATGGTACGACAGTTCCCTGGTGCCGTTAAAAAAACCTTGTAAACAGGCAGAAAGGGACTGGCGGAAATCCTATGAGGCTGGGAAAAAAACTCAGTATTTTTTTAAAATTAAAACTTATCATAGAGCTGTGTGCAGAGCCCGTGCAGCCTATTACTCCGAGGAATTCAGAACTAGCCCCAATCCGTCCAAGCTAATTTTTAAGGTCCTAAAGGACCTGACGGCTAAAAGAGCTTCTGCGGCGGAAATTTGTTCAGTGGCCCATTGCAAAGATCTGGCCTCTTTCTTCCTTGAAAAGATTCAAGCTATTTATCGTGCCTTCCCCATCACTGAGCCGGTAGCTGAGCCTACCAGCCCTACACCGGCTATATGTGAGGCCTTGGCCTCACTTCCTAGTTTGTCGATGGAGACATTTCATAAGTTGGCATATAAGATAAAATCTGGCTCGCCAGCGGATCCTGTGAGGCCGGCCCAGTTTAGAGATTTTGCTGATATTTGTCTTCCTCCACTGCGCCACCTCATGAATCTTTCTCTCGCCTCGGGTGTTGTTCCAATTAAATGGAAACAGGCTGTTGTGACACCCATATTGAAAAAGTCTACTATGGACCCCCTTAAACTCGAGCGCTATCGCCCGATCTCTCTCCTTCCCTGGGCCGCGAAAGTTGCTGAGGCCTATGTGAACGGGGTGCTGTCTGAACATCTTGTGAGGGCAAGCCTTCTGGACTTCTCCTAGAATGGCTTTTGTGCTGGTCACAGCACCGAGACAGCCTAGCTCTCAATGATGGAACATCTTCGATCTGTGCTTGACTCTGGTCAGACTGCGGCACTGGTATTATTTGATCTTAGTGCCGCGTTTGAAATGGTATCGCACAGGATCTTACTTCAACGTCTCAGAGAGGCGGGTATTACGGACACTGCACTCAACTGGTTCCGCTCCTTCCTTGCTGATTGGACCTTCAAGGTTGCTACCCCGCCTTTTGAGTCCAAGTCCTATCCTCTGGAGCTGGGTGTGCCTCAGGGTTCGTCGTTGAATCCCACATTATTCAACCTTTATGTGAGACCGCTAGCGGCTGTCGTCAAACATTGGGGCATGACTATGGTCTCTTATGCTGACGACACGCAGCTGGCGGTCGCCCTGAGTGGGGACTCCGACCTCGACGCCCTCAGATTCCAGGATGGACTCCTGGCGGTAGCTAGCTGGATGGATGCCAAATGTCTTCAGCTGAATGCTAAAAAAACGGAGGTCATGATTGTGGGAAAGCGGACGGATCTTAGGGGTGACATGTTGTGGCCTCCTGAGCTGGGTGTAACTCCTATTCCAGTTGCAGAGGTAAAAAACTTGGGGGTGTGGTTAGATCCTGCCCTCAGTTTTAGTGGCCACACAAAAAAAGTGGCAGCCACCTGTTTCGGCATTTTATGAGGGTTGAGACCTATCTTGAGGTTCTTTGATGCTCCTACCAGGCAGTTGGTCATACAGGCATCCATACTATCTCAGCTTGACTACGCCAGTTCGCTCCTGTTGGGGGCCAACCAGGCTGAAATTGCCCGGATGCAACGTGTTCAGAACGCCGCAGCAAGAGCCCTGGTAGGTTTACCGAGGTTCTGCTCTGCGGATAGTACCTTCCGTTCTCTGCACTGGCTGCCCATGGCCCTGAGGATCCATTTTAAGACATTGTGTCTTTCTTTTAAGATCCTCAAGTGGGCCTCTCCCCAGATTGTTAATTATCTTTTGGTGCCTTACGTGCCCTCGCGTTCTTTGAGATCCCTGGGTCAAAACCTGGTGGTGGTCCCACGGTTTAGGCTATGCAGGGCCGGAGGCCGGTCCTTCCGGGTTTTGGCTGCTAAACTGTGGAATTCTCTTCCGTCCCACATTCGTGAAATGGATGAGCTTTTGAAGTTTAGAAGGGCTATTAAAACGCATTTGTTCCCTCATTCATCTTAGTACTTTGATCTGCGCGCACTTCTGCCCTTGTACAGCTGTGTTGTGTTTGGGACCTCTCTCCAAGCGCCGGGACGCCCCTTGGCTGGGGCAGCTGTGCGCTATAGAAGTGTTATTAGCATAACAAATCACATTGCTTCCCACATTTTTTTAAATGGAAACACACATTTCTATTGGTTGCAAATTTCAACCCTTTCCAAATGATTCCTACCCACAACATGACTTCTGCCTGCTACCATAGCAACAGATCATGGAACACTGGTGTGAGCAGAGAGGTCAGAAGTTCAGCACACAATGTTTCTAATCCAAAGAGCAAGAGTGCTTGACTTTTCAAACCTAACAGCATATCCAAAGTAATCTTCTGTGGGAACACATTTTTCTGAACCAATAGAAAACATGCTTTTAAAAATTTAAACATACAGCCTAGTTTTTAGTGTTGAATGGTCTGAAACAGCCAATGAGTTCTTTTTATTGAAGCCTCCCTTTTACAACTATCTTTATTTTCATATTGCCATTCTACTGAAAGACACCTTCTGAGTGCATCCAGATCTCCTAGAAAGATGTTCACAGTGTGGATTGTAGGTCATAGCTATGTTTACTGGAGTGAAAAGTATGCAGAAAAAAGAGGTATTGTGAAAGACCTTGCTTTGCCAAATGTAGACATTAAATGGATTGGTCACAGACGGTTAAAGTGGCACCAATTAATGCCTTTGGTGAAACCCTTTCTACATCTCCCACAGCCTGACCTTATAATTGTGCACTGTGGTGGAAATGACCTAGGCACTTTAACTGGGGTAGGTCTGGAAATGCTTGTTAAGGACACCTTTGTGCAATTGATGTCACTTTTTCCACAAACTACCTTTGTATATTCTAATATATGCCAAAGGCAAAAGTGGAAGTGGTCCAACCAATATTGTCCGCAGTTTGAGAAAGCAAAAAAGAACGTCAATAAGTCTGTTTCTGCTTTCCTCAGAGACTATTGTATGGGTTCTATATACCACAACAACTTGCGTTACAACATGCAAGGCATTTATAGAGGAGACGGTGTTCATTTCACAGATGAAGGGAACAGAGTCTTCCTCTTGAACTTTATACTCTGCATCGGTACTTACTTGTAGGTACAAAAAACACTCAATGAACACAATGGCTCTTTTTAGAGCCAACCAACATCTAAACACTTAAACTTGATTTTTGATTTTTGAATCAATTTTTTTCATGAATTTTTTGCTGCTGTGCGCGCACCGTGCGCGCATCGCGCAATATTTATATTTTACCTTAGGGGTCTTTCATGGTCCCCCTGAGAAGGCCTAGGGGGTCAGGGACTCTCTACCCTGCCCCCTTTTCACGTTCTCCACTTGTGTTTTTAGCTCTCTTCTGCCTCTAAAACTCAAAATGGCGGCTGGGGGGTGCGCGCACCGTGCGCGCACTCCGCAAATTTTTGAAAAAAAAATAATGTTTTTTTCACCCTTCGGGGTCCTTCAGGGACCCCCTGACAAAGGCTAGGGGGTCAGGAACTCTCTACCCTGCCCCCTTTTCACGTTCTCCACCTTTCTTTTTCACTGCCACACACAAAATGGCGTCCGACACTTCCTGATTTCGACCGATTCGAATGTTGACTGACATCTAACCACCAATCAGAATTACGCTCACGCACATTTGGTGCGCGCATATAGATATTTATGCACTTTTAACTGCAATTTTCTCAGGAACTACTGAACAGATTGACACCATATATGCAAAAGGCACATGCCTGACCTGAGGACTACCTCTTTGCCAAATTTCAAGTAATTCTGTTCAGCCGTTCGGGCTGTACCTTTGACTAAAGGTCCTATGGGAAAATGCATGGGGAAAACGTGTTTTGGGACCCCCCTTTTTTCTCAGCCCCCGCTTGACGAATCACCCCGAGACTTTCAGGGTAGGAGCTGAGCGGAGCGCCCCATTAGTTTTGAAAATTTCACGAAGATAAGTCAACTGGCGCCAAAGTTATTCAAAATAGAATTTTCAGATTTCCTATGGGAACTCGGTCCTAACTATAACTATCTACTTTAGCCCACACTGGCAATATTAGATTGCCCGCCCATGCATAGTATTCAAAATTCAAATTTCTTTTCCAGAGGAACATAAATAATCCATCATAATGATACAATTGGTTGCCAGCAACGAATCATCAATCATTATCCTTGTTCCAGCACTAAAGGTTACAAAGGTGCTTGCCCGCTTCATCATCATAGCTAGAGTCGACTTCAGTTTATAACTTGTACTAGGCTACCCCTCCAGAAATTCTGGTTTAGTTCACTTTAGCATGATTATCACCATCATGGTTTCTTGTTTGGCAGTCTTTTTGTGTACTGTACTTCACCTACTCGTTCCCGAGTCTCCCTCAGGTGACTGACTGTCTCGTTTTCTTTTTTTGCAAATGCTACTGTCAGTGTCTACCAATACTACTACCACCACCATGGCACCTCGGGAAACCTAACCATTACCATGCAACCATTGCTTCGCCTAAGTATAAATAAACATCAATCACCGGTAAGAGAAGAAGTTTGGGGGAGGCATGATTAATAATATGGAAATTAATTCATTAATTCACACACCCATACCCTTCAGAGTCCATAGGGGTTATGGTTGCAGACTGTGTAGACTAGGAGGAGAGATTGACAGTACTAGTAGGACAAGTCACAAGTGAGGGTACCGCATCTATCTGTTGGTGTGTTACACTATCGGCAGATTAGTTCAATCAAAAAATGGTTGCGGCCCTGCAGCAGCAAAGGAAACCGTGTGAAGTAAAAGAGTAACTCCCCCACAAAACATTTACATCATATGTACACTATAAATAATTTATTTCCCTAACAAATAAACTAATGAAAAAAATACAACACCTGACCCACCCCTCTCCTTAACCCCAACCAATGTCCATATGAGTCCAATGTCCATTCCATTGTCCATAAATAAACCCCAACCTTTCCCAACGCCCAATTCCCACTCACCAAAAGAAAGATTAAAAAAGGGGCAAGGTGATGGAGTTCTAGCGGCGGGCTTGCCGGTTACTCTGCAGGGCCTTTATCCTCTCCTCTAGGTGCGCCATCCGGAGGAGCATGCAGCATTTAAATGCCTTTCAGTTGCATGCACAGGGGTGGGCAGCAGCGTTCAGAGAAGAAGTGCGGCGGGCAGCTGCCAGACTACGGCACCGTACCACTGGAGGTACTGGGGGGCCTGGCTGGATCCTGGGACATTGGCTGCAGCTGCAGCTGCTGCCCCCTCCTCCTCCGCCAGAACCACCAGCTGCCGATATTCGGATACGGATGGCCCTCGACTTCAGTTGCCAGTCCATGGCTGCTAACTCCTCTCTGTTTGGTGGCGGTTGTAACCAATGCTCTCAGCAAAACTGTGACACAAAATCAATTATACACATAAAATTAGAGTGGCACAGTAGCACTAGCAAGCACAATACATAACATTTGTAGTATTCTCCCACTTCCTTGGCCTCTAACATGTGTCGGAGTTGCAGGCGTTACCTCTAGGCACTATGAAGTAGAAGTCTTCTTCTCTCTCTCTTGTTTAGCTAAATGAACCTTGTAGGCATGCAAGCTCAGTCAGCTTGGGTCCTAGACAGACATACCTGTGTCGCAGACTCACGTTATTTTTATTTACTACTGTCTGCAGGTGGGGCAGCTGTAGTCTATAATTAACCAATTATCTTATTTTGCTATTATGGCCATGCTCTGTTACATCAATGGCAACTGCTCAATTTCACTTTTACCCTGACTACTTCAAAAAGGTAGATAATATCTGATCCGCATGATCATTGATTATATATGGGATGACGTGAGGTACTATTGATTGATTGTGTAACCGACCATGCAGCCGATAGGCCACCCATGGCAGGCTGACATGGTCAACAAGCATTGGCATAGCCAATAGGTCTCGCCTTTGGGACCTTATAAGTGTCTAGCCATGCAACAGTTAATGTTGTTGCACCAAGGATATTGTGCTGGATAACTAAATACTTATAAGGTCCCAAAGGTGAGACCTATTGGCTATGCCAATGCTTGTTTTCATAGTGCCAACTTAGCTCGAGGGCTTTAGAGCACTTTCCAATAGGACCGGAGTACGTATCTTTTCCCCCCTTGTAGGCACGGGGAGATTGAGTGGTTTGACCTAAATCTCAGGATGTTGCCTGTTCCATGGCTGGCATGTCTATGCACTAGACCACCACCCCCTCCAGATAGAATGGAAACGAAGAAGGAGAAAAGAGAAGAGATAAAGAGACCGCCGAGGGAGTGATGAAATCAATGACAGGCACTCAGTAAGTTAGGATAGCGAGAAAGAGCAAAAGTGATAGAGACAGCCAGATAGATGTGCCAACAGACACAGCGCTAGGGAGTGAAAGACGCTAAGAGGAAACTGGAGCAGAGCGTGGGTAGAGACAGCGATTGATGTTTGGAGATAAAATAAATGAACTATGTCAAGAGAGCAGGGAAAGAAAGGAAGAGACAGCGAGCAATGTCAAGAGAAGTGACAACACAGAGATAAGGACAACGAGAGGTGTCAAGAAAGAGTTCAGAAGATAGACGAAGACAGACGAAGACAGACAAGTGTGACAAAGCGGCTGGGAGACTGTGGTGACAAATGAGAGACACAGGGAAGAGTAACAAAGAGAGAAGCACGCCCTGGGAATAAACAGAGCCGACGAGCAACAGAGGGCACGAGGAGGGGAAAGGGCGAAGGAGGCAAAGAGACAAGATGCAAACCAGATCTTAAGCCAGTGAGACGACATCAAACAGACGTCAGTATTGATATGAATTGTTTTAGTATTTCCACAGCGTACTGTTACTCAGGACCCGGTTGTCTAGGTGCTATCTTGACTAGACTGTAAGTGTAATAGGGATTTAGTTGAAACGAAGCAGAGAAAAGAACCGCTTTAAGCTGTTTCCTGAAAAATAATATTTGTGTATGTGTATAGCGCTTCACAGCCGTTTCTAAGCACTGTGGTTAGTATTGCCTGGTTTTGGCTGCGTTCAGTTTGCTGACCTCCGAGGGCTGTGTAACCTGGCATCTGCAGCTCTGACATAAAAAGGCTGACGTAAATCAGGACGTATGCATAAAGTAGCAAATGCTGCTGTGGAGCGGGGACTCGCTTATATTAATTCAGCCAGAGTGACTTGGGGTGAGCAACATTCGTTAGTAAGTGGGAAAATCTAAAGCATTCCAGGGGAGGAGAAGAGGTAGCTTCATCGGTACACCGGTTGCGTGGCAGGAACTGTGAGTCACAGCAATTAAAAAAAAAAAAAGCTGACGAGAACGGCAGGGGGCCAAAGGAGGAGGTAATGTAAGCAGAGGTTACGAGAAGGGCGGGGGAAGTGACGAAAGTGACGAAAATAGAGGGAGAGAAGGGAGGGGGGAGTGCGAGCAAACCAGCATGAGTGACAGCAATCTGCATTGGAGAAGCAGAGCGAGGTGCACACGCTTGTGCCCGTAATCGCAAGCTGGTGGCCAAGCCTTTGCTAGCAGCACTTTTAAAACCCGTTTACAAAATGTCTTGCAGAGCAGCGCACGCGCTGACTCAGCGAGACCTAAAAATGACATAGGTAGGGAGTAGACCCCGGAGTCGGAGGGAGGCGATTGATAATGAGTGGGTATGGGTACGTACACATACAAAATATATATGCTATACTTGCAAACTACTGTGAGTCAAGGGAGTATTCTGAAATACAACCCTGGATGAAAAAACTTGAAAGAAAACAGTCCTTGTTTCTCTTCCCAGCGATTTTTCTATTTATCATTGCATTGCTCTTCTAGCATTATATATTTTTAATTCTAATCTTATTCTATTCCTCACCCTTAGCTTTGCTACTCTGGCACGGTTTATTTTTCTTTTACATTGTCTTCATCCAGTGACAATCTCCACCTATGCTATAATTGAATACTATCCAGGCATCCATCCAATCAAAGTAAACATGGCTATCATTCTTCTTAATCTCTCAACAAACCTTTCGCCAACAATATACATTTGTAATTCTTTTTTAAACCACCATTCATGCGTCCTTCCTTGCTTGCCTTTGAGTTTGACCCATCAAACACCCCGGAGGATTCATATCATCCATAAAGTTTCACCCACCCAGGCAGGCATCCTTTCTATCCCCTTTCACCCATCCTTCAACCACCCATGCATCCGATTCCTATCAGCCAACTCTGCATCCCACTCATCCTTCTCTGCCAGTCATACATTATATGTCACCCGTCCTTCCTCCTTCCATCCTTCTTTCCCTTTTCGTTCAGCCTATCCATCAAGGTCTGTTGTATGTATGCGAGGGGAAAGAAATCCTCATCCCTTACTCATCGTTTAATAAGCGAAAATCCTTCGTGTGCTGGTTCTTGCCCAGAGACAGGGGGAGATGCCCCTTTCCCCCTAAATTGAAACGAGTTTTTGGATGGTGTGTCTGGGCTAGAGTTTAAGTTTCCGTTATTTGGGATAAAATCCAATTGATACAAGTAGATCCGGTTGATGTTTGTATTTTTTATTCTTATTGGTAGCTGCAAACGAAAAGGATGGCACAGCCAACACGTGTTTCGCCCCCTAATTGGCCGTCAGAACATGGACATCAGCAGCACCTGGCATTAGCCGTGACCAGAGAAATCTTCGGGTTTATAAACCCTCGCTAAAAATACTGAATTATCCGAACACCTGCCCTGAGGAAGCCCCAGGCCTGGCGGCCAATTAGGGGGCAAAACACGTGTTGGCTGTGCCATCCTTTTCGTTTGCAGCTACCAATAAGAATAAAAAATACAAACACCAACCGGATCTACTTGTATCAATTGGATTTTATCCCAAATAACGGAAACTTAAACTCTAGCCCAGACACACCATCCAAAAAACATCCATCAAGGTCGTTTGACTCTTAGTCTTCTTCATACAACTTTCCCAGCTGAGTTGAAGTCAGATAGAAGAGGTCATTAGTTACTCAAATCCTGCTGCTAATGCTATTGCTAATGCTAAGTAAATGGTGTCTTCTTCAACCATTGCTCATAACAACTTAGTCTCTCTCAACAGTACAGTGTACACCCTTGCAGCAAGTGCGTATTGTCAATAAATAAGGAATATAACTTACCACCGCCCGCCACTGCTGCTGGCTCACCCACCCCTGCAGCAGCTGCCGCATCTGTTCCCTCCTGGCTGGCGTTGCCTGCCCCACCGCCGTCCCCGGCACTGGTGGTCGGTACGCCTAGATAAAATATTACACATTTTTTAGATGCCATATACTCCTCCCCCTCTTTTTTTTCACTAGCAAGATTGAAATTACAATATATACATACACCACACACATCACTAGTACAAATCAGGTATTAGAGTAGAGTAGACAGTAGTATGTCCTAACCTATCAAAAATAGTAAAATATCACATTGGGCATTTTGTTGGTGGCAATTTTCAAAAAGCCTCTCAAGAAGAGGACAACCCAAAGGACTGGACTCAGTGGCTAGAGCTATTGGTGAATCTGAGTGTGAAAACGCTAGTGGCAAACTGGGCGAGCTACAGACAGACTAATAGTAGTACAGAGTCAGAGGCAGACACTAGAAATATAATAATAACTAAGTAGGTAGGCAATGCAGGAATAACAAGAATTTAGAAACAGATAGATCAAAGAAGATTTAGTAAAAATAGAATTAGAAAACGGAAATAATAGTTAAAAAAGTAAGGTGCAGTAAAAGTTAGGGAAATATAAATATTAATATTAACAACCAGAGGACTTACTGGGGAAAGCTTCCAGGCGGGCACAGTCAATAGCAGGGCAGTCATCTGAAAGTCAACAAGGCATCTGGTTTAAGCCTAGCCGAGTGAAATTCAAGAGCCTCAGTTTCACATTCAGGAAGGCAAACCTTCTAGCCGGGACAGGTTGGTCTGACCATCATACAATGCAATACTCCTTCCTATGCAACCATACAAAGAGATAACAGTAGGAGGGCTGTCCTTCCACATCTCTCCAATCACAGCAAAAGGGGAGGAGTCGAAAGAATAGCCCGAGCAACGGTCCAATTGTCGTTCCACGCTGCCTTAACACTTGATATTGAGCATCCAAGTTAACTGTGATTTAGATGAGGAATGACAATTGGACCATTGCTCTGTTTATTCTTTTGACTCCTCCCCTTTTGCTGTGATTGAACACTTCAAAGTCATCGTGCCCTGAAGAAGTTCTCTAGTAGGACGAAACGCGTCGACTGTATCACTGTGAAATTTGATGCTTATGACCACGTTTTTAAAGCAATAGAAAATTTGAATAAAAGAAAAAAAAAATTGAATAATAATTGTGTAGTATATAAAGCTGCAATTGGAGAAATCTCAGTGACAAAGGCAGCCAAGATATTTCTTGGATAGCGACAGGGCTGCCATGAGTTTAATGAACGCATAGGACATATGTTGGCAGTACGCTCAACAGAAAAAAGTGTGATGGCAGAGATACTGGAGATTCAAGACTAATTGGGGAATTTAATAATGGGCTCTTCAGGTATACAGGAAGAATTCTCCAAATATTATGGGAAATTATAGCATGAGGAACCGAACAAAGAAGAGAACATAATTAGAGAATATCTTAGCGGTACCCAACTAGAACAATTTACCTTAGAAGATGCGTACATTTTGGAAACCCGATTTATGGAGGAAGAAGTATACAGCGCACTTAAGGTTCTTCCCTTAAGACAGTTAGACCAGATTAGATCCCTCTTGAGTTTTATAAAACCTTTATCACCATTTTAGGTCCAAACCTGATAAAAACACTCTCCCAGGCTTCGATTGGATTTCTGTTTTAAAGTCATGGGCATGGCCCTTAATTATATATTTTTTTTTAAAAGGGCAAGCCCCCCCAGGGAAGACGGTTCATATAGAACCATTATACTTATGAACAGTGACGCAAAAATATTCTCGAAGACACTGAATTCACAATTAAGTCTCATTATTGGTAAAGAGATCCACCCGACAGCACAGGTTCATACCTGGTAGAGGTACCAGAGATCACATCCGCAGGGTGGTAACACTGTTTGATCCGGTGGCAGTCTCTGAAGACCCTATGGCTTTGATTTTACTGGATGCAGAGACGGCATTTGATAGGGTCTCCTGGGATTATCTGTGGGCTGTCCTCAAATGGTTTGGTATTGGAAAGGGCGTCATCAATGAAATAGTGGGATTATATAGGACCCCAGCAGTCTGATTAAGATTGAATGGAGGACACACAGATCCATTACGGATTACATGGGGGATGCTCGTGTTCCACCCTTCTTTTTTCACTATATATTGATCGCTCGATTCGAAGATTGACGCCAATAGGATCATCAGACCAATGAGGTTTCAATGGCAAGAAACCAATCCTACGCCGATGATTTGGCGGTAGTAGCACCTGATCCACAATCAGCACTTGTGGTAATAAAGGAGGAAGCTCTGGCATTTGGAATAATCTCAGGGTATTTACCTACCAACAGGAAAGACAGATAGTCACAAAGAGAGTAGCTGACCTGGAGGATGCTCAGATGACGCAGGCAGCCACCTATCTAGGGATAAACATTACCTCAGAGCGGGGGCAAATGGTGGAGATAAACATAGCTCCAGTTATTCAGAAAGGAAAAAAGGACTTTGATAGCATGCATAATCTCCATCTCTATTTTTGGTCGGTGCAACAGAATCAAGATGATTTTCCTACCCAAAGTTCTGTATCTTTTCAGGGTTATATGCCTGGAATTTGAAAAAGGTTTGTTTAAGCGGCTGGAAAATAGGTTTAATAGGTTTATTTGGGCCCATGGGAAGACTAGGAGAGCATTGAGATTTATGACACTTGCAAGCGAGAGAGGAGGATGGGCAGTGCCAGACCTCAGATTGTACCACTGGACTGCAGCTTTACAATACAAGCAGGGTTTAATGGGAGGGAATGCAAAAGACCGATGAAGCACAGTAGGATCACCAGATATTTATGAATTATTACTCAGAGATGAGGCCCAGAATTGCTTTCTAAAATACAGCAAACCTAGTTGTTATAAAGAAGTCAGATTTAAAACTCTACCAGCGGCGTTTCAGATCTGGGCAGCCTTCAAAAGGAAAATGGGGCTTGGTAGAACTAATTTTTATACACAACTTTATAATAAAAATGATGTTCCCAGAAACTTTTCAAGATAATACTATGGCAAAGTGGGAGAGTTTGGTAATTCGGATTTTATGGATTCGGATGGAATCCAGTCATTTAACGATGTTCAAGTTATATTTGGAATTGATAGAAGAGACTTTTTTAAATATCTACAAATACACAGCTCTTTAGCAAAGAAAAAAGGGGGTTCAAAAGGCTTCAGCAAAGATCGTATTATGGAGGTGGGTAGGAACAACGAAGGCTGTACAATCAGGCATATTTATGAGGAGTTGTCCTAGCTGAAACAGGATGACCTCGAGAAGTAAGGGGTAAAATGGGAGCATAAGTTAGATATAGACCGTGGTAGCTTTTTAGACTCTCTGGAACTAGGAAGGATCATTCTGTGTTAAACTGGATTACAAGCACAGCACTGCAAAATTATTTTTTCATTGTATTATACACCGGCTAAAATAGCCCAATGGGAGGGACAAGAAGGGATCAGTTGCCCACGCTGTTATAGCGCTGAAGCTGACCAAATACATATGTTCTCAACTTGCCCCACACTTAGATACCCTGAAAAAGGAAATAGGAAAGTTTTTAGATCAATCTCTGAAAAAAAAAATAACTCTAACATCAGAACTAATGGTGCTAGGGGTTAGCAATAATGAAATACCCGAGGCATATCAATACTTTCTATTTTTGGCCAGGGCAGTTGCCAGAATCTGCATATCCACGGCGTGGCTGGATCCGCTGGCCCCTACATTTGCGCAATGGTTAGGGAGGGTTTTAGATATTTTTAATCTAGAAAAACGGGTGTATGAAAAAAAGGGCCAGAGAGCAAGGTTAGGCAAGTGTATCTGGGCCACGATAGATAGGTGGAAGGAAGAAAGACATGGTAACAGACTGCAACTGTCTATTTATTCTGTGAATGTTGGTATTATGGTTAACATTTAGTATGATAAGAAATTGTTACTCTTAAATTGCTGGTTTATGAATTTTTTATGGATATATTACTATGCAATATTGTCTGGTATTTATTCTTTTCATCTGTGGAAATTCCTCATGAATTATATATATAATCAACGCTGGGGATGAAATAAAAATAATTAGAAAATATATATATATTGTCGAACTAACTGAACACTTAAATCAAAATTAAGTAAATAGTGCTGTATTATGTTTTACAAATGTTGATCTACATTTAAAATACGCATAAAAAAATAATTTACCCTAATATTTAACATAAAAATTGTTTTATTATCTTTTTTTGTATTTTACTACACTATAAAAAGTTAACTGTAATGACCTTCCACTAGTAAATGTGGTGTGGAGTAATGTATGATGTTGCAATGCATACATTTACAATGCATCCCTTTACAAAGCAGTTTTTACATCGCAACATCCTTTACAATGGATTCTTTTACATCGCATGCCATTACATCGCATTTTCAGAAACTATCTTTACAACGCATTCCATTACATCGCATTATACCTTTACAATGCATACCATTACAATGCATACCATTACATCGCATTTAAGGTAAGTGTTGGATAGTATAGGGGTAATAATTAATATTCTAACTCCAGTGAGTGCAACAGTTGGGTAAGTGTTGGATAGTGTAAGGGTACTAGGCATTGTAATGGTATGCACTGTAATGACTTGCAAAGTAATGCCTGCGTTGTTGTGACATGCGTTGTAATGACATGTGTTGTAGTGACATGCGATGTAATGGCTGCATTGTAATGACATGCGATGTAAAGGATGCTGCGATGTAATGACTGCAATGTAAAGGTACTGCGATGTAATGACTTAGTTGTAAATGTTGTTTCCCGGTGTGGAGGCATGTAAGTCTGCACCTTGTAGTAAATTGGCAGCCGAAAGTTAAAAATGTACTACAAATCATAAGAGAGAACTCACCGAAGTAGGCTTACGTGTGTAAGCAGTGGCGTAGCTAGCCCTACGGCTGCCTGTGGTGGTCCCTGATTTTGCCACCCCATGCGGCCAGAGTGAATAGTGGGGGGGTACTGGCGAGATCTCCGGCTCATTTGCTGCCTGCGGTGGCCGATTGGAGAGCATGCCCGCCCGAGACTGCAGGTATGAGCGGTGAGAGGCTGCCACCCACAAAATTCGGACAGCCCCTGTGACCCCTTTGCTACACCACTGTGTGTAAGTTTACCTTTGTGACTAGGCCCCAAAATAATCAGCAGGATTTATTCCTTTGGGGATTAATTCCCCAGTACCCTCTTTTAGTTTCTCATTACAAGCACATTTAAGTTCTGATTGGGACTGCTACCAACAGTTCCAGGCCCCATCGGATTTACGAGATGCATGGAAACTCCATGGGCTTGCTGTATTTACATTCAGGGCAGATGTGGTCTTGGCATGATATATTGGGTAGCCACCAGTTGAATTAGGACTGAAATTAATAAATCGTCATCTCCAAGGGGACTCTCAGGGTCCCATATGCCCAGTATCACTGTCCCTCTCTCCTTTTCGGAATTATTCATGCTCACCATAGCAGTAACTTAGGGCAGAGTTAGTAGATATAGGGCCAGATGTACGAATGTAAATTGCGCTCACAAATGGGCAATCGGCCCGCTTGCGACCACAATTTAGGGCATGGCCATGTACAAACCTCATTTGGCGAATCGCCGTGCCAAGGGCATCGCTTCCCAATAGAGACTCGCATTTGTATTTTGTGAATTTTTTGTCAACCGCGATTTCAGTGGCAAAACACTCGCAATTTACCATCTACTTCAAGTAGGTGGTAAACCATTCGCAACCTTCCCGTTTGTGAATGGGTAAACAAATATTTTTTAAGGGCAGGCTGTGGTCCCAGGGACCACTGCCCGCCCTTAAAAAATTAAACGGAAAACTTAAATTTTTCTGTTTTTTTTTAATGTATTCCGTTTTCCTTCAGGGAAAACGGGCTGCATTTAAAAAAAACCTGCTATATTCATAAAGCAGTAACAGACATGGTAGTCTGCTGACCCCAGCAGGCCACCATTCCTGTGAATGCTAGCCATTCCTAATGGGGTTTAAAATTGCGACAGTCTCATTAATATTCATGAGGCATGCAATTTGCGACCCCATTAGGGATCCCAAACAGTGTCTGAGACATCCCAATTTGCAACGCAATTTGCGAGTCGCAAATTGGTTGGTCGTATATCTGGCACATAAAGCTTTAGGAGTTAGGAGCAAAAATCAGATTCAGATAACATTTAAGAAAAGATTTTGAGAATTTTGATCCTGATTTTCACATCAGTGGAACAAATGGGAGCCTGTACATTTGTCCTTTTCACATTTTTTCATGTTCCTGTTTGCCAACAATTTCTTCATTTTTTTCGCTTGCCCTTACCACCAACGTCAAGCTGTTGAGAAGTGCGAATGTACAATAAATCAGCAGCATTTACTGTCTGCTCTAAAATGGTGCAAGTGCAAATAGCACCTGCACCCAATTTAGCCGTGCCCTTCAAATGTAAGCTTTTAAAGGCATTACATGGCCAGTAAGACTTACTGTTTATCCAAAATGCTTCTAGTCATGTATCCTTGTGTTTGATCACAGCATGCCTTCGTTTCTTGTTTGAGAACTCCATTTCGGAGGGTATATTTGATAGATTTTTACTCTCAGCAAAAAGGAAAGAAGGAATGAGTGCCTGTACAATATGCCTGTAATTGTGTTACTCTGTTGGAAAATCAATAAGAGTAAAAAGGAAAATAAATGTAGCCAGTGCTTAAAATGGAAAGAGGAAGTGTAGGTACTTTGTCTCACAATAGCTGCTTTCCTCTGAGAAGCTCCATATTGGGCTATTAATGGGATAGCAGCCCTGCTGGGAGATGCATGTACTCTTAGGCTAAGTGCCACCGATCTGAGAATGGCAGTGTCTATCGATGTAAAGCACTAATGGAGCCTGACAATAACACCCACTTATAGGACTGATGCAGTCCTCTTTTTACATAGACCACATATGACAACATCTGCTTCCTCCATGTCTTTATGTTTTAGTGAATAGTGAAAATGGTACAAACAATTTGCTGGGCTACTTCCGGGAATGAAGGGGGAGGAGGGATTTGCAAAACTGAAAAACCCTCAGTTTTTTAATACATTGCAGGGGTGGCTAATATTGACCATTTACAAACATATTATCACATGGAGCCAAAGCATCAGACTATAAATGCAAAATGTAATCGGTCATCTGCACTTGCTAGCAAAATGTAACATGTTATATTAGCATTGAGTGAGCCTCATTTGTCAGCCTAGGGTGAATACAAAACCAGTAGGTGAAACACGTGAACATGCAAATGAACTAACATTGGGTTTGAATATTATATTTGTCATTTGCAATTGGTGCATAGCAAGGGTGTCTAATAGTCTGAAATTTCACTCTATAAAAAAAGCATCACAAACTAAATTAGATGGATGGCTTATCAATGGGTGCCTGAAAATGTGCTTGCAACTGGGTTACTCTGTTGCCAATCTTGTACTATCACATGCCCACCTTAGACAATGTAAAGCAACATTCGTGCTGGCAGACAAGTTATGAGATATGGACAATGATCATGCCCGCACAGACGTTATCCGTAATATCTCTGCTTCATCCAAGTGGAATGGAAACTCAAGGTATCGAGCACCTGTCAGTGATAAATCCAGCCCCATCCTGATGAGGAGGAAGCGGTTAGTGGGAAGCACCTAGGGGGCTGCAGCTTACCCCTTATAAATGCTGAAAAGGCACCCCGCAGACATCGTCCATGTGGCAGCTGCCCCTGGTCGGGAGGCCCAGGTGGGAGGGGAAGCTTCCCCCCGCAACAGGACTCCTTTGATCTGAGGTACTGTCATTGGGGCGGACTGGGAATTGTTAATTCGAAAAATACAACACCCGGGCCCTCCACTACTTCTTCAGAGCACAGTGCCATGGGGCCAGGAAGCCCACAGCATGTGAAGGGACTGAAAGCGCCCTTCCAGAGACCCTCGGAGCTTCCTCGGGACCCTTTCCTTTAACCACCCGAACACCACATGCAGAGGCCACATGAGTGGTGGCTGTTGGTTCCCTAGAGGTGCCGTGCCGCTTCCCATGGCAGCCCCAGTGCTCCGGTGAGGGACTGCTGCCTGACTTCAAAATGGCAGATGTGCCATGAGGTGATCTACCAATGCTGCACCTGGAACCGCCATTTCGCACTGATGACCAAGGAGCATGCTTTACACACCGGTGCTGTACACACTGCTGTTCTGTTTGAAGGCAATCCCAGCACTAAAGTTTGGCAGACGAGGTCGGTGAACGCTGTACTATTTGGTGCCCTACAGTATAGATAGCAGGTGATCCTCCCATATTTCGCCACCCTATAACTCTACATCCCGGGCTATGATAAGGAACCAAGGGTCCTGTCCTATCCTGAGACATGAGGCACCCCAGGCCCTCATCTGGAGGTGATACGGGGGAAAGGCACTAGGGAGATGGCATAATGCAAAGGTCATCCTTCAGGCTTTCTAGATGGTTTTTACGGTAGACAACAGACCTGACAGTTTTATATCAAGGTCGCCTTCATCCACTGAACATTTCAAGCGTGGCAACAGTAAACCCTGTGCTGGACCGATGAGGGTGTTACAGAAAGCCTTAATAGGTCCGCGCTGAAACACCAAGAAACAACCTCTCAATCTGAGAAGAGCCCACCTCCATAATTAGAGAGTACAGGACCTGCAACAGTCAACAAAGAGGTAGGCTCTGAGCATTCACCTCTACAGGACCTCACCAGGGGGACACATCAGCTGCACTATTGAGAAAATTGATCCTCTCTGGCTGCTCAGTGGGAGACACTGAAGTACCAAAGAGGGCAGCAACCCACCAGTTGACTGCCCATGATTCTCCCGGAAATGTCCCTGGGGTGATTACTTACTACTCCTCTTTGTGTGTTAGCAGCCATGTTCTACATGCCTCCAAAAAAGACAGCAAACAAACAGAGTGTCGAGCTACTTTCAACCAACCTAAGCACGAGACTCACACTCACTTGCAATTAAAGGTGAAATGACATTAACTAAGGAGGATCTCCTATCCTTTGTAAGCAAGTGCCCTCTTTTTGCATGGTTGCCCCCACTTTTTGCTAAACTGCTGATGTGCTTTGACTGAGTGTGCCCTGGGTTCCTGACAAACAGGTAGCCAGGGACTATGTTCTTTTCCTAAAGTGCATTGAAAACAAAGCCAAATTGGCAGTCGTTGGCCACAGGTCAGTCCCTTGTAAAGGGTGCCGCAAGTACCAAGAGCACTGTTGCCAGGGAATGGGTCCAAGGGCTCCACCACTTATTGTGCCATCCTTAGACACCCAGTACCTTTACACACACATAATGTCTTTGCAGGCTGCATGTTTTGGTGCAGAACAAAGTGAATAATTGACATGACACACATCCCTGTGTGCCATGACTACAACCAACCGCCCTGGCATAGGTCAGCCACCCCTCTAGCTGGGTGCACTATACCAGTGGTGAGGGTGCAGGTGCATGAGTCCTGTACCCCTACAGTGTCTAAGCCAATTCTTAGACATTGTAAGTGCAGTAATGCCATTAAGAGTATATGGTACTGGGAGTTTGTCATTACAAACTCCAGAGCACCATAATGGCTTTACTGAAATCTATGAAGTTTGGTATCAAACTTCTTAGCACATTAAACCCATACTGATGCCAGTGTGGAATTTAATGAAAAATGCACACAGAGGGCATCTTAAAGATGCCTCCTGTAAAACAACCTAACACTAGTGTCCAAGCTGAGTGGCTGCTCGCCAGCTGCCACCACCAGACATGTTTCTGGACCCTGGGTTGAGAGCCTGCTGCTCTAGGGGGTCTGACACAATAAACATCCTGGGATGAGGTGCCAAGCCTCTTCCCCCAAGATGGGCAGGGTCCATGAAGGGGAATTTTCAAAGGCTTGCCACCTTCGTGAGCTTCCCCAGGACTTTTGCTGCTTCGAGCAACGGGCCCCCACCGGTTCTGACCCCCACTTTGGGTGGGAGAATCGGCAGGAAAACCAAGTGAGAAAGGGAGGTGTACCCACCTTTGCCAACACCACCGCTCAGGTGGGGAGGCGAGGTGAAGCACAACTCTCAGTCCCCACCATCTTGCAGATGGGGGGACCCAGCCAACCAGAGTGAGGCATATGCCCTCCTCCCACTGGAAGGTGGCATAATAGGGGGTGTACCCACTCCGAGGAAGGGACCCATTGGTCCGACCCTTTACCTACCTGTAACACCACTAAATCTAGTATTTAGGGACACCCCTGAACCTTGCCTCCTCAGACAAGAACCGACCACGAACAAAAGAAGAAGAAGGACTGAAGAAACCGTGCTAAAGCTAAGACGAATCAGAAGATCACTGACTTGGCCCCAGCCCTACTGGCCTGTCCCCACCTCGAACCTGTAGAAGCAAAATCCCGGTGTGTACTTGTGGTAAATAAAAATACCGGACTGAATTTCATACGGAATCTTAAAATAAAGTAAATAGCTCAAAAATAACAAGAGGCAGAATCCGTGGTATAAGAGGTTTTCTAATGGGCTTTATTCCATTCAAAATGGCCGACTCGAGTCGCGGCCTTCAGGTTCCGTCACCACGAGGGTTCAGGAAGTGAAGTACAATAATTTATTAACAGACATGTATTTTTATAATAAGTACATTACAATGAAACGAATGTAGAAGGCGTAACATTTGATAAGAAAAGTGACAAAACAGTGACATAATCGAAACTAGGCGTAATAAGGAATAAAAGAAACATGATTGGTTAGAATTATCAGACATAGGTGGATCTATAAGATAATACTTGGCATAGATGCGCGCGCGGCAGTATGACGTGTAATTGACGTGCAACTAGGGGGTGAAGGGGACTTGACATTTAGCTCTACATGTGGAGACGAGAAGTCTGAGGGTCAAGTCAACCTAATCCCAAATCATATCTAACATCCTATGTTTAAAGAACTATGTTATCCACAAGGAAGAGACTCTCGGACAGAATCTATTCTATACTGACTGTGTACGTGTACAAGCGTCTAAGTGTCTATATGAGATGCGAGGGATAGAAAACTTTCCATGGCAACAGGGCTATGAATCACTTGCAGGAGGACGGAAAGGCTGAGTCCCTTGCTTGTGAGCTAAAGGAAATGTTTACCTAAATCACTGGACAGGAATGCATCGGCTGGAGAGCAAAATAGATAATTCGAAGGTGAAATACAACTTCTTGGCAGACAGGCGAAAACTGGCCGAGGCAGGCACCGTTAGCTGCACAGGGAGTAGGACAAAGTTCATGGATACAGATGCGAGCTCAAGCTGAAGCTGTCAGAGACAGAGAGCAGGGAAAGGCTTGAGGACAGAATCGGGCCTACTTGCCTGAACTGTAAAAATGAAGTAACTTAGCCATATAAAGTCGGTGGCCTTTCATACTTAGGAACCGAATATCCAGCCCTGTGATGGCGGATCTGACAGAGAACATGTCGACGGTAGACACACATATGTTTGCGTCTTAGAAACTGGAACTGGAGGGAACATACATGTACTTGTAACATGCATATAGAACCGTTGGGGTCCAAGATAGGGGACATAACTGATCAGGAAAATCCACATTTCCACATTCCCTCCTTGTCCCCTTCTTGCCCTTCACGAGACATCAATCTTCATCATTCCATCGATTTGCTCATGGAGCATCATTTCTTCTTCCTTCTTCTTCCGGTATTTTGAACGGGACCTGTGATGTGGAATGCATGATGTGGCACACAGACCACAAATCGCTGGTCCACCTTGCAGGCATAAACAACAACTGAAGAGCATAAGAAGGCCAATACCTAGGAAGGATAGAACTCTCCATCCCCAGGCTGATATCACACTCCAAAACCACCCGGACCACGTCCAAGTGCCTGGATTTTCGTGTATCTGGCTTACAATCTTATGAAGGCGTGTTATAGCTTTATATACAGATAGCGAATTTTCTGGTATGAATATGCAGCAGCTGGATCCGATGACCCTGCAAGCTCCGCCCCTATCGGCCAGGATGACGTCAAGGACAAGACGATTCTGGAGAACAACAATTCTCATCACTGATTGTTCCTCTGTCAGATTGCCTAGGGCGGCTATAGTCTCGTTTACTACAGCTTCAAGAGTCTTGGTGAGTCTGCGTATCAGCTTACTATTTGATATTGTACCTATATAGGGAAAGATACCTTTATTGAAATCTACATACTTGTCCCATGCTGTTTCAGTATAATCGACAACTGGGAGATCTCTTTGCTCTCTATTGTGTACTAAATGAACATTTCGATAATAATCAGGAGGAGCTAGGAAAACAGGTGGCAAAAGGAATGCTATGTAACAGGTACCATCCCAATCTAGAGGCAGACGCATATATGCCGTCTGACCACATATGAAGTAAGAATGGCGAGAAGCTCTAAATGAAGATTTCCCTTGATCACTATATTCTACTGTAGTAACGCATTGGCTATGGCCCATATGTATGGAACCAACTTTTCTTACACATAATTCACCCTTAACTGGAAATACTGACATAGTGGGCAGAATTAGTTCAATTTCGGATTTGACATTCAGAATCATAAGATTAGGCGTAAAATTACCTAATTTATACACTTCATTTTCTAAATCAGTTCCTGTTCTACTGGGGTGACCCTCCTTATTAGGGTGACAGACTTTGAATAAAACTAAATTCAGATTTCCCCATATCCAATGTTGTTGATAAACTGCTGTGTCTGGGTCTATGGAATTTAATAAACTAAACCATGCTCCACAGGAGCCATTGTGTGTGAATGGATGTGGAAAGAAAGGCAGAACTCCTTTGTTATTCTGATAGGGAGGAAGTCGGCCACACACCCAACAATTGGTCGCATTACTAGTCTGATGGGAATGATGTAACATACTAATGAAGGTGTTATTGCGCAGCGCAAGTCTATAAGATAATTCATGTGGCGGTAGGTCACTAAAAGAATGTTCTGCAGCAACATTATAAACATGTCTAGAGATAGGATGATATATGTACAAAATCACACTCGTAATAATTACTAAAATACTCAATAAAAACAAAATTAATAATGTCCTCATACAGTAGCTACGCAGTGATTTACAATACGCCTGTCGTTTCAACATTTCTCGGGTATTTTCTCTACTCAGGTCCAAGGGATACATGTCGGAGACAATTCAACCGCTTCACCTTGGAGAGGACTTAAACAATCAAATTGCTCGACTGTTTGGGCCTAAGCTTTAATTTATAGCACTGAGAGTCATTCTGTTCAACAAAAGGAAGTTTTGAATCAGTCTGTGAGGGAGTGCAGGGCACAGTGTCTATATCTGAAGGTAGTCCATGAAATTTTTTGACGTGACTTGAATGAATCCACCCTTTTCGTCCCTCGATCTTCACGGCTGTTCTTGTGGTCAACAGGACCAACTTGGGTGCTTTCCACCTGGGCTCCAATTGACTTTTCCTGTCGAAGTTTCTCACAAAGACAAGATTACCCGGAACAACGTCATGGGGTTTCGCCTCAGTGTTGTCGGGAAAGGCTGCAGCTACCTGTGAACGAGAAGATTGTAGTGCAGACATCAAGGAAGCCAAGTAATCTGTCAGCATGTTACAGTCAATGTCAGTTATTTTGCGTGGTATAGGCGTCCCCCACATATTCGGTGGTCTACCAAAGATCACCTCATACGGGGATAGCCCTGTTCTAGAGTGTGCTACCATTCTCATGTAAAAGAGTGCAACTGGTAATGCTACTATCCAGTCGACACCTTTCTCTCTACATATTTTGGACAGTCTGATTTTCAGTGTCTGGTTATGTCTTTCTACGAGACCTGCTGCCTCGGGATGTCGGACACAGTGGAATTTCCACTGATATCCCAACAAGAGTGAGACATGTTTCATTAATTCGGATGAGAAAGGCTGACCGTTATCTGAATATACAACACGTGGTAAACCGTACCGTGGGAAGAATTCTCGAACTAGCTGCTTGGCAGTAGTCGGGGCAGTGTAATCTGATACGGGATACGCCTCTGTCCAACGGGAGAGAGCGCAGACAACTACAAGAACATATTTGAATCCTCGACAACGTTCCATCTGAATATAATCCATCTGGAGGACTTCAAAAGGATGGTCAGGAGGCTGAAATCCACCCTGCTCTACGGGAACACTCTTTCCTGGATTAAACTGACAACATATCATACAGGTACGAATTTTTTGTTTAGCTGCTGCTCGTAAATGTTTGTTGAACCAAATGTGCTGAATGCTGTCTAGCATAGCCTTCTCTCCTAAATGTGCTGGACTGTGAACTGTAGCTATAATGGCTTGAACCATGGAATCAGGGAGAAACCATACAGATTTCTCCTTCGTCATCCATCCTTGATCTGTCTGGATCCCTCCTAGTTCAGTCCACTTCTTTATTTCTTCTGCTGTGGCATGTGTCTGTATGTCAATTACGTCAAGTGCGGGATCCTTAATTGTCATACACTGTGTTGGTGTCTGAACTATTGGCTTTGTCATGTCTAATGTGCGATTCTGAGCAGTCTGTTTAGCTGTTCTGTCAGCTAAATCATTGCCTTGAGAAATGGTATCAGTAACCTTCGTGTGTGCTTTACATTTCATAATCGATATAGCAGTGGGTAGATGTATTGCGTCTAACAAAGCATGAATGAGGGGCCCGTGCTGAATGTGGGCACCATGGGACGTTAGATAACCTCTCTCTCGCCACAGCACGCCGAAGTCGTGTACAACTCCGAATGCATAACGTGAGTCAGTGTATACATTAACTCTCTTATTTGTGGCTTGAATACAGGCTTGCGTTAGAGCAATAAGTTCTGCTGCTTGGGCTGACAGAGTATCTATACAATGTGTCTCAATAACTTCAGTGTCTGTTGTGACTGCATACGCGGCCACTAAATCTCCTGTACTTGCTCTCATGCACGATCCGTCTACATACAACGTCAGGTCTGGATCTAACAATGGAACGTCTGTCAAGTCTTGTCTAGGTTTCGTCTTTATTTCAATGATTTCAACACAATCATGAGCTAGTGGGTCTGTTCCAATTACAGGTAATAGTGTAGCAGGATTCAATGTATTACACCGTCGGATCTCTATGTGTGGTTGAAACAATGTCAGTTCATAACCGGTAAGTCTTGCTATGGTCAAGTGTTGTGTTTGTGTTCGGTTCACAAGAACCTCTACTGCATGTGGTACTTGAACTGTCAATGGGTGTCCTAATACTATGGCATCGCTTTGTCTGATTGCTAAAGCTGTCGCTGCCACTGATTTCAGGCATGCAGGCAAAGCCTGAGCTACGGGATCTAATGTACTGGAAAAATAAGCACATGGCTTGCATGATCCTGCTTGATCCTGAGTGAGTACTGACAAGGCAGTACCTTCGCGTTCTGTAACAAAGAGTGTAAAAGGTTTGCTATAACATGGTGTTGCTAAAACAGGTGCTTGACATAAAGCTTCCTTTAGGCTTTCAAAAGCTTGTGTATGTTCCTGAGTCCAAGGGAGAACAGTCGATGTGGCTGCCTCCTGTGTGGTTAACTGAATGAGTGGTTTTGCTAGAAATGCGTACTGAGGGATCCACTGCCTACAATATGAAGTGAGGCCTATGAAAGCCCGCACCTCCTTTTGTGTCTGGGGTATTGACATGTTAGCAATTAACTGGATGCGATCTGGTGTAAGCTGCCTTCCCTCCTTGGACAGCGAGTGACCAAGATAAATAACTCGCTGAACACAGAATTGCAGCTTAGAAGGGGACACCTTGTGCCCCTTGTCGGCTAGGAAATGTAAAACTGTCAGAGAAGCTTTTTCACATTCTGGCTCGCTTCTCGCGGTGATCAGCAGATCATCGACATATTGAAGCAGTGCAGTATTGACTGGCATGTGGATACTGTCAAGTTCTCGTTTCAATGCTTGGCTGTAGATGCTGGGGCTTTCTGTAAATCCTTGAGGAGCGCGTGAGAATTTAAAGCTGCGCCCATTTAAACTGAATCCGAACAAGTATTGGCTTTCCGGATCTATTGGGACGCTGAAAAAGGCATTCTTGAGATCAATTACAGTAAAGAATGTTGCTTCGGAATCAATTGCTGTCAACAATGATGATATATCAGGGACCACAGGGAATTGTGGTACAATACACTTGTTTAGTTCACGCAAATCAATAACCAATCGGTACACTGGTGGAGCAGTAGGATCAGTTCGTTTAAGAATCGGAATTATCGGTGAATTACATACATTGGAGTCTGTTTCTACAACTACTCCCTGGGCAATCAGCTCATCAATGATTTTCAGCAAAGCCACTACAGCATCATGCGGTAACTTGTATTGTCGCATTCGTGGTAGTACCACTCCTGCTTTCAGTGTAACTCGATAGGGTGTAATGTTCATGCAGCCAACATCCGTAGGGCCTTGTGCCCATAGATGTACTGGTAAAGTCTGTAGTCGGGGATCCATGTCTCTGGACACATAGTGACCTTTAAAATCACGTAAAAACAACCTTACTCCTTCCGGAGAACAACATATTATGGCTCCTAGTGCTTTCAGAGTTTTAATTCCTAACAGATTTTCTGGGCATGATTTAGTAAGCAATAAATCTGTAGTTCGTGTCAAAGGTCCTATCGTAAGTGGTAGAGGCTGTGATACTTCATTAACAATAGGTTTTCCCGAAAAACCAAGGGAAACATTTTGAGAGCCTGAGAGGGGTGCCCCTGGAACTTCACTACGTTTTATGGTTGTTCGACTTGCCCCTGTATCGAGTAAGAATTTTCTATCTTGACCTAATAATTCACTATGTACATAAGGTCCTTCTTGATCTACAGGAATCTCGATAAGCGGTAAGTCAACTTCCCTCTCTAGGCTGGTTCATGCGTAACGCTGATACTCAGGGTATTCATACTGTGCAGTCTGATACATTTGTCGTGTTGTGGTTTGTGTGGCAGTAGCAGGCAACGGTGGTGCAGCTGGCACAAACTGTATGGGTTGCTGTGAGGCTGGCATAGACTGTTGCTGAACTGGCGTGGACTGTCCATGCTGCATAGCTCCTTGTTCATTCTGATCTTGTCTAACTAATCGTGGTCTCTCTTTTGCAATACCTGTAGCTATATTACGTTTCAGGACTTGACAATCATGTACATAATGGCCTAGTTGTTTACAGTAATTGCAGGTTCCTTTTACAGGAACTGCAGAATCACCAGAATGTGTCACACCCTTTTTGTGACCATCTGCTGGTACTGTCTGAGAAACTAGCATTTTCATTTTTGTATCCTTCATGCGTCTATGCTCGTGTTCTTGTTCATCCCTAATTCTATTGTGATGATACTGTAACATTTGTAGCATTTGCGACGGAGTGTTACTTTGCCAGGTACTCTCGAATTTCAATATTCTATTCTTCACTGGAGGCAATGCATTTTCCACTAATTTTGTCACAAATAAATGTGGATATGAGTCACTACTTGCTTTTATACCACTATTTATACCAAAACATTTTTCAAATCGAGCATAATAATCGCTTGTGTCTTCATCTTGCTTTTGTTTACAGGCTGTGATTGCACCCCAATCTTCCTTTTTTGTAGTTAATAAACGTGGCAGTACCTGTACTAGTAAACCTGGTAATAGTTTAACTTTATCCCCGAGCCCTGAACCTGCAGCTCGGCCCCTTTCTTCCTCTGCTAATGCTGTCCAGTCTATCTTTTGGTCTCCCACTTCCCACTCTTTTTCTTTCAGTTTTTCATATATGCCAGCAGGCAAAAGCACCTTTAATATCGTCATAATATCAGGAAAGGTGTACTCTCCCATCAGTAACATGTCTTTAATTTCTCGGTGGAAACCCGCTGGGTCTTTGTCATGACTAGGTACTACTTTCTTCATTTCTAATAATTCCATTTTTGATATGGGTGTGTAAACAAATACACGGTGAAACTCATTGTCTTCGCCTTTTATTGGGTGCACTTCCCGTAAAGGATTTTGTCTATCCATGTAGTACGGTGCTCTTTCTCTGGGGGGCAAGGAGAGAGAATCCGGACTTACAAAAAGGACATACTGCTTACGTGACACTAATATCTCTTTAATTAGCTTGTTACTAGAACCTCTCCATCTGTTCGTGAGTAGTTCCGTTAATATATCAGGTAAAGGACCAGGGTCAGTATGCTGGCTCTTATATAATATGAGGAGTTGCTGAATCATATATATTCCAGCTAAACGTTGTTCATCTGTACTGAGGTTAAAAAACGTATGTGCTACGGTCTCATCACCGTATTTTTCAGGACTGTCAATCCAGTGAACGGCTGATCTGGCTAATTCTTGCTCATCCATGGAATCGAGGAGGTGGTAACCTCTTCGTTCTCGTAGTATTTTATCTGCGGCTTGAAACGAATGTTCAGGAGATTTCAGATTTATTACAGGCGTCGGATACGTTCTGCTATTATTTGGACCTACAGAGTGTATGGGATCAGAAAGACATCTAGTATTTTCACAGTATCTTCCTTTGCCTACATAGGCTATTGTCTCTGACTGTCTTGCGGAATTCCCTGATTCGGACACTTCATCTTGCTCAAACTCGTCTGTTCCCAATCTCTCTTCATGAATACGCTCTATTTCTTTACGTATTTTTCGGCACATGGCTATTATACAATTTTGCTTATCGTGTCTCCCTTCTGATATATTCTGACTCCATCTTGTAAGAATAAGCATTGCATTCGGGTCTACCCCCGGACGATCTTGATTTCTGATTACACAGTTTATGAGGAAACGTAACAGTTCCCCTTGTATCTCTACTTTCTGGAATTCCATAGCTCTGTTAATACATCCTGGATCTCGTCCTGTTTGAACAAAATGATATATGTTATCTAGATGCGTAGTCATTCCTGGTAACCTTGCTAAATACTCTGCGGCTCGTCTGATACGTAATGATGCCAGGACCATTTCGTCCTCTTTACCAACCACGGGGTCATATCTACAATTTACAAGGAGTTCCTTAAGCGTACGTTCATTTACGAATTTAGGTGTACGTGAATGCGCTGACTCTTGAAAAACAAGTTTATTTATTCTAGGTGGTGTAAAAGTACTGCTAGCACCTCCCGTGGCCCCATCTGGGGCGTCGGGTGTGAATGGATTCGTCGAACGTGACACAGCAACTATGGGTGTCGATACCTCTGTAGAGTCGACTGCGGAGACAGATGCGGAAACAGATGTGCTTGCCGAAGCTTGTATCGGGACTTGCTGTTGCACGGGGACAGATACCTGATCCTGACGTTGAACCCCTCCGCCAGACGGTCTATGTGGTGTGGCGTTAGCATACTCGGGAGCTGCATCGTCTAGATATGAGGAAAGAAAAACATCTTCTGCGGTTCTGGGATGCCCCTTTGGATGTACCTTAATTGGAAATAATGGGGGTGGCAAGTCTTTTGGTATCTCTGGAGTAGCCTTAGGTAGTCCTTCGGCTAGAAGGGGATACATACCATTCATAAGAGCATTTCTTTGTCTATTCACTTGTTCTGATTTCACTCGGATACCTTCCTCAATTAATAGATTTTCTTGAACTTTATTTGAACTTTCTTTACTCCTCTCTTCTTGTCTACGTGCTTTTTCTGTTCGTCTATGAGATTCTTTACGCCATAACTCAACAGCGTCTTTCTGTGACTGTCTGACCTTTCTTTTCCATAACTCTTCCTCCACTTTCATGATGCACTCTGCATCCCAGGTTCCCGCTATGGGCCACCTTTGACTTTCCGGTAATCCTTTGGTATAATCTACCCATAGATCAAGAAACAATATGGCATCTAAGCCATGCTTATGGTACATGAAATGCCCTGGGGTGTCCCTAGGAGGAATAGGAACTGCTTCTTCAAGCACCCCTTTTCTGGTAGTAATCTGTCTTAACTTCGAGAAGAGCGGCATATTGACAACTGATCTGATACTTACTCTTGAATTTTCTTAATACGAAAAACACCATAAATGAACAGTGAACAATGAACAGTCATTCATACCACAATATGCAAGACATTTCTGAATACTTTAAACATTTAAACATTAAACATTATAACAATGATCGACAATGATGACAGTCTGCCTAACTAATCACCACGCTGAATTCTTGACAATAACTGAATACTTCGGAATACTTGATATACTGCTAAACAGTACATATACACTGCTAAACAGTGCAGACCGGATTTGTGTACCCAAATCCGTCTTGACCGGCACAACCTATGTGCGCGTCAACACGCCTCCCCGGCGATGGTACTCACCGAGTAGCTCCTTGAAACGGAAGGCCTCAGAGAATGGACAGGACTCGATAACTGCGGACATCGGACCCTCTGGACGTCGGGATTTCGGAAAACCTGGTGGGCCTCTGTATACCTCGGATCTTGCTCTCTCAGCTAGGCTCTGGTCGGGATACTTCGCACTTCTCACCGCCTCGTCTGGGTTGATCGCAGCCGCAGTCGCCCCCGCTTGACCGGAGGGAGCTTACAGGAAATCCTGCTGGTACGCGTTTATGGTCCGTCCAGCTGTGGCAGGAGACCGGGCCTGCAACGCACCGCCGGCGCGTGAGATGAGAAAGTGTCCCTGTTCGGGCGCCATTATGTGGTAAATAAAAATACCGGACTGAATTTCATACGGAATCTTAAAATAAAGTAAATAGCTCAAAAATAACAAGAGGCAGAATCCGTGGTATAAGAGGTTTTCTAATGGGCTTTATTCCATTCAAAATGGCCGACTCGAGTCGCGGCCTTCAGGTTCCGTCACCACGAGGGTTCAGGAAGTGAAGTACAATAATTTATTAACAGACATGTATTTTTATAATAAGTACATTACAATGAAACGAATGTAGAAGGCGTAACATTTGATAAGAAAAGTGACAAAACAGTGACATAATCGAAACTAGGCGTAATAAGGAATAAAAGAAACATGATTGGTTAGAATTATCAGACATAGGTGGATCTATAAGATAATACTTGGCATAGATGCGCGCGCGGCAGTATGACGTGTAATTGACGTGCAACTAGGGGGTGAAGGGGACTTGACATTTAGCTCTACATGTGGAGACGAGAAGTCTGAGGGTCAAGTCAACCTAATCCCAAATCATATCTAACATCCTATGTTTAAAGAACTATGTTATCCACAAGGAAGAGACTCTCGGACAGAATCTATTCTATACTGACTGTGTACGTGTACAAGCGTCTAAGTGTCTATATGAGATGCGAGGGATAGAAAACTTTCCATGGCAACAGGGCTATGAATCACTTGCAGGAGGACGGAAAGGCTGAGTCCCTTGCTTGTGAGCTAAAGGAAATGTTTACCTAAATCACTGGACAGGAATGCATCGGCTGGAGAGCAAAATAGATAATTCGAAGGTGAAATACAACTTCTTGGCAGACAGGCGAAAACTGGCCGAGGCAGGCACCGTTAGCTGCACAGGGAGTAGGACAAAGTTCATGGATACAGATGCGAGCTCAAGCTGAAGCTGTCAGAGACAGAGAGCAGGGAAAGGCTTGAGGACAGAATCGGGCCTACTTGCCTGAACTGTAAAAATGAAGTAACTTAGCCATATAAAGTCGGTGGCCTTTCATACTTAGGAACCGAATATCCAGCCCTGTGATGGCGGATCTGACAGAGAACATGTCGACGGTAGACACACATATGTTTGCGTCTTAGAAACTGGAACTGGAGGGAACATACATGTACTTGTAACATGCATATAGAACCGTTGGGGTCCAAGATAGGGGACATAACTGATCAGGAAAATCCACATTTCCACATACTGCAGCAACCAACCTCAAGAACCCCGAGGACCTGCCCTGCCTTCAACAAAAAAGACTTTGTCTCCCATGAGCACCGGATTTGCTCACCCAGTGACTCATGCGGAGGTCTCCCCGATGATCCTGACCTGAGATCTGGTGATCTCTGACCTGACTTGAATCTCCCAGTGAAGCCTGCAGCCTCTTTCTGGAGGACCCCCCTGACCGCGACCGGAGCTGGTAAGAAAAACCCGACGCCTAAAGACACCCCTACACCCGAGGTCCCATGGCCTTGGGTGGCCCAACCGATGGTGTTCCAGCATCCCCAGGCATCCCAACTTACCTCTCCAACCGGTGGTCACCTCCATAAGATCTTTGTCTCCGAGCCTGCAGTCTTTGTTGAAACCGGAGAATCCCCATTGAAATCAACAGGGCACCCGACACCAAACAGCACTGCACCCAGCCGCCCCAGCGCCGCTGTGGGTGTACCTAGGGTGCTAAACTAAGTCACCCTTTGCCCTGAACTAAACCCCAGGAGCTTTGCTCCCACAACCTTGTGGCCTGCTTGTGAGCAGCCACCAACCATTCAGCTTGCTTGCATTGTTCAACCTGCCTTGAAAATCATCATATACACTTATCTGTGCCAGGGTTGCTTGGTTCTAGGAAATAAATACAACTACAAATATTTTTATACAAATCAAATTGGTCTGAGTTCAGTCTTTGAGTGTGTGACATCATTTGCTGATTGAGTGTGCACAACAAATGTCAAATGCTTGACACTACCCTCTGACAAAGCCTTACTGCTCGCCCACACTACCACAAATAGAGAGTAAGGTGCTATCTACTTTTAACTCTGCCTACCTTTGGAGTTCCACTGGACTCTGTGCACACTAGACCTCATTTTGGTATAGTATAAACAGAGCCAGCTTCCTACATCCTTTCATCATGACTTTGAAAAATAATTGCGGGGAGACCTTAAAGCACACCTTAATAGCTCTCCAGCTCTCCGGATGGATCTCGCTTTGAAACTTACTCCTCTACAACAGGATGTAGACTCCATTGGAGCATGTACACTTGACCTTTATAGTATATGCCGGACCCTAAAACAGTGAGTGATTTGACTAGAAAGCTCCTTGCACCACCTTAAGTGCATCTCCAAGCTACACTATTAAAATGCAAGAACCTGAAAAAACGCCCAATGCGCAACAATATCTGGCTGCGAAACCTGGAGAAAAGAGTGGATGGTCCGGAGTTGGAGGCCTTCATGGTGGATCTGTTCTCAAAGCTCCTGAGTGAGAGGGGCACCAAGGTAAACTGTCCAAGTCCACCAGTTGACCCATTGATACATGGTGAGGGGAAGCACCCCATGTATGACACGTGTGGCAAACTCCAAACCGGAACATCCTGAAGGACACACCGAAGGACCATCCATGAGTGGCAAGACCGGTGCGGACCAACGACAATGGCTCTCACAGTGTCATCCAAGATGGCAGGGGAAATGCTGAGCTTCAGGCTGAAACTAACACACATGCTTTTTGGTAGGGGAGGGTTCTCTAGGACAAAGACTAAACCATATGTACCTGTGCCCAGTCTATCGTTACCTGTTGTGCATCTGTACAGTAGTCCCAAAACGCAGGAGCAAGTTCTTCACATCCCGATTCTCTCCCATTCTGTGACTATAGAATGAACATTACACCCTGGGAAACCAGGCAAACAGTTTGAGCTTCAGGTATACTCTTTGTTACCTTGATCTAGGTTTACTTCACACAAATCCTTAAAGAGGTTCATGACTTACACGCTTGCCTTTAAGTGATCAACCCAACTACTACACAACTGTTGTGGAACAAGGTTTCCAAATGTTTCTGTTTTATTGTTTATTTTTTATTCCATGAGTGAGATTATATTGGTGTGCTGGAGAGGAGGTGGAGGGGACAAGGGGCAGGGAGGGGGGCAAAGAGAGAGACCCTTGTGGTGACAGGTACAACATGGTAAAGGGAGGGAAGTACAAAAGGAGCCCTCAAATGTGATTGACTGCCTAATAAGCCTGGGCGTTGAACTACGCTCCGTTCGCGGAGCTTGCGAAGTTTAGGTAACTTCGCGCTTCGCGTAGAGCGTGAAGTTGCAGATTGCTACGCAATCTAGCGCGTAGCGTAGTAAATTTGCTTCCTCGCGCGCTCAATATTAATTCTCGCGCGCGCGGTAACATCTTACCTTGATTCTGCGATCGCCAAATTGCTTTTCTGTCTGTTTGCGAGCGCCATGAGATTTGTACTATGGCTGCCCAAGCCCGCGAGAGTGTGCAACCCCGAACACGTCATTGGTGCGCGCGAGCTGACTTCCGGCGGCTGTTTTGGTAAGATCGCGATCCCGAACATGGAAAAACTGCAATCTGGCAAAGAATATCTCACGAGCTTCATAAAACCTTCTCTAAAATGATCATTTTGCTCAGAAAACTCCTTAGATTGTGATCTTGCTGTAGTCTTTTGTGTAAGAAAGAGTCCTTTAATTTTTTTAACACTTTTTTTTCAAGAGAAAGGAAGTGCCCCTGAGTCTACAACTTCCTGTTCCTGTCCAGCAGGCTCCTCCCACGTGCTTTGTGCATGTGTTGTTCACTTTCATTTGGATTTGGAGCTGGAAGGCACTGGCGTAGCTAGGGGGGGGGGCGGTGGGGGCGGTCCGCCCCAGGCGGCACTATTTTGGAGGCGGCTGCCCGTTCCGGCGGTCTTTTATAATTTATTTGGGGGACAGTTGTGTCAGTGTCCCAGTGGGCCGTCAATCTTGTAGCGCGCGTAAGCGCTACCAATGACGGCCCTGGGCATCGTTTTGGGCCAGCCCCCACACCGCGCTGAAAATGCAGCACAGACGCGCGCCACCGCTAACGCACTCTCGTTGGGAGTGGCATCGAGTCTGGGGAGATTGAAAAGACTGCGCAGGCCGGCAGGTCGCGGCGCGCTTGAGTTACAGCAGGAATTGTTGCGGCCACGAGGCGGCCGGGCCGGAACCGAATTGCTGCAAATGAGCCTCGCAAAGTAAGTGTGCGTGAATTTAGTGAGGTCTTTATAGGCGCATCCTCCTGCCGCCCGAGCCGCAGTCCTGAGAAAGTTTTGGCTGGCACTGCTCGCACTGTTAAGACATTTAATCATGATGAAGTCCGCCACCTGATCAGAGTCGACAACCCCCACCGGTGGCGGGGTGAACCTGGTCGCTGGGAGTGCTTCCTCCGCTACAGCAAGCCCAGATCACAACAGCAGCCCTCAGATTGCTGCCCTGAGTCCGAGTTGCGGGCTCCAGCTACCAGCAAGTGTGCAGTGTTGCCGATGCAAAGAAATAAGTGCATGCGGTGTGGTGTTAACTTACTACTGACTCATGTGTGCTGCTTTAGTATAGAAACAATAGAAATCACGAGTAATGCAGGATAGCGGACTTACTTCCAGATCCTAAAGGCAGCTGTTTCTATGTGGATTGAATGAGGGATGGTTTTCTGCGGCCTGCCCTTACCCTGTTCAGTAGAAAGAGAGGGATTCTGCCGACAGAAACGCTGCGTGGAAAACACAAGCAGAGCTTTCGAAACAAAGAAGTGTTAATTATCTGGGAGGCACGAAATTTTATTTTCTGTACACAGGCTTGAGAGATTACAAGGTTAAGCGCACTGCAGCTCAGAAACTGCTGTAGCACCATGCTCCGGGAGGTGTTCTTGTACATACACATGCAAGTATAAATGTGAAATAAAATGGCGTTTAAGACTTTAAACGTAAACCTACCTAGTTTGCCCTTACGCTTTTATTTATTTATTTTTTTACAACGTAGCCACATTATGACACAATAGAATAGACTGCTTTCTGTATTTAAACATCATATGTAAATAAAATGGGGTGATTGTCATTCGGAGGTCTATGTACAAAAATTAATTAATGGCAACTCCGCAGTAAACAACCAGTAGCAATTCTATATGATTTGGTGTTCTCTTACTAAAATGAAGAGGGATCAAGCTATTCATAAGTTTAAGGACAATTTGTAATAGTTTTGATGTCAAAATAGAACGTTTACAGTGGATGAATGTTTAAAGAATGATACCCCCTGGTTTGCGTCATCAAGCAGGAATAGTGGGGCTGACTGGGAAGCCTTAAGGAGCAGATAGATGCAGATAGGTGCCTGAGATGTGCTGCTTTGTTTTAATTTTAGCAAAGCTAATGGTCGCAAACTGAACTTCTCCAGTAAATAATCCCTTCCGTTCCATTCATTGCCCGGTTTTGTTCACGAGAAAGTGTCACTCACAGTCATTGAATGTCACACATAAGCAATCTGAAACCTTGGCAGCTATGCTGCCTGTGCCCTGTAACAGAAATTTACACTGGTCAGCAACGTCACTCCTGAGATACGAGCAGGGTCGGGCAGTATTCCTAATGTTTTTATAGTCTGCACTGGTGTAAGTGCTGAAGGGGAATGTTAACCAGCTCTCGCCAAGCCACAGTATCCTGCGACGTCACAGACTCGACCCCCGTGGCCTTTTGCTTACCTGCCGTGGCACACACTTCTGCCCTGGCAATATGGCAGAGAGCTGCTGGCATGCGGTATCCATAACCAGACCTGACCCCCCGCGGGCCGCACCTGAGACTGTTTGCTCAGGGTTGAGCGAGAAAGAATCATGCAGCCGCAACGTTAGGAGTCGTAGCAGCCATGGTGACTGGGACTGGCAGTCAATTCAACTACACAGTGCACTTTTTTTCGATGAGGACTGCAGGTACTTTTGTGGACGGAGTGAAGCTGTCTCTGTGCCCTGAGTGAACCGCGATACCCTGCACCTGCGCCCGTTTGTCTGTGTGGGTCTGCAATCACATGACCTTCATTTGAGGGCCTGACTGGCTCCACTAAAACAATTTCAAGGTCCTAAAAGTTCATTGCGCTGACAATAACATTTTAATCCTAATTTTGAGTTGGCCTGCGATTTCATTGTCAGGGGACTCACAACTTTGACAGGTTGAGAGCAATGGCCCCGAAAATTCTGGTGGTGCTATAGTGTGCTTATGGTTCAAAATAATGACACTGCTAGTGCACAACTGTAAAAACTGCACTGAACAAAAGTCAACATCACAGCCTTTGTAGTGTTTGGAACTGGCTAAAAAAACACCCTGACAGCCTAGACCCCTGCTCCACATTTTACTAAACTTTGGTTATCAGAGATCACATCACACCCCACACTTTCTATGTGTCTGTGCATTCAAGTAATCTATCGATAGGGGTAGGCCCCTTTTAAAGGGTGCAGGGTTATAAATACAAGCCGTAGAGACTGGCATAATGGCTTCAGCTCAGCTGATGAGTCACTTCAGTAGACAGATTCACATTTTATTAGAACTTAGTTTATTGTACAGTACTAGTGCACAGTACTTTTCAGGAGCCCTGAGCCGCGCAACATAGTTGAAGTCGCACTTAACTAGCTGGTGACGGTGGGGTGACTCTGGTCAGTGGTGACAGAGATAGTGTTGCTCATAGTTGAAATGTCACTCATAATTACACAGAAATTCTGAAAATGTCACACTTAGCAATTTGAAGCCGTAGCAGCTATGGGAGTGCTGGGCAATTTGCAGCAGAACAACCGGTAGGGGCCCTGCCACCACTGTGGACTCTACACACAACCGACAAGAGCCTGAAGTAAGAGCTAAAAATGGTTGTCATAAGGGGAGGAAAGGATCTTCGGTGAGCCTCCTCGTTTTGGGGTTTAGAACTTCCCCTGAACATTACCCCAAAAAAGTTTGTGTCACAGAGCTCCATTCCCAACTACCTCAGACCAAGTGCCTCTAGTTTCAGCAGCAGCGAAATCGGGAATAGGTTTGGTTGGTATCTTTAGCTGCAGCAGTTTGCTCCTGTCATTGCTTGACTCTATGGTTTGAAGAGGACAGTGTTCTGCTTCCCCATCCCCAAGATATTAATGGGCGTTTAGTCATATAACAAAGTATTAAACCTTCCTTCATACACGAGTCCTAATTCACTTCTTCTGTCCTGATGATGGTCCCGTTCATTGGTTGAACGTGGGAACAAATCTTTTACACCTAAAAGTCGAAGATTATTAAAGCTGATTTAAGAATAAAGCAATAATTTTTGGGGAAATCTATAGAAAGAATAACACCATCATAGTGAGAGTATAAAGGAGCATGAGCTATTCCCTGAAAGAGGACATGTAAAATAAAAGCAAAAAATTGGTCATAGGATATCTGAATCTATTTTGTTATATATTAAAGGAAAGTCATAGAAATAAACCAAAGATTCCGTGGTAGAAAGGCGGTTGGCCCATTACCATCACAGATCAGGCCGGGAGTCAAGTTTGATTGAGTAAAGTATACATCCTGAAGGTTGGCAAACAAATTCCAGAGCAAATACGCACCCCCCCTCCCACCCCCTCCCATTACCTGCCAAGGGCGCCAATCTGAGGGATAGCCCCGGGCGCCAGAAGCTCTAGCTACGCCACTGCTGGAAGGATCACTTTTTGTGTCTGTCTGCTGCATCATACCATTTTTTTGGATTTATTTGAGGAATTTTTGATTTGAGATTTAATTTACTACAAGTAAGTTGGAGAATTGGTGTGTTTGTTTCATTGGGGCGTGTTTGTACCTACATTTTTCTGGGATTTTTATTGTTTTTAAAAATTATTGTTGTGGTGGGTGGCCTGTACTACTTTCAATAGGGGCCTAGTTGTTTTTCTCTGCAATTTCAGCCAGTAGGGTACCCATGGGTCCATGTTTTGTGGTGTCTGTAGAATTTCTACATCATGTAGGGCATGGATGGCATAGGATTGAAATGCTAAACGTGGCTGTGGTGTATTTCACTGTTGGTGTGTGTGTGTGATTTACCTTTGTTGGATGTGTGTGCTTGTGGCCTAGTAGTCTTCCACTAGGCCCAGAGGTAGTCAGCCTCCAACCTGTGGTGAGTGATTTAAATGTACAGTTGGTGTTGTCTGGTGATTTTCCTTTACTCCATGGATGGCTTTGGATTTTATTGCAAAAGGTGTGTTTGGGGTGCAATAGCATTTTTTGGGTGTGTGCTAAACAAATTGGGCTATTTTTGGCCTGCATGTAAGGCAAGGGATTCAGCTCGCGAACTTTCGGTAACTCTGCACAGCGCGACAACGCGGACTTACAGTTTTCGTCATTTTTGCGCTCGCAATAGGCGTGTTCGCGCACGCGAGAAAGCCTTTTTGTACAGTTCGCGATCCCGAACACGCAGTTTTTGCAATCTGGCAAACAATATCTCGCGAGCAACATAGACCCTTCTCGAAAATGCTTTTTTGTGCATTTCTGCACAAAAAACTCCTCAGGCTGTCATTGAGCTGTAGGTTTGGAGCAGGGAGAAGCTGTTATTTGTCTGGAAAACATTTTTATGAGAGGGATTAAGTTCCGCGGACACTACAACTTCCTCTTCCTGTCCTTTGCAATCACTTTTTTTGTGTTATTGTGGTGGGTGGGCTGGGCATGTGTGTGGGGGCCATTTTAGGAAGGCATGCATTGGGCCTTTGCCATAGGCGTCCATTGACTGTCTCCCATTTCTTGTGGTTGTTGTGGGTTTGTGGCAGCCATTTTGTGAAGTCATCCAAGCAGTGTGCTTGCTTTTGCCATCCGGTTCCAAGCTTGTGGCCTAGTAGTCTTCCACTAGGCCCAGAGGTAGTCAGCCTCCAACCTGTGGTGCGTGATTTAAATGTACAGTTGGTGTTGTCTGGTGATTTTCCTTTACTCCATGGATGGCTTTGGATTTTATTGCAAAAGGTGTGTTTGGGGTGCAATAGCATTTTTTGGGTGTGTGCTAAACAAATTGGGCTATTTTTGGCCTGCATGTAAGGCAAGGGATTCAGCTCGCGAACTTTCGGTAACTCTGCACAGCGCGACAACGCGGACTTACAGTTTTCGTCATTTTTGCGCTCGCAATATGCGTGTTCGCGCACGCGAGAAAGCCTTTTTGTACCGTTCGCGATCCCGAACACGCAGCTTTTGCAATCTGGCAAACAATATCTCGCGAGCAACATAGACCCTTCTCGAAAACGCTTTTTTGTGCATTTCTGCACAAAAAACTCCTCAGGCTGTCATTGAGCTGTAGGTTTGGAGCAGGGAGAAGCTGTTATTTGTCTGGAAAACATTTTTATGAGAGGGATTAAGTTCCGCGGACACTACAACTTCCTCTTTCTGTCCTTTGCAATCACTTTTTTTGTGTTATTGTGGTGGGTGGGCTGGGCATGTGTGTGGCGGCCATTTTAGGAAGGCATGCATTGGGCCTTTGCCATAGGCGTCCATTGACTGTCTCCCATTTCTTGTGGTTGTTGTGGGTTTGTGGCGGCCATTTTGTGAAGCCATCCAAGCAGTGTGCTTGCTTTTGCCATCCGGTTCCAAGCTTGTGGCCTAGTCGTCTTCCACTAGGCCCAGAGGTAGTCAGCCTCCAACCTGTGGTGCGTGATTTAAATGTACAGTTGGTGTTGTCTGGTGATTTTCCTTTACTCCATGGATGGCTTTGGATTTTATTGCAAAAGGTGTGTTTGGGGTGCAATAGCATTTTTTCGGTTTGGAGCAGGGAGAAGCTGTTATTTGTCTGGAAAACATTTTTATGAGAGGGATTAAGTTCCGCGGACACTACAACTTCCTCTTCCTGTTCTTTGCAATCACTTTTTTTGTGTTATTGTGGTGGGTGGGCTGGGCATGTGTGTGGCGGCCATTTTAGGAAGGCATGCATTGGGCCTTTGCCATAGGCGTCTGTTAGACGGACCGGGAGGGTCGGCCGAGGACAAGGGGAGAGGTCTCCGGGGAGAGCCGTCTCCAGCGATCGTACAGATGAATAACTTCCCCCCCACAGATATACACCACACAAGGATAAGATTTAGCGTTCTTTATAGGTGATTTCTTAAGGTACGATGGAATGGTACAAGGAGGTCTGGACTCAGGGGTCCCCTCGATTCGAGTCTCTTGGTTTGGGGAAAGGGGGTAGCGGGACAGTCTGGTTACCAATCTGGTAGCTGAGATGGTATGGTGGATAGCTCACAATCCTCGAGCTCGGTGTTCTAGCTTGGACGGGCCACGGCAGCGCCAGCAGGTCCCGGTGAAGATGGTCGTTACACGGTCCGCGGCGGCGCCAGCAGGTCCCGGTGAAGGTGGTCGTTACACGGTCCGCGGCAGCGCCAGCAGGTCCCGGTGAAGGTGGTCGTTACACGGTCCGCGGCAGCGCCAGCAGGTCCCGATGAAGGTGGTCGTTAGAACGGTCCGCGGCAGCGCCAGCAGGTCCCAACGAGGATGGATGATGCAGAAGGCCGCGGCAGCGCCAGCAGGCAGGACGATAGTTCACAAGGCAGGGCTACGGCAGCGCCAGTAGTCCGTCAAGGCTGAGTTCTCTCGGTGTCTCTCGACTCCAGGATACAACTGCCTTCCTGCTCTGGAGCTGCCCTAGTTATAGGTCTGGCGCCCTTTGATGTCCGGACCCTCGCACTTGGAGGTCGGGGGGTCCGGGATGAGGGAGTCCAGACACCCAGCAGGGGGTGGAGCCAGCGCCTGGGGGAGCTGGAGGGTGATCGGCACCTGGCGGGGGAGAGCCCTCGACGCTTCTTTCTCCCATTGACCTGCCAAGTGGTCTGTTCACCTCCTGGGTGGATGGTGGTGCCGGGATGTCGGGGCCGGCCAGGCCCAGGGTTAGGGTCGAGCCGAGGCCATGCGGCCTCGTGGCGCAGCACCCAAGATGGCGGCTGATTTGGCCGGGGGAGCCGGTAGTGGTTCGGCCCCATGATACATGGCTGTCCGGGGGCAGGAGTTCCGTTGGGAGACGGGGTGCGGGTTGCCCTTGTGGGTAACACCTGGGAGTCCGGGGCTTGGGCCCTGTCATGCGGGGAGGGAGCAAGCCCCCCATGTGGCCTGTCCAACAGTGTCCATTGACTGTCTCCCATTTCTTGTGGTTGTTGTGGGTTTGTGGCGGCCATTTTGTGAAGTCATCCAAGCAGTGTGCTTGCTTTTGCCATCCGGTTCCAAGCTTGTGGCCTAGTAGTCTTCCACTAGGCCCAGAGGTAGTCAGCCTCCAACCTGTGGTGCGTGATTTAAATGTACAGTTGGTGTTGTCTGGTGATTTTCCTTTACTCCATGGATGGCTTTGGATTTTATTGCAAAAGGTGTGTTTGGGGTGCAATAGCATTTTTTGGGTGTGTGCTAAACAAATTGGGCTATTTTTGGCCTGCATATAAGGCAAGGGATTCAGCTTGCGAACTTTCGGTAACTCTGCACAGCGCGACAACGCGGACTTACAGTTTTCGTCATTTTTGTGCTCGCAATATGCGTGTTCGCGCACGCGAGAAAGCCTTTTTGTACAGTTCGCGATCCCGAACACGCAGCTTTTGCAATCTGGCAAACAATATCTCGCGACCAACATAGACCCTTCTCGAAAACGCTTTTTTGTGCATTTCTGCACAAAAAACTCCTCAGGCTGTCATTGAGCTGTAGGTTTGGAGCATGGAGAAGCTGTTATTTGTCTGGAAAACATTTTTATGAGAGGGATTAAGTTCCACGGACACTACAACTTCCTCTTCCTGTCCTTTGCAATCACTTTTTTTGTGTTATTGTGGTGGGTGGGCTGGGCATGTGTGTGGCGGCCATTTTAGGAAGGCATGCATTGGGCCTTTGCCATAGGCGTCCATTGACTGTCTCCCATTTCTTGTGGTTGTTGTGGGTTTGTGGCGGCCATTTTGTGAAGCCATCCAAGCAGTGTGCTTGCTTTTGCCATCCGGTTCCAAGCTTGTGGCCTAGTAGTCTTCCACTAGGCCCAGAGGTAGTCAGCCTCCAACCTGTGGTGCGTGATTTAAATGTACAGTTGGTGTTGTCTGGTGATTTTCCTTTACTCCATGGATGGCTTTGGATTTTATTGCAAAAGGTGTGTTTGGGGTGCAATAGCATTTTTTGGGTGTGTGCTAAACAAATTGGGCTATTTTTGGCCTGCATGTAAGGCAAGGGATTCAGCTCGCGAACTTTCGGTAACTCTGCACAGCGCGACAACGCGGACTTACAGTTTTCATCATTTTTGCGCTCGCAATATGCGTGTTCGCGCACGCGAGAAAGCCTTTTTGTACAGTTCGCGATCCCGAACACGCAGCTTTTGCAATCTGGCAAACAATATCTCGCGAGCAACATAGACCCTTCTCGAAAACGCTTTTTTGTGCATTTCTGCACAAAAAACTCCTCAGGCTGTCATTGAGCTGTAGGTTTGGAGCAGGGAGAAGCTGTTATTTGTCTGGAAAACATTTTTATGAGAGGGATTAAGTTCCGCGGACACTACAACTTCCTCTTCCTGTCCTTTGCAATCACTTTTTTTGTGTTATTGTGGTGGGTGGGCTGGGCATGTGTGTGGCGGCCATTTTAGGAAGGCATGCATTGGGCCTTTGCCATAGGCGTCCAAACTTGTGGCCTAGTCGTACAGTAGGTCCAGGGGTACAACTCAGCAATCATCACGGCGGGTTTTTGTTCCTTGCTATTCTTCTTCCTAAGTGTACACTACACAGTACAAATACAACAGGATCCCTGGCCTTGTCAGTCTCTTAATGGCTGGCTATACTGTTGATGTTGTTCACTGACTTCATGAAATTTAATAATTGTGATGACCACCCACGAGACACTAATAAGTTATATATTATATTATGGATCTTTTGACTGATGTTCTTCTGGCTTTTTTGCTTTTAGGTGCACAAAAGACAGAGGTGTGTCATCATCATCCACTGTTGTGGTGCCAGACCGACGTCCTGCTGCTGTAGTGTACACAACGTGACGTGTCAGTGACCTGACCAGGCATCTCTGCAACTTGTGCAACTGAGTGCTGTTTTGACATCTGTTGAAGATGCCCCCAAAGAAAGCAGGTAGCAGGTCCTCCGGTACCAAGAAAGTTGCCATGGAGAAGAAGGAACAGAAGAAGAAGGAAGTGTCACTTAAGTCTGGTGTGCCTCCCAAAACCTTTTTTGGTTCACCAAAAATGAGGCCTGCAGCAGCGGTGTCGGGGGGGCAAGCTGGGGGCAGCACCTCCACATCAGTGGGCCCAACCCACCAACCCATGCCCAAGCAGATGAGTGTGGAAGAGGTAGCCAGCCTTATGGTAGAAAGCAGTGATGCTGAGCCTGAACTAAACTTATCGCTATCTCAAAGTAGTACACAATCAACGCAGGAGGGAACATCATCAACACAGCAGATAAGTGGTCAACAGCCGCAGCCACCGCCCGCAATAGTAGCTGTTCCTCCCGAAGTAGGGGCAGTTCAGGAAATTGAGCCTCATGCAGAGGAAGAAGAGGAAGCCACTCCTTTAGAAGTTGCATTGGCTTTTAAATCCCCAGCAAGGAAAAGGAGGGTTAGTACATCAAGTTCTTCACCAAGCCCCCCTTCTGATGATCTAGATGTCACTTGGAAGCCACAAACTGAGTCTGAGAGGGAAACACATCACAAGAGCAGGCATGGCAAAAGGAAGGTTCCAAAAAGCCTTACACTTATGGATGTTGATGTAGAAGAGCAGGTTGATGATGATGATGATGATGAGCCAGTCATCACAAACATCACTCCCGGGCCTGAGGAGATGGAGAGCAACATTTTTACATTATCCAAAATGGATGCGAGGGATGTAGCACGCATACCTCCAACACAGGTAACACCAACACGACCTCCAGCTTCCATATTTACATTAGCAAAGGGCCGGCAGCGTCCTACATCCAGCACAACAAGCACCACCTCAGCAGAAGTAGGTAGTGGTCCTGCACAGAGTCAAATTCAACACACACCCTCCAGTTCATTCGGCATTGGAAGTGGGAGTTGCACCTCCAGCAGGAGACAAAAGTTAAGCTCCCCAGTGTGGGACTACTTTACGGTTAGCCCAAAGGAAGAGAACATTGCTGTATGCTCCGTTTGTCATTCCTCTGTTAGCCGTGGAAAGCTTGGTACAAACTATGGTACCGGAGGCCAAATGACCCATCTGAAAAAACACCACGCAATCCAGTGGGAGGAGCACCTTAGGCTCATCAAAACTGGAACCATTGCTGTTGGGCATAAACGAGTAGAAAGTCCGCTCACGGTGGAACAGGAAGAAGAGGGAGACATTCTCTGTGCTAGTGGTACACAAAGTAGCCCTGTCCCCAGCACTGCAGTGGTAACGCCCACATCCTCAGCCACATCTCATTGGCACAAGAGTAAGAGCCAGCCTGAGACACCAAGGAGTACTGCTGGGCCAAAAAGTGCGACGTCGACCACAGGAAGGAATACCATGCAGCCTACCATTCTTAGCATGTTTAGTAGGCCGGAGGGGCAGTACGAACGCAATCACCCAATAGCACGTTTGTACAATGCTAAGCTGGCAAAAATGTTAGCACTGGACCTTCTCCCTTTTTCTTTTGTTGAAGGGGTGGGTTTTCTTGAGTTTGTGACCACCATCTGCCCAAAATGGAAAGTTCCCAGCCGCTACTATTTTGCAAGAGTTGCCGTTCCAGCACTACATCACGACGTGCTGGAATTGCTTGGAAAAGCCTTAAAAAAGAGTGCTGTTCAGAGTATACACCTGACAACAGACATGTGGACCAGTTGCCAAGCCACTGATTACATGTGCATCACTGCACACTGGGTCTCTTTTTCGGGTGTTAAAGATAAGATATCTGACGGCGTTGTTGACACCGCTGAGATTTTTAAAGACACTCGCAAACATGCAACTGTAGCCATGTTTGCAATGGAGAAATCTCATACTGCTGCTAACATTTTGGATGAGTTTAACAGCAAGGTGTTTGAGTGGCTGCGACCAAGAGGTCTTACCATTGGTTTTGTTGCCACGGACAATGGCAGTAATGTAGTTCGGGCCATGAAAGATGGTGGGTATTTCAGGGTGCCATGTTTGGCACACTGCATTAACATTGTTGTGCAATACTTTCTGAAAAATGAAAGCAAAGTCAGCAGCTTACTGACCACCTGCAGAAGAATATGCACACATTTCAACCATTCTTTTAAAGCCCGGAAGGAGCTGAGGGTGATTCAACGTGCGCATAAAATGCCAGACAAAGCACTCATCCAAGAGGTGCCAACACGTTGGAACTCAACGTATTACATGCTTGAGCGTCTGTTTGAGCAGTACATACCACTTAATGCTTATGTCATGAAAAGGTCAGGGGATCCTACAGTGAAAGGCATGAGAGTTGAGATGGCCCAATGGGACCTTGTCAAAAGCCTGACAGAGATGCTACTTCCTTTTGAGGTCTTCACCCGTGAAGTGAGCCGGGAGGACTGTACTATGGGCCAAGCTATCCCATTGTTGTACATGCTAGAGCAACAGCTGAAGGAGGTGGCAGAAATGTACGCAGATGTGGATGACAAAGTAGACGCACATTCTTTGGCAGACACCTTATCCGCTCGCTTATCTCACAATACAAGGATTCTGTCAAGAATTCCTGTCATACAAGGGAAACACGCCCTTATGTAAACAGGAGAGCTGTTACATAACTCAAGGGAAACACGCCCTTATGTAAACAGGAGAGCTGTTACATAACTCAAGGAAAACACGCCCTATAAAGGGAGGAACCGGGAGGTACAAGGCTGTCGGATATTGTGTTTACACCGACGTACCTGCTTCGTGAAGAGCAGTGTTCCGGAGTGGTGCTCCAGTAAGGCAAGAACGGAGGTAGGTCGAGTCATTACTCCCTGGGCCGTGTCTTGCCCCATCGTCACCTGTGAAGGACCCGGAAGCTCTACCGGTCAACCATTGAGCCTCGCTTTTTGACTCGGCTGAGTCCAAGCGCAGTGGCGCTTTTGCTGGTTGGAGTCGTAACTCCCAGCCCGACCAGAGACACAGGGACTGCCAGCTGTAACGCACACCAGGAGGTGTTTGCCGCGTTACAGACTCGGAAGTCCACAGGATCGATCGAGCGGCTGCTCTCGGTTCAGTCTTCTTGCTTGTGATTGGGGTATCGGTGACGCATCACCAGGAGGTGACTCCGCGTCCCGGTGCAGTCTGAGGAAGAGGTTGAGCGGCTGCTCCCTTCAGGTAGAGACCCCGGCTGGGTGTTTCCCTGACTCCTCGATTCTCCCCAACACTCTTCGTGCCCCTCACAGCCTACCGATTGGCATTGTCGGCCATTTCATTTCTGCCCTCTGTTGGCATACGCCGGGATCGGCGTATATGCAGAGGACGGTTAGGACCATCCGTGCTGTGGGCTGGTAACGTACTTAGCCTGGAGGATTCCAGTGACTATAACTTTTGTTTGTTCTTTGTATTTTATTTGCCTTCATTAAAAGAACTAACCCTTCACAAGTGGTTGCGTCCTCATTGTCGTGTCTGTTAAACGATCCTGAGACGTTCAGGGCGTTACAAAATATCCGACCTTAATAACACTAACTGTCTCCCGGTCGATAACAGACATGGCAACACTTGATGATGTGCTGGCTGCTTTAGCGGCCATGCAAGTTGAAGTGGCTGCCTCTAGGCAAGAAACAGCCGATGTAAAAGCCAGACTGGATGCTATCCAATTGGACCCGCTCACGCCCAGCACCTCCCTCACGAACCAGACCCCTGCGGTAGTAGTGGAAATGCCGGTAGCCATCCCCTTGGCAACACCAGAGAGGTACAGTGGGGATCCTAACACAGTGCAGGTATTCCTCACACAAGTGGCGCTACATTTATCGTGCAAACCAAAGGCGTTCCCCACGAGTCAGGCTCGTGTGGCTTTCCTTATATCCTATTTGGCTGGAAACGCGGCACAATGGGCCGTACCTCTGGTGAGCAGGGACGACCCCCTCTTATGTGATTGGGGTGCTTTTCGCGAGGAATTCCTGAAGGTATTCGACAGAAGGGCTGACTCGTACACGGCGGACCGTGAAATGCTTGAGTTGAGACAGGGATCCAACGACCTGGTGCAGTATCTCAACGCGTTCCGAAGGCTGGTTGGAAATGACGTCACCGTATTGCATCCTGCATTGTGGAATAAGAACGGAATCCCTTGACGCAGATGAGAGCGGGAGTCAGACGGTGGCTACAGCGGCAGAAAAAGATGTGGCTCTCCCCCAGGCTTATCACAGTTTTGAGGATGTATTTGATGAGGTGAAGGCGGAAGTGCTACCACCACATAGACAGTTTGACTGCCAGATCGACCTGGTGCCAGGGGCCAGCGTTCCCAGCGGCAGGCTGTATGCCCTGACGGAGCCTGAAAACGTGCATCTCCGGGGGTACCTGGATAAACTCCTCAAGCTAGGATTCATCCGCCCGTCCAAGTCTCCGGCCGCCTCGCCACTCTTCTTCATCCCGAAGGCTAATGGGGAGCTGAGAGCCTGTGTGGACTTTAGGGCATTGAATGCGATAACCATAAAAAATCGGTACCCCTTGCCTCTCATCAGTGTACTTCTGGAACAGGTCAAGAAAGCTCGTATCTACACCAAGTTGGATTTGAAAGGGGCATACCATCTGGTGCGCATGAGGGACGGAGACGAGTGGAAGACCGCCTTTAAGACCAGGTTCGGCCTTTTTGAGTACCTCGTCATGCCGTTCGGTCTGTGCAACGCCCCGGCAGCCTTTCAGTACTTTTTGAATGAGGTATTCAGAGAGGAGTTGGATATCTACGTGGTCGTATATATCGACGACATCCTCATCTATTCGTCCAGTGTGGAGGAGCACGTACACCACGTCAAAGCTGTGCTCCAAAAGCTGAGGGAAAACATGCTGTTTTGTAAACTCAGCAAGTGTGACTTCCACGTCACATCCGTGGAATTCCTCGGAGTGATGCTGAGTCCAGAGGGACAGGAGATGGCAGAACGAAAGATCAAGGCGGTGAAAGAATGGCCGGTGCCCCAAAGCGTGAAGGACGTCCAAAGTTTCATTGGCTTCGCCAACTTTTACAGGCGGTTTATAGATGGATTTTCAGGAGTGGTGGCCCCAATCACACAGCTACTGAGGAAGTCCAAGGAGTTTGTCTGGTCCCCTGAAGCGAACAAAGCCTTTGAGGCCCTGAAAAGCGCCTTTGGTAAGGCGCCGGTGTTGGCTCACCCCGATCCGGATCTCCCCTACGTGGTGGAAGCGGACGCGTCGGATGTGGCGCTGGGGGCTATCTTGTCCCAACGCAACCACGACACAGGGGTGCTTCATCCCGTTGCGTACATGTCCCGCAAACTCAACGACGCCGAACGCAACTACCATATTGCGGAGAAGGAGCTTCTCGCAATCAAGGACGCCTTCACCGAATGGAGGCATTGGTTGATGGGGGCAAGACATGTGGTATCGGTGTACACGGACCATCGGAACCTACAGTTCATGACGGCCACTAGACACCTTTCTCCCAGGCAGCTGCGGTGGATGATCTTCTTTGCGGGGTTCAACTTCCGCATCACATATCGGCCGGGGACGGAAAACCGGAAGGCGGACGCCCTGTCCCGTCAATCTGCAGTTAAGGAACCATTGCCTGCAACCGAGCGTTCCATCATTTCCCCGAGGATGGTATTGGGGGTTATCCAACCGGATACTTTCCTGAGGGGAATAAAGAGAGGGATCAGGTCATTCGCATGGCGGAGGTGGCTCCTCAGTCACAGAGAATGGCAGCTGAAGGACGGGATACCCCTGAAGGGCAGGTGCCTATTGATACCCACGCCTAGGCTAAGGAAACAAGCATTCATCTGGTGCCATGACTCTCCATGCGCAGGTCATTTGGGCTTTGAAAAAACGGTGGCTAGCATGGGACGGCATTTCTGGTGGCCAACCATGAGAGTGGATGTCAGGAGGTGGGGACAGGAGTGTCCTACGTGTGCTACCATGAAGGCCGACCATGGCCGAACCCAAGGGCTCTTACATCCACTTCCGACCCCGGATAGACCATGGGATAGCATATCACTGGACTTCGTGGTGGGCCTACCGGTAGACCAGGGGATGACGGCAATACTGGTGGTGGTGGATTACTTGACGAAAATGGGGCACTTCATCCCCTGCAAGAGAGTCCCTACGGCCGGGGAATTGGCGTCACTACTACTAAAGAATGTGGTACGACTGCATGGATTACCTGGGGTGATCGTGTCGGACCGGGGGTCGCAGTTTACTGCGCAATTCTGGAAGACTTGGTGCACTGCGCTGCATGTTAAGACCGCCCTGTCCACCAGCTACCACCCTCAAACGGACGGCCAAACCGAGCGCCTGAACCAAACGCTCAAACAGTATCTGCGATGTTTTGTGGACCAGGGCAGGGAAGAATGGGTCGACTTGCTATGGGTTGCAGAGATAGCCTATAACAACGCCACTCACAGCTCCACACAGTCATCTCCGTTCTATAGCAACTATGGCCAACATCCCAGGTTCTTGCCATTTCTACATCCGTTCAGAGAGGACAGGATTCCCGCCACAGCGGACAGGGTGGCACACATAAAAGACACGTTGATGCGCTCAAGGGCTGTCCTAATAGAGGCCAAGAGAAGATACAAGGCTGCGGCAGATAGGAAGAGAAGGCCCGGGCCACTGTACCGCACTGGAGACTACGTCTGGATATCCACAAGAAACATGAGGTTTCGAAAGAACAGTGTGTTCCATCCCAAGTACATGGGCCCCTATCGAATTACCAAGTGTATGGGTCCCGTGAACGTGAAGGTGTGCTTGCCCCAGTCATTGCGGATACACCCTGTCTTTCATGTATCATTGCTCAAACCAGCACCCTCCAAGCCGTCTGGGACACCTAGGCCGGTATGCGTGGAGTCGGAGGTGGAGTATGAAGTGTCGGGCATACGGGCGTCCAAATGGCGCAGGGGGAAGCTGTGGTACCTGGTTGCGTGGAAAGGCTATGGCCCGGAGGAGCATTCATGGGAACCGGCTGAAGGGGTTCATGCTCCGCGCTTGGTCTCCTTGTTCCATCGGCGTTTTCCTGCCAGCGCTGGACCCGTGGGGAGCCGCTGAGAGGGAGGATGTACTGTCAAGAATTCCTGTCATACAAGGGAAACACGCCCTTATGTAAACAGGAGAGCTGTTACATAACTCAAGGGAAACACGCCCTTATGTAAACAGGAGAGCTGTTACATAACTCAAGGAAAACACGCCCTATAAAGGGAGGAACCGGGAGGTACAAGGCTGTCGGATATTGTGTTTACACCGACGTACCTGCTTCGTGAAGAGCAGTGTTCCGGAGTGGTGCTCCAGTAAGGCAAGAACGGAGGTAGGTCGAGTCGTTACTCCCTGGGCCGTGTCTTGCCCCATCGTCACCTGTGAAGGACCCGGAAGCTCTACCGGTCAACCATTGAGCCTCGCTTTTTGACTCGGCTGAGTCCAAGCGCAGTGGCGCTTTTGCTGGTTGGAGTCGTAACTCCCAGCCCGACCAGAGACACAGGGACTGCCAGCTGTAACGCACACCAGGAGGTGTTTGCCGCGTTACAGACTCGGAAGTCCACAGGATCGATCGAGCGGCTGCTCTCGGTTCAGTCTTCTTGCTTGTGATTGGGGTATCGGTGACGCATCACCAGGAGGTGACTCCGCGTCCCGGTGCAGTCTGAGGAAGAGGTTGAGCGGCTGCTCCCTTCAGGTAGAGACCCCGGCTGGGTGTTTCCCTGACTCCTCGATTCTCCCCAACACTCTTCGTGCCCCTCACAGCCTACCGATTGGCATTGTCGGCCATTTCATTTCTGCCCTCTGTTGGCATACGCCGGGATCGGCGTATATGCAGAGGACGGTTAGGACCATCCGTGCTGTGGGCTGGTAACGTACTTAGCCTGGAGGATTCCAGTGACTATAACTTTTGTTTGTTCTTTGTATTTTATTTGCCTTCATTAAAAGAACTAACCCTTCACAAGTGGTTGCGTCCTCATTGTCGTGTCTGTTAAACGATCCTGAGACGTTCAGGGCGTTACAGATTCAAAATAACATTCTGTCAGATCCACATTACATTACTGCCTCAATTTTGGATCCACGTTACAAATTATTGCTGCGCAGTAATGAAGTCATTCCTTTTTCAGAAGTGAATGTTGCCCAATACAAAACTTTGATAGCTGAGGAAGCCACTGAGTTTGAAAACGAAAGGATCTTCATTAAAGGCCCGCCCCTCCAGGGCAGAAAAAGTACTGCAGGGCACCCAGAATGAAGTTCTACTTCAGAAGCCAAGAGCAGTGCGTTTGCCTCCCAGCAGTCAACACTGCCAGCAGCAATAACATCAACAGCACCAACAGGATCATCAGGCACATTTACAAAAACGGCAGGTGATTGGTTTCTACGGAAAGGGTATTGCACATCAATGACTGATGCAAAGGCAAAAGAGGCCCAGGAAATCGGAGCACCCCTGAACATTGAGCGGATGGTTCAGGCCTATCTAGATGACACAACAGAGGTCTACATGGAGCAAAGCCCATTGGTGTATTGGTATGGGAAAAGAAGCCAATGGCCAGTGCTCAGCAGGCTGGCGATAAAGTATGTGGCTTGCCCTGTTGCAAGTGTCTCTTCAGGGCGTGTTTTCAGTGCTGCTGGTGCCATTGTTACTGTCAAAAGGACCAGTCTCTCGCCCAAAAGTGTGGAGAGGTTAACCATGATCAAAATGAATCAACACTTTATACCACCGGAGTACAAAATACGTGAATCACAGGAGGAAGAGGAGAGCGACTTTGATGACATGAGTAGTGGATTGTTAGACGTACTGCTGTCCGAACCACCAGAGTTTGAGGACGAGCTCCTCTTCCCTGACAACTAGGCTTTCACATTGTTCTCCCTTCCTTTATTTGTGTGTGACTGTGTGTATCTGTTTTTCTGGTTCAAAATCTACATTCACAACAAAGCCATCAACAGTCTCCTCTTTTTATTTCCCTATTGGAGTTGCACGTCTGTGCATAACTGTCCACTCCACTCCTCAGGGTCCTGCTCCATGTTCCTTACTCTCCCTAAGTACATTTCAAGCAAGTAGGACATTGGATGGAGATGGAGAATAGTACAATACAGGTTGCCTCTAACAGTCCCTCCATAAGAAGTGAAACGTGACTCCACCTATATTCCATTTTGTTTCCAATCCGAAAGAAACTCATCACTGACTGGCAGAAGGCTAGGCAAGCATCAGATCAGACAGCCAAAGAGAACACCAAGACAGGTAATGAGTGATTATTGTGAATGATGGTGGCATGCATTGCGTTGGATGCTGGCTGACTACGAAGAATTGTGCATGCCATGAAGTAGAACTATACTAGTTTATCGACAAAGTAAAAGTGACTCAGGTGTGGTGACAGTTAATGTTTCCTTGTTGTTTAATAATGACCACATTGTACTCCTACCACTGCAGGTGCCGGCCAATATCCGTTGCAATTTGGTAATATGGAATATATTATAAACTTAATCAGTCACTACAGACTGAGTTGGTGTTGGAGAATACGTACCACACGGTCACCATCATTGAGGATGCTGAGCATACTATCTTTGCACACAGTCAGTTGGATTGGAGAAAATTGATGGAATAACTGCGTTTCATGGGCTGACATAAAAGGTAAAAAGTTTGAACAAGAACCACAGCAGACCTAGGCTAGATGTCCGTGTAGTGGTGTGGACTGGAGTAGAGTGTAGTGGTATGACGGACTGTGGCGCATTGATTTAGTCACTTCATTGGGAAAATTCTAGGTTGCTGCAGTGCATATGACATTTCTCTGGCTCGGTCAAAATGTAAGTAAGGGGTAGGGTGCCTGGCCTGTGCCGCGGTTCTCCTGTTCTGTGGCTGTGCTGGCTCCTGAATCCTGTCCCGTTGTTGTTGTACCTTAATGCTGTAGAGTAGACACACTATGTAGCCTATCCAAGCTGCCTCAGTCTGAAAGTGTTCTCTCCAGAGTGTTGTCTTGCACTCCACTGTAATTGAGTTTATTGTTGTAAAGGCTGTAATTTTTCAATACCCCGTTTGTTTTTCCATCTACACTTACAGGCCGGCCTTTACCCTGTGCTACAGTGGGACGACCAACTCACACTTACCTTACCAATCCGCATCAGGCAGGCAGTGGTACCCAAGATTGATGTGCGGAGTGTCCATGGGAGGGAGGACCAAGAAGAATGACGAGAATGATGCAACTCCACATTTGGACCAGGATAATACAGTAACTTTAGTATCATCATTCGTCTTTGCATTTATTTGCTTGCTTTTTTCTCTTTAATCATTACGACTGTGTGTTGTGGTTTGTTTGTTAATTGATCCAACTTTTTTTTAGTTGCCTTAGCTAGCTTGAAAAATAAAAGTAAGCCCGGTACAGCATGTAATTGGGTTCGGTCTGAGCTCTGAGGGCGTCAGACAGGCAAGGCAAATTTCAATTTCGTCCCTGACTGTACTGTCTCATTGGGTCATAGTAGTTATAGTACAACTCCTCCTCCTCCTCCTCCTGAGCCACCAGCCGGCGATAATGCTCGCAGATGGCCTCCAGTTTCCGGCGCCGGGCCCTAGCAGCCAACTCCTTCCTTGATGGTTTAGTGGAAGGAGTATCATCTATATCAAGAAAGAAAAAGAACATGTTGGAGCCAATACTCTTAGCAAAACAGGAACACTAAAATCATTCAACACATAGTGTCACAGTATCACTAGCAAGCACAGTTCATAACATTTGGGATTTGGTGCTGGGGTAAGTATCTCTAATCCTACTTCCTTGGACTCTAACATTTGTGACCGTTTCAGACATTATTTATAAATATAATCGTACTATGTATGTACTCCGGTACACCAGTCGTGCTGTTCTTATCTGTAGTTTAGCCCAATTACATAACCTTGTTGTAGGCGGCATGCCAGGTCCATCAGCTAAGCTTGCACCCAAGAGAAACAGATATGAGCCACATGATGCAGACTCACGTTAGTTTTATTTACTACTACTGTCTGCAGGTGGGGAAGCTCATCTTTTTGTCTGACGCCTTACGGCCGTTGGCACTGGTCATACTCTGTTACATGAGGGCAAATGGCATGCACAATTTCACTTACACCCTGCCATGGGTACTACAAAAAGGCTGATTATTTATTTATCGGATCCAACGATCATTGCTTATATTCATATTATAGATGCTGCTAGTGCTAATACGATATACGACATCAGGTCGGTAGCGGTCGGTGGTGGGAGTGCTGCCGGTCGGTGACGTGGGAAGGTGCAGGGTGGGGATAGTAAACGATGGATTAAGGACATTCACAGGTAATTAAAGAATACATAAAAAAAACATTGCTGCACACAGTAGCACACACTGCATCGCATTCGGCGGTGCAGTGCGCACCTTGAAAATAGTTTTATTTATTTTTATGTTGATTACCTGTATTTGGCCGTAACAGTAATACACAGTTTACTCGCCAGTGCCACCCACCCGTCCCCTCCCCATGTCACCGCCCGCCAACAATCCCACCACCAACCGCTACTGCAGAGGGTACTTTGCTTTCATTGATTGTGTAACCAATATACATAAACATTAAACAACAGATAGGCCACCCTTTGCAGGCTGGCTGCCCCAATCGAAAATACATTAATAATAATAGGTAGGGAGTGGTCCCCAGAGTGGGAGGAAGGGGTTTCCGCTTGATAATATGACGTGCTTGCACACTACTGCAAGTGTACTGTATGCTCATAATACTACCTTGATTCCTCTAGGCTTTGCTACTGTCGCGCAGTTTCTGTTACATTTTCTTCAAAGTAAGAATCTCCAGTGACACTTTCCACCTATACTGTCTCTTGGTGATAGTACATCCAGGCATACATCCATTAAAGTAAACGTCTATCCTTTTGTATATATCTCTTAACAAACCTTAGTTGGTTTCACCAACAAACACCCATGCTTCTGCTCCTTCCTTCCTTGCCTTGGCTTTGAGTTTGAACCAAAAACACCGCTGATTCTTGCTATCTAGTACTATCCACCCATACTGTGTCGCCCACCCAGGCAGGCATTCTTTCACCTTCCACCCATCCTTCAACAACCCATGCATCTGATCTTATTACTATCAGTCTCCTATACATGCTTCCAACAACATATCCTTCTCTGCCGGTCAGTCATATTGTTTATCTCGCCCGTCCTTCCACCCTTAGTGCTTTCCCTCTATGTTCAACACATCCATGAAGGTCATCTGATCTGAGTTTGTCTTCTCCATAAAACATTCACAGCTGATTTTGGAGTCAAATAGAAGAGCCCATTGGTTACTCTAATCACGCTGGTAATGCTACGTAAAGGGTGTCTTCTTCAGCCGTTGTATAATAAGTCGCACAGTACAGTGAAATAGTGAACACAGTTCCATCTAGCTGTAATGTAAAGAAGTAATGAATATAACTTACCGCCGCCGGCCACTGCTGCTGGATCCCCCCTGGGCCCTGTGTCTCCTGCAGGTGCCGCCAGTTCGCCTGCCCCCTCCGGAATGGCCGCATCGCTGGCCCCGACGGCACTGGTGGATGGAACTGTGCCTAGAAAAAAGCATCACAATTTTTTTAGATGCCTGTAAACCTCCCCCTATTTTAAGTGTTCACTTGGAACATTGAAAAAAAAGTTAATGCGATGCAACATACATCAGCACTAGACAGTAAGTACAGTCAGTAGACAGACACTGTAGGATATGGTTCCAGTTCCTAGGGTCATCTAGTCCTACTCTACTCTTTTGAAAGTTAGCCTGAGCCATGAGTAACCCTTTTAGATTCATCATGTCGACTACTACTCTTTTGGTGCATATTATACCTGCCAGCTTATTGACATGTGCAGTAGATGCCTTTAAGGCCGCTTGACTGTTGCGTACAAGTGAAGAGGTCGAAAAAAAACCAACTTATTGACTTTGTTTAGTTTATATTGCTTAGCCATCACACATACATGTTACACTTTTTGGCATGACTGCAAAATGCTAGCATTCACCAGTATACTATCTAACGGCTAACTCGCAGCGTTTTTCTCATATATCATAGGCGGAACATTCCCTTCTACAAACCAGAGATTTACAGAGCATATTGGATGCAAGATGATGTAACCAGTATTTCTACGTTCTACGGGGAGGGATCTTCCAGAATTAAAAAGATCTTGGCTCTTGTTCTTGTTGTCAATCATGCACTTGTAAATGTTTACTGTTTTAATGTTAGGCTTTTTGCTGGCTTATTGACTATGGCTGTCGTAAATTAAATTTCATATTAACGATGTACAGAGTTTGATACTTGTTTCAAATAAACCTTTTGAACCTACACATAGACTCTGTGGTATTTGGTGTGGTGGAGTGGACTTACACAAGTGTGTGAGCAAAATGGTGTTTGTTATTATGTTCTGGGTTGTCTCTGTCTCAGTCATCATCAACATTGTGTATCGTCTTCGTGGGGGGGTCGGGAGTGGGACCCTAATGTGAGACACTATAGCTAGTCGGTTAGGGGATCCTGGGTTCTTCGGACTGAGGTGTGATCAGTAACATCCAACCTCCCATCAGCACCATCCTATTTTGTTGTGCATAGTTCTGTATGTGGCTCTGCAGAATCCTAGACAATAGTAGTATCATGTACTATCCGATCAAAAATACTAGTCAAATATCTGGTTGGGCATTTTGTTTGTGGTAATTGTCAAAGCCTCAACATTGAGAAGACTTGAAGAGGACAACCCAAAGGACAGGACCCAGTGGCTAGAGCTATTGGTCAATCAGAGTTTTATTGTTGCAAAGAAAACCTTCTATTAAAGAGTGGGCAACTGTGCAAGCTTCGCTACACACAGAGTAATAATAGTAATAGTAGTAGTAGTATTAGTAGCACAGAGAGTCATAGCAGAGGGAGTTAGAAGCAACTTCGAGGCAGGGATAAACAGAATTAGTAAACAGATAGTCAAGGTCAAAGAAGTAAGCTTTTGTAAAAAAAGAGATTCAGAAAGTGGAACCATAATTTAGAGTTTGGGAAAAAAAAGATCCAGTAACATAACATTTAGGGAAATATAAATGTCAATCTAACCAATGGAGGACTTACTGGGGCCAGCTGCAGGAGCCTCAGTAGAGGAGAGGTCCTGGGGTTCCCCCGCCGACTCCGACCCCGTCTTCTTGCCCCTGGGTGGTGCTGATGATCATGTAAAATATAATAAAGAAAGAGACCAACATTAAGGAGTGCTGTGAGAAAAATAATAAATCATTTGGAAAAACAATAAGTCAAAGAACATTTTAGGAAACAACAAGTGCAAGAAAATTGACCTATCTAATCAGATGGATCGACTACTGGCTGCTTCCTAGTGCATTTACGGATCGTCTACTTATTTATGAACACTCCAGTGTTCCTTGATCATTCTGATTCCAAATACTAACAAAGCCTAGTAAGTACCACCTGACCTACACCACCTATTCCAGACGGGCCAAGTCTACACTTCAATTTTTTTCAGCCATCAAATGCATAGATGAGATGGAGGACACATGCATAGTTGCATACATTAGTGCATACATACAACAAATTGTGGGTTGGTTGCATAATGCTGATCTAGTTCTGCTACTGACTGACCATGCTAAGCCTACCACTCACTAAACAATGTACAAAAGGTTCGACGGAGGACTGGGGTAAGCAGCACTCAGTGACAGAGGATGCGTCACGCAGACCGCATAAAACAATTAGTAACTACTACTAACAAACTAAACCTAGTATCCAATATCCATCCACCACTATTTCACAGTAGGACAATGGAAGGACTAGAGTCTCTCTAGCAAATCGCATTACCTAACTTCAGTTCTGTAAAGTAAACTCTTACATAATCAGCATCAGCACAAGCTAGCGCAAACTACGTTGCAAACAAGTAAGAGTACCACCGTGCACCTGGGTCCTTAAATCAAAGAACATTTTGCTTTTTGAAACGTAATTTACCAGCAACGCTTGGCACGCAGCAGTAATCTTGTTGTTCATCTAATTTAATATACACAATCAGTTACTCACCAAGCCCGATGACCTCGACACCTAGCAGGTCCAACAGGTCCTGCTCCCGGTCCAGGATGTCGGACCACCGGTGAGCTAGCTGGTTGTGGGTGCGCCGGATCCCAGTGCACCGGAACACGGCCCGGCGCACCTTCGCCCACCGACGGTGCCGCTCCTGGGTAGCGTACCCGGAGCCGGGCCTGCTGCCAAGGTCAAGGGGAGGAGGCGCTGGATAAAGAAAACAAGAGCCGCCACCTCCTCCTCCCCAAACAGTTGCCGGGCCTGCACCCCTGCAGGACGCATTCTGCCGCAAGGCAGGCGGCGCTTCTCTGCGCCTGCAGGTCCCTTGCCCTTGGGACTTGGTGTGCCCTTGGCCATGGTTCTGGGGTGGGTGGGAGGCGGAAAAGAGAAGTCCGAAGGGGAAAAAAAGTTAGGGGGAAGAAGATAGAAAGAACTTTATAAAAGTAACAAAAACACAGTAAAAGTAGAAATAAAATGCAAAATATAAACTGAGGCAAACAGAGAGATAGATAATAACTAAAAAAAGTCAGAAGAAAGGCTTTAAAGACAAAGGATTGCTATGATAAAGGGAGGATACAAAAGTAGGCCCAGAAACATGGCATAGAGTGAAAAACAAGATGGCCGCGCCCATTCGCGACCGCGTGGGTAAGTTCGCGTGATATTTCTCGCGAACATGTACTATTTATCGCGAACAAGTAAAATGCGCTCCCGAACACGTCAATGCACATCGCGAACACGCTATCCGCGACCCGGAACAGGAAATAAGGCATCGCGAGCGGGCGGGACTATAGAAAAACAAGATGGCCGCGCCCATTGGCGACCGCATGGGTAAGATCGCGAGATATATCCCCTGAGCATGCAAACAGTTCCCCGAACATGCTTACCGCGCTCGCGAACAAGAAAAAGCCATCGCGAACAGGTTGCCACAAGCAACTACGCAAGCTCGCGAAGCTTCGCGAAGGTCGCATAGTGCAATGACATCTTCGCGAAGCTTCCCGAAGCTTCGCGAAGCGCGACTACGCGAACTACGCCCAGGGTTACTGCCTAACAGTATTTTGCTGTTAACTACAATGACATGGAACATTAGAGGGCTTAACTTTCTGGCCAAATGGCACAAATTATGGAAATACATTTTGGACTGGAGAAACAATGTAGTGGCACTACAAGAGACACACTTCAAACTCAGCGAAGATCACAGATTGTGTCATAAAGCATATCCTTTGAATTATCGGTCCGCAGCTCCCACCAGACATAATGGGGCTGCCCTCCTCTTCTACTCATCTCTCAAGTTTCAACCATTAGGCAGGAAATCTTGCAAAGAGGGGAGAATAATAATGGTGAAAGGGAAACTACTGGGCAGGATGTGCATGATAGTATCGGTCTACACCCTAAACTCAGCAAAAGCTACCTTTCTCCACTATTTTCTCTTACTCTTTTGAGGGGCTTTGCGGATGGAGAAATTGTACTTATGGCGAGACTTAACCTTACTTGGGATCCAGAATTAGATCGCATACACCCACAATGTGCCATCTGAGGAAGCTTCACTAAAGGTCTAAAACAATCCATTCAAAATGTGGGCTCAATAGAGGCTTAATGAACAATGCACCCCACCACCTAAGATTACACTTTTTTATCACACTCCCATCGCTCTTATTCATGGCTTGACTACACAGCCAATCACTGGATCATGCAATTATAGCAACCAATTTCCATCCTATAGTATTATCAGATCACGCCCCTGTAGAGCTAGAACACTAGACTGGTTAGTCCCCACACCTAAACTCCGTTGATAGTTCTTACCAGAGTCTCACACTAGAGATTGCCTCTTCCAGGAAGAAACGCACAAAACCATCAGGAAAGTTTTCCAACTAAATGACCCTCAGGATAGTAACCTGTCCACTATGTGGGATGCCTTTAACGCGGTTATTAGAGGAAAGTATATCTTCCTTTTATCTATGTTAACCAAACAAAAGACCAAAGAAAGATTACAAACAGCATAACGGGCCCATAAAGATACTCCCACCCTTACATTGCAGAGAAAGGTCACAGCTCTGAGAGGGAAACAAAATGTGATATCCATAAATAACTTTTTACGAATTTTAAAACTGTGTATCCTTGTGTGTTCTACGTGCTCTCCTCACCTCATTTTCTGCCGGTCCTGCCCCGATACTGAGTGTGTGTGTCAGTATCGTTAGGGCTTTCGGACACCTAGAGGTGCCATTTTGGAAGTGCGCGCTCTAGTTGTTCGGGCTGCAGATGCATAAATATGCGCACTGCGAGGACACGCCAAAGGCGCACCTAAGGCAAGCTCGTCTGCGCCCGTCAGCGTCCTGGAAGTGGCCAGCACCAAGCATGCTGCCCGTTTCACTTCTCCACATGAGGCCCCGGTATGTTACAGCCGTAACGAGCTGCTGTTGCTGAGACCTTGCCCGTGCAAAGCAGATACTAGATGGGATGTGTGCCTTCATCAGCCGAGAGTTTGTCAGGGGTGCAAGCTCCATCTTGACTCAGACCCGTGAGGGGGTTGGGCAATCGATTGGCGCTCCCTTTGCTGCTAAACCGGGGCCTATCAGTACAGCTGGGTTGATAAACAGCCGTTCGCTGGTGAAACATCACCAGGACATATTCGACCTCATCTTGGATAATCACTTTGACCTTCTGTTCATTACCAAGACCTGGTTGAATGAATCCTCCAATCCAATAGTACAGATGGCCATCCCAGATGGATTTAAAATCTCCCACACTGACCACCATAATGGCAGAGGGGGTGGTGTTGCCATAGTGTACAGGGATACTTGGGAGTTTATTCGGGGGGAGAACATAATACTGGGGAAGGGTGAATTTTTGGATTTCACCATTGTTTTTTTGGCTCAATCCACACTGGGAGGGACCCTAGTCTACAGACCCCCTGGTTCTGCAGGGTCCTTTCTTAGTGGATTAGAAGATTTTATTGTCCCCCGTGCTTTGCGCTTTTCGCAATATCTTTCTGGGGGATCTTAACATCCACCTGGACCAGACAGAATTAGGGAACACCCGTGACCTCTTGGACTCTTTGAATTTGGCGCAGCTCACCCAGAGGGTTAGCTTACCCACCCATAGTGGCGGTCACATCCTAGACCCCATTTGCTCCAATTTTCCAGTCACTATCGAGGACCCGCTTCTGGTCCCTAGGTCGGACCATTGTTTATCCTGTTTTACGTGGGCTGTGGAAGGAAGGTCCACGGATCACCAGTCTAGACCTAGCCCTGCCACCACAAAACTCGATCCGGTAGCCTTTGGCCTCATCTTGAAAGAATCCAGACCTGTCCTCCCCCTCGATCTGAGAGGGGCTCTGACCTGCTTCACTGATTGGATCATGCAGGCAGTGGGCAGTCTCTCACCACCCTAGCGTCGCATCCAACGCAGGGATTCCCCCTCTAACCCCTGGTTTTCAGCTGATTTGAAAATACTTAAGCAACACTGTAAAAAGTTGGAACGCTGCTGGTGTAAGGACTATTGTCCAGGGGCTAAGAAGACACTTAGAGAAGCCCAGAAAAAATACTATATGGCCATTAGAGAGGCCAAAGACCTATATTATGCCAAGCGGATTGAGTCAGTCAGTAATAATTCAAGGGAAATATTTTCCATTGCTAAGAGCTTTATGGCCCGAAGGCAGAGACCACTAAACTCCCTATATCAGTTGCCTGGTGCGAAAAACTTTCAAATGTCTTCATCAATAAGATTCGTGCCATCTAGGCAACGTTCGCAAGTCAGAGCTTGCTTAGGCTGGGCGCTGCATCCTCTGTTGAGGTATTAGCTTCTGCCTCTATGTTGAAAGCCTTCTCCTCCATCGACTTGTCAGAGTCCCTGAAAATCCTGAAGTCCATGAAATCCGGGTCGCCATCGGACCCGTGCGCGGCTAGACTCCTGGTCTCTGTCGTAGATTCAGTCAACCTCAAGGTCAATACACTCATTAATCTTTCCCTCCAAGAGGTGGTTGTCCCGGCAGAGTGGAAACAGCCGAAGATCCTCACGCTGCTAAAAAAAAAACATCGCTGGACCCTGGGGGCCCAAGGAATTATCGCCCTATTTCCCTGCTCCCCTGTGTGGCGGAAATCTGTGAGAAGGCAGTTAACAAACAGCTCACTGATTTTGTGGAAAGTACTAGCCTACTCCATCCGGCACAATCTGGTTTTAGAGCTGCCTACAGCACTGAGTCCACCTTAGTCGAAGTCTCTGAAGCTATTCCAGACTGTTTGGACTCTGGTGGAAGTGCGGCCCTCATAATGCTGGACCTGTCGGCGGCATTTGATACGGTTCCCCATTCGCTGCTTCTGGCACGGCTGGCGGACATAGGTATCTCTGGGCTGGCTTGGAGGTGGCCGAAATCCTTCCTGGATGGACGTTCGCAACAGGTCTGGCTGCCTCCTTTCTCGTCCCCGCCTCAATCTGTGACCACTGGAGCGCTGCAAGGGTCCTCTCTGAGCCCCCTGCTCTTTAATATCTACATCACCCCTCTGGTCCAGTTAGCGGAAGAGCAGGGTGCCAAGATCGTTGCTTATGCCGATGATACCCAACTTCTATGTACCTGGCGTAAATCGGAGTTCTCCACTGTGAAGGTGAAAGAGTGTCCGATAGCTGTTTTTCAATGGCTCTGTGCTGCTCAGCTCAAATGCAATGAGGATAAGTCAGAAATCCTTCTCTACGGAAAGTCCCCCTTGCCCCGGTTCAGAGAATCTCTCTGGCCGTCTGACTATCCTAATCCATCCTCCTCTGGCCTACCAGTAAAAAATCTGGGTGTTTGTTTCGACGAGCAGTTGTCCTTCTCGACCCAAATTAAACAATTAGCTGGGAGCTGCTTTGGGGTACTAAGGTCCCTTAAGAAATTTCTTCCACTTCTTCCTAGGACAGTGAAGGAAACAGTGACCCGGGCACTGATCCTTTCTCGCGATGACTATGCCAATGGATTGTATATGGGCCTTCCTGATTATACTCTCAGAAAACTGCAGGTGGTCCAGAATGCGGCAGCTAGGCTTGTGTTCAACATTCCCATTAGAAAGAGCGTCAAGCAACATCTGTGAATGCTGCACTGGCTACCTGTCACGAAACGTGTTAAGTTCAAGGCCCTGGTCATAGCGCATCGTGCTCTGCATGCTGGAGGGCCTGAATACCTCAGGTAGCACTTTGCTTTTTACACACCTGCCAGACACTTGAGGTCGGCATCTCAGCTGCTTGCACAGATACCCTGTGTGCGCCTACAAAGAATGGGGGGCAGGTCCCTGGCCGTTAGGGCAGCCACGGCCTGGAATTATTTGCCCTTTTCTCTGCATAGCATCCAGGGTCTGGGGCAGTTTAAGAAACAGCTCAAAACTTTTCTGTTTTAATCGCTTCCTCCACCAGCACCTCACAGGCTCATCCCGGGACACTCTCAGGAGTAGCTGTGCGCGTTACAAAACTCAATAACATAACATTACTAATAGAGCAGAATTTACCTTGCTGTGCCTTAAACACATAACATATGATTAGGGTAACAAGGTGGGTATTCTTTGGAGCAACAGGTACTGGTCAAACTCGAGAACAATTATATCAGTCATATGAACAAAGAGACAGGGGAGGTGGCCATGTACAAGGAAGATAAGGCAAATGCCTTTTGTGATTTCTACAAAAATCTGTACATGTCTCAGGCACTGGTTGAGGAGTCCCGGCTTGAATATTTTAGGGGACCGAGTTTCCCACGTGTCGAATGATCAAAATGAAGAGCTGAGTAGCCTCATAAGACAGTAAGAAGTTCAAATAGCAATCAAAGCTCTTAAAGTACCTAAATTACCATTGCCCAATGGGGTTGCAGCCCAATTCTACAAAACCTTTAGCTCTGAATACCTCATCTCACACTCCTATTGAACTATATGGCATCCACTAAAATGGTTACTCCCTCGGTGAGCGAAGCATTGCTCTAAGTCATCCCTAAACCATGGAAGGACCCTCATTACTGTGCTCCTTATCGGCCCATTACCCCACATAATCTAGATGAAAAAAGTATGCTAAGATCTTGGCTACTAGACTGGAAGGCGTTATTCAGGGGAGACAAACACATGATAACCCAAGGGGGTGGTGGGGGTGATCCTCTTGGTCATAAAGGCTACCAAAAAATAAATCCCAGCTGCCCTTCTAGTGCTAGACACCTAAAAGCCTTTTGACCTTGTGGACTAGTCATTCCTCCTCCGCAATCTTGGTAAATTCAGAATTAGCAAATGCCTTATGGCCATGGTCCAGGCAAACTATGCAAATCCACTTTCACAGGTGTTGTTTAATGGAGTAGGCTCAGATTTATTTCAACTAGAACATAGCACTCATCAAGGGTGACCACTTTTATTTGCTCCTCAAATAAGAGCCACACCAGCGATTCGAGGCATTCCCATCGCCTCTGTAGACCACACAATCTCGCTATTCATGAATGATGTGCTACTCTATCTTACCACTGCTTCCACACCTGTGATGGCTCTGCAACAGGAATTAGCCCCCCATGAAACTGTGCCACCACCTTAGCCAGTTTGTATTGCCCAATATCTGACTTTGGGAAAGTGCCTGGTTAATAGAGGCAAATCAGTCAAAGAAAGTGTTTATGGTGTGGAATATGGAAGTAAGAGATAGCCTGACAAAACGAGAACTAAAATGTGTGGGTATCAGAATTAGTCAATGTTTTGGAAAAAAAAAATCACAGAACTAAACTTTAATAGGGCAATGGTGGAAATGGTGGAAACAAATAGGTTATTATTGAGTTGGTCACATCTACCATTAACATTATATGGGAGAGCAAATTTAATAAGGATGTCTATCCTTTTGAAATTCACTTTTCTTTTTAATGCCATTCCTTTGCATTTTAAGAGTGTCTGCTACCAAAATGGCATGGAAGAATACATTATTTTATATGCACCTCCATGTGTTCAAGAATTGCAAGGAAAAAACTCCGTAGGAAATATAATAAGGGCAGTATTGTGTTGCCAAATTTCCAACTCTAAGCCTGGGCCTTCCAGCTTAAAAACTTTAGGTCATTATTGACTGATTTGTGTGGCTCTGAAGGTAACCAATTAAGTAAAGCATTCTTAAGGGCGGTGAATGGAGAAACCTAGTTTTCGTTCAAATATGAGGTATTTCAAGAATGTGAGGCTAAATGTTTTTCAGGTGGCTGGGAATAGATCAGGCCAGCAAAAAGGCTTTAGTACTATAGCAGGTATGCCCCAGTGTGGGATTCTCCAGGAACCCCTGAGTGTTTGGAAAACGGTTTGCAATCAGATTAAGAGAAGCTAGCATTGTGGTCTGGGGCCAGCTCCTTCAGGCCAAGAAACTTTGTTTGTGGGAGGAGTTTCAGAAAATAAGAAAGGGAGCCTTATCGATATTTTAATTCTATCAGCTGCATAGCTGGGTGCCGGCTGGGGACTAGGGTAAATTTATGACATTGTTCTGCATTCTGTCCATCAATTGTTCTTTTTGCAATTGTAACCCCGAGTGGGACAGATATGCCCAGACATGGGTCCCATGCTCTCCATGCCACTGGAGTAAAGCTATCCTTGCTGATGAGGGCTGAAACCCCGAAACTGGTCCTTCGATGCTTGTTTCCAGTCCAGGGAGGATCTGGCCTGGCAGTTCGGGCTGGACTGTTCCCATGATGCACAGGGTAAACACTGATTTGCAAATGGTTGGGCTCAAACTGGAATGGCAAGCGGAACAAAAAAAACACAATGGATTTAGGCCCAGATCTCTCCACTGGGGTGAATGTATGACATTGTTCTGCATTCTGTCCATCAAGTGTTTTTTTTGGCTCTGGGAGAGGAGCATTTTATTAATGGGCCACAGCAAAAGAAGGAGGTGGAATTATGGTGTGGGTTGTTTTGTTTGGATATTGTGGATGGAGATTTTGGCTTGCCTGTAATGTTATGGGAAGAATTATTGCCGAAACCAAAGATAAATCAGTTATGTATCTTTTCGTATGATGTACAGTATGGCAAAATCCGCCTATCTGAGAAAAAAACCTCTGTCCTCCCTCCATAGAACGTTTTGATCACCTAAGGGGCTAGCCAAGCTATGAGGGTCAGAAGAGGCTTTTTGCAAGATTTGTGGCCTGTGTGACACCGATGACTTTCACATGTTCGTGGTCTGACCCAGTATTCAGTTCTAGAAGGTGTTAGTAAGGTTTTGAGCGGCATATTTCAGACCCAAATGGAGGTAAGTCCCAAATTAATTATCTTTGGGTGTTTGCCTGAAACGGGGGTTCACCAGGGAAAGAGCAGCAAACTGTTGTTCTACTTAATTCTGCTGGGGAGAAGAGAAATTTGCAAGCAGTGTATTTCCTCCTTGTGACCCACTAAAGCTGAATGGTTAAACTCAGCCATATGTATTTGCAAGATAGACTTGAGTTGCCGCCAAGCGAAAAGAACTAAAGTATGGATCCCTCGACCACATGGTTGGGAGGAGAAGGCAGGGAGAAGCCCCCTAGAGTAAACCTGACCTGCTCAGGAGTTTTCCTGGTACTCTACTTGGTCCAATGATTACAGCCAATTGGGTTTCTGGACGTGGTGTCAGGTAATTATTAACCTGTAACTTCCGGAACCAAAATGCAATGAGGTTTGTACTCCCAGTGTGGGAGGACTGTTCATCCCCCATGACCACAGCCTAATTATGGATGCTTAATGGGATATAGGTGCCATATATGAATGGGTGAGCCTCAGGGTGAATTCCGATACTGCTTATATTGATTACAGTGCTGGCACTGTCACTCATTATCTCACGGGGTGAGTCTTGTGGTGACTTTCTGCTGGGTCGCTGGCATGCTCCTGCTTTTTCTAGTATCCAGAGAGAGTATCCCTTGGGGTTGCAGCGACAACATGCCCAAAACAAAGACTGGTAAGGGGGGTGATCACTCTGTAGTGTGTCCTATGTTGGATGTGGACTCTCAGGCACACTATTAATCAGCAGCAGCACAACGGCACTTGAAAGACCCCACAGAAAAGTTTACGGAACAGTTGGTGTCTGTTAATAACTTAAAATCCTCTCTAGAACTTAACTGGATGCACTGATGATCAATGTAGGGTTTCTTTGTAAGGCCCATAAAAAATTCACAGGCAGAGCAGTAGACTCTGAAACGGAGCTGGCTGCAGTTCATCCGTCTGTATCGGACGACCAACAACAAATTGAAACATTGCACAAAGAGGTGGCTCACCTGCTGGCCAGAGCTGATGATGACAAGAGGTGCTGGAGGAATCAGTCTTGAATGAGGTCTCCAAGTTCTTCTCAGTGGGGGATGCACAGAGTGCCAGGCCGTCCTCCAAATCCTGGAGCTCCTCAACAGCCAGTGGTGGCAAGATTATTTAACTTTCAGGACAGAGACAATATTCTCCAGCTCACTAGAGTAAAAGGTCCTTGAACCATGGAAAATGCCACCATTACATTCTACCCAGATAATACGCTAGAGGTACTGAAACTACATGACTTGCAGTGAAACTACAACTGTGCACCATGGATATCAAATATGGCCTGCTGTTCCCTGAAAAACTCAGGGTCAACCCAGACAATAGCACACTGTTCTTTCAGTCATCAGATGAGGCGTAGGCCTGACTGGAAACCAAAGTGACTTTCAGCGTAGTTCCCAATCATCTCAAGATGGAACTTGGAAAGGCCGACGAACTAGGAGATGGTCTTCCAGAACTGTTAGGGGCAAGCTGTTGAGGGCACAGGCAGAGAGGCGTAGGGCAGATGCCCAATTGACAGCTAGTCAAATGTCAACATCTAACCCAGATGTCACGGCCTCCGATGAAGACACTCGATCACTGCGCAATGCCCTGCCGGGTTCGATTTACCAGAGGAACTGACAGGTGGTAATATAGCCACCTCCCATACTGCAGACAGGTTGCAAAGCACTTGATGGTGAAAAGTATATCTTTTTAGTGCTGAGTATTTACAAAAAGTTCTGCTTTGTTTTTAGGCACATCGAATGGGCCTATGATCCAGGGGCTGCACCTGCACTGCAGGAGGGATGAGGGCCTTAATTCTCCAGTGAAATCAAAAGGGGACTCATTTGGTGTTTTTGAAGGTAGATCATCTTAGACCCACCTCACCACTGAATAGACTTTATATTAGTTGCCCAATCATTGATGGCAATACTTGGCAGTGACTGATTGAGGGTATGACCTGGGTTTCGAGGTTTATTAAACCTGGAAAGGTACTGCTTTTCTCGCAATGTTGGATATATTTCGTTCATAGCCCAGCTTGCCCGCTGTCTCATCTCTTCCTTGTAATACAGTTCATAGTTGATTTATTTTATCATACACCTATTACATGCCTATACGTGATTATCACATACTCATGTGAAATGTTAGGAGCATGGGCATGTACAAGATAAGACACATGATCCACTTTTACTTAAGAAAGTGGAAAAACAATTTGCTTGCTTGCAAGAGACACATTTAACTGCTATTACTTCTGTCTTCAGGTCTACAGCCTGATCTAGTACGTGGTTTTACGCCAACCGCAACTCACTGCCGACTCTCAGAACGACGAGCAGACGAGTGAGCGAGGGAGACGCCGCTGCGGCCCCAGCCCCCCAGCCCATGGCACCCGCTGACCCCCATACGGCGGGATTCCAATAAAAAGCGTCTGCAAGCTACGGGTGGCCAGCTGGGGAACCAAGTGCAGCCGAGCTAGCTTGCGTTTCTGTCCCCCATAGAGCGTAGTTCTTGAGCTATGGCGGGCACTGCAGAGCCTTAACATCCAACTGCTGTGTTCAGCTCCTGCACCTGGACCAGCTCAAGGCCAGCATGCGGTAAGCCAAGCCTCCCCGTAGCCCTCTCTGTAGCAGCGCCCGGGTAGACCAAGCCCACAACCACACCTCCCATCTACAACCACACCAGTGGAAGGGACGGAGAGTGAGCCTCAGCAACCCCTTGACAGGCATCAGCACAGAAGGGGGCTAATAGCAGTGGCAAGCGCGGCGGTATACAGGAAGCTGCAGTAAGTGAGTGTTCTCGGCAGGTACGGAGGCAGCCTGACTAGATCAGGGGGAGTCTGCAACCTGCCTGGAGAGCCCGCTTGCCGTAACTGTCCCCCCGCAGACAGATCCACCTGCTCCCCACCACCTCCACCTCTGCCCCGATCTCCCCCGCACCGGCGGGGGTAAGGGGGACCTTAGCATCATCAAGGCAGCACTAAAGGCCCAAATATCATCTTTGCCACTAACTTAAGCATCAGCTCAAGTACCACCTAAAGGAGCATGAGCAGCCCGTGCATCTCCCGCAAAGAGTGGAGAGAGCGGAGAGAGCCAAAAAATAGCAAAAAGAGACAAAAGGTGACGAAAGGGCAATAAGGGATTTGGACTTGGTCCCGGAGCAGTCGCCCAGCAGCCGGTGGCCAACACCAGCTGACCTCAGCGATCCATCTGGCATATGGGGCCCAAAAGGAAGGGTCGATTGCACACGACCCCGGAAGAAATCCTCACAAGCAACCCACCCAACAAAGGGACTAAAAGGACTACGAGGAGCAAATCATTAACTGATCACCTAAAAGAAATGCCGCAAGAGGCAGACCAAAGGGGTTCAGTTAGAAACTGTCTCATTAAGAAAAACGACCCCCCTAGCAGTGAAAATGGTATAACACAGGATGCTCCTCCCCTTGGCCCATGCCCAGCTCAAGTCAGCAGCACTAACGAACACAGCCGACGATTGTCTGAACACATTTGCATACTGAAGGACAAGACTTACCCCTGCGAGGAATCCAGGACCAAACAGGAAACGGCCAGGGCAGCCCACGAGTATTCCCTTCGAAGCAATCAAAAGGCCTATCAGGGGTGGAACCCCCCCCCACTTCTCAAAGATAAGGGGCAGAACACCACAATTAGTAAAACTCTTGACACAGCCCCGCCTAAAGGCAGCTCCATAGTAATGATGATCGCGCAAATCCACCAGCCTCAGTCTAGACCTTCAGACCACAGAGATCAGTGAGCCCCAACACGATTCCGAAGTGCTAAAACCAACAACTTCCCGGTCTCAATCAGCTCCCTCGGCCCCAGTGTCCCCTGTGGCTGGGGAGCTTACATCCTCGTTCCTTTACAATCTCGAACAAAAGATCGAAAGAACCCTTGATCTAACTCCAAACCTGTCATGGCACTCAGCGTTCCCATGGGTCCCTAACTCAAAAATCGACTATCTTTCACACAACATCAGTGCTGATGCGGATTTAGAGAAATCACTCTTGTCTGAGACAAACAGCGCCACAAATAAAGCCCTTTTGTGGCAATCAACCAAGATTGAAGTGCAAATTGACCTCCTACAAGCAATTGCAGGGCGCCTAGTCAACATTAGCTCCAAGGTGGAGGACCTAGATAAAAGGATCTCCCAATATGTGGCTTCTAACCGGGGCGACTGCTCCTGTTGCTGTTCAAATCTCATCGAGAAGTTGGCCTCCCTTCAAGAGGTTCTAGCAGACATAGTCGAGATAGCAAAAGGGCTCATGGAGGCACCGACCTTGAAAATCATAGACGATCAGGCGAAGCCCAACAGTCACATTCCAACGGCAACACAGCCAGAAGGGGTTTCACTAGAACAGAAGATCACAGGCGACAACGGCAAAAGTGCAGTGCACACGACCAACATTCCTGTCAGCAGCCCCGAAATACCTAAAGACACACAAAGCCCAAACCTCAGGACTAGTGACGCTGTTGGAACAGACTCGCAGGTACATACTTCACTCTCAACCGACACACATGAACCCTCCTTATCAAGGAGAGCAAAAAAGCAACAGAAAAAGGCTAAGCTAAAAGTGAGACAATTGCAGTCATCAAAGATCAACCTACTTCCCTCACAAGGGGACACAAAAGTCACTCAGCTTTACCCAATCTTCACTGACAAAAGCTGGGGCAAAAATATCCCCCCAGTCTCCACGCCTTTATAAATTCAGCACAAGCCAATCTCACCACCAAGCATCTCCAGTGCAAAGAGCCAAAAATCATTAGAAAGGGCGAATCACCCCACAGACAACGATTCAACAGCTGGAAAAAGTCCATCTCCCGCAGAATCCCACATCCAGATAGCCTCAGCAACACAGACATTACAATCGGACATTCCAAATCCACCACTAGGAGTAATCACGGCCAAAACAAGCGGCCCCAAGCAGGACCTGCCTCAACTCACCAAGGAAGCACTAGCATACGATCAACTCCAGCAGAGGCAGCCACAGAAAGGGGAGAAAGTACCCTAACTGTGGTTGCACCAGCAGTTGTATATGAGGTGGTTCTCACACCGAGATTCCTTAGCATGGGACCGCATGACATCCTGAATTGGAGCAACATTCTACGTCTCTTCAAACATCTGGACACCCTAGACAAGATACAAACAGGAGACCTAGAATGGGTAAAATTCCTGGGCATGAAGGGAGACACACATGGCGACTCATCAGTGGTGGGTCTGAAGAACAAAGAAATACAACAAGACGTCATGAACAACTCCACCCTACTCGCTGAGTGGGGCATCGAAGTTCAGATGTTACCGCACCCAAAATACCCACACGTCTTGGGCCAAAGGGACCTAATGGGCATCAGGATCTCATGCCAAAACAATCATCGGGTTATACGCACCTCCTCCCCTATCACTGATCAAAAAGGACTTGCAAGAAGGAGGCCACAGTATTCCTAACTACGACAAAACTCAGCCGAGAGGAGACGCTGGATCAGGACTAACCCATAAGGAGCAATTAATTATAATTTCCTGGAACATAGCAGGGATTAGCAAAATCTGAAAAAAATTAAAATCTGAAGCAGTTCCTGGAAAGCGGGGACATAATTTGTTTCCAAGAAATATGGGCTTTGTCCAGCACTCCTCTGCTAGGTTACTATGAACATCAGGTCCCAGCCATAAAACGGAACCTCTTTGGCTGTCCAGCCGGTGGTTTATCAGTTTTCATAAAACATGAATGTGCCCTTGCAGCCACAGCTATCAACTTGAACTCTTCTGGACTACAAGCCCTACAGATCAGAGGTCTGAATTTTAACAAACATCCAACACGCCTGTTGTTAATAAACTGTTATATCAACCCTGAACAGACCCTCATGAAAGATCAGCTGGAGGCAATGGCACAGAACCTCGAAGACTTGCTAAACAAATATAAATCACATCAGGTCATCCTAGCCGGTGATTTCAATCTGAAGGATCTTGACAAAACTGAACCACTTCCTTGGGGTTTAGGCAGGGCAGCTCCCTTGCATGACCTTCTCAATAATTACAAGCTGACATCAACCCATGTTCTAAAAAAAGCAAGCTCGGCCTCTTGGCATCCTCAGCTCACCTTCCGGGACGTGTCAAGAATCGACTACATAATGGCCAGCGAAGAGATGGCTGCCAGAATGGAAGACTTCGAAGTCGCAGACCGGCAGGAAAGCGATCACAGGCCATTAAGAGCAGCGTTTCAGCTAGAAGTTCCGACAGCTACCATCTACCAACCCATCGGGGAGACCAGTGGGGAGGAAATACACAGTGTCTTGAGGAGGATCAAGTGGTCAGACAAGACCGGGAATACACTTCAAGCTTGGTTGGCCCAGAAACAGGAAGGGGGCCTGCTCGCCGAGCCCTCACCCATAAAAGGATGGGAGAACATCGAGGACCTACAAATCAAGTGCGGGAATTTCAAGACCCAAAACTCGAGACTGAAAGGGCAATTGAGACCAGGAAACATCTGGCCAAACAACGAAATACGAGAATGCAAAAGGCTTCTACATAAGGCCCTCGCAATAAAGAAAAGAGGGGGTAGTCAAACAGTGGGACCATCAATCGCATCGCTGAGGTTATCCCTAAGGAAGAAACTATGGGAACACAAAAAAGCCAACATGGAAAGCGAATTGCTCAAAGTCTTTTCCTTGCTCAAACAAAGGAAACCAGCACAACTCTGGAGATACATTAACCAGCGGAGCAATCAAGGACCCTCAAGAGAAAATGGAGTGTCCGGAAAAGAATGGTTGCTACACGTGAAACAACTATATGTAACAGCGCTTTCCAACAAGTGATAGGGTGGACGCAGCTGGGCAAGCCGAGCCAGCTAATATAAAGCCAGGAGTCATGATCTCAAGCCCAGGCAAGGTCCCCATGGACAACAGATCCCCGGCCGATGCCCATGGCCCTTTACCAGCCCAGATAAACGCCCAACAGGTCATCAAAACCATAAAGAGTATGAAATATGATGGGGCCCCTGGGCCTAACAGGATCCAGCAATGGTCTTTAAATTGGCACCAGAATACTGGGCATCACTCCTAACCCCGCTCTTCCATCACATGTATTCGACCGCTTTAACCCGGAGTCTTGGAGGGGTTCCATATTGGTCCCCATTTTGAAAAAAGGAGACCGCCTAAAGCCGTATAATTATAGGCTCATTGCCTTGCTCGATTTGGAAGCTAAGGCATACGCCCGCCTACTACTGATAGACCTGGAGAAGTGGGTTGAAGAGAGAAACATAATACCCTTGCACCATACTGGCTTTAGGCCACAGGCATCAACCATGGACAATGTTCTGGCGATAGCGTACCTCTCAGCGCAGGCAACCCTAAAGAATCATCCCCCACTCTTCTGCTGCTTCGTGGATTACAGCACAGCTTTCGACAAAGTAATCAGAAAAAGACTATGGTGGAAGTTAGAAAACTGGGGCATTCCATCAAATCTCCTGAGGGCATTAAGATCATGATATGAGGACACCTGGGTGCGGGTTAAAACAAGTGCCAGCACAGTATCCCCCAAAATAAGCACAGAGAATGGGCTGAAGCAAGGATGCGTGCTGGCCCCCATCCTCTTCAACCTATACACAGTGAACTTGGGGGAGGCCCTAAAAGGAGCCAGTTTAGTAGCACCAAGACTAGGAAGTGTGAGCCTGCCAGTGTTACAATATGCTGACGACACATAATAGACCACATGAAGGTGGGCCTACAAAGAGCTCTAAATGCATTAAACAACTTTAACACCATTAACAACTTGACAGTCAACCAAGGAAAAACCAAGGCCATCATTTTTGGGTCCTACCATCTGAAAAAGAATGCACAGTGGCAAATGGGAAACGTGCTAATCAACTCGCCAGCCTCATACAATTACCTAGGGGTCTGGCTGACGGAACGGGCTAAGGCGAATGTACACCTAAAACAGCAGAGCTCCAAGGCCAGCAAGGTTACACATCTATTAAAACAACTAAGCCAGCATCTGATCAGCCCTTCCGCCAGCCCAATTCTTACAGTCTTAAGAGCGAATCTCCTTCCAGCAATAAACTACGGTCACCTTGCCTTTCCCGGGAAATTGGACGCTCTCCTTAACACAGCCCAAGCTAAAGTGCATAAGGCAGTGCTTTTGATACCGAGGTCAGCCAGAAAAACAAGGATAAGACTGGAGTTAGGTCTGGCAAGGCCAGATCTGATGTGCCAGGGGGAGATCATAAGGTTATATCTAAGGATATTAAGGGCACCGGCTAACTCCCTAAAAAATCATCTGAAACCAATCTTTGAGGGGCCAGGCTTGACATCCCCCTGACTGCCTGGAAGAGAGCAGTTAACAAACAAGTGTGTGAAATCTCCTTCAAACGAGACCTTAAATCTCTCCACCGAAGCTCCCATTTAGATACATTGAATAATTTCTACATGGCAGGTAAAGCACAACCCTACTTAAGCGAGGCCCTAACTACACAGGCCCGAAGTAAAATCTTATTCATGAGGCTGACCATGTTAGGGATTGAGGAATTCAACCCTGCATGGGCCCGAAGAGGGAACTCCACAACCTGTAGACTGTGCCCCTATAAGAGGGAATCCTGGCTGCATCTCCTATTCTGCTGCCCCAATTTTAACAACGAACATCGGCGACTCCTGCGCCCTATCTCTATCAATAAAGGTATAAAGTCATGCAGCGAAGCATCAGCCCTGTGTTTTTCAACCACCAACACCATGGCACTAGCGAGACTGGCGAAACGTATCTACCAAATCAGGATAGTCTTAAAAGTCGCCAACGAAAGCAGCGAAACCCCGGGGAAGAGCATGGCAATCTCCGTGGAGGAAAGTTGATGGGTTTTCTTAACGACGCACCAACGATGCACCAACAGTGTCCCTCTTGCATGCTCTCAAAGAGAGCATCGCACCTCGAGAGACACCTAGTGCACGACAGAGGGCAGCTCAAGAGCTCCGTATTGTTGATTATCCTCAGGGCACAAACGGGGGCTCCAAAAACATGTCCTTATTTGCCGGGGAAAGATTATCTGCGACTCGGGAAGGGGTGTTAAATTTTACTCAGCACTGAGGTTCGAAATCATTTTTTTTAGCTTTTTTATATTGATTGTTTCTACTGTAATGATTTTAATTAATTATACAGTTAATAAAAACATCCTACTCAACTGCTGGGAAGCTCCCAAAATTATGCAAACGCTGACATGGCCTTGTGCTGGGTACCACTTATTCTGATTATGTCAGGGACGTCTTCCTGTGGGTAGCCCCGGTATTTCCATTTGTGCCACAACATACAACAATTGATTCCCATGGCAGATATGTACTCGCTGAGTGCACATTGGATGGAGACCCTCACACTCTGGCGGTGCTTTACGCCCCTAATGTGGGTTGACCCCTTTTCTTGACCTCCCTGTCCCCAACCCTTTTCCATTCAGCATACTCACCCACATTCTTGTGCAGGGACTTTAATTGTGTCCCTGATTTGGAACTTGATAGGCCCTCTCCTCCTCTTCCAAGGGTGCAGTCCCAAGCATTTACACTACAGCAATGATCCCAGACTATACAAGGGTTGGATGGCTGGTGCACATTATACCTGCTTAAACGAGGAATATTCCCATTACTCTGTATTACATGCCCTCCATTCTAGAATAGACCTGATTAATGGTACTGGAACACTTGTGAAGAAATGCAAGTGTGCGGAATACCTGGGACGGATGCTTACTCTTCACTCTCCTGTGTTGGTGCTAAAGTGTTGACAATAAATTATCCATTTGTACACAGCACGCCTAATGAAAGCCATGTACTGCTCTTAAAATTTGAATATCGCTAAAAAAATGTTAGGGTTTTTCCAATGAAATTGTGTGGCCAGGTAACCTACTGATCCACGTGGTAACCATCGAAATAAAAGTGCAGTTGTCATGCGTGGACTAAAGGCCATTTTCCTACTGGTAGTGTTGTAAAAGAAGAATCCATTTACTTGAAATTGTGCTCCTTCATGGTGCTGATCTGAATCCCTACATGTCATTGTCCTCACAGGTTCTGGCCACGTTTGTGGCTGTAGGGTGTTTTATATCCTTTAGTTGACAATAAACAGCTGCCTAGAGTGCATATGGTTCAATTTGTCCACAAGAAGGTCATCTAGCTAAGCAGCCAGTAAGCACTCACAACATTCCAGTGAACTTAAATTCTCAGAGGCCCAGCAATGGTAACTCGCATTCTGCAGCTGCACTGCAGCCCATCACCAGGAGTATTAGAGAGATAGCAAAGCTTGCTGTATATATTCATTAATGAATGCTACTATGTGGGAACAATAATTCTTATTATTATGTGTGGTCATTAATGCTTACTACTCAGTGGGCCTTCAAAGCTGATTACATAGTGAGACCATTAACGCAAATTATGGGATGCCAGACTATTACCCCCATACATAAGATCCACAGATAACTATATTATGTCCAGAACACTACTCAAGAGTTGTCTTTTTCCTAAATGACCATCATACTCAAAATACAAATGTACAGTATATGCTTGTGTATATTAATATGTTTAATTTGATTATACGTATGCATTTAGATGAGTGCATTTCTTTGTACAAATTCATAATAGTACTTATTGTGTAAAAATAAATAGATATTCTTATAGTTCTGCTTAACAAATAAGTGGTTTACTTATGGTATATACATATATAATTTTTGTAGTTTACATTCCACAATGTTCTTGCACCAACATGTATGTGGGGAGTACTATCCACATGGCTCATGTGAGAATTCTCCAGCACCCAAGAGCAGTGAAAAATTATGATAAAAGGTATCCCGTCATCAGGCGCATCAATGAGGTACATGGAAGGAATATAAAGGAGCTATTCTACTTTGTAATTGATTCCGTTCCAAAAAAAGGAGAGGTGGCAATCGAGAACGGAAATTAAGACAATTAGAGTCAAGATACGTCTTAATGCTCAACACCAGAACTCGGCATGGCTTAAATTCTGAAGAAGATATGCAAGTTCATTTTTAAAGGGTAGCCTCCTTTTTTGTCACTCTTGAAAGGCTGTAGGAGATCACAGGAGAGTTGGAGTTAAGATTAATTTTAAGAAGGAAGATTATATCTCAGAACTAATAAATTGGGCAAAGGTATTTTTTATTTTGTTATATTTTTTTTAGAAGAAAGATAAAGGCAAGCATTTGCACTTTTGGAATCAGGACAAGTCAATTTAAGATTGTAATGAATTAGGGAGACAACATACTAGAAGATTTTTATACATAAGGAAGAGTCTGGAATTGTGAAAGCTGTACACATATGAACCCACGATATGTCCATCACATAAGAATAGGGCAAAAATTACAGCACTTGCACTTTAATGGAACTCGGGTCTTATTTATCTATGCACTTGCACTTTATTATAAGGAATCTGTGACACCCCATGAATTAATGTGTAATGAATAGTGTCAACCCTTTATCAATGCTTAAGCACTTTATTTTGTGTAATAATGCATTCACACTTTATCACTATGAATGTTTGATACCTGATGCATTATTGCATTATTGTATGTCGAACGTTTCCAATATCGAACATATGCAAGTACATTTTAATTTGACGACAAAATATAATTGGTGCAATCGGACTGTTGACTCTTAATCAATGCATAAGCACTTTAACTTGATGACAAAATCAGTCTGTGTAACAATGCACTTGCACTTTATTATCATGAATTGTTGACATCTAATGAATCGATGTATATTGAATATTTTCAATACTTCACTGATGCATATGCACCTTAAGTTGATGACAAAATCAGGTTATGCAACATGACTGTGCGAGTTTCTGAGGTACCTAAGTTGATGCTTAAGTCGAATGGGGTAATCAATTTGGCATAGGCAATACAAATAAAAATGATTAAAACGCAAAAACGAATACAAAAAATCATAAAATGAATCAAGGAAATAAAAATAAATTATTACAAAAAGAATAAGGAGACAAAATAAGCATAAGTGAAGGTGACAAATTGTGAATAACGCTTGTGTTTGAACAGTTTTGTCATATGGTATGTTTTCTATGTCAGCTGGAGTAGTGAACCATGTGATCTGTTGTTTTTAACAAAACATGGGAAGTAATGGCACCCAGTGTGTGACCAAGGCAGAAGTCACTGCCAAAACGAGTTAAAGCAAAGAATAAAACGTGCAGTATTGAAAAATTAGCCTGCTGTGTCGGTGTCCTGTCTTTTATCCGAAACTGGAGTTGGAGTTTAAATATATATAATACAATATTTTAACATGTATATAGGTCACTGTATAGTTTACATACAAGTCATTTGATTATATGCTTTTGGGTCTCTGTTTTATTTTATTTAACACAATGTGTAATTATGGCCATAACAAATGCTTCTATAAATGCCTTCATTACTGAAATAGTGACTGAAATATAAAATTGAAATAAATAAATAAGAATAAAACAATACATAAAAACGACCCAAAAATAGTTAAAAGAAAATGAATAAATAAATTTGCTTTATTTGCAGCAACACTTGAATGCATGCGTTTCTAAATACTATCAATGCAAGTATACATATGGGACTTTATATAATACATTTTTAACTCTTTATTTTTTCCATACACATGTATACCTTTTTAGGTCTAGCGTAGACAGCGCTTGCGCTGTCGCTCAGCGACTGACCTCTTGTGTATGCTTTAGCAGTTGAACTCCTCCCATTGCTGCCAGATGTTTTTTTTATTTGCCTATGTTACTGTCTTTCACAAAAACTTGTATGCCAATAGGTAATCCTCCCTTTATGTCCCTCCTTTTCGTTTCCGTTTTGGCCGGAAGCAGCACCTCCTAAGCACTATATTGTTACACCGTAGGTGTTTATGTCTTTGTTTGGGGACTTCTTTTCTTGTTTAATTTCCCCGTGCCGTTTCCCACTCCACCCCTCCCACAACAGTGCATGGTCACCTCCACCACCCCTCCGAGGTCACTGCTTCCTGATACTCCTGGCGGTGCTTTTCCAGCTGAGGTGCCCACTGTGCCGTCCTGTCCGTGGCATTACAACGCCAGGAGCTTTAACTCTAAAAACATGGGACACCTTTTACATTGCAAATACTTTTCGTTTCATTTATTTGTTTTTCAATATATATAATAAACGTGCAGCACTAGGTTACGATGTGATTTCAACAACTTTATTTTCCTCCCCCGCCCTATTACTGGAACTCTGAGCCTGTGGTCCGTCGGCTAAACTGCTGACTTTGGTGCTGGAAACCAGAGTTCGAGCTTCGAGGTCGCGTCCACATCCTGTGATTCTGGGTAAATCACTTAATCGCCCTGTGCCTGAATGTGTATTATAAATACGATGCTCATGTAAAGCGCTCCAATACCTTTGGGTCGAGTTCGCGCTATATAAATATGCAACACAAAAACAAAACAAAAAAAAAAGCCTCTCAGCCGACCATGAAGAAGGGATTCTGGTTCCTGCATCGGTCAGCTCCGCCCACTGTCCTCTGCCTTTTACATACACTAGTAAATGCCTGAAGCGATGCCTAGCTCACAGTGACCCACCTCCAAACACAGTCCACTGCTGGTGTGCCTGCTACGAACCCATCCATTACACTCCTCTCGCCGCTACCAAACACAACGCCAATAGCTCAAGAAAAGGGACACTGATTGCATTGAAAATGCATGTTGCTCTATGTTGTCATTGGCAGAGCTGACTTTCTGGCTCATAGCTCAGGAGTTGGCATTTCGGGACACCAGTACAGGCACTGGTGAGGAGTCTGTTGTGTTGCTGGTACGGTAGCATGACCGGCAATGGGCTTATGTAGATCGCGGTAGCGAGGGGCAGTGGAGCAATAACCACACGGGAGCCAGGTTACGTGTTTTACTAGTTGCGTCGTCGTAGCCCTAGTGGCTCACGTACGTGCGCGACCCTCTTTATTAACTCGAGGTCACATGCCCTCCACGTTGTGTGCCTGTTGCGTCACAGGCGCATGACAACATTCCTCCCCAACAAACATTGAAACAACAACAGTCTGCAACATCCTGAGCTGACTTCTAGCTCCTTTTACGAATTGCTTACACCACAATGTTCAGCAAGTATAACATAAAACAGTCTTACGTAAAGTAGTCCTTCATGCGGCAGGACGGCGCTGGGTTACCCAGCAGCTGATGCTGAGATAGTCTCCTGCTCTGGGAGTCAGGGTCTCCAACATACGGGTCCTCTTCGCCATGCTGGGTCTCAGGATGGTGATCACGGTCATCCAGCGCCACACCTGCAGCTCCTGTTCCTGGACTCGACGCGGGACTCATAGATTTCCAGATGTCTTCAGTGGCCGATGTGTCTGCTACCCCACTGGAGCTGGCCTCCGCCACTGGTGTGCTCTGGGAACTGTTTTCAGACCGGGCTGGCGAGGGCCCCGACCTCTCTGGTTGATACTTCTTGAAGTGTGACACATTCCGAGTTATGGTTTCTCTTCCTCGAATGGCAATGATCCGGGTTCCTTTGACCTTGACTACGGTCCACGGGTCCTTTATATATGTCAACCTAAACTTGCCGCTGGTGATTCGATTTTTGAGTTGTACCACATCGCCTCTTCGCAGATGGGGCACTTGGGCCCTCCGTCTGTGACTGACCTGTGCATGTGCCTTGCGTCTCCGGGCATCAATCTGGATGTCATCCAGGGTCTCCGGCTGCCACTTGGGGTGATGAGGAATCGAGTCAGTGACCACTCGCCCCATGAGAAGATGGGCCGGGGCTATGCCAGTAGTGGTGCGGGGTGTTTGGCAATAGCTCCTCAAAAAGGTAAAAATGGCCAGCTCAATGGACTGTCGCTTGTCATGCACGATTTGGATTGCCTTATTTAAGGTCTGCATGAATCTCTCCGCCTCTCCATTTGCTTGTGGCCACCGGTTGTGATTCTTCGGTGGTGAATGCGGAGAAACTTCAAATAAGAGGCTAATTCTTGCCCTTGGAAGGGGGGTCCATTGTCTGTCCTTAGTTCTTGTATGTGGCCATGCATGGCCATGATGTTTTCAAACTTTGGTATTACCTCCGCGGCACTGGGCACAGATATGATCTCGACTTCAGGGTACTTAGAGTGGTCATCAATAGCCACAAACGTGTGACGTCCGTCAGGAAGGCTACCAAAGTCTAAGATGATGCGGGACCACGGAGTTGTCGGCTGTGGTTCTACCATGATCGGAGCAGATTTGGGTGTCTCCCCCATCACTTGACAGGCCGCACATGACCGGACAGTGGCTTCCACAAGTTCGTCCATTAGCGGGAACCACACCTTGGTTCGGAGTCTCGACTTGGTCTTGACAATGCCTTGATGTCCGATGTGTGCCAGATGGACAACCTGCTCGGTTAACGACGTCGGGATTACCAGCCTGTTTCCTCTTAGGAGGCACCCAGTGTCATCTTCAGTCAGCTCATCTCTGACGTGGCGTAGGCTGTCCATGATCCACTGTGCGTTGGCCGTCAGACCTCTCCATTCTTCCTTGGCCTTGTGCCAGTTGCCCCTTTGTAGAGCCGCTCTGGCTCGTTGTAGGCATTCGTCTTTGCTGGTGGCTTCGCGGAGGCTCTCCATGGAGAAGGGAATTGGGCAGGAGCGAGCAGTGACGCACCGATCATATTCTTCCGTGTCGGCCGCGTCCTCCATTTCTCGGACCATGGTGGCCCTGGGATGTCGAGACAGGTAGTCAGGTGGATTCCGAGAGCCAGGCTGATATTCCACTTTGCAATTATAATTCTGGAGCTGCAACATCCACTTCCCGATCTGAGGCGGAGTCTTGGTAGATGTCCCCGAAAAGAGTGCTACTAGTGGCTTGTGGTCCGTTGCTACCACAAAGGGTTTTCCGTATATATACAAGTGAAAATGGCGGCACCCCCAATGAATGGCAATGGCATCTTTCTCGATTTGGGAGTATCGTTGCTCCGTCTCGGTGAGTGATCGGCTGGCAAAAGCCACAGGGGCCCAGTCTCTAGACCCATGGGGCCCGCATCCACCGCAACCAGCGTCATTTTTCTGGGGTCAAAGAAAGCGAGTGTGGTGGCTTCAGATAGGGCCTCTTTGATTTCCTCGAAGGCCTTGGTTTGGTCAGGACCCCATTTCCAGGGGGTGGAATCCTTGGTAAGCTCTCTCAATGGTAGGGTCAAGTTGGCAAGATCCCGGATGAACCTCCCGCAGTAGTTCACCATACCGAGGAAGCTGCAGACCTCGTGACATTGGTGGGGGTGACGGCATCTTTTATGTCTCTGACCATTTCGGGGTCGGGGTTGACTCCTTCCATGGAGAACGTGTAAGCAAAGAACTGTAGCTTCCTTCGTAGGAACTCACATTTCTCCTTGTGCAGGGTGAGGCCTGCATCCTGCAGTCGATGGAGTACTTGCGTGAGGCGAGTGTTACGTTCGGGAATGGTGTTTGCATGTACCGTGATGTCGTCACTGACATTAATGACGCCAGGGATGTCTGCGATGAGTTCTTGTATGATGTTTTGGAACACTTCAGCCGCGCTGGACACTCCAAAGCTTAATCGGGTGTATCTCCGGAGCCCCACATGTGTCGAAAAGGTTGTGATGTTGCAAGACGCCTAATCTAGCACCAAATGATGGTATCCGGACCTCAGATCTAACTTGGAAAACCAGCATGCTCCGGCCATTTCCCCAATCAGATCGTCTATTGTGGGGATGATGTGGCGTTCTCTCTTGATGGCGACATTGGGGAGCCTCATATCGACACAAATCCTCACCGCGCCTGGCTGTTTGGGCTCTTGGGTGACAACGATCGGGGATACCCACGGTGTGGGGCCAGTCACTTTCTAGATTATACCAGCGGCCTCCAACTTCTTGAGCTCTTCCTCAACCAGGGGATGCAGGTGGAAGGCTATCCACCTGTGCCGCAGGGCCACTCGTTGGACGGTGGGGTCAATGTGGAGGTATATCTCTTTCCCCTTGAACCTTCCGATCCCCTAGAATACTTTCGCGAATTCGGTTAGGAGATGCTGGACCGACTCCTGGTGGACCCCAAAGGCAAACGTCACTACCCCCAGTTCCTCGGCTGCTCTGCACCCCAAGAGCATTCCTTGACCGTCTTCGATAACGTAAACGTTGGTGGTGATGGATTGGGCACCATGTGATATGGACGTTTGGAATCGGCCTCGTATCTTCAGGGGTGTGTCTTGACCGTATGCGAACACGGTGATGGTCGAGGGGTAGAGGACTGGCATCGGATTCATGGTGCGGTGTAGGGTCGACGCTATGATGTTGATGGTAGCACCGGTGTCGACCACTGCCATGACGTCTTGGGGTCCCACTTGAATGCTGCACTGGGGCAAGCGTCGCACTTTCCGGGTTGTGGTACCGATCATGTGGACTTTGTGCACCACCCGCTCTTCCTCCTCGTCGTCGTCCATATCACTGGGTCCTCTTTCTCCTTCGGGCAAGGCATTTACCACTTGGCGGGGTTTGCGGTATCTCTTGGACCTGCAGACTTTCTCGAAGTGGTTAAACCGTCTGCACCCTGAGCATCTCTTGCCCTTGGCGGGACACTCAGCTGCCGGATGGGGTGAGCCTCCGCAGTATCCGCAGGCTTTGGGTTGCCCTGATGTGGATGTCCCGGGTCACTTCTTAACCCACCTCATCGTAGGTTTGGTCGTTACGGCGTTCACTGGCTTGGCCTTCACAGGTACTTGTAGGGCTGCTTCCATGTGTGCCGCCCGTGCTTTCGACAATTCTTTGGTTTGCCCCAGGGTCAGTATGTCCGCGAGGGACTTTCCAGATTCTTCAATTATCCGTTCCCGGAGCTTGGTAGAGGCGCACCCCTGAATTATCTGTCCCCTAATTTCTTCAATTTCATCGGGGAAACCGCATGTGGATGCAAGGTTTTTAAGTCTGGCATGGTACGTGTCTAGCGATTCTACTGGGAGCTGGCGCGCTTGTCTGAATATGAACCTTTCGTAATCTTGATTGGCCATGGGTTCAAAATGTCCGTTGAGGGCATTTATCAGTGTGTGGTGGTTCTTGGGCCTGGCTTCTACTATAGTTTTGGCGATGTTATGGATGTCCTTGCCCCCCAAGTGTAACGGCATTGCTATTTTCTGGTCCTTGTAGTCCTTAGTGGCCTAAAAAAATATGAGTAGGCGATCCACCCAGTCATTCCACTTGGGAGCCAGCGATGAGGGCGATCCCTCAACGATGAAAGGCTCTATGGGGGGTATCGTGGCCATGGTCGCCGCCTTAACTGGTGACTACATTGGTGTCCGGGCCTTCCACGCAGGTTCACTGTCCCCCCTGGATGTGGTTCTCCCTTGGGGCGTGTGCTTTTGCCAATGCTTAGTGACTTCACCCCACTTGCCAGGGCTCCCAGCACTCAGTTTTTCCACTGCTGGCTGCTCACCTCTTCTTGGATGGGCAGGGGCCTGGGCTTTTTGTGGGGGTCTCCACCCTTCTTGCTGATGGGTTCACTTCACCCAAACCCTGATGTGTGCCTCAAGGGTGTGGGCCTCCCTCGTCTCCCTCCTGTTTGGCAGTCCTGCCCCTGATATCAAATTGTCCAGGGGGGCCTGATACCTCTGTGTGCAGCTTGAGCACTTAATAACAGGGCCTGCAGCACGTGGCCGGTAGGCCAGAGCCTCGCGTGCAGCTCGTATTGAGCAGAGGGAGGGGCAGCACCACGTCTCCTCACCTCAGGGGGCTCGCGCCGGTGATCTCGCGCCTCCTCGATCGTCACGCCAGGTTGCGGGCGCTCCATGGGCCACGCTGCCTTCGGGGACAACAGCGTACACACGCCGGGGTACGAGCGCCGCGAGCCAATGGCAGAGCTCGCGGCCGCCACACCAGCGTCCACCGATCAGCAAGGGCACACCCACCCTCGTCGCCAGTTGTTTTGTTGCCGGCACGGTAGCACGACCGGCAACAGGCTTATGTAGATCGCGGTAGCGAGGGGCAGTGGGGGAATAACCACACGGGAGCCAGGTTACGTGTTTTACTAATTGCACCGTCGTAGCCCTAGTGGCTCACGTATGTGCGCGACCCTCTTTATTAACTCGAGGTCACATGACCTCCACGTTGTGTGCCTGTTGCGTCACAGGCGCAACACAACAGTAGTCCAGGGTAGCTTTGGGTACGAGTGCTTCCTCGTTCCTATGCAGAGAGCAGTTTAGAGAACTGTTTGAAAGTTGATAGTTGTGCTGTGCCCAGTTTTGCAAGAGAGGGTGCATTGGTTGCCTTCTGTCCTGGTTGGAGAGGGCAGGGTAGTGCCATACGCCATGATTAGGAAGTAGTGTGCAGTTCCTCTCTGTTCTGTCACGAGGGGACAGGTGGAGGGGTGCCACATCCCCTGAATATGTGCATTCTCGAGCCAGATGTGGGGTCATGGGACTCCCTAGCAGTGCCTTGTGTCAAATTTCACCCGGAACGAGCAGCACTGGTTGAGCAAAAAAACATCCATTTGAACCGTTAATAAATGCTTTAGGGCCGTTCCTCTCACGGGACAGGGCAGGGGAAAAAGAGAGGACTTAAATGCAAATATCCTTTTATTTAAAGCCATTAATAAGGACTTTGGGGTGGCAGCCGAGCATTGCATGTGAGAATATTCCTGTCAGGGACACGAATGTGTTTATCTGATTGTACTCGGACATAAAGTTAGCAAACGGACACCCACAAAGAAGCTTTGTGATGATATCTCGGCTCTGCACCTGGCTTACGGATGTCACTTGGACGGTCGAAGACGTTCTGAAAAGTAAAAAATTCATGCCCATCAAAATAACGTTCATGTTGTGTAAAGGAGCATTGGTAAAAGCAGTTTGTAAATAGATTGGTGAGTTGAGCATATCACCAAAACGGTGTCATCTTCATGTTATGTACTAATTCCAATGAGATAGCTTAGGAGGTTGAGTATCTGCTGCAGTTGTATGCTTGTGCCCTGCAGTCCACATGTTTCTGTGCTCATTACAGAGCTTATTTCGTAATTGCATCCCTCGTACATGTTTGTGTAAGTGTATGTATGCTTGTGGTTACTTGAATTAAATGTTACATGCATATTTAATATGACAGTAACACAACTTCAAGGACTAGAAGGGTTGGTGGGAATTTCAAGCAAAACTCTCAGGTTTCCTAGTTCCATGCATCAATACATAATCTAGTCTGAAGTTTAGTTTGGATTGTGGTACTTTTAATCCAGAATTCATAGTGGGTTGTACTGGACAGTAGGTCACACAAAGCAAGTAGAAAACCTGAACCAAATGTGATCTCCATGCTTGGAACTGGGAAACCAAAGAGCTTTGTTTTATATCAGCAGGATGTCTCAGACTTGACTTGCTGCATTTAGAAAAGTATTGTGTACTTTTTGGGTGGAATAAACCACCTTACACAGAACAGAATATGATAAGGACATGGATCGCAAACCAATGTAAGTATGGTAATTTTAATTTCTAATGATGGAACTCCTCCACATGCAGGGCAGGAACCCTTCTCCTGTACAATGTACAGCCTCTGTGATCACACCACCATTGTGCAAAAAACCCACCTCCCCCTTCTGCACCAACACATAGTGAGTGGTCTCCCTGGCATTTTCTGTATAATGTGCTGCATGGCTAAACACTTAAAAGGTCCCAAAGGCGAGACCTATTGGCTATGCCAATGCTTGGTTATGTAGTTATGTATCCATCTATCTATTTTTTACTTTACTGTCACTATAGATAGAAAATTATCAACTCACTACTCTATGTCTCAGCCTAAACCTGTTTCATGTATCCTGTACCTACACTCTGACGCATCCAAACCTTATTTTACTGCTATGATCTTCCAAATTCCCTTGTCTACGCTCTTACCTCCTCTATCAGTCCTTTGACTCATCCCAAACCTCATTTTACTACAATGATCTCCCAAATAACCCTTTTTAGTCTCTTCGCTCCTCTGTTTTTCTTTCATGTAATTTAACAGACTCATGTTCACCGCTCCAATAAACAACTTATATTTTCCTTTACGAATCCACTACTAATCCACTTTGGGTTCTGGAGTAGCGTGCTCCTCACTAAAAAGCACTTCAATGCCTTGTCAGAGGTAGTACGTGCTATTTAAATGCAATTGCAATTACAATTACTATTAAGTGGAAGCAATAATGCTCAATATTGTGGAGACAATGAATACTCATCTGCGGGCTATTAATGTGGGCCTTTAATGCTGGTTACCAAGTGGGGCTGTGGCACCCACACACCCACTCCCTGATTATATCTCTCTTTTTCCAAAATCCCTTCTCCAAAGAAAAACCATTATCTCATTTCTGAATATTACATTGATTATTAATTTATATCCAACTATTTGAGCTCATAAAATTATTGTCCCTGATTGTTAGACCTCGCATCTTTTGGCGGGGCCTCCCCTGACCTTTTTGGCTGCCCATGACATGTTTGGACCTTGTTTTGCTGGCTTAGGACTTTTAGCACGTTTGACCCTGCATTGAGTGCCAAAGCACTGTGCTTGTCATATATATGATTGGCTGATTCGAGTTAGCTGTAAATCCCTTTTCTATAAAAAAGAAGCAGTTCCATACAGCTAAGGGCGACCTCGACCCTGGGGAACTGGGTTCAAGTCTCGGTAATGATGCTGAACATCCTATGATTCTGGGCAAATCAATTAATCTCCCAGTGCCTAACAAAAACAAACAAAAAAATGAATGTGTCCTCATGTAATGCAACTGGTGCTATGTAAAGTGCTCTGATACCCGATTCGGATCAAGTTCGCGCTATATAAAACTGTATAAAAAAAAAAAATAAGCCTGCAAGGAAGGGACCCACCCAGTGCTATGCTTGGCATGGGGGATCCCAAGTGTCCTAACAATGCTTCCCCTCCCACAATTGAGCAGACACTGGGGGTGGCAGAGTTGTGCTTGGCTAGGAATCGATCCCAGTTGATGGAGGGGAGCCATCGGGGATAACCCTAGTGTCTCTGTGTGACTGTGAAGTGGTCCAGAGAACCCTCATACCTGATAATGCTTGGAAGTAAGGAAGCGAGGGACCCTTATTGGGCATAGGGTGCAGGCTCTGCGAGACACTGGGGCTGATATTATGACCATCAGGTGTTGTCTACAGAACAGGTTGTTCCTAACGTGGTTCACCAAGCGGTTGCAGCCAACAACAGTGACAGCCAATATGTAGTGGCACAGGTTCCCTTCGGGGGGTTCTCCTGCCCTTGTGGGTAGCTCTGAGCCCATCTATGTCTGTGGACTGTCTGCTCGGCAACAACCAAGAACATACCTCCTGGAGGGAGGTGGAGCTCCAGTCACACTTGGGGATGTTGGGACTGCCTGAGTGAGCATGCCTTACCACACGGTCAAGGGCGACATCGAAGGATGGTCAGAAGGACCCTGAGACTGAAAGAGTGGCCAGGCTACTGTCAGGGAGAGAAAGGACAACAGGCATGGGAAATCTGCTTCTGAGATTCTGGGAAGAGACTTACCCTGAGGGGGAGTCTCCGGCACCTACAGGGGAAGATGTGGCCAAACTGAGGGACCTGCCTGAGCTGACCAATTGGCAGCAGGAAGGAGGTCCCTCCAGGGAGGAGTTCTGTGTGGCTCAGAAAAAGTGCCCTTCTCTTGTGGGTTTTTGGTGGCAGGTTGAGGCCCAGGCAGCTTGTGACGCCTCTGCAACTCACTGTATTTAGTGGGAGAATGGTCTACTGTATAGTGACCCTAAGGTTACTGGACGGGGATCAGTCTGTGTGCTGATGGTACCCCAGTGTTTCAGAATCTTCCTATTGGGTTTGGCTGATTATGTGCTGCTAGCAGGTCATTTGGGGCAGGGCAAGACCTTTAACAGGCTTGCCGCTCACCTCTATTGGCCCCAAATTAGGAAGGCCTCAGACGAATTCTTTCGGTCCTGTCTGACATGCCAGGTGAGTGGCAGGCCGGGAGGTAAATGCAAGGCTCCCCAGAAACCATTTCCTGTCAGTAGTCCCCCTTTTGAGTAGGTGGACATTCACATTGTCGAGCCTCTGGATCACAAGACTTCCATGGGCAACAGGTTCATCCTGGTCTCGGTGGACCATGCCACATGGTACCCAGAAGTGATTACCGTGAGGACAGCTGTGGCCTTGGCACTGTTGTGGATTTTTACCCACATGGGTTTCCCCAAGGAGGTGATCTCAGGCCGGGGTACCAACTTCATGTCCTGGTACATGAAGGCCATGAGGAAGGAGTGTGGAGTAACCACCAGTTCTCCACCCCCTACCACCTTCAAACAAATAGGTTGGGTGAGAGATTCAACCATACCCTGAAGAGCATGATAATGGGTCTTTCAGACCTCATGAGACATAAGTGGAACGTCCTTCTACCATGTCTTTTGTTTGCTTACATGGAGGTTCCGCAGAAGGGGATTGGCTTCAGCCCATTTGAGCTTCTCTATGGGCTCCCTGTAAGGGGTCCTCTCAGTTTGGTGAGGGACAGCTGGGAGCAAACTCAGAGGAAGCGCCCCAAGGATGTTTTCAGTTATATCCTGTTATTGCGTAACCAAACAGTCTGCTTCAGGAAACTTGCTTAGGTGAACCTGGAAGCTAGCCAGGAGGATATGAAACGATGGTATGACCAGAATGCCACTCTGGTTGAGTATCAGCCTGGCCAGCAACTGAGAGACTTCCATTGATTGCTGGGACAGTTTGCTCCCTTGTTCTCACTCAACCCCAGGGTCACCCATTAGTGCAGTTGTAATATTAATACAGAGGATAGTCTACCTGTTAAGCATAACGTTTACAGGTTGTCGAATAAGGTAAAGATTAGCATCCTGGAAGAAGTTTTCAAGATGCTAGCCCTTGGGGTAATTGAGCCTTCCAACAGCCCTTGGTCTAGTCCTGTGGTATTGTTGCCCAAGGCAACTACCCCTGGCATGGCACCTGAACTTCGGTTTTGTGTGAACTATCATGGGCTCAACTCTGTCACTCGGACTGATGTGCACCCCATTCCTTGAGCGGATGAACTTATTGATCGGCTAGGTGCTGCCAAGTTCCTCAACACCTTTGATCTTGCATCTGGGTACTGGCAGATTGCCTTAACTGAGCAGGCGCAACAGAGGTCAGCCTTCTTGATGTCGAAAGGGAAATTCCCGTTTTGGGATATGCCCTTTGGATTGAAGAATGCGCCTGCCACCTTTCAGAGCTTGGCCAACCAGGTCTTTGTGGGGGTGGAGAACTTCAGTTCCGCCTGCCTTGACGACATGACTGTTTTCAGCTCGAGTTGAAAGGATTACTTGGAGCACCTCCGTAAATTACTGAGGGCAGTGCAGCATGCCGGACTCACTATCAAGGCCAGTAGGTCTGGGGCAACAAGGTGGTGCCTCTACAACCAACGATTGAGACCATTCTGGCTTGGGTACCTCCCAAGACCCAGACAGAGGTGAGAGCCTTATTAGGGCTCACAAGATACTACTAATGGTTTGTCAAAGGGTACAGCTCCATTGTCACCTCCTTGAAGGAATTGACTTTGAAGAAGCAGCTGAGTCTGGAGATCTGGGGCATGCCAGACAGTGTTTGATATCCTGAAGGAGGCTATGTGCATTCCCCCATGCTCAAGTCGCCTAACTTCTCACTGGAGTTTGTGGTGCAAACGGATGCCTTTGAGCATGGCTTGGGGGCCGGGCTTTCACAGCTACATGAAAAAGGGCCTGGTTCAGCTGGTAGCCTACCTTAGTAGGAGGCTACTTCCCAGGGAACAGAGGTGGAGTCACATAGAAAGGGAAGTCTTTGCTGTAGGCCTGGCACTGAAGAAGCTGAGGCCCTATTTGTGTGGGACTCATTTCCGGGTTCAGACAGACCACAGCACCCTCCTATGGTTAATGCAGATGAGGGGTGAAAATCCTAAACCATTGATGTGGTCTATCTCCCTATAAGGAATGGATTTCATGGTGGAGCACCGGCCTGGAACCAATCTTTCCAATGTGGATGGTCTTTCTAGATTCTTCCGCCATAGTGATGAGGATTCCCTCGGCTGGGGGAGGTCGAGTATTAGACCTGGCATCTTTTGGCGTGGTCTCCCCTGACCTTTTTGGCTGCTGATCTCATGTTTGACCTTGTTTGACTAGCTTAAGACTTTGAGTGCGTTTGACACTGCCATTCCGTGCAAAAGTGCTGTGCTTATTATATAAACGCTGTTGAATGATATATACTCAATTGGCTGATTCAAGTTAACTGTATATCCCTTGCTAGGGGTAAGAAATATACCCGTGGCATGTACTGCGAATGCTTCCTGTGGGCCTACAGCACAGGTTGTGCCATCCACGGAGGTAGCTCATTGATTGTGCAGGTTTGCACTGGTAGGGCCTGTGTGCGCAGGTTACTGTTACTCGGCATGGCATTTAAAAAGTTTTGTGCCAAGGTTCTGCATATCTCTTGCTGTATCAGAGTTAGCCCTAGGGACAAGGTGCAGGGTTGGGAAGGGGTAGGGCATGTGCACGTGTGCATTAAATGCAGTTGTCGGGAATTGCACCGGATGGTGTGTTCGGTACAACGGGGCCTGCTCTTCACTTTGGATTATCATGGCGGAATGCAGGAAAAGGCTATTGAGCAGTATTTTTCTACATGCTGAATATTAGGAGTATAGTGTTTGATATTGATGAGTTTGCAATGGCAAATCCTCTCTGTAGGAGAGTAGGATCTGCTTCATATGTATACCACCACTGTTTGCTGGTGTTTCACTGTTTTTCGACTTTAGTCTGGCTGGGACCCTGCTATTCAGAGCCCCAGCCTAGCTGCTTCCTCTCTAAATTGATTGCATGTACCTTAGGTACACCCTAGATTGGATCCTGAGGTACCCTTCTGAGTCCCTTGTATATGGTATACTATGTACCCAGGGCAAAGGTACCCCAGATGCCTGCCAGGGGCTGAAGCATGTATTATGCCACTCCTGGAAAGCCACCCAAAATGACACCACAGGTCTGCTACTGCAGCCTGAGTAAGGTGGTGCATGCACCTCTTGCTGAGGTATAGGTTCACTATACCTCACCTAACACTGCACATACAAACCTATCAGTCACTCCTATGGCTGGCCTTATCAATCCTGAAGGTAGAGTGCTTGGTTATATGTGAGAGGGTGCCCAGGCATGAGCTGAGCCCCTCTGCAGCCTTCAGAATCTCTTCTCCGGGGTTGTTAGTGGTGCAGTCTGACCATATACTCTTAAGTGCATTATATCTTAAACGGTTAATGCTAACTTTGGACTGGCTGCACGGAAACATGTCGTGTTTGGTGTCAAACACCTTGGAATCATACCCCCACACCAGTAACTGGTGTGGAGGTATGATCCCACCCTTCTAGAGGGAGAGACATGGCAGCACTGGTATACCCGGTAGAAACTTAATAGAGCCCTGGCATCACAAAATGGATGCTGCAGCCACAGACACGGGTTTGGCCTCCTGCTGCTGACTGAAACTCCGGCAGGGGAGGCCTGGACAATAGGTTTCCTGTCACAGGGAGGTGTAACCACCTCCCAGACAGGCTTATGTGTATTGGGGCTGGGTGGGAGCACTCTCTGAGTGCTTTGAAGTCCTGCACTTGGGGCACATTTGGTGTCCCTGTGCATAGTCCAGCTCAAACCGGTTCAGGGGCTTCCAGCCCCTGTTCTAGCGTGAAACTGGACAAAGGAAATGGGTGTAGCCACCCCTCTTTCCAAACCCTCCCATAGGTGGGTCCCTAGAGCTTGTCCAACCCCTTCCTTAGGTATAAGTAAGGAACCTCTGTAACCAGAACTCTAGATATCACTGGACAAAACTCTGAAGCTGAATCCTGGAACTTCAACGCTCTACTCAAGACTAGAGGACTGAACAAATCTCCCTTGGGGTCAAGGAGTGACTCCCCTGATTGGCAGGCACCAATGAAGCAAGTTGCCGGTCTGCATTTCCGAAGCTCCCGCCGGACTCTGAAGTATTTGCAGCACAGGAAGAGGATTTACAGACATCTCAGAGGCTGACCCGAGTCCCCAGCAAAGCTGAGACCCGCAGCCCTCTTGAGTAGCGTGGAACCAGAACTCCTGGTCACGTTGCACTTTTGCAAGTGCATTGACTTCTCGACGTCTCCTGAAGTCGTGCTTGGGCTGACTTGTAGCCCCCACCTCGAGCACAGAATCCACTGAAGATTGTCAGCCTAGTCACACCGAGTGACCCGTGGGCCACCATTTTGTGTTTTGTCTTGAGGTCCCTTCGCCATCCCTGGTCCGTTGACTGGTGGGTCCCTGAGGGGGTATCTTTGAATTTCCTTGGGCTTCCCTGGTTGCTCCAGATGTGCCCAACTCCCTACCAAGTGGTGAGTCGCTCAGACCTTGGTGGTCTGCACCGAAGCATCTTTCTCGGTCTGCGTGGGTTGCTGTTGCCAAGGCTTGTTGTGTCCAATCCGAGCACCGACACGGCAGCACTCGACATCCTTCATGGGACCACTTGAATCCAGCTCCTGGTCATCCTTGATGCCTCCTGGTCCTCGTGGCTGAAGAGTCAAGCTTCGCCTTCTTCACCTGAAATCACCAGACATCGGTGGGCATCTGCCTATCGCCTTCTTGGTCACTGGCTAGTGACCCAGACTCTGTCCCCTCTGCTTTCAGGTTCTTCTCAACTTCGATCCAGACTTGGATCTCTTCGGACACTTTGCATCTTCCCGGCAGCAGCACTTCTTCGCCAGCTTCCATTGAAATCGACGACGAGACCTGACACCATTTGACACCTATGCACCCGGCTTCCCTGGGTGAGGTAACACGAGTACTCTGGTGCTCCCGTGGTTGTTGACTCTAGAACTTCCTAAGTCCCAAAGGGTTTGGTCCTGACTCATTTCTAAGTGTCCCTAATCTTTAAAAATCTAACCGCAACTTTCCCCATAGAAGCTAACGGGAGCTTGCGGCCGTGTTCTCACACTGCACACGGCCCCCGTGGGTCCCTTGTGTCACTACCTTGGGTGGTTCCTTGGGGTCCCAGCGATTCCACAGGCTCTAGGCCTTGTGTCTAGTTAAGTCGTGGTTCTTATACCACTATTTTACTATATGGTTTGGCTCGACCCTAGGGCCTGACGTGTATTTGTGCTATTTTACTGTAATATTTGAAGTGTAACTTATGTGTTTTGACCTTTAGTCTCATAAATAGACTAGGAGGGTGTGTTTAGTAATACACACATATATTTTATATATATACCTGGTGTGGATGTCTTTCATTTAGGCACTCAAGAGATTATACACTGGTAAAACAAGCTGCTTTACATTCCTTCAAGACTTAGCCTGTAGACTGCTCTCCATAGCTACCACTAGGATAGCTTTCAATAAAGGTTGTCTTTAACCTATAACCAATAAGGGGTTGTTTGGACTGGTACAGGGTGCTCACTATAACTAGTGGACAGCATATACCAGGCCAACTTCTCACACTCTCTGGTAGTGCAAATGGATCTAACATTAAATATGTGCAAATGCCACTTTGAGAGAGTGAGCATTTCAATTTGTATGGCTCTGTGCCTGTTGACCTGTCTCCAATTCACATCTGGGTGCTGGGGGACAGCTACATCTGTGTATTTCTGATAGAAGGCCATAAACTAGAGGCTCACGGGAAACTGCAGACCTCTGAATCTGAGGGGCATTCTGGGACAGTTACGTGTGGATGGAATTGGTACCTGCATTACACTGGGTAGGGTTTCGGCCCAACTAAAGATAGTGAAAAAACCTCCGGGGGAAGGAGCACAGACAGGACAACCTTTAGAGAGGGCCTGCACATTTAAAAGGTGACCTTTTGAACTGATTGCATCTTCAAAGGCCATTGTGGGAATAGCTACTGAGGCTCTGGCTTAGAAATGAGAGACACTTTTGAATTTGAAACCATATTACACTGGTTTGGCACTCAGATCTCAGCAAGAGGAATCATTAGGGAACAAGGGACTGCAACTGTATTATTCACAGACTTTTGGTGGCCTGGAGCTTCAGGAAGGGGACTATCACTTGGTGGATTTTACCTGAACGTTACTGCCCTGCAGCTAAGTACCAACTGTTGTAGCCTGAGCTCCTAAGTACTCTCCAAGGACCAGTTGTCCACGAGTTGCCAGGGACACAAAGGATCTCCCCATTTCACAGGGTGCCTTAGAAATGGGTGGAAGTGATCGTCAGTTTGGACCTTCATAACTCTGTGCAGAGGAGTTTGCCCGTAAAGATCAGCAGCCCACCTGTGGTGCCGGGATGTGAGAAAATCAATGAGTGAGGGGAGGCTTGCAGAGTCTGAGGAACCCGAGCTTGCAACCAGGGAACCTGTGCTAGCATGCTAGTGTCTTTAGCTTGCACTCCAGAGCATGTGTTTCTGAGGGGTATTGGGGGACCTGAGCTTGGAGAAGAGACTGACTTTGACCTTCAAATTGGGAGGAAGACAGTGCCTGTCATCACAGCCTCCATCCAAGGTCACTGGCTCCCTCTCCCTGGACCCACGGCAGAAGGTTCTTTTTTGTGGAGAACATTGTGATGGGGCTAGAAGAGTTCCATTGTGCCTTGTGGGCACCTAGGGCTGGCTGTCGGGAGCTACTGCAGCTCACACCTCCGCTTTTGAGGAACATTTCTACAAACTTGGATGCCCGCCAAATTCATGGGTCACAACCTTTTCTCTACAGGCGGGAATAGCAATCCCACACTCATTCAGGTGCAGCTGGGTGCCTTTAAGTTTAATCAGGATGGACAAAACGAGGTAACTGTTTCTTTCCATTTTGGGTGGTTCTGACAATCTAATCAACGTGGTGCCAGCAGGGACAACCTGTGTCATTGCCAGTGTAGTTGAGTGACTGAGGGGCTGAGTCACGCGGAGCAGTCAAAGACCTGTAAATACTTGATCATTGCAGCTGTTGGGGGTATGCGATTTCGGGGAATGTCATGTTGAATGAATACCTCTGATTAGGGCATATATGTTCATTACGATCTGCTTCTAATGGGAAAGTTTGACAATTGCCCATAACTGTAAAGTATATCTACAATGTGTATCTTGTTTTGATTTCAATGCATGTATGGTACAAAGACCAGTGTTTTATACATACAGTGTGGAGTCTTTTAGAGGCGTACACAGTGTGTTGCGAGGGTTGTGTAATGCCAATACTTTACACTAGGGCCCTGAGGATAAGCCTGACTGCTCGTGTCAAGCTACTCAAGATTGAGCACAGGATCTAGGACACGTGTACCGTATTCATCCTACCTAGAATGGTGAATTCTAAATGGCTTTGATTCGCCCAGACAGCCGGAAACCGCTGGGTCTAACACTGATCATGACTTGAATAAAAAGTGAGAAGACGGTCTGCCACAACTCTTCAGCTACAGCAAAGCATAGTTTGTCATTTGAGTAAAGAATGTCTCGGCTTTCCTCCTCTTCCCACTGCCTTCTCTTGTCCGATTTCTTGAGAGAGAGAGGCATTTGAATGCAGCCACTGCAAGACAGTGTGCAATTTAACCCTCAAGGGCTGGACCATCACCCACTTCTCTCAGTACATGTCCTTTAAATGAATTAACTGTACATTGGAATCTTCATTCTTTCTCTTATTTGCAATCCAAGGATCTAGTAAGGCTCCCAATTGTACCCATTATTACGTCAAAATGTACGTTTAAATTGAGTAATGTTTGAGAGTGTAACAATGCCTGCTCACCATCCTTGGTGTGACATCAGTGATGTCATCAGTGATGTCACTGATTATGTCATGAATGATGCAATATGTGACATTATCAGCATTGCATTGCGGGGGCATGGTTTTGTACAAGTGAAATGTCCAACTAACTATAACGCCACTGTAACTTTTGGTTTTTTCAGCGAATTTCTAAGGTTTTTTAAATTCTAATTTCGAACTAGAACGTCCCTAAAACCTACAGTTTTTTTCAGTGAATTTCAAAGGTTTTTTAATTGCTAATTTCTAACTATGACATCCCTGAAACCAATGTTTTTTTCAGTGAATTTTAAAGGTCTTTTAAATGCTAATTTTTAATTATGCCTGCAGAGGTAGGACATGTGCAGACAGGAAGAAAGGCACAGAAAGAAGCAAGAGAAACGCAGAAAGAGGACACAGAAGTACAGAAAGAGGAAGAAAGGTGCAGAAAGAAGAAAGAGATATACAGAAAGAACCAGCAGAGGTGCAGAAAGAGGCCTTGTTGCAAAGCCATCCTGTGGCCTGGGCACCCCCAACTTTTTGTTGACTGGTACTGTGGGTAACTGACTCTGACTGACCCTGGGCTCAGCCTAACCAGTCCCGGAGCCAGTGCTATGCTGAAAGACACTTTAAATACAGTGAAAACACCTACATACACTAGGGTACACTATGGGGTGGAGTACCCCTCTGATTGACATGCCCTCCCCTGTAAGGCCATAGTACATAATGGGGCAGTGGGATTAAAACTACCTCTAAGTCCCTAGCATATAATAGGGCATGGCAGTTTAGTTAAAAGTAGCCCTGTGTGTGGAGAAAGAGGCAAGAGAAGTGAAGAAAGAAGCAAGAGAGGTCCAGAAAGAGACAAGATAAGTTCAGAAAGAGGCAGCAGAGGTGCAGAAACAGGCAGTAGAGGTGCAGAAAGAGGAAACAGGGGTACAGAAGCAGAGAATAGGGGTGCCGAAAGAGGCAAGAGGGGTGCAGAAATTTACAAGAGAGGTGCAGAAAGAAGCAAGAGCAGTGCAGAAAGAATCAACACAGGTGCAGAAAGAGGCAAGAGGGGTACAGAAAGAGAGACGTGAAGTGCAGAACGAAGCAAAAGAGGTGCAGAAATAACCAACAGAGGTGCAAAAAGAGGCAAGAGGGGTGCAGAAAGGGTTAGGAGAGGTGCACAAAGAGGGAAGAGGGATACAGAAAGAGGCAAGAGGGGTGCAGAAAGAAGCAAAAAAAGGTGCTGAAAGAGGCATGAAGGGTGCAGAAAGAGACAAGAGAGGTACAGAAAGAAGCAACAGAGGTACAGAAAGAGGCAAGAATGGTGCAGAAAGAGGGGCGAGAGATGTAGAAAGAGGCAAAAGAGTTACACAAAGAGGCAAGAGAGGTGCAGAAACAGGCAACAGAAGTGTTGAAAGAGGCAAGAGAGGTGCAGAAAGAGGCCACAGAACTGCAGAAAGAGTCAAGAGGGTTGCAGAAACAGGCAAAAGGGGTGCAGATGGAGCCAAGAGAACTGCAGAAAGAGGCAAGAGAGTTACAGAAGCAGACAAAAGGGGTGCAGAAACAGGGAACAGGTGGGCAGACTGAGGCGTGAGAGGTGCAGAATGAAGGAAGAGGGTTACAGAATGAGGCAAGAGACTTGCAGAAAGAAGCAACAGATGTGCAGAAAGAAGCAAGAGAAGTGCAGAAGAAAGCAACAGAGGTGCAGAAAGAGGCAAGAGGGGTGCAGAAAGAGGCAAGAGAAGTGTAGAAAGAGGCAAGAGAGGTGCAGAAAGAAGCAGCAGAGGTGCAGAAAGAGGGAACAGGGGTGCAGAAAGAGGCAAGAGGGGTACAGGAAGAAGCAAGTGAGGTGCAGAAAGAGGCAAGAGAGGTGCAGAAAGAGGCAAGAGAGGTGCAGAAAGAGGCAAGAGAGGTACAAAAAGTGGAAGAGATGAGCAGATAGAGGCCAAATAAGTGCAGAAAAAAGAAAGTTGCAGAAAGAAGCAACAGAAATACAGAAAGTGGCAAGAGAGGCGCAGAAAGAAGGAAGAGTGGTTTGCACACCATTAGCACCAATTTAACAGCCAAATTTAGCAATAAGTAACAAGTGACCATTCTAGGTTTGCACCACGCTGTAACACTTGTCGCTGCATTTTTGGTAACGTTTGAGCCATTTGAGCTGGAAACAAGGCTTTTTTTGTTCAAATCTGCAGATTAGGCAGCAGATGATGGATTATGGGGCTAATGCGGAAAATGTATAATTGTGCGAAAGTCGGTGTAGCCAAACAGTCGCATAATTCCAGGGGCCCTGCTCATACGTCTGACTAGGTCCAGAAGTACTCCTCAGTGATTCCTTCTATTTTTTGTCTCATTCAGTTCATAATTTAGCTTCTATGGAAACAAGGAAGACTAAACCTAAGGTTTACACTCCACAACACAGACTATCATTCCACATAATTACTCTTCAGGACACATAATCCCACTCTACATAATTCCTATACACTAAATATCACATACTTTCTATTCACATATTTTCACTTCACAACATACCACACTCCAAAAAACATTAGTAAAAAACGTTTAGATTCACAACACCAATCGCTCTAACTCTTGCAAATGCGAGACCTATTACATTACAAATGCTTCTTTAACTGGTAGTCACGTTTGCAGAGTGGTGGAGAAAGGGGGCTGCGCCTCCAACCAACGCTCAGGAATTCCGCTGCGTAAGACTTACAGGAGGTACCAGGAGGGCTACTTGGCTGCCAAAGTCCCTCAGGACTCAAGTGGACTTCATCCCCCAACCAGTACTGTGCCAGGAGGCGCATTTGCAGAGTGGTGGAGAAAGGTGAGCGTGGCCTCCAAAGATCTCTCAGCAATCCCACTGTGTAGGACTTACTGGAGGTAACAGGAGGGGTAGTTGGCCCCCTAGGTTAACCTTGGGGGCCAACTACTCCTCCTTTTACCTCCAGTAAGTCCCACACAGCAAGATTGCTAAGTTCTCATAGCAGACCACGCCCCTTTTCACAACCACTCTGCAAACACACTTCCTGGCGCACTCTTGGATGAGGATTAAAGTCCCCTTCGCTGCTAGGGGTCCGCAGGGGCCAACTAGCCCACCAGGTACCTCCAGTAAGTCCCACACAGCTGTATTGCTGGGAGTGGTCCGAGGCCACGACCCCTTTTTACACCACTCTGCAAACGCACCTCCTGGTGCACTGCTGGTGGGGCGATGAGGTCCTCTTGTGTCCTGAGGACCTCAGGACCAAAGTAGACTTCATCCCCATTCACCATTTAAAAATAGGGCACTTTCTGAACCAAGAGCTACCTTTTTTGCCAAATTTGGTGTAATTCCGTTTAGCAGTTCGGGCTGTGACCTGTTCCAAAATTCCTATGGAAATTAACATGGGGAAAATGCGTTTTGGGACCCCCTTTTTTTCTCAGCCCCCGTCTGACGAATAACCCCCAAACTTTCAAGACAGGAGCTGATCTGAGCTGGTCATTAGTTTGGAAACTTTTGAGAAGATTCGTCAAACAACACCAAAGATATTGGCAAAAGAAAAGAACGCTTCTTGAATAGAAAGAAGGTCCTAACTATAACTACCTACTGGCGACCGCCAGTAGGTAATATAATATATATTAGAACATTGGAATGTGGAGCACTCCATTGTAGACAATGGAGTGCTCCATGCTTCTACGGGCCGGTAAAGGCCCGCAGAGCAACATTCCAATGTCTTACAAAGGCCTCTCGGAGCTCGAGGGGATTTAAATCCCCTCGAGCTTCGAGAAGCCTTTGTTTAATTTGTTAGAACATTCTGCCCTCTAGTGGCAGAATGTTCTAATAGCCTTATAGCCCTTCGTAGCAGGGCTATACCGCTATTAAAGTCCCGCTGCTTTTGTTAAAGTCCCTCGCCTTCGGCTCGGGCCTTTAACGCTGCAGCGGGCCTTTAATAGCCGGTATAGCCCGCTAGGGCGGGGTATAAGGCTATATAAAAGATCTACAAACTATGCAAATATTGGAAAGTTTGAATACTGTAGATGAAGCCACAATGCTTACTCAAAGGGATGTACAGCAACAATCACAGCAGGAATAGAACAAACCGGGGACAATAGCCCTTTCAAACCTACTTCACAATTCCTGCCGCAAATGCCAAATGATGCTATTGACACTGTCACCGAAGCCGCGAATAAAGACCTTTTAAAACTAAGACAAAAACCCATCAAGACAACGAGATATAAGAAAAACAATTTTAACAAAGAACAGCAATTAGCCTTGACTAATTTATGCAATGACAAATCATTGATTATAAAGCCCTCCGATAAGGGAGGAAACATCGTGTTGCAAACATGGGAACAGTATGAGGTGGAAGCACTGCAACAGTTGAAAGATATCAATTGTTATAAAAGGATTACTTCAACTATTTACAATCAGAGTGTAACAGCATATTACAAATTGATACGAAAATGGTATGAGAAAGGGATGTTAGAAACAGACGAATTTCTATATCTAAGGTGTTCAAATTCCATCACACCGACATTTTATCACATTCCGAAAATACATAAGGACAGAACAAATCCGCCAGGACGGCCAATAGCTTCCTCGCAGGGAAGCTTAACAGAACATATGTCCATCTATACTGACCATTTTCTGGCGCAATAAGTAATCAAACTCACTTCCTATATTCAGGACACAAAAGACTTCCTGAACTCTATCAAAAATGTGCAGTGGAAAGACGGTTTTCAATTGATAGTGCTTGATATGTCTATTCTGTACACATGTATTGCACACAAAGATGTGCTATATGCCATAACATTATTTCTAAAGAATTGACTACTTACATTTTTGTAGCACAGTGAAATGTTGCTTGAATTCATTGACTTTTGTCTCACCAATAATAGCTTTTTGTTCCAGAGCCAATACTACGGACACACATCAGGAACTGAAATGGGCACCTGCTTCGGCCCCCGGCTTTGCAAATTTATTCGTGGGCTGGTGGGAGGAGCAGGTGGCCTGGGCAGAAGTAAATACAATCTGGACACAAAAGATTGTAGTTTGGCATAGGTATATTGACGGCCTCTTCCTAATTTGGAGGGGGTTGGTAGAATCAGCCAAAGCCTATATAGATGTGTTAAACACCAGTACGATCAATCTCAAATTCACGGAAGAAGTAAATGCCACTTCGGTGAATTTCTTAGATCTTGAAGATTTTGTCTCAGTGGGCAATTTATGTACAAAACTTCATAGGAAACCCACTGCGGAGAATTCTACATTACACACCACCAGTAATCATCCCCATAGACTCATCAGCAGCATACCTTTTGGTGAGTTATTGAGGATCAAAAGAAACAACACGAAAGATAGCGATTTTAAAGATGCTGCACAAAAAGCAAGGTAAGATTCAGGGCCAGGTGTTACAATAATCTCACTCTGAATGAAGCCTTCAAAAAGGTAAATTCAACACCCAGAGAAGAGTTGCTGAAAGGTACATCTAAGCAAACCCAGGATATAGGCAAATTCAGAACGGTGACCACGTTTTCTGAAAATGCTGATGACTTAAGGAAAATTATGCGGAGGCACTGGCACATACTCGGAACCGATCCGGTTATTGGCCAGGATATTTCTTCTTGCCCTTTATTAACATTTAGAAGGGCAAGATCTCTGAGGAATAATCTGGTGCACAGTCATCTAGACAAGGAAGCAGTGATCCCATTAAAATCTTTAAATGTTTTTTTCTCTGGCGGTAAATGCAAGGCATGTGTCAATAGAAAAAGAACACTATAATTCGAAATTTCAGGAATTGAAAAACCCAGAAGAATAACAAAATTCATGACTTGCACAATCCCCTACACTGTGTACTGTCTCGTGTGTCTATGTGTACTAAAATACATTGGCAGCACCATTCATCCCACCAAGGTCCGCATTTTAGAACTTATGCTGGCCATTACCAATGGGGATAATACATATCCGGTGGCCCGACATTTTAGCATGCAGCACAACAGTAATAGAGATCGTCTAACGTATTTCTGCATGGACCATTTACCCGCAAATCCTAGGGGTGGGGACAGAATTCACAAGTTAAGGATACTGGAGTCCCGGTACATCATTGATGTACAAACTACGACTCCACATAGTATGAACAATAGTGAAGAATTGGCTTTCCATCTGGGTTAATACCAGATAAACGAGTATTTCTGCATTATCTTTCCAATCAGAATATCACAATGTGTAATACATTGGAACATACTAGTTCTGGTTCTTCCTCCTTTTCTTCTCTCTAGGAGAAATATTCATGAATGTAACATTTAAAATTTATTTAATTTACACTTTCCCACTATAGAAATGTTAATTCATTTTATGTCCTTATTTAATAAGACTAATTACAATGATTGCCATGACATAAGAGGCCCATTCAGGGCAAAATTGAAACTATGATGATGTCAAAACGGATACACAGGAAATGAAATAATTTCAAGTGGGCCAATCCAGGGCTAAATATCGTGTTATTTCACGTCACGTTTTATGACTACCGTACATGGCCATTCAGACCGAAATTTTAACATCAATGATGAATTGTAATCATTTGCATCTACAAGAATTATGGCAAGATGGCGCTATGTTTTCATTAGCAAAGAAGGACATTTGTAATGTGGTCTGTTTTTACTTTCATGACATTATGTATAATTGTATGCAGTTTCCTGCGCGCCTGATGACACCGAGGAAGGCAACTGCCGAAACGTGTTTGTTTGCACGAGGAATAAAGCAATCTTAAAAACTCACCCCCGCGAGTGACTCTTTGCAGGATAGAACTTTTCCTGACTGGCGAAGCTATAATATATATATATATATTCACTGAAAAAACCATAGGTTGCAGAGGCGTTATAGTTAGCTGGACTTTTCACTCGTACAAAACCATTGAAATTCCCCCATTATAGTTAGTTCAGCTAACTATAACTCACGCGCCCGCAATGCACTGCTGATGACGTCACATATTACATCACTCATGACATGGTCAGTGACATCACTCATGACATCACTGATGACATCTCAAATGACATCACTGATGACATCACTGATGACATCATCCAGTGAATGTGTGTTTTTCTGAAAATTACATTTGTTTTATATATGTATATCTCAAGGTCGATGGAAGAATAAATGGGTATATAAGTTTATAAATAGATGATTTGTTTTTGAAAAATTGATTGTATAACTGACTGATTAAGTGTATCTTAGTGAATACATGGCTTAGTGAGTAATGTTTAAATATGTAAATATCTGTATCAGTCTCTCACTTTGTGTATAAGTGGCTGCATGGGTTTGTGAGTAGCTACATGAGTGTCTATATAGGTTATTAGTTAGTTTTTTGAGTATCAGTATGAGTGTCTGAGTGTCTATGGTTCGGTGGGGGGTATTACGTAGTGCATAGGTGCATGAATGAGTGACTCACTGTTTGTATGTGTTGAAGACAGCATGTGTGCAGGACTGTATGGGTGGATGAGTGTGTGCATGGGTGTGTTAGTGAGTCAATGACTGTCTCAATAGTGACTTTATGAGTAACTACATATGTTTTAAACTAGTATATGTGACTATTGGTGTATATAAGTGAGTATATGTGAGAGTGAGAGATTAGAAGAGTTCCTGTATGAATAAGTATGTGTTTATAAAAGTGATTGTTTAAAAGACTAAGTATGTGTAAGTTTCTGTAGAAGTAAGTGTGGTGGTGTGTGTGTATAACTGTATATGCAAGTAAATGGATGTTTGATTCTTTATTAGCATGAGTGACTATGTGTGTGAGTAACTCTCTGGATGAGTGGTGTTGTGTAACAGGATGTATAGGTGTATGAGTACATATGATGAGTGAGTACATGTATGAGTGACTGTATAGGACTGTTGGTGAATGAGTGGATGTGTATGTATGTGGATCTTAGAATTACTGAATAGGTTGTTGTAACTGGTATTGGTATGTCCATTGTTTTGAAAATTTTAGTTTCTATTTTTGAATGTGTGTATCAAAGGTTATATTAGGGGGAGAGGAGGTCTGCCACTCTATCACAAGGATGATGTAATCAGTGATGTCATCAGTGATGTCATTTGAGATGTCATCAGTGATGTCATGAGTGATATCACTGACCATGTCATGAGTGATGTAATATGTGACATCATCAGCAGTGCATTGCGGGCGCGCGAGTTATAGTTAGCTGAACTAACTATAACGGGGGAATTTCAATGGCTTTGTACGAGTGAAAAGTCCAGCTAACTATAACGCCCCTGAAACCTATGGTTTTTTCAGTGAATTTCTAAGGTTTTTTAAATGCTAATTGCTAACTATAACATGCCTGAAACCTATGGTTTTATCAGTGAATTTCAAAGGTTTTTTAAATGCTAATTTCTAGCTATGGCTACAGAGATAGGACATGTGAAGAACGAAGCAAAAATGCACAGAAAGAAAAAAAAAGAAATGCAGAAAGAAGCAACAGAAGTCCTCAAAGATGAAGAAAAGTGCAGGAAGAAGGATAACGTGCAGAAAGAACAAACAGAGAAGTAGAAAGAAGCCTTGTTGCAAAATCATCCTGTAGCCTCAACTTTTTCAGACAGATACTGGTGGTAACTGAGTGACTAACCAGTCCTAGAGCCAGTGCTATGTTAAAAGACATACACTAGGGAACACTATGCGTTGGGGCGCCCCTGTGATTAGCATGACCTCCTCTGTAAGCCCCTAGTATATAATACGGCAGGGGATTAAAACAACCTCTTGCACACGTCACCTCAGTCCCCGTCCCCTCCCTTCCCCACTGTGTAAACACGCCCTGTGGCCGTTCTAAATTGAGAGATTAAGTCCCCTTGAATCCTGAGGGTCCCTAGGGGCAAAATTTCCCACTAGGTACGTCCAGTAAGTGCCATTGCAGAGAGGTGTAAAAAGGGGCACGGCCTGAACCACTTCTCTGCAACGCAGAGCAGTGGCGCTTACTGGAAGCACCTGGTGGGCTAGTTGGCCCCCAAGGTCCCTCAGGATTGAAAGGGAATTATTTCCCCAACTTAAAACGTGCCACAGGGCATGTTTGCACACGTCACCTCAGGGCCCGTCCCCTCCCTTCACCACTGTGTAAACGCGCCCTGTGGCCGTTCTAAGTTGAGAGATTAAGTCCCCTTGAATCTCAAGGGTCCCTAGGGTCAAACTAGCCCATTAGGTAAGTCCAGAAAGCGCCACAGAGATGCGTTGCATAGAGGTGTAAAAAGGGGCATGGCCTCAGAACACCTGCCTGCAACGCAGCTCCCTGGTGCATACTGGAGATACCTGTTGGGCTAGTTGGCCCCCAGGGCGCCTCAGTATTGAAGGGGAATTAATTCCCCAACTTACAACTGGCCAGGGGGCACGTTCGCAGAGTGCTGCAAGGACGGGGCGTGGCCTCCGGCGCGATGCCGGTCTTTTATTTATTTTATTTTTTTAAGAAGGAGGGCTGTGTGGCCCCCCCTTCTTTTTCTAATTTATTGGCCCTGGTGACCACATCCCCCAGGGCCTGCACCCTAATTTTTTTTGTTGAAAAAAATTAATTTGGAAGGGGGCCGCGTGGCTCCCCTCCCAAGGCCTTAATTGGCCCCGGGGAGCCCAACCCTCGGGTCATGGCCTTTTTTTTTTATTCTTTAGGAGGGGGGCTGCTGTGCCCCCCTCCTCAGGCCACTTATGGCCCCGGGGACCCCATCCCCCGGGGCCGGCCTTTTTTTTAAATTTTTTTTTTTTTTAATATATTTATAGAAACACCTAGTACATGCTGAACAAACCGTATGTACCTATCACCATGACGATGTGTGTGATATTCATTAAAAGGCGACTATGCATACAATGAATCCACGTGGAATGTATTTACACCGCTAGTGAAGCTCTGACGTGTCTGACGCCCTACCGTGCCTAATCCCGGTGCCCCCGCCGGTGGGTACTCTCCAAGTAGAGACCCTTGTTGTTTATTTATACAAACATGGGTAGCTATTGACGGGCACATTTAATACACATGCACACCAAGCCATTCAAAGGGGAATTGATAAAAATTCAACCAAACTATGGAAGAAACCCCCCTCACGGTTAATAAAACACACATCCACCGCCGGATGTGTAATACTTTTTATTCTACTCTCTGGAAAGGAGACAAACCTCACTTGAGAGTCACAGCGGGCTCCTTGCTGAGCCCAATGCTGTGTTACACCCACCAGTGCCCGCCGAGTGCCACACACCTCTGTGTTGTATTCCACCAGCTACTGCGTATGCTATGACACTCTCTAGCCCATGTGCACTGTAACACCACCCCGTGAATATGTCATGCCACACTTGCCTACGCACGGGTTATATTGCCCCATCTAACGTGCTTTTCTCGATGCCTATGTTATAACACACAGCGCTATGCCATACATATTACAATCTGGGATTCATATCTTTGTCACAGTGCATATGCAATGTTACACTCCCCAGCACATATTTTATATTACAACTTTAGAGACTAGTTAGGTTACACAACACTGCCCTGTGCATATTACACTCCAAGGCGCATATCGCATAGCACGCGCTAGTGCCTGTGCTATCTCGCGCTCTCCAATGAATCTGTCTTTGTGCACAATGTATTGCATATTATATTTCATGCCCCGGTTCATCTTATATCACACTTTTTGGTGCATAATTTATACCATATACGATATCTAGTTTTCATTTTCAATCGTGCACTCAGGACTATGTTCTATATAACACTGCGTCCACCTACCCTTTTCACGGGCATTGCATTTTGCGATGGGGGTGGAGGGTCAGGGGGTGTTTCTGCCAAGTGAGCCCGGAGTCACAGTCACAAACGTCCTCTTCTTCCTGAATAAAAGTGAGATTATGCTGCATACTTGTTCATATTTTAAGTAGTTCGCACAGACACACATTTTAAAAACAATAAAGTTCCTAATGCCCACCTTCTCTGAACAGTTAGCTTGCTGCCCCATCCACCTCCTCCCTATCCTCTGGTGTCTGAATCCATGGACTAGCCTCCTCCCTCCTGCCATGCATGGTCTGATGTGCTGCCACTGCCCTCCATTTAGCATGATGTACCAGTCCACTCCTCCTGCCCTTCATTGCCCAATTCTATGGCCCATCATTGACCTCCTGCTTAGCCTCTGTGCTTAGCTTGCTGCCCCTATCCTCCTTCCCCCTGCCCTCCGATGTCTTTGTGCATGCCCCTACTCCATCCTTTTTGCCCACCATGTTCCATGGACCTGTCACTCCTATCTACTCTGAGTGTTCTGTTGAGCTGCCACTCCCCTCCCACTTACCTAGCATTGTCAGATAACTGTAACCTGTCCCTGCCACCCCTACCCTGCCTGTCCACATGCCATGCCCCTAACCCCTTCCTCCTGTCCTCCATGGTCCGTTTTACTGTCACACCCTACTGCCCTCCATGGTCTGTTGTGCTGCAACTGCTCCTCCTGCCTGCCCCACGCGGTCTGTTGTGAGGCCCCTTCCCCTGAACTCTCTTGTCTGTCCCAGGTCCTGACCCTCCCTTCTATCTTCCATGGTCCTTTGTGCATGCCCCAGCACCCTCCTTCTTGCTCATCATAGCCATTGTGCTGCCACTAACCCTCCCGCTTGCCATGCATGGTCTTCTGTGCTGCCATGGCCCCTCCCACCTTCCCTGTGTGGTCAACTAGCTGCCCCTGACCCCCTCCCACCTTCCCTCCATGGTCTGTGTGTATGCCATCATAGTCTCACTGTTGCTCTCCATGGTGTGTCTTGTTTCTAGTGCCCATCCTGCCTGACCTCCATGGTCATCTTGCCGCTCCTGCCCTGCCCCCTTGCCCCCAGCCCTCTGTTTCCATGTGTAGATCCCTATTCCCTCCCTCCTGGCTTGTCTGTTCCATTGTAATGCCCCTGATCCGTCCCTCCTGCCCTTTATGGTCTGTTATACTGCAGCTTTCTCTCCTGTCTGTCCATTATGTTCAGCTAGCTACCATTGCCTCTTTCCCCTCTGTTCTCTGTTGTCCATGTGCATGGTCCTGTCCCCTCCCTGTTGCTTTCTATGGCTTGTTGTGCTGCACTCCCGTCCCGCATGCCCTGTGTGGTGTATTGTGCTGCTGCAAACCCTGATGCCTGCCCTGTAGGGTCAGTTTGGTGCACCTCTCCATGTCCCTCCTGTCCTCTGTTATCCGAGTCCATGTCCCTACCCCAATTCCTCCTGCATACCATGATCCAATGTACCATACTTGCCAACATTTAGAACTTGGTAGGAGGGAGATTTTGAAAAAAAGACTGGGGTATTGATTTTCCTCTTTGAGTTGCATTGAAAAAGAGGAGATTGTAGACAGGAGACAAATCAAATAAAGCCCATTTGAGCTTTAAAACATTGGACGTTTCCTGGCTGAAACGGGTCTGTTGGCATGTCTGGTTGTACTACCACTGCCTCTTCCTTCTGCCCACAATGGTCTATTATATTGCCACAGCCTCTCTTGCCAGTCCTGTATTGTTGGTTTGTTGCCCCTGCCCCCCTTTCCACTGCCCTCCATAGTCTGTTGAGCTGCCACTGCCCTTCCTGCCTGCCCAGTGTGGTCAAATTGTTGCTTCTGCACTCTCCTACCTGCCTTCAATTTTCAGAGTCCGTCCCCCTGGCCTCTGCCTCTCAACAGTATCCAATGAATAACTAGATTGCTAACATTCTATATTTATTATAAAAGTGTGGAACATCTGACATAATACCTAGAGCATTTCCTTAAGAAATTACATATATGAGAGAGTCTTATTTGCATCAAAATTATGGTTAGTGCTCTAAAAAACTAAAATGAGGACATATTTTCTGAGTTTTCAAATAGCGACAAAGAACTTTTAAATTATTTGTAATCTTTATGTTTTTTTATCCAGTTGACCACTTGATTAAATGTTGCACTTAGGGGAGAGGATGTGGTGTTACTTCTAGAGCTGCAGACTTTGCAACTGGGGAACCAGGTTGGAGTTTCTGCTTCAGCTCAACATTCTGTGATTCTGGTCAAATCACTTAATCTCCTCACGTCTAAAACCAAAATGAATTTGATCTTGTGTGATGTAACCAATGCTCATGTAAAGCATTCCAATACCTGACAAGTCTGCACTATATAAAACTGCAAATACACACAAAATAAGTGTTTTGCACACTGTTGTCATTGGGCTACATGTGGGCTACATCTGGGCTACATCTGGGTGATATTTGTGCTGCATTTGGGCTCTTTTGTCTCTGGTGGCCATCTTGGGAGATTTATTTGTTATGAAGTTTCCTAATTTCCTCATTTACTGCAGTATCCTCAGTAGGAAATGCGTTCAGTTTTTTACTTTGATTCCACAAGAAGGTATTCAGATATGTCACACATTTGCCATAAATTCTGAATGTTAGCACTCTAGTTGCTCATTCGATCACTTTAGTAAAGCTACTGCTCACCACTGAAGTCTGCTGCTGGTATTAAAAGTGCATGTTTCAGTCTGCATATCAGAATTTTTAAATGAAATAGAAGAGGATTTGAGAAGTCACTCAAAATGTGCCCTAATTTTTCTTTCTTCAGCACTAATCATAATTTCTATGGCAAAATGAACCCCCTCATTGTGTTCCTTTTTAAATTAAATGGTTTAAGTGTTACCAGTTTATTCCAATCAAGATAGCTTCAGGTGTGCCATACTTTTGTCATAAGTAAGACAGTAAGCGCTCTAGTTGTTCTTAAGAACACTCTGGGGCATTCTGTCATTGGGCTATACTTGGGCTACATCTGGGTGATATTTGGGCTACATTTGGGCTCTTTTGTCTCTGGTGGCCATCTTGGGAGATTTATTTGTTATGAAGTTTCATAATTTCCTCATTTACTGCAGTCTCCTCAGTAGGAAATACTTTCATTTTTTTACTTTGGTTCCATCAAGAAGGCATTCAGATGTGTCACACATTTGCCATAAATTCTGAATGTTAGCACTCTAGTTGCTCATTAGATCACTGTAGTAAAGCTACTGCTCACCAGTGAAGTCTACTGCTGGTATTCAAACTGCATGTTTCAGTCTGCATGTCAGAATTTTTTTATGAAATAGAAGAGGATTTGAGAAGTCAAAATGTGCCCTAATTTTTCTTTCTGCAGCACTAATCATAATTTCTACGGCAAAATGAACCCCTCATTTTGTTCCTTTGTAAATTAAATGTCGTAAGTGTTACCACTTTATTCCAATCAAGATGGCTTCAGGTGTGCCATACTTTTGTCATAAGTAAGACTGTTAGCGCTCTAGTTGTTCTTTAGAACACTCTGGGAAGCTGCAGTAGAACACAAAGGAATCAACTGACAGTCTCTGCCCTTCTTGGATTTACATGTTTTACTGAGAATGTCAGACTTCATTCTCACATGACTGAGAAAGATAATGTGAATTTACAGAAAATATGCTCTCTGTTTAGCTTATAGATCACCTTCCAAACCTCTGTGGGCTTTTTCACATGGTAAAATCACCTTAGAACACACCACAATTCCTAAAATGAGTATGGTACCATCAACACATGATTTATAATGTAACTAAAGTCTTAAAACGTTCTATTAACTGCAATGCTTTTTAATGAGGTGCTATCATGTATATTGGTCCCAAGATGGCTGCCAACACTTCTTGGATGAAGTACTGACAGCCAATCAGATCTCACGATGAGATGTTTGGTTAGGCTCCGCCCAGATATATCTATCTTTTTATCTCTAATTTTCTCAGGAACTACTGAACGGATTTACACCATTTAACCCCTTGAGTGCCCCGCCCTTTCCCCCTCCTGTGCCGGCCCTTTCATTAGCGGGCGGGGTCCATGATGAGATAGTCTCGTCATGGGCACAGCGCAACCGCGCTCCATGACGGACTCTCTCGTCATGGGCACAGAAGGGGTTAAGCAAAAGGCACGAGTCTGAACTGAGGACCACCTCTTTGCCAAATTTGGTGTAATTCCGTTCAGCAGTTCGGGCTGTAGCTGCGTCAACAGGTCCTATGGGAAAATGTATGGGAAAATGTGTTTTGAGACCCCCTTTTTTCTCGGTCCCTGCTTGACGAATCACCGTGAAATTTTCAGGATAGGAGCGGACCGGAGCTGGCCAAAAGTTTGGAAAATTTCGCGAAGATTCGTCAATCGGCGCCATCGTTATTCCAAATAGAATGTTATGGATTTCCTATGGAAAATAAGTCCTAACTATAACTACCTACGGGCGACTGCCAGTAGGTAATATATATTTATACATATATATATATATATATATATTACCTACTGGTGGTCGCCAGAAGGTAGTTATAGTTAGGCCCAAGTTTCCATAGGAAGAAAATTTTTTGTTACATATCAGCTCCTATGTGGGAAGTTTGGGGTGATTCATCAAGGGGGGGTAGAGAAAAAAGGGGGTCCCAAAACGTGTTTTCTCCATGTTAATTTCCATCGGAAACTTTAGACAAGGCTACAGGTCGAACGGGTGATCGGAATTACCCCAAATTTGGCAGGGAGAAGGGTCTTGGTCTTGAAAGCACACTTTTGTTTATTTGGTGTAAATCTGTTCAGTAGTTTTTGAGATATATCGAAATTTACAGATATCGATATTTGGGAATTCTGCTATCTGATTTACAGATATCGATATTTGGGAATTCTGCTATCTGATTGGCTGAGGCGTTACGAGCACGAGCTTGCTGCTTATTGGTTGGGAGCTCTGCGAGAGGTTGCAACTAGGAAGTGTTGGCTCCCATTTTGTGATTCCGTGGAAGCGAGTAAGGGGAAAAAAGGGCAAAAAATGTAGGAAAGAGGACGGTAGGAGCACTGTAACCTTTGTGGGGGTGTTTAGGGTGTGCTATAGAGGGGGTGCAAAGTGAACTACTCATAGCAACCGGTCTGAAAGTGCTGGGTACGGAAATTAAGTGAGGTATTGCGTAGAGTCTGATGCTGTTAAGGTGAGCTGGTGCGGAGTCGAGGATGAAAGCGTGAGCCTAAACTGTGTGCCTTATGGTGTGAAGTCATGTGCCCTGGCCACTGTGCAACACCTGTCTAAGTAGTGTCAGTAATATTTTATACGTAGTAGGAGGAAGTTTTGTTTGGAACACGGTAATTTGTATATGGTGCTTAGGTGGTGTTATACAGGGAGTGTGAAGGTAAATCAATACGGTATTTGTAATGTGCAAACTACACAGGAAACGATAATTGATTGGAAGATAAGAAGCATTGGGTACTAAAAACTAGGGTGCATATTAGTTGCGTGAAAAAGCATGTTTGTCATTGGTTAATAAAGAGCAGTCTAAACGTGGAGTACATTCGATAGGATGAAATGTGCAAAGCTCAACCAGACGTGCTACTTGCATTTGGAAGGTACATTTGGAACTTAAAACAATGGTGAACTTTTAACCCACAGGTGCTGTTAAATGTTAGAGAATATGCTGAAAAAAAAAACGTTACGTTGAAAAAAATCATGAACTTTTAACCTGCAGGTGTCGTAGAATGTTCCAGAAAGTGTGGTGATAAAATAGGTTGATCTTCTGACCTGTATGTGGCGCGGAATATTAAGTAGCTTTTCAGATGGAAAATTTTAAAATAACCAATGGAGATAAGTTTTGGAATGTCGATGAAGGAATGAAGTATTCTGATTTGTTCATTGCATGTATTTATATGTGGAGCAACAGAGATATTGTGCCATTACTGGTTCCATTCTTGATGTAAGTGGTGCATTAAATGTACTGTGTGACAAATAAAGAATTGCATGTGTGTGTGACATTTGAAACCTGCATACCAACTACAAAGGTGAGGTAGAAATGAACAAGGTGTGTTATGTGTTCTGTAGTAGTGATTAAGTATTTGAGGTGCTATTTTTAAGTTTGAAAGTATTTTTTATTTGAAAATACCATCCTGTTAGTAAAGTGTGGTGTTTCATATTGGTTATAAAATATGCATAAAGTTTGACCTGTTGTTATATAAGTACTTTATATATGTTTAGGAGTTTTTTACAAAGAAGAAATGTAGTTTGTCATCTTTAAAGGACTGTATGGTTTTGAAAATGAGGTACAGAGTTAATTTGGGTTTGTTAATGTATTCAGGCGAGATAAACAAAATGTCGCACGTTTGCAAATTATACTTTTTGTGGAAGTAGTGGGGAAGGGGGGATAGAAGATGTAGGTGTTATTAAGTTAAAAGCGATAAAACTAAAGCCAGAAATAATTTTATGTGGACAGATTGTGGTCTCATTTTTGACAGTGAGAGGTAGATTTGAATATAAGTCTAGGGGCCATATTATGAAGGAACGGCGATAATGGGCTTGATAATATGCCCTTGTGAATTCCCATAGAAGCCCAGGTTCACACCAGAACCTGGGCTTCTATGGGCAGTTTCCTGCCACTAAAGCGGCAATAATGTTATCGCTGCTCCTTGATAATATGGGCCTGAGTAGGTTGTTGTACTGTGAGGCCGTCTACAGTGTTTGGAGATTACAGGGAGAGGAGATGGAGATAGTAAAAGTGATATGTTCCTTTTATATGTACGCATAGTTTTGAATATAGGTTGAGATCTAATATGGACATGGTTTCTGGTTTGCATTTGGGTATACTTAATAGTTTTAGTTGTGACTAGTGAACAATAAAAAGTAGATATACTAAAATATATGGTAGTCAACATATTAAATATTGTCTGTTCTTATGAAATAGAAGTGGTTGGGGAGTGTTTCTTTAGAAGAGATGTTTTATAAATGTGTGAGAGATAAAAAAGAAATGAAAATGTTCGGTATATTTTCTGTGTGACTTTCTTGACATTAGTAAAGTACATGTCATTACAAGTGATAGTAATTGTCAGGCTGTGTTCCTGTGCTATACGTAGGTGTTTAAGTGGTCCGGGGTTTACCGGTGCTCAGTTTCACGATCTCTTTTGAAACACTCGTCAATTTTTTTATTCAATTTAATGTCCTTAATGTGCATACAGTAAAGGGAGGGTATATCAAAAGTTTGGGAATTACAACTTTGTTTACTCTCCCCATCCTCTGCTATACACTGTACAGAGTGGTTAAATGACTTTATTAACATACAGATGTATAGCTAGTAAAGGTGGTGTAGTGCCACTGGGAGGCCCATTTATAAACCGTGCTATGGGATGGTTTATGTTTTACCCGCCAATTTGTATGTTTGAATACTTTTGGATGATAAACGTTACAGAAGACAACCTTAAAAATTAAGCCAGAGTATGGGTATAGTGCCGCTACTAGGAATGGTGGCGGTTTCTCTTTGATTTCGTACGGTTAAGCAATGGTGGGGGTGGGGTGGGGAGGTGGGTATGTTGGTGATTAAAACACAGACTTTAGTAACGTGCAGATGTCTAGCTACTAAAGGTGATGTAGTACCACTGGGACCATTTATAAAGTGCCCTATGTCATGGTATATGTTTTACTCGCAAATTTGCATGTTTTAATACGTTTTGCTGATGAGTGTTTCTGGAGATATCTGTTGAAATGAAGCCTCTGTATGGCTATAGTGGCGCTTCCAGGTTTGCTGGGGCTCTTTGTTTTATTGCGTAAAGTTCAGCAAGGGCGGGTGTGGAGGTGCTGTAGTGGTGGTGGGACTATAAACCGCCTTATGATATGGTGTATGTTTTACTTGGAAAATTGCAGGTTTCAATACCTTTTGCTGATGAGCATTCCGGTAGACACCTGTTGAAATTAAGGCTATGTATGGCTATAGTGGCACTAACGGGAGTGGTGGGGCTTGTTGTTTTGATTTCGTAAGGTTAAGCAAGGGAAGGGGTGAGGGTGGGAGAGGTGGGTATGTTGCCGATTATAACACGGACATTTGTAACGTGCATATGTGTAGCTAGTAAAGGTGATGTAGTGCCACTGGGTCAATTTATAAAGCGCTCTATGGCATGGTACATGTTTTATCCGGAAATTTGCATGTTTTAATACCTTTTGTTGCTGGGCGTTCCGACAGAGACTTGTTCAAATTAAGTCCCTGTATTGCTATAGTGGCTCTACCAGGTTTGCTGGGGTCTTTCTTTGATTTCGTAAGGTTAAGCAAGAATGGGGATGAGGGTGGTGTAGTGGCACTGGGCCCATTTATGAAGCGGTTTATGGTATTGTATATGTTTGTCTCGCAAATTTGCATGTTTTAATACCTTTTGGTGATGAGTGTTCCAGCAGACAGCTACGCAAATCACACAACATTTCTGTGGATAACAGATCTTCGTGCTGATAGACACTCTTGCACTGTGGTAGAAGGTTGCCAGCGTTGATGGCAAATTATGAAACTTGGTGCCATTGTACATTTAAATGGAAGCTTGGATCATTTCTTTGTTACTATGGTGCAGTGAGATCTTTAAGTGGGAGAAAAGCTGGGGGTGCTCTAAAAGGGGCGGGTAAACCTGTTAAAGGGGTGTGGGCTATCCAAGTAGGGGCGTGGTCTACATGAAGATAACTAGCATTGTGTGCTTAAGAAAATCCCCTTGAATTATCCTACGTTCGGGAAACACGCTCTTTAAAGGATTGGCCTTCCTCCTACAACATGGCTCACTTAGCATGATGTCTCCACTTCTCAGTAGTGAGCAAAATGGGCATGCGCACATCGATGTGCATGCTCTGAGTGCAGTGCAGTAAAAAAAAAAAGAAAACTTGACTACCTTTGCGAGGGCTGAAAATAGAGCCCGATAGAGACCCGTTACGAGTTTTTCTCAGAATAACTGCCGGTGCTTAGAGCCAGCCCACTTAACGCCCTGCATCCATTCATCCTAAGCACTGCGCCATACAACCATCTTTCAATTTATTCAGACATTCCTACCTACATACATACATACATCTGTCCCTGCAGTTTTTCTAAGTATCTATCAGCCCACTCGCCTATGGTAAGCACTGTGCCATCCATCCAGTTATACGCCCATATATTCATACATACATCTGTCCATGAACTAATCCTATGCGTCTATCAGCCCACCCGTGTATCCTAAGTACTGGTCCATGTATCCATTTATCCTTCCATTTATCCATAGATCCATACATCCATCCATCTAGCTATCCATTCATCCATCTGGCCATCCATCCAGTCGCCCTTTATTCAACCATCCGTCCATATTTTCGTGCACTCTCCGCCGCCGATTCTAAATACTACGTATTATACTCATCCACCCAGCCTCTTAAGGGGCCGAAAAGGCTGGTTATAATCATTGAGAGGCAGATGAAGTTTCTGATAAAGAACAAGAAAGCTTTGAGTTGCTCTTTGTGGACCAGAGTTCACCACCCTTCTCAGGTGGTGTTTTAAACAAAGGTTGATGTAGGGAAAGAAATGTAAAGCAGCTTTTCAGTGCAAGACGTTAATTTAGAAAGCTAACGGGGCATATTATCAAGAACGGCGTTAAAATATTACCGCTTTAGCGGCAGGAAACTGCCGCTAAAGTGGCGCAAATGTGCTTGATAATATGCCCTTGTCAATTCCCATAGCCGGCCAGGTTGTGGTGTGAAGCTGGGCTTCTATGGGAATTTACAAGGGCATATTATCAAGCTCATTATCGCTGCTTTAGCGGCAGTTTTGCTGCCGCCAAAGCTGCGATAATTTTAACGCCGTTTTGATATAATGCCCCTAAGTGAGCCAGGCAAAGCGTGTGTTTTCGTAGCTCTACAACAACACCCTGTGAAAGGTGAGAGCAGGGGTGTGTTGGAGTTGGCTGCGTGTGGTCGTCTCCAAAGGCGCAACCAGAGCGAAATTTCGGGGAAGGCTAGTTCTTTCAGCAATAGGCAGAGTGGGGATGTAGGGCCTCTAAAAAGGGGTGGAAAAAAACAGAGCATCATTTACAAGCAAATGGTCTTTTGAAGACTTGAAGGACTCGGGTGCGGCTCTGTGTGTGCTATTGGGAAGCTGTCTCAGGGAGGCCGGGGCAATGGGCGTTGTGCACCTGGTGGTCTCTCTGCTAATCACGCCACAATGATGTTCCTCCTGCGCTGCAAAAAGAGAAGGGAACTCGTGAGAGAAAATGGCTCTCTTTAATGGATTTCTTTTCTCCTACAACGCGACTCACCAGGCATGATGTCTCCATTTTTTAGTAGTGAGCAATGAGCATGGTCTCACTGTCTCACTACAGTCCAAAAAAAAAAAAAAAACAACAGACTACCTTCGCGAGGCCCAAAAATAGAGCCACATAGAGATCCGTTTCAAGGCCCCCAAAAATAAACTGCCGGTGCTCAGACTCCCTCCCCTCAAATTAAAGCTTTGGGTGCAGTGTTATGTTTGCAAAGTTGTAGATAAAATTGTTAGGCTAATAATGGTAATTTTTCTGTGTGCCGTGTGGTTGGCAATATCATCCTAATTATATAGAATAACATTTTTAAAAATATCATCTATAAAGTTGTCTGCAGTGAGTTGCAGAGAGAGTGTGTGGGGTGGTGGGGTGAGGTGGAGAGGTGAAAAGTATGAGGTAGTGCAGTCACATGTAAATTATAAAGGTGTGTGTAAATAATTAAATAAATACTTGCTGTATGTTCTATGGCACTACCCGTCATCCTATTGCTCCCCTGCCATGGTCCATCACGTTGCAGCACTGCCTCTGGAAGCCGTCAGTAGAATTTATGTAATTGTCTGCTATTATTGTAACATATTGAACTGATGTAAAAAATAATTGAATCTATTTTTTTTTTCAGAAAATTATTTCGTTTGAATAACAATTTGAAAATGCCTAGAAGAACTGAGAAAAAAGACAAGAAAATAAGCATTTATATTTGCAGAAAAGATTTGGAATTACAAAAAAATGAGGGCACTACACAAACAGTTTCTTCTGGTAAAAACACTAGACAATTTCTGAAAAAAATATCACGAACGTTTAATGAAAATAACATCACACAAAGGAAAAATAATTTTTCGAGTAAGGAGAAGGAGACTTCAATTTAAAATACAAGGAAAAGAAAACATGATAAAGAAACAGTATCTGTTACCCGGAGACAAAAACAGTTTCAAGAAATTTGTCAGAGAATTTTTCGAGTAAGGAGAAGGAGACTTCAATTTAAAATACAAGGAAAAGAAAACATGATAAAGAAACAGTATCTGTTACCCGGAGACAAAAACAGTTTCAAGAAATTTGTCAGAGACTTTTTCGAAGTAGAGTGATTCAGAATTTAATGAGAACATGCTGCAAATATAAAAAGAATGTTCTGCAATTCAAACAGAAGCAGTGTATCAAAAGTATAATGGACACTGCTTTTACTTTAAAACAGAAGTTATTCATTGTGATTTTGAAGAGGATCAAAGTATTAGATAAGGTAATCAAAGTGTTGAAAGAGAAAAGTAGAAGAAAAAGACTTGTGAAGAGAACCAACTTTTGCAAAATCTTTAGTGGACATTGGAAACATACTTCTAGTAGTGAGCCTTTTTTTAATGAGGAAAGTTACTTCCAGGAAAATAGTTTACCATTTGCAGTTGATACTGGAGGTCCTTGCTAAAAAGTTCAGGATGGTTATCCCCTTCCAAAAGAGGAATTGGTTGATAAAAGTGCAGAAGAGTAAATAGTTGAAGAAGTGCAAGGGAAACGTATACAAGCTCCTTTGTATAAGTGGGGTTGTAGCAGTATTTGTAGTATTCAACAGGAATCTATTGATATAATGCGAAATTTGCTACGAGAATATACACAGAAAAGTATTAAACAGAGGATTAAGTTGTTGCAAGGACAAGATCCATGTAATGCAAGACAATTTACTGAAAAACATGGGCATTCTCTGGCTTGTCTTTCAAGAAAAGTGTGTAAAAGTGTTTTTCATCACTTGAGGATGTTAGCAGTACACCATTCAGAAATGCGGAAGTTTGTAAGGAAACTGTACTATGTAAAAAGTCCTGCATTATGTTTAAGTGAACTGAATGCAGCTCTATTATATGGTTCTTTATCAGATGTTCAAAAAAAGTGTGATGATCTTGAAATGCAATATTTTGGTTCAGAAGAGCAGTCAATAGAAAGTGAAAGTTTGACAATTACAGATGTTGAAGGAGATGGGAAAGTGATTAGCACTGATCAGTTCTGAGATACCAAACTATGTTTGTGTTTGTTGTCGAGGTAGTCATTATAAAAGTCAAACTAGGAATGTTGATTTGTATTTGAAAAGTGAAAAGGAGAACAATAGTAAGTGGGAAGAATTTGCAACTTACTTGTTGGTGGAAGGTTGATTTGAGTTAGGTAGTGATCAACGTATCTGTAAATATTGTTACAACAAATTAGAAGAGAACAAAATGCCTGCTAGAGCAGTACATAATAACTTAGAATTAGTAGCTATTCCGGAGGAACTGGCAGAATTGAATACATATGAGTCGGTTCTACTTCAATCTGTTCATCCTTTTCAAACTATAATTCAGATGGAGCCTAAAACAGGTAAACTGCCACCAACAGACATGCGAAGAGGGCTGAAAGGAAGAGTGGTGTACTTACCTTTGGATTTTAAGAAAAATATTGAAACTATTGCTGGAGAGAAAGAGGAAAATGAGGCAGTAGTCATTCAAGTAAATGGTGTACCAACAAAGAGTCGGAAAATATGGCAAGAATTTGTGGATGCTAATAAAGTTGAAAATGCTACCTTATATCTTATAGAGAACAATATTTATTACAAAACTGTAAATGTGGATGAACAGGTAATACGTTTAGAAGATGAATGTGAAATTTCAAGTGGTAAAATATAGAAAGTGGACAAGTCAAAGACTGAAGAGATTAATAAACATTACACAATATGTCCTTTGCATTCAAAAGAAGTAATAGGAAGCAGCATTGAGTTATTTCAAATGTAAAAAGCAAAGGGAACTCCAATGAGTGTATGGGGGAAGAGCTTGGAAGCTCGTTGTTTTCCACAGCTGTTTCCTACTGGAGAAGGTGGACGATATGATGACCGACCTGTACGTATTCCAGCTTCAGAATATCGGTCAACAAGATTATATTCTGAAGATCCTAGATTTTGACAGTGCATTCCATACAAATTTCACCTTTTGTTTGAAAGTGATTCATCTTCTCTGTCATATGCAGTGAACCACATACTTAAAACTGGAGTTCATCAATCACTTCTTTCTGCGAAAGAATTTGTGGAGTAAGTTGAAAAAATAGATGAAAATTTAGAAGCACAGTTAATCAATTTGATGGCATGTCAACGTGGAACAAATGAGTATTGGTATCGTCGGCATAGAGAACTCAAGTGTATGTTACGGAACTTAGGTACACCAACATAGTTTGTCACACTTAGCTGTGCAGAGTATGCATGGGAAGATTTGCTTGAGTTTCTAAGAGAAGTGAATTCCAATATTAAAAATGTTGAAATAAAGACTCCTGGTGAACTGTGTTCATTGGATCCTGTAAATGTGTGCAGATATTTTAATCATAGGTGTCAAGCTATGATGTCTTTTATCTGCAATAAAAGGAATCCACCTCTTGGAGAAGTTACCGATTCCTTTTGGAGAAAGGAGTACCAAGCAAGAGGTGCACCTCATATCCATATGCTACTATGGGTCAAGGATGCACCTAAATATGGAAGTGATTCTGATGAAACAGTATTGTCTTTCATCGACCAGTATGTGACATGTGAGATTCCGAGAGAAGAAGGAGATAGAAGCTTGAGACAGCAAGTTTTACGTTTCCAAAGTCACCGTTGTGGAAAGTACTGCAGAAGAAAATACAAGTCTAAAGGAAAATTTTACACCAAATGTCGGTTTGGTTTTCCACGTCCAGTCATTTGGAAAGGAAGAGTAAATTCTTTTTTTTCTTCTGTAAGGCACACAATAATTCGGAAATCTCCAAAGAATACCTACAACTTAAAAAGAACGGAAGTGTCAAAGTATATCAGTGACTACAATCCAGTCATTTTAAAAATGTGGAATGCGAACATGGACATCCAGTATGTTGCAGATAACTCAATTGCTGTTGCCCGTTATGTTACATCGTACATAACAAAATCAGAAAAAACAGAGATGAAACAAATCTGGGAAGAAATTGCCCAAGAAAAGAGAATTAGCAAAAAATTGTACAGCTTTACTTTGAAAATGCTTTCCCACCGAGAAATTGGATCCTATGAGTGTTCAGACCGCTTGTGCTCTTCAAGTTTATATTCAAAGTCTCGAGGAATCATTTGGGTAAGTTTAGGTCTCGCCTGCTCACGGAATAGAGTGTTGAAATCATTAGAAGAAATTGAATACTTAGCAGCAAATGAACCAGACAATGTCATGGTTGTTTAGTAAAACATGCAAAGGGTAATCTTATAAACCACAAGAAACTCAGTTGTGAAACTCCAGCTAAGCAAGAAGTTTACTATTTAGCACTTCTTCAACTCTTTAAACCATGGCGTAGCGAAAGTTAATTACTTGTAGACTTTGACTGCTATGAAGATTCTTTTAATTAGGGGTGGGTGGAATTTGTGAAAGCGACTTTCGCAAATTATCGCGAAAATGTTTAAAATCTCCGCAAACATGCGGAAATATCGTGAAGATGCGGACGTTTTTTTTCCCGCCCGTTCGCGGTATTTTCTGCGTGTTCGCGGCTCGCCAACTTACCCATGCGGTTGCTTGTGGGCACGGCCATCTTGTTTTCACTCTTCTGGCGGTGCATGATCGCGAGAAGAAAGACATGATCGCGCGACGCATGACGTTACTGCGGGCGCGAACTGTCGCGAGACAGCGCAAATGGCTACCAACAATCCAACATCTCGTGGAGAACGCAACCGGATCGGGAAAACTTGTCGGCGAACGCGGGGATTCAGGTAAGGCGATCGCAAGCGCGCGAGAATGTATTATTTTATAGCGCGAGCAAGAACCAAATTATCGCTAAGCTTCAGAATGCGGAACGCGAAAATGTCAAATTATCGCAATTTCCGCGAGCGGAACGGAAATTTAGCCCAGGCCTACTTTTAATGCATGTAAAGATAGCATTGCATGTACAATTTTCCCTACATATTTAAAAATGTTGAATGATGAAGTTGAACAGGAAAAGACTATTACAGTTGAAATAGCTAATGAAAGTTCTCAAGATAGTCAAAGTAGTGGTCAATGTAGTGAAGATCCTCTTGGACAACCAATACTGGAAAATGAAGCAACGATTGCTATGCATGAAGTCAAAATTGCAATGCAACAAGCACACGAGGAGAATATTACATTGGAAAAGTTAGAAGAACAACTAAATGTTGAACAGAAAGAAATATATGTACAAGTTAGAGAACAGAAAGAACATGGTTTGTTGCATGAAAAAAAGAATGTGTGTGTTCATCTTTTAAACCTCTTCTGATGTTCATCAGTGGTCAAGCTGGGACAGGTAAAAGTTTTATAATTAAAGTTTTGACCAGTTATCTTCAAAAAACTACTGGTTCACATTTATGTTCTGTGGTAACAGCTCCAACTGGATTAGCTGCACGCAATGTTAAAGGAGTTACTTTGCATAGATTACTGATGTTACCAGTTGAGCATGATAGTAAATTACAATATCAGAAGTTGTCTGGAGAAGCTTCTCATGAAGTGTCAAGTGTGTCGAAGAAAATTAAACTATTAATTATTGATCAGGTGAGCATGGTCTCAAACTTAATGCTTGCTTTTGTACACTTAAGATCGCAGCAGGTATTAAAAACAGATTATGACGTTCTCTTTGGAGGAAAACATTTAATTGTATTTGGTGATCTGCTACAACTAACACCTGTAAATGGAGAACCAGTGTTTAAAACTCTTCTACATGAAGACACAAAGAAATCTCTGGGAAGTATTGGAAATGTGAATCTGTGGTTAAATTTTGAATATAAAGCACTCATTCAGAATATGCGACAAGCAAGAGATAAAGATTATGGAAATATTCTAAAAGATGTAAGAATTGGTGTTCTAAGCAAACATGGTAAATAACTTTTCAAAGTAGTCTACTAAAGAACTTGTTTACAAATGAAAACACACCAGCAGAAGTAATGTACAAGAAAATGAAAGAAAAAAAGCCTATAGTTTGCTTAATGCCTACAGTGGAAGAGTGGTATACATTTAATAGGGAGCTCATGAAACTGGAAAATTAAGAAATAGTTCACATTGAAGCTATTGATAAAATCAAGCGTCAAGGAATAACAATTCTTCTTTCAGAAAAACTACAGACTAAATTGGATTCTTTGGGAAATTCTGTATCAAAAACTGCTGGCTTAGAAACATTTTTAGATGTATGTTTAAACTGTCGGGTAATTTTGAGGTGTAATCTGAATGTAGAAGAAGGTTTAGTGAATGGAGCAATGGAGAAAGTTGTTGATTTTGTGAAATATCAAAATAGAAATGGAATTGAATTCTTGAAAGTTAAATTTGATCAGATTACAGAGGTAAGACAGATTGTGCGTTGTGCTGTACGTTTTTTGCTTGTAAAAGACTTGTATGTTCGTCGAAAACAGTTTCACTTCTGTTTACCATATGCAATAAATATTCATAAATCTCAAGGTTTAAGTGTAGATAAGGCTTTGATAAATGTAGGAAGAACTGTGTTTAAAGAGGGAATGGTATATGTTGCATTATCTCGAGTTAGAACGTTGTCTGGTTTGTATTTAATTGATTTTGATGAGAACAAGGTTAGTGCTGATGTTAATTGCGTAAGAGAATATAATCATTTGAGAAGGCTTTATGCTCCAAGTTTAGGTGAATATCCTATTTATGAGAAACGTGTTGTGTGTTCAAAACATAAACATGGTGAAGAATCAACTATGGTTAGAAAGCAGAAACAAAATCAAGAGAAAAGAAAAGATGTAAAGAAGCAGAAAATACAAACAAGTGATGATGTCGTCGGATTCCAATTAGAAAATGCTTCTGGTGTCAACTGCTATGGTAATGATATTCTAAACGTTATATTTTATCTTGAAGATGTTTATGGTGAAATTATGAAAAGTCAGGAAAAAAGATTATGTTCGGCACTTTATACTTTATTTCAAGAATTGAGAACTGATAGAAGAAAGATCCATTCTGCTTCTGGTATTCGCCAACAGTTGGATACATGTACTGGATCCTTAACGGCTTTCCGGTTGTTAGCGAGTTTCAGCTTAGTTTTGCACTTCAGTCGTCCACTTCCCTTCTCTTCAATCCGACTGCATTCACCAGAAACCCGAACGTGAAAAAAGTTGCAATGGGCCCAACAGCGATAAACATATCAGCGATAATCAGCGCCCGGCTTGCTATTCCCACATCAGGTGGGAAAATTCACAATAAAAGCTGCAAAAACCCCCACAAAAAAACAAATAAACTGAGAAGCACCATGGAGGAAGCTGGAGCAACTACAGAGGCCAACCAAAACCCCACAACCCCCCCCAGAAGACCAGCCAGGGACCTTGGGGAAGGAGAAGGGCAAGGAGAAGAAGAAGAAGAGGACCCCGCAATTCAGTCCGCAGGAAAACAAGATCCTGATTATAGAGGTGATAGAACACCACCAACAACTGTTCATCACATCCACTCTGTCATTGGCAACTAAAGATGCAATATGGCAGTCCATCTTGGCCAAGGTGAATGCAGTCGGATTGAAGAGAAGGGAAGTGGACGACTGAAGTGCAAAACTAAGCTGAAACTCGCTAACAACCAGAAAGCCGCAATGCAGACTGGAGGTGGGAGTCCAGCGCCACAGCAGGAGCTGGATGAGATGGAGGAAATGGTGTTCACAGTCATCAGTGGGGAGACGGTAGAAGGAGTTGGGGGACCGTACATTGCTCATTATGACCTGACCCAACAGCAACAGGATGAGTAACGACCAGGGACTGGGGGCACGGGGGAGATGGGCACAATGGCACACATGTACAATTAAGTATAGCACAGTGCACACCCACAATGACTTTGGATCATGTCCCTGATCTCCTTGCCATACTGCAGCACACATAGAAACAGCAAGTAGGCCCCTGTCGACAATGTGTCCAGAGGGGGACCTCCCCACACATCACTACTCTCACAACAAACCCATGCACATGTGCTGAACCCAGCAAAGCTGTGGGTCCATGAGCCACACTGACAATGCAAGTGACACTGCATGACGATTAGCATGGCTGCAATCCAATCATCATGACCTGATGCACGCCACAACACTGAGGTGGCTAAGTGTGGACCACATCCGTAAAGGGGCTGGTCACATTCTGACACATCCACGTGCACAAACAACCCCCTGACGTCAACAAGACATCTGCAGACAAACCATGCCCAAGAGCCTCAACTTCCACCAAAAGCCCAATTTACCCAAGTCTGCAACAGCTCAGCACTGCCTGAGCACAGAAGTGAAAGGCACACCGCCTGAAAGGGATAAGGGCCAGCAAAATCAGGGCTGTAGGGGCGACTCTCCCACAATGCAGCACACACACATAACAATCAGAGCACATCAACATTGACAACAATGTGGTACAAACTGCAACACTTTCACAACAGAGCAGAGGGCACAACTAATGCCGCTTGTGTGTAGAAACTGGCCAAACACATTTGGCATAGCAGGAAACTGTGAGATGATAATGTACAAGTACAACCTCACATCCCTGTTGGTGTAGACATGTCCACTGGCACGCATCAAATAGGCAACTCCTCCCAAACAGTCCCAATGTACATTGTCTTGCAGTCTGTCTGTAAATTTTTCCAACGCGTGAACATACATGGAACACACTGTTAAACTGCATCTCCCCTTTACATTGCAGAGGGAGAATCAATACCTCCTACAGAGCAGACCGTACATCTCTTCACTGATGATGAAGAGGACCTCCACACCATCGACCCTAATGCCCTCCAACAGCCAATGGACACCCTCAGCACCACACCCCCAGGACCAGGACAGCCCAGCTACATCGAGGAGACCCCACCTCCTGCACAGACCACACAGTAGGAAGCACCCACCACCACAGCTGTCTCCCAGGACCCTCATGACCAACACATGGCATTCCAACACCGTGTGTTAGAGGGCGAGAAGGAGATGGCTGATCAGGTGTGGGTGGGGTTTGACCTCATGGCAGCCAAACTAGGTGCCATACGTGGGTGTCTAAGTCCCATCAAGGACCACTTACAGTCCCTAACGGACACCCACAGTGCGCTCCATGTTCTCCAACAATCCATGGCTCACATCGGTGGAGTCATGACTCTGAGACAAGAACACCTGTCTAGTCAGAGTGGCTCAAGTGATGTCACCCAGGAGTTGGGACACATGCAGAGGATCATGGAGAACATGGAACGGATGCAGGCGGAAAGGATGGCTGCCACGGCTGCACACCAGCGAGATGTAGCTGGGATCTTCCATGCCCTGCAGATCCTCATCATGGCATTGCTGCCACAAGGTCTGGTGCAGATGAATGCTGCTGCTACTACTTCATCCACATCTCTGCCCCCTGATGTGTCAGTGCCTCAAAGTGCGGCAGACAATCCACCTCTGGCCCCTGATGTGTCACTGCCACACAGTGCTGCAGACAAAACACCACCACCCACATGTGAGGCACATCACACATCAGGGGACGATGATGTGGATGATTCTGCCATTCTTGTAAGAAGGAAGTGGGAGCATTCATCTCCGCCATATGGCCTGTTTCAGCTTGGGTCTGCCCTCTGCATCATGCCCTGGAATAACACCTTCCACAGTCCGCCGATACACTCTGCGACACTCACCTTGGCCCTCGACATGGACTGCCATATTTGGTTTGGTTACCAATGACACAGTAATCAGACTGCGGACTGAACTCTTCCTCTTCCGATGAACTTGTCAATCCCTAAAGGACTCTGGATGGCCCTCCACGGGGCAACAATGTGAAGTGGGGTTTGCATGGCCATGTACTGGTCCAGCTTCAACACTACACTGAATGTGATTAAAACATTCTAATTCACTCAGATGTGTCATGTCTATGATCAAGCAAGTATGTGATTGAGGCTAGGCCTCTGACTTATGCTGCGGAAATGAAGATACACACAGAACAGTTGGCATGTATGAGCCAAGACCCTTAGCGGTCTTGTGCTCCTTTATTTATCCATTCGGGCGAGCCCGCCCTCTGGGTGCATGATACATTGCAACATTGTCGATTAAGGTCTGGGTGGCGCCGACACTACAATAGAGACACACGCCACAGTTTCTTTTGTGGGCAGCCCAGAATTGAACCACACCCAGAGCCCTGGGCCATTTCTTCACACTCCTCACACGCCTACGCATGGGCCTCCATCACGGCACTGGGATGTCGTGTGCTTCTGAGAACGTCTCCAGACGTTCCACCCAGGCTTTCCAGTGGCCTACCTGGGACGGGGGTGGCCCGTGACTGTGAAGGGTTCCAGTGGCATTACAGAGGACATGCTGTTGGCTGCTGGAGGTGAACTTGTGGGGTAGCCCCACGGGACGATGACTTGTGGTGCACAGAGGTAGTGGCACTTGAGGCACTGCATCCGGCATGGGCCTACCGCCACGTGGCGATGACTTGCAGTGCACTGAGGGAGACCCAGCTGAAGAGCTGAGAGGGTGTGCAGCCTGCGATGATGCAGTAGGCCTGGAGGCTGGACGGTGACTTGTGGTGCACAGAGTCAGTGGTACCTGAGGCACTGGATCCGGCACGGGCCTACCGCCACATGGTGATGACTTGTGGTGCACTGAGGCCCACCTGAAGAGCTGAGCGGGTGTGCAGCCTGTGATGATGCAGTGGGCCCGGGGGTCCGGACTGGATTTGATTTGTGTGAGACCTGCTGGACCGCAGTGTAGGCCGAAGGAAGCAGTCAGTGCTGGGGGCCTGTTGCGCTGAAGTCAGCAATCAGCTGAGGAGGCTGCCAAGCTCGCAGGCCTTGGGCTTGAAGATTGAAACGGCACGACACGACAGTGGCGGAAGGTGAGCAGTGAGGCCTGGGTGCGCAGGGGCGGTCAATCACCACTGGGTGCCGGACGGGTCTGGGGACCAGCGGGCTGGGGTGAAGCAGGTGCACAGGATCGCACAGCCCCACAGGTCACGGTGGCGGCCTCTTGGCAGGGTGAGGGGCGCCCCCTGCAGACACGCCCCTGCAGGCGATGACGAGATGTGCGCCGGGTAGCTTGTGATGTAGCCACCTCATTGCCAGTGTAGAGTTGTCAGTTGAAGGTGGTCGGCCACATGTGTTTAGGCCTATGGTCAGGATATGGCAGACACAGAGACATTCGCAGTAGTTACTTTGGTGGCCATCCCGGAAGTGAACCACGCCCAGAGCCCTGGGCTATTTAGTCACACTCCTATGCAGGACTGGCGTACGCGGGCCCAGCCCACTATGCTTACACTTACAGGGAGGGTGACATAGCTACATGTTCATGGTCTTCCCCACTGCCTGAGGTCACATAGTTGGGTCCACCGTCCACAACACTACAATCACCACCAGTATATTTCCACATGGACATGTCTGTGCTCTGCATACTCAAGACTGTCCAGCACATCACCGCCGCATTTGGCATTGTGTACATTCTTATTTATAGGTCACTTGGCAACTTTGCACATTCTTGGTTCCCACCTCTCCCCACATTCTGCAATTGTGTGGCAGAGAGGCTATGCCTTTGTGGATGGTTTGTCTACATGTCTGACCCCTGTTACCACAGTTATTTGTGTTGTCATGTCTGGTAGGTGAGCATGTTGGTTGGCATGTTGTATGTGATTTTGTTACGTGTGCATTCCCACAGTTGTGAGTTGTATGATTGTGGAGTTGAGGTGTGTGGTGTGCTCCTTTGGTACTCACCAACGAGCGGTGCATTTCCATGGGTGCCATCCTGAAAGCGCTGACTGATGATGGACTGTCGGAAGATGTAGGAATCATGCACACTGCCTGGAAAGTTGGAGACAACATTGCTGAACAGTCCCCGGTGGTTCACTATTGCCTGCACATTGATGGACTGTGTGTGCTTTCTGTTGCAGTAATTGTGTGCAGTGTTGGCAGGGGGCACAAGTAGGCATGTGTGCAGTCAATTGCCCCCAACACGTACAGAAAGCCAGCTATGGCGTAGAAGCCTTGCTTGGTTTCCAGCTGTTCCTGCGCAGTGTGGGAGAAGTGAAGGTGCTGGGGTATCAAGCTGATGATGGCATCCAAGACAGGTGTGAGGAACTTTGATAGAGCTGGCTGTGAGACTCCTCTGACTCTGGCAGTTGTTGGTTGGAATGTACCAGGGGCCAACAAGTGCAGCATAGCCAGCAGCTTTGTCTGCGGGGGATGTTGGTTGTCTGCTGTGTTGGCACCATCAGCCTGTGGGCAATGTGTGTCAGGATTGTCAGGATGCGGAGGATGGTTGTCCTTTTGAGCCTGTAGTGGGCAATGACATCCTCTGGTGTTAAGTCTCTGAGGCTGGTGCGTTTTCGGAAGGTCCGCTGTCTTGTTCTGCGCTGCCTCGGTGGTAGTCAGGGGGGGTGGTCCTGGTGGTGGGGGTGGTCCTGGGGGTGGTGGCGGTGGGTGTTGGGGCCCTCTTGGGTCTCCAATCTTCATGATTAGTAGCTCCATGGCATCTGTTGTTCTTCAGATGTGGCTCTGGGCTGGGCTGCCTTTCTACTGCAAATGTTTGTCCTACTTAAGATCGGAAAAAAGCCGGTCTTAAGTCCCTGCTGCTAACGTGTCTTATCGCCTGTTTTTGGACCGCATCACCGATCTGGCTGGTCGTTGAGAATATCGCGAAGTGGTGTTGTCGTGAATTTTTAGACAGGAACGCTGACTCTGTATATGATTAGCGTTAGTTGTCGCTGTCAGCCTTGGCGATGTTTTTAGCGGCAGCTATCGCAGGTAAACTGACGATGTCGGCTGTTAGTGCAGGCTTGTGAATAGGGCGATAAATCTATTGCCCCTTTTGTGGTGGAAAAGTGCCGCTAAATCAGTGGTGAGTCCTTGAGGATTTGCCCCGTAGTGTGTACACACCAGTAATTGAACAAACAACATAAATATGAAATTATATTTGAATATCTGAGTCAACAGATAGTAAGTATCTATAGGCGACACATAGCCCATCGTGCATCAGGGTAAATAAGAAGACTTATATGTTATCAAAAATTCCATTATGATCATAATGCACAAATATACAATTAGTATACAATAAGTATATATATATATATATATATATATTTTACAGCAGCTTGTGACACACTCCCGTTTTCGCACGGAAATCACTAGTACAGACCCACTTGTACAGCATTATTTTTTATTTTTCACTCCTCATATGTCAGGACGCGTTTCGGCCGTCCAAGCGGCCTTGATCACCGCGTATATATATACATTGGACATATTGCATCATTAATAAAGAGCATTATGATCATAATGGGACTGTTGGAAAGGCGTTCGCCGGAGGGGGGTTCGATACACGTTTTGCCCACCCCTTTGACCCACCTCTCCCAAGTAGGCCGAACCAGGCGCGCACACCCTGAGCTTACACTACGAACAGAGTGACACCACACGTATTCTTTGTAGGACGATAGGTTCTTTTATCGAAGGTTTCAAGGGATCTTTATGATCCACGGTGTAAGTAGTACATCAGCGGCACAAGAGACTACAAATCGGTGGTAGGGGAATGGGGGTAGCGGGACAGTCTTTGAAGGTAGTGTCTCTGCAAAGTACCCTGCGGATAGCTCACAATCCTCGAGCTGGAGGGTGTTGTTTCTCTGGGCGATCTCTTGCCAATTCGTCCTCGAGGGGAGAGCCGCGAGTCACTCAGCAGGCACAGGTAGTCGGAGTTCGGGAGCCGCGATCTCATCAGCAGGGCTCAGGTGGTTCGAGGGTCGGGGCCGCGAGTCACTCAGCAGGCCCAGGTGGTTCGAGGGTCGGGCCGTGAGTCACTCAGCAGGTCCAGGTGGTTCGGAGTTCGGGAGCCGCGATCTCGTCAGCAGGGCTCAGATGGTTCAATGGCTGGGGGCCGCGAGTCACTCAGCAGGCCCAGGTGGTTTGGAGTTCGGGAGCCGCGATCTCGTCAGCAGGGCTCAGATGGTTCAATGGCTGGGGGCCGCGAGTCACTCAGCAGGCCCAGGTGGTTCGGTATTCGGGAGCCGCGACAGCGTCAGCAGGCTTCGATGGTTCCAGGTCTTCTCTGCCATTCGTTCCTCCGGCACCCCTTATTATACTCCCCCTGCCCTTTGAAGTCTGGAGTCCTCGCAGAGAGGGGCCTTGGGTGACTGAGGGGGTTCGGCGGGATTTCCTGCCGCTCGTTTCTTTGGTCTTTTCAGGTGGGTCTGGGAGGGACCCCAGATGCTCGGCAGGCGAGGCGCCTGCTCCCCGGGGGCCTGGTGGCCAATCGAGTCCTCCCGTGGGAAGGCGACCCGAGGTGTGACTGGGCTGGTGCCTCTTGGTCTGGCTCGGGGGTTCCCGCTCCCTCGGTCGGACATGCGTGGTAGGGTGTCGAGTCTGTCGGGGGCTCTGGCCGGCCCTCGGGTCTGTGTGGCTGGGGCGGCCGGAGTTGGAGATGCCGTGTCTTGGGGGTGGTTGCAGGTTGGCCGGATGATCGGGAGGGCATACGCCGTGAGGCCGGTCTCACATGCGTCCCCCCCAGCTGAAAGGCGTGGAGAACTACCCATCCACTGGGGGGTTCTCCTCGCCGAAGCGGAAGAACCGGGACAGGCCGTCGGCGTTGGCATGATCCGTCCCGGGGCGATGCTCGACAGTGAAGTCCATCCCTTGGAGGGAGATTGACCATCGTAATAGCTTGGGGTTCTCTCCCCTCATCTGCATCAGCCACCGCAAGGGCCGGTTGTCCGTCTGCACTCGGGAAGTGGGTTCCGAACAAGTAGGGCCGTAGTTTCTTGAGGGCCCAGACTACGGCGAAGGTCTCTCGTTCTATGGTACTCCAACGCTGTTCTCGAGGCAGCAGCCTTCGGCTGATGAAGGCTATGGGTTGATCTATGCCCTTGTCGTTGAACTGCGAGAGGACGGCTCCGATGCCGTGTTCGGATGCGTCGGTCTGGACCACAAACTCTTGGGAGTAGTCGGGGGCCTTGAGTACTGGGGCGGTGCACATGGCGGTTTTCAAGGCGTCGAACGCCTGCTGGCACGGGGGGTCCACTGCACCTTCTTCGGGAGCTTTTTGGAGGTCAACTCCGTGAGAGGCCCTGCGAGGCTACCATAGTTTTCAATGAACCTCCGGTAGTATCCTGTGAGGCCCAGGAAGGCCCGGACTTCCGTCTGAGTGGTGGGGGGCTTCCAGGACTTGATGGCGTCGATCTTTGGTTGGAGGGGGGCGACCTGCCCGCTGCCCACCTGATGCCCCAGGTAGACCACGGAGCCTTGCCCGAGCTGGCATTTGCTGGCCTTCACTGTTAGGCCGGCTTGGCGCAGGGCCAGCAGTACTTGCCGGAGGTGCTGGAGATGCTCGTGCCATTGAGAGCTGAATACGGCTATGTCGTCAAGGTACGCTGCGCTGAACTCCTCGAGTCCGGCCAGGACCTTGTTTACCAACCGCTGGAAGGTGGCCGGGGCGTTCTTCATCCCGAACGGCATGACCCTGAAGCGGTAGTGTCCATCGGGTGTGGAGAAGGCGGAGCATTCTTTTGCTCCCTCCGTGAGCGCAATCTGCCAGTAACCGCAGGTCAGGTCGAAGGTGCTGAGGAAACGAGCGGCCCCAAGGCGGTCGATGAGCTCGTCGGCGCGGGGGATAGGATGAGCGTCCGCTCGGGTGACCGCATTGAGCCTCCGGTAGTCCACACAGAATCTTAGTTCGGGGGCGACCCCAGGGGCGGCCGCTTTCGGGACCAGGACTACCGGGCTGGCCCAGGGGCTATCGGAGGGTTCGATCACTCCAAGGGTTAACATCTTCTGTACTTCGGTCTTGATTCAGGTGCGGACCCGGTCAGGCACCCGGTAGGCTCGGTGTCTCACAGGTGGGCTGTCGCCGGTGTCAACGTCGTGAACACACCAGTCGGTGACTCTTGGGATGAGGGAGAAGAGGTCTGCGAATTGTCTGAGCAGCTGGTGACAGTCGTCGGACTGTTGGGGGAGTGAGGGTGGTCGATAGTTTCACTCCCTCCACGGAACCATCCAGTTCTTTAGCGCACAGGGGGTCGGGCAGGGGTTCAGTGTCTTCTTCCGCCCCATCATCGGTGGCCAGTAGCAAACTCAACTCCGTTCTCACAAAGTGGGGCTTGAGACGGTTCACGTGGAGAACCCGGAGGGGGTTCCGTGGGGACTGTACATCGATCAGGTACGTGACCTGACTCTTCCGCTCGATCACCTTGAAGGGGCCAGTCCATTTGTCCTGTAGGGTGCAGGGTTTCACCGGGGCCATGACCCAAACCTGCTGGCCCGGCTGGAACTCGACCAGAGTTGCGTTCTGGTCATACCAGCGCTTCATTTCTTCTTGGCTGGCCTCGAGGTTAGCCTCTGCGAGTTCTCTGAACTTCCGGGTCTGGTTGCGGAGCGCCAGGATGTAGCGGAACACATCAGGGGGTGTCCCCCGGGGGCTTGTCTCCCAGCCCTCTTTGACCAGGCTCAGGGGCCCCTGGACGGGGTGTCCGTATAGTAGTTCGAATGGGCTGAACCCCAGGGACTTTTGGGGAACTTCCCGGTACGCGAACAGGAGGCAAGGGAGGAGGACGTCCCATCTTCGGCGCAGGGGCTCCTCGAGGCCCAGGATCATCCCCTTCAGGGTTCAGTTGAAGCGTTCCACCAGGCCGTTGCCCTGGGGGTGGTAGGGGGTCGTGAACTTATATGTTACTCTGCACTGCTGCCACAGGGACTTCATGTAGCGGGATATGAAGTTAGTGCAGCGATCACTCACAACCTCGCGAGGGAATCCGACACGGGAGAAGATCCCCATGAGAGCCCGGCCCACCACGGGAGCCGTCACGGTGCGGAGGGGAATGGCCTCGGGGTAGCGGGTGGCATGGTCCACCAGGACGAGGATGAATCTGTGGCCCTGGGCGGTCTTCGGATCCAAGGGTCCCACGATGTCGATGCCGACCCGCTCAAACGGGGTACTCACAATGGGAAAGGGTTGTAATGGAGCCTTGCGCTTTCCGCCACTTTTCCCACTGCCCTGGCACGTGAGGCAGGATTTACAGTGGACTTCTACATTTGCTCGCATCTTGGGCCAATAGAAGTGGGTAACTAATCGCTGATATGTTTTGTCTTGGCCTAAGTGTCCTGCCAAGGGTACATCGTGGGCCAGGCCCAGGAGGAGGCTTCGGAAGCGCAGGGGTACTACCAGTAATCGGGCTGCGCCTAGCTCGGCTGACTTTTGTTCGCTGTATAGGAGGCCATTGTCCCAATAGACCCAGTGGGTTCCGGTCCGGTCACCGGCGGTCTGTGCTTCGGCTTGTTGTCGGAGTCCCATGAGGGAAGGGCAGGTGGCCTGTTCCTGGCAGAACTCTCCACGGGAGGGACCTCCCTCACAGCGCCACTGGGCCATCTCGGGCAGTTCTCCGAGCTCAGTCAGTGCCTCAGGGGCGGAAGGTTCCGGCCCTTCTCCCGGGTTAGTGTCTTCTTCTCCTTCCGAAGGAGGGTTGTCCGTTTCTGGTAGGGTGTCCCGGTTCTCGGGGACAGTGTTCGGTGGGAGGGCCTCACCGCCCTCGGAGAGGGGCAATCGCGCGGTCATGGAGCGCGTGGTGGCGCAGACCCATTCGGGTAGGCCCATCATCTCGAGATGGGCTCTTCGTTCCACTTGCCCCCACGGGGAACTCTCAAGGTCGTTGCCCAGGAGGCAGTCTACGGGCTGTGATGTTCGGACGGCTACCTTCAATTCTCCGGAGACTCCTCCCCACTCGAAAGGCACCAGAGCCATCTGGCAGAGGCTCTCGGAATTGTCGGAGGATATGACCGGACAGAGGGCACCGGGTAGGATCTGGTCTTCAGAGATTAGGTTGCGGTGGACCGCGGTGACACTTGCCCCGGTATCGCGGAGGCCCTCGACTCGGTGGCCGTTGATGGTCACCTGCTGTCGGTACTTCTTCGTGTTGGCGGGCAAGGGTGTCCCGGGGACCATTTCTCGATCACCAAGGGAGACCAGGGCCATGGCAGCTGGTTCCCACTCTTCGGAGTCCTCTATCTCTTCCCCTAGGGCCACGGAAGCCATCTGCCGGGCAGGGGGTTGGTCGTTGCGGTTCGTTGATACTGGGGACACTGGGGGTCATTGGCGTAGTGTCCGGGCTGTTGGCAGCGGAAGCAGGTGATCCTGGTTCGTGGCCCTAGCCGCCCCGGGGCTCCGGTGCTGGCTGGGGATGGGGCTGGACCTGCCGCTGTGGGCTGCTGGGAGGGCTGTGCGGGGGCCTCCCTGGGAAGTCTCTCGGTCGGCCGTGGTTTCCTCCGCCCCTCTGGCGGGGGGGTCCTTGACTGTGGCGACCGTAGTCTCCCACGGGGCTCAGGTGGCCCGGGTGTTCACCCAACGGTCAGCCTCGGCAGCCAGCTTTCGAGGGTCGGTGAGTTTACTGTCCAGGAGATGTTGGCGCAGTTGGCCGCTAAATGTTCCCAGGCGATCAGATCAAACAGCTCTTCGAAGGTGGAGACCTTGCTGCCCTTGATCCACCCGTCCAAGGCCCGGCTGTAAAAGTTCACGTATTCTACCCATGTGGTGCCCGGTATCTTTTTGCAATCTCGGAACCGTTGCCGGTACATCTCGGGGGTGAGTCCGTACCGGCCCACGAGGGCTTCTTTCATGTGGCTGTAGGAGTTCATGACCGTGGAGGGCAGATCCAGCAGGGTATCTCTTCCTTCGCTTAAGAACCGGCCCCATGGCCCAGCCCCCCAATCCTTCTGCGGGACTCGGTGAGAGGTCATGGCGACTTCGTAGGCCTTAAACCACTGCTGGATATCGTCGTTTTTGTAATACTCCTTTACCACATCCTTGGGGATGTGGACTTTGGCTTCCACGGAGGGAGCGGATGGTAGATTCCCGGAAGGTCGTGACTCTTCGCTTTTAGCCCTCAACTCGATCTCTTTCAGGCTGCGTTCATGTTCCAGCTGGAGTTTCTTTTCGTCGTGCTCTCTTTGGCGTCTCTTTTCCTCGAGTTCCCCTTGTAGCCGTAACTGCTCGACGGCTAACTTTTTCTCGGCCAGTTTTATTTCTCCCTCGATTTTCAGCTTGGCCAGTTCAAGTTCGTGGTTGCGGCCTCTCTCTCGATCTGCTAGTTCCTCGGGGGACAGGTTCCCCTCTGGCCCGCTGTTTCTTACCGGGATGCTTTGTGGTTCATGGGCGGAGTCTCCTTCCGTTTGGGTCGGGGGCGCCCGCGTCTCGACCCAGGTCTTCAATACTTTCTGGAAGTCTTCCTTTGTGCTTAATCCGGTGGTAGCGATTCCAAGGTCTTTGCAAAATTGTTTTAATTCTCTATGCGTATAATAGTCCAATTGATCCTCTCGGAACGTCGAGCTCATTTCGGTACCTGCGGCACCCAGGGAGGTTTCTCCTTCCATCTCTGTTTGGTAGTGCGTCAGTCGTTCACTGCACGCTCTCTTTCGGTGTCGGCTCGGATCCCGTCGTCTGCCACCAAATGTTGGAAAGGCGTTCGCCGGAGGGGGGTTCGATACACGTCTTGCCCACCCCTTTGACCCACCTCTCCCAAGTAGGCCGAACCAGGTGCGCACACCCTGAGCTTACACTACGAACAGAGTGACACCACACGTATTCTTTGTAGGACGATAGGTTCTTTTATCGAAGGTTTCAAGGGATCTTTATGATCCAAGGTGTAAGTAGTACATCAGCGGCACAAGAGACTACAAATCGGTGGTAGGGGAATGGGGGTAGCGGGACAGTCTTTGAAGGTAGTGTCTCTGCAAAGTACCCTGCGGATAGCTCACAATCCTCGAGCTGGAGGGTGTTGTTTCTCTGGGCGATCTCTTGCCAATTCGTCCTTGAGGGGAGAGCCGCGAGTCACTCAGCAGGCACAGGTAGTCGGAGTTCGGGAGCCGCAATCTCGTCAGCAGGGCTCAGGTGGTTCGAGGGTCGGGGCCGCGAGTCACTCAGCAGGCCCAGGTGGTTCGAGGGTCGGGGCCGCGAGTCACTCAGCAGGCCCAGGTGGTTCGGAGTTCGGGAGCCGCGATCTCGTCAGCAGGGCTCAGATGGTTCAATGGCTGGGGGCCGCGAGTCACTCAGCAGGCCCAGGTGGTTCGGAGTTCGGGAGCCGCGATCTCGTCAGCAGGGCTCAGATGGTTCAATGGCTGGGGGCCGCGAGTCACTCAGCAGGCCCAGGTGGTTCGGTATTCGGGAGCCGCGACAGCATCAGCAGGCTTCGATGGTTCCAGGTCTTCTCTGCCATTCGTTCCTCCGGCACCCCTTATTATACTCCCCCTGCCCTTTGAAGTCAGGAGTCCTCGCAGAGAGGGGCCTTGGGTGACCGAGGGGGTTCGGCGGGATTTCCTGCCGCTCGTTTCTTTGGTCTTTTCAGGTGGGTCTGGGAGGGACCCAAGACGCTCGGCAGGCGAGGCGCCTGCTCCCCAGGGGCCTGGTGGCCGATCGAGTCCTCCCGGGGGAAGGCGACCCGAGGTGTGACTGGGCTGGCGCCTCTTGGTCTGGCTCGGGGGTTCCCGCTCCCTCGGTCGGACATGCGTGGTAGGGTGTCGAGTCTGTCGGGGGCTCTGGCCGGCCCTCGGGTCTGTGTGGCTGGGGCTGCCGGAGTCAGAGATGCCGTGTCTTGGGGGTGGTTGCAGGTTGGCCGGATGATCGGGAGGGCATACGCCGTGAGGCCGGTCTCACAGGGACTATTTATAACACAACTCTTCTTATTCATATCAGCATCAAAAATAGATACATATGGAGTCCAATGAGGTGTACAGGAATCATGGTTCAAAGTAGTAATATGCATGTTGTTTGGGAAGAAATAGGGGCAGAGGAAAAGAAAAGAAATAAGTGGTGGTGGAAAGAAAAAAATACCACAGGGGGAACATATGGTAAGTATTGCACTCATTGTTGTAGCCTGTTAAATTTGTGACTTATCACTATGAGTATCATTATGTATGGGACCAAGTGCACGGAAACAGAGGGGTTGACGGACCCAGAAAGGAATCAGTCAATAGGAAAGAACCGGTAAAGTCTTAGAGATAGTATGCCCAATATCTGTATGAAGTCCAAAGGATATGCTATTCTTAATACACCATCAAAGTGTAGTCAGACAATCAGAGGCTAACCAGCTGGAAAAGGCAAACTATGCAATGTCAATGTTATCAAGAAAGTATAGAAGTCACACAAGTCATGATTTAAATAGTAAATTTTAGTTCAAAGATTAGTACCACTCCGGAAGTCAATATGTATCGAAAGAACAATAACAGTCGCCTTAAATAGGATACCTGTATCTAGGTGTATAAGGGATTGTTTGCTGTTAGACCTATCTTCCTTAGGGGGGTCTTGCCTCAGACATTTTGCCATTTACCGCTTGTTTTTGCTAATTCTTTTTGTTGGCCTTAGAAACCTGAACACCACTGCTAAATTGCATGTGCTTCTACCCTAAACATGGCGACATTGATGTATACCTGATTGTTTTATTTGATTTACTAGTAAGTCCCTCATAAAGTGGTATAACATATTCCCAGGGCCTGTAAAATAAATGCTACTAGTGAGCCTGCAGCACGGATTGGGCCAACCACATAAGTAGCCTTTCAAACCTGTCTCAAGCCTGTAATTGCAGGGCCTATATGTGCAGTTTACTGCCACTTCAACTTGGAATTTAAAAATACTTGCCGAGCATCAAATGCCCCTTTTATTACATATAAGTCACCTCTAAGGTAGGCCCTAAATAACCCTAAGGGCAGGGTGCCACGTAAATAAAAGGTAGGACATGTGTATTCAGTTTTCACATATCCTGGTCATGACAAACAGTCAAATTCGTTTTTCATTGTTGTGAGGCCTACTCCTCTCATAGGCTAGCATTGGGGATTCCTTAATGTACTTTTAAGCTGTAATTCCTGATGAGAAAGTAGTAGCTTTTTCATGTTTCATATATTTGGAATGGTAATTATAAATCGTCCTTACTGGTGAGGTTGGATTTAATATTACTGTTTTAGAAATGCCACTGTTAGAATGTGGCCATTTCTCTGCACTTACTAATCTGTGTTCCTGACAGCCTGTCTCCAATACACACCCGGGGTGGGTGTCAGCTGCAATTTATGTATTACCTCTAAACAGCCACAACACGGGAAGGATAGGTGTGTCTGAGTAACTGTTAGAAATGGGGGTCTCTAGTTGGCAAGGGCTTGTACCTTTGTCCAAATAGGGACCCTTCTTCCTAGTCAGGGTAAGGGAGTTACACTCCTAAAATAACCCCTGCTCACCCCCTTGGTAGATTGGCATGAGCAGTCAGGCTTATCTTAGAGGCCGTGTGTAAAGCATTTGCACATAACCAACAGTAATACAGTGTAAGCACTCAAAAAGGACACCACACCAGTTTAGAAAAATATCCATTATTTTTATATACTTAAGACAAGACCAACAAGCATTGGCATAGCCAATAGGTCTCGCTTTTGGGACCTTCTAAGTATTTAGTTATGCAGCACAATATCCTTGGTGCAACCACATCAACTGTTGCGTGGCTAAACACTTATAAGGTCCCAAAGGCGAGACCTATTGGCTATGCCAATGCTTGGTGTGGTTGTGTGTGTGGTTCTGTGTGGTTGTGGTTGTGTGTGTGGTTGTGTGTATGTGTGTGGTTGTGTGTGTGTGTGGTTGTGTGTGTGTGTGGTTGTGTGTGTGTGTGTGGTTGTGTGTGTGTGGTTGTGTGTGTGTGTTTGTGTATGTGTGGTTGTGTGTGTGGTTGTGTGTGGGTGCGGTTGTGGGTGCGGGTGCGGTTGTGGTTGTGTGTGTGTGTGGTTGGGTGGTTGTGGTTGTATGTGGTTGTAGGAACCTGGGTTCACCAGGCCCTAAGGGCGGTAACGTGGCGCGAGCCGGTCAGGCAATCAGAGGGCTATGTGTTAAGCAACCATACACCACACGCTTCTCATGGACTAGAGTCGCACACAATAAGGGACGCCACACCGTTTAAATTATGCAAATACTTCAAGTTTATCCAAGTATAGCTGGTCAGTTGCAGTTCAGGAAATAACAAGGTAATACATGAATCATAATACCATCGTTCAGTACATGCGACACTCTTGGTGATATCTATGCAGTGCCTAACCTCGTTCATGTACCCACGCCCGCTGGTTAAATGCGGGAGATTCTAGCGCTGTGTGCGCTTATGTAAAGTCTTTCCCTGAACAGGCCGTCTAACACAGCGCACTACTTGTAAGGGGGAACATTGGGTTCATCAATATGGCGCCTGTCGAACTGAGCGCTCCTCGTGACCACTGGCCCCTAGTACTGTGAAGCAAGGCACATAAAACACAGCGCTACGCGCAATCAGTTACATGTGGAAACGTTTGCGTAGAACAGTTATCACAACGCGTTACTCGTAATCAGTTGCATATCATTACCTTCGAGCAGAGCATATAACACAGTGCGCTACCCGCGTTCCTGGGCATGTAATTTACTTTCGAGCAGGGCATATAACACAGTGCGCTACTCGCATTCCTGGGCAGGTAACTACTTTCGAGCAGGGCATATAACACAGTGCGCTACTCGCATTCCTTGGCATGTAATTTACTTTCGAGCAGAGCATATAACACAGTGCGCTACTCGCAGTCCCGGTCTCTCCGTCTGGGGAAGCAGGGTCGGTGGCGTGAAGCGCCACACGAGGGTAATGTCAGTCAGTTCTTTGGGCGGCTTCCAGCAGGGAGGGTGACCGGACTTGAGGAGCGGGTCCCTATGCTCCGGTGCAGTTCACAGAGCACCGCGCTCAGTATTACAAAAGGGGGGACACGGACAGGATCCCTCGGCGGGGTCTCTCCGTCGCGCAGGCAGGGGAGGGGACTCCCACGGAGGGGACAACCCGGGCCAAGTGCGGTGTGGTTTCCAGACCAGCAGGGGGCGCACCAGGGGGGATCTCGGCCTCCGGGCTTACCTCCGTCTCGGCGTCAGCAGGCGTCCGTCCTCACGACATTGGGGGAACTCGGCCCCGACCTTGCGCAGCTCCTCACACGGCAGCGACGGGGCCCCGGGCTTCGCCTGGGCCTCGCAACACAGCAGGGCACTCCTCCAGGCCTCCAGGCCGTGGCGGTGAGCGCGCTGGCTTCGTCGTCGCAGGGGGGGGCTCAAATTAAGGATGGGGTAAAGTGCTCAGCGGAGCATGCTGCCGGGGGTCCCAGACCAGGGCAGGGAGCGCGGGGGTCACAGCGCTAGTACCTGGTCGATCCCCGGTGGCTTGGCAATCGGTTTAGCAATTAGTTCAATAGGTTAGCTTGGACACGCAGTCTCAGCTCTGGCATTCAAGGCTTACAGCTCGCTCTTGTCATGCAGTCTCAGTTCTTAAAGTTAGGTTTCAGTTCTCAGTTGACAGATAAAGTCTTTTGGCGCAGATGTATCTGGCGCCCTTAAGGGGTTCTGTTACAGGGGGTAGGAATGGAGAGGGCGACTAGGTCCTTCCTAGTCAGGCTGGCAGAGAGTCTCTGGGTCCTCCTACTACTGGGCAAGATCAGTGGGATTCACAGGGCACCTCACTCACTTAAGAGGCAGTATCTAAATCCTGTCACTCTCAGAGGCATAAGTCCCTGGCTAGGCCCTACCGCCTACACTCCTGGTGGATTCTTCCAGCTCTGCTTCACCCCAATGGCCAACTCACCACAAAAGTTTCCCTCCCACTCTTAAGTAGCCCTAGGTCAGGTGACCTCTAGCCAAGGCGGCAAAAGTAAAACCCCACCTCCCTTCTAGAAGGTTCCAGCAGCTTCCAGGAGCTTCCCCACTCTACCTATGGGACAAAAAGGAGGGCTGGTGTCGCAACATTGTTGTGGGTCCCAGCCAGCTCCTGGCAGCTAGGGTGCTACTATGAAAAACGACCACCCTGCAGTAGCAGGGGTCTGTGGCAGCCATCTTGGGAGAAGTGTGGTAAATATTTTCATTACCGGGACTTAATTTGATACAGAAACATAATAAAATAGCTCAGTAAAATAAGAGGCAGAATCCGTGGTATTAGAGGTTCGGAATGGGCTTTATTCCAATGATCGATTATAATCGGTTGCTCCAAGTTCCATCACCACGGGGGTTCAGGAAGTGAAGTACATACTTTATTGACAAGAAATGACTTTTATAGGACATACATTACAATGAAGCGAATGCGGCAGGCGTAACAATTGATAAGGAAAATGACGATTCATATGCGTAACCGAAAATGGGCGTAATAAGGAGTAAAAAGGAACATAATTGGTTATGATGTCATATATAGGTGGATCTATAAGATAATACTTGGCATAGATGCGCGCGCAGCAGTATGACGTGTGATTGACGTGCAACTAGGGGGTGAAGGGGACTTGACATTTAGCTCTACATGTGGAGACAAAAAGTCTGGGGGGTCAAGTCAACCTAATCCCAAATCATATCTAACATCCTATGTTTAAAGAACTATGTTATCCACAAAAGAAGGATTCTCGGACAAAATCTATTCTATACTGACTGTGCGTGCGTGTACAAGCGTCTAAGTGTCTACACTAAATGCGAGGGGGTAGGAACATTCCATGGTAACATGGCTATGAATTACTCGCATAAAGACAGAGAAGCCGAGCCATTGCTCGGTAGCTGGAAGGATGTTTACTTAAACTGCTAGACAGGAATGCATCGGCTAAGGAGTGAAGCAGATAACTCGAAGGTGAAATACAGTTCTTGGCAGAGAATAGGCTGATGTCAGGCTTCGTGAGCCGCGCAGAGAATGAGACAAAGTTCATGGTCACAGATGCAGGCTCTGACTAGAGTTTTTCAGAGGCAGAAGGCAAGAGGAGTTTGATGGCAGAATCAGGGCCTACTTGCCTGGAATGTAAAATGGCATAAGTGAACCATATAAAGCCGGTGGCCTTTCATACTTAGAAATGGAATATCTGGCCTATTCATGGCGAGTCTGACAGAGGACATGTTGACGGTGGACGCACATGTGTTTGCGTCTTCATAACTGGAACTGGAGGGAACATACATGTACTTGTAACATGCACATAGAACCGTTGGGGTCCAAGATAGGGGACATAACTGACCAGAAAAATCCATATTTCCACATTCCCTCCTTGTCCCCTACTTGCCCGTTAAGAGATATCAATCTTCATTAATCCATTGATCTGTTCATATAACATCATTTGTTCTTCTTTCTTCTTCCGTGACGAATGAAATCTTGGTGGTGGAATACACGATGTGGCACACAGACCACAGATCGCTGGTCCACATTGTAGACATAGACAGCAACTGAATAGTATGAGAAGGCCAATACCTAGGAAGGATAGAACTCTCCATCCCCAGGCTGATATCACACTCCAAAACCAACTGGACCAAGTCCAAGTGCCTGGGTTCTGGTGTATCTGGCTTACAATCTTATGAAGGCGAGTTATAGCTTTATATACAGATGGCGAATTTTCTGGTATGAATACGCAGCAGCTTGATCCGATGACCCTACAAGCTCCGCCCCTATCGGCCAGGATGACGTCAAGGACAAGACGATTTTGAAGAACCACGATCCTCATCGCAGATTGCTCCTCTGTCAAGTTGCCTAGGGCGGCAATAGTTTCATTCACTACTGCTTCAAGGGTTCTAGTTAATCTACGTATCAGCTTACTATTAGTAACAGTACCTATATAGGGAAAAATGCCTTTATTGAAATCTACATACTTGTCCCATGCCGTCTCAGTGTAATCGACAATTGGGAGATCTCTCCGCTCTCTATTGTGTACTAAATGAATGTTTCTGTAATAATCAGGAGGAGCTAGGAAAACAGGTGGCAAAAGGAATGCAATGTAGCAGGTACCATCCCAATCTAGAGGTAGACGCATATATGCAGTCTGACCACATATAAAGTAGGAGTGGCGATAAGCTCTAAATGAAGATTTGCCTTGATCACTGAATTCTACTATAGTAGTGCATTTACTATGGCCCATATGTATGGAACCAACTTTTCTTACACACAATTCACCCTTCGCTGGGAATACTGACATGGTGGGTAAAACTAGTTCAACTTCGGATTCGACATTTAGAATCATGAGATTAGGTGTAAAGTTACCTAATCCATATACTTCATTTTCTAGATCAGTTCCTGTTCCTTTGGGGCGACCCTCCTTGTCAGGGTAACAGACTTTAAATAAAACTAGGTTCAGATTTCCCCATACCCAATGGTCTTGGTAAACGGCTGTGTCTGAGTCTATAGAATTGATTAAACTAAACCATGCTCCACAGGAGCCATTATGTGTAAACGGATGTGGAAAGAAAGGCAGGACTCCTTCATAATTCTGATAGGGAGGGAGCCGGCCACACACCCAACAATTAGTAGCATTACTAGTCTGGTGGGAATGATGTAACATACTAATGAAAGTGTTATTGCGCAGCGCAAGTCTATAGGACAATTCATGCGGGGGTAAGTCACTAAAAGAATGTTCAGCAGTAACATTGTAAACATTTCTGGCAATAGGGTAATATATGTGCAACAATATACTTGCAGTAATTATTAAAAGACTTAAGAAAAACAAGATTAATAATGTCACTATGCAATGGCTACGCAGTGATTTACAATACGCCTGTCGTTTCAACATTTTTCGTGAATCTCCATGATTCAGGTCTAGGGGATACATGTCGGAGACAGATTCAACCGCTTCACCTTGGAGAGGACTTAAACAATCAAATCGTCCGACGGTCTAGGCCTTAGTTTTAGTTTATAGAGTTCCTTACTGGTGGCTTCAGCCAAAGGTAGTTTTGAGTCAATTGGTGAAGACACACGAGGTGGGCTATTTACATCTGCAGGAAGTCCATGAAATTTCTTGATATGACTTGAATGAATCCATCCTTTTCTGCCTTCGATCTTCACGGCTGTTCTTGTGGTCAGCAGGACCAACTTGGGTGACTTCCACCTGGGCTCCAGCTGAGTCTTTCGGTCGAAATTTCTCACAAGCACAAGGTCCCCCGGAATTACGTCATGGGGTTTCACCTCAGTGTTGTCGGGAAAGGCTGCAGCTACCTGTGAACGACAAGATTGTAGTGCAGACATCAAGGAAGCCAAGTAATCTGTCAGCATATTACAGTCAATATCAGTTATTTTGCGTGGTATAGGCGTCCCCCACATATTTGGTGGTCTGCCGAAGATCACCTCATACGGGGATAGCCCTGTTCGAGAGTGTGCTACCATTCTCATGTAAAAGAGTGCAACTGGTAACGCTACTACCCAGTCGACACCTTTCTCTCTGCATATTTTAGACAATCTGATTTTCAGTATCTGATTATGTCTTTCTACGAGACCTGCTGCCTCGGGGTGTCGGACACAGTGGAATTTCCACTGATATCCTAACAGAAGTGAAACATGTTTCATTAGTTCGGATGAGAACGGCTGGCCGTTATCTGAGTGAACAACACGTGGTAAACCATATCGTGGGAAGAATTCTCGAACTAGCTGTTTGGCAGTAGTCGGGGCAGTGTAATCTGAAACCGGGTATGCCTCTGTCCAACGGGACAGAGCGCAGACAACTACGAGAACATATTTGAATCCTCGACATCGTTCCATCTGGATATAATCCATCTGGAGTACTTCAAAAGGGTGATTAGGAGGATGAAATCCACCCTGTTCTACAGGAACGCTTTTTCCTGGGTTGAACTGGCAACAGATCATACAGGTACGGACCTTTTGTTTGGCTGCTGCTCGTAAATGTTTATGGAACCAAATGTGTTGAATGCTATCTAGCATAGCTTTTTCTCCTAGATGTGCTGGACTATGTATAGTGTTAACTATAACTTGGACCATTGAATCAGGAAGGAACCACACAGACTTTTCCTTCATCATCCATCCTTGGTCCGTTTGGATCCCTCCTAATTCGGTCCATTTCTTTATTTCATCTGGTGTGGCATGTGTCTGGATGTCAATCACGTCAAGAGTAGGATCTTTAACTGTCATACAATGTGTCGGCATCGGGACTATTGTCTTTGTCATGTCGGAGGTTTGAGTTTGGGCAGTCTGTTTAGCTGTTCTGTCGGCTAGATCATTGCCTTGAGAAATGATATCAGTAACCTTCGTATGAGCCTTACATTTCATAATTGATATTGCAGTGGGTAGATGTATTGCATCTAATAAAGCATGAATGAGGGGTCCGTGCTGAATGTGAGCACCGTGGGAAGTTAAATAACCTCTCTCTCGCCACAGCACGCCGAAGTCATGTACAACTCCGAATGCATAACGTGAATCAGTGTATATGTTGACTTTTTTATTCGTGGCTTGAATACAGGCTTGTGTCAGAGCAATGAGCTCTGCGGCTTGAGCTGACAAAGTATTTATACGATTAGTTTCAATGACTTCAGTATCTGTTGTGACTGCGTAAGCAGCCACTAACTCTCCTGTATTTGTTCTCATACATGAACCATCTACGTACAATGTCAGGTCTGGATCTGACAATGGGACATCGGTTAAGTCTTGTCTGGGTTTCGTCGTTATAGTAATAACTTCAATACAGTCATGGGCTAATGGGTCTGTTCCGGTTACTGGCAAAAGTGTGGCAGGATTCAATGTGTTACAGCGTCTGATTTCTATATGTGGCTGAAACAATGTAAGTTCGTACCCTGTAAGTCGCGCTATAGTCAAGTGTTGTGTTTGCGTTCTATTTACAAGAACCTCTACTGCGTGTGGTACTTGAACTGTCAATGGATGTCCTAATACTATGGCATCGCTCTGTCTTATTGCTAAAGCTGTCGCTGCTACTGATTTTAGGCATGCAGGCAAAGCCTGAGCTACGGGATCTAATGTACTAGAAAAATAAGCACATGGTTTGTGTGCTCCTGCTTGTTCTTGTGTGAGTACTGACAAGGCAGTACCTTCGCGTTCTGTAACAAAGAGTGTAAACTGTTTTCTGTAACATGGCGTTGCTAAAACAGGTGCTTGACATAAAGCTTTCTTTAGGCTTTCAAAAGCTTGTGTATGTTCCTGAGTCCAAGGGAGAACAGTCGATGTGGCTGCCTCCTGTGTTGTCAACTGAATGAGTGGTTTTGCTAGAAATGCGTACTGAGGGATCCACTGCCTGCAATATGACGTGAGGCCTATGAAAGCCCGCACCTCCTTTTGTGTCTTGGGTATTGGCATGTTAGCTATTAACTGAATGCGGTCGGGTGTAAGCTGCCTTCCCTCCTTGGACAGCGAGTGTCCAAGATAAATAACTCGCTGGACACAGAATTGCAGCTTAGAAGGGGACACCTTGTGCCCCTTTTCGGCTAGAAATTGTAAAACTGTCAGTGATGCTTTTTCACATTCCGGTTCGCTTCTCGCGGTGATCAGCAGATCATCGACGTATTGAAGCAGAGCAGTGTTAACTGGCATGTGGATACTGTCTAGTTCTCGTTTCAGTGCCTGGCTATAGATGCTGGGGCTTTCTGTAAATCCTTGAGGTGCGCGTGAGAATTTAAAGCTACGTCCATTTAAACTAAATCCGAACAAATATTGGCTTTCCGGATCTATTGGGACGCTGAAAAAGGCATTCTTGAGATCGATTACAGTAAAGAATGTCGCTTCGGAATCAATAGCTGTCAGTAATGACGAGATATCTGGGACCACAGGAAATTGTGGCACAATGCATTTGTTTAATTCGCGCAGATCAATAACCAATCTATATACTGGCGGGGCCTTAGGATCTGTTCGTTTAAGAATCGGAATTATCGGTGAATTACATACATTGGAGTCTGTTTCCACAACTACTCCTTGGGCAATGAGCTCGTCAATGATTTGTAGTAAAGCCACTACAGCATCTGGTGGTAACTTGTATTGTCGCATTCGTGGTAGCACCACTCCTGCCTTTAATGTGACTCGATATGGTGTGATATTCATGCATCCAACATCAGTAGGGCCTTGTGCCCATAGGTGTGTTGGTAAAGTCTGCAGTCGGGGATCCATGTCTCTAGATACATAGTGACCTTTAAAATCACGTAAAAACAATCTTACTCCTTCCGGAGAACAACATATTATAGCTCCTAGAGCTTTCAGTGTTTTTATTCCTAACAAGTTTTCTGGACATGATTTAGTAAGCAATAAATCTGTAGTTCGGGTCAAAGGTCCTATCGTAAGTGGAAGAGGTTGTGACACTTCATTAACAATAGGTTTTCCTGAAAAACCAAGGGAAATATTCTGAGAGCCTGAGAGGGGTGCCCCTGGAACTTCACTACGTTTTATAGTTGTTCGACTTGCCCCTGTATCGAGTAAAAATTTTCTATCTTGGCCTAATAATTCACTATGTACATAAGGTCCTTCTTGATCTACAGGGATCTCGATAAGGGGTAAGTCAACTTCCCTCTCTAGGCTGGTTCATGTGTATCGTTGGTAATCAGGGTAGTCGTACTGTGCGGTCTGGTACAGTTGTCGTGTCGTGGTTTGTGTGGCAGCAACAGGCAGCGCTGGTGCAGCTGGCACAAACTGTATAGACTGTTGTGAAGCTGGCATGGACTGTGCATGCTGCGGAGCTCCTTGTTCATTCTGATCCTGTCTGGGTGGCCGTGGTCTTTCTTGTGTTTTACCTATGGTGATATTATGTTTCAAAACTGGACAATCGTGTACGTAATGACCTGGTTTTTTACAATAATTGCATGTCCCTTTTACAGGTCCTGCTGAATCACCGGAATGTGTCATACCCTTTTTATGTCCTTCAGCTGGAACTGTCTGAGAAACTAGCATTTTCATTTTCGTGTCTTTCATGCGTCTGTGTTCATGTTCTTGTTCCTCTCTAATTCTATTGTGATGGTACTGTAACATTTGTAACATTTGTGATGGAGTGTTACCTTGCCAGGTACTCTCGAATTTTAATACTCTATTCTTTACTTGGGGCAGGGCATTTTCTACTAATTTTGTTACAAACAGATGCGGGTATGATTCGCTACTTGCTTTCAGGCCACTATTTATACCAAAACATTTTTCAAATCGGGCATAGTAATCACTAGTGTCTTCATCTTGCTTCTGCTTACAGGCTGAAATTGTACCCCAATCTTCCTTTTTCGTAGTTAATAAACGTGGCAGTACCTGTACTAATAAACCTGGTAGTGCTTTAGTTTTATCCCCAAGTCCTGCTCCTGCAGTTCGGGCCTTTTCTTCCGCTTCTAATACTGACCATTCTATCTTTTGGTCTCCTACCTCCCACTCCTTTTCCCTGAGTTTCTCATAGATGCCAGCAGGCATCAATACCTTTAATATTGTCATAATGTCGGGATAGGTATACTCTCCCATGAGTAACATGTCTTTAATTTCTCGGTGGAAACCCGCTGGATCTTTGTCATGACTGGGTACCACTTTCTTCATTTCTAACAATTCTATTTTCGATATGGGCGTATATACAAATACGCGTTTAAACTCGTTGTCCTCGCCTTTTATTGGGTGCACTTCTCGTAAGGGATTCTGTCTATCCATGTAATACGTTGTTCTTTCCTTGATGGGCAATGAGACACGGTCTGAACATACAAAAAGAATATACTGCTTTCTTGATTCTAGAATTTCTTTAATTAATTTAGTACCTGAACCTCTCCATCTGTTCATAAGCAATTCAGTCAATATGTCAGGTAAGGGACCAGGGTCCGAATGCTGACTCTGATATAGTATAATGAGTTGTTGAATCATATAAATCCCAGCTAACCGCTGTTCATCTGGGGTGAGATTCAAAAATGTGCGTGCTACTGTATCATCACTATATTTTCCGGGACTGTCCACCCAATGGACAGCTGCTCTAGCTAAATCTTGTTCATCCATAGAATCGAGGAAATGATAACCCCTTCGTTCTCGGAGTAGTTTGTCGGCGGCTTGGAACGAATGCTCGTTAGATCTTATATTAATTATAGGTATTTGGAAATTCCTGTTATTATCTGGACATATCGGACGTATCGGGTCAATAAGACATCTATTACTATTACAAGATCTTCCTCTACCTACATAGGCTATGGTGTCTGACTGTCCTGCGGGCAGTCCTGACCCTTCCTCCTCGCTTTGTTCGAACTCGTCTACCTCTAATCTTTCTTCGTGTAGGCGTTCTATTTCTTTACGGATCTTTCGGCACATGGCTATTATACAATTTTGCTTATCATGTCTACCTTCTGATATATTCTGGCTCCATCTGGTAAGAATTTGCATTGCTTCCGGGTCTACCCCCGGTCGGTCTTGATTTCTGATCACACAATTTATGAGGAAACGTAACAGTTCCCCCTGTATCTCCACTTTCTGGTATTCCATAGCTCTGTTAATACATTCTGGATCTCGCCCTGTTTGGACAAAATGATATATTTTATCTAGATGCGCGGTCATTCCTGGTAACTTCCCTAAATACACTGCGGCTCGTCTGATACGCAATGATGCCAGGGTCATTTCGTCCTCTTTGCCGGGCACAGGGTCATATCTACAATCTACAAGAAGTTCCTTAAGCGTACGGGCAGTTATGAGTTTGGGTGTACGTGAATGTGCTGACTCTTGGAAGGTAAGTTTATTTATTCTGGGTGGCGTAGAAAAAATATTGGTAGCACCTCCCGTAGCCCCATCTGGGGTGTCGGGTGTGAAAGGATTCGTTGAACGTGACACAGCAACTATAGGTGTGGACACAGCTATAGAAGTAGCTGTAGGAATAGATGCAGAAACAGATGTGCTTGCCGGAACTTGTGACTCGATTTGTTGCTGGAGGGATACGGGTACTGGATCTTGGCGTTGAACCTCCCTGGTATGCGATCTATGTGGGGCGGGATTAGCATATTCGGGAGCTGCGTCATCTAAATATGAGGAAAGAAAAACATCTTCTGCGGTTCTAGGATGCCCCTTAGGATGTACCTTTATTGGGAATAATGGGGGTGGCAAGTCTTTCGGTATTTCTGGAGTAGCTTTGGGTAATCCTTCGGCTAGAAGGGGATACATACCATTCATAAGGGCATTTCTTTGTCTGTCTACTTGTTCTGATTTCACTCGGATCCCTTCCTCAATTAATAGATTTTCTCGAACTTTATTTGAACTCTCTTTATTCTTTTCTTCCTGTCGGAGTGCTTTTTCTGTGCGTCTATGAGATTCTTTACGCCATAACTCAACGGCGTCTTTCTGTGACTGTCTGACTTTCCTTTTCCATAACTCTTCTTCTACTTTCATGATGCACTCTGCATCCCAGGTTCCCGCTGCGGGCCACCTCTGACTTTCTGGTAATTCCTTGGTGTAGTCTACCCATAAATCAAGAAATAATATAGCGTCTAAGCCATGTTTGTGGTACATGAAGTACCCTGGAGTGTCCCTAGGAGGAATAGGAACGGCTTCTTCGAGTACCCCTTTTCTAGTAGTGATCTGTCTTAACTTCGAAAAGAGCGGCATATTGACAACTGATCCGATACTTAATCTTGAACACACTTAATACAGTAAACACGATAATGAACAACCATTCATACCACAATATGCAGGACGTTTAACACATTAAACATTAAACATTAAACATTTTTTTTTTTTTAACCTTTAAAATAACCAACAATGATGATCGTCTGCATAACTAATCACCAAGCATAATTCTTGACAATAACTAGATACTTCGGAATACTTGATATACTGCTAAACAGTACATATACACTGCTAAAACAGTGCAGACCGGATTTGTGTACCCAAACCCGTCTTGACCGGCACAACCTATGTGCACGTCAGAAATGCCTCCCCAGTAATGGTACTCACCGGGTAGCTTCGGAAACGGAAGGCCTCGGCAACTGAACTTGAACCGGACTGGACTCGACTCGACTCGTCGGAAACTGGACTCGACTTCGAACTGGTGGGCCTCTGTATACCTCGGATCTTGCTCTCTCAGCTAGGCTCTGGTCGGGATACTTCGCACTTCTCACCGCCTCGTCTGGGTGTTGATCGCAGCCTCAGTCGCCTCCGCTTGACCGGAGGGAGATACAGGAAATCCTGCTGGTACGCGTTATTGTCCGTCCAGCTGTGGCAGGAGACCGGGCCTGCAACTCACCGCCGGCGCGTGAGATGAGAAAGTGTCCCTGTTCGGGCGCCATTCATGTGGTAAATATTTTCATTACCGGGACTTAATTTGATACAGAAACATAATAAAATAGCTCAGTAAAATAAGAGGCAGAATCCGTGGTATTAGAGGTTCGGAATGGGCTTTATTCCAATGATCGATTATAATCGGTTGCTCCAAGTTCCATCACCACGGGGGTTCAGGAAGTGAAGTACATACTTTATTGACAAGAAATGACTTTTATAGGACAGACATTACAATGAAGCGAATGCGGCAGGCGTAACAATTGATAAGGAAAATGACGATTCATATGCGTAACCGAAAATGGGCGTAATAAGGAGTAAAAAGGAACATAATTGGTTATGATGTCATATATAGGTGGATCTATAAGATAATACTTGGCATAGATGCGCGCGCAGCAGTATGACGTGTGATTGACGTGCAACTAGGGGGTGAAGGGGACTTGACATTTAGCTCTACATGTGGAGACAAAAAGTCTGGGGGGTCAAGTCAACCTAATCCCAAATCATATCTAACATCCTATGTTTAAAGAACTATGTTATCCACAAAAGAAGGATTCTCGGACAAAATCTATTCTATACTGACTGTGCGTGCGTGTACAAGCGTCTAAGTGTCTACACTAAATGCGAGGGGGTAGGAACATTCCATGGTAACATGGCTATGAATTACTCGCATAAAGACAGAGAAGCCGAGCCATTGCTCGGTAGCTGGAAGGATGTTTACTTAAACTGCTAGACAGGAATGCATCGGCTAAGGAGTGAAGCAGATAACTCGAAGGTGAAATACAGTTCTTGGCAGAGAATAGGCTGATGTCAGGCTTCGTGAGCCGCGCAGAGAATGAGACAAAGTTCATGGTCACAGATGCAGGCTCTGACTAGAGTTTTTCAGAGGCAGAAGGCAAGAGGAGTTTGATGACAGAATCAGGGCCTACTTGCCTGGAATGTAAAATGGCATAAGTGAACCATATAAAGCCGGTGGCCTTTCATACTTAGAAATGGAATATCCGGCCTATTCATGGCGAGTCTGACAGAGGACATGTTGACGGTGGACGCACATGTGTTTGCGTCTTCATAACTGGAACTGGAGGGAACATACATGTACTTGTAACATGCACATAGAACCGTTGGGGTCCAAGATAGGGGACATAACTGACCAGAAAAATCCATATTTCCACAGAAGGGAGCACCTGCACCTTAACACTGCCTGGCAATGAAAAGGCGCCCGGAGACCTAGTCCAACATAAAAATGAGGGTGGAAAAAATGAGGCACGATACAAAAATAGAAGGGGAGACCACCCTAGGGCTGACAGGTCCAACAGTGGTTATGTGTGTATGTGGTTATATGTGTGTGTGTGGTTATGTGTGTGTGTGGTTGTATGTGTGGTTGTGGGTGTCTGTGGTTGTGTGTGTGTGGTTGTGTGTGGTGTGTGGTTGTGTGGTTGTGCATGTGGATGTGTGTGTGTGGTTGTGTGTGTGTGTGTGTGTGGTTGTGTGTGTGTGGTTGTATGTGTGTGTGGGTGTGTGTGTGGTTGTGTGTGTGGTTGTATGTGTGGTTGTGTGTGTGGTTGTTTGTGTGGTTGTGTGTGTGTGTGGTTGTGTGTGTGGTTGTATGTGTGGTTGTGTGTAGTTGTGGTTGTGTGTGTGGTTGTATGTGTGGTTGTGGTTGGGTGTGGTTGTGTGAAGTTGTGTGTGGTTGTGTGTGTGTGGTTGTGTGTGTGGTTGTGTGTGTGGTTGTGTGTGTCGTTGTGTATGTGGTTGTGTGTGGTCGTGTGTGTGGTTGTGTGTGTGTGTGGTTGTGTGTGTGGTTGTATGTGGTTGTGTGTATGGTTTTGTGTGTGGTTGTGTGTGTGGTTGTGTGTGTGGTTGAAGTTGTGTGTGTGTGGTTGTGTGTGTGTGTGGTTGTGCTTGTGTGTGTGTGTGTGAGTGTGGGTGTGGTTGGGTGTGGTTGTGATTGTGTGTGGTTGTGGGTGTGGTTGTGGGTGTGGTTAAGGGTGTGTGGTTGTATGTGTGGTTGTGTGTGTGTGTTTGTGTGTGTGGTTGTGTGTGTGGTTGTGTGTGTGTTTGTGTGTGTGTGTGGTTGTGTGTGTGGTTGTGTGTGTGTGTGTGGTTGTGTGTGTTTGTGGTTGTGTATGATTGCGGTTGTGTGTGTGTATGTTGGTGTGTGTGTGGTTGTGGTTGTGTGTGGGTGCAGGTGTGGGAGTGGTTGTGGGTGCGGGTGTGGTTGTGGATGTGGTTGTGCTTGTATATGGTTATGTGTATGGTTTTGTGTGTGGTTGTATGTGTGTGTGGTTGTGTGTGTGGTTGTGTGTGTGTGGTTGTGTGTGTGTGGCTGTGTGTTTGCAGTTGTGTGTGTGTGTGAGGTAGTGTGTGTATGTGGTTGTGTGTGTGTGGTTGTGTGTGTGTGTGTGTGGTTGTGTGTGTAGTTGTGTGTGTGGTTGTGGTTGTGTGTGTGGTTGTGGTTGTGTGTGTGGTTGTGTGTGGTTGGGTGTGTGTGGTTGGGTGTGTGGTTGTGTGGGGTTGTGGTTGTGTGTGTGGTTGTGTATGTGGTTGTGGTTGGGTGTGTGTGTGGTTGTGGTTGTGTGTGTGTGGTTATGTGTGTGTGTGGTTGTGTGTGTGTGGTTGTGGGTGTGGTTGTGTGTGGGTGTGGTTGTGTGTGTGGTTGGGTGTGTGGTTGGGTGTGTGGTTGGGTGTGTGGTTGGGTGTGTGTGGTTGTGTGTGTGTGGTTGTGTGTGTGTGGTTGTGTGTGTGTGGTTATGTGTGTGGTTGTGGTTGTGTGTGTGGTTGTGTGGTTGTGTGTGTGGTTGGGTGTGGTTGTATGTGGCTGTGTGTGTGGCTGTGTGTGTGGCTGTGCGTGGTTGTGTGTGTGGTTGTGGTAGTGTGTGTGGTTGTGTGTGGTTGTGTGTGTTGTGTGTGTGGTTGTGATTGTGTGTGTGTGTGGTTGTGGTTGTGGGTGTGGTTAAGGGTGTGTGGTTGTATGTGTGGTTGTGTGTGTGTGTTTGTGTGTGTGGTTGTGTGTGTGGTTGTGTGTGTGTTTGTGTGTGTGTGTGGTTGTGTGTGTGGTTGTGTGTGTGTGTGTGGTTGTGTGTGTTTGTGGTTGTGTATGATTGCGGTTGTGTGTGTGTATGTTGGTGTGTGTGTGTGGTTGTGGTTGTGTGTGGGTGCAGGTGTGGGTGTGGTTGTGGGTGCAGGTATGGTTGTGGATGTGGTTGTGCTTGTATATGGTTATGTGTATGGTTTTGTGTGTGGTTGTATGTGTGTGTGGTTGTGTGTGTGGTTGTGTGGTTGTGTGTGTGTGGCTGTGTGTTTGCAGTTGTGTGTGTGTGAGGTAGTGTGTGTATGTGGTTGTGTGTGTGTGTGGTTGTGTGTGTGTGTGTGTGTGTGTGGTTGTGTGTGTAGTTGTGTGTGTGTGGTTGTGGTTGTGTGTGTGGTTGTGTGTGGTTGGGTGTGAGTGGTTGGGTGTGTGGTTGTGTGGGGTTGTGGTTGTGTGTGTGGTTGTGTATGTGTTTGTGGTTGGGTGTGTGTGTGGTTGTGGTTGTGTGTGTGTGGTTATGTGTGTGTGTGGTTGTGTGTGTGTGGTTGTGGGTGTGGTTGTGTGTGGGTGTGTGTGTGGTTGGGTGTGTGGTTGGGTGTGTGGTTGGGTGTGAGGTTGGGTGTGTGTGGTTGTGTGTGTGTGGTTGTGTGTGTGTGGTTGTGTGTGTGTGGTTATGTGTGTGGTTGTGGTTGTGGTTGTGTGTGTGGTTGTGTGGTTGTGTGTGTGGTTGGGTGTGGTTGTATGTGGCTGTGTGTGTGGCTGTGTGTGTGGCTGTGCGTGGTTGTGTGTGTGGTTGTGGTAGTGTGTGTGTGGTTGTGTGTGGTTGTGTGTGTTGTGTGTGTGGTTGTGGTTGTGTGTGTGGTTGTGTGTGTTGTGTGTGTAGTTGTGGTTGTGTGTATGGTTGTGTGTATGTGGTTGTGTGTATAGCTGTATGTGTGGTTGTGTGTGTGGTTGTGTGTGTAGTTGTGTGTGGTTGTGTGTGTGGTTGTGTGTGGCTGTGTGGTTGGTTGTGTGTGTGTGGCTGTGTGTTTGCAGTTGTGTGTGTGTGTGAGGTAGTGTGTGTATGTGGTTGTGTGTGTGTGGTTGTGTGTGTGTGGTTGTGTGTGTGGTTGTGTGTGTGGTTGTGTGTGTGTGGTTGTGGCTGTGTGTGTGGTTGTGGTTGTGTGTGTGGTTGTGTGTGGTTGTGTGTGTGTGGTTGTGTATGTGGTTGTGTGTGGTTGTGGTTGTGTGTGTGGTTGTGTATGTGGTTGTGGTTGGGTGTGTGTGTGGTTGTGGTTGTGTGTGTGTGGTTATGTGTGTGTGTGGTTGTGTGTGTGGTTGCGGGTGTGGTTGTGTGGTTATGTGTGGGTGTGGTTGTGTGTGTGGTTGTGTGTGGTTGGGTGTGTGGTTGGGTGTGTGTGGTTGTGTGTGTGGTTGTGTGTGTGGTTGTGTGTGTGTGGTTATGTGTGTGGTTGTGGTTGTGTGGTTGTGTGGTTGTGTGTGGTTGTGTGTGTGTGTGGTTGTGTGTGTGGTTGGGTGTGGTTGTATGTGGCTGTGTGTGTGGCTGTGTGTGTGGCTGTGTGTGTGGTTGTGTGTGTGGTTGTGGTAGTGTGTGTGTGGTTGTGTGTGTGTGGTTGTGTGTGTTGTGTGTGTGGTTGTGGTTGTGTGTATGGTTGTGTGGGTGTGGTTGTGTGTGGTTGTGTGTGTTGTGTGTGTGGTTGTGGTTGTGTGTGTGGTTGTGTGTGTGGTTGTGTGGTTGTGGTTGTGTGTGGGTGGTTGTGTGTGGTTGTGGTTGTGTGTGTGGTTGTGTGTGTGCGGTTGTGTGTGTGTGGTTGTGTGTGTTGTGTGTGTAGTTGTGGTTGTGTGTATGGTTGTGTGTATGTGGTTGTGGTTGTGTGTATTGCTGTATGTGTGGTTGTATGTGTGGTTGTGTGTGTAGTTGTGTGTGGTTGTGTGTGTGGTTGTGTGTGGCTGTGTGGTTGTGTGTGTGGTTGTGTGTGTGGTTGTGTATGTGGTTGTGTATGTGGTTGTGTGTGTGTTGTTGTGGTTGTGTGTGGTTGTGTGTGTGTGGTTGTGTGTGGTTGTATTTGTGGTTTTGTGTATGTGGTTGTGGTTGTGTGTGTGGTTGTGTATGTGAATGTGTGTGTGGGGCTGTGGTTGTGTGTGTGTGGTTGTGGGTGTGTGGTGGGGTGTGATTGTGCATGTGTATGGTTGTGGGTATGGTTGTGTGGGTGTGGTTGTGTGTATGGTTGTGTGTGTGGTTGGGTGTGTGGTTGGGTGTGTGTGGTTGTGTGTGTGTGGTTACGTGTGTGTGGTTGTGTGTGTGGTTGTGTGGTTGTGTGTGTGTGTGGTTGTGTGTATGATTGTGGTTGTGTGTGTGATTGTGTGTGTGGTTGTGTGTGTGGTTGTGTGTGTATGTGGTTGTGTGTGGTGGTTGTGTGTGTTGTGTGTGTGGTTGTGGTTGTGTGTGTGGTTGTGTGTGTGTGGTTGTGGTTGTGTGTGTGGTTGTGTGTGTGTGGTTGTGTGGTTGTGTGTGTGGTTGTGTGTTTGTGTGTGGTTGTGTGTGTGGTTGTGTGTGTGTGTGGTTGTGTGTGTGGTTGTGTGTGGTTGTGGTTGAGTGTGTGGTTGTGTGTGTGTGTGATTGTATGTGTGGTTGTGTGTGGTTGTGTGTGTGTGGTTGTGGTTGTGTGTGTGTTTGTGTGGTTGTGTGTGTGGTTGTGCATGTGGTTGTGTGTGTGGTTGTGGTTGTGTGTGTGGTTGTGGTTGTGTGTGTGGTTGTGTGTGTGGATGTGTGTGTGACAGTAATACTAAAAGCATCTCAAAATAAAGGAACACAAACATCGAGTTTGTGGAAAGAGAAAGCACGTTGTAGGTCAAACGGGCGCAGCAAAGCATTAACACAACAACAAAACAAACAAGATCACTTAGCGAAGACTGAGTGCTGATAATGGATACACATAGCCCATCATCTTAAGAGTTCGATTGCAGCCAATGTGCACTCAAACCTGCTCCCTCCTCGTGAGTTGCACCCCATACTTCATGAGTTGCACCCACCATAGCGCTTTGAGAACTAAAGCACTACATAGGTCTAATCGATTAACCAGTCGCCAACATGCTGTGCTTTTAAAGAGAATGTGCCAAAAGTTTCCAACTTCCTCATCATGTCCTCATGAAAGCGCCAACAAAAAGACTCCCTGAAGGGTGCAACGGACATGAAGCAGCCGCTGCGATCAGAAATAAACACTGTGAACGTTGTCCAGTTTCACAGTAACATTTCCTTAATGTTCTTTAAGTCACAAAACAGTAATACTAAAAGCATCTCAAAATAAAGGAACACAAACATCGAGTTTGTGGAAAGAGAAAGCACATTGTAAGTCAAACGGGTGCAGCCAAGCATTAACACAACAACATGTTCTTTGATGTTTGATGTTCTTTGAACGAGAACATCAAAGGGGCGCCGCGAAAGTGATCACGGGCGAAAGTGAAAGTGATCACGGGCGCTTAATGAGCATGACGAGGTTTGCCAGCCTCTGCTCCTAAGCTCGCGCCAGCGCACATGCTCTGTAGCTCTAGGCTGGCCATGGTGGCATTTTTTGAGTCCTCACTAAAAGTCTCGCCAGACCAGTGCATGCGCTGGGACAGGCGAGACCTAAAAACGATAAAAATCCACAATACAGTACTCAAAAATCTTCAGTTATCAGAATACACTTGAAAAACAGTCCTTGATGTCGATAGCTCCATCCGGGGCTATCACGGCGTCGTGAGCAAACAAATCCAAACGGTTCTGCTTGACTGTGGTGTCACGGGCCAGCTAAGGTGTCGGGAAGACCCGCAATCAGTACCTTTTAGAAATGCAGGGCATCGATGACCTCTTGTTGAGCTTCTGAAAAGACGGCGTCCGCAGGCATTGGTTCCGGAGGTCGGTGCAGGAGTCGTCGGTGCACTCAAAGTCACACGTGTTGCAGGTCGATCTCCTCTCTGATGGAGTCAGGAGCACAGGAATCGGCAGGAGTCGGGTGGTGCGGTGCGAAGTGCAGCGGTGCGGCGTGCGGTGTCCTCAGCTCACGGTGCGAGCAGCAGCTCGGTGGTGGCGTTAGATGGCGTCGTCGGTGAGACCAGGGTTGCGGTGCGAGATGAAGGCGGTGTTTGTCACGGTGCTAGCAGGTCACGGTGCAAGCAGCGGCGTCGTCATTGCTGAAGCACCATCATCGACTGATGAACTGGGGTTGATGGCGCGGGCGTCGGAAGGCCGAGGCTGCGGTGCCGGATGAGGGTGGTGCGTTGTGTAACTTTACTAACGGTGCCCTCGAACCACGGTGCAAGCAGCAGCATCGATTTCGGCGTGGTGCGTTGGGAATACCAAGGCTTAGTTGTGAAGCGAGGCGGTGCGGAGTGCGGTGCCCACAGGTCATGGTGCGAGCAGCGGCTCGGTGGCGGCGGCAGCAGGCGTCAACGGTGAGACCACTGTCACTGTGCGGTGTTGCAACGGTGCCCTCTGCGGTGCCAATGCATCGTCGTGAAGCGAAGTTGGTGCGGAGTGCGGTGCCCACAGGTCGCGGTGCGAACAGCGGCTCGGTGGCGGCATCAGCAGGTGTCGGCGGTGAGACCAGTGGCGCGGTGCAGCCTTGCGGCAGTGCCCTCTGCGGTGCACGGAGTTGGGCCGTCGAATTGCTTTTCTTCTGTTGCAGCACAAAACACACAGTCCCCAGTGCTGAGGGCAGAAGAGTTTGAAGTCTTTGTTGTTCCTGAGACTTCTTGAACAGGGGGTAAGCTCTACCTCAAGCCCTTGGATAAACTCACAAAAGTAGATTGCAGGAAGTTCAGTCCAGTCCTTTCACTGCCCAAGACAGAAGCAGCCACTGCAGGCCAACACAGCAAAGCACACAGCAAAGTGGTAGTTCCTCCTCACAGCTTCTCCAGCTCTTCTTCTTGGCAGGCTTCTTGGTCCAAAAGAGTTCTAAAGTTCAGGAGTCTGGGCCCCAACATTTATATCCCAAAATTCTTTGATCTCTTAGACAGAGAGTGTCTGTGCCCAGCCAGAACCAGTTCTGCCATCGCTGGTTTGAGTTTCTGGCAGGAGGTGGAGACGGCATTGTCAGAGGCAGACCAGGTCCTTTGAGGTGCAAGGAAATCTCCTCCATCTTCCCCCCCTTGCAGCCCAGGTCTATTTAGCCCTTTCCTGACCCACCTAGATTATCTGGAGCCACTCCTGCTCCCCAGCCTTCTGTCATCCAAAACCAGACAGGCAATCCACATTCCAGCAGAGCCACATGGAATGACTGAGCAAGAAAATACCTACTTTCTAAAAGTGGTATTTTCAAACACAGAATGTAAAAGTCACCTTCACTAAAAGATGCATCTTTAGATTCTGAGTTCAGGCATACTAAACTTCATTTTCTTACCTAATTCCCCGGGCTCGTTATATTTACAAGATGTTATAAACAAACTTCCCATTCTGTCCTATGAGGAACAGGTAGCCTTGCAATAGTGAAAAACGAAATTGGCCGTAATTCACTATCTGGGCATGCCACACACACCAGGGCATGTCCTGCCTTTCACATACACTGCACCCTGCCCAGAGGGGTACCTTGGAAGGTTAGGGACTGGCCAGTGTGTGCACGGGCCAAGTCGACATGGCAGTAACAAATCGCACGCAGACTCTGCAATGGCAGGTCTGAGGTACCTTTTCCGGGCTACTCACGTGGGTGGCACAATCCGTGCTGCACGCCCACGAGTAGTATTTGATTCACAGGCCCTGGCACACTCAGTGCACTTTACTAGGGACTGACAAGTAAACCAAACATACAATCATGGAAACACCAATCCATAACATACACAGGAGCACTTGCACTTTACCGCTGATCAGCAGTGTGAAAAGTGCGCAGAAACACTACGTCTGCAAAAACAGTAACAACCGGGAGGTCAGGAAGCAAAAACTCAGGGGAAACACGCCAAAAGATGCCAAGTCTAACAGTAACCATCTACATACATCTTCATATTGATGGCCTTACCTTTGCAGGATAGAAGGGAGGGGTTGACACTTGAATAGGCAGTGTCCTGTCCCCACACAAAGGACTGATTACCACCCACAGGTAGCCAAGCAGACAGGACTTGGCTGAAAGAGATCTTTGTGCACTTCAGAAAGCTCCTTTGAAGTCAACCTCACATCAAAGGCACCTTTGGGTATAAATACTGGGTCTCTGACGCCTTAAATCAGACTATTCAGAATCTTGCACTGAACATCTGTCTGAAGGAATGTTGTGCTGCCTGAAGGGCTCATGTTTGGACTGCAGACTTGGAAGGACTGCTTTTCTCTTGTGTTGCCCTGCTGCCTGCTTCCCTATGACTCTGCTGAAGGACCACCTGGACTCTGCCTACACTCCAAGTGATCTCCAACGGCTTGTTGGCTTGCCTCCTGTTGCTTGAGACTCAGGGATATCAAAGTCTCTACCCCTGCTCCTGTGCTGTTTCACTGGAAGTGGCCCAGATACCTGCAACACAAATTTCGAAACATCTCCTGTCTGCTTGCAGCAGAACCGGCTCATCGGCATGGCTTTGCGAGTAAAATCAGCACATTGCATTGGAACCCGAGGTTTGCCTCCCGAGACCGATGCATCGGACAGCGTATTGCTGTGTCTGCAGCCTACTGAGATCGACGCATACCCTTGAATGCGTGGCAGAATCGGGCGCATCGCTCAACACCTCTCAACTCTGGCACATGTCTTTGGAACCGACGCATCACCTTCAGTGCGTGTAGAAGATCCTCAAATCTTGTTGTTTGCGAACAGGAAAGGTACTTTTTTCACTGGAGCTTGCGTGCGTCCTGTAGCCGGCCGATTCTCTATCGCAGTTGGCCCGAACGTTGACATTGCCCTGGTCAACTGTGAATTTAAGTTACCTTTTAGCGCTATTTGCATCCAAGTGCTTTACTGCATTTATTCCTTCAAAATTTAATATCTTGACTTCTATACATTGGATTTTTTGCAACTTGGTCTTGTCTTTTTATAATATAATAATCTCATTTTCTAATCCTGTGTGGAGTCATTGTGTTACTGTGTGGGTGTTTGTTGCACCAATACTGTACACATTGCCCCTTTCAATAAGCTTGACTGCTCTGTGCCTAGCTACCAGAGGGTAAGCACAGGTTATCTTTTAGTGTGTACTTAGCTTACCCTGACTAGAATGGTGTTTCTGCCTGGCCTGGGTGCATACCTCAGCCAACCAGGAATCCCATTTCTAACACTTGTGGTCTTAGTATTGTGGTCAACAAAAGCACGTGCCCGGTTAGGACTGCCCAATATGATTATCAAGATGTTTGCAGTCCAAAGAAATCCTGTCCTACACATGAAAATAAATGAAACCCATAGGTAAATCGCCCTTCAACTTCAAATGGGATTACCCAAATAGTAGGAGCATTTGACATTAAGATACCTGTTATATGGTGTGTTGAGTACTACTTGTGATCCCAGCAGGAAAGAGACCCGGTCGTCTTGGTCTATATGTCGCATCGAGGCCGCCCTGATTTACCGAAATAGTACTTCCGGTTGGAGGCCGGTGTCACAAGAAAGAAGCATAGAATTCAGAGCCCATTCCCAGCAGCAGCTCATGAACAAAATCAAGGTTAAAATGGCAATATAGTTATACGTTGAAATGAAATAAGAACTAAAGTTTTAAAACCTAAAAGTAACACTGAAATCCACCAGTTAAAGTTTAATGAACTAATTAGTGCTTAATTATGACCCTGTCCTGCACTGCTTATGGTATCACGTATTACATCAATGATAACATGTTAAATGACATAATTGATGATATTACTGATGACATCTCAAATTATTTCATTGATTACATCACTGATGACATCACCAATGACACCATTTAATAATTGTGATAGTGTGCTTCAGATTTTGCGGACTGTGAGGAATTCAAAAAGTTACATTTCTGCCCAATCTTCTGTTAGCAATAAACTGATAATGAACATTACTTTTGGCAATGTTCCCAGCATGTTGCATATCTGTCAACTTAAGAAAAAGTGGTGGATGACATCCTTATTTCACTGGTATTCATCTGCTTAACAAACGAAATGCCTCTAAAGATTTTAAATGAGACACATTTTTTAAATATCAACACTCTCTAAAGAAAATGTGTTAGTACTCTATTCAGAGAAATGCTTACAGTCACACTGTGAATTGAAACATGTCTGAGTGAGCCACCATTACATTGTGCATTCTCAAAGTATACAGGGAAGTGCTACAACTAAACATCCACATCTTATACATCTTGTCATTGCATGTACTTTCTCTATAGCAATTTATGATACGAGTTTAACATTGGCACATGCCTAGACAGCCACAGGTGGATAATCTGCTGTGAATAGGCTTTCTCACATATTTTTCAATAGGCTTTTCCTTTAAGGTGGATCTTACTTTGAAATTTGCCATCTAAACAATACCAGACCCATTTAACTTTGTCTTGTTTAAGTCTAAATACAGCCACTCTCAGAACTCACTGGTAGGTAAACCAGGCACACCCAGTGTCTACTATCAGCAAAAACATGAGTATAAACCGCATGTTTACTTTGTGTATCACTGTAGGCCCTTTACCACAAATTTCTTTTTTTCAAAATGAAGTTAGGATTTATGAGTAATGTCTTTGAGGGTATAATGGATGATGCCATCTGTGATGTTGACAGTGATGTCAAAAATGATGTTATTTATCATGTCATAACTGATAAAATTTGTGAGGTCATCAGCACTGAGTGACGAAGTCACAAGTTATCGTTAGGTCAGTAAAATATAACTGGTGAATTTCAGTGTTTTTTTGCTTTTTAAACATTAGTTTATGTGTTATTTCAACACCTACCTATATAATCATTTTAACCTTTGTGTTTTCAGTGAATTTATATATTTATACACACTTATAAATGTCTAAGAGGAATAAGAAAATAGCAAAAACTGTTAAAATTGAATTAAGGGAACTGTTATATTCCAGAGTAAGGCCCATGTAGTGAAGCAGCTTATTTCTTACATTGTCCTAGAAAATAACATTTCAGTGGTGAACTTTACCCACACTTGCATGCATGACAGTGTTGGATTAGTTTCTCTGACTTTGCTTACACATCCAACTTCGCACAACATTATCACAATACCTCACCTACTTGGCCTCTCCATACATTAGGTACAAAAATCGTCCTATCTTCATCCATGAGGCGACAGCGCTATCTACATATCCATAACATCACTAATCTAACACGCACATCACACAGGCTGCTTTTTATTATAAATAATAGGCATCGTGATAGATTGGTAGAGGAAGCACTTCTGCTGACACTGAATGTCCTTGCATGCTGGGAAATCACCACGCACCAGTCTGACATTCCGTTAGGGGTGTCAAATTTGAGACCAAGATGGGGTCCTTCTGTCTCTCCCATCAGGTAATGGGGTTGGTTCGTCCTTGGGGGAATACTTGGCTCTACACCAGCAGTCTTCAATCTGTGGGTGGTGACCCCCGGGTGTCCTTAAAGGCCTGGGTAGGGCGTCACACATTTGTAAGCCTAACTTCTGCCTGGAATGCAAAATGTGCTTTTCCTTTTGGACAAAGGCTGGGACCCTTTGATCATTAAAATGCTTTAGCTGAAGTTAATTGACTCTCATGTCCTGTAAAACTAAGAGGCCTGGTAAAACAATCCTTCAAGTAAGTGTTCATGCCAAGGTGCCTGCTTGCCTGAATGACATGCAAATGTGCGCAAGGAGTGAATCTGCAAATGTAAAGGATGCTTGGGAGTGGTTCTGGCTTTAATTTTCTTGAATCACTCCAAGCATTGTGATGGCAAATATGTGTGTTTTTGCATGGTGATGCAAGAGTTAACAACTGGGCTGTGAAGTGCATGCTTTTAACCATAACTGAAAGATAGATTACTAATTGGCAAATGAAGGCCTTTAATACTCATGCTCCCCCACAGACTAAAAACTCTCGCCTAAGGCGTCATGAAGCATCCAAATGGTTTACAAAGGACTTGAAAATCCTAAAACTCCATGTACGCCAAGCTGAACAGAAATGGCAAAAGTCGTATCAAGTGGAAGACAAAATGAAATATACTGCCATTTTGCATGTTTACAAGAATGCCAATTTGGAGGACAAGAGAACCTTCTTCACAAACAAGGCACTTGATTCTGACAACAGTACTAAAGTAATCTTTAGGATTGTGAAAGAACTATTGAATCCCAGCCGTGTGACTCCACAGGTTATGGCTACCCGGGCTCTTTGTAATGACCTGAACTCCTTTTGTGTAGAAAAAAAAAGAATCAAGAGTCAATCGATTCCAACAATAGCAGCACTGAAGACAGTTTGACCTACTCCAATTCCTCCTCTCTTACTACACTTCCTTTGCTGGACAAAAAACTCTTTTTGGATCTTGTAGTGAAGATCAAATCAAGTTTTTCTAAGGAGCAATGTCCAATCAATATATTGAAAGAAATCTATCGGGCTTATCCTGATACCTTCCTTGACTTTCTTAATTTCTCCATGTCCCATGGCACTGTACCATCAGTCTTAAGGAGGTTATGGTTATCCCGCTTCAAAAAAAGCAGGGTATGGATCCCAAAAAACTAGAAAATTACAGACCTATATCTCTTCTCCCGTTTCAGGCTAAGTTGATGGAGGCTCATGTAGCCACATGTTTCAGCTCCTTCCTAGAAGCCACTAAGTTTTTGGATACTCACCAGGCAGGGTTCCGCACTGCGCATTCTACTGAATCTGTGATCCTTTCTGTCATGGATGACCTTAAGAAACAGTCGGACATTGATTGCATCCGGGCTCTGATCCTCCTAGACCTGTTGGCGGCATTTGACACCGTGAACCACAAAATTTTGTTGGATCGCTTGGCCGCGGCAGGTCTTGGGGGATCGGCCCTGTACTGGTCTAGATCCTTCTTAGAGGGCCACAAACAATCTGTATGGCTCTCTCCCTACAAATCAAACATTGTAGAAATGAGTTGTAGTGTCCCACAGGGTTCTTCTCTTTCTCCACTCCTTTTCAACGTATACATACATCCTCTAATCTCTAATCTCCGGCAGATGGGGGTAAAGATATTTAATTACGCGGATGATATGCAGCTAATTTTTACCCTGGAGAATTCCACTGAATCCAAAGACTTTGTCAGAAATTCCATGAGGTATGTTAAGAATTGGATGGACAATGATCAATTAAAATTAAACTCCGAAAAGTCTGAGATAATCATACTCAACAATAAACTCACCAATTGGACACCCTCTTACTGGCCCTCCGAGCTAGGTGCGACCCCACTTCCTAAACCAGTAATAAAGAGTCTGGGTTTCCATATTGACTCGGGTCTCTCAATGAGTGCCCAAATTGGGTCAGTTACTTCTGCTTGCTTTGTCCAACTCCGCAAGCTGCGTAAGATTAGACGCTTCTTCCGTAAAGAGGATAGTATCCAAATCGTGATTGCTCTCATTCTATCTAAAATCGATTATGGAAACACGCTTTATCTTGATCTCCTTCAAAATCAGAAACATCGCCTACAGATGATCCAAAACCAGGCTGCGAGACTCATCTACCTCCAGGACAGACGATGCCATATTAGTCCGCTGCTTAAGGATCTACAATGGCTTCCAGTGGAGCAGAGAGCGATGTTTAAAACTGGCTGCATCCTCTTTAGAGCTATTCAGGGAGCTGGCCTTAGTTTTATTTCTGTGCGTATTAATAAGTACCTTCCCCAACGTACTCTGAGATCCATGCACCTGAATCTTTTGATGGATCCCAGATTCAGACGCAAATGCATTGGAGGGACTCGGTTCTCCTTTCTGGGACTGAAGCTCTGGAATTCACTCCCAATCTCACTCAGGCTCGAAGAAGACTACGTGCGATTCAGGAAACAGCTCAAGACATGGCTGTTCACTTTGGCTTATAACTAGATGTCTCCCGGCTTGAACCTTCTCTACTCAGATCCTCAGCGCCAAGCGACCTGTCGGTAAACGTGCGCTCCTACAAATACCCATATAACATAACACCCATATAACATAACGTAACATAACATCACACACTCCTTTGCAGTGCATTAAATAAAAGAGGTTTCTACAGTGCATTGCCCATTGAGTAAATTTATTTTTCATTTAAGCTACTAATTATTTTATATGTATCTACCAGATGGTGAAAGACCTAAAAAACTAACAAAATGTTTTGGGGGTGATTTATGAGAGACTTGTGCTGCTGGAGCGTCACTTTTTTCGAAGCTTTGGCAGCATAAGTGTCTCAATCATATCTATGAGGCGACGCAAAGTCACCCTGCATGGCTTTGCATGGCCCCATAGATATGGAGTAAGACAATGCAGCTCAAGTCGCTGCGTCGCCTTACTCTGTGTCAAGTTGGCGTTCCATAGGCATTGCAGTGGGTGTTCCCGCACAACACCCATGGATTTTGATGCTCCCCGAATTTGTAAAACCATGTAAACCTGGGGCAGCGCCAAAACCTTACGCCTCCCCTCAGCAGTTGTAATGAGGAGAAATGTTTTCATTTCTCCTCGTTTTTCCCCTTTCTATGTGTGTTCCTCTTTCTATGTGTGCTGCAGAATGCAGCACACATAGAAAGAGGAAAACCCCTCTCAGGATTCTGTTTTTTGCAGGAAGGTGCCCCTTCCTGCACAAAAACAATCCTGCCTATGTTGGCATTAGGCAGCAATTTGTGTGCCAACGCAGGGGAAAAGGACAGGAATGCACCATATTTCATAAATAAGGTGCATTCCTGCCCTTTCACATTGGCGTAGGGCAGCGCAGCGAGAAGACTTGCGGCGCTGCCCTACGCCAATGCCTCATAAATGAGACCCTTTGCTTTCACCACACCTTTGACCACGCCCCCATGCTCACTTACCTTTGGTTTGCTAAACAATATTTAATTTATTTCCCCAATGTAAAAATAATTTGCTGTGGGAATTGGGGGCGTTGGTTGTCAATAGTTGGCAATGATCAGGAGGACCAAGTTCTAGAAATAGTCAGGAGGGTGTCCTTACACTTACATTTACATGGGGGTCTCAGCATCAAAAGGTTTGAACACCTCAGCTCTGCACCCATACATATGCTAGGTGCACTTAGTGTAGGGTCCGCATTGTAGGAGAATGTTAGATTACCATTTTGAATATAAGCCTGCATATATTCATTACTTCAGCACTATAGTAGAAATGTATCTACTTTTCACTCTTTTGGTACTTGTAATCTCCTTTATTTGCTTCTGGCTCCTAGTCCTATGTAGCTACACGCCATACATACCTTCTGGCAACACACGTTGGAAGGCTATGCCTCGAATTTGGAGGAGTCAGCTAATAAGGAGAAGTTTGCTACTTGCTGGTCGTTGAATACATTGCTAATCCATAATCTGTTTTCTAGAAATAGGAAGCGCCATACTTGGATAATGACACTATGGAGATATTAATTACTTAAGGATCACCTATACTGTATGTCTGCTTGAGCCCTGAGGAAGTCTTTTGAAAAATTTTACCTTAGACGAAACACGTGTTGGCTGTACGATCTGAGAACAGAGTTTGTGTTTAAACAAGTCTTCCAAGAAAAACGACAGAATCTGAAAATAAAGATTGTGGATGAATACTAGACATTATCATTTTTTATGAACTTGTGCTTGAAAACTCTATCATATAATATAGAGACATATACTTCTGATTATTGCTCAGGGAATCAATGTTTGTAGGTACGATTTCCAGTTAACTGCAATGGAATCAGTATTAGAGAAGCTCTGCTGGTCACACAGGTCAAATGTTTTACCTTTAGACTTCTGTCCAGATTTGCTAAACTACTCACAGTGCTGTGTGACAATCGCCAGTGCTGCACGGGGTGAAAGAGAAAAATGTTTAGACCATTTTAAAGGTTTGGGTGGAGTTCATAGATTTCTGCTCTGGTAAACTCTATGAAGCACGGCAAAACCTCTGCCACGTGCCGTGGAGTTCAGGGAGCAGCGGAGTTTGGCAAGTTGCACTGCTCACACTGATTTTTATTGCCGGATGTTTGACCCATGCTGTAAAATCAGCATGAACAGCACTATGTGAAGCACAAGAGGGTGCAGCTGGAGTAGATGTTCTTCTTGAGCAGCAGCGTGCGGTTATTTCTCGCGAACGCTCGCTAACTTTCCGCTCGTGAGAAAAATCTCTAATCCACGTCACTTCGTGGAGTTTTGGTGGAACTCCACGCTCCGCACGGAGTGGGCAAAATTCTTCGAACTCTGACAGCACAGCAGAATTCTCCGGCCACCCCTAATTTTCACTAAGTGTTGCTTTTCAACGCAAAGGGAATCCTGCTTTGCGTTGAGTGAGATTTGCACACACCCTTCAGTACACATTTCAATGTAAGAACAAGTATTCAAGGGTAAGCCATGTAAAAAAATGCATGATTTTGAGTAAATGACATGTTACATATGGATATGTCACATATTAACTGGCTTGACCTTGTTTGCAGCTGGTTATATTTGATATAAGGTTTTCACACAAAGGCAGGTCACACCATGTTACTACATTTAGGGAAAAAATATTCCTTTCCATCATAAACACCTAGACACATAAAAGTATATATGTTCATAATTCATATTCATCATGACGACAGAGTGGAGTCGGCCCGAGCTTGGGGTGTGCTGGTGGATCTGCTGAAACTGGCTGACCCTACTGTGGATGAGGCCTCTGAGGCGGAGGTCGGGCAGGTCCTGGCCTCTCCTGCATCTGCTTAGGGCAGAGAGTAGCGATTGGGACATAGCACAACTGGGGGGTCGGCGGGCCTGGATTGGGAAGGTCAGGGATATAGAGTTCTCAACTTTAATGTATCATCAGGTATCCTGTCAAGCAGTTATGCCGGAGGGGGGGTGGGTGTAGGGGGGGGGCGGTTGGGGGAAGGGTCATAGTAGGGGGTGGTTGTTTGAAGTTTGATCTTTGTTCGGCTGCTCCAATTTCACGGGGGTACTATCTGTGTGGGGACCCCGCGCCCTGCGAGTCTATACTATGCATACGGGGGGCCGCCAGGGGGCGGGCCTCTAAGGATTATCCTGCAGGGTGACTGGGGGGAGCAACGATTTACCCATGTACTGTGGACTCATAGCTGGGAAATTTATGCGATGGAAATTGTATTTTGACATGCCCAGGCGGGGGATAGTCGTTGATTGTATTGTTTTCTGAGTGTTTAAATGCCAATAAAAATATTCAACAAAAAAATCATGACGACAGAGCGAGTATTTTTAACCACATTTTAAGGTTTGTTTCTGAACAAATACAGGGCGCTTGATAAAACAATACGGTAGGATCCATGGTGCTTCTTTTTCAGTGGTGGTGGTTCATACAGTTGTAAGTGAAACACAAAAGAAACAAGTGTTTAGCTGATAAACATCTTTCTAATGTTGCAAACCCTTCATTGTTAGAAGGTTGTTTTTTCAGTGAGATAAGATCTGAGGGAGAGCAGTCGAAACATTAAACATCAATGTGTTGACATTTCATAATAATAATTGAATAGGCCTTCATCAGAACATAGGCAGACAAGATCATTTTAGGACACGCAGCAGGAAAGTGGTGCTAATTTGCTGCTGGGGAGAACATGCATAATTAATGTCATAGCCCACCTCAATTAGTATAATCTGTACTTGACATATACATATGGTTAAAAACAAGAATACACATTTGAAATAAAAATAATAAGGCAGGATTACCAGTCCTCTGATGCCTCTTCTGTATACTTGCTGCATGAATTGCAAAGTGGCATCAGCGGGGAAGGGCAGAACAAACTACAACAGTCTGTGGAAGGGAAAGATGTTGCAGAGTCACAAGGATTAAGAGGTAATGCATCATTACTGTGCAGGGTCAGTGACATTGGGTCTATGTATTGCCTTTACATTTAATAATAGGTCCACTGAGTGATTTCCTGTTAAGGAGAGAAAAGAATTGCCCCCGTTCCAAGGCGCTTTTCTCTATGTCTAGAAAGAATACATAAACCACTGCAGGAGAGCCATTCACAGTGATGTGACCCTGGACAATGACAGAAAGGATTTTAAATTACATTTTATTTGAGTTGAAACAGCTTTTCTATATCTGATCTAAAACCGAAGTTATTACTTTATGAAGAACAATAAGGTAACCCAGAGGTAGTGTATGACAGATATACCCCTTCAATAGTGAAAAACAACTATAAGCTTTTTCCATTGTCACAGGATATGTAAATCCTAAACACACATTACCTCCATTTTAAATTTCATGCACCTTGCTCAAAGAGCAGTAACGCCAATCTTAGAGGTGACTTATAAGTATAAAAAAGGTAGGTTTAGACCTGGCAAAAGGCGTAAAGTGTATTGTTGGAAATGCAATTTAAATCTGCACTACAGTCTGCAGTGGCAAGACTGACACATGTTTTATGGTGCTACATGAGTGGGTAGCACAATTAGTGTGCGGCCCATTAGCAGCAATTAATTTACAAGCCATGTATAAATGTGGTACCATTTCCCAGGGATGGATAAGTAAATTAAATGTACCAATCAGGTGTAAGCCAATTTTCCATGTTTAAGGGAGAGAGCTCAAGCACTTTACTACTGATTAGTAGGGCTAAAGTGCACAGAGTCCTCATGCCAACAAAAATGAGTTCGGCAAAAACAGATGAGTGAAAGCAAAAAGTTCGGAGAATACCACACCAAGGATGTCAAGCCTAAAAGTATGCGTTTACTTTTTATGTCTCTGATACATTTAGCTTTATCTGTCCGTAGTTTAACCTATTATTTCCAAAACATAATATACACTGAGAGTGGGCACTGGATCAACCCCTTGCTTCTGATTGGGTGGCTTCTTTGTCTGCATTTCGGTTCTAATCAGAGTACTGATTGGGTGAGGTGTGTCCTTTCTCTGCATTCTTGAGGGGTCTCTTTTCAAATTTTAAAGTCAGAAGTCCATGGAAATGCATTTGTTTCCTTGCCCTTTCCCCATGCACTTTTCTTTGAACTAATGTAAGTTTATCATGATGCATTACTTAAAAAATAAATATTGATATACTTTTCTCAACTGTTTGCCATAGGGATATCCAACAACTAAAAAGGCTGTTTAATGAGCAAACCTGCAAAAATATTTGTTTGCTCAGATTTGGGATTTTTCCTTAGAACCAAATGTTGGAGAAATACATGAAAAAGATTGCAACACCTGCAACCCACCTGAGTGATTGTTCTCAACTCCACCACCCATCTCCAATTGAAATTCATTTGAGCAACAACCAATCACAGCAGGCAGACCACAACCCAACACCTCTTTTCTTACATTTCCTACGTCGGTGTACAACTTTGTAGGTTTTACTTTTCTTTTAAGGCGGAGTTATTTAAGGAGGAACTTAACTTTTTGGGAATTTTCAGTAACGCTGCCATTTCTGGATATCTCTTTTCACCTGATGTTATCATGACTGCTGACTGGTAGAAGAACCTGGATACACCTATAGCTTGCTCCTAAGACATCCCAGCCCATGTCAAAATATTGGCTCCAAACTACTTAATGGCCTCTGGATATTTCCAGAGAGGCTGATCTGACAACATTGGCATTATCCCTGTGCTTCCATCAGGTACTGAGATGTATCAACAGAAGGGTGCACCTGTTTATTGCCCTATTTCTGCTGGCCGAGCCAGAATTTCAGTTACACCAGAGTAGTCAGAGTAATTTTGGTAATTCTGCATTACTGTTTGATGCAGAATTACGGATAATAATGCAATTATGCCCCCTCTAGTAACTAACAATCATTTAGAGGGGAAAAAATTCTACTGTGAGAGCACATTTACCAAGCGTGAGCGGCTGCTTATGCTGCTGTTTATGTTCTGTTGCATATTAGCCCTTAATTAGTGCAAATTGCATCCTTGTGTTCATTTTGAGTATGAGAGTACATATTGCGCTATAAAACTAAAGATAAACGCTTAGAGCAAGTTGGGTGAAAGTGCTATTTCGTAGTGCAAATGCATCCTTGCATCTCTTGTGGAGACAAGGAGTTATTTTTGCGTATTCAGCGTAATGTTGCCGACTTTTTGGGTAATTTTGCATTATTACACTACAAACAATTACAGGAGTTACCCGCACCATCACATATTGTAGTCTCCCGTAGGATGGCAAAGAGATTCTAGCCTTTGCCCACATCCCTTGTGTGCTGGGTGCCATTAACATGCCATTTCAGCCACCGCATCACACACCACACTTTTTCTGCAACAGACACCACTAGCACTCCATCAATATGCAGGCTGTCTGTGATGCTAGGGGCTGCTTCACTGATGTGTACGATGACTTTCCTGGAAGCTCAAACAACAGCTACATTTCCTGACAGCCACCTCTTGCACTTAGTTTGGTTGCAGGGGATTTCGGTGAAATGTGATTTATTGGTAAGTGTAAACTGGGCCTACATTTGTGTCTGGCAGTGGCATCTCAAACATAATCAATAATCACTACAACACACTAAACACACATTACCTGGATAGACACTGCATCTAGGTAGGCATGATGTAGTACAAGTAAAATAGACTTCCCTTTGTTAAACAAAATCACAATTCTTCTTTGCGGGTGATGCCGGGAATGCTCTCTCTCCCCATTTCCCCATCTCCACACACCATGCAGATGTCTAGCCACAGTATTTCAGCAGAGGTACAACAGGACATGCAAATGTACTTAAGCAATTATTGAACACTTTTTTAGGTCACGATTCATATGATTTGAACATATGGGAGGAGGTGCTGGTGTACTATCCAGAATTTATGTGCAAGATTGTTGGAAATCACCATATTTTACATGGTTTTTACCCAGATTTTTGCCTTCTGCATTTAATACTTATACATCACCCTAAAGTAGTTCTTAAAACCTATAGGGCATGGTGTATGATATTTAATAGTAGGGCACATATTTGTGATGTTTTACTTATCCTGGCAGTAAATAAACCCCAAAGTATTTTTTCACAAAGGCAGCCGCGGCCGATAGTGGGAGTAGCTGCCGGGCGGTGATGTGGGGAGGGGGAGGGGCAGGGTGGGGGGTAGTAAACTATGGATTACGGAGGTTTACAGGTAAGTAATCATATAAATTAATAAAACGAATTTCGTTGTGTGCACTGCATCGTATTTGGGGATGCAGTGCACGCAACAAAATTCTGCAGCCTGAGTAAGGTGGTGCTTGCACCCCTTACTGTGGTATAGGCTACCTATATCACTACTATTGCACACACATATAAAACCTATAAGTCACTCCTATGGCAGGCCTTAACAATCCTGAAGGCAGAGTGCTTGGTTTTTATGTGAGAGGGTGCCCCTGCATGAGCAGAGCCCCTCTGCAGCGTTCGGAGTACCTCCTCTGATGCTGTTTGTGGTGCAGCCTGACCATATACTCTTAAGTGCATTATAACCTCGCGGTAAATGCTAACTTTGGACTGGCTGCACGGAAACATGTTGTGTTTGGTGTCAAACGCTTTGGAATACTACCCCCCTGCCAGTTCTGGCAGGGGGAGTAGCATTCCACCCTTCTAGAGGGAGAGACACGTTCACACTGGTCTAACCCGGTAAAGACTTTCTACAGCCTTGGAATCACAAAATGGATGCCACTGCCACTGGCTATGGCCTCCTGCTGCTGACCGAAACTCTGTCAGGGGAGACCTGGACAATAGGTTTCCTGTCCCATGGAGGTGTAACCACCTCCCCAGACAGGCAGATGTGTATTGGAGCTGGGTGGGAGCACTCTCTGGTGCTTTGAAGTCCTGAACTGGGGGTACACTTGGTGTCCCTGTGCATAGTCCAATTCAAACCCGTTGCAGGGGCTACCTGTCCCTGCTCTGGTGTGAAACTGGACAAAGGAAATGGGCGTAACCACCCCTCTTTCCAAACCCTCCCATAGGTGGGTCCCTAGAGTATGTCCAACCCCCAAGCTTAGTATACGAATGGGAACCCAGTCCTTGTGACTTTAGATTACCCTAGACGAAACTCTGCAACATATTTCCTGGACCTTCGATGTTCTACTTTAACTAGAAGACTGAAGAAATCTCCCTTGGGGTCAAGGAGTGACGCCCCTGCTTGGCAGGCACCAAAGAAGCAACTGTCTGGTCTTCAATTCTGAAGCTCCCACCGGACGTCAAAGTCTCTGCATCCCCAGAGGTGGATTTCCAGACTTCTCCAAGACTACCCTGAGTCCACAGTGAAGCTGAGGTCCGCGGCTATCGTGGGTGACGTGGAACCATGATCCCTGGACACAGTGATCTTTTGCTGATCCATCATCTTCCTGGTCTTCCTCGAAGTTGTGCTTTGGGCTCCAAGTATCCCCAGCCTTGAGCACCTCTTGCACCAAAGATTTCTGGCCTTCACTCCACGAGTGACCCGTGGGCCAGTTTCCAGTGCGACTGCTTGAGGCTCCTTCGCGATCACTAGCCCGTTGGCTAGTGGGTCCCCACGAAAGCGACTCCTCTTCTGATTGGGCTTTCCTGGTTGCTCCAGATGTGCCCCATCTTACCTTCGCTGGATGAGTCCCCCAGACCTTGCTGGTCTGCACCGACGTCCTTTCTGTGTTTCCAAGTGACTTGCCGTTGCAAAGGCTTGTTGGGTCCAATCTGGTCACCGACACCGCAGCACTCGACAGACTTTATGGGACAGCTCGAATCCAGCTCCTGGTTGTCATCGGCACCTTCTGGACCTCGTGGCTGAAGAGTCAAGACACCAGTCAACTCACCTGAAGCACCCGACATCTGTGGGCATTGGACTATGGTGCCCTTGGTCACTGGTAAGTGACCCAGACTCTGTCCCCTCTGTTTTCAGGTTCCTTCCATCCTAGATCCGGGCTTGGATCTCTGCGGACACTTCTCCTCTTCATGGCAGCAGCACTTCCTGAGCAGCTTCCATTAAAAACAGTGACGCGACCCGACACCATTTGACACCTATGCACCCGGCTTCCCTGGGTGAGGTAATTCGAGTACTCCAGTGCTCCCGTGGGTGTTGGCTCTAGACACCTCTAAGTCCGAAAGGGTTCGCTCGTAGATATCCTCCAAGTGTCCTTAAACTCTAAATTTCCAACCGCGTCTTTCCCCATAGAAGTAAACGGCGATTCGTGGCTGTGTTCTCACACTGCATGCGTCCCCCGTGGGTCCCCTGTGTCACTGCCTTGGGTGGTTCCTTGTGGTCCAAGCACTTCTACAGGCTCTAGGCCTTGTGTCTAGCTCAGTCGTGGTTCTTATACCACTGGTATATGGTTTGGTACGCCCCTAGGCCCAGACGTGCATTTGTGCTTTTACTGTTGAATACTGACTTGTAACTTAAGTACTTCGAACTCCAGTCTCATAAAGAGACTAGAGGGGTGTGTTTTATCTTAAATACATATATTTTAAATATATACCTGGTGTGGTTGTCCTTTCATTTGATCATTCAAGAGATTATAGCCTGGTAAAACAAGCTGCTTTACATTCCTTCAAGACTTAGCCTGAAGGCTGCTCTCCATAGCTACCACTAGGATAGCTTTCAATAAAGGTTGTCTTTAACCTATCACCAGAAGGGGTTGTTTGGACTGATACAAGGTGCCCACTATAACTAGTGGAAAGCATATATCAGGCCAACTTCTCACACTTCTCTTTTGCTGCTGCACCGCTGTCTGATCGGAGGGAGTTCCCTTCTCTCCGCCCATCGATCGGGACACCGGCTGGGTGCCTTCTTGAGTGTTGGCAGGCTAGATGCTAATTGCCTTTCTGCCCATTACCTATAGAATGGGAGCCGTGGAGCGGACGAGCAGTGGACGCACACAGCGGGCATGCCGCTGGCGCGCCAAAGTGAAGTCAATCTGAGTCCATCCACGTTCAAACCGCGGCCAGCACCAGCCATGCTAGCCAAAATTACAGCGACTATGCCGTTACCCGGTCAAGAGATTCGCTTAGGCTATGAACACCAACAAATGTTGTGGTAAGATCATAGTGGACCTTTCCACAGTGGATAGAGACTGATGTTGCAAGGCCTGTAACTTTACACTGATGAAAGCAGCAGGGCCATCAAGGGGGAATAGGGCCTTCACAGTTTCCAGCACCAAACAGTTAATTGGCAGCTAGAGCCTGCTTAATCAATTTCAGTTCTCTCCGGAAGCATGCAGAGGACATTTGTCTCTCTCTAGACACTAATTGATGGGACTTATTGGGACTAAATATGGGTAAATGAGGCCCTAAATCCTAACATAATGCTAGTCATCCACCCCCCCCCCCGGCTTCCGAATTGTGTGTGCCAATAGATGGGAGAATAGAGCAGGAGGAGGCATTGTTGTCTCTCCAATACTCCAACTTCACAGTTCTAGGTGACATCAACTTACATGCAGATGACCATAGCTGCACCCAGGCGGCCCAGTTCTTGCAAACTTTGGATGCCCATAACCCTAGACAACTGGTCTCTGCAAGCACCCACAGTGCGGGTCACATGCTGGATAAGATTTTTTTCTAACAAATCGAACCTCAGTGTAGGTGCCCCCCTTGGTCTGACGTGATCTGACCACTCATTAGTTCCATTCCCCTTTAGCTTAGAGGCCAGTCCCGCAGAACAGTGGTCTAATGTAGAAACATCAGGGGAATGGTGTAAAGCTAACGCAGAGTCAATGAGGCCTGTTCTCTTCTGTCACAACTGACAGGTGACCCAGACAAGGACTCTCTGGGGTTCAACCCATGGATAGTAACTACCTTAGAGATGGTGACACCCCTAAAGCCAGCAGCCAGGAAAAGAGCTAAACTTTCTTTCCCTTGGATCTCTGAAGAACTAAGAAGGGGGAAGAGTGCTTGTAAGAAGCTGGAACGGTTGTGGGAAAAGCCCTACCACCGGGCTGACAAAGGCCTTTATAAAGCAGGCCTAAGAAAAAAATCACAGGCTTAAACGCCACACGATGAGAGAATATTTTGCCAACCGCATAGAGAATGCAGTTAACTCCACTAAAAAATGTTCAATATTGATAAATCTTTTACTAATCCCACGGCCTTGGATTTTTCGTTTCCTCCTTCCCCTACAATCTGCTCTAATCTGTCTAACTTTTTCGAAACCAAGATTCTTGATATCTATTCTACATTTCCCCTAGAAGAGGAACTCCTCTCACCATTACCGCCCTCCCGCTCTCACGTCTCGCTGTCAGATTTTGTTCCATTGCCCCTGGAGGAAACACTAGCTGAACTACAGAGATGTAAATCAGGTTCTCCAGGAGACCCTTGCCCTGCCCACTTTTTTAGTGTACTGGCACACTGGGTAAACCCGATACTCAATTGGATCTGGAACACCTCCCTGAAGGTAGGCATCTTCCCTGAGATTTGGAAACCTGACTTCCTACTCCCACTTCTTAAGAAACCCGTGGCAGATCCTGAGGTTCTAAGTAACTTTAAACCTATTTCACTGCTACCTGCCCCAGCCAAACGTCTGTAGATGTTTGTACATAAACAACTGGCAACTTACATAGAATCCAACGGCCTCCTCCATTCGCCCCAATAGGGCTTTAGAGCAGGTCATAGCAAGATTAGAAGTCTCAGAATTTATAAGAGAGTTGTTGGACCAAGGCTCCTCAGCTATGTTGGTGCTGCTGGACCTATCAGCAGCATTCAATATGGTCTCACATTCTATCTTGCTTAATAGACTCCTTCAGGCCAGTGTGTGTGGCATGGCATTATCCTGGCTACGTTCTTTTTTGGGAAAGTAATCCCAACCGGTGTCCATTTCTCTCATCACAGAAACATCTGAGGTGTGGTGTGCAGCAGGGTTCAGCACTCACCCCACTACTCTTTAACATCTACCTTGCCCCATTGGCAACTCTGATTGAATCCTGGGATGTGAGAGTGGTGTCTTACGTGGATGATACACAATTGGTTTTCTCTTTTAAAGAACCCTCAGTGGAAGAGTTCTATAGCTTCAAGGCCACCCTAAAAGACATCTCAGTTTGGATGCATAAAATTTGCCTTAAATTAAACGTGGATAAAATGGAAGTCCTGTTTTTAGCCGAGCATCTCTGCCTCCTCCCAGTATGTGGTGGACGTCAGAACTGATTCCTCCCCCACCACCCTTAGAATCGGCTAGGGATCTGGGAATAAGGGTAGACAAAGAGTTCTCCTCTTCTGCCCAGATACGACATATCTCTTCCACTTGTTTCTGGAAGATGAGGGCTATTGAGAAATACCGACGCCTCCTCCAGGAGTAACACCAGAAGATTGTAGTCGATGTACTGGTCAAGCCTCAACTGGACTACGCAAACAGCTTATACCTGGGGCTACCTGCATATCTATTGAGCAGGGTCCACATTATACAAAACTCTGCAGCAAGACTAATTAGGAGGGTACCCAGGTACCACCACATCTCTCCACATTTCAAGCATCTTCATTGGCTTCCGATAACCAGGAGAACTGAATTTAAAGCATTGATCTTTGTATTTAAGACCACCAGAGGGTTAGGACCTAGATACCTTCAAAAAAGGTTGAAGCTATACCAGCAAACCCGAGCCCTGAGATCCAACAACTTGTGACTCATGAAAGTCCCTAGATTCTAGAGAGCACGACTGGGTGGTAGATCCTTCATGGTGCAGTCCTCTAAACTTTGGAATTCCCTCCCTTTACATCTGTGCCTGTTGGAATCAGTAACAGAATTCCGGAGATCATTAAAGACCTGGCTCTTCAGGCAATGACTGCCGACCCTCCCAATCCTTCTCTCGTGAGCTTACCGCTAGCGGTATTTAAGACCACCAGAGGCTTAGGACCTAGATACCTTCAAAAAAGGTTGAAGCTATACCAGCCAACTTGAGCCCTGAGATCCAACAACTTGCAACTCATCAAAATCCACCATTCCAGTTTGGACCCAGCCGTATGCAAATCAGTCTTGACTCTGCTCCCACCGGGAACAGTCCAGCCCGAACTGCCAGGCCAGGTCATCCCTGGACTGGAAACAAGCATCCTAGGACCGGTTTCGGGGTTTCACCCCTCTTCAGCCAGGATAGCTTGACTCCAGTCGCATGGAGAGCACGGGACCCACATCTGGGCAGTCCCGTCCCACTCGGGGTGACAAATGCAAAAAGAACAGTTGATGGACAGAATGCAGAACAATGTCATACATTCACCCCAGTACAGAGATCTGGGCATAAATCCATTGTTTTTTTCCTCACCATGCCATTCCAGTTTGGACCCAGCCATATTCAAATCAGTCTTGACCCTGCGCCCAGGAAGGACCTGGCTTGGCAGTTCAGGCTGGACTGTTCCCACAAGGAACAGGGTCAAGACTGATTTGCATATGGCTGGGCCCAAACAGGGGTGGTGTGGTGAGCAAATGAATGATGGATTTAACCCAGATCCTTGTGACTGGGGATGAATGCTTGCATTGTCCAGCATTACGCCCAACAATTGTTTCTTTTGCATATGTTGCCCTAAGTGGGAAGGGTGTGCCCAGACGTAGGTCCCGTGTGCACTACACCACTGGATTCAAGCCAGTCTGGCTGATGAAGGGTGATGCCCTGAAACTGGTCCCAGGATGCTAGTTTACGGTCCAGGGAGGACCTGGCCTGGCAGTTCGGGCTGGACTGTTCCAACAAGAAACAGGGTCAAGACTGATTTGCATATGGCTGGCTCCAAGCTGGGGTGGTGTGGTGAGCAAAAGATGGTAGATTTAACCCAGTTCCTTGTGACTGGGGTTGAATGCTTGCATTGTCCATCATTCCGTCCATCAATTGTTTCTTTTGCTTACTTTTAGAAAGTAGGCATTTTCTTGTTTAATCATTCTGTGTGCCTCTGCCTGTTTGTGTATTGACTGTCTGGTTTTGGAGCGACAGGGGCTGGGGAGGTGCATTCTCTCAGACAGCCAACAGGGTGGGTATGATGGGCTGAATAGACCTGGGCTGCATTCAGAGTAGGGGGAGGAGTTCTTTACGAGCACCTGAATAGGCCTGGTCTGCATTTATAGTGGTGGCAGGAGATTTCCCTTGCACCTGTATAGGGCCTGAATGCCTTACACAATGCTGTCCACAATGCTGTCTCCACCTCCTGCTGGGCAGCTGCACCAGAGAGGACAGAACTGGTTTGGACTGGACTCAGAGACCCTTGTACAAAGAGAACAAAGTCATTTTGGGGTATAAGTATTGGACCTAAAACCCCTGAACTTTAGACTACTTCTGGAATCAAGAGGAACCTTTGCTGAGAAGAAGAGCTGGAGAAACTGAGAAGTACTGCTCTTGCTGTGTGTCTGGGGTTGGCCTGAGGTTGCTGTTTCTGCCAAAGAAAAGAGAAGGACTTTGCTGTGTGCTGTGTCCCCTGCTTGAGGAAAGTCTCCAAGGGTTGAGTATAGCTTGCCTCCTGTTTTGAAGTCTCAGGAACACAAAGACTTCACCCTCAGCTCCCGTGAACTTCCTTGCTGGGAGTTCTGACCTGCCAGTAGTGACTGTGTGGTGCCTCTGGAGGTTGGTTCTGCTGCTGGGAGCTGGAAAGCTACGCAACACCAAGGAAATCGACACGTCGCTCTTCTTGCGACAGTTTTGCAATGCAACGCGGTGGTGCGAGAAGAATTTCTCCGCACCGCCGCGCTGCTGCTGAAACCGACGCAGTGCCTGTCGCTGCTGCAAGAATTGATGCATCGAGGGGTCCCAGCTGAAATGTCGTCGCAGCATCGCTTGCTGCCGCTGCATCGTTTGCTGATACATCCCGGATTTCCACGCATTGTCCCTGTGCGGCAAGTTTTCCCTGACGCATCACCAGCGGATCGGAGTCGTCTCAGAATCGACGCATCGCTTCCCCCTACAATCCGGACCTGACGCATCGCTCCCCTGTGTACAGCAGAACTGTCACCTTGCATCCACGAAGGTCTCAAGAACAACGCATCTCTTTGTTTTTCATCACTGCGACTGTTTGGCTTGGTGAATTTTGTTGCAACAACAGTTACTTTGCAATAAATAACGCATCAATAGTTTTCTATGGACTCAGTTGCTAAAACCTTTTGAAAGTAATTTTTCTTAATACCTCTATGTTGGACTTTTGTTGTTTTGGTCTTGATCAGTTTAGATAAAGATACTTTATTTTCTAAACCGGTGTGGTGTCCATTTGTTGTGTTATCACTGTGTTACTGTGAGTGTTGATACAAATACTTTACACATTGCCTTTGGGATATGCCTGTCGGGGAACAACCTTTAAAACGCAACTATTACAACGACCTACACTTACAACGCAATTTTTACAACGCAACATCCACTACAACGCATTCCATTACATCGCATGACACTACAACGCATTTTTAAAAACTACCTTTACAACGCATTCCATTACATCGCATACTACCTTTACAACGCATACCATTACAACGCATAATATTACATTAAAACCCCTACACTATCCAACACTTACCCTAATGTTGCACCCCCCTGGAGTTAGAATAGTATTTTTTACCCCCATACTATCCAACACTTACCCTACTGTTGCACCCCCTGGAGTTAGAATAGTATTTTTTACCCCCATCCTATCCAACACTTACCCTACTGTTGCACCCCCTGGAGTTAGAATAGTAATTTTTACCCCTATACTATCCAACACTTACCCTACTGTTGCACCCCCTGGAGTTAGAATAGTAATTTTTACCCCTATACTATCCAACACTTACCCTACTGTTGCACCCCCTGGAGTTAGAATAGTAATTTTTACCCCTATACTATCCAACACTTACCCTACTGTTGCACCCCCTGGAGTTAGAATAGTAATTTTTACCCCTATACTATCCAACACTTACCCTACTGTTGCACCCCCTGGAGTTAGAATAGTAATTTTTACCCCTATACTATCCAACACTTACCCTACTGTTGCACCCCCTGGAGTTAGAATAGTAATTTTTACCCCTATACTATCCAACACTTACCCTACTGTTGCACCCCCTGGAGTTAGAATAGTAATTTTTACCCCTATACTATCCAACACTTACCCTACTGTTGCACCCCCTGGAGTAAGAATAGTAAATTTTACCCCTATACTATCCAATACTTACCTTAAATGCAATGTAATATTATGCGTTGTAATGGTATGCGTTGTAAAGGTAGTATGCGATGTAATGGAATGCGTTGTAAATGTAGTTTTTAAAAATGCGTTGTAGTGTCATGCGATGTAATGGAATGCGTTGTAGTGGATGTTGCGTTGTAAAAAATGCATTGTAAGTGCATGCGTTGTAAAAGTATGCGTTGTAACGACATACATCCATGCCTGTCTGCTTGTGCCAAGCTACCAAGGGGGAGAGCAGGGGTTATCTAGAGTGTGTATCCCCCATACCCTGACTAGAAGCAAGGGTCCCTATTTGGACAAAGGTACCTACCTCTGCCAACTAGAGGCCCCCATTTCTAACAGTATGTGATTGTAGAGTACCCAAAAATCAGTTACTTTTTAACATTTCTGCAGATGTCAGCAGCAAGTATCTAAGCCACAGAAGAATCTCCTTGCCTATTGAATGTAAGGGAGTGGCAAGCTGGGCGGACCATGGACATGTTGAAACCCTCTGCTCAGCCCCAATCTGTATATAATTGTTCCAGTCCTCGAAGCAAAAAAATTGCAGAGGTGGAAAAGAAATATCTACCAGTAAGTGACATTAGTGTGTGACTTGGTCTATGATCTTGATATACACAAGTCGCCATGAACCCTGAGCCCTTTGAATGATAGTGTCTCGTTAACATTAGCAATGACTAAGCAAGCGTGCCCTCATTTTATAAAGTTTGAATATAGACAACAGTCTTCATAATATATTTTATGAATATTTTGAAGATCTTGAGATTGACCCAAGAAGGTCTAACAATGGCTGACTTGGAAGCAAACAACCCTGGATAAATCATTGAGGTTCTCTCACTGTATCGGAGTTCGTTGCATTTTGTACGTGTCCTGAAAATACGGCGCAGATTTCCAAAAATCCGCAGTCCATATGTTTTTTAACTTAATGTACTAGTTGAAGAGCACAGTACGTTCCAGAAATAAGACTTTAGAATGTGTATGAGAGTGAATGAGAAAGACAGGGTAATGGGGATTTTTCTCCTAAAATGAACGTATTTGATGTATCTTTGCATTTATTTTTTATACTGGTAATACATAGAAGATTTACATCAAATTGTTCTTGTCATAGAGTGGAAACAAGTCAGATGCTGACCCTTTTACAAGTGAAAGGTGAGCAAGATTTTTTGGATAATGCATTAGCTATGTAAATACTTCTCCTTGCCATCAGCATTGGGGTTCCCCCTTGTTTTGAGACTGGACAACAGCCTGTGCTTCGAAGAAAATGAACATTTGCGCCTCAAGATCGTGGTACAATGCCTGAACAGCCTTGAAGGAAACTGTGTCTAGGAGCTAGCTATGGTAGCATGCCCTCCGCCTACAACTACTCAATGTAAGTAAGTAAGTAAATCTTTATTCGGTTATAAAACATTAATAACCGTAAAAGTACATAAAGCACATATTAAACACAATATACTCATGAAAATGAGCAACAACTGGGGCAATTTTCCAAAACTTGTTCTAACTCCAATGCATTACATTGCAATGCCAATTTGAACATTATTCTTTATGAATCGCTTTTGGACTACCCTTTGCCTTAACTTAACAAAAATTACTTCAACCAAGATTTGATCTGTGTTTAAAAATACACTTTAAAAAGGTACTAACTTGTTTCGAAATCAATACAGTGTTAAAAAATTGCAAGTGCAGCATAGCGGGACGACATCTTCTAAGGCCAAGGGTTCTTAGCAAGGGAATTAGCCATAATTTGCGGTGCGCAGTATAATATTTACAAAACAAAACGGTGTGCATCGTTGATTGTTCGGACATATCGTCACAGGGGCACACCGTTAAACGCTCATCCCAATTAAGACTTTTAGGGAAGGCTACAAGCCTATGGAAAATATTCAATCTGAATCGTGCCAACAAGAAACGCTCAAATTGTGACTCAACGTAGGTCAGATATGGTTCCATTTCCAAGGCAGTCATTACTGCCAAGGAATGTTGGACTGAAGGTTTATTTAACTCCTTACTCAGCCGCAGTTCTTCCATGTGGCTCAGAGCCCTTATTTTTAGAACTTTCTTTGGGATCTCAGCAATTAATTCGGGGTTAGAATAATATTTATCCAGCCCCAAGTCCGCAAGGAGATTTTTCACATATAATAACCACTCGATTTTCCCCACGTGTTCCAAAGACATACAGTCTGCTACTATCTCTTTTGTAAATGAATTTTTTGTTGATGTCCAGATACGGCGCCACAGCAGAAGAGGCTGAATTTTTGCCAGATCCTCAATATGGGGCATTCCAAGCTCTGCATGGCAGGCAAAGGTGGATACTCGCTTAGGTGTCGCCAGGAGAAATCTCATAAATGTATTCTCTGCTACCTGTAAAGCAAGGGTGTTTTTATGTCCCCACAACCCCGCCCCGTAAAGTGCGATGGAATGACACTTTGCTTTATAAATACGGAGCAGCTCTACTGGTGGCCTCTTTCCTAACTTCTGGGAAAATTTTATAAGAGCAATTATTGCTCGCAGAAGTTGGTGTTTGCGAGCTTCAATGGCCGCTTTCCAGTTGAGCTTTTCATCCATCATTACCCCAAGATATGGGTATTGAGTGGTCATCTCTAGTCTCTCTTCGTCAAGGGAAATGGTCCTTCCCCCTTTCTTTCCCTTGCCTGCCACCATTACATATGTTTTGCCTTTATCTGTGATTTCTTTGGAAGATTTGGCCGAAGCTTTTTTTCCCTGCGCAGTATGAGGTTTCATTAGGGACCCGCTAGTTGCCGAGTGAGAGGGGCGGCCGAGTGAGAGGGGCGGGTGGGTCAGCAATATTGCTTTTAGTCTGTACCCTTAAAAGTTCGGTTAGGACCAGGTTATTCCCTTGCATTTGTTTGTCCAAATCGTCCAGATGTGAGCTTATTAATCTTGTCCTCTCTAAGAGAGGAAGTAGGAGGGACTTAACCATAGTCTCTATTTTAGTAAGTAATTCGCCCACAAGATCCTGGCCGGTAGACAGCCCTGCAATGTTGGTGCTTGCGGGTGGATTATTTGTCTCGGGGAGCCCTATGGATGTCCATGTTTGTACCGAGGGTTTTACTTTTTCCTTTTTTGCCAGAGATGACATCATGGGAGAGCCTCGTCTTTTTCTTGTGTTTGATCTATTCTCAGAGACCCCTGTAGTCAACGAGGGGGAAATAACCACGTTCGGTGAGTCCAATAACCCAGGTATAGTTAAACTAGTTGTATATTCGGGGAGGGGAACCGCACCTGGGGAATTTCTCTCAATAACTATTCCTTCTGTTTCAGGAATGGGAGTGGTGCCGATACTACCCAAATCATCGTTTATGACCCCCGGGGAAGGTACTTTCCCAATTGCGCCTAAAGAGGAGCGTTTGCCAGTTAACAGGTCTAATGAAAGACGCTTTTCTGTATCCGCTATTTCCTTTTCCAAAACAGTTGTTACACGTTTAAAGAATTGGTCTATGGTACCAGTTACTGGACCTTTAGAAGTGTTTACTATTACAGTGCGCGTATTCCTCGTGTCTAATGACATATTGAACGACGTAAAGCAATTACCGCAAATATAAGTCCAGAATAAGAGTGGTGCAGTGTCTGTATATTATGGATGGTTACAGCGGTGCCAGGGTAGAGCTCTTACCGCAATGTGGGATTTAGGAGGGTGGCCCGTCCCGTCCTCAATCGTCCTCTGACGGCCACACACGGCCCGCCCTTTGCCCGGGCTTCGCCCCGCACGCGTCCCGCTCACGCGAGGACACGTGAGGGTTAAATGGACGGGGGGAGAAGTCGGGAAGAGAGACCAGGTGCAGGAGATCAGCAGTGAACAAAGCACCTTGGTCCTCGCAGTCCCGTGTACAAAGGTTATGAATTAAAAGACCCCGTGCCTTTTAAAATTAGCGTGATGTCCTCGCCAAGGTCCGCCAACATCCACCATGCAAGTCCGTCCGGTGAGTGATGCAAAGTTCCAAGCCTCCTTCTCCTCCCTTTATTTTCTCGCCAAACTACTCAATGTACTGCATGCGCCATGATATGTGGTGTCACGTAACACACCTGCCCCAAAGACGTCAGTTGGGGAGGGGCAGTCCACTCACTTCCTTGAATCCCGGGATGTAAAAGTGGTGGTGTGTATTTAATTATAACTTAATAATATCTTCGTCACTCACAGTATTAAGGCAAAACTAGTACTATTTTTAATGGTGTTTTATTACATTGAATTTGTACGCACGAGAGCTACATTGCTTTATGTACTGTTCACTCACCACTTTGAGCTTCTTTTAACAAGAGAGCATGCAGGTTCCTTTTGCTTCATTATTTAAGCTGTAATCATGTACTCGATTGCCGATGATGCAATACTGGAAATAGTTTTTTTCATTATACATACTTTGTTTGTTTTTACACTGGGGCTCCTTTTATTCTTTGTAAAAACAATCTGAGTTCCTTCTCAATTACCTTTTGAGAAAATAATAGGTTGAGCATTTTACTCGTGCAGTGCCAGGAAGTATAATGTAATTCGCTTATGGCAATTTTCAATTGTTTACATTTAGTGTATACTTTAGTGTATACTTTGCATAATTTACACTGGATCAAAGATGATTGCTTCAAAGTATATGACAGGTTAGAATTGAGTAGTACGTATGTTACCTGTGAGCAATAGAGGTGGAAAAAAACTGTGCTCTGTTTTGAAATACAAAATGCCTGAATATAAATAAATGTAATGCGACGCTGTGTTTGTGGGTCATGAAGGGAGGGCAGGAAAAGTAAGGAGGACGGCACGTCATGCAAGCGACACACAACGTCAGTGAATTAGAGAGAAAGACTTTTGGGGAGACTTACAGATTCTGTAAACTACTCGAAAACATCCCCATGGGTGGTTATTTGCAGGATGGCTCAAAGAAGGGAAATGTCCTTTACGACGTAGGCTGAGCCACGCATGTCATTTCCCTGCAAGCGGAACCGTACCTGTCTTAACCACGCATATGCCTTAACCATGCATAGGCGTGGTTAAGGCAGTGGGCAGTCTAGATGTGTGGATGTGTGGGGAGCGGAACCGGAAGGATCTGGAGAGGAAGCTCCGGGACGCTGACTGGTAGGTGGGGCTGGGTCGAAGTTTTGGGGTGTTGAGAGATAGTTTATAGTGCTGATGGCTGGTTTTAGGGCTCGGGGACGGGTAGCTTTTAGAGCTGGGGACTGGGTTCAAGGGCTCAGGGCGGGGGAGACTAGGTAATTTTCAAAGGTGGGGTGCAGGGGCTGGGGTTGGGGTAGATTATATGGCAGGGTTCAGAGATTTAGGGCTCAGGGTGGGTGCCTGGGGTCAGGGTAGTTGTAGGACTTGGAGGCTTAGATTTAGGGCTCCTACAGTTTTCTGGGTTGGGGCAGTTTTAAGGCTCATGGTGAGGGTGCTGGGATTGGGGTAGTTTTAAGACATGTGGCGAGTTTTAGGGCTCAGAATGGGGGGGCTTTTTTTAGGACTGAGGCAGTTATAGGGCGAATGTGTCTTAACCATGCTTTCCTTTACCAATCATGCCTTTACAAAGAAATTGCATGGCAAAGGCATGCATGGTAAGGGAATGCATGGTTAAGATGCATTATTTGTTAGAACTGCGTTGTTGAGGCACGTGTGGTTTAGCCATGTGTGCTTCTGTCATACAACCCTCGAACAAGGCACTGATGGCGTGTTCCATTTCTTGACTCACATAGGCTGTGGTAGAGAGCACATCTTCACTCCATCCTATATAATCCTATAAAATAATCGAGCTATGAAGACCTAACTCTTCCATCCAAGTGGCATATGTATAGTTCGATGTTACATTAGGCATAGTAGCAGCAGTACATAAACAGTAGGAGCCCGAGAAGTACCTAATAGTACAAAAAATAATGGACTTTTCTTCTGTAGTTTTAGAGATTTCTAGAGAAGTCTCTTTTTTATTACCTGCTCCCTTTCCCTCCCACTCAACCTGCCTTCTATGTGTACCCACCCCCACCCTGTGACATACCGAAGGAATCTTCCCCTTTATACGCTGCCGTTGAATAGGCAGCAGTGGAAATGCAGCACCCCTACATTGACCCCCACACACCACCATAACCCTGTACGTTAGATAGCTAAAAAAAAGAAGAACAAAGGTATAAAAGTGGAGAAAACAAACAAATAAACAATGAACGTGATGAAACATATCAAAGAGTCCATAGCAGTAATTACCCTACGTATATGACTAGCACCGTGCCTATAAAAGTACAGTCTCTAAGTCTTTGTGGCTACTACGTCTGACTGCCATCTACATGATGCCTGCTTAGCTTCCTGCTCAGTAAGAAAGAGGTGAGATTGTCCTCCATTGATGACCTGTAACTGTGCAGGCTCTTGTAAAAAAACTTGTGCCTCTTCAGCTTTTAGTGGGTCTATTAGTTGCCTTAGTTTCCAGCATCTGTGCATATTGGCTCTGCATAAATCAGATCTTTCAAAATTAGACAAGGAGTCCACACTCATGGGAGAGCTAGGTCGGGCTTTCAGAGAAATAGCTTGCCTCAGTAATAAATTACCAAAACATATCAGCAGTGGTCGGGGATATCGAGACCCCTGCTTATACGCCCCCATATGTAGTCTATGCACGCGTTGTAGCTGGCAGTCCCAGTCACAATCTGCAAGGTCAGGGAAGGCCTTTTGGAATAACTGGACTACAAACACCCGGGGGTCTGAGCCCTCCTTACCCTCCAGAACTCCAAATAATCTTAGATTATTACGGCATTGCCGATTCTCCATATCTTCTACTTTCGACTGCAGGGCACTTATCTGAGCGTCATGCGACATCACTGTTGAAGTAATTACTACTTCTGTTTCCGCGACTCTTTGTTGTCGTTCAGATATATAATTTGTTATTGCCCCCATCTTGGCTGTGACATCGCTAAGTGCTTGTTGGATACTAACATTATCCGCTCTGCCCTGTGCGTAGTGCTCTTGTGCTCTTGTGCTTCCATCTGCTGAAGGCCAGCAGAATTAGAGAGAGTACTGGTTCCCCACCATCACTTGTGTCTCAAAAATTGTGTTTTTCTGCTGCCTCTTTGTTCCCATTAATATTATTAGAAGCGTCTGTAACTCATGCATTCTGTAATCCAAGGCTAGATCCAGGGCTGGAAGTCTGAGCATTGAGGGACCTCGGGCTAGTCGTAGTTAGGTGACTTATTCTGACGTTATCCATAAGTCCTGCGCCTGAAAGCCGCGATATTATCGACTTGACTTTCCCCTTAGCTTGCACTCACTTCGGAAGGGGGCGAGCCTCTGAGCTGGCCTTACTACGCACCTTGCTGGCAGTATATTGTTGTGTTCCAGAGATTCTCTGGGTTTTCTTCAACGCCCTAGTGGCTTTAGAGCTTCCTTTCTTTTTTGCTGAAGATGGATTCGGCATTTTCTTAATTTGAGCCTCATCTGCCGATTTATTAGTTGCAGGTAACAAGCCCTGTATGGATTTTATAACTTGTTTCTGCATAGCCTCTGTATAGTTGCCACTCCCTTGAGCGCCATCTCTTCCTTCAGGCAAATCTTCCCTACTCAAAGGCCCCTGAGCCGAAGAGTCCGCTCTAGAATTAAATATTCCTTCATTCAAGTCCACTGCACATCTATCTAATTTACTAGCTGCTAAACCCTCCCCCTCCGAGTTAGTAGCAGTCTCTGTTTGCCAATCACTAATACTTGGATTAAGACCATCTGCTATAATGTTTCCATCCTTAGTTGTGAAATCCGACAGATTCATTGTATCCTCCGCGCTGTGCAACATGTCAACCCTGTTTGCATCTCCTTGACTAACCAAGCATTGTTCGAGTCCGGCAATCTCTACATTTTGAAGCTCCTTCTGACTCTCCGCTCCATTTACTTGAGTGACTGGTATTGCCCCCAAGAGTACCTCTGCTAACATATCCCTCGCAGATTGCTCCAAAAATCTACCAGCTGAAAGTAGATCAGCAGTCTTGCCTGACTGCAGTAGCTTCAACATGGGCTTACCCACTTTCGAGATCCCACGGAGAGTGGCCGCGCTCTGAGTTGCTGCCGATAATTCCTCTGTACCGGTAACTGCTGTCGGGCCTCCTCCAGCAATTACCAGTGCTCGAGTTGCACGTGTGCCTCTTACTACCGTCTTCAGTGGGGCCATGTTACTGCCTAAAGAGAGAATCACAGTGACAGGCAGCCCCAACCAGCTGCTAGCCGAATTGCACCCTCCAACCGACCAGCAAGCGGCCCGAGAAATATGCAGCAGCAGCCGAGCTCCGATCGCCAATGCTGCTAACATCTGTCCACAGGTAGCGTAATACAAATTCTTCGTTTCACCATTTCTTTATGTTTCTCTTTTTCTTTTCTCCGTCCCCTCAAATCATAGCCAAATTCCGATCTTTCACTGCCTGGTGTGCGGGAGCCTTCAGGGTGCTTGCTTTCCGCTACGGCGTCAATCTGCCATCTTCCCCCTGTCCAGCCCGCCCGCATGCGTGCTTCTGTCATACAACCCTCGAACAAGGCACTGATGCCCTGTTCCATTTCTTGAATCACATAGGATGTGGTAGAGGGGACATCTTCACTCCATCCTATATAATCTTATAAAAAAATCAAGCTATGAAGACCTAACTCTTCCATCCAATTGGCATATGTACAGTTCGATGTTACAATAGGCATAGAAGCAGCAGACGTAAACAGTGGGAGACCGAGAAGTACCTAATGGTATAAATAATAACTGACTATCCTTCAGTATTTTTAGACATTTCTAGAGAAGTCTCTTACCGCTTGATGCAATTAAGTGATACATACAACACTATCACCAGGTAAAACACAAACTTCCAGAAAAGTACTACAAAATATATACCCCCCACATTCTCTGTCCAGCTACATATTGTTTTAGTTATTTTACCAAACTCGTGTCATGAATGCTCAACAGCAAAAAAAACACAATTATATCCAGGGAAAAAGACGGCTGTTGTCAGGCTCCCTTCAGATGTTGGCTTCTCTGCTTTTTCTCTGGTAGCCACTGCTTTGAAAAGCTATTTGTCAAATCCTGTATTAGCTCATTTTGTGGATACTTGCATTATTTACATGATATTTTGCTTTGTCGAGGAAATAAGAAAATCATTTCTTTTTTTCTTCACAACAAATGTTATTGTTGACAGACACAATACGCCCACGAAGTCCTAGGGCAATACATCGTATGCATAGCATGGCATTAGTAAAGATGTCAACTTTTATACAATACATTCGTCGAGAAAATGAGGAAATACAAGACTGGATTAAACATAGATGAACATTATAAACAAAGTACAGCAATGTCTCAATGTCCATGTATTGTAAGAGATAGAGAGGGACCCCTTATACCAAAGGAATAGGGTACTAAACAGTCATGTCAACAGAACGTGTTTCCTTAGGAAAGATTGCTATTGTAGTACTATTAACTGTATCTCCTGCTATACAACACACTCACATACATTCAACCTATCCGCATACATGGAGGGAGCACTATAATTACACACCCCAAACCCTTTGCTAGTGAGTCAAAAAACAGTAATTGTATAAAAATATATCAATTTATTTCTCTACTTGTTTAAAAAAGCATAAGCTTCACAGTGCAATAATATACAGTATATCTATTGCACCAAAATCTCATTAAAAAAACCAGTAATTACATTCAATTGTCATTTAAAGCAGATTCACATAAAAACCAGGGAGAGTACACATAAAAGACAGAGGACTCTATCATTGAATGGCCACATCCGTGATTTTTCATTTAGAGGCTGAGACCCGATACCATACATAAAATGAGCATTCCCTGGTCCCAGTTTCCACACAGATTGTGTTCCTTTTGTAAAGCGCCGACGCGTTTCGATGGTTCCTTTATATAGCCATCTTTCTCAAGACCGAGTCATTTGTAACTCTCACAGACAAAAGATAAAAACCTGGAACAATTTAAACCACCTGAACAATAAAACAAATATGTCAGTACATGTAGCTAACAAGTTAGAGGGTCATGTAGATAGTTCACCCTAGTATCAGAATACTGACCCCTAATCCCACCCGCTTTTATAATCAAAGCTTGCAGTTCTTTGCTCTGAACATCTTACACAATAGCAGATATAGCATTCCCTTTGCATTTCCAAAAATAATAGTTGCATGAAGGTTATTACTTCACTAATCCTGTATTTGTAACAGACACAATAAAACTCCTGCAATTATACTGTTCTCCCCTCACTCATACCGTGTTTGCACATTTGCAAAACGTATCTCTTGCAACAACCTAACTAGCATTTCTGTATTGTTTCTGAAATGTTGGTTTAGTAATTCACCTCTTATTGTAGTCAAAATAAACACACGTTTATAAGCTTTATTCAGCTTAGTTTAGTTTTTTTCAAAGAGACATTTAAAGTCAATTATACATGTCTTTAAAAGGAATGACACAATATTGAATCGCACATTGTCACCACATTTGAAAACATAATACAACATAAATACACATGACAAAAATCTATTTTTTGGAGAAAATACAAAACACGAATGAAAACAAACATACATCAATAACTATTATGTACAAGCCAAAGGTTTGACCAGTCCTAAGATCAAATGCAAGCACTAGGCGGACACTAACTCATTATTGAACACATGTCTACTGTCCTGCCTGAGATCAGAGAATGGGGATACAATAGCACTATCCGGTGTTGTCAAACCTATGAGGGGAGATACTGTTTGGCCATTTCCCTCATGGCACACCCCATCAACGGTCCCCCATGCTCAAAGGTCAACGCGTTTTGAATCCCTAATAGATCCGGGATTCTCCTCAGGACTCGGTCTTGGGCTCTATAAAATTAAAAACAGAAAATGCTGTGAGAACTACCCCGCCATGTTTCAACAGTAATTCAGGGCTTAACAGTATACTTCAGTACCTTAGTTGAAGTGTAGATTTAATCAGAAGAAACTGTTGTCCAATGGCGGTGCTTCTACTGTTTTGTTAATGAGGCTAGACAGAGTTTAAAAATCAGGGCATTAGAATATACTCGGTGAAAAGGCTCATCACAATGGATTGGTCTATGCGAGGCAAAGGATTAGATATGCCTACCTTGAAATGATCAGGCGCGTAAGGGCTCTGTGATTTAGTTCTGGTATGTATCCAAGTTCTAAAACCAACAAGTAGAAACATTGTAAGAACTACGATGTGCGTTTCAATTCAAGCGTGCGTTAGTGCGCGAGGCGGCGAAGAGCAACCCAGACTTGGATACAATGTTACCATAAAATCGGCAGACGCCGTCATGGAATGTAGCTGCACTTTAGTTTGATCTGCGTGTGAGAAATCCTGTCTACTTCCTACACAAAACAAAGCAGACATTCAGAAATGCTAATTGCATCAGTTTACTGCAACTCCGCGATTTACCGAGCAGCAGATGAATAATTTGCCTGTAGTTTTACGAGTGGGAGGGGGTTCCCAAGTCAAAAAGGAAGATCATCCTGGACTCATTCTAGCGTCATCCGATGACTTCAGCCAGGCTATTCCTGTAATTATCTGGGGAAGTCATCCCAAGCCATCCTGAAGTCTGCCCACAGGGCAGAATATTTAAATGAGATGACTCTTACTGTAATCACAAAAACTACTCCAGGATGGTGTCCTGATTACTTCAATTAAAAATGCGTGATGATCCTTTACAACTCCAAGAATACTAATTGACAACTGCAGGATGAGTGTGAATTACTCCAGGATGGTGTCCTGATTACTTTAATTAAAAATGCGTGATGATCTTGTACTTCTCAAGGAATACTAATTGACAACTTCATGATGAGTTTGAAATACTCCCGGATGATTTCAGGACAACTTCAGGATGAGTCTTAATTACATCAGGATGATTTCAGGACAACGTCAGAATGAGTCTAAATTACATTGGAATGATTCCTGGACAACTTCAGGATGAGTCTTAATTAGTAGAATTTGCCTCAGCCTGCTGTTTAATTCAGTCTACCCTGTTGCATTACTGCATACTACATTTCAACTTAATCCCAGTGGTCCTGAATTGAATGCTTCATTTGCATCATTAATATTAATTATAGATCATTTTAATGATTTGATCTTTGTTTTTATTCATTTTAATGATATATAAATATATACAAGTATAAAAAAACCTGTAAAAATATTATCTGTGATTTACCTAAAACACAGTTAAATGACACTCTGGGTGCTTATTTAATTTTAATTATTTTATAAAAAAAACTAAAAACAAAAAAAGGCCTTTTTTATCCCAATAACTAAACACCCCTAACATTGTTAAATTACCCATACCACCCCAATACCCATGCCCACTAAAATCTTAAATTACCCTTGGCACCCCAAATCCACCCTGAACCCTAAAACACACCCTGACCACTAACAATACCCCTACTCCCCCAATCCCACCCTGAACCCTTAAACTACCCTAGCACCCCAAAACCTAAACTGAACCCTGTACACTAAAATTACCCTGAGCACCCCAAAAACAAAACACACCCTGATCCCTAAATTTTCTACTACACCCCAAACCTAAAGCCACCCTGAACTCTAAAAATCCCCCAGCACCTCTAAACCCAAACACACCCTGAACCCTCAAAATTCCCCTACACCCCAAAACCCTAACCCACCATGTCACTTAAAAATACCCCAGCACCCCAAAAACTAAACCCACCCTGAACCCTAAAAATACCCCAGCACCCCAAAACCCAAACATACCCTTAACCCTAAAATTACCCATAACCACTAAAAATAAACCTGCACCACAAAACCTAAAATGACCCTGAACCCTAAAAATACCCCTGCACCCCAAAACCTAAACCCACCCGGAACCCCAAAAATACCGTGGGCACCCCAAAACCCAAACATGTCCTTAACCCTAAAACTACCCCGGACCACTAAAAATAAACCTGCACCCCAAAACCTAAACCTTAAAAATACCCCTGCACCCTAAAAACTAAACCCACCCTGAACCCTAAAAATACCCCAGCACCCCAAAACCCAAACATACCCTTAACCCTAAAATTAGCCATGACCACTAAAAATAAACCTGCACCCCAAAACCTACAACGACCCTGAACCCTAAAAATACCCCTGCACCCCAAAACCTAAACCCACCTTGAACCCCAAAAATACCCTGGGCACCCCAAAACCCAAACATGCCCTTAACCCTAAAACTAACCCTGACAACTAAAAATAAACCTGCACCCCAAAACCTAAACCCTAAAAATACCCCTGCACCCTAAAACCTAAACCCACCCTGAACCCTAAAAATACCCCAGCATCCCAAAACCCAAACATGCCCTTAACCCTAAAATTACTCCTGACCACTAAAAATAAACCTGCACCCCAAAACCTAAACCCACCCTGAACCCTAAAAATACCCCTGCACCCCAAAATCTAAACCCACCCTGAACCCTAAAAATACCCAGACACCCCAAAACCTAAACCCACCCTGAACCCTATAAATACCCCAGCACCCCAAACGCCTTCACCCTAAAATTACCCCTAAACCCCAAAACATATAACCCTACACTCCAAAACCCAAACCCTATACATACCTTATACTTACATATAAATCACATATGCTTCTACCATTCATGCATTTACAACAAATTTCGTTGTAAAAGCATGTGTGGTAAATGCATATGCATTGTAATGCCATGCGTTGTAATGGCATTGCCGAGTAATGGTAGTTGCATTGTGATGGTATGCGGGGTGATGGTAGTAGTGGTCAAAGATTAGTTGTGTTTACCTCTTGCACTAGAAGTATAATCATTCTCAAAACATAAGGAGCAATTTCATCATGTTAAGAAGAAATGATGCTTGTGGAGATTTGGATGTTTATTTTCAAATCATCAAGCACAATTGGATCTTATGAAGTAATCACATACTCATTCTTAAATCCTCCTGAAGTCATCAGGAATAGTCACACCTTGTGAAGTCATCGCATACTCATTCTTAAGTCTTCCCGAAGTCATCAGGAATAGTCACACCTTGTGAAGTCATCGCATACTCATTCTTAAATCCTCCTGAAGTCATCAGGAATAGTCACACCTTGTGAAGTCATCAGATGCTCATTTTCAAGTCATCCACAAGTCATCGAGCTCAAGTTTCTAAACTCTGCTGATGACTTCAAGAGCTTGATGATGTCTGATGGTGTGAAAATGACTTCTAGAGTAGTTGGATGATCATCCAATGACTCTGGGATTGCTTCTAAAGTAATCCTGTTTGACCTGGGTTATCACTCCATCGCGCTAATCTGATTCCAACAAACAACACCGAGGCGGTCTCGGTTGTGGCTATTTAGTTGACCTGGTAGAGAAACTCAAAGGTCAAGCGCCCCAGGGCATTGTGGGGCATGTAGTGCATAAAGGTTAAAGGTGTTGAATTTATGTCTACAATTTTGTTATTTCAGAGAGCTCATTCAAACCGTGCAGGGCCGTGTTGAATTTCATTATTAGAAATGCCTCTTTCTGAGCCAGTAGTGTTTTGGGGTCGCTCCCTCTTTGATGGTTCTTTTGTATTAGAAACAGCACAGTCCATGTAAAATCATCAAATCTCTGTTTTGAGGTTATGAAGTGTTCAACCATTAGGGCGGTAAGAATGTTATTCTTAAATCGGGAGCGATGTTTTACAATATGCTGTTGCACTTCTTGGCAGCTTTTTCCGATATAAATCTTCATACATGGACATGTGATGGCAATAACTACATTTTTTGATTTACAGTTCGTAAACTCATTATGGCACCAGTGTCTTTGGCTATCGGTGAACAAACTCTGTTCTGTAGTTAATTTACACACCGAACACATCCCACATTTATGATGACCTTGTACCGGGGGAAGATTGAGCATAGTACGAATCGTAGCTGTTTTTTTATATTGGCCTGTCGAGCTTACAGCTTGCTGTCCAATGCTCCTGTTCTTTTTTAAGGCAAAGAGTGGTGATCCAATATTGGGTATGGTCCCTTCAATTAAATGCCAATTGCCACGTATGATCTTTTTCACCGACTGTGTGTAAGGCCCAAACGTGGACACGCAGACAATGTGATTAGTGGAAGGTTTGATTTTTTTAGAGAGCAGATGTTCCCTAGGGGTGAACCATGCCCTTTTAAGAGAATGTTTTAGCAGTTTTTTTGGGAACCCCCTTTCCCCGAGTTTGTTGACAATTGCTTGCGCATGTAGCTCATAGTCTTCACGCTTCGAGCAATTGCGCCTTATGCGGAAATATTAGCCAAATGGTAAGTTATTCCTCTGGTTTCTGAGATGTTAGCTTTGGTAGTGGAGAGCATTATTTTTGATCATTGGTTTTGCATGCAACGTAGTGATCAGACCACTGGGTGATCTTTTCACATTGGCATCCAAAAATGCAAGACTTTGGTTGCTGTGTGCTAGGCTGAATTTAATATCTGGACTGCGATCATTGAGCCATACATGGAACTCTTTTAGAATAGTTTGGGGTCCCTCCCACAGGCACCAAACATTGTTGTTGTATCTGTACCACTGCTTAATATGGGCAATGTATGGATTGTTGTGATACACAAAGAGGTCTTCATATTTCGCCATGTTCAGGACTGCCATCTCTGGCGCAAATGGACAGCCCATGGCAGTACCTTTGATCTGAATAAAAAATTCATTATAAAATTTGAAAAAATTCCTCCGCAGCGGAGTTGATGCCAATTTCAGAATAAACTCCGTGGGTACCCGATGTGGCCTGGGTCTCGATTCCAAAAATGACTCCATGGCATCCAATCCATCCTGTTGGGGAATATGTGTGTAGAACGATGACTAGGCCTGGGCGGTAAATTCCGTTCCGCTCATGGAATTTGCAGAATTTGCGTAATTTCGCGTTCCGCGGAGAACGCGCAATTGCTCAAAAGTCTGCTTTCCGCGATTTCGCGAAATTTTTGCTTGTTCGCATTCTCAAAATGCGTGTTCGCGAGATATTTCTCCCCGAGCACGCAAACAGCAATTGTGAACAGGAAAAAAGCATCGCGAACAAGCAATTCCGCGTGTTCGCGGAATTTCTGCGTGTTCGCGGAGATTTTTTACCGTTTCGCGGAGATTTGCGTAACGCAATTACGCAAATTCTGCCCACCCCTAATGATGACACATCCATTGTAACTAGTAGATTTGCATCCGGATCAAAAGGATACCCCTCGATTTTATTTATGAAATCCATGTTGTCGCGCATGTACAATAGAACTTCCTGCAGAAATGGTTTTAAACAAGCATTTACAATGCAACGGTCTCGGCATTGTTAAAGTTAGAGCTATTGGCATTGCTCATGACAATGCCGTTTCTTTAAATGTTTTAAAAACAAAAACATAAACAAAAATAATGTCATGAGCAATGCCAATAGCTCTAACTTTACCAATGCCGAGACCATTGCATTGTAAATGCTTGTTACCCCTTTTGAGTGGAACACCGAGCCCAAGTATGCACTGATTTACCACCCGGTAAATGCTGCGGGATTTTCTTTCATTGGCTGCGGACAGTCGAAGGGTGATGGGGGCCGAGGGGGGAGAGCTTTTTACTTCAGCTGGGGGAAGTTTTGTTCTGCTCTTTACATGGTGCTGTATGCAGGCAGAGGGGCTGGGGCAGGGCATGGCAACTGCATGAGACTCCTGGTTGGGTTTATCAGATCCAGAGTCTGCAGACCCGATAATTCTGGGCAAAGAGAAACCCCAAACCTTGGGGACATCACTTTAGGCAACTCCTTACAAGGGCCCACGTAAGCTACTCTAGGCGAGATATCACAGGGGGTGAAACCTTCCTAGCACACGACGCATGGACGGTTAATGCACCTGCAGCGCAGAAACTTAACAGCAAGCACTCATTTGGAAGCAATGGGTGAAAATCCCCTTGTTATATAGTGCAACTTTCAGAGGGTGGCGTGACGTCACCATCCTATAGTTCTGTAACGGGTAAAGCTTCTCAACGCCTGAATGTCACAGTCAATATTGTGGGTCAGCGCCAGGTCTTCGTTTCGGACTAAAAGAAACATTCGGGATACAAAGATCTCTTCAGTGGAAAAACAAAAGAACTGGCGAGCGACACCGTGAGGAGAAAATGGGCTAAAGGGGAAATAACAAAGCTGGAGGTAACTGTAGAGTAAGGAAAGGGTTAAGGTTAAAATGTAAATGGAGAGAGTGTTTCAATGAAAAGGGCTGCAGGAATCCTCCCGGGTATAAATAAAAACAAATACTTTGCATTTTAATTAAAAATGATAGATAACTGCAGAAATAAAAATCGGAGCTAGAAATGAATCCCCACAAGATTAACCCACCCTGAGTACTGATTAATTAACCTGAAAAACCAGCCGGAACCCTCATGTTTTACGGCAGTTCTAAAGCAGGGGTGTCCAACATTTGTCCACAAGGGGCTAGGATGCCGGATGTTCATGATAACCTCGGACTATGAAATGAATCTTCTCTGCTAAAGCTGTTTCTTCCACTTGGCCCATGAAATGATTTGGAAAGCGCTCTATCCTTTGGTTTTCGTGCCCCCTGAAAGGCGCTAGCAGCAGATTCGGAGGATGAAAACAAAGACGGCTTCGCAGGTGGAAACAATGCAAAAAATGTGTTTACCTTCTCTCTATCCTTTGGTTTTCGTGCCCCCTGAAAGGCGCTAGCAGCAGATTCGGAGGATGAAAACAAAGACGGCTTCGCAGGTGGAAACAATGCAAAAAATGTGTTTACCTTCTCGGGGGAGGCTGAAGCCTGGTGAGCCCAATGGGTGTTGCGCGCCAACCAGCACCCCTAGACACATGCCTTAAACGTGGATTTCGGTGCTCCCCAAGTCAGGCTAAAATATGACACGTTTGCGTTTCAACATTAACAAGAAGACCCTTGGAGACCAGAGCAGCAACCGGACGAAGGGGGAGCGGACGAGCACACGACCGCCTTTCTCCGCTCCTTTTCGGATTCGGGGGCATGTTTTGCTGTTGTCTCCTCCCTGAGACTTTTCGCAAAAAACACGCCCCCCGATCCGAAAAGGACGGGGCATGATTGGAGTGACGGGACCTCTTCTCCAATGGCTGGCCAGCATTTACGAGGCCAGCCAATGGAGAACAGGGCAGAAGAGGGGCGGGTTCAAGCCCCTCTTCTCCCAAGTCATTAAATCTCCGGACTTCCGGTCTGCCGACCGGATGGTCCCGAGACCTAAAAACGTCTACGTACTTAGACAACGGTTCCAGAATGGAGTCACACCCAGACACGATAGGGCAGCCTGGTGTATTGATTGCGTCCTTGTGCACCTTGGGGAGAAAATAAAGTAAGGGCACCCTTGCATGCTTTTTAATTCGGATTCTCTTGGTTCTAATATTCCTTGCTCAATTCCCTCGGTCACTATATTTGAAATTTCTTGAGAAATGTGGTTGGTCGGATCATTTGGAATGCATTGAAACCAAAGTGGATTCTGTACATGACTGTTTCCTTCAGCTTGGTAAGCTTGCTTGGACCAGATTACCACCCCCCCCCCCCCTTATCCGCTGGCTTAATAACTGCTATTTCTTGTTCCTTCAATGCAGTTATAACTTTTTTATGTTCTTGCGAAATATTTCTTTTGACATGCACTCTCTTCTTTTAAAGGACATCAAGTAACGACAGCACAGCGTGTTCAAATGTTACGATATTCTTAGGAATGCTGTGTGACGGTGGGCAGAACATGGATTTGAAAGTGTAGTCACCCACGCAGAGATCTCAGGATAGGGCAACGGAGCACTGAAACCCACACAGGGCACACAGGAGAGGTAGAGACAGCCACACAAGAATCTGAAGGGATGGTAAAAGAAGGTGCGCACAGACAACTATTATAAGTTCTCACTTCTTGAATACCTCCTACTGTGATGTATGCAGGCCCTCCTTTGGCCCTTCAGCCCTGCAGAGAATCCATGTGTCTTTTACACGCAACTCTGCTTTACCTATATGATGTGTAAACTCACTTGTGACATACACGTGCCGCAAGCACACATTTCAGATACCTTTGTCCCCAGCATTCTGCTTCCTAGGGGGCATACATATGCACGTCTGCTACCCAAGAGCCATAAATGTACTTATCTTACATGCTACACTCATCTGGCATCTTACACACTGCACTTCTTTTCTTAGGAGCTATGCACACACACATTTGTTATCCATATGTAGGGGAACTCTTGACTGAGGAAGTGGTGTAGCACCTTGTGAACCGAAAAAAGAGAGAACTCTGGTTTCACTCATGGCTTTGGAACGATTGCAAAGGAGGTGCACACAGCACAGGCACTCATAGAAGGATGATTCTAGAGGCATGTGCTCCTTCTCCCCATGCGCCTTCTGCCCCTTCACCTCTCCCTCCATCACCAGTATATGCACAGGGTTCCTCGTCTGCAAGCCAGGCTCATGCATTCAAGAAAGTGGGTCACAGTGGAGTTTATGATGTCCTCTACCACCATGGTACATTAGTTCTGAATTCTGTAAGGAAGTATGTGGGCAAATCTGCTAATCTCACTGCAGTACCGATGACCAATGGAGGCTGAAGGGGAAGACAGACTCTAACAGCGATCCTGGTTTATGCAGTTTACTTAGGCTAGGTGCCATGCCAAAGCGTACAATAGCAGCCTGCCTGTGTCTTGCTTTCATTTTCAAATTGCCAAATGGGCGATAAGAGGATCCGACTTGACTGACGCCCAGGTAGGTTTCAGACCTTGGCCAGGATGATTTCTTGATGTCGTTGCTGACCTGGATGTCTTGAGTGTAAAGGCTTCTCTAGTCATGGGTATATTCAGCAGGTGGGCTAGCTAACAAATTAACAGGGAGAGCTTAGCCAGAGATGAGCCAATGGTTGGCTCAGGGTCTTAGAGCCTGTTCAGTAGCCACGCCTTGAAAATATTTGGCGTGTAGATCATGCAAAAATCATCATGTTGGAATATGATGCATTGTCCTTAAAATCCATAAAGTGCACTTCTTTAATATGCGGAAGCGTAATACCTTATTACAATCAGATTTTTTTTAAAGCGTTCATTAAACGTGAGAGTTTTTAAACATGAACTGAGAAACATTGCTGCCTCCAGCCTGAAAACAACACTATTAGTGAACTAAGTGGCGTGTCTGATATCCCTTATACCTTAAATGTTGTCTAGATATTTATTACAGCTGGAGATTCATGATAGTTTATTTAATCAAACACAAGTGAGGCTTATGTAAAGCACAAATCCTGAACTCACTTATTTAAAAGTGCTCTCATATGTGATAATGAATGAAAAGGAGACTCTGAAAAATAAAGTATTTGGATACGATCACACAATTTGGTCTATCAAGGAAACATGGATTTCATACCAGGTTTTTTGTTATACACTGTAAAATTAAGGCACTGGATGCCTGACATTAAAGGTTATCGCTTTTTCCTTAACGCCTATAGGGCGATTATAAGGTTCAGGTGACATACGGATTCTAAGTTTTATTTTTGGCAGATTTACATATCACAAACCTTATCCAAGGGCATGAAGCACTTGACAATAGATACAGACTACTTTACAAGGGTTTTTCAGACACATTGAAATTTGATGGCATTCACAGGAAGATTCTGAGCCATTGTTGGGATTCTAACGGGTCTCCTCTATTACATGGTTGGCTGCTGTGGCCACTAGGCCACCTCTCCTTCGTGAAAACTTGACTTGTTTACTCAAGGTTCCCAGAGGCCCTCTTCCAGTGCCAGGTATCTGACTTGAGTGTGTTCCACTTACGTCTGTCTTGTGCGCCCAGTCTTTTACCTGCCAATAGCCCAGACAGCAGCACTGTGAAGGGCCTGCTCCATAACTTTTCCATTTTAAAGAAGCTCCTTAACTCTTTCATTTAATTTTTTTTCAAAAGAAGTGAAAAGAAACATACTGGCCCGGCGCTTACTCAAACAGCAGTTTTTTCAGTTCAGAAAAGTTTTATTAATAGATACAGGGGTGTCAATACAAAGTTATTGCATATCACATAAGAGAAATCACTTAAGAGCATTTCTTCAATAAAATTGTATGAATCAGGCACAAAAGTAAAAAATAAAAAGAGTAAATGTTAAATACAATCATGGAAAATAATGAGATACCAAATATTTTAAGAACGTGTAGAGGGTTCAAGGGGTATTTGAGACTTCTTGCTGAGTTGGCTGCAACCGGAAAGATCGAAAGGCACTTATGTCAAGATACTTTGTAACAGGTAGCCATATATCCAGTCGTTTCGGTGCCATGTGTATAGGGTGTACAAAAGAGGTGTCCAACCTGTGATTATGACAAACATTGTACCACCATGCTCTATAAGAGATTTTAGAAAAGTCTTTCCAATTAGCTGTAATTTGCTGAAACGCGACTGCTAATGACAAATCAATAATTTTAAGATTAAGCGTAACATTTTCCCATCAAGATGAGAGACTTACAAAAGAACATGAGCATAAGAGAAAGAAAGTTTAGTTCCAAAAATTTAATTGATTTGAGACCATACTTGTTTCCAGAAATTGTGTACGGTTGGACAAGCAAATAACATATGAAATAAATCTGCATTTGGAGAGGAACATGTCCAACAAGCATCTGGTACAGTCCCAAATGCTTTGCTTAAATGGGTCGGTGTAAAAAAAAGTCTGTTATAAACAAAAAACAGGGTCTGCGTTATATTAGCTGCTCTGGACGACTTGCAAATTTTAATCCATATTTTATTCCATAAGGACACTGGCCAGGATAATGCAAAGTACCAGTACTATGTAGAAAGCTGTAAATGGTAGAAGCTTTGGGTGTAGTTTTTAACAAGGTGAGAAGTTGTGAAGCAGATGTAAGAATAGTGGAAGAAGTAGGTGTGTCAGACAACTGGGTGTATATATCCATCACAGCCGTCTTAAGCAAAAGGAATTTGTGAGTTAATGAGGTAGGTAAACTGAATGATTGACTGAGTAAGGAGAAAGGCATAAAATCCGACTGTGAGAATAACTGATGTATCCAAATTAATCCTCTCTGACGCCACGTCTTCCAATAGAATGGTTTATTTCTAATAAGTAGGTTTTTGTTGTGCCAAATTGTAGAGTTAAGGAAGAAATCTACGGTGTTATGAGGAAAAGGGGAAGAAGATAGCAGGTGTTTAGATGTTAGTTTGATTATGGGAGTGGATAAAGCTTGTGGTTTCCGTGAAAAGGAAAGGTATTCATCAAAAGAAAAGGGGGACAGAAAAAGACGTTCAATTGTGGTCCATAAACCACAATCATCCTTGGGAACACGCAAACAAAGGGAGGCTTGACGTAAAAGGAATGATTTCTGATAGCCCGGGAAATCAGGGAAGTTAACTCCACCTTCTGTCTTAGGGCGTATTAATTTGGGTAGAGACATTCAAGATTTTTTGTAATTCCATAAGAAGGAAGAAAGAATGGAATTGACCCTCTTAAAAAATTTAGTAGGAATAGGGACCGGGATATTAGAAATAGTATATATGATTATTGGTGACAACATCATCTTTATAGTGTCAAGACGGCCCCACCATGATAAGTAGAGGGGATGCCATTTGGTGGTTAGGTCTGAGATCTTTTGTATACACCTATTCATGCAAAGTGATACCGTATCTGAAATTGAAGAAGTAACATGTAAACTTAGATACTTAATGTGATTAGGACTCCATGTGAAACTAGAGGCACTAAAATCTGATTTAAAAGTGTATTTTGTTAAGGGTAGGATTTCGCATTTGTCGTTATTCAATTTGTATCCAGAAATATTGGAGTACTCATGCACTTCTGCTGGAAAGGCAGGGATTGAATCACTTGGTTTAGACATGAAAAGCAAAATATCATCAGCATATGCTGCAAGTTTGATGTGGGAATTCGATGTTTGAAAACCATGTATATTGGGGTTCTGACGTAGTTTAGAGAGGAAGGGTTCCAAAGCCAAATTAAATAGAAAGGGGGATAGAGGGCATCCTTGATGCACACCTCTTCCTAAATCAAAAAACTGAGATACTAGACCATTGGCGCAGACAACAGCTCGAGGGGTAGAGTAAAGGAGGGAAATTAAAGATGTGAATTTAGGGCCAAAACCAAACCATTTGAGGGCATAAAACAAATAGTTCCATTCGACTCTCTCGAACGCCTTTTCAGCGTCCAATGCAATCGCTACAAGGGGTTGTTTTAAATGTTAAGACTTAGATAAAACATTAAAAAGAGTCTTGTATTATCAGTTATGAATCGCCCTTTGACAAATCCAGATTGCTCTTTGCCCAGTAAATCAGGTAAAAGGGAATCTAATCGTATAGCTAATGCTTTGGAAAAAATGCTGTGGTCAAAATTAACCAAGGATATAGGCCTATAATTTTTACAGTGTTTAGAGTCTTTACCTTCTTTGGGTATAAGGCATATATGTGCTTCTGAGAAGGAACCCGTGGAGCAGCCTAATGTATTAAAAGAATCTATGAGGGAGTGCAATTTGGGCAATACAAGTTTAGAAAAATGAAGATAAAATTCAACTGTAACACCATCAGGTCCTGGTGCTTTGTCCTTTTTAAGGTGTTGGAGGGCTTTGAATAATTCTTGCTGTGTTAAGTCTAATTCCAGGGAAGAAAGGTCTGGAGGAGAATGTTGAGGCTTTTGGATACTAGAGAAAAAGTGCAATAGGGAGTGATCAGTAGGTTATGTTTCAGAAGCTTATAATGTTTTGTAAAAAAGAGAAAATTCATTCAAAATATCAGCATCCTTGTATTTTAAATCTGAGTTTGTATCATAGATTCAATATTTAGTTTATTCTGTCTAACTTTTAAGTAATTGGCTAGAATTTTCCCAGCTTTATTTTTACCCACATAAAATTTTGCACTAGATTTTAACAAATATAAAGAGGCATCTTCTGTGGATTTCTTGTTAAATTGCATCTTGGCATTAATGAGGGCTGTTAAACAGTCTTTTGAATGCGAGGTGTAGTAAGAGTGCTCCAGTCTCTTAATATCTTGAAGGAGATCCTTAGTCAATTTACGGACATTTTTTCGTTTCTTTGCAACAAATCCAATTATGAAATCTCTAGCAGAGGCTTTGAATGCGTCCCATAAAGTGGAAAAGGGCATGGATTGAGTTTGATTAATCTCAAAGAACTCATCAAAAAAGGTAGTAAAAGAAGCAGTAAATTTTGGATCTAAATGAAGAGCATTATTAAAACGCCAGCTTCTAGGACCTTAACTTTAGGTAAGATGTCAATGTTCATTGAGACAGGGGCATGATCTGATAATAAAATGGGACCAATCTCTGCATTAGTAACAGTTTGCGCAATATTATGAGAGACAAATATATAATCAATCCTTGATTGAGAATGATGAGATGGAGAGTAAAAAGTAAATTCTCTAGTGGTCGGATTGCAAAGACGCCAGGCTTCAAGGAGTTTGTGCTGCATGATAGCTTGAACTAAAGACTTATGGGATTTGTTAGGACCAAAGGTGACTTTAGAGTTCCTATCGATGAATGGATCGAAAGTCTGATTGCAATCACCCGCTAAGATTAAGTTATCGTCTATACAATGAGTGATTTGCTTGGCCAACGTGGGCCAAAAGGAGGGTTCGCCACAAGTAGGAGCATAAACATTTAAAAAAGAGACTGGAACACCCTTTAGAGACAGCTTAACGTTTAACCATCTACCATTAGTATCCGATTCCTGAGATAAAAATGAGTACGAGAGGGATTTATGACACAGTATCATTACTCCGTTACGTTTGCCATCTCTTGGGGAAAAGAAAACTTCACCTACCCAACCTCCTTTTAGTTTTAATGATTCAGCATCCGAAAGGTGATTTTCTTGCAGGAATGCGATATCAGCATCTAATTTGGCTAGGTGAGACAGGACTCTTTGTCTCTTAATGGGGGAATTCAAACCCTTAACGTTCCAAGTAATACATTTTAATTACATACGGTATTAGAAGTAAATTGATCTAGAAAGATGAAATAAAAACCCAATTCAATATAACAATGGTGAAAAATGTGAGGTAAGAAGAGAAGAGAAGTAATAATAAAATCCATGTCACAATAAAGAAAAGTGTGGAAATTAGATAAGATAGCAAAGTAAAAGAGACCATAGGAGAGTAGGAAGAGAACGACTCCCAGAGAAAAATAAGAAGAGTGTGTAGGGGAGGGAATAGGACAACATTTAGGAACAAAAAAAGGATGAACATACAAAAAGAAAACATACCTACATAAGGAAAGGTCAGGGGAACACAGTCAGGAAAACCACTAGGAGGAGGGTGGAATCACATGAGGTAGACGACACATCCAGGGTCAGCCTAACGGTGAACCAGGAAGATGCCACGAAACAAGGGTACAAAATCTGTGGAGACAAGAAACAATGTAGTTAGGAGAAGTTGCTGGAAAGGACGTTAACGGGAATAACCAATGATGACAATAAACATGCGTACGGAAATTTTTAAAACTTAGTAATACCAAAAAATATAACAAATATTTGAAAAACTGGATAAATCAATTCATGGAACATCAAACATTATGAAGAGAGAACAAAGCCTAGAGAAGCTCAATTGGAGAAAAATACAGCCTCAAGTGTTAAATGAAGAAGAAGGGCCCGAAGAATCCATAGCCGTTGTTTTACAAGAGTATATTAAGCTTTGTAAGCGCAGAGGATCTTCGTAATTGTTGTTATGTTGTTGTAGGTAACTTTGAAGAGGCAGGGGTGGAAAAGGCCGTATCGAGCCCCTATCGAACATAGATCAGCTCTCATGTTTAGAAAAGCCTTACGTCTGTTGGCAGTGGCCTTGGATAGTCCTGCGCAAAGAACAGAGATGAGCCTGACCATGTAATCCTTGGAGAAGCTTTGACCTCTGATAGCACTTTCAATAAGTCTGTATACTCTAAAAAGTATAAGACTCTTGGTCGTTGTGAAGCTGAAGCTTGAGATGGAACTCGGCCCAATCTATGTGCGTATTGGATGTTAAGATTGTTCCGCCTATTGCGATTCTCAAGGTCTTCCACTTGTCGTTGGAGCGATGAGACTTGTGAGTGTAGTTGAGAGACACTGACACAGGTTTCTTTTAAGGAAGAAACACTTTGTTCCACTGAGGAGACCCTTGTTTCAAGTTGGGACCAGTTGTCCATTACAATTTGCAATTTGGTGTTGGTCTCTTCCATGAAGGGTCGGAGAGCTCTGATTTCCTCCAGCAATAGCTCTATAGAAACTGGCGAAGTTGGTTTAGGTGGTGAGGGAGGATCCTTTTTTAGCCATTTGGTGTTAGATTTCCCTAGGGGTACAGAAGAGGAATCCATTGTAATCTCCAGGCTCTGAGGAGAAGACGCTAAAAAATCCTCTAGATTGGAGAACTCAGAGAATACCTTTGAATTCTTAATAAATATGTGCTTATGTTTAATAGATGAGAAGTGTAACTCTTTTATTCTGCCCATAAATCATGTTCATAACACTCCCTTCTGAACGATTGTACATAATGTAAAGCACTTTGAGGCAACAATTATGCAAGATGATGAACATCCAAGGAAAAGAGAGACAGATCAGCATCAGACAAATGAGGCTTCTAAGTGCAAGCATAGAATTACTTTTGTTAATTTAAACAGTAGAAATGTTGAAGCGCAATGATGCCTCTTTCTAAGTGAGAATGCAAAATTAATTAGAGCTACGCATTGTGGAGCGTAATAATAAATACGTAGTGGTTGCACTGCGTATAGCAGAAGATATGCAAAACAGGATTCAGCAAATGTTATGCAGCGTTGCTTAATGATGCTCCGTCGTAAAAGACAAAAATTCCCCAATTCTGGGTGTATTGAGGGCACAGGTAAGTAAACATTGTAATTATAATGTTTGTGGCAATATTATGAAGAGACGTTGGAGTAACTCTTTAATAGGCACACAATGGCTGCCCCTCACAGTGCATTGTGAATGCCTCAGCAGAAATCAATTGGGAAACACATCTTCAAGAAATCCCATCTCCAGCTTGAGTAAACATTAAAGTTTCATTCCTGGGCTCATTTAAGAGACATGCGAGTAGTTGTGGAGATTAAAGCTTCCTTACCGCAATTTAATGAGGAGACGCGCAATCGCGCAAAAAAATACAAAATGGCGGCCGCGGCAAAATGGAGCCGCAATAAAACTTACTGCCATCAATAAATCTTCCCAGACAACGTTTATGGAGTCGCCAACGTTAACAAAACGTTCTCGTAGTCTTCATGAGTCCGCATTTGTCTCCTGCGGCAAGAAAAACTGCCTGGTATCGTGGAGTCTGCCGAGCACAACAGAGAGCCTACCCGAGTACCGCCATACCTCCCGGGCACCTAGCCACGCCCCCTCAAACAGCAGTTTGACTCCTCTTTCAGCCCCGATGACCAGCAAACTGTTGCCACCAACTACTGCCTGCTCCACCCCATCTATTTAAATGGATGATTTAACTAAACCTATCCCAGGGCCATTAAATAAGTGCACAAAAAGCAGTCCTATGAGTGCTTTTGTAACTCAAACGCCCTCCGGTATGATGCCAATATTGTGGTTTGAGCCTTCAGGTCGAGGAAAACCTCACCCTGGTGGCCCATGCGTAGCAGGCCACATCCAATACCACCGCTTCTCACCCACCAGTAATATGCAGGTATATACCTGGAAGTCATCATTTCTATGTCCTCAGACACTTAGGGTGAGTTTTCAGAAATCACCCCCGGGGGACAGCAGAACTCCCTGAAGTCCCCGACAAAACTTAAAACATTTGGTTGGTGGTGCCACTGCTCCTCCTCGGGGCACCCATAGGGAGAAACTATGCAGGCAAAGCCCTCACAGGGCATTGTGGGGTGCTCCTGTATCCAATCCTTGAATATTTAAGGAGTAGTTTTGTGAATCTTGCGGCTTTGTGCCGCATGTATTTAATTTGTTATTTGGTGCATCGGTCCCACCCTGAGCACCCCAGCCTTATTTTTCTTAGTTTTATTGACAAAGATGGGGAGCCTCTCCTTTGCTGTTGAGTTTGCTCTGGTTCTTCTGACCCTGGCTGACCAGTTGCCTGTGTGTGATACAACCCTTAATTCTCTCTGTCATGGACATGGTGCAGGTTCCACCGTGTATGACATTCTCTCTACAGACACAAGCACAGGGAGTGGGGCACCATCCTGCCATTTAGAGGGGGGGTACAGCGATGCTTCCTCTTCTCCTCTTCACTTCGGGGTCTTGGGAATAGGGTCCTGGGACCAAATATCTGCTGGACTGGCCCACAAGGGCTCATTTCATTGTCACTATAGCACCTGGGGACTTAGGAGCCACCGGGGGCAATATAGAGCTGGGGGAGGGGATGCCATACACACCTGCTCTCCCAGATGAAATCATTTTTTACTTCTTCACCAATCCATGGTACCTGGCCCTCCCTGGTGATAATTTTCAGGAATACAACATAGTCCCATGTACTCTGTTTTCTTTTAAGTTCAAATGTTAAAATCTTAACAGATAAATATCTCCTGCATTTTTAGATTAACTTGGGATTGTTTTACTCCTGGTGGTGATGTCTAACAACCAGGAGAATTTCCAACAGGTCACCTGACCTCAAAATGGGCACCCTTTGTTGAGAGCTAGACTTACTGGCTACCAGAATCTGTCTTCATCCCTCCTGGCTTCTGGTGCTCTTCTCCTGCTGGTGGGGGCATCTTGCATCGCCCTTTTGATAACAGCTAGTAGACCACTCTCCTGCCTACACTCCCATCCCCCATAGCCCCTTGGTTGTCTGTAATGACATCTAGGGGGCATTGGAGTCCAGGGTGTTCCCCTAAATTGTGATCAGAGGACATAAGCGGGCCGGCCAGCACCACTGGCCCTGGAGGGACCCAAGTACCTCTAGGGGCAAGCTACAGACAAAGTCCTCAGAAGGGCATCAGGTGGCTTCGCCTTCCAGCTTTTCATTACTCCTTTGTCATCTCCTTCCAGGTTCAGGGTCTTGTTCCCTGTGGGTACTGTGGATTCCACATTTATGCCTGGAACAATCTTATGGGTGAGGTAGACTCATGGCCAATCCCTAACCAATAGGGTAAATGTTCTCTGGAATAACTCTGACCACTTTTGCAGTGTTCCCTGTGTGCCCTAATGCAAACAAACCCACAGTGTCTTTTCATGCTTAAATCTCACACGACAAACCCCTTCTTTGCATGTGCAGAGCTCTTGTGCCAACCCAGTTATGTCTCCATAGGGATGTGCAGGCCCTCCTCTGTGGTCATTCTAAAACCAATTCTGGCAATAGCTCCCCTCCCACTGGCATTGGAGCTAGCCTCGCTAGGGGCAAAAGAGGTAGCAAGCCCAGGAGTTAGCTATATCTGCCTTTGACAGGAAAGCCCCCTTTGAACTTAATTAAGTTACTGGGCATCACCCCAGGCCATCCTGCCAAGGAAATGACAACACCTCCCTTGAGCTGCCAGGTGACAGTTGAATGCCTTCAAAAAGGTCTCCAGACGTTTTAGGCAGGAAAAGGGTAAACGTTTTAAAAGTGACTTTTGCTTGAAGGTCAGACAAAATTTGATTTTACCATTAAACTGGATTTTGAATAACTATTAAAAAGAGGGCTTGAAATATTGTTCTGGCTGCTACTGAGCCCAAATTAGTTTATATTAAATGTAACAATGTAGCCCAGTGCTTCCCTATGGAAGCAACCAGTTTTGCAGCAGTGAAAATAACTTTTAGTTTTTCTCAAGCTAAGGACTCGTGGAACAATAATCTTTTAAGTGTTCTACTTTTAAATACCTTGCACCCTGCTTAGGTGTGACTTTTTAACATTTAAAATATAATATTTGACCTGTCAAAAAGGGTTCTTTTTAGGCATCTCCCACGCTGTGCAGAACAGTAGTTCTTCCAACGCAGTCCCACAAGTGTACATGTGTTGACGTGTAATCAGCTCAGTTTCTCTTACTCAAGCTTTGTCGCAGTGACCTTATCATAAAAGTCGGAAACTGTTGGTAAACACACTCAGTCCAATTAAAATTAATTTATTGCGAGTGAGATTTTGGTATTAAGACTCATTCACTGCAAAATTTCCAAAACTGGGTTATCAAAAGCGAAACATGTGGTGGACTAAATGGGCAGAACTCATTTGCAACGGTCAATCAATCAATCAGGGTTTTATATAGCGCGCTACTCATCCGTGAGTGTATCAAGGCGCTGGGGAGGGGGGGGGGGGGGCGGCAGCTCTGGATCTGTTGATGAGCCAGGTCTTGAGGTCCTTCCTGAACGTGTGCAGGGTCGGGGAGCGTCTGATGTTCACCGGGAGCTCGTTCCAGGTCTTGGCTGCGATGTGGAAGAAGGCTCTCCTGCCTGTTCTGTTTCTGGGGATGCGGGGGACGTCTGCCAGGGCGAGGTCGGCGGATCGGAGGTTCCTCTTGGGTTCGTGAAAGGACAATCTCTCGTTGAGGCATTTGCGTCCAATGTTGTTGAGTGATTTGTACCATGCAGGAAATCTACTTTTATAAACTAGCTAAGACATCCCTTAAATGTGTCAGCTACATGGCTGCGTGCTCAATGTATACAAGTGGGGCATTATAAATCTTAAGATGACGTAAGTCCTCACAGTGCACAGATGCTCAAAGCTGTTCAATAACTACATTTCTATGTACCGACCTGATCATGAATGAATATGAATTTTCATACGTCATCATGTGATAATACTAGTTGCTTTTCACTGTTATTATACATCTAATTCAATAGTTAAAGTAGACATTTGTAGTGAAAAATAAAACTTTTAAAAAGTGAAGTTTGTGCTAACTGAGAGAAAACTGGATTACAACTTGCCTCCCTGATTGCCCCACTCCGGAGACTGTAATCAACATCCCTGAATTGGTTCAATTACTTCATTCTTGGAGGACAATAGGCCTGTGTATGTGAGCAAGAAAACTGAAATGTCACCAACAGTGATGTCTTAGAGTGGGTGAATCATCTGGGAGATGACATGAACGTATGGCAACTTATTTGGCTGCTACAACAGTTCTTCATTTCCAGGTACTACAATTATTCGTTCCCAGAGCCTCCACAGGCATTTCTCTTTGCTTCTATCTGGAGGGAAATCTTATTGTAGCACAGGGAGAGTGGTGGTTCTGATTTTGAATTCAGTGTGTCTCTATAAGGGAATATCAGGCTATCCAATTTTTGTAGTGAAACCCGCTGATAACCCCTAATATCCCTAACTTACTATGTGGTTGGAAGATGTTCACTGAAAACCTTCAATAGGAATCAGGGAATAACATGTAAAAATTAAATGGGGAAAAAAACAAAGGGAAACACTGGACTGGAGCTCACTGCACACTGGTTTGAAGTCTTCCTGTGCTTGGACTTAGAACCTCACTTGATTGTGTGCTCAATGAACTGCATATAAAACACAACATTCTATTTCAGTGGAATGTTGCTACAAGCTCCATACTAATTTGTGATCCAGTCTAATGCCCCCATGAGGCCAAGACAATAAGCCCATTAGGTAGCAACAGATAATCAAAACCTCCAAGGAAAAGTGGGCAAGAAATCAAGACGGGAGGAAACCAGGCATTGGCAGAATTTCAATTACTCCGGAGAAATCAGAGTAATTTTGGTAATTCCACATCACACTTGATGTGGAATTAGGGATTATTTCGCCATTACTCTTCCTTGTGTAATAAATAGTAATTTGGGGAAAGAAATCCTACCTCAAAATGCTAAATGCAAAATGCTGGTGGTAACTTGAGGAAAAATCCAACTCCAAGTGCACATTTAATGAGAGCGAGCACCTGCTTGCGCTCCCTATTTGTGTTATGTTGCAATTATTGCAATTCCTTAGTGTAAAATAATCCTCCCATCCATTTTGGACACAAGGGTTCATTTAGCGCTGAGAAAATATAGATAGATGCTGGTAGTTAGTTGAGGAAAAATCTTACCCCAAGATCACATTTAGCAGCTATTTGTATTCTGTTCCTTTCAGCGATATTTCTTAGTGCAAAATGCATCCAGCTGGGCATTTTTGAGCTAAGAAATAGTGCTTAATTCAAGACTAATCATGTGGAATTCTTATGTTCATATATAAAAGGATGCAGTTGAAGAACAAATGTCTCCCATTCAAGTTGCTTTCACATAGAATGCATTTTTTTTCTTTTAAGTGCAGAAACAGATTTGTCCAAAGATGTTTTCGGAATTAGCTAACACATGTTTAGCCCTTTAAGGAATGCAAGCCCAGAGCTTTTTCAAGGCCAAATAAAGGCAAATGTACCAATCACAGTAATAATTTCGGGTAGGTCAATCTTAATGGTGCTCACAGGAAACCCCACCACAAGTGATTATTTTAAAAGTGAACCAAGGTGAATGGTAAGAAAAGAAGTATGGAAAAAGAAAAGAAAAGGAATCCATTTGCGTTTAGCTAAAGTAAATTGAATATAAGTTTTGGAAATAAGTGGAGATTCAACCCAGTAAAACTATGAAAAGTATACAACCTAGCACTGGTAAAGTCTTTATATCAAATTGTATGAACATTACCTGTATGCATAGTTTTTGATAACAAATTCATTTGTACATCCCAGCTCACTTATAATGTTAATCCTAATTAGTAATTCTGTACGATAAAGTAATGTGGACCCCATCAGGAAATATGCATATAGTTCTTAAAAGAATATATGTGGAGTAGTCGCCTCAAAATGCAAGCATTTGCAATGCAATAGGTCTGGCATTTACGCATTTGAGCTATTGTAATTTTTTTAAATGACAATAGCATAAAGTTTAGCAAATGTGAGACCTATTGCATTGGAAAGACTTTTTTTTTAAAAGCACCCCATGCCGCACTTTCATGTTAATGGCGGTCGCGCCCCTTTCATTATACCAGCAGAGTCTAAAGAAAGGGGCGCATCAGCTATTAAAGTGAAAGTGCGGTATGGGGCACTTTTACAAAAAAAGCATTTGTATGACAAGTTGACCAACAAATGCTTTTTTTTGTAAAAGAACCCCCATACCGCTGTTTCACTTTAATAGTGTCCGCTGACCTTTCTTTAGACAAGGCTCGTCTAAAGAAAGGGGCGCAGCCTCCATTAACGTGAAAGTGTGGCATGAGGAGCTTGTGAACAAAAAAAAATGTGAATAAATAAAAAATAAACATGCAGTTGCGTTTGGGGCTGCAAATAAACCAAAGGCATGGCTGCTACTGTGGCGTGCTGTGCTATAAAAAAAAGCGTTAGGCGAGATCATGTCTTGCCTGCAACAGCAGGCTGGTGAAAATCATTTAACGACATAGTGCTTGGAGGCTACAATTAAAGCCTACCGGGTAACAACACACGTAAGAGGGCCATTCCTTATGGGAGGGTAGATGATGAGAGAAGGCGGTACTAAGGAGGGACTACTAAGCCTATTGACCAATGAAAAGTTTACAAAGGACAGTAACGCAAGCCGATGAAAAATATACGCAAAAACAACAGTTGATAGACAGAATGCAGAACAATGTCATACATTCACCCCAGTACAGAGATCTGGGCCTAAATCCATCGTTTTTTTGCTCACCATGCCATTCCAGTTTGAACCCAGCCATATGCAAATCAGTCTTGACCCTGCGCCCTATGGGAACAGTCCAGCCCGAACTGCCAATCCATGTCTTCCCTGGACCAAAATGAAGCATCCTAGGACCGGTTTCGGAGTTTCACCCCTCTTCAGCCAGGATAGCTTGATTCAAGTGGCATGGAGAGCACAGGACCCACGTCTGGGCATGCCCGTCCCACTCGGGGTGACACATGCAAAAACAACAGTTGATGGACAGAATGCAGAACAATGTCATACATTCACCCCAGTACAGAGATCTGGGCCTCAATCCACCGTTTTTGCTCACCATGCCATTCCAGTTTGAACCCAGCCATATGCAAATCAGTCTCAAGGCCGGCTCTAGGGCGGTGCGACTGGTGCCACTGCACCGGGCGCTGACTTGGGGAGGGGGCGCCATGTTTATTGTTTTAAAAGCTCCAGATGCCACGTTCCTTGTCCCAGCAATTTTCAAGCATAATGAAAAATGTCACGATAGATAACTCCGGGGATTAATGTTGTTCCTGGTGAGAGACCCGAGCTTTGTCTGGGGAAAGTTTTAACTCATCATAGCCAAGAAGGTTAAAATGCCTGCTGCAAAGAACTCGTCCATTCTGCGTACACTATAAATAGGTCAAGGGGTTATTGCTTTTGTCAGCAAGATCCTTTTGTCGCTTGCAGTTTAAAAGTTTAATTCTTAATACAGAGCAGTGAGCTATTAACTGCCATCAAAGAGCTCATGCAAACTGCAAGAAAAATATTACAGCTACATGTTTTTGCCCAGTCTTTCCTTATCCTAGTTTTGCACACATGTTTCATTTGGGTAGAAATCAACTAATATTATTAAACAAAACCCCTAACAATCATGTTACATTTAAAATTCTTAATTTGTGCTTTTCCAGACCAAGGACTTTTAAATGATACTGCCTACCAGTATGAATGACATGTGACTCCTACACATTGTAGTCCTGTGTCTTAGGTAACATTTCCTATACACTGATTTTCACATGCATCATTGTTTCCGTGCAACGTATGTGTGATGTAAAGTGTTCTGAGACCCTAAACTGGTATGAGGGGTGGTAGAAAACTAAATGAATCTAAGAGACAGTGGTTATGGTGACTGGGGGGCATTGTCAAAGGGTGGTAGTGAGGGAATCCATGGTGAGGTGGTCAATGGGGGGGCGCCAACAAACATTGTCGAACAGGGCGCCACCAGTACTAAAGCCGGCCCAGATCAGTCTTGACCCTGTGCCTCATGGGAACAGTCCAGCCCGAATTGCCAAGCCAAGCCCTCCCTGGACTGGAAACAAGCATCCTAGGACCGGTTTCGGGGTTTCACCCCTCTTCAGCCAGGATAGCTTGATTCCAGTGGCATGGAGAGCACGGGACCCACCTCTGGGCATACCCGTCCCACTCGGGGTGACAAATGCAAAAACAACAGTTGACGGACAGAATGCAGAACAATGTCATACATTCACCCCAGTACAGAGAGAGGAAAAATATACAGCATGCGCTGCCCAGGCTCGACCTAATGAGGCTTCTCATGGCAAACACTTTACTCTCTCTACATAGAAAGTGACATAGGACTACCAGTGTGGCTACTTTAAAAAATTTGATGAGGCTGACCACAGATGTTTTGAAACCGAAAAATTCCACCTTGTTCTGCACTTGGCAAGAGCAATTTTCATGCTGACTCATTTGTTTAATGACGTCATAGTGTAATTTGGAGACTGTTTTTCCCCCTTTACTGAATAATATTCATTATAGTCAGAGGCCAAGATGGTGACCACAGCTCCTTGAGGGGGAATACTGCCAAACGGGTCAATGTTCTTCTTGTGAGAACTCTAAGTTCCAGTTGTAAACAAAGGAGGGGGACAAGGGGCCTTTATCCACTCTCAAAAGAGTAGGAGGTCCAGCATAAAAGGGGCCCAAATGACAATATACAAAAAGAATTTATGCCGTTCCTCTCGTGTACAAGTATCTAGAAGAACAGAGTCAGGGAAGATAGGGAGTCTCACAAACCCGAAGAGTGGGGTCCGTGTGGGAAATCCATATTCCGGATAGTAATGCCCTCACACACCCTTGCAGGTGTCATGCTTCATCATATGGGCTGCTCCTCGTCGGGTCGGCGGTGCAATACCCCACGGGCTCCCTATAATAGGGGCTCTTTGTCGGAGATCTTTTTATCCGAATGCCGTATGGTGAAGTGCGAGTATGGAGGCAGAATGGTGTAGAGTAGTGTAGTGGATTAAGATAGGGAAAGAAGTACCTGAAGTAAGCAAATTTTATTCTGGGGGCCTCCTACCCTAATTAAAAGAAGAACAAAAACAAGGCACTAACCCGAGAATAATGTCTCGTTGAGTGTGGTTCCTTGTTTTACTCAGTGTGGGTCAACATGTTTCTCGCTGTAGGATATCTATCCTTGCGATTCGTCAGGACCTAAACAATAACGATGTTCTACACCTCAAAATGTGTGGTGAAATTATCTACTCATGAAAATGGTGTCAAAATGGTTAAAGTACCTGGATCTACCCTAATCAGTAGAACCCCAGGCTTCAACAGTACCTGGTGGTTTTTGCATAACGCCTGATGCCTAAAGATTTTAGGAAGTGAATAAGCGATGTGCTCGGAAAATGACCTGCCCTGTTCACCGGGTCCATTTTCGTGAGTAGATAATTTCACCACACATTTTGAGGTGTAGAACATCATTATTGTTTAGGTCCTGACGAATCGCAAGGATAGATATCCTACAGCGAAAGATCAGCTTAGGTGAATCACATCACAGGATCAGCTCTGCTCTCTGTGTCTGGAAAGGTTTTTCCATGCGTGTCTGGATCATGCAGGAGACGCCGTGTTCGACAGGAACAAATCCAGAGCCCATTCGAATGGACAATCTAGGCAATTAAAAACATGTTGCGCGCAAGTAAAGTATGAGAACCGGAAGGACAATCCATAGGCTATGCTCAAAGTGGCCAGTGGTAGTGTTCCATAGTATTCAAGCATCCAGTTGCGCAGTTGAAGTAGCCGGGGCAGGCTGTTGTGTGGCACAGATCGTGCAGCCATTGCGGAGCAAGCAAACCAACAGCAGTACACCAGCAGTCAAGACGAGAATTAACAGAAGCCCGCTGAAGACGCTGGAAAAAATAGAAGGAAAAAATGCCGGTATCACACCAAATATTGCTTGGAAGGAGGTCACAAGGCCGGAGCCCACAACTTTGAAAAAATGCACCAATCCAGTTGTTGACGAGGCATTTAATATAGTGTGAATCAGAGCACCAAAATGAAGGGGGAGAACAGTATTTAACAGCGCATGCACCTCGGTGCAGGTGTTTGCTACTTGAAGGACAAATGTTTCACGGGAGGAAGTCAGGGCAACTTCTTTTTGAGACAATAGAGCCCTTATTCTGATCATCTTGTTGAACTCTGCTTTCAAGTTTGGTATGGAAGGCCAGATGGATACATCCAGTCTCCCATGCGGGGGTGGGAAAAGGACATTCTTACAACAGACTACTCGTTGTGAGAATCCCTACTAGCATCCCGCAGCATGCTTCATTATTTAAAAGCAAATAACTACCGTTAGCTAATAACGTGAAAATGGGTGTAATCACTGGTACAGGATTTCCCTTCAGAATGCAAGCTAAATTCGGTGTGTGAACGTTGCATGCGCCATGCAATTGGATGTTCCTACAGACTACTGAGTGATCAGGTGTGGAAGTGCATTCCTCCCCTTTCAAATAAACCTCTTTACCCTCTCTCAGGCACCTGTATGTAAATGGGAGTGACCTAACTTCATGCAGGAAAGTGGTATCCAATGGTTCGTATCTGCCTAAGGCATAGTATTTCATATATGAACTGAACTTAAACAATGGAAATAGAGTGATTAATCCATGGATAAGCCACACAGCTGAGTTTGATTCGGCTTAGAGAATGGTAAAGGTTCCAACTTTTCAATATGCAATAATGAGTATGTCGCATCCTTCATGAACATGAACTGTTGTTTATCATTCAGATTAAACGGCAGGAACAAAGATGATGTGTTCATGTAGTTCCAGGGAACTTTTCCAGGCTTCAATGTTTGTAAAGTCCATGCAAATTGTATTATAGAACGTAATTGATTTTGACCATGGTATAAAACAGACACATCATTCTGTACAATATCCACAATAGATGAAACAATGTTATCTAATGTGTAAATTCTGGAAGAAAGGGTGTTAATGCTATTATCAATGTGAGCAAGCACTTTCTCCAAATTTGCTTGATTGATTGCTCTTAATCTAGAAGCAGCTTCAATTTGAGATAATTTCCAAACTTCGTTGTAAACAGCATACACCTATCTTTTGGACCTGCCACCCACGGGGCCCTCAAAAAAATCATTCAAATCTACTTTGTCATTCAATTTGGATAAATGATGTTTAACTGACACCAAGGTGGAATGTTGCAGCCATGTTTGACATAACTTTCCTACAGAATAGGTAGTAACCGAATGGGAAGATTCAAATCGGGGGTCCACCCTCACCTGTGTATAACCGGGGAGCAGACGCAGAAAACGATGTTGACAAGAATCTGAACTCCTCTGTCATATTAACCATCCTTCATGATCTAATTTGGAAATGTTGAAGGATGTATTAGTAATGAATGACTGCAATGCATCATGGGACAGATCTGTATGATGATCCCAGGTCGGATAAGCACCCAGATCAGGAATAGTAGGGGAATTTATCTAGAAGTAGCCAATCCAAAGCAGGTGGTCTGAAAAATGGTAGAATTCAAAAACAACATGTGATTCGGGATAAGGCATGCACGATGCAGAGCCTCAGAACCTTGTACCTGCCAGGGTTATGAATCACAAACAGATTTAAGATTAATGGTATCTTTCCACAGCTCATAGCCCCCTACCGCTAATTCATCCATAAAGGACTTTGAATACAATAATTTAGTGTGGGTCAGTCTAACTTTGGAAGCTGACTCAGCAGCCATTTTAAAATAAAAGGCTTTGGGTTTAGATACACTGAAATCTGTAAAATATGTAAATTTTTTCAGTAGAGTTTTGGAGCTGCCCTCAATTGGAGCTGGACAATGTTACCATTGTGTATAATTGATGATATTTCTAAAAGTATTTGCTTTATGCAGGAAATGATTGCCATAGTGTTGGTAACAAAACAACTCTCCATAATGTGCTGTGTCTAAATACAAATATTCGTTGAACAGAAACAGGGTTTAGGCTATAATCAGTAAGGCCGTGCCTCATATCATAAGTAACAATAACAGTTCCAGTACTGATGGACTTTTTTACTCCACTTTCTTATGTGGGAACATTTTGAAGGAAAACAAAATGAACGGGGGACCTTTTGTTTAGTCGATTTAATCAATCTGTTTGTGCGTTTTGTTTTCAATTTAACAAAAACTTTTTTTGTGTATTTCCACAATTTACATTAAACAGATAACAAAAAATGTTTACTGTACATAAATAGACACATTCAACCGCAGTCATATCAACATTCACTCCCATACCACACTGGACAGTCCAGAACCAAACATACTGTAAAAAAGCAATCTAAATTCCCTTTAAAGACACAAATTACAACTTGGCCATAGAAAAGTGGTATACTCTGTAGGGAACAATGTTGAGAGTTCCAAGTAATTCTTTAAGTTCATTAGGCCAAAAGATAAAGGTCGACGCGTTTCAAGCCCCTTCTAGTACTGGGGCTCTCATCAGGACCTGGGAGCTGAAAGGAGAACACAAGAGGAGTCTTACTAAACTGTCACCTCCTTTTGCATGCAACAGCGTATTTCTTAATGCAAGTTGTACCTGTGATTGATGTGTCCACCAGACCTCTTGCCGTGTAAAATCTAAGTGATAAATTAGACCAAAATTCAATCCAACTGTACCGTATTCAAAACTACAAAAATTAGAAGACCACCAAACATCCAAGTGACATTTATGCTGTTCAACTTACGTGTAGAGGTGTTAGGACAGAATTAATCTAAAAGGAAAAAATGAGGAAACGATGTCAGGTCGTTGTCTTATCAAGAACGGGTTGCTAGATTCAAGTATCTGCGGTGTGTCAAATGCGCCTTGCGCGCTGCTCAGGGGCAGTTAGCCTACCTTGAATCTCCGGGCTGTAGACGAACAAAATCTCTTCCGTTGCGTTTGTCATTAATTGTTTTTCGTCGTGATCGAATCACTGAAAAAACCAATAAAAGGGAGTTTGTCAACGGGGTTGGAGACCGCCAAAGGAACGGATGCGCTTTGACGAATTTGTTGAATCGTCTTCATACCTGTGTTCGTTGCTTCTCACTCTTCAAACTCGGAGGGAATGAGCTTCCGTGTTTGTTCTCCAAATCTCGTGTGAATATAATCTTGTCAAACGCACTAAGTGTGTTCTGGGTAATGTAGTTTATGAAATGGTTGTCGTTCAATCTATGACGTGACATGTAGATACACTTTTCTTCACTCAGCGGATGTCCATTCATGTGAGGGACAGTTTTAAAAGTGCAGCTGGTAAACTGGCTTATTCAGAAAAAGTAAACTTTAATCGAAGATGAGCATTTGAATGCGCTGTTTTGTTTACTCAAATGGGTCAATATGGACAGACTAATGAGCTGACTTGTGATTGCTTGTCAGGATGAAAGTCTTGAGCAATGAGTGGCAGGCTCTTAAAGGGATACTGCGAAGGGAAAACAGGGGGGTCCCACTATCCTCCACTATGTTTTATGAAAATTCAATCCTGGTTGTATTTGGTCAAAGATTATAGATTTCGGATAATTCATTAAGACCGTTCATGGCTGAGTTGAACTTCACAATGAGCATTGCTTCGCGCCGCGAGAGTTGTCGTTCAAGGTCACCACCTCTTGAATCAGGATCCACCTTGGAAATGACAGTCCATTTTAAATCGGTTATTAGATGGTTGTACGTTTTCCAATGTTGGACCAGCGGGGCATTTTGGACATTTTTATTGATCCGTGATTTGTGTTGTGATATTCTAACTCTGATTTCCTGGCTCGTTTTGCCTATATACAGTAGTCCACACGGGCAACGGATTGCATAGATCACATTTTTACTTTTGCAATTCGTAAAACAGTCATGTTTCCAGTATATTGAATTGTGTGCAAATAAATCCCCTTCTTCTGTTGACGGACAACAGGCACATGTACCGCATTTATGATGGCCAGTTATTGGAGGGAGGCCTACATATTCTCTTAGGGATTTTTTGGTTGTTGTTGGCATAGACGCTCGCACTATTTGATTGGAAATGCTGCGATCTTTTTTGAATGCAAAAAGAGGATAGTCACTTAAAGAGGGGTCAAGATTCTTGACTAAGTGCCAATTTTGTCGAATGATCCTCTTTAATGGGTTAGAGTTTGGACAGAATGTTGAGACACATACGATCTTCTGGAGAGGAGATTTTTCTTTCTGTGTTAAGAGCCCCTCACGTGGTGTCCACCACGCTCTTTTCATGGCTCTTTTCAATAATTTCTTCGGATAACCTCGCATTTTTAAGTTATCAAGCAGATTACTTGCATGAAGAAAATATTCATCCTTAAAGGAACAATTTCTTCTGATCCTGAGAAACTGCCCGTAGGGCAAGTTCTCTCTTAAATTCCTCGGATGACTGCTGGTGAAGTGTAGTGCTTTATTCCGATCTGTTGGTTTTTTATACAGAGTTGTCACTAGTCCATTGTTTGCTGGATATACCTCTACATCCAAAAAAGGTATCTTGGTCTTAGAATGGTTCAGACTGAATTTGATGTCCTCCGTGCGGTTGTTGAGCCAGTCGTGGAAAAGGTCCAGGTTCTGTTCATTACTTGTCCAGATCATAAAAACATCATCTATATAGCGTACCCATTTTCCGATGTGGTGGGAGAATGGGTTGCCATTATAGATGAATTTCTCTTCGTACTTGGCCACTTCAAGATATTAATTGTTACAGGAAAATTAAGAACGATCCGACAACTGAGCTCCAAAATCTACTTTTTCCGATAATTGAAGAAGGCTTCCAACAAGGATTCCTTAACAAAAAAAAATTCGAGTTCTTAAAGAATAAGAATCCAAGGATTCCTCTCTTCTATGTACTTCCTAAAGTACATAAAAATGCCTCAAAACCACCTGGAAGACCGATAGTCTCCGGCTGCGAATCTCTTTTAGAACCGATATCCAAATTTGTTGACTTTTTCCTCAAACCATTTATTCAAGAAGTACCATCATACATACGTGACACGACCGATTTCATTAATCATCTGGAAGAATCGGTCTTCGACCAAAACGAACACCATCTAGTCACACTAGATGTCGTTTCACTGTATACCCAAATACCCCAAGATGAAGGCTTGGCAGTGATTAAATTGTACTTGGAGAGTAGACCAAAACCAACGAGAGTTCCCACAGAATTCATTATGGACCTAGCTAGCTTCGCCCTGAAGAAGAACTATTTCAAGTTCAAAGGAGACTTTTATTATCAAATAAGAGGAGTAGCAATGGGTTGTCCATTTGCTCCTGAACTGGCAGTCCTCTTCATGGCCAAGTACGAAGAGAAATTCATCTATAATGGCAACCCATTCTCCCACCACATCGGAAAATGGGTACGCTATATAGATGATGTTTTTATGATCTGGACAAGTAATGAACAGAACCTGGACCTTTTCCACGACTGGCTCAACAACCGCACGGAGGACATCAAATTCAGTCTGAACCATTCTAAGACCAAGATACCTTTTTTGGATGTAGAGGTATATCCAGCAAACAATGGACTAGTGACAACTCTGTATAAAAAACCAACCGATCGGAATAAAGCACTACACTTCACCAGCAGTCATCCGAGGAATTTAAGAGAGAACTTGCCCTACGGGCAGTTTCTCAGGATCAGAAGAAATTGTTCCTTTAAGGATGAATATTTTCTTCATGCAAGTAATCTGCTTGATAACTTAAAAATGCGAGGTTATCCGAAGAAATTATTGAAAAGAGCCATGAAAAGAGCGTGGTGGACACCACGTGAGGGGCTCTTAACACAGAAAGAAAAATCTCCTCTCCAGAAGATCGTATGTGTCTCAACATTCTGTCCAAACTCTAACCCATTAAAGAGGATCATTCGACAAAATTGGCACTTAGTCAAGAATCTTGACCCCTCTTTAAGTGACTATCCTCTTTTTGCATTCAAAAAAGATCGCAGCATTTCCAATCAAATAGTGCGAGCGTCTATGCCAACAACAACTAAAAAATCCCTAAGAGAATATGTAGGCCTCCCTCCAATAACTGGCCATCATAAATGCGGTACATGTGCCTGTTGTCCGTCAACAGAAGAAGGGGATTTATTTGCACACAATTCAATATACTGGAAACATGACTGTTTTACGAATTGCAAAAGTAAAAATGTGATCTATGCGATCCGTTGCCCGTGTGGACTACTGTATATAGGCAAAACGAGCCAGGAAATCAGAGTTAGAATATCACAACACAAATCACGGATCAATAAAAATGTCCAAAATGCCCCGCTGGTCCAACATTGGAAAACGTACAACCATCTAATAACCGATTTAAAATGGACTGTCATTTCCAAGGTGGATCCTGATTCAAGAGGTGGTGACCTTGAACGACAACTCTCGCGGCGCGAAGCAATGCTCATTGTGAAGTTCAACTCAGCCATGAACGGTCTTAATGAATTATCCGAAATCTATAATCTTTGACCAAATACAACCAGGATTGAATTTTCATAAAACATAGTGGAGGATAGTGGGACCCCCCTGTTTTCCCTTCGCAGTATCCCTTTAAGAGCCTGCCACTCATTGCTCAAGACTTTCATCCTGACAAGCAATCACAAGTCAGCTCATTAGTCTGTCCATATTGACCCATTTGAGTAAACAAAACAGCGCACTCAAATGCTCATCTTCGATTAAAGTTTACTTTTTCTGAATAAGCCAGTTTACCAGCTGCACTTTTAAAACTGTCCCTCACATGAATGGACATCCGCTGAGTGAAGAAAAGTGTATCTACATGTCACGTCATAGATTGAACGACAACCATTTCATAAACTACATTACCCAGAACACACTTAGTGCGTTTGACAAGATTATATTCACACGAGATTTGGAGAACAAACACGGAAGCTCATTCCCTCCGAGTTTGAAGAGTGAGAAGCAACGAACACAGGTATGAAGACGATTCAACAAATTCGTCAAAGCGCATCCGTTCCTTTGGCGGTCTCCAACCCCGTTGACAAACTCCCTTTTATTGGTTTTTTCAGTGATTCGATCACGACGAAAAACAATTAATGACAAACGCAACGGAAGAGATTTTGTTCGTCTACAGCCCGGAGATTCAAGGTAGGCTAACTGCCCCTGAGCAGCGCGCAAGGCGCATTTGACACACCGCAGATACTTGAATCTAGCAACCCGTTCTTGATAAGACAACGACCTGACATCGTTTCCTCATTTTTTCCTTTTAGATTAATTCTGTCCTAACACCTCTACACGTAAGTTGAACAGCATAAATGTCACTTGGATGTTTGGTGGTCTTCTAATTTTTGTAGTTTTGAATACGGTACAGTTGGATTGAATTTTGGTCTAATTTATCACTTAGATTTTACACGGCAAGAGGTCTGGTGGACACATCAATCACAGGTACAACTTGCATTAAGAAATACGCTGTTGCATGCAAAAGGAGGTGACAGTTTGGTAAGACTCCTCTTGTGTTCTCCTTTCAGCTCCCAGGTCCTGATGAGAGCCCCAGTACTAGAAGGGGCTTGAAACGCGTCGACCTTTATCTTTTGGCCTAATGAACTTAAAGAATTACTTGGAACTCTCAACATTGTTCCCTACAGAGTATACCACTTTTCTATGGCCAAGTTGTAATTTGTGTCTTTAAAGGGAATTTAGATTGCTTTTTTACAGTATGTTTGGTTCTGGACTGTCCAGTGTGGTATGGGAGTGAATGTTGATATGACTGCGGTTGAATGTGTCTATTTATGTACAGTAAACATTTTTTGTTATCTGTTTAATGTAAATTGTGGAAATACACAAAAAAAGTTTTTGTTAAATTGAAAACAAAACGCACAAACAGATTGATTAAATCGACTAAACAAAAGGTCCCCCGTTCATTTTGTTTTCCTTCAAAATGTTCCCACATAAGAAAGTGGAGTAAAAAAGTCCATCAGTACTGGAACTGTTATTGTTACTTATAAATACAAATATTCAGCATCAAAAGCAGTATTATATTTTAAATCAGAAAAAAGAGCCTCTATGGCTTGCACATCCCAATCATCAGAGCGTATGTTTTGTTTCACAATATCCCCCATAGAAACATGAAGTACATTGGGGACATTAATCACCTCTGTGGGACCATGAATTAGACATTTTACAGCATCCCATGCAATCCCATCTAACACAGGCCAGGCAGTAATGTTAACAAAAATCTGGTCTCTCTTCATGATGTGTGACGAGGAGTGGGGTGCCAAAGTTCCATTAATTAATCTAATTGCAGATCTTTCGGTGAGATAGTGTCCGTTTACTAGACAAAAAAATACAACCACAAATCCAATCGACATAAACAAAAAAATAGATATGAGCACCAGCCAAATGTAAGTCCAAGGGGGAATTAAAAATTGTCTTTTAAGCCAAATAGCAAAAATAGAAATTTTCGATGGGGCATTCAAAGTTATAGAGTTAGTGTCAAATGTAAAACGTGACTGGTCAACTGCACTTGATTATAAACCAGGTAACGACACATCTGTGGGGTAAGTATACTCAGTATCTTCAACTGGACCACCAGCCGGTGGAGGCAATAAAGGATTTGTAACAGTATGCATCTCGATGGCAACGTCAGACCTGTTGGTATTTGCCGGAGCCAAAACAGAATTTCTCAGCATTGCTGGACAAGAGACCACTGGAGTCATACTAAGAAGAATCGGCCACTCGTTGTTGTTTGACATTGTCAATAGAGATGTACCTGTTATCCTTGCGACCAGGAAGTGGAGGTAAAATGACTGTTCTTGTACCCTGCACGCCAAGCACTGGAAACGGTGCACGATAAGAGGGGCCAAACTCCTTCTTTTTCTCCACCTTCTCACGGACCAGGTCACCAACTCGAGGTAGCCAGCCAACTACCGGAATCTGAAGTGCAGCATCAGTTGTGGAGGGCAAGTGTTCCTTTGCAAGACTGTCTCGGGTCTCTTGTCGATTCTGTAATACAGCAGAATGATCATCTATGTCAAAGGGTGTGGCGGCCGCCGCCATGTCTAGACCATCAAGGTCCGGGACAAACATCTTTATGCTAAAGAGCATTTCGCCTGGGGTTCGCCCTCCCAGAGACCTTCTAGGGAGATTATTAAGTGCACGTTGAACGCTATACAAATGGGCCAACCAGTTCCTGCCAGTACCTAAAATCCTAGCTGTCAGGGATTGCTTTAAGTCACGGTTCATTCGCTCCACAACGCTATTGCCCTCAGGCCGGTATGGAGACGAAAATTTGACTTGGACCCCCAAAGATCTCATGGCAACCTTGTACGCCTTAGAGGCGAACACTGGACCCTGATCCGAATGAAGGGTACCACATGCAAAAATTCCCACAAAGACACACAAATCACTGATGACAGTTCGAGCATCAGCACTCCGTTGTGGCCAGACCCATAGAAAACGTGTGCATGAATCCACTGCAACTAAGATGTACTTATATGCAGTATCTGAGGAGAAAGGACCACAGTGATCAAAATAAACACACACCAGTGGTTTATTAGATATGTACAACTGTGTTTGAGGTGAACGCGCAGCAGTGCAAGGCTTAATCTGCTGGCAAATGTCACAATTAAGGATATAAGCACGAGTCTGTTTATACAATCCGCGCCACCAGTAACGTTGTTGTAAGATAGTAACAGTCGCTGAAACACCGGCATGGGCAGAAGCCATACCTTCGTGAGCGGTTGTTATCAAGGAAAGTCTGCAGTCCGCGTTGGGAATCAATCTGTCACCAACGTCGTTAATTCTCACATAGGGAACTTTATCAGGACTTAAATGATAAGAGTATTTAGAAGGGAAACCCCAAGGGTAATTATCACCCTTCTCTGTCGCAGCAATTGCTGCCAAGATGTCATCATCAATCTTACTTTTGGATCTTGTAACTGCTGCTACTAGATATGTTGCCACTGCTGTTTCCGCAGCTTCGTCAGCTAAACTGTTGCCAACAGCATGGACACCTACGGGTTGGTGCCCAAGAGTATGAATTACATTCACAAGCGGCAGACCTTGTTTAAGTTCTGTGACTCAAACCCAAGCATTTTATGCTTGATTGTGCTACCTTTGGAATCACGATACTCATTTTGAGACCAAAAAAATAAATAGTCGTTAAAAAGCTGAACACAGTAAAAAGAGTTGTCACTCGAGGATTAGCAAACTCCAGTGCAAGCACCAGAGCATGAAGCTCTGCCAACTGGGCGGTACAATCACCCAATGTCTGCGTGTGCATTACATCAGACTTGAATTCTCCATTCCCGAAACAACCAGCCACTATTTTGCAGGCCGCTGAATATGCATGCTTAGATTCCGTCGCCAGTTGCGCCGAACCGTCAGTGTAAATGATACAATGGTAATCCTCAAGTGGGCGCAAAGCCAGAAGAGCTGGATGAACAAATTCATACTGTAAATGCTCCTGAGTCTGCAATGAAGCATCAAAATGAAAGTGACATCCAGAGACGTCAAAGAAGTGGCCCATTGTATCCAACGCGGATGCAAAGCTTTTGAATTCCGTACACTGGCTTTCGTCACTGCCTCTAGGGCAGGATACGGTGTGACAACCAACAGGCGTTTCCCTTGCGACAGCGCTCTGTCTTTCAGAATCGCCATCTGCACTGCAGTCAAGACTTTTTAGACCGTGGAAAAGCGCATTTCAGCCGAAGTGTACAAGTGTGCCTTGTAAGCAATGGGGACTGTGTCGCCCTCATTGGACTTTAAGTACGTGAAACTCACCGCGCCAGGCACAATTCTTATTACCAGGTTTGTGTGGTTAACAAGCATCAGTAAGTATTTAGAAGCAAGAAGATCAGCCTGCAAAAGACTGCAGGATAGCTGAATATTCTGGCAGCCAGCTCGATTTGGAAAAAGTTAGTTGTAACAAGGCATATACAGGCACATGCATCAATGTAAAAACCGGTCGCAAACGGGCAGATTCTCAGAATCTGTCCCTTTGCGACCGGTAGTTTTGCATTTGGGATGCATCATCCCAAATGCAAAAATCGCAATTTAAGGAATCTCTAAATTGCGATTCCTTAAATTGCGATTGCATTTAAGGAATCCCAAATTGAGATTCCTTAAATGCAATGCATGAAAGTGAAAAAATTTGCGATTTCGCTAATAGGGGGAGCAAATTACCATGAAGTTGAACTTCATGGTAATTTGCAAAAACTTTGAAAAATGAACTTTTGTGCATTTTTCAAAGTTTCATGTTGCGCACACACATGCCCTTAGAGCATGTGTGTGTGCAACATATGTGCATAGATCTATTTCAGGGGTGCAATAGCGTGTCATTTTGACACCCTTGCACCCTTGAAATTGCATGAGCAATTTGCGAGTACCTACTGGTACTCACAAATTGCTCATGCAATCTCCAATTCATTCCTATGGGCCTGGAGGCCCATGGGAATGAATGGGACGGCATTCCTTGCGAGTCGCAATTAAGGAATTTGTAGGAATCGCTATTGTTATAGCGATTCCTACATGCATAGGCTTTTGCAATTCCTTAATTGCGATTCCTTAAAAATCGCAATTAAGGAATCGCAAAAGTCTTTGTTGATGCATGTGCCAGCACATGTCTTGATCCGCTGGGCATAATCGGGAATGTAAGTACGCCCAAAATTTAAAAAAGCCAGCAAAGATTGTAGTTTTTTCAGAGTTGTTGGAGCGCGCAAACATGCACATTACTCCAGGAAGTGAGGTGCCAGAGCTCGACCTTCGTTGCTGAGTTCTTAGCCCAAAAACAACACAGTGTACTTTGCAATGTGAGATTTTGCAAAGTTGAATTTGTAGCCGAAGTCCGCAAACATTACAATGATGCAGTCACCGCGACACAGATGCAGCCATAATTTGTCGTCTGTGGGATAGATATCATCAACATACGAGTACGCATCAGGGTCAATGCTCTCCAACAGAGAGACTACACGTGTGGCAAAGACACCTGGACTGTTTTTGTAGCCCATGGCTAATCTTTTAAACTGTTTCTGTTTGTCGCCTGAAGTAATTGACTGCTAATAGAGGGCAGGTTATGGCTATAAAAGCCATTGGAGATATCAAGTGTGGTCTTAAACATTTTTCTCACGAGACTATCAACCAGGGCAGAACTGTGGGTATTTTGTACCGCGCAGGTTCGACAATGAGAGTTCAAATGTCGATAATCCAAAACTAGGCGGCACGACCCATCAGGTTTGGTTACAGTGAAAGAGGATTATTCATGGGTGACACACATGTTTCAATTACACCTTGATATTCTAATTGTTCAAGGATTTCTGCGACGTGAGATCTAGCTTTGCGGCGCATGGGATATTAAGGTTGTGGCTGGGGCATAGACTGTAATGGAATCTCATGGCTTGGCGACAATTTATCCCACCCAACCTGGGTACGGTACAAAGCCAGAGCAAGCACCTGTGCCCCCTCTTCGGCAAAGTTCTGAGCTTGCTCCTTCGGCACAGTGTGCGCAAAAGACAGGAAGATTACCTCCTCCCCTCTGGGAGCTGCCAAAACAAAAGCTGGGGGCCAGTCCGCCTCCGCTAACAGAATGTCAGATGTAGAGGAAAGATTTTCCCAAAAAATCCCTTTTATGGTACGTTGTATGTCACCCTCAATTCAAAGGACTATGTCATATAGTCTGTCAGGGGGAGCCACTCTATTGTCAGCAGTTTCTACAGTAATAAATGTGTCAGTTGCTGTCGCCTTCAGATATGGATGCAGTGCTTGCCGCACTACTGTAACCTCCGCTGCGCTGTCTAGCAGCTTTAGTGTCCATGTCAGGTTCCGAAGCTGCGTTCTCACTATATGTGGCATACCTCGCTGTTAGCGCACCAACCTTCTTGTTCTGAAACGGGGGTCGTTGACGTGTAAACTCTTCCTGCTTGCCTTTACCATCAGGCGGGTGGGACTGTTCACGTTCTTGTTGGGCACCCGACCTTTGCCACGTTCTCCTCCACTGGACTGTGAGACCGATGTTTCCTGTGAAGAACGAGGAGAAGATTGTTCAGGAACCTGAAATCTATCAGGAGACCTAATTCTAGTGCGATCGCGCAATTCATAAGTGCGTTCAGTAGTCACTTGAACCGGTGACCCGGCACGAGACCCCTGTTTCTGTTGCTGTTTTCCCTGTTTCTAAGTTTTCCAATTTTGTTTAGGAAAAGCTGGACGGTCGTCTTTAGTAGACTTAACCATCTGAGTTTGTGATTGCGCTGTTTTAGCAAAAGACTAAACACTAACGCTGGGTGTAGTTTGCGAAGTAGCGCTACGTGTAGCTATGCGAAGTGCACTTCGCACTATGCGAGCTACGCGTAGCTTCGCAAACTGCGTAGTGCACTGTGCAAGATGCTGTTTGCACTGATTGCACAGTGCCGGATGCTTGTGCGCACTGTGCAATCAGTGCAAACTGCATCTTGCACAGTGCAAGCGGTCGTTTTCTGCCGCTCAAGTAGATTTCTACTCGAGCGGCAGCTTTCTCAACACAGACTGGTAGTTTCTCATGGCGAGCGGTCGCGAGCATATGTGACCACTCGCAATGAGAAACCTGATCTCCCTGCGTTGAGAAGCTCGCCGGGAGGTTTATTTTCCACGCTCGCGATCGCCAACTTGATGTTGCTGATTGTGAACGAGGAAAAAGTCTCGCCGGGATGTCATTTTGCTTGCTCGCGGTCGCCAACTTGACTTTGAGGACCGCGAGCAAGCAAAAAATGACCGCTGCACTACGCTATGCGTGTTTGCACTGTGCTACATGCAATTCGCGTAGTGCGAAGTAGCGCAAACTTCGCAAACTACGCGAGCGTAGCGTAGTGCATTGCCCAGGCTTACTTAACACCCAAACTATTGCGGCCAATGGTATTATAAGCCTCCGCAATAATTTTCGGTAACTGCCGGGGTTTATCGACGTCGGCGAGGAGGCGCAGCTCATTCAACACTTGAAAGTTAACCACATCTCCCTTGACGTTAGCAAGGATGAGATCAGCCACTATGTTGAACACGCCAACAAGCCTCATTCCTAACTCGACCGCCGCCTCCGGACCGTGCTGATCCTGAACACGCTTGATCACGGAGGGCAGGACAGTCATAGACGGTGTGCCGAAGCACTTCGAGTAGACCGCTGCAAACCCTTTAACCCAGTTCTCACAATCAGTTACCTCTGGGACTAAGTCTTTCTGCAAACTAATGGTAAGGATCCTGTGTTTTTCCCCAGGAGTAGAATTGGGAAATACCGCTTTCAGCTGGTCAAATTTCTCAGCAAGCCAATAAGGCATATCGTCCTTATCCTGGGGGCGCTTGCCCATTACAGAATTAACAATGACGGGACTAATAGTACTTCCGGCCGGTCCAGCTGGTTGCGTCGCAAACCCAGGTGCCCCCACCTGGACATTGCGAGAGACATATTGCACTAAAGCCCTATGCACCGCAATCAAGGCGGTGTGGAGTTGACGTAAGTCATCCAGCGGGGCTAGCAAATATCGTGGATGTGGTGTAAACCCGGCCAAGACTGGCCAAATGGCCCCTGGAATAGACAAGGGACCCAAACGAACCGTTGTAACAGTGTGGGGGAGGGCGGCATTGAACCAAATACGATGCTGCCAAGCAGAAATAGGAATTTCCTGCGTCCTATATGGCGTGTAATTTCCTGGGACCGCCGTAGGAGTGTATGTGGGAAACGTCTTATCATCCGCATTCACCTTCGGAAAAGTAACCCAAGAGTAAAACAGCGCATAGGGAAACGATGCAGCGGCACTCACTACAAAGATAATAGACTTCCCATCGTCTGGCACCCCAAACTGCGTCAAATGACGCCGGAGAGGTGCTCGACTATGCGCTGCAATAGCGACTTCAGCCATAAGGACACAGAGAAGAAAAACAATCTATATTAAACTGTAGCACAAAACGGGTAGAAGTTAAAATGAAACCTTTTTAATTGTCAAGCTTGAGAGAACCTATATAATAACTATTTAGGTAGGTTTAAACCGTCTCTCCCGTCAACCGGAAACAAGAGTGAGGGTGTTGTGGACAAATATAAGCACTACTAAGGCGTCTCAATCATAAGACCAAAACAATAGGTGCACCATGTTGCGTGGATTCTGCTCATGCACAGAACTAGGCACAGGAAACCAGGACCTCAGTGAATTGTGGTGCACCAAAAAACTCACCTCAGTACCCAGAACCCCTATCCGACTAGCATCAGTGTCTCATTCGTTCTCCGTATCATCTCATTAGACAACCAAGAACAAGCGACTTAGAGTACTCTCAGGAATGGTGGGAATCAGAAACACCTTTTCGTTATTATTCTCATATCAGTCCACAACAAGAGTAATCAGAGACACGGAAAAGTTTAAAATGTTTATTTTTAACAACGTGCTCTAAGATGCAGTACTTTGGCTAACATAAGCAAACTAATGATTTCAAATATAACCATCAGCATTGTTACAATTCCATAGAAAATGAAGGGAGAAGTCATATTAAAAATGATGGTGGAAAACAAGTCCTATAATATTTTGTGAACCACCCTCCCTTGGCTAGTAAACTAGGTTTATAAACTAATAGAAGGTCTCTAGGTTTGAATGGGGAACCCCATACCTCAAAGATCAGGTTAGGAGAATCACATCACAGGATCAGCTCTGCTCTCTGTGTCTGGAAAGGTTTTTCTCCAAGTGTCTGTATCATGCATGCAAATGCAATATTAAAGGCACCCGAGTTTCAGATATTTGCAGCTGTGTGCGTGTTGTGTCTAGAGCGTGGGCCGATCAACCTGAATTCAACAGCCCACATTGTTATTTGCCCTTGACGGCTTCTGCACACAGTGTTCAGACTAAGGTCACGGTGCATATCTAGGGATTTGAACAACAGACCGTTCTCATGTGAATAAAAAGCAACCAAGCAGTTTTACTTGTAATAACAGCTACCTATAGTGTTGTGTGCAAAAGCAGCAAAGCAGCAAAGCAGCAAGATGGCGTTTAGCTTCTAAAACGCTTATGCTAACATAGCAATGTGTGTACATAAAACCATGTCTTCACTACAAAATATATATGCAAATAAATCACCGAAAGAGCGCCCTGCTAAATCATGGTTTAACTCCGAAATGTGCAGCTGCTCTTAAGGAGTTAAAAAAAGGTACAAACGAGACTCCACGTAAAATGGATGATATCAGAGGATCTAGATATAAATATAGGCAAGCTCTTGAGCATAGGAGGCAAGAAATTAGACCTAAGGCTTGGGAGGACTTAGAAAAAGCTGCTCACTTGAAAGACAATAGACTTTTTTGAGAAACAGTATATCGGTCTAGAATACAACCAATTGGTCGTATCTAAAGGTGTTCCGGAAAGTCTGCATTTACCTCCTGACAGCACCTCATATACGATGGTCCTTGTGGGAATTCCTCTCTTGGCAGAAGGCACATATGAAAATTGTCAAAGCCTTATAAACAAAGCTGCATATTGGTGTATGAGGAATGCAGACTGCTGTTCAGCAGTTACTGATAAAGTAATCAAGGCCTGTAGAGTAAATTAGGTGGGCCCCACAGTGAAATCTATAGAGGGGTATTGTGTAGTTCTAAATTTCAAAGATCCTGAGTGTGTTCGCTTTTAACTTTCATGTTTGAGTATTAGGAGCCTATACTCTTGTAAAATAAGGGCAAGCCCTCTAGGATATTTTTATCCACCCCCCTCCAGGTTTATTCCCATTGCTCAGAAAAGTCAAACACAGGTTAGTGTGCTAAGATAACCACCCCCAGCATTATTTGTTAAATCTAACTGATTTGAAGTATTATTAGGGCTTACAGAAAATGATTGATGCCTGGAGCAACCTCCTGTAATGTCACAGACGGCCGGGCGAGGCTAAGCCACCCATTCCAGCATGGGTGACTGATGTTTGTTTCATCCTTGTTTCCCCCCTATGCGTAAGCATAATGGGCTGGACTGGCTTATGCCAGTCCAGCGTGTAGCAGGTTTCATAGCCCGGGCGTGGTTAGTTCACTTGCCACCAACGTACAGAGCGTGTGCTTTGTGTGTGTGTCCGCCATTCTTTGGCCCATCAACACATGGCCGGACGCCCCCAAAGGCCAACACCACACTGGGGACCAGGTGGCTACGTCCTGCGTCCACCCCTGCATGCCCCTCACCTGTCTCATTTGTGCGATCACCTGGAGCGGCACCCTTCTGAGCCACGCGGCTGCTGCTGGGCCCTGCGCAAGCCACATCCTCACACTCGCCTGCCGCCCGATCGGTGGCTGCCTCGCTGCAACCGATGACGTCTGCAACCGCCAACAAAGCGGTAAGTGACACCCCTGCTGCCAATCATGCGCGGTGTACTCATGGCCTGCCTTGGCACCCCCGTGCTGCCGGCACCCCACCGCTCTGCCCCCTGCTGGAGCCAACGCACAACTGGCTTCCTGCCGCTACACCCCCTGCTGGAGCCATCAAGCTACGGCCTCCACATGCGGCCCCCGCAGCCTGCATTGCACGGCCAAGTCTCCAGCGGCCTCCCAGGCCTTACGTTATCTGCCACGTTCTGGGCTCAAAACGGACTCTGGCTGTCCACCTCCTGGCTCCATCCCACGCTGCTCTGCAGGTTTTACTCATGGTCTGCCAACCCTGCAGGGCCACCATCTAGCCGACACCACCTGCGGCTGCACGCCCCGTTAGGTGCATAACTTCCCTGCCTCAAGCCCTTTGCACGCGGAGTCGTTGTTTCATTCCACTCAACCCGCTACTCGCCTCCCGCACTTGGCAGAATGACCTCAGTACTGCCCCTGGAACCTTTCACAGTCACGGGCCCTCCCCTGTCTCAAGCTGCGCGCTGGAAGGCATGGGTGGAGCACCTAGAAACGTACTTCGATGCAACTGACCTCTCGGCGACGCAAAGACAGCCCATGCTCCTTCATCTGTGAGGAGCGGACATACACAAAATCTCCAAACGGCTGCACAAAGCTGGGCCCCCAAGAAACAACACCTCCATGCCTGATGCCATCACGGCGCACTTCGAACCTTATGCTAACCCTGACTACGAGCGGTTCCTTCTTCGCCAAGCCCGTCAGCAACTGGACGAATCAGTCGACGTCTTCTATGGGTGCCTCAAAGAACTGGCAAACACAGGTACCCTCCCAGACGAGGACGATGAGGTCCAGGCGCAGTTCATTCAGGGGTGCGCCTCCTCCAAGCTTCACAAGTGCATCCTGCAGGAGCACAACAAACCCATGAAGAACATCCTGACTCTGGGGCGCTCCAAAGAACTATCCAAGGCACCGAGCTGCCCACATGGACCCCACTTTGTCAGCAACAGTCAAGGAAGAACTGGTGAATTCTCTGCGCACAGACACGCGTGATACCTACCCGAAGCCCCCCCAGTCAGCACTCCCTCCAACCAAGCAGCGCCCGCAAGGTCGCCCCTGTGGATGGTGCGGGGGCCCGCACCCGCACACTGGAGTTTGCCCCGCCAACGGCAAGACCTGCAGGAAGTGCGGGAAACTGAATCACTTTTCAGCCGTCTGCCGCTCATCACAAAGCTCGCAGAAGCAGGTGCATGTGGTAGAGCCACATACGGGGGATGCCACTGACAGCGACATGGATGAGGACGAAGCTGCCACAGTTCACGTGGTATAGATGCTGAATATGCTTACAACCATCCGTCAGTCCGCTCCCATCTGCAACATAACAGTGCAAGACCACCCGTAGCTGCGCTTATCGACACTGGGGCCACCATCAACCTCATGGGCGAACCCGTCTACCGGGGTCTGCCAAAGCCCCTGAGGCTACGCGACACCAGCATTTAAAGTGTACGCTTTCGGCAACCGTTCCCCACTCAAGCTGTGTGGCGTCTTCCAAGCAGAACTCTCTCACGACGGTACCAGGCAACGCTCAAAAGTCTATGTGTCACAAGAGGGGTCAGGGTTCCTCCTCAGATGCCGCACAACTCAAGACCTCAACTTGATCCATTTTGCATTCGACATGCATGCCCAAAGCATTCATCATCTGCTCCACGACTTCTCACCACTGTTTGAAGGGATTGGGTGCTTAAAAGGACCTGCCATCAAATTGCATATCGACAAGTCAGTAGCCCCAATCGCCCTCAGGCACAGAAGAGTGGCATTTCAACTACAGCCAAAACTAGAGGTCGGGCTTCGGCTTCTGGACACAGTAGGCATCATTGAACGGGTGAGCGGACCAACACCATGGGTGTCACCTATCGTCATGGCCAAAAAGCCTAAGCAACCCAACGCAGTGCGTATCTGCGTAGATATGAGGATTCCCAACCTTTCTATCAAGCGGGAACACCACCTCACACCGACGGTGGACGACATCATCGGTAAACTAGCGGGGTCAAAGTGGTTCTCAAAGATGGACCAGCCGATCTGGCTACCACCAGATACCGCTGCACCCAGACTGCCGCCCCATCACCACGTTCTCGAACCACGCTGGGCTCTGGAGGTACGCCAGGCATCTCCAGGCATCTCCAGCGCAGCCGAGGTGTTCCAGAACATCATCAAGAACGTCCTCTACAGCATAATAGGGGTACTCAACGTGAGTGATGATATCTTGGTGCACGCTCCCACACTGGAAGGGCACCTCATCCGCCTCCAAGCCATCTTCTCACGCCTCCGAGACTGTGGGCTCATGCTGCACTGTGAAAAATGTGACTTCCTACGACGGGACATCAGCTTCTTTGGCTACAACTTTTCAGACAAAGGCATCGGCCCAGTCCCAGAAAAAGTGAAGGACGTCCAAGAAGAGCCAGCTCCAACCTCTGTCTCCGGGGTCCACAGTTTTCTGGGTATGGTGACATACTGCGGCTGTTTCATCAAGAACCTAGCAGACCTCATGGACCCGCTGCGAGACCTGACGAAAGCCACCACCACGTGGACGTGGGAGTCAGAGCAAGAAGAAGCATTCCAGCGGACAAAAGCAGCTGTATCCGAAAATACCACCCTTGTGTACTTCAACCCCAAGTGAGAGTCACAGCTCGTTGTGGATGCAAGCCCCACAGGCCACTGTGCGGTGCTGGCCCAGCATCAAGAATGTAAAGAATGGGCACCGGTGGTGTATGCCAGCCCCACACTCATGCCCACGGAACAGCGATACTCACAAATCGAAAAAGAAGCGATCGCTATCTTGTGGGCTGCCGACACTTCCACATCTAGCTGTACGGCCACCCATTCATGTTCGTCACTGATCATAAGCCCCTGATTCTGCTCTTTCAAGGGTCGTCAGCTAGTCCTCCCCCGAGGATTGAAAAGTGGGCCCTACAACTACAAGAATTCCAATTCACAATGGTTTACCAACCTGGCACCAGAAACCCAACGGATTTTCTATCCAGACACGCTCAACCCGCCATGGCACCAGGAGCGGCTGAAGAGGCCGCAACAGAGGACTAATTGCGGCTGGTTGTTGATCAAGCCAGACCTCTCCCAATCTCTCTCGAAGATGTTGTTATAGCCACCAGCGACAATGACTGCCTCCAAATTGCTATCCAAGCAGTAGCATCTGGTAACTGGAGCCTTCTGCAGCACCCAACACCGCGCTGCACGGAGACCGCCCAATCAGCACTGAAGGCCCTCTACACAGTTCGCCATGAACTATCTGTCACCTCAGACGGCTGTCTCTTGAGAGGCCCCCACCTCGTCCTACCTGAAAACCTGTCCCACAAAGCTGCCCTCCTTGCACACAGGGCGCACCAAGGAATCGTCAAATTGAAAAGCCGACTACAGAGTAAGGTCTGGTTCCACGGCCTTGATCAGAAAGTGGAAGCAGTTGTAAGGCAGTACCCCATCTGCCTGGCGACCAGTCAGCCAGACCGGCCAGCGCCGATCATCACGGAAGCGGCTCCCGGCACTCCGTGGGAAAGGGGGAGCGCAGACTTTGGCAGCCTTCCAGGTGGCCTACACATGCTGGTAGTGGTGGATGACTTCTCCAGGCACCCAGAAGTGGAGATTGTTCCCACGACGTCCGCCGCCGCAGTGATCCACAAAATAGAGAAAGTCATGGTGACGCATGGACTGTTCAAAGAAATTTGCACCGACAATGGGCCCCCATTCACCAACGCAAACTGACCAACTACCTGGTTTCTCACAACATAAAGCACCGCAGAATTACCCCAAGATGGCCCCAAGCAAACGGCGAAGTGGAGCGCCTGATGAGGACCCTCAACAAAACCATACTGATCACCCTTGCTGAAAGCCGCATCCTGGAACAAGCCCTCTATCAGTTGGGGGGGCGCTAGAGGGCGCCAAGCAAGGTGGCCGCACCTGTGTGAAGCTCTTGCAGTTCGGGGCAACATCCTATCTATATCCTTGCCATCCTGGCCCTAAAACATTTCAACATGCAGTCTGACTCCTGACTCGATCGGTACTGGTGTGCAGCGGCCGACCCCCACAAAACGGATATTTGTGCCTGGATTTGCTGACCTGTGACAGACGAGCCAGCGGGGCAGCGACTCCAGTGATGGCGGCAGTGAGCGCTCCTTGAAATCGCAATCGGATCCTGCGTGACTCTGCCGCCTGTCGCCTGCTGCACTGCCGCTGCTGTGGGGGTAGAAGTGTGGGGGCTGAGCGGAGCCTCTCCCTGCTGTGGCCGCTGTTGCCCCTGGCCCGGCCCGCTGCGATCCTGAGCGCAGCGGCTGTGGGGAGTGCTGGAGGAGGTGCGGGTCCGGCGGCATCCAGCGGCGGTGGAGCGGAGACGTCGGCCACTGCTGTGACTGGGGTAAGTGCCCCTGCTTGACGTCCCCGGCTCTGTAGGATTATCGCTGGAGCGCTGGGCCTCTGCCAGTGCTCTTGAGGAAGGACGCTGCTTTGACGGCCCGGAGCTTCTCTAGGACGCGGCCTGGTGTGGTGGGCGGGTGCGGCCTAGACAGGAGGGACGCCCGGGCCTTGCTGCGCATAAACACTTGCTGGGGTCTTGCAGGAAGCGGGCCCTGCGGAGACTGCTGGATCGCTTGGGGGGAGGTCTTGCTGACCCTGCCCCCTGCTCCGCCGCCAGTGACGGAAAGAGAGGTGCCTGAATTGCTCGTGGGCCTTGCTGGGCTGAAGGCACTGCTGTTGTTGGGCCTGCAATCAGATCGAGGCTGGTGACGGCTCTGCAACTGCCTGGATTTCTGCGTCCAGAGTCACCCTTAAAGGTGGGGCTCCATTGAGAGGCCATACGCTCCCTACGTGTTCCCGCTGAGTCCTGCATCTTGGGGTGCACTGATTGTCAGATCTGGCCTGGGAGGCCTAGCCCTGTCTGCCCGGTGGGATCCGCGCTTCTGGGAGAGGACCATTCCAGGGATGCCCATAATTTTAATTAGCTATCTGGCCGAGTGACCACTAGTGAAGCGCTTACGGCCTTGCAGAGCGTGTGTTGGACCACCTCCTTCTAGCCGGCGCTCTGGTCCTGCAGTCCCTTGGGGGATACGGCGAGTCACCGGGGCCCTGGGAGTTGTAACCCACCTCACCGGGTTGCAATGGGGAAATCAGACGGTAGACAGTTGAAGCTTAACTTTGCACCCGGAACCACACCAGAGCGCTTCGGACCCAGATGGGAACCCTGCCGGGGCTTCGGCCCCGTCGATAGCGGACTTGAAGGAGCTGCTGCTGGTTATGCAGTCAAGCTTGACATCCATAGAGTCCAAAATGGACTCCATGACGGCCAGATTGGATGGCCTTACACAGAGGGCGGATAAGCACGACGACCGATTTACCGAAGCAGAGAGGTGAATCTCAGACCTGGAGGATACCTACACTGCAGCCACTAGCCGCGTTTCAGAGATGGACAAAGTATTGAGAGTGATAGCCGCTAAGAATGAGGAGATGGAATCGCGCTCGCGAAGGAACACCCTCCGTATTCTAGGTGTGCTGGAGACGCCGGACGCTGGGAAAATGGAGGAATATGGTGAACGGCTGTTGATCGCTCTCTTTGGCAGGGGGGCGTTTTCCACAGTCTTCGTAGTGGAACGCGCGCATCAGTCGCTGGCGAACCGCCCTCCTCCTGGTGCACCACCGCGCCCCATAATTGCCAAATTGTTGAACTATCGCGATAGGGCTATTGCGCTAAGGTTGTCTAGAGAGAAGGGCCACCTACAGCATGAAGGGATGGAGATTTCCATCTACCCAGACTTTACTATGGCAGTGCAAGAGCAGAGACGTAAATTTCTTCCAGTAAAAAAGAAGCTTCGGCAGCTTAACATACCATATGGCATGTTATTCCCAGCTCGCCTGAAAGTAACCTCACAGGGCCGACAACACTTTTTTACCAACCCGCAGCATGCCTAGGACTTCATCAAGACGCTACCGTGTCCAGCTGGGAGCCGCTCATCCCCGGAGCGGCAGGAGGAGGAAAACAGAGGCTCATCTGACATCGAATAAGATCATCTCACCTAGTCGGCAATCCACCCTTCCGGGTTGCCTTCTAGGCCAAATGGACAGCTGGAGCCTTCGTGCTCCTGAGGTATGATAATGACATCCTCATGATTCTGCACTCCTACGAAGGTCTTACCATTGCATGAGACTTTGCCGCACTGCTTTGTTGGACCAGCTTAGTGAATACTGCATTTACATGATGACTAGGTGCAGCTGAGTCACACTCAGAGAGTGTTGGAATTTACCTGCAACCCATGGCCCGGATGCACGTAGGCGGACGGGTGCAAGTACGAGAACCCTCCGTTGCTCAAATGCAATTATTTTAGGTTGGATACACCATTAGTACATTTGCGCAGCCTCCAACAATGCACTGGTTCTCCTGACTTAGCCATGGACAATCCGGCAGGACACATCTACTGATTAGCTGTGATGGACTAATACTTTTATACCTGAACACCCTCACCTTTGCGAGGAGAACCTGGTCGCCCTCTGGCTGCTACCCACCAGGTGAACCCTAGTACTGGGCTTTTCATAAAATGTTGGGGAAAGTATCTACCTGTCCCCAGTTGGGACCAGGAATGGGGCGGTTGGGGGGGAGCGGGGAGGCAATTGACACGGCAGGTTGGGGTTGCTGTTGTGGGTGGGGGGAGGGATCACGATCGTATTTTCAGTTTCTTTTCTGGTTCGGCACTGAGTTCACTAAATATAGGGAGGAGTTCTCATGGTGTGCTGCATACTATGCGTGACTAAATGTCATTGATACCTTTGTGAAATGGAATCACGCCCTGGGACACCTCAGTATACCTTTCTAACATGGAATGTGCGAGGCTTGAGTAATCCCCGTAAATGCCGTCATATACTTGCGTATCTTGAGCGGCATAATGTGCAATATGCTATGTTGCAGGAAACACATCTCCCCCCAACTCATTCCCCACTTTTGCTAAGCGCTGGATGGCCCATAGAGGTTTCTCTTGCTACTCTCCTATGCTTGGGGCACTTGCATCCTGGTCAAACACACGCTCCCGTATACTCCCATCGGATCCCACATAGACCCGCAAGGGCGTTACACCATTCTGTGGGGAAGATTAGCTGGACAAACTGTTACACTGATATCTTGCTATGGTCCCAATACGGATGACCCAGAGTTTTTTTGGATATTGTGGGGGAAGGTACGGGATAAAGATACGACACATCTAATATGGGGGGGTATTTTAATGTGACACTCAATCCGCATCTGGACAGGTCCCACCCACAATCACATCATTACACGGCAGCGCAGTCAGCCCTTAAACATATAGTCGAGGAACGTGCCCACACAGATCCCTGGAGGACACAGCACCCACTGACTCGTCAGGGTTCATGTTACTCCTCGGCCCATGCTTCTTGGTCGCGCATTGATTACTGGCTTGTCGACCGGGGTTTGGTGCTTTGGGTGTCGCATACGTCTTACCTCCCTCGCACATACTCAGACCACTCTCCTGTACAGCTAACTCTTACCACGATGCGAGAGGAATCTCCATATCACTCCTGGCACCTCAACCCGCAGTCGCTCCCGGACCCTGTATTTAAAGCTGCACTCGAACAAGAGATATCAGAGTTCTTTGCCCGTAACTCTGGCTCTGTCCCCCACTATTCTACTCTTTGGGAGGCATTTAAAGTGACCATCCGTGGAATCTGCATAGCTAGAAGTGGAGTGGTCTTAAAAGATATTCGGAACACACTTCGTAGGATAGAGTCAGAAATAAAGAGCACCAAGCTGGCCATTCAAAATACACCTTCGCCATCATTGCGAGCACATTTGCGTACACTGATTACAGACTACCAAGATACTGTGGAGCTGGAGTGCAAATTTAGAGGCAAATATCATAAGGCTCATTGTTAGGGAGAGGGTGAGCGACCTGGGCAGGCTTTGGCCTCCTCTATCCGACCTCCACGGTTTGCTAACACTGTCGCAGAAATTGTCGATGAAGACGGGCTCATGCACAGGAGTCCTTCGGCAATATTAGAGGTGTTTAAACGTTTTTATAAAACACTGTATTCCACGCATCGTCGGCCTCCGGTAGACTTTGCTTCCTTCTTTGAGGATACAGCTATAGCTTGGTTGGGTGACGGCGAGAGAGAGTTTCTCTTAGCCCACTATGAGGACGAGGAGATAATCTCCGCTATTATGCAATTACAATCGGGCAAGGCCCCGGGCCCTGACGGCCTACCGGGCGAGTTTTATAAATTATATCGACACATCATCATTCCGATATTGCGGCATGTATTCAAAGAAGCCCGGGAAACCGGTATCCTGCCTCGGTCGAGGCGCGAGGCACTTATAATATCCTTACCTGAGCCAGGGAAATTGCCCATGCAATTAGATTCATACAGGCCTCTCTCTCTTATCAATGTTGATGCTAAAATCCTCGCCAAACTTGTCGCCCATCGGATAAGTCCTCTTATGCCGGTGTTGGTCCTCCTGTGGTACTGTAAAATTTGGAACCACATTGGAGGCATGCCCCCACCATGCCGATTTTGGTATCAACGAACCGCAAATGACAAATGCGGTATGTACAAGTGTTTTCGTCATGTTTCACCGATAAATTCACCGTGTATATGATATTACATATTGTATCCGTGGGTTCCATTTTACAGTAGTAGCCATCTTGTGAATTGCCCTCACATAGGCTGCACGAAGGCCATGCTTAGGCCTAAAGGACACGTACACCTTCTGTGACTTCTCTGTGACCTGTGCAAACTGACTCCACTGCCCGAGGTCAGCCCTGTCCGGCCGGTTCCTTTTACTGCGGCCAAATGGGATTAGCATCAGGGCCCGAGGCATCATAAATTCCTTCTTCCCACACGAACCCTGACTAATCTATTTCACACCTGACTCTTCCTGCTTTATGGCTTGTTTTACAAACAGGAGGTGCCCGTGTTTATTGGGGTCTGCTGGTATCTGAAGTGGGATCTGAGCCTCGCTGGGTAAATAATTGTGGGCTGGTTGAACAGGAATGTGGGATTGTCATCATGACTCTGCCTTTTCTTTGAAGCGAAAATATGTGAATGACCACTTGTAAAACATGGGCGGTGTTGCCCAAAGCGTAATATTCTGTATAAAAGAGAAGACTGGTTTTTGTTCTGGAGACTGCCTCATTCAGTTGCTAAGGCTTCTGTGCGACGTAGTCTCACTCATTTGAGTTTAATAAAGATGTCTTTTCATATTTCAGCTTCTTTGCCAAGTTCTTTGTTATATTACTTGCGCCATGAAAATTTGAATTACTACAGTTGGTGCCCGACAGAGCGGCATCAATACAAGTGACTATCTGGAGGAGCGATCTTGTCAGAGGACAGAAATCTACTGGGGAGAACAGGACAGAAATCCACTAAGCAGGTACTCTGAGCACCGAGGTTCTGGGGGATTCTTTGTCTCTGCAGCCCAGTATATCTCTGATCTTTCTGACTTTGACTCTCCAAAAGATGTCACTCCCGATTAGAACCCTTTTTGGCGTGAGTATTATAAAAGACGTTTGGTTATGTAGAACTTGACAGCTAGAATTTGGATAACCTTTTGATTAGTAAAAATAAGAATTAAGTATAAGTGGGTCGCTCCCAGTCCTTTGGTTCTTTGTCTTTGATTTGGTTATCGCAATTACCAAAGCCGAGGGGTTGGTTTCTTGGTTTTTTGATTTGGTCATTGCAATTACCATAGCCAAGGGTCTCGCATATTTGCGACTGTATTGGTAGAGATAAACCCTTGAAGTTTGAAGCTAGATTAGTGAGCTATAAGATGCCTGATCTTAGCAAATTTGGAAATGTAGCTTTGGAACTTTGACATTTTTTGTTGGCCAACTCTTGGTTTGTATAGGTTTGGATATGCGAATTGCAATTTGTGTAGGCAGGTAATGAGGAGATATTTCTCCGTTTTGTTTAGTTGAACGGTGCACGTACGAAAAGTACCTTAAGCACCATTTTGATTATAATACTTGTGTTTTCCGCAGTATTTTTGGCATGCCTGTTTGTAAGCTCACATGGAAAAATGTGTTGCTTTTTTGGAAGGTACCATAGTTAAAATCGGTTAGATTTGAAAACATATTTCTTCCTTGGTGATTTTGTATCCCCAGGGAACTAAAATATGACATAATGCAAAACAAGGATCCTTCGTTCTGCGCAGTTTTATGAATGAAGATATGCAGAACGATTTTGTTTGGTGTTCTGCTAGGCAAAGCTAGTGAATTGAGCGCATTCACTACTTCTTGGACATGCATCTGTCTGTTGGGCTGTTTATGCAGCCTTTTGGAACACTATTGAGAAGCGTTTCTTGTAAATATGACTTACAACTAGTATTTGCAAATGGTTTGGTTCAAGTTATAGTCTGTGAGCTGTTCTTTCTTTCTGTCCTGCGTATTGATTTGTAAGCCAACTGTGTGTTTAAATGTCCATGTGGTTTTCTCATTAGTGCAACTTCTGTAAGTAAAGTGCGACGGCGCTATTTATGAAAAATGGCTAAAGCGTGCGGTACTGTGTGTTTAACCCCTTTCTGTTTATGTCTGAAATGAGCTCAATATGTGTTTGTGGGTCTTCTGATGTTTTCAGTCTGTTAAGCAAAATGTTGGTTAATTAATATTAAGAAGAGAAACTTAGAAAAAAAAAACAGAAGTGAACCATGTGATGTGCTAAAATAGCTATATGTTGCTCTTTAATTTATAGAATGAGTGTTTGTTAACACATACAAAACTGCCGTTAAATGCTTAAAGGATAAAATTAGAAACACATTCAGGCCCCAAAAACGAAATTATCTATTTTTGCAAAAATAAAATACATTTACAGCATTTTCCTTAGATGCATTGTATTAGATGTTCACAGGCAAACTTTTCAGCTGCAGTATATTTGATAGAAATGTTCATTCAGCCAGCACCTTCCCAGTTAAACACGGGTGGAATTTTGCATAACCGTCCTTTTAAATGAAAGTGGCGCAAAAATGTGACGCGTTTCAAGTTGAGCTTATGCGCTTAAGCTTGTGAGTTAAATGTGTCCAAAATGATAGGCAAGGGATGCAGCTTGCTTTTTTATATGTGGAATTATCACAAAAACGAATAATTGGGATTTTTTTTAAAGAAAATTATTAATCATGGAAAAATTATTTAAAAAAAATAAGTGCTTTTCAAAATCGTTTTTTGATATTTATTAAGCTTAATACTCATACTATGACCTCCTAGCATTAAAATTTGATTTGAGTTGTGTTGCATCACTAAAACGGCAAGCATTGGTGTGTACAATTTTCCCTTGGCGCAGGCGCAAACAAGCTCATTTTTATAAAGTATAAGTTATTATTTCCAATGCCTGACTCATGGGTTATGTAATAGACATTCTGGTAATGCATATTATGCAAGAAAATTGTAGGATACTCATTTTTTAATGCCTAAAATATCAAAGTCGAATTTGGGTAAAAACACTGTTTAAACTGCATTTTTTTTCATTCAGAGTACTTTTTAAAGTGTCTCAGACTTCAGTAAATGCATACGTTTAGGTTTGATATATATTTACAGGTTGTGCCTTCTTATGATTCAATGAGTCAATGTGCCAGTACAAAGGCTTGTTTTAATATCAGGGTTGAAGGTTCTAACTTTAGCTGGGCCTACTGAGATGTTCATTCATTTAAGGTTGATGAAATGTGTACCATTGCATGGGCTTGCAACAAGCATTTAATCTAAAAACTGGTATGTGTGTTATTAGGTTTTGTGAATTATTCACAGTAAATGTAGTTTAATAAACTGGGAGTAGAGATAATTTTTTTAGCGCCTAAAAAGGAGAAATTATTTTTCAAAATACAGTAAATTATTGCGAGTTAGGAGGAATTAGGAAGGCCTTCTGGCTTTGACAAATTCAGAGTGGCAGAAGCTGGGGGCTAAGAGAGCTGCAGAGGCTGGCTCAAATTATGCTGCTGAGATGCTATCTTTAGTTTTCCCGTAAACAATGGAGTAGGCTGCCACGTTGACATTTATGACCTTTTAAATTAGGGCCTTGCCTCTGTGGAATGCAGAATGACCTTGCTACACGGGCCTCTAAAGGTGGGGTTTCTGGTTTCTCCATACCAACATCACTAAAACTAAAGAACTTAATTCCAAAGGGAAAATATAGTAAAGGGGTTTCTTTGAAAGCCCAAACATCATGTTAAATGTTTTGCAGAACTGATACATTTGTGTCTCGCTCTAAAAAAATAAAAGATAAAATGATGCCTGCTAGTTGCTGTTATTTGACAGGAAACAAAGTGTTGCATTAAGTCTTAGACAGAAAATAAGATTCTAACATTTTTAAGGCTACATGCCTAAGTGAGAGCGTATTGCCAATTAAGACTTCTTTTTCACAGTGGAAATTGTATGTGCCAAATTAATATGGAGTGTCATGTAACGATTTTTACTTTCAGAAAGGTAAAACTACGGTAGCATTGATGTTGCGAGGTAACTGACAAGAGGCTAACAGTTAAGTAATGGAAATTTATTTTTGTGTATTTGGTCCTATCATGAATTGTTCTTGCTGGTCCTGTACGTTAGAAGAGAAACAGTAAAGTTATATTTGACAGCAGATTTCCATTGAATGGTGATCTGCTGTCAAAAGGAGGGTACAGTGCATAAAGTACATGACATGGTGTTGTGTGTCACCGCTTATTTACATATGCTATTGTTTTGTCTATGCTTTTTGTGCTTGATATACAGCAAGTATATCTGATGGCTTGACGTTTTGTGCATTTTTATTATTTTTTTATTATTATGCATGTTTTTGTTGTCTTTGTTGCTGCTTTTGATACTATTACAAGTTTACCTGTGTTGTGAGGGGATGGTCATGACGATGCCCATCGCTACGCAACAGTTGGTTGAACTTGTTCTGGTTACTAAATTCCACAGCTAATGATATTTCATGCTGTGAACATGAGAGACAACACTTCACCAGTGCATGTCTATTTGGCTATAATGGTAAGGAAAATAAAAGAGATATACTGGATCGAAGTGTGTCACCTGTAGTTAGTCACGTTACTGCCCCTTCCCTTAAAGGAACAGGCAGCCTTATATTTATGAATCCTTGATTGGACCTAAGGATGAAATTATAGATCTGTGACTCAAGGTGGCCTAATTTCTATATTACATTAGTTTATGATGTTCTGTTTCCTAAGTAGCATTTGGCTCTTGTTCCTTAAAAGAAAAACCAGGTTTTCATTTTTTTTCCTGAAGAAGGAACTGGAATATTACCTAGGAGTATCGTATATGGTGTAGTCACCAGCGGTGGAGTTAAAATGTGTGTAACTTTGGCCTTTTGTGTATCACCCGTACTCTTGGTGTTGTGTCACATGCCTGACTATCACCCAAGTAACTTCTTGTTCTTCCTATAGATTTTTTTTTTCTTTTGTTGCTTCTCCCCTGAGTGATGTCGCATCATGTTTAGTTATTGGGGATTTTAGTTGTGTCCTAGTTCCAATTCCCTTTTCCGTATTCCTTTCACCAGTCAGCCCATTTATTATTGTAGGTGTATTGTTCAGGTACATACTTCCAGACTGCATGTTTATGTATAATTCCCTTTTGTATGGCCAGACTGGTTTCCAAGAATTTTCCTGAGGCCTGTTTCAATGTTTTCCAGCCTGACTGTCAGGGTAGCGATAGACTGGTTAACTGACTCAATATTATAGTAAGACAAGTTTTCCATATCAATAGGAGATATCTTACGTTTACCCTTTTGAACATGACAAATTTTCAATGTCTATTTTTAATGTGGTTTTTACCCTTTTGTTCCCTGCTGCTTTAATTTTTGGTGGGATCAGATGTGTTCTAATCATGCAAATATCAGGACCCTCTAGTTCTTGTCTTTTATTTGCATATTTGACTATTAGCCTGTGTATTGCATATTGCACCTGATGTGAAAGTTTTCTACATGCCCATGATAATCTGTACCATGTGATTTCTCTATTGAGATGTTCTAGATAAGGAATTTAGGAACACCTAGATGTAATCATTGAGAAAAAATGTGTTTGCCCCGTTAGACAATGCCACCATATGTGAAGACATCCATTTAGATAGAATTCTCGTGTAGTTATCTACCCTTAGATGATGGAGGCTCTCACACGGAAACCCAATTGAAAAGATTAGAGACACTGTTTTGCCTACTGTCTTTATATTTGTATTGCTTTTTGAGAATGACAGTGTATTCTAGACCAAAATTTGTCCCATGGCGTGTGGCCACTCCTTTGAAACTCGCAGACCACTTGTTTGCAGTCCCCTTGTTATACAACGAACTGTTTGAAGCATCGCACCTGCTTCATCAGAAGGCGTTCAACATCAGAAAAGAAGGAGGAGCTGGTTTTGCCACCGAACCAGAATTTCAGTGCACAAGAACACCTGTCATGTGCTGGTAACCTCTGACAGTGTGCAGTCCCTTGAGCCCCTTGGCCTGAGTTTTTGGACACACACACCCCCCTTTCCTTTGCTCCAATGGAAGTGCAGTGCACCGGCGGATCCAAGATTGACAAAAGGCACTAATTCTAGGGCCCATGAAAGAGCAGCCTAAGCGTCCTCTGACACTGAATGATGAGTGTTGGAGCCTGAGAATGGTCCCGGGTCTGCACGAGATGACCTATGCCCTTGATCAATGGAGAGCACACTACCTGTAGTGCCTGCCGCAAATGAGAGATACTGGTGCACTGCCTTGAAACATTGAGACTTTCGAGTGAGCTGTGGGTGTTTGCCAGGAGGGCACTCCAACTAAGCAGTACTTTTCTCATGAAAGGCTTGAATGGAGAGGCCCATGCGAAAGAAAACAACAGAAGAAGATTTGATGGACAATAGAAGCCTGCCAGAGAGGCTTTTTGAACGGACTCTGGGCATAGTTGGTTTCACAAGAGGTTTCCGTGTGATTGTATAGACCAGGTGTTCGGAGACTGATTGTTTTGCTGGCATTGTTTTAAAGTACTATTCTGTTTAGAATAAAGTCCATTTTCTGTGGAAAGAGTATTTTCACCTTAGAGCATCGATGAGGGTCACCACTGTTTCACCTGAACATACAAAATGTATAGGAGCCCAAAAATGTTACTAGATAATTTTAGGATTTGCTTTCTGCTTAGGGTTGTGAAAAATTATTATTTCATTTGTAATAGCGGTCGCTACTTTCTCCCGTTGTCTATATGTTCTTAATAACGTGTTTTCTAGTGGTTTTTAAACATGACGTTGGCATTTATGGGTGGGATTGATTTTCTCTACTCAATTGACTTCTGCACCCGCTTCCCAACCTATGTCTTTTCCTGCTACTGTTTCTTTGCACTCTTTTCACCCTTTTCCTGAACATGAACAGGTTAGAGAATTCGTAAGCAATTCTTTTGTACAGCTTCTACATCGACACTAGTTAGTAGTGAACATCACTAATTGTTGGGGGTGTGATCTTATGCCACCTAGATAGAGGTATTCCTTATTTTGTCCTGCCATATGTGGCCTTTGTGCTTCTTCGTGTTCAAGGAGACCTGTCCAGAGAGAGTTACCAAGTACTAGGATTTTGCTCCATCAGCAACATCTTGATGATCTGGTGAATATACACCTGGACTCAGATTAGTATGAGTATAGTTATTGCCTATGTAAGGGCAAAAGGAGGGTCTGTGGTACTGTAAAATTTGGAACCACATTGGAGGCATGCCCCCACCATGCCGATTTTGGTATCAACTAACCGCAAATGACAAATGCGGTATGTACAAGTGTTTTCGTCATGTTTCACTGATAAATTCACCGTGTATATGATATTACATATTGTATCCGTGGGTTCCATTTTACAGTAGTAGCCATCTTGTGAATTGCCCTCACATAGGCTGCACGAAGGCCATGCTTAGGCCTAAAGGACACGTACACCTTCTGTGACTTCTCTGTGACCTGTGCAAACTGACTCCACTGCCCGAGGTCAGCCCTGTCCGGCCGGTTCCTTTTACTGCGGCCAAATGGGATTAGCATCAGGGCCCGAGGCATCATAAATTCCTTCTTCCCACACGAACCCTGACTAATCTCTTTCACACCTGACTCTTCCTGCTTTATGGCTTGTTTTACAAACAGGAGGTGCCCATGTTTATTGGGGTCTGCTGGTATCTGATGTGGGATCTGAGCCTCGCTGGGTAAATAATTGTGGGCTGGTTGAACAGGAATGTGGGATTGTCATCATGACTCTGCCTTTTCTTTGAAGTGAAAATATGTGAATGACCACTTGTAAAACAGGGGCGGTGTTGCCCAAAGCGTAATATTCTGTATAACAGAGAAGACTGGTTTTTGTTCTGGAGACTGCCTCATTCAGTTGCTAAGGCTTCTGTGCGAAGTAGTCTCACTCATTTGAGTTTAATAAAGATGTCTTTTCATATTTCAGCTTCTTTGCCAAGTTCTTTGTTATATTACTTGCGCCATGAAAATTTGAATTACTACACTCCCGGATCAATCAGGGTTTATCCCGACAAGGAGCACCGCCCACAACCTACGGACCCTATTCGCACTTCTCCAAGACATAGATCCGGAAGCGGCCATTTTCCTTGATGCCACTAAGGCATTTGACTCCCTGGAGTGGGACTACCTCTCGTTTGTTCTGGCGTGCATGGGATTTTCCCCCCCCTTTCCTTGCCTGGATTAATCTGCTGTATACGGGACTCCGTGCTACTGTAATGGTGAATGGGATACGCTCATCTTCTTTTTCGCTGGTCAGGGGCACTAGGCAAGGATGCCCACTCTCCCCTCTTTTATTTGCTCTTGACATCGAATCCCTTGCTGCAAAAATACGACAACATCATCGAGAATATGCGCTTATATACCCTGAACGGCAGATCCTTATTTCATTATATGCAGATGATATCACGTTATACCTGCGTCAGCCCAAAATAAGCCTGAATCCCATATTACGGCTTTTTATTCTATTCGGGGAGGTCTCCGGAGTCAACATCAATTGGGGAAAGTCCCAAATTTTTCCCCTTACAGCCTCCACTGCCAAATTCCAACCCGATTTTACGCCACCCTCACCTATTTGGGGATCGTACTCTCTCATAATCGTGAAGAACTCATGAAGGATAACTATGGGCGTGCACTAGATTCCATCACTGACAAAGTTACTGGCTGGATAGCGCTGCCCTTGTCAATGGCTGGTAGAGCAGCGTTAATCAAAATGGTTATCTTGCCCAAACTTTTATATTTATTTGTAAATATCCCGTATGCCCCCAGCCAGCATTTTTTTCGGAGATCAGAACCCAGCTAATAAGGCAAACAGGCCAGATTAAAATGGGATGTCCTCACGCGTCCCTTCGAAGTGGGTGGGCTCTCGGTACCGGATATTGAATTGTACTTTAGCTGTGCACAGGCGCATTACGCCACGTACTGAATGAAACCCCCCCTTTTATGCCGCACCTGACAATAGAGGACGGGTATATGATCCCCATACCAAGCACGGCCTACCTGAGTGGTCCCGAGCTCCTGTGACACCTTGTGCACACTACCGTTCAGTCCACGGTTAGTGCGTGGCATGACCTCGCAAAAGCAACCCACTGCGCTTTACTATATTCCCGCTTCTGCCCCTCTCTGGACGACAGAACCTCCCGGTTACACAGGAGGGAGGATGTTGACAGCTCCTCCGCAAACTCTCTATTCATACTTGGGGCATCTCTATACAAAGGGGAAGTTCAAGACCAGTGCAGACTTCTTCAAAGATATCAATCCCACCCCACTGGAACACTTTTACTATATTAGACTCCATCAAGCAGTGAAAACTGCCACACCTACGTTCCCTCTTGAGACTCCGATTATGCTTCCTTTACATGTGTTATTGCAACAGGAGGCCCCCGCCCATGTGCTCTCGCTCCTATATCGTACTGTAAAACTTAATGGGGATTATGAGGCCCCGCTAGCTCGCACCTGGTGGAAGGAGGAATTCAGACACCCCCTCACGGAGGAGCAATGGACATACTGTTGCAAGCAGACTGGAGAGATCTCCGGCAGCAGTAGATTTAGAATAATACATTATAAGTATATTCACCGATTATATTACACACCAGCGCGACTGCACAGTTTGAAGATTCGAGACAACGATTTCTGCGAAAGATGTGGCCCGGAAGTGGCGGACTTTAAGCATTTAGCTTGGTATTGTCTGTCCATACAAAGCTATTGGGGAGAGGTACTTGCTGCATTGGACCTCATGACAGGCCTACATATTCCCAAAGATCCCCTGACTGCCCTGCTGGGCTACACTGCCCCGCTTGCCACTAAAATACATAAATACATCTCCCCTGCGCTGCTTCTCGCCAAAAGGAGAATCGCTTGCAAATGGGGAAGGGGCAGAGCGCTGAAATTTAAGGAGTGGATTCAGAATCTAATTTATTGTCAGGAGCAACTCCACACATATGCAGATCTTCACCCCCCCTCATGCCGTCCAGCAGACATATGGGCCCCCTTGCAAACCTACTTATTGGAACATCCCATCGATACTGACGCAGGAACCACATGAGAATTGCCCACAACCCAGCTGTAGATTTTATTAATTGAGCCTGTATACACCGCGCATGGGGGGGATGGTTTGGGGCAGCGCTCCTGCAACTATGGGTTACAATGCCTCGCCACCTTAGCCACATCCCCTTAGAGCACAGTGCACTAGTGGAACCAGTCCATGGTTATGTTCTCGTTGACCGTTAATGTACTTCTTGACTACTTGCTCGGATGTCACTAAATGCATGCTTAGGATTCTCCATAAACGCGGCCGGCCCGGAAGGGTTGTAGGCGGCTTGCTGTGTACTCCCCTAGCCCTTCCTGTATTGACCAATATTTGCATTTTCACACTGATGCATTGCCGGCCAGATGGTGGTTGTAGGCAGTATGCTAAGATATACACCTTTGAGTGTTTTTGAAGTGCAATAAAGGTTTAAAAAAAAAAAATCCCTCTACCAGTTCCTCATGGAGTATCAGCTCACCCCACACTGCACCACTGGCATCGCTCCAAGTGCATTGTGCCTAGTTCGAACCGTTGCGGATGATATTCCACATCACCCTACTTGGGAAAATGCTCCAACCCACCAAACAAGCATGAATGACAAAGCTTCCCAGAGAAGACGTGCCCAAGAACTCTCGCTCTGAATGGGAGACTGTGTACTGTTGCAGAATCGCCATGCCAGTGGGAAGTTTCGGCTGCCTTTCGAATTAGATCCTTGAGTGGTAGTGAATGTCAGAGGAACCCAGGTGACAGCTCAACAGGGCCAGGAGACTGTAACACGCAATGTGTCGCACTTCAGGAAGGTTCCCACTGACAGTGTAGCAGACTTCCCAGAGAGTGTAATGCCAGGAGACCACACCCTAGTGCCCCCTCCCGCCGCAAACGGGTAACAGCCAAGAGCCACAGCCGAAGAATCTAACCTGCTGTCGCCCACTGCCACCGGCCCTGGTCTGAGTCCCAAAAGTCTGACGGGCAGACAGGAAAACGCTGAGTCAAGCACAGGCAGAAGTCCACTGATGCTGTCACCAACACTGTTGCTGCGAAGCAACCAGAGCCGGTATGAACTGAGACCCCGCCCCAAGCCGTCACAAAGGTACAGAGACTTTGTGCCCAAATAACCTGACATGGCTGAAGTGCCAGTTTGCCGTGGGCAACAACTGCTGTCAGCATGACAGAATTAAGCAAAAGCCTTAATCTGTGAGATCCAATGCACACGCTGAGCACTTACTGTACAGAGGTTTCGAGCACTTTCTTCCCACTCATCATTTATATCCCTAGATCTGACCTCACGCTGTGTGTATCGGGGCACAAAGATATGGAGAACAATGTGAAATTGTCTCATTCTGGGACCTCATGGCCCAATGCTGTACAGGCTAATAGCCTACATTGGATAACATCTATCTTTCTAGTCCTACCTCGGAACAGGTGGACACAATACATAGAGAGGGAATTTTGGGACACAAAAGTACATGTGCACAAGGTCACCCAAGGGGCATCTTGGCACCGAATAAAATGTGTTTGTTGGTACCTGACTCAGTGGTGCTCGTTTTAGTGACACTGGAAGGATGAAAGGATGAGTAGACCCATTGAGATTCGAACCTGCGTCCGTGAGGTCAAATACAGATTTCTGGCATGAATTCACTGAGCTCCAGACCCGGCACATGTAGGCCATGTGTAACAGACACACACACCGATAGGCCACATGGCCAGTGCTGGCCTGATGAAAAGAACACAGTCAACACATTCCATTCTGGCAGCCTCACTTCCAGCCCTTACTTCATTCTGGGGGTCTATAGCACAAACCGACCCCACATCCCTTTGTTTGCTGAATCTTGCTATCGAGGACGATCCCTGTAGAAATCACTATGCATTTTATTGTGAAATTGTGCTTTTTCTTTGCTGAAAAAAAAACATGCGCTGGCAGAAGTAAAGCAGTTTTTTGACACTGATGTAATTTTGCAAGTCAGAGGTCCCTGGAATGAATGAAATATTTTGCACAAACCAAAACGCGCTGAGTCCTGGCAGTAAGTCTGAGCCTGCGGGAGGGCAAGATACATTCAAACTACATTGGAGGTTTCATAAAATGGGAGCGAGAAAGATGTACACTGACACTGGCCTCTAGCTGCTCCTCGATTTCAATCACCTCCCCTCGAACGACAGATATAATTGGGGATGGCTGAATGTAACACTAAGGTCAATAGTCCCCTGCCTGACCCAAAGATGTCTGCCATAGTGGTCCCCTCCACATTGTTTTACTTCCCATGGACAATAATTGGACATTGACCAGGCCTTGAACCTATCACCTAACTTGCTTACACATCAGGACTTGGAACCTGCGGAACTTACCCCATACTGTAGAGACCAAGCGAATTGGCCGATGCCCGGTGGAGCTACCAGATAGCTAAAGAGGAGACTGGTTGTGGACTCATGCCCCTCCCCCCCCGAACTGGACCTTGGGCAGATTTTCCCCTCGTCTCTACGTCCTTTCTTTCTCCTACCCCTTTACCCTATCCCCTTACCTTTCCTTGCTCCATTAACCCTATCCCCTATGTTCTTTAAATGCTTTTCTTGATACTTATGTAACTTGTCACTGATGTAAAACTGTAACATTAGTGTTCCTCATGTAAAACGCTCGCTCCTATCCCCTCTCCCCCGAATCTCTCCCCTTACCTGCTACACCGCCTAGCCCCCTGTCCTTTGTGCCCTTTGACTAAGCACTTCCCCTATGATCACAGTTTACTGGACTTTGGACGCAGCTTTGACTCGTCTACCGGTTTGTGTCCCCATCGCCCTCCCCCTCCTCTTTCCACGCTGTGTCTCTCCCCCTCCCCTCCTCTTTCCGTCCTTCATTCTCTGTCTACTTCCCCTGCTCCTAACCCCCTCCCCTGAATCTCTCCCCTTGCCTGCTTTTTCCCTTACGTATATGTGCTTATTGTTTATCTCGACCTTACAAGTAACTATGTTGCCATGCTCTAATAGCTGTGTAACCTTTGTAACGATGTAACCTGCAACTATGATCTTATACTCATGTAAAGCGCTCTGATACCTCCGGGTCTAGCCAGCGCTATATAAAACCTTTAAAATAAAAAATAAAAATGTAACGTACGCTGGTAGAAGTAAAGTAGTTTGATGACGTTTACCTGATTTTGCAACTTGGCTCCATAATGCATTGAAACATTGCGAAAATGCCATCACACACTACACTATAGCGGCTCTTCTGCGCCAGAGCAAGTCGCATTGAAAAGACACCCGTGCACTTCTAGAGATCACAGGGAGAAAGAGAGACCGAGAGAAAGAGGGAGTCGCGCGAGAGAGATCTAATTCCACGTGCAGCTGGTGTGGGAGGGTGCGCAGGACAGGCTATACTGATGGATTATGTAAATTACCAAGAGATGAGCACAAAAAGGACACACAAAGGAAATCCATTTTTTAAAATGAGAAGAAATTCAATCACGTTAACTCACAAGACAACATTGAACCCATGCCAAGTGTTTTCTATGTTATCTGGAGAGGTACTTGAGCGAGGACAGACAGTTAAGAGCATTCACCCATCCAAAGGCCGTCTGAACTTTGTGTCTGCAGCTGCTCCTCCCCCTCCCTCCTTACGCCCCCATGCGGAAGTTAGCCTGGAAGAGCCTTGTAACAACGAATGCAATTTTAATTCTGGCCTCACTCACCGTCTCAGTGCCCCCTGCCCGTCGGCGCCACCTCACCTACAGTTTAAACTGCGCATGATCACTCCAGACTAGCTCTGCCCCACCCTGAGGCTGAAGACTATCAAGCTGCATGCTGCGCAGCATTTGATTTATTTCATTGGACTTGAGCGCGCGGTGGCGTAACGTTTAACCCCTTGCCTGCTCATGACGGAACCACTCCGTCATGAGCCACGTGCGCCGTGTGCTCATGACGGAGTGGTTCCGTCATGCTGCGGCCGTTGGTGGCCGCTCCGCCCACGCGGCACTGATTCCCCGCCTGTGCGGGCGAACAATGCAAGTGGGCGGAGTTGTGACGGAACCACTCCGTCATGAGCACACCTCGCCCGTGACTCATGACGGCGTGGTTCCGTCACGAGCATGGCGGCACCGCGCTGACCCCGAACACCCCCAGCGCCGCGGCGGAATTCGTGCCGCGGCGAAGGGGTTAAACTACGTCTACATCCCTACTCTCGAATGACTACTGGTGGCACAATCTACAGCATGATTTTGGGTTTCAGTCGCGGCCTCCTCAGCACACAGGAGTCGCTGCATTGGTTTGACTGTACTCAAACAGCATTTTTTAAATAAAAGAACGTGTTTTTAAACTGTCTAAACGTTCTTTCATTTAACAAATGCTGTTTGAGTACAGTCAAACCAATGCAGCGACTACTGTGTACTGAGGGGGCCCCTCGAGCTTGGGGCCCCCCCGCAACGCGGGGGCTGCGGGGGCCTTTGTTACTTGGGTCTTGGAGCCCAAAATAAACCTGTCTGGAATCTTCCATTTAGGCATTTGAGAACAAAGCACTTTTTAACATGGAATGCAACATGTTTACCTGAATCAGAATGCATGGCCCAGTGAATAGCAGTTATATAGCTCTTCAATCCCAGGTTCCAATTTGTCAACAAGATGGAAAAAATACAAACATTATTGTTATTACTTCTACAGTGATTTGTTAGCTGCATCTTCTCTCGCAATAAATCACTGCAATGCAAGGAGAAGTGCAACATGGAGAGTCTAGTTTACAAAATGGGGCGGACCTTATCTCTGGTCAGAAAAGGGAAAGACTCAAACAGATATTACAACAGACTTTGCTTCAATGTCACAAGGTAATGCTGCAAATTAATTCCCTTGACCTTTCCTCTATGGTATGTGTGTAATATTTGTCATTAGTGGCCCAAGCAGCATTAAGTGAAACTTAACGAAGACTTACTTGATATATTAAAAGGTCATTTGTGAAGCAAGGAATCCAAATCCTATGGCATGACACCCTTCTTGAAATACAACTAAGAGGATTATTAAGAGTTGTGCGAACTCTAAATCAGGGCCTTAATAGAGTAGCTATATTTAAATGTGGGTGTATGTAAAAATAATGGTGTTTGGTCAGCCTGCGCCAAGCTGGTACAATTTGTGTTTGCACATATTTCAAATAATGTGTACTTTAATGTTTCAGGAGACAAAAACAGACACCAGCCTAGCATGGGTCCAAAGTGATAGTAATACATTTCCCCCTAACATTGCCATTAACATTAGTAAACAGCATGGTTATGGTGTGTCGGTCTTGTGAACTGTACTCACGTGCTTGTACGGTAGGGCACCCAGATAAAGGCCCCATGTGTTTCTTGAGAGCACCCCTATGCTACTCCTATGATGCAGTCAGCGAGGAACTTAAATAAAAGACAAAGCAGTATAGTTAGCTCAGGCCTAGCCTGTCCTTGAAGATAAAAGCTGGAAATTTCCGAGACAGTTCAAAATAAAGAATCATGAATATTTCATGACGCTCTCAGCCTATTAAATTGTAAGTGCAGAGAATGCAAAATGCTTCAAGACTGACAAGAATAATGGCACTTGGCACCAAAGTGTCAGAAGAAGTGCCTGACAAGAAAAATAGCCCCGTTTTTTGCAGGCCGGGGTCAGAGTTTTTTGTCTCTGCGAGAGAAATGGTTCCAGTGCCACTTCCACTCAGACGCTGCTGTTTTAGGGTTAGACCTGACCTTTCTCTGATCTGTAGCCTGTATAATAGAGCAGGTGGAAGTTGATAGTATCACTCAGCGGACTGTATAGACTTTGACTAACTGCTATAAATATTAGAAAATTGGAACAGCATCAAAGCAATTTATCACTACCTCAAGCACTAAGAAATCTGAGGTTTCCGAAAGGGGACATGCACACTTCTTTCAGGGATTAAGTGGAAATAAGGTAGAAACTCACAAAAATAACTCAGGTCTAGGTTTGCGATAAGCCTCTATTATATTTAATTATTAGGTTACTCATAAGCAAATGGATATTGCCCGCATAAGGACAAATCTAAGAAGATTTCAAAACCAACATTTGAAAGGAGCATTACTTAAGTATATAGATGAAAGTGTGCAATTTTGCATCTAACTAGTCTGCCTTCAGTGTGTTTTTATTAAGATGTCCATTTAAAGTGACAGTAAATCTGTGTAAGCATTGCAATTTGATTGGATTGGAAGATCAACTTTTGTTCTACGTTGAGGAACCAGCCAGATTCTTTTGCAAAAGAAGATGGTTGATGTGTGCACCTGAAACATACAAAAGGTGATGGGGGGCTGCTTGCAATAGGTCTAACCAATGGCAATCGCTCAGGGTAGCATTTAAAGCCATTGTTCTTTTGCTCACCATGCCTCCTCAGTTTGGACCCAGGCCTATGCAAATCAATCTTGACCCTGTTCCTCAAGGTGTTGTGGGGTTAATAGGGTCTGTGCACAAATGCTCCCATTTTTACATGTTCTCATATACAGTTGACCTCTTTTTAGACAATGGCTTTTAGCATACTTTGCTTGTGTGCTTGCAAGCGATAGTGTACTCAGAAAGTGTTCGGCTTACAAATACATTTCTTCATAGACACATGATTATACTATTGTTCACTTTGCCCTGGGACCCAAGGTACACTAGCACACTATCCTTGTTTTTTTATGGTCTGTTCGGCGACAGCTCTGGGTGGGTAGAATCAACAATGACAGCCGGACTAGAGCTCAGGCACAGAACCAATGCGTGCAGTTTTTATCATATAGGTTGCACCAAGTCTTTGTTCAGCAGAGGAGCATTTCTATGGATTGTCCGGGTCACCCCATGTCTGAATTCTACCCCAGCTGAATCTCATCATGAGTCTGAGAGGGAGAGTGTCCTGTTCTACACCAGACTGGCCTCGAGGTGCCACATGCAAGCAAGTAAATGGGGAGTAGAGGCCACTCTAAGGAATCTGGTAGAATTCCATTCACCCTATGCTCTCTAGGATAGGCAGTACTAGTTTGGAGTACAATAATATCTACTCATATAATCCATGCAATAACTATAATGTTAAAATGATTCATCATTTTGACCATTCTCGTAATGCTGGTTGCCATGCTTTGTTTTATTCTACTAATCATTGCAGCACCCAATTTTACCCAAGAATTCAAATGCTTCAATAAAAGGTTTAAATGTCAATATGTGTGTTTCTTGTGTCTCCCCTTGGGCATGCCTGAGTTAACAATGAAAAGGTAGATCTGTTTTCGCAATTTCCTTTCGGGAATCTGGGTTTTCATGTTCCGAGGTTGCAGACAACATGAGGTACCTTGTAAGGTTTATGGGTCCAGATGGTGCACTGTGCACAAGCTAGGAACCAGGTCAACATGTTCTGATAGAATGTGTGGACACAGTCAGTCCCCCATAGTTTTGAAGCTTATGTTGCTCACACACACAGTCGTACGGAAGTAGTAGGAACCATACGACAATGGGAACAGCCAATCCCAAACTGCTAAGCTAGGTCCTCCCTGAACCGGACCACAAGCAGACCAAGCCTGGTTTCGCCCAAGTTATGGGTTCATCAGCTTGGTTCCAATGGCACACGTCTGGGCATATCCATGTCACTTAGGGCGGTTAAAGAAACACACAAAAGGTGATGAGAGGCTGCTTCCAATAAGTCTAACCACAGACAATCCCTCATGTTGGCACTCCAATCCATTGTTCTTTTGCTCACCGTGCCACCTCAGTTTGGACCCAGCCATAAGTAAATCTGTTTTAACCCTGTTCCTCAAGGGAACAGTCCAACATGAACTGTCTAGCCAGATCCTCCCTGAACTTAAACACAAGCAACCTCGAACTGGTTTTGCCTCAGTTATGGGCTCTTCAGCCGGGTACAGCTTAATTTCAGTGACACAGTGAGCATGGGACCCATAACTGGGCATAGCCATGCCACTTAGGGTGGTTCAAGAAACACACATAAGCTGATGGAAGGCTGCCTGCAAGAAGTGTAACCACTGGCAGTCGCTCGGGCAGTACTGCAATCCATCATTTTGCTAACTGCGCCACCTCGGTTTGGACCCAGCCATATGCAAATCAGTTTTTAACCTGTTCCTCAGGGGAACAGTCCAGCCTGAACAGCCCAGTCAGGTCCTCCCTGAAGCAGAACACAAGCAATGGGTCTTCTTTCTTCCAGCAGGGCCTTCTTCTTCAAATGTAGTCTTCCCAGGTCCAGGAACTTTCTGAGAAGGTGGTGATGAAGTGCTCTTTTATCCTGTGCAATAGTGGGAGAATTCATCCTTCCCAATCCCATTTACTTTCTTGTCTTATGCTAACCTCCTTTTGTAGCATTTCTTCTTCCATAGGAATGGGCTCTGGTTCTCCCTAAACTACTTCCCTCTTTAGGCAAGGTCTTTATTCCTCTGTCAGGGCCAGGAACTGTTTTTCTCTGCTTCTACTGGAGCCAGGAAGCCTAAAAAGGTGTATACACAAATTAAGAATCAGCCAATGGATTTGTGGTCACACCACCTGGTGTAGTCACAATTGTTTTTTGTTAAATATTACAGACAATGTTGCCCGCCTCAAAGGTCCGCTGCTTATAGACCATGCAAAGCAATTATACACAAATGAATAGAGAGGCAACAAAATTTGAACAGAGTATACAAAGAATGGTTCTTGGGCCTTCAATCTTGAAATTGATTCTTGCTTTATTGTTTCAATTCATGCAAGTGCAGCCAACGCGTTTCACCCTCAAAAAGGCTTCATCAGGGTATAGAGGTACCCAAAGGGTTTTCACCGCCGAGAATCTATTAAGCTGTACCTCTAAGTGTTACGAAGTCATCCATACAAAGTACTTTAAATTAGGGGTGGGCGGAATTTGCGAAAGCGACTTTCGCAAATTATCGCGAACATTTTTAAAATCTCCGCAAACACGCGGAAATATCGCGAAGATGCGGACATTTTTTTCCCGACCGTTCGCGGTATTTTCTGCGTGGTCGCGGCTCGCCAACTTACCCATGCCGTTGGTCGCGGGCGCGGCCATCTTGTTTTCACTCTTCTCGCGGTGCATGATCGCGAGAAGAAAGACGTGATCGCGCGACGCATGACGTTACTGCGGGCGCGAACTGTCGCGAGACAGCGCAAATGGCTACCAACAATCCAACATCTCGTGGAGAACGCGACCGGATCGGGAAAACTTGTCGGCGAACGCGGGGATTCAGGTAAGGCGATCGCGCGCGTGCGAGAATGTATTATTTTTCAGCGCGAGCAAGAACCAAATTATCGCTAAGCTGCGGAATGCGGAAATTTTGACATTTTTGCGCTCTCCGCGGAACGCGAAAATGTCAAATTATCGCAATTTCCGTGAGCGGAATGGAAATTTAGCCCAGGCCTACTTTAAATTTGACGAGCCACACCTCATGTTCCTGTACTAAAATAAGTAAGTGCGTTGCAAGTTTTCGTGGCTCGGTCTAAAGGCGTTGGCAAGTTTGCCTTATCAAGTCGCCTCTGTTAAACCTCTATGAGAGTAGGGTTGGGTGCAAGAAACAGGCCGTATATTGGCCCGGAGACCCTCTTACATCTCCACCGCGTTCGTCCTGCTACCCAGACTCGTCCGGACTCACTTACTAGTAAAACACGAACGAGTCAGCTGCAGTCGAGCTCATGTCTTGGACCCGCTAAAGCACAATGTATCCTGTGTGCCATGTAGACACATCACCTCTCTTTGTTGTAGGTGCAGTACTAAAGGCGATGATTGGTAGCTCCTCCCTCTGCCCTTTTGCACCCTTGTTCTCTCGATGGCGCCGTTGGTGCCTGACTAGGGGTGGGGGAGCCAGAGGGCAGCTGCAGAGCAGAGGGGGCAAGTGCGCAGAGAAGCAGCGAGGCGGGTTTGGGGCTGAGACAAGGGGCTATTGCGGCTGGCAGGTGCAGGCCTTCGAGACGGTGGTCAAGGCTGAAGGTTGTGGCAGACACCTGAACTGACCCAGCCCACAGCCCGCCTAAATGGACTAGTTTCACCGGGGCTGAAGGGGTCAAGCTTTGGCCGGTCTTCTGAATCCGACATTGCTGCTGTCGCAACACTGTGCACCAGAAGCGCACCACAGAGCATCCGCAATGCAAGAATGCTTCAGGAAGCATTAGCAATTTCCTAATAGTGATACGGATGGAATTGCTATTTGGAAATTGTTAAGTGATACATATGTACAATTGGCCCTTAGTCGTTATGAGGGCACACTACTCCAAGTATATGGTGTTCCAATTTTTACATGGTAAGCACCCAGTCTTGTAGGTTTAAAACATACACGGTAGGGGTAATTTATTTAGTATATAAAATTATGTTTGCCTACAAGATAAGGAAAGCTCTAGAGTTCTGGTCTTCAAGGATTTAACCAGGGCCATGCCAAAAGTCAAGCCAGCAAACCCTCTCACAATCCGGCCTGCTGTGGAGCTCCAGAAAAGTTTATAAGTGTAGAAGTAAACGTTTGAGCAGGGCCTCCAGCTTAGTGTATCCAACCCGGGCTCCATTGCGGACAGCCTCAAACTGACTTTACCCCAGCCAAGCACAATCAGGTGTCTCAGAGTGGCATTATAGGCTTTTAAGCACTATAAAGTGGTCAAACTTTAAAAATTCACATCTCCATTTCCCTACGTTAGATTTCTGTCATTTTGGTACTTATCAAAATATTTCCTATTTTCATAAATTGTTTTGGGATTTTTATTGTGTGTTGTGTCTTACTTATTTGATATAATAGAGTTTTTAAATGTTTTACACTCCTTTACACTCCTGTTTCCTAAGTTAGGCCTGCCAGCTCATTTTCATCTACCAAGGGTTGAGTAAGGGACTAATTTGCTGAGACCTTTACTGGACCAGATACCGGGTTAGTGGCCTTATTACTAGTGGTTGGTGCATACTTACCCTATGTGAGAAGTTGGCCTGGTATATGCTGTTCACTAGTTCTAGTGACCACCTTGTACCATGCCAAGTAACCCTTATGGTGTGGTTGTAAGTCAACCTTTTCGGACTAGCTGCCCTAGTGGTAGCGTAGGCTAAGCAGTCTTTGAGGCTAAACTCGTGAAGCGTGTTAAGCAAGCTGTTTTACCAAATGTAACCCCCTCTTATACCAATGAAAGGACACCACACAGATATGTATTCAAAATATATATGTATTTATTTCTCAGAGTAACCCCTAGTCTCTTTATGAGCACAGGAGCACAAATCGTCAAACAAGATTACAGTAGAATACACAGAAGTTGCACTTTATATGGATAGGCCCTGGTGGCCGCTCAAACCATATACTAAAATAGTGGTATAAGAACCACGAACAGAAAGGGAAAAAGGCCTAGGGCCTCTAGAATCGCTGGGCCTACAAGGAGTTAACAGCAGTTAGTGACCAGGAGGTCCACGGGTGGCGTGTGCAGAGCAAATAGTTACACGCGTGCTCCCATAGGTTTTCAATGGGTGCGTAAAAAGTATAAAGTTACTGCAAAGAGGATCTTCCGGATGGACTATGAACTCAAGATTTGAAACACAGGCACTAGAGATGTAATACTACACTTGGGCATGGGAGTGCCAGCTTTACCTCACCCACAGGAAGCGGGTGCATAGGCCTCGAAGTGCGTCGGGTTTCTTCTATCTGTTCAGTGGAGCCTGAAGGCAAAGATGCTGCAGGCGGTCGGTCCGGGAGAGATGCGGTGGATCCAAGGGTGGATCGGAGTTGCAGAAGACCTGTAAGCAGAGGGGACAGTGTTCACAGTCACTAGCCAGTGACCGGCGTGGCACCAGGTGGGCACCAGGCAATGTCGGGTGCAAACAGGAAGAAAGGTGTAGCTTGTCTCTGCAGCCACGTGGTCCCTGAAGGTCGACGACGTCCAGGAGTCGGTTCCCGAGCTGTTCCACGCAGGCTCTCACTGTTGGCAGTGTCGGCGACTTGATCGAAGCAAACAAGCCTTGGCAAAAGCAATTGTTGTGGAAAACGAAATAAGCTGATGGTTCTGACCAGCAAGGTCAGAGGGATTGCTCCTTTGGAGGGGAGCAAGGGCCAGTCTGGAGCAACCAGACCAGTGGTGTATTTCTTGAAGTTCGTCGCCAAGATGGCCACTAGCCAGCGGGCCAGCAACCGGTTAGGCGCGTTGAGTGGCAAAATGCAGAAGGGCCCCACGCAGATCGTGGAGATGCTGGAGGGCTCACATTTGGTGCAGATGCTGCTCGAGGGTTGGGCTTCTCAGATCCCAAAGCACAACTTGGAGGGAGCCTCGGTTGTTGCGCTTGCAGCTTGTCGTGGTCGTTTCAAGATGGCTGGCTCCACGTGTCTCGGTGCCTCCACGGGTCTCTTCTTTTCAGGGACTGTGGATCGGGCGGTGAGAGGTCTGGAGGTCCAGGTCTTGTCAGTCTCTGGGCTCGGGCTCCGGCGGGAGGCGGCGGCAAAGCAGACGTTGATTCGCTGGATGGTGCTTGCGTTAGCAAGGTGGTCACTCCCTGACCACAGGGGAGATTTCCTTCAGTCTTCTGTGCAGCAGAATGTCGAAGTTCCCGTCTTCTTCTTAGTTTCAAGTTGATTCCAGGATGTCTGAAGTCTTAGGACACAGCTCCTACCTTTAAGCGGATTCTAGGGGCCGGACTACCTGCTAGGTCCCTCCCTAAGGGTGGGACCAGGAAGAGGGGTGGTTACACCCCCAATCCTTTGTCCAGCTCGCCCCAGGCCCGGGACTGGTGTGCCCCAGGACCGGTTTGAACTGGCATATGCACCGAGGCTCCTTGTGAGCCTCAGGCATGTCTCATTCTATTCAGCCCTACCTGACCAATACACAAAATCCTGTCTGGGGTGGTGCATGCACCTCCCCTGGCAGGAAACCCTTTGTCCACACCTCCCAAGCTGGAAGGACTCCCAGCAGCAGGAGGGCAGACTTGTGTCTGTGGTGGCAGCATCCATTTTGTGGAGCTGAGGCTATGTCTGATTTTACCCGGGTTTCAGGTACTGTACATGTCGTGTCCCTCTAAAAGGGTGGAATGCTAACCCCATCGCCAGAATTGGCGAGGGGTTAGTATTTCAATTCGTATGACACCTTACTCGACATGTTTTGATAAAGCCAAACCAAAGTTAGCATTTAACCGCGAGGTTCATAATGCACTTAAGAGTATATGGTATGACGATATCTGGAAACAGTAGAAGGAAGGGGTTCCGACCACTGCAGACAGGCTCAGCTCATGCCAGAGCACCATCTCACATGGAACCAAGCACTCTGCCTTCAGGATTGTTAAGGCCTGCCATAGGAGTGACTTATAGGTTATCATGTGTCCCATTTAAGGTTAGGTATAGGTATACTACACCTAAGTAAGAGGTGGTTACACCAACTTACCCCAGCTGAGTGATCAGCCAGTTGTGTCAAATTTGTTAGGCCAGGCCAGGGGTGGCATAATACATGCTTCAGCCCCTGGTAGGCCTTGGGTACACCAATGCCCTGGGTACCTAGTGTACACTGGTACAGGGGCTCACAGGGTGATCCACTTCCAATTGGTTATGCACCTAGGGTGCATAGTTTTAATTTAGTAGAGAGAACAGCAGGCTGGGGGTCTGATTAGCAGGCCCACAGCCTCAATATGTCAAAAACCAGTGAAGCAAAAAGCAAAAATTTGGGGTGATCATAGGATAGCAGACCCTACTCTCCTACACAACCCCCCCCAAACGCAGGGACATTAAACTAGCCTTGACCAGTCTCGTCTTCATGTCCTAAGTGGAAGTACCTGGAGAGACCATCTGCATTCCCATGGTCAGTACCTGGCCGGTGCTCCACTGTAAAGTCCATTCCCTGTAGGGAAATGGACCACCTAAGCAGTTTGGGGTTTTCACCCTTCATCTGATTTAGCCACAAGAGGGGCTTATAGCCGGTCTGAATCTTGAAGTGAGTGCCAAACAAGTATGGCCTTAGCTTCTTCAGGGCCCACAGCACAGCAAAGGCCTCCCTCTCAATAGCTGACCAATTCTTCTCTCTGGGGGTCAACCTTCTGCTAATAAAAGCAATGGGTTGGTCTTGACCATCTACATTAAGTTGTGACAGCACAGCTCCCACACCCAACACAGAAGCATTTGTTTGGACAATAAACTCTTTGGAGTAGTCAGGACTTTTCAGGATAGGTGCAGAGCACATGGCCTTCTTCAGGTCACCAAATGCCTTTTGACAGCTTACTGTCCACTGAACCTTTTTGGGCATCTTTTTGGATGTCAGATCATTAAGAGGAGTCACAATGGACCCATAGTTCTTAACAAACTTCCTGTAGTACCCAGTCAAGCCCAAGAAAGCTCGAACTTGAGTCTGGGTGGTTGGAGGAGACCAGTCCTTGATGGATTGTATCTTACTCTCCAGTGGTTGAACTTGGCCTCCACCTACAAGGTGGCCCAAATACACAACCTTACTCTGCCCTATCTGGCACTTAGTAGCCTTGATAGTGAGGCCTGCCTTTTGCAGAGCCTCAAGAGCCTTCTTCAGGTGGATCAGGTGATCCTCCCAGGTGGAGCTAAAGACAGCAATGTCATCAAGATATGCTGCACAAAAGTCATCCAGCCCAGTAAGGACTTGATTCACCAACCTTTGGAAGGTGGCAGGTGCATTGTTCAGACCAAAGGGCATCACCACAAATTGATAATGCCCACCTGGGGTTGAGAATGCTGTTTTGGCCTTAGACTCCTCAGCTAATCTGATTTGCCAATAGCCAGCTGTTACGTCAAATGTGCTAAAAAACTTAGCAGAAGCTAGTTTGTCTATAAGCTCATCTGCCCTTGGAATGGGATGTGCATCTGTCCTGGTGACAGCATTGAGTCCTCTGTAATCCACACAGAACCTCATTTCTCTCTTGCCATCTTTGGTGTGAGGTTTGGGGACCAGAACCACTGGGCTAGCCCAGGGGCTCTCTGAGGGTTCAATGACACCCAATTCCAGCATTTTATGTAACTCAGCCTTTATACAGTCCCTGACGTGGTCAGGTTGCCTGTAAAGTTTGTTCTTCACAGGAAGACTGTCACCAGTGTCCACCACATGGGTACACCAGTCAGTTTGACTAGGTATCAAAGAAAACATATGTGAAAATGATTGTAGAACCTGTCTACATTCAGTCTGCTGATGTTCAGTGAGGTTGCCACCCAGGGTCACTCCTTCAACTGATCCATCTTCAGGGTTCTGAGACAACAGGTCTGGGAGAGGGTCACTCTCTTCCTCCTGTCCCTCATCTGTAGCCATGAGCAAGCCCATGTCTGCCCTGTCAACATATGCTTTAAGCCTGTTAACATGGAGTACCCTGTGGGGACTCCTGGGAGTTCCTAGGTCCACCAAGTAGGTGACCTCTCCCTTCTTTTCCAGGATTGTATGGGGTCCAGACCATTTGTCTTGGAGTGCTGCTGGGGCCACTGGCTCCAACACCCATACCTTCTGTCCTGGCTGATACTCAACCAAGACAGCCTTTTGGTCATGCCAAGCTTTCTGTAAGGCCTGGCTTGCCTCAAGGTTTTTGGATGCCTTCTCCATATACTCAGCCATCCTGGAGCGGAGACCAAGTACATAGTCCACTATGTGTTGCTTAGGCTTTTTGAGAGGTAACTCCCATCCTTCCTTCACCAAACACAGTGGGCCTCTCACAGGGTGCCCAAATAACAATTCAAAGGGGCTGTAGCCAACTCCTTTTTGTGGGACCTCTCTGTAAGCAAACAGAAGGCAGGGTAGAAGGATGTCCCATCTTCGCCTGAGCTTTTCAGGTAATCCTTTGATCATACCCTTTAGGGTCTTGTTGAATCTCTCAACAAGCCCATTGCATTGTGGGTGATAAGGGGTGGTGAACTTGTAGTTGACACCACACTCCTTCCACATAGCTGTTAAGTATCCTGAAATGAAGTTGGTACCTCTGTCAGATACCACCTCCTTAGGAAACCCCACTCTGGAGAATACTCCCAGCAGGGCCCTGGCCACAACAGGAGCTGTAGTGGTCATAAGGGGAATTGCCTCTGGAATCTGGATACCTGGTGGCATGATCCACTACCACCAGTATAAATCTGTGCCCAGATGCAGTGGGGGGATCCATGGGACCCACTATATCTATCCCCACTCTCTCAAAGGGAACCCCCACCACAGGTAGTTGTATTAGGGGGGCCTTTGTTGTGCCACCTGATTTGCCACTGGCTTGGCAGGTGGCACAGGAGCGACAAAACTCCTTTGTATCTTCATTCATGTGAGGCCAGTGAAAGTGAGGGACAAGTCTGTCCCAGGTCTTGTTCTGGCCTAAGTGTCCTGCTAGAGGAATATCATGGGCCAAGGTTAAAAGGAAGCCCCTAAATTGCAGAGGTATAACCAACCTCCTGGTTGCACCAGGTTTTGGGTCTCTAGCCTCTGAATAAAGGAGCCCTTCATCCCAATACACTTTATGGGTACCTTGAGCATTCCCAGCAGCCTCAGCAGCAGCCAGCTGTCTGAGGGGTTCAAGAGAGGGACAGGATAACTGAGCCTGCCCCAAGTCAGCCCTGGAAGGTCCCCCTGTCCCCAGAAACTCAACCTGATCAGGTTCAAGCTCTTCAGGGACAGTTCCTTCAGGGTTCTCTAGATCATCTTCCTGGGAAGGCTGATCATCACTTGGAGGCAGGTGGGAAGGCACCGCCTTAACCCTCCTGTTCTTCTTCTTGGTAGGTGCTTGGTCCATTGTTCCAGGATCCAAGACCTGAGGTTCAGTGAGGCACTTTTTGGCCTGTGACCTGGTCACAGCAAGGACATGTGATGATATACCTAACATCTCTGCATGAGTCCTGTACTCCACTTCTGACCATAGAGAACTCTCTAGGTCATTGCCCAACAAACATTCTACTGGGAGGTCTGCACTAACCACAACCCTTTTGAGGCCAGTTACCCCTCCCCATGAGAAGTTAACAACTGCCACACTATGTGAAGTAGTGGCATTGCTGGCATTGGTCACCAGGTAGTTCTCACCTGGTATGTACTGTCCAGGGTCCACAAAGCCTGGTGTCACCATAGTGACACTGGCACATGTGTCCCTGTAAGCTTGAGCCACTTTTTCATTAATTAAAGGAGTCTGTCTGTACTTGCCCAGGTTACTGGGGCTCACAGTCAGGGACAAAGCAATGTCCCCATCACAGATCAAGACTGCCTGTGTAAGGGTTCTGTCTAAGTCAGAATCTCCTTCAGTTCCCATAGTGATTCCCACTACACCCTTTGTCTGGGGACCAACACTGCTAACAGTAGTACTGGGAGCAGGTGCCTTAGGGGCAACAGTGTTGGGGGCTCCACCCTTTTTGCAATCACTAGTCCAGTGAGTTGTATTTTTGCAATGATTGCACCAGGGTTTCTTCTGACCTTCTTTCTTCTTTTTGGACTGTTGGGACCCACCCTCCTTAGCAGTAGTTTGGGGCCCTGTTGAAGACTTCTGGTCTTTAGGTTTCTGATCTCCACCCTTTTGGTCTGTTTTCTTCTGATCACCCCCTTGGCCCTGGATCTGGTTCTTTTGCTTAACCCTGGTTCTGACCCATTTGTCTGCCTTCTTTCCCAATTCTTGGGGAGAGGTCAGATCTGAGTCAACCAAGTGTTGATGCAGTTGCTGGTTTTGACAGTTATTTAAAATCTGTTCTCTCATCATCAAATTATACAATCCTGTAAAATCAGATACCTTACTTCCCAGCAACCAACCCTCCAAAGCCTTAGTGGCACATTCAACATATTCAGACCAGTCCTGAGTCTGTGTCTTTTGGGTGTCTCTGAACATTAACCTGTACTGTTCAGTGGTTAAGCCTAACCCATCAACCAGAACACTCTTCAGGATTCTGTAGTTTCTGACATCCTCCTCTCTAACAGTGAGGAGTCTATCTCTGCCTCTACCTTCAAAGGAGAGCCATAAGATTGCTGCCCACTGGTCCTCAGGAACCTGCTGTACTTTGCAGGCTCTCTCAAGAGCAGTTATCCACTTGTGGATGTCATCCCCACTTTTGTAGGGAGACACAACCTTGGACAGGTTCCTATTGTCAAAGACCCTATCTTTGTCCTTAGGGACAATGCTGCCACTAGTGGGTATAGACCCACTCTCTCTAGGTTGCCTAGCTTTGTTCAGTTTTTCTTCCATCAGGGCTACTTCTAGCTCCTGCTTCCTGATCCTCAGCTGGGCTTCCTGCATTCTGGCCTCATGTTCCCTCCTCTGAGGGGTGGTCATCCTTCTCCTGGAGTGACCTTGAGAGCCTCTAGAGGCATGAGAAGCATTAGAGTCACCTGAGCGATTCCTTTGCCTCCCAAGCCCCTGGTTAAGTCCACTGGGGAGATCCAATGGGTTGAACCCATTGTCAGTCCCCAATAGCCTTAGTTTAGCTGGGCCAAGTATAACACTTGGCACTGGGCTAGTTCTCCCTTCATCCTCACTACTTTCAGTGTCAGTACCTTTATCACTCTCATCCTCTGTGGTATTATTGCCATCTAAGGGGTGACTATTGGAACTGGGTACCTCTGTAGCATTTTCAGAAGGGGGGCCTCCTGTTCCTGTCCTTAAGGGGCCTAACTGGGAAGCTTTCTTGAGCTCTCTTTGATTTTCATCATTTTGCAAGAGTTCTCTGAGCTCAGCAGAGGTAGGGTTCTTGGGCTGTTTAAGGCCTCTAAGATTTGCCAAATGCCTGAGCTCATTCTGATTAAGGGTAGCAAAGATGGATGGTGCCCTCTGGGGGTCACTCTCAACAGAGATGGGTACAGTGGACCCCTCTGCCCCAGCCATTGCTCTTAAGTGTGGGTGGATGTGTTGCAATCTACCTACACTTGGGTTTACCTACTAAACCTATCTAGTGGTTGTAGTCAGGGTGTGCTACTCCCTTTGCTCTACAACAACTAAGTTCAGTAGAACTTAAGTATATCTAATCTTGTTTTATATGTACCTACAGGTACCTATGTGATCTTTCAATTGGTAACCAAGAGATTACAATGGTAAAACACAGCAAGCTCAAATCCAACCGCTGCTCACCAATGTGAGAAGTTGGCCTGGTATATGCTGTTCACTAGTTCTATTGACCACCTTGTACCATGCCAAGCAACCCTTATGGTGTGGTTGTAAGTCAACCTTTTCGGACTAGCTGCCCTAGTGGTAGCGTAGGCTAAGCAGTCTTTGAGGCTAAACTCGTGAAGCGTGTTAAGCAAGCTGTTTTACCAAATGTAACCCCCTTTTATACCAATGAAAGGACACCACACAGATATATATTCAAAATATATATGTATTTATTTCTCAGAGTAACCCCTAGTCTCTTTATGAGCACAGGAGCACAAATCGTCAAACAAGATTACAGTAGAATACACAGAAGTTGCACTTTATATGGATAGGCCCTGGTGGCCGCTCAAACCATATACTAAAATAGTGGTATAAGAACCACGAACAGAAAGGGAAAAAGGCCTAGGGCCTCTAGAATCGCTGGGCCTACAAGGAGTTAACAGCAGTTAGTGACCAGGAGGTCCACGGGTGGCGTGTGCAGAGCAAATAGTCACACGCGTGCTCCCATAGGTTTTCAATGGGTGCGTAAAAAGTACAAAGTTACTGCAAAGAGGATCTTCCGGATGGACTATGAACTCAAGATTTGAAACACAGGCACTAGAGATGTAATACTACACTTGGGCATGGGAGTGCCAGCTTTACCTCACCCACAGGAAGCGGGTGCATAGGCCTCGAAGTGCGTCGGGTTTCTTCTATCTGTTCAGTGGAGCCTGAAGACAAAGATGCTGCAGGCGGTCGGTCCGGGAGAGATGCGGTGGATCCAAGGGTGGATCAGAGTTGCAGAAGACCTGTAAGCAGAGGGGACAGTGTTCACAGTCACTAGCCAGTGACCGGCGTGGCACCAGGTGGGCACCAGGCAATGTCGGGTGCAAACAGGAAGAAAGGTGTAGCTTGTCTCTGCAGCCACGTGGTCCCTGAAGGTCGACGACGTCCAGGAGTTGGTTCCCGAGCTGTTCCACACAGGCTCTCGCTGTCGGCGGTGTCGGCGACTTGATCGAAGCAAACAAGCCTTGGCAAAAGCAATAGTTGTGGAAAACGAAATAAGCTGATGGTTCTGACCAGCAAGGTCAGAGGGATTGCTCCTTTGGAGGGGAGCAAGGGCCAGTCTGGAGCAACCAGACCAGCGGTGTATTTCTTGAAGTTCGTCGCCAAGATGGCCACTAGCCAGCGGGCCAGCAACCGGTTAGGCGCGTCGAGTGGCAAAATGCAGAAGGGCCCCACGCAGATCGTGGAGATGCTGGAGGGCTCACCTTTGGTGCAGATGCTGCTCGAGGGTTGGGCTTCTCAGATCCCAAAGCACAACTTGGAGGGAGCCTCGGTTGCTGCGCTTGCAGCTTGTTGTGGTCGTTTCAAGATGGCTGGCTCCACGTGTCTCGGTGCCTCCACGGGTCTCCTCTTTTCAGGGACTGTGGATCGGGTGCTGAGAGGTCTGGAGGTCCAGGTCTTGTCAGTCTCTGGGCTCGGGCTCCAGCGGGAGGCGGCGGCAAAGCAGACGTTGATTCGCTGGATGGTGCTTGCGTTAGCAAGGTGGTCACTCCCTGACCACAGGGGAGATTTCCTTCAGTCTTCTGTGCAGCAGAATGTTGAAGTTCCCGTATTCTTCTTAGTTTCAAGTTGATTCCAGGATGTCTGAAGTCTTAGGACACAGCTCCTACCTTTAAGCGGATTCTAGGGGCCGGACTACCTGCTAGGTCCCTCCCTAAGGGTGGGACCAGGAAGAGGGGTGGTTACACCCCCAATCCTTTGTCCAGCTCGCCCCAGGCCCGGGACTGGTGTGCCCCAGGACCGGTTTGAACTGGCATATGCACCGAGGGTCCTTGTGAGCCTCAGGCATGTCTCATTCTATTCAGCCCTACCTGACCAATACACAAAATCCTGTCTGGGGTGGTGCATGCACCTCCCCTGGCAGGAAACCCTTTGTCCACACCTCCCAAGCTGGAAGGACTCCCAGCAGCAGGAGGGCAGACTTGTGTCTGTGGTGGCAGCATCCATTTTGTGGAGCTGAGGCTATGTCTGATTTTACCCGGGTTTCAGGTACTGTACATGTCGTGTACCTCTAGAAGGGTGGAATGCTAACCCCGTCGCCAGAATTGGCGAGGGGTTAGTATTCCAATTCGTATGACACCTTACTCGACATGTTTTGATAAAGCCAAACCAAAGTTAGCATTTAACCGCGAGGTTCATAATGCACTTAAGAGTATATGGTATGACGATATCTGGAAACAGTAGAAGGAAGGGGTTCCGACCACTGCAGACAGGCTCAGCTCATGCCAGAGCACCATCTCACATGGAACCAAGCACTCTGCCTTCAGGATTGTTAAGGCCTGCCATAGGAGTGACTTATAGGTTATCATGTGTCCCATTTAAGGTTAGGTATAGGTATACTACACCTAAGTAAGAGGTGGTTACACCAACTTACCCCAGCTGAGTGATCAGCCAGTTGTGTCAAATTTGTTAGGCCAGGCCAGGGGTGGCATAATACATGCTTCAGCGCCTGGTAGGCCTTGGGTACACCAATGCCCTGGGTACCTAGTGTACACTGGTACAGGGGCTCACAGGGTGATCCACTTCCAATTGGTTATGCACCTAGGGTGCATAGTTTTAATTTAGTAGAGAGAACAGCAGGCTGGGGGTCTGATTAGCAGGCCCACAGCCTCAATATGTCAAAAACCAGTGAAGCAAAAAGCAAAAATTTGGGGTGACCATAGGATAGCAGACCCTACTCTCCTAAACCCTACCAATAATCCACTTTTCGACATAAACCAACTGGGTTAAATTAATTTGAACATTTCTATTTCATGGGCAGAACACAGGCTTATTAGCACTAAATGGCAAGAGAGAACTAACACCAGCAAAAGTAGGGTCCAGAAAAATGTGAAAATATGTCTTACCATGAAGAAAAGGCAACTTTGTTACATCAAGCACCTCTACCCTTCAGGTTCTCTGAATTTAGGTAGGACGAATATCCTCAACATTAACAACGTTATTATGAGTATCCTGTAATACCAGGAAAAGGAGTTACCACGCTGATTGGAATTCTAGTCTTATGTTTTACATATTGTTTTTCACATGAAGATTTCATAAGGGCTTAATCAATCAATATCAATCAATAATAAACTTTACTTTCGCCAAATTAATGGCCATAAGAGCACAAAAATAAATACAATCTTCAGTCATAGCAGAATTAAAACATACAATCACTTAAATCTTAACAACAGAGCAGAATGAAACATCACAGTTAATATTTAAAATGTATAAGATTGTAAAAGTAAAAGTACTGTAAAATAAGGCACCACAATTTTACGATTTAAGATGCATAATTTCTCCTTGGCGGTATAACGCAATGATATAACTAAGTACAGATGAACAAATTTCCGCTACTGATAAAGGTTGTCTGGAGTTCCCCTAACAACAGGAGAGCTACATATTGACCCAACCTGTCTTTAGGCCACTGTGTGGTGCTGGCCACCGTTTTGAAGTTTGTGAGAAAGAAATCTGGGTAATTCCCTGTCTGATACTTCTGAAGGACAGAGCTGGGTAAGTTGGGATGTACCCAACTGCTAGCAATGGTGTTGGTCAATCGACAGATTGCTGCATCCTGTACTATCTGCATATCTGCTATTTCCCCCGCCTGGGCTTGTAGAGCTTCCTGTAAATGCTCCCGGTCTTTCTGGGCTTCGGTTGTTTCAATCAATCAATCAATCAATCAGTGCATTTATAAAGCACGCTACTTACCCGTGAGGGTCTCAAGGCGCTGGGGGGGGGGAGGCGCTACTGTTCTAGGAGCCAGGTCTTGAGGAGTTTTCTGAAGGCGAGTAGGTCTTGGGTCTGCCGTAGGTGGGTAGGGAGGGTGTTCCAGGTTTTGGTGGCGAGGTAGGAGAAGGATCTGCCGCCGGAGGTTGTTTGTTGGGTGCAGGGGACATCGGCGAGGGTGAGGCTGGTGGAGCGGAGCCGGCGGGTGGGGGTGTAGAAGCTGAGTCTGGTGTTCAGGAAGGCTGGTCCGGCATTTTGGAGTGCTTTGTGTGCGTGGGTGAGGAGCTTGAAGGTGATCCTCTTGTTGACGGGTAGCCAGTGTAGGTCTCGCAGGTGGGGCGTGATATGGCTGCGGCAGGGGACATTGACGATTAGAGGCGTTTTCGATGCGTTGTAGTCGTCGTAGGTGTTTGGCTGGGATTCCTGCGTAAAGTGCGTTGCCGTAGTCCAGTCTGCTGCTGACGAGGGCCTGTGTCACCGTTCTTCTTGTTTCGGTCGGGATCCACTTTTAGACCCTGCGGATCATGTGGAGAGTGTTGTAGCAGGAGGAGGAAACGGCGTTGATCTGCTTGGACATGGAGAGGGAGGAGTCGAGGATGAATCCTAGGTTGCGTGCATGGTCGGTGGGTGTTGATGCTGTTCCCATTGTGGTCGGCCACCAAGAGTCGTCCCAGGCTGAGGGGGTGGGTCCAAGGATGAGGACCTCCGTCTTGTCCGAGTTCAGCTTGAGGCGGCTGCTCCTCATCCAGTCGGCGACGGCCTTCATTCCCTCGTGGAGGTTGGTTTTGGCGGTGTGTGGGTCCTTGGTGAGAGAGAGGATGAGCTGGGTGTCGTCGGCATAGGAGATGATGTTGAGGTTGTGATGGCGGGCCACTTGTGCAAGGGGGTCCATGTAGACATTGAACAGCGTCGGGCTGAGGGATGATCCCTGGGGGATGCTGCAGATGATGTTGGTGGCTTCGGATCGGAAGGGTGGGAGGCGGATGCTGTGGGTTCTGCCAGAGAGGAAGGACGTGGTCCAGTCAAGGGCCTTCTCTTGGATTCCAGCTTCTAGGAGGCGTTCCTTGAGAGTGCGATGGCAGACCGTGTCGAAGGCGGCTGACAGGTCTAGGAGGATGAGGGCTGATGTTTCGCCGTTGTCTATTTGGCGCCTGATGTCGTCTGTCGCGGCGATGAGGGCTGTCTCGGTGCTGTGGCTTCGTCTGAAACCGGATTGGGATGGGTCCAAGATGTTGTTGTCTACCAGGTGGCGGGCCAGTTGCATGTTGGCGATTTTTTCGATGACCTTCGCCGGGAACGGGAGCAGGGAGATGGGCCGGAAGTTCTTGAGGTCCTTGGGGTCCGCCTTGGGCTTCTTGAGGAGGGAGTTGATTTCGGCGTGCTTCCAGCTTTCCAGGAATGTTGCTGTTTCGAAGGAGATGTTGATGACTTTCCGTAGTTGGGGTGCGATGCCTGCGTCTGCTTTGTTGAAAATGTGGTGTGAGCATGGGTCTGACAGAGATCCTGAGTGTATGGAGTTCATGACCTTGCGTGTCTCGTCGTTATTGACGTTGGACCAAGAGGTCAGGCGGTTGTCGCTGGTGGTGCTCGTAGGGGAGGTGGAGCCTGGTGTAGTCGGGGCGGATGTGGTATTGAAGCTGTCATGGATGTCAGCGATCTTGCTGTGGAAGAAGATGGCGAGTGAGTTGCACAGTTCTTGTGAGTGCGGGATGTCGTTGGTGTTGGCGCTGGGGTTGGAGAGTTCTTTTACGATGCTGAAGAGCTCTTTGCTGTCTTGTGTGTTGTTGTCCAGGCGGTCTTTGAAGGAGGATCTCTTGGCTAATCTGATGAGGTGGTGATGTCTGCGGGTGGCGTCTTTGTGGGCTGCGTGGTTGTCCGGTGTGCATTCGTGGAGCCATATCTTCTCCAGATTCCAGCAGGCGCGTTTGGAGGTCTGGAGTTCGTCGGTGAACCAGGTGGCTCTCTTGCTGGCATGGCTGTTGGAGGGTTTCTTGAGCGGGGCGAGAGTGTTGGCGCAGTCGTCGATCCACTGTCTGAGGTTGGGGGCTGCGGCGTCTGGGTTGATGGGGTCGGTGTGTGGGTTCTGGGTGAGGGTGGTGGTCAGCTGGTCTTCAGTGACTTTGCTCCAGCAGCGGCGAGGCAGCTGTTGGGTGTGGTGGTGCATGTTTGGTTTTTTGAAGGTGAAATGGATGCAGTGATGGTCGGTCCAGTGGAGTTCAGTGGTGTGGTCGAAGGCGACGTGGGTGCCTGTGGAGAAGACGGGGTCCAGCGTGTGGCCGGCGACATGGGTGGGTGCGGTGACGAGTTGTCTGAGGCCGAGGTTGGCGATCAGGGTGGCAGAGTTGGCGTCATTGTTGTTCTCGAGGTGGAAGTTCAGGTCCCCAAGGAGGATGTAGTCCGTGGAGGCGAGTGCGTGGGAGCTGGCCAGGTCGGTGATGGCGTCACTGAACTGAGCCAGGGGTCCGGGGGGTCTGTAGATGAGTGTTCCTCTGAGGGTGGTGTTGGGGTCGCTGTGGATCCGGAAGTGCAGGTGTTCAGCTGTGTTGAGGTTGTCATCTGTGTGGGTGGCGACCTTTAGGGTGGACTTATGGATGATGGCTATTCCTCCTCCGATTCCGTTGGCGCGATCCCTGCGGGTGATTTTGTAGCCGTCCGGGATGGCTATGGCGATGTCGGGCGCCGAGGAGTCGTTCCACCAGGTCTCAGTCAGGAAGGCCACGTCTGGGGCAGAGGTGTCGAGCAGATCCCAGAGCTTGATGGCGTGTTTGTGTGCGGAACGGGTGTTGAGAAGTATGCAGCGGAGGTGGTTGGGTCCAGTCCTTGGGGGTTTGGTGGCTCTGTTACAGGTGAAGCTGCAGGCGCGGCAGGAGAAGGGTCCGTGGGTCCGTTTCGGGGCGACCCGGAAGCAGGTGTGGTTTCAGCCGGCGTTGAGTGCATGGAGGGTGCTGGCGTCGTAGCGGAGTCTGGTGTTGTGGCATTAGTGGGGTCCAGGGGTTCTGGCGCTGGGCGCAGTCCAGGCGCGGACGGGTGCAGACGGGCTTGCGTTAGGCACACCAGCGGCGCGCCCGCTGAGCACGGCCGCGCAGCGTTTGGCATATATGGGGAGGCGGGAGCAGCTGGAGCCGGGAGGGGGGAACAGCGAGTGGGCAGGGGGCGGGGCCGTGGGGGTGCAGCGGCAGGGAACAGTGGTACAGAAGGCAAGTGGGCACAACAACAAGGGGGGAAAACGAATGTTTACAGCAGGAAGCGGGGCACAGAAGTAAAAGGGGCACAACAAGGGGGGAGAGACGAGTGGCACAGAACAGAAGCGGGGCCTAAGGGGGGCAGTGGCAGCAGGAGCACACAGTCGGCACTGCGTGGAGGGGGAGCGACCTACCAGAAGGTCAGGGGTCGCTTGGCCCTCTACCATCAGCAGGAGGTGTCTCTGTCCTTTGGTCAACTGCTGGACCATGTCCGTAAGGAATATGGGTTGTGTCATTGTCTTGTCCTGTGGGGTAGTAGGGGAATCCCACTTCTGACACCACTGTCACAGGAACAAGACCACAGACCAGGGAGTAGGGTATTTGATATGCTGATTATTGTATGGGTACAAGAGATGCTTTCTGGAAAACCTCTGACGAAGGATAAACAGTCCTCTTCTTCTCCCCTTTTCCTTTGCCCTCCCGGCCTTCTCTCTGTAGTTCAGTGACTCCCAGGAGTAATTCTTCTGGCCCAGGAGACCCTTGGGGAAACAAAGCGACGGGCGTTACTTTTCTGCATCTCTCTACTGACGCGTGAACCCTTCACCAGCACTGTGAATCTAGTGAAGATCATACGTATCGTGCTGGGTTGTGAACAGATAGGAAGTGGTGGATCCAAGAGACTTTTGCTCTCCTCTTGGGATCTGTGCAGGTATGTGTTTTAGAGGTCTGGGGGAAAGAGGGTGGGAGACAGGGTGCCCAAATCCCACGGTGTCCTGCTCCCAGGACATCTGCTCTAAATTGGGTTTCACCTGGCCAAGCCTGTGTTATACCCAAACATCCAAACCCAGCTATACACCCCATCCACTGAGGTCCCTAGCACTTGCCTGAAGCCGTGGCTCTGCGACAGAGCAATGGCCGCCTCATCCAGCACGCCTTTCCGTCGGCCATCCTGGCTCTCGCATTTCTCTTGTTCATCCTCGTTCATGGTCGGGACGTCCTTTCTGGATCTGCTTGCCTCTTGTCGCGCTGGTCGTAGTCCTGTCTCATCCTCCTCTAGAGTGTCCGAAACCTCGTCTTCCTCCGAGTTATCTTCTTCTGCTCTCCTGCGCTCACCTCCTCGCATCTGTGTCTCTCTCAGCATGTCTAGCTCCTAGGAAGATAAGGTCGCTCCTCCCCTTTGCACCGGAAGTACTGCTCCGGCAACAGAGGAAGTGACCAGAAAGCAGGTCTCCTCGGTGTCCCCGGGGCTCCTACCACAAGCCCCCAAGACCTTTTTCTCACAGCGCCCTTGTTCTGTTATTGCCTGCATGGACTCTCCTACTGGGGGTGATATGAATGCTGTGATGGAGCCAGACCTGGATAGGCTCAGTACGACGAGAGGGCACACAGAGGGGGAGACGTGCCCTGCCTTAATGACCACAATGGGTATGGTGGATCTCTGGAGAATCCAAAATCCTCAATTGAAGCAATACACATACTATTCAGCTCCTCATGGCTCTTTTTCACATCTCGACTACATTTTTGCACATCATGCCCATGTTGGGACTTCTGAAGATGCAATGCATCATGTGCAAGGAATTTCCGAACACTCTTCAGTAAGTGTCTGAGTCAGGGACCCAATATTTACCCCGGCCGCCTTCCCCAGATTAGACCCGTGGTATGTGAGGGATGGGGATCTCAAAGAAAAACTGCACTTGGGGGCTGATTTATAGTTCCAAGTGAATCAGGGATCTGTGCCATCCCCATGTACCCTATGGGATGCATTTAAAGGAGTGATCCATAGACAGGCCCAGGCACTGATGGGGGGGAAAGAGGGAGACGGTGGTACAAAGTCTGGCACTTGAGCAAGAAATACTTGCGCTTGAGACATGATTAGCAAAGGGAGGGGGGCAACCTTCGACCTCGCCTGTTGCTGCGCCAACATGATCTGCGTACCTTAGCCGAAAATGCAGCCTGATCATACACACAAGCCACTCAACACTTATTGTACCACATCGGAGACAAAGCATCAAAAATGCTTACCTGAATCGAGAAGAGGGATAGGGAACGATGCTGTGTGGTTGGAGTAAAAGACAGTACAGGACTCCTCCGGACGATAAATTCTGCAATAGCGGAAGCATTTCCATCATAGTATGAAGACCTTTAGACACCTGTGAGTACTGGATTGGGAGTGGACAGTGAGGAGTTCATTGCGGGACTTCTTTTTGCCAATGTTTGCAAACAAAGCGACTGAGGCTCTAGACGCAAAACTTACCGTAGAGGAGGTTGCGTCGGCTCTCAGAGCCCTACAATCTGGAAAAGCAGTGGAATCCAATGGGTTGCCTGTAGAATTATTCAAGGGCATGTCAGGCAAATAGCGGTCCCAATGTTGGCAATGTTCTGAGTGCCAAAGGAGTCCGGCTGTTTGCCGGAAGATCAACGTACAGCCACAATCATGTTAATACATAAAGCAGTCAAGCCCCTAGAGGAGTGCAGCTCCTATAGACCAATCTCTTTTTCTTAAATGTGGAGGCGAAGGTATTGGCCAAGGCCCTCACGACTAGACTTATTTCTGTCCTTCTCTTCATTATTCATGTTGATCAGTCCTGCTTTATGTCACGAAGGAGCACTCAGCTCAATCTCCGATGTTTATATGGGATTCTATACATGACGCGTTTGCAGCAAGCACCACAGTCAGCTTTAATGGAGCTAGATGCCACAATGTCGTTTGATGGTATAGAATGTCCCTATCTGTTTGCTAACCTGGCCGGACTGGGATTTGACCTATAATTTCATGAATGGGTCAGGCTGCTCTATCAAGCTCCTTTGGCTAAAGTGAGGGTTAATGGAGTGCTCTCAAAGAACTTCCCCCTACAAAGAGGCAACAGACGGGGATGCCCATTGTCACCCCTGATATTTGCCCTAGCCCTGGAGCTGCTGGAGTGCTGGATCTGAGGTGATCTGCTGATATCTGGTATTCCGTCACCAGGCGGCTGGAAGGAACGTATCTCCTTGTATGCCGATGACATTGTGCTATATGTCTCCAGGCCATACAGCTCAATAGCAAGAAGTCTCCTTGTCTTTGAGCTCTTTAGCAGTTATTCGGGCTGTGCCAAATCAGTGGTGCTTCCCAGATCGGGACCCTCGAGGATTCCAATGGTACGCGTGGTCCCAATCGAAGTTGAGGGATTTAAGTACCTTGGAATCTGGGTGACCCGTGATTAGTGGCTGTTCCTGCAGCAAAACCTCACCCCACAACTTGATCGACTCAGCACACACATGGTTCACTTGTCCATCATTCCGGTGTCACTACTGGGCAGGGTGGCGTTATATAAGATGATGTCCCTGCGGTGCACCCTGTATGCTCTTCAAAATACATCCTATCCCATCCCACCGATCCTTTTCAAACAAATTGATCATGAACTATGGATTTTACTATGGCAGGGAGGCATGCCACGTATTGCACTGGTAAAAAGGTACAGCGCAGGGTTTATGATGGGGTCTGATAATTCCAGACATTAAAAAGTATTATTGGGCCTCCCAACTCATAGTGATCAATGATTGGGTTTATTCTGACTGGAGAGAGCTGGCCTACAGGGTTGATAGGGTGGTGATGCACACAAGTAACTATGAAATCATCCTCTATGAGGATCGGCGGAGGGTAGGCTCACCACTCCACATGTCAGCTATTGTAAAATGCTGGATCGAGGCTGACCGCTATTTGGGATGGCAGACCACGCTGATTGCCATGACCCTCCAGTGCCACAGTGACAGGCTGAGCAAGGTGTCTAATCTGCCAGGTTTCACGTGGTGAGCGAAGATAGGAATAGAGCACGTTGGGGATGTTTGGAGGGGTGGAGCAGTGCTATCCTTCAAACCACTTAGCCAAGAATACGATTTGTGGCCCCAAAATTCTAATATTATCAGCTCAGGCACTACCTTGAGTTCATATCTAGGAGGGGGAAAGCCTGCCGGATGCCTCCCCTTTGAGGATAGCCTATTTGCAGATCCAATTCCGCACAGGGGTGTATCAGTGATTTATCAGAAATTAGTAAATAACTCCCCTGAGCCCCTCCACCCCTTGAGAAGAGCCTGGACGGACAATATTGGAAACATTGACGATGAAGCCTGGGTGGAGGCCCTGCAAAGACCCCGAGACGTGGCCATCTGAGTGCGATTTTGTGTGATACAGCTTAAAATATTACACCGGACTTCATACTCACGCAGACTACTATGTAAGCTAGGGGCGGCAATGTCATCATCAAGAGGGTTCGCGCATGAGAGCTCCTATTATCAGATCTTGTGGGAATGCCCTATAATTCAATCTTACTGGTGGGGAGCATGGTGATGGCTGAAGTCCTACCGGTGAGAGTGCTGCTAGATGCCATGTGGTTGCTATTAATGATACAGGGGGAGGAGGACTGGTGTAAACATAACAGACTTTGGCTGGCATTGGCAGTGGGCAAGACAAAGCGCAATATAGCAAGGCAGTGGGAGGCCCTCTCCCCCTGTCAGTGTTAGAATGGAAGGCTGATCTAGACTGGTGCCAGTGGGCAGAAGAAGTGATATACCAAAGTAGAGGATGCCCTAAAAAGTGAAAGAATATATGCCGCCCCTGGCGGAACTACCAGGGTACGTCTCTGGAACTGTGATTGTGCTGGGCACTGGGCACAGTTAAACCTTGCACTGTTTAGGCGGGGGGATGGTGTACAAACCTTCATTGGAATGAGGACCAATGTATAGTCATTTTTGTTCTTACCAGATGTGTTGGAGCCTTCCCGTGGAATACCACCCAAACTGTGCCGTATTTGTATACCCGCAATGTACTTTCAGAATATGTATTGTTTGATGAGCTGATTTAATAGTAAAAAGATTATTTAAAAAAACAAAAAGAGAGTAAAATGGTCAATCTAATCTTGTTCAGAGATGTGACACTCAATACCGGTGGCTGGATTGTCCACAAAGAAAGGCTGATTAACTGTTTCCCAAAAAAAGTCTGTTTTCTTTCAATTGAGCTGCTTTTTCTAAATCCGACCAAGCCTTAGTTCTAATTTCTTGCCTCTTATTTTCGAGAGCTTGCTTATATTTATATCTAGATCCTCTGATATCATCCATATTACGTGGAGTCTCATTAGTAACCTTTTTTAACTCCTTAAGGGCAGCTGTACATTCGGGGTTAATCCATGATTTAGCAGGGAGCTCTTTCGGTGATTTATTTGCATATAAATTGCGTGCCGCAAATCTACTGATTTTAATGAAGCTCCCCAGAATATTACCTGGGGCCATATCCAGTGAGAGACAGCAGGCAATATAATTAAAAGCTGCAGTGATTAAGTAACTGAGAAACGTATTTGTGTCTAATACCACTGGACACAGATTAAACGCAAGGCGTATGAGGATGGGCTTTTGATCACTGAAGGGGAGAGGGCACACCTCATAATGCACAAATTTTAGTGCAAGGTTATTTGTTAATAGTACAAAATCTATGGTGCTCCCCTTACCATTTCCTGTAACTGTGAGAGAATTTGCATTGCAAAACAGAAATAGCAGAATGCAAAACAGGTCACATACAAAAAGCAATAGCCCAATGTGGGCAGTTACAGTCTGCACGATGGAGTCCTGACCAATACAGTACATATGGAACCCTCTTACTTGGTTGCTGGAGACAGGAGCTCTTCTGAAGACACTCGGAGACTCGAAGAGACACTGGGAGACACAAAGACTAGGAGATACAGACAAGGGAAGACACTGGACGACATAGACACTGGGAGACATAAACAGACACTGGGAGACACCTGCACTGATATTCATGAATAGACACAAATATGGCAAAACACTGGGAGACACAGACAAGGGAAGACCTTGAGAAGCAATAACACAGAGAGACACAGATAAGGAAAGACACTGGGAGACATGAACACTGAGACACACAGATAAGGGAAGACACTGGGAGACACAAACACTGGAAGACACTGGGAAACACAGAGAAGGGAAGACCCTGGGAGAGACAAACACTGGAAGACACAGACACTGGCAGACACAAACACTGGAAGTCCCAGACACTGGGAGACATAAACAGACACTGGGAGACACCTGCACTAGGATTCATGGATTGATACAAACCTGGGAAAACTCTGGGAGACACAGAGAAGGGAAGATCCTGGGAGAAACAAACACTGGAAGACACAGTCACTAGCAGACACAAACACTGGAAGACACAGACACTGGGAGACATAAACAGACACTGGGAGACACAGACACTGGCAGACATAAACAGACACTGGGAGACACCTGCACTAGGATTCCTGGATAGACACAAACCTGGGAAAACACTGGGAGACACAAGCACTGGAAGACACAGACACTGGGAGACTCGAAGAGACACTGGGAGACACGAAGTCTAGGAGATACAGACAAGGGACGACACTGGAAGACATAGACACTGGGAGACAAACAGACACTGGGAGACACCTGCACTAGGATTCACGAATAGACACAAATATGGCAAAACACTGGGAGACACAGACAAGGGAAGACCCTGGTGTTGAAAACTAGAACGGCGATATGATTAAGCATTCACTAAAGACATGAATTCTCTCTAGTTAAAACATGTCTTCAGTCCTTATGTTGCCTAATGTCTGGACTCCATTTTGTATTGTCATGTCTCCACGTGCTCAGCACGAGAAGAGTCCTATCTTTGTGTTAGTTGCTCTTGTAATCTGCCTAGTAACAGTCTATAAATAGCTCCTTTGTCCGTCTGGCGCATGTCCAGACTTGACCACATCTGTTATCAGTTAGTCCTTGCTCGACCATGTTTTCGCGGGCTTAGGAATGTGTTAACTCCGCCCACATATTGATTCTGTATCGAAAATGTCCATAAAAGGTAATGCTTTTCGCCTCATGTTGTATCCACCCACTTACGAGCCCCTCTGTTGTGTATAAAAGGGGACTGTGTACGCAAGTTCTGTGTGCTACTCTATGCAATACCGAAGAGTGTTGCATAGGTTGTAGGACCACCCTTAAGGGTTAATAAACTCTTTATATTTGCAGTTTCCGTGCCAACTTCCTTCCAGTTTACGTTACAGGAGAGCGAACCCTAGTATTCTGCGGGCCTAGCTGGGGCCTGTACTCATCAACTGGCGCCCGTCACATGGGGCTCATTGGCGACTCGGATGCTCGAAGGACTGGTCATGACGAAGGTGAGGAATTCGGCCGGGGATGTGATCACTGCCAGCGGCGGGTTTTAGCCCTGGCATCCCGAGGTTTTCTTCCTTCCCTTCCGAACTGACCTTCTGGGTGGCGCCGGTCCTCGACTGAGACCTCTTCTGTCGGTTTGCCGCGACAGCCGTTTGGGCGAATTTTGGAACTTGGCAGTTGGAATCTGGACACTCTTGATTGGTAAGAACCGTTGTAAGGTACTTGCTCCGAGTTTTGAAGCCTGGGTTGGCTATTTGAGTTTGATTTGTGATGACCGGTCATATATTGTATTGATTATTGTGAGAATATATGCGTTGCAACACATATAGGCAGGTAATGTGGAGATATTTCTCCGGAGCTGTGTAAATCTGAACGGCGCAAAGTTTAAGTGCCATTTTTGATAATACTGCATATTTTGCATTATTTTTTGAGCATGCCTGCTTTTAGCGCACTCCGTAAGTGGTGCTGCTGTTTTGGAAACCGGTTAAACCTCGAGGAATCTGCTCCAGCCCCCCCAGAGGGGACTCCTAAGAGGGATATGTATGTGAAGCATGGTCTTTCCTCTATAATGTACAGCACAGTGTGGAGGAAATATACCAAAAAGGATCCTGAGTTACGATGGCCTTTGTATGGATCGTTTGATATGCGTAAGATTGAGTATGTGGAACAGTGTATGTGTAAACGGCGTGCTCGGCAAGACATGTTTGAATGTGTACGGTTATGGGTGAAGGAAGTGCGTGAGCGAGAGAAACGTGAGAAAGCGTTGATTGATAAAGAGCAACGGAAAAAATGATCATGTGAGAGCGCAGGAAGCGAAGCGTCAGGAGGAAAGAGACCTGGCGGAGAGACAAGAGAAAGAGCGTAGGTTGCAAGTCTCGGGTCAATATGCTGTCCGCCAGCCACTTTATCCTGTCCTTACTAATCTTGAAGATGATTTTTATTTATTAGATCGTTCTCCGCCCCCTTATGTTGGTGCGTCCGCCCCACGATCGCAGGATTCTGGATCGGTTTCGGATAAGGTAGACACGCGGTCCATGTTATCAACTGAGCGTATGGGTGAGCTGCGGAAAATTTCTCTTCGTGCGCTTAAGGGCAAGCTATCTCTTTCTGAATTATTGGAGTCTTTGGAAAAGTGGCAGGATAGAGAGAAGTTGTATTTTCTTGAAACTTTTTCTGATGAAGTGATTACTGCCTTTCGGAAATATTCAGATGTTTTCGAGACTGAAGCTGTAGTATTGGATGCTAAAGCACTACGTAACGGTGTTTTTTCTCTCTCTAAGGTACCCGATGCGGTCTGACGGCTGTTTGAATTGCGGGACGCAGCGTTTGCACTTAAAGAGAGAGCGCGCCTACAGGCAGCGGAAAAGGAGCAATCGGATTCGCACATTGGTGGCGGCCAATCATCTACCTCCCCATCAGATAAGAGCGAACTAGTGCATGCTAAACCAATGCGAGAGGCGGCACCTTTGTATGTTCCTCCTAAAGGAGCAGGAACTAGCTCAGATATGTCTTCCCCCGATGCTAGGGGTTATTTTGTGTATAATTGGGTTTATACTGCCTGGCATAGGGCTGATGTTATGGCATTAAAGAATGCATTGCCTGACCCCCGCAAGAATCCGGCGGCCTTTTACGAAGAGGTCGAAGGGGCCTTGAATTCGTGTACTATGACTTTATCAGATATAGATTTGTTCTTTGGGCTTATTTTACCACCGGATATGTGGCGATCTGTGCGGAAGGTGGATGATCAAGCCGCTTTTAAGGCCAAATGGTCTGAGATTGAGGATGTGGATAGGGAGAGAAAACCCGCGCAAAAACCACCCCAGCTTATTTTAGATCTTCCTGCTGCTATCTTGACTAAATTGAAAACAATCATCCCCCCTAAAAAGATTGACTGGAATATGTTAGCCTCATGTAAACAGAAGGTTGATGAATCAGTTTCAGATTTCTTTACACGCTTTGAGGAGACATTTCATGATTTCAGTGGTCAGTCGCTTACGGATGATACGGGCCGACATCTTTTTGTTGATAAATATGTGGCGAATTTATTGCCGGGAATAGCAGCTCGTTTAAAAGCGAGTGAAAGTTCTTGGTCCACTTCGTCTCCGGCATCCCTCCTGACTATGGCTCAGTATTATGAGCGTCAGGAACAAGAAGCGAAGGGGCATGAGGAGAAGAAATCGAAAGATTTGAAAACTAAGGTGATGTTAGCACAAGTGTATGGTCCGCCTCGTCGGGGTGTAGAAAGAGGTAGGGGAGGATTTTATGGTCCCCCTTCGGGTCGGTCAGATGTAAATAGAAATCAATGTACATATTGTAAACAGTCGGGTCATTGGGCTAGAGATTGCCCGGTGTTATATGCATCTCGTCAGGGACGTGGTCAGGGACCACCGAGAGGTAGAGGGGGTTTTTCGAATTATAGAGGGAACTCTAATGATCGTACTCGATTTGAGCCTAACGTACAGCAACGGGATAGGCCTAATGTGTTTGATAGGCAACACCAGTATCAAATGTCTGGGAACGACCGTTCTGGGTAACATGACTCACAGCATGTGTAGGATTGCGTTGGATGGGGGTTAGAATCAGTTGAAGTGCCGGTTGATCAGAAGGGTCCTTATGTTTCAGCAAATGTTTTGGGTTCTACTGATCGGTTCCTAGTTGATACAGGAGCTACTCGCAGTGCGCTGTCCAAACAATTGGTTCCGAGGGCTCCCCCATCTGGCTTAATGGTTACATCGGTAGGGTTTGATGGTACACTCTCTCAAAGCCCTCTTTCCCGACCCCTTGCATTCCATGTTGACAACTTTTCTGCGCCCTGTCCGTTTCTTCTTGCCCCGAACACGCCTGACAACATTATGGGTCTTGATATGCTCAAGCACTTTAGAGCTACGATTCGCTGCTCCCCTACTGGAGTACGTGTGATATTAAACGATAATCCCCCAATGACAGACCGGATGTGTGTGGTTGCGGAGGATACTGTATTAGCTTCCCTCCCTCATTCTTTGTGGGCCACTTCGGATACTGATGTGGGACAGATGGTGATTCCGCCTGTCCACATTAGTGTCCAGGAGGGTGCGGTGTTACCGCGCCTCCCTCAGTATCGTATTTCCCAGGAGGGGGAGGAGGCACTCATACAGATTGTGCAGGATTTGATTAAGGTGGGAGTAGTGGAGGAAGTTCCCTATAATGTCTGCAACAGTCCTATTTTACCCATTTTGAAGAAAGATACCGATACCAGGGTTTATCGTTTTATCATTGACTTAAGGGAAGTGAATAAGATAGTGATACCTCAGTATCCAGTGGTTTCTGATATCACGACGTTACTCACTTTGGTCCCGCCAACGGCGACCACGTTTTCAGTTATTGATTTGAAAAATGCCTTCTTTTCGATTCCTATTCACCCCGATAGCCGATACCTTTTCGGTTTTACTCTGAATAATAGGTCTTATAGATTTTGTAGAGTCCCTCAGGGTTATACAGAAAGCCCTAGCATTTACAGTCAAGCATTGAAAAGGCAATTGGATTCCTTTGTCCTGCCCGAGGGTGTCGCCCTTATACAATATGTCGATGACATCTTGTTGGCGGCTGACACCCCGGAGTTGTGTGAGCAGTGTACGTTATCTTTGCTTTCCTTTTTGGCATCTCATCATCACAAAGTGTCCAGGAAGAAATTGCAATTCTGTAGACCAAAGGTGACCTATTTGGGTCACCTTTTGTCTAAGGAGGGGCGTGCACTCACACCAGATCGTATTCAAGCAATTTTGGACACGCCAGTACCTTCCATACAGAAGGACGTGCGTGCATTTTTGGGTCTTGCTTCTTTCTGTAGGCAATGGATATTGGGGTTTTCACACATAGCTAAACCATTGTTAGCCCTTTTGACAAAAGACACACCGATCCCTCTTCCCTGGTCAAATGAGTGTGAAATTGCTTTTCAGCAATTACGACAAGCCCTTTGTTCAGCACCAGTGTTAGGTACCCCTGATTATACGAAGCCCTTTTCACTGTATGTGCATGAGAAAGATGGATGTGCATTATCAGTTTTAGTGCAGATGCACGGCGACAAGCAGCGCCCTTGTGCATATTTTTCGGCTGTACTTGATCCTGTTGCCCGAGCATTGCCTGGTTGTTTTCGCTCGGTTGCGGCGACAGCTGTGTCAATACGCCAAAGTGAGGGAATTGTGTTATCTCACAAACTGTTGGTATTAGTCCCCCATGCTGTTGATGCCCTGCTAAATCAGACAAAGACGCAGCATTTGACCAGTGCTCGATTAACGGGATATGAGTTGACGCTTTTGGCTCCTCATATTACGTTAAAGAGGTGTGCAACGTTAAATCCAGCCACATTGTTGCCGTTCCCGGAAACTCAGTCTGAAGCACGGAAAGCACATGATTGTATTCTTGTGACTGAGGAACAGACAAAGGGTCGTATTGATCTCCAGGATACACCCTTTACAGATGTAGATGGAGAATTGTGGGTGGACGGATCATGCCTGAAGCTACCAGATGGTACGACTTCAGCAGCGTATGCAATTACCACATTACAAACAATAGTGGAACCAGCACGCATACCGCAGAAATCAGCTCAAGCAGCGGAACTGATAGCATTAACACGAGCATGTGAGCTCAGTGCAGGATTGTGTGTGAATGTTTATACAGATAGCCGCTATGCCTTCGGAGTAGCGCACGATTTCGGCCTACTCTGGAAGGAGAGAGGGTTTCTAACGTCACATGGAGCACAGATAATGTACGGGGAGTTAGTTCACAACCTTTTGACTGCATTAACATATCCAAAGAAGATTGCTATAGTTAAATGTAGTGCCCATAAGAAAGTGGTTGATAAAGTTGGAGAAGGGAATGCTTTAGCAGACCGGGTGGCACGAGAGACTGCGATGCAGCCTGGTGCTACTGCAATGTATGTTGTGAAGTCGCAGGCAGAAAGATGGCACAATGCTAGGAGAGAAGTGCTGGAAATACAGAGGACCGCTTCCGATAAGGAACGGGAGCAATGGTCCAATGATGGAGAATTAGATGATGAAGGGTGTTGGAGAAGTAAGCAGATGGATAAATGGAAGTTACCCACAGCCTTCGTACAACCTATGGTTCAGATGGCACATGGACTAGCGCATGTCGGAGCTTCCGCAATTGTCAAATTACTCACACGAGTTTGGGAGCATCCGGAGATCGCTAGTACGGCAAAGAGGGTAGTGCAGACCTGCATGATTTGCCTGAGATATAACCCAGGAAAGGGTACGCGAACTCCAGCAGGAGGATTTGCGACACCTACTGCACCTTTTGAGGTTTTGCAGATGGATTACATTCAGCTTGAGCGCTGTAACAATCTGAAGTATGTTCTAGTAGTGGTTTGTGCCTTCAGTAAATGGGTTGAGGCATACCCTACGAAAGACAATACTGCAATGACTACAGCCAAGATGCTATTGAAGGAGTTCTTCCCTCGATATGGTGTTTGTAGATTGTTGTGGAGTGATAACGGACCTCATTTTATAGCAGACGTTATCAAGTATGTCCTGAAAGGCCTGGGAATTACCCAAAAATTTCATGCAGTGTTTCACCCTCAGTCTGCGGGATTGGTCGAGAAATATAATGGTGCTCTGAAGCTTAAGATCGCGAAGATCCAAGCTTCGACTTCTTTGACTTGGCCAGATGCTTTACCGCTGGCATTATTGTCAATTAGATCGATACCGCATTCTCGGACCGGTCTCACACCTTACGAGATCGTGTTCAGACGCCCAATGAATTTTTGGGGTCCACCAAAACCGAAGTCATTGTATGATGTACCTTGTGTAATGATGAATGATTATCTGGCACAGTTAACGGATAATTTGGTTTCTATTCATCAACAGGTTCGAGAAGCGCTCCCTAATCGGTCCACAGGTGAAGGTCATAATCTCCGACCTGGCGATCAGGTTATGATAAAAGTATTCGAAAGGACGAACAGTCTGGAGCCGAGATGGGTTGGTCCTGAGCAGGTCCTGCTTGCAACGAGGACAGCTGTGCGAGTTTCCAATCGGAAGAACTGGATTCATTCTTTGCACTGTCGTAAAGTGCCGCCTGGATTGGTGGAGCCTGCTGTGTTGACCGACCATCGAGAAATCCTGACTGCGGAGAAAGGCCATGCTGTGGACGACACTGAGGAGCTCTTCTCGGACCAATTAATTCCTGGAGGAGGAAGATATCATCTCAGACCGAGGAAGTGATTTTCTTTTTTATATCCAAAGATGTTGTCAGAACGGCCCTTAGGTTAGTGAAACGGAGAGCCAATGTGGCAAGGGGGGGGGATCAGCCCTGCATTAGTGTAGTGACACCCGTCTTGGCCTGCTGGTGAAGAAATAAACGGCTGCCTAAGGGGAAGAGTTCTGACAACCTTTTAGTTTCAGGAAGATATTGACTTTTTACTACAAGATGGAAAAGAAGAAGATTCTTTGTGCGACGAGTTTTATTATCATTGTAGCTATTGTCGGTATAACCACATGGTTTGTTGAAGACGTGACTCCTGCCCGTGAGTTGCTTGTTTTGACCACTCCAGTGCCTGAGGAGCACTACTTTTATACCCTTCCGTATCAAGAATTGAAGCATCGCCAGTCTTATTTGAATAACACTTTCATCCAGATGTTGCATCATACCCATGTTGCTACGAATGCTACGAACTGTTGGATATGTGGTATGATGCCAGGTCATCAGAAGAAAGGAGGAACGCCGTTCATACCTCTTCCTTTCTCTCATAACGGCTCTTGTAGAGCATGGTACACTTTGCTTTTTGCCACACGGAAACCTACAGTGGGACGACTACTTTTCAGACTTAATAAGGAATGTCATCAGGATAAAGAAGGCTATCCACAAGCAAATGGGACAATATGGGAGTGGGAAGAATATCGACCAGACAATGAATCGATCCCCTACATTTTCACGAACACCAGAGACACAGTAGGGAAAGAACAATTTGGGATTCAAGTGGCACAAGCTCAAGCGGACCTGTGTGTCCAGAGTGTGGGTTATATTCCTGTTGGTGTTAGTGACTGTATTATTGTGCTAAATATCGATGGACTAAATAATAGTACTTTCTTAGCCTCCCATAATACATACTTTGTATGTGGGAATAAGGGTTATTATCGTTTGCCAGCCGGCTGGTCCGGAGTATGTTATGTAGCGTTCCTATTACCTCCTGTATTTTTAGCACCTGCATCTTATCATAAAGATTTGAAGTTGTTGAATAATGTGACTGTAAATAGGTATAAACGTACTCTATCCATTGATGATGTAGATCAAACTGATACTAGTTTACAGCAGTATGTTGATTTTAATCTAGGATTATTTTTCTTTGTTGGAGCTGCCCTGAATAGTAGGAAGGTTCAAAGATTGACAAGAGTTGTAGAGGCTGTGACGAATCAAACCGCTGCTGCTCTTGGGAATCTTACGGAAGAATTACAAATTACTAGAATTGTTGCATTGCAGAATCGTATGGTATTAGATGTTATGTTAGCTGATAGAGGTGGAGCATGTAAAATTATCGGAAGTAGTTGTTGTGTGTTTATTCCTGACCATACGCCATCAGTTTATAATGCTATTAATAAATTGCATAAAATCGCAGGTCGAGATTCATACAGAAAATGGCACTTGGACCTTTTCTGGATGGTTTTGGGCATTGATCACTACATGGGGATGGAAGGTTTTAACTGGTTTCTGCATTATTGTGGCAATTTTGTTTTCCTGCTGCATCTGTGTCCAGTGTGGTCCTTTACTCTGTTCTTTATTTGTGTCATTCTGTATTCCTGATAAGAAAGCTATTGCCAATGTCACCTATCAGAAACATTTAACTAAAGAGGTGGAAGAGATGATGAAAATTGACATATATGATGATTATCCTAATAAGCCGAATGTCTTCAGTAAATGCTGAAAGGGTCATCTGTTGAAAACTAGAACGGCGATATGATTAAGCATTCACTAAAGACATGAATTCTCTCTAGTTAAATATGTCTTCAGTCCTTATGTTGCCTAATGTCTGGACTCCATTTTGTATTGTCATGTCTCCATGTGCTCAGCACGAGAAGAGTCCTATCTTTGTGTTAGTTGCTCTTGTAATCTGCCTAGTAACAGTCTATAAATAGCTCCTTTGTCCGTCTGGCGCATGTCCAGACTTGACCACATCTGTTATCAGTTAGTCCTTGCTCGACCATGTTTTCGCGGGCTTAGGAATGTGTTAACTCCGCCCACATATTGATTCTGCATCGAAAATGTCCATAAAAGGTAATGCTTTTCGCCTCATGTTGTATCCACCCACTTATGAGCCCCTCTGTTGTGTATAAAAGGGGACTGTGTACGCAAGTTCTGTGTGCTACTCTATGCAATACCGAAGAGTGTTGCATAGGTTGTAGGACCACCCTTAAGGGTTAATAAACTCTGTCTTTATATTTGCAGTTTCCGTGCCAACTTCCTTCTAGTTTACGTTACAGGAGAGCGAACCCTAGTATTCTGCGGGCCTAGCTGGGGCCTGTACTCATCACTGGGAGACATGAACACTGGGAGACAGATAAGGGCAGACACTGGGAGACATAGAGAAGGGAAAATCCTGGGAGAGACAAACACTGGAAGACACAGACACTGGCAGACACAAACACTGGAAGACACAGACACTGGGAGACATAAACAGACACTGGGAGACACCTGCACTAGGATTCATGGATTGACACAAACCTGGGAAAACACTGGGAGACACAGCCAAGGGAAGACCCTGGGAGGCACGAACGCTGCGAGACACAGATAGGAAAAGACACTGGGAGACATGAACAACGAGAGACACAGATAAGGGCAGACACTGGGAGACACAAACACCGGAAGACAGTGAGAGACACAGAGAAGGGAAGACCCTGGGAGACACAAACACTGGAAGACACAGACACAGGCAGACTCAAACACTGGAAGACACAGACACTGGGAGACATGAAGACTGGGAAATACAGACAAGGGAAGACCCCGGGAGACACAAACACTTAGAGACTGAGAGATACAGTCACTAGGAGACACAGACAAGGAAAGACACTAAGAGACGTGAATACTGAAAGACACAGGGAGATACCTATAATAGCATTCATGGATAGACACAAACAAGAGAAAACACTGGGAGACACAGAGAAGGGAAAACCCTGGGAGACACAAACACTGGAAGACACATACACTGGGAGACACGAAGAGACACTGGGAGACACGAAGACTGGGATTTACAGACAGAGGAAGACACTGGGAGACACAAACACTGGAAGACATAGAAAGAGGAAGACCCTTTAAGACATGAATACTGCAATACACAGCCACTGGGAGACACCTACACTAGGATTTCGAATAGAAACAAACCAGGGAAAACACTGGGAGACACAAGCACTGGACGACACAGACACTGGGAGGTTCAAAGAGACACTGGGAGACAGGAATACTAGGAGACTAGGAGATACAGACAAGGGAAGACACTGGAAGACATAGATACTGGGAGACATATAAAGACACTGGGAGACACCTGCACTAGGATTCCTGGATAGACACAAACCTGGGAAAACACTGAGAGACACAAGCACTGGAAGATACAGACACTGGGAGACTCGAAGAGACACTGGGAGACACGGAGACAAGGAGATACAGACAAGGGAAGATACTGGAAGACATGGACACTGGGAGACATAAACAGACACTGGGAGACACCTGCACTAGGATTCATGAATAGACACAAATATGGCAAAACTCTGGGAGACACAGACAAGGGAAGACCCTGAGAGGCACAAACACTGAGAGACACAGATAAGGAAAGACACTGGGAGACATGAAGACTGAGAGACACAGATTAGGGCAGACACTGGGAGACACAAACACTGGAAGACACTGGGAGACACAGAGAAGGGAAGACCGTGGGAGACACAAACACTGGAAGATACAGACACTGGCAGACACAAACACTGGAAGACACAGACACTGGGAGACACCTGCACTAGGATTCATGGATTGACACAAACCTGGGAAAACACTGGGAGACACAGACAAGGGAAGACCCGGGGTCACCTTGATGCAAGAAGAAAGGGGGATTGTTTTACAAAAAACGCTTAATTTTTTTGTATATTGCTGGACTGTGATTGCTTTATTATGCACTTTGAAAGTATTTGCACTTTTTCCTTTGCTTTACCAACTACAGTTTGTATAGATTCTGTAATTAGGTACTTTCTGATATGGTTTGTTTTTATTCTATATTCTGTGCTATTTATGGTGTTGATTGAACGCTTGACAGTCACAAGTGTGTGGCATGCAGATAATTTGCGTTTATTTCTCTTGGAGTTGGCAGGATACTGTTTTATAGCTTGTGTACTGTATATTGTCAGTCAAGTCTGTAAAATTGCAGGTTTAGGTTAGACTTTCAAAGTTTCAAGTTTTGTCCATCAATATAAATTCTAACTCAGACCCTTCATGGTTGTTCTTTGTTCTATAGCAATAGGCAGTTCCTGAGACAATAGGATCGCTCCTTGGCATTGCTCTGATTGCTGTCTCAGTTAAATAATCTACTCTTGGCAATGTTACAAATGGGGTATTTTATATGTTAAGAGTTTTTCCCACTTCTTATTAAAACTTTGAACAAAACAATATAGAAGCATTTCATTAAATGTTGGAGGTTATGTAATGTTATAACCTCTTGTATAGCGCACAGCTGCCCCGGCGAAGGGGCGTCCCGGTGCTGAAAGCAGTGTCCGAAGAGAGCCAAAGCTAGACTGTAGGAAACAGGTGTGTTTTAATGATTTTGTGGAAGGATGACAGGCAGTCTAAACGACGAATCTGCACAGGGAGGGAGTTCAATAACTTAGCGGCCAGATAGCAGAAGGACCTGCCCCCCGCCCTAGTGCGTTTCACTCGAGGAACAGTGGCCAGAATTTGCCCAGCAGTGCGTAACTGGCGGGTGGGAACATAGGGGACCAGCAAATTGGATTAAGATCTCAGGGGTGGAGAGTTTTAACATTTTGAAAGCTAGATACATGGTCTTAAATTTGATCCTTTTGGAGATGGAAAGCCAATGAAGGTGACGTAGAGCGCCCGACGCAGAGCATGTTCTGGGGAGTCTGAGCAGGACTCGAGCGGCTGCGTTCTGGACTCGTTGAAGGTGGTTAACTTCCGCCTTATTGGCACCCAACAATAAGGAGTTGGCATAGTCAGGTCTCGACAAGATAGTTGCTTGGACTATCAGCTGACTTGTGGCTGGGTCAAAGAACCCTAATCTAGGCCTCAGGCCCCATTGGAATCCAAAGCAGGTGCCAGCAATCTTTTTAGTATGATCTTGGAATCCAAGAGTGGAGTCAAGCTAGATCCCTAGATTCTTCACCACTACCTTAGGGATAGGGGCACGGCCCAAGGATACTGGCCACCACTGCATATTCCAAAGCCCCTTGTCCTTTCCCACCAACACTTCAGATTTGTTAGCGTTAAGCTGAAGGCAGTTTGTAGTCATCCAGCAAGTGACCGCCTCTAAACCATTCCGGAACTGAATGGCATCCCAAGACTGGTCATCAGAAAGAGCCACCACCAGCTGGGTGCCATCAGCATAGGAGACGATGGTTAAACCATGGTCCCGCGCGACTTGTGCCAGGGGTTGGACATAGAGATTAAATAGAACCGGGCTTAACGCCGAGCCCTGGGGCACCCCCTGCTTGATGGAATGGGCACAAGAGAGGAAGGGAGGGGCGGAGATCTGAAAGGATCTATCGGACAAAAAGGACCGACACCATTCCAATGCCAGGCCGACTACTCAAAATAGATCAGAATTTTGGGCTGTGGTGCTAAGTGGTAAGTGGTGGGCCGGGCCGTAGGGGGGGCCCCCTCTATGTACTTCTTAGGGGAGCCCCCTCAAGTTTTGTTATGCCACTGCCAAGACCTTGCACGAGAAAGAATATGCGTTATTAGTATGTGTTACGACAAGAAATGCAACCATCAGAAGGTAAAGTGCCACAGGATACATTCGCTCAGCACGTACAATGGGAGGTAATCCCAGAAAAATTGTGACATAATCAAAATTGGATACCGTTAACTAAATAAATAAATAGAAAACTAGGACAGAAAAGGATTAGGAAAACAGAAGTTAAAAATAAACAAAAAACATTGATTCCAATACAAAGTCCAGGCAATTAGAGACTATTCTTTTAGGATGATGGGTATGCATTGAAAATATAGGATCTTGTAAAACAATGTCAATGCTGTTATAGTGACTGTGGTCTATGGACACCAGGGGGCCGTTTAGGATGGAGGGCGGACTTTAGTCAGCCCGCCACCCTAGCGGTGCAGGGACTGGCTGCCAGTGGCGCGGCGGTCCAGCACCTGCAATTAGGATGCCACCGCCACCGTGGCGGTGGCATCCTCCATTCCCAGCATTGCGGCGGGCGGTGCTCACAGCACAGCCCGCCACAATGCTGGGCTGTGCTGTCATGCACAAGGTGACAATGCAGGGGGGTACCAGAGGTACCCCCATGTGCACCCCCACCCCTAATACCCTGGGGGCCCACAAAGGGCCCCCGAAAGCAGACTCCGCATGGCTTTCCATGGCAGGGTCTCTGCCATGGAAAGCCATGCACCCCTGCCCATGCTAATATGGATAGCGGTGTCTAGCAGACACCGCCACTATATAGCCCCTTTTCCGCCCGGTCACCTGTGTGACCGGCGGAAAACGGGCGGACGGTCTTTCCGTCCACCGGGGTCCCCCCGCCATACTAATATGGTGGGGATAAAATGGGTGGAGGGCGGGTAAGGATGTAGGGCTGATCGCCACCACCATGCGCGTGGTGGCGATCCGCCCTACATCCTAATCGACCCCAGGTGTGTATGAATGTTTTGTTTTGTCTACGAAATAAAAAATAAAAATACATTTAAAAAAAATCATGAACAAGAACCTGCAAAGTCTATAGGATCTAGCAAAAATAAAAATGCATATTTTGTAATTGGTGCACAAATACTTAAAGCATATGAATTATAGATTAAAACAAGGTATAAAAAAGAAAAACATGTCACCCTCGAAACGTAGCAGGAATAGGCTTGCAATTAAAAAAGTAATACGTTAAACATAGCAGTGAGCAGTTACCTTGGAATGGTATTGTGAAATGTTTATCATTGTTATACTGATACACAGTGACAGACGTGGTCACTCTAAATGTGGTGGCCACCTTGGAACAGTAAAACAATGATTCAGTCTGAACAATACCATTCCAAGGTGGATGCCCTATTTAGAAGCAGTCACTCTGTAGGATGAGCTGCATTGTAGATCACAGAGCTGGCAGCTGAGCAGCCCAGTGGAGCTGTCAGGAAACCTTCAGGGTGCTTTAAAAAATATGAAGAAAATAAATCAAAGGGTACTTGTAAAAGATGATAATGGAAAGCAGAATAATAGCCCTCTAACCTTAGCTGTGAAGCGCACACATTTTCAGACAGGCATGTGCATGTGATCAGGCAAAAAGCTGTGACTCATAGGACCTCATTATGATGACGGTGGGACCGCCACCGTCAGGCTGTCTGTGGCAGTCCCACAGTCATCGGATACTGCTTGACCACCCCCCCCCACATTACAATGGCGGGCGGATGGTGGGCGGTCGGAGAGACCCACCACCACGGATCCAATGGGCTCCAGGACTTGTATCCCTACAACAGTGGTGGTGCCCTTAAAAGGCAGACAAAAAGGGACTTTGGGGGCCCCTAGTTGTCCCCCTTGCTCTCAACCTTGGGTTCTTGTGCCCCCCTACAAATCCCTGCACCATGTGGCAGGCACCACTTGGTTGCTGCCACATATTGCAGGAATATGCAAAATGTCCATTTTTTGTACTGCAATGTGTGCTTGCAGTCCGCAACACCCTCTGCAATACAAAACATACACATTGCAATCACCTTGAAGGCGATCACATTGTAATCCCTATGGCTGGCCCATCAACAACTAGTCGGGCGGTCCCATCCAAGATAGGATGGCGGTCGGACAAAAGTCCAACCGCCATCATAATCAGGACCATAGTATGCTGGCCTATTGCCCCATACTAAATGCTCTCATGGTGGATACAGAATGCAAATGACACTCAAACAGACCAATGACTGAATTCTGTCTATTTATGTCAATGTATTTTTTATGATTGATGCTATTACTGAGCCTGGCAGACAGTTAAAGTAGTCAAGCGAGACCTATAAAGTACTTCAGTACACCCACAGTTAAATACAAATATAGTTGGAAAAACAAGATACAACACCTCAAATGGGGGCTAGCAATGACTATCACATGTAAATCGTCTCCAACTATAGTTTGTTGGAGTGAGAATATAACACCAAAACCTTTGTCTACTGGGGAAAACTGTGAGAATCCTTGCAATCAAGACCTCTTTATAGACCTTACTACAGTGCAGTACAATCCACACCGATAAGCATATTAACTTTAAAATATATATTTCACAATAAAAAAGTCACATCTGTTTCCTTTGCTGTAATGTTTGCAGAAAAGACATATGGCATCTAACATAACGTTTCTTAATGAACTACCCAATCCAATAACCTCTATTATTGGCTTGTCAGCATAACCATTTAAGACCTACAGTCTTAAGCATAAGTGTTTCTCAAGGCAACCATGAAGCATCCAGTAAGTAAATTGCAAGTATGTACAAAACTACAGTTGGCACAACAAAATGCAAAAGCCTTTCAAAGGGGGCCGGCAAGGAATCTCACGCTCCAAATCTTCTACCTCAAGATTTTGTGAGAGGGGGCGACCATCAGCAAAATACTACAGTAATCTATGAGATTTCATGTTGCCAAATACTTTTCTACAGGCATTTTCACAGTGCACAAACAATCTACCTTTAACATTTGCTCATCACAATAAAGAAGTCATGCCTACCGCTGTTATTGTAATTTCCGACCTATGGCATCTGACATAACTTTTCCCAACAGATTAATCCCACCTACAGCTTTAGTCATTTGTTTGCAACTATAGCCATGTCAGGTGTACTGTGTTGACCATAAGCTTACCACAGCAGAAACTGCATGCAAGCAGTCTTTTTCAGTGAAAGCACCTTTTCTGCTCTATCAAAAGAGTAGGGAGAAGATGCTGAACATGTAGGTAGAGCCTCCTCTCATCTCACACTAGTGCACCCTAAAGCTATTTTTCTCTTGATCACAGACAGTCTAGTGACAAATGTGACTCCAAACCAGACATAAAAAGTAGAGGGGAAGAAACAGGAAGGAAAGGAAAAGGAGCTCACAAAATTCAAAGGAAACAGAGGGGAACAGAGTTAAAACAAAAAAGGAAGGTAAAAAGAATATCAGAAAAAAAGAAAGTAAAAAGGTAGACAAAAATAAAATAAAATTACACAAAGGAAAAAGGGGGTCCCTATCATAAAAATGAGACATCTTAAAAATTGAGTAAAGACTAATGTAATAAATTAGGGCCCGATTCCGATCCGGGTCATGAAAGAGTTCCGACCGACACGGACTGGGACTGAAGTCCGACCGACTCATACAGGCGCTGTACGACCTTACAAGCACGATGCGTCCCGGTCAAAATCCAACAGACTCGCACAGAATCAATCCAGATTGACCAAAATGTATGGAAAACAGTGCCGCCGCTTGGAAACTGAACCAAAACCTTCCGACCGACACGGAAACGGCTACAGTTCCGACCAACACGAACACACGCCTTACAACCAGCCAAGTACGATGCAATGCGTCGCAGACAAAAGCGAGTCGCACGGAGTCCAAGCCGTTCAACCAATTCGCACAGACCAGAGATATTGGCAATAAAAAGAGCCCGTCGTGACCGGCGTGTACGTGAAACAAGCAACATAACACAATGTCAGTGTGACTGACTCGGATCACACTGCAAGTGACGCCACAGGCGTATGACCAGGACAGCTGAATGTCCCCTTCAGGCTTAAAGAAATCATGTAATTGACACAGAAAAAGGCCAAACAGGCAGTTAGAAATCCAAAAAAATCACATTTGAAACCAAGACACACCCACAATTCCACCAAGAAAAAGGGCAAAAATCCAGACTATAATCCCTTGTAAATCTCACAGACCTGCAAACAGACAACAACACCACACTGAGACATACGGCCACAACCTACACAACATTAGCACCACACAATAGGCACGCTCACAGTCACCCAGCCATACACATACTCACCAACCCACACTACCACATACACACCCATCCATCTCCACCACCACCCATCACCATGCCCCCAAAGAAGAATCCAAAGTTCACAGACAGTGAGTAGGAGGTAATGGTAGATGAAATCATCAGAGTAGAGCCACAGTTATTTCGTTCCTTAGTCCAACAGACCCCCCATCCCAGAAAAACAAGATGTGGGCGAGGATTGTCGACAAGGTGAATGCCTTAGCACCTACCATGCACACAATGGACGACATCAGGAACCGGTGGTATGACATATGTAAGAGGGTCAAGAAACTCATCAGCAAAGACCATGCCCTGAGCCAGCCCACTTGTGGTGGGCCTCCTGCAAAACCGGTGTATTTCACTTCCTGGGAGGAGAAGGTGCGGGCGATGTTCCCACCAGTTGGCCTCCATGGATTTTCTGGAATACCAGAGCCTGGTGAGTACACAAACAACCAAAATGTGATGTCACAGCAATCAGCACCCACAGACAATAATGGTAGGGGGACAGGGAAAACATTCACTGTCATCAAGCCACATCAACCTAAACATAACTATCCTTTCATGTGTATGCCACCTAGAGAAACACAATACCTGCAATGTCACTGTAACATGTACCTAGGGCAATACATGTACGAACCCAATGACAAACACCCCGGGATTTGGCCCCATACACCACCAAACACCGTCAGCCATCAAGCTACCACAGTTACACACACTCCCAGGGAAGCCAAGTCATAGGAAGGAAAGTCTGGCGTGCTGGACAGGTAGGTGTAGCTGAAAGCAGGGTGAGATTTGTAGTCCCAGGCCATAGTCCCCATCCCACCTGCCCCAAGAATAGGCCCATGCACCAGTCTCACCTCACAGGGAGTGTCAAAGTACAGGCACGTTTGGAGACACTGGGCTCTGGTGTGGGGAGCACAAGGCCTTTCTGGGACTTGGGCACCAACAAACACCCAGACACCACTGTCAGGCAACTTGAATATGTACTCAGACTCACTGTCTTGGAAGCATGGCCCATGGGGTCCTATCCGGTCCATGGGGGAGAAGGAGTGCAACCTCAGACTACAACTCCCAGCAGGACCTGCCACACACACCCCTCCCACCAATAACAAACAACACACCTGGGACAAAACACAACCTGAGACTCAAGGCAAAACAACTTCCAAGATGCCTGACACTGGGCCCGGGGGGGAGGATATGCAATCCATGGTGGTATGTGTGTCCCAATGCAGATTGTAACTACAAACATACCTGCAATGTCACTGGCAAGATCCCCATTCACAAAAGTCACAAAACTGAGTACAAATACACAGCAAGGCAATGAGATTTGAGCACCAGTCCCATGCAGCAGCCATCTTGTCTGCACACATCCTGTACCAGGAAAGCTGAGTCATGGAAGGAAGCATGGGTTTGCTGGGAAGGGGGTGATTCAAATGCATGATGGGAGTTGCAGTCCCAGGCCAGATTCCCCATCCCACCTGCCCCAGGAATAGGCCCATGCACCAGGCTCACCTCACAGGGAGTGTCAAAGTACAGGCAAGTGGAGACACTGGGCTCTGGTGTGGGGAGCACAAGGCCTTTCTGGAACTTGGGCACCAAGAAACACCCAGACACCACTGTCAGGCAACTTGAATATGTACTCAGACTCACTGTCTTGGAAGCATGGCCCATGTGGTCCTATCCGGTCCATGGGGGAGAAGAATTGCAACCTCAGACTACAACTCCCAGCAGGCCCTGCCACACACACCCCTCCCACCAATAACAAACAACACACCTGGGACAAAACACAACCTGAGACTCAAGGTAAACAGACTTCCAAGATGCCTGACACTGGGCCCGGGGGGGGAGGATATGCAGTCCATGGTGGTATTTGTGTCCCATTGCAGATTGTAACTACAAACATACCTGCAATGTCACTGGCAAGATCCCCATTCACAAAAGTCACAAAACTGAGTACAAATACACAGCAAGGCAATGGGATTTGAACACCAGTCCCATGCAGCAGCCATCTTGTCTGCACACATCCTATACCAGGAAAGCTGAGTCACAGGAAGGAAGCCTGGGTTTGCTGGGAAGGGGGGTGGAGTCAAATGCATGATGGGATTTGAACACCAGTCCCATGCAGCATTGCCCATGGGGTCCTATCCGGTCCATGGGGGAGAAGGAGTGCACCCTCAGACTACAACTCCCAGCAGGCCCTGCCACACACACACCTCCCACCAACAACAAACAATACACCCGTGTGAAGCAGGGGAGTACACGTTTTGCAATATACATGTAAGGCACCTTAAAAATACATGAGCTGTCCATGCACATAGCTCTACATGTACATAAAACGCATCTGGAAATTGTTCAAAACCTACATCAGCATCTGACTGTGATAATTGAGGACAAAGCCAAGCACATACACTCATCATGAAGCATTGTACAGAATTGAATGCGTGTGATACGTTTATGTGTGCAGAGCCACACCACACATTGTGTGTCTCTTCCACCCACAGGTGCAGCTGGGGAAACTTAAAGAACAGACCAGGAAGATTCACAGTCCCAGACTCTGGTTGACCCAGAGCGGGCAGGTGTGGATGCCTCTCATTCCTCTGACGACGACCATGAACAACCTGGCCCCTCCGGTGTGGATCAGTATGCAGCAGCAGTAACATCTGCACCCCCTGCCACCATTACTGCTCCATCTGACAATACCCAGATGATCCCTGCTAACACGGACAGACAAACCCAACCCAGGGCACAGCAACACAGGGAAGCCTGGAGGTGGCTGTCAATTCCACCAGTGCCATCACCAGAGGAGGCCCAGAGTTGTCTGTGCCTACAACAGCAGAACCTGCTCGTGGTGGTAGGGGTGGTGGGAGTGGGGGCAGGCTGAGGCCACCCCATGGAAATGGTGTTGAACCCCAAGCTGATCCCCAATTGGTACGCATCATAAATGCGTACCAGCAAAGCACCGGAGACTTTGGGCAGATTGTGGGGCACGTCAGGGACATTAAAGAACAGCAAGCTGAACATCATGCCAGATGGGATGCACACATGTTGCGGGTGGACACACACATTTCCCGCATGGAGTCAAAGATGGACAATTTGGATGATGTTACCGGTGGTACAAAGAGACATACTGTGATGCCTACGTCAGATTGCAAACTACATGGCCACACCTCCCTGTGTGCCCGCTACATTAGTTGCCACAGCAACTGCAACTGCAACTGCCACAGGTAGGGAGGTGGACTCTGACGAAGACTCCAGTGCACCGCCACAGCCTGCACCTGAGGGACCCCGAAGAAGAAGCCGCGGGGTCATCCAAAGAAGGACAAGTGAGAGGCAGCTGACCCTGCACATCACCCAGGAAGTGAACACCTTTCCCTGATGTCTACCATTGTGTGCAAACCCTTCACCTTATCGACTGTCCCTATCTCTCCCACATGTGATGGAGGATCTGATCTGAACCAATGGATCTACTGACTGTGGACTTTACTCTGCCAATTCCACCGACCAACCCTACCAACTCCTCTGTGAATTTTGGAATCCCATTGCACTATACAGCACTCCATGTCACCTATATCATCCACACACATATATGTAAATAAACACTCCAAATCACAATTGGTGACTCTGTGATGAATTTGACTGGTTTTGACACATATAGGTGATGACATGCTAAAGTAAGACTGGACAGGGGAACCACTAGAGCAATCTAAACACTGAAAATTGGTTCATGTTGATGTGATACATTTGAGAGGTACACACTCCTAGGTCTACACAACACAAAAACACCATGCCCATCACATTTCTTGTCTCACACATTGTGAACTGCAAGTACACACAAATGCTGAATCAGAGCCAATCAGCCCTCGGGTACAGCATGCCAAAGATTCACTGATGTGTGGACACAGAGGAAGCACACCACAAACTGGTGCACACCTTTATTACACATACACAACTACTAAACAGAACATCAGATGCAAGGTACCCTCACATAACAGTGAGCAAATATGCAACCAAAATGGCAGACATGCCAGCACCGGGGTGGGTGGGATGGTGTTTCTGGGAACCATGAAAGGATGCATCCAGTGAACGTATTGTGCGTTTCAGAGGTTACATGTCCCCAGACAACAGCATATGGACCCTGTGAAAGACAGACAAACAACAGTATTGAAATCACTACACAACTGCATATATCTACAAAACACATTACATACACAATTCAAATAACTTGTGAAAATATCTAAAGATTCATGGCAACACTGATTGGGAGGACATAGTAACTCAAGTGTCACATAAATGCTACAATCATGACACGTAGCATTTAGAAACACATATGCCCACACAGTGCACAACCCAAAGACATCAGGTAAAGCAAGATTTCTTGCCAACACATCACTGTATACTCACAATTAGGAGAAGAAGCTGTTGATGCGCTGAGTCCGTACATCCCCCTCATCGTCACTCGCAACATGTCCCAGGCCAGGATCCTCACATGCTGGCGGCTGCTGTCCATCATCATCTTCGATGAGAGGCACCTCCTCCCTCACTGCCATGTTGTGTAGCATGCAACACACAATAAATATCTTGCACACCTTTTCAGGTGCATATTGGAGGGCCCCTCCTGTCTGTTCCAGGCAGTGGAATCGGCTTTTCAGGAGTCCAAATGTCCACTCTATCACTCGCCTGGTCCGCCCATGTGCCTCATTGAAACGTATCTGCGCAGGTGTGACAGGGTTCCTAAGAGGTGTCAGCAACCAAGGCATGTTGGGGTATCCAGAGTCACCTGCATACAAACAGACAAACATGTCATGGATCAGGAATGAGCGTGTAATCCAAAGATACCTAAGACACGTAAGGTAAAGTGCTAATACTCACCGACAAGCCAGGCACGCTGGTTCTGCAGCTATGACATCAAATGTGGTATCCTGCTATTCCGCATGATGTAGGCATCGTGGGCTGAGCCAGGGAAACGGACACACAGATGTGAAATTGACATGCCCGCAAGACATACCACTAGGGCATTAATAGAGTGAAAATGTTTACGGTTGCAGTAAATCTGCTCCTGTGCATGTGGTGGTACCAAATCCACATGTGTCCCATCAATTGAGCCAATGACATTTGGTATCCCTCCCAAGGCATAGAAATCTCCCTTTTTGCCTGGAATTTGTTGTTGGGATGGAAATCGGATGTATTGGTCCAGATACAACAACATTGCCTCAGATACATCATGGAGAACACGACTGATCATAGTCTGTGACATCCCACCAGCATCAGCCACTGTGTATTGGAATGTCCCTGTGGCAAAGAAATGTAGGGCTGACATCACCTTGACCTTGGGGGTCAGTGCAAGTGGATACGCACGTCCAGGTTGTAAATGTGGGGACCACTGCACCTCCAAATCCTCTATCAGCTCGCGTGTGAAGCGGTACCGTCAGATGCAGTCACGTTCAAACATAGTTGCAAGGTCTGGGAAGGGTCTGTGGACATTAGGTACCCTGCAGTACATAGGGAAACAAAGGAAGTATTTCAGTTCACCCACATCTGTGGCAATGACCAGGCCAAATAACACAAGCTACATCACATCAGAACACAATAGAGTCCGGTGTGTGGAATTCTGCATAGACACATATGCCACACATGTGCCCCTCACAAAACATGTCACCTCTGCACCTTGCTATCTGCGACTCAGCCCTGCTAAAAACTGCCATCCCAGGCCTGGACTCTTGGAAATGGGACTAATTTGTTTGCTCCAGAATAACAATCACATCCTCTGCTGCAGGAGCAGAATCAACACATCATTGCAGCTGTGGTAACAGAACCAGTGCATCGCCTTTAGAACCACCGCAGCTCAGATCCAACTCATCACCCCTGCTGCATGGAGAAAATCGATGCATCACCTCTAATGCATTGAGAAAATCGACACATACCCTCTGCTGAAGAGGATCTACACAAATACATCGCTTTGGTTGCATCCCTCATCTTCAATATCAACACAGCCGGGATTAAGGTACTTTTGTTCAGCGGGCCTCCCCGGTCCCAGTATTCAGCCCGTGCTTCATCACTGTCAGCCTGAAATGGTTACTTTGGCCAGGTCCAGTGTGATCACATGTTCCAAGGAAGCGCTTATTGCTTCTAAGTTCTATGTGTCTAACTCAGCATGGTATCTTTTTGTGTGGTGTTTTCATACTTTTACTGTTTGAAGTGTTGCACACATTCTTTATACACTGCCTCTAATTCAAGCCTAACTGCTCTTTGCCAAGCTACCAGAGGGTGACCAAAGGTTAATTTAGGGTTGATGTTTGATTAAGGCCCACACCACAGTCAGCCAAGAAATCAATTTCCAACACCCCTCAAGTCTCATTTTGATGTGCTGATTCCAATCAGCATAATGTATGGTCAGTGTTAGTTATTTAGAGCATTTCAACTGCTGATGAGGGGAGGAGGTGTGGATTTTTGTGAAAACCCATAGGAGTTTTCACATGGTGAGAGCAAGAATCACAGAAGTTCAGGTGTTAGTAGTTAAACTGAACTATGATGTATTGTGAATGATCCCTTGAGTTGTTGGATCTCCAGAGAATTTAATCTACTTCTATGTGGATGTTAAGTCTTGTTGGGAATTGAAAGAAGTGTATAAATGTATTCACTCAGAGTTGTATGTTGTGGGATTAAAACAGTAGATCATTTTGATGTTTACCTGATCTATTGATATCAGAGTGATATACAAAAAGATTTCAGGGTGATAATAGGTCTGCTATATACATGTTAATAGGCTGATCCCTTCATAAAGCCAATAGGCCCACTTTTTATATTTTGGTGCTCCTACCCTTTGACGAATCAGTAGATCTGCCTTACTTTAAATGACACCCTTTATATTGTAACATCACATATCCAGCCAGGCGTGCTGAGGGGGGTTTGGGCACAGGTTCTTGGTCCTGCACCCATCCTTGTGTAGCAGCCATATGCAGCAAACATTTAGGCTCCAGCGGGGTGTTTGGCTCAGGGCCTGGACACATGCCAGATCATGATCCCAACTCCATGCCAAAGGCCTAGCAATGCAAAGTTTTGGGTGCCAGTGTGGGGTTGGGCACCAGTAGGGGGTTGGGCCCTGCACCAAACTTAAGGTGTGCACGGTGATGGATATCATACTTTACTTATAAAAGATCCATAGAAATTTAGTGAAAAAAACAAAGTTAAAGTAACGTTATTGTTAGGCATTGTGATAATATGTTACTTTACATTAAAAAAGGATAAAAATTCACTGAAATACACATGCCGTACTCGCCATGCACTGCTGATGACCTCACATATTCCATCACTCACAACATGTTCTATAATGGTTCACTGACAGAATATCGCCTATGAAAATATCAGCATATATCGTTGTCAAAAATATTGCCATTCAATACTTATATTGGTAAGGACAAAAATATTGAAAAACCAATATCATTGTATTAGATACCATTTATTATATATATGTAAATATTACATATACAAAATATTAAATAGTAACATTAATTTAATACAAATATAATAGATTTAATATAAATTTCAACAAATATAACAAATACATTTATTTTAAAAGAAGTTAAGCACACATATTAGTACATTTATATATTTACACATATCTAGTTAAAAAACTATCATTTAACTAATGATTTAAATTTATAGTAGAATTTCAGATTGTTTTAACTAATGTAATAATATAAATATATATATAAGAGCACAGACCACGTTCTTCATTAAACTCAGGTCCCCAGTAAGGACACTTGGACCGGAGTAGAGAATCTTACCTGCAAGCCGTGAGAGGTGCATGTTGGTAATTGCAGTCCGCCAATGCGCCTGCATTACCGTTTGGGACTCTAACTCCGCCCACCTGAACAGCTATTAATGGCGGAACGACCGGCAGTATTCCTGTGGGTTTCCTGGTGTGAGAACTTTGATGGAGCAGGCATCTGATGAAGGTACAGACCGAAACGCGGCATGCCATTGCTCTGGTGAATAAAATACCCTTCCTGTATTCCCCACTGTGTCTCTCCGATTCTTAGTACTGGAGAATCTTTTGTGGATATTTTTGCGTGCAAGTCCTGAGCGCGCTGGAGTAGACCCGCCTCGCTAAGAGGTCAGTGCATCAAGGACAGCTTCGGCAATCTCTTTTTTTCCAAGGTATTGGATTCGCACTGACCCACCGCACCCACCTTTGGCAATTGGGCTGTTGCTAATAGCATTCCGTGACTGCACGGAAGAGACGGGATGACTTCATCTGCGTTTCTAAGTCCGGCTGACAGTGGATTCTTGTGGTGGAGGCGTCTGGGGACCCGGGAGGAACACTTACTTCACCAGCTCAGTTCTTACCAAGAGCACAGACCACGTTCTTCATTAAACTCAGGTCCCCAGTAAGGACACTTGGACCGGAGTAGAGAATCTTACCTGCAAGCCGTGAGAGGTGCATTCTGGTAATTGCAGTCTGCCAATGCGCCTGCATTACCGTTTGGGACTCTAACTCCGCCCACCTGAACAGCTATTAATGGCGGAACGACCGGCAGTATTCCTGTGGGTTTCCTGGTGTGAGAACTTTGTTGGAGCAGGCATCTGATGAAGGTACAGACCGAAACGCGTCATGCCATTGCTCTGGTGAATAAAAGACCCTTCCTGTATTCCCCGCTGTGTATATATATATATATATATATACACCGATAACATAAAATATTTACCAATTTTTTAACAATTTAAAATAAAAAATGAAACAACATAAATTTCTTAAAATTTAATAAAAATATTTTACACATGAAAAACATTAATAATTATAACTATTATAATTTTACATAGGCAAAAACAAAATAATATAAATTGTAAGATTATAAAATAAATTTAAAAATTTTACATTTACAACATTTTCCATTACCACCACAATGTATACAAAAGTAAGCTAAGTGTTGTACTAAGAATACAAAATATTTACTACTCCCACTGCAGGCAGGATAACTCTTACATCACACTGGGTAGCATTTACTATACCAACTCCGGTAACTTCAACAGTAGGGGAAGTGTTGGATTACTGAAGGGTAACATTTACTATTCCCACTTCAGTCAGTGGTGCAGTAGGGAAAGTGTTGGATTGCAGAGGGGTAAGATTTACTATTCCCACTCCAGTCAGTGCAACAGTAGGGAAAGTGTTGGATGGTGGAGCGGTAAAATGTACTATTCCTACCCCAGTCTGAGCAACAGTTGGGAAAGTGTCAGATTGTGGAGGGGTCAAATTTACTAATCCCACTCCAGTCAGTGCAACAGTAGAGAAAGTGTTGGATTGCAGCGAGATTGCATTTACTATTCCCACTCCAGTCAGTGCAACAGTAGGGAAAGTGTTAGATTGTGGAGGGGTAAAATGTACTATTCCCACTCCATTGAGTACAATAGTGGAGAAAGTGTTGGATTGCAGAGGTGTAAAATGTACTATTCCCACTCCATTCTGTACAACAGTAAGAAAAATGCCGGATTGCGGAGGGGTAAAATGTACTATTCCAACTCCATTAAGTGCAACAGTAGGGAACGTGTTGGATTCCCGAGGACAAAAATTCACTATTCACACTCCAATGAGTGCAGCAGGAGGGAAGGTGTTGAATTGTGGCGGGGTAAAATCTACTATTCCCACTCCAGTCAGTGCAACATTAGAAACAAACAAATTATTTTCAACACAATAACGTATATTCAAAAACATAGTAAACAAACAAAAATATAAATATGTAATAAAAATAAATACAAATATATTTTATATTGAAAATTAAATACAATAAATACATATTGCAATGTTAAATACATATCACAAATTACTACACATATTAATATAATTAAAACACAAAAATATTTGCCATTTAAATATATACTTTTATTTAAAATGTATTTATTGACAAAAAAATTATTAAATAATTTTATTTTAGCTACTTCCCACCTGATACCCCAACAAAACTCACAACTAAAACTTAACTTAAAAAAACAAATTATTTACAATATTAACATAAATATTTCTCAATAAACTAATTATCATTGATTACAAACTAATTATTACTTAATTAAAATTAATTTACTTCCCACCCTATACCCTCACAAAACCCGCCGCCCCCACTTCAAACTTGAGTAAATAAAATGTAATTGCACAATTAACATAATTGATTATCAACTAAATAATTATTATTAATTAAAACTAAAATATTAATTACTTTGCAACCCACCCTGTACCCCCTATAACCCTACAACATGCACCTTAAATAAAAAATAATAATTACATAATTAACATAATCAATTATCAATTAAATAATGAATATCAATCAACTAATTATTAATTAATTTGCTTCCCACCCTGTACCTCTATAAACAACCTCACAACCCTCACCTAAATTTATTTACACAATATAGATTATCTATCTATCTATCTATCTATCTATCTATCTATCTATCTATCTATCTATCTATCTATCTATCTATCTATCTATCTATCTATCTATCTATCTATCTATCTATCTATCTATCTATCTATCTATCTATCTATCTATCTATCTATCTATCTATCTATCTATCTGTCTGTCTGTCTATCTATCTATCTATCTATCTATCTATCTATCTATCTATCTATCTATCTATCTATCTATCTATCTATCTATCTATCTATCTATCTATCTATCTATCTATCTATCTATCTATCTATCTGTCTATCTGTCTATCTGTCTGTCTGTCTGTCTGTCTGTCTATCTATATATAGATATATATATAGATATATTATCTACTGGCGATCGCCAGTAGATAGTTATAGTTGGGACCTAATTTCCATAGGAAACCCGCAACATTCTATTCCCAATAAGTCTGGCGCCGGTTGACGAATCTTCGTGAAATTTTCCAAACTTTTGGCCAGCTCCGCTCCGCTCCTACCCTGAAAGTTACGAGGTGATCCGTCAATCGGGGGCCGAGAAAAAAGGGGGGTCCCAAAACACGTTTTCCCCATGCAATTTCCCATAGGATCTGTTGTTGCAGCTACAGCCCGAACCGCTGAACGGAATTACACCAAATTTGGCAAAGAGGTAGTCCTCAGTTCAGACCCGTGCCTTTTGCATAAATGGTGTGAATCCGTTCAGTATTTCCTGAGAAAATTAGAGTTAAAAGTACATATATCTCTATGGCCGGGGAGGATCCACGGACCCTACCCGCACCATAAGCGCACCCTCACCGAACCGAGCGTGCACCCTCTCGATCGTGCGCTGAATGCTAATTGGCTGTCGTGTGTCTGTCTACATTCGAAACCAGGAACTGTTGGTGGCCATTTTCTGCCTCGGTAGAAGCGAGGCTGAATAAGCAAGGGGAATAAGTGTGTAAAACATATAAAGGGGGCAGAGTGGAAATACTCTGACCCTCTAGAGGTGCTTAGGGGGTCCCAGAAGGACCCCCTGGGGCCCCCTTTTTAAAAAAAAAAAAAACGGCGAAATACGCGCAGGGTGAGCACATCCTATCGCGTTGGGTGCACGGATTATCTTGCGTTGGGTGCGCGGATCCAAGGAAAAAAAAATTGAAATTGTTGGGAGATAAATATCAAGCTTAAGTGTTTTGTTCTTGAGTGGCTCTAAAAAGAGCCGTTGTGTTCATTGAGAGTTTTTGGTACTTATAAGTAAGTACCTATACAGAGTCTAAAGTTGTTGAGGAAGACTCTCCTATACATCTCTTGCATATGAAAGCGCAGATTGTTATTGTAAATGGATCCCATTCTATAGTCTCGGAGAAAAGCAGAAACAGATGTATTCACATGTTTCCTAGCTTTCTCAATCTGTGGACAAAAATGATCGGACCAGTTCCATTTCTGCCTTTGGCATATGTTAGAATATACAAAGGCAGTTTTGGGGAAAAGTGAAATCGGTTCTGCAAAGGTGTCCTTCATAAGCATTTCCAGACCTACCCCAGTCAACGTGCCTAGGTCATTGCCTCCACAGTGCACTATTATGAGGTCAGGGTGTTAATTTGCATGAAGGATTTCACCAATGGCATCAATTGGTGCCACTTTAACCCTCTCTGTCCAATCCATTTAATGTCTACATTTGGCAAATCTAGGTCTTTGTGGATGCCTTTGTTTTCTGCATACCTTTGGCTCCAGAAAATATAGCTGTGTCGCACAATCCACACTCTAAGCATCTTGAAAGGAGGTCTGGATGCACTCAGTTGGTCTCTGTAAATGAAATGGCAGTTTGGAAAGTAAGATGTTTCTAAAATGGTGGCTAAGATGCAATTTTGAAAAAAGACAAGAAATCATTGGTTGTTTGACAACCTTCTACACTGAAAGGTAGGGTGTATATTTCTGTTTTTTAAACGCATGATTCTTATTGGTTAACAAAAACTGATTGTAAGGAACATTATATATGATAAGCTGATATGTTGGAAAGTCAAGCAGACTTGCTGTCTTGATTAGCAACATTGTGTGCTGAACTTGTGACCTGTGTGCTCAGTACAGTGTTCCATGACCTGTTTCTATGGTAACGGGCAGAAGGCAGATTGGGGGAAGGCTTCAAATTTATGTCATTTGGAAAGGGTTGAAATGTTTAACCAATAGAAATGTGTGTTTGCTTTGGAATTTATGTGGGAAGGAATGTGATTTGATGTTTACATGTATATGTGTGGAAAATGAGAGGGAAACTTTGCCATTCTTTGGTTCTGCTGACAGGTGCACAGTGCAGAGATTCTGTATAAGAAAATCTGGTGTGTGACTGATATCTGGTGTGTGACTGATATACTTCTTAATCTACAAAACAACTTGAAAGGTGAGTTATTTAATTGTGAGGGGATGTATGTAGACTATTTTGATTTTAATCAGACTAATGTATTTCTCCTGCTAAAGTGTAGGGAGTACTTTTTTTTCTCTACAATCTTATTGACAGTGTGTGTGCATGTAGAAACCATTCTGTGATAAGCATTTGTGTTTTTCATGTGTTTGTAGACAGATAACCGTGCCGTTTTTATATTTTGGTAGAATTAGAAACCAGTCATTGTTTATGAATTTGTGAAATGTGCTATGTTTCTACACTAAAATGTAGTACTCCTTCTTGATGAAGAAATGTGTTTTGGTATAGTGCAAGGGATAGTGTTTCTTGTCTAGAATCACACAGTGAGTCTGTGTGCATTTGGGAACCACCGTGAGAGAAGCATTTGGTAACATTGTGTATTTTCTGACAGATAACTCTTTAAAACCTGTCTTGTTGTCAAGTTTTAGTAGCATTAGAAGGCAGTTTTTGCTTATGCTTTGATTAAATGAGTCAGGCTTTGACTCAAAAGTGCAGTCCTGAAATATGTAGATTGTGTGCAGTTCCCTTACCACTTCCACTGTAGTAAATGAGTTTTGGTAAACTCCTAGGGATAGTGGTGCTTGTCTAGAATCACACTGTGAGTGTGTGTGCATTTGGGAACCACTGTGAGAGAAGCTTTTGGTAACATCGTGTATTTTCTGACAGATAACTCTTTTAAAACCTGTCATGTTGTCAAGTTTTAGTAGCATTAGAAGCCAGTCTTTGCTTATGCATTGTTTAAATAAGTTAGGCTTTGACACAAAAGTGCAGTCCTGAAATATGTAGATTGTGTGCAGTTCCCTTACCACTTCCACAGTAGTGAATGCGTTTTGGTAAACTCTTAGGGATAGTGGTTGTTGTCTAGAATCACACTGTGAGTCTGTGTGCATTTGGGAACCACTGTGAGAGAAGCATTTGGTAACATTGTGTATTTGCTGACAGATAACTGTTTTAAAACCTGTCATGTTGTCAAGTTTTAGTAGCATTAGAAGCCAGTCTTTGGTTATGCATTGATAAAATGAGTTATGCTTTTACACTAATGTGCTGTACTTTAATATGTAGATTGTGTGTAGTCTCCTTACCCATTGCACAGTAGTGAATGAGTTTTGGTAAGCTGCTAGGGATAGTGTTGCTTGTCTAGAATCACACTGTGAGTCTGTGTGCATTTGGGAACCACTGTGAGAGAAGTATTTGGTAACATTGTGTATTTGCTGACACACAACTGTTTTAAAACCTGTCATTTTGTCAAGTTTTAGTAGCATTAGAAGGCAGTCTTTGCTTATGCTTTGATTAAATGAGTCAGGGTTTGACACAAAAGTGCAGTCCAGAAATATGTAGATTGTGTGTAGTCTCCTTACCCCTTGCACAGTAGTGAATGAGTTTTGGTAAGCTGCTAGGGATAGTGTTGTTTGTCTAGAATCACACTGTGAGTCTGTGTGCATTTGGGAACCACTGTGAGAGAAGCATTTGGTAACATCGTGTATTTGCTGACAGATAACTGTTTTAAAACCTGTTATGTTGTCAAGTTTTAGTAGCATTAGAAGACAGTTATGGCTTATGCTTTGATTAAATGAGTCAGGCATTGACACTAAAGTGCAGTCCTGAAATATGTAGATTGTGTGCAGTTCCCTTACCACTTCCACTGTAGTGAATGCGTTTTGGTAAACTCCTAGGGATAGTGGTGCTTGTCTAGAATCACACTGTGAGTGTGTGTGCATTTGGGAACCACTGTGAGAGAAGCATTTGGTAACATCGTGTATTTTCTGACAGATAACTCTTTTAAAACCGGTCATGTTGTCAAGTTTTAGTAGCATTAGAAGCTAGTCTTTGCTTATGCATTGATAACATGAGTCACGGTTTGACACTAAGGTACTATTCTCTTCACTGTGCCAGAACTGAAAATTTAAAAGTTTTACCCAGGCACTGTCCTAGCAGTAGTCTGATGATTTAGTCAGTTTCTAAGTACTTATGTTGTGAACCATACATTACCACATAGACTTCTTCAAATGTCTGTGCAGTATGCATGCAGTCTTCTAACATACTATACACTTGTCTTTCACACCTTCAATTCCCTAGTCAGTATCCATACACTTCCAGGAAACACCCTGTCACTTCCTTTGCACTCCTCTAGTGACCCATTCAGTACCAAGTACTAATCCATTCACTGTGCCAAAAGCCAACCAATTATAAATCCACCCAGGCACTCTCCTTGCTGTACTCTAATCATTCAGTCAGTACCCAAGTATTCATGCAGTGAGCCAGGTCTTATCACATAGACTGCTTCAAACGCCTATTCACTATGCATGCAGTCCTCTAACCACCTACACAGTTGTTTTTAACACCTTCAATTCCCTAGTCAGTATCCATACACTTCCAGGAAACACCCTGTCATTCCCTTTGCACTCCTCTAGTGACCCATTCAGTACCAAGTACTAATCCATTCCCTGCGCCAAAAGCCTACCACTTATAAATTCACCCAGGCACTCTCCTTGCTGTACTCTAATCATTCAGTCAGTACCCAAGTACTTATGCAGAGAGCCAGACCTTAGCACATGGACTGCTTTAAATCCCTATCCAGTATGCATGCAGTCCTCTAATCACCCACACAGTTGTCTTTCACACCTTCCATTCCCCAGTTAGTATTCATACACTTCTAGCAAATACCCTGTTACTCACCCAGTGTGTCTCCTTATAGTACTGTAATCATTCAGTCAGTTAGCATGTAGTCTTTTAATGAGGTAGGCTTTAGGCGATGAACTGCTTCAAAGTAGTATGCACTATGCATGTAGTGTTTTAACCATCGTCCCACTTGTGGTTCAGGGCTATAGTTTCTTAGTCAGTTTTTTTTATATAAAATGTGTTTGTACAGTAATGGAATAGTATAAATTTGAAAGGTATTAATATACATTTATTTGTGATCCTTTTTTACAGATACTGTTTTTCAACGTTAAAATAGAGAAATCATGCCAGAAAAAAATAGAAAAAGAAAAGAACAGAGACAGGAGGATTATTTGAAGAAACATCAGCCACAAGTATTGAATGTACAAGATAATGTGGCTAAAAGGAAAAAATCTTTTTAAAAAAGTTTGTAGGAGCAAACAGAATGTAGATAATGCTGGAACTACTGAGAATTCTTCAAGTAAGAAAAAAATTATTCAAAATAAGAGGAAAAGTAAAAAAGCAAATGGTCAGTCAATGGAGATAAAGTATGGTAAAAGAAGGCAAAATCAGTATAAGGAATTACGCAAAAAAATATTTTACAAGAGAGTAGTGCATAATTTGCTGAAAGATGTGAAGAAATATAAACAGAGAGCATCATTTTATAAAAAGAAGAAGCATAGTGAAAACATTGTGGAAAAGGCTTTTGAAGTAAAAAGGAAACTGTTTATTTTAGTGTTAAACAGAATTCGATCACTAAATAAACCAATACATGTAATGAAGGCCAAAAGTAGGAGGAAAAAAGTTATTAATAAAAAACAATTTGTGATTTTTTTGGGAGAATGGAAACACAGTTCCAATTCAGAGCCTTTTTTTAATGAAGAGAGTTATTCACTGAGCAAACAATTATTGTATGCAGTTGACACCAGTGGTAGAGGTTATGAGGTTAGCGATCAATAGAGAAAGAGAAAATGGTTGAAAGAAATGCAGAAGAAGTGATAGCTGATGAAGTTTTAGGGAGACGTGCTAAAAACCCTGTGTACACTTGGGATTGCAGTAGTGTTTACAGGAATCTATTGAAAAATTATGTAGTTTATTACGAGCCTATACTAAAAAAAGTGTAAAACAAAAGATTAAGCTGTTGCAAGGACTAGACCCTTGCAGAGTGAGAAAACATACTGGTTTGCAAGGTCATTCTCTGGCTTGTCTTTCTAGGAAAGTTTGTCAAAGTGTTTTTCACCATTTTAGAATGCTGGCAGTACATCATACTCAAATGCGGAAGTTAGTGAGAAGGTTGTATTATGCAAAAAGTCCAGCACTAAAGTTAAGTTAGTTGAACAGTGCTCTTTTGCTTGGGTCAGTATCAGATGTGAAGCAGGTCTGTGATGATATTGAGTTTTGTTACTTTGGTCCTCAGCAAGAGAGTGAAGAAACTGACACATTAGTAGAACAAAATGTTGAAGACAATGTACAACCCGTAATTACAGAAACATTTGAGGATGAAATCACAAAGTTTAAGGTAATTTCAGGTGAAAGACCAAATGTTTCTTGTATTTGTTGTCAGCGAAGTCACTATAAAAATCAGACTAGGGGTGTCAATCTGTATTTAAAAAGTGAAATAGAAGATAATGATAAGTGGATGGAATTTGCAACTTATTTGCTGGTAGAGGATTGTTTTGATTTGGGATGTGAGCAGCGTATTTGCAAATATTGTTATAACAAATTAGATGAGAATAAAATGCCTGCTTGAGCTGTTCATAATAATCTAGAGATGGTTGCTATTCCTCCAGAGCTGATACATTTAAATACGTATGAGTCTATTCTCATACAATGTGTTCACCCATTTCAGGCTATTGTTCGTATGGAGCCCAAAACAGGTAAATTACCTCCATCAGAGTTGCAAAGAGGATTGAAAGGAAGAGTTGTGTATTTACCGTTAGATTTAAGGAAAAATATTGAAACTATTGGTGTAGACCATGCAGAAAATGAGCCACTAGTCATTCTAGTTAATGGTGTTCCTACTAAGAATAAGAACATTTGGCAAGAGTTAGTGGATGTTAGAAAAGTGCAAAAAGCATTGTTGTATCTGTTAAATGAGTACTATAAAAATGCGTTTGTAGGAGAAGAAGAAATAGATTTAGCAGAAGATTCGGAAACATTAAGTAGACAAATAGAAAAAGTGGACATGTCCAGATGTGAAGAAATCTATGAACATTACAGTGTACATCCACTTCATTCCAGAGAGGTGATGGGGAATACAATTGAGTTGTTTCAAATGAAAAAAGCAACAGGAAGTCCCATGAGTGTATGGGAAGAGAGCTTGGAAGCTCGTTGTTTCCCGCAATTGTTTCCAACAGGAAAAGGTGGACGATATGATGAACGTCCTGTGCAGATTCCTGCATCTTTATATAGGACAACAATATTATATGCAGAAGATCCAGGATTTCGACAATGTATCCCTTATATGTTTCATCTTCTGTTTGAAAGTGACTTGTCTGGACTTTCATATGCAGTAAATCACATTTTAAAAACTGGAATGCATCTTCAAAATGTAACTGCAAAGGGTTTTATGGATAAAGTGCATCAGAGAGATGATCATTTAGAATCTCAGTTGATTAATCTGATGGCATGTCAGCGTGGGACTAATGAATATTGGTACCGTCGACATGGAGAACTGAAATGTATGCTACGGAACTTGGGAACTCCTACATGGTTCGTTACACTAAGCTGTGCTGAGTATGCTTGGGATGATTTACTTGAATTTCTTCGAGAGGCAAATTTCAATATAAAAAATATTGAATACAAGACACCTGGAGAATTGTGCTCTTTGGATCCTGTCAATGTATGCAGATATTTCAATCATAGATTTGAAGCTATGATGTCTTTCATCTACAATAAAAAGAATCCTCCTCTTGGAGAAGTTGTGGATTTCTTTTGGAGAAAGGAGTATCAAGCAAGAGGTGCTCCTCACATACATATGTTGAAGATTATGCTACATGTGCTCTTCCAAATAGTAGAGAAGACAAAAACTTAAAACAACAAGTCTTACGATTTCAAAGCCACAGGTGTGGAAAATACTGTCGACTAAAGTACAAGTCAAAGGATAAGTTCTATACCAAATGTCGTTTTGGATTTCCACGTCCTGTATTATCCAAAGGCAGAGTGAACAGTTTTATGTCAGCTATACGACATACCATCACAAGAAAGTCTCCGAAAAACACCTACAACTTAAGAAGAAGCGAAGAATCAAAATACATAAATGACTACAATCCAGTTATTTTATCCATGTGGAACGCTAACATGGATATTCAGTATGTTGCGGACAATTCCATTGCTGTTGCTCGATATGTAACGTCTTACATTACTAAATCAGAAAAGACTCAATTGAAAGACATGTGGGAAGAGATTTCTCACGAGAAGACTCTAAGTAAGAAATTATACAGTTTCAGTTTGAAGATGTTATCGCATCGTGAAATTGGAGCATATGAATGTTCAGATCGGTTATCATCTGCAAGCCTATATTCCAAAAGTAGAAGAATCATTTGGGTGAGTCTAGGCCTTGCAGGAATGCGAAATCGGGTACTGAAATCTGTTCAACAAATTGAATATTTAGCAGAAAATGACCCATAAAGTAGAGATATTTTGAAAACGAATATGTTGGACACATACTATCCAAATAGAAGTCAGCATCTTGAGAACATGTGTCTCTATGAAGTGCTGCAAAACTACACTATTAAACGGAATACTACAGAGAACATCAACGATGGAAAATATGGAGTGATTGGTTCCGAAGGATGTCTGGTGAAACAAAGGAAAGGAAATTTAATTTATCACAGGAAACTGAGTTGCGACACTGCTGACAAAAGGGAATTTTACTATTTAGCCCTTTTGCAAATGTTCAAACCATGGCGTTCAGAACTGGAATTACTTGCAGATTTTCCCAGCTATGAAGATTCATTTAATGCTTCTAAAGATAGCATACAATGCAGTGCTTTTGCAAATTATGTCAAAATGTTGAATGATGAAATTGATCAAGAAGCTATAATTGCAGCTGAGATTGCTAGAGACAGTTCTCAAGACAGTCAAAGTTCTGCTGCACTGAGTCAAGATCCACTAGGACTACCAATTGTTGAAAATGAAGCAGCGATTTCAATGAATGAGGTGGAAACAGCAATGTATCAAGCACAAGAAGATGCAATACAGTTAGGAAACTTGGAAGAGCAACTAAATGTTGAACAGAAACAAATATATCAGCAAGTGAAAGAGCAGATTGACCATGGATTACTTCATGAAAAGAGAGGGTGCTCATGTCCATCATTTCAACCTATCCGAATGTATGTGAGTGGTCAAGCTGGAACAGGAATTTTTTTTTTAATTAAAGTAATTACAAGTTATCTGCAGAAAACAACTGATTCACATTTGTCTTGTGTTGTCACTGCTCCAACTGTGTTGGCAGCTCATAACATTAAAGGAATTACTTTACATCGTTTACTAATGCTGCCAGTAGAGCATGAGAACAAATTGGAATACCACAAGCTATCTGGAGAAGCTTGTTGTGAAGTTTCAAGAGTCCTGAAGAAAATGAAACTTCTCATTATTGATGAGGTGAGCATGGTCTCAAACTTGATGCTTTCCTTTGTGCATTTAAGAATGCATCAAATTCTTAAAACAGAGTATGTCGTGTTATTTGGAGGAAAACACGTCATAGTTTTTGGAGATCTACTGCAACTGACTCCGGTAAAAGGACAACCGGTATTTAAAACACTTGCCCATGAAGATACCAGAAAGTCTCTTGGCAGTGTTGGTAATGTGAACATTTGGAGTAATTTTGAATACAAAGAACTGACAACAAATATGCGACAGGCAAATGATGCTGACTATGGATGTATTCTTCAAGATATAAGAATTGGAATTCTTTCAAAACAAGGGAAAGAAGCTTTGGAGAGTCGATTACTTTGCAATGTCTTTCCAAATGAAAATGAAGTTCCTGCAAAAGTGTAGATGGAAATTGCTAAAAATAAGTCAGTGATTTGCTTAAAGTCAACACTGCGCGGGGGTTCAATATTCAACGAAGAATTATTGAAACTGGAAAATGAAGAAATTGTAAAAATGGAAGCCATCGATAAAATACTGCGTGAAGGAATCACTATTATTTTGACGGGAAAGTTGAGATCAAAACTGGATTGTTTAGAAAAAAAAATATCTAAAACTGCTGGTTTAGAAAAGACACTATATGCGTGTGTAAACTGTCGGGTAATTTTAAGGCGTAATTTGGATGTAGAGAAAGGTTTAGTTAATGGTGCAAAGGGCAAAGTGGTGGATTTTGTGAATTATCAGAAAAAAGAAGGAATTTAATTTTTAAAAATTAAATTTGATCAGATTGATGAAGTTAAAGAAATTGGTTGTTGTTCAGTTCGTTTTTTGCTTGTTAAAGATGTATATGTCCGTAGGAAACAATTTCCATTTTCTCTGGCATATGCAGTGACTATTCATAAATCTCAAGGATTAGGTGTAGACAGTGCATTGGTGAACATTGGATCTACCGTATTTAAAGAGGGTATGGCATATGTTGCTTTGTCGCAAGTCAGAACATTATCTGGTTTGTTTTTAATTGATTTTGATGAGACAAAGGTTACTGCAGATGCAAACTGTGTAAAAGAGTATAATAGGTTAAGAAGGGCGTATGCTCCAAAGTTAGGTCAATATCCTGTATTTGAAAAGCGTGTGGTTGGTCGAAAAACAAGGTTAGAGAATATCTGTTCTGAAGGTGTCAAGAAGGGAAAAGAACAAGATAATGTTGTGATTGCAGGTAAAAAGAAATTGGACACTGTTGGAGGGATTGTTGGTTATCCGTTTGAAAATAGTTCTGGTGTCAACTGCTATGCTAATGTAGTGGTCAATGTTGTTTTTTATCTTGGAGGTTTGCAAGAACAAATTATGCAGAATCGGCAAAAAAGATGTTGTTCTCTGTTGCATTCTGTTTATGAAAAATTGACAACAGATAGAAGTAAAATACAATCTGTTTCAGATGTTCGTAGTCTTTTGGATGTATGTTCTGGTTCTACACAATTTACACAAAATATCCAACAAGATGCTCAGGAATTTTTAATGTATATGCTTACCATTTTTGAAAATGAAGGTGTAGAAATAGAAAATATTTTTGGCCTTTCTTACAAATGGGAACATTATTGTGAAAATTGCATGTATACATATAGCACCAATGTAGACACTGAGAGATTTCTGTATTTAACATTACCAGACTGTAAATCAGTGTCTTTCAATAAATGAGTTAAAGGTGCAATTCAAAACATGGAGTGTAGCCAATGTAAATCAGAAATGTTATCCACATTATTCTTAACAAAATATGGAAAATACATAATTTTAATGATGCAACATTGTACAGCTGACGGAAGAAAATTGGATACTTTAATAAAGCAATTTGTAGCAGCACAACTATTAATATCAGGAAGGACTTTTGTAGCAATTGCAATAATTTATATTTTCCATGATGGTCCTTCCACAACATCTGGACATTACACTGCCTATCTAAAATGTGACAAAGGCTGGACACTTTGTAATGATGCCCAGTTGGTTTTCAAACAATGTTTGCCTAGTGAATTACCAAATACCTACCTAATATTTTTAAAGCCAAAGTTTTAGGAAGATAATTCACTCTCTGAGGATTTTATTATTATAATTTAATAGGACTACCATTGGACAATTTACATAAAGAAGGAGTGCAAAAATACCATTTGGCCTCAAGGAAAGATATATTTTATATTATGGACTTTTTGGTGGTCATTGATTCGGTGATTATTTTAATGCAGCAATATTTACAGTTTTTATAAGTTAAAGTTATAACATTTTGTAAGCTGTAAGCATTTCATATATGTGTGATTTGTATTTTCTGGTATTTTACTGAGAATAGTATGTTGTTTTTTTTTAACAATCTATCTGATTGTTTTTTATTTGCCCGCTCTTAAGTGATGAGTACGATTGAAATCACTATTTCTAGTGAAATTCAATATATTCTGAGAACATCAAAAAAGGCAAACAAATTACTTTGTGGAAATTATGCTGTGTTGTAAAAAATGTTTTATTACGTTATAATTTTTTTTTCTTTTCTTTCACAGATCCAAATTTTAAAATAAGCAATTTATATGAATTTAGATTGCAACGAAAATCTGAAAAAAATGTATACCATTTTTTATTCCTATTATTGTGAAGGTAAGTTTAACTAAGTCTCAATATGCAGAATGAGGAGGTCTGCAAGAAGCTACAAAGTTGAAACACATTTCTGAAAACACTCTGTTTATACCTAATACTAAGGTTTTTTAAATGCTAATTCCTAACTATAACGCCCCTGAAACCTTTGGTTTTTTCAGTGAATTTCAAAGGTTTTTTAAATGCCAATTCCTAACTATAACGTGCATGAAACCTATGCTTTTTTCAGTGAATATATATATATATATATATATATATATATATATATAGATAGAGATATAGATATATAGATATATATAATAAACAGTTAAAGAGTGTGGGGAACAGGATTCCTGCCCGGTGCAAAGTATCTCAGTTACTGGTCCCCACCAGTATTTTTTATAACTATATAACAGCAAACATCACTGAGATATTCACACAAAACCTCAATAAAAAACAACAAATCTTCTTGTTCTGTTTCTTTTTGTAGTTATTTATTTTTCTTAAGCAGTCAGAAAAAAGCCAACACATGTTTCGCACTTCACTGCACTTCTTCAGGGCTTATGATTTTCCTTGTCTCTTGTTATTTTTGCGTCTTTTTTTCTTTCAAAAAGTCATACATCTCCATCACTATACAGCTTTCTCTAAGAAATCAATTAGCCCCATGTTCTAACCTAGTCTTTTTCCAATGTAAATTTTGACACTCCTGCAAGATATTCATTCCATTTGCGGCCCTTGAGAAGGTTGCAGAACTGGTTGGATGCCTCCTGGTCCGTCTCACTTCGATTCCTGGCGAGCTTTGGAGAGCTGCAGCTAACGCGGTACATGAGTGAGACAGAATGTGTTTCTGTCTCCCTTTTCTTTCTTTTCTTTTCTTCCCTGCAGCCTAAAAGAGAAGAAAGGGCATCAATCCCTGAAACTCTGATTATTTTTTTCTCTCTCTTTTTACCTGATATTTTTTCTGTTTTTTCGATGCTTCCTTGTTTTCGTATTTCATGGGTGTTCCTCATTCTTTGGTAAATTATTTTATTTTATTTTTTTCTCCACAAACCGCATGCCTAACAAAGAGTGACTATATAGCCTATCAACACAGCTTGACCCTGTAACTTGCATCTACTGTATAACGTAGACCCCTCAGTCTCTACAAATATCGCACTATCCTTCAGGTGGGTGAAACTCATACTTACCGCCACTTTAATTTTTCCTTCTTTGAGCCTTCGAGCGGTCCCTCTCTTAAGAAGAGCAGAAGATGAGCAGCATTCACCTATACAGAAGAGAATAAAGAAACTTAAACAACCCTGTTGAAGAAGGAAACTGAGAAACCTAACATTTAATCCTTTTGTTCAATAAATTTGCATTTCATTAATAAACTTGTACAGCCTCCTGGCTTCTGATTCTGCCCATCTTTCCCACGATGGGGCTTTCAGGAAGGCAGAAAAGACCTGGCTCTTTCCTGAATAATCCACCTGTCTCGCCTTTCCTCCTCTGTTTGGTTATTTGTGAAATCAGAGCTAGGACACCCCGTTGCTGGGGCAGCCATACGCTTTACAAATCCGATAACATAACATAACATAGGAACCTTTAGCCAGAGCTAGAGCCTGAACTGCTGAACGGAATTACACCAAAATTGGCAGGGAGGTAGATGTTGGTTCAAGGAATTGCCTTTAGTCTATTTAGTGTAAATCTGTTCAGTAGTTTTTGAGACATGTACATTTAAAATTATAGTGATATCTCTGGCCACAGAGTCTGTGCGAGCAAAGAGAGCTTGTTCAGGGAAATGCACTGCTCTGGAGTGCTGGCAGCCATCTCGGGACTCAGCTTCAAGCGGAATCCCCCCTCAAGCAAGTGAAAATAGAGAAAAGGGGGCAGGGTAGGAATACCCTGACCCTCAAGCCATGGGCTTGGGGACGACCTGGAATCCTGCCATGGCATTCAACCATTTTAAAATAAAAAGAATTTGCTGCGAATTCGCGATGATCATGGATTCACAGCAAAAATATATTTTTACTACTGTGCTTGCTGTAAAATAACCCCCGGGTTGGCCAGGTCCCGGGAGCATATACTAATTATAGGAGGGGGTGCACGGGACTCCCCTCCTAGGGCTTATGAAAGCCCTGGAGACCGCCACCTCCCTTCTGATAATAAATGCTGGCAGGTCCACTGGAGCTGCCTACAGACCAGTGAACCGCCACGCCACCTCCCCGGGGTTATTTTGAATTGTGGAGGGGGGCCTCGTGGACCCGCCTGCCTCGGGGACTGCCACCTTCCTGGAGCTCATTAAAACAATATGGTGGGCTCGCAACCCCCTTGCCCCGGGAACAATCACCTCCTGGGTGTCATTAAATTAATTAAGGGGCTGCGCAGACACCCCCTTCCCGAGGACCACCACCTCCCCAGGGCTAATTAAAATTTTCCCCAGGACAAGCAGGAGGGGAACTTCAAACCCCACTAGTGGTGCACCAGGAGGCACATTTTCAGAGTGGAGGGGAAAGGGAGTGTGGCCAATGAAAACCTCTCAGCAAACCCACTGTGTGGGACTTGTTGGATGTAACAGGAGGGGTAGGTGACCACCAAGACCCTCAATAGCCAAGGGAACGTCATACCCTTACTAGTAGTGCACCAGGAGACGTGTTTGCAGAGCGGTGGAGAAAGAGGGCAGGGCCTGCTATCAGGTATCAGCAATCCTGCTGTATGGGACCTCCTGTGAGTCCTACAAAGTGAGATTCCTGAGAACTAGTCTGATGTCTGGCCCCTTTCTACACCACTGTGCAAATGCAGCTGCTAGTCAAAAAATCTTCGATTTTCACTGACATTATTGTTAGGAAATAAAATTTGAGAAAACCTTAGAAATTCACTGAAAAAACGAAAGGTTACATGGACGTTATAGTTAGGGTGACATATCACTCGCATAAAAAAAGAGAAATTCAGCAGTTATAGTTAGCTGAGCTAACTATAACCTGTGCCCCGTAATGCACTGCTTATGACCTCACATATTACATCACTCCTGACATGGTCAGTGACATCACTGATGACATCTCAAATGACATCACTGATGACATCACTAATGATATCATCCACAGAATTGCTGATGTACCCACTCACACCCTATGTAACCTTTCACACACCCACTCCCACTTGCACACTACTATTCTCGAAACCATTGACACACGCATACCAGTACTTACATAAACACTCACTGATTCATAGGTCTACACACACATCCACTCAGTCACCCATACAGCCACTTGTACACCAACTTACTCACTAATACAGTCAATGATATACCTACTCATCCAGCCACTCACACAATGTCAGTCACTCATAGAGCTACTCACACAGCTACTCACTCACCTATAGATTCAAACAGACAGCCATTAATTCACTTACAAAGTTATACACACACCCACTCACTTATTCATCAGATACTGATATATATTCACTCACCCATACAGCCCCTCATTCACACACTCACTAACCCATACAGACCCTATCACAATCCCTCACTCATACTGTTACTGATATGCTCCCAACACTTACATACACTGCCTTTCACATATCCACTTACTCATGCATATACAACTGACACATCCATTCACTCACCGACACAGCCATGAATCCACTCAGTCACTTAAACAACCCATCTTTTACACACTCATTAACCTATACCCACTAACTCAACCACTGACTCATCCATGTAGACAGTCACACACCCTCTCACCCACCAACAGAGAAACTCATACACCCATACAGGTACTCAGACAACCAATCAATCACCCATACATGTCCCCATTCACCAACCCATGCAGCCACTTCAACACCAACTGACAAACTGATACAGACATTCCTAATCACTCACTTGTACAGTCAGTCATGCATCTACGGAATCATCGATACAGGCACTCATACACCCATTGATTCATCAATACACCTTGGTATATATAAATTTAACACTCGGAAACATTTTTTAAACACTCATAGTCAATGGATGATGTAATTTGATATGTCATCAGTGATGTCACTCACTATGCCATGAGTGATATAATATGTGAGAACACAAGCAGTGCATTACGGGGCACAAGTTATAGTCAGCTCAGCTAACTATAACTGTTGAATTTCTCTGGTTTTGTACGAGTGAAATGTCAGCCTATCTATAACACCCTTGTAACCTGTGTTTTTTTTCAGTGAATGGTTATATATGTATTCCCCTGCTTGTGAATCGGACATGACCTTTGCATGCATTGCTTGGAATTATGTCCAGTCAAAATTAATTTACACCTGGAATACATTTTTGAAGTGGCTCCTACATGTGAGCAAACATCGGAACCTTACAAAGATGTCGTCTGAACTTGCAGCTTGATAAATTAAACATGACAGCCATCCTGCATCCTTCTATGCTCCAATTCACAACAACGAGTACTCAGGAAACTAAAATAGCCTGCCATTTTCTCATGAATTCTGCAAAGAAGGAATCTTACTTTAAATATTTATCAAGTACAACAAGGAAAGGATTTCCTGCAAGCCTGAAATATTTTGTTGTTTATCTCTTTTACTCCATTTAATGTCAATATTTGACGAACAATTCAATAAGATAATTAGCAAAACAGAACCATTCACCTTCTAGTCTCTCTTAACAATCACAGTAACATTCTAATATCTATGAATATAAAAAGCACGTGTCACAGACTTCCTTCACAATTTACGGTTAAAAACCGACATTTTGGCCCTTGCATGCTTATCATAATTTTCACTCCTCTGGGAGAGTAGTAAATAGAGATGCAGAACCTAAATACCTTTATATGATTCTCTGCTGATTTGCCTGCAGGACTATAATTGTGGAGTTATTCGCACTGAAGTTTATTCTGTCTCTTTTATAAGGGAGAATTGGCATGTAGTACCACAATTGTGAAGTGGTTCACATTGAACTTTATTCGATCTGTTTGTGAAGATTTTTATTCTGTCTCTTTTAGGTGTGAAAAAGAACTGCCCCCAGATTATGGAAATGTGAAAAAAGGTCACTAACCTGTATGATCAGCTGTGTAGTGGATGTCACAATATTTGAATTAAGAGCAGAGCAACACATTTCCACATTTCAAGGAGGTTCTTCACAGGCTAAGCTGCAAGTCACAATATTTGATGTCTGAGACATCGCCATAAGTAAATTTGCCGGAAGCAATATATATTATGTGGCCCTGAGGAAGACACTGGACAGACAGAAAAAGAGTGGTTAAAGGCTAGGGGCGCGATACCTAAACCCCCACAACACCACTCAAACTAAGCTAAGCTGTTCAATGCTAAAAGCGAAAACAAGATTTAACTGAGCACCCCAGCCTATGAACGGCTCCGTCAAGGGCTTTCACTGGCAGTGTCAGCCACTGTTCAGCTTGGGTGCATACCTTTTGTTGGAAATGACTACCTTTAGTATCGAATCCCCACAGACTTTTGCTTCTTTACCAAACCTGTTTTCCTAGTCAAGGTGGCTCAAACCACAGTGGTAGGTGGAGTTGCCCCAGAATTGGTTTGATGTGACCACAATGGAGGGAGTGCCTATTATCCTACACACACATCTTGGTGGGGACAGGGAATTCTGACCTTGGGAAGAAAGGTTCTGCCTTGTTGAATTTAGGGAAAGAGATAGGACATTATGGGATAATTTGCAGTAAAACAAACAGAAAGTTAAAGAAGGTAGGGTCACCCCTATTGGTTAGAGTGCGGCCAGAACTTCCCCACCCATAGACGTGCACAAGGCATAACTGTGGCATTCCCAGTACCTCCTTCATAGCCCTCCTCAAGCTGTAAAGAATCAGAAGGGTTTCTCTGCTATTTAAGGACAAAACAGAAAAGGAAGACTGGACATGCTTGCCTTGAACACAGGACCCCAGACATGATGCCAAGAGTCAGCTGTCCAACTGATCAGTTCTAACTGGACCTGCACTAGAGCCTGCTACTTTCCTCTGTAGAAGTAAGCCCTAACCCTCAAGTGATGCTCCCAAGGACCTGGGCCCTTGGCTGCTGCTAGAGAGTACTCTTCCTTTCCCCAAAATGCGAGAAATGGGACTTAGAAACTTTGCCAACCTTCTGTCTGGGGAACCAATGGAGACAGGGATCATCATCAAAGCCACAGCAGTGAATATGAAATTGCCAGCCAACCTCAGCTTGCTGGTTCCCCTTACTGAAGGAATTCTGACCCCCCAAAATGTTTCTAAGTCCAAACGTAGAGGACTTCATTAGGACCGATGTCGGGCAGCATCATCTCATGTCAAGACCTTCCTCTGCATGGACTTCTGACTTTTTAGCAAACCAACATCATCGAGCCCCTCTCTGTTTGTAGCTCGTTTTGCTGAATATTCATCTACATCTAGTATAATGGGGTGACCCAGTGCCCCTCAGAACCTAGGTGTTCAAGAATGTGGAGAATGTGGTTCTGTCGGGTACAGAGTTGATTCCTGGTATACTGAATAATAACCAATAAAACAACAATACTCAAAACATTTCAGGAATAATAAATAAAACGGAAAGACCAAATGAGTCACAAAACGAAAAGCACACCAAAAATAAATCAAACAAAGTTTGCATTAAAGGATAAATCCATATATTTTTTACATTTTATGGTGTCAAGCTAACATTAGAAGGCTGTCAAAGTTCATGAACATACAATTTGTTCCAACGGTGCAAGTGATATTGTGCAAAAAGTGTGAAAAAAGTGCTAAATGTGAACAAGATATATACAGTGCTGCAAGAATTGTTGAAATTAGTCATTCAAAGGACATCCGTCCCTAGGTACATGAAGCTCCACACCGCTTGGGATTTTAATTTTCCATTTCGCATGGGGTGGAGAGAGTAGGTAGATTATTGCTGAAATGTTTTGAGTACTGTTGTTTTATTGGTTATTATTCAGTATACCAGGAATCAACTATGACTATTTATCTAGAACCATTTTTTCTCTATAAAGGTTTCTAAGTTTGAAGGTAAACTGTCGAACCAGTTGAACCAAGTCCTTATATTTGACCCGCTCTCCATCGCGGTCAGCCTGAACTTTTGACTTTGACCCAATCTAGTGTGGCATATTGGATTTTGTCATTTTTATGTCATTTTATTTAATAAAATGTTCTCATTACTGATCAATATTTTTCTAAATTGGTTTAGGATTTGTCTTATGTTGTGTTTTCACATTATTGTTTGAGTAATATATAAATACTTTACACATTTTCTTTAAGTTAAGCCTCACTGTTTTGTGCCAAGCAACCATAGGGTTAAGCACAGGTTTATTTAGAGACTTCAGTTGTTCACGATGACAAAGAATGTGATTATTATTTGAGTTGAGTTCACAACCCTTTGAACTAATACTCACTCCTCTGTCTTGCACATTTCTTAAGAAATGTGTTCAAGAAAATCTTTTTTTATTTGGCAGTGCAGGGTTGAGTTCCATAAAACATGTCTACAAATAGAGTAAGTGGGAAGCTGAAGAGTTGATGTGGAATAGCTGGGGAGAAGCATCTTGCCTGGACAATGAAATAATTGAGCAGGGGAAGATGGTATTTAATGTATTTGAGCAACTTCTTGTTATGGGAGTAGAAATAAATAGATGTGGCTAACATTTCAAAAAGTAACTTAAGAAGTGTTTGAGAGTTCTAATCAGTTGTAGCTCATGCGGTCCTGTTTTATTTTTATTTCTATTTTGCACCATGTAAAGGGAGTACAAAGATCTAACAGGTGGATGAACTACTTAAAAAATAAGATAAATAAGCAAGATGATACTACTGACAAATAATGCTGTGTTATAAGACTACATAGACTCTAGTTTTAAAGACATTCTTGTTCTACTTCTGAAAGCAAAAGGCATGAATGTAAACCACTGCCCTCCTCGCACAATTTAATTAAAAAAGGTGAATTCATTAGTTTTCTAAATACAGTGTTTAGCTTGCTGAAAAAGATACATTAAGATCTTCATTTTACTAATCAAACTCGAAATAAATGTCTCTCAAACTATCTCATATAGGCAAAGATATTGCATATATAAACACAATCTAAATATCTTATTTTACTGTCCGTCCCTTTGACCAGAATTCATGTGCAAGACTCATCATTATTTATCTTAAATTCAGGAGGTTGCTAAAAACAATTTCTTCAAGGAAACTGATTTCTTTCTCTGGCTGTATCTACCTCTATTCTCCTCATTTCCCAGGCCTATCAGTCAGATGCCTAAAACCAGCTTCTGCCTCTTCATCCTGCAGACTCTTCACTAAGGCGTTATCACTTTTCTAACAGTTTACGCATGTGAATAATTCCTCCACTTGATACTAATTCTCTGTTATTTTCCAGAACTTAATAATTTGTCAATCTCTCATATAACTGATGCAAGATATTCGCACGCTAAGTTTTTTTGCAGGCTTACAAAAACAAAATAAATAGAAACAAGAACTAAAGCAGCACCGATGCTGATTTCAACTAAATGAAACTGGCTATTGAGAAACACCTTATGGGTGATGGTGTTGAATGACTCTGAGAGGTCTAATAAAATCAATATACAGAGGATTCCTTAGTCCTGGGTATTGAGAAGTTCTTTTCTGACATTAACAAAGTTGACCTAATGTCACAAAGAGGTCTAAACCCCAATTTAAAGTCATTGAGAGGGCCATTTGATTCCACATGGGATGATGGTTGGCATATGACTTTTGTTTCAATTGACTTTGCAATACAAAGGTCAGTAGGTGGAATGATAGTCTAAGTTCAACAATGTTTTCCTTACAGTAGGGGTGATGAAGGTGTGTTTGAAGTAATTATCTGGTAGAGAGGGAGGTATTCATTGGGTTAGTGGTCAGTGGCAGGTGGTGACCTTCAACAGTGGAGGGTCATCGAGCAGAGTGCCAAACCAACTGGCAGGCACTGAAATAAATCACAATGCCTTTAGGCTCACATTCCAAAGCTCTCAATCATGGCTCGTTAATAGGTCTTATAATGAGCCGTGACTGAGAGCTCTGGAATTAAGGAAGACAATGCAAGTTACTCACAGTACCTGTCAGTGGGCCAAAATGATACAAATATAATGAAAAATGTACTCACCCATGCTCCTTGTCCAGATTGCAGTCAGTGCGACCAAACATAATGAATCCTCATCCAGCTCCCAACTCCAAATCCCGATTCTGCTCTCATGCTGCTGAAGAGCAGCATGAAAGCAGTGCCAGGACTGGCTGGAGCGAGCTGCCTCGAGACTCCAGCAGGCACGGGGGCCTGTGCCTGCTCTCCACCCAGCAGTCTAAGACAGCTGTGAGATTGTAGTGAGGAAATGGGGTTAACTGCAGACATTGCTAAGTTAGCTTAAGTGGTATATGCTTGGCTGCCATTCTGCCACTTTTGCACACAGCACTACATGGCTCTGTTCTCGTAAAATACTTTGCTGGCACTGCTTCACATGAGAACTGTTTACCTTTCACATATCCAGCTGGGCAACGTGCTCTCTGTCTGCACAGCGTGTTCAAGGTCGAATAACAATGTATGCTGTTGATCCACTTTGGTAAGTCCCACGCACATAGACATAACATGAAGCACAGCGGCCCAACTGAAACTCTGGTGCTTTTTAATATGGCATTACATGCATGAGAAGGCACTTGGAGAAAACCTTTCCAACATAGAAGAGCTGTGCTGATCCTGGTATGTAATTCATTGCATCTGATCTTGTAGGTATGGGGTGTCGCTGACAAAGCCCAGAGGTCTTCTATAGATATTCTAAACTAGCTCATGAGCACAGGGAGTGTGGTAAAAGGAGCTATAGTCCTTTTTCCACTGTCATTATAATATGATTTCCTCTTTTGTGCTTTATGGAATTATAACAATGCTAATTATATTGTTTTTATGCATTATGCTGCTCGTATTGGCTAGAGTACTGCACCTTGGACCACGTTAGTTAAAAATAAACATTTTAAACTATACAGTGACTCTTAATACTCACGTTGTGGACAAGAATGAGTGTGAACAAAAGAGTGTTCTTGTTTCTCACTATTCCTGAGAGTTTACTAAGTCGCATGTTCTAGGTTGTCTAATCATTGGTAGCTTAGCTGTAGTACGGAGAATGAATGAGACACTATTGCTAGTCGGATTGGGGTTCTGGGCACTGAGATGGCTTTTTTGGTACACAACAATACACTGAGGTCCTGGTTTTCTGTGCATAGTTCTGTGCATGAGCAGAATCCATGCAACAAGATGTAAGTTAACCATTTTTACATAACACACATCCCATGACAGTAATAATTTATTTCAAGAATATCACAATTGTTTGCCAATATGAGTTATCAGTGACTGTCAAGAACTCATAAAGAAGGGTCAAGGAGGCAGGTAGTATTGGGAAACGGTGCTGAAAGAGATACTATGTCTTAGACAAGTTTGTTGTTGGTGGAAAAGGCAAGGAGGTTATCACACAACTTGTCAGTAGATTTAGGATTGCCATTTCTTTATAAGTATGAAAAAGATATTTAGTGAACATATCAGTCTGAGTAAAAGAAGCTTGGAAATATTAGTTTTTTTAGTCTATATTGTGCACGCTCCAATTGTTGTAATGATAATTTAATTTATTGCAATGTTTTGCCCATGATCTGCCTTGATGTTTTAAATGCTGATAGTTATCTGTTAATCTCGTAATGGTCTTCTTTTTGGCAGTAGACAAGGGAGGATAAGGGATCAGGGGTATCTAATGCACAGTAACTTTTTTTTCAAGATGTGTGTTTTAAGGTGCCGCCAAATGGGTTCTGATGAGTCCGAGAGCTATTGTGTGATATTATAAATGAAACTGTTATGCTTCTGTGAAATACAGTGTTGTGTGAAGGAAGAAAGATTAGCTTTTTACAGAACTCATTTTAGTGAAGAGGTTAATTAAACTATAGTCTTACTGGGTTAAGTTTTGTGAGCCTGCATAGAGGAGCTCCATGCTCAATGTACACAGGTGGGGACAATGTTGGAAGGGCATCTATTCAAATATTCAGCAATGGGTAGACATTGCCAGCCTATTGTAATGACTCACTTCATTGCTAGCGAAATGTACAATAGCATAGCAAGTATGTCATGGACCCAAGTGAAAGCAAGGGATTAATGCCCAACAGCCAATAACTGAACACTATATTAGCTCACTTACCTCTTATGCCTTGCCTGAACACTCTTCTTTACATTTTCCCCACATATTATGTCTCATTTTCCCATTATCCCATGTTCACTCCACATCTTCTTCATTCTTTCTCTGTCTCTCCTCTGTCATACTCACATTTATGATGGCAAAAGTGCTTTGTCTACGGACCAGTGAGGGAAAGGGAAAAACTTCACTACCCACTGCCTTTTTATGGATTGGATGGGTAAAGTGTTCATGCTTTTTGTATGAGATTCCCATATGCGTACGGGGCACACTGGAGGAACCACAGTGGGAAGTCACCTAAATGTTCCTGTTTGCAAGCCACAAACCAGGACGGGTAGACATATAACAATCAAATCATTGCCTGCAGATCTGTACTTGTAATGCTGTTGCCAAGCGCCTGGTAGCTCTCTAGGCCATGCTGTCTTCCAGTGATGCATCTTGCCATTTTTTAGGGGGTCAGTGACTGAAGAACATGCAGCACACCCTTAAGATGGATACACGCCTTAGTAGGTGGGTTGGCCCTAGGCCATGCCACTTGCTTCAACTTCCTCCTCCCGCTCCTGAAACATTTTCTAGGTATCAAATCACACCCCGATTATACAATTTAGTCTCTGTGCCAAATTAATTCCATGGCTCCTCTTTCTCATCCTGCATCATCTGCTTAACATTTCTTAAGGCTCATCATATGACAACAACAATGATTTCTTCACACTGTCCTGAGTCAAATGCCCAGCATCTGGTCCATATTCAGTAAGTGCCAAGAAATATTTCGCAAACTTATTGCAGCTATGAATATCATTGTTAATCCCTCACCCCACTTTATCAGCTGTGATTTTCTTAAATTAATTTAGGTTTGAGTGGGCTGTCAGTCTAAATCTAGATGTAGAAGGAAGATGTTATGGCACGAGCAACCAACCTGTAAGTAAGAGAGGGAGGAGTTTTGGTCTAATTCTAGAAGAAATGGAAGGAAGTGTAGCCTCTGCCCTTCACCCACGTGCTTGATCTCTGCTTTCTAAAATAGCAGCCGTCAACCACAGCCACCATTGAAAAATAGAGACACATAGCAAAAACAGCAGGGCTGAGTGGCTGAGCTCTGAACCTTGGAAATATGTCAAGGGTGTTTCAAGATTTGCCAGAGGTAGAGTTGCCACATTTTCTGCACATAAAATCTAGAGTTTAAGCTCAGCCTACCAGAAAGTGACATACCCCTTTGCAGCACCCTTTTTAATATAACATTGGTTGGATACACATATGCACCCACACACAGAAACACACACATACACACACTTGTTACAACACATCTGCAGTTTAGTAACAATGCTAGGGAGTGCATATTTTATTTGCTTATTTTATTCATCATAGAAGAATTGAGGCTAGGTTTGCAGCACAGAGGTTTGAACCTGTTACCCCCAAAGAGAAGAAGGCTATGTTTGCACCTGTCACCACCCAGTTGTCCCCAGTTAACTATAATGGGATCATTCACCATCCCAGGTATCTAAGTAGATGGCTTATCCACAAGTGAATCTAATGATAAGCTAGTTTAGAGGGTAAAAACACCTTCCACAGAGATGATTGGTGTCCATCCAGCACATCTTCGTATGTTTCCAATATGTTACTCAGGTAGTTGATGGATTTGTTAAAGAGATCTATGAATAATCTGCTTCTTTGAAGGTAAATAATCATAAAAGATCATTGAAAGTTAATGTGCTTGCTGCAAAACACTGCATGTAATCTGTCCATCGCATTTTTGAATCTAGAATAAGATAGCGTAGTTGTGTAAAAAAGGGACAATGGAAGTGGAAAAGTGGGACCAGGAGACATGAAAGGAGGAGACAGATTAAGAAAATGAGAAAGGAACATTGTGGATAGTACATTATCATCGAGCGCGGCATTGATGAAGCAATAGACCTTTGCAGTAGAAAAGCAGGGATAAGTCAATGTTTATCTTTTAGCTTGGGAAGTAAGATAGTGAATGTCACTGCTGCATCCCCCTACTAATATCACAAACACTCTGCAGCAAGCACAGGTCCCCAAACACCATCTCTCACAAGTCACCCAGACAGCCTATCTGAAAAAGGTCAGATGTGTCTGGTTTTCATTTTAACTACCCAATTCACAAATGGATAACACTTATATTTTGGCCTATTGTCTAGCCCAGTGTGACCCTCCTTTTCCGCTTTGCCTCCTCATCTTCCCCCCTTAGGCACACTCTAAATATGGAAATACAGTGCTGGCTTGTGAGCTTCTAAAGTGGCAGGGCATAAATTCATAAACTTCCCAACACCTGTGCCTAATACCTTCCACCTCACAGGCCTTCAAATTTAACACATAAATACATACATTCAAACATGTGCTCATGCATACAGAGACAGTCACACAGACGTAGACATGCACTCCCTGCTACACAGATAAGCACACACTCATGCAAACACAATATCTACTTGGTCCTTTTTGACATGAACTCTTTGATTCCTGACTCCTCTATCTCTTTACTCCAGCACGGCTAGCAACACACCAGGGCCAGGTACACAAGCTTCTGCCCAAGCAAAGCCGCAATAGGGTTTATGGTACTAAGGTAGACCTTTTTCTCTATTCTAACTTCTGATTGAGTAAGAGTGTACATGATTGACAAGCCCTGATGCTCCATTATCAGCATGCTACATTTCCTCACGCTAGTGCAGTATGTCAGATATATATTAGGTCTGTGTGAGGCTGGGCAGTAACAGCTCTCGCTTGACACATGTGCAATACAGTCAGTGGAGCCCTCTTCTGCTGCTAAGGTTATATTACAGCTTATTTGCATTCAATCACGCGGTCCATGAGATTGTTTGTTTATATGAAAAAGCTGTAACATGTCAAGTTATTATTGGAAGATTGAGGGAGTGGGTCGACACCCTGATGCCCTCTATGGGAAAACCATCCATGTGGAAATATCGCAAACAGGCAGACTGGCAATTTGACAGCCTACCACCACCACCCACTTAAGCATTAAGCACCCATGAAATATGAAAAGGCACACAGGAATCTGTAAAACCTTTATTTTATATCATTGGTAGAGTCCCAAATGCCTTCCACTCTTGCCTCCTGTGCCTTCCTCACACCTTTTGAGTTGGGTTAGAGTTACAGGATGGTACACCAACTGGGCAGCAATTGCAGCATGGCCTACTGTGCTCTCTACACCAGAACAGGCATTCTGCTTTCCTTACCGGCTCTCTCCTTGAACCTCAGCACATCAGCTGGTAAGCTGCTGGTCAAGTATGTAATGGGGGGGAAAGTGCTAGGGAATCTGAAGCAGCACTCCTGCACCTGATGTTCCAATGATATAACCACAGAGTGCAAAGACAGGCAGTCGAAAGTCCCACTATCTGGCTCTTACAGTGCTATGCTTGCATTCTGGCTGTCAGTGAAATATCGTGAAACACATATTCAAGTGTAGAAAATTAATCTGGAGCTGGTCTGTGGCAGGAATCATAGGAACACTCCCCTTCTCAGAATTTCATGGCATGTATTGATGGATCCACCTAATTCTTTAACTTCCTCCATCTCCTGACCGCCCATGTAAAGCTCATGGTCTACCCTACAGACTGACTGACTGACTGACTGGCCGAGGCGTCTTGGTGCTGGGTAGAGTGATCTGGGAGTTGCACCGAGGTTAGCCTTGTGTGAAGAGCCTGGTTTTTATAGCTTTCCTGAAGATGGACCGTGATGGCTGAAGTCGGAGCGAGACTAGGAGGGAGTGCCATAATTTGGCTGCCAAGAATGAAAAGCGTTTGCCTCCCCAACTAACCTTCTTCGTCTTGGGAGGAAGGACCAGCCCGGAGTCCAAGGACCTTAGACAGCGCGACGGGATGCAGCGGGGGAATAATGATTGTACATCTTCCGCCCCACCTCCATAGAGGGCTTTGTGCACAAGGCAAAGGGCCTTGAACTACACCCGTCGTCTCACCGGAAGCCAGTGTAGTAGTTTAATGCTGGCTGAGGTGGAGTGATGCTTAGGTAGACCATACAGAACTCGGGCTGCAGCATTTTGAAGTGACTGGAGCTTGTTAAATTGTTTCACTCCCGCGCCTAAATAGAGTGCGTTGCAATAGTCTATCCTTGACAGAATAAGGGTGCCAACCACCGTTTTCCTGAGGGAAAGCAGGATGAATGGGAGAATTTTACGCAATATCTTAAGTGTAAAAGCAGGCAGAGACCACTTGGTTAATTTGGGGGGCACAGGTGAGATCCTTATCGATGAGAAAACCGAGATTTCTGGCCTTTGCCACCGGCGATGGACAGGTACCGGCTTCAGGAGGCCACCAGCATTGGGTCATGATAGAAGGTTTCTTGCCAAACTCTAGGATCTCAGTTTTTTCAGTGTTAATCTTTAAGAAGTTGACCCTCATCCATGACATTACGGAGGAAAGAGAGTCACGGAACCGCTCGGCTGACATACTGTCATTTTGAGTAACCGACACGATCAGTTGTGTGTCATCGGCATAGGACACAAGCACTAGGCCATGACTCTTGATCAGTCTGGCCAGAGGTGTTACGTAGATGTTGAAAAGAGTGGGCGAAAGTGCCAAACCCTGGGGGACTCCACCCGGGAGGGAGAACCGTTCCGGTATCAAACCTTCCCAATGTATTATTTGTTCTCTATAGTCGAGGAAAGAAGTGAGAAGGGACAGGGCCTTGTCGCTGACTCCCATGGACTGCAGCCTATTTAGTAGCACTGTATGGTTTACAGTGTCAAACGCTGCCGTGAGGTCTAGCAATATAAGGGCTGCCCTGCCACCATCATCCAACACCCTTCGAATCTCCTCAGTTGCCATGATCAGGGCAGATTCAGTGGAATGTCGATCTCTGAACCCATATTGGGTGGAATCCAGCAGGTTATTTTCCTCAAGGTAGGTAGTCAAATCCTGATTAATGGCTTTCTCCAAGACCTTGGAGGTCAGAGGCAAACATGAGATGGGGCGATAGTTTTTCGCCTCCAAAGGTTCAAGAGATGTTTTTTTAAATATAGGCCTGATGCAAGCCAATTTCCATCCTGCTGGAAAGGTCCCTGTTTCGATAACTAGATTAAGCAAAGGGGTCAGCGCTGCGCCTACCTCATACGCAGCTAGATGTAGAATGTATGGGGGACAAGGGTTAAGTGGAGGTCCTGACTTAGTTAGAGAAAGTAGGTCAACCATTTGCTTTTCATCCAGCTTGGTGAAATGGGTTAGACTACCATGGCAGGAATGTCTGTCCCATGTCTCTAGGAGGTTCGTACTGTTGACCTGCGATAAATTCAAAAGTTCCTCTTAGACCATATTGACTTTGGTCTGAAAGAAAACCTCAAGGTTATCAACAAAGGTTTGGTTAGGGACAAAGACAGAGTCCCTCGGCCGTCGGGACAGTGCTGTGACTGTTTTGAATAGTTCTTTAGAGGAGTTTGAGGCTTCTAGAATTTTAGAGGTAAAATAAACTGTCTTGGCTGAAGTTATTGCTCGCTTGTACTCTTTTAATGCGGCGCCGTAATCTGTCTTATGCCCTGAGCTGTAAGAGGAACGCCAAATGCGTTCCTTGAGTCTACATTTTATTTTTGTAGTTTTTAGCTCTGCTGAATACCACGGAGAGGATACAAGCCTTTTTTTGGCTGGCTTAGTAACTTCCGGGGCCATTGGGTTTATGGCCTGGGTTATCCAGTTGTTAAAATCCAAGGCTGTCTGATTAGGATCTGCCCTGAAAGTAGGATTCTCTTTCAAGGCCAGAAAGACTAAATACACTGGCATAGGCATCACATTGCAGTTTGTCAGAGATTTTGTGTTGACCAGCAAGCAGTACTTTGTCGGTGATTTTCTATGTTGTCGACATGCAGCATATATGTCAATTATCACCAATGTGTTGTGTAATGTAGGCCACCGCAATGCATGCTCAGGTGGGGCAAGGATTTGTCTGACATCCGCCCCTATAGGCTGCAATTCTGACTGGTGAACCTTCTATGGTAGATAGTTTTGATGGAATTGATATTGAATTGATATTTTATGTTGACCTTTGAGGAATAACAGCGAGAGACCGCCTCTGGTTATCAATGTTAGCATCAGTGATAAAGAGGATGAGAACCTTCATGGAGAAACGCTTTTCTTTCCTGCAGCAACACTGAGCGCCAATTACAAATGGCATAGAAATAAGGTCTCTCATTTTATGTGAAATTATCCTGAGTAATATTTATATTCACTTGCACACTCTACAGGTTTGCTTGACGTTTACAACTTTGCAGGACATAGCATGACAGACTAGTTCAGCCCTGAAGTGTTCTTCAAACCTGAGATGATTGGTGGTTTCGAGCAGAGTAACTCCAGGAAGCCATGACATAGACAGCAGGTCCTGGTCACTTGACCATAACTCCTTAACTGATGCAGAAATGAATCTCTAGATCATTTGTATTAGCATCTGCTTCTGGGATGGATCCATGAACAAAGATACTGCATGTGCCTCGGATAGCAATGAGTGAAAAGCTCTAGGTAGAGGAGCAGTGGCTTTAAACTGGCTGATTGCACCATTCAGAATAATCTGGCGACAACTAGTACATTGTTTGGAAGACTCAACACGGTGACGTACAAGAGTTGAGTCTGAGTTGAATCCCACGTGGGCAGTTATAGAACATCACCTGCAAAACTGAGCGACGCAAACAAGATCTTCCAGAGGACCTTAAGGTGAAAGAAAAGATCTGCAGCTGAAATGTGAATGGAACCATCAAGGTATCTTCACTCATTCAGCTATTTCTAGTCTGCTAATGTTCTTTATTCTGAGTTTGGGTGCAGCAACATATTATTTCTGTTTACTGCTGTTATTTGTTTTCGAAACATAATTGCTCATAGGCATAAGAAATGTCCATGACAGCTGCATTCTATATTTGTCTTTGATGACGAACTGCCGCGTGAAAGGGCAACTATTTCTTTTTGAGGTGCTAAAACAACTGCAATAAAGGTGAAGTCAGGTCAGACACACTGACTATTGTTTGAAATGCATTTCTACACCTCTCCCCAAAAACAAAAGCGAGTAAGCAGCTTGACCCTATCCATGGAAGGCCTGCAGGCCGCACTTCCAAAATCACTGTCTGTCTTCAGCAGTTATTCATCATACAGGGACTTGAGCTGGGTGAAGGCTGCACACAAGCACATTGTTCTCTGGCGCCAAATTCCAGTGTACTTTGTGAGTATGGAGGCACACATGCCTCACCCATTCTCTGAAAGAGCAAAAAGCCTCCAAGAAGGATTTGAGCCAGCCCCAGGCCGTTCCTGATACGTCAATCCCAGTCAGTCGGGTAAGCAGCAATGTGTAGGGAACTGTATCAAATGCTTCAGAGAGGTTAAGCAGAACCAAGGCCGCCCTCCTGCCAGCATCCAAACAGTCTCTGATGGCTTCGGAGTTTTCCACCAGGACTGATTCAGTACTAAAAGAGGCCCTGAAACCCGACTGTGCAGGATGAAGAAGGCCTGAACTTTCAACGAAGTCCGTCAGCTGTCTGGTGACCACTTTCTCACATACCTCTCACATACCTTAGCCACACTAGGCAAAAGGGAGATCTGCCGGTAATTTGCCAGACACAGGGGGTCAAGTGGTGGCTTTATTAATAGAGGGAGAATCATGGCCTGCTTCCAGGTTGCCGGGACGAGAGCTTCAAGGAAGGACATGGTAATGAGTCTATTGACTTCTGGATTAACAGTATCCGCCACGGCAGCCAGAAGTCTGGTAGCACAGGGGTCCGAAGGGGATCCAGATTTCAGACCTTTTACGATTTTGAGTGAGCTGGGTAGACCACTATGGGGGGGAATAATGCAACACAGCAATTTCCACTGTGTTGCGCCACTCTGGATTTATTAGGCCACTCAGGGCCACACAAAGTGGCCTTGCATGTCTTGACAAATTGAATTTTGGGGTTGTATTGCACATCCACCACGTTAAGTGGTGGAAAAATGATGGAACCCCTTGATGAATAGGGCTCTGCGTGTCTGAGTAACTGTTTGGAGATTGCATATCATTTGCGATCAGAACTTACCGCGGGGAAGTCTTCGAGCTATGATTACCAGGTTTTCCAATCTGGAACTGCCCACCAAGTTAGAAGACATCTATAGTGTAAATCCATAGGCAACAGATACAGACATATTAACGCATGATTGCACAATAAACCGAGCTCATCAACCACTGAATTATATAAAAGGTATCAAACTTATTCTATTATCGATAGGTAACTCAGACAAAACATGGCATATGCATAAATCTGCATAAGAAAAAGGGTCTAAAACGATTAAATCCAATCAACCAAATCTATCATGACCCATGCACATTTATAAAGTTCATACAGAAAGTCCAAAACATTGGTGATGCAATATCTCCTTCTTAAATGCTAATAAATACAAAAGATGGTCACTGAAGCAGTGTATTACTGATTAATGTGGAAACGTAGACTTAGCACTTGGCAGACATATGCAGAAACCCAATCTTTATCTAAGTGATAAATGTGTAGTGGCTGGAGTGCGTCCTGCACTCAACGGATCTCTCTAATATAGAAGACTACATGTGGATAGCGACCTACGGCCATGAAAAGGCATTGCAGTGACAGTAACTGCAAACTAAATGGAGGTGTTTTAAAACTTGCTTATTTCAGCACCTATCAGAGCTGTCAGGTTGTACAAATTGAAATTTATGCACAGAATGCTTTCCTTGTTTTTCATTGAATTCTTCTTCTTGCAGTTGAATTATTCCTTTATGGATGGGTGAAATACTCATGCTTGACAGAGGGCAACTTGAGATTTTAGAACTTTTCAATAGTTCAAAGAAGACATAGTAGATCTCAAGATCTTCCAAGTCATGCTTAAATAATTCATTCATACAACGAGTTTTCTTTGCAATTGGCTCTAATAGTCCTGCATTTATCACAGTAAAAGCAAAGCATAACAGCAAAGCGTAGCAGCAAAGCGGCATGTCCTGGAACACTTTGGCCCCATAGATTATAAAAAAAAAGTGACACTCAACGCAGTGCTGCAACCAAAGCAGTTGCAAGGAGAGAGCGGGAAAGTGCAGTATCAACGGCATATCTGTCGCACTATCCTGCTGTCTCCCCAGTGCTGGTGCACAATCAGTCAGCCGAGCGCCTCGCACACACCTTTGGACCATAGTGCAAGAGTGTCTGCATGAGTCTAATATCGGTTTTGTACTGGAAGGGTGTTTTTCCAGCACAAAATACTAGGCTTAACTTTTCCCGCTTTGAATGTGTGCTGTACAGTGCAGCACACGTGTGAAGTGGGAAAAGGTAGAACAAATAAAACGGTTTCTCCTTTTTAACGCCTGCTTCAAAGTTATGTTATTATTTGGTGTAAAACACTGTCTATTATTATTAGTAAATAAGGTTTTCGTGTAAAAAACCATAGGTTGGTGCATGTACCACCCACGGAACGCTCCCTCGATGCAGAGTAATGCAAAGCAGCGCTAAGCACTGCTTTGCATTACTTTGTGGGCGAGTAAATTAATAAAAATATTTGCGCAAAACCTAGTGCAAAATGTATGTTAACCCGGGACTGTGAGTGGTGGAGAAAATTTGTATTTGAGATATTTGAAAAGACTCTTCAGGGCAGTGGAGAGTGGTTTGGGTAGTGCTTAACTTATAAATGAATAAGTGATGAGGCCAAACTTCTGCTCTGAAGGCAGCGACTGGTTCCATATTAGCATTAAATACCAAGGCTGTGTAGCCTTAAACCCACCTCATGACAGTACCAGACAATCCTTGCCCCTTTATCCCTCTCGTGCAGGTTTCTGCTTTCTCCCTTTGTGGAGTTTTTTCCGTATTTCTCCTCCTTCATCTTTCTGCCTTGTGAGTTTTTTCCTCTCTTGCTATCAGGAAAAGTCTGAAGTAGAAAAATAAGTGCCGGTCCCCATAAATAAGTGCTGGTGGTCTTCACTGGCAACACCGGCTCAAATTAAGCACTGGATGGAGAAGGAGTCACACTCTGGCAGTATGTTGATGAAGTCACATTTCTCTGCCTTTGAGCGCCTCTAGATTAAGTACATCTTTTGCCTGCCTTGTGTGCATGTACTGTACAGTTAGTGTATAACAGATAGCCAAAGTGAAATCCAAATGCTACTCAATTGAGATGAGAGACAGGATGTGGAATGTTAACAATAAAGATCATAGACAACAAAATGTATTTCTTGGAGGTTGCTGGAACTAAGGTGGTGAACGGACACACCTAAGTTCATTACTTGCATTATAATGAAGCAAAAATAAAACATTCAGTGCCCGGTCTCAGACTTTATATAGCTGAGAGTACCAAATTGTCAGGCAATACAAATACCGGAGCACAGTAGAAGTTACCTGATTTTAAATCAGTATGCTCTTCATAAATGTCCATGTTTTCAAGGAAACACAAGTGTTCCTGAGTAGAGATCTGACCAGTTAAAGAACCCTACACCACTCCTGACAAGGAACTTCATTGTGTGAAAGAGGGCGAGGCAGAGTAGTTGTGGACCAATACAGGAGTTGCTGGAAGATGGGTAAGCATCAGTTCTAGAACAGCATTTGGGTTCTGGATCAGTTGAGTCTTGAGTTGCATCCAGACTCCGGCTGCTCACAGCGATTCGCCTCATCAGTGTCCAGTGCTAAGAGCAGCACGAGTGCACATTTACGGTGTGCATCACATTTATCAACAACTTTTGCCCGACTCTTATGCTTGTAGTTGTACCTCTGTACTATTTTTTGTGTTTTGTATAATTGTGGCGCAATGGTGGTGTAATGTTGTATCATATTGCTGCGCAATACCATGCTGTTTTACTGTACTTCTGTGATATTGTTTGTTGTGGCATATTGTTGTGTTTTAGTGGTGTTTTGCCTTTTTCTGTGATTTTTCTGGATTCAGAATTTTGTTGTGGTGGTGAAGTATTTTATTTTGCTTTTGTTATTCATTATTGCATTGTGTTGTTGAATTCCTCTATGATTATTGTGAGGAGCTCTCTTCTGATTGTTTTGTTGTACAGTGCCCTATTGTGATTTTGTTGTATTGTTATTTTGTGTTGTGCTGTGTTATGTTATTGGATTACTTTGTATTTTCCTGTGCTCTGTAGATACTTCAGAGATATCAACAAATGTTCCTATATTTCGCTTCAAGCCGAATATTTCTTTAAAGCTCCAGTGACAAACAACCATTTATCTAAGCTGGTAACAAACTGCTGCTCTACCTCTTTTAGCTATTAAAGTCATCAATCAGCCAAAAATGTACCAGAGACAATGCCTTAAATTAGCACTTAGAGTGTTGATGTTGGAATGGGTAAATACTATTTCAATGAATACCATGATATGTGTAGGCCCAACATCGGCAATACCAATAAATGTATTGTCAGCGTATGTCATAACTGAGGCCCGCACAACAGTGTTGATACTGGCAATAACCACATCAATGTATACCATAATTTATGCATGAATGTAAATGAATGAATGACAATGTTGCCGCCAGTAGAAACAATGTCAATGGACGCTATGACCTAGGCAAGCCTAGCTGTGTCAATATCAGTAAAGACAATGTTGATGTATGCTGTGACAACTGCATGCACAATGTTGAGAATGTCAATAAAAATGATACCAGTGACTGCCATATTATCTTCAGGAGTTCCAATGAACTCATATCATTTCTGTTGGATTTGCCCAAGGTGACCTTCCTATTACCCCCGAGTCAGAGATATGAGGTCAGGCAGGTCCTGCGACCCACACCTATCAAGTGACAAGTCGCAGGTGGGGCCTCACTTACTCCAAAGACAAATGCGCACCCAGGGAAAACCCTGAACAATACCACAGATAAATAGGTGCACCACAAACAGGTCTGAGGAAAACACGTTCGGCCAAGGGCTTGCTTTCCTCACAAAACTAGATACCACATGTGGATAGTAACACTCAGCCAATCAGGACACAGCATACACACCACACGTAGTGATCACACGCTCCTCATGCCGGACATCTGGACCAAACACACTGGCCCACATTAGCTCTCTCTGAGATCGAGAGCAATTTGTGTCCTTATCTGATGTCTGAACTTGTTAATTTATGACTGAGATGCTTTTCAGGAATTCAGAAATTACTTTATTGTACCTTCAAGAGATGTATATAAAGTCAGTCAAAACTTTTTACCCCGAGTGACTTTCTTCACACTCGTTCTGTCGAGACTCTCCCAGCCGCTGTGTTTAATTAAACCAACTTGTTCCTGTTTTTTCCAAACTGTCCCTTATCTTTCCATTTGCTTAAGGTGAATTTATAATCCTAGCAACAGTCAAGTTACATGACTTGACCCCTGGAACCAATCATCTTGGTCATCAGTGGAAGATAATAAACACTCCACATGCCACTCTAACTCGCATATGGAGATATGTTCCCAAGCTTAGAGAATAACAAAAGTTTCATGTAAACCTCCAAGATTTCAAAGTTAATCTTTGCAGGTGCTTGGATCTGTTTGAAATTATTGTATTGTTCATTCAGCTATTTTACCATGATTGTGTCTAAAGGCTCGATATTAAGTTTGACTGACGATACTTTGTCCATCAGAGTGGAGGACATCAAATCGGCCTTCCTGACAAACTATTGTCTGCCAAATTAAAAGTGGTCACTGGCCATGCAGTCATCTAATAGTCTTTGGGGGACCAGAGGGGAAAGGTGTTTTAATCTATTTTCGATTTTTTTTTACCACTTTTCATTGCTTTTAAAAGCTTGGCACTGTGCACTTACTTGCTGGCTGTAACCAGTGTGCACCCCTCCTGCACACAAGGATCAACTCTTCGATCCACCACCGGGTTTTCCCTGTTTGTCGCGGAGAGAGTTGATCCATTCAGTTGAACACGCAACCCACTTCCGGCCTACCGCTATGTTGTAAGGAGGTGACGGTCTAGCCTATTGCAGGTTAGCAGCCCACTACAAAAGATGGGTGAATTCCGGGCACGCAGCGGATGCGCCGCTGGCACGCCAAAGGCAAGCCCTTCTGCGCCCATCAGCACTGGGATCACACTCAGCGCCGGCCATGCTGCTGGTTTTTGGCCAGACACCTCTAGTCTGAAGCCTAAAATTGAGTACAGTCGAGACTTTCTCACCAAACTTCAATGGGCGAGTAAGACTTGCTCTGAACCAGGCCTTGAGCTGCAGAAAGCCCAGGGTGGGGTGCAATGCATGAAATGTGGCCTAAAAACCTTGCATATTGCATCACCCACCCAAACTCACACTGTCAATAAGGAACACGTCAGAGGAGTATCCTGCGCTCTGATCAATGTGAGATCACTAATCAAGAACGCTATTCGAGCGTTTGTGGAGGCTAATCAAACAGAAATAGCCTTTGTCACAGAGACCTTAGACCTGGGCCGATGCCTCCTCTGACCCTGATCTATTGATGGCCTTACAGGTAGGGTACAAAATTCACAAAATTGACTGGGAAGGGAAGAAAGGTGGGGGTATTGCCCTTATTGCCAAATCTAGCTTCAAGTCTTTTATTAAAATGATTTCGGATAATAAAGATTGTGAAGCTTTTGATTTTAAAATTGAATTGCTTGGCCTACAATCTTTTAATGGAATCTTACTCTATCACCTGCCCAAATCCAAGGCCGCTTTCCCAGATAACCTGGGCCCCTTTTTAGCTCATAAAACATATCATCCTAACTTCACGATGCCAGGGGATTTTAATTTCAAGCTAGAAGAACGTATTGACGATCCCGATACCGATACTCTTAGATCTAATGGACAGCGCAGAGATGTGTCAACTTGTCAAGGGCCTAACACATAATGCTGGACACTGTTTAGATGGTATCTTCTCAGACACTCCCCTGCTAAGTTGGACTGGAGTCCTGCTTTTGATCTGGTCAGATCATAAGGCTATCTTATTTGATATAACACAACCGCAAAAAAATTGTTTTAAGACCTTCAGAGAACTCTATGTTAGTCACCTCTGGAAGAAAGTAGAGGCTTGCTCTCTAAACACTATTCTTTATAAAAGACTGCCAAAATTGTCTACGAATCCCGATCAAGCCGCAACGCAATACCGTTCCTGGCTTGATGCGATGTTGACACTACTAGCCCCCCTAAACAATGTCAACAATCCAGGAGAACGCCACCAGAACCGTGGTTCATTGACACATTGAAAGCTCAGAAGCAACAATGTTGCAAACCTGAGAGAAAGTGGAAACTTGATGATAATGCAACTATGCAATTGGAATACAAGGCATCTCTCCTAACCTACAAGAAATGTATCCTCAGAGAAAAGGCTGCTTACTACTCTGAGAAAATTCTGGCAGCCAACAGATGCCCCAAAGCCCTGTTCACTACAGTTAAGAAACTTGTAACATTGCCATCTGTACCTGACACCAGTATTAGTCAAGAATTCTGCAACGTACTAGAAGTATGCTTCAAACAAAAGGTCAACTCGGTCTTTGAGTGATTTGTGCAGCAGGATAAACGCCTGGTTCAATTACAGTTTGAGGTTGATAAGATTCAATCAGTTCTATTGGATAATTTACAAGTTCCTCTCGAACCAGACCCCCAACCCTCTCCTATTGTAATACATTGACAAACAAACAAACCTCTTCACTCATAACTGCTACTAAATCTGGTTCTCCATTAGACCCATACCCCCCAAAATCTTGCATTTCTCGCCAGAAATTATAGCCATTCCTTTAACTGAGATCTGTAATTTAATGTTTACAATAGCATTCTTTCCAACGGATTGGAAGAAAGTCTCCATACTTCCGTTATTAAAGAAACCTAATCTGGATGTCAAGTAGCCACTCAATTAAAGACCAATCTCAAGACTTCCGTTCCCCGCAAAAGTAATTGAAAAAGCAATAAACACAGAACTCTCTGCTTTCATCAAGGACAATGACATCCAGGATCCCTCCCAATTTGGATTTCTTCGCTCAGCACAGCACTGAGTTGGCTCTCATCATGGCAACAGAGGAGCTTAGGCTGATACTAGACAATGGGGAATGCAGCGCTGATACTGTCAATCACAAGCTGCTGCGGGACCAGCTGTGTACCATCGGGATCAGGGGTAAGGCACTATCCCTGTTAAGCTCTTTCTTGTCTGAGCGGTCTCAGGAAGTGGCTATGGGGAACATGGTGTCACCCCCTTTTGCGTTGCCTTGTGGGGTTCCCCAGGGCTCTTCCCTTAGCCCAACACATTTTAATCTCTACTTCACCCCGCTGGCTATGACTTCGCCCTTGTTTCATATGCTGACAACACACAGATTATCGTCTCAGTGAGCAGCTCTGCCAGGCAAACGGTTACCAGGTTTTGCGACTGTATGAGCCACATTGCAAAGTGGATGTCAGACAACTGTCTGAAATTGAATTCCTCTAAGACTGAAGTCTTGCTGCTGGTGAACAAGTCTTCATTTTGGACAAACAGCTGGAGGCCTGACCAATTGGGCCCACTGCCCAGACCTGTACCTAATTTAAAAATCTAGGTGTCTTGTTCGACACCAAGTTGTCCTTTTAAGCACAAATCAACGCTGCCACTACTGCATGCTTCTTTATCCTGAAAATGTTGAGGAAAATCCTCCCGGTAATACCTACGGATTTGAGGAAGACTGCAGTTTCAGTGTTGATCTCCTCAAGACTTGACTACTGTAATGCCCTCTTTTCTAGTGCTCCACAGCGTAGCATCAAAAAACTGCAAATGGCCCAGAACACAGCGGCAAGAATATTGTTGGGCATCTCTAAATTTGACTCAGTCTCATCAGCTATGATCAGACTCCACTGGCTACCGATGGCTAAGAGGATCCATTTTAAATAATTGTGTTTTGCTTTTAAATCTCTCAACAACATGGGGCCACTCCAGCTGAGGAAATTTCTTAAACCTTACACTCGTGCTAGAGCCCTTAGATCGGCTGAATTGAGAAACATAATTGCTTCCAGAATCAGCAAGGTGATATGGGGAGGTAAGAGCTTCACAGCCACAACGGCCAACCAATGGAATGCCTTGCCTATCATGTTGCAAAAAGAGAATAGTCTCTTTAAATTTAGGAAGGGCTTCAAAACTTGGTTGACATACTAAAAATTGTTTTACTTCCTCTGTACTGATTGTAGCAAAGCTAGCGCCCAGACACCCCAGGGTATTTGTCGCACTCTACAAATTTTTCATCCTCATCTCTGTACCTTGAGAGAACCGCTGTCATGCCGTTTCCTTCATGGGACAAACAATTTGGTGGACTGCTGCCATCAGTGTTACTATCCACCAAACTTTTAACATATTTTTGCTTTTCAAAAACAAACTCCCAAAGTGGGAGTGCATTGTGGGGGCACAAGTTATAGTTAGCTCAGCTAACTATAACAGCTGAATTTCTCTTTGTTTCTAAGGTTTTATAATTCTTTTCCCTAACTATATTGTCCCTGTAACCTTTGTTTTCTTAGTGAATTTATAAGGCTTTTAAATGCTAATTCCTATCTTTAACATCTTTGTTCCCTTTTGCTTTTTCAGTGAAGTCCTTACATTTTTTTAAATTCTATTTCATAGCTATAACGTACCTGTATTTGGTTTCTAAAATTAGATATTAAGCATTACATCTGCATTGTGCACCACTTATTGTTATATTTGTCATCTATTTATTTAAAAAGCACATTAATCATACAATCTCAAGATATTTTTAATTTTCACAATGATGTCTCAATGGCCTAGGACAAACCACAAATACCATGTGTTTTTGGAAAAGCTTCAGTGTAGCTATTTAGTAAGATAATAATTTAACTTTCCCGTTTGTATTCATTTGAGAAATAATGACATCAAAATGTATTTTCCTTCTTCACAGCAACACTGAAGGTCACAATGACGTCAGTAGTCACAAATACAAATGACAAAGTGTAATACAGATATATAGACATATTTTACAGAAAGATTGAGTCTAACTGTTTAGTAACATAATGGTTTAACTTTATTTTAACATTGCATTTGACAAAAACAACAGTTTTACAAAATAACTTTCAACATCGGAACTCACGAATACTACACAACTACCAAAAGAAGAAATTAAATTCACCAATCAAACTACCCATTGTCACCCAAACTCCTTTTAAAAATTGTAGTGGTTTTAATTTTTTTTCATTAATTCTACAAAAATTAAATTGAATCAGAAGAACCAAACGAAAGACAATAACTGGTTACAGTTATTAAACATCTGCAGGACTTAGCTGCACATAAACAATCTTGTCATGAAGAACCACCAATGAAAAAACAAAACATAGCTTAAGATTTTTTCACTATTTCATCTTTTTTTTGTAAATTCTTTTTATTGGCATTTATTATTACAGTTATTAAACACGTGTATTTTGTATGCATTAACATTGTACATATGCATCCAAATCAGCTAGTATCATTATAGGCTTTTTCAGTTTGCTCAATTTCACGTAGATGCTGCATGCGCTATAGCAGGTGTTTGCCAAGAAGAAAACCGGGGGGAGAATCAAACTAAGGGTTATCATGGAGTCTTAGGTGGTACGGCCAGACGAGGGCATGCATGGTCTCTCAGGTATCTAATTGGCAGCACAGTTGTATCTCGCTAAGAAGAATATGGGTGTGCAGGTGGGTGCAGGAAATAGGTTAATATGTCGGGTTAGTGGGAGCGGGAGATGAGCGGGCCCTAGGGAAGCGTGGGTAATCAGGAGGAGTCCCCAGTTGCGTGGACATGCACAGGAGTCAGCCGTGTGGTGTCGGGGGGTGGTCGCGCTGATGATCGAGTCATCGTTGGACCGGGACTGTTTGAATTGGTGTAGCAGGAGCGCCCATTCCAGGGAGATTGGGGTTTTACGTATGCCTTTCGCTTCCTCCTCTCGCACTGCATCCTCCTCGGCTGCAGCCCATTTGAGTACCGCCCCCACCCATGCTGCAATCGGGGGGCCCGAAGGGGAGCGCCAGTGCATAGCTATGCAGCATTTAGTCAATAGGTGGGCTAAGGAGACAAAACGTATGGGTAGTTTGTGACATTTCCTCTGTCCGATTATGCCTAGCGTGCAAGACTCACATGTGGATAGGTGGGTAAGTCCAGTAAGATCTCGGAGTGTCGTGTGGATAGCCGACCAGTAGGCCTGAATGTCTGGGCAGGCCCAAAACATATGATAAAAATCGGCATCTTGCGCCTGACAACGGGGGCAAAGGAAAGTTGTAGCAGGATAGAAACGCTGCAGGCGTGCTGGTGTCAAGTAGGCCCTATGTAGAATGTGGAATTGTATGTTCTTAAAACGGGCATTCCTAGATACTTTTTTGGGGAATTCAAGCGCCCTTTCCCATTCTTTGTCGTGGAATGACCGTCCCACCTCCTCCTCCCAGAGAGTCCGTAGGGGTTCTAGTAATGGAGGTGCCAATTCCCTGATTGATTTGTATAGCCATGTAGTAAGATGGCGGCCCGCTCCCATTCGTAAGATTGTGTGGAAGACTGGGTGTGTGGGGGGTTCCCCTAGGGTGAGGTCGTAGTACGGTTGGTAGTGACTGAGGAGTTGTCGATGCAGTAAGAATTGACCCAGGGGGAGGTCGTAGTCGTCAACAAGTTGTTGGTATGGTCTAAGTTGTCCCTCTTCGAATAGTACGTCTGCTTCGGTGATGTCTCTGGATGTCCATGCCTGGAGCATGGCAGGAGTAAAGAACTGGGTGTTTTTTGGCCAGCCTACCAATGGGAGTAACGGTGTATATGGGGGTCGGTCTGATGTCATGCGGTGTATGCATTGGACACATTTCCGAGCCATTTCCACCTGGAGGGGGTAGGTCCTTGTAGGGCGAGATCCCGGTAAGAGCAGGCGATGCAACTCCGGCGCCGTCACCCGGCCCGCGGCTGTGTATGTTTCGGATGTGTACCTATCAGCGGTCCAGTAGGAAAGCCGAATGAGGGAGCGCCGAGACCCCCTTGTGTTGTGGGTAACTTTCATTTTGCCAGCGCGATCCTGTGTCGTCCTTTACCCCATATTAGGGAGCTAAGAAGTGAGTCCAAGTCTTTGAAAAAGGATCGGGGTGGGATTACTGGAAGGTTGGTAAAATAATAGAGCAGTCGCGGAACCAGTATCATTTTTGCGAGAGTTACACGACCGATCGGTGCCAGTGGGAGACTCCGCCAGAGCCCAATGGTGGATCGTATACTGGCAAGTGCCCTACGATGGTTGCCCTCGAAGATGTCAGTGGGGGAATGGTATAAGCGAATTCCGAGATAGCGGAGGGCTTCCGCGGTCCAACTTATTTTCTGGTCACCAATCCAAATCTCCTGGGGGGTAGCGCTCGGGTGCAAGGGGTACACCGTAGATTTATCCCAGTTTACTTTCAGGCCTGAGGCGTTGGCAAATTTGGTCATGGCGGTCCCGAGCAGGGTGAGATCCGCTGTGATGTCCCGTATATAAATAAGAAGGTCGTCGGCATACATAGATACACAATGTGTGGTATCTGCGAGCGGGATGCCCCAACCTTGTCCCTCCCGGCGAAGACGAATAGCTAAAGGTTCAACCGCGAGCGCGAACAATAGGGGTAATAGGGGGCAACCCTGTCGGGTGCTCCTATGTATCGCGAATTCCGGGGAGATGTAGCATCCAATGCGGACCCGGGGGGTAAGTTTAGTATATAGAAGGCGGGTGTAGGCTATGAGCGTGGGGCCCAGTCCAGCACGGCTGAGGACCGGGAAAAGGTACTGCCATGTTAGGAAAAGCCTTTTCGAGGTCCAAGACCAGGCATGCCGCCCGGGGAAAGCGATTGCCTATCTGATCCTGGATGTGAAAAAGACGGCGTATGTTCTGAGAGGTATTCCTGCCCGGGACAAATCCGCACTGATCTGGGTGCACCAGCGGGCGTACGATTTGGGAGTATCTATCAGCCAAGATTTTCCCCAGGATTTTACATTCGGCTGTGAGAAGCGTTATAGGCCGATAAGAGGCTAGAATTTGGGGGTCACGGTTGGGTTTCGGTAACGTTATGATCACCGATTCTCTCATGGATCTGGGCAGTTCCCCGGTTTGTAGTGCTGTGTCCAGTACTGTCAATAAACGGGGGGTCAGTTGGGGGGCAAAGGTGGCGTAATACTCGAGTGGAAACCCGTCTAAGCCTGGGGCTTTGTTATGGGCCAAGGCTCGTATGGCATGCGTAATCTCAGGAGTTTGTATCTTCGCATCCAGATCCGACTTATCTGCATCAGACATCTGGGGGAGGGGGAGGGGGTCCAGGAAGTGGTCAACTGCCTCCTGGTCCATTGATAGGGGTTCGCTGTAGACCGCCGAATAGTTCTGATGGAATGCCTGAAGGATCTCGTCCTGGGATTGTACCAGGGTGCCATGAGAATTGATTATTGCTGTGATGGGCTGCACCTCCGTGTCTTGTTTAGCTAGCCACGCCAACAGTGTGCCTGTTTTGTCACGGTCTTTATGCATTCGGGTCGCATAGACCCGAAAGGTATGACGCCGAAGGTCCGCGCATGCTACCTGGTACTCTGATTTAGCGTGGGCGATTTGTGTCGCCGCTGCCACAAGGTCGGCGGCCTTAGTGGCAGTAGCAAGCCGCTTTTCTGCTTTGTCGAGGGCCTGCTCCAGGGTACGCTTTGCCCCCGCTCTATGCTTAATGCATTCCCCTCTGGCCACCACCTTAAAGCTGTCCCATTCAATTAGGATTGAGGATGCGGTCCCCGTATTGTGAGCAAAGTATTCTTGAATGCTACGTCTTTGCCCGTGTGTGAAGACTTGGTCCGTCAGACAGTCTCGTGGTAGGTGCCATGTGTGGACAGGGGGGTGTGGGGGCCTCCATTGAAGGCTTAAGAGATGTGCATCATGATTCATGATCTGAGACGACCCTACCTAGGAAATCTGAGTGGCATATTTGCGGAAGAAGTGTTGCTGTTCATAGGAACCGGTCCAGTCTGACTCGCAAACAGTGGGGGACGGAGTGGAAGGAGTAGATGCGTGTTTGAGGGTGGTGCAGTCTCCATGCATCCGTGAGTGACCAATATGCGACCCATGCCTTGAATCTCTCTATTTGCCTGTGAGTGGGGGAGTGCGGGAGGGAGAGTGGGAACGGTCCAGTCCCGGGTCCAGAATACAATTGTAGTCCCCCCCGAGTATCCAGGGTACATGTGTGAATTGGGCTAGGGTTTTCGTGAGTCGGTCCCAAAATTTGTCCTGGTCAACGTTCGGGGCATACACGCTTCCCAGGAGGACAGTCCGACCATCCAAGAGTCCCTCCAGTAGGGCAAATCTGCCCTCCCCATCCACCACACGTCTGAGTTCCCGGAACGGAGTTCCTGGGCGAACCCAAATCAGCGCCCCGCAGGCAAATGATGAGTAGGTTGTAGCACATATGAGGCCGCGCCACTTTGCGTGTAACTTGCCTGCTTCCGCTACGTTGAGGTGGGTTTCCTGTAAAAAAAGGATAGACGCTTTCTGTCGCTTCGCGTAGGCATGGATTGTGTAACGTTTACGTGGGGTATGGAGGCCGCGTGTATTTAGTGTGAGTATGTTAATGTCTGCGTTTTTCGTTAACGTCGCCATAGGCAGTTTATGTTGTGTGCGAGTCAGGTGAGATACCTGCCAGATAGGTCTTTAAGTGGTCTGCTAGGGATACGCTGCGCGTGAGGAGAAAGGAGGAAAGGTGAGCCTGGCCGCTCAGGTGTTCTGCTGTGTGGAGTTCCATGACTGAATGGGACTTGCATGAACTGGGGTGTAAACAACGTGCAAGGGTTCGGGAAACAGTCCCAATGCAAAGGACTCATCGTTCGGGGAACGGTGTGTCCAAACTTCCTCCCGTAACACTGGGGGGAAAACCTGCTCTATATGATGGGGGGTGGCAACATGCAAATGCGAGATCGCGCGCTGAACGGGCATGCAGAAGGATCATTGCGCGTCACTTGCAGGGTATTAACCTCTTCTCTTTCAACAGTGGGCATGTAATGGACATTACTCATAAGGATACAGTTAGGTAGTCTGTTGTACTGGGCTGGTTCAAGGTAAGGGGATAAGCTTGTCCATTCAGTAGCCCTTCTGCCGTTTGTGGAGTGACGTAGGGGGGTGCCCCTGAGTCAACCTCCGAGGCGGTGTCATTGCTGTCGTTTTCGCCTTCCGATGAGAAGAGATGCGGGGTTGATCTATGGGTCCCGAACGCTGGGTGGAACGTAAATCGATTACTGCTTGTAGTGCTTCGCGCCTCTCCTTCATGATCTGTTCTAGATCCGGCGAGTCGTGGGTGCCGATTGCCGTTTTCGTCTCGGTGTTGCGGAGTTTCATAGGACACTTTCTAGCACGGAAAGTTTTGAGAGGTGAGCCATGTTTGGGGCGAGTGTCGGATGCCCGCGTACAGTGTTGGTCTGCCCAGTCATGTGCAGCCTCTGCGGTCGTGAAGAAGGTGGAGGAGCCATTGTGGAGGATCTTGAGGTGGGCCGGGAAGAGTAGAGCATATTGAATGTTGTTTTCACGCAATCTCCGTTTCACGTCTACGAAGGACGATCTTTGTTGCTGCACTGCTCGGGCATAGTCCGGGAAGATCATTATCTGTTTGTTCTCTACCCGCAGCGGTGCCGCCTGTCGCGCCGCCCCGGAGCACCGCATCGCGGTCTCGGAAGTGGAGGAATTTAGCTAATAGTGGCCTGGGGGCCGCGCCAGGCATGGGTTTTCGGGCAGGTACCCTATGGGCTCTTTCAATTGAGAGGAACGCTGTTCGGTCTGCTGCCGGGGTGAAGGATTTAAGCCATGTGTCCATATAGTCTATGGGGTTTGCTCCCTCGATGCCCTCCGGTAGTCCCAGCACTCTGATGTTACAGCGTCTCAAGCGGCCTTCCAAGTCCTGTGCTCGCTTCTCCACCGCGGATAAGCGAGTGAGAATTCCTTGGAGTGTCGTATGGTGTTCTTTTAGTGTAGGCTGCATTTCCTCCAGAGTCCGTTCCTCCGCTCTCACCCGATCAGCAAGTTTGCGGTGATCTTCTCGGAGGAGGTTGACGTCTGTCGCCAACGTACCGAGTCTTTCTTCCATAGATAACCGGGACAGTTCGATGGCGGCGAGGACTTTGTCTAATTTGTCCGAGATTGACAGGTCCGGTGATGGTGCAGTATTAGGGGACCAAGTTGAGTTTTACTGCATATTTTCGGGGGCAGTTTCCGGTACTGCGTTGTGCTGTGCAGGCTTTGGTTTCCCCATCTTCGTCCTATGTGGGGGGAGAACCGTGACTGTTGGATGGGACTTGCAGGTCCTTGGAGGTGCAGTAATTCAGTATATGAGAAAATCAGGGCCCTGCGGTGTCAGCGAACAACAGGGGCAAGCCACCGCAAGACGATACTCCTCGATAGTGTTCCGGTTCCCCCACTCCGTCACGTAGTACAAGCAGGGGGTGGTGTAGGACGGTTCAGGTGTGAGGGATTGACTCCCGGGTATGGGGAGTTGCGGGCGATTTGCTCCGGTCTTTAGGCCACCCTCAGGAAGACAGCGCATGCTCTTGGCGTTACAGGTGGAGCAAATGAGTAATGAAGGGTCACAGGTGTCGCCCCAGTGGGTGGAGGGCTCGCCCCGTGCAGGTTGAGGGGCTATTGCTGCCGCCATCGTCGTGCAATCAGGGCCTTTATGGAGGATTCGCTGTGGAGCCCGGTGTCATATAGGCAGCCATATTGAGGTCAGGCAGAATGTATGTTCGGGTGGTTGAGGGGCCCGGAGTCGCGGCGCCCCCGACGAGAGTCGTGGTCTCTCTCCCCAACCCCACTATACGCCGGCCACGCTGGGTACCTGGAATTTCTTGTGGGGGGTTCAGAGCCCACCGGGTGCCGATTCCCTCCAGGAGTGTAGTTCGTCGCACTGGCCCGCCTGAGCCCCGAGGAGGCTCCCGGGTGGTCAGCTGTGTCGCCTTCTGTGGGCCTACCGCTGCAGTGGTCGCGGGATCAGGGCCCCCGCCGCCGGTATTCGGTGGAGGCGGGCGGCCATGCGGGGGTCAGGCAAGGTCCGATGCAAGTATTTGGACAGCCCAGGATCGCGCCACCCCTGCCGACACTGTGGTCCTTCCAGCCACCAATCGCGCTGGGCACCCAGGATGTCCAGCGGGAGGCCGAGCCCGCTCCAGGCCCGCGCCGGACACTCGATGCACAAGATGGCGGGCGCACCAGGGCCGACGGTATTCGCCTGTACCTTGGCTTGCGATGTAATTCTCCACCGATTCTTTATTAGCCCGCGGTGTCTGGATGCCTTGGTGAGCCGGGTGCGATGCGTTAGCACCCCTGGGACCTTCCTCACACTGCCGCTGGGCTTCTCAGAGGGCCCCCGGCGTCATTTTGGGAGCCGGGTTGCGGTGTGGTCGACTCCGTGTACTGTAGCCCTGCACAGGGGCTGCGGGCGTCCTCAGGTCTCTGCTCGTACCGCACCTCCGTAAGAGCAGGTTCCGGTGGGTCTGGGGCCGTTCGTCAGCCTCAGTGATGCTCTAGATTAGACAGTAGAGGCGCCCAGGCATGGAGCCTCAGCAGTGCATGTCCGCCATCGTGGCTTGCGTAGCCACGCCCCTTCACTATTTCATCTTGTAAATCCAAGACCACAACAAAATTGGTAAGGTGCAGCATGGGTGAGAAGACATTATCTGGGGGAACAACAAAAAAATATTCATGTGGTACAACAAGCACATTGTGCTATTTGAAAACATTCCAGAAGAAGCAACAATGAGAAAAAAATGGAGAGGGATCATCAGTCTCCATACCTCCAGCTCCTGCTCCTGAAAACAGAGTTCCAGCTGAAGTGCAGAGGAGATGCAGCATAATGTCACCAGAACTAAAGCGTTTTGCTATCTTCTGCATGATATCGGAACAGATGGGAAGCAGTCTGTGGATCTAATTTTCCAGAATGTGAAAAACCATAGTTGTTAGTTTTTATTCTTCTTTTATTGCAGTAGTTAAAGCATTGTGAAAAATGTTTTATTAAAGTAAAATGTATTAGGATTTCATTTTGAACAATAGGCAACCAAAACAAGATACAATGGTGAAGTGGAAAAGACAACTTCTTAGATACAACTTAAAGCTGCTGGCATTATAGTACTTCTGTTTAGTTTTTATCTGTAGCAACAGAATGTAGTCCTTTAATGGTTTATAAATTAATTTCCTTCAGTTAAAAATAGTCTTTTATTTCTAACAAAATGCTGTAGACAATATCACTAATAGGCTGAATAATGTCTCCAAACCATTTCAACTCAATACTACATTTTGTTATCCTAAACAGTCCTTAGAACTTTAGTTCTAGAAATAGCAGATATATGTTTGTTAGCTTTTTACATAATCTTGATTTGAATGACATCTCTATGTCATTGCACTCTGTCGATCCTCTTTGATATCTTAAATATATTGTGTAGTGTGTAGAAGGTATATTAACTCCTTCATGAAATGCATTTGCTATAGTTGTGAAACTTCTTTTTGAAATGGAAAGATTTCCAGCTACAAAGTTTGGAATTTCAGTTTCTAATTTATTACTATGCACTCTGCATCACTGTAGCATGACTATGACATATTTCCCATACATCTGAACTAAGAATTTACACTTAAATTCTAATCTGCAGTTTGGACAGGTTATATCTTGATGGGCGTTTTTGGTTACATTTTCAAAGGCCACAGCTTTACAATCTGGTAACATCAAATAGAGGAATCGTTCCTAACTAATTTCAGTGCTACAGGTGAATTCACAATGTTTATAATTATTGTTCCATTTTTAACTTAAACCAAATAATTAATTGATATTCACATCTTATTCCTCTAAAAGTCCTAGTATTACCACATACAAAATTATTGAGCATCCTGCTGAACATTTTGATAAAATACTAATAATCCAGTACAGTACTCTACCTTTTAGACCTGATTTGGGGTTAGCTTGCCTATCTTTGGCTCCATACGGACTATAGCCTGAAAGGGATGTATACTTTGGATAAGAATTGACTCATAAACATTTAAAACCTTGAAATGGTTTTGGAATAGGAACCAGTACTAACTTGTTATGCACAGTTCTATCTGGCATTTTATTATCCTCAAATTTATTGTAACAGTACTTACATATAACTTGCTGTGTGGACAAGACAAAGAGTTTGTCTACAAATAAGTACACAGCAAACTTTTGCCAATTATCATTATTTTCTTTTTAACTTTTTAAATACAAGTTAACAGTCCTTGTTTGAATCTTGTAGTGAGTGTGTCGACAACATATACAAACATACTCTGGTTTTTCAGAGCACACTGTGTTAAATTTTGTAATCTCTTCTTTGAAACTATCTACTATAATACAGGTATGCTATTTTACAACTGTTTAATTTCCATAGACTCCTGGACAAAAGAAACTAAACTGCGCATTATCACAAATCTTTTCTACGGCTACCACAGTACCATACACAAATGCCCCATTTCTTTCTCCTAAACATTTAAGCAGGAATTTTCACATAGAACAACCTCCTAATTAAAGTTTGCATTGTTAAGAGGTGTACAACTTATGTCCTGAAATGATGAAAGGTGCTTTGACACACTATCTTTAATAAAGAATGTACTGAGTGTCCCTCCACATTTATATGCTTTCTAACCTTGCAAGGATCTAATCCTTGTAAAGTATTTATTTTGAGTTTTAAACATCACCTTGGAAATATATGTAGAAATCTTCTTAGTATATCAATAGATTGCTGTCAAATACTGCAGACTGCTAAAATACCATTTGTATACAGAGCCTGACTGCGCCTTACCTGTACCTCTTCTGCAATCATCTGTTCTACATTTCTAGACACCATCACCTCTTTCGCTAAAGGAGTACCATTCTTCATTTCATAACATTGTCCTCTTTCATCAATAGCATGAAGTAATGTGTTATCCTGCAGAAAGCGTTCTTCATTAAGGAAAGGCTCTGTAGTCGAAGTATGTATCCATTCTCTACTAAAAACTATAGAAAAGTTACTTCTATTGACTAATTTTTTTCTTCTGGTTTTGTATCCTCATATACAACACTATTTTGTCAGGAGTCTTCATTCTGTTTATAAATCAAGAGCCTAGTCTTCAAAGCAAAAGCCTTATCAACTGCTCCCTCAACTTGTTCTTTCTGTTTCAGTGTCTCTCTCCTTCTTCTATACTTATATATACATATACAGTGTGACTCTCCTACTTCTAAAATTCTATATGTCTCAATAGATTTACAACCACTCTACTACAAACCATCTTGGCTCTGATTTCCTCAAACTGGTTCTGTGTCCTGGTTAAGGTGTGTCCATCTCTGTTACATTCTTTCCCGTTCTTGTAATTTAAATTGTGGCCACTCTTATTGTTTCTCATAGCTTAGTTTTTATTTACATTAGTTTGTAATCTTTGCAGGTGTCCACATATATTTTTAAGAAATGACTTCATCCTCTTACCAGTAGCTCTTTTCCCTTTCACCAATTTTTCTGCATTTTTCTCCTTTTGTGTGTCAGTTCTGCAGAGATACTGTTGTTGCTTCTGTTGCCTTTTTCTCAGAACATTTGTTGGCATTCTGTCTGTAGTTATGTATATATTGTTCTGTTAAATTTTAATTTTTACTCTAACCAATGAACCAACTACTTTACTATTGACTTACACATAATACAAAACTGTTTTTATGTTATGTTGCAGTTTTAAAACTGCAGATGAACCTAGCTATATAACTAAACACACTTACTTCAATATATCAAACCTAAAGCACAACACAAAACTGAATTTATTAGTTGACTTTTAACATTATAGCACCCTCTCCTACAACACAGCTGCACCACATCTCAGTTCTAACTTACACATGGTAAAAGACCAGCTTATCCCTTCTGTAGTAAATTGTAAAATGAACATCAAAGTGTAGAAGTACGTACAGTGTCTCAACACTGTAAATCCAAAAACACAACATAAGAGCTATTTGTGTGCCACTGTGTCACTGGTGTATTCAGTATCTCAGTACCTTTCGACTTAAATATGTCACAACTAAATTGTGGGTAACGGTGCATATAGAAATCTGCACATTAATCTCTATCAGTGCCTATAGCTCATTAAGCCTTTGAGTGATTGCATGAAAGCAATTGTACTGCTGAGGTGATTGTGTTGGTGCAAAAGTATTGCATCAGTAATTAAATGAGTGCATAGGCACTGGATGGGTGATTGGTCACTGCAATGGTACTGCCTGCATAATTGGATGAGTGCATGGGTTGTCCCTCAGTATTTCAATGAGTGCATGGGTTATAAGTGCGTGTTTGGATGAGTGCATGGGTTGTGCCTGGGTGTTTGAATGACTGCATAGGTATAGCCTTGGTGATTGTATAAGTGAATGGTTAGTGCCTGGGTGAATGGATGAATGCATGGGTAGTGCCTGTATAGTTTATGACTACATAATTCGTGCCTGCGTGATTGCAGGAGTGCATATATAGTGCCTGGGTAATTGAATCATTGCATAGGCAGTGCGTGAGTGATTCAACAAATGCCTTAGTAGTGACTGACTGATTGGCTGAGTGCCTGAGTAGTGCCTGGCTTACTGTGAAAGTACCTCCATTGCTGTTAGATACATAACAGTTGTGTCAATATCTATGACAAATTGTTTTAAGTCCTACTGTCAGAATGAAACTACCTTTTTTGGTAAATCTATCCTTTTCTACTAAGCTATTTGTGATTGAAGTCTAGATATTACACTTGATATAAAATTAGATACATAACATAAGTATTTATAAAGCGCACGTTCACCCATAGGTCTCTTGGTACTGAATAACAGATGTTTATTGTTACCCAACGGTACTCATTTTACAGATCTCAGATGGATGAAAGACTAAGTGGACCCACCAGGACTTGAACCTGTGGCCATGAGGTCGAACACAGGCCCCTGCAGTGGATGCATTAGTCCATTGAGCCACCAGACCCAGCTGGCAATCTAGGAGAATACATTGCTCTGTTACTCAGAGTGCATATGAATCGATAAGTTTCTAAAACTGAGAACAACAATTCACATTTTTTCAAAGCACAAAACCTTTTCTTAATTGCATACCAACATCATTTCAAAGAAAAGTTACACATCAAGTGAAACTAGCACAAGAACTCTCAAGAGATATTCTGCACTATAAACCACCTCAATTTTAAACAGCGCACATTTCAAGAAATGCACCACCCTCACCATATTTATGTATTTTCCAACAGCCTTAAAGAACATTGATCACCATGAAAGCATAATAGATATACACCCTGAAGCCATCTTTCCAAACGTATATAGTTCTCTGCATCTTTGAGTAAACTCAAGAGTCTCATGGTACATATAACTATCTGCCAGCAGAAAAAAACATATCTCCCCATCTAAGCATAGGCAAGCAAGTCATATAAGTCAAAAACAACATTGACAAACGCTTCCTAATACATACCTAACAGACATCCCTACTCTATAATTCATATACAGGCACAGCACATTTTCTTATGTTTTATCCATGACTACACTACTCCTTTTTAATAATGTGACTAAACCTACTAGAGTTCCCAGAATGCAAATATCATGGATCTGTCTGTTCTGCTTGGGATGCTTAGACATTTAATATATTGTCATTTTTAAAGACATTACTAACATCTTAAGCACATACCCCCTGCCAGATACAGTTCATCTAATATATTTTTTTTCATATCACTGTGATACTCTTTTTTTATAAAACTCCCAAATAATCTTAATTTCTAATGTAAAGCTTTTACATAATTAAAAATGTATATGCATACCAGTGAATTGAGTTTGTAGATTATATTGTTGTTGTAGCTCTTTCTGGATATTTTGACACTGTTAAGATTTGTAAAAACTAATCACAAGAATGGTACACAACTCTCATAGAAAGCAACTATAAGATTTCAACCTCTTTTACTTTCCACTCCATGATAATGAGGAAGTCAACAAATAAAATCATGTCTTTTATTTTAGACTAATGTATCTCCACATGTGAATGGTCAGCATATGTAAACTCTCTCCCTGTCTTTCAAACTGAGGTCCCTATCGCCATGTGTTTGCGATGTTTTCGCAATCATAGCAGAGACATCGCAAAAAACAAATGGAAGTCCAAACCCTTTTTTAGCTTCAGTTTTTTTAAACTTAAACCCTGCACAACAGTTTATTACATTGTCCTGAGTTAGAAATTAAATTACCATTACTAAAATCTGTCATAAGTCCTCAACTTTGAAAAAAACTCTCTCTTTAACACCCTTCCCACAGTACACTCTAAACTCAGTGTACCTATCAACCCAGTGGAACCGGTAGGTCACAAGTTCGCAGCACATTCTAGAATGAACATGCTACTTTCAAATAAAATACAGCTGGTGTGGATTACTTTACTTATTCAAAAGTATATCCATGTCTGCATTACATTTAATTTTTAAACAATAGCCAATAATAGGACTTCTAACTTTTGCATCCAACACACTACCTAATTGTATTCACTTACATGCTGACAGCATCCAATGAAACATATTTTTTTTTAAACGATATCACCTCCACTTGTACTGCTTATCATTTGGAAAACTACCTCATTCAGCTCTAGACTTCTCCTGCCAGCTATTCCACCTTCACTTCAAAATGCTTAGAGTGTGGATTGTTGGCCACAGCTATGTCTACTGGGCTAAAGAGGCTGCAAAAAGAGAGGCATGTGGAGATTACTTGGTTTGGCCAGAGAGGGTTAAAGTTTCATCAGTTACTGGCTTTGGGCAAAACCATTGTGGATTGCAAAGCTCCTTGCCTCAAGATTGTGCACTGCGGTGGCAATGACCTATGCACATCGACTGGAAAAGGGCTGGAAATACTAATGAAAAATACTTTTTCTGAATTGATAATGCTTTTCCCTCACTCTGTCTTGGTGTACTTTACCAAATGCCAATGAGAGAAATGAAAGTGGTCTAATCAATTCTATCAACTGACCGACAAAGCCAGGAAACATGTCAATAAAACCTTTGCTGCTTACCTAAGAGTCCATAACATGGGCTCTATATACAACAACAACCTGCGTTTTAACATGAAAGGAATCTAGAGAAGTGATGGAGTTCACTTTACAGATGAAGGGAACAGGGTGTTTCTAAGCAACCTGAAACTCTGCATACAGTCTTATCTATAGATGTCTTATACACACATTTTCTATACAAAGGCTCTTATCAGAGCCACCCAGGTGCCTACAATGTTGTTCATTTTCATATAAATTATTTTTTTAAAGAATTTTTGAAATTTGTGACAAAGTCACGATGTTCGTGATCACATCGCAAAAACAGAAAACAAAAGCAGACATTTAACAACCACGCCACATTCAAAAATATTCACCTAAAAAATTAATTCTAAGTAATACAATGCACCCATTACTAACTACACAACTACTTTAAAAGCATATTTGTACCCATAATTTTCTAGTACTTTTAAAAAAAACGGTCTGAACCCTACATTCAATCTTTGCGATGACATTGATGATCGTAATGACTTTGGTAACCACGAAAATCGTACCTTTTTTGAGAGGTGTGAAACACATATATGCACACATTTTGCAGTATTTTAAACACTAATGATTTATTACTGCACTGTTTAAGTCATATTTTTATAGGGAGTTTGTATAAAAACTATCTTTTAAACTGATTTTTTGTTTTTGCGATGATGCCAAGCGCCAAAATGACTTCGGTAACCGTGACAATGGTGTCTTTTTTGGGAGGTGTTAAACACATAAACACACATTTTACACAATTTTAGACACTAGGGGTTTATTACTGCACTGCTTTAAGTCATATTTTTATAGTGAGTTTGCATAAAAAAAATCTTTTAAACCAATTTACCGTGTTAGCAATGTTGTTGATGATCGCAATGACTTCGGTAACCACGATGATCATGCTTTTTTTAGGAGGAGTTAAACACATATATGCACACATTTTACAGCATTTTAGGCACTATTGGTTTATTACTGCATTGTTTTAAATTAGACATGTATAGGGAGTTTGTATAAAAACATTCTTTTGAACTGACTTCGTTTTTTCGCAATGATGGCGGGCGCCGCAATGATTTCGGTAACCGTGAAGATTGTGCCTGTTTTGTGAGGTGTAAAACACACATATGCATATGCACACATTTGACAGTATTTTCAACACTAGGGGTGTTGAAAAACTGCACTGTTTTAAGTCATATCTCTATAGGGACTTTGTATATAAACAATAAACCAATTTTCTGTTTTCACGATGATGTCTGGTGCCATGATGATATCGGTAGCCGCAATCATCGCTAATACATCACAAAATTACAAAACAAAAGCAGACATTCCATAGCCACCACCACATACAAAACTTATAGCTGCAAAATAGATTATAACCAACACACTAATCATATAACTATTGGCTGCATCTATGTTTCGATACATGAGTGTCTGAAATGGTGAATGAGTGGGTGCATGACTGTCTGAGTTGGCCTGTGAGTGAGTGCATGAGTCTCTCAGTGGGTCAATGACTGGAGCATGAGTGTCTGAGTGGTTCTGTGAATGGGTACATGGGTCTGTGAGTGGGTGCGTCAGTCTCTGAGTGTATCAGTGACTGGGTGCATAAGTCTTTGATTTGGTCTATGAGTCGGTTTGAAAGTGTCTGAGGTAGTCTGAGATTGGCTGTGTGAGCCTCTCAGAGGGAGAGTGAGTGGGTGTGGGAGTGTCTAAGTGGTGTACGAGCATCTGAATGGGTCTGTGAGTGGGAGCATAAGTCTCTCAGTGGGTGTGTGAATGGGTGCATGCATGAGTGAGTGGGTCGGTGACTAGGAGGACGAGTGAGAGTGGATGTGTGAATCTTTGAGTGGGTAAGTGCATGTATATCTGAATGAGTTTGTGGGTGGGCGTGTGAGTCTGAGTGAGTGAGTGAGGGAGTGAGTGAGTGAGTGAGTACGTACAGCCATCTCTAAGAGGGTTGGTGACTAAGTGTGTGATTGACTGTAGGGGTGTGTGAGTGGGTGCATAAGTATCTGAGTAGATCTATGAGTGTGTGTATTAGTGTCTCCGTGGGTCTCCCAGTGGGTGTGTGAGTGTCTCATGTGAGTAGGTCTGTAAGCGAGTGTGTGAGTCTGTGAGTGAGCCTGTGCATTAGTGCATTACTCTCTGAGTGAGTCTCTTAGTGGGTGCATGAGTACCCAGGTAGGTCTATGAGTATGTTTAAGAGTCTTTTAGTGAGAATGAGACTGTGTGCATACATCTATGAGTGGGTCTCTAAGTAGTTGTATGAGTCTTTGAGTGGGTCTTTACAGGGGTGTGTGACTCTCCAAGTGAGTCTGTGAGTGGGTGGATAAGCATCTGACTGGATATGTGACTAAAACGTATAAGTGTGTGAGTCGGTATGTGAATGGGTGTTTACGTTTGTGAGTGCATACAAGAGTCTGTGACAGTGATCGACTACTGAGTACAAATATATATATATATATATATATATATATATATTTTTTTTATTTTTTGTTCTATATGTTCACCAATGTTCACGATGACATCTCGATAGCCATGATGTCACCGCAATAGTACACAGGGCAATGCTAACGGTAGCAGCGTTGATGCGACTATCGCGTGGAATTAAAAATCAATTTTGGACACATAACTTGTGTCACTAACACCCCCATTTCTCAAACATGGGGTCAGAGTATCTCCACCCTAACCCCCTATCTTAGCTTTGATCCAAATTTTCAGCCTGGGAACTGTTCCCTATCGTTAAATATCGGCCACAACTTCCTGTTCAGGTTCCATCAGATAATCAGGGCATTCCAGCTGGCACATGCATTTACTATTTACCTCAAACTCATCGCAATGTCACCGCAATCACCACGAAACAGCCACAACTTTCTGTTCAGGTTCCGTCTAGGTAATCACAGCATTCCTGCTGGTGCGCGCTTTTATGATTTACCTCAAACTCAGTGCGATGTCACCATGATCACTGCAAAATTGCTGTGAAATATCCACGGCCAGAGATATCACTATATTGTCTGGATTTCATTTCAGAAAATCTACTGAATGGATTTTCACCAAAAAACTAAAAGTACAATGTGCATAACAACATCTAACTTTTTGCCAAATGTGGTGTAATTCTGTCCAGTGGATGGGGCTGTGAGTTCGACAATGCATTTGTATGGGAATTAACATGACAAACGTACCCCTATTTCACACCCCTACTTCACGGTCCCAACTGCACCGATCACCCCAGACTTTCTATGACACACAGAACCTACTTTCGACACTTTTTTGGGGAAAATTTCATGAAGATTGGTCAAACAACGCCAAAGTTATAGGCAAGTCAAATAAAGCCTTCCAATGGAAACTAGGTACTAACTATAACTACCTACTGGTGGTCACCAGTAGGTAGCTTTAGTTAGAACCAAGTTTCCATAGGAAAAGTTGATATGCCCACATCTTTAGTGCTGTTTGACAAATCTTCATGACATTTTCCCAAAAAATGGAAAGTTTCAGGGTTATCTATCAAGCGGGAGCTGAGAAAAAGGGGGGGGGGGGGGGAGTGTGTTTTTCATGTTGATTCCCATGGAGATTTTGAACACGACTAGAGCCTGAACCACTGGACGGAATTTCACAAAATTTGACAGAAAGTTGTTCTGGGTCCAGTAAGAGACAATTTTGTTATTTGGTGTAAATCTGTTAAGTGGTTTTAGAATTATTAAAATTAATCCAAATTTGTATATATAGAGTGGCTGTGTGACCTACACAGGCACTCACACAAGCACTCACTTAATAATACAGCTACTCATACAACAACTTACTCATGCATATAACAACTCACACAGCCATGCAATCACCCATACAGCTACTCATACACCCACTTAATCATCCCTACAGGCACTCACTTGACCCTGTACTCACTCATACAGCTATTTACACAGATACTCACTCTCCAATACAGCCACTCATACACCCACTCAGTTAACCAAACACCCACTCAGACACTCACTCACCCATACAGCCAAGTACACATTCATTCACTCACCCATACAGCCATTTATGCAGCCACTCATCCACCCATACAGCCACTTCCACAGCCACTCACTCAAATTCCCAGCCACTCACCAAGGCAGTCACTCATGCAGCCATTCACACACCCATACAACTATTCACACACCCATTTCTTCATCCATATCAATCAATCAATCAATCAAGTAATTTGTAAAGCACACTACATACCCGTGAGGGTTTCAAGGCGCTGGGGGGGGCTGCTGCAACTGGTCGAAGAGCCAGGTCTTGAGTTGTCTCCTGAAGGTTAGCAGGTCTTCGGTTTGTCGTAGGCAGAGTGGGAGGGTGTTCCAGGTCCTGGCGGCGCGGTGGGAGAAGGACCTGCCTCCGGAAGTTGTTCTACGGATGCGCGGGACCGTGGCCAGGGCGTGGTCAGCAGAGTGGAGTATCCTGTTGGGTACGTAGAAGGATAGTCGGTTGTTGATATAGGCTGGTCCGGTCTTGTGGAGTGCCTTGTGTGCGTGGATCAGGAGCTTGAAGGAGATTCTCCTTTCGATGGGAAGCCAGTGCAGGTTCCTCAGGTGGGAGTGATGTGGTCGCGGCGCGGGACGTCGAGGATCCGGCGTGCAGAGGCGTTCTGAATTCTCTGTAGTCTGTTGATGAGCTTGGACGAGGCTCCGGCATAGAGGGCGTTTCCATAGTCGAGTCTGCTGCTGACTAGGGCCTGGGTGACTGTTTTCCTTGTGTTTGTCAGGATCCATCTGTAGATCTTGCGGAGCATGCGGAGGGTGTTGAAGCAGGCAGAGGAGACTGCATTGACTTGTTTGGTCATGGTGAGTTTTGAGTCGAGGATGATTCCCAGGTTGCGTGCGTGGTCGGTGGGGGGCGGGGGGGTCCCCAATGCCGTGGGCCACCATGAGTCGTCCCATGCTGAGGGCTTAGACCCGAGGATGAGGATCTCCGTCTTGTCTGAGTTCAGCTTAAGTCGGCTTTCCTTCATCCAGTCGGCGATTGCCTTCATCCCCTGGTGGAGGTTGGATTTGGCGGTGAGAGGGTCCTTGGTGGGGGAGACGATCAGCAGTGTGTCGTCGGCGTAGGAGATTATGTAGAGGTTGTGCTGTCAGGCGATGCGTGCTAGTGGTGCCATGTAGACGTTGAACAGCGTCGGGCTGAGGGAGGATCTTTGAGGGACGCCGCAGATGATCTCAGAGGCCTCGGACTGGAACAGGGGGAGGCGGACTCTCTGAGCTCTGCCAGAGAGGAAGGAGGTGGTCCATTCCAGGGCTCTCTCCCGGATCCCTGCATCTTGGAGTCGTGTGCATAGTGTGCGGTGGCAGACGGTGTCGAAGGCGGTGGAGAGATCCAGGAGAATGAGGGCTGCCGTCTCGCCTTTGTCTAGGAGGATCCTGATGTCGTCTGTGGCAGCAATGAGGGCGGTCTCAGTGCTGTGGTTGCTGCGGAATCCTGATTGGGAGGGGTCCAGGATGTTGTTGTATTCGAGGTGATGGGTGAGCTGGGTGTTAACTATTATCTCGATGACCTTTGCTGGGAACGGAAGCAGGGAGATGGGTCAGAAGTTCTTGAGGTCGCTCGCATCCGCCTTGGGTTTCTTCAGTAGGGCGTTGATCTCTGCGTGCTTCCAGTTCTCAGGGAAGGTGGCGGTCTTGAAGGAGAGGTTGATGATTTTGTGCAAAGGCTCTTATCAGAGCCACCCAGGTGCCTACAATGTTGTTCATTTTCATATAAATTATTTTTTTAAAGAATTTTTGAAATTTGTGACAAAGTCACGATGTTCGTGATCACATCGCAAAAACAGAAAACAAAAGCAGACATTTAACAACCACGCCACATTCAAAAATATTCACCTAAAAAATTAATTCTAAGTAATACAATGCACCCATTACTAACTACACAACTACTTTAAAAGCATATTTGTACCCATAATTTTCTAGTACTTTTAAAAAAAACGGTCTGAACCCTACATTCAATCTTTGCGATGACATTGATGATCGTAATGACTTTGGTAACCACGAAAATCGTACCTTTTTTGAGAGGTGTGAAACACATATATGCACACATTTTGCAGTATTTTAAACACTAATGATTTATTACTGCACTGTTTAAGTCATATTTTTATAGGGAGTTTGTATAAAAACTATCTTTTAAACTGATTTTTTGTTTTTGCGATGATGCCAAGCGCCAAAATGACTTCGGTAACCGTGACAATGGTGTCTTTTTTGGGAGGTGTTAAACACATAAACACACATTTTACACAATTTTAGACACTAGGGGTTTATTACTGCACTGCTTTAAGTCATATTTTTATAGTGAGTTTGCATAAAAAAAATCTTTTAAACCAATTTACCGTGTTAGCAATGTTGTTGATGATCGCAATGACTTCGGTAACCACGATGATCATGCTTTTTTTAGGAGGAGTTAAACACATATATGCACACATTTTACAGCATTTTAGGCACTATTGGTTTATTACTGCATTGTTTTAAATTAGACATGTATAGGGAGTTTGTATAAAAACATTCTTTTGAACTGACTTCGTTTTTTCGCAATGATGGCGGGCGCCGCAATGATTTCGGTAACCGTGAAGATTGTGCCTGTTTTGTGAGGTGTAAAACACACATATGCATATGCACACATTTGACAGTATTTTCAACACTAGGGGTGTTGAAAAACTGCACTGTTTTAAGTCATATCTCTATAGGGACTTTGTATATAAACAATAAACCAATTTTCTGTTTTCACGATGATGTCTGGTGCCATGATGATATCGGTAGCCGCAATCATCGCTAATACATCACAAAATTACAAAACAAAAGCAGACATTCCATAGCCACCACCACATACAAAACTTATAGCTGCAAAATAGATTATAACCAACACACTAATCATATAACTATTGGCTGCATCTATGTTTCGATACATGAGTGTCTGAAATGGTGAATGAGTGGGTGCATGACTGTCTGAGTTGGCCTGTGAGTGAGTGCATGAGTCTCTCAGTGGGTCAATGACTGGAGCATGAGTGTCTGAGTGGTTCTGTGAATGGGTACATGGGTCTGTGAGTGGGTGCGTCAGTCTCTGAGTGTATCAGTGACTGGGTGCATAAGTCTTTGATTTGGTCTATGAGTCGGTTTGAAAGTGTCTGAGGTAGTCTGAGATTGGCTGTGTGAGCCTCTCAGAGGGAGAGTGAGTGGGTGTGGGAGTGTCTAAGTGGTGTACGAGCATCTGAATGGGTCTGTGAGTGGGAGCATAAGTCTCTCAGTGGGTGTGTGAATGGGTGCATGCATGAGTGAGTGGGTCGGTGACTAGGAGGACGAGTGAGAGTGGATGTGTGAATCTTTGAGTGGGTAAGTGCATGTATATCTGAATGAGTTTGTGGGTGGGCGTGTGAGTCTGAGTGAGTGAGTGAGGGAGTGAGTGAGTGAGTGAGTACGTACAGCCATCTCTAAGAGGGTTGGTGACTAAGTGTGTGATTGACTGTAGGGGTGTGTGAGTGGGTGCATAAGTATCTGAGTAGATCTATGAGTGTGTGTATTAGTGTCTCCGTGGGTCTCCCAGTGGGTGTGTGAGTGTCTCATGTGAGTAGGTCTGTAAGCGAGTGTGTGAGTCTGTGAGTGAGCCTGTGCATTAGTGCATTACTCTCTGAGTGAGTCTCTTAGTGGGTGCATGAGTACCCAGGTAGGTCTATGAGTATGTTTAAGAGTCTTTTAGTGAGAATGAGACTGTGTGCATACATCTATGAGTGGGTCTCTAAGTAGTTGTATGAGCCTTTGAGTGGGTCTTTACAGGGGTGTGTGACTCTCCAAGTGAGTCTGTGAGTGGGTGGATAAGCATCTGACTGGATATGTGACTAAAACGTATAAGTGTGTGAGTCGGTATGTGAATGGGTGTTTACGTTTGTGAGTGCATACAAGAGTCTGTGACAGTGATCGACTACTGAGTACAAATATATATATATATATATATATATATATATATATTTTTTATTTTTTGTTCTATATGTTCACCAATGTTCACGATGACATCTCGATAGCCATGATGTCACCGCAATAGTACACAGGGCAATGCTAACGGTAGCAGCGTTGATGCGACTATCGCGTGGAATTAAAAATCAATTTTGGACACATAACTTGTGTCACTAACACCCCCATTTCTCAAACATGGGGTCAGAGTATCTCCACCCTAACCCCCTATCTTAGCTTTGATCCAAATTTTCAGCCTGGGAACTGTTCCCTATCGTTAAATATCGGCCACAACTTCCTGTTCAGGTTCCATCAGATAATCAGGGCATTCCAGCTGGCACATGCATTTACTACTTACCTCAAACTCATCGCAATGTCACCGCAATCACCACGAAACAGCCACAACTTTCTGTTCAGGTTCCGTCTAGGTAATCACAGCATTCCTGCTGGTGCGCGCTTTTATGATTTACCTCAAACTCAGTGCGATGTCACCATGATCACTGCAAAATTGCTGTGAAATATCCACGGCCAGAGATATCACTATATTGTCTGGATTTCATTTCAGAAAATCTACTGAATGGATTTTCACCAAAAAACTAAAAGTACAATGTGCATAACAACATCTAACTTTTTGCCAAATGTGGTGTAATTCTGTCCAGTGGATGGGGCTGTGAGTTCGACAATGCATTTGTATGGGAATTAACATGACAAACGTACCCCTATTTCACACCCCTACTTCACGGTCCCAACTGCACCGATCACCCCAGACTTTCTATGACACACAGAACCTACTTTCGACACTTTTTTGGGGAAAATTTCATGAAGATTGGTCAAACAACGCCAAAGTTATAGGCAAGTCAAATAAAGCCTTCCAATGGAAACTAGGTACTAACTATAACTACCTACTGGTGGTCACCAGTAGGTAGCTTTAGTTAGAACCAAGTTTCCATAGGAAAAGTTGATATGCCCACATCTTTAGTGCTGTTTGACAAATCTTCATGACATTTTCCCAAAAAATGGAAAGTTTCAGGGTTATCTATCAAGCGGGAGCTGAGAAAAAGGGGGGGGGGGGGGGAGTGTGTTTTTCATGTTGATTCCCATGGAGATTTTGAACACGACTAGAGCCTGAACCACTGGACGGAATTTCACAAAATTTGACAGAAAGTTGTTCTGGGTCCAGTAAGAGACAATTTTGTTATTTGGTGTAAATCTGTTAAGTGGTTTTAGAATTATTAAAATTAATCCAAATTTGTATATATAGAGTGGCTGTGTGACCTACACAGGCACTCACACAAGCACTCACTTAATAATACAGCTACTCATACAACAACTTACTCATGCATATAACAACTCACACAGCCATGCAATCACCCATACAGCTACTCATACACCCACTTAATCATCCCTACAGGCACTCACTTGACCCTGTACTCACTCATACAGCTATTTACACAGATACTCACTCTCCAATACAGCCACTCATACACCCACTCAGTTAACCAAACACCCACTCAGACACTCACTCACCCATACAGCCAAGTACACATTCATTCACTCACCCATACAGCCATTTATGCAGCCACTCATCCACCCATACAGCCACTTCCACAGCCACTCACTCAAATTCCCAGCCACTCACCAAGGCAGTCACTCATGCAGCCATTCACACACCCATACAACTATTCACACACCCATTTCTTCATCCATATCAATCAATCAATCAATCAAGTAATTTGTAAAGCACACTACATACCCGTGAGGGTTTCAAGGCGCTGGGGGGGGCTGCTGCAACTGGTCGAAGAGCCAGGTCTTGAGTTGTCTCCTGAAGGTTAGCAGGTCTTCGGTTTGTCGTAGGCAGAGTGGGAGGGTGTTCCAGGTCCTGGCGGCGCGGTGGGAGAAGGACCTGCCTCCGGAAGTTGTTCTACGGATGCGCGGGACCGTGGCCAGGGCGTGGTCAGCAGAGTGGAGTATCCTGTTGGGTACGTAGAAGGATAGTCGGTTGTTGATATAGGCTGGTCCGGTCTTGTGGAGTGCCTTGTGTGCGTGGATCAGGAGCTTGAAGGAGATTCTCCTTTCGATGGGAAGCCAGTGCAGGTTCCTCAGGTGGGAGTGATGTGGTCGCGGCGCGGGACGTCGAGGATCCGGCGTGCAGAGGCGTTCTGAATTCTCTGTAGTCTGTTGATGAGCTTGGACGAGGCTCCGGCATAGAGGGCGTTTCCATAGTCGAGTCTGCTGCTGACTAGGGCCTGGGTGACTGTTTTCCTTGTGTTTGTCAGGATCCATCTGTAGATCTTGCGGAGCATGCGGAGGGTGTTGAAGCAGGCAGAGGAGACTGCATTGACTTGTTTGGTCATGGTGAGTTTTGAGTCGAGGATGATTCCCAGGTTGCGTGCGTGGTCGGTGGGGGGCGGGGGGGTCCCCAATGCCGTGGGCCACCATGAGTCGTCCCATGCTGAGGGCTTAGACCCGAGGATGAGGATCTCCGTCTTGTCTGAGTTCAGCTTAAGTCGGCTTTCCTTCATCCAGTCGGCGATTGCCTTCATCCCCTGGTGGAGGTTGGATTTGGCGGTGAGAGGGTCCTTGGTGGGGGAGACGATCAGCAGTGTGTCGTCGGCGTAGGAGATTATGTAGAGGTTGTGCTGTCAGGCGATGCGTGCTAGTGGTGCCATGTAGACGTTGAACAGCGTCGGGCTGAGGGAGGATCTTTGAGGGACGCCGCAGATGATCTCAGAGGCCTCAGACTGGAACAGGGGGAGGCGGACTCTCTGAGCTCTGCCAGAGAGGAAGGAGGTGGTCCATTCCAGGGCTCTCTCCCGGATCCCTGCATCTTGGAGTCGTGTGCATAGTGTGCGGTGGCAGACGGTGTCGAAGGCGGTGGAGAGATCCAGGAGAATGAGGGCTGCCGTCTCGCCTTTGTCTAGGAGGATCCTGATGTCGTCTGTGGCAGCAATGAGGGCGGTCTCAGTGCTGTGGTTGCTGCGGAATCCTGATTGGGAGGGGTCCAGGATGTTGTTGTATTCGAGGTGATGGGTGAGCTGGGTGTTAACTATTATCTCGATGACCTTTGCTGGGAACGGAAGCAGGGAGATGGGTCAGAAGTTCTTGAGGTCGCTCGCATCCGCCTTGGGTTTCTTCAGTAGGGCGTTGATCTCTGCGTGCTTCCAGTTCTCAGGGAAGGTGGCGGTCTTGAAGGAGAGGTTGATGATTTTGTGCAGGTGGGGTGCGATGGAGTTGCTGGCTTTGTTGAAGATGTGGTGCAGTAGAGGGTCGGACGGGGATCCGGAGTGGATTGTGCCCATGGTCTTGATGGTGTCCTCGATGCTCACGTTGGCCCAGGTTGTCAGGGTGTCGTGGGTGGTAGGGTGCGGTGGGTCCGGTGCGGCGAGGACTGCAGGGGTCGTCCGGGGTTTGAAACTGTCATGGATGTCGGTGATTTTCCGGTGAAAGAAGGTGGCAAGGGAGTCGCACAGGGCTTGCAATGGTGGGATGTCATTGGCACTGGAGCTGGGGTTGTAGAGTTCCTTCACGATTGTGAAGAGCTCCTTGCTGTTGTGTGCGTTGTTGTCAAGGCGGTCTGTGAAGGAGGTCCTTTTGGCGGTCCTGATGAGGTGGTGGTGGTTGCGGATGGCGTCTTTGTGGGCATCGCGGCTGTATGGCGTCTTGTCGTTGTGCCATATGTTCTCCAATTTCCAGCAGGTGCGTTTAGAGTCAAGGAGTTCCGGGGTGAACCAGCTGACTCTTTTGCTGGTGTCTCTGTTGGTGGGTTTTTTCAGCGGGGCTACAGTGTTGGCGCAGTCGTTCATCCAGTGCACCCTCATCTGGGTTGGTGGGGTTAGTCGGAGGGTTGAGTGCGAGGCTTTTCTGTAGTTGTTCTTCAGTGACTTTTCCCCAGCAGCGGCGGGGGGTCTGTAGGGTGCGGTGGTGTGTGGGGGGTTTTCGGAAGGAGAAGAGGATGCAGTGGTGGTCTGTCCAGGTGAGTTCAGAGGCGTGGCTGAAGGTGACGTGGGGGATTGAGGAGAAGATGGCATCTAGCATGTGGCCGGCGATGTGGGTTGACGTTGTGACGAGCTGTTTCAGTCCGAGGTTGGCGAGGTTGTCGATCAGGGTGGAGGAGTTGTTGTTCTCCAGGTGGTAGTTCAGATCTCCGAGGAGGATGTAGTCGGTGGAGGTCAGCGCGTGCGAGCTGATGAGGTCGGCGATGGAGTCGCAGAATTGTGGCAGGGTCCTGGCGGTCTGTAGACCATTCATCTACTTGCACCCCCTGCTTTATCACCCATACAGCTAATCACAAACCCACTCACAAAGCCATGTAGCCACTCACACAGCCACTGACATACTGATACAGACAGTCACAAAACCACTCAGATTACATACGTTAGACACAGTATCACTCAATAGTAGTACAGAAAGAATAATAATTTAACATATGATGTAGCTTGGTATATAGCTCAGAAACATTTAGAAAACACTTACACTCACTGGATGATGTCATTAGTGCTGTCATTTGAGATGTCATCAGTGATTGCACTGACCATGTCATGAGTGATGTCATCTGTAAGGTCATAAGCAATGCATTGCAGGGTGTGAGTTATGGTTAGCGAGGCTAACTATAACTGCTAAATTTCACTTGATTTGTATGTATGAAATATAAGCCTCACTATAAAGTCTCTGTAACCTTTGTTTTTTTCAGTATATATCTATATTTACATATAGAAGATTCTCTATATATACTAGTGGTCACCAGTAGAGAAACATAATTGAGGACCTAATTTCTATTAAAAAACCATTATGCAATTGCCTATATCTTTGGTGCCAGTTGATGAATCATCACGAAATTTTGCCCAAAAGATTCAAAACTCACTTCAGCTTTTGTCAGGAAAGATTTTAGGTGGTCCATGAAGGGGGGGCTGGGAAAAAGTGAGGGTCCCAAAACGCATTTTCCCCATGTTAATTTCCATAGGAGTTTCGAACATGACTGCAGCCCAAACAGCTGGACGGAATTACACTAAATTTAGCAGAAAGGTAGATTTTGTTCTAAAGATCATGCTTTTTGTGATTTGTTGTAAATCCATTCAGTAGTTTTAGGGATATTAACCAAAATCCAAATTTGTATATATAGGAACGTGGATCTTCTGTGGATCAGACAGTCCTTGTGCTGTAATCTGATTGGCTATCAGCACTTCAACCAGGAAGTGTTGGCAGTCATCTTGGGACTTGTCTTGTTCTGAGTCCCACAAAAAATATGTAAAATAAAGAAAAGGGGGCAGGGTAGGAATACTCTGATCCACTAGAAGTGGTGGTGGGGTCCCAGATGGCCACTGCTGGGGAGTAAAAACATTGTTTTTACATTTTGCCACAAATGTGTGCGTGGATTTGTTGCAAAACATTTTTAAAAACCATGCGTGGTCTCCTGTGCTTGTTTTGAAATAAGCCTCCAGGTGTGGCAGTTCCCAGGTACATGAGGAATTATAAAAAGGACGGCTCACACTTAGAATTTATCCCCCAATCAATAGTATGCCAGGATGCCCCTTTGCAGAGTGGTTGAGGTAGGAGATAGTGCCTCTGATGAGGTTTCAGCAATCCCGCTGTGGGGGACTTACTAGTGGCATCAATATGGGTTCTTGGCTCACAACGACTCTCAACAGCCAAAGGGACTTCATCCTCCAACCAGTAGTGCACCAGAAAGCCTCTCTGCAGAGTGGTTGAGAAAGAGGGTGGGTCCTCCAATGAGGTCTGAGCAATCCGGTCTGGGGGACTTACTTGTCGCAACAATAGGGGTTCTTGACCCCAATGAAACTCAGCTGCCAAGGGGACTTCATCCCCCAACTAGCAGTGTTCTAGAAGGCCCCTTTGCACAATGGTTGCACATGGGGACGGGGCCTCCAACAAAGTCTTAGCAGTCCCGCTGTGGGGCACTTACTGGTTGCAACGATAGGGGGTTCTTGGACCCCAAGCCCTCAGAAACCGCGGGGACACACTCATTCACAAACCAACTGAGACACTCATGTACTCACTCACATATTGATTCTCAAAGGTTACAGGTTACACTTATGAAAAGAACATTTAAAAACATTAGAAATTCACTTCAACAACAAAACGTTACAGGGACATTAAAGTTAGAAAATAGAATTTGAAAAACCTTAGAAATTCATTGAACAAACCAATGGTTAAAGGTACGTTATAGTTAGGCTCCGATTTCACTTTCACAAAACCATAGAAATTCAGCAGTTAAAGTTCCCTGAGCTAATTCTAACTTACACCCCTGCAATGCACTGCTTATGACCTTACAAGTTTCATTACTCATGACATCTCAAATCACATCACTTATGACATCATCCCCTCACATACCCACTCATGTCCCCACATAACCTCACATATACCAACTCCCACATAACCACTCACAAACCCATTCACAGACCCATACAAATACTCACACACCCACTCACTGATTCATAGAGCCACTCACATATCTAGTCACTCATACACCCACTTACACAACCACTAACTCACCCATACAGCCACTCATGCACCCACTCACTAACCAATTCAGCCACTCACACATCCAGTCATACAGATATACAGATACTAACTCGCCAGCTCATACACCCATACAACTATTTACACACTGAGTCAGTCAGCCATACAACTACTCACACATCCACTCACTCATATACCACTTGTGCACCCACTCACTCACCCATATCGCCAGTCATATACCACATCACTCACCTATCCAGCCTCTCACATACCCACTCACTTACCCACACTTCAGTGACCCACCCACTCACTAACCCACACAGCCACACATAGTCACTTACTTACCCTTACAGGCACTCTCATAGCCACTCATAGCCACTCACATATTAACACATGGATACACACAGTCCCACAGTCACTTACATAATATGTGTTACAATTAGTGTCACTCTTTAGTAGTACACAAACTATAGTAGTATCTTAGTATGTATCTTTAACACTCAGAAACATTTAGAAAACACTCACACTCACTGGATGATGTCAGTGATGTCATTAGTGATGTCAATGTCCATATCATAAGGGATGTAAAATGTGAGGGCATAAGCAGTGCATTGCGCAGGGGTGCGAGTTATTGTTAGGTCAGCTAACTATAACTGCGGAATTTCTCTGGTTTTTTAGTAGTGAAATGTCAGCCTAACTATAATGTCCCTGTAACTTTTGGTTTTTGTAGTGGATATATAGGAGTGAAGCCAATGTTACACCTGCCGTTCCAACAAACACAGGAGCAATGGCGGCGTTGAATCACGAGTCAGAGGACCGATTTTGCAAGGCTGACGGTAAGTCTGGAGAAGTGGCAGGTGGGGAGGTGTCAAAATTGCCGGGTGGTGAAGAAAATATACACACAGGGCAATGAGTAGGAAATATCCCACGATCATGTCCGCTGATGCGCTGTGAGAAAAGGAAGCCGCAACTGATGCACTTTTTGAAAATGTACCCAACACTACAAACAGCAGTTGTATAATTGTCTCTACCAATAATGTTGTAAAAACTGATGCCAGAGCACTTTTAAGGGCTTCGAAAAAAAACATGAAGAATGAACTAACCAAATGGTGGGAAAGAAAATCCCTACAAAAATATGAGGAAGTTGGTTGGATATGGATATTGCGTCGACTTCACATTATGCTGGTGCCCAGTTTTGAAAACCCAAACTCTGTTATAGTCAATGTATGGGCAGAAAGTAATTTAGATGCCTCCATGCGATTGGTTCAAATATTTATTAAACACGCTGAAATAGATCGAGAAGCCCTACAGAAAGAAATTGAATGGATCAAAAATGAATTAGACAATTCTGATCAAAATGAACTGATCAGCAAATGTTGTGGCGAAATGACTGATAGACTCAAAAAGCAGGAAGATATTATTAAAACAAGAAAAGCATACACATTTTCCAGGGCTAAAGCTGATTATCAAACGGGACAAGTATTTACATTTTCAAAAAAATTTGATTCCATCAAAAGACAACGCCTCATGAATTGCAATAGAGCAGTACAGGATGATAAAATCAGTACCCAGTCTGCCAACAGTTCAGCTTTAGAAAGCGAAGCAGATTTAGAAGATCGCAGATTTTCAGCAGGCCTAGGAGGGGCGGTCCCTTCAAATTAACTCTTGCAGAAGAGTTGGGTTTTTTATGACGCAATTATCGACAGACACTTCCACCACGAAATCCAAATTACAAACAAGGCAAAGACGAAACCAGAGACGATGGAAAGGGAGACAAATGCAAAACCAAGAAGCAACCAGGAAACAAATGGAGACGCAAGTAATAAAGAATAATAATACGGTCATTAACCTTTCTGACGTCATACTCAATGAAGCGGAGATCAAACTGTTATCCCTTGGATTGACTTATTGTCTGGAAAGCAGCTTCAATAATAGCCAAACTCATGTTGACATATTCAAGTTTATTAGGAAATTATGGCTTACCAAATATAAATTAAGGCAACAATCTGTCATAACATCAATGGAAGTGCCAGCAAATGAAGCCAACCCTATCAACTTACAAATATTGGACATACAAATAATACGTGATCTACATGAGCTACTGAATGAAGAACATAATACTGGTGCGATAGTATCTACTCAACAAATTATGCAGGAGCAAGATCTTATCGCATTTGGTTCAATTAAACAGTCCATTGAAACCTGTATCAACTTTCATGCCAATGATGCCACGAGATGCGGTGGATATATTCTACGATCGGGTTACGGAAGAGATTAAGACACTTAATTACAAGACAAGGCATAAAGCTAAAAAACATAATTATCAACAGAAAAAGTAATATAATTTGATTTGTAAATTACAAAGCAATGATCAAGTTATAATTAAAAATTGGGACAAAGTAGGCAATGTTGTACTTTCGCCAAGAACAGACTATCTAAAGGAGTCATATAGACATCTGCATGATTACAAATGTTACAAAAGGACCAACATGCAACATGTAAGGAAGATAAATTATTTTCAAAACAAATTAACCAGGTGGAAACATGGAGAACTATTAACTAAGGAAGAACATCAGTTCCTGAGTATTAACTTTCCTGTTAGGCTGGTCCTCTACTTTATCCCTAAAATCCCAAAAGTCACCTCTCCAGTACCTGGTAGACCCAACATCTCAGTCAGGAATGTTTATTTTGAGAGAATTTCTCAATATGTTGATTATTTCCTACAGCATTACGTTTTAAGTTTACCTTCTTTTATCAAGGATACTAGTGATTTTCTTAAGAGAACCTACAATATACATTGGTCCAAAGATTATATACTGATGACATTAGACATAACCTATCTATACACCAGTATTGAACATTAGGAAGGACACAGAGCGGTAAAAAATTACCTCAGAAATAGGCCCTTAAGATTATATAATCACAGTAAAATGTTTTTAGCTATGATTAACTGGTGTCTAAATAACAACTCTTTTTCTCTTTGGTAATGAAGTTTTGCAACAGTTGAGAGGGCTGGACATGGGTGCTTGCTTCTCCCCCAGCTATGTGTACTTCCAAGTAGGCTGATGGGAGGAGTGGGTACTCATGGTGGACCATCATGCAGATTCAGAAGAACATGTGGTGTGCTGGCTACGCTATAAAGATGATGTTTGTATTATATGGAAAGTGCTGAAAGCTTTGTGGAACAAAATAATGTGAACACAATATATTTGGAATTCGCTGCCCATATAAATACACAAGCTATTGAATTTTAGATGTTCAAGTTTACATTAAAAACAACAAAGTCAATTCCAAATTAGATCACAAAATAATTGCCGGCAACTCCATGCTCCATGCTTCCATCTTTCACCCGAAAACACTTGAAAGACGGGGAGATGCTGAGACTACGTAGGATCTGTAGCCTGGGTAGTGATTTAGCTCATTGCCAAAATGAGGCTAAAAAGAGATTTATGGATCGAGTATATTCAGTCAATACCAATCAGAACTGATTTTGCTGTCTATGTCCTGGAATGCACTTGCAAGCTTCGGTATGTGGGAAGTACCAAGTTGCAAGTGCCTATTAGAATTTTACAACATTTAAGGGCAATTGTCAACTCACATCCCGGTGGCGCGTCATTTCAAACAATTCCACAACAATAACCTCAATTGTTAGAAGTATCTCGTTATGGACCCAATCCCAAGTTTCAGGAGAGGAAATAACCGGAAAAAAAAATACTTCGCCAATTAGAGACCTGCTATCACTTAGAATTAGATTCCAAATCGCCCTATGGCCTCAACGCCAGTGAAGATCTATCCAATATTTTATAAGTGTATAATATTTATAAGATGATAACAATATGTGTATTCAGTATGCGACAACTGGATTCCTTAGTAATAAATATTTGTACATAATATATGCTGCTAGACAAGTTCCCTATAATGCACTTTTTCAATATGCACCTTTAGCAGATAACAATTTATTTAGTTGGCATCAACAGTTAAAAAACAATGACTAGCAGTATTGAGAAGTCTTTCGGTCGATTCCCTATGGAAAGAATGTAATTGGGAGGACATTTTCTGATGGTAGGGATAATATTTGTGGCTAAAACACACCCCACAGTACAGTTGTATAGATTGATATGGAAACTGTATGCTATTTTTTTATTCACAGCTAATGTTGAGCTAATCTGGGATTGGCCCAGTAATAATAACTAAGCCCACTATGGGCTCAAATGTGCTTGTTTTTTAAGTATATCATGTGTATATATTTATTGATTTTTCTTTGTATAATTAATACAATGGTATTCAAAGACATCTAATACAATCAGACACCTCTTCCCAAGGTTGACCATTTATTTGATCAATACTGAAGTTATTAACAGGAACTATCATGACATGCATGTTGCTTACTTTTTATATCACTATGGTTTTTAAATAATATATTTGTTTATCTGATGCAAAGTTTGGTCTATTGAAACATGTATTTAAATCAAGTGTTGCATATAAAGGATATGTTTATTAGCCTTATACAAGTTATGTATATCAGATTATTTTTTACCAGCTTGTTTATACTGAAAAACTAGTGATTTGAACAAATTATTGTCTGTTATCAGTTACCATTGTTAATATGCCCTGATCACTATATGCCACTCCACTGTACGTCTCAAGACTTAACTCCCCTACACTCAATGTTATTCCACTCACAGCTACTCCATTGTGTGGCATTCTACTCTATGGCACTCCATCATACGTCACTGCACTAAACCCTATTTCACTGCACTCCACTCCACTCCAGTGTACACAATTTCACTGTGTACCACTCCAGTGTATGCCACTCTTGTATACAACACTCCACTCTATGATATTGGACTTTATAGCACAACACTATACCACCCTCCACTCTATAAAGGTCCACTGTACACCACCAAACTGTGCGTGACTCCACTGTTTGTCACTCCACTCTACCCCACTCCTGTCTATGCTGATCCACTTTATGCCACTCCTCTTTACCACACTGCACAGTAGCCCACTGCACTATACACTATTTCATTATACGATATTCCAATTTATGTCCCTACACTGTTCTACACACCAGAATATGCCACTTCACTGTACACCACAACGCTGTATGCCAATACACTCTACAATATTGAGAGGACGTAACTCTACTATACCACACTCAACTGTATGTTATGAATGAATGAATGAATGAATGAATGAATGAATGAATGAATGAATGAATGAATGAATGAGTGTTCTTGTAAAGCACAACGTTCACTCCAAGGAGCGTCTTGGCGTTAGTGGAAGAACAAATAAAGATCAGTTGTGGAGAAGAACTTAGATGGAACAACAGTAGTAAGTCATAAATGAGAGATAGCACCAAATGATCTGGGGTGGCAAAAAACAGGTTTTTAGAAGCTTCCTGAACATAAGTTCTGTTTGTGTGTGTCTCGGCTGGGTGGGCAGGATGTTCCAGGCTTTTGTCCCCAGCATAGCCATTGCCTTACCCCCTCTGGATTTCAGATGGAAAGTAGGGGCAGCTAGAAGGTTGTCCTAAGATGACCGTAGGATGCGTTGGGTAGTATATTGTCTAATTCTAGAACTGAGGTATCCTGGTCCTGTTGGCCTTGTGGCTTTGTAGATGATGTTTGGGATTTTAAAAAGAGTTCTGAGTGCAGATGCTGAGGGCAAGCCTTTCGGCCATTTGAGTAACAACCTTGCTGCCGCATTTTGGACGATCTGTAGACTTTTTAGGACCATTTTTTTTGTTCCTGCTTACTGGCTGTTACAATAGTCCAGCCGTGATGTTATCACACTGTATACCACTACACTGTGCGCCACTCCACTCTATGCCACTCTACTATACACTCTTCCTTTGTGCCTCACTCCAATGTATGACACTTCACTGTACTCCTATCTACTCCTTCTGACTTGACTCTATGCCAGTCCATAATATGCCACTCCAATCTAAGCCACTCCGCTGTATGCCATTTCAGTGTAAGCCACTCTAGTGTACTTCATTCCACTCTACTCTACTCCGCTGTACAGCAGCACACTTTAGAACATTATCCTCCACTATATTGCACCAAACTCCATTTAATGTCACTCCACTCAGTAACAGTAAACTGTCCCATTCTTGAAGAAATTGTAATTAGACTTATGAAAACCATTGAAATTCCCCCAAGAAACTCAAAGGATAAAGCTAAGTTATTGTAAGTAAAACTAGATAATTCTTTCAGAGTTCACCACCCAGGTTTAGTTTAAACATGTTTTTAAAGAACTATGTATATTGTAATATGTTTAGTGTAATGTTCACAATGGATTTTTTATATATTATTTTTGGGTGTGTTGGTGGTCATTGAATATCTGCTTTTGTTTTCTGTTTTCGCAAATTGTCCGCGGGGATCGCGATATCGTCACGACGATCCCTAAAAACTAAGGAAACAAAACCTTTAGAAAAAAGTCATACTATTTCCCGTACTAGGGTGGCTCTTACAAGACCTGTTGCATTGTTTGTGTGTATGTGGTTGCTACACAAAAGACCAGATGCTGAGTTTCAGGTTACTTAGAAACACCCTGATCCCTTCATCTGTAAAGTGCACACCATAATTTCTTTAAATTCCATGCAGGTCAAAACGCGGATTGTTGTTATAGATACAGCCCATGCAATGGTCTCTTAGGATTGCAGAAGCAGTTTTATTAACATGTTTCCTTGCTTTGTCAATCTGTGGACTGAATTGATTTGACCACTTCCATTTCTGTCTTTGGCATATACTAGAGTACACCAAGATAGTGTGAGGGAAAAGCAACATCAGTTCTGCAAAGGTTTCTTTCATTAGGATTTACAGCCCTACCTCAATAAATGTGCCTAGGCCATTGCCACCACAGTGCACAATCATTAGGTGAGCAGCTTGGGAATCCACAAAGGATTTAACCAAAGCCAGCAACTGATCAAACTTTAACTTTCTCTGGCCAAAAAAGTAATGCACATTTGGCAAACCCAAGTCCATACCTCTCTTTTTGCAGCCTCTTAAGCCCAATGGATATAGCTATGGTCCACAATCCATATTCTAAGCATTTTGAAGTGAAGGAGCAATAATAGTTAGACGAAGGCTGGAGCTGAATGAGGCAGTTTTCCAAAGGATAAGCAGTTAAAATGGAGGAGTTTTATTCTTGTTTAAAATAAATATTTCATTGAATGTTGTAGGCATGGAAATGAATAAAATTAGGTAGTGTGTTGGATGCCTACTCAACAAGTCTTATTAGTGACTGTTGTTTAAGAAAAGAAATGTAATACACACATGGATATCCTTTTGAATCTGTGGAGTAAAGCACACCTGCTGTATCTTGTTGGTAAGTAGCATGTTCCTTCTATAATGTGCTATGAACTTGTGACCCACTGGTTCCACTGGGTTGCTAGGGTGAGCTAAGAGTTTAATGAAGCTAAATATAGGTTTGAACTCCCTTTTTTTCGTGATTTTTCTGTGATGATCGTGAATACATTCCAAACACACATTAATAGGAATCTATTTTTGAAAGAGAGGGAAAGGGTTAACAGATACTAACCATTCACAAGTGGAGATAGTGTAATTGTCTGCCTTTCTCATGATCACAGAGTGCAAAGTTGAAGAGATTGCCATTTCATTGTAGCTTTGTATGAGAGTGGTGTATCATTCTTGTGCTTCTTTTTTACAAATCCTAACAGTGTCAAAACTATCCAGAAAGAGGTCAAACAACAATATAATCTACAAACTGAATTCACTGGTATGTAGATAATCCTTTATAAACATTAGATTAGAAATGAAGATGTATATGGGAGTTTGATTAAAAAAAAAAAGAGTATCACAGTGATATGAACAGATTTATCAGATGAACTGTATCCATTAGAGGGTATGTCTTTAAGAGGTTAGTGGGGAATGGTTTGGGAAGTCAGAGAAAAATTAATTAGTGCCTCTTTATTACATTGTGTACTTTATTGAAAAATATTGTGGAAAGTTGCAATGAGGAACTAAGAATGTTCTAAATGTCTAATCTTCATGTGGAGAACAGATACATCTGATATATGCATTCTGGAAGTTGTAGTACTTTTAGGAACATTATTTACCAGGAGTAGTGTAGGCCTGGGCGTAGTTCGCGAAGTAGCACTTTGCGAAGCTACGCAAAGTGAAGTTCGCACTACGCGAGCTAAGCGTAGCACTTCGCGAACTGCGTAGTACCTTGTTCGCACTGTGCCAGATGTCGTTTTCAATGATTGCACAGTGCGGACAAGCAACCGGCACTGTGCAATCATTGAAAATGGCATCTTGCACAGTGCGAGCTGTAGTTTTCTGCTGCTCGAGTAGATTTTTACTCGAGCTTCAGCTTTCTCAACGCGAACTGGTAGTTTCTCATCGCGAGCGGTCGCGAGTATACGCGACCACTCGCAATGAGAAACCTGACCTCCTCGCGTTGGGAATCTCGCCGGGAGGTTTATTTTCCATGCTTGCGATCGCCAACTTGAAGTTGCTGATCGCGAACAAGGAAAAAGTCTCGCCGGGATGTCATTTTGCTTGCTCGCGGTCGCCAACTTGACGTTGAGGACCGCGAGCAAGCAAAAAATGACCGCAGCACTACGCAACACTACGCTACGCGTGTTCGCACTGTGCTACGTGCAGTTCGCGTAGTGCGAAGTAGCGCGAACTTCGCAAACTACGCGAGCGTAGCGTAGTGCTTTGCCCAGGCTTAGAGTAGTGTAGTCACAAATAAAAGATGAGAACATGTTGTCTACCTGTATGTGAATTAGAAAGAAGTAATACTTGTTAGGTATGTATTGGGAAGTGATTGTGAATGTGGTTTTCAACTTATATGACCACTTTACATATGCTTACATGGTGAGATATGGTTATTGTGGTTGCACATAGCTATGTATACCGTGGGACTTTTGAGTTTACTTGAAGATGCAGAGAGGTATATATTTTTGGATAGATGGTTTGAAGGTGTACATCTATAAAGAAATAGCATATATGTGTACATGATGATCTATGTTCAGTAAGGCTGATTAATTTGTCATGTATAATGGTGAGGGTGGTGTTTTTTCCTTAAACAGGGTTTGTTTAAAGTTGAGGAGGATTAATAGTGCAGAATGCCTTGAGAGTTCTTGAGCTACCTTTATTTGGAGTGCAACTTTTGTTTGAGAAATGCTGCATATATGTTTTAGAAGCAAAAGAAGTACTTGGAAAATTATGCAGGTATACCATTCACAAAAGGTTTAGTTTTCCATTTTTAAAACTTACTGATGCATTTGCACGCTCAGTAGCAAAGCAATATATGGTCCTAGAGAGCCATGTATGCAATTATATACCAAGTGTGATAGACTTCACTCGCACATATCTTAGTAGAAAAGCATATATACAGTAAAACAGGTAGTTTGATACTGACAGAAGGAGATAACCAATGAGAAAGAAATATAGTCATAACTGCTATGTATCTAATACTCATTTAATCATCCCACCACTATCCATGCATGTATTGAATTATTGAGCCATTAGTAATGCACTTATCTAATCATTTAGGTACTACTCATGCACCCATCTAAACACACAGATAGTAGTGATATAGTCATGCAAGCATGCAGCAAAAAGTATGCAGATATGGACTGACCCATGGAGTTTTGATATACTCAGGGAATCATCCAGGCACCACCTGTATCCTCAAAGAATCACCTAGGTACTACCCATGCACCAACTCAATCATCCAGGGAGTATTCACGTATTCAACCACAAACACATGTTTTTACAAGTTTAGTTGAGGAATATGTAGTCATTTAGAACCATCTGGTGAATTATGAATGCAAGCTGTGATGCACTCTTTGCATGTACTTGGAAGATTAAGTGAGCTATATGCTATATTTAAACTAATACATTTAAGTAGAACAGTACTGAGATACTAAATATACCTCTAACACAGTGGTAGAGCTCTTAAGTTATATTTTTGTATTTACAGTGTTGAGTCAATGTATGTACGTGTACTCTTGGGGCTATATTTACAAGAAAGTAATGCAGTGTGGAGCCGCAAGACATTTGGCTCTGCCGTGCTGCATTACTTTCTAAGCACAGGGATGCGTCATGTTTACAGCAATATGTTGGATCCCAATGCTCTCCCCTGTGCTGGCACACAACTGGCTGCCATGCGCCAATGGAGGCAACCTTGCACCATGGTGCAAGGGGGCCTGTGTAGTGGGTATGATTGTTTTTGTGAAGGAAGGGACACCTGCCTGTACAAAAATAGAAGATAATAAAATGGCTGCTAGAGCTGTGTAAAACAAGTCAGAACTCGTTCAGAAGCACTTCAAGGTTTAAATATTTATGAGTCTATTCTTATCCAGACTATAAATCCATTTAAGGTTATAGTAAGTATGGAGCCAAAGACAAGTAAGTTACCCCCAACAGAGCTGCAGAAATGTCTAAAAGGTAGAGTAGGGTACATGCCACTAGATGTCAAGAAAAACATTGAAATGGTAGGGGTAGATAGAGATTTAGAGGAAAGACTAGTAATTCTTGTAAATGGTGTACCTACCAAGAACCAGAAGATATGACAGGAGTTAGTAGATGTTGTCAAAGTTGAAAAACAACTTTATATCTGGTACAAAACTATGTTCAATACAACTGTGGAGAGCCTGCAAGATATCACACATACGGAGGATCAGACATTTCCATCAACAGATCAGCTTGAGAATGCTGATCAGTCCAGAACAGAATACATTTATGAACATTATAGCACCCACCCTTTGCATTCTAAAGAGGTTATTAGTGATGCCATTGAACTGTTCCAAATGAAAGAAGCAAAAGTAGCTCCATTAAGTGTGTGGGAAAAGGTTTAGAACTTCGGTGTTTCCCACATCGTTTTCCTACTGGATAGGTGGCAGGTATGACAAGCAGCCTTTGCAAATACCTGCAGCTGACTATAGATGTAAGAGACTTTATTTAGAAGACCCTAGATTTTATTAGTGTATTCAATATATATTTTGGCTATTATTTGAGAGTGACTTTTCTGTTTTCTGACCTCTCATATGCTGTGAATCATATTCTAAAAACAGGAGTTACTTTGCATAACATATCAACAAGAGAACTTTTGGAGAAAGTTCAAGGAACTTTTCAGTGTGGGAATAATGAATATTGGTATTGGTGTCATGGTGAACCCAAGTGCATGTTGAGGAACCTTGGCTCACCTACCTGCTTCCTGACAATGAGTTGTGCTGAATATGCATGGGATGACTTACTAGAATTGTTGCTGGAGGCAAATTCAAATATAAAAAACATTCATCTGAAGACAGCAGGAGAACTGTGCTCACTAGACCCAGGAAATGATTGCAGATATTTTAATCACAGATTTCAAGCAATGATGTCTTTCATCTTGAACAAACAAAACCTCCTCTTGGTAAAGTGATTGATTTCTTTTGGCGTAAAGAGTACCAAGACAGACGTGTTTCCCATATTCACATGCTGTTGTGGGTAAATGTTTGGAACAGACAGTGATAAGTCTGTATTGTCTTTTATTGAGCAATATGCAACTTGCTCCATTCCAAAGGAGAGTAGTGACAAAATATTAAGACAACAAGTTCTATGATTCTAAAATCATAGATGCTGAAAATACTTTGCGTGAAAATACAGAGCAAAAGGGACATTTTATACAAGATGCTGTTTTGGATTCCCACGAGCTGTCATTTCACAAGGAGGAGTAAACAGCTTTTTGTCTGCAGTCAGACATGCATTTACAGGGAAATCACTGAAAAATACATACAACCTAGGAAGAACAGAGGCCTCCAATAACATTAATGAATACAACCCTGTGATTCTGAAGATATGGAATGCAAACATGGATGCACAGTTTGTTGCAGACAACTAAATTCCACTTGTTTGGTACTTTATATCTTATATAACAAACTCACAGAAAACTGAGATGAAGGAGATGTGGGTGGAGAATTCAGCAGAAAAGAGTCTTACGAAGAAATTGTATAGAATTAGTTTGAAAATGCTTTCTCACAGGGATATAGGCTCCTGTGAATGTGCAGACCGATTAAGCTCAGCTAGTTTGTTTTCTAAATATTGAGGAGTTCTATGGGTGAGTTTAGGGCTTGCTAATTCTCGTAACATAGTACTGAAATATTTTCCTAAAATTCGATATCTTGCAGAATTTGAGATGCACAGTACAGATATTCTGAAGAGTAACATGCTGGGTACATACTATCCAAGAAGAAGTTCTCATCTGGAAAGGATGTGTCTCTATGAAATACTTCAACATTATACTTTCAGAAGTAATGCCAGTGAAAACATAGATAAATATACATTTGCTGTGGCTGGATGTGAAGGATGTTTGGTTAGACATAACAAAGGAAATGTAATCAACTATCGAAAGCTAAGTTTCCAAACTCCAGACAAAAGAAAGTTTTTCTATTTAGCCTTGTTACAGTTGTGTAATCCATGGTGAACTGAAAGTGAGCTTCTTTGGAGTATTTGACTTTCATGAAGACTCTTTCAATGCTGTGAAAGACAGCATTGAGTGCTATGTGTTTCCAGTGTATCTTAAAAAGTTGAGAGAAGAGACTGAACAAGAAGAAACAATTCCTGCAGAGATAGCAAGAGAGAGTTCTTAGAGCAGTCAAAGTTCAGCACCTGGAAGTCAAGATCCTCTTGGACAGCCAATCATTGAAAATGAAGCTGCAATAGCTATTAATGAAGTGGTACTAACAGAAAAACAGCAATTGAAATTGGATAGTTTAGAAAAGTCTGTGTCAAAAACTGCAGGATTAGATAAACAGTTACGTATCTATAAAAATTATTGTGTAATCTAATGTCATAATTTAAATGTTGACGAAGGGCTAGCAAATGGCGCAATGGGTAAAGTTATGAAATTCATCAATTATCCAAACACAAATGATGTAGAATACTTAGCCATAAAATTTGATGATGTTGATAAGTTGAGCAGATTGGTAGATGTGTTTTAAGTTTCCTACTTGTGAAAGACGTGTATGTTCAGCAAATGCAGTTACTGGTGTCTTTAGCGTATGCAGTAACTATTCGCAAATCGCAAGGTTAAGTGTTGATACAGGTCTTGTTAATATTGGTAGCAGTGTATTCAAAGAGAAACTGTCATATGTGGCTTTGTAGCAAATTAGAACATTGTCAGGTTTATTTCTGATTGATTTTGATGGGAAGAAAGTAAGTGCTGATGTGAACTGTGTCCGAAGTGGAATATATCAAAGCAGTCTATCGGAGTTAAATAGTAAGATGAACAAAAAGAAAATCAACAAGGAGGATAGAAAAGGAAACTATAGAGGAGGAGTAAGCACTTTTGCCAGAGTCCCTGGGCAGCCTAAGCACACAGCACTTTACCCCCGGCCCCCGGAGTGGTGTTTTTTAAATACCGGCGGCAGTCCTGCGACGGGGGAGACCGCAGCGGAGGAGCGGAGGAGTAAGCACTTTTGCCAGAGTCCCTGGGCAGCCTAAGCACACAGGACTTTACCCCCGGCCCCCGGAGGGGTTTTTAAAGACCGGCAGCGGTCCCGAGATGCGGGAGACCGCAGCGGAGGAGTGGAAGAGTAAGCACTTTTGCCAGAGTCCCTGGGCAGCCTAAGCACACAGCACTTTACCCCTGGCCCCCAGAGGGGCTTTTAGAGACCGGTGGCGGTCCCGCGATGCAAGACGCGCGCGGGGCCTGTCCGGGCGAAGACCGGGCCAAGACGGGCCCGTCTTAGCCCGTCATAGACTGGCAGAGACTTGACTGGGCCACGGCCCTAACACTCATTTGAAAGGTACTGACATTCCATGATTCATTTGTTTTAATTGTAGTAGCGTGGAAGAACACCCACTCAGTTTGGATAGTAATTGATATAGGTGTGTGAAGTAATAGGATTGCGGTGTTCATTGAGCATAATTGAGGCAGGCATCGCAACCGTAGTGGAGGCGACAGTAGAAGGTAATATAGTCACTTTGTGGAAAGACCAAACATAGGAAAGAGAAAAACGATGAGTCTACTTAATAAAAAGAAGGCCAATACAGGGACACATCCACGCCAGACATTGCTTAGTTACTAGAGCAGTGGGTGCAATTGAGCGCCAGATTATTACAGTTGAAGAGGCCTTAAACCCTGGACATTTAGGCTTGGGGGGGCAACTGAACTGGAGAACATAACAAGCGAAGGGCCTGCACTACCCATAGACGTACCAAGGAGCTTTCAGGGAACAAACGGTTGTGTTGTAAATACATCAGATAACATATCAGGTAGTGATTTAGAATCTGATAGTCAACCACCGACCAAGAGAGCTAGAAACCCCGATATTTTGACTTATACACAAGGGGATACAGTCTTCACGGGTAAGGTGACAATCCCTAAGGCACAAAAAAAGGTCACCAGGAAGACTAAATTATTATTGACACAAAATGTTGTAAATGGGGGAAAACAAACAGCCAGTACTAACTTAAGCACTCAAAATGAGGTGTTAAAATTAAAACTCAAGTTAAATGCTTTCGATTCCTTTCTCAGGGAAAGCCTGGGCAGCTTAATACATAAAATAGGTTCAATGGAAGAAGTGCTATCTAAATGTGTAGCTAAACTTCAGTCCCCCAGTAAAGAGATAACGACAGCAAAAATTGGTATCCAGGCTCAACTTAACAACAATGAGAAAGGTAATAATATTTTTCCTGTTTCTAGCACCTCAAAATACCGTTCAAAATTTCCCCAATTTTATACCCTCGGTGTTCCCATCCACTACCTCAAACGTTCCAAAAATGTCCAAACATCCTGTAGAGACAAATGGTTGTAGCGTCTCTAGCCAGCGTAATGGAAACATGGAGGAGAGACACATAACACGCTTGGACCTACCTCCTGCTGCGACACCTTTTGTGGTGGTTTTGACAAACGTCCCCAATTTACAGAAAGGGGTAGAGGAAACGTGGGAGATTTTACGGAATAAGTCCCTACATGGGCTCGGGGTTAGGACTGATATCACCGAGAGATTATTTGATGAATTCAAAATGGTCAGAAGAGTGAGTTGGGTGGGGAAGGGACATAGGAACCAGATGGGAGACTGTGTTTTGCTGACCTTTAAAACCCCCCTTTTAGTACAATTTATCCTGAGAAGAGCCGGAAATCATTCCATCTATGGGCAGGGAGTTAATTTAGTCCCCTTAGGCTATTTTTATCAACCTACACCTCATATTGCCCCAACATATAGGGATCATGAATCCACTTATAATATGCATTGGTTTAGCCTCCTAACTCAAAATCATTTTGATACTCTTGCCAACCAGTGGATTGACAACAAAAGGTAGTTGTCATGCAGCCAGATATTTCAGTTACAGAGAAGGGTCTTTCGAAAGAGTCTGTATCGGCGACTTCAGCTGGAAATGAAATTACTGTCCCACAAGTCGATACCAAGTTAATGAATACAGAGACCACTAGCGACATAGCCTTAAATACTACGACTGCCTCCATTGTATCTCAACCCTTATTTATTGGTAACACATTAACATGCAGGGATGAAGGAGGGGGGAGAAACCATCGCACGGGAAGATCAGAGAAATGTCAGTTCCTGTTTTGGAATGTGGCGGGATTAAAATCCAAGGTGACAAACAAAACATGGTTGGACTTTGTGTGTTGTTTTGACATTCTCAGCCTGCAGGAAACCTGGGCGGAAGGGCCCATCCATATTGGCGGCAGTAAAACACTCTGCACCCCAGCAGTCCCATCATTACATGGCAGAGCAAGGGGGGGGGGGTCTTTGTAGTTTTATTTCTAACTACCTGAACATAGGAACAATTGTTTTATATGTATCAGATCCGTTTTTATCAAATTATCACTCTTCAGATAGATAAAGTGTTTTGTATATCATTAGGGAATTTCTATAACAATGCTGCACCAGAGCAGATCGGGAAAATGTTAAGACAGTTGAGCAGTGAATTGCATCTTTTACAAATGTGTCCATCCAAAGAGACCTACATTATATGGGTGGGGACTTTAATTCACCTATATGTCAGTATGCTAATACTGGGGTTTGTGGCATAACATACGAGAAAGTGCTTGGTTTCTCCCATTTTCCCCACACTTTGTATGGGGATCTTTTAAACAACATTATTTTCTCATTCGATATAGGTTTTGCCAACAATTTATGCTCTCCTTCTGTCCCTTTTCAACCCACTTTTAATGGCCGAGGTATTTTCTCGACCATAGATTTTGTATTAGCATCAAGCAGATATTTTACCTGTATCGAGGATTTTACTACACACAAGATTGCTTTAAGTGACCATTTTCCTATTCGTATTGACGTGATGGTGCGTGATAATATCATAAGTACTAGAGGCACTCCCATGCACACCGTGGAAAATATCACATTAAATAGACAAAATGGTTATGCACTTAAATGGGTAAATATGGACCCAGAGGCTTTTACCCACAAAGTGGTCACGAAATGTAAAGAAATGCTTTTATCCTGTTTAGATGAGAAGTCATCCCACCATGAAATCCTAGAAATATTTTCTGTTATCACAAGCGTCATTAAGGAAACATTGCATGTGAAAGCAAGAAATAACAAGAAACGTAAGCAAGGGTGGTTTGACAACAATTGTACAAAATCATATTCTAAGCGTAAAAATTCACTACATGCTATAGAAAAAAATCAGGAACAGATTAGATTGGCAAGAAGTGATTATAAGAGGGCTATAAAAGAAAGGAAAAGGGCTTTAAAAGAGGAAGCTTGGCAGGCCCTACATGAAGCTTCTATTAATCGCGATTCCTCTTCCTTTTGGAAGGCGGTTAATGCACCGTTTCGAGCCGAAGGCGACAGAGCAACTGTAGAGATTGCCATCCCCGAACATGAATGGGTATCACACTTTGCTAGTTTATATAATAACTGACAGATAGATGAACAGGGATCATCATCAATTGGGCCCGAAATAGAAAACTCTGTAAGGCTTCCAGGCTTACCTTTAAAGTGAACACGGCCATTACTTGGGGGGTAAGGCGGCCGGGCCGGACTGTATTCCGGTAGATCTTTTTAAATAAAACTTTGACACAAGTTTTTAATGCATGTTGCTCACAAGGTTTTTGATTGACCTGGTATGGTCAAACCCAGCCTGTTACCGTCCAATTTCATTATTGGACTCAACAGTTAAGTTCGTGGGACGAGTCTTGTTGGACAGGTTACAGGCATGGGCACAGGAACAAAACATATTAAGTGATATACAATATGGATTTCGCAAAGGTCTGGACACATTCAAACAGGGCTTGAATTTACATATTTTTTTAGACAAATATACCAGGGCAAAACAGGAGAGGCTATACCTGACTTTTATTGATTTAACAGCGGCTTTTGACTGCGTGAGTCATGGAAAGCTGTGGTTGGTTTTAGAGGGGTTGGGAGTTGACGTTTTAATAATCAAATTTTAAGGCAATTATACTCAGGGGCAAGGGCCAGGGTCCGTTACAGGAGGGGGGGGGGCAAATGCACTAAGCACTTTAAAGTAATGAAAGGAGTTAGACAAGGGTGCATCCTTGCCCCGTTCCTTTTTACATTATATATAAATGAATTAGAATCGGTCCTGGTCCGGGAGTGCAAGGATTTACCAGCCGCAGTGACACACCTTATCCCGGCACTCATGTATGCGGACGATGCGGTCCTGATGGCCCGCACACCGATCGGTCTCCAAAAGGTTGTAAATGTTTTTATAAATTTTATGTCTAACTTGGGATTTACTGTGAACTGCTCGAAAACATTTGCAATGAATTATAGAGCCGGATCGAGAAAGAGGCCCAAAACGCTTTTAATTTATTCAATGGCAATAGAGCATACTAAAACTTTCTCTTATTTAGGGATACTATTTGACCAAACTGGCACGTGGTGCCAAGTGATAAAAGCGAGAAGGCTGCTTTTTATTAAATCTCTGATGGCCTTACTAAATTTCAGCAGAAAAATAGGAAGACGTCCCCCTGCAGAATTGTTACAGATTTACAGGGCAAAATGCGTGGCAATCGTCACATATGGAGCTGGAATCTGGGGTTACGAAGGGGTAAACTCACTACAGTCTGCAGAAAACAAGTTTTTTAGGTCCCTCTTGGCAGTACCAAACAGTACATCTACGTATATATGCAATCAAGAACTAGGTATGCCATATTTGGAGGATGTTATCAAGATTCAGCCAGTCCTCCTCTGGCATAGAGTCTGGATTTCAGAGCAGACAGATTTTATTCGCATCATTTTGAAAGACTCATTGGCAATAGACGGGGTCAATAACATAAGGTGGTTAGCATATGTTAAAATGTTTCTGTTTAAATTATGCCATACTGAATATTACAATAATCCAGACACCATGTGAACTATGTCTTGGGAAAGACCATAAAGCAAGCTGTATGCGTTATTTGGGCGACATCAGAACCATTTATGATTCTGCAACTGCTAGACGATGAATTTACTATTGCCTCTATTACAGCTTTTAAAAAAAAATTTTTTTAAATATCGCAAATCCATGTTGATGTAATTTTAAGAACTGCGGCCTGTTGCAATTTTTAAGGTGATCTGCATTGTTTTAATTTGTGTTCTGTGCTTTTATGGTTAACTTGTACAGTTACCGAATAAAGACTTTGAATTGAATTGAACTACAGCTCAATGAGGAAATACAAGGCTATCTCTTTGATAATAAATCTGGAGTGAACTGTTATGCAAATGTAATGTTAAATGGACTATATACTTTGCCTCATTTTACAAATTCTATTGAAGAAAAGGTGGATTACAGAATGTCGTCACAACTATGTAGTTTGCTTGAAGAATTCAGAAGTGAGAGAAGTATTATACATTCTGTTACTGGAATAAGAAAATTTACTGATGACTGTACTGTATCAGTAGTGTTTTCTCAAATTCTTCAGCAGGATGCTCAAGGATTTCTAAAGGTAATACTAGGACTATTGGATGAAGAAGATGTGAATTTAATTTAATTAATTGGTTTAACTTATAAATGGTCTCATAACTGTGAAGATTGTGAATTTACGTCTAGCACTGAAATAAATTCAGAACAATTCCTTTACTTGACATTTACAGATTGCAAAGCTGTGCTGTTAGAAGGCGACCTCAGAGAGGCCCGGAGGGGGCCCTGACTGTCCTGAGACCAACCCTTGAGGTATCGTCGCCGGGCACTGGCGGGAGACTCCTCAGGGGAGGAATCTCGTATCTAGGATCGTACCCTCGGCACCACACGACAAAGAGACACCACACCGGGAGTTCTTAAGAATAAATCTTTATCAGATCGGAGTTGTAGGATCTTTATGATCAGCAAGGCAAATATATACAAGTGGAGCGTGGGCTCACAAAGTCTTGGAGGGGGGGTAGGAGGTAGCGGGACAGTCTTTGGGGATATGGATCAGATGCAGGAGCGTACCCGGCGCACAGCTCACAATCCTCGAGCTGGGGGATACGCTTGTCGTCGTGGGGTCCGGCGGGACCAAGGGAGTCTGTGGGAGCCGCGAGTCACTCAGCAGGGCTCAGGTACCAGTTCGGAGGTCTTACGGTCTTCAGGGAGCCGCGAGTCACTCAGCAGGGCTCAAGCACAGGTTCGGAGGTCTTACGATCTTCAGGGAGCCGCGAGTCACTCAGCAGGGCTCAAGCACAAGTTTGGAGGTCTTACGATCTTCAGGGAGCCGCGAGTCACTCAGCAGGGCTCAGGTGTTTCCAAGGCGAATCTGCCGGCCAGTCCCAGAGCACCCCTTGTTATAGGGCGACTCCTCTTTGATGTCCGGAGTCTGTGCAGGCAGGGGTCTTGTCACCTGGGGGTCGCTTGTCGGGGTTTCCTGCCATTGTCCTTTGATCGTTTCAGGGCCGGGTCGGGAGGAGTCCCAGACACCCAGCAGGCGTGGAGCCAGCCCTCGGGGAGGCCGGCGGGTCGATCGAAACCCACCTTCCCAGGGAAGCGCAGAGGTGTGATGGAAACTGCTCCTCCTTCTCTCATCCCAAGGGGAGCGCGATGTCCTCCAGCCGGAGTGGCGCCTCTAGGCCAGGGTTGCGCTGGGGCCGGGCGGCCATCTTGGTGCATGAAGTGGGCACGCGGGCCCGGTGTGGCCGAAAGGAGGAAGGCCACGGACGGGGAAGTCCGGGTCGGGTGTGTGTGTTCTGGTGGGAAGGATCGGCTAGGCCGTGGGCTCGGGGGCTTGTGTGAGGTGCAGGGGTCAGGTATGGCTATCTTACGAGGGCCGGGTCCAACATGTGCCCTTTGAAGATTTAACTACAAACGCCCATCAAAGTATGACCTGTCCAAACTGCAGATCAGAACTTAGGTTAACCTTGTTTCTACAAACGTATGGAAAATATGTCATAGTCAGGCTACAACGATGTAGAGTGGATGGAACTAAATTAGGAACTGAAATAGCAAACTTTAAAGCTGCACAAATTTCCATCTCAAAAAGAACTTTCACAACTATTGCAATCATATTTCATGGAGGAGTTAATATAACCTATTGACACTACACAATATATTTAAGATGTCAAACAGGAGGGACAGAGTACAATGACATACAAGTGACATTCAAATGAAGCCTACCTAAAAAGTTACCAAACTCATATCTGCTATTTCTAGAACTGAAGTTCTAAGAAGAATAGTGGATAAGAAAATGTGGTATTGTGTTGACATATATATGAATTATGTGTTTTTAAAAGATTATTCGGCCTATTAGGGGTATTGTCTGCAGCAAGCTTTTAGAAATGAAGGACTCTTTTTAACTGTGGGAAAGGAATTTACAAAACATTTGAGGGCTTCATTGTGTTAATACAGTTAAAAGTAAATGGAGGTACTATTATACCAGTAGCCTTAAGTTGCATTTGAAAAGTCTTTTCTTTACTAAAGAAAATCCCCTTTTGTTTCTCCTACAGCAACTTCTACATAGTACTACGTGTTATGTTTTTCATACATGGACTAGGAACATTTTAGACATCATTTGGCCTAACAGGGATGATGTTTACAAAAGGATATGCAAAAATGAAGACTGCTGCATAATTGTTGTATCTTTTTTACCAGATATAAAAATATCAGAAAGTTTTAACATATAGTTGCTTTCATTAAGGTAGTAACCTATCAGTAAGCCAGTATTAAAAAATTTGTAGTGGGTGCAGTGAACAGTAGGACATAGTTGTAATGAGTTACTGTCACGTTAATTTTTTTCATTTTTCTTTTTACATTTGTCTATGTTGAATTAAACTTTTGGTTAAAAAGTATTGTATGTTGTTTGGTTGCCTAATGTTGAAAATTAAATTCCAATACATTTTTGTCGGTTTCTATTTTTTCACAGTGGTTGGAGGTCGAGATATATTATGTCTGTCAAATCACTACTCACATACTCATCCCATCTCTCAGGTACAACAGTTGCACTTGTCCAGTCAACCAGCCACTGCTTAAGGAGTCATCCAATCACTCAGGTACTGCACTTGAATTCATATAATCCCACAGCCACTACTAAGGCACTCATCCAGTCACCCAAGCGCTACCCATGGAGTAATGCCTTCACTTAGACACTCCTATTACAGTTATAGAATCCCCTAGTCACTACACTTGCACTCTTTCATTCATCCAAGTACTCCACATGCCGTTATCCATTTACCCAGGCCCTATACTTGCAGCCATCCAATCACTCAGGCAGTACCCTTGCACTCATGCATTCACTGATACACTACCCATGCACTAAGTCAATCACCCAGGCACTAGTCATGCACTAATCAATTCACTCAGGCACTCCCCATACATCCATCCATTCATTCAGGCAATATTGGTGCACACATTGAATCACCCATCAACTACCCATACAGTCATTCATTCACTCAGACACTGCTCATACAATGATCCATTCACTCAGGCACTGCACATGCACTTATCCAAGCACCCAGGCACTACCTATGCACTCATGCAATTAACCAGGCGCTGCCCATACCTGCAGCCAATCACTTAGGCATTCCCCTTGCACTCATCCAATGACCCAGACACTACCCATACAATAACCCATTTTTTTTTACCTTTAATCTATATTTAATGTAATTCTTCCTAGGGGGGGTGGAGCTCCACATTCTCTGCGGAATGTGGAGTAGGCACAACTCCGCACACACCGTGAAAGGAGCGGAGCTCTCTGCCCAAGGTTACTAACCTTGCACTCATATAATCTCTCAGACACTACCCATGCACTCAGGCACTACCCATTCACTCATCCATTCACCCAGGCACTACCCATGCACACATCCAATAACCCAGGCACTACAGTTGCACTCATCCATTCACTAAGGCACTATGCATACGCTCATCCATTCATGCAGGCACTACCCATGCACTCATCCAATGACCCAGGCACTACTCTTGCACTCATCCAGGTGCTATCCACACACTCGTACAATCAACCAGGCACTACCTATGCACTAATTCAATCACCCAAGCAGAACCCATGCACTCACCCATTCACTCAGGCACTATCCATGCACTCCCCCAATCACCTAGGCATTATCCATGAACTCACCCAGGCACTACCATTGCACTGATCCATTCAATCAGACACTGCTCATGCACTTATACAATCAATCAGGCACTACCGTGCCCTAATCCAATCACCCAAGCAGTACCCATGCACTAATCCATTCACTCAGGCACTACTCATACACTTATCCATTCATTCAGGCACTATTGATGCACTCATTGAATCACCCATCCACTACCCATACAGTCATTCATTCACTCAGACACTACTCATAAAGTGATCCATTCATTGAGGCACTAGGCATGTACTCATCCAATCCCCTAGGCACTGTCCATGTACTCATGCAATTAACCAGGCACTACCCATAAATGCTTCCAATCACTCAGGCACTACCCTTGCACTCATCCAATGAACCAGACACTATCCATGCACACATGCAATCACCCAGACGATATGCATAAACTCATCCAATCACCTAGGCACTACCCTTGCACTCATACAATGTCCCAGGCACTACATATGTGCTCATCCAATCACTCATGCACTACCCTTGCACTCATCCATTCAGTGAGGCACAACCCATGCAATCATCCAGTCACCCAGATACCATCACTGCACTCAGCCAGTCACCAAGGCACTATTAATTCATTCACACAATCACCTAGACACCATCCATGCACTCACCCTATCATACAGGCAATACCCTTGCAGTCATCTAGTTACCCATGCACTACCTTGCACTCATACAATAACTCAGGCATTACCCTTTCATTCATTCATTCACTCAGTCACTACTCTTGCAGTCATCCATTCACTGAGGCACTACCCATGCAGTTGTCCATTCACCCAGGCACTACCCATGCACACATCCAATCAGCCTAGCACTATCCTTTAATGCATCCATTCACTCAGAATCCACGCATGCTCAAGCACTACCCATGAACAAATCCAATGACCCAGGCACTACTCATGCACCCATGCCATCAACCAGGCCCTACCAATGCACTCAACCAATCACTCCGGCATTACCGTTCCACTCAACAATTCAATGAGGTGGTACCTTTGCACTCATCTAATCACTCAGTCACTACCAATACACTCATCAAATCACCCGGGCACTATCCATGCACTCACACAATCACTCAGGGACTAACCTTGCACTCATACAATCACTCAGGCACTACCCATGCACTCATCCATTCACCCAGGAACTACCCATGCACATATCCAATCACCTAGGCACTACGGTTGCACTCATCCATTCACTCAGGCCCAACGCATGTGCTCATCCATTTATGCAGTCACTACCCTTGCACTCATCCAATCATCCAGGCACTACTCTTGCACTCATCCAGTCATTCAGGTGCTACCCATGCACTCATACACTCAACCAGACATTACCCATGCACTAATTCAATCACCCAAGCAGCACCAATGCACTCATCCATTCACTCAGGCACTATCTATGCACTCCCCCAATCACCTAGGCATTATCCATGAACTCGTCCAATCACCCAGGCACTACCCTTGCACTGATCTATTCAATCAGACACTACTCACACACTTATACAATCAACCAGGCACTACCCATGAACTAATCCAATCACCCAGGCACTACCCTTGCACTGATCTATTCAATCAGACACTACTCACACACTTATACAATCACCCAGGCACTACCCATGAACTAATCCAATCACCCAGGCAGTACCTATGCACTCATCCAGTTACCAAGGCACTACCTTTACACTCATCCATTTACTTAGACACTACTCATGTACTCATCCAATCATTCAAGCACTACCCATGCACTCACCCAATCACCCCAGAACAACCGCTGCACTCATCCATTCAGCGATGCACTACCCATGCACTCATCCACATACCCAGGCACTACTCATGCACTCATCCAATCGCCCAAGCAGTACCCAGGCACCTATCATGTACTCAGGAACTACCCATGCACTCATCTAATCACTCAGGCGCTTCTCTTACACTCGTCCAGTCACCCAGGCACTTCCCTTGCACTCATCCAATCACTCAGGCACTACCCATACATTCATCCAATCACCTAAGCACTATCCATACACTCACACAATCACTCAGGGACTAACCTTGCACTCATTAAATCACTTAGGCACCACCCATGCACTCAGGCACTATCCATGCACTCATCCATTCACCCAGGTACTACCCATGCACACATCCAATCACCCAGGCACTAGCGTTGCACTCATCCATTCACTCAGGCACTACACATGCGCTCATCCATTCATGCAGTCACTACCCATGCACTCATCCAATGACCCAGGCTCTACCCTTGCACTCATCCAATCATCCAGGCACTACTCTTGCACTCATCCAGTCATCCAGGCGCTACCCACGCAGTCATACAATCAACCAGGCACTACCCATGCACTAATTCAACTACCCACCAGCACCCATGCACTCACCCATTCACTCATGCCCTATCCATGCACTCCCCAAATCACCTAGGCATTATCCATGCACTTATCCAATAACCCGGACACTACCCTTGCACTCATCCAATCACCTACGTAGTACCCATGTACTCATCCAATTACCCAGGAACTACCCTTGCACTCATCCATTCAATGAGGCAGTACCATGCACTAATCCAATCTCCCAGGTGCTACTCTTGCACTCATCCAGTCTCCCAGGTAGTACTCATGCACTCATCCAATCACTCAGGCACTACCAATACACTCGTGCAATCACCCAGACACTACCCTTGCACTAATCCATTCACTCAGGCACTACCCATGAACTCATCCATTCCCTCAGGCACTGCCCATGCACTCATCCATTCACCCAGGCACTAACCCTGCACACATCCAATCATCCAGGCACTACCCTTGCACTCATTAATTCACTCAGGCACTACACATGTGCTCATCCATTCACTCAGGCACTACCCATGCACTCATCCAATGACCCAGGCACTACCCTTGCACTTATCCACTCACCCAGTCACAGCCCTTTCACTCATCCATTCACTCAGGCACTACCCATGCAGTCATGCAATCACCCAGGCACTATCCTTGCACTCATCCATTCACCCAGGCAGTACCCATGCACTCATCAAATCACCCAGGCACTATCCTTACACTCATCCATTCACTTAGGCACTACTCATGCACTCATGCAATCACTCGGGCACTACCTATGCACTCATCCTGTCACTGTGGTACTGCCCATACATTCATCTAATCACCCAGACCCTACCCTTGCATGCATCCATTCACTGAACCACCACCCTTGCAATCATCCACTCATCCAGTCACTACTCATGTACTCATCCAGTCACCCAGGCAGTGCCAATGTACTCACCCAATCACCCAGGTACCATCCATGCATGCATCCATTCAATGAGGCAGTACCCATGCACTCATCCAATTACTGAGGCGCTACTCTTGCAGTCATCCAGTCATCCAGGCAGTACCTATGCACTGATCCAATCACTCAGGCACTACCCATGTACTCATCCATTCACCCAGGTACTATCTAAGCATGTATCCATTCACCATGGCACTCCTGATGCACACGTACACTCACCCGGGCACAACCCTTGCACTCATACATTTACTCACACACTACCGATGCACTCAACCATTCACCCAGACACTAACCATGCATATATGCAATCACCGAGGTACTACCTTTGCACTCATCCATTCACCAAGGCATGACCCATGCACTCATCCATTCAATTAGGCACTACCCATGCACTATGCAATCGCCCAGACACTAACTATGGACACATCCATTCACTCAGGCACTATCAATGAGCTCATCCATTCACTCAGACACTATCCATGATTTCATCCATTCACTCAGGTACTACTCATGTAGTCACCCATTAATTCAGGAGCACTACCCATGCACTCATCTATTCACTCAAGCACTACCCATGCACTAATTCCATTATCCATGTACCACTCTTGCATTGATTCATTCTTCAATATGCCACTCATCCAGTCATCCACTATTGCAAACATTATACACATGCTTATAAATACATTAATTCAGTTTTTTATAACTGTAAACATGTTGCTGTTTTAGGAGGTTTGGGGGTTTTCTTTGTGGTGTTTTAAGTTACTATTTTTTTTTTTTTTAAACGCAAATTAACAGCAACTGGCAGTGGAAATACTTGAAGAAGCTCTCAAAAACATGAGAATACTGCAAGGACCCAAAGACAAAGTCAACATTTGTGAGTCTTGCAACTGTTGCGGAAAGCTGTTACGCCCTGCTCACCAGCACTATCCACAACTCCACAGTCCATATAATAAGTGGCCATCTGGCTGCATTCAGGTGCGATGTCTTAAGACTGTTGTTGAACTTCAGAAGGCACTATTTTCCAGGTGTTGATGCACTTGCTAAAGATGTAGATGGATGTTCAGCCTCTCGTTGACTCTTCACAGCTTTTAATCGGTTGTTGTGGAAAGTTTTCAGAGGGTAGAGAAATTAGTATTTTTTATTTGTACCTCTCAACAACTTCTCCTCTCAAATTGTCCATTGCACAATTTTTGCTGCAGTTTTGGATTCTCCAGAATGAGTTGTGAAGAACTCCCATGCGATTCTGCTTTTTTTCTGTGGAGGCCCCTCATCTTCACAGTCTTCAGAATGCAGACCCTGAACTTCCTGGTTTTTCTGTTGTTGCTGGTTTCCCCCTGTTGTTGTTCTATTGTTTGAGTTGTCATTCCTTTAAGAAAGTTGTTAACATTTCACCAGAAAAATCCACTTCAGTGATGTGTTTTGAGATGTCTTTTGAGATGTCATGAGTGATGTCACTGACCATGTCATGAGTGATGTAATATGTGAGATTATAAGCAGTGAATTGCGGGGGCGCGAGTTATAGTTAGCTCAGCTAACTATAACTTCTGAATATCTCTGGTTGGAGATAGAGTCAAACGACCATACAATTCATAGCACAATTCATAGTAGTTCTAAACTGAATTCCTATCCAAGAAAATAAAATAAATGTATTGCACAAAAGATTTGAAAAATTATCAGTGAGAGTGCAAAAGGAAGAATCTGCTAAATAAGACAATAACAAAACCATGACCAGATCACTTTAAATCTGCGTAAATCCCCTATTCCTTTGGCGTAAGCCTCTTCCCAGATACATGTCCTAGCCATTTTCTCATGCCAGTGGTGAATCAAAGGAATCTTATCAGATTTCCAACCTTGAAGAATTAACAACCTGGCTACTGCTATAGCTATGGAGAGAAAATATTGCTGGTATTTTATCAAATGATAGGCCTCTGAAAAGGAGACAAATAAAACCAATTTTAGGGAAGGGGTAATGTTGACCGATAACGATTGATTAATCACTTGAAAAACTTTGAACCAACATTGTTGCAAATCCAGGCAATAGAACAAAATATGGTTCCAAGACCTTCTCTATTGATCCTGACACCTAAAACAATGCTCTCGGGAAAGTGGAAACATCTTATGAAGCCTTCTTGGTATAAATTAAGTCAGCCATCTTGACAAGAAAGCCTTTCGTTCAAACCCACCTCCTTCCATAAATCTAGTATCCCCAGGGAGAACTGAAAACCAAAACCCTGGCATACGATAGCCTAAATCTAATATTGCCTTATATCTTGAATTTTTGGGGAAATTTGGAAAGCGACGAAAAACAGGTCATCTTATTGCACTCTCAGGCAACATTGTATTTAGCATAACATTTTGAAATTTAGAAGATGGGATTGGGAGCTGAACCATATTATTCAGCAAGGCTGCATGATAATAAACTTCAAAATTTGGGAGGACTAAACCCCCCCCTGAGTTATGCCTGATTGTTATATTGCTAATAAAGTTCTGGGCTGTTTATTTGCCCCAAAAAACCTGAATCTTTTTGTCTAATTCCCAAAAATAAAATTGAGGTATTTTAATTGGAATATTGATAAACAAAAATAAAAATAATGGTAAAATGGACATTTTAATCATTGATACACGACCAATTAGTGTTAAAGGAAGAAGAGACCAACTATCCAATAGCCTCTTTACTTTTTTAAGTGTACGTCCATAATTTAACATAAATAATTGATTATACTGATTAGTGATGAATATACCTAAATATCTAATAGGTTTAGTTACTGTCTGTTGAAGGGAGAGTGGAAGAGGTACAACCTCTATGAGCCCTACCTGATTGTTTACTCATTTAGCCTCTGAACCTACATAAAGCTCTATTAACATTTTAACCAACTGAGTGGGGAGGCTGAATTTTTGTAACATAAAAAAACAAAGGCTGCCAGTCAACCAGCTCAAATGCTTTTTCTGCATCAAGCATTAAGATTCCAGTCTTGGCCTTGTTGACTGACAGCAAACCAATCACTTGTGTTAAAAAACTAGGTATTTGAGGCAATAGATCTATGAGGTAAAAACCTGTCTGATCCGTACAGACCACCTGTTGTGCATAAGGGGCCAATATTGAAGCCTATATTTTCATAAATATTTTATAGTCTACATCTAATAGACTGATAGGGTGATATGGGTGTGTGACTTTGTAGGTAAATAAGTGGATGTGTAAGTAACTATATGGGTGAGTGTCTGATTATGTAGCTGACTGTATGGGTGAGTAACTGGTTGTATGAGTGACTGTATGGGTCAGTGAATGGGCGTGTGAGTGGGTGTATGAGTGAGGTAGTGGGTGTGTGAGTGGCTCTATGGAAGACTGAGAGGGTGTGTGAGTACTCGTATAGGTATGTGAATGGGTATGTTAGTGGTTGTACGGGTCTGAGAGTTGGCATACAAGAGGTTTTATGGGGGTGGAAGTAGGTATGTGAGTGGTTTTGTGGATGATGTAATCAGCGATGCCATTTGAGATGTCCTCAGTGATGTCATTAGTGATATCACTGACCATGTCATGAGTGATATAATATGTGAGCTTATAAGCAGTGGATTGCAGGAGCATGAGTGATAGTTGAGCTAACTATAATTGCTGAATTTCTCTGGTTTTGTAAGAGTGAAATCTAACTATAACGTCCCTGTGACCTTTGTTTTTTTCCCATTGAATTACCAAGGTTTCTTAATTCTATTTGCTATCTATAATGTCCCTGTAACCTTTGGTTTTTTCAGTGAATTTTCAAGGTTTTTTTAAAAGCTAATTACTAACTATAACGTCCCCATAACCTTTGGTTTTATCAGTAAATATATATGGTTTTTTAACTAGTAATCATGTTTGCAGAGTGGCGGAGAAAGGGGGCTGGGCTGGGTCTCCATGGACCACCACCCAGGGAGGTGGTGGTCGGTGGAGCTGTGGGGGGCTAGCAGGCGCTCACATTACAATGTAAATTGCCCTGGGGAGGTAGCCATCCCCAAGGCTGAGTCGATGGTCTGCGCCCCCCCATTAATGAAAGTTAAATCTCCAGAGAGGTGAAGGGCCCCCGCATTTATTTAAATTTAAAACCCTGGGGAGGTGGAAGCCCCAGGGTCTGCACGGTGGTCCGGGTGCCCTCCCACTTTCATTATACATAAACACCCAGGGAGGCACAGTCCCTGGGGCTGCGCGGAGGTCATACGGGACCCCCCCTCATTTCTATTATTCATTGCCCTGGGGAGGTGGTGGTTCCTGGGGCTGTGGGGCTGAGTGCAGGCCCCCCTGCATTAATACATATGCCCTGGGGACATGGCAGTCGCAGACCCCGCATTGTAAACAATGCTTTGGAGGCATGGCAGTCCCCAGAGCCGCAGAGCTGCCACGTGGGCACCCCCGCATAATTAATAAACACGTCCACTAGGATTGGGCCCACCTAGGGGCTTTACAAATATGATGCGCCGGAGCCCATGCGTCTTTTTTTTTTTCATGGGTGTAAGAGTGGGCAGAAAACAGCGCAACACTGGTGGGGTAGTTATAAGTTGTTTAATGAGATATATTCCAATGTCTCGGTTTTGCAATTATTCAACGTTAAAGTCACGTAACAAAGGTTCCCAATCCGCAAAGATAGGGGGGGGAGAGTCTTGGGCTTCTTCCTTCAGGGGGATAGGTGCTCCCTCTTCGAAGAAGCTCGCGTTGCCTCCTCGGCCTGGAGTCAGTCGTCCTCCAGCGATGATGCAGGGGGGGGTTAGAACACACAAAACAAAAGAAAAGGGACCGATTAGGAATATTCAGTTCTTGATCTGAATGAAGGGAAGGGCGTGCGGGATATCACCATCTATCAGCTCTTGGGGTCGTGAAGGGAGGGGATCCACCACCGCAAGCGGCCTTATAGAGAGAGAGAGGGGAGCGCGCAGAGTTCAGGATTCCCCACCGGGCAGCCCCACTCCTCCCTCGGCTCTATGATCGACCCGCCTCCCGGTACCCAGCAAACGCTGACGTACCTGTTCAAGCCACCGTCCTCCGGGACCGTGGCAGGGCGCTTCACGGGATCGTTGGCCTCCAGGCTCCTCGGTGTTCTCGCCTTCCGGGGTCCTCGATACTGCGGTAGTCCTCGCGTCCTCGTCTCCTCTCCGTTCCTCGACTCGTCGTTCTACTTCCTCCTTCCCGCTGACGACTCCTTCTTCATTGGCTGATGACCTTTTCACGTCGGATGACTCGACGGGGCTCCACCCCCCTGGGCGGAGTCCATAGCTGTCGGTCTGTTCCTGAAAGGGCCAGTGCCCGGAAGGGGGAGATTCAGGTGACGCCGTCCAAGCCGTGACAGGGTCCGGCGACTGAAAGGTGGAAACATCGGTGAGTAGGGGAGGGGAAGGCAATACCGGAGTCTCAGAGCCCGGACCCTGACACAACCCACTCCCAGATTCGTCCCGTTCGGGGCCAAATGAAAAACAGGACAAATCGTCAGCATTTGCGTTAAGGGTGCCCTTCCTGTGGCGGACCTCGAAGGAAAAGGGTTGGAGGGATAGGAACCATCTCATCACCCTAGAATTGTTTCCCTTGTTTCTACTCATCCACACGAGAGGAGTGTGGTCGGTATATAAGATAAAATGGGCTCCCTCGAGGTAATACCGAAGTTTATCGACCGCCCATTTGATGGCGAGACACTCCTTCTCGATGGTGGGATAGCGTTGCTCCCGCAAAAAGAGCTTCCTGCTGACATAAAGGACCGGACGTTCCGTACCGTCAAAGGTGATCTGGGAGAGGACGGCACCTATACCCACATCGGAGGCGTCCGTCTGGAGTATAAAGGGACGGGAATGGTCGGGTGAGATCAATACGGGAGGGCTAGTAATAGCCGTTTTCAAGGCATTGAAAGCAGCAAGAACTGCGGGAGATGGCATTCGCAAGGCCCTGTTGGGGACCCCCTTTTGTAACAGATCGGTAAGGGAAGCAGAAAGGGCAGAGTATTGAGGAATGAAACGGCGATAATAGCCAGTGAGACCCAAAAAGGCCCGGATCTCTCGTTTCGTGGAGGGTACGGGTGTGTTGGTTATGGCTTTCACTTTTTCTTCCTGAGGTTCGAGACACCCGTTCCCGAGTACGTATCCCAGAAATCTCACTTTGTTAAACCCTACGCGGGATTTTTTTGCGTTTAAATGTAGTCCCGTGGATTTCAGTGCTTGCAGTATCTGGTGAACATGTCTAAGATGTTCTTTCCAGGTGGGGCTGTAAATAACGATGTCATCCAGATACGCTGCCGAATACTGCTGATGGGGGTACAGTACTTTATTCATTAGTCTCTGAAAAGTTGCCGGGGCGCCGTGTAACCCAAAAGGAAGCACTGTGAACTCGAATAGGCCCTCAGGAGTAGAGAAAGCCGTTTTCTCTTGATCAGTGGTTCTCAGGGGTACCTGCCAATATCCTTTGGTTAGGTCTATGGTCGTAATGTATTGGGCTTCCCCCAGTTTCTCGACCAGTTCATCTACTCTAGGGAGAGGATAAGCGTCTAACTGGGAGATAGCATTTACCCCACGGAAGTCAATGCAGAATCGTATGGACCCATCGGGTTTCGGCACCAGCACAATAGGGGAGGACCACTCACTCCGCGATGGTTGGATAACCCCCATACGCAGCATGTTGTGGACCTCCTCGGTGACTGCTTTCCGTCTGGCGGCCGGAATGCGATATGGTTTTTGTTTTATCACTTTTCCCTCCTCGGTTATTATGCAATGTTCTGCCATTCTGGTTTTTCCGGGGAGGTCTGAAAAGAGTGATCTGAATTCGAGGGTTACGTCTAGCACTTCTTTTTTCTGGTCTTGTGTCAATTCTGGGTTAACCACCAGGGTTTCCAGAGAACAGTCCGGTAAAGCCGGGGATGTCACTAGATGATTGGCTACGGGAAGGGGTCCCAACCATTTTTTCAAGATGTTAATGTGATATAATTGGGTCTTGTTAGGGCCCAGGCGGATTCTATAGGTCGTCTTCCCAATGGTTTCTAGGACTTTAAATGGGCCCTTCCAGTCGTTTACCCCTTTGGAGAGGGAAGAGGGTAATCGAATCAGAACCCAATCGCCCACCCTCAGGGTTCTCCATTTCTTTCCTTTGTCATATCCCTGCTTTTGACTGAGTTGTTTTCTCTCTAGGTTTGCGTGGGCTAAGTCCCGGAGCTTCCCTATCCTGGAGCGTAGGTGTTGGGCATACTCAAGCAGGCTGTTGGTATCATGGTGATCCTTTTCCCATGTTTCTCTTGTCATTTCTAACAGGGTTCTCGGTTGTCGTCCATATAACAATTCGAAAGAGGAACAACCGAGACTACTTTGTACCTGTCCCCGTATGACAAAGAGAGCTAGGGGAAGGAGCCGATCCCATGCCTTGCCCTCGCTGCTCAACATCTTCTTCAGGGTCAGTTTCAAGGTCCCATTGTAATGTTCTACTAAGCCATCAGTCTGTGGATGATACACTGATGTTTTAATGTGTTTCACATCCAACGTCCGGCAGACCTGAGACATGAGTTTCGAAACAAAGGGTGTCCCTTGATCCGTAAGTATTTGTCGGGGAAACCCTACTCGAGAGAAGTATTCAATTAACTTATCAGCGATGTTGGAAGTAGTGGGGGCCCAGAGGGGAAAGGCTTCTGGGAATCTGGTGCAATAGTCCACTAAAACCAACAAATATTGGAACCCTTTAGGTGACCTAGGTAGTGGTCCGATGAGGTCTAAGCCCACCCGCTCAAAGGGTTTCCCCACTATAGGAAGTGGCTGTAAGGGAACAGGAGGGGGGGTGTACGGATTCTTTTTTTGGCAGATGGGGCATTCCCTACAGTATTGTTTGGTCTGGGCATAGATTCCGGGCCAATAGAAATGTCGTAGCAACCCCTGGGTGGTTTTCTCGGCTCCTACATGGCCGGCCAATAAGTGGGAATGAGCAAAAAATAAAAGTTGCTCTCGAAATTCGTGGGGAACCAGTAACAGGGGTTTATCCCGGGGTCCCGCCAACCGGTAGAGTAGGTCATGGGATATAAGAAAATAGGGATATGATCGTGGGTGGTCCTTTGGGGTGGTTCTGGCTTCTTTCCAGGCGTGGGTGAGAGAAGCGTCATTATGCTGAGCCCAACGGAAGTCTTTATCTGTGAGCCATGGTTCCTCCGTTAAAAAGCCGGGTTTCTCTTTCCCTGCGGAGTTTCTGAGGTTTGTTTGCTTTAGGGTGTCCATAAACAGGGACAAAAAGTCTGGATTGTCAACTCCTATGATAACTTCTTCGGGTAGAGACTCCAAGACCCCTACGGACACCGTTGTATGATAACCTTTGGGGGTTTCTAAGGAGACACGGGCCATTGGGTAAGAACGTACGTCCCCGTGTACACACCGTATGAGTACGGTTCTCTTAGGGAGGATGTGTTGTGGTCGTACCAAGGAAGCCCGTATTACGGACTGTCTACACTAGGGGTGGGCAGAATTTGCGTAATCGCGTTACGCAAATCTCCGCGAAACGGTAAAAAATCTCCGCGAACACGCAGAAATTCCGCGAACACGCGGAATTGCTTGTTCGCGATACTTTTTTCCTGTTCGCGATCGCTGTTTGCGTGCTCGGGGTGAAATATCTCGCGAACATGCATATTGAGAACGCGAACAAGCAAACAATTTCGCGAAGTCGTGGAACGCAGATTTTTGGGCAACTTCGCGTTCTCCGCGGAACGCGAAATTACGCAAATTCCGCAAATTCCGCGAACGGAACGGAATTTACCGCCCAGGCCTAGTCTACACCCTGAGTCCAAAAGGGCTAATACTCTGTTCCCATTTATCCTTAGACTTACGTGAAAGCATGACCCCACTTTGGCGGTGTACATAAGACTTCGAGGAAGATAGCTGACATCCATAGGTTCCTCGGTCTTTTTCCGGGGGCATGCCTGTGCAACATGGCCCCACTCGCCACAGTCAAAACATTGGGGCCCACGAGGCACTGGAGGTTCGTAACGACCCTGACACACCCTCTCTGGTTCTCTGATGGGTCGGAGGGCCTTTCGGGGTACCGGAGGGGCTTTGGTGGACTTTTCCGGTTCCCAGGAGGGGGACCGTGGGTGAGCCCGAGAGTAGGAAGTGGCCATGTCAACTGCCTGTTCTATGGAGAGGTTAGCATGCTGGCGCAACCATCTTTGCGTGTTGAAGGGTAGAGAGTCCAAAAACTGCTCAAGGATGATGGCATTCATGAGGTCATCTTTGCTATGGTCTGTGGGCTTGAGCCATTTCTTGGCGGCCAGTTTCAGTTTATAATAGAGAGTCTTGGGTGTGTCGCCGGGGGCTCCCTTCTCCTTCCTAAACCGCAGTCGATAGGCTTCGGAGTCAAGACCTAAATGGTCTAAAATCAGTGCCTTGATCTCCTCATAGGGCGTGACACCCCCAGCGTTAGCCACCTGATTCGCTGCTTGCGCTTGGCCCGTCAGGAGGGGGGGCCAAATAAAAGGGCCATTTCGTCACAGGCCAACCGGAGGCCCTGGCTGCTCTTTCAAAATTTAAGAGAAAGGCATCCGGATCCTCCCCTGTGGTATACTTTTGCAGGGACACTGTAGGTAACGCAGAGACACCCCGTTGTGCTCTCTGACCGGCTGGGGAGGTTGCGGGTTCCTCAACAACCTTAATGAGAGTCTCTAGCTGTGCCTTCATGAGATCACGGAAAGTGTCGCGGTCCACCTGGGCGACGGACAGCTGTCGCTCTACCGCCCATTCGAGCTTCTTCTGCCCCTCTACTATATGCTGTATCAGGTTCTCCATGATACTGCCGGCTTCCTGGGAGGTTATCGTACCCGCATTCTCCACCACTTGTAAGAGTGGGCAGAAAACAGCGCGACACTGGTGGGGTAGTTATAAGTTGTTTAATGAGATATATTCCAATGTCTCGGTTTTGCAATGATTCAACGTTAAAGTCAAGTAACAAAGGTTCCCAATCCGCAAAGATAGGGGGGGAGAGTCTTGGGCTTCTTCCTTCAGGGGGATAGGTGCTCTCTCTTCGAAGACGCTCGCGTTGCCTCCTCGGCTTGGAGTCAGTCGTCCTCCGGCGATGATGCGGGGGGGGGGGTTAGAACACACAAAAGAAAAGAAAAGGGACCGATTAGGAATATTCAGGTCTTGATCTGAATGAAGGGAAGGGCGTGCGGGATATCACCATCTTTCAGCTCTTGGGGTCGTGAAGGGAGGGGATCCACCACCGCAAGCGGCCTTATAGAGAGAGAGAGGGGAGCGCGCAGAGGTCAGGATTCCCCACCGGGCAGCCCCGCTCCTCCCTCGGCTCTATGATCGACCCGCCTCCCGGTACCCAGCAAACGCTGCCGTATCTGTTCAAGCCACCGTCCTCCGGGACCGTGGCAGGGCGCTTCACGGGATCGTTGGCCTCCAGGCTCCTCGGTGTTCTCGTCTTCCGGGGTCCTCGATACTGCGGTAGTCCTCGCGTCCTCGTCTCCTCTCCGTTCCTCGACTCGTCGTTCTACTTCCTCCTTCCCGCTGACGACTCCTTCTTCATTGGCTGACGACCTTTTCACGTCGGATGACTCGACGGGGCTCCACCCCCCTGGGCGGAGTCCATAGCTGTCGGTCTGTTCCTGAAGGGGCCAGTACCCGGAAGGGGGAGATTCAGGTGACGCCGTCCAAGCCGTGACAATGTCCGGCGACTGAAAGGTGGAAACATCGGTGAGTAGGGGAGGGGAAGGCAATACCGGAGTCTCAGAGCCCGGACCCTGACAATGGGTAACCAGGTCCACCCTTGAATTCTCAGCAAAATTAATTCAACTAATACTTTTATTCCTCTGTGGCCTCCCACCATTTCTGGAGGTCAGGGTATTTCTACTCTGCCACCTTGGCTTTACTTTTTACTTTTTTTATGGGACTCGGTTTCAGGCCAAGTCCCAAGATGGCTGCCAACACTTCCTGGTTGAAGTGTTGGCAGGCAATCAAATTTTAGTAGGATCCGCAAGTCCACTGCAAGCACTCGCATCCCCAGATATCTATATTTTTTCAACTTAAATATCTCTGAAACCACTGAACGAATTTACACTAAATCACAAAAAAGCACACTTTCTGGACCAACATCTAGCTTTCTGCCTAAATGTAGGGTAATTCCCTTAAGCGGTTTGGGCTGTAGTCGTGTTCAACAAATGAAAAAATCCCCATAGACATAACAAGGGCAAAACACGTTTAGGGACCCCTCTTTTTTCTTGGCCACCATTTAATGATCACCCTGAAACACAGCAGCTGAACCAATTTCATGAAAATTCATCAAGCGACGCTAAAGTTATTGGTTTTCTATTGAAACTTGGTCTTAACTGTATATATATATATCAATCAATCAGGGAATTGTAAGGGCACTACTCACCCGTGAGGGTCTCAAGGTATATATATATATATATTCACTGAAAAAACCATAGGTTTCACACATGTTATAGTTAGGAATTAGCATTTAAAAAACCTTGCAAATTCAGTGAAAAAACCATAGGTTTCACACACGTTATAGTTAGGAATTAGCATTTAAAAAACCTTGCAAATTCAGTGAAAAAACCATAGGTTTCACACACGTTATAGTTAGCTGGACATTTCACTCGTAAAAAACCAATGAAATTTCCCCGTTATAGTTAGTTAAGCTAACTATAACTCGCGCGCCCGCAATGCACTGCTGATGACGTCACATATTACATCACTCATGACATGGTCAGTGACATCACTCATGACATCACTGATGACATCTCAAATGACATCACTGATGACATCACTGATGACATCATCCAGTGAATGTGTGTTTTTCTGAAAATTAAATATGTTTTATATATCTCAAGGTCGATGGAAGAATAAATGAGTATATAAGTGTCTAAATGGATGATTTGTTTTTGAAAAATTTATTGTATTACTGACTGATTAAGTGTATCTTATTGAATACATGGCTAAGTGAGTAATGTTTAAATGTGTAAATACCTGTATCAGTCTCTCACTTTGTGTATAAGTGGCTGCATGGGTTGGTGAGCAGCAACATGAGTGTCTATATAGGTTATTAGTTGGTTTTTTGAGTATCAGTATGAGTGTCTGAGTGTCTGTATGGTTCAGTGGGGGGTATTACGTAGTGCATAAGTGCATGAATGAGTGACTCACTGTTTGTATGTGTTGAAGACAGCATATGTGCAGGACTGTATGGGTGGAAGAGTGTGTGTATGGGTGTGTTAGTGAGTGAATGGCTGTCTCAATAGTGTCTTTATGAGTAACTACATATGTTTTAAACTAGTATATGTGACTATTGGTGTATATAAGTGAGTGTATGTGAGAGTGAGAGATTGAAAGAGTTCCTGTATGAATAAGTATGTGTTTCTATAAGTGATTGTTTAAAAGACTAAGTATGTGTAAGTTTCCGTAGAAGTAAGTGTGGTGGTGTGTGTCTAACTGTATATGCAAGTAAATGTATGTTTGATTCTTTATTAGCATGATTGACTATGTGTGTGAGTAACTCTATGGATGAGAGGCATTGTGTTACAGGATGTATAGGTGTATGAGTACATATGATGTGTGAGTACACGAATGAGTGACTGTACAGGACTGTTGGTGAATAAGTGGATGTTTATGTGGATCTTAGAATTATTGAAGAGGTTGTTGTAATTGGTATTGGTATGTCCATTTTTTTGAAAATTTCAATCTCTATTTTTGAATGTGTGTATCAAAGGATATATTAGGGTGAGAGGAGGTCTGCCACTCTATCACATGGATGATGTCATCAGTGATGTCATCAGTGATGTCATTTGAGATGTCATCAGTGATGTCATGAGTGATGTCACTGACCATGTCATGAGTGATGTAATATGTGACGTCATCAGCAGTGCATTGCGGGCGCGCGAGTTATAGTTAGCTTAACTAACTATAACGGGGAAATTTCATTGGTTTTTTACGAGTGAAATGTCCAGCTAACTATAACGTGTGTGAAACCTATGGTTTTTTCACTGAATTTGCAAGGTTTTTTAAATGCTAATTCCTAACTATAACGTGTGTGAAACCTATGGTTTTTTCACAGAATTTGCAAGGTTTTTTAAATGCTAATTTCTAACTATAACGTGTGTGAAACCCATGGTTTTTTCAGTGAATTTGTATGGTTTTTTAAATGCTAATTCTTAGCTATAACATATGTGATTCCCATATTTTTTTTTATTGATTTTTTAAGATTTTTTTATTATAAATTCTTATATTAAATGTGTTTTTTTTTTTAAAAAAACAAGTTTTTTTTAACTTTTTATACTCTTAAAACACTATGTTTTTTTTATAAAAAATCTACAATATATCAAGTTTTCTCTTTTTTTTTATACCAAACAGGTAAGATATATTAGTATAACTTTGAAAATATATATATATTTTTTTTTTTTTTTTTTTAGTGCGCGTACGGTAAGCGTACGGTAAGCGTACGGTTTACGCAATGTCCGTAATTTATCTACTCTGTTTGCGTATAGTTACGCAATTTGCGTAGCCGCGCGTACTGCGCGTGGGGTGCGTAGGCGTGTACGCTACACGCGCACGTTACGCGGAAGTGTTGGGGAGTGACTGTTATGCGCATGCGCGCGAGCGAGCGCGTGTCTTTTTTACGCGCATGCGTACTTTTGCCGTAAGCGCACCGTAAGCGCACCGTAAGCGTAACGTACGCGCACGGTGGGTCATGTGATCATGAAACACAACTTTTGATTGGTTGAAACTACTTTCAGTTCTAGAACTCTCCTACACCACACCCATTCCCCTCATTTCTGCTTGTGATCCCTTAGGAGAAGGAGCTGGGTTGTCTTTGTGATACGATGGCAGAACAGCAGAGCTCTTCTGAGAGTGAGGCTAGCAGCACTACCTTAAGGCAGAGAAGGAGGAAACAAAAGACCTCTTTCATATGGGAGTATTTTTCTTTTCCAGAGGGCCAGCAAAAGGTAAATGCACCCTTAGTGACTTGTAAGCTGTGTGGCCGTGTACTTTCAAGAGGGAATCCCAACAAGAAGTATTCCTTCGGGAATCACACCATGTTGAGACACCTTAAAGATGTACACAGAAGGACACATGCTCGACATACTGAAGGTAACCCTTCAGTAAGTCAACCAAGCACATCCACAGCAGCTCAGCCTGGTCCATCATCTGCAGGGCCGAGTCCATCTTCGGCAGGTCAGGTGAGCCCTTCATCTGTGGGGGGAGCATCTCCTTTTTCTGGTCCTCTGGAAACTAACCCTCGGTTTGTGAGGGTTGAAATACGGTGCGCCACTTGTCATGATCTAATTTGTCATAGGGAGACCAGTGTTTCCCTAGTGAACAATAAAATAGATCAGCACATTTGTCGTACCGACTAATATTCCCATTCTTTCTTTCCTCTGTCCCTGCATGAACACAACGGCTCTTGTAAGAGCCAACCTTACCTTTCAACTATTTTTTATATATGTTTTTAAAACTTTTTTTTGATTTTTTTTTACCGTACGCGTACGGTACGCGTAATTATTATTTTTTTTTTTAAAAAAAACACTAAAAATCAATTATCACATTACAAGGTCCTTGAGAGACTACAATGAAAAACTGAAAATGTGATTGTGGAGAAGTGGAAAAAAGGGACCATGAAATTTTTGACTTACCATACCCACTCAAAAAAATATTTATTAATTTAAATTTAATTTTAATTGCTTTAAAAATGGTTCTAGTTTTCGAAAATGTTCTATCTCAATCTGAAAAAAAAGAAAAAAGTATTAATATTTAATAAAACATTTTATAATACAGTACACATATTTACATATTTTTCAAAAAAAAATTTTGCCTTTTTTTTGCTGTTCTCAGAATATATTGCATTTCACTATAAATTGTGAAAGCAATTGCATTCATCATTTAACAGCGGGCAAAAAAAAAATTAACAATCTCAAAGATTGTTTTAAAAAAGCCCACAATCTCTTTTTGCATAAACATAACTTTATAGAAATGCATAATATTCTTAAAAAATATCATCTAATATCAATACTTATTTCTTTAAAATACCGTCTGACATTTTTGTTTCAAAAGTATAATCACAAAAATATATCTCAAATAACTCCACAATACATCTGGTTCCATTTCCTTTAGGCCAAATAGTAATTTTAAAATTCTTTTTTGATTAAATTTCCAATGGTAATCCAATAAAAATCTAAAGTTTAAATTGTACAGATCTCACCGATTGTCTGTAACATTTTGGTTTCCGAAAGATTAATTAATAATTAAATAAGTCCACAATAGGATTGTTTACCTTTCCGCATGGCCAAATAGTAATTTTAAAAATCTTTTTTGAATAAATTTCCAATGGCAATCCAATAACATTCCAAAATTTAAATTGTGCAGATGTTACCGATTTTGTCAAAATTTTTGGTTTTCCAAAGTTTCATTAAAAATTGAAAAAGTCCACATTACAATTGGTTACCTTTCCATTAGGCCAAATGGTAATTTGTAAAATCATTTTTTTTGAAAATTCCAATGGTAATCCAATAAAATGGTAAAATTGTTTTGTACAGATGTTGCCAAATCTCTCTAAAATTTAGGTTTCAGGAAGATTAGATAGGAATTTGCTAAATCAAAAGGCAAACGTTGCTTAAAAATCAATTGGGAATCATTACACAGTGTCCAGCCTTTTTCACATTTAAGATAAACTGTGTAATGTCCAGAAGTTACAGTAGGTCCTTCATGGAAAATTATTGCAACTGTTACAAAAGTTTTTCCTGAAATTGATAATTGCTGTCCTGTAAACTTCTTTATTAAAGTATCTAATTTTGAACCATCAGCTTTACAGCGTTGCATCATTAAAATTACATATTGTCCGTATTCCTTTAAAATTAACGTTGAAAACATGTCAGATTGACACTCACTGCATTCCATGCTATGATTAGCATCTTTAACTAATTTAGCAAAAGTGACTGTTTTACTTTCTGGCAACCTTTCAGAATCAACATTAGAGCCACATATATTGTAACAGTTTTCACAACTATGTTCCCATTTATAAGAGAGACCAAATACATTTTCAATGGGAACCCCTTCTTCTTCCAGTACCTGAAGAAAAAACATCAAGAATTCCTGTGCGTCTTGCTGTACATTTTGAGAAAACTGTGTTCGTCCTGAACATACATCTAAAAGTTTTCTAATTTCAGTAGCACTTTCTATTTGAGTTTTATCATTACTCAGCCTTTGAAAAAGGAGACTCAACTCAGAACAGAATCTTTTTCCCTGATTTACTATTATCTGCTCTTGCACACTTTCCAGATAAAATGCAACATTCAGCACTACATTAGCGTAGCAGTTGACACCAGAGCTATTTTCAAAATGACATCCTACAACCTGTTCTTCATTTTCCTTTTTCTTTTTGCTTGCAATTACATCACTCCTCTTTTTTTTCCTCCTCTCTACATCTTCATTACAGATATTCTCATTTCTCCTTTTACGAGAAACTACACGTTTCTCCAACACAGGATACTGACCTAAATGAGGAGCATAGCTTCTTCTTAATCTATTATACTCCTTTACACAATTTGTATCAGCACTAACTTTTGAGTCATCAAAGTCTATCATGAATAAACCAGATAATGTTTTCACTCGTGACAAAGCAACATATGCCATACCTTCTTTGAACACAGTTGAACCAATGTTCACAAATGCACAATCTACAGTCAATCCTTGAGACTTGTGAATAGTTACAGCATATGCTAGAGAAAACGGAAACTGCTTCCTACGTACATATAAGTCTTTCACAAGCATGAAACGAACTGAACAACGACAAATGTCTTTAACTTCTTCTATCTGATCAAATTTTATTTTTAAACATTCAATTCCATCTTTTTTCTGATAATTAATAAAACCCACAACTCTTCCCATAGCTCCATTAACTAAACCTTTTTCAACATCCAAATTTCTCCTTAAAAATACTCTACAGTTCATGCAAACATATAGATTTTTTTCTAATCCAGCTGTTTTGGAAATGTTGTTCTCTAGTGAATCCAATTTATTTTTCAGTGTGCCTGTTAATGTGATAGTAATTCTTCCATCCTCAATTTTGTCCACTGCTTCCAATTTCCTGATATCTTCCTTTTCCAATTTCAAAAGCCTCTCATTGAATATTGAGCATTCACGTAGAGTTGGCATTAAGCAGATGACACTTTTCTTTTCTGCAATGTTCTTGTATATCTTCTCTGCAACTATTTCTTCCTTTGGAAATAAATTATGTAGCAACCGACTCTGTAATGCTTTTGTGCCTGCTTCAGTGAGTAGTCCAATCCTGATATCTTTCAGAATACTTCCATATTCTTCATCGTTTGCTTGCCTCATATTAGTAGTAAGTTCCTTGTACTCAAAGAAGGACCAAATATTTGCATTACCAATGCTTCCCAATGACTTCTTTGTGTCTTCATGTGTCACAGTATTAAACACTGGTTGTCCTTTAACTGGAGTAAGCTGTAGAAGATCCCCAAAAACTATGACATGTTTTCCACCAAATAACACGTCATAGTCTGTCCTTAGAATTTGCTGCATTCTTAAATGCACAAAGGCAAGCATTAAGTTTGATACCATGCTCACCTCATCAATAATGAGAACTTGCATCTTCTTCAATACTCTTGAAACTTCCAAGCATGCTTCTCCAGTTAGCTTGTTGTATTGTATTTTGTTCTCATGCTCCACTGGTAACATTAGCAAACGATGTAAGGTGATTCCTTTTATGTTATAGGCTGCTAACCCAGTTGGAGCAGTAACCACACAAGACAAAGTAGAATCCGTTTTTTGCTGTAGGTAGCTTCTGATGACTTTTATTAAGAAACTTTTTCCAGTTCCAGCTTGTCCACTTACATACATCCTGATTGGATGAAATGATGTGCATGAGCACTCTTTTTTTTCATGGTGAAATCCGTGATCAATTTTGCTTCTGATCTCTTCATAAATTTGTTGCTGCTCTTCATTCAGTTGTCTTTCCAAATTTTGTAAGTCTATAAATTCTTCTTGAGCTTGATTCATAGCCGTTTCCACTTCATTCATAGCTATTGATGCTTCATTTTCAACGATTGGTTGTCCTAGGGGATCTTGACTGAGTGTTCCTGAACTTTGGCTGTCCTGAGAACTGTCTCTAGCTACTTCTGCTGCAATTGTAGTTTCCTGTTCAATTTCTTCATTTAACATTTGCAGATAAGTTGAGAATGTACTGCATTGTATGCTGTTTTTGCAAGCATTAAAAGAATCTTCATAGCTTTGAAATTCTCCCAGTAGTTCATCCTCTGTACGCCATGGTTTAAACAGCTGTAAAAGAGCCAAGTAGTAAAATTCCTTTTTGTCAGTAGTGTCGCAACTCAGCTTCCTGTGATTTATCAAACTTCCTTTTGTTTGCTTCACCAAACATCCTTCCTCACCAATGACTTTATATTTTCCATTGTTGATGTCTTCTGCGGCTTTCCGTGAATAAATGTAGTTCTGCAGCACTTCATAGAGACACATGTTCTCCAGATGATGACTTCTCTTGGGATAATATGTGTCCAACATGTTTGATTTCAAAATATCTGTACTTTCTGGGTCATTCTCGGCCAAATATTCAATTTCTCCAACAGATTTCAGTACCCGATTTCTCATTGCTGCAAGGCCTAAACTTGCCCAAATTATTCTTCTTGATTTCGAGTAGAGACTTGCAGAAGATAACCTATCTGAACATTCGTAGGATCCAATTTCTCGATGCGATAACATCTTTAAACTGAAACTGTACAGCTTCTTACTGACAGTCTTCTCGTGAGAAATCTCTTCCCACATTTCTTTCAATTCAGTTTTTTCTGATTTAGTAATGTAAGACGTTACATATCGAGCAACAGCAATGGAATTGTCAGCTACATACTGTATATCCATGTTAGCATTCCACATGGATAAAATGACTGGGTTGTAGTCATTTATATTTTTTGATTCTTCTTTTCTTTTAAGGTTGTAGGTATTCTTAGGTGATTTTCTTGTGATAGTATGTCTCACAGATGACATAAAACTGTTTACTCTTCCATTTGAAAGAACAGGTCTAGGAAATCCAAATCGACATTTAGTGTAGTATTTATCTTTGCTCTTGTATTTCCGTCGACAGTATTTTCCACACCGATGACTTTGGAAACGTAAAACTTGCTCCTTTAACTTTTTCTCTTCTGTGCTTTTTGGTATAGCACATGTTGCATATTCTTCAATGTAAGATAACACTGCTTCATCAGCATCTGTTCCAAACTTTGGGGCATCCTTGATCCACAACAGCATATGAATATGAGGAGCACCTCTTGCCTGGTACTCTTTTCTCCAAAAGAAATCCACTACTTCTCCTAGAGGTGGATTTTTTTTATTGCAGATGAACGACATCATAGCCTCAAATCTATGATTGAAATATCTGCAAACATTAACCGGATCCAATGAGCACAGTTCTCCTGCTGTCTTGTATTCGATGTTTTTAATGTTTGAATTTGCCTCTCGTAGAAAATCCAGTAAATCATCCCAAGCGTACTCAGCACAGCTTAGGGTAAGGAACCATGTTGGTGTTCCTAAATTCCGTAACATGCATTTTAATTCACCATGTCGTCGGTACCAATATTCATTTGTCCCACGCTGACAAGCCATCAGATTGATCAGTTGTGTTTCCAAATGATCATCTCGGTGCTGCACTTTCTCCATAAAATCCTTAGCAGACACATTTTGTAAATGTACTCCACTTTTTAAAATGTGATTTACTGCATAAGACAGTGCAGACAAGTCGCTTTCAAATAAAAGATGGAACAAATAAGGAATACTTTGTCGAAATCTGGGATCTTCAGCATATAGTCTTGTAGTCCGATACTCAGAAGCTGAAATCTGTTCTGGACGTTCATCGTATCGTCCTCCTTTTCCTTTAGGAAACAGCTGGGGAAAACATCGAGCTTCCAAGCTCTCCTCCCATACACTCACGGGAGTTCCTTTTGCTTTCTTCATCTGAAACAGATCAATATTGTCTCCCATAACTTCTTTTGAATGAAGAGGATGTATGCTAAAATGTTCATAAATTTCTTCTTCCTTTGACTTGTCCACTTTTTCAATTTGTCCAGTTGGTGTTTCTGTGTCTTCTTGTAAATCTTCTTCTTCTTCTTCTTCTATATAAATTGATTCATACCATTTGTTATTCCTTTTCAAATACAAATTTGCTCTTTGTACTTTCCGTACATCTACCAGCTCCTGCCAAATCTTCTTATTCTTTGTAGGTACACCATTAACCAGAATAATTAATGGTTCAGTTTCCAAAGTATCCGCATCAATAGTTTCCATATTTTTTTTCAAATCCAAGGGCAAATACACCACTCTACCTTTTAAACCTCTCAGTAAATCTGAAGGAGGTAATTTACCAGTTTTGGGCTCCATACGTACTATGGTCTGGAACGGATGAACACATTGAATGAGTATAGACTCATATGTATTTAATTCAGAAAGTTCTGCAGGAATAGCATCCAATTCTAAATTATTATGTACAGCTCTGGTCGGCATTCTATTTTCCTCTAACTTGTTGTAACAGTATTTACAAATACGCTGATCTTCACCCAATTCAAAACAATTTTCAAGAAATATATATGTGGCAAAATCCTTCCACTTATAATTATCTTCATTTTCACTCTTTCTGTAGAGATCAACATTCCTAGTTTGTTTTCTATAATGAGTTCTGCGGCAACAAATACAAGTAATATTTGGTCTTTCATTAGAGATTATTGCAAATGTTGTTATGTGATCATTAAATGTCTTACTTACAGAGGGTTCTACATTCTCTTCCACTTCTTCCTCATTTACTGTGTCCTTTTCTGCACTGTTTTGTTCAGGACCAAAGTAACAAAACTGAATTTCGTCAACAACCTTCTCTACATCTGATACCGATCCACGGAACAGAGCCCTATTCAATTCATCTAACTTTATTGTTGGACTTTTAGCAAAATACAACCGTCTCACAAACTTTCTCATTTCAGTATGATGAACAGCCAGCATCCTAAAATGATGGAAAACACTATTACACACTTTTCTAGATAGACAAGCCAGAGAATGACCCTGCAAACCAGTATTCTCTCTCACTCTGCATGGATCTAGACTTTGAAGCACCTTAATCTTCTGTTTTACACTTTTTTTACTATATTCTCTTAGAAACTCACGAAATTTATCAATAGATTCCTGACGCACAGTGCAAATACTACTACAATTCCAAGTGTACACTGGGGCTTTAGGACGTCTCCCCATAGCCTCATCCGCCATCACTTGTACCTCATCTCTTGGAACCATTATCTCCTTCTCCATTATGCAACCATTTTTCACTTCGTAAGCACGACCTCTGGTGTCAACTGCATGCAGCAAACTATTACTTTGAAAATAGCTCTCTTCATTAAAAAAAGGTTCACTACTTGAACTATGCATCCATTTTCCTAAAAACACTTTACAAAAGTTTGTTCTGTTCACTACTCTTTTCCTTTTGCTTTGTGATTTCAGTACATTAACCATTTTATCTAATGTACGCATCCTATTCAAAATTAAAATGAATAGTTTCCTTTTTAATTCTAATGCCTTTGCTGCAATGGCTTCAATTTCTTTTTTTCTCTTGTAAAATTTTGCCTTTTGCTTATATTTCTTCACATCCTTTATCAAATTGGACATAACTCTTCTCTGAAACATTTTTCTACGTATCTCTTTAAACGCTGTTTTTCTGTTTAAGTTAATCTTTATAGTTACAGAAGGTATATTTGCATTAACTAAATTCTCAATTTTTTCCTGTCCTTTTCTATTGAAAACATTCTTTCCAGTACAGACATTTTGTACATTTTTCCTTTTTTTGAATATGTTCTTTAAAAAATCTTTTGTCTGCTTACCAGAAGATTTTTTCTTTTTCCCAACATGAGCATCTCCAACTAACTTAGGTCCTCCAGTTGTCTTCAAATATAGGTTTTTTTGTGGTCTTTCTTTAGTCTGGATTTTGTAGGCATCTTAAATTTTGTTCACTGCTCTTCAGCAATACCTGAAAAAAACAAAAAAAAATTCCTTTATTTTATTTAAATATATTACTACATTTTTTATGTTCTTTAGAAATCTTAAAATACTATAAACCCCTTTCCTATAAATGAAAATCACAATAACACCTTCACAAATTAAATATCTAAAAATAATTCCTGTGTGCACACAAAGTCATGCTTTGAAATTAGACAGAAAACGAAATTTCTTTGCCAATTGCAAAGCATACTTTCTACTCTTTTTTTTGGCAAGTGATAAGTACTTTTACAGACAGACACATTTTGAATCCACTTTTCAGATTCTTAAAAAAGCACATGTCCAAACTGCTTTTTCAGACCAGCACCATGTGTAACCTGGGTGACTGACTACACTCCAGCAAGGGCAACCAGCCTTAGTGATGCTGAATGTATTTGCATTACTGACTGAAACCTCAAACCCCACTCGGTTGTGAATACTATGCATGATTCCAGAGGATAAGCAGCTGGGTGTGTGCTAAGAGTCTGCTTCTACACAAAAAAAATGGCTCACCCTTTCCATCTAATGCAAATGTGAAATCTCCAGAGCAATACGCAATAAATCTCTGCCTGTAATTCCTATTTGCACACAGAGTCATGTTTTCACATTAGTCACAAAACGAAATTTCTTTGCCAATTTGAAAGCACACTTACTTTTCTTTTTTTTGGCAAGTGATAAACACTTTTACAGACTGACACATCTTGAATCCACTTTTCAGATTCTGAAAACAGCACATGTCCAAACTGCTTTTTCAGACCAGCACCATGTGTAACCTGGGTGACTGCCTACACTCCAGCAAGGGCAACCAGCCTTACTGATGCTGTATGTATTTGCATTACTGACTGAAACCTCAAACCCCACTCGGTTGTGAATACTGTGCATGATTCCAGAGGATAAGCAGCTGGGTGTGTGCTAAGAGTCTGCTTCTACACAAAAAAATGGCTCCCCCTTTCCATCTAATGCAACTGTGAAATCACCAGAGCAATACGCAATAAATCTCTGCCTGTAATTCCTCTTTGCACACAGAGTCATGTTTTCACATTAGTCACAAAACGAAATTTCTTTGCCAATTTGAAAGCACACTTATTAGTCTTTTTTTTGGCAAGTGATAAGTACTTTTACAGACTGACACATTTTGAATCCACTTTTCAGATTCTTAAAAAAGCACATGTCCAAACTGCTTTTTCAGACCAGCACCATGTGTAACCTGGGTGACTCACTACACTCCAGCAAGGGCAACCAGCCTTAGTGATGCTGAATGTATTTGCATTACTGACTGAAACCTCAAACCCCACTCGGTTGTGAATACTGTGCATGATTCCACAGGATAAGCAGCTGGGTGTGTGCTAAGTGTCTGCTTCTGCACAAAAAAATGGCTCCCCCTTTCCATCTAATGCAACTGTGAAATCACCAGAGCAATACGCAATAAATCTCTGCCTGTAATTCCTCTTTGCACACAGAGTCATGTTTTCTTATTAGTCACAAAACGAAATTTCTTTGCCAATTTGAAAGCACACTTACTACTCTTTTTTTTTGGCAAGTGATAAACACTTTTACAGACTGACACATTTTGAATCCACTTTTTAGATTCTTAAAAAAGCACATGTCCAAACTGCTTTTTCAGACCAGCACCATGTGTAACCTGGGTGACTGACTACACTCCAGCAAGGGCAACCAGCCTTAGTGATGCTGAATGTATTTGCATTACTGACTGAAACCTCAAACCCCACTCGAATGTGAATACTATGCATGATTCCAGAGGATAAGCAGCTCGGTGTGTGCTAAGAGTCTGCTTCTACACAACAAAAATGGCTCACCCTTTCCATCTAATGCAAATGTGAAATCTCCAGAGCAATACGCAATAAATCTCTGCCTGTAATTCCTCTTTGCACACATATTCATGTTTTCATATTAGTCACAAAACGAAATTTCTTTGCCAATTTGAAAGCACACTTACTACTCTTTTTTTTGGCAAGTGATAAACACTTTTACAGACTGACACATTTTGAATCCACTTTTTAGATTCTTAAAAAAGCACATCTCCAAACTGCTTTTTCAGACCAGCACCATGTGTAACCTGGGTGACTGACTACACTCCAGCAAGGGCAACCAGCCTTAGTGATGCTAAATGTATTTGCATTACTGACTGAAACCTCAAACCCCACTCGGTTGTGAATACTGTGCATGATTCCACAGGATAAGCAGCTGGGTGTGTGCTAAGAGTCTGCTTCTGCACAAAAAAATGTCTCCCCCTTTCCATCTAATGCAACTGTGAAATCACCAGAGCAATACGCAATAAATCTCTGCCTGTAATTCCTCTTTGCACACAGAGTCATGTTTTCACATTAGTCACAAAACGAAATTTCTTTGCCAATTTGAAAGCACACTTACTACTCTTTTTTTTGGCAAGTGATAAACACTTTTACAGACTGGCACATTTTGAATCCACTTTTTAGATTCTTAAAAAAGCACATGTCCAAACTGCTTTTTCAGACCAGCACCATGTGTAACCTGGGTGACCGACTACACTCCAGCAAGGGCAACCAGCCTTAGTGATGCTAAATGTATTTGCATTACTGACTGAAACCTCAAACCCCACTCGGTTGTGAATACTGTGCATGATTCCACAGGATAAGCAGCTGGGTGTGTGCTAAGAGTCTGCTTCTGCACAAAAAAATGGCTCCCCCTTTCCATCTAATGCAACTGTGAAATCACCAGAGCAATACGCAATAAATCTCTGCCTGTAATTCCTCTTTGCACACAGAGTCATGTTTTCATATTAGTCACAAAACGAAATTTCTTTGCCAATTTGAAAGCACACTTACTACTCTTTTTTTTGGCAAGTGATAAACACTTTTACAGACTGACACATTTTGAATCCACTTTTTAGATTCTTAAAAAAGCACATGTCCAAACTGCTTTTTCAGACCAGCACCATGTGTAACCTGGGTGACTGACTACACTCCAGCAAGGGCAACCAGCCTTAGTGATGCTAAATGTATTTGCATTACTGACTGAAACCTCAAACCCCACTCGGTTGTGAATACTGTGCATGATACCAGAGGATAAGCAGCTGGGTGTGTGCTAAGAGTCTGCTTCTACACAAAAAAAATGGCTCACCCTTTCCATCTAATGCAACTGTGAAATCACCAGAGCAATACGCAATAAATCTCTGCCTGTAATTCCTCTTTGCACACAGAGTCATGTTTTCATATTAGTCACAAAACGAAATTTCTTTGCCAATTTGAAAGCACACTTACTACTCTTTTTTTTGGCAAGTGATAAACACTTTTACAGACTGACACATCTTGAATCCACTTTTCAGATTCTTAAAAAAGCACATGTCCAAACTGCTTTTTCAGACCAGCACCATGTGTAACCTAGGTGACTGACTACACTCCAGCAAGTAATGTATAAGCAATGGGGTGACCCTGTGTCCCTCAGAACCTGGGTAGAATTATTACAAGAAAACAATGGTTCTGTTGGGTTTAAGTAAAACAATTGCTTTGTTATGCAAACGAATCAAGAAATGACCACAGAATCTAAAAGTACAAATCACGTTAACGCTAGATTTGGGGGGTGTGATGTCATTCTTTATATATAAATTTCATCATTTATATGAAAACACCCATATCACTTGTAACGCAAGGTTACCAACGTAATAAACTGTAACGTGAAGCAGTGAATCAGTGACAAGGTGACAAAAGTGACAGATTTGTGCAAAATATGTACAGTGATCAAATACAGAAAAAACTTTCTATGTACATCATATACAAGAGGAGGGCCAGTATCAAGGAAAATCACAATGACACTGTTTCACGAGTAAATCAAAAAACATATGGAAAACAGGTCTTGAACTGGTCCTAGCAGTTATCGTCGACGTTTCAACCCAGTGTAAGCGACATTAAATCGTCATGCAGGGTCTTCATCAGGACATTAAAATAAACGATGGCAACCTGCAAGGGCAAGTAAAGTGTGTGTCAATATCGTGAAATGCTTATGTTTTAATGTGTGGTCCCTAATAGAATGGCCGTAACTCACCTAGCCGGTGGTCTAGGATGGCCTGGCAATCAGTTGTTTGCGTTTCGAAGGACAGAGCGCCTCATCAAATGTGGTCTCTGTAAGTTAAAGGGGAGGGTGTCATGCCTTCATTAGTCCAAAATGAGAAAGCGCCTCTCTAATATCACAGTGAAGGGGAGTATGAGAGGGGAGTGGGAGTTAAAACATACACCGGTTAATCCCCATAGTGATTGGGTTAACGTATAGAGGAACAGAGCGGCTCATCAACCGTTGTCTCTGTAAATCAAAGCGGAGCGTGTGCTGCCGTTATTAAACAAAATGCGCCTCTAAATTGTACAAAAAGGGGGAGAGTGATTGTTAGTGAATACACTAATTAACCCCTATTACGACAGGTTTGGGAAGCTGGGCACGGCAATCACGGGTTATCGGAAACCAACAACGGTGCTTCAAACGGGGGCTCACCTCAACGGGCGTACCGAGTCCGGTGAGTGGGATGCGTCAGAGATTCGAAATGAATTCTGTAACAAAAAACATTCGTTGAGGGCACAACCATGACCGGGTGATTAATCCAAGAAAAACAACAAGGGGGCGATTTAGTGCTTACTTGATTTGGAAGTTGAAGCTAAGCGATCATGACTCACGCTGCGGCACCTCCTCTCTTGGTCGGAGGAAGCCGCAACTGACAGAACGACTGCTAAATGAAAGGAATCCGGGGCAGTCCTGTCTGACGTAGACAGTGTGACGTGTCAGGCGAGTTGCCTAGCAACCGAGCGCGCTTCAGAGAACCGAAGCAGCTGAGACCAACACGAGAAGGATCGCGCGCTAGGCTGACGTCAGTAGCTGTGTCAAACTACGTGGTTAGCTCATTGATGAGCGGTTAAAAATAATAAGAGAACCGGCGAGCGGTTCGGAACATTCTTGCACAAAGGGAATGATTATATGTAAGTGTGCAGAAATTCTAATCACTTCTAGGACCAAAAACCGTTCAGAAACATCAGTATATTATTACCAAACTACTTTGCAGAACCATTCCAGCATATGTAAATACATAAATGACTGGTTCATGTTGACAACAATTTTGGGAAAGAACATTGTTTACATCACAGATATGCGATAGAGGAATTTTTAAAAGATAGCAAGATCAAACACACTGGATTACTGGATGAGTGAAAAATGAGGGCCAAATCAAATCAACATGTAAAACAGTTTCAAGAGAAAAACATGCGTCATTGTTTACAACACAGATGTGCAATAAAACAACATTTTGGAATGGCAATCTCAAAAACATTGGGTGAATAGAGCTTGGTGGCCTTCCCAAATCCACATGTGAAAGTGTCCGTTTACAACGGAACTATTCAGTAGAAATTATGACTGAGCCGGGCTCATGATGACAACTCACATATACAAATTACAGAAGGGGAGTATCACAGTTGACCCATCTCTCTAGATGTTTCCTCGGGACTATTAAGACCTTGCTGGACAGTGTTAAGAGAATGAATCCATCTACATTCTTTTCTCTTTAGGTTCAAGACCATTGACCCCCCTCTGGGCGCCAGGTTTGCCTTTTCTAGCACCCACCATTTCAAGTCTTCGGGCTGGTGGCTTTGTGCCAGAAAATGATCCACCATGGGGGCCCCTTGAGTCTTGCACCTAATGCGACTCATGTGTTGTAATATCCTCGCTTTGACTTTTTGTGTTGTTTGTCCCACATATAGGGAGTCACAAGGACATTTTATCGCATATATGAGATTGGAGCTGTTGCAATTCGTGAAGGTTGATGAGTTATATGTTCTGTTGTTATGGGTGAAGGAAGAACCCTCTATTGCCAAAGGACAGGCTTTCCATTGGCCACACTTGTAATGGCCCACGAGGGGAGGTAGGCCCAACTGTTCCCTGAGACCACGTGGTTTAGGTGGTTCAAGGTATGCCTTGACAACACTGTCCTTCACATTCTTGCCCCGCTTGAACGCGAAGATCGGTTCTTCAATATTCGGAAGTTCGCTGGCAACCAAATTCCAGTACTTCTTGATGATTTTCTTCATGCCATTGCTCTTCGTGTTGAAGGATGTAACACATACAATATTCTCCTTCTTCGGTCTGTTTTCCTTGACCTGCAAGAGTTCCTCTCTCGGGCAATACCAGGCGCGTTTACGCGCGCGTTTCAATAGACCCAACGGGTAGCCACGTTCTCTTAATCGATTGGTGAGGATCTCTGTTTCTTCAAAGAAATCGGCTCTGCGTGTACAGTTCCTCCTTAGTCTAAGGTATTGACCATACGGAAGATTATCTCTTAAGCTGCGTGGATGGTGAGAGTCATACTTAAGGAGGGTGTTCCGTTCCGTTGGTTTACGAAAGAGGTCACAGACTAGTTGTCCATCATCCACCACAAAGGTGAGATCCAGGAAATCGATGGTACTGTTGTCCTTCGTCATAGTAAACTGGATATCATCCGATCTCGCATTCAGCCAGCTGTGGAACAGATTGAGTTCGTTCTCGGTACCAGACCAGATCATTATAACGTCGTCTATATAACGTTTCCAAACAGTAATGTGGTCAATGAACGGATTTTGGTGATTGTAGAGGTGTTCCTCTTCGTATGCATCCATGAAAATATTGGCCAAGCTCGGCGCATAGGTAGCCCCCATCTAATGCAACTGTGAAATCACCAGAGCAATACGCAATAAATCTCTGCCTGTAATTCCTCTTTGCACACAGAGTCATGTTTTCATATTAGTCACAAAACGAAATTTCTTTGTCAATTTGAAAGCACACTTACTACTCTTTTTTTTGGCAAGTGATAAACACTTTTACAGACTGACACATCTTGAATCCACTTTTCAGATTCTGAAAACAGCACATGTCCAAACTGCTTTTTCAAACCAGCACCATTTGTAACCTGGGTGACTGCCTACACTCCAGCAAGGGCAACCAGCCTTACTGATGCTGTATGTATTTGCATTACTGAGTGCAACCTCAAACCCTTAAAGTATTCCTTATTTTTACCAGTACACCTTAACCCCTTCGGTGCTCATGACGGAATGGTTCCGTCATGACCCACGGTTGAGCTGTGCTCATGACGGAACCATTCCGTCATGACCACGCCCGCGCAAGATTCCGTCAGCACAGCGGCGGAATCTGCGCAGCATCGAAGGGGTTAATTTATCGTGAAAACATAGTCCATATTATTTTACATGTTCCTCACATTTAAATTTCTCCCAAAACAGAAAATGATAAACACAACTTCAACAAAAGGAATTCCATTTCTATTATTCATTTCTTAATTTACCATATACATCCCCTCTCAAACTCTAAACTCACCTTTAAAATTAGTTAGTTGTGAAAGAAATGTGGCACTCAAACAGCAGATTATCAGAGCCAGGATCTCTGTTCTTTACACCTCTCTCCTCTCAGCAGAACCAGATAATGGCAAACGTTCCCTCTCTTTTTCCACACATATACATGTTAATTTCAAATCTCAGTGCTTCCCCCTTTTTTTCAAATGTAATCACACATTTCTATTGGTTGAAAACCAACCCTTTTCCAAAAGTACCCTTCCCCCAACTTGACTTCTGCCTAGTACCCTTCCCCCAACTTGACTTCTGCCTGCTACCATAGCAACAGCTCATGGAACACTGCTGTGTGGAGTTAGGTCAGAAGTTCACCAAACAATGTTTCAATTCCACAGAGCAAGAGTGCTTGACTTTTCAAACCTAACAGCAAATCCATAGTACTGTTCTTTGGTAACACATTTTTCTGTACCAATACAAAACATGCTTCTATTAATTTACACATACAGCCTAGTTTTTATTCTAGAATAATATGAAACAGCCAATCAGTTCTTTTTTTTATAAAAAAAATATGTATGCCTCCATTTCCAAACTGTCTTTCATTTCTTTTTACCATTCTACTGAATTTCACCTCCTGAGTGCATCCAGTTCTCCTTTGAAGATGTTCACAGTGTGGATTGTAGGGCACAGCTATGTCTTCTGGAGTGAAAAGTATGCAGAGAAAACAGATATGGTGAGAGACCTTGCTTTGCCAAATGTAGACATTAAATGGATTGGTCAGAGAGGGTTAAAGTGGCACCAATTGATGCCATTGGTGAAATCCTTCATGCAAATCCAACACCCTGACCTCATAATAGTGCACTGTGGTGGCAATGACCTAGGCACTTTGACTGGGGTAGGTCTGGAAATGCTTATGAAGGACACCTTTGCACAACTGTTTTCACTTTTCCCTAAAACTGCCTTTGTCTTTTCTAACATATGCCAAAGGCAAAAATGGAACTGGTCCAATCATTTCTGTCCGCAGATTGACAAAGCAAGAAAGCACGTCAACAAATCTGTTTCTGCTTTCCTCCGTGACTATGGTATGGGTTCCATTTACCACAACAACTTGCGTTACGACATGCAAGACATTTATAGAGGAGATGGTGTGCACTTCAATGATGAAGGGAACAGAGTCTTCCTCTTGAACCTTAGACTCTGCATCGGTACTTACTTGTAGGTACCACTAAAAAATCAAATCACTTCATAAACACAACGGCTCTTTTTAGAGCCCCCTAATATCTAAACTCTTAAATCTGAATTTCATTTCTTTTTTTTTCTTTTTTTTTCTAACGTACGCGTACGTTGAGCTTACCGTACGCGTACCCCGCGATTTTTTTTAAAATCAATAAATGTTTTCTTTGTACTTTTCTGTCCTTCTTTGACCCCCTTACAAATGTTAGGGGGTCTGTAACTCTCTCCCTTGCCCCCTTTTCAAGATATCACCCTTTTTTTTCTGAGTGAAACACACGAAATGGCGCCCGCCGCTTCCTGGTTTCGACCGATTCGAATGTTTACTAAGATCTAACAGCCAATCAGAATCGCGCTCGCGCACGCCACCGTACGCGTACGGTAAGCGCACCGTAAGCTGGCTCAGATATATATATTGATTTAAAGGCTATTTTCTCAGAATCTACTGAACAGATTTACACCAAACCTACAAAAGGCACTTCCTTGACCTGAGGACTACCTCTCTGCCAAATTTCAAGTAATTCTGTTCAGCCGTTCGGGCTGTAGCTGTGTCTAAAGGTCCTATGGAAAAATGCATGGGAAAAACGCGTTTTGGGACCCCCCTTTTATCTCAGCCCCCGCTTGACGAATCCCCCCGAGACTTTCAGGGTAGGAGCGGAGCGTAGCGCCCCACCTATTTTGAAAAATTTGCGAGGATTCGTCGACCGGCGCCAAAGTTATTCCAAATAGAATGTTGCGGATTTCCTATGGAAACGTGGTCCTAACTATAACTACCTACTGGCGACCGCCAGTAGGTAATATATATATATATATATGTATATATATATATATATATATATATAAATATATATATATATATATTTGAAAAATTATGCAGACTCTAGCAGGTCTTTACATCCTTACTGGAATTCTATTTGGCCATACTGGTCTCCTATTTAGAGTTTATCAGGAACTGCAATTATCCCATGTTTATGTGGTTCATGGGGAAAAGTGATATAATAGAATAGGAGTCGGCCAAAACCAATGGGTATACTTACGTTAGCATCAAATTGTTTTTTGTATAACGTTTTGTATATTGAATTCCTGTTGGTATTTTACCAATTATTATGTGTTTAGTACGTATGACAAGACTAAGAAAATATTGCAAATTTTGTAAAGTATATTCTTGTGTACAAAGTGCATGTCTTGGATCGTTGACTGCATTTTGAGAGTCTGCTTTCTTTATCCATGTCAAACCATATCACGTGCCGAGTACCGTTCTTCCTATTTAAGGAAGTGTTTTGTATTTGCATGTTGTAATGTGATCAAGGCTCAGGGAGAGCCGAAACATTATGGCGACACTTTTGCAGTTAAGCGATTAAATTTTTGCACGAAGAAGTTGGTCCATGTTTTGTGATTTCTGACCAGAGGCTACGTGGAGGCAGCCCTGCCAGGGGTACAATTCAACTGATATATTTGGCTGAGTAGTGACGTACGGCCAGTACACGAGACCCTTTCCATAAAAGGACAACGCCAATTACGGAGCCGTTTCCCGGTTTTACTGGGTATTTTGGAATCCTTGGAAGAGGAACGGCGTTTGTCCCCCCAGAAGCAACGGAGCAGCCAGCAGCAGGCAGAAGTTACACAGGAGCAACCCTCGGGTGGTGCTGAGTCGGAGGACAAACCACACCGGAGGTAATTACTCTGAGTGACTACGCTATCCTGCAGCATTCCGGATAACGGGGGAGGAGAGTCCAAGTGCAGTCAGGGAGTCACTGATTGGGGAAGAATAGGACTACCAGCTGTATATTCCCTTGACTAATTAATTCAGCTATAACACGCAACTACACATTGGTATGATGTCGGCCGACAACATGATTGAACGCGAGGAAGCAGCATTAAAAATGTTTGCGGACAGTCCCCAAGCACTCTCTAACACACGGGACAAGATTAGCAGTGAACCTATGATGAAAAACAGCACTATTAAAGAAAAAATTAAAATACTTGAAAAAAAGTTGCGCAATGAACAAAGCAAGTGGTGGGAAGCCAAATCCTTACAGAGTTACCTTGATGTAAACCGGATTCCTTGAGGATTGCGCATTCTGATGGCGCCGAATTATGAGAGTCCCAACCCTGAGATGATGAAGGAATGGGCGGACAGTAACCTAGAGGCATCACGACGTCTGGTACAAATTCTGGTCAAGTACGCAGAAATTGACAGGACACAGTTATTAAAAGATATTGCTGTACTACAAGATGAATTACAAACTATGGAAGATAACGAAGAGAAGAAAAAACTATTAAAAGATATGAAAGAGAGACTGAGAAAGGAACAAACAAAAATAATGGATAGGAAAGCTTATAAATTTCAAAGGGATCGTAACGATTACGAGTTGGGCCAAATTTTTACCTTCTCTAGAAAGTATGATTCCTATCGGGGCCCGAAAGTTAGGTCTCTCAACATATCGAAAGTTACATCAATCCTCCATGAAAGCGTATAAACGAGCCCTACACGACGCAAAAAGGGCCTTCTATGAGGAAAAAATAAAAAGCTCCGCCTGCTCAGCCAAGGAGACCTTCTCCATTCTCAAAGAGCTCCTCCATGTCCCTGACCCACCGCAGAAACCCATGGACCCCAAAGCAGCGGAGGAAAAATGTGCCAAGTTGGCCACCTCCTTTGACGAAAAAATCAAAAAAATACTTACCTCCCTTCCGGCCGCTAACCCTGACTCCTTGGAGAGAGCTAAGGAACCGCCACCCCCACCCGATAAACCTAATCTAGCGTCGTTCGGCCCTGTGACAGAAGAGGAAGTGACGGCTACCCTCACATCAATCAAGAGCGGAGCCCCTAGCGACCTAGTCCCCATACGGTTAGTCAAAAACATCACTCAGACCATAGTCCCCCAATTGACTGCCCTCATTAACATCTCGTTGGCACAGGGTGAGGTCCCTTCAAACTGGAAGGAGGCAGTCGTAAAAGGGCTTCTCAAAAAACCATCTCTAGACCCGGCAGATCTATCCAACTATAGACCCATCTCGCTCCTCCCCTGGATAGGGAAGGTCGCCGAAAAACTTACGAACAAAAAACTGTCACACTTCCTGGAGTCAAACCGACTCCTCAATGACTCACAGACAGGCTTTAGACCAGGGCAGGGTACGGACACTGCTCTCCTCGCAGCAGTAGAAAAGACCAGGGAAATCATCGATACAGGAGGATCAGTGGCAGTGTTCCTCCTAGACCTAAGTGCGGCCTTTGACACGGTCAGTCACCAGGTCTTAACCCAACGTCTCGACAATATCGGGATAAAAGACAGGGCGTTGAAATGGCTCTCGTCTTTCCTCTCCCGACGCTCCTTCCAAGTATGGGAAGGCGAAAGCCGCTCCCCCTCCATCCCCCTCCAGTGCGGTGTGCCACAGGGCTCATCCCTGAGCACCACGTTGTTCAACGTGTACATGGCCCCACTGGAGGAACTGGTTTCACCCTTTGGAGTCACTATCATCAGCTACGCCGATGATACACAGCTGGTGGTGACGCTTTCCCACCCCAAACTAGAGCCTTCCAACCTCCACGACTGCCTCTCCAACGTACATCAGTGGATGAGTAACTCCTCCCTGAAATTAAATGGCTCCAAAACAGAGATCCTGCTCCTAGGGCATAACACCACATACCTCCCCCCTAACATCTGGCCCGCTTGTATGGGTGAACCCCCCACCCCCAAGACGGAGGTCAAGAGTCTAGGAGTATGGCTAGAGTCAGACCTCTCCTTTAGGACACAGGCAAGAAAGACGGCCGGCATATGCTACGGACTACTTAGATCCTGCAGGAAGGTGGTCCCCCTTCTGCCTTTCCACTCGCGTCTCTTGCTGATCCAAGGCCTAATTCTATCCAGGCTGGACTACAGCAACGCCATTTACCTGGGATCCCCCGAATCCACTCTCCAAACTCTGCAAAAAGCACAAAATGCCGCAGCTCGACTCCTAACGAACACCCCGGCCAGAACATCTGCCAAGCCTGCATTGAGGTTGCTGCACTGGCTCCCTATCAGGGAAAGGATAACTTTCAAGGCCCTCTGTCTGGCCCACAAGGTACTTCACAACACTGGCCCCCCAATCCTAAAGAACTGGATCACACCTTACAGACCTACGAGAGCGCTTCGCTCCGAACACGGAAACTTCATCACAATCCCCAAGGTGAAGAAGGCCCGTATAGGTGGCCGCCGCTTTTCGGTTAACACGGGAAAAATATGGAACGCACTTCCCCTGAACCTAAGAGCAGAACAAAATCTCCTGCGGTTCAGAAAATCTCTCAAAACCCTACTCTTCCCCTGAGCCACTCCCCCCCCTGACTGTCTTCCCTGGTGAGTTAAGAGGTTTAGCGCTGGGATACCCTCTGGGTGACTACGCGCTCTAGAAAAACCATAAATAAATAAATAAATAAATAAATAAATAAACAAGCAATAGAGAACAGGGAGACTCAACCAGATCGGATATCAGTACATATACTAGTAGCGAATCGGAATCGGAACAACGTTCCAAAGTTCAGAATACTACAGCTAAACCACATCCGGGGGAGGAGATGCATTTTTTATGTCAGGAAAGGATGCAATCCCTACGCCCCCGCGCTCTAAAGAATTACGAAGAAAACTTGCCAACTATAAGCGCAGGCAGAGGTACAGGACGCGGAGGCGGCACCTATTACAAAAAGAGAGGCAGAGGCCAGTGGAAAGCGAAGAATCAATAATTGCTGACGACGCCACTATTATTAATCTAACAAACGTCGTTCTTACTCGGGATGAGGAACATATTCTGAAACTTGGCCTCTCCTACGCCGCACAGTCTAATTTCAACTACATTGACACCAGATTTGATACCTACAAAGCCATACGCAAACTGAAACTTCGTAAATTCCATGCTTTGAGAAACACAAATAAATCAACACCTGAAACCAGTGTTACAATTGATACAGGATCTGTTTTAGAATCCCAGATACCTAAGGAAATTTTCAATTTATGGCACAACAATGGAGCTGGCTCCCAGGATGTCACACAAATACAAGGGGACAATACCACTGGCCAGGAAATTGCCAGGAAACAGATCTCTCCGATAACACCATTTAAACCAATCTCCACGTTTGTTCCAATACTTTTACGAGACTCCATAGACATCTATAATGAGATTATTACAACTCAAATCAAAGACTTACATAAAAAAATCAGCAATAAGAAACAACCCTTTGATGCAAGGAATGCCAGATACTATGCACTCATTCAAAAACTGAATAAAGACAAGAGCATCATTATACGAGGCAGTGACAAGGGAGGAAACATTGTGCTCATGACCAGATCTCTATATGACAAAGAAGCTTACTCCCAGCTGAACAATCGACAACACTATGAACGTTGCAATATGTCTACTCTGAAAACCTTGCAAGTGGAATATCATAAGAAATTGCTGAAATGGAAGAACAAATCCTTGTTATCCAATGATGAGTATGCATTTCTTAAAACGGATTATCCTAAAGTTCCATTCATCTATTTTATCCCGAAAGTACATAAGGACATGGCCAATCCTCCAGGCAGGCCAATCATATCGGCCAGAGGGGGCCTTCTGGAAAAGACTTCTGTATATATTGATTACTTTCTACAGGGATATGTCAAATCACTGGATTCATACATTCAAGATACTGGTGACTTTTTACTAAAACTACAAAAGATTGAATGGAGGATGGGATATTGGATGCTTGCACTTGATGTTTCGTCCCTTTATACCAGCATAGTACACAAAGATGGCATGGCAGCGGTTGACTACTATTTATCCAAGAGGGATGAACAATTCACAGATCACACTACCATGCTTCTAGAAATGTTAAAAATATGCCTCAATAACAACGTATTCATGTATAATAATCTGGTATATCGTCAGCTCCAAGGAGTAGCTATGGGGGCCAGCTTCTCTCCAAGCTATGCATGTTTGCACATGGGAGCATGGGAGGAGCTGGTCCTCAGAACTGAGCATAAAGACACAATAGACTCAAATGTAATTACATGGTATCGTTATATAGACGACCTTTTTGTGGTATGGGGTGGAACTAGAGAAGCAGCAGAGGAATTTGTCAGGTCCTTCAATACAAATGGTTCCAATATCAGCTTTACAGTAAACATGAGTCAGACAAATGTTACATTCTTGGACACGGAGGTTTACATCCTCAATGGGGCCATTGAAACTAAGTTGTATAGAAAGGAAACAGCAGGAAATACTATTCTGCATGCTGCTAGTGCTTACCCCCAGCATCTTATCACCAGTATACCCTATGGTGAGATGCTTCGGCTCCGTAGGGTTTGCAGCAATCAAATGGAATTGGAGGCGGCCCAAGCAGCTAGCAAGATTAGATTCCTTCAACGGGGCTACTCTGTCAAGACTATTAAGGGGGCCATCAGCAGATCCCGAACCAAATCTAGACAGGATTTACTAAACAAGTATGATATTACGATGAACAGTAATTTAACAAGCCAATCAATTTCTGAACCTCAAAATGACTTCAGGATTATAACGGGGTTCAGTAAACAACATTCTGATCTCTATCGTATTTTTAATCGTAATTGGCCCATTCTTCTGAGTGACCCCATATTAGGCCCAACATTACCTCGTAGGGCGACTATTACATTCAGTCGAGCATCTTCTATGAAAGACCAGATAGTTGATACTAATCCTGAAATCATGGAAAAGACAAGTTGGCTCCAATCAAATGGGGTTTTTTTCAAATGCAAAACGTGCAAAGCGTGCACACATGGGGTTAATACTAAACATTTCAAGGATGGTTTTAGTGACAGAAAACATAATATTGAGAAGTTTTTAACATGTAAAACTGAATACGCAGTATATGTGCTCCAATGTCCGTGTGCACTCAGGTACGTAGGTAGTACCAAATTGGAGGTACACAAACGAATCCTTCAGCACCTGAGGGCAATCACGAATCAAGACAACACTTACCCAGTGGCTCGACATTTTAAGGATGCACATCGTAGTAACAACAAGGATTTAACTTTTTTTGTCATTGACTCAGTGCCACCGAGCAGACGCGGGGGAATTAGAGAAGCAAGATTAAGGCAGTTGGAAACCAAATATATACTCCAGCTAGACTCTAAATTCCCGGGTGGGCTCAATGTCACAGAGGACCTGCATACTATTTTGCATTAAAATCATACTTCTCATTCTTTTTATATATACACTGTGGAGGTTATTTTATGGCATCAATGCATATCAAGATTGGATACAATGATTGGTATCTAACCAACCTATTAGTGGTTTTTATCAAGAGGTTTTTATATTAGTGTGGGAAAATATTTTAACCTTTTTGTACTCTATTTATTGTTTTATTATAATGAATAGTTACCAATCATGAAGATCATTAAGTCAGCGTGGGGATGTTCAAGAGAATTGTACACTTCATTATTATCTTGTATCCATCCGGCAATAATAGGTGATTGCATTGAGTCATTTACACGATCATACCCCATAGTTATTAAATCTAATGTAGCTTTAACTGATCAACCCCATGAAGCACCTATAACTCCTAGTGTTAAATCACCTTTTAAACTCGGCAAACATCGATATTTGCATACCCCTCATATGTATTCCTCTACAGGGGTTCATTTCATTTTATTAGATATCATACTGGCAGGAACCTATTTAATAGTATCAGAGTATCTGGTAGTACTGATTGGTATACGCCAAAGAAGAAGGTACCTGCAGCTGGGATCAGCAGCAGATTTCCTTCCCTACTTGCACTTTCATTGCACTTTTCTTATTTGACTGCGTCTTTACTGTTTACACATGTATTTATATATTTTATAGGTTATTTATGAAATAGCTATTTATGTAAAATGACTGAGTGTTAAATTATTAGATAATATGTTAAGTTATTGGCATTTATTTGCACTCAGCACACTTCCTCGTATTCGTGCACAATTGCAGGGATCTGCAATTTGATAGGTTTGCAAGACCATGACACATGGAGTTTCCCTAAGGTTTTTTTGGGGATTTATCCCGCTATTTGAAAAATTATGCAGACTCTAGCAGGTCTTTACATCCTTACTGGAATTCTATTTGGCCATACGGGTCTCCTATTTAGAGTTTATCAGGAACTGCAATTATCCCATGTTTATGCGGTTCATGGGGAAAAGTGATATAATAGAATAGGAGTCGGCCAAAACCAATGGGTATACTTACGTTAGCATCAAATTGTTTTTTGTATAACGTTTTGTATATTGAATTCCTGAGGGTATTTCACCAATTATTATGTGTTTAGTACGTATGACAAGACTAAGAAAATATTGCAAATTTTGTAAAGTATATTCTTGTGTACAAAGTGCATGTCTTGGATCGTTGACTGCATTTTGAGAGTCTGCTTTCTTTATCCATGTCAAACCATATCACGTGCCGAGTACCGTTCTTCCTATTTAAGGAAGTGTTTTGTATTTGCATGTTGTCATGTGATCAAGGCTCAGGGAGAGCCGAAACTTTATGGCGACACTTTTGCAGTTAAGCGATTAAATTTTTGCACGAAGAAGTTGGTCCGTGTTTTGTGATTTCTGACCAGAGGCTACGTGGAGGCAGCCCTGCCAGGGGTACAATTCAACTGATATATATATATATATATATATATATATATATATATATATATATATATATATATATATGTATATATATATATATATATATATATATATATTTATATACCAATCGAAAGTTTCCCAACATTGAAGGTACCTCACACGGCATGTGTTTTACTCTTTATTCCACAGGATAGCATTTTGCACAACCTCGGAAACACAGCGCAAGTTCGATTCAATATGCCATTCAGAGTCCCAACGCGTTTCGTGCGTCCTCGCCCTTAATCACAGGAAATGGCTCCAGAGGAAAAGCAGTAGCATAGGAGTTCGTGCTTTAAATGTTGTAGATAGTCCCGCCCACATGGCGTATTGCAGCAGTGCATTATGGTGATTAGAGATCATATTGTGCTTTTGTTCCCCAAAGAGTTGGTGCGGCTGTTTTATTTCCTTCATCATATTACGATCACTGCGTATTCACAAAGTTGCTAACATGCTTTTTGGACTCCTGTCGAATTCACATACCGTTCCAGTGGCAACGTGTAAGTAACGCTACCGGACCCGCTCGACTGCAGGGGGGTGCCTTCACGACCTGGGATGGCCGCTACACATACCAATCGAAAGTTTCCCAACATTGAAGGTACCTCACACGGCATGTGTTTTACTCTTTATTCCACAGGATAGCATTTTGCACAACCTCGGAAACACAGCGCAAGTTCGATTCAATATGCCATTCAGAGTCCCAATGAGTTTCGGGCGTCCTCGCCCTTAATCACAGGAAATGGCTCCAGAGGAAAAGCAGCAGCATAGGAGTTCGTGCTTTAAATGTGCGGCCATCCCAGGTCGCGAAGGCACCCCCTGCAGACGAGCGGGTCCGGTAGCGTTACATACACGTTGCCACTGGAACGGTATGTGAATTCGACAGGAGTCCAAAAAGCATGTTAGCAACTTTGTGAATACGCAGTGATCGTAATATGATGAAGGAAATAAAACAGCGGCACCAACTCTTTGGGGAACAAAAGCACAATATGAACTCTAATCACCATAATGCACTGCTGCAATACGCCATGTGGGAGGGACTATCTACAACATTTAAAGCACAAACTCCTATGCTGCTGCTTTTCCTCTGGAGCCATTTCCTGTGATTAAGGGCGAGGACGCCCGAAACGCGTTGGGACTCTGAATGGCATATTGAATCGAACTTGCGCTGTGTTTCCGAGGTTGTGCAAAATGCTATCCTGTGGAATAAAGAGTAAAACACATGCCGTGTGAGGTACCTTCAATGTTGGGAAATTTTCGATTGGTATATATATATATATATATATATATATATATATATATATATATATATTCACTGAAAAAACCATAGGTTTCACACACGTTATAGTTAGGATTTAGCATTTAAAAAACCTTGCAAATTCAGTGAAAAAACCATAGGTTTCACACACGTTATAGTTAGCGGACATTTCACTCATAAAAAACCATTGAAATTCCCCCGTTATAGTTAGTTAAGCTAACTATAACTCGCGCACCCGCAATCCACTGCTGATGACGTAACATATTACATCACTCATGACATGGTCAGTGACATCACTCATGACATCACTGATGACATCTCAAATGACATCACTGATGACATCATCCAGTGAATGTGTGTTTCTCTGAAAATTAAATATGTTTTATATATGTATATCTCAAGGTCGATGGAAGAATAAATGGGTATATAAGTGTCTAAATGGATGATGTGTTTTTGAAAAATTGATTGTGTAACTGACTGATTAAGTGTATCATAGTGAATACATGGCTTAGTGAGTAATGTTTAAATATGTAAATATCTGTATCAGTCTCTCACTTTGTGTATAAGTGGCTGCATGGGTTGGTGAGTAGCTACATGGGTGTCTATATAGGTTATTAGTTGTTTTTTTGAGTATCAGTCTGAGTGCCTGCATGGTTCGGTGGGGGGTATTACGTAGTGCAAAGGTGCATGAATGAGTGACTCACTGTTTGTATGTGTTGAAGACAGCATGTGTGCAGGACTGTATGGGTGGATGAGTGTGTGTATGGGTGTGTTAGTGAGTGAATGACTGTCTCAATAGTGTCTTTATGAGTAACTACATATGTTTTAAACTAGTATATGTGACTATTGGTGTATATAAGTGAGTATATGTAAGAGTGAGAGATTGAAAGAGTTCCTGTATGAATAAGTATGTGTTTTTATTAGTGATTATTTAAAAGAGTAAGTATGTGTAAGTTTTTGTAGAAGTATGTGTTGAGGTGTGTGTATAACTGAATATGCAAGTAAATGGGTGTTTGATTGTTTATTAGCATGAGTGACTATGTGTGTGAGTAACTCTATGGATGAGTGGCATTGTGTAACAGGATGTATAGGTGTATGAGTACATATGATGAGTGAATACATGTATGAGTGACTGTACAGGACTGTTGGTGAATGAGTGGATGTGTATGTGGATCTAAGAATTAATGAATAGGTTGTTGTAACTGGTATTGGTATGTCCATTGTTTTGAAAATTGTAGTCTATATTTTTGAATGTGTGTATCAAAGGTTATATTAGGGTGAGAGGAGGTCTACCACTCTGTCACAAGGATGATGTCATCAGTGATGTCATTTGAGATGTCATCAGTGATGTCATGAGTGATGTCACTGACCATGTCATGAGTGATGTAATATGTTACGTCATCAGCAGTGGATTGCGGGTGCGCGAGTTATAGTTAGCTTAACTAACTATAACGGGGGAATTTCAATGGTTTTTTATGAGTGAAATGTCCGCTAACTATAACGTGTGTGAAACCTATGGTTTTTTCACTGAATTTGCAAGGTTTTTTAAATGCTAAATCCTAACTATAACGTGTGTGAAACTTATGGTTTTTTCAGTGAATTTGCAAGGTTTTTTAAATGCTAATTCCTAACTATAACATGTGTGAAACCTATGGTTTTTTCAGTGAATGTGCAAGGTTTTTTAAATGCTAATTTCAAACTATAACGTGTGTGAAACCCATGGTTTTTTCAGTGAATTTGTATGGTTTTTTAAATGCTAATTCTTATCTATAACATATGTGATTCCCATGGTTTTTTTATTGATTTTGTATGATTTTTTTATTATAAATTCTTATATTAAATGTGTTTTTTTTTAAAAAATGCTTTTTTTTTTTTTTTTTTAACTTTATATTCTCTTAAAACACTATGTTTTTTTTTTTTAAAAATCTACAATATATTAATTTTTCTCTTTTTTTTTTTTTACCAATCAGGTAAGATATATTAGTATAACATAGAAAATCTTTTTTTCTCTTTTTTTTTTTTTTTTTTTTAAGTGCGCGTACGGTAAGCGTACGGTAAGCGTACGGTTAACGTAATGTTCGTAATTTATCTACTCTTTTTGCGTATAGTTACGCAATTTGCGTAGCCGCGCGTACTGCGTATGGGGCGCGTAAGCGTGTACGCTACACGCGCACGTTACGCGGAAGTGTTGGGGGGGTGACTGTTATGCGCATGCGCGCGAGCGCGTGTCTTTTTTACGCGCATGCGTACTTTTACCGTAAGCGCTCCGTAAGCGCTCCATAAGCGTAACGTAAGCGTAACGTATGCGCACGGTGGGTCATGTGATCATGAAACACAACTTTTGATTGGTTGAAACTACTTTCAGTTCAAGAACTCTCCTACACCACACCAATTCCCCTCATTTCTGCTTGTGATCCCTTAGGAGAAGGAGCTGACTTGTCTTTGTGATACGATGGCAGACCAGCACTCTTCTACTGAGAGTGAGGCTAGCAGCACCACCATCAGGCAGAGAAGGAGGAAACAGAAGAGCTCTTTTATATGGGAGTATTTTACTTTCCCTGAGGGTGAGAAAAAAGTCAATGCTGCCTTGGTGACTTGCAAGCTGTGCCAGCGTGTACTTTCGCGAGGTAATCCCAACAAGAAGTATTCCTTCGGGAATCACACTATGTTGAGACACCTTCACGATGTACACCCTAGGACACATGCTCGACATACTGGAGGAAACCCTTCAGTAAGTCAACCAAGCACATCCACAGCAGCTCAGCCGAGTCCTTCTTCAGAAGCTCAGCAGAGCCCTTCATCTGTGGGGGCAGATTCACCTTTTTCTGATCCTGTGGAAACGAACCATCGGTTTGCGAGGGTTACTATGCGGTGTTCATTTTGCCATGGTCTAATTGTTCATAGGGAGACCAGTGTTCCCCTCATTAACAACAAAATAGACCAGCACATTTGACCTACCAGCTAATGTTCCCATTCTTCCTTTCCTCTGTCCCTGCATGAACACAACGGCTCTTTTAAGAGCCAACCTTACCTCTCAACTTTTTTTTATTTTTTCATTAAAACTTTTTTTTTTTACGGTAAGCGTAATTTTTTTTTTTTTTTTTTAAAAGCACTAAAAATCAATTACCACATCTCAAGATCCTTGAGGAATTAATATCTAAATACTAAAAATCTGTTGGTGTTAATGTGGAAGAAAGGGACCATCTAATTTCTGACTTACCTGACCCACCCAACAATTTAATTTTTTATTAAAATGTAATTGAAATTACTTGAAAAAATGGTTGTTTTTTTTCGAAAATTTTCTTTCACAATCTGAAAAAAAAGAAAAAAGTATTAATATTTAATAAATCATTATATAACACAGTACACGTATTTACATATTTTCCCCCCAAAAATTTTTGCCTTTTTTTTGCTGTTTTCAGAATATATTGCATTTCACTATAAATTGTGAAAGCAATTGCATTCATCACTTAACAGCGGGCAAAAAAAAAATAACAATCTCAAAGATTGTTTTAAAAAAGCCCAGAATCTCTTTTTACTAAAACATAACATTATAGAAATGCATAATATTCTATAAAAATATCATCTAATAACAATAATTATTTCTTTAAAATACCGTCTGACAATTTTGTTTCAGAAGCATAATCACAAAAATATTATATCTCAAATAACTCCACAATACATCTGGTTCCATTTCTTTTAGGCCAAATAGTAATTTTAAAATAATTTTTTGATTAAATTTCCAATGGTAATCTAATAAAATTCCAAAATTTAAATTGTACAGATCTTACCGATTCTCTCTAACATTTTGGTTTCCGAAAGATTAATTAATAATTAAATAAGTCCACAATACAATTGGTTACCTTTCCTTATGGCCAAATAGTAATTTTAAAAATCTTTTTGGAATAAATTTCCAATGGTAATCCAATAAAATTCCAAAATTTAAATTGTGCAGATGTTACCGATTTTCTCTAAATTTTTGGTTTACAAAAGATTTATTAAAAATTAAATAAGTCCACATTACAATTGGTTACCTTTCCATTAGGCCAAATGGTAATTTGAAAAATCTTTTTTTTTGAAAATTCCAATGGTAATCCAATAAAATGGTAAAATTGTTTTGTACAGATCTTGCCAAGTCTCTCTAAAATTTTGGTTTCAGGAAGATTAGATAGGAATTTGCTAAATCAAAAGGCAAACGTTGCTTGAAAATTAATTGGGAATCATTACACAGTGTCCAGCCTTTTTCACATTTAAGATAAACTGTGTAATGTCCAGAAGTAACAGTAGGTCCTTCATGGAAAATTATTGCAACTGTTACAAAAGTTTTTCCTGAAATTGATAATTGCTGTCCTATAAACTTCTTTATTAAAGTATCCAATTTTGAACCATCAGCTTTACATCGTTGCATCATTAAAATTACATACTGTCCGTATTCCTTTAAAATTAACGTTGAAAACATGTCAGATTTACACTCACCGCATTCCATGCTATGATTAGCATCTTTAATTAATTTAGCAAAAGTGACTGTTTTACTGTCTGGCAATGTTAAATAAATAAACCTTTCAGAATCAACATTAGAGCCACATGTATTGTAACAGTTTTCACAACTATGTTCCCATTTATAAGAGACACCAAAAATATTTTCAATGGGAACCCCTTCTTCTTCCAGTACCTGAAGAAAATACATCAAGAATTCCTGTGTGTCTTGCTGTACATTTTGAGAAAACTGTGTTCGTCCTGAACATACATCTAAAAGTTTTCTAATTTCAGTAGCACTCTCTATTTGAGTTTTATCATTACTCAGCTTTTGAAAAAGGAGACTCAACTCAGAACAGAATCTTTTTCTCTGATTTACTATTATCTGCTCTTGCAAACTTTCCAGATAAAATGCAACATTCAGCACTACATTAGCGTAGCAGTTGACACCAGAGCTATTTTCAAAATGACATCCTACAACCTCTTCTTCATTTTCCTTTTTCTTTTTGCTTGCAATTACATCACTCCTCTTTTTTTTCCTCCTCTCTACATCCTCATTACAGATATTCTCAATTCTCCTTTTATGAGAAACTACACGTTTCTCTAACACAGGATACTGACCTAAATGAGGAGCATAGGTTCTTCTTAATCTATTATACTCCTTTACACAATTTGCATCAGCACTAACTTTTGAGTCATCAAAGTCTATCATGAATAAACCAGATAATGTTTTCACTCGTGACAAAGCAACATAAGCCATACCTTCTTTGAACACAGTTGAACCAATGTTTACAAATGCACAATCTACAGTCAATCCTTGAGACTTGTGAATAGTTACAGCATATGCTAGAGAAAACGGAAACTGTTTCCTTTGTACATATAAGTCTTTCACAAGCATGAAACGAACTGTACAACGACAAATGTCTATAACTTCTTCTATCTGATCAAATTTTATTTTTAAACATTCAATTCCATCTTTTTTCTGATAATTAATAAAACCCACAACTCTTCCCATAGCTCCATTAACTAAACCTTTTTCAACATCCAAATTTCTCCTTAAAAATACTCTACAGTTCATGCAAACATATAGATTTTTTTCTAATCCAGCAGTTTTGGAAATGTTCTTCTCTAGTGAATCCAATTTATTTTTCAGTTTGCCTGTTAATGTGATAGTAATTCTTCCATCCTGAATTTTGTCCACTGCTTCCAATTTCCTGACATCTTCCTTTTCCAATTTCAAAAGCTCCTCATTGAATATTGAGCATTCACGTAGAGTTGGCATTAAGCAGATGACACTTTTCTTTTCTGCAATGTTCTTGTATATCTTCTCTGCAACTATTTCTTCCTTTGGAAATAAATTATGTAGCAACCTACTCTGTAATGCTTTTGTGCCAGCTTCAGTCAGTAGTCCAATCCTGATATCTTTCAGAATACTTTCATATTCTTCATCGTTTGCTTGCCTCATATTAGTAGCAAGTTCCTTGTACTCAAAGAAGGACCAAATATTTGCATTACCAATGCTTCCCAATGACTTCTTTGTGTCTTCATGTGTCACAGTATTAAACACTGGTTGTCCTTTAACTGGAGTAAGCTGTAGAAGATCCCCAAAAACTATGACATGTTTTCCACCAAATAACACGTCATAGTCTGTCCTTAGAATTTGCTGCATTCTTAAATGCACAAAGGCAAGCATTAAGTTTGATACCATGCTCACCTCATCAATAATGAGAACTTGCATCTTCTTCAATACTCTTGAAACTTCCAAGCATGCTTCTCCAGTTAGCTTGTGGTATTGTATTTTGTTCTCATGCTCCACTGGTAACATTAGCAAACGATGTAAGGTGATTCCTTTTATGTTATATGCTGCTAACCCAGTTGGAGCAGTAACCACACAAGACAAAGTAGAATCCGTTTTTTGCTGTAGGTAGCTTCTGATGACTTTTATTAAGAAACTTTTTCCAGTTCCAGCTTGTCCGCTTACATACATCCTGATTGGATGAAATGATGTGCATGAGCACTCTTTTTTTCATGTAGTAATCCGTGATGAATTTTGTTTCTGATCTCTTCATAAATTTGTTGCTGCTCTTCATTCAGTTGTCTTTCCAAATTTGGTAAGTCTATAAATTCTTCTTGAGCTTGATTCATAGCCGTTTCCACTTCATTCATGGCTATTGCAGCTTCATTTTCAACGATTGGTTGTCCTAGGGGATCTTGACTGAGTGTTCCTGAACTTTGGCTGTCTTGAGAACTGTCTCTAGCTACTTCAGCTGCAATTGTAGTTTCCTGTTCAATTTCTTCATTTAACATTTGCACATAAGTTGTGAATGTACTGCATTGTATGCTGTCTTTGCAAGCATTAAATGAATATTCATAGCTTTGAAATTCTCCCAGTAGTTCATCCTCTGTACGCCATGGTTTAAACAGCTGTAAAAGAGCCAAGTAGTAAAATTCCTTTTTGTCAGTAGTGTCGCAACTCAGCTTCCTGTGATTTATCAAACTTCCTTTTGTTTGCTACACCAAAGATCCTTCCTCACCAATGACTTTATATTTTCCATTGTTGATGTCTTCTGCGGCTTTCCGTGAATAAATGTAGTTCTGCAGCACTTCATAGAGACACATGTTCTCCAGATGATGACTTCTCTTGGGATAATATGTGTCCAACATGTTTGATTTAAAAATATCTGTACTTTCTGGGTCGTTCTCGGCCAAATATTCAATTTCTCCAACAGATTTCAGTACCCGATTTCTCATTGCTGCAAGGCCTAAACTTGCCCAAATTATTCTTCTTGATTTCGAGTAGAGACTTGCAGAAGATAACCTATCTGAACATTCGTAGGATCCAATTTCTCGATGCGATAACATCTTTAAACTGAAACTGTACAGCTTCTTACTGACAGTCTTCTCGTGAGAAATCTCTTCCCACATTTCTTTCAATTCAGTTTTTTCAGATTTAGTAATGTAAGACGTTACATATCGAGCAACAGCAATGGAATTGTCAGCTACATACTGTATATCCATGTTTGCATTCCACATGGATAAAATGACTGGGTTGTAGTCATTTATATTTTTTGATTCTTCTTTTCTTTTAAGGTTGTAGGTATTCTTAGGTGATTTTCTTGTAATAGTATGTCTCACAGATGACATAAAACTGTTTACTCTTCCATTTGAAAGAACAGGTCTAGGAAATCCAAATCGACATTTAGTGTAGTATTTATCTTTGCTCTTGTATTTCCGTCGACAGTATTTTCCACACCGATGACTTTGGAAACGTAAAACTTGCTCCTTTAACTTTTTCTCTTCTGTGCTTTTTGGTATAGCACATGTTGCATATTCTTCAATGAAAGATAACACTGCTTCATCAGTATCTGTTCCAAACTTTGGGGCATCCTTGATCCACAACAGCATATGAATATGAGGAGCACCTCTTGCCTGGTACTCTTTTCTCCAAAAGAAATCCTCTACTTCTCCAAGAGGTGGATTTTTTTTATTGCAGATGAAGGACATCATAGCCTCAAATCTATTATTAAAATATCTGCAAACATTAACCGGATCCAATGAGCACAGTTCTCCTGCTGTCTTGTATTCGATGTTTTTAATGTTTGAATTTGCCTCTCGTAGAAAATCCAGTAAATCATCCCAAGCGTACTCAGCACAGCTTAGAGTAAGGAACCATGTTGGTGTTCCTAAATTTCATAACATACATTTTAATTCACCATGGCGTCGGTGCCAATATTCATTTGTCCCACGCTGACAAGCCATCAGATTGATCAGTTGTGTTTCCAAATGATCATCTCGGTGCTGCACTTTCTCCATAAAATCCTTAGCAGACACATTTTGTAAATGTACTCCACTTTTTAAAATGTGATTTACTGCATATGATAATGCAGACAAGTCGCTTTCAAATAAAAGATGGAACAAATAAGGAATACTTTGTCGAAATCTGGGATCTTCTGCATATAGTCTTGTAGTTCGATACTCAGAAGCTGGAAACTGTTCTGGACGTTCATCGTATCGTCCTCCTTTTCCTGTAGGAAACAGCTGGGGAAAACATCGAGCTTCCAAGCTCTCCTCCCATACACTCACGGGAGTTCCTTTTGCTTTCTTTATCTGAAACAGATCAATATTGTCTCCCATAACTTCTTTTGAATGAAGAGGATGTATGCTAAAATGTTCATAAATTTCTTCTTCCTTTGACTTGTCCACTTTTTCAATTTGTCCAGTTGGTGTTTCTGTGTCTTCTTGTAAATCTTCTTCTTCTTCTTCTATATAAATTGATTCATACCATTTGTTATTCCTTTTCAAATACAAATTTGCTCTTTGTACTTTCCGTACATCTACCAGCTCCTGCCAAATCTTCTTATTCTTTGTAGGTACACCATTAACCAGAATAACTAATGGTTCAGTTTCCAAAGTATCTGCATCAATAGTTTCCATATTTTTTTTCAAATCCAAGGGCAAATACACCACTCTTCCTTTTAAACCTCTCAGTAAATCTGAAGGAGGTAATTTACCAGTTTTGGGCTCCATACGTACTATGGTCTGGAACGGATGAACACATTGAATAAGTATAGACTCATAAGTATTTAATTCAGAAAGTTCGGCAGGAATAACATCCAATTCTAAATTATTATGTACAGCTCTGGTCGGCATTCTATTTTCCTCTAACTTGTTGTAACAGTATTTACAAATACGCTGATCTTCACCCAATTCAAAACAATTTTCAAGAAATATATATGTGGCAAAATCCTTCCACTTATAATTATCTTCATTTTCACTTTTTCTGTAGAGATCAACATTCCTGGTTTGTTTTCTATAATGAGTTCTGCGGCAACAAATACAAGTAATATTTGGTCTTTCATTAGAGATTATTGCAAATTTTGTTATGTGATCATTAAATGTCTTACTTACAGAGGGTTCTACATTCTCTTCCACTTCTTCCTCATTTACTGTGTCCTTTTCTGCACTGTCTTGTTCAGGACCAAAGTAACAAAACTGAATTTCATCAGTAACCTTCTCTACATCTGATACCGATCCACGGAACTGAGCCCTATTCAATTCATCTAACTTTATTGCTGGACTTTTAGCAAAATACAACCGTCTCACAAACTTTCTCATTTCAGTATGATGAACAGCCAGCATCCTAAAATGATGAAAAACACTTTTACACACTTTTCTAGATAGACAAGCCAGAGAATGACCCTGCAAACCAGTATTCTCTCTCACTCTGCATGGATCTAGACTTTCTCATTTCAGTATGATGAACAGCCAGCATCCTAAAATGATGAAAAACACTTTTACACACTTTTCTAGATAGACAAGCCAGAGAATGACCCTGCAAACCAGTATTCTCTCTCACTCTGCATGGATCTAGACTTTGAAGCACCTTAATCTTCTGTTTTACACTTTTTTTTACTATATTCTCTTAGAAACTCACGAAATGTATCAATAGATTCCTGACGCACAGTGCAAATACTACTACAATTCCAAGTGTACACTGGGGCTTTAGGACGTCTCCCCATAGCCTCATCCGCCATCACTTGTACCTCATCTCTTGGAACCATTTTCTCCTTCTCCATTATACAACCATTTTTCACTTCATAAGCACGACCTCTGGTGTCAACTGCATGCAGCAAACTATTACTTTGAAAATAACTCTCTTCATTAAAAAAAGGTTCACTACTTGAACTATGCATCCATTCTCCTAAAAACACTTTACAAAAGTTTGTTCTTTTCACTACTCTTTTCCTTTTGCTTTGTGATTTCAGTACATTAACCATTTTATCTAATGTACGCATCCTATTCAAAATTAAAATTAATAGTTTCCTTTTTAATTCTAATGCCTTAGCTGCAATGGCTTCAATTTCTTTTTTTCTCTTATAAAATTTAGCCTTTTGCTTATATTTCTTCAAATCCTTTATCAAATTGGACATAACTCTTCTCTGAAACATTTTTCTACGTATCTCTTTAAACGCTGTTTTTCTGTTTAAGTTAATCTTTATTATTTCTGAAGGTATATTTGCATTAACGAATTGCTCAATTTTTTCCTGTTCTTTTCTATTTAAAACATTCTTTCCAGTACAGACATTTTGTACATTTTTCCTTTTTTTGAAGATGTTCTTTAAAAAATCTTTTGTCTGCTTACCAGAAGACTTTCTCTTTTTCCCAACATGAGCATCTCCAACTAACTTAGGTCCTCCAGTTGTCTTCAAATATAGTTTTTTTTGTGGTTTTTCCTTAGTCTGGATTTTGTAGGCATCTTAAATTTTGTTCACTGCTCTTCAGCAATACCTGAAAAAAACTAAAAAAAAATTCCTTTATTTTATTTAAATATATTACTACATTTTTTATGATCTTTCAAATCTTTAAATACTAAGTACCCCTTTCCTACAAGTGAAAATCACAATAACACCTTCACAAATTAAATATCTAAAAACAATTCCTGTGTGCACACAGAGTCATGGTTTGAAATTAGGCAGAAAACGAAATTTCTTTGCCAATTGGAAAGCACACTTCCTACTGCTTTTTTTGCAAGTGATAAGTACTTTTACAGTCTGACACATTTTGAATCCACTTTTCAGATTCTTAAAAAAGCACATGTCCAAACAGCTTTTTCAGACCAGCAACATGTGTAACCTGGGTGACTGACTACACTCCAGCAAGGGCAACCAGCCTTAGTGATGCTGAATGTATTTGCATTACTGACTGCAACCTCAAACCCCACTCGGTTGTGAATACTGTGCATGATTCCACAGGATAAGCAGCTGGCTGTGTGCTAAGAGTCTGCTTCTGCAGAAAAAAATAGCTCCCCCTTTCCTACTAATGCAACTGTAAAATTACCAGAGCAATACGCAATAAATCTCTGCCTGTAATTCCTCTTTGCACACAGAGTCATGTTTTCATATTAGTCAGAAAACGAAATTTCTTTGCCAATTTGAAAGCACACTTACTACTCTTTTTTTTGGCAAGTGATAAGTACTTTTACAGTCTGACACATTTCGAATCCACTTTTCAGATTCTTAAAAAAGCACATGTCCAAACAGCTTTTTCAGACCAGCAACATGTGTAACCTGGGTGACTGACTACACTCCAGCAAGGGCAACCAGCCTTAGTGATGCTGAATGTATTTACATTACTGACTGCAACCTCAAACCCCACTCGGTTGTGAATTCTGTGCATGATTCCACAGGATAAGCAGCTGGCTGTGTGCTAAGAGTCTGCTTCTGCAGAAAAAAATAGCTCCACCTTTCCTACTAATGCAACTGTAAAATTACCAGAGCAATACGCAATAAATCTCTGCCTGTAATTCCTCTTTGCACACAGAGTCATGTTTTCATATTAGTCAGAAAACGAAATTTCTTTGCCAATTTGAAAGCACACTTACTACTCTTTTTTTTGGCAAGTGATAAGTACTTTTACAGTCTGACACATTTCGAATCCACTTTTCAGATTCTTAAAAAAGCACATGTCCAAACAGCTTTTTCAGACCAGCAACATGTATAACCTGGGTGACTGACTACACTCCAGCAAGGGCAACCAGCCTTAGTGATGCTGAATGTATTTGCATTACTGACTGCAACCTCAAACCCCACTCGGTTGTGAATACTGTGCATGATTCCACAGGATAAGCAGCTGGCTGTGTGCTAAGAGTCTGCTTCTGCAGAAAAAAATAGCTCCCCCTTTCCTACTAATGCAACTGTAAAATTACCAGAGCAATACGCAATAAATCTCTGCCTGTAATTCCTCTTTGCACACAGAGTCATGTTTTCATATTAGTCAGAAAACGAAATTTCTTTGCCAATTTGAAAGCACACTTACTACTCTTTTTTTTGGCAAGTGATAAGTACTTTTACAGTCTGACACATTTCGAATCCACTTTTCAGATTCTTAAAAAAGCACATATCCAAACAGCTTTTTCAGACCAGCAACATGTGTAACCTGGGTGACTGACTACACTCCAGCAAGGGCAACCAGCCTTAGTGATGCTGAATGTATTTGCATTACTGACTGCAACCTCAAACCCCACTCGGTTGTGAATACTGTGCATGATTCCACAGGATAAGCAGCTGGGTGTGTGCTAAGAGTCTGCTTCTGCAGAAAAAAATAGCTCCCCCTTTCCTACTAATGCAACTGTAAAATTACCAGAGCAATACACAATAAATCTCTGCCTGTAATTCCTCTTTGCACACAGAGTCATGTTTTCATATTAGTCAGAAAACGAAATTTCTTTGCCAATTTGAAAACACACTTACTACTCTTTTTTTTGGCAAGTGATAAGTACTTTTACAGTCTGACACATTTCGAATCCACTTTTCAGATTCTGAAAAAAGCACATGTCCAAACAGCTTTTTGAGACCAGCAACATGTGTAACCTGGGTGACTGACTACACTCCAGCAAGGGCAACCAGCCTTAGTGATGCTGAATGTATTTGCATTACTGACTGCAACCTCAAACCCTAAAAGTATTCCTCATTTATACCAGTACACCTTAATTTATGGTGAAAACATAGTCCATATTATTTTACATGTTCCTCACATTTAAATTTCTCCTAAAACACAAAATGATAAACACAACTTCAACAAAAGGAATTCCAATTCTATTATTCATTTCTTAATTTACCATATACATCCCCTCTCAAACTCTTAACTCACCTTTAAAATTAGTTAGTTGTGAAAGAAATGTGGCACTCAAACAGCAGATTATCAGAGCCAGGATCTCTGTTCTGTACACCTCTCTCCTCTCAGCAGAACCAGATAATGGCAATGTTTCCCTCTCTTCCACACATATACATGTTAGTTTCAAATCTCAGTGCTTCCCCCTTTTTTTCAAATGTAATCACACATTTCTATTGGTTGAAAACCAACCCTTTTCCAAAAGTACCCTTCCCCCAACTTGACTTCTGCCTGCTACCATAGCAACTGCTCTTGAAACACTGCTGTGTAGAGTTAGGTCAGAAGTTCACCACACAATGTTTCATTTCCAAAGAGCAGGAGTGCTTGACTTTTCAAACCTAACAGCAAATCCATAGTACTGTTCTTTGGTAACACATTTTTCTGTACCAATACAAAATATGCTTCTATAAATTTACACATACAGTCTAGTTTTTAGTGTAGAATGGTATGAAACAGCCAATCAGTTCTTTTTTTAAAAAAAAAAATATGTATGCCTCCATTTCCAAACTGTCTGAATTACACCTCCTGAGTGCATCCAGATCTCCTTGGAAGATGTTCACAGTGTGGATTGTAGGGCACAGCTATGTCTTCTGGAGTGAAAAGTATGCAGAGAAAACAGGTATGGTGAGAGACCTTGCTTTGCCAAATGTAGACATTAAATGGATTGGTCAGAGAGGGTTAAAGTGGCACCAATTGATGCCATTGGTGAAATCCTTCATGCAAATCCAACACCCTGACCTCATAATAGTGCACTGTGGTGGCAATGACCTAGGCACTTTGACTGGGGTAGGTCTGGAAATGCTTATGAAGGACACCTTTGCACAACTTTTTTCACTTTTCCCTAAAACTGCCTTTGTGTATTGTAACATATGCCAAAGGCAAAAATGGAACTGGTCCAACCAATTTTGTCCGCAGATTGACAAAGCAAGAAAGCACGTCAACAAATCTGTTTCTGCTTTCCTCCGAGACTATGGTATGGGTTCCATTTACCACAACAACTTGCGTTACGACATGCAAGACATTTATAGAGGAGATGGTGTACACTTCACTGGTGAAGGGAACAGAGTCTTCCTCTTGAACCTTAGACTCTGCGTCGGTACTTACTTGTAGGTACCACTAAAAAATCAAATAACTTCATAAACACAACGGCTCTTTTTAGAGCCCCCTAATATCTAAACACTTAAACCTAATTTTTTTTTCTTTTTTTTTTCTACCGTACGCGTATGGTAAGCTTACCGTAAGCTTACCGTACGCGTACCTCGCGATTTTTTTTTAAAATTAATAAATTTTTTTTTTTTACTTTTCTGTCCTTCTTTGACCCCCTTTCAAATGTTAGGGGGTCTGTAACTCTCTTCCTTGCCCCCTTTTCAAGTTATCACCCTTTTTTTTCTGAGTGAAACACACAAAATGGCGGCCGTCGCTTCCTGGTTCCGACCGATTCGAATGTTTACTAAGATCTAACAGCCAATCCGAATCACGCTCGCGCACGTCACCGTACGCGTACGGTAAGCTTACCGTAAGCGCACGGTAAGCGCACCGTAAGCTGGCTCAGATATATATATTGATTTAAATGCTATTTTCTCAGGAACTACTGAACAGATTTACACCAGACCTACAAAAGGCACTTCCTTGACCTGAGGACTACCTCTCTGCCAAATTTCAAGTAACTCTGTTCAGCCATTCGGGCTGTAGCTGTGTCTAAAGGTCCTATGGAAAAATGCATGGGAAAAATGCGTTTTGGGACCCCCCTTTTTTCTCAGCCCCCGCTTGACGAATCCCCCCGAGACTTTCAGGGTAGGAGCGGAGCGTAGCGCCCCACCTATTTTGAAAATTTCGCGAGGATTCGTCGACCGGCGCCAAAGTTATTCCAAATAGAATGTTGCGGTTTTCCTATGGAAACAGGGTCCTAACTATAACTACCTACTGGCGACCGCCAGTAGGTAATATATATATATATATATATATATATACACACTAAAAAACAAAGGTTACAGGGACGTTATAGTTAGGGTCTGATTTCACTCATACGAAATCAGAAATTCAGCTGTTATAGTTAGCTGATTAACTATAACTTGCTCCCCTCACTGCACTGCTTAGGACCTCACATATTACATCACTCATGAAATGATCAGGGACATCACTGATGAAATCTCAAATGACATCAGTGGTGACATCATCCAGTGACTGTGAGTGTTTTTAAAAGGTTTATGAGCGTTAAAGATACTTACTAAGGTGTATTAGTGAATCAGTGGGTATCTGAGCTACTATATGGATAACTCAGTGGGTGCGTGACTGACTGTATTCGTGAGTGATTAGGTGTCTCAGTGAATGTATTGATGAGGGACTGGTTGTGTGAATGTGTGTATCTGTCTGTCAGTTGAAGTCTAAGTGGGTGTAAGTGTGTGTTAGTGGGTCAGTGAATAGCTATATGGGCGATAGGTTGTCTGACTACCTCTATGGTTGTCTGGGTGTCTGTGTGTGTGAGTGAGGAGGTGTGTGACTGCCTGTATGGATGAGTGAGTGTGTGAGTCAGTGGCTGTATGGGGTACTAAGTGCTTGTGTGAGAAGTTATATAGGTAACTGAGTTTCTGTATGGCTGTGTCAGTGATTGAGTCCATGTGTCATTATGGGTGAGTAACTGGGTATGTGAAAGGCAGTATAGGTGAGTGACAGTGTATATGAGTGACTGTATGCATGATTTAGTGAATATGAGAGGCTATATGGATAAGTGCATGCTTCTGTCAGTGACTGTATAGGTGAGTGAGTATGGGTTACTATTTGTATGAATAGGTAAAGGGGCTGTATGTAACTGTTTGGGTGAGGACATACCTGTGTGATTGACTTATGGGTGAGTGTGTAGGTGTGTGAGTAGGTCTATGGGTGACTCGTTTAGTGTGTGAGTCCCTTTATGGGTGTATGAGTGGATATGTCAATGGCTGTATTAGGGAGTGAGCGGGTGTATGAGTGGCAGTATGGGTAAGCAAGTGGATGTGTGTGTAGATCTATGAATTAGACAGTGGGTGTGTAAGTACTGATATGGGTCTGTGAATGGGTTTGTAAATGGTTTTAAGGGAGTGTCAGCGGGTGTATAAAAGATTCTTCAGTGGTATGAGTAGGTGCATCAGAGATACTGTGATTGATGTCATCACTGATGTCATGAGTGATGCCATTGACATGTCATGAGTGATGTGAGGTTATAAGCAATACATTGCGGGGCGTTAGTTTTAGTTAACTCAGTTAACTATAACGGCTGAATTTCTATGGTTTTGTATGAGTACAATCTGACTCTAACTATAACATCCCTGTAACCTTTGTTTTTTTAGTGCATTTCTAAGTTTTTTGAAATTCTATTTGCTAACTATAACGTCCTTGTAACCTTGATTTTTAGTTAATTTTTAAGGTTTTCTAACTAGCGGTCATGTTTCGAGAGTGGTGGAGAAAGGATGCTGTGCCTCCAACCAGCTTTCTGGAATTCCGCTGCGTAGGACTTACAGGAGGTACCAAGAGGGCTTCTTGGTCCCCAAGGTCCCTCAGGAGTAAAGTGGACTTTTATCCCCCAACCAGTAATGCGCCAAGAGTCATGTTGGCAGAGTGGTGAAGAAAGGGGGGCATGTCATTTGAAGACCTCTTAGCAATCCCATAGTTTGGTACTTACTGGAGGTAACAGGAGGGGCAGTTGGCCTCCAAGGATATCCTTGGGGCCAACTACCCCTCCTATTACCTCCAGTAAGTCCCACACAGCAGGATTGCCGAGTCCTGATAGCAGGCCATGCCCCTTTTCTCCACCACTCTGCAAACATGCCCCCTGGCCCGCTCTTGGTTGGGAGATGAAGCCCCCTTCTCTGCTGGGGGTCCTTAGGGGCAAATTAGCCTACCTGTCACCTCAAGTAAGCCCCATTCAATGGGATTGCTGAGAGGTAGATGCAGGCCACGCCCCCTTTCTACACCACTATGCAAACGTGCCTCCTGGCGTGCTCTTGGATTGGGGTATGAAGTCCCCTTTAGTCCTGAGGCCCTCAGGATGCAAAGGGACCTCATTGCCCCACCAGCAGTACGCTGAGAGGCACATTTGAAGCATGGTGGAAAAAAGGGCATGATATCCGACCTCCGACCACCAATCCCACTGTGTGGGGTTCTTGGAGGTAACAGGTAGGGTAGATGGCCCATAAGAACCAAGAGCGTGCAAGGAGCCACATTTGCAGAGTAGTGGAGAAAAGGGGAGGGCCCTCCAGCGAGTTGCCGCTATCTCATATGATAAGGGAGGCTGTCTGGTCCCCCTTCCCTTGATCTTTTTGGGCCCCAGGGACCCTATTCCCCAGGGCCTGACCCACTTTTTTAGAAATTCAAATAAAAAGGGAGGGGTACGCGTAGCCACCCACTTGAGACTGATTTCGGCCCTGGTGACCCCCCCCAAAAAAGGGAGGGGGCTATCTGGCCCCCTCCCGGGAAATATTTCAGCCCGGGGACCCCATCCCCTGGGGCATGGCCAGCTGGTTGGGGACCGCAGGGGGAGCCTGAAGGCCCTTGCGGTCCAAGCTGGCCCTCACCTCCTGCGGGAGCTGGCACTGCTTTCTGTATTGCTTTCTGCCCCCAGGGAGCTGCTGACATGCAGCTCCCTGGGAGTAAAAAGCAAAGTGTGCTCGCCTTGACCAAGCTAGAGCACACTTATTTGCTATGGGATGGCGGGAGCAAACTGCAATGTTCTGGGGTGTGACATTGCTGGAGCCGGCCCTGGGGTGTGCCGGTCCCCAGGGCCATTTACAGCTCCAGGAGGGGGGCAGTGCGGCCCCCTCCCATCTTTAACATAGCCGTGGGGAGGTGGCGGTCCCCGAGGCTGCCTGGAGGGGCTAGAGCCCCCAAAGCTTTTTTTGTAAATATAGTCCCAGGGACGTGGAGGTCCCCAGGGCTGCAGGGGGGCTGAGTGGTCCCCACACTTCAAAGTATAAGCCCTAGGGAGGTGGCAGTCCTAGTGGCTGTGGGGACCCACTCAGGCCCCCGCATCTCTTTTTATTATTGCCCCGGGACCTGGTCCACACGGGGGCCTAAAGGAACAAAGACAATTCTGCCAGATTCGCGGAGCTACAGCGGATCCTGCCCAATGTTTTTACAAAAATGTTTTTTGGGCCCATGGGGGTCCCTGTGGAACCCCCTGAACAGGCCAGGGACTCAGGGTGTTTCTACCTTGCCCCCTTTTCACCTTTTTTCTTGTGACTCAACCGAGTCACAGGATGGCTGCCAACACTTCATGGTTTGAAGTGTTGGCAGCCAATCAGATCTCAGGCACGAGATTGGGAGGGTTCGCAAATTAACCGTGGCCACAGTTGTATATCTGAGAAATCTATAAATTATTCAGAAACTAATAAACGGATTTACACCATTTAACAAAAACTGTGCTTTCTGAACCAATAGCTACCTTTTTACCAAATATTGTGTAATTCTGGTCAGCAGTTCTGGCTGTAGCTGTTTCTCAACCTTCCTATGGAAATTAATATGGAGAAAATGCATTTTGGGATGCCCTTTTTTCTTGGCCCTCGCATGAAGAATCACCCCAAAACTTTCAACACAACAGCTGACCTGACTGCCCCTTCAGTTTTTAAAATTTCGCAAAGATTCATCAAACAATGCTAAAGATATTGGTAAAAGAAAAAACTATTTTCCTAATCATGAGTAAAGAACTTCGGATACATTTGAATAGCAACTAATGCAAACTGAATATTGATGGATATCAGTTCTGAATTTCATTACCACAATTTGCTTAAATAGGAGATTTGATTTAGGCTTTTTTTTATTGTGGTGACTAAAATTATGATCTATTAATGCATGAGATAGACCTGGCCTAGTCTTCCAAACCTAAACGTTGTCTAATTATAGTACATAAAAATGCAGCTGAGGAACAAACAAGGACCAGATTAAGTGCTGCTTTCTACTCAGAAACTGGACAATTAAAGCAGTTCTGTATTGTCAGAGGCAAATAAAGTCTTATTGGAACTTAAAGTACTGTGCATCATATGGAATATGCCTTAACAGTAGAGTTCCTGAAATAATACACTACGGTAGACTCCTGTTTAAATTACTGAATCTCAAAATGTTTAAATTTGGAGCATTAGTTGAGTGGGGTGAGAACCCACCTCAAAAAATAATCACAATCCAGTACTTAAGGTGGGTTATTCCTCTCTCGTTATTGGGTGGGCTCACCAGAGCACTTATCATGGCTTCTATAAATGGTAAATAGTATTGCTTACCCCTTTGTTGTTTCTGAGTGGGCACCACAGGATATTACCTTTGGCTGTATGAACAGCATGGATTGCTTCTCTATCATTGTTGCATTCTTATTTACCCTCACAGCCTGTAATCCTGATATCAGTGATATGGAAATGAAAAGTTCAGGACTCGAGACTGTGCTCATAATGACATGGAATGAGATAGTCACCTTACTCATGCATGACATCAAAATACTTCTTACATAGGCCACACCGCATTTCAACACTATTGCTCTTTCATGCATAATAGGGATGCAGTGCTGTATAAATGCAACTATAATACATTATAATTTTAAATCTGACTTTAATCACTTTGGTGGCAAGGTCATATTGGATAAGTCCTTAGTATCACCTCTCAGTGACTAAGAACTTGCCGAGCATTTCCCACACCCATCCTCAGGGGAATACTCGGCACACCCCCAACCAGTATTACAGCGAAGTGCTCCTGATGCCACTATAGACCCTTCCATCGGCAAGATCAGGATATCAGCATTTTATGGCACACAGCATCATAATAATGCTAGCAGATGTGCTGGAAGCCATTTTGTTTCCCGTACGTATCTAATCAGGATGTAGAACAGGTGAGATCCACTCACTAGGTAGGACCTGTGAGAAAAAAGTCATACATTCCACCTCAATTCTTTGAATGTCTTGGTACTGCCCCTTCCCTCGTAAACCACACTTTCTGCCTCCATACACATGGTCATTCCTTCCTTCCACTTCTCCACTGTTAGGACCTGCTGTTTGTCCCACATTTATCCCACATCAATCAATCAGACATGCTTCTTTGCATTGATGCAGTTCAAGATACAGCAACCCAATGTGACCCTGACAATTTCTGCGTCGTTTGGAATCCCAAGTATCACTAGTTGGGGTGTCTTGGGAATGTTAAGTTCCACTACTAAACCAATAGACATACATTTTGGGACACCGCCAGTGCATTTAAAGGAATGTGCCCTCCTCAATAGCGCATCATAGACTGTTGGAGTTGGTGTCCCTTTAAATTCAGTAAATAAATTTGGTGTGGCATTTTTAACTGAATTAAACTCATCCGTGCGTTGATGGCCATTTCCTTCGGATGCATGAGGGAGGCCTCCCAATGAATGTCTTCCAGAGTCTTTTCCTCCCTCTACCATCTACACTGCAAGGACTAAAGTTATCGGGGTGTTATGAGCAATGGCCCTGCAGAGTTGTGACACCAGCATCTGAATAATCTCCCTTCTCAAGACCCATTTTTACAAAGGGTTGTATTCTGGGATATCTACACAGTTTTTTTTCCCTGACCTTGGTGCGTGTCTCAGTTGTAAGTACTTATACCGTTGGGTGGATGCTAGATGGATTTGCTGTAAAACTTCAAAACGTCTTTACCTCACGTCTAAGATAACATCTCCCAGTACATCTATTCCCACATAGTCCTATTGATTAAAACCCAATAATGTACTGGCTTCTTTAAAGACCCGCCCTTTCCACAATGGTATTGCCAATGTTATCTTTCCATGCAATCCCAGGGCCTGGTGGCATCATTCCACACTTTCAGCGTCGCTTTGGTTGGGGTAAGCATGTGTTTCCTGTCTGGCCCCCTATATATAATGCATGTACATTGCTGGCACCATCTTAACTCTTTCTAGTTACATTGCTGGTGCGATGTACAGAGTGAAACTCTATTTATTAATGACCTGAAGTTGTGTGGCCCTATAATATACCCTCATATTGGGGAGGGTAATGCGTCCATTGTAGCTCAACCTATACAAGTTTTGCAAAGCTATCCTCGAGGCTTCCTCATTCCAGAGTAGCTTCTATAGGATTTTATCTATCTTTTAAAAAAAGGCCTCCAGCACTTCAAAGGGCACATTTTATAGTATGTACAAAACCTTGGGCAGGGAAATCATGGTATAAAGCATGGCCCTTGCCATAATCATTAAGGTTAGAGTGTGCCATCTACTCACGTCCAATCAGAATGCCTCAGGACCTTGTTATGATTCTTTTCCTGAAATGTAGTTCTGATGGCTGTGACCTTGATTTCCAAATACTTGAAGCTCTTCACCAAAACCTTAGAGTTCCTGAGTACCACTTCCACTCCCTTCCAGTCCCCATCTGATACACTGTTGACTTGCCCCAATGTATAAGTTACCCAGAGTTATCCTCAAAGTAGTGAAAACATTTACAAAGCTGCTGGGATTGCCATAACTGGATTACCAACATATGTCAAGACATCATATGCATGAAGTGAAATCTTTTTTGGTGCGCATATCACTTCAGAGAACCCACTCAGATCTGCTCTGAAGAGCATCCAGTATGCCCGGGGTTCCAAACAGAGAGCAAAGATATGCAAATCATCACTCCTTGTCCTAGCTGGAAGTTTGTTTGACAGAACCCTGTTCACTCTCACTGCTGCCGTTGCAGCCTTCTATAACAGAGCGACCGATTGACAGAATTTGGGGCCAAACCCAAAATGTTGCTGGGTCAGGTGAAGGTATTTCCAGTCTATGGAGTCAAATGCTTTTTCAGCATCTAATGATAGAACAGGACTCGACTTCTGATCGTTTTTGGTGTCATCAAGCCATGCTTGCAGTCATCTGAGGTTGAGGCGAGCGTAAATCTCATTTAGTCCTCATGTATTAAAAAGGTAATTACCCCAGCTACCATTGTTGCCAGGATCAAAGTGAATATTTTATTTTACTTTCTGTGTTTGAGTGTGTTGCTGAGACATGCTTGCCGGGATCGAACACGCCATGCCGCCGGGATAAAAAAATTAACTGCCAGTGATGCAGATGCGTTGGTAATCTGATGGGGATTTTTGGCCCCCAACCTAAAAGAGCCTTTTCATTGACATTGTGGCCTCATTAAGATTTGGGTCCCCTTCCTGGACCTGCGGGATTATACCAGGGGACAGTGTTATTATGTTATCATTTATCACAAAGAAGTGACTTGTGCCATTCCTGCCAGACAGAACACATTGCGCTTGAACTCTCTAGTATGCACTCTTTGAACCCACAACCATTTGATGGTACTCCAGAGTTTAAATTTCCCTACCTTGGACATACTCCTTCCATGTACGGAGGAGCCATTTTGTCTTTTGCTATTTGGACTCCTGGGGCTGTCATTTGTTTTTTTTGTCCTGAGGCAGACCCTACTGGATGTATCTATGCACACACACCCTACAGTGTTGAAACGTCGACATGTCCAGGTCCACTATAACTGTGCACTAACTGTGTAAGTTATAGTTGGAACATAGGGAAGGATGGAGAAATCTTTGTTAATGTCCCCTTTTTTGTTTGAAATTGGCATGTTGCTCTTTGTCATTGTAATCACTTATTAATTTCCTTTTTGTGATGTCATTGTTCTTTTATTGTTTGTTTGACAGCCTTTTCTAATTTGTTTATGTGGAAAAACAAACATGATATTAATTAAATTGAATATTCATTCATTGTACATCTTCTTTGGCTGTGTTATCGAGAATAATTGATTCTAATAATAATTGTGTCTATAAATGTTTCTTGAGTCAAAAAGTAATTTCCTTTGACTTCATTCATTGGAACCACTTGTAGCTTCTTATAAGAGTGTGTTGGACCTATAGAAGGCTCAAAGGTCTTGGGGATTACTTTGCTTATGAATTACAGCTATGATCATATGATCATATGATTAAGGTCTGTCGGGAGTTCCCCCTCATCCCTGGCTGCATGGAACACACTTCCAAGTTGCAGGTTGAGTATTGGAGGCCAGGCGCCAGAACATCTATGCCTAGAAACCGTTCTCTCCTGGCATTTTCCCTGGCTTTATGGCTGCCAGGGCCTCTTCTATCTCCTTGAGGGATAAGTCTGCCTCTAGTACTTCATGACGTGCCTCCATGGAATTGGAACCTGTAAATCTCCCTGGAATGCTATGATATCTTCTTCATGGCGTATCTTCCTTGCTGTATAGAACACCTGAGCTATGACCCTGTCTGTGCTGGCTAGGTCCCTGAATTCTATCTGTACTTCTGCCACCCATCTCGACTCTTCTTCCCTCTTACCCAGCCATGCCAGTAGCTGACCTTTATCTCCTGTTTCATACAGCTTTCTCTGTAGCAAGCGATAATGGTTTCAAGCTGTGAGCCTCATGAGGTTGCAGAGCTCTTCCGGGGCCTCTACCAATCGCAAATTTATCCCTGGATCCCCTATCTGCATTCACTCCCTTTCCAAAGCAATAAGTTGCCTCTCTAGGACACGCCCCTTTCATTCCTTGCCTTCCCTCTTTACCACCACCAGTTTCTGGGCTGTATCTCAAAACACTGTCTTATAAGCCTCACACAGTGTCACTGGCTACTCCACTGTCCCCTCGTTTTCTTTATTGTACAGGTGGGAATCCATCTGCAAGGACCTTACCTTACTGGCTACTCCACTGACCCCTCGTTTTCTTTATTGTACAGCTGTGAATCCATCTGCAAGGTCCTTACCATGTCCCTATTTTGCAAAGGGCACGTATCAAGTTTCCACAGTTGAGCCATGGCCTATCAATGTGTACCAAGGGTAGTTTGCATGGGGGAGTGATCTGAGATATGTTGTGCCAGGTACTCCCTCTTTTCCACCCAGCCAAGATCATCAACTGTTAGAAACAAATATTCTTAACATGAAAGTGACTGATGTGACCCTTAAAGAAATGAGTATTGTCTATCCGTCGGGTGCCTCTTTCTCCACTCATCCATGAGACACATGGTGTGTGTGTGAAGCATAGAAGTCCTGTATGTCTGTGTTGTGACTGTAGTTTCGGAGGGTGTCGGTCATATTGCTGTTGATCACATTGTTAAAGTCCCCACTGTAGGAAAGTAGGATCTGCTTCTTATAGCTATCCCCACTTTTTTTGCTTGATGTCTAACTGTTTTTGACTAGTCTGACTGGGATCCTGCTATTCAGGACCCCAGTCTTTCTGCTTTCTCCCTTAAATTGACATACATGTACTTTGGTACACTCCAGATGGGTACTGGGGTACCCTTATCAGTCCCTTGTACGCAGGGCATAGGTACTCCAGAGGCCTCCCATGGGCTGAAGCATGTATTATGCCACCCATAAGAGGCCATGCAAAATAGACTTACAGGTCTGCTACTGCAACCTGTGTAAGCTGGTGCTTGCACCACTTACTCTAGATATAGGTTCACTATATCTATTGGTCACTACGCTTAAAACTTATAAGTCATCCCTATAGCAGGCCTTATCAAACCTGAAGGCAGGGTGCTGGGTGTTATGTGAGAGGGTGCCCCTGCCTTAGCAGAGTCTCTCTGCAGCCTTCAGAGACCATTCTCCCAGGTTGTCTGTGACTCAGCTGGACATATAGGTAAAGGTGCCTTAGAACCTCGCGGTAAAAACTATATCAAAAATGGCTGCATAGAAACATATCGTGTTTGGTATCAAACACCTTGGAATCATACCTCCACACCGGTAACCAGTGTGGAAGGTATGATTCCACCCTTCAGAAGCGAGCTTCGTGGGGTCACCGGTCTATCCGGTGCCAGCCTTCTCGACCCGGAAAGCACAAATGCATGCTGCCAACAAGAGACACATTTCTGCCCTCCTGCTGCTGAGCCAAGCTCGAGCAGCGGAAGGCAGCACAATAGACATACTGTCACAGAGAGGTACCTCCCAGACATGGTTTAATGTATTGGGGCTGGGTGGGAGCACTCTGACAGTGCCTGAAAGTCTGCAGCTGAGGCACATTTGGTATCCCTGTGCATAGTCCATCTCAAACCAGTTCTTGGAGCCATTGGCTCCTGCTCTGGCATGAAACTGGACAAAGGACATGGGTGTAACCAACCCTCTGTCCTACCCCTCCCCTAGGAGGGTCCCCTGAATCTGTTCAACCCTCTCCCGTGGGTACAAAAGGGTTTACCTGGCTGTAAGACTTTAGATTTTACGTGGACAAGATTCTACAAGAAGAAACTACAGACCTTCGACCATCTGAGCACTCTGGACTTTGCTGGACCTCGACTGGGATCAACTTCATTCCCCTTTCCGTCCAAAACTTAGCTTATGCCTTTGCTCCATTACAGCTCCATGCAGGACCTATAGTGCAATATAGACAACTGAAGAATCTCCCTTCGAGTGAAGGAGTCACTCCCCTGCATTCGCAAGCACCGAACCGCAACTGACCGGTCTGCTGCTACAGAGCTCTTGCAGACTCCGAAATATTTCAGCAACACAGGAGGTGGGTGTCTGAAGGTCCCTGAAATTGATCTGCCCTCTCACCAAGTTTGATCCAGTATCCCTCTTGGGGGCTGCATAACCCGAACCCCTGTGCACAGTGTCCATTTGCAGTTGCATATGCTTGTTGGCAATTCCTGAGCTTGTGCATTGGACTTCGTGTAGTCCTGACCCTGAGCAATATTTGCACCAAAGAACTCCGGCCTCTTTGCACCGAGTGCTTCGTGGGCTGGTGCTTTGCAATCTTGCTCGAGGTCCCCTCACGACTCCTGGTCATTCGGCCTGTGGGTCCTCCTGAGGGTCATCTTGATTTCTTTTGGGCTTTCCTGGTTGCTCCAGATGTGCCCTGACTGCCCATTGCTTGGTGAGTCCCCTGGACCTTGCTGGCGCACACCATAATCTGTTTGACCTTCCTGCGTGGGTTGTTTTGCCAAGGCTTGTTGGGGCTCCAGCCGGACACTGACCCCTCAGCACTCGACATCCTTCATCGAACAGCTCGCACCCGGCTCCTGGTCATCCTCGTCATCTCCTTGTCCTCGTGGCTGCAGAGTCAAGCATTCCTTCTTCGCACCTGAACCACCTGACATCTGTGGGAATTCAACTACCGAGCCCCTGGTCACACTGAAGTGACCCAGACTCTGTCCCCTCTGCTTTCAGGTTCCTTTCTTCCAGAATCCAGGCTTGGATTCCACCGGACCCTTTTCACCTTCACGGCAGCAGTACTTCTTCACATCATTCCACAGAGAACGCCGGAGGTTTCCCACACCACTTCAGACCTATGCACCCGGCTCCCCTGGGATAGGTAACTTGGGAACTACAGTATCCAGGGGTGGGGTGGCTCTCCAACCTCTTAGGTTCCAAAGTGTTTGCTCGAAGTCCTCCAAGAAGGGTCATAACACTTTAACTTTCCAACTGCGACTTTCCCATAGAGTTGTATGGAACACACAGTTGTGCTTCCTCACTGCACCTGTCCTCCGTGGGCTCCCTGTGTCATCACCTTGGATGGTTCCTTGGGGTCCCAGCGATTCTACCTGCACTAGGCACTGTCTCTAATCAAGTCATGATTGTTATACCACTATTTTAGTATGTGGCTTGGTCCCCCCTGGAGCCCACTGTGTATTGTGCTTCTTACAACTGTTCTATTGATCTCGTATTGTGTGCTTTGTGTTCTATCCTCGTGTAGAGGATAGTAGAGAGTGTTATATTAATGAATACATATTTCTCACTTAGTAGGCCAATAGCGGCGGCCGTTAAGGTTTACGAAGGGAAGGCACTGTCAGCAGCCCTCTATGGGGCGGAACTGTGGGGATTTGAAAACTCGACAGAGTTACTCAAATCCGAGAATACGTTTTTTAGAGACTTAGTCTCGCTTCCCATGTCCACCCCGCTAGCTCCACTTCGCAGCGACCTTGGTAGACAAACCATCAGCAACGTGGCCAGGTTGCGCCCGATAGTGTACTGGGCAAGGATTAGAAGATCCCCTGAACTCCACCATTATGCTTCCGCCCTGGACGAGTCACTAAATTTGGGAGCTGATCATAAGATCCCCTGGGTAATGAACTTGAAAAAACAACTGCAAGAAATTGGCTTGGAAGAAGCCAGGGTGAGCCAGGCTCCTCCCCCCAAACCAATGATAAAAAAAACCTATTGGGATTGGGTCATGGCTGAAACCCTAAGAAAACAGGAGGGTGTGCTTAGTGTGAACTTGCTGGATGCGAAACCGGCTCCTAGCTTGGAGCCTTTTCTGGATTTTATTGAATTACCTGAAGACAGATCATTATATCTTAAGTTGCGATATGGCACACTTCCACTACATGATTTCCAAACTAGTTGGAGCAAGGCAATTACATCCTTAAAAGGTTGCCCAGGCTGTGCCTCGCCTACAGAGTCTATTGGCCACTTCATGTTTGCCTGTCAGGCCTACAGACAACCTAGACTAAGGTGGCTAAAACCTGTCTGTAAAAATCTGGGTATAAGGTCTGCCAAAGAGGCACTGCGCATTCTGACCTATGATACATCTGTTCCAAGTGTAATCTATGGGACCGCTAAATACCTGGGTTGGGCTTGGAGGTTAAGGCGCAGGTTACTTAAGGCGCACCATTCACAAGTAAATCACCCTCATTCTTGATTCTTGCAGCCCATTATTGTTTACATTACTAATTATAGGGGATATCTGATTATGATATGTGTATATACAAGCAGTTTTATCTTTTTTAATCTTTTTAATCATATATGGATTGAAACCATTTGTTGTAGTATGTCTTTCTTAACTGTTTTAAATATATGCTGTACAGAACTTTTATGATATTTTTTATATGTCGAATAAAGTACTACAACGAATACATATTTTTATATCACTACTGTGTGGTTCCCCTTCATTTAGTCATTCAGGAGGTGATATTCTGGTAAAACAAGCTGCTTTACATTCCTTCAAGATTAAGCCTGAAGGCTGCTCTCCACAGCTACCACTAGGATAGCTTTCTAAAGGTTATCTTTGACATCATACATCATTGTTATGTTATGTTATGTTAGTGTTATTTGCAATAGCGCACTTATCACCCTGGGCATCTCGGCGCTGTTGCAGATCCTGACCAGAGGAGCAGACCACATAAGTTTAATATAGATAGGCTTTTTAGTTGTTTCCTGAATTTTCTGTATGTGGGGGTCTCTCGGAGGTAGTTTGTTCCAGTACCGTGGGGCAAAATATGAGAAAGCCTTGCCCCCGTTGTGGGTTTGACGGATTCGAGGTACGCACAGAAGGGATTGGGTACTTGATCAAAGACTTCGACCGGGGACGTAGGTGGGAAGTTTTTTTTAAAGATAGCGTGGACATTTTCCTCTTCGGGCTTAATACATGAGGCAACAGATTTTGAAATGGGAATGCTTCTTCACTGGGAGCCAGTGCAGTTTTCTCAGCAGAGGCGCAGAAGGGGTACCTGCAGTGCGGTTCAAAATTAGTCTTGCCGCGGTGTCCTGGACAACCTGTAGCTTCGTGAGCAGGGTATCACCCATTTCAGCCAGCAGGGCATTCCCATAGTCCAGTCTACTGATCACCATAGCCTGGACCAGACATCTACGGGTGTTTGTAGGGAGGAGGGGAAATATTCTGCGCAGCAGACGCATATTGTAATAGCAGGAGATTGTGCTGGCAGCAATATGGTCTTTCATTGTTAAGGCTTTATCAAATTTTATTCCTTGGATTTTTACCTTTTGTTTGGGCACGGGGATGACACCCAATTGGTGGGGCCACCAGTCAACTGACTAGATGGCTGGGGCTTTACCAAGTAGCATAATCTCAGTTTTTTCTAGATTAAGCTGGAGACAGTTCTCAGTCATCCAGTTGGAGATTGCTATCATTCTGGCCGAGAAGCGCTTTTTCTCTGATTCTAGGTCTATGCCCATGGCAAACATAAGCTGGGTATCATCAGCTTATGAGATGATCTCAAAGCCAAATTGCTCTATGATCTTTGCCAGCGGGGCTATATATATATTGAACAGCGTCGGGCTTAGGCACGATCCCTGAGTAACACCCTTGTGCAACTGCATTTTGCCTGAGGAGTATGGGCCTAAAATCATCATCTGCTGTCTATCTGACAGAAAGTTCTGCAGCCATTTTAGTGCTGTTCCTTTGATGCCGATGGCCTGCAATCTGTTCATGAGCCTTAGATGTGAAATGGTGTTGAAGGCCGTGGACAGATCCAATAACTACTACCGGACTTCCTACATCCATCCCCTGTCTAAGTGAGTCAGTCACAGTCAAGAGTGCAGTCTCCGTGCTAAAACCTGGGTGGAACCCCGATTGTGAGGGCTCCAGGATATTGTTTTTTCCAGGCTAAGACCCCAGCTGCCTGTTTATTAGGCCTTCCAATTGCTTACCCAGAAGAGGTAGCAGGGAGATTGGACGATAGTTGCTGAGTGCTTGAGGGTCCATTGTGGCTTTTTTCAATATGAGCCGTACACATGCTTCCTTCCACGCTATATTGTATAGAGCAGTTGAAAATGTTTTGAATCAAGGGGGTGCAACAAATGGCTAGAAGAGCCATCGTCTTGGGAGCGATACCAAAGGGGATGATGGACGGAGCGTTTGAGCTAATCAAACACTCACCCCCAGTCAACTGATCTGGGTTTAATCCATCATCCTTTTTAAGCTCACTCCACCACCCCAGTTCAGACATGGCCATATGCAAATCAGTCTGACCCTGTGCCTCATGGGAACAGTCCAGCCCGAACTGACAAGCCATGTCTTCCGTGGATCGGAAACAAGCATCCTGGGACCGGTTTCTGTTCATAACCCTCATCAGCCAGGCTATCTTGAATCCAGTGGCAAAGTGAGCAAGGGACCCATGTCTGGGCATACCCTGCCAACTTAGGGCGAACAAAGCTATACCAAAGGGGATGATGGACAGAGCATTTGAGCTAATCAAACACTCACCCCCAGTCAACTGATCTGGGCTTAATCCATCATCTTTCTTTAGCTCACTCCACCACCCCAGTTCAGACATGGCCATGTGCAAATAAGTTTGACCCCGTGCCTCATGGGAATAGTCCAGCCCGAACTGCGAAGCGATGTCTTCCCTGGACCCCAAACAAGCATCCTGGGACCGGTTTTGGGTTCATAACCCTCATCAGCCAGGCTATCTTGAATCCAGTGGCAAAGTGAGCCAGGGACCCACGTCTGGGCATAGCCTGCCAACTTAGGGCAAACAAAGTGATACCAAAGGGGATGATGGACGGAGCGTTTGAGCTAATCAAACACTCACTCCAAGTCAGCTGATCTGGGTTTAATCCATCATCATTCTTTAGCTCACTCCACCACCCCAGTTCAGACAACGCCATATGCAAATCAGTCTGACCCTGTGCCTCATGGGAACAGTCCAGCCCGAACTGCCAAGCCATGTCTTCCCTGGACCGGAAACAAGCATCCTGGGACCGGTTTCAGGTTCATAACCCTCATCAGCCAGGCTATCTTGAATCTAGTGGCAAAGTGAGCAAGGGACCCATGTCCGGGCATACCTTGTCAACTTAGGGCTAACAAAGCGATACCAAAGGGGATGATGGACGGAGCATTTGAGCTAATCAAACACTCACCCCCAGTCAACTGATCTCGGTTTAATCATCTTGAGAGAGCATGGATCTCGAGGTGAACTGGATTTAGCTGTGGCCAAGGAGTTATATAATTCCTCTAGAGTAGCCAGGTGAAAACAGTCCAAAGTACTGCAGGTTATTTTTTCTCGCTCTCCTGTTCTAGTGATGGTCTCTGAGTCCTGCAGAGTAGCAGCAGGGAATTTTGCATAGATTTTGGATATCTTTTCCTGAACGTAGGCAGTCCTGTACTATGCTGAAAAGGGCTTTTGAGAAGTTACCTAATTGTTCTATCTGATTAATAATAAAAGTTCTCCTGGCAGTTTTGATGTTCCGGTGGTATTGGGACAGAGACTGTTTATAAAGCTCCCTGTCTTGAGGGTCTTTCCTTCTCCGCCAGAGTCTCTCTAGAGTTTACATTTGATTTTTTCTACTTTTAAGTCTGGCGTATACCATGGGGCTGATGGTCACCACTGTAAGGGGCCGTGATTTTTAAAAGGAATCGTTACATCTAGCGCCATAGCTTTCGGCGCACCAGTGGCGTGCCCGCTGCGCGTGACCACTGTGCGTCCGCCCTGGCATCATCCTTTTATGTCTATGTGTGCAGGATCGCTAGAGCGCAAACCGCGCTTCCGGCGAAAATGCTGCCCGAGCGTTCTCTGCTCAAACAGCACAAGCTGTGATTGACCGGAAAGCTTGCGGCACAGAGTCCCAGAGTGAGAAACTAGAGGCACAACAAATTGAGCTGCAGGTAAGCAATACAATTATTTAACGCCAATGAATAAACAAAGTTTAAAATAATTTAATTAGGGAGTTTGGACTGGTGCAAGGTGCCCACTTTAATTGGTGGACAGCATATACCAGGCCAACTACATGTATGTCCGACTCTAGTATTACGGGCCCCAATTTGTCACAGGTTATATGCTGCATTCACTATAAGAAGGTCCCTCCTATTCCATTGTCCCTTTTTAGGGCCACAGAGGAACCCTCAGAATCCATCCATTGATCAACTGTTTGGGAGGGGGGACTTTCTTGGCTAATATTACCACCCCTTTGAACCCCCTGTGAAGACTGCATGTGCTAGCACGGCATATCAACCCCTGTGTAGACATTCAGAATGATTTGCCACCAGGTGTGTTTCTTGTTGCAGCACTATATTCATGGAGTTCCGCCACAGGTATTGAGCTAATCCCCTTTTAATCTTACAACCCGATCACATTCCAAGAGAGGAATTTCAACTAATCCTTTATTAAGCCAATGGATATAGTTGGGTTTGGCATTATGGTCAGGGAGTGTTCCATTTTACATGGGGTCCCCAATGTCCCCTCAGCCCTTATCCTTTTGCGGTATCTGTTGTGTATGCAGTGCCCTTGAGATATAACAAAAAACATCATCCCCAATGTGCCCCCCCTCATAACTGTTCCTCTATGTGGGCACCAAACTCCCCAATTCCCTAACTGTGGAAAGTGTCACCGCTTCCTCCTTTCCCACAACGTTTTACCACAAAACTAGCTTTGAAAACACTCAACACTCCTGTATTGATGTACCACTAACCCAACCTCAAACGTGCACCATGGCAGCGAAAGTTCAGCGTGAGCTGGCTGTTTGCCTGAGTACTAGGCCTGTTGGGAGCCTCTCCCTCTCCTTCTGTGGCAGGATTGTCTCCTGCATCGGTATCAGTGGATTGATACTCAGTAGTGTTTCTCACAGTTGCTGGAGGCAATCCCCTTACCACCTTATTGATCGTTTCAGTGTGCCCGACTGGCATTCCACAGAATATTTCTATCAGGTTGCGCCTCATACTGCTGCTCAGGACCCTGTGGTATCCTCCTGGCATTTTATGGGGGGGGGCACTTCTCAACCCATTACCATGATTGATCTGGGGTCTCAAAATAGAAATCTTTCCCCTTGAAAATTACCCGGAGTTTAGCTCGATAAAGCAACATGTACTTTGCATCCCTGCCTTACAGTTTCAGCTTCACCTGATCAAATGATTTACATTGTCGCTGTACCAATCTAGTCTAGTCCAGGAAAATTTCAATTTTTTGGGAGCCACGAAATGTCTCTAGCTGTGCCTAGAGTTGTGTCACTGTCTTTATAGTTCAGCAATTGAGCTATAATTGCTCTGGTTGTCACCACTGGAGGACGTTTCTGTACCAGGGCCAAATGGGTTAATTTGATTAGGAAGTAGGAGGAAAGGAGCCCTGCCAACACAAAGTTATGCAGCCAGTTTTCAAGAAAGTGTTTCAAGCAGGATCCCTCCACACCCTCAGAGGATCACACAAAGTGCAGGTTATTGCACCTGGATCGACCTTCGGTGTTGTCCACTTAGGTTGCCAGCTCAATCATACTTTTTAGTTTCTGGTGGAGCTCCTGGATCAAGCTCTACAGCCATTTGTCTCTCTGAGTCCATTACTCAGCTGGTAGCCTTACGTAGATCCTGCTAAATCAGGGCCACATCAGCCCCTACCACCCCTCTGTGAGGACTCTAGGGCCTGAAGGATTGTGTCTGAACTGGGATGGGTTGACTCCCCACTCCCTTCTTTCCGCAATCCATGGGGGCCCCTACCATTGTGGAGAGCACCAATAGCAGATCAGTGAATTCATCCATCTTCCCTTTTTTTGTGGGGACATTGTTCCTGGTCATCTACCCACACTCTGCAACTCACTGCGTATGAAAGCTACAGCCTGCCAAGACTCCCCTCCTAAGCCTCAGGGTGGGAGTAGCATGAGCTGCCCATCTTTCACCCGGGTGCTTTTCACAGGTACTCATTGGGATGCATGGGAAGTAGCGGGCATGCTGTTAGGGATACCTCCTTTCCATTGTGTTCTTTACCTTCATAGTTGTCCCTTTGAGTTGAAACTGGAGAAGCTGAGTGGCCTGTTTTCACTGCCTCTGTCTGCTTGCACCTCTTACTGACACAGTCATCACTCCGGTCGCGCCCTCATTCTGGGCCAGGTCCTTTCCTATTTTGGCCTCCACTCTCTTCCTGGCCCCTGGTGTAGGTACAGATGCAATTGAGGGGCCGCTACTTGTCAGGATTGCTACTGCCCCAAGGGAGTGCACCCGCTTTGCGGAATCCCTCCACTCCTCTGGCATCTCTCCCCCTCAGACCGCACATGCCATTCAGGTCAGCGGGGGCCTCCGCAGTCCCAGACAGGAAGCCAGATTTCAGTGGCCTGGGGAACTTCCTTGCATAAGCTGTACCCCCAGGTCAGGCCTCCAATCTTGTACTGCTGCCTTTCTAGCAGCCGGGCACCTCCCCGTGCTCCTTACTCTTGGGTTGTGAGGGATTATCTATGCCACACTCCCTCGTGTCCCCTGCCAACCGCTGGTTGCAGACAGCTTTCTCCGGGTCTCAACAGAGCCCCAGCTCCAGAATGTCAATGGATATCTGGTGCAGGAGTGCTACAGAAGAGCGTCACCATCTTGTACCTCCAAACCATGCACCCCAGGTTGCCTTTTTTAGGCCCCTCTTCTCCCAAGGAGAGGTAGGTCCCCTGGGATTTCTTTGTTTGTGTGCCCAAAGCAGGCCCCCGCCTCAAGGTCATTCCCACTAAGGGGACCTATATTTGTTTTTGGTTTATGCCCTATGGAACAGATCATCAATTTCTTAAGGAATATATGCTCCTAAGGGCACACCAAAATGTGTTTAGTGTATTATAATTAATGTTAATGTTTTGTTACAGTGATTTGGTTTCTAGTGTCTAGTGTTTAGTGTTTGTTGTTAGTGTTTTTTTGGGTGGTCTTTTTCTTTCTTCAAATGATTTTATTTTCAGATGTCAGAACTTATTTTTAGTGTGATGTATTTGATTTTTTTAAGGAAAAAAAGTTGGGTTCATTTTAACTTTTTCTTCATTTTAGGGTTTCGTGGTGCATTTTTTTTTTTTTTACTATTTCAGGTTTTGGAAGGATTGCTTGGATTAGTGGCCTTTTTTGTCATCTTTGTTAGCAATTTATTTCAGGATTGTATTTATTTATCTTCTATGTATATGATTAGTTTTGGGTAAGTAGATTTTTTTGAGTGGTAGAAAAGTGTTTATTAGTTAAAATAATGTTGGTTACTTCACATGTATACATTTGTAATATTATACTAAATGTGAATTATCAATCTGAATATTTATCTTTTTAATTATTTTTTATTCAGGTTGGTATTTTAAATTAGCTTTAAAACAATTTATAAAACAATATGAATAAAGTATGTGTGTTTCTGTTTCAGCAAGATTAAATAGAGTTGTTGTCTATTGTGTTTTTTAAATTGCTGTTGAGTTTAGATATGGTCAACCTGGGCTGTCAGTGAATGCTAGGAGTGCATGCATTAATTTAGTTTATTTGGAGGACTTTGATTGAGTTGGGCTATGGCTTGCTCTAATCTTAGCTCCTGGTAGCTTTGGGGCATATCAACAAGGCGGCGATAAAAAATTATCGCCGCCTTTGCGCCAGTTTCCGGCTAAAGAAGCGGCGATAATTTTATCGCCCTATCAACAAGGCGACGCTAACCCCTGGTAGCGTTACTTTTCCGGCGATAGCGACCGGAATTTTATCGCCTTTCAAGCCAGTGATAATTAACGATAATGACATGCAAAGTAGGCGTTCCTGACTGAAATCCCACGAAAAAAGTCGTTAACACAGCTGCTCACTATTAACAAGGTTATTGCCAAACTGCTTAGCTACAAAAAAACGAACGCTAACTCCCGCTAACTCCAGTTTTTAACACCTGATAAAAACTTGACTTAAACTGGAGATAAGTGGGTGTATATAAGGGAGAGATGGCCCGAGCCTTCCCAGAACAGCCACAGAAGCCATGAAGATAGTCATCATGCAGATTGGAGCCCCACCAATGCAGCAACAACAACAACCACCGCCAATGCCACCAACACCAGGACCACCACCACCCATGCAGCGACGAAGAAGACAGCGGTCACTGCACAGACGTGTCTACCTCACAGACTTAAGGCCAGAGGAAGTCATAGCCCACTACAGGCTCAAAAGGACATCCATCCAGCACATCCTGACCCTCATTGCCCACAGGCTGACGCCACCAACACAGCGGACAACCAATATCCCTCCACAGACAAAACTGCTCGCTGTGCTGCACTTCTTGGCCTCAGGGACATTCCAACCAACAACAGCCAGAGTCGGTGGAGTATCACAGGCATCCTTCTCAACCTTCCTCCCCACTGTCTTGGATGGCATACTCAGCCTGATTCCTCAGCACCTACACTTCCCCAACACTGTGCAGGGGCAGATTGCCATCAAGCAAGGATTCCATGCCATTGCTGGCTTACCACAGGTAATCGGGCAATTGACTGCACACATGTACCATTTGTGCCCCCTGCGGACAGCGAACACATTTACCGCAACAGGAATCACACCCATTCAATTAATGTGCAGGCAATAGTGGACCACAGTGGACTGTTCACAAATGTCATTGCCAAATTTCCAGGGAGTGTGCATGATGCATTCATCTTCCGACACTGCATCATAAACCAGCGCTTCCAGGATGGCACATGTGGAAATGCATTGCTTGTTGGTAAGTACCAACTGAACACACCACATGCACAAAAAACACAATCATGTTGACCCATCTAAAGGGAGGATGTAAATACATTGCCTATGTACTGATTGGGGGGGTGCACAAAATGCATGGGTACATGCTGATGTATTGTGTACGAGGATGAGGTATACAGGCTCCACTGTGTAGAGCACGGCTACTCATAGTATGGCCCAAGTGCTGCCAGCGGCCTGGCAAGCCTTTCTTGTTGGGCCGTAGACCTTGCAGACATTGCACCTGTGTACAAGATTTCAAAAGAGTTCCACCAAACACTGCCGCACCAGCACGGACTCTGAGAGACTCTGCACCATGGGGGCTGTGCGAGTCCAGCGATAGCCAGAGTGGAGATGCATGTGCACCAAGAGGTGAAATATAAAAAAAACTCGTTAACAAGTAAATGGTCCATGAAAGACCTGTGAAGTACTGGGGTGTGGCTTTGTGTGTGTCCAGGAAGCTGTCCCAGCCCAGGCTGCCAGGAGGGGAGGTGACACAGGGTGACAGAGGGAGAGAGAGGCAAAGAGACAGAGGGAGGGAGACAGAGAGATGGAGACAGAGGGATGAGGGCGACAGAGGGAGGGAGACCGAGGGCGACCGAGGGAGGAAGACAGAGGGAGGGAGAGATAGAGCAAGGGAGGGAGAGACAGAGCGAGGGAGGGATACAGAGATAGGGAGGCAGAGAGAGAGAGAGAGAGAGAGAGAGAGAGAAAGAGAGCGAGAGATGTGTATATGCCAGGTCTGGTGGCTCAGTGAACAAGGGTGTCCGCACCAGGGGCCTGTGTCCAACCACATGGTCAGTTCCCTTACTCACTAGCCCTGCCCCCTTCCCCACTGACCGCGCCCCCACCCGTGCGGCACACTGACACAAACCACACAGCAAATTTGGGACCAGAGAGAAAGTATGTGAGTACCCATGGTGTAGAGTAACCCCCAGTACCTGGCCATCTATTTACCTAATTAAAGTCATCCGGACTGGTATCCCAGTCCGGTGTGAGGTCGCATTGTTCATGAAGATGATCATGTTGCAGTTCTTGTTGCCGGTGACCTAATAGGGTGAGCCAACGTTTCACAAGTACTCACACATGTACAATCAGTGTGTCAATTCTGAGGTTTGTCCTGACCAAGGTTGTAACAATGCACTTTGATTGTAGGAAGTGCCACTCGTTTGCCAGGTGTATATCTATATAGATTTACTCATCTCAATATATAAGTGCAGCTCCAACAAGATGAATTATTTTTTAATAAAAATCATTTATTGAGTATTTTCATAAAAGAAAATTAATGATAATATACAAGATTATTCTTTTCAACTTATATCATTAATTCCAAATGGTTGAAGATATGATACGACACATCTATATACATAAGAAAATTTGATACAACACATCTATACATATAAGATAATTGATACTGTATTCAAATCGAAATTGGTGAAAGCAAAGCGGTGGATGGAGACTACACGCGTTTCGGCAAGGAATGCCTTCATCAGGACACCGTCTTAATGCATTATCACTCTAAGAAATAGAGATAATATTTATACATAAAGGTAAGAAATAAATATTTGAGGGACATACATAATCATATTTACATATAATTGTTGTTAGAAACACCTGGAAACTACAGTCTATTATATACAACATAACTACATTTTATATATACACATATTTACAACAATTACTAAGTAAAGTTCATACAAACCAATTTGGTACTACTGAACATAAATACCAGCTGAACAGATAATCACATAAAAAATCAGTTGAGTAGTTCAAAAAAGAATTCGAACTTCACCAGACAGAATATAGTCAATTAATACTTTTTGCACATCATTACAGATCACAACGGAAGAAGATATTAGAGAATAGATAGAGCAAGAAAATGAGTGAGCAGATAAAGAGAACAAGTAAAGAATGTAATACTAACTAGTAACTTCCATAGAGATTTTAATTGCCTATTTTACTTAGTAAAATTTTGAGATATCAAAGCCAATATGATGTTCTAAATCTGATTCTTGTAATATCATAACAGTTAGAGACTTATGAATACCTGGTAGTATGCAATAAGTGCTATGATATACCTGGTTTCCATAGATGTTATTAATATATGATTGTACTTACTCAATTGCTATCTGGTAACATTTGTTAGATTGGAGGTTGTGGTGCCAGCATCTCTTAATGCAGTAGCTTGTGTATACTGCAAAGAATGTATGTCCTAAAAGAAAATGTATGAATATTTTAGTCTTTGCTGAATAGCTATTTTGTGGGCAGTAAGGAAGGCCTTATTATTGGACTTACTTTGAGAAACTAGAACAAAGGCTTAGAAAAAAGTGGGCCCAAATTTAAAATCAAGTTGATAGTTGAGGCAATTCTGGATAAAGAAGATCTTATCTGTAAGGCAAAAAACATTTAATCATTGAAATAATGCTGGGTTCAGCTGCTCCGACTGTTTATAAATCGTTATCATTCTGCATTATAGGCCCTAAATCAACGAATAGGGAATTTTTTTTAGTGAAACCATTTATGGAGATTACGGCTATAGACATACGTCTATCACAAATCATTATTCATTATAACTCTAATACAAAAACATGAGAAAAGGTTTCTCCATGTTTATTTATAGTCTAAAGATTACTGATCTATTTTATCAAATTGGACAAGAAAAAATTGGAATCATTCTGAAGAATACATACGGAAATAGATCATTAACTCGCCTAAAAAGCTGATAGCTCGTTGTTTAAATCAAAGGATGAAATAAAATTGACTACCTGAAATATTTGCCAAAGACAGTCAGTACTTACAGCAAACAATCGAAGATAATGTTTATAAAAAAGTGGTTATGAGCGGGCGTACTATCACGAAATTTGTCGGCTTCTGTGGAGAGAAGTACAGAGGGATTTATGTAGAGTATTGTGCTCTTTAATAGCAATATTCCTTTATTCAAATAAATTTTCCGTTGTAGTGAGAAAAGATTGTTCAGCTAGTTATTGTCATTTCCGTTCTTTGGTCATAATATAATATAAAATTACACGGCTATTGTAGCAAAGATTTCGACAATTACGTAAGGCTACAATATAATGGTTCAAGAGTACTTAATAGAGTAATGCTGTATCTATACCAAATATGTTGGTTATGTCGGGCTGAATGTTGTCCTGACATGAGGTATTATATAAACCCTGTTTGCAGTACGCGTAGGTAGTAGTCAAAAAAATACAGACAGCCTGAAACTTCTATTAAATGACAGGCCTCAGTATACTTACTGAGAGTATAGTAAAGCCGCTTTTGTTTCAAACAGGTGATTCTGGCTTGTATACGGGTATATTATCTGATGGATTGATATCTAAAAAAGATAAGACCGGGTGGACAGCATTACAAATATAATCTTTATATTTAAGAAAAAATGCCTTCTTTTTGGGAAGAGTAACTTATATTTAAGGTCTCACCTGGTGGACAGAGTAACCCCGTATATCAAGGGGGGCCTGGTTCTAGAAAGAGAGCTTCGCTGGTCAGCTGGCACTCGAATTGATGGCTGCAAACCATAGAGTGAACCGCTGGTATTTAAATACCATAGAGTTGGCGCGCAAATTGGACCATGTGATAACGTGAGCCTATGGGGAACATAATATATTGTCCACCATCTTGAAATCAGGCAAGTAAGAAGTGCATCACTTTTATAGGAACAATGTGTGTGACAATTATCACGTCTAAGCTGAACATAATTTCTAAATATATTCTTTGTAACGATGTGCATGGGTATAAATTTACTTTCAAATTGACAATAGCAACGGAGATGTGAAATAGACACGGAATCGAACTCGCGCTACTTGGGATCCAAAAAATGATAAATAGCAAAGGCTCTAACTGGTAGAGCTACATGAATAGTACGTGATAAAGATCAGAAAGTGCTAACATATTTACTTACTACAGGGACAACCTAGAGAAAAGAAGCAATAATAATGTCTCTAAGGAACAAAGTTAATAGAAAATACATCCACTAATCATCATAAAAAGAGAGGCAGTGTGTAGATTCCCAATCGTTAATCCAACTAATTTTCAAAACCAGAAACCAAAATTGTTGGAAGACGCGCTACTGAGAGAAGAGAGATTGTCTGAATATAAATATAGAAACCTACCAGGAGTAGAGAGCCCTGGGCAGCATAATACAGATTATGCAACAGAACAATGTACGTTCATAAAAAGCTCTGCTCCCATGGAATTTCTAAATTGAGTCCTTTGTTAACAGTATCCAAGGAAAAGATCCAAAAAACCTCACGTTTTTTCCTTATTTTATCGGAGCATTGCCCTTGTTTAGTCTCTATCCTTTCCAGGATGAACCAGCGTATTTCCTCTGGGGTATGGTTCTTATCCAGGAAATGCGGTACTAACGGTGCAGTGTATTTTTTAGTTTTTATCACTGATTTATGCTCCGTGAGACGAGTGTAAAGTGAACGCGATGTTTCACCCACATACCCTTTGTCACATGGACAAAGCAGTAAGTAAACAATATTTTTGGTTTTGCAATTGTTGAGGTGTTTGGATGTTATTAATTGTCCGTTAAAGAGTAAGTCTTTTTTCTCAATTGTTTGTGGGCAGACTTTGCATATTCCGCACTTGAAGTTACCCTTAAAGGGGAGCATGCCGTCAATACTACGCTGTATTGGTTCTTTTTGTTGCGGCATGCGTGATCTGACCACTAAGTCTTTTAGATTTTTGTTTTTGCGGTAAGCAAAAAGAGGCTTGGGTATCTGTTCAAGTTTGGGTATGTTAATTTTGAGTAGATGCCAATTTGAACAGATAATTTGACGAATCTGCTCGTTCATCAAGGAATGTCGTGTGACGAAAACTAATTTAGCATCTTCCTTTTGTTGCATATTTGTTAAGAGATGTTGTCGATCATAATATCTGGCGCGCTTATATGATTCTCTGACCAATCTTGGTGGATATCCACGTTCTACAAATTTTTCCTTCATGTCAACCGCTCTTATGTCATAGTCCTCTAGTCTTGTGCAATTACGTTGCAAGCGTAAAAATTGGCTGAACGGAATGCTGTTCTTTTGTGTGGTTGGGTGGAAACTATTGTAGTGTAACAAAGTGTTACGGTCAGTGGGCTTAGTATAGAGATCCATAAATAGATGGCAATCTTCATGTTTTATCTTGATGTCCAGAAATTCCAGTTCGATGTTACTAATATGCGAAGTGAATTTAAGATTAATGTCGCAGCAATTGAGCCAAGTTAGAAATTCAGTCAAAATATCTTCATTATCGTCCCAAATGAATACAATATCGTCTATATATCTAGACCAATGAAGTATTGATTCATAAAAGGGGGCTACCTCGTTAAAGATAAATTGTTGTTCAAAATGGGCGACATAGATGTTAGCTATCGTTGGGGCACATGATGCGCCCATGCTTACTCCTTTAATTTGTTTATAAAGGGTGCCTGTAAATTCAAAAACATTTTCTTCTAGTATGATTTTTAAGCAATCCAAGACAAAAGTGATGTCACATTCGATGTCGTACATGTTTATAAACCATTCAACTGCTGTAATCGCTCCAGCACAAGGTATATTGGTGTACAAACATTCCACATGCAAAGTGACCATCCATTGTCTATTTGCAATGAATGTTGTTCCTTCCAAAAGGTTGATAATGTGTCGTTGATAATGTGTCGTGTATCCCGTATTTTTGTTACGGACGGACGTAGAATCTTATCCAAATATTTGAAGAGTGGTTCCGTAACAGACCCTATGGTGGTTACTATTGGTCTGAACGTAGGGTTAGTTTCATTTTTATGTATTTTTGGGATACCGTACAGACTTGCTAATTTGGGGAACTGTATATTCATGTATTCAAATTCTTTATCGCATATAAAGCCTTGTCTTAATGCTTTTGTCGTCAGTTCATGAATTTTATTTTTAATTTTTTCAGTCGGATTTCTACTAATTTTTGTATAGAAATTAGTGTCACTAAGCATATCGTCAATTTTATGGGTATAGGTAGTAGTATCCAAAATTGCTATTCCTCCTCCCTTGTCACAACTTTTTATTGTTATGTCACTGGCAGTTCTTAGTTTTTTGAGGGCATCATACTCATCTCGTGAGATATTGCAAGGAGTTTTAGGAACATATTTAGTGGCATTAGTCAGTTTGTTGTGGACCACATTTTCAAATATTTTCACTTCTGGTGCAACTTGGTCCAGAGTGGGAGTAAAGGTAGATTTTAGTGCCAAGCCTGATCTATTGGAATTCATGACCCCTATATCTGAATTAGAGAAATAAAATTTCAATCTAATTTTGCGAAAAATTGCTTGCAAGTCATTGAATAATTCAAATTTATTTAGTCCCGAATGGGGTACAAAGGATAGTCCTTTGGATAAAAGTGAATAGATTGATTCATTACTTTTTAATGAACTCAAATTGAAAATTGGTATTGTTTTCATTGTCTCCAATATCGTGCATTCCTGGTCTCTAGGAACTGGTTCTGATTTGTCTGTTGATGGCCCTGAAACTGCGTCTGGTATTGGGGATATGCCGGGGATATGCCGGAAAATGTGTCATGAAACCACCATACAGTGCCATTGGTGTTGACTGCAGTGTTGTTGTTGCTGCTGTTGATGGTGTCTCAACCCTGTTATATGGTATGTCATGTGGTTGCCCGATGAGTAAGTGGATGTGTATTCGGTCACTACTTGTGTGTTGAAATTGATCTGTCAAATGCTAATCCATTACAAATGCTAAGAAGTGTGCAAAGGTGAGCCATGCCATGTGTATCAGCGTGGTGAAGTGTGTGGACAGTCTGATCTTGTCGAATAAACCACATAGTGTAAATGATTTTGAGAAGTTGTGTCATGTGAGTCTTATGCTCTGCTAGTGACAGATGACGCAGGCCAGTAAGTTTACGTTGTGTCACAAGTTATTGTTGATGGTGTGTGCCAACCTTCACTGTCCCCAGTGGGCCCTGCAGGTGAGGTGGCTGTGGTCTGTTCCTGCGTTTTACCTCTGGACATACAATTGCATGGCTTGTGTGGTGTCACAGGTCTGCCATCAGCATGAGATGCATGTCTGAATGTTAGCTGTGCCATGTGTGGCCTATGTCATTTGAACATTCACATGGCGGTGACTGCAACGAGTGTGAATCAGTGCCATGGCTAGATGTTAGGAGAGCCAGGCTGCCTGTTGGTGTCGGTGGTTTTTGTGCAGGTATCATTCCCATTTTGTACACTTGTAGTGACACTTATGCAACCGTGCAGCAAACAATAGCAAAAAGGATGGTTGGAGGATCAACACTTAGGCAATGTGCTCAGCATTGATGCCACTAAATAGCCAGAAGCAACACATGTCTAACCTAAGTCTAAAAATAGCAAAAATCACAATATAAAAATATGTCAACACTGCCAACATAGTATGCCTAATGAATCATGTACACATCTCCCTATTACATCTCATAGGTGATCAAGGATATGCTCTCTGCCCGTGGATGATGACACCAATACGAAACCCCACCACCCTGGCACAGAGGCAGTACAATGCTGTACATCGACGCACACGTGGTATCGTGGAGCGTACATTTGGCGTGCTCAAGTCACGTTTCCGTTGCCTGGACATTACAGGTGGCAAACTGCTGTACAGCCCAGAAATGATCAACAAAATCATACTAGCATGTTGTGTATTGCACAACATTTGTGTCCGCACAAAGCCCACTGGATCCAAGTGCCTGCAGCACCGGGTGATGACCAGGATGATGACGAAGATCAACGAGGTGGCCCACACACCACAGCCACTGCTGCTGGAATTGCCCGAAGGGACAGGATAATAAACAATTACTTCACTTGAGCACATCACATTGTGACTGACAAAAACAAAGACATGTATATGGAAAATTACCTCAAGAACTGTTTGTGATAATAAACAAACTCAACACACATACCCTGTCTGCAAGTTACTTTCCTGCATCAGTAAACCACTATGAAATGTTACCATTGTACAATAATTGCAAGTAAGAGTCCAAAACTAAAATCCTGATGTGTATGTTTCATCATCACAGAGATTTAATAGTGTGTCAATCGTGAACAACTTGACTTTACAAGGAGTAAAATCTGGCACACGATTCATCAATGGTTGTGTCAAATAGCATGTAAAATATGATTCACAGGGTGTACTTATTATTAAAAATTTAAATGTATGGGTTTGTAAGTGCCAAATAATGAATTTAATGGTTAATTCGGTGTTAAATTTTCGGGACAAATGAGAAAATTGGGTGTGGAATGTTGCTCAAATCTGAGCAGTGGGTGTTGAATGGGGCTCAAATCTGAGAAGTGGGTGTGAACTGTGGGTTGAAGCAGAAAAATGGGTGTGAAATTGGGGCAAAAATCGGAAATATGGGTACCAAATTGGGGGCAAATATGAAAAGTGGGTGTGAAATGGTGCCAATTCTGAAAATCAATCTCTGCATGCATCCAAGACATTGAATGAGCCACCAGCAGAGCTCACATGCACACCATCTCTGGACACCTTCAGGAAGACCGTCAAGACCGGTCTCTACATTGAACAAATCGGCTCATTGTCAGTATGACCCAACAGACAAGATGAACTATCTGACCATCACCCTGCAACCCGTGGTGGACAAAGTCACTGAGAGACACATAAACACCCAGCTGACTGGCTACATTGAAGAGAACTCCATCATGGACCACTCCCAGTCTTGTTTGGGTATCAAGCACAGCACCAAGAACGTACACCATGCTGACAATGCTTAAATATGCATGCCACTTGACCTGTGTCACATTGTGGACAACACATCCTACTACACCTCTATGCAGCCTCAAACACCCTCTCACACACCACACCCCAGATGCCAGACACCACCACAAGGGGATACGAGGAACAGCCCTCATCTGGATTCACTCTGTCTTCCCTGCAATAAGCCAAAGGCCCCTCACCCACCCCTATCTCCTAAACCACAGGCAACAACTGCGGAGTCTCCTCCACCCGCTTCAACACCCTCTGTATGCTCAACAAGATCTACAGATGGATCCCGACAGGCACAAGGAAAACAGTCACCCAGGCCCTCGTCAGCAGCAGACTCGACTACGGAAACGCACTCCACGCCGGAGCCACCACCAAGCTCATCAATAGACTGCAAAGAATCCAGAATGCCTCTGCACGCCTGATCCTCAATGTCCCGCGCCGCAAACACATCACCCCCCACCTGAGGAACATGCACTGGCTCCCCGTCGATAAAAGAATCTCCTTCAAACTCAGGATCCACACACACAAGGCACTCCACAAGACCGGACCGGACCGGACTGGACTATCCCAACAGTCAACTCTCCTTCTACGTACCCAACAGGAAACTCCGCTCCGCAGACCTCCGTAGAACCCCAGCCGGAGGCAGATCCTTCTCATACCGCGCCACCAAGACCTGGAAGACCCTCCCCCTCAACCTACGACAAACCGAAGACCTTCTAACCTTCAGGAGACGACTCAAGACCTGGCTGTAGGACCAGTAGCAACAGCATCCCTCCTCTCCCCACCCTCAGCGCCTTGAAACCCTTGCAGGTATGTAGTGCGCTAGAAAAATTATTTGATTGATTGATTGCTTGCTTGAGTACCATATGGAGCGTCACTAAGACACATGTTTTGCTATATGCACATGTCCCCACTCACTGCCATTGCTAGACAGCACGGGTAAGCATATCATCCCACACAGACAACACACAGCTCGTCCTCCCCCTCACGAATAACGTAGAAGACACAAAAGCCAGCTCCCAGGAATGAACGTCGTAACTATCAGATTGGATGGCACACCTCTACATAAAGATCAACTGTGAGAAGACTGACCTCCTTATCTCTGCTCCATCCACATCTGCATGGGACAACCTCTGGGGGTTGTCTGCCCTTGTAAGCACACCCTCACTGACAGACCATGCACGCAAGTTTGGCATCATCCCTAATCCACCATCATCCTGCCCAGCCAGATCTACTCCATTGCATGCTACAGCTGTCTACAGATCTGACCAAATCCATCACAATGGCTAACCCCAGGATGCATTAAAATTGTCACAAACGCACTCATCCCCAGCAGACTGGACTACTGCAACAAAATCTACGCAGGGAGATACAAAACGCCACTACACAAGTTCTAACACAGCCTGAAAGCTGCAGACACACCTGTCTTAAGAAACCCACATCCCAAACACAAGAGGCAACACATACAGAACATCCAATGTAGCACCAACAAGGAGAAAGTAAGCCGCAAACTACTCGCACACACTGACAATTCACTACACATCATCAGCCACAAAGACATCCACGAGAGAGTCAACCTCAACATCCCCAAGATGAATTGCTGCTCTGACAACCTTGCTCTTGCAGACTCGACAGGGATTGGAAAATCACAAGGCAGAGGAAGAGCTGCCACTTACGCCGCCAGCAAAGCCATGGACGAGATGAAAGTCAACTTCCAACAATCTCACACCCAGCATGCTTACATGCGGAACAACAAGACATGGCTATTTGGCTGCGGCGGAGCTGCACTCCCACTCCCCCACAGCGACTTGGGAGCCTCACATGTGAGTAGGGCACATCATGCCCACCCTTATTGTCGGATTGCTCTGCACACATACTCATCACCTACAGACCACCCCAGGGGAGTAGTACCCTTACAATTCACATCTCTTTTTTGAATGAATGTCTGTGAAATTACCAAAAGATGTGGGGATGAGTAATGTCACATGCCATTTTGGGTGTCAACTAGGCCTGGGCAAAAATTTCGTTCCGTTCGCGGAAATTGCGATAATTTGACATTTTTGCGTTCCGCGGAGAGCGCGAAGATGTCAAAAATTCCGGTTTCCGCAGCTTGGCGATAATTTGTTTCTTGCTCGCGCTGTAAAATGATACATTCTCGCGCGCGCGCGATCGCCTTACCTGATTCCCTGCGTTCGCCGACAAGTTTTCTTGATCCGGTCGCGTTCTCCATGAGATGTTGTATTGTTTTTAGCCATTTGCGCTGTCTCGCGACAGTTCGCGCCCGCAGTGACGTCATGCGTCGCGCGATCACGTCTTTCTTCTCGCGATCATGCACCGCGAGAACAACTCAAAACAAGATGGCCGCGCCCGCAAGCAGCCACATGGGTAAGTTGGCGACCCGCAACCATGCAGAAAATCGCGCGAACATGCCGGAAAAAAACTTCCGCATCTTCGCGATATTTCTGCTTGTTTGCGATAATTTTAAACATTCTCGCGATAATTTGCGAAGGTTAATTCCGCAAATTCCGCCCACCCCTAGTGTCAACTGCCTTGGAACATAAAAGGTAGTCTGTGTATGCCCCTGAGGAAGTGTTGGCTATGGAACAACAATTCCCATTCTGTTGGGTGCAGGGGGATACACAGTACCTGGGCCTACAACGTGCTCCGACTCTTGCCTGTACAGCGAAGCTCAAATATTCAACACTGTTGGATGAGACGGATAAGGCGCTGGACGCCTGCTCAAAACTGAGCCTCACATGGTTTCGATGCATAGTGGGAGGGAAAATGTAGAGTCTTCCACGCATTTCCTATGTATGTCAATTTGGACACATGGTATCCCACCCCCGTTCACTCACACAATTGCAGGGCCTCATTAATAAGTCTGTCAGCGTGGGCAAGCGGACTTGCCTCTCACTTGTGCAGCTTACACGGCCGAAAATTCAAGGTTGCCTGGGATTGCCCCTCATTGGTGGCTGCTAACAAGCCACATGCCTTTGATATATAGTTGAGCGGAATAGGCTGCTATCGGAGAAGCAATGTAATTTCATGGACCAGTCTGTGGCGGGCAAAAACATCTGGATCTAACTGTGGCTAGCCCATAAGCACTGGCCCTGGGGCTTGTACTGTTTGCTGGTTAGGGCGCCCACCCACAAGGTCTTGGACAGGGTGGCAGTATGGAAGGGGTGGACCTCTTTCCCCCTCACCGACAAACTACAGCATGGATAACCCGGACTTGCCCCCGGATCAGGAATCAGCGATATTTCATCGCTGGCCTTAACAGGTCTGTAAGAGCATAGGGTCTATCTTTGATCTAGAAGGGCTTGTGCCATATCTGTGGCCCATACAGGATTAAGAATTTCCTGCTGCTGTTGTGTATTCATAATGCCAAATAACACACTGGGTCGCGGGACTCGACGTTGGTTACGTCATATGCGAAGTGGTTAGCGTGTAAGGAGGACAACCATTCCCTCATATCTGAGCTGTACAAAATGCTTTTCACCAGTCTGAGTGGTCAGTGTACAAAAGTGCATGTTTTGTGGGAAATGTAGCTGGTGAGGCCAATTTCAGCCAAGGAATGGGAACGTATCCTGTATTGCGCACACCACACTGCGCACAGTGTAGCGGGGGCTGGAACCCCCTTCAAGGTTTGCTCTCATTGGTGTTTCATACCTGTGCAACTACATGTCTGGGATAAAAGCAAGCCAGATCGCTGCTGTTGGGGATGCTGGATGACTGGTACCCTCATGCACTTACTCTGGCATTGTCCAAAATTGTAGAGATATTGGGGTGAGTCCTTAGATAACATAGATACAGCGTACGACATTGCAATGCCCGGCGCACCGGAGTACACTCTCCTTGGACTCTCACATCCGAAGGCCTTCCCACTAACATCCCTCAGGGATAGGCAAATAGTCCCAGTGTTGCTGGCGGACAGGCCGGTTATCCTAGCACAGTGGGGTACAGTGGCAGTTCCAGGGCTCCTGTCCTGGTTACAACGTCTAAGGAACCTATTAGCTCTGGAGCGTCTGTCTCGGGGTGCAGAGGGAAGGGTGAGAGATTTTGCAACTCCGTGTTGCCCCTTTGTGATTTCATTGTCCAGAGATATGAGGGAAGTCACATGCCCAAAGTACTTGCAGGTCTGACGCATTCCACCGATGGGGCAATCATCCTCCGCCGCTCACCCAGTGAAGTGACGAGGGGGCTCCCTTCCACACATATTGTGTATGCTTACTATCATCTAGGTAGGCTGCAACCAGTGCGGAAGGTGGGGATGTGGGAGGGTTATTGGGGGAGGGGTGTCTTTTCTCCCTTGTTCTTGATTGTTTCACTTCTCTGTTTTACATGCTTATTCTTTGGAAAATGGAAGACGCTCTTAGTGGCTTGTTCGCTCTTCCGGTATGCGTCCGGCCTCCGGGTTGCAGCTTAAACGCTGTGTAAATGCTCACAATGCTTGCACGGCCGGCATCCGGATGTAACCCGCAAGCTGGATTTGCCACATTAGCCTGCCTTCCTATAAAAATATGTAACCCTAAAATGGAGTCGGCCTTCATTGTGCAAACCTATCTTCACATTGTATTATTGTGCTGTGACCAGAGTTTTTGCCTGAATGTCCATCATTGCTATAAAAATGCCGGGCCGTGAGATTCTTATCGCAAACACGATGATATGTCCCCCGTGCATTTAAAAGGACATGGCTGGACACACTCCCCAATACTGTATAAGCATCAGGCCAGTAGCAGCCTCGTGAAGAAACCCATTGCAAACTATGAAACATGCCGCATACACATTACAGTAAGCCTATGGACATTAGCGGGCCCTTAGCGTGCAGATTCTGATCGCATGTATTCAGCCTCATGACATTAGCAGCCCCTTAGCGTGCAGATTCTGATAGCATTTCATTAAACTGGACGCATACACATTACATTCAGCCTCATGACATTAGCTGCCCTTTAATGTGCAGATTCTGATCGCATTTCATTAAACTGGACGCATACACATTACAGTAGGCCTATGGACATTAGCGGGCCCTTAGCGTGCAGATTCTGATCGCATGTATTCAGCCTCATGACATTAGCTGCCCCTTAGCGTGCAGATTCTGATCGCATTTCATTAAACTGAACGCATGCACATTACAGTAGGCCTATGGACATTAGCGGACCCTTAGCGTGCAGATTCTGATCGCATTTATTCATCCTCATGACATTAGCTTCCCCTTAGCGTGCAGATTCTGATTGCATTTCATTAAACTGGACGCATACACATTACAGTAGGCCTATGGACATTAGCGGGCCCTTAGCGTGCAGACTCTGATCGCATGTATTCAGCCTCATGACATTAGCGGCCCCTTAGCGTTCAGATTATGATCGCATTTCATAAAACGGGCTTAATACATATTACAGCCTGAGTACATTAGCGGCCCCTTAGCGTGCAGTTTCTTGTCGCTTTGTACAAAAAATGCCTCTAGCACACAGGAAGTGATGTAGGCCTGCTTCCTGTCTCCTTGTGTGTGGCATTCACTTTCACTTTCTCTTTTGAGCACATTGTGTTTTATTTGGCTGAGTGAGGAGGTGTTTTGGGGATTGTGCTGGTGGAGAGTGTATTTTGGAGTGTTGCTGTGTTGCTGTGTCCTATCTAACATGTATTTTTGAATTATTTCACATTTTATTTACTTTTTACTGTCTACTGTCTTCAGTCTTGTTGTGTTTGTTGTGGGTTATTTTCCTTTATTGTCATTGTTGGGTTTTCTTTTTGTAGTCTGGGGTGAGAACTGGGGTGTGTGGAGATGCCGGCGGTGGGAAGGTCAGGGCGGATGTCAGAGAGGGCATTGGGGGGCTTCCTGTGGCTGGTGCAGTGCTACCTGCCTCTGATGCTGGAGAGGGGAGGACGTATCCTCCAGGGCTATGGTGTGGCTGTGCGGAAGTTGCGGTGGGAGCGTGTGCGGGTGCAGATGGTCCGCTGCTTCAAGGTCAACAGGACCGTGCGCCAGTGGAAGCACCGCTGGCAGGACATGCTGGTGCGAGAGACGGACCTGCTTGACTACACCGGAGTCATGCCTGGCATCCAGGGTGGTAAGTACCAATTCCCTTGTTGTCCACAACTAATGTTACGTACATATATGAGTGACGTGTGTGAGAAGAAGATAAGATGTCTTAATGATGTCCCAAGACCGTGACACTGTAGCAACGTGGTTAATGCAATGCGACTTGCTAAAAATACTTGCGCATGATGGCCTTGACCTTGGATTTGCATGACTCACTCTTCCCACTACAGTGTGTGCAACAGTACGGAAGGTGTTGGGATAGTCAATCAAAATACCCATTATTGATGTGCGCCACGCAGTGCAAGGTGGAGTGACGATTGGCGTTGCAATGACCGCGTAGATTACGTTTGCCACTGGAAATACCACATAGGAATGGAGATCCCAGGTGTTAAACATCCCAAAATACACATGCTTAATGTGAGCATATACTTAGCAGGAAGGGTTGCAGGGGCGTAGCGGTGTTTGCATGCAAGTATAGCAAGGGGTGTGTCTGTTGAAGAGCAATGTTCAGAGTTAGTGCTTGGAGTTGGGGAGCAATGTTGCTTGTCAGAGGTGTAGCGGAAGTTTGCCACAGGCCATATCTGCAAGGTAGGAAAAGGAGCAGACTCACAATCTGGTCTCTCTGGGGTGGGGGAACACGGCATAGGCCAGCTGGTCGGGTCGTCGTGTCCTTTGATGTGCCATGGAGAGAGAGTTGTACGTTAAGGTTGCTCTGACCTTCTGGTGGAAAACCCTGTACCTCTCCCCTGGACAGATCACTTTCTGATCCCGTTCAAGCTGCTTATTGTGCATAGCCCCCCTCCTCCGCCTACTGCTATTCGGGCAGAGCGGAATTGGTCTAAACTCTCCCGAGTGGACTGGACCTTGGCCCTCGAATCATCAAGACCACCCCCTATATCAGATCCTAACCTAGCCAACCTTAATTTCAACAACTGGATTCTGAACTCTCTAGATGTAATACTTCCTTTACAAAGTAGTAAACCTAAACGTGCACAAAAACTGCCCCTTGGTAATCCCAAGATTTGCGAGAAAGCAAACGATACTGTAAAAAACTAGAGAGGAAATGGTGGCTAGATTTCTCACCCTCCAGGAAAAGGGACTATAGAGCTGCCATAAAAACCTATAAGCAAAAAATCATAACGGCACAAGCTGCTTTCTACGAAACAAAAATTAATGCAGCTGCATCCAAGCCTAAAGAGATTTACAATATCGCTAAAACTCTTCTCAAACTCCCAGAAAAAACTCCCAACTCTTCGGACGCCCAACGTCGCTGTAACGATTTGGCAGAGTTCTTTCATAGTAAGATCCAAGTGATCTACTCCACCTTTCCTAATACCCAACCTTTTTTAACATCTACTAAAGATGCCGGGTCGGAGGAACTGTCCCGGGCCACTCTGGAAAAGCTCCCTCTATTGAATCTGGCCACCCTACCGGCTTTGATGCCCCAGGTCAAGTCTGGCTTGCCTAATGACCCCGCGCCCCCGCGATCCCTGATCTCGGTCAGCCCGCTCATTATGCCGATTATCAGGGATCTGCTTAATGCCTCCCTGACCACCGGCATAGTCCCGCTACCTTGGAAACAGGCTATGGTAAAGGCTCTGTTGAAAAAACCCAACTTAGATAGTAACAACCCGTCTAACTACCGTCCAATCTCTATGTTACCTTGGTTGAGCAAAATTCTCGAGAAACATGTCAACAAGGTATTGACGGAGTTTCTCGAAGCCAACCATTTGTTAGGTCCCTCCCAAACCGGGTTCCGGCCCCTGAATGGGACTGAGACCGCCTTGGTTGCAGTGACGGAGGAGGCCAGGAAGATTATTGATCAAGGAGGGACTGTGGCCATCTTCCTCCTTGATCTAAGTGCTGCATTTGATACTGTTAATCACAGCATCCTTCTGCAGAGACTTTCTAACCTGGGAGTCTCCACCCAGGTTCTCCACTGGTTTAAGTCCTTTCTGTCCAACCGCTCTTTTCAGGTCTTCGAGAATGAGGCTATCTCCCCTCGCAAACCTCTAGGGTGTGGAGTACCGCAGGGCTCCTCTTTAAGCCCAACACTTTTTAATATCTATATGACCCCGCAAGCTGCTATCGTCCGCCCTTTCAGGATAAAAATTGTAACCTATGCAGACGACACACAGCTAGTAGTCGCTCTTGATCAAACCCTGACACAGACTACTAGTAACCTGAGGGACTGCCTAGAAGCAGTCGCGTCTTGGATGAACTCCTCTTGTCTTAAATTAAATGGAGATAAGACAGAGATGATGCTCCTGGGCAAACCCGCAAACGCCATCAATAACTTCCGCTGGCCATCATGCCTCGGCCCCATTCCTACTCCCAAGGATTCAATTAAGAGCTTAGGATTCTGGCTGGATAAGACCCTTACCTTCTCTCACAAGGCGGCCATGCTTTCAGCCACCTGTGTCGGTATGCTAAGGCTTATCAAAAAAATTCTCTCCAGACTCCCCTTTAAAGCCAGACAGATCATGACACAAGGACTGGTACTTTCTCGTCTGGATTATGGCAACGCCCTCTATCTAGGGGCACCCCAGTCCACCATCAATAAACTGCAGGTCATCCGAAACTGTGCAGCACGAATGCTCCTGCAAGCCCCCCGCCTTGTCTCTATTATACCTGGCCTAAGGAAATTGCACTTGCTCCCAATTAGGGAAAGAATTGCTTTTAAAAACTTATGTAGCGCCCATCGCGCCTTCTGGAAGACTGGCGCCACCATTAACCATCCTCTGATCTCCCCTTATCTCCCTAACAGGCATCTTAGGTCGGCTTCTTTGTTTTTGACCTTAGTGCCAAAAATTAAGAGATCTAGAGCAGGCGAACGATTGTTTTCCTACAACTCCTCAAGACTCTGGAACTCCCTCCCTCTCCATCTGCGTTCAGAGCCCAACCATCTCTTCTACCGCAAGGGGTTAAAAACGTTGCTGTTTACCACCACTGACTAGGTCCCTCCTCCCACTCATGTATACTCAGTTCGCTAGCGCTGGGACGCCTCAGGGTAGCCATCGCGCTTTATAAAAACTCTTTTCTTTCAATCATTCAAGGTATGTTCGCCCAGTGTTGTGGATGGCTGTGTGAGCCTGGGTGCACATCTTAAATGTGACTCTAGCTTTGATGTGGAGACAGTTGAGTGTGCGCAGGTGGTGGGAGGTGTGACAGGGTCCAGGCAGTGTGAGGATCAGTCCTGTGGTTGCATTTGAGATGTCCTGCAGCTTGCGGATGTGGTTCATGTAAAATCTGTCATGGACTGTGATGCCGTAGTAGGGTGAGCAATTGCACAGGGCATGAGTGAGTGTCTATGTGTGTTTGAGTAGGAGTCATTTGAGTGTCTGACATAGGAGGCAGAGTGTGTGGAAGCACAATGATGAGACCGGATAGATCTTGCAATTATCTTGGACATCGGAGTCCATGATGGATTACATGTTGCCTGCCTTGGCCGTGTTGGGGTATGGGTTCCCCATGCCGTGTGAGGAGCCTGTGTAATTACATGCGTGGAGGTTTTGGCGCATGATGGGTACTTATCTTTTGTTGTTGTTCACTTGTATGCAGCTCTTTGACATTCATCTAGCAAGCTCTGCCATGGATTCGCAATACTTGTGTTTGCTGGAGTTGTGTTGGTTGGATGTGTCGAGGAGGAGTTGCTAGTCGTACAATGTTGAGTCCATAGCTAATCCCGATTGTGGCGTGCTGAGACATGTAGATGTGAAAGATTGTAGGGCTGAATGAGGATCTCTGGGGGACTCCATGGCTGGTTGTTGTAGCCTCCAAGACAACAGAGGGGTGTCTGACCCACATCGTATGTATGTTGAGGAAGGAGCAGATCCAGTTGAGGGCTTGTCTTGGATCCCTTTATTGTAGAGTCTGCATATTGGTAGGCTTTGTGAGACAGTGCTGAATGCCGCAGCGAGCTGTCAAGGATGATGAGTAAAAAGGTTTTGTTTTGCGCTCCGTGTGGATGAGGTCCCTTGATATTGCGTGAAACAACTCATATGTGCAGCTCGGCCAGCAGTGATGTTTGGGCTGTGCAGCCTCTGCTTCCACATGTTCGTGTGTGGATGCCATTCAAAGTAGGCCCCGTCATGTGGCCAATATGAAGTCAACGCTAGGGGTAGGTGGAATTTGCGAAATCCACTTTCGCAAATTATCGTGAAAATGTTAAAAATTATCGCAAACACGCGGAAATATTGCGAAGATGCGGAAGTTTTTTTCCCGCATGTTTGCGAGATTTTCTGCATGGTTGCGGCTCGCCAACTTACCCATGTTGTTGCTCGCGGGCGCGGCCATCTTGTTTTCAGTTGTCTCGCGGTGCATGATCGCGAGAAGAAAGACGTGATCGCGCGACGCATGACGTCACTGCGGGCGCGAACTGTCGCGAGACAGCGCAAATGGATAAAAACAATACAACATCTCATGGAGAACGCGACCAGATCAAGAAAACTTGTCGGCGCGCGCGAGAATGTATTATTTTACAGCGCGAGCAAGAAACAAATTATCGCCAAGCTTCGCAATGCGGAAATTTTGACATTTTCGCGCTTTCCGCGGAACGCGAAAATGTCAAATTATCGCAATTTCCACGATCGGAACGAAATTTTAGCCCAGGCCTAGTCAACACCACAGGGATGTAGCATTGTCTGTCACTGTAACAATTCACATTGTGAATATGTCACGTTTGCTGGGGTTTGTTAACAACACCTATTTGCGTTTGTCCTCTCACAGATGGACGCCAACCTATCACCCAGGGGGACATTGACCGTTTTCGGGACCCACACGCCCCTGGTGAGTAGTGACAAGAAATATTGCCATGTTGTGTGGTCATGAGTGTCTGTGCCAAATTCAACACATTGTTGATTAGCAGTATGGGTGTGTATCGCATGTCAATTGCCTATGATGTGCAGAGGTATTCAGCCTTTCCGAACTTTGTCTAATATGGTAGTTTAAAGGGGTACAATGCATCTCATTCAGAGTTGTGACTTTGTCCATCAACAGTCATTGATACACATGTCAATGTATGTGCCTATTTCCGAGCAACTAATGCTGCCAACTAGGCATTTACACTACAGTTATGTTGGCAATAGGCTACTAGCATTTACTCCCATGTTCATTTGCGCGCTATCTAGTCAAGATGGCACACTTACATGCGTTAGACATCGTCCAAGGGGCGTGCAGTGGTTGTAGCATTGTGCACTATTATGTCCGTACAAGGTCAGACATCTTGGCACAGTGATACCTAAGGTATGCTGCATAGCACAGAAGCAGAAGTGGCAGGGTGTAGCTCAAATCCAATTTTGTCAATGGCGTGTTACACAAACACATTCCATAGATGTGTACGTCAATTGAGATTTGATATTTGTGCACTGCAATGGTGTTGACAGGCTATGTCCGTGTGGACATTCCATGCTGGAAGCAGGATCATGTGTACCAACTCATCTGACAAAATTGGTGACATCACTTAACACACATTTCATACCCATGCATTAGCTATGCATCATTTGATATCACATAGATTTGCAAATCAAGCCTGCGGAAACAATATCTGTGTGTACGCATTAGCCATAACAATTACTCACCCCTCATGACCCCAGGGTGCCATTACAATGTGTGATCCTTTGTAACAGTTTGCGTAGTTGATGCATGCGTGTTCATCTCTACTATGGAATGAGATTGGGGGTTACAACACATGCATGACTGGCAGTTGTGGGTCAATGATGTATCCTCGCAGTGGATGACTATCACCAATTGCATAGTAATGGTGGGGTGAGTAAGTGCCTAAGTCAGCATTCATACCCCAAACATGTTTCCATGTGTGCGGCATGATGCAGCATGATTACAAGTGTGAATAGGGCAGTCCCAATCCTGTTATAGTGCATGTAGTGTGAGACTACCATAGGTAGTTATTCACACCTGCACACATACACCCTTGCCTGTCTTGGCACTGACTTGATGTACTGCACACAGTTCCTGTGGGACACACATGGTTGCACATGTGCATTGTACTTCTGATGCAGCTGTCTGTCACAGGATGGGAGAGGGTTGTGCTGTACACGTAGGGGTTATGCCTCCCGAATGAAGTCAATTGTACATGTCACCCACAGCCCGGTTGTTCAATGGTGCCATGTTTGTAGCGTATCCTTAGCTTTCAGTTGTGTCAGTGCATGTACCATGCCATGCACTGTCATGTCAGTCTAAACAGCATGTAGTTATTGAATCATGCGTAGACATTGGGTTTAACAGGTCAGTCCTTGACTTAACATGTTGTTTTTAACTTGTGATACATCTCATGTTGGACGGTTACATAGTGTAGGGCACAGAAAACTGACATAGATTTTTTTTCTCTCAGACAACATGACACCTGAGGAACAGCACCGATTCCAGGTCGCCAAGGACCGGTACCTCCACGTGCGTAAGGTACATAAGGGATTTAGATTGATGGCAAGGAGGTACCGGGCCGAGAAGAAGGCAGGGACATGGCCGTCACTGCCGGAATGCGTCATGACGGGCAGCGGCAACAGACCAGCAACCTCAGGTGTCAGTGTGGGCTCCCAACATGTCAATCCCCCTGCCGCCACACCCGCACCGGTGCCAGGCCACCATGCGCCACCACCTGCACCAGCACCGGCACCAGCACCCATGGATCCTGGACTGTCCCAACTTATACGGATTGTCCAGGACCACACCAACATCCTCTAGGACATCCGCCGTGAATTCCTGTACCTAAACCGGCAGATACATGAGATCCGGGCCCACCTTGGACTGCCATGAAGACTGCCTCTGTTCTCACCCCCCCACCTCTTCTCCCTTCCCACACTGTCCCCCTTTTAGTATTATGTTGTGTAATGTCATAGTTGTGTGTGTTATTTAGCATAGTTTTAGTGTAGGCTTAGTTAGGGCTAGCTTTAGACTTTTTTACTTATTGAATGTTATAGGATTTGGGGATAGGTTTCATTTATCTTTGGGTGGGGGTTGATGTATTTATTCATTTTCTGTGTTTGTAAATAGTTAGGTAAGATAGCTTTAGTTAGAATAAATAATTGTAGTTAGTTTAGGGCTAGAGTTAGGGACATAGATTAGTGTAGGGTTGCTTTATATATATCATTGTAGAATAAATCTTGTTAATTATAGATTTCTGCTTGCACTTATATCATAGCTGATGCGGGGGAGTGGGGCTTGCCCCATCGTGTGCAACTGATACCATCACTGCAGTAATCATTGTATGTGTAACTATGGTCACGACCTGTCACTCTGCAGGATGGATTGAGGCCAGATACCTTAGATGTGAGCACAATGACCTTGCATGTCTGATAGATTAGCAAGTATGGTTTACGGCCTACTCTGGTGACAGTTCATTGTGACCTCCAACATCTCACATGTTCCTGGGCATGGCCAATCGATCTCCATTCCATGCATGCTGTTGGTCATTTGTGGGTCCATTGTTAACGTCACATGGCACAACAGTGTTAGTGAGTCACATGAGTTATATGAGACTGAGTCATGAGTTTGGAATAGAGGTCACTCACAGGTGTCTTGGAGTATTAGCACTGTCCGGAAAACAGACTTAACTTTGACTTCCTTGCTTTTGTGACACACTTAATCATTACAGTTATGCTTTGGGACCTGATGATGTTTGTTTGGAGATACACAGTTCTGCTGCACACAAGTGGTGACATGCTGCATTGCTCCCTGTACCAACAGTGCCATAGCCACTCATCCCAGCTGTAACTTTCGCATTGTCTCATAGTGATGACACCCTTGTAATCTTGCCACTGATTCAGACTATATGCTAAGTGCAGTTCAACTGACATCCGTGGGCACATTGGCCAAAATGTGTGCACTTCATGGCAGTGCTCAGAAGTTGCTTTGGCATTGTTTGTGCACAGGTAGGGGATGACTGACGCAATGCACTTTGGCTTCAGTAAGTATTGTGGACTCAAATTCAGTGTGGCTTACTTTGTAGTTCCATGTATGTTTGTTAGACCTGTGCCCTTGGGTCTCCTCAGCAATGTGAATCTGTTGTGAACACCTAGAGATGTGACATGCAATGTGCTACATCACAACTATCTTTGACCAACACGTCCTGTGTTTGGCGATATGCCAGGAGATTATGCTTTGCTATCATTCTTGGTGACACTACTTGTGTCCTGCAACAGACTTATACATGTTGTCACACATGCATATTGTGAGAAAGTGGCTAGGTATATACTGTTCCCAAATAGGTACAGTGTGCACAGAGTCCACAGTCACCAGAGTTTTGGCAGAGGTTCAAGTTAGATATAACCTTACTCTATAAAGTGGTAGCTTGGTCAAGCAGTAAGGCAGTATCAGAGGACAGTGTAAAGCATTTGTTGTACACACTCAGTCAGCAAATGGTCTCACACACTCAATAACTGAACTCTAGGCCAATGGTTTTTATATAAAAATATATGTTTGTTTTATTTTAGAACCAATAATATGTATCAAAATATACTTCCTCAGATTGCGAGGCTTTAGTTACATACTTTGGCAATATGCAATTGACTTTGGTAGGTAATAGTTACAAGTTGTTGCAATAGGCAACACAATTTCAAACACAATAACACATTGAGCTCAATGTGAGTTTGAAGTGATTTGCAATAGATTACTTCCAGGATTACTTTTCTAAGTCAAGGACTGGATCCTATATTCAGTCCTGTGCAAGGTCTTGGAAACATGTGAGTATATTAGTTGTAGTTGCTGTTGCGATTTTCAGGCAATATTTTGCTATTTCAAAACTTGACACTTAGAAGAAATGTAACAGAGAAGCTGGCAATGATTTCCTATGGAAGAAAATTGTGTTATTGGTAAGTACGGTTGTGAGTGCTTTTCAGGGTCAGTGCTGGGCACCAAGATCCAGCATTGGGATCTCTCCTAATAGCAGTTGAGTTTTTCCGTTTTTGTTGCTTGGCTGATTTTAGGCAAATATTTTAACTTTTAGAATCTCCACACTTAGAATAAATTTCTGATGAAACCAATCAATGTTACCCTATGGAATAAAATTGGGTTATCAGCTTTTGGGTAAGTACTCGACTGGCAGAGTTATGGTTCTGGCCACAGACTCTGGGTTCCCCCAGGGTCAGGTTTCTACAGTTGCCACACCCTCTGCGGCACTGTGGTGGATGGGGGCAGAGTGAGTTTGGCCCGATGTTACTCAATGGGAGGCAGGGGGGCCTTGGTTGGTGGCTGCGGACTAGCAGGCCACATGGCTGTGGGAGCTGGGCTCCTGGTCACTTGCTCAGGGTAAATGGGGAAGTAGGTAGGAGTAGAAGTTACACTGCCAGGGCCACTCGGGCGGGTGGGTGCAGGGTGCCTTTGACCCTTCATAAGCTCAATGGATTGCAATGGGAAAGCTTCAGGACAAACAAAGGCTGCAAGCTCGGGGTCGAAGATTCTTCATGTGCCCCCCCCCACTTTGGGAGGTAAATTGGGTAGTTGGAGGGTGGGTAACTATGTACCCAGGAGTCGGGCACAGGGGGCTGCAGTGCGCCGGGTGCTGGGGTGACTTTTGGTCTTGGAAAATCTTACCCTCTGTTGATTGTGGTTGGGGGGTCCCTGGTTCTGATGCTGCAGGTGTCGTCATGAGCATCGAGGTGAGACCTTGGTGGCCAGATTCGGGGTCACAGTCGCCGGGGGGGGGGGCATCATCGGGGTCTTTGTTCACTCCGACACAGGCCAGGCTTGTCCAGTGCAGAGTGTGCAGGGTTTGCGGTTCCGGGATGATGCCAGGGGTTAGAAACTTGCTTTGAGCAGAGCTACTGCTCATGGGACTCCCAGATGATCAGAATCACAAGGTAGCCAGGTCCTCCGGGGTTTGTGAGGTTGCTGGCCACAAGTGGGTCTGGGCTTTGGCAGGAACAGGTTCAAGGCTCGACAGGCCGGTTGGGCTGGGGCCAAAGCAGTTGGTTTCTTCCTCTTCTTAGCAGCTCCACAGCAGTTTCTTTCTTCTTGCTCTTCCTTGCTTTTTGGGAATATGGAGAAGGAAGGTTCAGGGTTCCTCTCAATACTAGGTTTAGTTGCGTTACAGGTAGGTACAGGTGGATACACACACTATCCTGCCACTCACCTGTGGTAGTGGGCCAGTAGCCTAGTCCTGATTGTGCAGGGCTTCTCATCTTCAAGATGGAGAGCGCCCGGAGATGGGCTTCACCTCGCCTCCCCCACCTGAGTGTTGGGGTGGGCAGGCTGGCACATACCCTGTCCTTATTTTGTGTTTCCGTCCAGTCTTCCCGCCAGAGTGGGTGTCAGAACCGGGGGTTGGGGGCAGTTTTCTGGGTACAGCAAGTGGCCTGGAGAAGCTCACAGAGTCAGCATGCCTTTGAAGCTTCCCCCTGGCCATCCTGGGGGAGGAGACCTAGCACCTCGCCCAGCATGTGCATTGTTGCAGGCCCAGGACAGCGGGGGCTCTCTGCCCTGGGGTCCAGGTCTGATGTGTGGCAGCCTAGGCAGCCTCCAAACCAGACGTGGATTGTAGGTTAGTTGTCAGGGGGCATCTCTAAGATGCCCTCATTAGTGCTTTGTACATTGGATCACACACTGGCATCAGTGCGGGTTTGATGTGCTGAGAATTTTGATACCAAACTTCTCATTCTTCAGTGTTCCCATTATGGTGCTGTGGAGTTTGTGTTCGACGAGCTCTCTGTACCATATACTCTTAAATGGCAGCACTGCACTTACACTGTAGGTGCAGAGGGATAATGCTGCTGCGCCCACACCACTGGCATAGGGCACCCAGCTATAGGGGTGGATGATGTATGCCAGGGCAGTGTAGGTTGTATGCATGCAACACAGGGATGTGTGCCATGTCGACTCTTTGTTTTGCCTTGTACCCAGACACTCTGCCTGCAAGGGCAGTGTGTTTGTGTTAGGGTACAGGGCCTCTAAGGGTGTCACAATAAGTGCTGCAGCCCTTAGAGGCCTTTCCTTGTCACAAGGCCCTGGGTACCTAGGGTACCATTTACCTGGGGCTGACATGTGGCCAGGGTTTGCCAATTTTGAATGTTAGTGTTTAGGGAAGAAACATAGGCCCTGGGCAGGAGTCCAGGGCACACTCAGTCAAAGTCCATTCAGCAGTTCAGCAAAAAGTGGGGGAATACCATGCAGGAAAGATGGTACTTTCTCACACATATGTCATACATGTCGGGGGCTCAGAGTTGGGATATTGCTAGATTGTGCTATCTGATCAATGTTGTCAGTGCAATTTTGCCGTGTAATCTCGTGTGACCCCCTGTGCCCCTTCTTCACTGTCTGACTCCGGTTGTCTCATCTGTGCCGTCATCGCAAGTGTTATTTAGTTTCTTTTGCCAGGTTTAGTTGTATTGCTCATTTACATTTCTTACCCTGTATTCGGACATGTGTTTTTCAAACTGCCTCCGCTCTCGCTTCCCGCCACAGTATCCCCTGCTGAGCTGCACATGAACACGCACATTTGTACCGCCCACATGCCAGGCTGATCCTCCCACCTCCCCTTCCACTGGCGTACATCCACGCCGGGTCCGCGCAAAGTGCAGGGACATCCTGGGTCCGCAAACGCAACTAGACACGTTGCCACTACGATGCTAGCACACTCAACGCCCTCAACATAGGATGATCACACACCTGCTTCCTGCCCGGAACAGAACGCACACAAGGACACCTCTCCAGCCGGAACTGCATTGTCATCAGCATCAAATCCACCCACTGTGTTGGAAGCCAACTACCTCAGATGCATTGTCCCCAACACCCGCCACAGGCGCCAACACACAAGTGAACTCTGGGACCTACTCAACTCAACCTCCCCAGACATGGTCTCCATGACAGTGACCTAATTGTACCTCTCCTCGGAACACTATCTCGCCATAGCCATCCTGTGCAGCTACAAGATCAACCACAGGGACCGCACCAACGGAGTAGGACTAGGAATTGCCATCATCAACAGGAACACTCTCAGTCTCAACCAATAACGACAACATCCTCATCAACGCCGAACACCTGCACTTCCAGATCCACACCAATCCCAACACCACCCTCAGAGTAACCCGCATCTACATAGCCTCCAGACCCCTAACACAGTTCTGCAACTCCATCACCAACTTTGTCAGTACACACTCCCTCATATCCACAGACCACATCCTTCACATTGAGCTGAACTTCCACCTCGTGTACATTAACGGCACCGTATCCACCACCCTGATCGACACCCTGGCCAACCTCGGCCTCATACAACTTGTCACAACACCCACCCACCACAACAGCCACACGCTTGACCACATATTATCCACAAGCTCCCACATCTACTCCAACCACACAACCAATCTCCACTGGAACAACCATAGAAGTCCATGTTCTGGTGTGAACATGGGCTTCTATGGGAATTCACAAGGGCATATTATCAAGCCCATTGCCGCCACTTTAGTGGCAGTTTCCTGCTGCTAAGGCAGCGATCATTTTAACACTGATCATGATAATATGTCCCTAGGTTGGTGCATTACAAATTATCGGCACTTGAGTGGCAGAGAACTGCCGCTTAAGCGGCGATAATGGGCTTGATAATATGCCCTAGGGAATTCCAATAGAAGTCCATGTTCTGGTGTGAACATGGGCTTCTATTGGAATTCTCCAGGGCATATTATCAGGCCCATTATCGCCGCTTTAGTGGCAGTTTTCTGCCGCTCAAGCGGCTATTATTTTAACGCCGTCCTTGGTAATATGCCCCATAATCTGTATTTTTGGTGTGACATTGCATGTGTTGTCGGTATGCCTCATCACCACACTTATCCCAATCTTCTTCAGAATGCCGCAACTCCCATGTGCCAAAATGAGTATGCAGTGTGAATGGGACTGGTCACGTGCACGAGTAAGCATGCCAGCGACAGGCTCAGCACACCTGCAACATTGCACATGTGTCTGGCTCGTGTGCAAGCTTGTGTGTGGCCCTCCAAGTCACCCTTGTTGGCCACACACATCCTTGCACACAAGTCAGCCACATGTGCTATTTTGCAGGTGTGCTGGTCTTGCTGTTGGCGTGCTTACTCGTGCACGTGATCAGTCACATTCACACTGCATACTCATTTTGTCACATGTGAGTTGCGGCCTTGTGGAGATGATTTGGATATGGGTTGTGATGGTGCATTTTGGCAGCATGCTGCGTCTCTATTTGATGTGGCATTTTGGTATGTGATGTGGCACTTATTTTGTGGTCTGATAATGTACCTGGACTGTGTTTTTCTGACGTTTCAGTGCACATTTCAATGTCAGTGTGTCCATCAAAGTGTGTCTAGCAATGTTTATGTTGGATCAGTTGATGTGTGTCTATGCCACCATGCACAGGGCTATCTGGGACCTGAACCACAGTAATTGTGGGTATGCAATGCTATTAATTGTACATGTGTGCCATTGTGGCCATCCACCCCGTCCACCCACTCCATAGTTTGTACTCACCCTGTGGTTGTGTCTGTTCACCTGCAGCGGTATCCCGACCCGGCACTCCAACCACCGTCTCCTTGGTGATGACTTGCGCCACCATTTCCTCCTGCTCATCCAGCTCCTGAAGGGGCACAGGGCTACCACCTCCAGTGGCCATGGCTGCCATCCAGTTGGCGGCCATCTTCTCCTTAGTGTTCTTTTTGCTGTTGTTCCAGTGCTTCTTTACCTCCTCCACGGTCCTCCACTTCCTCTCTCCCACAGCATTGACCTTTGCTGTGATCTCCTCCCAGATCTGTTTCTTCCTGGACAATGGCACTGTCCTCTGGATAAAGAGCTCCTGCTGGTGTTCAGCCACCAGGCCATACAGGACCTGATTCTCCTGGTGGCTGAACCTGGGGTTCCTCCTCCTCTTTTCCTTCCCCTGGCTCTCTCCCTGCTCCTCCTGGCTGGCTGTGGGGTTTGCTGTGGCCTCCATGCTTGGCCCCGCTTCCTCCATGTCTCTGGTCTGGTCTCTGGTATCCATTTTGTTTTTCTTTTTTTTTTTGGCCTGGTTGGGGGCCTTTTATAGTGTATTTTCCCGCTTGCTGCATGCAAAATGCAGGCCTGTTGGCAATTGTCTGGATGATTTTGAAGATAATTGGCTTAGCGCGACTTTTCGCGGCTTAGCGTGCGTTTTTATATCGCCGGTGCTAAGATTTTATCGCCATCCATTGGCACCGGAACTGATTGTTATCGCTGGCTAGCAGCGCCTTGTTAATACGTCTCTACTGCGGCGATAAAAAAAGGACTTCGCCGGCGATAAAATTTTTAGCGCTAGCAGCGCTTAGCAATAATTATCGCTATTTGTTGTTGATATCCCCCTTTGTTCTTTTTCAAGCATTTTAGGATTGTCTTTGGAAGGAAATGTACTATCCTTCCACTGAGTTATTTGTCTTTCCTTCTTGGGACGTGGTGCTGTCATCAATGTTCCATCATGGGCTGTGATACTCAAAATAACCCATTAGTGGAGCAAGTTTGGTTTCATGTTGTTGATAATAGGGGAATTTAATTAGCATACAATAATGCTCTGTTACTGGGACAAATGCCAAAGCTTTTAGCTTTTTTATTTCCTGTGAAAATTTTAGGCTCGTTGAATATTTTCAATGTCTATTCATTCAAATTTTGTAGGTGCTATTGATGTTTTCCTGGTGTTCTACATTTCTGGCAATTGATCTTTTTAGTGTTGTTATGTCAGGCAGTTGGCTTGCTACATATTCAGGAAAGATTGATTTAATATTTTTAAGGATCTTTCCACTTGCCATTTATCAGCTTGTAGTGGCCTCTTTTAGGTCTTGTAAAATATTTTTGACTTCTATTTCAGTAATATTTGGAGGATAAGTATTTTTCCGAACAGTTTCAATAATTTCAATTTTAGCAGTAGTCTTGCAATAGCAGGTGTTTGATATTTTATTTTCCTTTTAGTATTTTTCCCTTCTTGTAGAGGATGCACCTGTAATTTGGAGAAATGAATATGTAGCATAGGTTTAATTATATGCTCTATTAACATTCATTTAGTTATTTGTTCAGTTTGTTAGCCTTTATTAATTGTCAAACTTACTTTGTAGTATTTAGTGGTTTGTTGAAAAGTTGCAATCCTTTTTGTTTGTTTGCAATCTTACAGAGTGACACTGTTGTGCTGTAATTCTCTTTTTAGGAAGCAATGCACCTGACATCTTTATCACAGAGACCTGGCTCAACCCTTCCTTGGCCCCCAACATCACCACAGCAATCCCAGCAGGTTGCAAGATTGCTCAACAGAACCGCATTCACAAGCTAGGAGGAGGACTTCCTACAAGAAATGCATCAAATGTGCAACATCTGGAAAAAACGCCACCCCATTTATGGAACATCTGCACTTCAAGCTGTAAATCTCCTCCGTGAATGCAATTGTCACCTACCAATCATCATGATCACGAGCCACACTAACCAACTCCATCTCGGACTTCGTCACCCCACTCACCATTGACTCCAGAGCCTACATTCTCCTCAGCTACATCAACCTTCACCTGGAAGACAGTAACGACCTCTGCTCCACAGCACTCTTCAAAAGCTTGAGCAACATCAAACTCACCCTGTTGTAACAGAACCAACATACACTGCAGGACACACACCAGACCCCACCTTCACCAGAAGCAAGAGCATCAAATACAACTCCACCACACTGCTCACATGGACCGACCACTCCATCATCCACTTCCAAATCAATACACCTCAATTTAACACCCCTATAAAGTTCAGCTTTCCAAGCTGCCACTGGTGCAAAATTACAGAAACAGACTTGATCAGTGCCTTCAGCAGAAATCAACCTCGCCCCTCAGATAACCTCGGCAAGGACATGAACAACTTCAACATCTGGATGAATAACTGTGCAGACTCCCTCTCACCCATCAAACCCAACAAGTATAGTAGATCAAACAAGCATACCAGCTGGTACAAAGAAGAACTCTTAGACACCAAATTACACTGTAAACAGCAAGAAAGAAAATGGAAAGCCAGCCAGAAAACCACTAAAAGAACTACCTGTAAGGCTGCACTTAGACACTATCACCAGCAAATAAGAAACACTGAGAAAAAGCACTAGTGTACCATATCAAAGGAAGCTCCAACAGCTGCAAGGATATCTTCCTGGTTATCGAAGATTTTACCTTGCCCTCAGTCACTGATAACAACATCACTGCCTCCCAACAACTCCGGGACAACCTATCCAACTTCTTCCACAGCAAAGTTGTAAACATCTACAGTAGGTTTGTACACCAACCCAACCCCAGAGAACTCATCACTAACCTACCCACCACCAACCAAGATGGCCACCTAACCAAATAGACACCTATTACCAGAAAAAATACAGCAGCAATCATGCAGACCATCCACATAGGGGCCCCCACTGACCCATGCCCCTGCCATATTTACAACCTGTGAACATCCCCAATCAGCACCATTCTGACCCACATCAACACCTCCATCACGTCTCCAACTTTCCCGTATGAATGGAAACTTTCAGAAATCAATGCCCTCCTCAAGAAGCTCACAGTTGACCCGAATCAAATGAGCAACTTCCGACCCATCTCCCTGCTTCCCTTTCCAACCAAAGTGATTGAGAAGGCCATCAACAATCATTTCACAATCCACCTCAACCTTCACCATCTTCTAGACAACACTCAATCAGCATTCAGAAAGAACAACAGCACCAAAATATCACTCATCATGGCCATTGATGACATTCAAACCATCACTGCCTCTCAACAACTCCGAGACAACCTATCCAACTTCTTCTACAGCAAAGTTGTAAACATCTACAGTAGGTTTGTACACCAACCCAACCCCAGAGAACTCATCACTAACCTACCCACCACCAACCAAGATGGCCACCTAACCAAATAGACAACTATTACCAGAAAAAATACAGCAGCAATCATGCAGACTGTTAGAAATGGGGGTCTCTAGTTGGCAATGGCTGGCCACTGTCCAAGTAGGGACGCTTCTTCCTAAGTCAGAGGAAGCAGCCTACACCCTTTGACAACCCCTGCTCAACCCTGTGGTAACGTAGCACGAGCAGCTAGGCTTATCTCAGAGGCAGTGTGTGAAGCATTTATGACCATACACAGTAATATAATGAGGAACACTACAAATGGACACCACTCAAGTAGTTATGAAAAATAGGTATTTTTATATAGACTTAACCACAAGACCAATAACAGTAAAAATCTACAATACTATAAAAATATAATTACTTTAGAAATGCTGCAAGGAAAAATAGTTCAGGATGCACAAAATGATGTTTAGTTCAAGGCAGGGGTCTCTGCGACCCTTTTACTCACAAAGTATCTGGTTCCTGGAGCAAAGCAACAAAAATGTCGCTAAGGCGTTGTAGCGATAAATTTCCTCACGCTAACCAGCGATGCGTTGAATCCTTACCGCGAGGGAGGATGATGCGCTGGGTTGCGGGCAGGACAAAGCGACAAACTTCCTCACGCTAAGCCGGTGATGCGATGAAATCCTTGCCGCGAAGGGAGGATGATGCACCGAGCCTGTTGCGTGTGCGATCTTGCTGCGTTGACAAAGATGGCGCTCCGCGAGGGAGCGACGATCCGGATTCGATGCGGGGAAAATGGCGAACGCTCGGCGTCCGCACTGCGATGATCCTGTTGCGATGATTTCAGATAGCGGGCGTTTTCAGGCCCGCAGACAGGTGCTGCGACGATCTTCGGATAGCGGGCGTTTTCAGGCCCGCAGACAGGTGCTGCGACGATCTTCGGGGTTAGCGAGCGCTCGGCGATAGCGGAGCGGCGATTTTTCTCACGCTCACCAGCTGCAGCGGCTCGCTAACGGAGGTTAGCGACGATTTTCAGCGCTCTCTTCTCAACAGTAGAAATAGAGGTCCTGGAACACACAGGAGCCTCACCTGCAGATAGTAATCCTCGCTGGGAGGAAACAGGAGGCTGATGGTGGAGTCTGATGTGCCTGAGACTCCAGCAGGAGGCTAGCTCTCTCCTAGCCCTTGGGTAGTTGCTGTAGCAAAAGAAATAAAAGTCCAATCAAAGTTCCTTTCCTCTTCTTGAAGTCCAGTGGTAGCAGCTGCAGGCCAGTCCCAGAAACAGCACACAGGGCACAAGGACAGTCCTTCTCTTGCAGATTCCTGTAGCCACACGGACAGAGGTTCTTCTTGTTATCCAGGAGCAATACAAATTGTAAGGGTTTGTGCACAAATATTTATACCCCCAAAGTCTTTGTTCTTAGGGGTCCCAAGCCTCTGAACCCAGCCAGAACCAGTTTTGCCCAGCCCTGGAGCACTTTGTTGATCAGGCTGCATCCTTCCTTTCAGAAAGAGGGGGTCTGCCTCAGACGCACAGTGGGAGGTGGAGCCAGCTTTCACCTTGCCAGGCACAGCCCTATTCAAGTGTAGGAGCTACCCCTCCCCTCACACCTAGGCAGGTCGCTCTATTCAACCCAGGTCTGACTCAGCCTGCCCTGTCCCTCCAAAACCAGACAGCCAATACACATAATAGCAGAGCAACTGGAAGGCTTAGGCAAGAAAGTACCTATTCTCTAAAAGTGGTAGTTTCAAACACAGAATATAAAAATAACCTTCACTAAAAGATGTATTTTAATATTCTGAGCTCAGGCATACTAGATTCGTTTTTCTACCATGTTCTGTGGGTCAGTTAGGACTATAGGATGTAATAGCCCAGACCTCCCATTCTGGCCTATGGAGAACAGGTAGCCTTACAGTAGTGAAAAACGAAATTGGGTGTAATTCACTACTAGGACATGCTACATACAACAGGGCATGTCCTACCTTACACATACAATGCGCCCTATCATAAGGGGGGCTTACATGATGCCAAGGGAAGGTTTAGGGGCTGGGAAGCGGGTGCACTTCACAGCCAAGATGGCAGTTCTGGACTGCACGCAGACACTGCAGTGGCAGGTCTGAGACACACTTTACAAGCTGCTTCTGTGGGTGGCACAAACCAGTGCTGCAGGCCCACCAGCAGCATTCGGTTTACCAGCCCTGGGCACACACCGGCCACGCTACTAGGGACTAACAGGTAAACTGAATAAGCCAATCATGGATGTACCAATTCATATGTCATCTTTACAAAGGGAGCATTCGCGCTGTGGCACTGAATGGCAGCGGCACAGCGCCCAGAGCATCTATAACCAGCAAAAACAGAGGAGACACAGCGAAAAAAGGAAGGGAGACTCACGCCAATGGTGCCAGGTCTAACACAGACCATCCACATAGGGGCCCCCACTGACCCATGCCCCTGCCATATTTAAAACCTGGGAACATCCCCAATCAGCACCATTCTGACCCACATCATCACCACCTCCATCACGTCTCCAACTTTCCCGTATGAATGGAAACTTTCAGAAATCAATGCCCTCCTCAAGAAGCTCACAGTGGACCCGAATCAAATGAGCAACTTCCGACCCATCTCCCTGCTTCCCTTTCCAACCAAAGTGATTGAGAAGGCCATCAACAATCATTTCACAATCCCCCTCAACCTTCACCATCTTCTAGACAACACTCAATCAGCATTCAGAAAGAACAACAGCACCAAAATATCACTCATCATGGCCATTGATGACATTCAAACCATCACTGCCTCCCAACAACTCCGGGACAACCTATCCAACTTCTTCCACAGCAAAGTTGTAAACATCTACAGTAGGTTTGTACACCAACCCAACCCCAGAGAACTCATCACTAACCTACCCACCACCAACCAAGATGGCCACCTAACCAAATAGACAACTATTACCAGAAAAAATACAGCAGCAATCATGCAGACCATCCACATAGGGGCCCCCACTGACCCATGCCCCTGCCATATTTACAACCTGGGAACATCCCCAATCAGCACCATTCTGACCCACATCATCAACACCTCCATCATGTCTCCAACTTTCCCGTATGAATGGAAACTTTCAGAAATCAATGCCCTCCTCAAGAAGCTCACAGTTGACCCGAATCAAATGAGCAACTTCCGACCCATCTCCCTGCTTCCCTTTCCAACCAAAGTGATTGAGAAGGCCATCAACAATCATTTCACAATCCCCCTCAACCTTCACCATCTTCTAGACAACACTCAATCAGCATTCAGAAAGAACAACAGCACCACAATATCACTCATCATGGCCATTGATGACATTCAAACCATCACTGCCTCCCAACAACTCCGGGACAACCTATCCAACTTCTTCCACAGCAAATTTGTAAACATCTACAGTAGGTTTGTACACCAACCCAACCCCAGAGAACTTATCACTAACCTACCCACCACCAACCAAGATGGCCACCTAACCAAATAGACAACTATCACCAGAAAAAATACAGCAGCAATCACGCAGACCATCCACATAGGGGCCCCCACTGACCCATGCCCCTGCCATATTTACAACCTAGGAACATCCCAAATCCTGCAAATTTTCCTACATTGTACCTATGACATGGAATGACCTCCCTCAACACATCAGAGCCTCCTCCACCCTGCCCGAGTTCCGCAAGCAGCTGAATACCTGGCTTTTCGCATAAGCAGCTTGGGGACCACACACCTGCACACCTGCCCAAGCACCTGGATACCCTCTTGAGCAATTATTGTGCTATACAAATCGACATAACATAACATACCATGAAGCATTTTGTTGTGTGTTGTTGTGGGATTTTTAATCTGTTTATTAATTGAATAATTGATGATGTGTGTTAACTGTTTCAAATTGGATTTGGCTGGTTAGTTGGAGACTACTTTTATTTATTTTTTGCAGCATTTATGGTAAATTTTAACTAGGGTTTGTGAGAAATCGGGTTGATGCTTAAGTTGGTTTTAACCCTGCACAAGCAACAGCCACAATCCATGTCAGGGTGAACCACAAAAGTCACTAAATTAACCAATGCATCACCCTCTGGTAGCTTGGCACAAAAGCAGTCAGGCTTAATGTAGAGACAGTGTGTAAAGTATTTATGCAGCACACAAACAATAAATAAAGTAATAAAGTGAAAACACAACACAATATAAATCCCACACCAATTTAGAAAAATAAAGTACATTTACAAAAAGATGTGACACCAAAACGACAAAAATCGGGTCGAAAAGTATGGCAGAGTGTGATGGAGCACAAGTAAGATATAAGAAGTGGATTGGGCCCCGTTGGCGCTTACCTTTGGACTTAGAAGAAGTAAAAAAAATAGATCATGTGGAGCCAAGCAAGGCTACAGGCAATGTCCAAGGAGGAAATGTTGTCGTCGGGAAGCCGCTGAACGAAGTCACAATGAAGATTTCTACATTCAGACTTAGGGCCTTATTACGAGTACGGCAGTCCACAGGAACGCTTTACTCATGTTGGCGGTCTGACCACTGCCACACTGCGAGCCTGGCCGCAGTATTATGAGTGTAAACCACTGGCTCCACCGGGTTCAAGGATCAAGGATTCCACTGTGCTGGCGGTCTGGAAATGGGCAGTAATATGCTGGTGGTGCTGCTGGGGCACCGTCAAGCATATTAGGAGTTCCCTGTCCACTGACCATTTTATGGCATTGAGCCTACCATCAAAAGGGTGGCAAAGAGGCATCTAAACCTGCAGCTTCTAGGCATGGGGTGCATGCGGGGGTAATTGCACTCCCATTCCTGCTCGGTGTGGCATGCCTGCCACACCATGCAGGAACGTGATGCAGGTTCTGTCATGGTGGCGAGTTGCAGGTCAGGCTCTCCTATGAGCCTAACAGTCCACGACCGTGAGGCCACCACAGCACTGCCCACCCAACCTAGATTCAACTCTGAATCCGGCGGGCGGGCTCACCACGGCTATGGCGGTCCTCCTGCAGATTGAGTGATGGTGGTGCTGCAAGAGTACTGCTAAAGTCCAAATAGGGCCCTTAAGGCCAGATGTACGACCAGTCCATTTTGCAAGTCGCATATTGTGACGTTTTGCGACTTGGAATTTGGGACTCACAAAATGGAATATGCAACAGTATCTCAGACACTGTTTGCGTTTCCTAATGGGGTCGCCAAAGACCTACATCATTAATATTAATGAGGTAGGTCGCAATTTGTGACCCCTTAGGAGTCCCACATATCACAGGGATGGTGGCCTGCTGGGGACAGCAGAGCACCGTGTCTGTGTTTGCTTTTTAAATAAAGCAACTTTTTTTTTTAAATGCAGACAGTTCTCCTTAAAGGAAGACGGGATGTGTTTAAAAGAAATAAATGAAAAGTTATCTTTTCATTTTTTTAAGGGCAACTGCCTGCTCTTAAAAAGTAGTTTTGCATACATTCACAGAAGGGCAGGTGTCCCCTGGGAACCTCTTCCTGTTTGCGAGTGGCTTACCACCTACTTGAAGTAGGTGTTAACTGCCATTGTTTTCAAACTGTATTTGTGGTAGCAGAACAATTGTACATACACCCTTGGCACGCCCCTTCCTAATAGCAACTTGCAAACCCTATTTTGCAAGTCAGCAAAGGTTACCGACTCGCAAAATACCGTTTGTACAGACCACAACCCTTTTTTAGTGGACGCAAACAGCTGATTTCCGTTTGCAACAGCTAAAAAGGGTTGTACATCTGGCCCCTAGTCTCTATTTTAGGAAGTCAACAATCTCCATCTGGACGAGGCTGTAAACTTTAGCTGACAAGAGTTCCACGAGGCAAGATGTCCCTTTGGCGAAGGACCACTAAACAGGATGTAGTGAAGTACTTTCTTCAATTACTCCAAAACATGAAGGGGCAGATTTATGAGCCCCTTGCGCCACTTTTGCGTCACTTTTAACATGGGAAAAGTGACGCAAAAGTGGCGCAAGGGGCTCATAAATCTGCCCCGAAGTGTGTACAAGAGACTTCTTTATTGGCCACAGTCTTCTCCGATTCCAGCCAGCAACTGACCAGTACAGAACCCGCACTTTCTTCACTCGGGATTCCACCCTCCAAGGAAACAGAACATGGCATGTGGAAAGTAGAGAAGACAACATCACCACACAGGATCTGCTGCTGTAGAGAAGAATGTAGCGAGAGATGCAGTGACAGGCCAGTCCAACACTGAGCCCCTTCCTGTCTATAAACCATAAATATGCCATCCAAAACAATAAATATAATTTTTACTTGAAACTTTTAAATATTGTAATGTCCTGAAATGTAATTTCTGCTCCCCTTTACTTCTCACTGACTTTGGACCAAAAGCACCGACAGCTGTAAGGTTGCTCATAACATTTAGAAACATGAAGCTACTTCCTTCTAACATATCCAAAGACAGATGTTATGTTTGTGCTCGTTTTTGTTCCAAGTTATATGTGGAAATGTATGAAATTAATGGCACCTGTTCAAAGTACAACAAACGTATTCGCTTCTGCGGGAGCCCACTCAGTTCCAGTGGTCTAGAGAGACTAGGAAATAGGAAACTTAATTATATCAATTACAATTTTGTGTTTAATTATTTTAGATTGAAAACGACAGAATTTGCCCTGTGATATTTTAGTGCATGAAAGAAATGACTATTTGAGAGAATTAACTCAAATAGAATATTGTGTACTTTGGTGCGGTGTTTATTTCAGTAGGAATTTCAGTAGGGTGGACACTGAGAAAAATAACTGAGAAAGATCAAACAAGCATTTGTTTATTGTTATATATTTCCTCGCCTGTTGTGGGTGAAGCTTTCCATCTATTTGCTGTTTTCGCGCTTGGGATGTGTTTTCATCTTAGATCTCTGAAATCTCCCTTGGTTCTCCAGCCGACAGCTCTTGTCGCTATAGTTCCAGAGTCACACTGCAAAATATGTCTTTTATCTGAGACAATCCTTCAGAAGTTCCAGTTGTGTCAAAAATAAAGTTACCGGCTGGAAAATGAATGGCTATCGTGGGGCTGGAATCAACGCTACAGGGCTTTTATCTGTGCACAGTTTGTACTTTAAACAAATATTGCAAAGATTTAATCAACCATATTGTATTTTCGGCTTTTCTGAGTTAAGTGCAATGAAATCCGTCTAATGATGAGCCTGGCTTGCCGAAAAACTTAACGGACCTCACTGAGTGATTTCTGTCTGTTTGAGGTTACATCGCAGATCTGGCTTATTTACTTCAAATCTCTGACTCCCCCTCACCTGCAGCCCACATCTTGACAGCCTTTCTCGTTCATGTCTTCCCTTTTGCTTGCTGTTTTTTTTTTTTAATTATACAAGCCATACGTGCTGGACCCTTTTGTTTCAGCTTAATTTTCGTTATTATATAGAATTAAAGCGATGATGCTCCCTACACACAATTTACACTGGGGCCTGCTTTCCCCGCCGCCCATTCCACAAAAGTATTGTTCAAGTACATTTGATTTTTTTCCACTTTTTTTTGTTGATACAATGATTTCTAATGTTAAATTATATGTACACATGCAGTTGTTACATAGCGTGGGCATGTCTATTCGGTGCTTATTCAGTGTACTATAAATATGTTTTATTTTTGCACATTCAGGGCCCTATTCACAAAAGTACATTTATCGACCTAGCATTAGTTCTGACCAAATGCCGCATCGTCATGTCTTGAAAATCCCCAGCAAGGGGATGGTTGTCAGACCTAAAGCAATGGGCACATGCAGAACTTGAAATGTTGTCTAGAGCACGGTCTACGGGGGGAGGGATAAACAGGAGATATAAGAAATGGGATGCCTTTTAAAACAACTGGAATCTGAAACAGATGACAAGCCTTCTTTAGGATGTGTGTTCTTTACTTGAACTAACCTTTCACTCAGAACCTTGGAAATCACTTATTTAGAGGTAAATGAACACCCTCTTGTGTCCCAACAAACATAACCATTGATCTGGTGAGAGTGATATTGATGTTTGTCTTTGGTCATGATATGAATATTAATGTTTACTTGTGGGGGGACTTTTTCGCAGTAATTTTGTTTGCTATGTTTTCTTTTGCTTTATTGAATTTTTACAAACGAAATGTTGCAGTTAAAGAACTGTCTATTATGGTCTTGATCAGAAAGCTTGGATATGGCCATTACGCATGTGTACATACTGCCCATTGTCTTAGGGAATAGAAGCATTCATTTGCTCCCTGCATTATTAACTAGATATAAGCTTCCTTTGTTTTACATATCATAAGAATATCATGTTCTATATGTAATACCTGCTGGCAAAAAATGAGAAATGGCAAAGAAATTCTGGAAAAAAAAGAAACTAGTCAATCCTGTACCAGTATACCATGATACATATGAATCATGATTTAAGGATCCCAAAAGAGCATTCAATTATGGCTCGTGTAGAGGGGCGGAGTTTGCCTGTCTCCAAGATGGCCACACCTTAAGCGAGCCCTGGGTGCCGGCCTCAACAAAACACTAAAATATCCTTAAAATGGCCACCTCTGGCTTTCTGCGAGTAGCACACACCCTCCTTGCTCAAGCGGGACCCCACATCATCTGGGGGGACCCCAAAGAGACATTGATTGAGGCGTCGGCTCCGGTCCCTGCGCAGTCCCCCGGGGTTCTCCTCTGCCAAACTACTGCCAAGAACCGGGCGCCACGTGATTGCGGGATGCTGTAAGAACGGCAATGGATTGCCCGCAACAGTGGTGAGCCAGCTAGCGCTTCGACGAACCGCCTGACCCCTAAATCAAATGGCCCTCTAATTACCGAGTGACCTTCAACCTGCATTTGCACTCCTGCGGTGCACACGGAGACCCGGTGAGGCACGACTCAGACAATAAGACCTACAACAATTGGAGAAGTGATACGTAGATCAGAGTGGTGATCTGAGACACTTTTACATCCAATGAGCAACCTGGGTGGTGCAATATACTCATGCTGAGGCAACATAAAACCCTACTTAGTTGGATATCGAACCTGACAGCGAGTGATTGGCTTAGCACCCTGAAATGTGGTGCAGAGCTGCCGCCACACCTGCGACCCGACATGATGGCGAAACCGGATACAAATCAGCCCAAACTGAGCTTCGACCAATGCAAGTCAACCAGGGCACGGGATGAAGATGCCCCCACTCAAGATCCGGAAGAGGGCGCTACAGGGGGCAAACAGAACCCCGACATAAAGCAATTGCTAATAAATATGCAACAAATCCTAGCCAATATCAATGGGAAATTTGACTCTCTCTTCTATCTTATGGACCGTATGTCAAAAGAATAGATAAATGCAAAAAGATCAATTGATGGACAGAATGCAGAACAATGTCATACATACAGTGATCTGGGCCTAAATCCATCGTTTTTTTGCTCACCGTGCCATTCCAGTTTGGAGCCAGCCATCTGGAAATCAGTCTTGACCCTGCGCCCAATGGGAACAGTCCAGCCCAAACTGTCAGGCCAGGTCCTCCCTGGACTGGAAACAAGCATCTTAGGACTGGTTTCGGGCTTTCAGCACTCATCAGCCAGGATAGCTTGACTCCAGTGGCATGAAAAGCATGGGACCCACGTCTGGGCATACCCATCCCACTCGGAGTGACAAATGCAAAAAGAACAATTGATGGAAATAATGCAGAACAATATCATACATTCACTGCAGTACAGAGATCTGGGCCTAAATCCATCGCTTTTTTGCTCACCATGCCATTCCAGTTTGGATCCAGTCATATGCAAATCAGTCTTGACCTTGGGCCCAATGGGAACAGTCCAGCCCGAACTGCAAGGCCAGATCCTCCTTGGACTGGAAACAAGCATCTTAGGACCGGTTTCAGGCTTTCAGCCCTCATCAGCCATGATAGCTTGACTTCAGTGGCATGGAGAACGGGACCCACCTCTGGGCATACCTGGCGCACTTAGGGCGAGAAAGCAAAAGACACACAATTGATGGACAGAATGTAGGACAAATCAAAACATTCACCCCCAGTCAAGAGATCTAGGTTAAATCCATCATTATTTTGCTCACCATGCCACCCCAGTTCAGACCTGGCCACATGCAAATCAGTCTTGACCCTGTGCCTCATGGGAACAGTCCAGCCTGAACTGCCAAGCCAGGTCTTCCCTGGACCAGAAACAAGCATCTTAGGACCAGTTTTGGGGTTTCACCCCTCATCAGCCAGGATAGCTTGATTCCAGTGGCACAGTGAGCCCAGGACTCATGTCTGGGCATACCTGGCGCACTTAGGGCGAGAAAGCAAAAGACACACAATTGATGGACAGAAAGCAGAACAAATCAAAACATTCACCCCCAGTCAAGAGACCTGGGCCTAAATCTATCGTTTTTTTGCTAACCATGCCATTCCAGTTTGGAGCCAGCCATAAGCAAATAAGTCTTGACCCTTCGCCCAATGGGAACAGTCCAGCCCAAACTGACAGGCCAGGTCCTCCCTGGCCTGGAAACAAGCATCTTAGGACCGGTTTCGGGCTTTCAGCCCTCATCAGCCAGGATAGCTTGACTTCAGTGGCATGGAGAATGGGACCCACCTCTGGGCATACCTGGCGCACTTAGGGCGAGAAAGCAAAAGACACAGAATTGATGGACAGAATGCAGAACAAATCAAAACACTCTCCCCCATTCAAGAGATCTGGGTTAAATCTATCATTCTTTTGCTCACCATGCCACCCCAGTTCAGACCTGGCCATATGCAAATCAGACTGGGTGAATGTTTTGATTTGTTCTGCATTCCGCCCATCAATTGTGTGTCTTTTGCAAAAGAATAGATAAGCATTTGGAAAACTCGATATGATTGAAAGGGGCATCTGGGACGCTGAGGACTTACAAGAGCAGGCCTTAGAGAGCCATAAAAAAGTTGAAAAGTCACTGGCAGCATTACAGAGCAAGGCCGAGGATCTAGAGCCGAGCTCCAAGCGAAAAAATCTGCACATAGTTGGCCTAGCAGAATCTCCAACTTCTGGCAACATGGAGACCTTCACTGAGAACCAGCTAACTGAGCTCCTAGGCCGAGACACTTTCTCAACTATGGGGCATATTCTCAAGGATCTATCGCCGAGTTATCTCATCACCATGGGTGACCCCGGCAACTATCGCTAATGAGATGCAGAGTAGGGGCTACTGAGCAAAAAGCAGGGACAACACCACTCTAAGATCACAAAACAGGCGATAAGGCGCGTTAGCAGCAGGAAACTAACACCTGCTCTGACCTGGTGTAAAATCGGACAACAACCGGCAGCAGCCAAGGTGCACACCCCATAGCCAAACATGAAGAACAACAGATGCCCCCTAGCAACTGAACATACAGCCTGGAGCCCCAATAGGGCAACAACACCCACCGCCACCACCCTCAGGACCCGACCACCCACCCCTCTTCCTTTGGACAAAGAGAATGCACATCAACACCACGAAACCATGAACCAAACAAATCGCTTGAAGTCGCACAATCACAACACCTAACATACAGGTGCGGCCAGAAAAATGGAAACCATACATTCATATCATATAATCCAAATAAAAACTTTATTAAAGATTAACCAAAAAACAACAATCTTGAAGAGGCACGGCGGGTCTTCTCTGGGCATTCTGTAAGTCACAGCCTGCAAGACAGAAATACAGATAAGAAGGTGTTTTATGCGCCCAGCAAAGTACTAGAGAGAGAGTGAAAGAGAGCGAGAGAGAGAGAGAGCGGAAGAAAGAGAGAGAAAGAGAGGGCGAGAGAAAGAGAGGGAGAGAGAAAGAGAGGGAGATAGAGGAAGATAGAAAGAGAGAGAAAGAGAGAGAGAGGGCGAGAGAGAGAGAGAAAGAGAGGGCGAGAGAGGGAGAGAGAAAGAGAGGGAGAGAGAGTGCCGACACTGCACACCCAGGACTCACTGCTCACCTGCAGCCACTGGTGTGTCTCCAACCATGTGCCGGTATACACTGCAGTCCCCAAGGTCCCTCATCTGAAACATTTGCCTGAGACATGAATGGCAGAGTCAATAAAGTAGCACACGTCATCCGCGCTTGCCCACCCCTGTGCACACAGGCTGCTGCACTCCAGCCCCTCCCGCCGCCAAGCGGTAATTGCCCACCCCTGTGCAACCAGACCTCACTGCTCACCTTCCGCCACCGGGGTGTCTCCAAGAGGGCCCACCACGTGCCGCTGGGAGCCCAGGGCCTGCGACTATGGCACCCTCCACATCATGCAGCCCCGCGCGCCACCAGGTCACAAACTTGATTCTGGGTCTTGATTTCGCTATGGCAGAGAACATATCAGTACACCTGGCCTCATCGCAGGCTGCACACCCGCTCAGCACTAGAGGTGCCACTAACTCTGTGAACTGCAAGGCGACGCCACATGTCAGTAGGCCCGCACTGCTCGCTGGCTCAGGCCTACACTGCGGTCCAGCAGGGCTCACACTAATGCCACCATTCCGGACCACCTGGACAGCGCATCATCGCAGGCTGCACACCCGCTCAGCACTATATGTGCCCCTACCTCAGTGCACCGAAAGACATCGTTCGTGGCGGTGTGCCTGTGCCTGCCGCAGTCTATCCAGTGCCACCAAGTCTGTGCACCACAAGCCATGGTCCCTTTATGATTGAGTCCCGTGGTGCGGACGCCATCATGTCACCCCCCCGCACCGGGCAATGCGCTGTGCCCGGGCCCTAGGCCCTCAGGCAGAAATGATACCCACACAGAGAAACCCAGGTAAAGAGTGGAAATGGCGTCCAGCATGTGCGCCAGGCCATTTTTATTGGCAGGGTCACATGCCCTGTGATGCCGATGCGAATGGGTGTGGTGTGGGTGTGGGTGTGAACCAGCCGTGAGGGAGTAGCTGTGTCATGCTGACAACTAGACCTGTGAGCAGCAGATCCCCACAGGGAAGATCTGGGACATGTATCGTTGTCACCCCACCCGTGAGCGTAAGTGGAGTGGGCAGGCCTGGCCTGGCATATGCCAGTCCAGCGTAAGGGTGTGAACAATGACACCGGGGCTCTGGGCGTGCTTCCGTTCTGGGCTGGAGAAGGAAGTGACTAATGCGTGTGTCTCCGTTTTAGTGTCGGTGCCACCCGGACCGCAATCGGCAATGTGTCACCCTGTGACCCAGGTCCCACAACATGACCAACATGGAAATAAGGGGGAATCATTGACCCTACATTCATCCATACCTCCACACCTGCAAGATCATGTACATGACACATCGGTGTGACAATGAATGCTTAATTCACATTCAATGGAGTGTCGTAGCTGGAGCAGTACAGGGCCATGCAAACGCCACTTTACATTGATTGCCCGTGGAGGGCGAGCCAGAGTCCTCAGGGAAGGACACGTACATCAGAAGAGGAGGAGTTCAGTCCGCAGTCTGATAGCTGTGTCATTGGTGACCAAACAGAATATGGCAGTCCATGTCGAGGTCCAAGGTGAGTGTCGCAGAGTGCATCGGGGGACAGTGGAAAATGATGATGCAGAGGGCAGAACCAAACAGAAACAGGCCATATGGCGGAGATGAATGCTACCGCTTTCTTCTCACCACCATGGTAGAATCATCTTCATCTTCGTCCTCTGCAGTTTCAGGTGCCTCACATGTGGGTGGTGGTGTTCTGTCTCCTGCACTGTGTGGCAGTGACGCCTCAGGGGCCAGAGGTGGAATGTGTGCCGCACTGTGTGGCTCTGACACATCAGGGGCCGGAGATTTGGATGGAGTGGTAGCAGCAGCATGCATCAGCGCCTGGCCTTGTGGCAGCAATGCCATAAGGAGGGTCATGATGCCATTGAGGGACCCAGCTACCTCTCACTGGTGCGTAGCCTTGGCAGCCGCCCTTTCCGCATGCGTCCGCTCTGTGTTCCCCATGAACCTACGCATGAGTCCCAACTCCCGGGCTAGCTCGCTGGAGCCACTCTGACTGGACAGTCATTCTTGTCGCACAGTCAGGACTCTGGCGATGTCAGCCATGGTTCGATGGAGGGCATGGAGCGGACTATGGGTGTCTGTTAGGAACTACTGTGAGTGGTCCCTGATGGGACTCAGACACCCACATATTGTGTCCATGTGGTCAAACCCCACCTGCACCTGTTCAGCCAGCTTCTCCTGTTGGAAAGCCATATGTTTGTCGTGGCGTTCCTGGGAGGCAGCCGTGGTGGTGGGTGCTGCCTGCTGTGGGTTCTGTGCAGGGGGTGGGTTTTCCTCATAGCAGCTGGGCTGCCCTGCTCCTGGAAGTGGGCTGCGGAGGCTGTCCACGAGCCGTTAGAGGGCATCGGAGTCGAAGGTGTGGTGGTACTCTTCCTCATCAGAGAAGAGAGGTTGGGACTGCTCTACAGGAGGTGTTGAATTTCCCTCTTCAATGTGAGGGGGAGATGCAGTTTAACATTGTGTTCACATGTATGTCGACGCATTGTACATGTTTACACTTGGATTGAATGACAGTGTACATTGTGAATGTTTTTGGGGAGCTGCCTATATGATGCAGGACAGTGGACATTTCGACAACATCACAGATGTGTGTTTGTACTTGTACATTGTCAACTCATATTTCCCTGCAATGCCATATGTGATTGGCCAGTTTCTGCACACAAGTGGCACCAGTTGTGTCCTCTGTTCTGTTGTGAACGTGTTGCGAATTTTGACATATTGTTATCAATGTTGATGTGCTCTGCATGTGATGTGTGTGTGCCGCATTTTGGGGGAGGCGCCCCTGCAGCTCTGATTTGCCTGCCCCTTATCCCTTACATGCGGAGTGCCTCTGACTTCTGTGATTATATAGTGCTGGGATGTTGCATACTTGGGTGCATTGGTCTCTTGGTGGGAGTTGGGGGTCAGGGGCATGGTTTGTCAGCAGCTGTGCTATGCTTACTTGTGCATGTGTGCCATTGTGCCCATCTCCCCCGTCCCCCCAGTCCCTGGTCATTACTCATCCTGTTGCTGTTGTGTCTGGTCATGTTGAGCAGTGTCTGGGCCCGACTCCTGCCACCATCTCCCCACTGATGACTGTGGACACCATTTCCTCCATCTCGTCCAGCTCCTCCTGTGGCGCAGAACTCCTACCTCCAGTCTGCATTACTGCCTTCCGGTTGTTTGCGAGTTTCTGCTTGGTTTTGCGCTCGACATCATTCCAGCGCCTCTTGACCTCTTCCATTGTCCTCTTCAGCACTCCGACTGCATTCACCTTGTCCACGATGGTCTGCCATAGTCCATTTTTAGTTCCCAGTGACACAGTGGAGGTGACGAACAGTAGTTGATGGTGTTCTATCACCTCCGTTATCAGGATCCTGTTTTCCTGCGGACTGAACCGCTTCTTCCTACTCTTCTTGTCCTTGCCCTTACCTGAACCCGAGGACCCAGGCTGGTCCTCCGGGGGGTTTGTGGGGTCCTGGTTGTCCTCTGTACTTGTTCCGGCTGACTCCACTGTGCTACGCCGTTGTTTGACTTTTGTATGTGTTTTTTTTTCTACATTTGTAGTGCTTTTTCCCGCATGTCGTGTTGTGATTCCAGGCCTGTGGCTGGTTTTCGCTGATTTTTGTATCGCGTTTTGCGTCATTGCTGTTTTTTTCGCATTCGTGTTTCGTATTTTTGCGGCATCGCGTTGATTTTAGCACGTTCATTTGACACGTTGTGGTGGGTCTATCGCATGGGGCCGCCGTGCTGATAATACCCCTTTGACATGGTGTTATTTTCCCGCGATAGACTGCAATGTAAAGAGTTGCATTAAGCTACTTTTTTGGTAGTTATCAAACGTTCTTGAGAATATGCCCCTATGTTTATTGTGGAGCGCGCTCATCGATCACTTGCCCCACGTCCAATACCAGGGGCTCCTCTGTGTCCTATCATAGTGAGACTACTTAACTATTGAGACAGAGACGCTGCCGTGCGCCAAGCCAGGGAGCTCAAGGCACTTAACTATGAGGGATTTGAAATATCACTATACCCAGACTTTACTCCCCACATGCAGGAAGCGAGACATCAATTTACCCCAGCAAAGAGGAAGCTCTGTGAACTCACCGTGGAATATGCTATGCTTTACCTGGCATAAATGCGATTCATGGTGGAAGGTAAGCCCACGATCTGTACTGATCTAAAATGCCTTCACAACTATTCAAAAACCTTCTATATAGCCACATTTATGCAACAGTGATGGCATGATTGGAATGTTTTGTACTTCTCTTTTCTCTCTTTTTCTTTTTTCTTTATTACTCTAAATTCTATAAGGCGGCTGATTCGAGGGGATGTTAGTAAGCTAAGTCTCACGTTGATGGATGCGACGTGGGTGGGAAGGAAGTGTAGGCACTGGGATCCTATGTTGTTCTATGGTAGTTGTTGGTGAAAACGAAGTATAAGATGGGGAACGTACTGGACAATGCAGAACGCAGGCAGGCCCAATGGATGACATGACTGGCACCACCGGCCCAACACAGAAGCGTGTGATTGCTCTAAGGTTTCTTACGTGGAAGGTACGAGGTCTTAATGACCATCGTAAGATACGCAAAATAGTTGCATACCTCCACAGACATAACATAGACGTGGCAATACTGTAAGAAACGCATCTGGCCCCTCAGACTAGTCACATATCACAACATAGAATGAAGGGAGAATGTCTAGCAGCCGGATTCACTTTGTGTGGCGTATTACTATGGGTGAGACGAAACTCTGGGATTACACTTAAAATAATACACTCAGACACAGAAGGCAGATTTGTGATCACTCACTGCAAGCAGGGGCACTTTGAAGCACTGCTAATAGGAGTATACAGCCCTAAATATGATGACCCACAATTTTACCAGTGATTGCACAGTAAAACAATCACATACACTCATATACCGCACTTATGGAGAGGCAACTCCAATTGCGTGCTATCCCCAGAGATTGACAAGTCAAAAGACCCCTCACGCAAGCCCGCAGTGGCTGTCCATGCCATTATTGCCATAGCAGAAGCAGGTGGACTTGCGGAAGCCTGACACCACAGTTAACCACCAAGGCAGAGAGTACACACATTATTCTACTGTCCACGACACTCACATGCATATTGATTATTGGCTAATATCCTGCTCCCTAGTGCCATACCTAGATATGTGTAAACACCTTCCCAGGACCTACTATGACCATCCCCAGTACAGCTTACCATTCGAGTCCAAGACATGCACCCTATAATGGCCCTATGGCGATTCCTGCAATAGTTGCTCCTCGAGCCAGTGTTCTGTGAAGAAATCACGCAAGCCATCGATGAATACTGTAGCATCAATACAAGTAGTGTCACTAAAATGTCTACACTCTGTGAAGCCTTTAAGGCATATATTCACTGTATCACTATCTCCGAACACGCGGGATTACTGCGTTCCATTAGGGATCGATTATACAAACTAGAATAGGAAATGAAAAAAATGGAACTAGAACAGATGCAAAATCCTAACACGGAATTACAAGTACAGATTAAAACTACTTTAGAAGAATACAACGAGCTAACCCAATCTGAGCTCACACACTTGGGAAAGTACACCACTGCTAGGGTGTATGGTGAAGGAGAGCGGCCTAGTGCCACATTAGCAGCTCTAACCCGACCAAGTAAAACTGCAAATGAAGTACTCAGAGTGCCGGACAACAGAGGGAATCTGTTATTGAAGCAATACCAGTAATGGACAAATTCCGGGAATACTACTCCGACCTGTACACATCTGGCCCCACTATGTCGGAGGAAGACTCTCTTGATTACCTAGTCCATATTAAAATGAAATGGTTCCCAAATGAGGACAGGGAGAGACTGATAGCTCCTCTCCGCCCTACAAAAATAGCTGCAGTACTCAAAGAGATGCCAAATGAGAAGGGTCCTGGAACCGACGGGCTTACGGTAACCTTCTACAAGACACATCAAGATACATTTTTGAACCCCCACCTAGTGAATCTCTTCGAAGAGATGGCCCAGGAAGGTAATATGCCAGCCACCATGTGTGAGGCGCTGCTAATAACAATATGAAAACCAGGGAAACCAGAGGAGAACTGCTCTTTCTATTGACCCCTATAACTACTAAACACTGACACGAAATTATTTGCCAAAATTCTGGTGAACAGACCAGCCCTTCTGCTTCCGCCCATTATAGGTCCAGAACAATCTGGATTTGTTCATGGGCGAACCTTGACCAGCAACCTTAGAACACTATTCGGTGCTGTTACCCTAATAGACCTAGCGATCCAGGCGTAAGCAGTGTTCCTGGACACTGAAAAAGCATATGATTCAGTAGAATGGCCCTTTATGCTGGCTACACTGCAGCGAGAAGGAGAGGGAAAGGCCCATATTAAATTAATACAAGTCTTGTATTCAAATCTCACGGTGCGTATCTTTCTGATAGGATTCTCTCTACTCCCGTAGCTATTACTTGTAGCACCTGACAGGGTTGCCCGATTTCCCCCTCTTATACACACTGGTCGCAGAGCCCATGGCACACACTCTAAGCGAAGGGCACTTGCATCGGGGCATATGGTTTCCAGGATACAAAATAATTATTTCCACATACGCTGACGACACCCTATTATACGTCAGGGACCCAGAATAAAATCTAACACCAATACGTTGTGATGTAGTATGATTTGGTGGCCACTCGGGACTAAAAGTTAATTGGCAGAAATCGATGATATTCCAGCTCACACCAGTTTCTTCCCCCGCCCCGACTGAATTCCCTGTAGTATGGACTAGTGAACCAGTGAAATATTTAGGAATACAGGTGCACTCTGAACCTGATATAGTGATGAGGGAAAACTATGGGAAAGCAGTGCAGTGCTTAACAGACTCAATAGAACACGGGATACAGATGTCTCTCTCACTGATAGGTCACATAGCACTCATGAAAATGATAGTCCTCCCTAGATTTCTCCCTCTATTTGCCAATATACTAATATTACTACCAAAATCATTTTTTCGTATGCTACGCACACTTATGATTTGACTTGCCGGAAAACAACCACAGGTGGGATGGAGCACGTTAACCCTCCCCTACACGCTGGGTAGACTGGATGCCCCTAATCTAGAAAAATACTATAGAGCTGTGCAAATTATGCACACATACTACTGGGTTCATGGGCTGCAAGATCTCTCACACCTACACCTAGAGCGGTAAGCCGCCGCCCCAATATCACTCCCACGCTCCCTCATTGCCACAACGAGACGCAAATTCAGAGTAATTGACCCTGTAGGCACTACGCGTTACCTTCTCCACAGCTAACGAGGAACAAACCCTCGTGTTATATTCACCTATACTACCTATAGAATGGTGTACCTGGCTCTCATGAAGTGCAGATCGAGCAGTAGTGCGTGCATAAAACAAGCAGGAATTAATAATATGGAGGATTTTTTCCAAAATGGTTCCCTGAAGCCCTGGAGGGAGGTTCTAAATTAATGCCTGAGAATATGCTAAGTGTCACATATAATTACCACAGATCACATCAATCACTTCACATGCACTTAGGAGCGTACAGAACAGAACCTCTGGAAATAACTCCCTTAACATATCTATTGCAAGCAACCTCTCCAACTCAAGGGATCTCTGTGCTATACAAACTGATGCAGCACACAGACGATGCAGTAAGCAAAAAAGCACAACTAGAATGGCAGATAGACCAGGGCATAACAATCACGACCAAACAATTGGCATACTGCTGCTCAGTCACTAAGTCGATATCGCAAAATGGCAGGCACAGATTGGTGCACTTTAAATACCTCAATAGTGTGTACTATACCTCAAACCATTTATATAGATACGGCCTGCGGGAGGACGACAGATGTGTGCCATGTGGCACAGAAAGGGCTGGGTTTGCACACCTGGCCTGGTTTAGCCCAGACCTCTACGCATATTAGTTAAAGGTGATGGCAGAACTTTAGGGAATGATAGGACAGCCAGTGGCAGAATTTCCAACAATGGCCCTACTGGGACTGGACTCTGTGATTCCAAAGCAGGATAGGGAGCTAGTGGTATTGGGCTTGCTGCTGGCCAAAAGATAAGTAGCGATGCGCTGGATTGAGGGGCCCCATCCCGACAATTGTAGAATGGTAGGCGGACATGACTTATTGACACACGAAAACAGACCCATATAATGCTTTGATGCCGATTCGTAGTAGACACCGAGATATATGGGGATTATTTAAAGCATATTTATATAGTAAGGCAAGTACTGACACGGAAATAGATAGTCAGCACTCAGAACATTGTGACCAAGAAGAAAGAGGCATGGCGGAGGGAGGGACTGAGCACGAACCAGTATTGAACCTCAACGTTCAAGATGCCACGAGATAGATATCGAATGCACAAATGATTATCAGATGTGCTTAACAATGCTTGATGGAAACTGCATGTATAATTATGTGGGAGGTGGAGATGCTGGAAATGTACCTCTATAAATAACATTGGATAGATGTAAGCCCATGTTACAGATAACGTACGTATTCCCCAATGTCACTTGTATGCAATTGTATTATGTGTTCATGCAACGAATGCCAACAACCCAAAATGTACCTTTTATCTTTTAAAAAATAACAAATGTAAAGCTTTAAAAAAAATTAGGGCTCTTGTACGCATGTTTGCCCTATTGTATCTCTGTTGAGGCAGTGTGATTGGATGTCTGTAGGGTCTGAAGAAATGGAGAGATAGAGCAACCCGGCATAACTTGTAACAAAGACATGAAACGTCTTCAAATAAGGCTCTAACTAAATGCAATACATCATGTCTACAGACATGCATTGGGAGTCAGGGTAATGTGTGTTTTATGTTGTAGTGATGCCTGAATGTGATGCAGCCACTGTGGGGAATGTTGCTACTGACCAATTTTTCCAAATATCACTGTAATCTCCAGCAACCAAGTGACATGCAAGAGGTGACTGACAGAAGATGTAGCTTTTGTGTGTTCTTCCAGGGAGAGCATGATAATTCAGTCAGGCAGCCCCTGGCACTGCAGACAGCTTGATCATTGTTGGAGTGCCAGTGGTATCTGCTGCAGAAAAGGTGTTCTGTGGTGGTTGAAATGCCACGCGGATGCAGCCAATGATACCTATCACACAAGGGAAGCTGGATAAGGCATTATATTACCTTGCCACCCTTTGCCTTTCCGCCAGTGACTGTGGCCTGGTGATACACTGGTGCACTATTCTCTTGATGCATCTCAGTACCTGATGCAAGCATATAGTATGGCTTGCCTGTGAGATACCTATGTTGTTAGAGCTGACACTGTGGAGAGGTCCAGTGGCCATGAGATGGAGGGTATCCAGTATTTTTACATGAGCAGATTTAGCATGAAAGTGGCCTGTAGGTGAATCAAACTCCTGCTCCCAGTGCATAACTATTTTAAAGCTTTCACTTGAGGTGAAAAAGTGCATCTGTCAATGACTGCTCCCCGAGAAAAAAGTGTGAGTTCATTTCTTAGTAGTCCGCCTGAATGTGATTGGTTGGTGTTGAAAGGAGTTTTATCTGTACACGGAAATTAGCTTTCAGAACAATTACTACTTGCAATATCAGTGCTGCAGGCTTTGTAAGCTTTGCTATAAACTTCAACAGGATCAGCTTTAAAGGAAAAAAAGGATCAAACAAAACAAAACAGGATTTGTTTCAAAGATGAAATAAAAATTCAGTTTACAAAAAAAATGATGTTCCTTTACTTCCCAAAATATGTCTATAGTTATTTGGTGGCACTACCAGCGCCTGACCTATAATTTGCCCCTTCTTCATGCCTTACTTTAAAAACATCTTTCCATGTTATATTTCTTTAATTTGTATTTCTCGAATTGTATGTTGTGCCTTTTCAATGGATTGTACAGCAATATTCCCTGATCATTCGACAGCATTGTAGCAAACAGAGTCAACTACTGACGAAAATAACAAATTTAAGTAAATACTTTATAAGGCCAACCCTACCTGTACTTTAGGTATTCTGAAGTCTGCCTTTGAGTCCTTTGAGTGTGCGCCCCATATATGATCGAAGAAAATTAAATATCCGAAAAGAGACAGCAAAGTAGGCCTCTTCGAATTTTACTTTCATTTTCGGATTCTCACTTATCCTTGAAATAATACAAACTCTACAGAAATGCTGAAAATAGTTGCTTTTACCTGCGGACCTGTTTTATATTCGTTGCTGTCAAGTAAACTCTTTGATCAATTGTGCACAGCAAAAACGCCTGGAAAAAAATGGAGTACTTCTCCAGGGCATGCTTCAAGGACAGTAGAGGTAGAGAGAGCACTTGGCGTACTGGCTTCAAATGAAAGATATAACGCAGGTTGGGAACCTGAAATGCCTTTCAGATTTAATCTTGCTTGTTGAATAGCCAGCGAGAATCTCAGCTCTTTATAGACGCGGCGAGGCATTTAAATGATAATTATTTGGCACTCAATTCAATTTTGCTAAAAGTGAGATGGATGCAGAATAGGGAACAGCTCTGAAGCATGTCCAATGAAATGGGAGAAACAAAGATATTTATCGATTGAGATATTAAACCTCAATATACTAAAGCAACGTATTGACAAAATATAAAACGGGAAGGAATTCTGATTGGTAGCAACCTATCAAAGAGGCATAGATCTCCAGAGGGAGTCAAACAGAAAAAATGATTCAATGAAAGCAGTTATTTGTCCTGTGCAAGGATGGGTGGCTTAGAAGCATTTGTTGCTTTCAGTGCTGGCTCTTCAAAACAACAAGCAAAACACATAGGCACATTAAAATATACTTCAATGCTTTTGTTAGAGGCAAAGTTGTACAAGTTATTAGAGTACCTTGTGCACTGGCTACTAATCTGTGGAAAGTGAATGCAACAGAGTGCAGTAATATCTTCTTGCATGGACTGTATTCAGATATCTAAGAAGGTAAAATGTGTATACATCGCACAACAACGAATGCTATTTTAATGCATTATATGTTTATTCGATGGGCTATTTTTGTAATGCTGCTTTCCTCCTTAGCCTTTAGTAAATATATAGGGAATATATCCATTAAAATAGCATACTATTGTCTAAGCAACTGAAACAATGAAAATCTTTGAAAGTGTAAATGCTCCACTTACTATAGTTCATGTTACTGTATTTAGTACTTGTTACAAAGTAAAATATAGATACTATATTTAATCGAAAGTATGATGTGCCTTACTGTTACCACTGTGCATGAATAATACCGCTAATCCCATGGGTTGAGGATTTGTGCACCTCGTCAATCATTCTTATTTGAAGAGCAATTACAAGCAAAGCTAGACCATTCTAATCGTAGCAAATGTAGAAGCTCACTAGAAAAATTATTTAGGGAGCCATCAACTGATCCCAAACAACTATATAAAGCAGCGGAAAGCTTGTCTTGCGAGATGGTAAGCCTAAAATGTTCCCTTCTCTCACTTCCCAGCAGGAAAATTCAATCAGCTCATAGGTAGATGATGAATAGCAAGGTGAGGGGCACCAGCCTTCGTGGATATGACATCTTATATCCCCAGTGAGGACTAAAAGCCCTCTTGATTGTTATGTTGTTGTAGCCAAGATGTTGATGAGCTTCATACCGAGGGGCATATCAGCTGCCTGACTCATAATGGGCTCCTGTTGTTTTTTATAGGAATATGCCAGTGACTTGGCTTATATTTGTGCTTCTGAATGTTTCAAGTCGTAATTTGTGGGTGTCCCATGCCACCATATACCTAACAGTGTGAATTGTAATTTTGTTATTTATATTTATAGAATGCAATATATGATGATAATGTAGGCACATTGGATATGAAAGTGACCTCGGGAAAATGTTATTTGATGTAAAACATGCACAATTCAATAGAGAAACCCAGTAATCCCACAGGAGACTCAGTATCAACATGTAATGCACAGTGTCTCCTGAAGGAGAATCTTTCAAACTGAGCTGCTTGTTTGAGAGGAAGCGGTAGGACTATTCTCTCCTCAGAATGCCTTAGGTGAAAAATCAATCAAATATTACATAGAAATGGAAGACTCAATGGATACAAAAATACAAAACCTTTCTGAATAAAGCAACCAAAACATCTGTAACAGTACCTCTACTTCTTCAAAATCCGTCCCATGTGTAGACAACTCACATGCGGAACAAGCAATAAATGCTCAAACATTCACAGTGTTTGAACATTCAAATAGACACTTTATTGGATTTAAAAATATAAATCATAGAAATAGTCACAGAAAAGGTCACATCATCACGATAATACATAAAATACATCGCAGTACATCTGTGAGATAAAAATATATATACAGTCCATAGAAAATTATCTTTATTAAAACATGCAAGAGAAGACGAACACCCGGGACCTCTCTCTAGTGTCCTGAGCTGTAGAACCCCATTAGGACCTGGGCACATACATATACATTTTCTGTGTAGCTAAAAGGTGCAAATATAAAAGCACAGGTCTAACCTGAAAATAATCGGTCTCTGAAAATAAAGACGAAAAAAGTTGACTTCTACCAAAGTAAGTGGGATAAGATGCAGGAAAGTATCCTCTCCAAAGATCCGCAAATATTTTGGTAAAAGGTCAATGAGACTAGTGCACCAAATATGGGTACTCTTGCTTGTATGATCCTGGAAGATCAGTGGGCTATTTATTTGACAGATCCATATAGGGGCCTTCTGACCCATATAGACCCCAGAGAATTCTCGGAAAAAAATCCCCCTTACTTGTTTTTTAATAAAGGAAGAGCAGTGATTGATAGAGTAAATCTCTCTCATGCCACTGGCCTTGATAACATTTCAGCAGTAATAATCAAGTCAAATATTGTTAGGTGGGCCATGGTTTATTAATCTTTGTTCAGTTGGATTTCCATATCCGGCCTTTGCCCTTCATCTTGGAAACAGTCTATAGTAAAAACTATTTTCAAAAAAGGGAGTGGTACAGACCCCATACATAATAGGTTTATTAGCCTTCTTCATATCGCACTAAAGATCTTTTCTAAGAATATTTTATCTAAACTCGAAGACCGGGCTATCGGAGCTCCTGTCAAACCTCCTTAGCATACTTCAATATTTGCATTCTGGTATTGGGCCCAGGTGGAGGTAGACAAGCTGGATCGATTATCTCAAAGAACCTCCAACAAGAATGGCCTTCGGCAGTAGTGCGTCTTAGCACCCCAGCTTTTTAGTCTATTTTTATCTGACCTCCCCACCTTTATTTCACAATCCAAGTCATCCTCCCCTAAAGTCGGGAAACAGCATATTGGTATTACTGGATTGTACCCCAATTGGTTTGTAGAGGAAACTAAATGCCCTAGCAACCTATATCAAGCAGAACCAGCTTCACATTAATTTGGAAAAGACCAAGGTTTTGGTTGGGAAAAAAGTTAAGAAATTTAGCTGGTACTTAGACACACAGGAGGTGGAACAAGTCAACCAATATAAATATCTGGGCTTGACTTTTTGGAGGAACCTGAACTTGTTTTTCTACCTACCTACCTAAAAATAAAGGTTTAATATAAATAGATCAAAGAGTTTTATAAATCGGGCAGGTAATATATAATGTGCAAATATCACAAGTTGAAAGCTGACCACAGAACATTAAGGGCAATGCAGTGTGCTTATACCATGCTTTCTCAGGATAGAGCAACTGGTGAAGCAAGCCCAGCCTGAAATAAGTCAAAAGACGATGCTGATAATTTGGCATTTCATAAAGAAGATAAGGCTCTTTCCCTGGTGCTTATTTTACTGTGATACATTTCCTGTATTATGATTTGACCAGGGCATAGGCTTCCCTCTTGGCTGTCATCCTAGAAGGAAAAGCCTGCTTCAGCCACAAAATATCTTGTTTAATAATGCTCTCTGGGTGGGAAAATAGCTCTGGTCTCCCAAGGGCGCTACAAATTTCCTTGATGTGTGCAAGCCAAGGAATATTATGCATATTGCCCAATTTCATACAGTCCTTAAAGACTAGTCTGTTGAGACTCAATTCTTCCTTCAACCAGACAGCACACCACAACAAGAGGGGACGCAAACAAATAAAATCTTTTATATAACTCATTCCAAGGTCATTGTAAAGGATCTGAGTTTGGGTCCTTGCCCTACCCCCAGAAGAGCCCTAATTGCTTGTTCCCCCACACTTTGTCCTGAAGATGGTCAAATGTTCCCGTTAGACATACGGAGACTGAAACATCAATGGACTGACCACAACAACTCTTACCTTTAAAGACATATTAACCTCCCCTAAAGGATACCATGCAACAAAAAGGACAGAATAGTGGGTGGCTCCCAGTCTACACTGGATCACTCTTATGACTATACCTATCTGCTGGTGACCTTTATTTGATGGCTGGGTAGTGAGCTGTGTTACTGACCCTTGTTTGCATATGTTTTGAATGTTTAATAAATTATAATATTGATTGATATACATTGAAGTACGCCCTGTACAAATAAATATTGTATGTATACATATAATTTTCCGTAAAATATTGATTATTGTTTTTTCACATAAGACCTTCAGTGGAGCAGATAGTCTTACCACTTTCTCTTTCTACTTCAGGAAACACTGTATATTATATGTTAATGAAAAAACATGCAGAAATATTACCTTTCCAAAATCCAGCGCTTTCCCTACTATTTCACAGATTGGACCAGGCAAGGATTAGCAGTGTCTTTTTTCTCTTCCCAACCCCCTTCCCTTTTGGGACACCTACTGAGACTCCAGGTACCGATTGTAGTGTTGAGCGGCATTTCAGGAGGGCTGGAGGACGTGCATTGCCCCTGTGGAAGCCTGCTTTTCAGGTGAGTGGTCCAAATTACGAAGTCCAATGCTTTCGCTACTGTTGCACATACTGGAGTGAGAAGAGTACATTTAACCCCTTTGAAGTACAATACTTTCCCTACTGTGGCACAGACTGGAGTGTGAATAGTAAATTTCATCTGTCCGAAGTCCAACAATTTCCTTTGTGATACGGTGTGTACTTAGGATATGTTAGCCTCTGGTATCTCACAATGCACCATCTGTACCCCTGACCTTGCAGTTTGTACAACCTCAGAACACGTTCAAAGCATGATCGCCCAAGGAAATCATCATAAAAGATCTAGAACCCTTTCGCTCAGTTACTTATGCATACCCAAAGAGATACACAAGAAATACACACTACCCGCTTTCAATATTTATTGAAGCATTGTTATTCTTGAGTAAAATATTTGCACTGTAATGATTAATAGAATGAAACAGAATAATGTAATTAGCATTACAAGTACGGTGAAAAAGCTGAACAATTCAAACATTTTGCTGATTACAGAAAACTATGTGTTTGCATGCACGTACTGTAATATAGTGTACTCCTACCTAGTGCATTCTACCCTATCATGTCTAAGTTGTATGGAGCTCCTAAATCTCTTTTGGGTGGTCTAACTCCGCATTACCTGTGGGTAAGTGTCAGCAAGCTGCCCATATTGGTCTAGAGTTGGACAGCATCCCTCATATGAGGTGACAGGACTCAGCTGAGCTGTAATTTTCGCATAGACCTACCTTTCAGTGCCAGTGAAATGCTTATCAAAATAAACAAAGGATTGATGTAATATATATATAATGCCATCCTCCATGTTGCCATGCCCAAGCCTCAGTCAGGCCGCTATTGTTTATTCTATTATGATGGTTCTGCTGCCGATCATCAATAACATCTTGTGTGCAGAACTAAGCACTTGTACAGAATGTTCAAGGTGTCTTGATAGAGTGCCTACGAAGTGGTGTTGTGAGCAAAACTGAGTTCGAACAACCCAAATGAATTTGTGTCAAATGTCATTGTTTTTAGGGAGATAAGGCAACTTAAGATTGTGTACATGTAAAATGGCGATTTCTTAACGGGACCCAATACCTCCATGTGACACCCTACTGTTGCACAAATTCAAGTGGGAATAGTAAATGTAACCCTTTGAAATCCAACACTTTCTGTACTGTTACACAGATTGGAGTAGAAAAAGTAAATTTAATCCCTCCAAAGTCCAATGCTTTTCCTACTGTTGGACACACTTGAGTGGGTTAGTATATGTAAACCCTCCAAAGTTCAATGTTTTTCCTACTGCTACACAGACTGGAGTGGGAATAGAAAATTGAACCACCTTGAAATCCAATAGTTTATCTAATGTTGCACAGACTGGAGTGGGAATAGTAAATCTTACCCCTCCGAGTGTCTCTATAATTTCCAGCCATTAATAGTTTTCTTAATATTGTTTAAATATTTCTAGTATTACTATTGGTTTAATTTTATATTATTTGTTTATACTTTTATTTACATGTCTAGGCAACAAGCTTCCACTACTCCCCCTGGCCTCTTTGTGCAGCAGCTCATGTGGTAGGTGTGAAAGAGTGTGAATTTCAAAATACAGTGACAATGTGTTCTAACTCCAAAACACATGCACACAAGCCCATATGGGTGTTGTAAAGTAATATATTTGGATACTTCCATAATGCCCAACGCATTTCAGGGAAAGATTCCACCTGATCATGGGAGAAATTACATATTGTAAGCACAATTCACAAAGCAAGAAAAGGTGTGCTCAAACACATTAGAGCTATGACACCTAATGTTAGGCAGTGTCCAGTGTCCCAATATTTCCAACAACAAAATTCTCATGACAGTACACAATTGCAGATGATGGTCATTGACGCCATAGCATCCAGCATTAGGTGAGGTAATACAATTCAAAATCTGTGATGTTTGGAATCAAAGTACATCATTCAGCTTAATACCAGGAATCCACTGGGCCTAAATTCAGAAGAAGAATTAGTTGTACTTCTGGGTTTAGTTAGCATGTTTATTGTAGTTATGATATTTGTGTCTCATCTTTTCACTTTCATGTTTTCCACATTTCTGAAGTATATGATTTTGCTTTGTAATGAGAAGAAGTAGGAGCACTTTGGTTTTAATTGTTTTTAACATGTCATTGTTACAGGTGCTAGAAAAGGGTGCAAAATATTGTGGCGATATCGAAGCCAAGGTCAATGTACCGTTTTCTTTTTCATGTATTCAAACTACTTGCAAAATATTGAGGAAAGTTCTGGTGAAGTTGATGTAAGGCTTACTTGGGGTTAATTCTTTTTGGGGCTAAAGGGGCTTGTGGTATTATGTAAATTATTTTACAGCATAGTCTGTGATTTAGAGTTGTGAATATGAAAACCGGTGGTGCAAACCCAGGTAACAACCATCTTCCAATTGGTCAGGCCAATCATTGTAATGTTTTGGCGTGTTAATCCCACTTGGTCTTTATTGGGTTATTGGGCTATGCGACTCTTCAAATTGGCCCTAAATATGAACTATGCACAAAGTAGGCCCACTGGGGCATTAATCTGTAATTAGATTTGTCTCATTTTTTCCTAATTTGTTAAAGTGTTTTAATCAATCAATTCAACAGCATTGTCACCTATGGGGGTATCTGGGCACCGGGGTGCGAAGTCTCTGATGAAAAGCCAGGTCTTGTGGAAACAGGGGGAAGGAATAAGCAGAAAAAGGCAAAATAGAGGTCAGAAAAATGAGCAAGCAGAAAAAGCAAAACAGAGGGCAGAAAAACGAGCAGAAATTGAAAAACAGAGCAGAAGAAAGCAAAACCGACAGTAGAAAAACATCAGAAAAAGGCAAAACACGGGACAGAAAAACAAACAGAAAAGGCATAAAAGATCAAGGGATGAGCAGAGGAGGCACAAGCATAGGGCAGTAGGTATACTGGCAGCAAAGGGTAGTGGACCGCGAGCAAGCTGGACAGGAGCACTGTTGTAGGGGGACCTGGCTTGAGGACCTGTGTTAACTGGCATACTGTTTTGTCTAAATCAGCATGACGTTTAATTAATTGTGGTTTCGCTGGATACTAGACCAAATCAGTCCCAGTTAGCTATTTAAAGATGGCAGCCCCGATAACAGCAAGGGGCTCATCTTTATATTGCAATCTACCTAGCGACTTCAGAGGCATATTTAAGCCCTGGTTATGTTAGTTAGTTTTCTTTGTATTTTTATTTTGTCTCATATAATATTCCTCTTTATGTTGTACATTTGGCATGTGTTAAATTGTGTTAGAAATGGGGGTCTCTAGTTGGCAAGGGTTTGCATCTTTGTAGGGACCCTTCTTCCTAGTAAGGGTAAGGGGATACACTCCTAAAATACCCCTGCTCACCCACTTGGTAGCTTGACACGAGCAGACAGGCTAATCTAAGAGGCAGTGTGTGAAGCATTTATGAACACATACAGTAATACAGTTAAAACATTATAAATGGACAAAGCACCAGTTTAGAAAAATAAGTAATCTTTATCTAAAGCAAAACAAGACCAAACATGACAAACATCTACAATACTGTACACTAAAAATAGTTACTTTGCAAGTTAACCTTTAAAGTGCAGAAATAGCTGAAAAACACAGTTCTTGCGAGTTGGTAGCTCCATCTGGGGCTACCACGTTGCTGACAAAACAAAGTCTAACAGTTCCAGCTGACCGTGTCAGCACGGGCCAGCTAAAGCGTTGTCAGACTTGTGATCAGTACCTTTCTCGTTGCGGTCGACACATTGGTGCGAGGGCAACCGTAGCGGTTGCGTTTCAAACAAATAGAAGCGGTGCAGGTTGCGGTGCCCTCACGATGCGGTGCTGGCAGCGGCTCGGTGACAATCATCCAGACGTCGTCAGTGAGCACAAGGCTTACGATGCAGGGTGAGGTGGTACTCGATGCGGTGCTGGCAGGTTGCCGGTTGATGTGTGGATCGCGCAGCGACAGTGTCGGTGATGTTCAGGCAGGATATGGTGAGGGGGTGCGGAGTGCAGGCCCACAGGATGCGGTGCAAGCCACAGCTCGGTGATGATCGTCCAGACGGCATCGATGAGACCAAGGATGGAGCGCAAAGTGCAGCGGGGCCTCCTGCGGAACCTTGTGACGGACTCGGTGACAGAGTCAGTTGCTTCTTTCTTCCATAGTGGCTGAAACCAGCGGTTCCAGAGACGGTGCCCAGGTAAATGGTGAGGTCTTTGCTGTTTCTAAGACCTCTTGAACAGGGGGCAAGCTCCACTTCCAAGCCCTTGGAGATACTTTCTCAAGCAGGATACACACACAGTTCCTCTCCTTGGCAGAAAAAACTACTGTAGGCCAACCCCACACAGCACACAGCAAAGGGGCAGTACTTCCCCTTCAGTCTCTTCCAGCTCTTCACCTTAGCAGAGGTTCCTCTTGAAATCCAAAAGTGATCTAAAACTCTGGGGTCTGGGCCCCACTTTTTATACAGTAATTTGTGTTGTTCTCTGCCCAGCCAAAACCAGTTCTGTCCTCTCTGGTGAAGCTTCCTTGCAGGAGGTGGAGACAGCATTGGCATTGGCAGACCAATGTGAAAGAAATATCCTCCCCCTAATCTGAATGCAGCTCAGGTCTATTCAGCCCAGCCCTGACTCACCCTGGAAAGGCAGGAAACACCTGAACCCCCCAAGTGGATGTCTGAACAGAATGCACATCCCCAGCCCCTGTCACTCCAAAGCCAGACAGTCAATACACAACCTAGCAGAGGCACAGTGGTTGGTTGGGCAAGACAATACCTACTTTATAAAAGTGGTATTTTCAAACCCAGAATTTAAAAATCACCCTCACTAAAAGATGCATCTTAACATTCTGAGATCAGGCATTTCAAACTTTATTTTTCTATTTTGTTCCCATGGGCAGTAATGCTCATAAGATATTATGAGCAAACTCCCTATTCTATCCTATGGGAACAGATAGCCTTACAATAGTATGAAACAAAATTGGCAGTATTTCACTATCAGGACAGCCCACACACAGTGTGGCATGTTCCACCTTTCATATACTCTACACCCTCTCCACAGGGTTACCTTGGGCTTACCTTAGGGGTGACTAACATGTAAGAAAAGGGAAGGTTAGGGCCTGACAAGTGGGTGCAGTTGCCAGGTCGACATGGCAGTACTAAACTGCGCACAGACACTGCAGTAGCAGGTCTGAGTTATATTCACAGGTTGCTTATGTGGGTGGCTTAATCAGTGCTGCAGACCCACTAGCAGCATCTGATTTACAGGCCCTGGGCACATACAGTGCACTGCAAAAACAACAGTTGATGGACAGAATGCGGAACAATGTCATACATTCACCCCAGTACAGAGATCTGGGCCTAAATCCATCGTTTTTTTGCTCACCATGCCGTTCGAGTTTGAACCCGGCCATATGCAAATCAGTCTTGACCCTGTGCCTCATGGGAACAGTCCAGCCCGAACTGCCAAGCCAGGTCCTCCCTGGACTGAAAACAAGCATCCTAGGACCGGTTTCGGTGTTTCACCCCTCTTCAGCCAGGATAGCTTGATTCCAGTGGTATGGAGAGCACGGGACCCACATCTGGGCATACCCTTCCCACTTGGAGTGACAAATGCAAAAACAACAGTTGATGGACAGAATGCAGAACAATGTCATACATTCACCCCAGTACAGAGATCTGGGCCTAAATCGATCGTTTGCTCACCATGCCGTTTCAGTTTGAACCCAGCCATATGCAAATCAGTCTTGACCCTGTGCCTCATGGGAACAGTCCAGCCCGAACTGCCAAGCCAGGTCCTCCCTGGACTGAAAACAAGCATCCTAGGACCGGTTTCGGGGTTTCACCCCTCTTCAGCCAGGATAGCTTGATTCCAGTGGCATGGAGAGCACGGGACCCACGTCTGGGCATACCCTTCCCACTCGGGGTGACAAATGCAAGAACAACAGTTGATGGATAGAATGCAGAACAATGTCATACATTCAACACAGTGCACTGTAAAACAGACTGACTAGTAAATCAAATATGCCAATCATGGAATCACTAACCCAATACAACATATTACAGGGCGCAGCTGTACTTTGGCACTGAACAGCAGTGGCAAAGTGCCCAAAAGCATCTACACCAGCCAAAACGAAGTCCAACACACAGCGAAATAACAGGAGGTAAGGCAAAGATACAGGGGAAACCAACGCCAACTATGCCAGGTCTAACAAAATGTTTATATCTATTGATTACAAAAGTTCGGGTACGTTCCAAAGTACCTTTTAATGGTGTGTGTTATATGTTATATGTTTGCATGCACCTACAGAGCACCTACATACAGAGTTATTCAAAAGTATTGAAATGCAAAATGTTGGAATTGTATCATAAACATGACCATTGTCTTCCTCTTTTAGATGACCTATAAGTAGTATCTTTGTTTTATTGAACAATGAGTAATCACGTCAAAATGGCGCCTTTGAAATAACCTTCTCTACACCTAAATGTAGTCCTTTTGTTTATGTTAACAGGCAATGCTGTTTTAAACCACTGTATGAGTTGTTCTAAAACTTTCAGCACATGATCAAGATGCATTCTTAGCCCGAAACTCTTTGGGCATTATGGCTATAGCCAAATTAATCACTTTGCAACACCGTCTCATGATTATGTGTTTTTGAGTCAGAACACACAGTCACTGCATATATATATGTGTGTGTGTGTGTGTGTGTGTGTTTGTGTGTGTGTGTATGTATATATACATATGTACAGATATATATATATATATATATATTAAATATATGTAAACACATATATATGTATATGCTCTTTATAGTAGTAAAAAAGCATACAATGTAATATAAAGTAAAATATGTATTTTTACTAAGTTTTACATTATATATATGTATATATAAACATACACAGACATATAGATCTATGTCATAAATGTTTATATAAGTATATATTTATACACAGTACTGCCAAGACTAGCACATGGTATCATATCTTCAGAAGTTATATAGAATAGTAATCCAGGGCTCTGCAACAAGGGAGTTAGTTTCATTCTACCACTGCCTCGATGAAATCAATATAATCTGTAGCACTTTCCAGTCTTCCGTTTATTCATGTTAAAAAGGAGGATGGTGAAATGTACAAAGCTGAATTCTGGCTCCAGCTGTTTAATCGGTAGTTTCAATAATTCATTGCTATTTGAAGAAGCCATTATTGGTGTAGTGTTTTGTAAATATGTATAGCAGGACCCTTCTAGTCACTGATGGTCTCCGTAGCATGGCGCAATGGTTTGGATGTGTCTTGGTGTGGTTAATGAATTTGATGATGCAATGCATTCAGTTAGTTAACAGTTGTTCTGTGAAGAATAAAAATGTGCACTACAGAGCTCTGTGTGTGGTCATTTGTATGCTACTAGGCTGGGGAGAACGCTGCAACTGGTGACTAGTTAAGGGATCTGCTACTCAATGTAGTGAGAGTGCACTTCCTGAGAGTTTGCAGAGGTACAAGAAACTGCTTGTGCATGCCATGCGCCTCTCAGTCGAAGTGAAACAGTCGACTGTAGGAGCATGTGGAGTCAAAGCACCACTCCAGCCAGTGCAAGTCCTTTGAAGAAGGCGAAAGCCCTATGGAAATTTCAGTCACAGTCGGCCTGGAACCTGCTGGTAAGGCTAAAAGAAGAGGTACTGCACCTCAACATAACACAGAGACAGCATACATACAAGATGATAGCAATAAAGGCACAGACAACCTGGAACTGGGTACAGGGAAGCACATAAGGCTGCGATAGCCTGGCACAGAAAGTGTGCCAAAAGCAGAATCATCCAGGTGTCATGAAATGCCAAAGGGAGTGGCAAACAGATATGAGGCAGAAGGTGGCAAACGGAAGTGAACCTAAGCAAGATACAAAACCGTCACTCACCAACAAAGATGACAAAGGGGCCATACAACATCAGGGCAGTCACGACGATGCTGGGGCTTTGAGATGTTATAAATGCAGCACTACCAAGCGGGCACCTAAGGGCAACAGAGCAGGCCCTGCTCTCAACAGCAGGAAGTCCCACAGGTGGTTATGATGCCAACATGTTTTTGAAACCGTCGCTTCCATTTGATAACGCCAAAAAACAGAAGATTGGCACAAGATGGACTGCTTGGATTAAAAAATTCAATAATTTCATTGATACATTTTAAGAAACGAATGACAAGAAGATTATTAAATACTTAAAGAACCTTGCAGATGATGGTGTGAATGAAGTGATAAAGAAAATACCACAAGCTGATGAAATATCTTACCATTAGATCAATGCAGCATTAGGAATCAAATTCAATCTAATGCCGAACTTTGACTTTGAAAGGTACATCTTCAGCCAAGTCAGACAGCAAGCTGGAGATACGATGGATAAGTTTGCTGAAAGACACGAGGCCCCAATCTAACATTGCAATTTCAATTAAATCAATGATGAAGAAGCCATGCGTCTCAGAGTCATCAATGGTTGCCTTGCTGAATCATTTAGCTGACATATGCTGCATGAGGCACTCAGCCTGGAGAGAGGGCTCATGGCTGCAAGAGCAGAAGAACATGCTTATCGACAAGCTGCTGATATGGAAGCTGGAGTAGTCCAGAGTGAATCTGCATTGAACATGAAAAGTTAGCAGAGGCATAGACCATAAAGTGATGTCTCCGAGGAAAAAGTAATTGCATTTCCGATGCAGATTCTCATCTCCGCACAAAGAAAAATGCCCCACCATCAGACAGACATGCAAGGGCTGTGGGAAGGAAAACCATTTTGCAACGGTTTGCAAAATGAAACTGAAAATTAATGTGTCACATTGAGAAGAGAAAATGAATGCCCAAAATGTCCATAAATCCCCTAGCCACACCCACAAGACTAAGCGGCAACACCATTTAAGGCAAGTGAAAACTAAATGAAGTTGATTATCATCGAATTTATCCTTCAAAGATTCTTCAATTTCACTATGGCTGTGTGATGATGGTGTTGAATGGTGAAGGTCTGGAGCACATGTATTTGGCTTCATGCAGAGAAGATTCCAAGTCCAAGAGAGATCACCATGTGAAACAGCCATGTTCCTTTGGGCATTGTCCCAAGAGCACATTAAAAGGGAATGGTTGTACCATACCTTTTATCATCCATACTTGTCCATCTATAAACATTATGCCTGCAGATAATTAAAAAGAACTGTTGCCAGTGCCTCATCTCACACCTACAAAGACAAAGGTATACGCATGAGCTGCCTCCATGCCATTGGAAAGTCAAGGATCATTTGTAACAATCACGCAACACAACAAGACGAAGGTACAAGCACCGATTCATGTTGAGTATTTTGTTAAGTGCATGCTTTTTCAGTATCAATACTGTTGCCGACATGGGTCTGATTTCCATCAACAAAAATATAAATTGAGGTTTGATTCCTTCATTATTACATAAATGCATTGGGAAAAATTGTCAGTCCTCATTATTGTTTCATGGATTGTAAAAACTTAAGACTATTAAGTGAAACCTCACATCAAAGAGGACGTACGCCCTGCTGCTCAGCAGCATAGTCAATTACTTTTCACTTGCAGGAAGCTGTTGAGAAAGAACTGGAGACATTGTCAAAACATGATATCATTGAAAGCTTTACTGGCCAAACATCATGTGTTTCACACATAGTCATAGAGCCCAAAAAGTACAGTGGAGGTGCAGTGCACATTTGTGTTGACATACATCAAACTAACTAGACATTTGAGAGAGAACAACATCCCAGTCCACTAAACACGAATATGACCACACAGCTGAATGGTGCCAAAGTATTTTCTAGATTTGATCTGAATAATCTGTACCATCAACTCAAACTGGAGGAAAGCTCAGGTACGTTACCACCTTTTCAGCCCATATTGGCTTATTCAGATACAAAAAACTAAGTTTTGGGGTGTCATCAGCTACAGAAATCTTTAAAGATGTAATTCGCCACATAATACAGCCAGTCACACATGCTTTTAATTACAATCATGATATACTGGTATTTGGGGCCACTCGAGAAGAACATGGCAAAGCCCTTACACATGCCACTTGCTGACTTATTCCAGTTCCACTTTGAATGCAGAAATGTGTCAGTTTCTCCAAACAAAACTAAAATTCTTTAGGCATATTTTCCCTGAAAAGGGGATGACACCAGATCCGGCTAAAGTACAAGCCTTGTGGTAAACTACTTCACCACAGGATGTGACAATGCTGTGATCTTTCCGTGGCATGGCCAGTTACTGTTCTAGGTATATCAGTGATTTTGCGACAGTAAGTGTCCAGTTGGTGACTTGACAAAAAAAACACTGTGTTCAATTGGTCACCTCAATGGCTCATTGATGAACTATGATGTATATGTGTAATATTTTTACTTTTCATTCAACAAAGGGGACATGCAGTGTCTTGTAAATATGTATAGAAGGGCCCTTCTACGGCTACTATAGAGGGTGTTCTAACAGTTAAATGTTTTTCTGCCTTGCAACATGGTTTCCAACTTTTCACTGTCTGTTCAAAATCAAGATGTATTCTTCTCCTCTGTGAACTATACCATCAATTAAAGAGAGTTATAGTGAAATTTCAGATAATGATTTGCAAATCGCATGAAAGATGTTTTCTTTAGGCCAACTGATTGTGATTCTATTCAAAATAGAGCATCACATTAAAGTGCTACAACCCAATCAGTTTGGGAAAGAGAAGAATAATTGTCGAAATCAACTGAAGCAATCGCATGCTCTTTAAAATAATTTTCAAGATTTAAAGGTCCACATAAAATACTATACAATAAAAATGTTCTCAAAAGACAATTCATACAATATAAAATATATGAAATTCTGAAGTACAAAAAGAGCCATGTCGATGTACAACTATACGCTACTTTAGGTAAAATAGAACTCACGGACAAGAAAAAGTGTAAATGTGCAATCAATTCAACTAAACATTGTGATGCAATACTACACAGACCTAATGAATACCGCAAAACAAATTGTGCAAAATGTTTACAATAAAACACTAATACAGTACTTCTATTTTTGCAATACATCAAGCATTGGAAGCGAAAATTAATAAAATAAATCAGTTTTATACTATTCAAAGAATTAGAGACCAAAAATGCCATGTTCCATAAATTCCTAACCAAATACAATTACTATGAAATTAGAAAACTTCAAAAAATTCCCAAAAATATTTTAAAATTGGGGAAAAAATAAATGTAAACATTTTTGCACAAAGTATTTCTGATGGTTGTGCAAAAAAGTCATTTCCGGGCCCCCACTGCCATAGTTATATTGTACTTTAAAGACAATGGTCTTAACAATTTGCGCCACAATGAATAAAGATTAGGACATACAAAAAGTACACAATTTAAATCTTGAACCCAGTTCCCACAAAGATCACAAAACCTCTCCTCCCTTGGTAGTCCCGCCCAGGTTCTAATAATAATTTGTAACAGAAGCAGATTCAACCTTAATAACAAAATAGTTCTGTGCAGACACTGGGGAAGGTTCCATAGTACATACGGTTGAGTTTTTTATTGTTTACAAATACTACGCTTCATTATTATTATATTCCGAGCACGCTGACCACACAAAACAACATCCCCTTTTCAGCTCACCTAATAGATTGATTTTTTTAATCCAATTTTTTAAGGTGCGCTTCGGAAGTGGTGCCATCTTGCTGTCATCAATTTCAAACATATTCAGAGCTTTCATATAGTTTGAAAAGAGAGTAATTCTTCCCTTCAAACAGTAAAATATTTTATGTCTCAATGCAGCTCAGATGGAACCAGGTTCACCACTCCATAAATTATTCTCCCACTTCAAAACAGCTGCTATAGCAAACTCATATGTAGAGAGAAGCCCAAATTCAAGTTCAAAATGTTTTGCCCACAACACTTATATAGCCTGCATATGGCAAAGGCTTTATCTAAAGCCTTACTTCTACACTGGCTGATGTGATTCTTATTTGAACATTTACTGGCAAAACTTCTACCAAAATATGGACACAACTTCACCACTTCCATCTTGTCATCCTCCAGGAACTAGTACAAAACCCTTCCTAACGGTGCACTCGGAGACCTAAATACCATAACTTTGCTCTTAAGGATATTTATTTTTAAAAAGTGCTCATCAGCATCATTTCCTAACTCGGAGAGTCACCTCTGAAGTGTTATTGGGCTTAAATCCAGTATAACAACATTATCAGTGTAGAGTAGACAGCCAATACTCGTTGCTCCTAATTTAGGAGGTTCCCCCTTAGGCTGCTTGACTCTGCACCGTAGGTCATGTATGTGAAGAGAAAAAAGAAGGGGGACAAGTAAGCATCCCTGCTTCAAACCATTATGCATCTCTACTTTGATGGAAAGGCCCTGATTCCCTTCCCTCAGAACATGAGTCCAAGTTGAGTAGTGCAAAGCAACAATCAACCTGAGCAAATGTGCAGGGATCCCCAACGCAAACAATTTCCTCCACAGCATCCCACGGTCAACCCTGTCAAATGCTGTGGAGACTATAAGGGCATGTCCTTGCCCACAGGATACTTGTCAATCAGTGTTTGAAGGGTAGTGATATTATCTGAGGTGCTGCAGTTTTTACGAAAGCCAGCTTGCTCCACAGGAACAAGGTTATTGCCAAAGGCCCAATCCTGGAGGTGAGAACAATACTCTTGGCAAACGATTTGCAGATCATGTCCAATAGTGCAATCTGCCTAAAACTAGCAGGAGACATTTAGGACACTTTTTATGTAGAGGCACAACAACACTACCTTTCCAGGAAGAAGGTATAACCCCATGCATATAACAATAATGGGAACCAGGCACAAGAACGAAGCCCATGTAGGAGCCTCTTGTTTGATAACAGATATCGGAAGCTCATCTGGGCCCATCGCCCCAGAGAATCGTGCGCCCTTAATACGACTCTGTCTCCTCACTAGAGAGTGGTCCGTACCATTTCAAAGAAGGAGGCTCATCTCTCAGCTCCAACAACATCCTGCAACTGGAATTGATGGCATTTAACTGGGAGATGTGTTGGGAACACTCTGCATCAGGAATTGGAATGCCTCAGCCTTAATTCTGGAGTCTCAGTATTCAGCCATTGATGACCAGTACTTCTGTGAGCTACCAGAAAAAGCAGCTTCTCTCAACTTGATCCATTTCTGGTCCTTCTTCATCCTTCATTCAGACACCTTTACTCAAGTTCTCACCCTTTTCAGTCAATTGATTACCCTTTGCCTAAATAATGACCACTGTTTAAATTGGTTCCTTACTAGTGAGTTTATATCACGATTAACCTTCTTTACCTCCCAAGAGAGAACTACAGAGTGTGTAACACTAGTAGTACTATTTATTCTCCTTCATGATAGGAACAGGAACAACTGCTCTTCATACCAGGCGATAAGGTTCTCTAGTGAAGTAACAGAAAGGTCTGAAATAGCTATTTTACCATGAGCAGACAGGTTTATCATATTATTTGACCAAAATGAACACCCATTTATTTTACTGTTGACAATATTGTCGCTTCTAGAATTCCAGCTCTCAAATTCCTTAAGCTCTAGGTCGAAATCACCAAAAGAATACTATGATCACTTAGATCTGTCCTCAATACCTCAAATTGGGAGCAAGCACCAAACATTTGGTAAAGATACCACCATATAATCAATTAATGATTACCCCTGTGAGGAATGAAAGGTGAGAGAGGCTGGTGAGTCCTCCAAAAACCTATCAATTAGGGCAATAGGGTCATAAGATCTCAGGCAGACCAGAAAACAGAGGCCCTGCCTGTCTGATCATGTATTACCAGGCAAAATAGCCTCTGGAATATTCCACAGCTCTTCCAACTCGGTGTTTCCAAAATCAGGGAGGAACAATGAGCATTCTTCCGAAATGCTAACATTGTGCACAAAGGAGAACATACACTCAACTAAAGTGTCACACAACCTCCTGGGTGGGATATACACATTTACCAAAAGAAAGGTTGTATAGGGTCTTCCAGTCACATTACACAGAGCTAATTTTAAGAAAAAGCGTTGTTTTGAAGGATAAACAAACATCTTTGGATTCCAGTTTATGCTACTACTGAGAAAAATGGCTATACATTCACTGGTGTGCCCTTTTACTGTGGATTTTAAGACACAAGAATAAACAAAATAATTCCCTCATTTAAAATCAGAGCTCATCCAAGTTTCCTGTGGGCAAATTATCAATGGGCAGAACCGCATTAAAAAACTGTAGCTTGGACATAGACTTTCCCAGGTCTGCCATGTTCCGGGAATGAATTTAACCCAAGGGGCTACCTCTGCAACATTAGACGTTTTATATTTTTTGAAGTATTCAGCGCACTTGCTACCCATCTCTATGGGGCTACCTTGTCCCTTTTCCCAAAGTCCCTGACCCTCTGGTCCTCATATCCTACAATGTTTACCACTCCCTCCCCATATGTTTACCAAATGAGATTGTGATATTCTTCAGATTTACAGCCCCCCCCTACTGCTACCTGGATCTTGGGAGAGCTCCTGGGTGCCCAATCTAGGACTATTGCACTTAGGATCTAAGGTTACTTTGAACGAGAAAACATCAATACTTTCTCACCGAAAATGGTCCACATTAGCCAGGATTAACATTACAACAATCCAAGAACTCGGAAGTGGAGCAAGGGGTTCCACATACACCTAATCAACATCCCTGCTTGACCCCATACACAAGGACTCAATCTCAAACAGGAGCTGCAGAATAAAGCTTCAGTTCAGTGGGCCCAGTTCACTATCAAACAAGGAAACAAAATGAATTGAATTAGAAAAATGTCTGGAACTAATTCCTTTACCAGAATTATTGTTAAACCATGACCCTACCCTTTGATTAAGCGGCTGTGCAAATGGAATAAAAGGAGGAGCCTTCCCATTAAGAACCCTCACAAATTTGGGCCCAGAACCGAAAGGAGAAGAATCTCCACTAGGGAGAGCTAGAGGAGGTCTTTTAAGGTCCCGCTCGACCTCTTGAGGGACTCCACAACCTTCTTCATTGGTTTCCACTAGTTCAACATACTCATCCCCGGCCTCATTCTTCACTAATCATCCATTTGCTCCACCCCAATTAATATGGATAGTTACTGCCATATCTTTGGGTCCCATCCACATTAAATGGCAGTCTAGCATTGGAGCTTCTAATATGTGAGGAGGGGCGGGTGAATTAATTGCTTCTGAGGACTCAAACTCTGGACCTAGATTAGAGACAACATTCTCTAGCCCTTCTACTTTTCGAAGCTGGATGGTGGAAGCGGACTCTTAAAAACATTAGAGAAACTGAGTTTTTTGGACTTACATTTCATAATAAGCTGGATTCTTTTCTTTTTCCCCTTCTGGCATTTTGCGCTATTAATACCCAAGGCGTCCCCCTTCACTGGAGAATCACCATCATGGTGGTCTCTTGATAAATTAACAGTAGAAGAAGGTGCATCTTGCAAGACTACAGTCCCAGAAATAATAGGAGCCCCATTTTTAAATATTGGAAAAACAAATAGAGGATTCTAAATTACATTTGCACTTTGGGCTACATAACAGCAATAAGGAGAATGGTTTAAAAAGGGAGAACTGGGCATGTTATCAATCTCCTTGGCGGCCACCGAATTAATGTTGGATTTCCCAACAGGGGTGGCCCCAAGTCCACCATAATCACCTGCCTGAAGTTCTGCCACCCCACTTTTAACCACTATGTGTATGTTCCCCGGGGGGCAGTACCTCCAACATGCCCACCTTCCGGCAGCCCGGTTTCTCTACTTGAATGAGTCCCCAGGATCTCAGAGTGGCCAGAAGAGGGGAAAGGAATTAGGGAGGGTACTGCAGGGAGGGAGATCTGGAACAAGATGATGCACATGATAAGGGAATTAAATATTGTAGACACTAAATGCAAATGATCATGTCACTATAACAGAAATATTATATTTACCACCCGTTTATCTGCTAAATGCTTGAAGCTTCTTTTTTCCCAAGGATGTATTTATAGTAATGTTCAAGGATGCGACTATGATCGTCCTGGTTCAAAACAATAGTTCCAGATAGGAAAAACCTAAATCAGTAATGTCTTTCACTAGTTCACAAGATTGTTCTCATGCATGTATTCTTATCCATCACTTCTGATGCTTGTTCCTTAACAATGTGCGCATTGTTATTCACAGTGTGTGCAGTGTCAATTCAACTCCATACAATATCTCAGCACAAATGACCAAATCCTTGAATATTGGATTTCCTTTCCTGTAATTATGCACAGTTCGTTTCATACAAAACAGGGAACTATGGAATGTCTCGTAATAGGGTGTTTTCCTTTATATTAAATGTGCACAGTTCGTTGTTTACAAATGCACGCTAAAAGAGAAGATTTACTAAAGGCAACAACGGAGGGTCTTAACTTTTGTTATGAAGGTAAAAGATGTCTACCGGGATATGATGATTGGTGCGAATGAATGCGCGAGCCTGAAGAATGCCGACGGCTCCTGGTCACTGCTTGGTTGTGGCCACACTGGAAACCAGGAGATGCTTCTTTCGACGCGGTAGGATGCCGGAGCACAGATCTGGATCCTCAATAATCTGCACGGGCGGCAGGGGTGGCTGTTGATATGCTGTTTGCAGGCAAAATGGTGCCCAAGATTAGTGTTTATCTTGCGAGAGCCGCACCCTAAAAATGAAACTAAAACCAGTAAATAAAACCAAACGAGAAGGAATTGGAAATGCACTTAAATAACACATTGATGTGGGTGGATATAACCTGTGCTCTGCCTAGTCTGCTAAGCATAGCATTCATGAATTGGTATGGCCTATAGATGTAAAACGAGCACTCAACCCTTGAAAGTCATAGTCAAAGGATGGACAACAGGTGAACCTCTAATCATTTACAGTGCAACATCGGAGAGCCCAAAAGCGTTAATGTCATGCCTTGGTAACATGCTTCGATGCTGTTCATACGGACTGTGACAGTCCAGAGAGCCAAAAAGCGTTAACGTCACACCCTTCGATTACTCTGCTGTCTATACAGACCGCGACTCTATGCTAGTCTGAGAGTCCTCCGATTTCATTTCAGTGCCCCTTTCTTCCTTCCTTGGGGATAAGGAAAGCAAAGTTAGGTTCTGCACTCCCATTAAAATTGGGGACAACATCCAACACGTGATCAGAATTTGCAACTGATTTATCCAGCAGAGCCAAGATCGATGACAAGATCTTCTCCACAAGTAGCAAAATGTCAGAGTGGGCCCTTTCCCCACCTGTCCCCTCCCTATCAAGATTAAGTAACTGCACACATACTTTGTACCCTGTGGGTAGAGACAAATCTCAATTTGGAGAAGAAATTAATGATCCCATTAAAGAAACCCGCAAAAAAGGTACACTACTGTACAAGGCTGGTAATGACTGCAGCGGAGGAGCAAGCACTTTTGGCAGAGTCCCTGGGCAGCCTAAGCACACAGTACTTTACCCCTGGCCCCCGGAGGGGCTTTCAAAGACTGGCGGCGGTCCCGCGACGCGGGCGTGCCCAGGCTCTGGACTGGAATAGACTGGACTGGGCCACGGCCCTAACACTTGTATTGAAAGGTACTGACATTCCATGATTCATTTGTGTTAATTGTAGTAGCGTGGAAGAACACCCACTCAGTTTGGATAGTAATTGATCTCTGTGTGTGAAGTAATAGGAGGGCGGTGTTCATTAAGCATAATTTAGGCAGGCATCACAACCGTAGCGGAGGCGACGGTAGAAGGCAGAAGGTAGTATAGTCACTTTGTGGAAAGACCAAACATGGGAAAGAGAAAAACGATGGGTCTCCCGAATAAAAAGAAGGCCAATACAGGGACACATCCACGCCAGACATTGCTTAGTTATTTAACTGGAGCAGTGGGTGCAATTGAGCGCCAGATTATTACAGTTGAAGAGGCCTTAAACCCTGGACATTTAGGCTTAGGGGGGCAACTGAACTGGATAACATATCAAGCGAGGGGCCTGCACTACCCATAGACGCACCAAGGAGCTTTCAGGGAACAAACGGTTGTGTAGTAAACACATCAGATAACATATCAGATAGTGATTTAGAATCTGATAGTCAACCACCGACCAAGAGAGCTAGAAACCCCGATATTTTGACTTATACACAAGGGGATAAAGTCCTAACGGGTAAGGTGACAACCCCTAAGGCACGAAAAAAAGTCACCAGGAAGGATAAATCATTATTGACACAAAATATTGTAAATGGGGGAAAACAAACAGCCAATACTAACTTATGCACACAAAATGAGGTGTTAAAATTAAAACTCAAATTGGGTGCTTTAGATTCCTTTCTCAGGGAAAGCCTGGGTAGTTTAATACATAAAATAGGTTCAATGGAAGAAGTTCTATCTAAATGTGTAGCTAAACTTCAGTCCCCCAGTAAAGAGATAACCACAGCAAAAATGGGTATCCAGGCTCAACTTAACAACAATGAGAAAGGTAATAATATTTTCCCTGTTTTTAGCCGCCCAGAGGAATGATCTTTTGCTCCTCAAAATACCGTTCAAAATTTCCCCAATGTTATATCCTCGGTGTTTCCACCCACTACCTCGAACGGTCCAAAAATGTCCAAACATCCTGTAGAGACAAATGGTTGTATCGTCTCTAGCCAGCGGAACGGAAACGTGGAGGAGACACACATAACACGCTTGGACCTACCTCCTGCCGCGACACCTTTTGTGGTGGTTTTGACAAGCGTCCCCAATTTACAGAACGGGGTAGAGGAAACGTGGGAGATTTTATGGAATAACTCCCTACATTGGCTCTGGGTTAGGACTGGCATCACCGAGAGATTATTTGAGGAATTCAAAATGGTCAGAAGAGTGAGTTGGGCGGGGAAGGGATGTAAGGATCCGACGGGAGACTGTGTTGTGCTGACCTTTAAAACCCCCCATTTAGTACAACTTATCCTGAGCAGAGCCAGAAATCAATCTATTCATGGGCAGGGTGTTAATTTAGTCCCCTTAGGTTATTTTTTATCAACCTACACCTCATATTGCCCCAACATATAGGGATTGTGAATCCTCTTATAATAGGCATTGGTTTAAGCTCCCAACTCAAAATCGTTTTGATGCTCTTGCCAACCTCGAGTCAGTGGATTGACAACAAAAGGTTTCAGTTACGGAGAAGGGACATTCGAAAGAGTCTGTATTGGCGACTTCAGTTGGAAATGAAATTACTGTTCCACAAGTCGATACCAAGTTAATGAATACAGAGACCACTAGCGATAAAGCCTTAAATACTATGGCTGCCTCCATTGTATCTCAACCCTTACTTGTTGGTAACACTTTAACATGTAGGGATGAAGGAGGGGGGAGAAACAATCGCATGAGAAGATCAGAGAAATGTCAGTTCCTGTTTTGGAATGTGGCGGGATTAAAATCCAAGGTGACAAACAAAACATGGTTGGACTTTGTGTGTAGTTTTGACATTCTCAGCCTGCAGGAAACCTGGGCGGAAGGGCCCCTCCATATTAGCGGCTATAAAACACTCTACACCCCAGCGGTCCCATCATTACATGGCAGAGCAAGGGGGGGGGGTCTTTGTACTTATATTTCTAACTACCTGGACAAAATTGTTTTTTTTGTTACAGACCTATTTTATCAAATTATCACTCTTCAGATAGATAAAGTGTTTTGTATAGCATTAGTGAATTTCTATAACAATGCTGCACCAGAGCAGATCGGGAGAATTTTAAGACAGTTGAGGAGTGAACTGCATCTTTTACAAACCTGTCCATCCAAAGACACCTGCATTATATGGGGTGGGAACTTTAATTTACCTATATGTCAGTATGCTAATAAGGGGGTTTGTGGCACAACATACCAGAAAGATTTTGGTTTCTCTCATTTTCCCCACACTTTGTTTGGGGATCTTTTAAACAACATTATGTTCTCATTTAATATAGGTTTTGCCAAAAATGTATGCTCTCCTTCTGTCCCTTTCCAACCCACTTTTAATGGCCGAGGTATTTTCTCGACCATAGATTTTGTATTAGCATCAAGCAGATATTTTACCCGTATCAAGGATTTTACTACACACGAGATTGCTTTAAGTGACCATTTTCCTATTGGTATTGACGTGATGGTGCGTAATAATATCATAAGTACTAGAGCCACTTCCACGCATATCGTGGAAAATATCACATTAAATAGACAAAATGGTTACACACTTAAATGGGTAAATGTGGGCCCAGAGGCTTTTACTTACAAAGTGGTCACGAAATGTAAAGAAATGCTTTTATCCTGTTTAGATGAGAAGTCATCCCACCAGGAAATCCTAGAAAACTTTCCTATCACAAGCGTCATTAAGGAAACATTTCATGTGAAAGCAAGAAACAACAAGAAACGTAAGCAAGAGTGGTTTGACAAACAATTGTACAAAAGCATATTCTAAGCTTAAATATTCTCTAAATGCAATAGAAAAAAATCGGGAACAGATTAGATAGGCAAGAAGTGATTATAAGAGGGCTAGAAAAGAAAGGAAAAAGGCCTTAAAAGAGGAAGCTTGGCAGGCCCTACATGAAGCTTCGGTTAATCGCAATTCCTCCTCCTTTTGGAAGGCGGTTAATGCACTGCTTCTAGCCGAAGGCGACAAAGCAACCGTAGAGATTGCTATTCCTGAACATGAATAGGTATCACACTTTGCTAGTTTATATAATAACTCACAGATAGATTAACAGGGATCATCATAAATTGGGCCCGAAATAGAGAACTCTGTAAGGCCTACTGGCTTACCTTTAAATTTCACCTTAAGTGAAGTCAGCACGGCCATTACTCAAAGTTTGGGGGGAAGGCGGCCAGGCCGGATGGTAATCCGGTAGATCTTTTTAAATCAAACTTATCCCTATGGGGGCCACTTTTGACACAAGTTTTTAATGCATGTTGCTCACTTGGGGGGCATATCAACAAGGGCTTTATCTCTGCTTTTTTGGCTTTAAAAGCCAAAAAAAGAGAGATAAAACTAGCGCCCTATCAACAACAGGGTGCTAACATGCAAATTTGCATGTTAGCACCCTTTTACTCTACGCTTCCCCTTGCATCTCTAATGAGATGCAAAGGGGGCGTTTCAGAGTAAAATAATAGGAGAAATGTCGCTAAGTGACATTTCTCCTATTATCAAGAATGTCGCTAACCCTGTTAGAGACAAAAAAAGCAGCGCTAACCGTGGTTAACGCTGCTTTTTTACGTCTGGTATTTTTCTGACTTAGCCATGATATCCTATGGAAGGAGGATATCATGGCTAAGTTTGCCTGTCCCTATCAACAAGGTAACGTGAGATTATCGCTGGGTTTCCAGCGATAATCTCACGTTAGCCTGTTAGCGTGAGGATTTTTATCGCTATTGAGATAAGCGTTGCTAATAGCACGCTATCTCAGCGATAAAAATTCACGCTAGCCGGCGATAATTATCCTAGCGCTAAGTGCGCTTAGAGATAATTATCGCCGGTTGTTGTTGATATGCCCCAAGGTTTTTTGTTGACCTGGTATGATTCAATAATTGTCCCCATTTTCAAAAATGGTGACAGGTCAAACCCAGCCTGTTACCATCCAATTTCATTATTGGACTCTGCAGTTAAGATCGTGGGACAAGTCTTGTTGGACAGGTTACAGGCATGGGCACAGGAACAAAATATATTAAGCGATATACAATATGGATTTTGCAAAGGTCTGGGCACAATCGAACAGGGCTTGAATTTACATATTTTTTTAGACAAATATACCAGGGCAAAACAGGAGAGGCTATACCTGACTTGTATTGATTTAACAGCAGCTTTTGACCGTGATTCATGGAAAGCTGTGGTCGGTTTTAGAGGGGTTGGGAGTTGACGTTTTAATAATCACATTTTTAAGGCAATTATACTCAGGGGCAAGGGCCAGGGTCCGTTACGGGAGGGGGGGTGAATGCATTAAGCACTTTAAAGTAATGAAAGGAGTTAGACAAGGGTGCATCCTTGCCCCGTTCCTTTTTACATTATATATAAATGAATTAGAATCAGTCCTGGTCCAGGAGTGCAAGGATCTACCAGCCGCAGTGACACGCCCTATCCCAGCACTCATGTATGCGGACGATGCGGTCCTGATGGTACGCACACCGATCGGTCTCCAAAAGTTTGTAAATGTTTTTATAAATGTTATGTCTAACTTGGGACTTACTGTGAACTGCTCGAAAACATTTGCACTGAATTGTGGAGCCAGATCGAGAAAGAGGCCCAAAACGCTTTTTATTTATTCAATGGCAATAGAGCATACTACAATTTTCTATTATTTAGGGATACTATTCGACTAAACTGGCACGTGGTGCCAAGCGATAAAAGCGAGAAGGCTGCTTCTTATTAAATTTCTGATGGCCTTATTAAATTTCAGCAGAAAAATAGGAAGACGTCCCCCTGCAAAATTGTTACAGATGTACAGGGCAAAATGCGTGGCAATCGTCACATATGGAGCTGGAATCTGGGGTTACGAAGGGGTAAACTCACTACAGTCTGCTGAAAACAAGTTTTTTAGGTCCCTCTTGGCAGTCCCAGTCAGTACATCTACGTATATATGCCATCAAGAACTAGATATGCCATATTTGGAGGACGTTATCAAGATTCAGCCAGTCCTCATCTGGCATAGAGTCTGGATTTCAGAGGAGACAGATTTGGAAAGACGCTTTAGCGATAGAAGGGGTCAATAACAAAAGGTGGTTAGAATATGTTAAAATGATTCTGTTTAAATTAGGCCATCCTGAATATTACAATAATCCAGACACCATGTGTAACATGCCTAGGAAAGACCTTAAAGCAACCTGTATGCGTTATTTGGGCGATATCAGAACCACAATAGAATTAAAGAAATCAACGGTTCAAGCTCACTATATGGTCTTGGCAGCTCCACTCATACAATGATATATTGTATTAGTAATTGCCGACTATGAGAGGTTCTTGCTAACACGCTTTAGATGAAATATCCTTCATAGATCTTTAAGTTTTCCCGTATTAAACGATTGGTCGAGAGTTTTAAGTAAATGCCTGTGCGACGATGTTGCTGAACAATCCACGATGCATATATTGTTTTTTTGTAAATTCTATTCAATCCCTAGAAGTAGATGGATTATCCCTGTTTTAAAAAGATATAGTCTGAGACAATGTTGCCATGCATTTATGATTCTGCAACTGCTAGACGATGAATTTACTATTGCCTCCATTACAGCTTTTAAAAAAAGTGTTTTTAAATATCGCAAATCCATGGTGATGTAATTTTAAGAACTGAGGTTTGTTACAATTTTTAAGGTGATCTGCATTGTTTTAATTTGTGTTCTGTGCTTTTATGGTTAACTTGTACAGTTACCGAATAAAGACTTTGAATTGAATTGAACTGCACACATACTTTGTACTCTGTGGGTAGAGACAAATCTCAATTTGGAGAAGAATTCAATGATCCCATTAAAGAAACCCGCAAAAAAGGTATACTACTATACAAGGCTGGTAATGATTAACGACTAGGCAAACAATCCAGAGGCAGTCCAAGTAATAGATGATTTTAACTTTGCCTATCTAATCTGATTCTTCTCAATAAGGCCAGCAATGTCCGGCATAGAATAGTTCTCCAATGCTCTAAGGCCACTATCACACAAATTAACACCAAGCCCAACACTGAGCCCCCTGTGAGTTACTTCAATGGTCTCTTTAGATAGCAAAATTTCGGACCCAGGTGCCACATCTTGGCCACAGGATCAGACCCTAGGGGTCGCAAAGATTTTAGAACCGGACTCAAAAAACAAGTTAGTGCCCACAGTGCTGGCAGTATACCTCATGGGAGCAGCCTCAGTGTCCATTTCTTCCACCACTTCTGCCAGATTACACAATCTATTAGACAGACTTAAGAGGTCAGCAGGAATCGGACTATGAGAAAATCAACTAATTTGATGAAGGGCAGTACCCTGGGACAAACCGTAACTATCTTGGATTGTCTTCATTATTTATACTTGGCATTGTCAGATCATTTTCCCTACCCTGCTCCCCCCCCTTTGAAAATATGGACAGCACGGAGGGATGAGATTTCAGGAGAGACAGGTTGGACTGAGTCTTCTTTCGCCAGATGTTTGTTTTTTATTTTTTAAAGGTGTAGAAGAACTAATGGCAGTTGGTCCAGAAGAGGAGATTATGCATCCTGAGTGCAGACACCTAGAAGGAATCTTACAAAAATGCCCAAACACAGATGCCCCAGAGGCCAACTGCTCCGTTCCTTCCTCCTGTGACTCCACAACACTGCGACTGATAGTATTCCCTTCTGGTTTGTCTCGTTATTAGATTATGGTAGCGATGTGCCTTATGCTGAAAGCCCAGACCAACGTCCAATGTCACACAATTAGAGGGCAGTTCTCATGGGCAAAGACCAAGTAAGCAGGAAATGAGTGATGTGTGCATGGAGCAGACCCCCCTCCCAGAGGTACAAGCTGCACCTGCCTAATGCCGGCTGCCTCCACACCACAGAGGGTGCCAGCAGCCTAGGCTTCCCCTACACACTACCTTTAGGAACCTCCAAGAAGGAAATAAACGATGTATTCCACTGTTGATTAGAAGGATTTTTTTCTACAGACAGGACAGTGGCAGCAGGCAAGCGGACAAAGCGGGGCGAACAGAGATCTCCAACAACTCCATTGAAAAACCAGCAAAAAGCCAGATGAAATGGTAAGTCAGGTGAGAACCCACTCCTTCACTGTTACGTCGGACTAAGGTACACCACAGGGTGAAGGTCTAAATCACACCAACTATGCGGAGCCCTCCAAACCACTCTCAGCTAACTGGGCTGTTAGGCTGTTGGGGTCACGGACCACACACCATGGCAGGAGAAAGCCAGGTGAAACCAGGTGAAAAAAGAAAATCTGGTGAAAGGCGTGAGAGGCCCCCCTTCACCATTACCATCAGGCTAGGGTATGCCAGCGGGGAGGTCCCATTCACACTTGGCCTGCTCCGCTTACTCACCGTGGCCTCCAAGCCCTCCAAGCTGCTGGCATTATGTACCACGCACCAGGGTCGGGCCGGAGCCAACACTACGCTGCCTCACCCTGCCTCGCTCTCCACTGCTGAAGGTCTAAGCAGAATGCTCGCCATAAACCGGGCCCGGGCCATAGCGTTCTTGCTGCTGTCGAAAGCGTGTGATGATGTCACACTGAGCGTATCCTTGTATTCCATACCATATTTTCAGTTTCTCTAACTTTATCTATCTTCATCCATTATTGGAAATCTAGAGAGAAAATCTACGGTTTTGTTAGTGTAGCCTGGTACTTGAACTTCTGAGAAATTATTTTCTAACAACTTTTTTAGTTTGCGATCTGTTTGAAGATGGAAATATATTCCTCTAGATTAAATGTCTGAACTTTTGCACCGCCCAAATACAAGCTAATATTTCTTTCACAAATAGTGAGGATGATTTTTCTGATTCCTATAGAAATCTAGAAGTACTAGTAACTGTTTTGAACTGTTTGTTTTGCATTTTGGAGTAACAACAGCTCCCAAACCTTTGTCAGTGGCGCCTACTGTGATACTAACTGTCAGACCTAGAACATATGGTTGAAATAGAGGTGCTTATAATAGGTCAGATTTGATGTGAGCAAAATCCACATTTTTTTTAAGCAATGTGTTCAACTGTAGATGCAAAACTGGGAAGAATTTTTGCATAGAATTTACACTTCCAATTAAGGCATAACGTGTTCTCTGTTAATAGGTTCTGCATCTTCTTCAATGGTTTTGACTAGATCTGGCTTAGAACTTTTTCTATGGACATGAAATCTTATATCCTTGGGGCCTCATTTATGAAAAGTGACGCATCACTGCGTGAAAACAGTGATGCGTCACTTTTCACTGCGCCCTCCCTGCGACTCCAATGATGCGTCATATTTACAGTATGACGCATCATGTCGCAAGGAGTCACAGATACGTCAGTATTTCTGACGTATCTGTAGGCGCAAAAGTGACGCATTGCTAGAGTGTGTCACGAAAGTGACGCAACTCCAGCAATGTGTCCTTTCACATGGGGCAAGCCCCATGTGAAAGGGCCTGCGTCAGTCTTACGCCTGCTGTGAGGCAGGCGCAAGATATTGACGCATTTGCACCCTAGAAGTGGCGCAGTGAAATCTCGTAGATTTCACTGCGTCACTTCTACGATGCATACTTACGTGGGAACGCCCACCCTGCATACATTATACCTGACGCAGGTATAATGTAGCGCAGGGGTTTACAAAGTGACGCATCTAGGTAGATGCGTCACTTTGTGAATATGGCGCATCATGGCGCATGTTTTACGCCACTGGTGCATCACAAAAAGTGACGCACCGGTGGCGTTGGTATTCCAGTTCTTTTTTTCCCAAAACTACATTTCTCTTGTCTCCAACCTAGACAATTGTATTCAATAGAGGGTGGACTTCAATGCAGATATTCTTTTTGAGTGACCTTAGGTCAATGCATAGGTGTGATTCCTTTTTTCTTCTTCTTGGCTATAGCAATGGGCAAAAGCCAAATACAGCTGTCAACCAGTTCAATAAAACGAGGGCTGGGTGAAACATGCAGCGTTTCACTCCATGAAATTTCGCAGAGTTATATAAAAACTCCTCACGATTCTGCAGAGTTCTGCTAACAGGCGGAAAATATGCAGCTTGTGCTGCAATTTTGTGCACGTAGTACAAGCGGTGCTGAAAAATCAGCAAGCACGGCACTATGCATTGCAAATGAGTGTGCAGCCATTTGAGTTGATTTTGCTGCCCACAAGATGAAAATCTACTTGAACTTCAGCATATCTACCCACATGACCGCCTGCGACTGCCGGCATTAGAGCATCACGCTTGGTGACATCATATCTCGCTTGCGCTTACCAGTTTACATGTTATGGAGCCTTGCAGAAGAAAAATTCCACAACATGATGATTGGTAGAATTTGGATGGAACTCGAGTCAAAGAGAAACGCGGAGTGACAAAAATTCCCCCCATTCTGCAGGCTGAATGAAACATTACACCCACCCTAAATAAATCCTTGTTCTTGTTAAAGCCTTGGATAAATCACCCCTAACACTTAAGGGAACCCCTCTTAATGTATGCTTAACTGGTATGGCTCATTCCTTAGTTTAATTTTTAATTTCAAATCTTTCAATAAGCCTAATTTGTTATTCTAATAATACCTTATCATTCTTAATCAATTGTTGAATCTCTAAATGAAAATCAGTATCATTGTTAAAAACAGGTGCAGGGTAATACTAGCAATATAAACCACTTTACACTGTATATTGTGTTGTTTCAAAACAAAGTTCAGAAAATACCTAACTTTTTTGCTTTTCCTGGTAAAAGAACAATATCTGATATAGCTCATTGAATCCAGCTTAAACTTTTCTTTCCTTTGAATGTAACATATATTTTACCAGTGGTACTTATGTTTTGAAAAGCAAAACCAGCTATTTGAAGCACACCCTTGATTCAAATACAATAGGTCCTAGATGCAGCACTTAATGTAATATTATTGATATATTAAAAAACAATTCAAGAAAATCCTTGGCAGATTCAAACTATTCCAAAAAGTATCGTCGGACAGGATGCAATAGTCGTCAATTGTTCTTTTTATTGGTTTCAAAACCCAAAATCCAATGTTGAAACGCAGCCGTTCAATATTCATATTCCATCGTTCAAAGCAAGCAGCATCAATCACTTTAGCTAGGGAAGGTTTCTTGAAAGAGGGTAATTTTTCCTGAATAGCTTTGTTATGACACCTGACAACCAGCTGGTCCCTTAAAAGCTGTTCAGTAAAGTTCTCAAACCCACACGTAGCTGATACGATCCGTAATGTTGTGCAATAAGATTCCATGACTCTTCTTGTTTTTGCTCCCTGGGAAAAATGTCTTAACACAATAGTGTTTTGTATGTCAAAACGTTTCTCTAGTCTTTGTTCAGCTACTTGAAATGTATCCTGTTTTTCTCCTTCAGGTGGAGTATACAAAGGCAAAGTTTCAACTATACATTGACCTTCTCTTCCTAAACAGACTTCTAACAGGAGTTTTTTCTTTTCTGCCCTACTGTGCATTAATTTCTCCAAGATAAGCATTATATGATCTGTACCAATCCTCCCATTCCATAACAGGTTTACCAGGTACATCCAATGAAGGAGGAGGAGGATGCACAGCTTGCATATTGAGAAAAGCACAAGTTGTAACTCTGAATAGTAAAATGACTTATCAATAGTTGCAAAGAAACATAACGTTGGAGCTAAAACAGTTATTAGAAAGCTGAAATTCAATAGAATTCACACAAATTAATATTCAAGCAGGTGTGCATATCACTGTATAAATGTAATTTAGTTTTGGTAAAATGTTCACAGTAGGGCTTTTTGGTATGCAAATCACTGAGGTTCACAATTTGCCATAAGTTGTAAAAGTCACAGTATATATATGTGAATAAATATGTTCTATAATGGTGTGCACATCACCGGTAAGTCAGCATCTTTGGTAAACAAAATGACTGTACATACCTTTATGAAGCTACAAACATCAGTTTACTTAGTAGTTGCTGTTGTGTCCATTTTGGGTGTGTATTCTCTTTAAACAGGATCAGAAAGAGAAAATGTAATCTTCTTAGAGGGGACAGAGGATGGGTGGAGCTTCAGGGAAGGTTTCAGTGTTGGAACGAGAGCTCAGAGGGTGTCCCGATTGTCCCCAATTTGTTATGGAAGAATCTTTATTTGAGCTGGTAAGTTTCAGTAAGACAGTATTTTCTATTCCGCAATCTCATGGAAAGAGTCGAGAAGGGATTGCTCTCAACACATGCTGTGTAGCTATCTGCCCAATTAAGCTAATGGCAGAGACTCGCAGGCCTGCGTGCAGGCGAGCAACAGATTATGAGATTGGCTCGTGACACGGCTAGTCGCATAGAGCTGCCACGTGCTACATACAACACAGGCTATACACATCAACATGCTTAAGACTTGGGATGTTCGCGTAAATGACCGGTCCAGTGCATAGAAGCAGAACTTTAAATAGGTTCTTCAGTCAGCTTCCACTTCAGTGACTCGGATAAAAAAGTTCTGGTCACACTATTTATTCTCAAACTATGGTATTGTGCTACTACTGCTCTACATGCTTAACACAATGACTGAGACTGTAGTCCTCTGTCGCTATGGAGGACATGCTTGGTTTGCCCTTCTAGGCCACATGACAAGTACAGGACCTACTTACAGTCAGTGACAGGCCTAGGCAATTGTGCACACACTAGATTGGTGTGGCAGCAGGGTCAAAACACCTCAAATCAGAATATCCGATACATGCAGTAGGGCACTCCTGTTCATTATGCAGGGAATATTTCTGTTACAATTTATGCTGTACTGTTAGAATATTCCTGAGTATGTCACAGTGTCCTACACACATTGCCATGACTAGTATCTTAGAGTAAGTTTATACTATCTGGACTATATATTGTTAGACTTAAGATGCCCACTTTATAATAATGAATTTGCTATTATCTCTGAATCCTGATTACAGTGCTGCAGTAAATTTGTGGGATAAAAGAAGCAACAAAGCAGACCCCAGCCTTGTGCCTCTCTCCTTTAAACCTCGTTAGCAGATCCCAGTATTACTTTGACACTACGCCTTTCTCGTTAACCTCCATAACAAAACCATGATGGGTTCCTTAATTCTGCCTTTGACATGGTGAACTGGAAAGAGAATCTTATCTTGTATGGAAGAGGGTCTAATCTGGGAAAACCGAAATATTTCCATATAGATCTCTGCTGTTTTTGTTCCTCCCACCCCGCGGAGCCTCACCCACTGTAAGCTCTGTGGTAACATGGGCGTGATCTGCGCACTCCAGTGCCCGCCTTTTTTAAATAAGGTCCACTGTTTCACAGATGGGATAGAATCCTCTGGATAGGTTACCCACAAACAAGAACCATGCACACAATCAAGGCATACTCTTGTCCAACTCAGCCAATCATCTGTGGTTTGATAGCTTTGTCGTACCTGAGACTCAAACCAAAATGGTTCTGACCTCCTATGGCTTGAACCAATTCAATTGGGAATCCTAGATCACAAACTCATATTAAGAGTCCATTTTAATCAATAATAATTAGTCATGAACTTATAAATTGGGTATATATCACTCAGCCACTTTTAAACGGATTCTTCTTTTAAGCTGCTTTGCTGGGAGGTTTAATTACTCTACTGCCCAACCGAGTTCAAAGCTCCCCGGAAAAAGATTAATTCTAGAGAGTTTAGATTTCTCGTGGCAGAGAAAGGTGCAAGCTGATAAGCAGCACTTCCCTATAAAGTAGATGCAAGATGATCTCACATGTGGCAAAGGAAGGGCAAGCAGTATTGGATTTGTTTTTAAGTCTTGCAGGAAAGGTACCAGAAATGAGTGTGCGGAGCCTGGCTCAAAAGAGAGGTGTGATGTAATTTCGCTCAAATCACCATTTTTGTATCTTCCCAGAATACTGGGTGTTGGGCTGTTGGTGGGTTAATCCTTGGAAGTTTGATAAAATGTTATGGTAATGTGGCATCATTGGATTGACAGGTAAGTTCCATGTTCTAGATCTTTGAGACTCCATTTCTTGACAAATGAGCTCATGATGCTCTCACATCAGCTGACGTGCTGGAAGCAGGAATTCCACATTCCTGAAGCCCTTCTCTGGGTGGAATTTAGAAGAGTTCTCACTCAGATTGGCATTACCAATGCTCATGGTATCAGAAATTCTGACAGGTGGAATATATATCTCTCCTTCGCCCTACACAAAATGACGGTCAAAGAAGTGCTACCCCCAAACTTTTGTGTTCTGGCACAATATGCCCATTATCCAATTTTGACAAATGCACCAGCATCTCATAAATGGATATATCGTAAGTGACGGTCTAAAATTAACTGTGTACTTGAAAGTGAGCGAGTACTTAATCTGTGAATTTATGATTTTCTTCTTCATAAAAACTTCGGTTCTCATTCTAAATACTCCCTTGCTCCGGCACCGCACCTATGACATGAGGGATGTAGACAGTCAGTTTGACATGACAGGATTAAGCCTTTCACTGTGTACAAGGCGATGCAGCAATGAATTATGGCGGCAGCATTTCCACTACCGAGGAAGCCTTGCTGACACTTTTCCTCTCTGTTGCTCCTAGGAGGATGGCGAAAATGAATTAATGTCAGGTGGATTAGTCAGTTTCCGTTCAAAGTGACAGCAGATCATGTTTTACAGCATCCCTAAATCCTCGCAGCATCAAGCTAAAGAATTAGAAAAGGCATGCTGATTCTTTTAAAAGTCCATTGCATTTCAAGGCACATATTATGTAAATTTGGTCTTAAACTTGCCTTTAGCTCAATGAATGATAATTTATACAATGGAGCATTTATATGTGTTATTTTGCATGATTATGCAGTACATTTAAGCAAAAAAGTATAAAATCACAGACAAATCAATTAGAAAATACATTTATAATCTGACCAAACAACAAAGGGCCATATCTCCAACGCCTTTTTGGAGGTCACAAATGGCCGGATTGTTATTTTCTTGTCCCAACCATTTGGTGCCTGCAGCCTGGATCCTGGGTTACGTGACTAGGTGTAGCTGGTAGCTGGTCTTTGTGTATTGCTTCTAGATAATGAAACAAAAGGGTAAGGGGTGTTTGCAGGATGGTCCGTCTCTGACTTGACAGGGGGAGGAGCTATCACCTGCCACACTTACATATCACAAAGGCTTTGTCTCAGCACTCTCACAAAGGGTTTCATACTAGTTTTTTGTTCTGTCAGAACAGCTAGGGCCTGCCCAGGAGTCATGAAATTCTAAACACCTCTGGGGGTGGAAACCTCCAGAACCTTCTCCTACTACAAAATTGGTACCAAGTATAAATATGGGAGTCGCAGACACCTCTGGACCAGTAGAAGACTCAAAAGGACTGCTCTGCTTCTCTGCTGTAAGAAGGACTGCTACTCCGCTGCCCAGTTATTCTGCTGCCCTGCTGCACTGCTGCCCTGCTGCCCTGCTGCCTGAGTAAAAATGAGTAGACTTGCATCGTGAACCCAGGACCACTGGAGTGACTCCAAGGGCTAGTTGACAGGCCTGTTGACCAGAGCCTCATGGGCAGAAAAGGCTCCAACCACCTTAAACCCAGCACCTGCATTCTTCCTGCTGAGAGTCTTGCCCCCCAAGTGTTGGACCCTGGACCCGTGTAAGTGGGCCTGATTGTGCTCTGCTATCCTAGGTGTGGTTTTGTGGGCAGAACCACTGCAGCTCGATGCACTTCCTCACAGCTCCACATTGGAACCACTACTGCACTAGGCATATATGATGCTCAACTTGTATCGGAGCCAGCAGCTCATCAGATTCGCCACTGCGCAGTGGATCCTTGATGCGGATCTTGCAACACTTTGCAACAAGGATTTAAGCTACTTTGTTTAATAGGCCTAACTTTGTCCACGTATCCATTGCGGTTGACCTGAACTTGTGACTTTGTCCCAGTCTGGTGTGACCAGATAGCCACAATTGGCACTTTGTCCATTTTGGCACTAGTTACACTTAAATCTTTAAAATTGCATAACACTGGTTCTACTGGCTGAATTTTTGATTTCAAATCATTTCTAAACTTTTACTGTATTTTCCTAAATTGGTGTGGGATTTTTCCTGTTTTGTGTTTTTACTTCCTTACTGTCTGAAGTGCTGCATACATAATGTGCACATTGCCTCAAAGCTAAGCCGGACTGCTTTGTGCCAAGCTACCAGAGGGTCAATCAGAGGTTAATTTGGGGTTGCTTGTGACTTCACCTTGACAGCAATTGTGGTTGCTGCGTCAATAGAGTTTCACCCCCCTCAAGCAGTAATCCACATTGGTGTTCAGCGGTGAGGATTAGGACTTGTGTTTGTGCAGTGCCATAGAGTAATTGTGTGTTACACTAAAATTACAAGATAAATAATTTGATACCAGTTTAAGTGTTTTTAAATTCTCCTTCATTAGCTCTTTTGCTTATTCCAAATTCACCCTCATTCCGCCTGACTGTCTGTCAGGAAACCTGCAAAATGGAATTCAAGCTCATCAACCCTGAGAGTTACACTGTGGCTGAGCTCAAGGAGTTCTGTAAGGAGAGGTGACTTCCGACCAAAAAGGGCACCCAAAAGTTGAAGCTTCAGAAAGCTCTGAGGGTCCATGCGGAGGCTCACCAGTTGCTAACAGGACAAGATAAGGACCTGGGTACAGGTCCTGATATGCAGCACACAAGGGAGGTGTAAGAAAACTGGCTTTATGGAGGTCCCCCTGCACTTTTTTCTCCAGTGCTGATGGTTTTTTACTTTAAAAGTGCACTGGAGCCTGCTAACCTGGCCCAGGTGCCAGTGTTCCCTCCCTGAAAATGATTTATGTGAATTTGTAACCCCAGTTGGCAAGGAATTTAACTCCCTTGTAAGTTCCTCGTAAGTGGTCCAAGTGGTACCCAGGGCATGGGAGCTTAAGGGGTCACAAGGGCCTGAAGCACTGATTGTGCCACCCTGAGTGACCTAAATAAACAGATGCCAGCAGGCCTGCCATTGCAGACTGCACGAGCAGTGCTAACTGCTCAATCTCGACTTTACCCTCACCATGGATAGAAAGGACACCCCTAAGACAGGCCTCCTGAGCCCAGGAGGCAAGGTGCATAGCGCTGTCATGATCCTCTAACTTACGACCTGCCACTCCTTTTGGTAGTAGCATAGGCAAAATGCTTGACTTGGGGTGCCTAAGATATTATTGCGCATGTCAGGGATATCTATATATTGATACTTAACATGTTCACATATTTTTTACCAATGCATGTTGTCATTACAGATGTTCATTTATTTCTGCTAATGCTTGTTTGTGTTACAGACATTATGTTGCTACAGAACTGATGCCTTTTGTCCCCTCTCAGTTCCTGTAGTTACGGTACGGTCTTGAATTGGCATACAGTATACAACTTGGCCACACCCAGCCTCCAGTGCAGATTATTCTGAGCACTGGAGGATCGGGAGGCAGAGGCATTGCAGTTCCCTGTTGAGGCAGCGGCTGTGCTGTTTTGATCTTCTCTGAATGCATGAAGAGCAACTTTCTCCTGTCTTCGTTCGGCGGTGCAGGTGGGAACTTTCTTTTACTTTTGGAACCGGGCCGGCGGTGCAGGTGGGAACTTTCTTTTACTTTTGGAACCGGGCCTGTTTCCTTTGAAGTCCCGGAGTACCGTACTTGTTTCTACCTCTCCCTGGGAGCGGCCCCCTGGGCACTTTCGGTATTTGGATTTCTACCGAACCATGGGAGCAGCCCCCTGGGCAGTTGCCATGTTTAGATTTTACCGCTCCATGGTAGCGGTCCCCTGGGCACTTGCCGCATTTGGATTTCTACCGCTCTGTGGGAGCAGCCCTCTGGGCAGTTGCCGTCTTTAGATTTTAAAGCTCCATAAGATCAGCCCTCTGGGGCAGTTATTGACAGCGCTGAAAGCCTCAAGTTAATTCTTTGTTTTCCACTTTATGGAGCGGTTCCAGGATAAGCCAACAGTACTATTGACAGTAAATCAGAGACAAAAATCATTGCTTTGTGTATCAGCAGTACAATTCCACAAACTTGATTAACAATCAGATAACTTCAGGAATTACACTGTGAGCTTGCTATCAGCATGAAGGATTGAGAATAGTGCTAATGTTAAATCCAATATATGCCAAGTCCAACAAATCGGCTGCGCCCAGTTACATCCACAACCTATATGTGTAAAGGCTAAAAGGCAATAATAAGGAAGTTCATTAAGCTCTAATTGGCAAACCTACAAGACTAATATTCATTGGCAGACAGAACTGTGTAGCTGTTTTCATGTTGAAATGCCAAATAATGCTCTCCATAACTAGATGCAGCACTCCCGGAAAAATGTTAACGAGAATCTTGAGGCTAATCAGGAGGTCATGAAACTCTGGTGGCCGGAAGTCCACTCTTGTGATGCGTCCTAAAGTCTGTAGAGCACAGAGCTCTCCAAGACCAATAGACATGCTCATGTGAGAGATCTGGTGGATCTCAAGACCCTTGAGGGTGCTCCACATAAACCTCCTTAAACCACACTTTGAGAGGTCTGAAGTTACCATGCTCCTGCTGACAAATGACAGAGTGGAAGAGGAGAGTAAACCTCTTCCTGACCTCCTGTTTACTCAGGAGCATGATGAGTTAGTAGAGGATGTTAAACTCTCCCCTTCTCTGAACCCAGAACAGCAGATCGACTGTCGATGGTTACTGGGGCAGCTTTCTTCTCCGTCCTCCTTCACCTCTGGGATCACAAACTTGTGTACCCACAACATCAAAACTGGAGACAGTATACCTGTTGAAACTATAATGTACTAGTTGCTGGATAAGGTGAGGGCCAGTTTCAATGAGGAGGTCTCCAAGATGCTGGTGCTAGGGGTGGTGGAACCCTCCTAGGTCCAGTCCAGATGTACCAGTTCTCAAAACAGCCCCATCGGGGTTCTGTGTGGACTACAGTGCACACATTTATCCACCAAGACTGATGCTTACAGCATCCCACAAGCTGGTGAGCTCATTGACATGTTGGGTGCTGCCAAGTTGCTTAGTGCCTTTGATCTTACATCAGGTACTGGCAGATTGCTCTGACTAAGGGAGCCAAAGAGAGGTCAGAAATCTCAACCCCTGAGGGTCACTTCCAGTTTCAGATTATGGCCTTGGGTTTGAAGAGTGCTCCTGCCACCTTCCAGTTGTTAGTGAAGAGGATCCTGACTGGGAATGAGGCATTCTGTACTGCCTACTTAGATGACATAGCAGTCTTCAGTTGCAGCTGTGTGCAACACCTTTACCACCTCCAGGAGGTGCTTCAGGCCCTGCAGCATGGGGGCTTGACTATCAAGCCCAGCATATGCCAGATATGCAGGTTACTGTGGTGTATTTTGGCCTTATAGTGGGTGGGGGCAATTTGCAGCCACTCCAGGGCAAGATTGAGACTATCCCAGCCTGACAACATCCCAAAACTCAGACTGAATTGAGAACTTTATTGGGCCTCACAGAATAATACAGGAGTTTTGGTAGGGGATATGGTAAAATTGATTTCTCCTTAACTGAGCTGAATTCAAAGAAGCAGCACTCAAATGGGATATGGACAGAGGTTTGTCAGAATGCCTTCGACATCCTCAAGGAGGCCATGTGAACAGCACCTGTACTCAAGGCACCCAACTTCTCCAAGGAGTTCATTGTGCAGACAGACGCTTCAGAGCATGGTGTGGGGGTTTTCATAGCACAGTTAAATGAGGAGGGCCTAGGCCAACCTGTAGCCTTCATTGGCAGGAGTTTACTGGAACGCAAACAGAGGTAGAGTGCTATTGAGAGGGAGGCCTTTGCTTGTGACTTCCCCCAACAGGAATTGTGGTTACTCCTTGAGAAGGGTTTCACCCCCTTCAACCAGTAACCCAATTTCCTACAACAAACTACTGGCATCCTCAGAACTAGCGAAGACTAGATATAAACAAGGGAGAGTACTTGGAAACTGCAGGCGTTACAGACATGCTATATTAAAAATTTAAATCATGGATAAGCAGTATAAGTAATCAAACCTAATTCCCTCACAGAATTGGCAATTCTTGATTATATATTCAATTCACCATTTTTCTAACAACTGTTAGCAAATTAGAGTTTTCGAGGAATGTTGTACTTTTTATTAGCAGACCATGCAGTCGGCTTGCAGAAAACAAGGTTGTCTTTCAGGCACATTATCTTTTGAGGTTTGGGTGGGGAAAAAATTGCTATACAACAGCATACCATACATTAACTTTATTAAACTGCACAAAAGATTTTCCAAAATAAGATTTAGCATTTTTAGAAAATGTAAACATAATAATGATTTTTCCAAATGTAGCTTATATAGCAGGGATCTAATCAACAGTACTCAAATACTCCAAAGGGCAAATACCAAATTTGAATGCGCATCGAAAAATAACATTCACGGTAACATGCCCACAGTCAGATATATTCTTTGGAGAAACTCTCCCCATTATGCCACTAGGGCCCATTGTCAACCTTGTCTCTGTTACATATTGTTTCGTTCCCAAAATGGGGATATTATATAATACTATTAATGCAATGTAAATGCTGAGAAACAAAGCTGGGTCTAACTGTCTCACCTTCTGTAAGAAATAACAGTAAGTACACTGTCAATTTACCCAATGGTTGGGGGTCAAAACCCATGTCCTTGATAGGCATGAGTTCCCTCCCTGATGAACTCCAGGGGACGCGGGGTCAGTCAAAAAATGTCATATGTTCTCTGCTCACTCAGAGCTGAGGGAACAGCTTCCAGCAATAAAGGCCTCCTGTAGAGTTTAGAGAGGCATGTGCACTTCCATAAATTGAAGGTGAACCTTTCATAGGGCACTACCAAACTCATGGTTTTTCAGCCACAATTAGAGGTTAGTGAACAGCTGGGTTTCTGATACCAGAGCCTCTGCTTGCTACACCATCCACCACAGACCGCCAGGTCAGAGTGCCACTAGCGGCTAGCAGGGTTGGGCAATTCTTCCATACCGGGATTGCTATGTGAGGCACGGTGGTTCCAATAATTTCCCTGATGATCAGAGAGAAAACTAGCTTTGCATTGGGGCCTTTTCCTTTTGCTTCGCAGTTAAGAATAAAAGAATGCTGAGAGGGTAAAACCATGGAGACCTGCTTAGTGTCTAACAATTATGAATGTGCTTTCACTACACTGGTGGATGTCCTTTTATCACAGAAATGGCCTCCAGGCAGGTGTGGGAATCCCTAGACATGACAGACAGTCCTAGAGTGGGTGTGGGCGAGGGCATCCTCCAAAACCAGCAGACTTGCTAGCCACCCATTACACAGTAAATGATCCTCTAGTATTCAAAGGTCAAAGTCAATCATACAGCTAAATCCCACTATTCCCTCTCCCGGCTGATGAGTACAGCATGACACGGATGTTCAGTACCTCTCAACAGTCAGGAAAAACAGTTAATCATCAATGTCCGATTCAAATATGCCATCATTATGGGATCCATGAATAATCAGGACCAGAGGTACCGATGTAAACAGTTTGTTTGAATCATCTTTTCTGTGAACAACCAGTTAGATATTTTCTGGGGTCATAGATGTATGTTATTCAATATCTAGACTAGCTCCTAATATCGCTAATACTAATCATCCTCTTCATGGCATGAGTGTCCTTGTACTACTTCTTTATAGTACAGGTAACAATACATTTACACTATCCAACACATAACTTTCAAAGGCATACTTAGAGGCTCTACATCCTGAGTGCTGCCAGGTTTTGCTTTCTATTCACCTCATTGTCATATTATCTGTGGTCAGTAGAGTCTCACTTTTATCGCCTCAAACTCATGCAAGGTTATCCATTCCGCAAGACCCATGTTTTCATTAGGGTGTGCAAAAGTAAACCTTTGTGACATTTATTGATCCTACGGGTGTGACAACATTTTCAAACCAATGTCACTGACCAAGAGTTTAGAATTCCAGGACCCCTAAGAAGTTCAGATGAGGCTTCATTTTACATTTTATCACAGTCATGGCACCATGAGATACCAGATTCACAGCAAAGCCTAGTCACCTTACCACAGATTCCCCTGATACGTATTATTGGAGCAGAGAGGGACTGCCACACTAAACACATCCATCTTCCAATCAAGATGATCTGACAAGGGTGAGTTTAGGTGCAACTAGGACAGCCAGACTCATTGATTAATCCAAGGCATACTCACATACCTCGGGCAATGTTCCACGGATCGAGGGTGGGCGTCTCATCACCCAGCAGATTGAGAGCTCCCGTCTGCCCCAGGGTGCAGTCAATGGGCCTGGTCTCCAGTCACTGGCTAACAGTGTCCATAAGTGCCAAGGACAGAGTTCCACTGACCTGTGGAGGATTCCCTCCTCTGCTATTGAGTCAGTTCCCTTATCAGAGCTCCTGCAGGACAGAGGTGGCAGATTCGGTCCTGGGCTTAATTTTCTGACCTTGGTGTCGAAACAAGCCTAGGACAAGGTCCTGCAGGCCCAGGTAATTTTCTCCTGCTTATGCCCCAGTCAGAAGGTTGGTAGGCCCTAACTTTTGGGCTGGGGCAGGAGCACTGGGCCTGTGCTCCCTCTGCAGACCCAGGGCACCCAATACAGCTTCCCAGAAATTGCCAGGGTGTCTAGACACCTGTGTGGCCAATATTTTTAACTGGAGCCCAGTCAGAGCTCCAGCCATGGGCTTGGGAAGTCCTGCCTTGCTTAGCCTCCTTCACGAGTGCAAACAGAAAGTTGCACTTAAATCCAAGGTACAACCAGATGTTCAATATGAAGCTTTGGCCCAGCCGGGATTCCAAGTGTTGAGGCACATTTGTTCAAAAATCGCCTTCCATCATGTAGTGTACACAGTCTAGTAACCTTCCTGCAGATTAGTAAGGACAGGGTGCTCAGAACCTGTTTGCCATAGGAGGGCTTAGAGGGACCAGATCTGTCTCACAGTTAAGATGGGACAATAATGGGGTACTTTGGGATGCACAAGGCCCTCAGGGTCTGCTGGGCTCCACTGAGGTGAACAGCTCTGAGGATGAGTGCCTTGGAGCTTCAGAAGTCTGCACAGTGCTGCACCATAGTCTTGGGCTTCAGCCTGTGGCCAAGGGTGTCCCAAAGTACCCAGGATGGAGCTATGCAGGTGCAATGTGGGCTCCCGGCTTTTACAGTGTGGGAATCTCTGACTGGGTCATGGACTTGGGTCAATGCACAGACAGGGACGGTCTAGCCATAGAAGACACAGGTGTTCCCCGGTGGGCTGGAGGGGTGGGGGCTGGTTTTGTGGCCGCGGGGGCCGGTTTTGTCACTGGGGGCCAGTTCGGCAGCAGTGTTGCAATATCGGCTGCCTGTAACAAAATTTTAATGCCAGCAGTGCTCACAACTAGAGCTTCTCAGTGCCACAAACATCACCCAAAAAAAAGGCCCCTCCCACCCCCGGGGCCAGTCGAGTGGAATGGCCAGGTTTCGTTTCTCTTCCCAGTCCAGCCTTGGGCACCGACCAATGGTGTCCCAAGATTCCCGGAATATATTTCAACAGGCCCAGGGAGGCTTTCCTCTTTGGGATGTGATGAAAACCTCTGGCCACCTCTTCTCCTGCCTGGGCTCACTTTGCCAGCTGCATTGTCGTGGGTGATGTCATGAGCAATGAATTTTGTGTGGAAGTGATTAACTGTCATGATTTGGTCATCGCGCATACCTCGCCTACAATCCCCAGAATCCCCGGGGTGAGAGTAGGCGGAGCGGCGAGCATAAATCAATGGGAACACACGCCGGACGCTGTGCGTAATTCGACATTGGCGTTTCCGACATCCTATGGGGGATCTGGTTCCCTTTGCGGCCGCTTAGAGAGAACCGGGTTGTTTGCTACAAAGATTATCCCTGCGGTCCAGGTTGGGAGGTATTGGTGATTACAAAGCTGAACACAGCGTGGACTACGCTGTTTCCCGACGTAAGGGAGGCACCAAGACGCGGCGAGCTCGGAGCGTCCCTGACCGGTAAAGCCAGCAACGAGTCATATTGTCACCGAAGTCTTGGGGTGTACGGTGACCACGGTCCTGGCGAGGCGTTAGAACTCACCTGAAGGAGATTCTGCAAGCATTCTCCTTTCGCTGGGCGGAGAGCCCAGTATTCGCCCATTTGGCAGCAATGCACCGTGTGGTGAGGTAACCAAGAGATTCACACGACTATAGGACTACACGGCCTGAACCGTGAGTACATTGGCCAGTGTGGCCTAAACCCTATCCTGAGAACGGAAACTCCCGTTAATTACCAGGTTCTCCTCTGCACGCTTGGTCCAATAGAGAACTAGACTGAAAGGGTCTGACAGATAAGGCTCTAAAGTTCCGGACAACCCTTAGGCTGTTCCCTTTAGGGGTTTGAGAGAATACCAACAATACAGGGGGGGTGACAGCCCACAGTGGTGTGTTGAATCGGGGAAACGATGAATGCGAGATAAGGTTGTGAGTGTACGAAGTAATAGTGCTGTCAGCCAACTTGCATTCATACAATGCCCGCTTCTGAAATACAGTGATTTGAGACCACTAGCGAGAATTAATGAGTGTAGATTCACATGTTTACTCTGTTATTGTTTGTATGTTAACATTTCTTTTACAGGTTCTACTCCCCGCTGTTCCCATCCTTCTCTTCCCTCGCTTGATTGCTCCAACCTTCCGTGCCATTAGTGCAGTTGTTGGAGACGTCAAGAGGTGGACCCCCTATAGCATCACCTGAATCCTGAGGAGAGTCTGATCTGGGACGGAATCGTCACAGAATTAAGCACCCACATATATATACTCCTCCCGGTTCAGGGGATACTGTAGGGACGCAGTATGGAAGAGGTTATGCAGGCGCTCTACGCAGTGCATCAAGAATTAGCAGCCTCTAGGGCAGAAACGGCGAATTTACGAGAGAAGGTAAAACGGCTGTCGAGAACCCCCTTTGACGTCAGTACAGGGAATTTACCCATTCAGGTTCATGTGCCTCCACCTATTCCACTAGCTAATCCAGAACGTTATACCGGAGATCCCCAGAAGATCCAAGTATTTATAACCCAAATACTGATGCATTTTTCCTGCAGACCGTCTTCCTTCCCGAGTAATCATTCTAGAGTGGCATTTGCTATCTCATATTTAGCGGGAGACGCCACCAATTGGGCGGTACCTTTGGTAAGAAACAACGACCCGGTGTTATCCGATTGGGACGAGTTTCGGACAGCATTAGAAGGGGTGTTTGACAGAAGAACCACCACGATTAGTGCAGACAGAGAGCTTTTAGAACTTAAACAAGGGAGGAACGAGCTAGTGACTTATTTGACCACGTTCAACCGTTTGGTAGCGGAGGCAGCCTGGCCAGAAGAGAAACGGATGTCTCTTTTGTACCAGGGACTCTGTGACAAAATAAAGGACGTCATCGCCTGAATAGACCCACAACCCCGCACCTGCAACGCTCTGATTAGCCAAGCACTAAGGTTGGATGGGCGCATAGCGGACAGGGGGGGAGATCGGTTTAGAGGAGAGAGGGTCAGAAAAGACACAACTAGTGCAGAGACAGCACCGGAACCCATGGAATTGGGAGCTGTGAGGGCTCAGCTGTCCGGAGCGGAACGAGAGAGCCGGAGAGTCCAGGGACTCTGTATGTATTGTGGGAAAAAAGGGCACTACGTCCGGGAATGTCCCGCTAGACCCAAAAGGACAGGGGGGTAGAGCCAGAGCAAAAAGACCATAGCCGCTGTAGTCAGCGCAGTCATAGAACCCAGGGCGTTGGGGGTGCGGTAGAAGAGAAGGAGCAACAATGGAGGATTCCTTCTTTGGCTACCGCGCAACAGCAAGACACAGAAAGACATATAGAACTAGTTATGTGGATAGAGACGGGGTTGCTCTCCTATCAGATTAGAGCCATGTTGGATTCTGGGGCCACCAGTAATTTCATACTCCGCAGATTAGTTGAGAGATTGGCCATTAGGAAGGTGTCAAGTAAGATCCCCGAAGAGGTGTTGGCGGTTGACGGCAAACCATTAACATCAGGGCTCCTCATTGACCAAACAGAGAAACTCAGGCTAGAAACTAGAACCGGTGACATGTGTCACTTCGAATCAGTATCGTTAAATATCATTGACGCCCCACAGTATGAGGTTATATTGGGAATGTCATGGTTTAGTCTCCACAATCCCACTATTAATTGGAGAAAGAAGACAGTACAGTTCCTGTCTGAGGCATGCCGGGAGCATTTGATTAAAAAAGGGGGTACATGCGTGGAAGCATTGGCTTGCTCCTTCGTGGCAGCGACGGCGGCCGAAAAGGAGGTGACCTTACCCAAGCAATACGAGGCTTTCTCTGACGTATTCAACAAATCACGGGCAGAGTCACTTCCTCCTCACCGGTCTTATGACTGTCAGATAGATTTGGTGGAAGGGGCCTCCATCCCTATGTGTAGGGTCTATGCACTTTCGGAGCCAGAAACGAAACACCTCCGTGAATATCTGGATCATTTCCTAGAATTAGGATTCATACGCCCTTCTCGGTCTCCGGCAGCGTCCCCTTTGATTTTTATAGCGAAGGCCAATGGCGAATTACGGGCGTGCTGTGATTACAGGATGCTGAACAAGAACACCGTTCGCAACCGGTATCCGTTGCCCCTCATACCCGTATTGTTGGACCAGGTAAGAGAGGCAAAGGTATACACTAAACTAGACCTTAGGGGAGCTTATCACTTGGTACGCATACGCAAAGGGGACGAATGGAAGAACGCGTTCAAGACCCGATAAGGCCTCTTCGAGTATTTGGTTATGCCATTTGGGTTGTGTAACGCCCCAGCGGCTTTCCAATATTTCTTGAATGACATCTTAAAAGAGTACATCGATAGAACAGTGGTCATATACATCGATGATATTCTGGTGTATTCAGACTCACTGAACAGTCACACTGAACACGTGCTGCAGGTCCTAAGGGTATTGAGGAAGCATAGCTTGTTTTGCAAACTGAGCAAATGCGATTTTGGGGTGTCTGAAGTTGAGTTTTTGGGGGTGATTCTCCGACCCGAGGGGTTATGTATGGCAGAGCGCAAGATACTGGCTGTGCAGGAGTGGCCGATCCCCCACAAAGTCCGGGAAGTGCAATGCTTCCTGGGTTTTGCCAATTATTACAGGCGGTTCATCCAGGGGTTCTCCCAAAAGGCCCTTCCGATTGCTCGGATCCTCAGAAAAGGAGTGCCGTTTGACTGGACACCTGAAGCGGACAGGGCTTTCGGATACCTAAAAAAGGCTTTTACCATGGCGCCCGTGTTGAAACACCCACAGATGGATACCCCGTTTATAGTGGAGGCGGACGCTTCTAACGAAGCCGTGGGTGCAATCCTATCGCAGACAGATAAAGATACCGGGCAGCTACACCCCGTGGCATACTTGTCCAGGAAGCTTCTCCCAGCTGAACGCAATTATAACATTGCAGAAAAAGAGCTGCTGTCCATCAAGAAGGCCTTTCAAGAATGGCGTCCTTACTTATGGGGAGCTAAGTTTCCGATTACTGTATACACTGACCATAGGAACCTACAGTATTTACGTACGGCCAGGAGGCTTTCCCCCAGACAAATGAAATGGATGTTATTCTTCGAGGAATACAATTTCGTCATCACTTTCAGGCCAGGATCTGACAATCGGAAGGCGGATTCCTTGTCCCGGGTGCTGACCTCGGAGGTGGACGCAGACGTAATGGAAGAATCGATTATACCGCCATCCAAAGTGGTCTGTGTAGTACAGGCCGAGAACTTTCTGGATGACATTCGGCAAGACAGGAGCACACCCGAATGGAACAGGTGGGCAGAGAAAGAACCCGAGAGAACGATGAGACAGGGTCTGCCTTTTCGGAACCAGACATTGTTCCTTCCCACTCCGGCCCTTAGAAAAAAGGCGTTTACTTGGTGTCATGAGTCGCCAATAGCAGGACATCCTGGCATACAGAAGACAACCCTCTTGGTGAAATGACACTTTTGGTGGGCATCCTTAGTCACCGACGTACAGAAGTGGGTTTCCAGATGCGAAGAGTGTGCCAGAGGAAAGTCTGATACGTCCCCGAAGAGGGGCTTGCTCCTTCCCTTGTCCACTCCTGCCGCACCATGGCAGACTATCAGCTTGGATTTTATCACCGGTCTCCCAAAGGATCAAGGTTGTTCAGCCCTCCTGGTGCTAATAGACAGTCTGACAAAGATGGGACACTTCATTCCCTGTACGACACTACCAACGGCTGGACAGACAGCACAGCTGTTGTTACAAAATGTGGTGAGGCTACACGGCATTCCGCGGATTATAGTATCGGACAGGGGCCCCCAGTTCATAGCTCGCTTCTGGAAAGGATGGTGCAGGTCCTTGCACATTGAATCTGCTGTGTCCTCTAGTTTCCACCCACAGACGGATGGACAAACAGAACGTCTGAACCAAACAGTGAAGAAGTACCTGAGATGCTATGCGGAAGAGGTCCAAGATTCTTGGGTGGATATGATATGGATGGCAGAATTGGCGTACAGCAACACTACTCACAATTCCATAGGGGTCTCTCCCTTCTTGGCCAATTATGGGTACGATGCACAGATGTTGCCCATTAGCATACCCCGAAGAGTAAACTTTCAGCCTTCACTACAAGCTCATGTACAAGCATTACGCCAAGGGCACGTAAAGGCGAGGAAGCTGCTAATCAATGCGAAATTGATTTACAAACGCTGGGCGGATAGACACCGCGTAGCGGGCCCGCAATACAAAAAAGGGGATAAGGTGTGGCTGTCCACAAAAAACATTCGTTTTAAGCTACGTAGTGTGTTTCACCCTAGGTATATCGGCCCCTACCCGGTGGTGAAACAGATCAATCCCGTGGCCTACAAACTACGGCTTCCGGGGTCTCTTCGGATACATCCCGTCTTCCACTGTAGCCTGTTGAAACCGGCAGGTAGGGGGGTGAGGAAGAGGTCACCGGCCCTGATCACGGAAGAAGGACCGGAATACGAGGTCCGGCGTATTATGGACGCCAAATATTGGGGAAGAAATCTATGGTTCTTGATATCCTGGAAAGGATATACCTCGGAAGAGGACTCCTGGGTTCCCAGCAGCAACGTACACGCGCCTGCCAAGATTGGGGCGTTTTACCGACGACACCCGACCAAACCCGGTTCTAGGAGGCGCCGGGACGGGGACCTATTGTCGTGATTTGGTCATCGCGCCTACCTCGCCTACAATCCCCAGAATCCCCGGGGTGAGAGTAGGCGGAGTGGCGAGCATAAATCAATGGAAACGCACGCCGGACGCTGTGCGTAATTCGACATCGGCGTTTCCGACATCCTATGGGGGATCTGGTTCCCTTAGTGGCCGCTTAGAGAGAACCGGGCCGTTTGCTACAAAGATTATACCTGCGGTCCAGGTTGGGAGGTATTGGTGATTACAAAGCTGAACACAGCGTGGACTACGCTGTTTCCCGACGTAAGGGAGGCACCGAGACGCAGCAAGCTCGGAGCGTCCCTGACCGGTAAAGCCGGCAACGAGTCATATTGTCACCGAAGTCTTGGGGTGTACGGTGACCACGGTCCTGGCGAGGCGTTAGGACTCACTTGAAGGAGATTCTGCAAGCATTCTCCTTTCGCTGGGCGGAGAGCCCAGTATTCGCCCATTTGGCAGCAATGCACCGTGTGGTGAGGTAACCAAGAGATTCACACGACTATAGGACTACACGGCCTGAACCGTGAGTACATTGGCCAGTGTGGCCTAAACCCTATCCTGAGAACGGAAACTCCCGTTAATTACCAGGTTCTTCTCTGCACGCTTGGTCCAATAGAGAACTAGACTGAAAGGGTCTGACAGATAAGGCTCTAAAGTTCCGGACAACCCTTAGGCTGTTCCCTTTAGGGGTTTGAGAGAATACCAACAATACAGGGGGGGTGACAGCCCACAGTGGTGTGTTGAATCGGGGAAACGATGAATGCGAGATAAGGTTGTGAGTGTATGAAGTAATAGTGCTGTCAGCCAACTTGCATTCATACAATGCCCGCTTCTGAAATACAGTGATTTGAGACCACTAGCGAGAATTGATGAGTGTAGATTCACATGTTTACTCTGTTATTGTTTGTATGTTAACATTTCTTTTACAGGTTCTACTCCCCGCTGTTCTCATCCTTCCCTTCCCTCGCTTGATTGCTCCAACCTTCCGTGCCATTAGTGCAGGAGTTGGAGACGTCGAGAGGTGGACCCCATTTAGCATCGCCTGAATCCTGAGGAGAGTCTGATCTGGGACGGAATCGTCACATTAACATGGCAGAGGAGTGACTAGGCCCTGCACCCAATCTTCTGCACCCATCCTCCACAGGTCGCAGCCTTTGGCCCATCCTCACTCCACACAGCGTTTGGTATGTGCAGTAGGGTTTAGTCACAGGCTGTATGACCAACTTCCGACACATTCAAGCCCCAATGCACTGAGTAAGACACATGCATTTGCTTAGCTAGTCATAGCAGCCTTGTGCTGCTCTGTGCTTTCAGTAGTGCACAGACGACTCTTGGCACGGGATCTGCCCTGTTGACAAGTACTGTACCAGCCTCCACATGACTGAGTCAGGTGTATATGCCTTTTTGATAAGCACTACATATTCTAGACACATGGTCTTGCTTATAGTCAAGTCTTAAGCCGACTCCAGGGTTTGGCATGCTTAATTTTGCAATTTTGTTTTGTTCTGTAACTTTTTGAGGCTTCACAAAACAAAATGATATCACATTTTTGAAAAAAATGCTCACCTACAAATGAATTTTCAAATCCACAGACTTGAAAAGAGGATCATTCATTTTACTTTTGGCAGTTGTGGCTGTTGCACAGTTGGCACTAGAGCACAGTCCAGCCAGCACACACACAGAAGAAGCTACGTTTCACAGCCTGGACGACAGACATGTAAACAGGTGAAATGGCAGATCGGTCATTTCGTCTGTTACATTTCCGAGACCTACGAAACTGGCAGCTAAAACGCGGATGTCAGTGTTTAATTTGTGAAAGAATAAGGGGCATATTTACAAGCCCCTATTGCCACCACAACGTCACTTCCAATGACGTTGTGATGCGATAGGGGCCTCGCCTTATTTATAAGGCAGTGTTAAGCCACTTAATGTGGCTTAATGCTGCTTTGTAAATAAGGCACACTTTCACGCTGTTTTTAACTTGAAAAGGAAAGGGGAGGGCAATGGGTGTTGCGGTGGCCTTTCCACCCCAACACCCATTGATTTTGACGCTGCTTCCTATTTACAAGGGTGGCGTAAATCGGAGGCAGTGCAAAATTAAGACCAGGGAAAACCTGGTCTTAAACAGGCAAAATGAGGAGAAATGCTGTATTTCTCTTCGTTTTTGTTTTTTCCGTGTGTGCTGCCTTGTGTAGCACACATATAAACTGCAAATTGCCAATTTGCATTAAGCAGCACATAAAGAAGTTACAAAACGACATTTAAAGATTGTTTATGTGCAGAAAAGCAGACCTTCCTGCACATAAACAATCTTCCCCTCAACACAGGCACCCTTGCACCATAGTGCAAGGGTGCCTGTGTTGGCGCTAGGCAGTTAAAGTTAGCACCAGCACAGGGGGAAACACAGGGCTGCACCATTATTCTGTAAATATAGTGCAGCCCTTTGTTTCTAAAGTGACGAAGTGTGTTGTTAGCCTTCTTGGCTTAACGAAACGCTTCACTTTATTGCAAATATGCACGAGTTTGTTGCCCTCAGCTCTGCCCAGAAGCTGACTGCCGGCGCAAATAAGCTCTGCGCGCCCAATACCAGGTCTGCGTAGCCTTCCATTAACGTCAAGACTCGTTAATCCACCACCAGTTTGTTTGTCTTTCTCTGTCTTTCCTCCATGGTTGTTTCACCCTCTCTTGCTCGCTGTAAATGTCTGATGTCTGATTCAGAAAAATAATTGCAGGGCACTACAAATGAGTGCCAGTGGCCCCCACCCACAACCACCGGCTCAAATTAATCACTGTGGCATGTCAGCAGCAAAGGCAAGGGGTGTCTGCTATGCTCCGCGGATTGTGCTTATGTGAGGGGCGCTTTTGTTTTCAGCACTCTCACACATTCACAATCCATACAAACTTTGGGAATAAGAACCTTTTGGCGGTGAGGTGATGTTAGCCAAGGTCCTATTAGAAGTCAGAAGTCAGGAGGTCTGACAGGACTGTAGCCAGTCTGGAAGTTCTCCTTGGCAGAGAGAAGAAATGGCTCATGGAGCGTTCCTGAAGAGAGGTATAAAAGAAAACGCTTCAGCCTGTAAGTAAAATATTATTGGAAGGGACGAAAAGAGGTAGGAGGGTGCTTCTAGAATCAATAACAGTGCATTCCCATGTGCTTCTATGAGTTTGCACCTTTTGTTCGAGTTGTGTGCATGTGGCATGGCAGATATTAACATAAAACAGCTAACAGTCTCCAGTTCTGATGTACTTCCGCGAGTGACGAATTCCAGGGAATTTTGGAAAGATAATGAGGCGGGGTACCTGATTGGGCCAATGACACTTCGTTCAGCGCTAACGAAGACTATAACTCAACGGCAGCCAATGGGCTTCAGAGGCAGATGATGACACATCCAAGCATTGTATTACAGATATCCTCACTCCGACTGTATTTAAATTCATTGGAGCTGCTGGCATCTCAGCATGTAGCCCGGTAATGTACATTAGTGCCAGCATAATGCGCAAGCAAATAGCATTTATGACAATTATTCAAATGAACTGTGTTTAAATAATGTACCCACTGCACCATAAAAGGACTGGTCTTAATTGTGCTGTAAAATGCACTGTTTGGCCATATTCAACCTTTTGGTGGGAGGTATTTATGCCACGCCACTTTTCTGAAATGTCAGCAGGCACTGCTGACGTTTGGTGAAGTATCTACTCCTCTGTACCCCCCCATCATACTTCTTAAAATCAGGGCAGGGGATACTCACCCAGACCCTTTCATCTGCTTTGTCACTTGTTTTCATAGGACATCGGCTTCTGTTACTGACTGCTGCACAACATGCCGCTGACCGCGGCCTCCACAGGGGGCCACTGAGCGGTTGGCGCCCTAGTGTCGCCTGGGCACCTGTCTCCCCTCCCCGCCCCCCCCCCCCTCCCGGGGGCCAGGGACTCTGGCCGGTGTCCCCCTCCTCTTCCTGCCCGGAAGTGACACGTGGGGCTTCACTTCCGGCGCTTCCCTGAGGATGGGGAAGGCTATATAGCCCTCCCCCACCATGCTGGTGACCTCTTTCGCCTCGCACGCCGCATCCAGAGGGTCGCTCGTCGTTTCGGTGTCTTCGTCTAGCAGCTCTCGAAGAACGGTGAGTGCCGCTTGCTGCCCCCCCCCCGCCCCGGCCCTGTCCCTGGGCAGCACCAGGTCGTACTGGGCCCTGTGGCATGGATTGCCACGGGCGGGGGGGGCACGAGCTTTGCACTTGGCCCTAGGTGGCGTTGCTTTGTGGCCCACCATAAGGTCGGGGTATGCCATATGGGAGCTCGGTCGGGCACCCGGAGCGCGCGCTTCAAATATGGGCACCAGCGAATTGGGGTTCATAGAATTAATGGCGGGGCCTGATGGGGGTGCCCCGGACTTGGCAGCACGGTCTTGGTGCGCCATCGGGGTCAGCTGGCTAGGTGCGTGGCGGGGAGCGCTCTGCGGGCTCTGTGGGAGCAGTAGGGATTTGCCTACAGGGGGACATAGTCTGCGCGCCGTGGCCCCGGTGGGATGCAGGCCGATGTCCGACCAGAGAGCCCCCCCCATATTGCCACCCCTGTGACTCCCCCCACCACCCCCCCAACCCTAACACGGAGCAGGCCCGAGGGCCGCGGCCGATCTGGGCCTGCGTAGCAGCACGTCGCGACCGCAACCCCCCCTCTAAGTTCCGGTGTTATTTAAAGAGGGAGAGATTGCGGTCTGTCGGCTAAAACTGCATGGGGTGCAGGGTACCAGGGTGCGAGCCGTGAGGGGGTGTCCACGACTCGTGTCTCTGGGAAATCTCTCCGTGTTTACCCGAAGGCTAATGGTAACACGGTGCTGTAGGGTAAGCGCTCCCATACCTTCAGGCCGAGACCGTGCTACTGAAATATGCGGGGCATTGGCGAATCAAAACACGGGGCTGCATGAACGCGCTCCAATACCTTGCACTACAGAATATGCGGAGCATTGGTTAAACGGAAACACGGGGCTGCAGGTACGCGTTCCAATACCTTTAGGTCGAGAATGCCCTACAGAAAATGCAGGGTATTTGTGATTGAAAACACGGGGTTGCATGTTAAGCGCTCCAATACCTTCCGGTCGAGACCGCGATACAGATATATGCAGGGCATTTACGGTACGGTTTACTTCCGCTCCAAAACCTTCGGTTCTAGTGCGCGCGATATAAATATGGAACAATGAAAAAGCTTGTTGTTTCGAGTTGTGAGGGTTATTTAATCCCCCCGTGTCCACCTAATCCTCCCCATTTTCGAATGTGAAGGCAAACTCGGTGCTGCATGATAAGCGCTCCGATACTTTCGGGTCGAGGTTTGCGCCACACAAACATGCAGGGCATGGACGGTCTGGTTTATTTCCTCTCCAAAACCTACGGTTCAAGTTTGCGCTATATAAATATGCAACAATGATAGAATTTTGCTGTTGAGAGTCGCGAAGGTCAGTTTATCAATGCCTTCGGGTCGAGAGCGCACAGTATAAACAGGTGGGGTGGTACAGTTTTGTTTATTTCCGCTCCAATACCTGCGGTTCAGTTTTGCGCTATATTAAATATGCGACAAGGAGGAAATCTTGCTGTTTCGAGTAGGCGGGTCATTTCATCGCTCCGTGTTTACCAAATCCATTCCTTTTGAATGCGAATGCAATCACGTTCTCATGTTAAGCACTCCACTACCTTCGGTTCGATTTCACGCTATATAAATTAAATAAAAAATAAAAAAATTAAAAAATTCTTGGTTGTAGACAAGAGGGTTAAGAGGGCCGGGGGCGCGCCGCAGCAGCGCGATCCGCAGAGCAGGAGGGGGCAGACCGGGTGGGTGGAAGACTCCCACTTGGCCAGCGTGCAGTGCCGCCCCAGTATAACCCCCCCACCCCCATGAACACCCGGGGGCAATATGGGCGGTCGGTGGGTGACCATGCAGCGGTGTTGTTCTCCCCCTTTTGGCTTGCTGATGCTGTGGTACTACAGGTTTAGACGAGCAGCACCAGGGTGTAAGTGACATGGCCTCAACCTGCCGGCCCTTAGGGGCGCCAGGGTGCCATGGAGGGCGTGCTGGCTTCACCAGCTGTGTTCTAGGGATGGCACACCACTTAAGCTATTGGGAGAGGTGACACTGGTTACGCTAGGAGGCTGGGTGCAGCCCTGCCCTTCCTTGTCTCACACTTGTTTTTGTCTTTGCAGCAGGTCGGTGAGGGAAGAGTAGTGATTTGGACACGGAGTTCAAAGGTACACTTGCATGCTGCAGTGCCGCTGGAACGCCTGTCCGAACAGCACGACGGTTGCCTGTGTCCCTCGCTTCTTAAGTAAGTACGGCTTAGCCACGGGAGGTCCACCGGACAAGGGCCTGGGCCGAGAGGGCTCTGGGCTGCTAGCATGTGGGCTAAACTCTTTTCCTTATCCTTCCAGATTGGGAGGCATACGCATGAAATTCGAAGGATAGTCAGGGATCTTCAACGCTTTTTATGATGAGGTCCCAAGTCGAGGAGACCCAGAATGGCATCTCTGAATATGCACCGATCTCAGCTTTTCTCGAACTAGCCAAGACCAAGGGATTGGCTTGGGCCACCGAACTTTTGAAAACAAATAACCCCAAGGACTCAGGAATCGCCAGCGAGGTCCCGCCCGTAGAGCAGGAGCACAATGACGAAGCAGGCCCCTCTAGGTCCAAGAGGATACGTCGCCCCACGGTCAATGACTTTCCGGCGGAGCAACCGACAGCGAGGGGCAGGGCCGTGACCCCCTCTCGGGCCGCAACCCCCCTCCAGGTGTCCCTGGCCTTGGGAGCTGGACCATCGCTCGCACATGCCAGCGTCCCGCCCCCAGCAGCTTTCGCCACATCAGAAGACCTTGGTAAGCTCTCTGACACTTTGAGGAGCTTCATGTCCGAGGTCAGAGCGGGCTTAGCTCTGGCTAGACTGCCCATTGGTGCTGGGCCCGTCATTCCCACCCTCCCCAGGGGGGCCCCGGTGCCAGCAGCGTTCACGCAAGTTTGGGGGGTGCTGGACAGCCCGTCCAGCGCACCCCTGGCCCAGGGGGGACTGGCGATCGCAATCCCCTTGCCCATGGGACGACAGCCTCCAGCTGTGGGGGTCCCCACGCTGACGACCTACCCCACAGCTGACCCAACACACCCATTGTGGCCCCACCAGTGGTGCCACCAACAGTGTCAGCTCTCGCAGTAGTGCCTAAGCCCTTGGTCACTACGGCACCGCTACTATCCGGCCGCTGCTCTTTGGGGTGGGAAGTGCCCCTGGCTGCCAAAGAGGGTATCTGGCAGAGGGAGTTTATTGACATTTTCACCCTACTCATGCATGGGGCCGAGGGGGTCGACACTAGGAAGATGGGCGCCAAGGAGGACGATAAGAAAGTGCGCTATCAAACCTGGCCTGAAAAGAATATTGTCACATGGGGGCAAGCCTTCGCCATCTTGGCGGCAGTAATAATGGAAAGGTTCCCGGACCAAGGGCCAGGGCTATTTCAGTATGCAAGTATTATCACTGAAGAGGCCGCAAATAGTGGGGGAAAGGGTTGGTACCATTATGACTGTGACTTTAGGAAAAAGAGGGCAATTTGCCCGGAATTAGAGTGGGACCAACTAGAAGTGAGGCTTTGGGTCATGCATATGGGTAAGCGCGCAGTGGAAGGGACAGCTAAGCCAAGCACCTCTAATAGTGACAAGAACAAAGAGACTAAGCAGGAAGGGAAGGGACAGACAAAGAAACCCTTTCAGGGGGGCCGGGGGGCCGAAAGCCGGGCAATAGATCACAGTTCAACGGGACCTGCAGGCTATTCAACGCCGGCTCCTGTTCATGGGGCAAAGCATGCAGGTTCGCCCACAACTGCAGTAAGTGTGGGGCCCCCCACTCTGCCTTCTCCTGTTCTAAGCGAGACAGCTCGGGCCAACCACTGGCAAGACTGGACAACTAGGCGCTGCCCTGTCCAAATCCCCCCCACTCCACCCAGTACCTTTTCGCCTCCCAATTGTAACAAAGGCCTCCTTGCGCCCCACGACTTGGACCCTGCCCCTCCCACCCTGGGTAAGGGTCCCTCCCCCATTAGCATTGCCAACCTCCTCCCACTGATCCATGGGTATCCCAACAGCAAAGATGGCACCCTCATTGCGGAAGGTTTTGTGGAAGGTTTTCGCATCCCATACTTAGGTCCCCTAGTGAGCAGGGATGCGGAGAACCTCAAATCAGCGAGGGACCACCCTGAGATAGTGATGGCTAAAATAAAAAAGGAAGTGGCCCTGGGTAGGGTGGCGGGCCCGTTCAGCACCCCTCCCTTGCCTCGTTTTGTAATCTCCCCCTAGGGGTAGTGCCAAAGAAGGAGCCCGGGTCTTTCAGGTTGATCCAGCACTTGTCATACCCGGAGTACATTTTTGGGTGGAGGAAGGGAGGTGTTCGGTGTCCTACTGTTCCCTAGACCTTGCGGTAGACATGGTCAGGAGGGCAGACAAGGGAGCGTGATTGGCCAAATCGGACATAGAGTCGGTGTTCAGACTGCTGCCGGTCCAACCTGAGAGCCAACACCTCCTGGGTTTCAAGTAGCAGGGCAAAGTTTTCTATGAAAGGTGCATGCCCATGGGCTGCTCAGTGTCTTGCGCGTACTTCGAGGCTTTCAGCTCATTCCTTCAATGGGCCCTAATGAGTGAGTCTGGGGTAGGGGGAGAGACCCACTACCTTGACGACTTCTTGTTCATAGGGTGTGCTGACACGCAGGAGTGCGCCCGAGCACTGCAGTGTTTCCAAGATTTGGCAAGACACCTGGGCATGCCACTAGCACCTGGTAAAACTGAGGGTCCAGCGCAGGTATTGATATTTTTAGGCATTGAGTTGGACACGGTCAAGAGCGAGTCCAGACTCCCTGTGGACAAGGTACAGGCTTTGCGTCAGGAGATTCAGGCTTTGCTGGGGAAAGACAAGGCTACCCTGGGTGGCATCCAATGCCTTTTAGGAAAACTTAACTTTGCGGCCAGGGTCATCCCCATGGGGAGGGTTTTTGCTCAACGATTAGCAAGGGTTACAGCAGGGGTTAAAAAGAAGCGCCATTGGGTCAAGCTAGGGACAGGTTTGAAGCAGGACCTCGCCATGTGGGACGACTTTCTCTCCCATTTCAATGGAACAGTGATATGGCGGAAACCATGGGTGAACAGTCAGGAGCTATGCCTATTCACGGATGCCTCGGGTAGGGAGGGCTTTGGGGCAATCCTGGGTGAGAACTGGTGTGCCAAGGAATGGCCCAACGCCTGGCGCAGGTGCAAAATCACGGTACTTGAGCTGTTTCCCATCATGATTGCTTTCCACCTTTGGCCTGAAACCCTGTTGGACAGAAAGGTCCTATTCTGATCTGACAATATGGCGGTAGTCCAGGCCATCAATGGGCAGACTGCCAGGTGCCATCTTGTCCTATGCCTACTGAGGGAACTAGTTAGGAGTTGCCTGCGCGCCAATGTGGAATTCAGGGCAAGACACATTGAAGCTGTGAAAAATGTGGCAGCTGATCCTCTTTCTTGTTTTCAGTGGCTCCGCTTCAGGGAGGCCTGGCCACGGGCGAGAGCACAGATGACCCCATTCCCGGCGCACCTTTGGAGGATCCTGCAGTGGGCCAGCGACTGAAAACCATGGGGGAGAGATCATTGGTTGCAGGCACCAGGAGGCGTTATGGTGCCCACATGGCCACCTTCAGGACTGTGGCTCATTCACTGGGCGTCTCGGCTGCACCAATCGAGGGTAGAGTCAGAGCATTTGTGGTGTGGGCAAGGGAGCAGGGCAAAAGCCACTCATGGGTGGGTAGCCATCTGGTGGCGGTGAGCCACGACACCAGGTTGTCAGGGGGGATAGACCCAATGAAATCTTTTGCCATAAGGGCCTCTCTCAAGGGGTGGGCTAGGGAAGAGCCCAGGGTCCTGGACAATAGGGCCCCCATTGATTTCAACATCCTCATGGGTATGCTGGGTGCGCTGGAGAGGGTTACTTATTCCAAGTAAGAGGCTACCCTATTCGCGGCCGCTTTCTGTTTGGCTTTTTTCGGCACATTCCGAATCAGTGACTGGTAGCCAGGTCCAAGACCGACAGTTCAGTGGATGCCATAGGCATTTTAGATGTGTCCATCACAGACTCGCTGTCGATCCGACTCCGGAGGTCAAAGACTGACCAGGCGGGCGCGGGGTTGATGTGGTCCTCAGGCCCCTCGGGGACCCTAGGTTATGCCCGGTACACTGGGTTAAGGAATACTTGGTGTGCCGTCCCCCTGCCCCGGGCTATTTACTGATACATATGGACCAGGCCCCCCTGACCAGATATCAAATGGAAAAAATCATCAGGGCCAGCTTGTAAAGTGCATGGTTGGCTCAGCCAGTATGGAGATACTCCAGCCATTCATTCAGGATTGTGGCTGCCACGGCTGCTTTTATGGCAGGCTTGGAGCACGGGAGTGTGAAGAAGGTGGGGCGGTGGGAGTCAGACTGCTATAAACGATACGTTCGCCCGTGAGGTGTCTTGCCAATTCTTTGTGTGCTGTGAGTTGTAGTGACTATTGATTTATTGTGCGTGTATTTGACAAAGCTATTAAATGCACAAAAGGGATCCGAGGTCTTTTATGCAACCCTTGATATAAATTCAAGACAGTTGACTCATAGCAAATTTATGCCATCGGTGAATTAGTATAGGTAAGCATGTGAGAGAACGATACAAAAAAATGAAGACAAACAAGAGGTGAAGCAAAAGAGCTTGATCTAAGGATAATCAGCATCCCATCATTACACTCTGAAAGTGCCCAGTGTCATCATCTGGGGTACCAAACAACTCTTCTCAGAAACCTCATGTAATATCGAGGTCATACGAATGAGTTGTATCCTCTTATCAAGAAACCATCCGGAAAAAGAGGGAAAAATAGGAAGCTATTTAGAGTGCAATGAAACAAAAAAAGTATTTTTTGTATTTATCAGTGTTCGTAAAACAGAATACACAATTGACTAGCACTAGGTATATATATTTCTAAACTGTGCCCCATCAATCGTATTTCTATCTAAAAACAGTGTGAGAACAAAAAGAAAGAAAAGGCAGGTAAACAACGTTTGCTGCCCACTATTTGGTCGACATGTTTCAGCCTTCGGGAAGACTCTCCCTGGCTTTCTTCAGGACCTCATGCTCAAAGTCCCTGATGTGGACTTTGGAAAAGAAGAAATGGGTTACTACTATACCCTCGTATTTGTTGTCCAATTCCTCAATGTGATTGCTGATGTTAACTGACATCAAACATCATCTGAGGAAAAAGCCCCACCTCACTCGGCACCAGCTTAAGTCAAGGAAGAGGCCCCGTCGGTACCTCCGGCAGGGACTCGTACTGGGATCCCAGTACGAGTCCCTGCCGGAGGTACCGACGGACAGAGCGGGGCATCTTCCTTGACTTAAGCTGGTGCCGAGTGAGGTGGGGCTTTTTCCTCAGATGATGTTTGATGTCAGTTAACATCAGCAATCACATTGAGGAATTGGACAACAAATACGAGGGTATAGTAGTAACCCATTTCTTCTTTTCCAAAGTCCACATCAGTGACTTTGAGCATGAGGTCCTGAAGAAAGCCAGGGAGAGTCTTCCCGAAGGCTGAAACATGTCGACCAAATAGTGGGCAGCAAACGTTGTTTACCTGCCTTTTCTTTCTTTTTGTTCTCACACTGTTTTTAGATAGAAATACGATTGATGGGGCACAGTTTAGAAATATATATACCTAGTGCTAGTCAATTGTGTATTCTGTTTTACGAACACTGATAAATACAAAAAATACTTTTTTTGTTTCATTGCACTCTAAATAGCTTCCTATTTTTCCCTCTTTTTCCGGATGGTTTCTTGATAAGAGGATACAACTCATTCGTATGACCTCGATATTACATGAGGTTTCTGAGAAGAGTTGTTTGGTACCCCAGATGATGACACTGGGCACTTTCAGAGTGTAATGATGGGATGCTGATTATCCTTAGATCAAGCTCTTTTGCTTCACCTCTTGTTTGTCTTCATTTTTTTGTATCGTTCTCTCACATGCTTACCTATACTAATTCACCGTTGGCATAAATTTGCTATGAGTCAACTGTCTTGAATTTATATCAAGGGTTGCATAAAAGACCTCGGATCCCTTTTGTGTATTGAAATACTTAGGAAGGGGGATTAGGAATCCTCGAAGGTCTCTAAATATTTGCCCTCAGACCCTATTTGTTTTGTTTAAAGCTATTAAATGACCAGGAGTGTAAACCGTGTCTCTACTAGGGCTACCAGTGTGGGTGATCGGGCATTCATTTATCTACAGGGTGGCACAATGGGCATCGCACCGGAACTAGATGAGGTGCTTCCCACAGACACGGTTTGAGTGGATGGGTTTCCCTGGCATGAGATGGAGCGGGCTCCGGAACAAGCTGGAGCAGAGACTGGTCGCACAGGGGTCCCCCCCAAAATCTTAGTGATTCACCTGGGTGGGAACGACCTCATTGGTCTGGGCAGAAGGCTTCTTCTGCAGGCCATGAAAAGGGACCTAGGGGAGATCTGCAAGCGCGTAGGGCAGTGCGATGTCCTCTGGTCAGAGATGATTCCACGCAGAACATGGTGAGGGGCCAAATCAGTGGAGGCAGTAGAACATTCCGGGAGGCGGCTCAATGGGGCAATGCGCAAGTTTGCTGACCAGAGGGGCCTAGGTTTCTTACGACATGAGATAATCAAAGAGAATGTGAAGGGGTACTTTGACAAAGATGGGGTGCACTTGTCACCAGTTGGCATGGACCTATTTCTCTTAGACCTGAGCGAGGTGTTAGAGATGAGAGGTTGCAGGTAGGCTAACAGCTGTGGTGGGGGGCCCTGACGGTGACGGAGCCACCTCCATAGCTGTGGCGGAGTTACAGGGCGATCTGGAAGCAGGCCGGTACAAAGGGTACCTCTGCGTGGCACCATAGAGGGTGCCTGAGCCAAATCCACGGAGCCTCAGGGGAGGGTCCTGGATGCCGTGTCGGCGCCCCACTAGTCCTTTGGGTGGTTGTGGGCCTGAACAACCGGGGGTTTGCCATGCGACGCTCCGCCCCGGGAACGGGCGTGAGTAGAAGTTACCAATGGTCACGTGATCCTGTAAGAGAATCACTTGGATGGCAGCAAAGGCGGGGTTAGCCCCAGTGCTGCCCAGCTCATCAGGCGGGCAGGCGGCCCAGTTGGTTGCCTGCCCTTGGATCGCCCATAAGATAACCCACCTATTACATAACGGTGTATGTAATAAACCTGCAGCAATTTTTACCCAATCAAACAGTTTGTGTTGTGTGATTATTAGTGGGTAATGGATTTTGGTTGGAGGGGGGACTGAGGGGTGCCAATGGCGTTACTATGCCGCTGACCGTGGCCCCCACAGGGGGCCACTGAGCGGTCGGCGCCCTAGTGTCGCCTGGGCACCGGTCTTCCCTCCCCACCCCCCCCCTCCCGGGGTGCAGGGCTCCGGCTGGTGTCCCTCTCCTCTTCCTGCCCGGAAGTGACGCATGGGGTGTCACTTCCGGGGCATCCCTGAGGATGGGGAAGGCTATATAGCCCTCTCCCACCATGCTGGCGACCTCTTTCGCCTCACACGCTGCATCCCTCCCTACCGCTTACCCGGCGTGGTGATGGCAGGTGGGGGTGAGAATATTGTAATGTTTCCTTTTCTCATTGCAGGCTGAGTTACAGGGCGATCTGGAAGCAGGCCGGTACAAAGGGTACCTCTGCGCGGCACCATAGGGGGTGCCTGAGACAAATCCGCTGAGCCTCAGGGGAGGATCCTGAATGCCGTGTCGGCGCCCTGCTAGACCTTTGGGCGGTTGTGGGCCTGAACAACCGGGTGGTTTGCTATGCGACGCTCCGCCCCGGGAAGGGGCATGAGTAGAAGTTTCCAACGGTCACGTGCCCTGTAAGAGTATCACTTGGACGGCAGCAAAGGCGGGGTTAGGCCCAGTGCTGCCCGGCTCATCAGGCGGGCAGGCGGCCCAGTTGGTTGCCTGCCCTTGGATCGCCCGTAAGATAACCCACCTATTACATAACTGTGTATGTAATAAACCTGCAGCAATTTTTACCCAATCAAACGGTTTGTGTTGTGTGAATATTAGTGGGTAATGGATTTTGGTTGGAGAGGGGACTGAGGGGTGCCAATGGCGATACTATGCTTTGAGTTGCTGCTGCCTGCCTGCCAATCACATTTTCTAACACGAATCCTCCAAAGATCCTAAAATGATCGAAAAAATGCTTCTTCTTTAAATTCCATTTTTTTTTGTTTTGTCAAATGTATTTTGCTTGGAGAATTTAAGCATTCAGATCGACAAATAGACTGTCAATTATCAGTCAAGTACACAAAAGCCTCTGTCTGATTTAACTTTCACAACCTACCAACACTGTTTTGAAAAACAATCAACTTAAAATTGCTCGATGGCTATACACTACTCCAAACAAAGGCACTATTCTGAGAAAAGTTGTAGTTTCATTCCAGGTTTATTATAGTTCTGTGCAACATTGTTCGCTGTAAGAGAAGATCAAAGAAACCTGCAGGAGTTGACAGTGAAAAAATACTTTTTAATCTCCCCTACAGTGTCCCTCGGACAGATCTGGAAGAAATATGACACGCTCACAATTTGGGATTTACACAATTTGATTTGAGGGTTTCATGAAGATTAGTCAAATTGCAGCATTTTTGCCAAATTGCACAAAAGTAACAAGCAAACAAAAAATATATTTTCAATGTGAATGAAACTAATAACTACATAGTGGGTACTGCCATATCGGCTATGCCACCTTCATTCAACGAAGGGGTAAACAAAATCTTGGCAAAACCCACTCGAGTGCATTCAGCAACATCCTTTAGGACTGTTAGAATGGGGAACCTCTAGTTGGCACAGGTAGGTACTTGTGACAAGCAGTGGTCCCTTCTTCTATTCAGGGCGAGAGAATTACCCCTTCAGAACAACCCCTGCTCACCCTATAGGTAGTGTGGCGCGAGCAGTCAGGGCTAAACTTCAGGGCGCTAGTCAGTTAAGCATTTATGATCACACACAGTAAACCACAATGATCCCCCACAAATGGACACCAGGCGTAAGTTTTATCAAAAATACGGATGCTTTATATAAAAGATTCTTTGTTACACAGCCATGTACAAGACCATCAATAACGGTTGCGAAATGGAAGCCACAAGATGATAATTAGGCACTGTTCTTTTCTTTGGTAACTTATTCGATCACGAGCGCTTCACAGGGCTCGGTTGGGTCGGTCCAGTCACGATGATGCGCAGTGCACCCGGGGTACAGTGATACGGGGAAATCAGAACGTTGCGGACCCCGAGTCGGATAGAGAGTTCACTGTACCTGGGAACGTGCGATGTGCTTGGACGAGTCTTCGGGGGAGATGTAGGTTCTGCACCTCGCAGGTCTCCGGATCAAGAATTCAGCGGGCGGCTCTCGGTAGACAGGTGCGGCCCAGGGCCTCCGGCACGGACTGTGCGGGAGGCAACTGCGGAGGGCGGCACGGTCAGACTCCGGCTGGGAGGTGAAGCGGGGCGGCCGGATACGTCACGACGTACGGGCGGCCGTCTGAGGCTTGATTTCACTTCCCAATTAGAAATCCGGCGGGAGGGCGAGAAGGTACCAGGCACGCTCCAGTGGCAGGCAGGTGACAGGGAAGCGAGGCGGCCAGCCTCGATGGGTCCAGAGCGACTCAGGCAGAGCGGGGCTCTCGGCGAGGGGAAGCGGCCAGGCTTCTGGGTGTCACGGCCCTAGGACTGGTGGCAAGGTACGCAGAGCACTCCGGCGGGAGAAAGCACACGGCTCGAGTTCTCAGACGAGCGGAGACACGGTGAACCCACTGGTCCTGGGGTTCAGTTCAGGGGGCAAGCTCTTCTTCCAAGCCCTTGGAGATAGTTGAAGAACAAAGTGCAAAAGTCTCTTTCAGTCTTTTTCCTCTCCTTCCTCAGCAAGGCACCTACTGCAGGCCAATCCCCCAGGTCAGGGAAAGTTACTCCTCCTTCAGCTTTTCCCAGGTCCTTCTAGTCGGGCAGAGTTCCTTCGTGGTTCAATCTGGATCTGATTTCTTAGGAGCCAGGCTCCTACTTTTATACAGTGATTCTTTTGTTCTTTAGCGCCAGGGGGCCTGGGCCTGGCTCAGTCCAGTTCTGGAGTACTTTGTTTTTGGTGTCTCTGCTCTTTCCTTTCAGCAGCAGGGCAGAGACATCAGCCGCTCCACAGGGGGCGGAGCCGGCTTTGTGGTGGCAGAGCACAGGTCTATTCAAGAGTCAGGGTGTACTCCTCCCACCCATCCTGGTGCAATCTCTCTACCCACCACCTGGCAGCCAACCTGTCTCCTGGAATCCCCCAGCCCTGCTCCTGTACTGTTGCTAGGCAGAACACACACCCACAGCAGAGGCGGACTGAGATGGTCAGGCACGCAAAGGCTAACTTTCTAAAAGTAGCGTTTGCAAACCCAGGATATTAAAATAACCTTTACTAAAAGATGTATTTTATTATCCCGAGTTCAGGCATACTAAACATGACTTTCTACCATGCTCTCTGAGTCCACTGGGGTCACAGCGTGTAGCGATCCCAGCAGCCCATTCTGGCCTATGGAGAGCAGGTAGCCTTCAATAGTGAAAAACGAAAATGGCTGTAATTCACTATTAAGACATGCCACGCACATCAGGGCATGTCCTACCTTATGCCTACAATGCACCCTGCGCTTGGGCCTACCAGAGGGGTGACTAACATGTAGTTAAGGGAAGGTTTAGGGACTGGCATGTGGGGACACTTGCTCAGTCAGCGCAACGGTACCAGACCGCGCGCAGGTTCTGCAGTGGCAGATCCTAGACACATTTTACCCCGCTGCTTCGGTGGGTGGCACAATCCGTGCTGCAAGCCCACTAGCAGCATTTGGATATACAAGCCCTTGGCACCCCTGGTGCACTCTACTAGGGACTGATAGTAAACCAAATATGCCAAACGTGGAAGTCGATTCACATAATACATTTTACCATAGGGAGCACTTGCACTGTGGCACTGGATGGCAGTGGCACAGTGCCCTGAGCAGCTAACACCAACACAAAAACACATTGAGGCACAGACAAAAATGGAAGGGTGACCCACGCCAATGGTGCCAGGTCTAACACGTGTCCCCTCCAGCTGAAAAGTGGGGAGAATTACCCTACCCCAGGGAGTTCTTCATCACTAAGGCGGAAAAACCTGGACAGACCGTCAGCATTGGCGTGATCTGTGCCAGGGCGATGCTCCACCGTAAAGTCCATACCCTGTAGGGAGATGGACCACCTCAACAGTTTTGGGTTCTCACCCCTCATTTGCATCAACCATCTGAGGGGCCTGTGGTCGGTCTGAACCCGGAAGTGAGACCCAAACAAGTAGGGCCTTAGCTTCTTCAGCGCCCAGACCACAGCAAATGCTTCTCGTTCTATCGCACTCCACCTTTGTTCCCGGGGAAGTAGCCTCCTGCTAATAAAGGCTACTGGTTGGTCAAAGCCCTCCTCAGTGATCTGTGAGAGAACAGCCCCTACACCGTGCTCTGATGGATCCGTCTGCACCAGGAACTCTTTGGAGAAGTCAGGAGCCAAGAGCACGGGCGCCGTGCACATGGCAGTTTTCAGGGTGTCGAAGGCTTTCTGACAGGTGTCAGTCCATATCACTTTTCTGGGCTGCTTCTTCGAAGTCAGCTCTGTCAAGGGGGCAACGATGCTGCCATACCCCTTGACAAACCTCCTGTAGTACCCGGTGAGTCCTAAAAAGGCCCTCACCTCCATCTGGGTCTTTGGGGGCTCCCAAGCCAGGATGGTTTCAACTTTGGGTTGGAGGGGCGCCACCTGGCCGCTCCCCACTTGGTGTCCCAAGTACACCACTGAACCCTGCCCGATCTGGCACTTGCTTGCCTTGATCGTGAGGCCTGCCTTGCGCAGCGCCATCAACACTTCCCAGAGATGTTGCAGGTGTTCTTTCCATGTGCCGCTGAACACTGCGATGTCATCCAGGTATGCGGCGCTGAACTCGGTCAGCCCAGCCAACACCTGGTTGACCAACCTCTGGAAGGTGGCAGGGGCATTCTTCATCCCAAAGGGCATCACCCGGAACTGGTAATGCCCATCTGGTGTAGAGAATGCGGACCTCTCTTTGGCCCCCTCAGTTAAGGCGATCTGCCAGTACCCAGACGTTAAATCAAACGTGCTGAGGTACCGTGCAGCCCCTAACCGATCGATGAGCTCATCAGCTCTGGGGATGGGGTGCGCGTCAGTCTTCGTGAATAAGTTGAGTCCTCGGTAGTCCACACAGAACCGGAGTTCGGGCGTGGCACCCGGCGCTGCAGCCTTTGGGACCAAGACCACTGGGCTGGCCCAAGGACTGCTGGAGGACTCAACCACCCCTAGAGCAAGCATCTTCGAGACCTCCTCTTTGATGCAGGCTCTGACCCTGTCAGTTACCCGGTAGGCTTTGTGCTTCACAGGTAAGCTGTCTCCTGTATCCACATCATGGACGCACCAATTTGTGATACCAGGAACCAGGGAGAACAGGTCAGGAAACTGCCCCAGCAGCTGGTGGCAGTCACCCTGTTGCTCAGAGGTCAGGGTGGGTGAGAGGTTAACTCCATCCACTGACCCGTCTCGCTCTGAGGCTACCAAGAGGTCAGGAAGAGGCTCGGACTCCTCTTCCGTCCCATCATCGGTGGCCAAGAGCATGCCCACTTCGGACCTCTCCAAGTGGGGCTTCAGTCGATTGACATGTAGGACCCTTAAGGGGTTCCTAGGAGACCGCAAGTTCACCAAGTAGGTGACAGAACTCTTGCGCTCCACAATCTCAAAGGGTCCTGTCCACTTGTCCTGGAGTGCACAAGGCTCTACAGGGGCCAGGACCCACACTTTTTGGCCAGGTTGAAGCTCAATCAGAGTGGCATTCTGGTCGTACCACCGCTTCATTTCCTCCTGGCTGACTTCCAGGTTTGCCTCTGCAAGCTGCCTGAAACGCCTAGTCTGGTTCCGGAAAGCCAGCATGTAACTGTATACATTCTGGGGAGGTTTCCTGGGAGATTGCTCCCAGCCTTCCTTGACCAGACTAAGAGGTCCTCGTACTGGGTGGCCATACAAAAGCTCAAAGGGACTGAACCCTAGAGACTTTTGTGGCACCTCGCGGTACGCAAAGAGAAGGCATGGTAAGAGGACGTCCCACTTACGCCTCATGGGTTCCTCAAGACCCATAATCATGCCCTTCAGGGTTCGGTTGAAGCGCTCAACCAACCCGTTGCCTTGGGGATGGTAAGGGGTGGTGAACTTGTAGGTCACACCACACTCTTGCCAAAGGGACTTCATGGAGAAGTGTAGCTCACTGGTTAGAGGAGGCATACCCTGAAGCAGAGATCAGGCCCGGGACCTGGGTTCGATTCCTGACGCGGCAGGGTCCAGAACCCAATTGTCCACGGACTCAATAATTCTCGCTTCGGTGCCCACTCTAAGCACGAGTTCACACTATGCAGCTCTGGGCAACAAGCCTGCTTAATCTCCACAACGGCCCCCCGCGGCGGGATGCCTGGCTTTCACCTTGGGGATGCCCAGTACGGGTTATCTTACAGGGAAAAACCAGGACGGGTTCCCAATGCAAGCACCAAGATGCCCGTAGGGTGATAGTTGCGCTCTATAAGTACCCCAATCAATCAATCAATCAATCATATATTTCGATATGAAGTTGGTCCCCCTGTCAGACACCACCTCTAGAGGGAATCCTACTCGTGAGAAAATTCCCATCAGTGCCCGTCCCACCACGGGGGCCGTCACTGTCCTCAGAGGGATGGCTTCAGGGTACCGGGTGGCATGGTCCACCAAGACCAGGATAAACCTGTTGCCCATGGCTGTCTTGGGGTCCAGTGGCCCCACAATGTCAATCCCCACCCGCTGGAATGGGGTACTGACCACAGGGAAAGGTTGGAGTGGAGCTCTCAGCTTCCTTCCACTCTTGCCACTTGCCTGGCAAGTCTGGCATGTCCTGCAGTGAGTGTCAGAACTCCTGCGCATTTGGGGCCAATAAAAGTGGGTGACAAGCCTTTCAAAGGTCTTGTCCTGCCCCAAATGTCCGGCTAACGGCACGTCGTGAGCCAGCCCCAGTAGGAAGGCTCTGAACTTCTGGGGTACCACCAGCGCACGGGCTGACCCAGGTTCAGCAACCTTAGGCTCTGAGTATAGGAGGTCGTTCTCCCAGTAGATCAAGTGAGTTCCGGACTGATCACTATTGGCCTGGGCTGCAGCCTGCTGCCGCATACCCTCTAGAGAGGGGCACTCTTTCTGCTCCCTGCAGAATTCCTCCCTGGTTGGGCCTCCTTCTTGCTGCCAATGCGTCAGTTCAGGCAGGTCCCCCAGTTCGGCTATCTGTTCCCCGGTAGGCTCCAGGGCATCCCCCTCAAGGTCTGCTTCCTCCTGGGCCGTGGGAACTTCAGGAGCCGGATTCCCGTGCCTCCCTTGCCCTCTCTCTAAGGCCGGTTCCTGGGCCTCTCCCTCAGGCTCCAGGGTTCCTTCAACACCCCTACCGGCTGCCATTGACCGGGTGGTCACGCACGCCCAATCAGGCAAGCCCACCATCCGCAGGTGAGTTGTCTTCTCCACCTTTTCCCAAGGGGAGCTCTCCAAATCGTTACCTAGGAGACAATCAACAGGCATGGCCTCTCTCACAGCCACTTGCAGAGTACCAGAGATCCCCCCCACTCAAAGGGAACCTGAGCCATTGGACACTGACTCTCTGTGTTATCGGCGTTGACAACACGGCAGAATGAGTGTGGGACAACCTGCTCTTGAGACACCAGGTGTTGCTTGACAGCAGTCACACTGGCTCCTGTATCTCTAAGAGCCCCCACCCTCTTGCCATTTATGGTCACCCACTGCCCATACTTTTGAGTATTGGGGGGCAGTTGGGCCTCAGTGACCATCTCACTGTCTCCTAATGAGACTAGGGTCATCTGTACGGGATCCCCCGCCCCTTGTACATCTATCTCCCTCCCCAAGGCTACACTATTCACCTGCTTGGGGGGTGGAGCACCAGAGGGTGCTGGTTTACCATACAGGGGGCACTTGGGATCCACGGAAATGTGCCCCAGGTTGTTACACTTGTAACATCTGAGGGGCCCTCTTTGAACAGGGTTACCTGTCGGGGCCCCGGTCTGCTTCGGGGGTGGGGGTGGCTGAGAACCTTTCCCTTGGGGATTACTTTGGGGCCCTCTATAGAACTCCCTCTGTTTACCCTTGTCCCCCCCACTCTTCTGCTGGGGACCCTGAACACCTTTGGCGGGGCCTCCCACGGGACCCTTGTGGACCCTGGTGCTGATCCAGCGGTCCGCCTCCTCAGCAAGCTTCCTGGGGTTAGTCAGCTTGCTATCGATCAGGTGCTGGCGTAGCTCAGGAAAACAATTATCCGAAAAGTGCTCCCATGCAATTAAATCAAACAGCCCTTGATAATCATTCACTTGGCTACCCTTCACCCAACCATCCAGCGCTCTGCAAAAAAAGGTCACATATTCTACATAAGTGGTACCAGGTTTCTTGGTGCAATCCCTAAATCTCTGTCTGTACAATTCAGGAGTTAACCCATACCTTGTCATAAGAGCCTCCTTCATGTGTGGATAGGATGTTTTGACCTCAGAGGGGAGATCCAGCAGTGTGTCCCGCCCTTCACTCAGGAACCTTCCCCACAACCCCGCTCCCCAATCTTTCTCAGGGACCCGGTGGGAGGACATGGCTACTTCATAGGCCCTGAACCACTGCCCAATATCATCCTGCTTATAATATTCTTTGACTACATCTTTAGGAATGTGCACCCTTGACTCTGTTGAATTGCTGCCACCAGAGGGTGAGTTGTCTAAACTCCTGGCCTTGAGATCCAACTCCCTCATTTTTACCTCATGCTCCATGGCCAGTTTTTGCCTTTCCATCTCCATTTGCAGTTTTGCCATCTCCACCTCATGTGCTCGTGCAGCACTCCTATCGGCCATCTCCTCTGGCGACAGGCCTCTGCTAGGCTCAAAAACACCTTCTGGGGGTATCACCTCCCGTGCATTCTCTGGGAACTTTGATTCGTGCCAGGCTCTCAGCGCTTTTACGTACTGATCTTTGGTGCTTAGTCCACTTTGCTTAATTCTGTACTTGGAGAGATATCCTTTCAGGACATCATTTGTGCACTTCCTCAGTGCCTCTTGCTCCCAATCGATGTCATCAACTCCAGAGAATATAGAGGACGCTCCGCCTCCACTGACTGAGCTAGGCATGGTTTCTTAAAGTGGAGATTCTTCTTTAGCAACAACTGTCAATCAATCTGTGGCTGCGTTATAGGTCTGCTCTACGTGGTGATCAATAATTCACTGTATGTAAATCATAAATGCAAATTCGAAATCCCACCTCTGCCACCAATGTTAGAATGGGGAACATCTGGTTGGCACAGGTAGGTACTTGTGACAAGCAGTGGTCCCTTCTTCTATTCAGGGCGAGAGAATTACCCCTTCAGAACAACCCCTGCTCACCCTATAGGTAGTGTGGCGCGAGCAGTCAGGGCTAAACTTCAGGGAGCTAGTCAGTTAAGCATTTATGATCACACACAGTAAACCACAATGATCCCCCACAAATGGACACCAGGCGTAAGTTGTATCAAAAATACGGATGCTTTATATAAAAGATTCTTTGTTACACAGGCATGTACAAGACCATCAATAACGGTTGCGAAATGGAAGCCACAAGATGATAATTAGGCACTGTTCTTTTCTTTGGTAACTTATTCGATCACGAGCGCTTCACAGGGCTCGGTTGGGTCGGTCCAGTCACGATGATGCGCAGTGCACCCGGGGTACAGTGATACGGGGAAATCAGAACGTTGCGGACCCCGAGTCGGATAGAGAGTTCACTGTACCTGGGAACGTGCGATGTGCTTGGACGAGTCTTCGGGGGAGATGCAGGTTCTGCACCTCGCGGGTCTCCGGATCAAGAATTCAGCGGGCGGCTCTCGGTAGACAGGTGCGGCCCAGGGCCTCCGGCACGGACTGTGCGGGAGGTCACTGCGGAGGGCGGCATGGTCAGACTCCGGCTGGGAGGTGAAGCGGGGCGGCCGGATACGTCACGACGTACGGGCGGCCGTCCGAGGCTTGATTTCACTTCCCAATTAGAAATCCGGCGGGAGGGCGAGAGGGCACCAGGCACGCTCCAGTGGCAGGCAGGTGACAGGGAAGCGGGGCGGCCAGCCTCGATGGGTCCAGAGCGACTCAGGCAGAGCGGGGCTCTCGGCGAGGGGAAGCGGCCAGGCTTCTGGGTGTCACGGCCCTAGGAGGGGTGGCAAGGTGCGCAGAGCACTCCGGCGGGAGAAAGCACACGCTCGAGTTCTCAGACGAGCGGAGACACGGTGAACCCACTGGTCCTGGGGTTCAGTTCAGGGGGCAAGCTCTTCTTCCAAGCCCTTGGAGATAGTTGAAGAACAAAGTGCAAAAGTCTCTTTCAGTCTTTTTCCTCTCCTTCCTCAGCAAGGCACCTACTGCAGGCCAATCCCCCAGGTCAGGGAAAGTTACTCCTCCTTCAGCTTTTCCCAGGTCCTTCTAGTCGGGCAGAGTTCCTTCGTGGTTCAATCTGGATCTGATTTCTTAGGAGCCAGGCTCCTACTTTTATACAGTGATTCTTTTGTTCTTTAGCGCCAGGGGGCCTGGGCCTGGCTCAGTCCAGTTCTGGAGTACTTTGTTTTTGGTGACTCTGCTCTTTCCTTTCAGCAGCAGGGCAGAGACATCAGCCGCTCCACAGGGGGCGGAGCCGGCTTTGTGGTGGCAGAGCACAGGTCTATTCAAGAGTCAGGGTGTACTCCTCCCACCCATCCTGGTGCAATCTCTCTACCCACCACCGGGCAGCCAACCTGTCTCCTGGAATCCCCCAGCCCTGCTCCTGTACTGTTGCTAGGCAGAACACACACCCACAGCAGAGGCGGACTGAGATGGTCAGGCACGCAAAGGCTAACTTTCTAAAAGTAGCGTTTGCAAACCCAGGATATTAAAATAACCTTTACTAAAAGATGTATTTTATTATCCCGAGTTCAGGCATACTAAACATGACTTTCTACCATGCTCTCTGAGTCCACTGGGGTCACAGCGTGTAGCGATCCCAGCAGCCCATTCTGGCCTATGGAGAGCAGGTAGCCTTCAATAGTGAAAAACGAAAATGGCTGTAATTCACTATTAAGACATGCCACACACATCAGGGCATGTCCTACCTTATGCCTACAATGCACCCTGCGCTTGGGCCTACCAGAGGGGTGACTAACATGTAGTTAAGGGAAGGTTTAGGGACTGGCACGTGGGGACACTTGCTCAGTCAGCGCGACGGTACCAGACCGCGCGCAGGTTCTGCAGTGGCAGATCCTAGACACATTTTACCCCGCTGCTTCGGTGGGTGGCACAATCCGTGCTGCAAGCCCACTAGCAGCATTTGGATATACAAGCCCTTGGCACCCCTGGTGCACTCTACTAGGGACTGATAGTAAACCAAATATGCCAAACGTGGAAGTCGATTCACATAATACATTTTACCATAGGGAGCACTTGCACTGTGGCACTGGATGGCAGTGGCACAGTGCCCTGAGCAGCTAACACCAACACAAAAACACATTGAGGCACAGACAAAAATGGAAGGGTGACCCACGCCAATGGTGCCAGGTCTAACAAGGACACATTAGGAGACAGTCTAACTCTTTTAACCACAGAGCATAATCTGGTAACAGTGCTCCTTGACATTCATAGTTTATTCAAGGATCATTCTTACCTAGCAGGTTCGGAATTGCTTGATATCCTTTTAGATGCACTGGCCTACAATTCAACTGAACATGGACTACTCCATTCACATAGCTGTATTTGCTAATTTAGGTACGGAAGTTTACAAAGTCCGACCAATGCATTTCCAAATTGAGTTGCAATTTGGAGGAACTCCTTTTACAATGATCATGATCAGTAATACATCCAATGCAATGTGATTAAATTCATGACCCCATGGGACTATCAACAGCAGCCATATTGGCTTTAACAATGTATTTTATCATTATCACTGGCCTCCAGGGAAGAGGTTTGCCTGAAAATAATAAGGGTTTTGCATAAATGATAGTCTCTTCCCATGCTAAGGCAAAAAAACAAGTTGAACACAAAAATAAAAAAGAAGGTATCTCATTATGGTGTCTGCTCATGGCCACAAGTATGAAGACTGTTGGACCTCAGCACATCGGACCACCAGTGTATGTTTTGTGTATGAAATGTATTTTGGGTAATGTGCTTGGAGTTGTGTCTTGATCCTATTAAGTGTAAGGATTCTGATGGCTCCCGTTTTTGTCCTGTTTAAGCACCTGTTTGTAAATGATTAACTTAAACATACGAATTATATTCAACTAAATTTATCAAAACTTTGTCCTCGTGGCATAAGGAGGAAGTTCTTCTGTACCGAGGCTACACTGCTATATCAAAGTAAGTTTTGATGGGAGAGCTGAAGCATATTAATAAAGAGCAGCCTCAACTTCCTGACTTGGAAACCATCACAAGTCTTTCCTTCGTGTGCTTTTTTACAGTATGCATACCGTTCCCTTTAAAAAGAGGGATACGTTAGCCAGATCCTCTGGCATGTCACATTATCTCTATGGGCAGATGCAGATTGAATGTACTGCTCTTGGGGGCTAGAACAGTGAATAGGAAATGGCAAGTGTTGGACCGTTATGTAGGGTCACCCCAGATTTCTGTCTTCCTTTGCTGAAACCATTTTTGTCTGCACACTTTATTCCTGCTAACCAGTGGTAACGTGCTGGTACTCTACTTTTTACCCAGGGTAACATTGGTATACACCTGTGTTAGACATGGCATCTTTGGCATGGGTTTCCCTGACTTCTTGCTTTCTGACGACCTCCTGTTTTTGACATTGTTTTTGCTGACTTTAGGACTTTACCACTGCTGACCAGTGCTAAAGTGCATGTGCTCGTAACTAAAATGTGCTGACAAATGGTTTATCCATGATTGGTATACTTGGTTCACTTATACGTCCCTAGTAAAGTGGTATAACATATACTCAGGGCACGTAAATCAAATACTACCAGTGGGCCTGCAGCACTGATGGTGCCACCCATAGAAGTAACCTTTCCAATCTGACTCAGGCCTGCCACTGCAGGGCCCGTGGGTGCAGTTTACTGTCACCTCGACTTGGCATTTCCAACTACTTGCCAAGCCTTAAACTACCCTTTTATTGCATATCAGTCACCACTAAGGTAGGCTCTTGGTAGCCATAAGGGCAGGGTGCTGTGTGAGTAAAAGGTAGGAAATGTGCCTTTTTGTTTTACATGTCCTGGTAGTGACAACCACCCAAGTTCGTTTTCACTACTGTGAGGCCAGCTACTCTCATAGGTTAACATTGGGATTTCCTTAAACACCCTTTTTAAGTGCAATTCCTGATTGCAGATGAGTAGCTGCTTTTTATTTGTAATCATTGGATTGATAATGACAAATCCACTTTAGTGGTAAAGTTGGATCTGGTATTACTAATCTAGAAATGCCACTTTTACCTTATGACCCCCAAGAAGCATCTGGGGTGAGGTGACAGCTACACTTTGTGCATTCTCTCTAGACAACCACTAGTACAGAACACTCTGCTGTATCTGCATTCATCTGCATACTGATGGGTCTTCTTGGGCAAGAAAGAGGGGAGGAGCTGACACGTACACCTGTAAAGGTAGTGGCCTGGCCTCACACAATACACTGATTTGCCCCTCACAGATAGGCTGGCAAACCGTGCTGGGCTGGAAGGAGACATGTGCTCCACAGAGGCTTTGCTTTGAGTCACCTCCATTTCAGGGACAAATTTAGATGGAACTATTAGGAATAATGACCCCATCTCAGTAGTTCACTTTGGGGTCCTAAGGAGACTCTGCAAAGAAGACAAGCTGTGATACAGGAGGCACTGTCACTTTGCCTACTGCTTTGCTGTGTTGGAATGATGCATGCTGTAGAAAGGTGCCTCTTTTGACATAGTTATCCCCCGCTGTTTGCTTGATGCTTGATTTGATTTCGATCTGTCAGTACGCTGAGTCCCTGCTAACCAGGTTTCCAGTGCTAGATCTCTTTCCCAAAACTATACCACAATTGTCAACTTCAGCCTCCACTGTAAGTTCCCAGTAAATGGTACCTCTGGTACCTAGGGCATGGGACCTGAAGAGGTTCCAGTGGGGCTGTAGCACAAATTGTGCCACCCCTTGGCCTCCTCACCAAGACCATGCAAACTGCCATTGCAGGCGGCATGTCTTGGTGAGGAGAAAACTGAAGTGTTGACATGGCACACAGCCCTGCATGCCATGCCCTCATACACAAATGCAAAATGAACAATTGATGAACAGAATGCTGAACAATGTCAAACGTTCAGCCCAGTACAGAGATCTGGGCCTATATCCATGTTTGTTTTGCTCCCCAAGCCATTCTAGTTTAAACCTAGCCATTTATGCTAGCCTGGCTGATGAGGAATCCAAAACTTGTCCCTGGAGGCTTGTTTCTGGTCCATGGAGAACCTGGCTTGGCAGGTCGGGCTTAACTGTTCCCAGGAGGGTCAAGACTGATTTGCATATGGCTGGGTCCAAACTGTGGTGGCGTGGTGGGCAAAAAAACAATGGATTAAACTCAGATCTGTTGACTGGGGGTGAATGTTTGCATTGTTCAGCATTCCGTCCATCATCTGTTTACTTGCATTTGTTGTCCTAAGAGGGATGGGTGTGCCCAGATGTGGGTCCCGTGCTCACTGTGCTACTGGATTCAAGATAACCTGGGTGATGAGGGGTGATAACACAAAACTGGTCCCAGGAAGCTAGTTTCCAGTCCATGGAGGACCTGGCTTGCCAGTTCAGGCTGGACTGTTCCCATGAGGAGCAGGGTCAAGACTGATTTGCATATGGCTGAGTCCAAACTGGGGTTGCATGATGGACATAAAAACAATGGATGAAACGCAGATCTGTCAACTGGGGGTGAATGTTTGCATTGTTCAGCATTCTGTCCATCATCTGTTCTTCTTGATCTGGTTGCCCTAAGAGGTAAGGGTATGCCCAGATGGATGTGGGATCACTGCGCTGCTGGATTCAAGCTAGCCTGCCTGATGATGGGTGATACCATGACACTGGTCCCTGGATGCTTGTTTCTGGTCCATGGAGTACCTGGCTTGCCAGTTCAGGCTGGACTGTTCCTATGAGGAGCAGGGTCAAGACTGATTTGTATATGGTTGTGTCCAAACTGGGGTGGCGTGGTGGGCAACAAAACGATGGATTAAACCCAGATCTGTTGACTGGGGGTGAATGCTTGCATTGTTCAGCATTCCATCCATCAGCTGTTCTTGTTGCAGTTGATGCCCTCATACACTGCATGATACATAGGTAATTCACTCCTACTGCAGGCTTTACGGATCTAAGGCAGGATGCACTATATCCCATGTGTGGATTGTGTGGATGGACATATATGACCCTGCAATTTCTAAGTCCCTTCTTCGATATTGTAAGTACACAGGGAAGCCATAGAGAGAACATGGACTGGATACTTGCCATTACAAGTTTCCTAGCTTCCTGGTGGCTTCGCTGTACCCTAAGATGTTTGGTACCAAACATCTCATCTTAATAAATCCTCATTGATGCCAATGTTGGATTTATTAATAAATGCACACAGTAGACCCTTTAGAAGGTCCTGTGAAAACCTACCAATGTCCTGTCCTACCTCCCAGGCAAGTGGCAAGATGGGGGAATGCAAAGCCTCCCTTCAACCTTTTCCAGTCATTAGCACCCCTTTGGAGCGGTATGGCATCAACATTATGGGGCCTCTGAATCCCAAGACAGCCAAGGGCAACAGATTTGTTCTGTTCTTGGTGGACCAAGCCACCTGGTACCTGGAAGCTATCCCTTTGAGGACTATACCCACTGTGGCCAGAGCACTGATGGGGAGCTTCACCCACATGGGTTTCCCCAAGGAGGTGGTATCTGACTGGGGTATAATAATAATAATTCACATTTGTAAAGCGCGAACAATCACCCGTAAGGGTCTCTAGGCGCTGGGGGCCGTGGGGAAGATTAAGCAAGCTATTGCCCAGAGTCACATGGTGCTGGGCTAATCTGCCGCCGGCGATCGAACTGTGATCACCAGATTCCTGAGTCAGTCGCCCTGGCCGCGGCGCCACACCTCTTCCCAGTAGCAACTTCATATCCTTATACTTAAAGGCCATGTGGAATGAGTGTGGGGTAACCTACAAGTTCTCCACTCCTTACCACCCCCAAATCAGTGGTTTGGTTGAAAGATTCAACTAGACTCTTAAAGGCATGATTATGGGTCTAACTGAACCCATGAGGCATAAGTGGGACGTCCTCCTGCCATGCCTTTTACTTGCATACATGGAGGTACCACAGAAGGGGGTTGGCATATGCCCTTTTGAACTCTGTACGGGCACCCTGTGAGAGAGTCTCTTAGCTTGGAGAGGGAGGACTGGGAGCAAGCTCACAGGAAGCCACCCCAGGGTGTAGTGAGCTACATCTGGCCTTCTGAAGCCACATACTGGATTCTACATTCTGGATACTTGCCAAGGAAAATCTGTAAGGTAGCCAGGAGTACATGAAACACTTGTATGATCAGAATGCCACTTTGGTTGAGTTTCATCCTGGACAGAAAGTGTGGGAAATCGAGCCTGTTGAACACCAAGCCCTGCAAAACCTCTGGTCTGGGCCTTATGAGGTGGTGGAGTGGAGATGTTATGTCACCTACCTGGTGAACCTCCAAACTCCAAGGAACTCTAAAAGGGTCCTACATGTGTACTGCTCAAACCACATTTTGAGAGGTCTGAGTTGACCATGCTCCTGGTGGCCTCTCCCCGACCTCCTAACTTCCGAGGAGCAGGATGGGTCAATAGATGGGATGACCTTCTCCCCAACTCTGACCCTAGAGCAGCAGGGTGACTGTCACCTGAGACAGTTTGCTTTCCTGTTCTCACTTCCCCCTGGAGTTAGCCATTGGTACACTCATGACATTAACACTACGGACAGCCTGTGGGTAAGACCAACTGGCTGCCTGACAAAGTGAGGGCCATTACCAAAGACGAAGTCACATTATTACCCTCAGAAGTAGTACAAAAACCTTGGCTTTTTAGCCTGGCATCAGATGGCAACTAAACCAAAAGATCTCCGCCAAAGTGACCCTTTAGGAGCCCATAGGGCATTACAGTGCTGGCCCGCCAAGGAGCACCTGCCCGATGATGAAGCATGGCATCCTTAGGGATCTGTGAGGGCAACAGGAAGCAGTCTTGTTAACTTTCCCCCTTCTGATCTGTCTAGAACCTACAATCACTTTGTTTTCTGTTAGGAACAGTGACTCCATTTATTGATTTAGTATACTTGGTTCAGCTATATGCTCCTAGTAAAGTGGTATACCATATATCCAGGGCCTGTAAACCACATGCTACTAGTAGGCCTGCAGCACTGATTGTGCCACCCACAGAGGTAGCCTTTGAAACCTGATTCAGGCCTGCAGGGCCTGTGAGTGCATTTTACTGCCACCTAGACTTGGCATTTTCACCTATTTATCAAGCCTTAATCTCCCTTTTATTACAAATAAGTCACCACTAAGGTAGGCCCTAGGTAGCCCTAAGGGCAGGGTGCCGGGTGAGTAAAAGGTGGGATATGTACCTTTTTTATTTGACATGCCCTGGTAAGGAAAACCTTCCAAGTCCATTTTCACTGCTGTGAGGCCTGCTCCTCTCATATGTTAACATAAGGAATTCATTAAATACCCTTTCTAAGTGTAATTCCTGATTACAGAGGTGTAGCTGCTTTATATCATTGAATTGATAATGACAGATCCTCTTTAGTGGTAAAGTTGGATCTGCTATTACTGATCTCAAAATGCCACTTTTTGGAAAATTGATTTTTCTCTGCTCTTAGCTCTCTTGTGTGCCTTACAGCCTGTCTCCAATACATGTCTGAGGAGGGTGACTGCTACACTTTGTGAATTCCCTCTGGATAGCCATAATTACAGGCACTCAGCTGCATCTTCATGCATCTGTATACTGATGGCTCTTCCTCTGCCATAGGGAGGGGAGGAGATGACACGTACACCTGAATAGGTAGTGACCTGGTTCCACATAAAACACTGATCTACCCCCCACAGATAGGCTGGCAGACAGAGCTGGGGTGAAAAGATACTAGCACCACAAATGCTTTGCTTTGTAGTCACCTCTACTTCAAGGACACATCTGGGTATAAGTACTGGGTCTATGACCGCCTCTCACTACTCCACTTTGAAGCCCTAAGGAGACTCTGCCAAGAAGAGGAGCTGTGGTACAGGAAGGGCTGCCACTTTGCTAGCTGCTTTGCTGTGTTGGCCTGCTGCTTGCTGGGCTACAAGTAGGATTCCACTTTGCTACCTGTCTGCTGTGTTGGCCTGCTGCCTCAACCTGGGCGATGAGATGGACTGGACCTGCCTCTACAGCCTTTTGCCACCCAAGTAACTCTAAGGGCTTGTTGGCTTGCCCCCTCTTCAGGAAATCTCAGAGACATTTCCTTCTCACAAATGACTGCTGCTAGGCTCTGCTAATCCAGAGTATGACTGCCTGACCTGCCCTTAACTAGTCCTGGGCATTCGCAGAGCATTTGTAGCCACGTTTGGGCATCCACACACATCAGTGCCATGCACTGATCATGAACCACTGTGCCTGCCTGCTAGAGCACAGACGATCATGTTTGTTGACTTCGCCAAAGCCATATCATCCGAAGGCAGTCCAGCGTGACCCGGTGCACTATGCACACATCAAGGAAAGACGGGATTCTGTCCACCCTCACTCCAATCACTGCATCATATGCAACACCATGACTCGACAGATCAATGCCCTCACCTCCACCTGCTTCAACACCTTCCGCATCCTTCGCAAGACCTTCAAATGGATCCACCCCGAATCCTGAAAGACAGTCACCCTCTCACTCATAACAAGCCGACTGGACTACAGAAACACCCTCTACGCCGGAATCAACAAATCCCTGCTATGCAAACTCCAGACCATCCAGAACACCACGGCCAGACTCGTCCTCAGCATCCCACGACATGAAGACATCACCCGACACCTGCGAGACTGGCACTGGCTCACCGTAGAGAAGAGAGTAACCTTCAAGCTACTCACCCACGCCTACAAATCCCTCCACATCACCGGACCAAATACCTCAACGAAAGAGTCTCCTTCCACGTACCCAAGAGACACCACTGCTCCGCTGACCTCGCCCTCACCAAAACCCCATGCATCCGCAGAGCCAGAGTAGGTGGAAAAGCCTTCTCCTACATCGCGGCAGAGGCCTGGAACGAGCTCCCGATCAACATCAGACGCTCCCCCACTCTGCGCACCTTTAAGAAGAGCCTCTAGACCTGGCTCTTCAGCTGACTCGGAGCTGCACCCCCCCACCCCACCCCAGCGCCTTGAGACCCTCACGGGTGAGTAGCGTGCTTCACAATTCCCTGATTGATTGAACAAGGGTAGACTCCAGAAATGTGGGTCCCGATCCTGAGGCTAACAGCACTGCTGCAATCCCCTGGGAAAGGTACTGTGCACTCTAGGACATAACAGGTCCCTGCCTCCTACCAGCACTCTTGAGGGGTGGCCCGAACGGAGCAAGTAGATCAGTCTCCCCCAAACTTGACATTGAATTTTAACTGTACTATCTTTGGAAACATTGCTTCACGCTGACCCTGGGAGAAAGTCTGTTCCCAATCCACAACGTGGATTGCTGTCATTTACCGAGCTTAACTATAAAGAGCCTACTGAAAGGGGACGGACTCTTTCACCATTGTACATTCATGAAGTAGTAGTAACGTGAGTTGCTTTCATTGGATTCTTATTGTTTTTCATCTTCTTTTGAAGAATAAAAGAGATACTATTTTCGTCCCTCACTTTATTTGGGGTGTTTCACCGTGTTGCAGTATCCATGTACGCACAACTGCTTTACACATTGCCTTTTATGTTAATTCTGACTGCTCTGTGCCAGGCTATCAAAGGGTGAACTCAGGCTGATTTAAGTATGTGACTGGCCTACCCTGACTAGAATTAGTGTCCCTATTTGGACAGGATGCATACCTCTGCCTACTAAAGACCTGATTTCTAACAATCTGCCCTCCCTTTCTTGACTTTTAAAGCTGCCTTCACTGCCACTGGCAAACTGAGCCCTCACTTGGGCCTGTCTGCCCTTTATTACCCTAGACAGTTTGTGTTAGGCCTTGCATCCTTGCCATGTTTTCCCCCCAATGTTTTGTCTTTACATCTCCTGTTTGCTGACTTTGTTTTTGCTGACTTTAGCATTATGCACACTTTACCACTGCTAACTAGTGATACAGTGTGTGTGCTCTCTCCTTAAAACATGGTCGAATTGAGTTATATCCACTGACATTTTAAATTTACTTGTAAGTCCCAAGTAAAGTGGCACTACATGTGCCCAGGGCCTGTAAATTAAATGCTACTTGTAGACATGCATCACTGATTGTGCCACCCACTTAGGTAGCATTCAAACACGTATCAGGCCTGCCATTGCAGCCTGTGTGTGCAGTTTCAAATTGCCATTTCAACCTGGCAAAAAAAAACCTTTGCCAGGCCCAAACCTTCCTTTTAATACATATATTTTGTGCCTAAGGTAGTCACTGGACAGCCTAGAGGCCGGGATGCAGTGTATGTAATATGCGGGGCATGTCTTTTTTAGTTTTACATGTCCTGGTTTCACTACTGCACAGCCTACCTCTACCACAGGATAACATTGGAGTTACTGTATTACCTTTAATAAGCTCAAATTTCCAAATGGGAGCATGCAACCAGTTCATGTTTGGTATCTTTGGAATTGCAATGAAAAATCCTATCTTATGGTGAAGTCAGATTTTTGGTGAAAATTCTGAAAATGCATTTTTAAAAAGTTGACATTTTTGAGCCTTAGCCATTTAGGGCCTACAGCCTGTCTCTCAATCACATGACTGGGTGTAGTTGAGAGGTGGGCTCCTCCTAGACAGCTACACATAATAGAGAGCTTAGGTGTACCTGGATGGGCCATCAATGGCAGGATGGGAGGGTGGAGCTGGGCACAATCTTACTTACGCTTGAATAAGCTGTGTCTCGCCTCAACACAAAGGGCTGTAGTTATTCTATAGCAAGGGAAGGCAGAAAACATGTGCACTTCAGAAAGAAGCTTCTAGAGGCTTCCCCCACTTCAAAGGAAAGCCCAGGTATGAGTATTGTACCTCAGACGCCAACTCTTTAGTACACTTCTGGCCTCTGGCTACTCTGCCAGGAACAAGGACTGCTTTACTGCTGAAAAGACTGCCACTCTGCTAAACTGCTGCTCTCAAGGACTGCTGCCCTGCTGTGCTGTCCTGATGGCTGCTTCCCTCTAATCTGGGTCAAAATGACTAGACCTGCATTTGTTGAATCCAAGACCTCAGAGTGGCTTCAACGGCTAGTTGGCTGTCCTACTGACTTGAACTTCAAGAGCAGAGTCTCCAACATCCTTGACCCCAGCACTTGGACTCTGCCATCTGTGATTTTGCCCTGCTAAGTAATGCCACCCCAGTCCTGGACCCTAGGAGGAGAGCCAAAGGTGTTCTGCCAGCCTCCTTGGATCCAGCAGACTGGACGCATCTACTCTGCTGTGCTGCACAACCCCGAGCAGAACCAACAAATCATCACCACTGTGTAGGCCTTCCCTGTTGCAAAGCCTTGCATTGCAGCCCGCTGTACAATGCATCCTTGGTGCATGCCCACGCATCCCTCACTGACGGCAGCCTTGACAATGATGCCAGACTGTGCATCACAGCCAGAAAGCTCTTTGTAACTATTGCATCACTTAGATGGTGCAATGCGTCATTGAAGCTGGACTTCACATCACAAGCCATCATCGACAGGATCCTTGACAACAATGCAGGACCTCACATCACAGCCTCGCTGCGCTTCGGAACCGATGCATCACCTTGGCTGCACAACACATCTTTGACAAGGATCCACACAGCACTCCACAAACCAGGATTAAATGTACTTTGCTCAGCAGCCCAAACGGGGTGCCTTTAGCCGGCCCGTACTCCATCGCAGTCGTCCTGAACGTGTGACTATGCGCCAGTCTGGTGCAAGCAGATATCCACAGTTGACACCTTGTACTATTTGGTGCTATTTTCACTAGAATCTTTAAACCTGCATATCTCCGGTTCTACTGATTGGATTTTGTGTTGTTTTGGTGGTTTTTTATTTCTTAAGAATTACTCTATGTTTCCAACCTTATGTGGGATCCTTTTTGTAAGATGTTCTCACTTTCAGCGGCGTCACAATGGGGATGCAGGGGGTGCGGACCACACCGGGTGCCACCCTCACATGGGGTGACACCTACAGGGCCAGTGTGTGCAGAGCAACCTAACCTTTCAGGAGGAGGAGGTGCCTGTGCGCAGTGCGCACTGTCTCCTCCTGCGCCGCGGCAGCGCGCCTCTCTAGGCCTTGGTGCAGGCGGCTGATGTCATTCCCGCATGCGCACTGGGCCCTAAAAGTGTGCGTGACTGGCCTGCAGCAGCATCACGAGTGACGAGGAGGAGCAGAGGCACTGTCTTGACCACCCGTTTCTGGGCCGCCATAATTTAATTTTATTCCTAGGCTAGCCGCCGATGTAGCCCCCCCTGTCTGCCACCAACACAGCAGGTGAGTTTCTCCGGCACCAATTGATTAATGGTCATGGGTGGTGGTCAAGCGGTTATGCTGCCTGTGCTGTGTTGTGAGTGAGTGACTTTTGTGACTTCTTAAGCAGGGCGCAGGGCAGAGGGCGGAGGCAGTGCGGAGCGAGGTGGCCTGCCTCTGATCACTGATGGCGTCTTCTACGAGTTGTGGGCCCATCTTTTGAGCTGTCGGGGGGCCTGCAAAGACGACTTTCAGGTACAGCAGCTCTGTGTACATGCTGAGGCCTCTCGCCAACTAGCGCGGCAGTTCTTCTCTTACTGAAAACAGTGGCTGCAAGACGGGGTTCTCACTCTCTTTCCTCTCCTTTCTTTTATTTGCACCCCTGTGAAATGGATCCAAAAAAGAAAATCACTTTTGCTGGAAATCAATGTCGTATTTTTCTGACATTTAATTCCAAAGTGCAGCATCGGGAATAAAAGTTGAAAAATATGAAAAATAAATAACTAAATAAAGTAAGACAGAGTGGTAGCAAACTGGCCAGATTTATTTTATTCACACCCAAACACATTAGCGCCACTTCTACAGAGTTTTCCAGTAAAGCGCTATTTTTGTTGTCTTGGCTTTGTTTTCCCTGGGCGTGGAACTAGTGCACCAATCCTGGAGGTACTGCACTGTGAGGATTGAAAAATAAAATTTGTACTGCTGCTCTGCATCTAGGAATGTTGTCTTTTTTTACCATACTGCTTACGTTTTGTAAGGATATGAGCAATGGCCATTGAAATGGGTCCATTCAGGGCCCTGTAGTCAAGTCCTTAACTTTTCAGGCAAAAGCACTCACTGATTTCTGAACAGTGAGTGTAAAAGCGTTAAGGTAACCATGTTGTTCCTGTTTACATTTCACATGGTTTGCAAAATTTTGCATTCCCTATGATTGTTTGCTTTTTCCAGGATGCTGTCACTTTTGTTTTGTAAATGTAGGCCACATATTGCTCTTGCCCAGTGTGTAATTTAAATTGAGCCGCATCCAGGTGTTTAGAGCTGGCAACAATTGGGTTGTAGTTGAAGGCAGTCTGAGTTTTTCTCAGTGGGGCAGTATGGTGTTCAGTGGGGGAGAGGATGTGGCACTATGGCCAGAGCTGCTGAATTTGGAACTGGGGAACCAGGTTCAGCCTTAATAACCAGTCCGCCAGACCACTCTCCTGAGAGAGCACTAACTCATGCTAGACCTTAGAAGGCTTTGCAAGACATTAGAAGCCCCGGTGTCATAGCACCAGCAGGTGGACCCTAGCATGACAAGTGTAGGTTGACCTTCAAGGCTTGTCCACCACTATTCATACTGAAGTTCACCTCCAGTCTTGAGGGCAGGCCTATGAAGCAGCACACCCTAGAACAACAGTGACGCTGTCACTGAGATCACAGGACCCTTCAGAAGGGCCAGCTCTAGGGCGGTGCAATCGGAGTGACCGCACCAGGTGCTGACTTTAGGTGGAGGCATCATTTTTGCAAGTATATTATGGTTTTAAAAGCGCTTGATGCCTCCTTCCTGGCCTCCAACAATTTTCGGTAACAATAAAAACGTCATGATGACTCTGGGGATTAATGTTATTCGTAGAGAGAGATCGGAATTTTGTCTAATGGAAGATTTGACTCATGGAAAGGTAGCTCAGAGGGTTGATGTACCTGCTGCAAGGAACATGTACCATGCAGATCACAAAGTGTAGTATGACTGCCTGACCTGCCTTTAACTAGTCCTAGGCCTTCGCAGAGCATTTGTAGCCACGTTTGGGCATCCACACACATCAGTGCCATGCACTGATCATGAACCACTGTGCCTGCCTGCTCGAGCACAGACGATCATGTTTGTTGACTTCGCCAAAGCCATATCATCCGAAGGCAGTCCAGCGCGACCCGGTGCACTATGCACACATCAAGGAGAGACGGGATTCTGTCCACCCTCACTCCAATCACTGCATCATATGCAACACCATGACTCGACAGATCAATGCCCTCACCTCCACCTGCTTCAACACCTTCTGCATCCTTCGCAAGATCTTCAAATGGATCCACCCCGAATCCTGAAAGACAGTCACCCTCTCACTCATAACAAGCAGACTGGACTACAGAAACACCCTCTACGCCGGAATCAACAAATCCCTGCTATGCAAACTCCAGACCATCCAGAACACCACGGCCAGACTCGTCCTCGGCATCCCACGACATGAAGACATCACCCGACACCAGTGAGACTGCCACTGGCTCACCGTAGAGAAGAGAGTAACCTTCAAGCTACTCACCCACGCCTACAAATCCCTCCACATCACCGGACCAAATACCTCAATGAAAGAGTCTCCTTCCACATACCCAAGAGAAACCTCTGCTCCGCTGACCTCGCCCTCACCAAAACCCCACGCATCCGCAGAGCCAGAGTGGGTGGAAAAGTCTTCTCCTACATCGCGGCAAAGGCCTGGAACGAGCTCCCGATCAACATCAGACGCTCCCCCACTCTGCGCACCTTTAAGAAGAGCCTCTAGACCTGGCTCTTCGGAGCTGCACCCCCCCCACCCCACCCCAGCGCCTTGAGACCCTCACGGGTGAGTAGCGTGCTTCACAATTCCCTGATTGATTGAACAAGGGTAGACTCCAGAAATGTGGATCCCGATCCTGAGACTAACAGCACTGCTGCAATCCCCTGGGAAAGGTACTGTGCACTCTAGGACATAACAGGTCCCTGCCTCCTACCAGAACTCTTGAGGGGTGGCCCGAAAGGAGCAAGTAGATCAGTCTCCCCCAAACTTGACATTGAATTTTAACTGTACTATCTTTGGAAACATTGCTTCACGCTGACCCTGGGAGAAAGTCTGTTCCCAATCCACAATGTGGATTGCTGTCATTTACCCAGCTTAACTATAAAGAGCCTACTGAAAGGGGACGGACTCTTTCACCATTGTACATTCATGAAGTAGTAGTAACTTGAGTTGCTTTCATTGGATTCTTATTGTTTTTCATCTTCTTTTGAAGAATAAAAGAGATACTATTTTCGTCCCTCACTTTATTTGGGGTGTTTCACCGTGTTGCAGTATCCATGTACGCACAACTGCTTTACACATTGCCTTTTATGTTAATTCTGACTGCTCTGTGCCAGGCTATCAAAGGGTGAACTCAGGCTGATTTAAGTATGTGACTGACCTACCCTGACTAGAATTAGTGTCCCTATTTGGACAGGATGCATACCTCTGCCAACTAAAGACCTGATTTCTAACAACCTGCCCTCCCTTTCTTGACTTTTAAAGCTGCCTTCACTGCCACTGGCAAACTGAGCCCTCACTTGGGCCTGTCTGCCCTTTATTACCCTAGACAGTTTGTGTTAGGCCTTGCATCCTTGCCATGTTTTTCCCCCCAATGTTTTGTCTTTACATCTCCTGTTTGCTGACTTTGTTTTTGCTGACTTTAGCATTATGCACACTTTACCACTGTTAACTAGTGATACAGTGTGTGTGCTCTCTCCTTAAAACATGGTCGAATTGAGTTATATCCACTGACATTTTTAATTTACTTGTAAGTCCCAGGTAAAGTGACACTACATGTGCCCAGGGCCTGTAAATTAAATGCTACTTGTAGACATGCATCACTGATTGTGCCACCCTCTTAGGTAGCATTCAAACACGAATCAGGCCTGCCATTGCAGCCTGTATGTGCAGTTTCAAATTGCCATTTCAACCTGGCAAAAAAAAAACCTTTGCCAGGCCCAAACCTTCCTTTTAATACATATATGTTGTGCCTAAGGTAGTCACTGGACAGCCTAGAGGCCGGGATGCAGTGTATGTAATATGTGGGGCATGTCTTTTTTAGTTTTACATGTCCTGGTTTCACTACTGCAAGGACTACCTCTACCACAGGATAACATTGGAGTTACCGTATTACCTTTAATAAGCTCAAATTTCCAAATGGGAGCATGCAACCAGTTCATGTTTGGTATCTTTGGAATTGCAATGAAAAATCCTATCTTATGGTGAAGTCAGATTTTTGGTGAAAATTCTGAAAATGCATTTTTAAAAAGTTGACATTTTTTAGCCTTAGCCATTTAGGGCCTACAGCCTGTCTCTCAATCACATGACTGGGTGTAGTTGACAGTTGGGCTTTGTGTATTCCTCCTAGACAGCTACACATAATAGAGAGCTTAGGTGTACCTGGATGGGCCATCAATGGCAGGATGGGAGGGTGGAGCTGGGCACAATCTTACTTACGCTTCAATAAGCTGTGCTTGCCTCAACACAAAGGGCTGTAGTTATTCTGTAGCAAGGGAAGGCAGAAAACATGTGCACTTCAGAAAGAAGCTTCTAGAGGCTTCCCCCACTTCAAAGGAAAGCCCAGGTATGAATGTTGTACCTCAGATGTCAACTCTTTAGTACACTTCTGGACCTGTGGCTACTCTGCCAGGAACAAGGACTGCTTTACTGCTGAAAAGACTGCCACTCTGCTAAACTGCTGCTCTCAAGGACTGCTGCCCTGCTGTGCTGTCCTGATGGCTGCTTCCCTCTAATCTGGGTCAAAATGACTAGACCTGCATTTGTTGAATCCAAGACCTCAGAGTGGCTTCAACGGCTAGTTGGCTGTCCTACTGACTTGAACTTCAAGAGTAGAGTCTCCAACATCCTTGACCCCAGCACTTGGACTCTGCCATCTGTGATTTTGCCCTGCTAAGTAATTCCACCCCAGTCCTGGACCCTAGGAGGAGAGCCAAAGGTGTTCTGCCAGCCTCCTTGGATCCAGCAGACTGGAGGCATCTACTCTGCTGTGCTGCACAACCCCAAGCAGAACCAACACATCATCACCACTGTGTGGGCCTTCTCTGTTGCAAAGCCTTGCATTGCAGCCCGCTGTACAATGCATCCTTGGTGCATGCCCACGCATCCCTCACTGACGGCAGCCTTGACAATGATGCCAGACTGTGCATCACAGCCAGAAAGCTCTTTGTAACTATTGCATCACTTAGATGGTGCAATGCGTCATTGAAGCTGGACTTCACATCACAAGCCATCATCGACAGGATCCTTGACAACAATGCAGGACCTCACATCACAGCCTCGCTGCGCTTCGGAACCGATGCATCACCTTGGCTGCACAACACATCTTGGACAAGGATCCACACAGCACTCCACAAACCAGGATTAAACGTACTTTGTTCAGCAGCCCAAACGGGGTCCCTTTATCCGGCCCGTACTCCATCGCAGTCGTCCTGAACGTGTGACTATGCGCCAGTCTGGTGCAAGCAGTTATCCACAGTTGACACCTTGTACTATTTGGTGCTATTTTCACTAGAATCTTTAAACCTGCATATCTCCGGTTCTACTGATTGGATTTTGTGTTGTTTTGGTGTTTTTTTATTTCTTAAGAATTACTCTATGTTTCCAACCTTATGTGGGATCCTTTTTGTAAGATGTTCTCACTTTCAGCGGCGTCACTATGGGGGTGCGGACCGCACCGGGTGCCACCCTCACATGGGGTGACACCTACAGGGCCGGTGTGTGCAGAGCAACCTAACCTTTCAGGAGGAGTAGGTGCCTGTGCGCAGCGTCACTGAGATCACAGGACCCTTCAGAAGGGCCAGCTCTAGGGCGGTGCAATCAGTGTGACCGCACCAGGTGCTGACTTTAGGTGGAGGCATCATTTTTGCAAGTATATTATGGTTTTAAAAGCGCTTGATGCCTCCTTCCTGGCCTCCAACAATTTTCGGTAACAATAAAAACATCATGATGACTCTGGGGATTAAGGTTATTCGTAAAGAGAGATCGGAATTTTGTCTAATGGAAGATTTGACTCATGGAAAGGTAGCTCAGAGGGTTGATGTACCTGCTGCAAGGAACATGTACCATGCAGATCACAAATTGTAGTATGACTGCCTGACCTGCCTTTAACTAGTCCTAGGCCTTCGCAGAGCATTTGTAGCCACGTTTGGGCATCCACACACATCAGTGCCATGCACTGATCATGAACCACTGTGCCTGCCTGCTCGAGCACAGACGATCATGTTTGTTGACTTCGCCAAAGCCATATCATCCGAAGGCAGTCCAGCGCGACCCGGTGCACTATGCACACATCAAGGAGAGACGGGATTCTGTCCACCCTCACTCCAATCACTGCATCATATGCAACACCATGACTCGACAGAGCAATGCCCTCACCTCCACCTGCTTCAACACCTTCCGCATCCTTCGCAAGATCTTCAAATGGATCCACCCCGAATCCTGAAAGACAGTCACCCTCTCACTCATAACAAGCAGACTGGACAACAGAAACACCCTCTACGCCGGAATCAACAAATCCCTGCTATGCAAACTCCAGACCATCCAGAACACCACGGCCAGACTCGTCCTCGGCATCCCACGACATGAAGACATCACCCGACACCTGCGAGACTGCCACTGGCTCACCGTAGAGAAGAGAGTAACCTTCAAGCTACTCACCCACGCCTACAAATCCCTCCACATCACCGGACCAAATACCTCAACGAAAGAGTCTCCTTCCACATACCCAAGAGAAACCTCTGCTCCGCTGACTTCGCCCTCACCAAAACCCCACGCATCCGCAGAGCCAGAGTGGGTGGAAAAGTCTTCTCCTACATCGCGGCAAAGGCCTGGAACAAGCTCCCGATCAACATCAGACGCTCCCCCACTCTGCGCACCTTTAAGAAGAGCCTCTAGACCTGGCTCTTCGGCTGACTCGGAGCTGCACCCCCCCACCCCACCCCAGCGCCTTAAGACCCTCACGGGTGAGTAGCGTGCTTCACAATTCCCTGATTGATTGAACAAGGGTAGACTCCAGAAATGTGGATCCCGATCCTGAGACTAACAGCACTGCTGCAATCCCCTGGGAAAGGTACTGTGCACTCTAGGACATAACAGGTCGCTGCCTCCTACCAGCACTCTTGAGGGGTGGCCCGAACGGAGCAAGTAGATCAGTCTCCCCCAAACTTGACATTGAATTTTAACTGTACTATCTTTGGAAACATTGCTTCACGCTGACCCTGGGAGAAAGTCTGTTCCCAATCCACAATGTGGATTGCTGTCATTTACCCAGCTTAACTATATAGAGCCTACTGAAAGGGGACGGACTCTTTCACCATTGTACATTCATGAAGTAGTAGTAACTTGAGTTGCTTTCATTGGACTCTTATTGTTTTTCATCTTCTTTTGAAGAATAAAAGAGATACTATTTTCGTCCCTCACTTTATTTGGGGTGTTTCACCGTGTTGCAGTATCCATGTACGCACAACTGCTTTACACATTGCCTTTTATGTTAATTCTGACTGCTCTGTGCCAGGCTATCAAAGGGTGAACTCAGGCTGATTTAAGTATGTGACTGACCTACCCTGACTAGAATTAGTGTCCCTATTTGGACAGGATGCATACCTCTGCCAACTAAAGACCTGATTTCTAACAACCTGCCCTCCCTTTCTTGACTTTTAAACCTGCTTTCACTGCCACTGGCAAACTGAGCCCTCACTTGGGCCTGTCTGCCCTTTATTACCCTAGACAGTTTGTGTTAGGCCTTGCATCCTTGCCATGTTTTTCCCCCCAATGTTTTGTCTTTACATCTCCTGTTTGCTGACTTTGTTTTTGCTGACTTTAGCATTATGCACACTTTACCACTGCTAACTAGTGATACAGTGTGTGTGCTCTCTCCTTAAAACATGGTTGAATTGAGTTATATCCACTGACATTTTAAATTTACTTGTAAGTCCCAAGTAAAGTGGCACTACATGTGCCCAGGGCCTGTAAATTAATTGCTACTTGTAGACATGCATCACTGATTGTGCCACCCACTTAGGTAGCATTCAAACACGTATCAGGCCTGCCATTGCAACCTGTGTGTGCAGTTTCAAATTGCCATTTCAACCTGGCAAAAATAAACCTTTGCCAGGCCCAAACCTTCCTTTTAATACATATATGTTGTGCCTAAGGTAGTCACTGGACAGCCTAGAGGCCGGGATGCAGTGTATGTAATATGTGGGGCATGTCTTTTTTAGTTTTACATGTCCTGGTTTCACTACTGCAAGGACTACCTCTACCACAGGATAACATTGGAGTTACCGTATTACCTTTAATAAGCTCACATTTCCAAATGGGAGCATGCAACCAGTTCATGTTTGGTATCTTTGGAATTGCAATGAAAAATCCTATCTTATGGTGAAGTCAGATTTTTGGTGAAAATTCTGAAAATGCATTTTTAAAAAGTTGACATTTTTGAGCCTTAGCCATTTAGGGCCTACAGCCTGTCTCTCAATCACATGACTGGGTGTAGTTGACAGTTGGGCTTTGTGTATTCCTCCTAGACAGCTACACATAATAGAGAGCTTAGGTGTACCTGGATGGGCCATCAATGGCAGGATGGGAGGGTGGAGCTGGGCACAATCTTACTTACGCTTGAATAAGCTGTGTCTTGCCTCAACACAAAGGGCTGTAGTTATTCTGTAGCAAGGGAAGGCAGAAAACATGTGCACTTCAGAAAGAAGCTTCTAGAGGCTTCCCCCACTTCAAAGGAAAGCCCAGGTATGAATATTGTACCTCAGATACCAACTCTTTAGTACACTTCTGGACCTGTGGCTACTCTGCCAGGAACAAGGACTGCTTTACTGCTGAAAAGACTGCCACTCGGCTAAACTGCTGCTCTCAAGGACTGCTGCCCTGCTGTGCTGCCCTGATGGCTGCTTCCCTCTAATCTGGGTCAAAATGACTAGACCTGCATTTGTTGAATCCAAGACCTCAGAGTGGCTTCAACGGCTAGTTGGCTGTCCTACTGACTTGAACTTCAAGAGCAGAGTCTCTAACATCCTTGACCCCAGCACTTGGACTCTGCCATCTGTGATTTTGCCCTGCTAAGTAATTCCACCCCAGTCCTGGACCCTAGGAGGAGAGCCAAAGGTCTTCTGCCAGCCTCCTTGGATCCAGCAGACTGGACGCATCTACTCTGCTGTGCTGCACAACCCCAAGCAGAACCAACACATCATCACTACTGTGTGGGCCTTCCCTGTTGCAAAGCCTTGCATTGCAGCCCGCTGTACAATGCATCCTTGGTGCATGCCCACGCATCCCTCACTGACGGCAGCCTTGACAATGATGCCAGACTGTGCATCACAGCCAGAAAGCTCTTTGTAACTATTGCATCACTTAGATGGTGCAATGCGTCATTGAAGCTGGACTTCACATCACAAGCCATCATCGACAGGATCTTTGACAACAATGCAGGACCTCACATCACAGCCTCGCTGCGCTTCGGAACCGATGCATCACCTTGGCTGCACAACACATCTTGGACAAGGATCCACACAGCACTCCACAAACCAGGATTAAACGTACTTTGTTCAGCAGCCCAAACGGGGTCCCTTTATCCGGCCCGTACTCCATCGCAGTCGTCCTGAACGTGTGACTATGCGCCAGTCTGGTGCAAGCAGATATCCACAGTTGACACCTTGTACTATTTGGTGCTATTTTCACTAGAATCTTTAAACCTGCATATCTCCGGTTCTACTGATTGGATTTTGTGTTGTTTTGGTGGTTTTTTATTTCTTAAGAATTACTCTATGTTTTCAACCTTATGTGGGATCCTTTTTGTAAGATGTTCTCACTTTCAGCGGCGTCACTATGGGGGTGCGGGGGGTGCGGACCGCACCGGGTGCCACCCTCACATGGGGTGACACCTACAGGGCCGGTGTGTGCAGAGCAACCTAACCTTTCAGGAGGAGGAGGTGCCTGTGAGCAGTGCCGCAGCAAGGCTGCTTCTAAATATACCTAGAGGTCAATCAACCTCGGCAGGAATCAGAGCACTGCACTGGCTCCCTGTTCAGCAGCGCGTGGAATTCAAGGCCTTATGCCTGGTTCATAAAGCACTCTACGGGGGAGGGGCTAGGGACATCCCCAAAAAATGTTCACCCTATACCCCAGCTCGTGGCCTTAGGTCTGGCAATCTAGGCCTCCTCCAGATTGACAGGATTAGGCAGGTAAGATGGGGCGGCAGAACTTTTTCAAACTGTGCGACAAAGTTATGGAACAAGATGCCAATAGCCATGAGATTCCAATTAAATCGACAGTCCTTCAGAAAGGATCTGCAAATGTGGCTGTTCACTTCGATCTAACTCCCTGGTAACACAGGCCATACCATTTTTCACATATACCAGCGCCAAGACGCCGTGGCATTCGAGCGCTATACAAACATATATCCTATCCTATCTTAACCACCATTAAACTACTTTCTAAACCAGAACTCACCCATCACTGGCCCCTAAAAAACCTTCATTATCCCTAAACATCAATCATCCGGGCCCATTGTTTCTACACATAAAAATCTAGCCATTAAAAGCCAATTTGTATCTTTACACAGTGAATGATCAGAGATCATATTGTTATGTGCACAGAAAACCAAAGCATTCAAGATAGGTTATGGATTGAAGTTGAAGCAAGCCTCAAAGACATCATAACGTTAGTCAAGAAAGCGGAACTTTCTGAGAGATGTGCTAAAGCGGTGACTCCTTCAACTGACTATACGGCGGTCAACAAAATTAGTGATAGAAAAAGAGAAAAGACCACTACATCTGAGAATCAAAGAATGCACCAGAAAGCTAGTTCTAAGAAAGAAGGTCACACTCTAGGGAATAGTTCTGGGTTTATTTGTTTTAGATGTGGGAGTACCTCTCATACTGCCATGTTTGATAGATGTCCTGCCAAATTGTCTAAGTGTTTAGAATGTGGAATTGTAGGACATTTCACAAGGGTGTGTAGGAAGAAACGCACAAAGACAAAATTGTGTGGCATGTCTGACAGACAGTGGTTCAGACTTATCAGGAAATGATTAAGATGATTCTCCAGAAAATTACTGTACTTTTCTTGCAGAAAAGAAAAAGAATGTAGTGTTACATTTAGGTGGAGATAACAGCAAGAAACATTTATGTATGGTTTCCTTTGGGGGGGTCTAACTTTACACATAGCAGCAGACTCCGGCTCTCCATTCACTATTGTTGCTTGCTCCATTTGGGAAGACAAGTTTGTACCATTGGTTCTTATTTAGAACCTACTGATATTACCCTGAAAATTTTAAAGGGGAGAAAATCAATATGTTATGATACAGAACTCACATTTTTTAATTTTAAAGGCATAAGGGATTCATGTAAGTTGTATGTGGCTGCTGATGGTCCGTCTGTTTTAGGATGGGAAGATCAACGTACGCTGAACATGTTTCTAGATCCTAACAGTCCTGAGCAAGTACTAGTTGCAGGTGAAGCTAAAAAATACAAAAAAATAGGGTTCAAAGAATACCATAATGTTTTAGTGGAGAAATTGGGAAACTTAAAGGGTTTACACCTAAGATTTGAGTGAAATCTAATGGTATCCCTAAAATCCACAAAGTACGTCATATTCCTCTGATTGATAGGGATGAGGTTAAAAAAGAGCTTTAAAAATTGCAGGATTCACATGTTATTAAACTTATTGAAGCTTCAGAATGGGTTTCACCAGTAGTTATCGCAAGAAGAGCCAATGGTATGATTCAAATGTGCATTGATTTGAGGTATTTAAACAACAATATCATAGTGGACCAATTTCCTTTACCTAGGATTGACGAGATGCTTCCTTTAACTAAAGGTGCAAAATGGTTTTCCACCATTAACCTCTCCTCTGCATATCACCCGACTTCTCTACATCCTTCTAGCAGAGAATATACTGCCTTTTGCATGGCATTTGTTTTTTTCCAATTTTGCCGCATGCCTTTTGCTTTGGCGTCTGTGGCAGCATTTCAAAGATTGGTGTCTGAATTTTTGGTGATATGCAAGGGGTCGTTTTTTTCCAAGATGACATATTGGTTATGGGTTCTAGCAAAAAAATCCATGATGAATGATTGAGAGAGGTAATGATTATCTTACAGAGTAAAGGTGTGACAGCTGAAATTTCAAAATGTAAATTTGCGGAAAATAAAGTTACCTATTTAGGTCATGAGCTTGGTTCCTCTGGTAATAGAACTAAAGCCAGCTTAGTAAGAGCTATCATTGACGATCCTGCACCAAAGTCTAAGGAAGATCTTAGAACTTTCTTAGGTCTAACGTAATTCTATGCAAAATATGTTGCGAAAGTCTCTGAAAAAAACTGTGCTTTGAGGTCTTTACTTAAGAACAAAGTACAATTTGTGTGGAGTGATACCTGTCAGCGATCCTTTGAGGAAATTAAGAATGTTATTGGCCAAGAACCAAATTTACAAGGTTTTGATCCTCTTGCTGGATCAGTGATACCATTGATGCTAGCAGAAAAGGATTAGGCAGTGTCCACAATTAACTGGATGGTAACAATAAAGAAGTTGTGATTGCTTTTGTAGTTCATTCGCTCACCCCTACTGAGGATAAATACTCGGTTATCGAATGAGATATTTTAGCATGGTAATGGGCGCTAGAACATTTCAGAAAGTTCTAGTGAGGCAGAAATTATACACTGCGTTGTGGTCACAAATCACTTACCAAAATGTTACGGATGGTTTGATTAATGCTACTGCAAGAATTGCAAGACTCGCCATGATATTAAAAGATTTGATGTCCGACATTCTATATGTTCCAGGGGTAAATCTTTTTACTGCTGATTTTCTTAATAGAATATCTTTACCCTTGACAGAAGTAGACAATAGTCCCTGGAACAAATTCTCTGTTGCAAATGTGTCATTGAATGGATCTCAGGTCAGTTTTAGCAAGGAAGAATGAAATGAAGATGAAAGCAATCATTACGTTTTACTTGAAGTAAAAGAATGGATAGTGAATGGGTGGATTGGCATGGAGAGAAAAGTATTGAAAGATGAATATAGAGGTTTCTCTGAAGTTCGAAATGAACGAAGTATGTGTGATTCATTAGTCCTATGTGGAGACAAGGTGATTCATCCTTAAAAGTTATGAGAAAAAATTATTAATTTATGTCATGAAGCTCATTTAGGCATCACACATACTAAGCACTAGCCCAAGGAATTATGTTGGTGGCCCAAAGTGGGTGTAGACATTGAAATATTTGTCAGATTATCTGTCAAGTTTGAGACGTCTGATAAAACCCTTAAAACTTTTAACCCACCTTTAGGCTCTTTGGGTTGCCCTAAGCTACCATTGTAGGTAATTACATTGGACATCATGGGACCCATCACATGGCAAGATTGATACTTTTTCAAGGTGGTTAGAAGTTAGTATTGTAGAGGTTATCAACACAAGAACAGTTATCTCATTTTGGATGAGATATTTTTGAGAGAGGGATTTCCAGCTATAATCCTTTCAGACAGTGGGGTGCATTTTAAATCTTCTGAAATGGAAAAATTACTGTTTTGAATCTGGAATTCAACAACGGTTCACTGCTGTATATCATCCCAATGGTATTGGTGAGAGGGTAAACCGTAGGAGTAAATATGTTTTCCAACTCACTAATAAATGTGGCGCACCATGGGATGATGAAATAAAGAAAATGGTTTGGGCTTACAGGAGTGCAGTTGCGATTCTAATAGGTTTACTGATTATAGAATCAGGATTTCATGAAAGACAAGGATTAACTGGATTAACTTTTATTTACCACTTTTGAGCTGCACCATTAAAAGCTCATGGAATCCTTGAACATCCCAATCAAAAAAGAATCTTCAAGTCCATAAATAACATGTGACCACCATCTTCTTCCTCTTTATGTCTGCCTCTTCCAGCTCTTCTTCACATCAAATATTTGAATTAACCATATTTAATTCTCTACAACAAAACATATAAACTAATTTAGCAAGCATAAACAACTTCTTAATGCTTTTACCAAAGAATTCTAAACTTAACAGAAACTCAATAAACAAATCTTAAACATATTAGAATTATGCCACACCCAAGGTATGGGTGGGAGGGATAATGCTAGCCTCCTTGTCTTTAATAAAATCCCAATTCTATAATCAGTAAATCTATTGGAATCGCAATTTTAAGTCAAGACAGGAGGCTAGCATTATGCATGTTCAAAGCTTTTCTAAAGCACATTTTGAAACATGTTTAATTGATTTAAAATAAAATCTCCTGAACGTAGAAACAGAAGAACAGTCTGCTGCTTCCATAATATCCTCTAGTTTTCCACGTAACATACTCACCTTACTTGCCATAGCTCCACACGCAGAATGCTCTGTGAATTTAGACACATCGACAACAGCTTCCTTAATTGAATATTTAACCAATCGAGCAATAGTCGCACTAGAAACAGCCTTGCATGGTTTCACATAAGAGATCAAAACCTAATCTACTCCGGCTCCCCTTTTTTCCAACATTCTGCATTCATATTCCTTTAAACAATGAACCACACACAAACCTGGACACTCATCAAAAACTGGATAAAAAACTGAACGTGACATAGTCTTTGTCCTCCTACATAACTCAAAAAGAACACCATTAGGCTGATAAAACCTATGAAAAATCGCCAAAACCTTGACATCCGAAACCCTCCTGAAAGAAATAAGACACAACAATGTAGCTAACTTCAAAGACAACTCCCTAGACTCTAAGAACTTATTACTTGGCCAACTTCAGAACCAAGTCGACATCACATAATGACTTATACCTAGATTCCACAGGCCTCTTAATCAGAATTCCTTTCATAACCCTACAAACGAAAGGACTCCTTCCAATGGAACACCATGACTTGAAGAATGTCCCGCAGAAATTGCCGACCTATAACAGTTCACAGTCCTATACGACATTTCCTTCTCAAACAAACCAGCCAGAAAATTTGCTACTTGAACATCAATTGCTTCCAAGCGATCCAAACCCCTTTCCAAGCACCAACAAAGCCAAACCTTCTAAGACCCTCTATATATTTTCCTTGTCCCTGGCACCCAGGACTCAAATAATAACTCTGCAGCCATTCCAGGAAGATCTTTGAATGCTCCTGAACCTCTGAAATCTTCCAAACTAGAAGGTTGAGAGAATCCGACTCCACCAAGGGTTGTTCCTCTCCTTCCACATTCCTCAAAAGACCTCTGAATGTCAAAATGAAAAGAGGCTCTGTCACTGCCAACTCCATCACAGATGGGAACCAAGGTTGACACTTCCAAAATGGAGTTAACAAAACTAATTTGCATCCCTGCTTCCTCACCTGAACCAGAACACTCTGAATCCTAGAGAACAGGGGATAACCCTTTACCCCTCTCCAATCCTGCAGGAATGCATTCGCTGCCATGGCCCCCGGATCTGGCCTCCAACTCACTTACCCCTCCAACTGGTAGGTTAACCTTGAAGCAAAGAGATCAACTTCCAGCGGACACATTCTGTCCATCACCTGCATGAAAACCTCCTCTCTCAACTTCCAATTGCTGTAGTCTATCATATTCCATGAGTTCCAATCTGCCAGCACATTCTTGACACCCAGTAAATACTCTGCCTTCAGACCAATTTTGTGTTCTAGACAAAACTCCCAAATTTCCTTTGCTAGCTCTGCCAGGCCCTTTGACCGACTTCCCCCCAATCTGTTTATGTAAGCCACAGAAGACACGTTGCCCATCCTGAGCAACACCGACTTGCCTACCAAACGTCTCTTGAAACTATTCAAAGCAAACAAGCCTGCATTCATCTTTGCATCAAAATCTATTCAAAACCCTAATATAGTCTCTAGAACCCAAGCATTTTGGGTTACCTCCCTCCATTTTTCCTTGAAATATTTCAATCTTCCTCCTACACTTTCTGGTATAGAAAGAGTATCAGTCTTCATACTCACACTGGTTCTGATTTTGGCTCTGACTTCGTCCTCTTCCTCTGATGCCATGAGCCAGACTTCTTCCTCTTTGTGGGAAGAAATTGTAACTTCCTTGTCCTCTCGCATAATTACTTCCCTGGTTCTGGTATTGGGCTCTGAAATTAGCTCGGTCGGTAGCTTGCCTTCTTCTACCGGCCCGACCATAAAAGTCACTGTTGCAAAAGACCCTTTCCCATTGAATAATGTGCCTTGTCGAGGTTGGTGAAAGTACGCACATACTTAGTTAAAGATTTAACCGTTCCTTCTCCAAATAATAGTCTGCATGCCTCATTGCTGGACTCTCTAGTGGCCAAATCACCCAACTTTGGATTAATCCTCATTAGGATAGTTTTCCTTCTCTCAGAAAGAATGCCAGCATTAGCATTCCCTAAAAAGCAGATTGCCCTCTGGCACCAACCACACCATAAAGAAAGATCTAGATCCAAAATTTTAAGGTAACAGCATCAAAAGTCTTAGCCAAAGGCCCCAAAATGTCAAGTACCTGATCTTGACATTGCTTTAATGACCTGTCCAAGCCCTTCCTTGGATCCTTTCCCATTTTAAAACGGTAAGTAATGAGCTCTGGGTCAATATTCGGAGTCATAGTCACTTTCTCCTCACTGTTAGGCCTTGAACATTCTGCCTGCATAATGTTTCTCTCCTCCTTCTCCAGAGGTTTCCTTATTCTAGCCTTGATGTATTCTTCTACATGATCAAGTGGCCACCAGTCCTTACCCCTAGGGTGCCTAATGTCTTTAGGACTAAACAAAAGCTCCCCGAATGGATCCACCACCGAATCCTTAACTCTCTCTCTTCCACTATCCTCAACTTCCTCTCCTAAGCCATCCTATACTCAAGATCCAACAAGTATTCACCAAACTCATCTTCACTGATATTTATTGCATAACCTGATGCTCTCCCTCTCTTCCCAGTGTACAACTGGCTTTCCTCTGTATCACATCGGATACCTTTCCAATTCGAGCCACTTGGGACTTCACTCTGACCCTGTGTTATATCTCCTTTCTCTACCTAAGGTTGTTACAGCCTTAAGCTGTAGCTCTGTTCACTCTGTTCCATTCTTAGTGACATCAAGTAGAATGTCAAGAGGTTGCCTAGTTGCCTAGTCGTTAGTTCCTGTGAAGATTTGAAGATGTTTGGTGGAGCAGTTGGAGTCTGATGTGGATCTGAAGAGATTTACCTTTGCTGTGTAGCTATTCTACAATAAAGCTGGAGTGAATTCATCAATGAGTTACAGCGTCTTCACTACACCCTGCTTCTCATTTAAATGTGTCTTTGTTAAACATTTACCTCCTGGTCCTCTTTCATTATCTTCTTCAGAAACAGAAAAATACTTTTCTTCCTCATTTATTCTTCTCTTTCCTAAAGCTTGCTGAACAGACTCCTGTATCGTCTCCTTAACTTCTTTATTAATAATATCTCTTATTAATTTCTCCTGTCCCTCATTACTATTTTGTGTTTTTCAAACTCTTAAAAATATTTCTTTATACTCAAAAATATTCCAAAATGCCTTTTCTTATTGTCAAAGACACTTGTTTTAAACTGTATTGCTAATTCACCTTTAAATTCCTACTCAAAACGCTCCTCTCAACTGAAACTGGCGGCCCCCTGACATGAAGCATAAATGATGCCTCGTTGCCAAGGGAACGGCCTCGCAGAGCAACAGGTTTTAGAAATAAGAGCTTCTAGTCAAAACAAGCTCCTTCTCCTTCCAAAAACCGCCTCAGCGTCAACCAATGGGAGAGCCCGCTTCATACGCGGGTGCGCGTCAAGAAGCTTGCTCTCCCAAAGCTACACTGATACTGGGGAGTCTCAAGACTGCTTGCTCTACAGTTCCTTGAAAAGGACTCAAATACACGGTAAAGCCGAACGTTTTTTTAAACCAAACTCGTGTCACTCGATCGTTAGAAAAGTAAATCGCTCATGCTCGCGTTTGCTAACAAACTCCTAATTACTCATTTAATGAACCGCATCTCACCAAAAAAACATTCCCAAATGTCTCTATGTCTCTATGCCTCATATAAATATTTACCTTACAAAAATAGATCAAATAATCATCTTCCTCAATTTTATCGATTCCTCATAATTCTTTAAATTTATTTTAACATTCATACAGCACTCAAACATACACCCATAAATTTGGTATCACAATAAATTTCTTCCAACCAATCATACATCATAAAATACTCATTATATTTCCAATTAAAAAAAGACCAATACTTATCTGCTTAGAAGCAGCAATTAAAAGAGGAAGAAGATGGTGGTCACATGTTATTTATGGATTTGAAGATTCTTTTTTGATTGTGATGTTTAAGGATTCCATGAGCTTTTAATAGTGCTTCTCAGAAGTGGGAAATAAAAGTTAATGCATAAGGCTAGCCTCCTTTCTTGACATAAAATTGATGGCACTGTTGGTAAAAGTCAATTTTCATTAATGAGAGGCAGGATATCCCATTAAAAAATGAATCCTGATTGGATGAAGAGAAGTAAAATGGTTGATTGTGAAATGGAATGAGTAAAATAAAATGTATTGTGAAACTCAGAAGAAAAAAAAATTTCTTTATGATCACAAACATAGCACTAAGCAAATTCAGTTATATGAAGAGCAATGTGTATGTGTTAAAAGTGCGAAAAAAGGTGAGAGCAAATTCAATGAGCCTAAGAAAGTTGTTAAACTAATGAACAGTACTGCCTTACTGCACATCAGTGAGGTATGACATTTCAGCCATCTAGCTCCAGTGAGATATACCAATGTAAAGGGGGAAGAAAGTGTGGAAAATGCTAGGAATTTTTGCTGGTGGGATATTCCGGATTTGTCCCTGGGTAATTATCTTAACCAGGGTAATGATGCAAATGAACTTGATGTGCGTGAAAAAGAACCTGTGTGTGAAGACGAGTATGTTGTTCATGATACAAACAGTATGTTAGAAGAGACCTCTGAAGATGATTTACAATGCATGTCTAGTACTGATACACTAAATATAAATAGTAGTGAAACTAAAGTTATAAAAACGACAAAAGTAAAAATTGTGAGGAAACCAAAGAGTTTGGAAATATTTGAGTGTAATTCATTTTCTTGTTTTTTTTTAATTTTATTTTTAAAGGGGGGGTTGTGTAGTATTGTCTAATACTGCAATGAGCATCTGTATTGTAAGTATGGGGTTAATTGTAGAACCCTATTCTCTGTCGTTCTGTGCTTGAGAACTGTAGAATGTTAGGTATGTATTAGGGTTGAGAATGTGGTGATTATCTGCTGGTAGACTGTTTGAGAAGGATGTCTTGTTCCTGGCAGGGGTCTACAATTTGTACATGACTTATTCTTTGGAGGATTCTACAGTCACCTCTCACCTTCTGGAATTCTCTAATGGCCATCACCAACTACTGAGCAAACACAAGGAGATGATGGACGCTCACCAGATACTTAGCCCCAGTCGCAGATCTGGGTTGAATCCATCATCGTTCTTTATCTCACTTCTCCACCCCAGTTCAGACACAGCTATATGTAAATCAGTCTTGACTAGGCCTGGGCTAAAATTCCGTTCCGCTCGCGGAAATTGCGATAATTTGACATTGTCGCGTTCCGCGTGAGCGCGAAAATGTAAAAATTTCCGCAATCCACATTTTACCAGAAATTTTTTGCTTGCTCGCGCTGTAAAATAATACATTCTCGCGTGCGTGCGATTGCCTTACCTGAATCCCCGCGTTCGCCGACAAGTTTTCCCGATCCGGTCTCGTTCTCCACGAGATGTTGGATTGTTGGTAGACATTTGCGCTGTCTCGCGACAGTTCGCGTCTGCAGTAACGTAATTCGTCGTGCGATCACGTCTTTCTTCTCGCGATCATGCACCGCGAGACAAGTGAAAACAAGATGGCCGCGCCCGCGAGCAACCGCATGGGTAAGTTGGTGAGCCGCGACCACGCAGAAAATACAGCGAACGGGCGGGAAAAAAACTTCCGCATCTTTGCGATATTTCCGCGTGTTTGCGGAGATTTTTTACATTTTCGCGATAATTTGCGAAAGTGAATTTCGCAAATTCCGCCCACCCCTAGTCTTGACCCTCTACCTCATTGGAGTTCAGGCTGGACTGTCCCCAAGAGGCACAGGGTCAAGACTGATTTGCATGTAGCTGGGTCTGAACTGAGGTGGCAAAGTGATCTAAAGAACGATGATGGATTCAACCCAGATCTGTTACTGGGGGTGAGTGTCTGAAAGGTTTCAGCGCTCCGTCCATCATCTCCTTCTGTTTGCTTTGTTCGTCCTAAGTTGGCAGGATATGCCCAGATGTGGGTCCCTTTCTCACTTTGGCACTAGATTCAAGCTACCTTGGCTGAAGAAGGGTGTTACCCAGAAACCGGTTTCAGGATGCTTATTTCCGGTTCAGGGAAGACCTGGCTTGGCAGTTCAGGCTGGACTCTTCCCTTGAGGCACAGGGTCAAGACTAATTTGCAGATAGCTGGGTCTGAACTGAGGTGGCGAAGTGAGCTAATGAATGATGATGGATTCAACCCAGATCTGTGACTGGGGGTGAGTGTCTGAAATGTTTCAGCGCTCCGTCCATCATCTCCTTGTGTTTGCTTTGATCGCCCTAAGTTGACAGGATATGCCCAGACGTGGGTCCCTTGCTTACTTTGCCACTGGATTTAAGCAGTCTGGTTGATGATGGGTGTTACCATGAAACCGGTCCCAGGATGCTTGTTTCCGGTTTAGGGAAGACCTGGCATGGCAGGTCAGGCTGGAGTGTTCCCAGGCACAGGGTCAAGACTGATTTGCATATAGCAGGATCTGAACTGAGGTGGTGAAGTGAGCTAAAGAACGATGATGGATTCAACCTAGATCTGTGACTGGGGTGAGTGTCTGAAAATTTTCAGCGATCCGTCCATCATCACCTTGTGTCACCAACTACTGTCATCTCTCCAGACTCTGCCTGCTCCACAGCAGCAGAATTAGAACAGCAAGGATAAAATGACAAATCGATAAGAAGTCACAGCGGCTTGAGGTTATACAGCAGCAGCCACAAAACAAGTACAGTGTTATCTGGTCCAAAGCTGGGCTGAGGATGACAAAAGAGAGTCAAGGGAGGATCTAGACAGTCATGAAGATCGTGGATGGCCACAGAAACAGCTGTAGGAGCAGCAATTGCCGAGGGAAATGGGCTGGATGCAGAGGACCACATGGGATCATCTTTGGATGCCTGGATAACAGTCAGTTAGTTGGCCGGCATCTGACACCAGAAGCAGCAATGTACATCAGGCATGTCTCATGCAAGCTCTTTATATCGTCTCTGCAACCAGACACCCGATGTTAACAAAACCTACTATCTGTTTGCTGAAGTGTACAAAGGTAATCTTTTCACTTCATCTTCCTGGAAGCTTAGTTCTTTAGTAATTACAAAGTAGTTCGGCAATTACGATGTGGCCTGAAAGCTTTCAAATACTTGGGAGCCAGATACTGCTTAACCTTGGATAGATGTCACCATTGGACTCAATCCATTGGACTCAATCTCATCGTTGGCCATTCCCTCCTTTGTGTTCCCTCCTAGCCAGAAGCATCTTGAGAGGCATTGTACAAGTGCTATGCAAACAATAAATAAATGAAGGGGCTTATATATGAGCCCTTGCGTCACTTTTGCTCGCCGGTGAATCACTTTTTGTGACGCACCAGTGGCATAATAAATGCATCATGTTGCATCATATTTACAAAGTGACGCATCTAGGTAAATATGTCTCTTTGCAAACCCCTGCGCCACATTATACCTGCGCCAGGTATAATGTATGCAGGATGGGCGTACCAACGTAAGTAAGTAAGCCTCATAGAAATGATGCAGTGAAACCTACGAGATTTCACTGTGCCACTTTTAGGATGCAAATGCGTCAATATCTTACGCCTGCCTCACAGCGGGAGTAAAACTGATGCATGCACCTTTGAAATGGGTCTTGCACATGTGAAATGATCCATTGCTGAAGTTGCGTCACTTTTGTGACACACTCCAGCAATGTGTCATTTTTGCGCCTACAGATGCAGAAGAAATACTGACGTATCTGTAACTCCTTGCGACATGATGCGTCATACTGTAGATATGATGCATCCAGCATGTCGCAAGAAGGACACAATAAAAAGAGACGCATCACTGTTTTCATGCAGCAATGTGTCACTTTTCATAAATAAAAGTATTGCTTCAAGTGGTTTGTTTTAGAAGCTGTGGTTAGACTTAGTAGAGAAAACAAGCTAGTATTTATCGATGCCCACTAAGCAGGATTACTTGTTCCGGTGCGGATAAAAGTATCTTAAAGTTTGCCATTTCTCGCTTGAGTGGCTTCCTTAATACAAATAACTTTTGATTGTATTCTCTGCTTGCTTTCATGAAACGGAAGCGGCCTATCATTCATCTACACTCTTTGAAGTGGTTCATGCATATTCGCTGTCTCTACCTTGTCCTGACTGTCAGACGGAAGCAATTTCAGCACGCCTGTCAAGCTTCCTCACTTTTGCCTGACTGAAAACCTTTATTAACGTGTCAAATGCTAAAAGCAAAGTGCACGCTAATGTTTCCAAGTTCTCATTGTAGTGATCATATTTCACAACATAAGCAGTAAATACGAACTACAAGTAAAATTCGACCATAGTAGAGCCACATTTGTTAGCGAAAGAAACGGCATTTTTGCAATTTAATTTCTTCTCCATAATTCCATGATTGGCTTAAAATGCGGAAGGGTACTCCTTTCATTGCATTTGTAAAGGAGAGTAATTTTGTTGATTGGAACCAATTTACGGGAAGACGTTTTAACTTGTCATGTACAGTAAATTCTCCTGCAATTTAGCCATCACTGGTTTTTCACAAAAACTTGCGTGAAGGTCACTTTTTAACCATCTTCCAATGATTGAAGGTACAAACAATGTCATTGTGTTTAGAAATACAAACATTTATAGGTAAATATAGTGGGCAATTGATGCTTCTTGAAAAATAACCATTTAAGATGTTAGCAAATTAAATTCAACGTTCTAGAATCGGCACAGGGATGTCGTGACTAGACGTCCTAAACGAAGCTGAGGAAAGAGATTATTTCCAAGAGGGTATCCTTACATCTTTGTGAGCAGGGAAGGCGCGAGGGCAAGGGAGTACCAGTAATAACATCACGTACCTAAAGGGTTTCTGGTTGTGTAGCGTGTGTGCACATGGATTATATCTAGTGGAGATGGCAGAGGACAATTAAGTAATAATCAGACACTTGCCGTGTCAAACACGGGTCAGGAAGACTGCCAAACAATTGCTGACCTTTCAGTTTGATTATATGAGACAGCTGTTGAAGGTGGCTTCAATGAATGAATGAATGAATACATCTTTATTCGATTATGCAGCACAATCATACAAAACATATAAAACCACATACATAGGTTTGCAAATCATCATTATAGCATACTTAAAATACTACAACTCTAAAAACATTCCAAAGTAATACATTTATAATAACAGCCCATAGGCTTACAATGGAAAATGTATTATGAGGTCATATATGTATTTCAGTGTAATACAGCTTTCAGAAAGGAAGAGACTGCCAACATTATGGTGTGATCAGATAACAGCTGCAGATGTAAGAAAGTTGGCAGAAACTGGCGGTAGCCCCTGGACTTTAACAGTGGCGCTAAATACTTATGCCGTAAAAGCCCATATCATTTACAAAATAGTACGGTGTTCCAAAGTTTGTTGGAAACTTCCGCCACAGAGGCATACCTGGATCAATCTAGGGTCAAACTGGCAGTGCGGGAAATAAACACGCGAACGTTTAGATCCCGTGGTTGCCTGACAGCTAGAAGGTAGGGCTTGGGGCCTGCAACATTTTGCAGAAATATGACAGATCTAGTGGTTGGCTTCATAAGATCCAAAGATTCCCTATCTTCCTTAAGTTGTGGTCTATGGAACAAATCAGGTCAGCCAAAGTTCAGGGCAGCAGACTTGATATAATTCAACCACGGTATTTTGTCACCGTAAACACAACCAAGACAGTCCTAGATCACATTCCTGTTGAAACCCATATGCCAACCACACCACACTGAGATCCATAGTAATCCTGGGGCGAGTTTCACACAGTCTGCCACATAATGAAGGCCCAGTTCTTTTTGGACAATTATCGATGAACTGTTGGGGCTAATTCCAGTAGTTTTCCTCCAGAAGCGATTCTCTTCTAACTGGATGGCATTGCAGTTACGGTATCCCCAGATGGCAGCACCACACAATAGTACAGGAAGACATTTCATTTTATAGATCTGCAATTAAGGGCAGGATAGGTTTATTACCAATGGAAGAAGAAAATCTGAAAAGAGCGTTACAAGCTTTGGAAAAGCGGGAGCAGCGGTTGGATAAAAATGCAAGTCAATTATTTTGCTGATCAAATGTGACCCCCAAATTGGGAAAAGAATGCACCCTAGTAACCTTTTCCCCCTTTATTGAAATTAATCTGGCTTCTACGAATTGCCTTCCACACACCATATAATGTGTTTTACTACTATTCACGTACAGCTCCAGCTCACCCATAAAACAAACAAAAAGGTCAACAAGCATTTTTAGCCCATTGGCCTTTCGGGCCAACGACATGGCATCATCCGTGTAGAGTAGAGAAGACACGAAGTAGCCAGATATGTGTTCAAAACATTAATATACAATAGGAAAAGAATAGCTGCCGGCACGCAGCCCTGTCTAACCTCTCATGGGTGGCCAAAAGATTCTGTGCATTTCCCACCCATGCTGTATCTCACTAAAGCATTCACATCCATATGTAGAACTCTTCAGAAATTGACCTGCGGAATGGGTAGCCAATCCATCCGAGTCATTCCATTGCTTTGACATATTGTCCCGGTCAAAGGCAACACTCAGGTCCAGAAATGCAGGGTAACCCAGCTTTGCTACCACATATTTTCCAATCAGAAGGTTTAAGCTCAGGCATTGCTCCATAGTGCCTTTACCCTCCCTAAACCAATACGGGATTGGACAAAGTATATTATGTGCTTGGGTTCGATTTTCAATGCGCTGTAGAATGATATGACCCACTACCTTCCCAACTGAGTTAAATAGGGAAATAGGTCTGTAGCATGTGAGGTCTTGTCTATTCCGTTTTTTTTTGTTTAAACTGGTACTATTACTGCAGACTTCCATGTCATGTGGAGACCCTCCTGCACAGCAGCATTGAGGAAATGTTTGAAAACATTGGCCCAAAAGTAGGTCTCTGCCTTATATAGGTCCACAGGAATCACATCCAGGCAAGGAGCTTTGTTGGACGGACTGGCCAGGATAGCCACATGAACCTCCTCGAGATCAAACCTAATCTCCAAAGGGTACAACTGACTTACGTCATCCAAAATTGGAGGGACATCAGTATCAAAAGCATCGACCCTTTTATAATGGGACACCCAGTGTTCTGGTCTAATGGTGAAACCTATGTCATCGGGTGCAGCCATAGTAAGGTGCCTACCATTGACAATATCCCCAAAGCCCCTAGAGCCCCTGGAGTCACAGGTAGAAAATGCTCCCATGAAGCCCTTTTAAGGTCGACTCTCCGTTTCCTAATTGCTAATTCATATGCCTTCCTCGCCTTTGTGATATAGTGCAGATTACAAGTCCTTGTATTAAGGGCCTCGCGAGGTTGCTTGCTGGCCAACCTACAGAATTAATCAAACCAGCCAAATTGGGCTGCCAGACCCTGACCGTGCAGTTCCTCATAAAGTCATTTAGGGGCATATGTATTAAAAAATCGTTTTGCGAGTCCTTAATAGCGATTTTTTGCGAATCACTATTAAGGACTCGCATAAATCAATGTATGTAGGAATCACAAAAATAACTGCAATTCCTACATATTACGTAATTGCGATTCGCAAATTGCGAATCACAATTAAGGAATACCTTCCCATTCATTCCTATGGGCCTACAGGCCCATAGGAATGAATGGGAAGACATTCGCAATTTGCGAGTACCCATTAGGTACTCGCAAATTGCGAATGCAATTTCAAGGGTGGAAGGATGTCAAAAGGACACCCTGTTGCACCCCTGAAATATGTATGTGTGCACAGGTGGCGCAGATACATGCCCTAAGGGCATGTATGTGTGCCATGTGGCACTTTGAAAAATCCAAAAAAGCGCATTTTTCAAAGAAATTGCAAAATACCACCAACTTGAAGTTGGTAGTAATTTACGATTTCTTAAGCCAAAATTGCAACACTTGGGTGCTTCCAGAAATGCATTTAAGGAATCACAATTTGCGATTCCTTAAATGCATTAGCAAAATAGGGAATGGCAAATTTTGCGATTCCCTTTTTTGTGAGGGCCTTCAGGGATGATACATCCCAAAAGGCTTTTTCCCGTTCGCAAATGGACTGATTCTGAGAATCGGCCCGTTTGTGAACGGGAAAAGGGATTGATACATATGCCCCAAACAGAGATTCAGTGGGGTGTAGGCATCAAAATTCGCTACAGGGGATGAATTAATAGCTAAAAAAGGCTCCATGATAAAAAGTAAGTTTGTACTAACTAATTTATCTAAAAAGGAGGGAAATTCGAAGATTTCTCCACTGCCCCCGCAGCCCTTTGTCCTTAACCGTCAGGCCCATCCAACCTGGCACACAGTCCAAATTGCTGCCTGATGGTGCCAACACCCTTATTTCTATGGGATTATGGTAATTGAAGCACATTTCATGCACAAACCTCTAAGCTCACAAAATTTGCAAAGGTTATAGATATGAACACATTATCAATAATCAACCTTTTGCCCCATCCCACAGGTTTAGGCAATTCAACAGATGGCCTTGTTCCCCCTTGTCATTAAATTACAAAGGCCTTAATTCCCGAGAGCATCAAATAGTTTGCACCCCCTTATATCCGAGGTAGATGTACAGAGAAATGGATTTTCAACCAGAAAGAGGTTACTATCAGTTAGCTTAGCACCCAACTTGGTGTTAAAATCCCCACCAAATATGATATGAAAACCATTTAGAGTAAGATATGCGAGTGACCTAGCCTCAAGGATTGATATCACTTGAAAAGGGTCATGGATCTGGCACCCTATTTTCCTGACTGAGTAATAGAAATTAACGAAAAAGAAATGAGACTCACAGGAAGAAACCACCAATAAAATCGGTATCCCTGAATGCCGAATGGGCTCAAATACCACCTTCAGGGGTTTGGAAATACAGACCAAGGGTAACTAGACCACCACGTGCTTTATGTCTGAGAGAGGGAGTCGCTGCCAAATTAAAACTTTCAAAACCATCCCAGACAACTGGCTACCAAGCCCAGGTTTCCTGCAGCATAAGAACATCAAACTGGGTGGCAAAATTAAGCCATTCCAGATCATGAATCTTGTCCCTAATTCCTGCAACATCCCAGCCAAGGACCCTGAGAACTGCTCCTGTATCATTTCTGGGTATGATGTGGTTGCTCAGATAATAATTTACCTTAAAGAAATGAAAAGACAAGAGGCATTCGGCAAAATAGGACAAGTTGATTTAATTAAATGCAGCGCCCGGGAGAGTCTTGACAGAATGCCTCTGTGGAGTGTCTCTCAGTGTAGTTATTATATACATCTCATGAGGTACTAAAGTCATTTCTGCATTCCTGAAAAGCATCTCAGTCATAAATTAACAAGCTCGGGCATCAGATAAGGACACAGATGCTATTGACCTCGAGAAGAGCTAGTGTGGGCCAGAGTGTATGTGTCCTGCAGAAAGAGCGTGTGATGACTAGTTGTGGTGTGCATGTTGTGTCCTGATTGGCTGAGTATTTCAAACTAAATGTGACATCTAGCATTGTGTTTTTGTGGGCAACATAAGCTTTTGGCCAAACGTGTTTTGTTGGAGCCATTTGCCTCGGACCTGTTTGTGGTGCAACTATCTACCTTTGTGATCGATCATGGTTTTGCCTGGGCATGCGCTTGTCTTTGGGCTAAGAGAGACCCCACCTGTGACCTGTTATTTAATAGGCGTGGGTCGCAGGACCTGCCTGACCACGTATTTCTGACTCGGGTTGATGTGGAGGCCACCTTGGGTAAATCAGACAGCAATGATGTGAGTTCACTGAAACTCCCAAAAATAATATAGCAGTCATTGGTATCATTTTTATCGACATTCTTAACACTGTGCGTACTTAGCATATAGATGTCATAGAGTACATCAATATTGTCTTTACTGATATTGACATTGTTATGCATTCCTAAATCATGGTGTACATCAACATTGCTTTTACTATTAACAACATTGTCATTCATGTAGAGATTATGGCATATATTGTCATTGATACTGCCGATATAGTCGCTGTTGTGCAGGCATAGATTATGGCTTACATTGACATTGATGGGCATTGACATTGTTATAAGGGGACAGGTTATAGCATACATTGTCATTGCATTTATTGGTATTGCAGTTGTTGGGCCTGCACATATGGTATTCATTGACATCGTATTTACCCATTCCAATACTGGTGGTGAACAAGCAACTGGGGTGCATATCCTAGGTTTAAGTCAATAGTTCTTGTTTAGGTCTGCTAAGGGGAAAAATCTATTTGCAGTACGTACCACAATCTGTTGCAAAAGACAGAATCTTGTGTTAACTAGTGGCAAGAGCTTTGGTTATACTTACCCCTAAAAGTAACCAAGCAGATGAATGTTGAATCCCGTACCGATAGAGGACTTAGGAGCAGAGCTATTAATCAGACGTTTGGCCAAAGAAGGTGACCTACGGTTAATCACTATGCAGTCCCCTGCTAGAGTTTTGTCCATGGGACAAACCCAACCAACCCTCCTGACAAATACGTATTGTTAAAATCAACAGTATTAAAATTAGCATTATTATTTAGCCAATGGCATACTTTGTTTTTCAATTTAGAGGTAGATTCATTTTCCCGTGTGCTAATGTGTGGTACCCTCACCAGGATTAATACATATGGACAGCAAGCAGGGGATAGGTTTGAGCTAGACAACCATTTTGCTGGTTGATAACTCCCCCCCCAGATAAACCAGCCACGATAGGATTCACTTTACCACTGTTTGACCTCCCATCTCCCATTATGATCACGGAGGATGGTGGGACGGTTGGGAAGTCTCAGTAACTATCACCGGATTTGGAGTCGGTCATTCCAAAGCTGGGCGATGAATCTGACCATGCTACCACTTTCATAATTGATTATCAAAGCCCTAGGGCCCACAAAAGGAGGAAGATGATTAGTGGGTGTGTTAATAGAGCCAATCGATTTACGGAAACTAGACATGGCAGACTCTAATGAAAGCAGCCTTATCATAATGAGAGCAACACACCTTGTTTTATAATGTCTTTAAGTTTGTTAAACACATGGTCCCAGTCCAGTTTGCTATCAACCAGAGTCTCAAAGTTATCAGAAGGAACCTGTTTCTTAGGAGAACAGGTCTTTTGTTTTATAGCAGCAGCACACTTAGGTTGGCGCTTCATTTTGGCAAGAGGTGTACAAATGCTGGTATTTAGGGCTTCTGGTCAAACACTCTCAATCGGTTGCTCCTGGTCTGATAGAGATACGTTAGATGAGTTATGGGTAGCCTCTGTATAGGTTTGAAGCTTTGATTGGCACTCAAAGTGTAAATCCTGCACAGTCGAAGGGCCTTAGCAAAGAACTAGGGGCCTCCTCGGTCTCAGGGGCAATATACATTCTGCTAAATTGATTTCCCTCATGATTACATCCACTGCCGTGGCCAAAAAGGATTTCAGGGTAATTCTATTTGTGGGTCTGGTGGCAGAGTCTTTGGAACCTTGTAGCTTATGCTTGCCCATGGCGCTGATCAGAGAGTGTCTCAGTCTAGGCAAACTGGCTGACAAGGATATCAAGCAGCAGAAAATTCAGCAAATAAATTGAAGTTGGCTACAGTAAAAAAAAGATCCCCACCAGGAGGACATACCAGAATGAAGATGAATGAAGGGGGCCCAGTCCAGCCTCTTCCAGACAATGATGGGTGAAGACAGCCCACCCTTGGCCCTGCTGCGTCCCACGCAGCAGATATCATGGCCTCGCTATTTAGGGGTCAACAATGCACAGGGGAGCAGGATTCCAAGGGGCCACTTCGAGGAGCCCCTAAGCACACCAGAACATGGAGTCCTTCCGTTCTCTTGCAGCAAAAGCATTGGTGGTGCGGGTATCACAGCTGCGTTATATGCTGACATTAATAGATGATGGCTGTTCTCAAAGCTTGAGCTCAGGATACCATCAGCTTGAGTTGCACAATGAGAGGAGGTACATCACAACATTTTCCACCCACATCGTCCTCCGTCACAACTCCACACAATACTTTTGAATCTCATCGGCAGTGGAGGTCTTCCAGAGCATGATGCAGGCCTCAAGGGGGTCACAGGCCTCAAGAGGGTCATCAATGTCAGCGATGACATCCTCATTCACACCCTCATGCTTTAGAGTCACCAACGCCACCTGTGAGCAACCATAAAGAGGATCGACATGGGCAGCCTCACCCTCTGCCAGATCAAGTGACATTTCTTCCACCAAGAAATTTAATATTTTGTCTACGTTTTCTCAAACGCTGCATCAAGGATGACAGAGCCAAATGTATAGATCTCAAGGACTCTACTATACCAACATCCTCTGCCGAAGTCCTGAGTTTCTTTGGTCTTGCCACCTAATGTGGGAGGTTCATTCCTAACTTAGCGATGCTGGCAGTCTCTCTGAGACATCACATCAAAATGTCAACTCCCTGGGCATGGGGAAAAGCTGAGTATGATGCGCATCAAGCCATCAAAAACACTCTTATTTTGAACCAGCCAAGGATTCAAAACTTGTGTAAGTGCCAGTCCCATTGGCCTTGGAGCCTTTTAATGCAGTGTGCCAATGTCGAGTGTTGGACACTCACCACCACTTCCACCTAAACCTCTATGGCTGACCCTTTAGTGTCATAACTGACCACAAGCTACTCATATCACTATTTGAAGGCATTGCACTGCATCCCCGTCCCCGCATTGAGAAGTGGGCCTTACATCTTCAAAAGTATCAGCTGACAATATGTTACAAACCCAGATGTGACAGGCCCGCAGGCTAACAACCTAGGCATCCAGTCGTTCCAATGATCCTCTATCTGATGCTGATGAATATGCTCACTAGGTTGCAAAAGTTGGCTGCCCAAAGAGGGTGGCCCTACAAGACATTGCCAATGTCAGGGCCTCAGATCCCTGCCTTCAAAATACCCTGGAAGCAACCAAGTCTGGAAAGTGGAAGGATTCCTCTAAAACATATGGAAATATGATGACATAACTCTGTGGGACCTCTCTGCTTTGTGTAACATCCAACACAAACTTAGTGCCACCGGGCAAGGAATAGGGGTGGGCGTAATTTGCGAAATCCACTTTCGCAAATTATCGCGAAAATGTTAAAAATTATCGCAAACACGCGGAAATATCGCGAAGATGCAGAAGTTTTTTTCCCGCATGTTCGCGAGATTTTCTGCATGCCATCTTGTTTTCAGTTGTCTCGCGGTGCATGATCGCGAGAAGAAAGACGTGATCGCGTGACGCATGACGTCACTGCGGGCGCGAAATGTCGCGAGACAGCGCAAATGGCTAAAAACAATACAGCATCTCATGGAGAACGCGACCGGATCAAGAAAACTTGTCCGCGAACGCAGGGATTCAGGTAAGGCGATCGCGCGCGCGCGAGAATGTATTATTTTACAGCGCGAGCAAGAAACAAATTATCGCCAAGCTGCGGAATGTGGAAATTTTGACATTTTCGCGCTCTCCGCGGAACGCGAAAATGTCAAATTATCGCAATTTCCGCGAAAGGAACGAAATTTTCACCCAGGCCTAGCAAGGAATGCTTCTGAGACACCACAGAATTATCGTATTATTAGAGTCTGCTTGCTTTGATCAGTCATATTGGCCCTCACCAACATATGATACCAGGGGTCAAATAAAACAAAGGCACACCCATGGCAGAAAATCTTTTTTCCCGCCTTGGACGCAGAGGTTGACCCACCATATGGCCACCCGATGCCATTAGTGCAAAGTATGCAGGCCCCATGATCAGCCTCTTACAGTCATCATCAACAGCCCCAGTGCTGGCCCCTGGTGCGATATCAGTGTTGATTTTGGATCCCAAACAAATGCCACATTCTGGTAGTGTTGAGAGCCTTCTCCAAGTTCCCCATCATAGAAGTACTGTCAAGCACAACTTTTGACCACACCAAGAAGTGCCACAATTAGATGTTTGCAATATTTGCAGTCCTGAGTACCCTCAGGAGTAAAAACGGCCCTCTGTTTCAAAGCTAAGATTTTAAAGAGTACATGTAGTCTCTCGCCGTAACTCACAAGAAATTCACCCCCACTGGCCCCAGGCCGATGGTGAGGTTAAGAGACTAAGTCTACCTTAACAAGGTGATCCACATTGAGTGTGAACCCAGGTCAACGTGAGGGACGTCATCCACAAAGCTCTTGGTGTATATTGTATGCACCCACACAGCACCACCCAAAGGGCACCTGCTGACGTCCTGTTTGGAAGGGCCATAAGAGATAACATTCTCCATGCTGACATATGGACTGCTAAGCCTCTACACATGGAAGCCACGCAGCATAGGTAAATCTAGAGCAATAAAAATGTCAGCTGGGCCGAAGGAGCCAGAGAATCAGGACTACACATTGGAGACAGGATCCTTGTGCGCAACCGGCACCCAGTGTGAAAGTTTCGAACCCGTTTGAGACATGCCCTCTACAGGTTGTAGACAGAAAAGACACAATGGTTATGGCAAAGAACAATTATGACTGCATTACAAGAAACATCAACATTAACCAAGTGGCATGTTGAATATCCACACAAATCTCTGGGAGAATGGAAGGAGAAGCAAGAGACTGGGCAACATTTTGACACCTGTGATCCATTTTGCATTACTCTTCATAGATGATACCTATTGCGCAGCTGAGTGGACTTTACGTGGATGACATGAGACAATGTGGGGCGTGGCAGAGAGGCAGTGCATTGTGCAGAGAAACACAAGCAACGAGCCATAATCCCAGTAGCTTCCACAACACTCCTTGTTTGGTCTTGAGGAACGCACTGATCAAATCACCTGGGCCCTCTAGCTCCTATTATCCTCCACCCGGGCAGACATACAATAAAGTGTTAACATCATACCACGATTGGAGCTGTATCACTCCAGCCCTGAATCAACCCATAAGGCAAACATGAATCAACCCAACTGTATCTGTACTGACCAAGTTGGTGGGCAAACTTAAAATATCTTCATGGAAAATTAACAGTTTGGTGGTCAAATTAGCTGAAAGCAATATTATTAAATTCTTGCTCTCATTTAAAATCATCTTGCTATGAGAAACCGGGGTAGAAAGGGTGCCCACGATCCCAGGCTATATCAGCTACACAGTGCCTGCAACAAAACACTTAATCTACGGCTGTCACTGTGGGGGCCTAGCACTTTACATTCAGGACTCCCTGAAAGGCAATTATACAATGAAACCGACAGCTTAGACCTGACTGCAGATTGTTCAAACCACCCTGGAAGAAGGCTCAAGTACACTCAACTTGGCGCTCATTAACACATATCTAAATAACTTCTAAAGGGCAACAAAACAAACAGCCATTGAACATTTAAAAAGGAAATTTCCGACTTCCAAGATGGTTGCCAGCCCACAGTAATAATCCTCTCCAGGGATTTCAACATGAACCTACTCAGACCCCAGCAGGACGAAGAGTTACTAACAACTCAGAACGCGTTCAGGTCAGTCCCAGAACAAACTCAAAACTTCGCCTACAAGGACGACACAATTGGAAAGGCCCTCATAAAGGAATTAGAGTATTTCAAATTGACAGTCCACCTTCTTTCACATATCACAATCAAAAGACCTGCTCTTTAATAGACTTTACTGTACTCTCAGGTACACTCATCCATCTAGTCTCTAGCTTTTTAATCCTAACAAGAGGTAAAAGCAAACATCTACCACAAGCATTATGTCTTAGCTTTAGTCCAGACAACCACATCTCAGAAAGTTCAAAACAAGGCTGTACTTATATGATGTAAACAAGAGATGTAAATGATATTCTAGCACAATTTATGATCTGACTGAATTAGAGAAAGCTACATTTAAAGCCTTTCTGTTGGAGATCAGTGCTCCTTTTTATGTTTGGGAGCAATTCTCCAATCAATTTGTCTCTAACTCCTTGGCCTCTGGAAGAAGTAATAGCACCCCACACAATAGTTAAGTTGAGTGTCCTCAGAAGAACAAAGGAACTGCAGGAGCCTAAGAGGATTTGGACAAATGGTATTTAAGACTAAACACCCCAACATACAGATTTCATTCTTTGGAAATCCTTTTGGCTCTGGATAGGTCAATGGACCTTTCTCACCATGGTTCGAATGAAGCTCAAACGAAAATACAAATCATGCATATATCATCAACTGCCAGATCCTTAATGGTCAGTCAATGATGAGAGGTTGATGAAGGTTTCAAAACCTTTATTTGTCTTAAAGGGTTAGTATGGTTTTGTCATCTTTATTCAGATTAGTTCAGTTTACAGAAACACCAAATAAAAAGATTGATTAGTGCCAGCATACATCAATACAAAGTGTGCATTAAAAGGAAATTTCACTAAACTAGCTAAAGAACCTGATGTATCCTAGGATGGAACCCATGAAGAGTTCAGAGTATAGATAGAACTTCCCTTAAAGAGTAGTTCAGCCAAGTTCCCTACAACTGCAGAAGCATCCGTCAAAATATCAGTAAAAGAGGAATGATCATTGCAGTAGCAATGATCAGAGGAAGAGTTTGGATGGGGTAAAGAATAAAGGCACCTTTTTCAATAGCTGTTGGTAAGAAGGAAGTCTCATATAAGCGAGTCTCAGAGAAGGACTACATTCGGTCTACGATCTAACTACCTAGGAACACTCATTAAAGTAAATCACACAATAATGTAGCAAAACATAGTAGGTATTCGTATTTTCCCTCAATGAACACAGCTCCTCCGATGGTGTTGTCAACTTCCATTGCTTCTTTTACCGGTTCCCACAGTTAACATTCATGCCGGTATGTAGTAAAACAATGTTTCATGTACTAGTAACATGAAGGACGGTTCTCATGAGAACCTTCTTACTTAAGCCAAAAGCTGCACTCCTTGTCCATTGTGGATACAAAAGCTATTCAGATATAATGAGACAAAACTAGCAATAATGTTCTGGTGAGGCATACATAAAATATATCAAAATCATTATTTATTCTAAATGTCACAGCAAGGTTCATTGTTTAGTATAAATAATCTAATGTGGCATGAGGAGGCTAAGGAAAAATAAGCGTATTTTTCAGCAAGAGGTTGGTGCTATGCAAAATGCTCATAATAAACGACTATTAAGCTACGGGCAAGAGTTGAAAGAAAAGGCTTTTGGGCCTAACTAAAGGGACGCATTTAAAATAAAAATTCACGTTATTTCATATACCTTAAAGCAAGCTCTTCAGGCTTGTCAAAAAGCTGTAAAAGGCAACCCTCTGAAAGATAAAGTGACAAAAGCAAAAATTGCCTACAGGAACTATGGTTGGGAGTAAGTAGCATGCAACAGGACTGTAAGACACCAAGTAATGGTCTTACAAGAGCCTCAAAACTCCATTAGAGCAACACAGGCCTCTAACCCTCTGCACTTCAGTACAGCAGTAATTGAGCGCCAAATTTCACGAAGTTGATGAGATGGAGCCCCATGGCCTAATGGCATTCCAACAGCCATCTTTAAAGAGGATAAATCATTCTGGGCAAGCAATTTGGATCCAGTATACAAGAGCATAATTACTCTAAGCATCATTCCACGCTCATGGAAATTTTCTATTATCTCTCTGACTTATAAAGGTGGCAATGACTCTGATCCTGCCAATTGTTGTCTCACAGCTCTATTGGACGTAGATTCAAAATACTTTGTTAGTTGTCTCCTTGAAGAGTTGTCATTCTGGGCTTCGGAAAGGTGTCTGATTCCATTGAAACAAACAGGGCTTGCCAAAGTCATGGGAACAGCATCAAACTTGATGTCTTATCCCTATTGTTAGACTGACATAGGAAAACTAATCAGTCCCTTTCCTCTGCTTTATAGACTATAAGGCAGCATTCAATAGGGTGGACAGAGGAAAGCTTTTAAGCAAAGGTGCCAGTTGGAAGATATCCCACCCAGTGCTGCAAGCTGTAATTGTACCACACACTGACATATAGATCAGAATAAAGTTAGACAAAGGTGCATATTTATCTAGAGGACCCATTTATCTAGAGGAACCACCAAGGATTAAGGCAGAGGTGTGGATTAGCCCCCATACTCTTTAACCTCCCTACCAACCTCTCCCAGGTAAATTTGCATGCCCCAAAGCTGGTCAATGCTCTGCTGCCCTGCCTAATGTATGCAGATGATTAAGTACTGCTTAGTCGCACAAAAGTTGGTCTTCAAAGGCTCTTAAATATCACAGCCTCATTGTTGGACTTGGCCCTTTTTGCAGGATCATCCCTGACATTTTTGCCTTCCCCCTGTATTTTTTCTGACCTGTTTTTGTTGGTTTTAGGACTCTGGGCACTTTACCACTGCTGATTAGTGCTAAAGTGCATATGCTCTCCCTATGGTAAATTGATGTATGGATTAGTGACTCCATGATTTGCTGATTTGGTTTACTTGTCAGACCCTAAGTGTGCCCAGGGCTTATAAACCAAATGCTGCTGGTGGGCTTGCAGCACTGGTTGTGCCACCCACAGAAGCAGCCTGTAAAAGTGTGTCTAAGGCTTGCCATTGCAGAGCCTGTGTGCAGTATGCTACTGCTATGCTGACTGGGCAAGTGCACCCACTTGCCAGTCCCTAAACTATCCCTTTTCTTCATATCAGACACCCCTATGGTAGGTCCAAGGGCAGGGTGCATTGTAAGTATAAGGTAGGACAAGCCCTGATGTGTGTGTCATGTCCCAATAGTGAATTACAGCCATTTTCGTTTTTCACTATCGCAAGGCTACCTATTCCCTATAGGCCAGAATGGGCAGTTTGATTATTACATCTTATAACCCTAACTGACTCAGGGAACATGGTAGAAATTCGAGTTTAGTATGCCTGAACTCAGGATGATAAAAAATACATCTTTTAGTGAAGTTGGTTTTAACATTCTGTGTTTGAAAATACCACTTTTAGAAAGTAGGTATTTTCTTGTCTAACCATCCAAACCTGCCTCTGCTAGGTTGTGTATTCCTTGTCTGGAGTTTGAGTGACAAGGGCTGGGGAATTCCAGGGGGCTGGGGAATTCCCGGAGACAGGGTGAGTCAGCACAGGGCTGAATAGAGAGATCTCCATGAAGATGGGTGCGAGGAGTTGCACCTGGGACCTGAATAGGGCTGTGCCTTCCCTCCCCAATGCCGGTGCTGCAGATCGGAGCATATAAATTCTCCCTACTTCCACGGACAGAGTAAATCCACAGTTGTGCGCACATACACTCATCATACGCTAGGGCCCATCACACTAACATTCATTCTATTACTCTATCCACACTGAATATATGAGAGAAACCTAAACCAATCTGCATCTAGTGCGAGGTCAATGCGACCTTAAAGATATGTCTTGAGTCATGATTTAAAACACAGGAGATACATTCGGAACTCAATAAATGACAAAGAAATAACCACCCGACACTGATATTCGAACAAAGGTTATCTTTTATCTAAATTAGTTCAAATGAAAGTCAATCATTAGCAAGATCATTATTCTCATAGTTACCTATTCTAGCTAAATGGGTCAGGACAGGTCTCTCAGTAGAGTCTCCCGAGTCGCCGTCCTCTCGATCAGCATTGATCCTCTCGAGCATAGGTTCAGGAAGAAGTGGCCTTAGACCCTCTCTAGTCTAACATTATTTATAGTGAAACTAACAAAATAAAAGTAACTAACAAACTCTAAACGTCCGTTGAGCCGCTGAGCAGAGCGAGCAGGAAAGGATGTAGACTCGCAACATATGAAGAACCTCCGCTAACAAAAATCACAAAAATAAAAACATGGAAGAAGGAAACTCAAGCTGGAAAATGATACATTCATGAATGCTTTTCCTCGGAACCATAGCGAAGCCACCGCAAGTTTATCAGAGTTCATTGTGGCTTTTATTCTTCTCCAAGGGCAATTGGCAGCGAGCCTGGAGCTGCTGTCCTCACGGAAATTTTTAATACAGCCAGAGGCCATGGTCAGGTTGTTTTCAACCATATTCAGCAAGGCCTCTCGTCACATTTCAATCACTCGAGTGCAGGCTGTAAATATCGGCCATCTTGGATTAGGCCAAAACGGACCATCTTAATTAAAAGAAACACAAAACAACGTTACCACATCGTAATGATTATACAGTGTTAATCCCCACTAATACCCTTATGTGTATGTAATTACCTAGCCATCTGCGACACAAAGAAGCATTAAAGCACGTTATTTTAAAAGCGCAAACACGAAACAAATAGCACTTTAGCCACACTTATTTAATTATTTGCACACCAACTTAGTTCACGTATTAATTAGGCAACATAAAAGCATTCCCACGTATAATTCTCTCATTAGTAATGTTGATTAATCAAGACTTTTAACAAAGCTAGTAATTAATGATTATTAATCAGTAATTTTAATCATAACATACAAACAAAACTGGAGCTTAAATCTCAATACATTTTCAATAGAAAACCCTGCTCCAGCAATCCCCCCTTTGGTGATATATTATCACCACAAAAAACCAACCCAAAAAAAAAAATTTAGTCCCAATTTTTAGGAGAAATTGAAATGTCTTTTCACAACACTACACACCAGACTCTCTCATCATCCCTTTTCGACTCTAAGTAAACACTCTCCCTCAATTCCTCTAATTCTATTTCTTGTGGGTCTCTTTTTGACCTCTTTTGTTTCTTCTCAGTATTTCCTCTAATTATTCTCTTTTTCCCTCCCCTGTTTTTACAACACAAACACCCCAATCTTAGTATTAATAAAGCAACAATTACACATGTCAATGGAAATAATATTTTACCAATAATGGCACTACCTATCTTAGCAATAAAACTCTTAACAGCAACTATCTTATTAGCTATTTTAGTCCAGATACTTTCAGCTTCCAGTGGTACTAATTCTTCATGCAAATCAGTAATATTTTTGATATAGACCTTTAGATCTTTGCTTTCATCAGGAATGTAAGTGCAACAATGTTGAACTTTCAGCATTCCACAGACTCCACCCTCCTTGGCCAATAGAATATCAAGGGCAAGTCGATTTTGCATAGACATCGCACGTACGGCAATCATCTCCGTATTTACCAAAAGAAACCCTCCAGCGGTACTTGTCGATAAGCGATCCACCACTGTTGACAGTTTCCGAATTCCATATGCATTTAAAGAAATTCCCACTGCTGGAATTAAAGCTCCAAAAATATCACCTACAATTTCTGACCAAGTTTCTCTCTTAAAACGTGTTAGTAGATTAATGTGTTCTACATCTTCTATCTTATCTATATGAAAAATCTTTGGAAAGACCAGGCCAACATAACACGTGCCATACCAATGGTCAGGCAACCTGTAATAAGCCTTGTTCCCACAAATATAATACACTCCCGGGAAAACTGGATCTTCTCCACCTTTAAAACCCCATCCTGTTGCAATGAAGTATGTATCATGACACTCACTAGTCCCAACAAAGTAATTATCATATTGGGATTTCTTTCTGGTAATACATAGTTTACCCTTCTGTGGTGCATCTAAAGCCAAAGTTGGACTGGCCCCATTCCTCAATTCCTTTCCCATCTCAATATCCCATAATGTCTCACTCACTTCATATTTCCCTGCCTTTTCATGCATGCCTACTCTCCTTTTCTCTACCATGTCTAGGAAAGCTTTCTCTTCTTCTTTCAAACTGCAAGTTAAATTGTTTCTAAAAATGTAATCTAATGTTAATTCTTCTGTCTCAATAAAAATTTCACCAAAAATGTTAGCTTCTTTAGCTGGATTCAGCTTTCTATTCAGAGGCAATTGCCCAAAAATGTTATCTTTGTTAGACATCTCATAATTTATTTTCCCTAGCAAATAAAAAACACTACTCAACACACTACATGAAATCCCATACATAGCTGGTAGATGGTGATAAGTAACACCCTCCGAAACGGATGCAGGCAATTGCATACAAACGTAGCAATCCCTAACTTCCATTGTCTTTACGTATTCGTACAACAACTTTGAAAAAACATTGCTAGAAAAATCATTAATTGACCTATCTTTATGTATGTAAATGTTACTAATTCTAGTCGGAACTACTTCCTGTGAACTCTTCTCTATGTTAGTCACATTTTCAGCATGTACTCCAAAAGTATCTATTGTAACCCTAAAAGTAACTAATAAAGCTAGCACACCCCATAACAGCATTAATAATCCAGTACAGCAGCAGCACATTCTACACCATCTTTTCAAGAAGGCACATCTACTTTGATTATTCTCTGTGTTAGCCATTTTACTACTTTGGCAGTGTCTTTTGACTTAGCCTCTTCTACTACACTACTGAAATTTTTAGATCCCTATATTATTTCAAACAGCTAATTTCAGACTTGCTTCTTTTCACTTTTCTCCAAGTGACTCCTTTAGTTCACTCAATTTGGATTTTCATCACTTTTCACTTCTTCTTCAGCAACATCAAATTGTATCAGATCTTCAACAACATCCTGAGCATCCGACTCTTCTCCAATGTCAGTCAAGATAACTTTCAGGATTCCAACAGTTTTCTCCTCCTCAACCACTTCTCGTATGGTCCCCTATGGATTTCCTTGACTTTCTGCCTCTTCACCTTCAGACAGTGCCACGTATGTCCATTCCTGGAAACTGCTGCAGATTGGAGCATATAAATTCTCCCTACTTCCACGGACAGAGTAAATCCACAGTCTTGCTCACATACACTCATCATACGCTAGGGCCCATCACACTAACATTCATTCTATTACTCTATCCACACTGAATATATGAGAGAAACCTAAACCAATCTGCATCTAGTGCGAGGTCAATGCGACCTTAAAGATATGTCTTGAGTCATGATTTAAAACACAGGAGATACATTCGGAACTCAATAAATGACAAAGAAATAACCACCCGACACTGATATTCGAACAAAGGTTATCTTTTATCTAAATTAGTTCAAATGAAAGTCAATCATTAGCAAGATCATTATTCTCATAGTTACCTATTCTAGCTAAATGGGTCAGGACAGGTCTCTCAGTAAAGTCTCCCGAGTCGCCGTCCTCTCGATCAGCATTGATCCTCTCGAGCATAGGTTCAGGAAGAAGTGGCCTTAGACCCTCTCTAGTCTAACATTATTTATAGTGAAACTAACAAAATAAAAGTAACAAACAAACTCTAAACGTCCGTTGAGCCGCTGAGCAGAGCAAGCAGGAAAGGATGTAGACTCGCAACATATGAAGAACCTCCGCTCACAATAAATAAAATAATAATAATAATAATAATCTCAATAAATTTTCAATAGAAAACCCTGCTCCAGCACCGGCTCCACCTCCTGTGGTGCGTCTGATGTCTCTGCCCTGCACTGTGAAAGGAAAGAAGGAGTCATGTCAACAAAGTGCTCCACGACTGACCAGAACTGGTTTGGACTAGGCAAAGGCCTCTCTGCCTTCAGAGTACAAAGAGAAACTGTGTATAAAAGGGGACCCAGACCCAAATACTTTAGGTCACTTTGGGAAACAAGAAGAAACCTTTGCTGAGGAGTGGAGCCAGAGAGACTGAGGAGAGACTATCCCTAAGCTTGAGGGATTGGCCTGCAGTGGTTGCCTGACTGCCAAAGAAAGGAGAAAGGACTTTGTGTGCACTCTATTCAACTTGTGAAGGATCTCCAAGGGCTTGGAAAAGAGCTTGCCTCCTGCTGAAGTCTTAGGGCCAACAGACTTCACCCACCAGCTCCCCAAGGGTTCTTTGGAAGTGCCTGTTTTGCGAGGCTTTCTGAGGAACTGCGTGTCCCAAGGAGCTGGAAGTGTGACTCAAGAATAAGAAGCCCGTAGCCGAACTGCTGCTGCCGCTTCACAACACGAAGCGCCTCACATCACCGGAGAAGAGGATCGACGTCGCATCAGATGCCGCCGCATCACCGGAAAGCGTGTTGTAGAAGAATCGTTGGGTCATTACAGGTTCACCGAAGTGCCTCGCATCGCCGGAGAAGAGGTTCGACGTCGCATCAGACACCGCCGCATCTCTGGGAAGTGTGTCAAAGGGCCTGTTGCGGCTCATCGCCGGAGAAGAGGATCGACGTTGCATCAGGTGCCGCCGCATCTCCGGGAAGCGTGTCGCAGGGCCTGTCGTAGCTAATCGCCGGAGAAGAGGATTGACGTCGCATCAGACGCCGCCGTATCTCCGGGAAGCGTGTCGCAGGGCCTTTCGTGGATAATCGCCAGGGAAGAGGATCGACGTCGCAGCAGACGCCGCTGCATCACCGGGAAGCGTGTCGCACCAAGAAGAACGCACCATCTTTGTTTCTTTGCACCAGATCTTCAACGCATCACCGTCCTTGCAACACTTTTGTTGTCTTGCGTTACGCATCTACAGGTACATTGAACTCTGAGTGTCGCATTTACCATCCTAAGAGAACTAAGCTAAACTCTACCATTTTAAAGTAAAGTATTGTGGATCTTTGTCGTTTGTGGTCTTGTGATAAGTCTATATAAAGAATACTTATTTTTGATATAAAACTGGTGTGGTGTCCATCTATAGTGTTGTCACTTAATTACTGTATGTGTGCACATTGCCTCTGAGATAAGCCTGTCTGCTCGTGCCAAGCTACCAAGGGGGCGAGCAGGGGTTATTTTATGAGTGTAACCCCTTACCCTGACTAGACACAAGGGTCCCTATTTGTCACAGGTACCTACCTATGCCATCTAGAGACCCCCAAATCTAACACTCATATTCCAGATGCTATGGAAATAAATATGAAGAAGTTTAAGACGGTGATTTTAGGGATACCATCACTGAGCCTCCATCAAGAAAATTGCAGACTAAATTAGTCTGGACTATGGCTTACCTCAGCGAAGCCCTAAGGGGAAGTGATGCCCCTCATCCAGACAAAATAATCACAAAACTCTTCAAATAGTTTTTTCAATACCACAACACTTGTCTCAAGCCCAATTGTGACTAGAATTTGGCCTAACCAAACAATCTGAGACAAGGAGCTTTCATAAAATTCTGCTACAAATGATCAAATGCCAATAATGGAACCCTGAATAGCCATCTCTGGGAAGAAATCTGCAGCAGAAACTATTTACTGGCCAGATCCTATCTTTTTGACACACTAACCACTCTTGGCCTAAATGAAGAATGGAATTCAATTACCAACTACTCCCTAGTGAAGGCCACGGTAAACAAAGGTATCAAGAGAGACTCACTGCTGGAAGACAAGGAATCGTTTTTGTGGAGGTGGCAGGCCTGGCTTACAATAGCATCCTTTGACATATTAGCACCTCACCATATCTGGGCACCTCTATCAAAGCACACACTAAAACATCTTTTTTGAAGTACTGCTTGGGCTGCCTGCCCTTACCTGCAAACTCCTCAGAAAGTACTCCAAAACAATGGTTCACCAAATTTGTGTTGGAATGTGTGAATACGATGACAATGAATATCATATGTGCATGTCTAACGATGGCAATAGCAATTAATGCAATGTCAACATATGCCATAACCTGTGCAGTGCCTCATGGAACATCTCCCAAGAAAACGAGAGGCCAAATCCCAATCATGGCCACATCCAGGTCACAGGAGCCACAGAACAGCTCCCCAGAGTTCACACAACCTTAGTCCATAGGAAAACCCATTAAGTTCATTAACGTCACTTCGATCAGGCTGGACACATAAAGTCCCAATGAAACCCCTGAATCTTGCCACAAAACACAGCAAACAAACACAATTCCAGCTATTTCCATGCAGTGTCCTACGGGGGTCCACACACAACCTTCTGACCACCTCTGGTATCCTTTCTGAAAATTAGCAACGCCAATAACACAGGTAAATGCCGACCAGGACCCGCACAAAGCAACCTAAAAAACAGTCCAAAGATTCTCAACCTTTCCAGAAGAGGGGCATAATGCAGCAACTCAAACTAATTAGGGAAACATTTTGTTCAACAGCATGTGCAGAGACCTAAGGTACACGCACGTGGCAACCAAAACATTTGCCTAAAATTCAAACATCCACGTCCCCTCATAATTGTACGCAACACATGCTGGTCAAAAGGACACCCCTGCACCGAAACAAAACATCACACTTTATACTGAGCAAACCCACAGGGAAATAGTACTGCCCCCACCATATCAAGGAGATGGGGGAACCCAAACTACAAACAGCATTAATGCAGTTTAAAACTTACCATTTTCCTAAAATCCTAGCATCTCCTTCCAGTACCTCACTTGGAGAAATATTTTCTCACAGTAAAACCATTGAGTGCATCGGTAAAATGTAAATGCAGGAATTTTCCACACACCTGCCTAATGATGTGTTTATTCCAAGCTAACCCACAATGCACAGCTCTTGACCTACAGGTCTGAGATGAAGCTGTAAGTGCACCTGCTGCAATCCGCCATCCCTTTGATCAAAGCTTTCAAAAGGACTTTCACAAGGCCAATCTCTCAAGTAACACAGACTCCGAATTGACTTTTTCAACCTCTTTTTACAAGACATTTGTTGCACTGCACCAAGACAAGACACCTCTGTGCGGTAAGACAACAGACATCTCAACCGAAGATGATGTTTTTTTAAGTTACTTATTTTTGTATTTTTGTACACACTCTACTTAGTCAGGGTACTATTATGCCTCTCCGGAGCTAGACATATGCCTAATCTCCTAAACTCTACTTCTACATTCTTGCAACGCATGGGCAGGGAGCTCTCTCACCCCACATACACCTACACTGAACCAAATGCTAGCATTCCTCACGCATTACTCAGCCAACTCCTAAATAATACCTGGTACCAACATATGACCGCCATAGGAACTCAAACTCTGAACAGGTTATGCTACATATGTTCACTGATATGCCACGCCATAGGTTCAGACAGGCTTTACTTCTCCCAGGAGATAGCCATTGAAAAAGCAAAATGCCCCATCCATCTGTACCTATGTAGGATCAGGGCTAAGAATCAATCCAATAGAGTTGAAACCCATAGGGCAATGGTAAACATCATCTGGTATGAGACCAACCCTAGAGCACTGTGTCTTTACACTGAACCTAGCAACATCCAAACTGAGGTAGACAGGATGCGCAGAAGGCGCACTATAGGGGAGGACACTGTTTGGCCCTGGGATTTCGTAGAAAGAAGGTTCCTAGAGGTAGCAAGACTGCTGCACCAGTGCACAATTACGTCTCTCTCCTGCCTTTAATGTCTTTGGGGCAAGCTTCTTTAATGACAAGTGGACTGTGAACATGGAATTCCAGTGCAGGGTCGCTCACCTCAATCACACTTGGGGAAATGAGTCCTATGGCAGGGGGTCTAACACTAGCAACAACACCCCATGCCAAGAAATCTGGGATACTGAGATGAATAGCTACACATGGCTGGAAGGGAAGGGGCAACCCCCAATTGTATAGAAACGTACACTGTATTCACTGTGTTTCAGAAGTAAATTAACCATACCGTTGGGCAGTAACGAAAACGGTGGCATGATACTCCACATACCGGTCCTGCAATGGGGCACCTCCATGTTGATAAATATATACTGGCAATGTGGTGTTCTGGCCTACATCCAGCTCGTCCCCAGATGGTGGTGCCTCTGCACCCTCATGATCATACACACCCCACGGAGACTCAAGTAAACAGCCAATACCCTTCTTCACCATGCAAACAAAGGGAAACACCAACAGGTTACAAATAACCATGTGGGAGTTGCTGAAGATGCTCAATGATACTGAGCTCAGCCTGAACACTATCAAGGAAGAACTGCGAGCCATCCACCTTATTATGATGCAACGTAGGTACGTGTTGGACTTGATGAGCACTATGGAGGGTGGGGTGTGTGTCGAGAATTGTTGCTTCCTGTTGTACTTTTATCCCCAGAAATTATATGGACAATGGGATATTAGGTCATGCCACCCAAGAACTGCATCGTCTTCAAGCCTACATGAAGAAGGAGGGAGGTGATCCGGGGAATTACTGGTTGCATAGTATCTTTTTGTGGATTACCCTATGGGTTTCCAAACTATTCACGTCACTAATCCCAGTTTTCTTTGTACTTCTGTTGTGTGGTTTGCTCTGAATGGGGACTTCCTACTGTAAAAATGCAGTCCTTAGCTAGGGAAAAGTAACAGACACCACAGACACACACATACACACTTTTGAATAATATGATGGTCATGACATATGAGGATGATAGAGTAGTTGAAAATTCAACAAGAGGGAGAAATGTTTGAATAGGTGAATACAATGTCAATTAAAACCATGATATGTGCAGGCCCAACAATGGCAATACCAATAAATGCAATGTAAATGTATGTCATAATCAATGCATGCACAACAGTGTCGATACTCAGAGTAACAATGTCAATGTATGCCATAATCCATGCACTCATAAACATGTTGTCACCAGTAGAAACAATGTTGATGTACACCGTGATTAGGCATGCATAACAATGTCAAAATCAATAAAGACAATGTTGATGTACGATGTGACAACTGTATGTATGAGGTTGAGAATGTCGATAAAAATGAATCAATGACTGCCATAAAAATGTTTAGAAGTTCTAATAAACTCATATCATTGCTGTCGGATTCACCCAAGGTGACATCTCTATCAAGCCTGAGTCAGAGAGACGTGGTCAGACAGGGTCTGAGACCTCCAACCCACACCTATCGAGTGATAGGTCACAGGTGAGCTCTCACTTAGCTTAAAGACAAACGCGCACCCAGAGAAAACCCTGATCAATCTGACAGATAGATAGTTGCACCACAAACAGGTCCGAGGAAATTGACCTCAAAAAAATAAATGTGGCAAAAAGTGTACATTCACCAAAAATACCACAAATGTAGATACTACATGTAGATAGGAACACTCAGCTAATCAGGACATGACATGGACACCATACTTAATGACCATGCGCTCCCCACACCAGATATCTGGACACATACACACTGGCCCACACTAGCTTTCCCCGAGGTTGAGGGACCTCTGTGTCCTTATCAGATGCCCAAACTTGGTACTTTATGACTGAGATGCTTATTCAAGAACGCAGAAATTGATTTATTGTACCTCACAAGATGTATATATTGTCAGCTGAAACTTCGCACAACAAGAGAACTTCCTCAGGCGCATTCTGTCGTGACTCTCCCGACCGCTGTGTATACTTAACCAACTTGTTCCTGTTTTGCCAAATGCCTCTTGTGTTTTCATTTCTTTTAGGTAAATTCATGTTGGGGGTTATGCCACTGCCGGCCGGCTGTCATAGCCTGCTTCAATTCCACTGATATTCAGCTTAACTGTAGAGTGACGTAATACCGGAGAAGGTTGGATAGGAAAATGTTCCACCTAGCTAACCTTTAAATGACTGAATGAGTTTCAGAAAAGACTTCAGACAACACTGTCCTGCTTCGACACAGTCAAGGCAACACCACATCATGCACTCTAAACAGCCTAAACTGCCCAGCCTGGTTAAAGGGAACAGCCTTTCCACAGGCTACCTCAACACAAACCATAAATCTGTCACTGGCTTTGAAAGCTGTGAAATAATAACACTTTATGGCATCCATGGATTTAATATACTGCTGCTACAGAAAGTAGTGCACTTTTAAAAACCTTCACCTTGCACTGTTGTTCCTTTATTCTGCTTTCCCGGTTTAAAACGTTACAGATTTTAAGAGGTGACATTTTAGCTCCATAGCTGCAATCATTACAATCTTACATCTCTGCTGATTAATTGGACAATGAATTTTGTATTAAATATTTATAGTCGTACAACTGGAACTTTGCTCTTTACCAGAATTTTAAAGTTTTAATTAATGTAATTGCTTAATAATTTAAGCGCTTAAATAAAATAAGCTTCAAACAGTATGACATTGATGCACTCCCACAACCTAAGGTGGCTGAACCTTGTTCAGGAGAATGTCAATTCTCAGAGGTTTAGTGCATCGAGAATCGTGATTTTATTAAAGACAAGGAGGCTAGCACCATTCATTACCTTTTATTAACCACTTCTGGCAGCAATTTAAAAGCATTCTTAGAACACAAATGCAGTCATAATAACAAGAACTCTCTATAATCCAACAACATTCCAGGCTCATCCTCTTTTTTTCCTGCCTCTTCTTCGACGTCTTCTCACTTCTTTTACCACCTACCTCAAACTTTCTTCAAATTCACAATCCATCTCAATCCGAATAAATAAATTATGAGAAAAAAACAACCACAAACTTTCCCAAAATCAAAACTTTCCCAAAAATCTGTAGATAAAAATAATTAACCCTCTTCTCGACTCATGGGTGGGAGGGAGGAATAATGCTAGCCTCCTTGTCTTTAATCAAATCAGGATTCTCTATGCACTAAACCTCTGAGAATTTACATTTTTTGGCAAGACATGAGGCTTTCATTATGCATGTTCAAAGTTCTTTAAAAGTCCTTCTGAAACATGCTCCACTGGTCTGAAATAGAAATCAAAAAACACTCTATCTGTCGGAACTCAATACCTGAACTTGTTCCTCACAGGAGCAGAAGGGCTGAATGAACTGTAAGATGATCTTTTACCTACCCCAATGTGCACTAGGGGGCTTATTTATGAGCCCTTGCGTCACTTTTGCGCCGCCGGTTTGTCACTTTTTGTGACGCACCAGCAGCGTAAAAAATTAGCCTTGTTGCACCATATTACAAAGTGACGCATCTAGGTAGATGCGTCACTTTGTAAATCCCTGCACCACATTATACCTGCGCAGGTATAATGTATGCAGGGGGGGCGTTATGACGCAAGAAAGGGTCGTAGAAGAGACGCAGTGAAATCTATAAGATTTCACTGCACCACTTCTAGGACGCAAATGCATCAATATCTTACGCCTGCCCCATGGCAGGCGTAGGACTGATGCAGGTACATTTCACATGGGACTTGCCCATATGTAATGATCCATTGTTGGGGTTGCGTCACTTTTGTGACACACTCCAGCAATGCATCATTTTTGCGCCTACAGATACGTCAGAAATACTGACGTGTCTGTAACTCCTTGCGACATGATGCGTCATACTGTAAATATGACACATCATTGGTGTCGCAAGGAGGGCGCAGTGAAAAGTGACGCATCGCTGTTTTCTCGAGCGATGTGTCACTTTTCATAAATGAGGCCCTAGATGTCTATCTGCCCACAGTAGGGAGGGGGGAGGGGAATGGGAAGAAAGAGAGACTGCCACTGTGGTGCCTTCCAAGGAGCTCTTACTATCTGGTCTCCCAGGACCTGTAATTACAAAGACACAGATTACTCCATTCTCTACTTTACAGGTACTCCAATTAAATAAATTTACTAAGTGATTCTCTGATTCTCTAGTACCTGAATTACACAGTGGACTAGCTTCTTTCTTCAATTTTAGTAAATAGACACTTAGTAATTTTCATGCAATGGCAAATTCTAATGCCACTAACAATTCTTTCTCTTTGTCTCCTCCTGCAGTTGGAACAACAGCGCCGGTTAGAGATGGTAAGTAGAAATGTATATATATATTTATATTTACTTGAAGTCGCAAGGTAGAGCGCACCACAGTTAGTGGTTGAATGAGTTTTTCATAATGGCTGGTAATGAGTATCTATTGCGCAAGGATGAAGTTCTGATTGTTCGGAAGAGTTACAGCGCAATTAGTACTGCAGTAGTATTAGTTCTGTCAAGCTCAATGTGTTGTAACAAGTCTCTCTGACTGAGCTTGAAATATTCAAAGATTTACCTCAAAAGTCTTATCCTCTCAGAAAAAACGAGTTTTAAGTGTCCACTCGGTATTCCTGTAAACTGAATAATAGCATTTTCCTGAATGAAAGTCTGCATACAAAGCAAAAGGTTCAGGTGACTGACAGTGGCGAGTACCTCAATGAGAGGCACTCCAACTGTCCAAAGGAAAAATACCTGTAGACTCCCTCAACGGTGGCTTGGGAACCGCTAGACCAACCTCAGGTGAACTCGGGAAGAGGGACGATATCCGAAAGCTGCGAGCTTGACAGAAAGTGTAGCGCTCACAACAAATGCAGCTTCACTCGCACAAATGACGGTTGAAGTGCGAATCGCTTCAGGTGCATTTGCACGATAACCGGCAACCAAGATTCTAAGCAGAAACACTAGAGCGCTAACTCGGTTCAGAATTAGTCCGCCATATTGGAATTCCGCTGTGGCGATCCCTGCAGACTAACAGCAGTAGAGAGAAACCTCCTAGCTACCAACTGACTCCAACTCAATGAGCTTTTGTAATATTGCAAAACCCACTTCAACCTAGAAACAGGTAAGGAATGTTTCTGCCTAGAGTGGAATCGCACTAACCTGACACTATCATTCAACCAATCAGCCACTTTCAAAATCTCACACAGACTACCACCTGCTTCATACACTCTTGAGGCCACAGCACCATGCACAGAATGCGCTTTAAACCTTTCTAGATTCACACCAGCCTCAATCATTGCACCTTTCACCCATCTTGCAATAGTCGCTGCGACACTGCCTTATATGGCTTGACATATGAAATTAACAAATGATCCGTACCAGCACATCTAAATTCACTAACTCTCACCTCATACTATGTAACACATTTTTTCACACACAATTTAGGATGTTTCTCAAACCTTAGATAAGAAATGTTGTCTGACATAGTCTTGGTACAGCTTTTAATTTAAAAAAACACACACTCCAGATGAAAAAATCTACTTGAAATATCTAATGCCTTAACATCAGAAACCATCCTGAAATAAGTCAAACACAACAATGTAGCCAATTTCCAAGATAATTGTTTTAATGACAAATAGTTGTTATTCTGCCATTTTTCAAACATGTAGCCAATGTAGCCAATTTCCAAGATAATTGTTTTAATAACAAATAGTTGTTATTCTGCCATTTTTCAAACAAACTTGTTAGCAAGCTAATATCCCATAAAAAATGATATCTTGCACCTGGTGGATTCTTCAAGCGAATCCCTTTCATAATCCTGCAAATCAACTGTCCTCTACCTATTGATAATCCATCAACCAATGAATGACCAGCAGCCACAACAGATCAATAACAGTTAATTGTTCTGTAACTCAAACCTTTCCTAAATAAACTCACCAAAAAGTTTGCAAATATCACTTCATCGGTCTCAACGGGATCCAAATCCCTTTCCACGCACCAGCATAACCAAACCTTCCACGCACTTCAGTACCTTTTCTTAGTTCCTTTTGCCCAAGACTCAGATAATAATTCTGAAGCTTCTCCTGATAAATTTGCAAATCTCTCTGATCTCCTGAAATGCTCCAAACTAGAAGGTTGAGCACCCCTGACTCTACAAGACAATGCTCCTTTCCTTCTACATTTTGCAGAAGACCCTTCTCCGCAATTAGTAAAAAAGGATCTGCAAGTGCCAATTCCATCACTGATGGGTACCAAGCCTGAGTTATCCAGTACAGAGTCACTAAAACTAAACTGCATTTCTGATTCCTCACTTGCATAACTACCCTTTGGATCATTGAAAAAGGGAGAACAGCATACCCTTTCATTCCCTTCCAATTCAGAGTGAATCCATCCACTGCAAAGGCTCCCGGATCCGGCTTCCAACTCACATACCTTTCCAACTGATGCATCAGACGATTAGCAAATACGTCTACCTCCAAGAGACCCAATTCCTTCTCTATCAACCCCAAAACCATCTGTTTCAACTTCCAATCACTGTAATCCTCTAGATTCCTTTAATTCCAATCTGCTATCAAATTTTCCTTCCCTGGTAAGTACTGAGCTGTCACATTCACCTTCAATTCCATGTAAAATTTCCCAAAATCTTTTGCTAACTCTGATAACTTCTTTGACCTGCTTCCTCTTAATTTGTTTATATAAGTCACTGCAGTAATATTGTCCACCTTCAACAAAATCAAACTCCCTTTTAATTGATCTCTGAAAATTCGAATCTCCAATCCTCCTGCCTTCAGTTACAAATCATTTATGTGCTCCAATCTCTTGCTTTCCTTCTATTTTCCATCTGTCTGTTGATCCTCCAATCTTGCGCCCCGACCAAGCTTGCACGCATCCATCTCCAACACAAAATACGGACAAATTCCAAATATTGCTCATCCATTCCATGCTTCTAAATTCTCTAGCCACCATACCAATTCTTTTTTTGCCTCCGCATCCAACATCATCTTGTCTCCATACCAAAGCCCTTTGTTCAGAGCTACTTTCTTTACTCTCTGAAAATTCAAGAATGTCCTTATCAAAGAAATCATCTTCTCTGGTTACTCCAGTTTCCTTTCCATCGTGTCCACAAAAAAACCCAGAAACTCCAATCTCTGTTCCCCTTCAAATTTCGACTTCTCTAGGTACACTAGAAAACCTAACCTTCCTAAAATATTCTGAACCATATCAACATCTTCTTCCAACCTCGTCAAATCCTGGTTCATTACCAAAATGTCGTCCAAATAAATGATCATACGGACACCTCTTTCTCTTAAATAACCTACAACTGGTCTCAAAACCTTTGAAAAACACCAAGGTGCTGATGAAAGACCAAATGGAAGACATTTGAACTTATACAACTGGCCTTTCCACCTGAATGGAAGATATTGCTGGCTCTCTTTTGCCATAGCTATGGAAAAATAAGCATCCTTCAAGTCTATCTTCGCTAACTAATCTCCTTCCATGAGAATGTCCTTTATCAGATGGATACCGTCCATCTTGAAATGTCTGTAAACCACAAAAGAATTCAACTCCCTTATATCTTTCTATTCCACTACAAAAAGGGTACTTACAAACCATTTTCCTCCTCGGATACCATTACTATAGCTTATTTTCCTAACTTCTCCATTATTTCCTGTTATACAACCTTTTTTGTTTCTTCCATGAACACTATCTCTCTTTGCTCCTTCTTTTGAAAAGTTTCTGTTACAAACCTATCACATAACCTGGTATTGTCTCTAATACCCAGAAATCCTTTGTCAAAAACTCCCACTCTTTTACAAACCGACTCAATCTTCACCCTGTATTTTTTAGGATTGAACCAGTTATTTTCTTCATACTCACCTTTGAGTTCCTGACATAGACCTGGTCCTTCCTGGAGCCCCCTGCTCCGTGATGCTCTCCCACGTTGTGGGTAAAAGCTTCCTGAAAGTCCTGTTCCATTTCCTCTATAGAGACCTCTTCCTTGGGAGAAACCTCCCTGATAGTACTGGCCTTCGACAAAACTACGGCCAAAAGATTGGCCCCGTCTTCCGGCCATTCCATATACATTTTCATCTCCAAACACCCTTCTCATAGAACTATGTGCTTTGTCTAGAGCAGTAAAGGTCTGTACATGTTTACCCAGAGACTTCACCAAACCATCTCCAAATAAGAGTCCCTTTGATTCTTCACTAGACTCTTTTTTAGCGAAATCACCGAACTTTGGACTGATTACCTCTCTGCTATGGTTCAATCCTCTTAATAAATTTAAATCAATATTGGTTCCATTTAAATATAATTCTTCAACCATATCAAATATTCTTGCAACTGGACCTAGTATGTCCAACAACTTATCTTCACACTGTTTTGAGGATCTCTCTAATCATTTTCTCGGGTTACAGCCTAATGTAAATAGATATGTGATGAGGTCTGGGTCCAATTTAGCAGCTATTGTTTCTTTTACATCAATTACTGGGCAAGAACATTCCGCTCTCATGAGATTTCTCTCTGCCATTTCTAAAGGTTGTCTAATCCAATGATTGATATACTCTGCTACGTGACCTATTGGCCACCATTCAGAACTTCTTTGATGATGAATCTGAGTAGGATTAAATAACTTTTCACCTGAAGGATCTTTAATTTCCTTTTCAGATTTACTGTTTAAATCAGAAAACTCATCCTCATACTCCTCATATACTAGATCTAAAACATACTTGTCTAAATCCTCTTGATTTGACCAGGTCGGCATTTTGCCTTTTCCATTTGCAGGGTTTCCCTGCCTCTCTTTTGTGCCACTTAGGACACCTGAATTTGAAGCACTTGCTTTATTTCTATTCTCTTTTCCCAATGTATTATTCATCTCATTCTGTTTACTTTTCTTAAAACATTTCCTACCTGGTCCTCTCATTTAACCTCTTGTGTGCCACGCCCTTTCCCCGCCCTGTGCCGGCCGTTACATTAGCGGGCGGGGTTCATGACGAGCTGGACTCGTCATGGGCACAGCGCAACTGCGGCCCATGACGAGTCCAGCTCGTCATGGGCACTGAAGGGGTTAAACTGCTTCTTCTGAAAGAGTCCAATATTCTTCTTCTTCTATCTGATCTAATCCTCTTTTCTTTTCCCTTAAAACTTTTTCTACTGCCTCCTAAATTTTTCCTTCCAATTCCTTTTTAATTAACATTTTAATTATTTCCTCCTGTCCTTCCTTCTGTATGTTTTCATTTTCATCAATTTTAATTACTTTAACGTTTATTAAACGTTAATCGTTAACAAAATCTTTTGTTTCTAGTCAACCCGACTGTAACTGCCGTTTTTTTACTCCTCCGATGCTCAGCTTGAACGTTGCTAAGCAACCGCTTCCTGCTTCATCACATGCTTCCCTGCTTCATCACACGCTGAGTAAACAAGCTCCACTTTCCATCACGAGACACGTAAACCGCATTCTCTTGAAGGAAATTCAGCTGTGACGCAACAAAATGCCCTGACCGTGAACCCCGCGTGTCCAACACTCTCTCACGAGCAGTTACTCTCATGCCTGCCTCTCCAGCCTTAATAGAATCTTCAGCTGCAATGCTCGCTCCTGCTTGTAAGGTAGGAATAATTTCAAATCCAAACACAGCATCTCCACATGACGCTCGTGATCGTCGCGTGCAGATCGATTATAAAACCTCTATTTTGTGGATACTAAAATATTCTTTAATATTTTTTAAAACAAATTTCTAAATCCTAAGCCTACCATTTCAAAAATCACTCATCTCATACAAAAATACCCGAAAAATAAGTTTTCTTCACTCTCACATACACAATAACTTTCCATATAATAAAAAAAACAGTTCAACTAATACAGTTTAAACTATTACTCACTAGTTTAATTAAATATGAACATAGAAATTAATTCCTACCAAACACACTATCCACATAAGACTATGAAACCCCCCCAAAATATATATATATACTTATCTGCTCAGAAGCAGCAAACAAAAGAGGAGGAGCCTGGAATGTTGTTGGATTATATAGAGTTCTTGTTATTATGACTGCATTTGTGTTCTAAGAAAGCTTTCAAAGTGCTGCTCAGAAGTGGTTACTAAAAGGTAATGCATAATGGTAGCCTCCTGTCTTGCTATAAAATCCAGGCAGCGGCAAGCACCAGGATGCAACCTCATACCGGTATCGAGGACATTCTTACCAACTAAGACCTGACATCAAGTAACCTAAGAAACTGGAGGACTGTGTCTGTGAGTAAATCCAGAGGGGCTGTAAGTTTGCTTCAACAGAACTCTCAGTGTTGTTATAACTTGTGTGTAGTACATCACAGTGTCATGCCCTGTGGCATCATTATGATGTGCAATTGCATGCTCCCACCTCGAGTTCTAGGTCAAGTGCAATAATATAAGAGAAGGCCCCGCAAAAGAACAATCTGTGCTTTGGCAGTTTAAAAGAAATGCAAGTCCCAGTGTGTAATTTACTGCTGCCGCCCTGATAATGCATCATTCCCAATGTCACATTTCATGTCTGACCTTAAGACAGCTTTAGCTGTGTGCCAGCATTTGTTATGAAGTAAAATAATAAATACATTATAAAATATACATAAAGTGGTTTTGGACCAGCCAACCAAAGCCATTTCTTGTAGAAGTGTCATTCATATTCTGACTCAACCCACACAAAGCATAGAAAGGGGGGTGGAATGGTCATCCCTTTTCAGACATTGCTTTATGTGCATTGTCAATCAAATTTTAGGTCAACCCACAGGACAATCATTTAGTGCAAGTATTGCCTGGCATTCTGAGTGATGGCATTTTGTCAGCTTACATGTGATTGCAGATTGGAAAGGGACGGGACAAGGTTAAAAGGCAATCAAGCATAGTTCTGGAGACACTGCCTGTCCACACACATTGGTAGTCGATATCTACATCAGCTCCTGGTCACTACAATAGGGCAGTGTGTGCACATGGTCTAACAACCTGACCACGAGCAGATCAGAAAGTGGTTCAACATTGATGCTGAATAGTATAAATAATAAGCACAAGCCTTTCAGCACTTCAAAAACAACTTCTTCACATCTTAATGCTGTCCACTCCTTAGAAAAGATATGAATCATCTCTCAGTCACCTCCAAAACATTTTTCACCTTCATCATTCTTTGAAAGAGGACATTGTAGATGAGAGTGTTGAAGGCTGTGACATAATAAGTAAACCTGTCTCCTTATTCTTTGACATTCAGGGTCAGATTTATCCATATTTGATGCAGTGAAAAGCAGCAAAACAACATGTTGCACTGCGCTTTATCAAATAGAGAGGACTGTGCCACATTTACTAATATATGGAGCATTCCCGCTCTCTCACTGTGCCAGGTCACTATGTGCTACCTAGTTCCTACACAGGCACTCGTGCACCATGGTGCAAGGGTGCCTGCATTGCAGGCAGGGTTGTTTTTGTGCAGAAAGGGACACCTACCTGCATGAAAACCATTCTTAGAGTAGTGTTTCTCTTTCTATGTATGCTGCAGAATGAAGCACACTTAGAAAGAAGAAACAACAAGGAGAAAAACATATTTCTCCTTGTCGCACCTCTATCGAGAAGGCATACAATTTTGACGCATTCCAGGTTTACTTGTCTTGTTAAATCTGGGAATGCATCAACGTACATGGGTGCATGTGAGAGAACTCCCACTCTCCATGCATGCAACAACTTTCTGGTGCAGAGTAACACAAGGCAACAACTTGCGCTGCCTTGCATTACTCCAGATTTGGTGGCGTTACATCGCTTGTTAGATCTGACTTAAGGATTGCATTGCAGCTCCTCCCGGGAAGGCTGACAGTGCCTGGAAACAGCAAGTGTGCTAGTCTCCTTGTGTCTCCTGCAGAGGTGGAGTCTCGTTCTCCGGTAGCCCACACTGCACCTCCAAAGGTCTGGAGGCGCGGCAAGGCTGCCTCAGCATACAGTTGCCATTACGCAGATGCCACTGCTGTCGACTGGCAGAGCAGTGCGATCAAACCATTTAGCAGCTCAGGCAAATTAGGGTATAGTAGGAGACACCGGGGTTCCAAAAGCACAATAGCCCCCAGGGAATATTTATTTTTAGAAAAGGGTTAGGTGCGGCCTTAATTGACACTGGGACACACCCATTTATCCCTAGGGGCGCACATACTTTTTCAGCACACTGGACGCAGTTTGGGGATGCTTATCCCCAATCTGTCAAGTCGTGACAGGGAGGTAGAAAGCACCACTAGACACCCGGGACTCTGTTTATTTTATAATGTATTGGTTGGGGTGGGTCGATCCTAATTGATACCTGGCCATACCCCTTCACCCCACAAGCTCATGCAGTCGTTCTATCCCCACCTGGGAGGCAGAGAGAGGAGGTTACCCAAAACAGACCTCTACCTGTAGACAGAAAACCCAAAAGCACCAAGGAAAACAAAAACAATTAAATGTTGTATGGAGTTGGCCCATTATGCATTGGTCTACCAGCTCACACCCTGGGATAAAACAGTTGCTTAGCCCACCCTGGAAAGGCCAGGTTTCCCCAATCTGCTCTCCAGGTTGCGAAAGAAAGCCCACGAGTTTCAGTGAAATTAGAGGAATAAAACGGAATAGGATAGGGGCAGATCTGTCGGGGATCCGGCTGCCTCCACCCCCAAGGCCCACAAAGTTTTACTGCCCCACTGGGGTAGATGGGATCTTTGTCTCCAATTGGCTTATTGCAGGGGGTAGAAAGCCCACTAGACACCAGGTTTCAAAAAAGTCTATAGAATTATGAGAGTACTCTCCCATCCTGGCATCAGGTGACATTCACACCTCGGGTGTCCAAACAGTTTTCTGCCCCCTACCCCAGTTTAAGGGCATATTTAGAGATTTACCCCAGTATTGCAGAAAGTGCCCCCAAGGTTCATATGTTGATTGCTGCTCATTGTAAGTAAGAGTGACAAATTCTCATTAAGTATTGCTTAACACATGTAGTGCCTAATAATTAATGTTTCAGCACACTGGGTGTAGGAATCTGGGTTTCTGTTGCAGTAACCCCCTGTAGGAGAGTAGGATCTGCTTCACATGGGTACCCCCACTTTTTGCTGGTGTTTCACTGTTTTTCGACCCTAGTCTGGCTGTGGCCCTGCTAATCAGGACCACAGCCTAGCTGCTTCCTCTCTAAAATGGTTTCCATGTACATTAGGTACATATCTAATTGGATTCTGGAGTGCCTTATAAGCCCCTAGTGTATGGTATACTATGTACGTAGGGCATAGGTACCTCAGAAGCCTACCAGGGGCTGCAGCATATATTATGCCACCCCTGGGAAGCACTCCAAAATGGCACCACGGGTCTGCTACTGCAGCCTGGGTAAGGGTGTGCTTGTACCCCTTACAGTGGTATAGGCTACCTATATCCACACATATATACAGACACATATAAACCTATAAGCCACTCCTATGGCAGGCCTTGACAATCCTGAAGGCAGATTGCTTGGTTTTATGTGAGAGGGTGCCCAAGCATGAGCTGAGCCCCTCTGCAGTTTTTGGAAATACTTCCTTATGGCTGTTCTGTGATACAGCCATACCATATACTCTTAAGCGCATTATAACTTCGCGGTAAATGCTAACTTTGGAATGGCTGCATCAAAACATGTCGTGTTTGATGTCAAACGCTTTGGAATACTATCCCCCCGCCAATCCTGGCGGCGGGGTAGCATTCCACCCTTCTAGAGGGATAGACATGTTCACACTGGCTAAACCCGGTAGGACTTTCCTGAGCCCTGGCATCAACAAATGGAAGCCTCTGCCACAGACACGGGTCTGGCCACCTGCTGCTGATCGAAACTCCGGCAGGGGAGGCCTGGACAATAGGTTTCCTGTCGAAGGGAGGTGTGACCACCTCCCCAGACAGACAGATGTGTATTGGGGCCGGGCGGGAGCACTCTCTGGTGCTTTGAAGTCCTGCACTGGGGGCACGGTTGCTGTCCCTGTGCATAGCCCAGTTCAAACCGGTTGCAGGGGCTACCTGCCCCTGCTCTGGTGCGAAACTGGACAAAGGAAATGGGTGTAACCACCCCTCTTTCCAGGCCCACCCATAGGTGGGGCCTTAGAGTTAGCCCATCTCCTAAACTTACTATAAGTATAGGAATCCAGTCCCTAGGACTTTAGATTACCCTGGACGAAACTCTGCAACATACATCCTGGACCTTCAACGTTCTATCCTGACTAGAAGACTGAAGAGATCTCCCTTGGGGTCAAGGTGTGACTCCCCTGCTTGGCAGGCATCAAAGAAGCAACTGACCGGTCTGCATCGATGAAGCTCCCGCCAGATGCCGAAGTCTTTGCATCACCAGAGGTAGATTTCCAGACTTCCCCGAGGCTACCCTGAGTCCACAGCAAAGCTGAGGCCCATGGCTATCGTGGGTGACGTGGAACCGTGACCGCTGGACATCGTGAACTTTTGCAGCAACACTATCTTCCTGGTCCCCCTTCGAAGTTGTGCTTTGGGCTCCGAGTAGCCCCAGCCTTGAGCACCTCCTGCACCAAAGATTGTTGGCCTCCACTCCACGAGTGACCTGTGGGCCAGCTTCAAGTGCGACCGCTTGAGGCTCCTTTGCGATCACTAGCTCGTTGGCTAGCAGGTCCCCACGAAGGCAACTCATTTTCTGATTGGGCTTTCCTTATTGCTCCAGACGTGCCCTGACTCACCCTCACTGGGTGAGTCCCTCAGACCTTGCTGGTCTGCACCGCAGTCCTTTCTCTGACTTCCAAGTGACTTGCCGTTGCCAAGGCTTGTTGGGTCCACTCTGGTCGCCGACACTGCAGAGGCCCTGTACCTTTACACACACACACACACACACACACTGCTATTGCAGGCTGCGAGGTTTTGGTGCAGAACAAAGTGAAGAGTCGACCTGGCACACATTCCTGTGTGTCATGTCTACAACCCACTGCCGGTCTGTCGGCCCTCTGGCTGGGTGCACTATACCAGTGGTGAGGTTACAGGTGTATGAGCCCTGTACCCCTACAGTGTCTAAGTCAATTCTTAGACATTGTAAGTGCAGTGCTGCCATTAAGAGTATATGGTGCTGGGAGTTTGTCATTACGAACACCACAGTCCCATAATGGCTGCCCTGAAAACTGAGAAGTTTGATATCAAAGTGCTCAGCACATTAAACCCACACTGATGCCAGTGTGGGATTTAATACAAAATGCACTCAGAGGGCATCTTAGAGATGCCACCTGAATAATGACCAGCCTCTGGTGGGTTCCCTGACTGATACACACCGGCCTGCCACCACAAGACATGTTTCTGGCCCCCTGGGGTGGAAGCCTTCTCTCCCTGAGCCCAGAAACAAAGTGAAGTGTGGAAGATGAATTGAATAGGCAGGAAGCAATAGGTGGGTTGTGAACTCTTTAATGAAGAGAGTAATCTTGAGACCTCATCCTCCAGCCAAGCCAGTACAACTGACAATAGCTTCAACCCATAACATTCTCATCACCAAACATTCTTTAACAGAACACCCACAGCAGCTGACATCATCATCTTGACATGGATGCTCAGCACCATTAATTAAGAACACTACATTACCTTCCCCTTTTCATCAATCAAACTAAAACAAATAAAAAAAAACAAAGTATATGCACCATCACATCAATCTTGCAAACGAAGAAGAACACTCTTTAGTCTGATTGGTCTCGTACCTAGAGAGTGTGAAAGGTTATTTGGATTCTCAGAGATAGTACTCTGGCCACACATAGAGGGACACTTCACAATCCTATTGAGGTTCCAGACTCTATGATCCTGTGTCCTCACTGCATTGCCCAGAAGCTTGTTAACTCTGATTGGTTGACTAAACTTGGATTCACCCCACCTTCTTTCAGGGAGTTTTACCCTGACCATGTCACCCACTTGAATGACAGTTCTTTTGACAGATTTTCTCTTGTTAAAAATCTCTTTTCTCCTCAACATTTTCTTGAACTCCTGGTTTTTCCAATCAGCTTTTTTATCAGTTACACCACCCACTTCTAACCTCTTAGAGGAAACCCAAAGAGGACTTACTTGAGTGCTTGCAACCCTTCCTTTAAATAAAGTAAAAGGAGTAACACCTGTAGAAGAATGTGGAGTGAACCTATACTCAAACACCTTCTTCTTGATAGCTTCCTCCCAGTTATAACTAGAAGTCACGGCTAATTGCATGGCCTCCTTCAAATCAAAACCCTCACAAATCTCTCAACTACTCCATTGCATTCAGGATGATAAAGAGCCGCACGCTTATGCATGATACCTCTCTCACTCAAAAACTCTACAACCACCCTGGAGACAAATTGTACCCCATTATCAGTCAACACCGAATTTGGCAATCCTTCATTTGCAAACAATTCATCCAAAAAATTGATAACCGATGAGGAATCTACACTATTCACTATTTTGATAGATGGCCACCTGGAAAACATGTCCAGACAAACTAGGACATACCGATCTTGTGACTTTACCTTTACAGGACCTAAAATATCAACAGCAATGTCAATCCATGGACCAGTAGCCTGCTTCCTCACCAGCATCGGCTGAGTTCTACATCCTAAAACTTTATCACTACTGGCACACAGAGGACAATCACGCACCAATCTTTCTACAAAAGTATCCATCGCGGGCCACCAATAGTTTTCCCTAAGCCTCTCTTTGGTTTTGGCAATGCCCATGTGACTAGCATGTGCATTATCGACCAGTTTTTTGCGCAACACCAAAGGAACATTCAATCTGCTTCCTCTAAAAAGAAGACCACTGGAAATCGATAACTCCTCCTTGATAGACCAGAACCCTTTAACCTCCTCATCACACAACCGTTTTTCACACCAACCATCACGAATATATGAAACAACCTGTTGCAAAGCAGAATCATTGCCTAAGGCCACACTCCATTCCTCTTCAGTGATCACACCTTGAGTGACTAAACACACTTGTATGCCTTCCCCAAAGTCTTCCCCAAGAAAAGAATCATCTTCATCACCATCTGAGCCAGAAGAATTAACAAGTCTTGACAAGCAGTCTGCCAGAATGTTGCTAGCCCCCGGCAAATAAGAGACAGAGAATTCAAAATCTTGCAAAGCAACAACCCATCTCCTTATTCTATGTGATACTCGATCAATCCCTTTATTCCCAAATACTTCCTTTAAGGGTTTGTGGTCAGAAATCACAGAGAAAGCTTTACCCCACAAAAATTTCTTGAGCTTCCAAACTGCCCAATAGACGGCCAAAGCTTCCTTTTCTACTACTGAGTAGTTGCACTCAGCTCCCCTAAGTGGTCTTGAGATGAACAAAACCGTGTTGTCTACATGTTCCCCTGGTTGCAACAATACAGCACCTAATCCTTTACCACTAGCATCTGTCATGACAAAGGATTTCTTCTTGGGATCAAAACTAGAGAGATTGGGTGCTTTGTTTAGACAGTCCTTAATTAAATCAAATTCCTTACTACACGATTCATTCCAAACAAACTCGCTCCCTTTTTTTAATAAAGATCTTAGATTTTCAGTTTTTCTAGCGAAACCAGGAACAAACTTATTGTAGAATTCTGCCATGCCCAAAAATTTAGTAAGTTCATCTTTGCTTGCCGGGTAATTGAGGTTGGAAATGGCTTCAACCAAAGCAGGCTTGGGTTTGATCCCAGAGCCAGAGATTGAATGGCCCAGATATTCAATCTCCTTAACATCAAATTTACACTTATCCAATCTAAGAGTAAGGCCATGATCTTGCAATCTAGAAAGTATAAGACCCATCCTCTCATCATGCTCTTGCAAGCTACAACCGTACACAAGAACGTCATCTTGGTAGACTTTGACCCCACCTATCCCGTTTAATATGTTCTCCATGACCCTTTAGAACACCGCTGCAGCTGATATAAGACCAAACGGCATCCTTAGAAATTTGTATGTTCCAAAAGGTGTTATAAAAGTGGTCAATTCTTGGCAGGACGGGTGTAGTCTAACCTGGTGGTAGGCAGAAGACAAGTCTAATGTAGAGAAATGCGTGGCACTACCTAACGAGGATAACATTTCTGTTATGTTTGGGAGAGGATAGTGATCCACCACCACTGCCTTGTTCAATTCCCTCAAGTCAATGCAGAGCCTGGCCTCACCATTGGATTTTCGAGCCATCACAACCGGAGAGACCCACTCCGTAGCTTCTACCTCTTTGATAACACCATTAACCAGTAGCTTGTTCAATTCTTCTTTCATTTTGTCTCTGACCAACATGGGAACATTTCTGACTTTGGCCACTACAGGGACAGAATTGTCCTTTAACTTAATAAGGTGTTGGTACTTTTTTAGACAACCAAGTTTTTTATCAAAAACTTGTGGGAATTTATTGATCCAATTGTTGCGGTCAGAGATTGAGGCTATAGTCGAGAGATCTCTCAGACACACTGAAGGTGTTTGATTAGGATCTAGATAAACCCCAAGATCCCTTTGATGAGACCAACTTATCAAAGAATCTCCTTTCATGGAAACATAAATCTTGCCTGCAGTGAGCCTACCTTTGTAATCAATTGTTCCTTCAAAGTATCCTAAGAGATTTATTATTTGTCCCCCATAACCTCTTGGCACAATATCCGGTTTGAATAACTTTACTTTTGTGAGTAAATATTTCTCATAAAAGTCTTTGGGAATTAAAGTGATCCTTGCTCCAGAGTCGAACAACATCTTAACACACTTGTCATTAATTAACACTTCTTCCATAGGACCATCCTTCACCTGGCAACAAATCTGAGAAACTATTACATCTTCCCCGTCTTGTTCATAGAGATCAACTTCCCTCACACTCTTTTGATTCCTATTGGATCTACAACATTTTGAAAAATGACCTTTCCTTTTACAAACAGAGCAAATAGCTTTCCACCCAGGACAGTCTTTGGAATTAGCAAAATGTCCTGTGTTCCCACAGCGAAAACATTTTACAGATGAATACTTTGGATTTACGTTCGGGCGCACACCCTTTGAAGAGCTTGAAGTGCCTTGTGTGGAACCTTTGGGGGCTTTATCAGGCCCTGAAGGTGCATCTGTTTTTACTTCCTTAACTTCTGCATCAGAACTCTTATTGTTGTCTGCTCCTTTGCGTATAGCCTCAGAACAAGCTTTTGAATGCTCATGCAACTTTAAAGTGGTGATGACTTCCTCAAGAGAAGGATTGTCTTTTTGCCAGAGTGCGTCTTTTGCTTTATCAATAGATGACCCAAGCATGAGTTGATCTCTGAGTCTTTCCTCCAAACTTGCCCCAAAGGAACAAGTGGAAGCCAGCTTGCGCAAGGAGGTGACATATTGTTCCACAGATTCTTCATGTTTTTGGAGTCTCTTACCAAAATGATAACGTTCTAATACCATACTCATTTTGGGTAGATAATGCAAATCCATTTTTTTTATGCAGATTTCATATTCATTTAGAGAGTTACCCTCACTATCCGGTAGGTCAGGAAGGTGTTCGAATACTTCTTGCCCCTCTGAACCAAGACAGTGCAAAAATAAGGCAGACTTCCTTTCTGCACTCAAAGACGTACCACAGACCCTGGCATAATTGGAGAAAACTTTTTTCCATTTCAACCAAGGTATGGGAGGATCTTCTGGGGCAGAAAGAAAGAACGGTGGCGCGGTTACATTCTGCATTTTGGAGGATGAATGCAAACCCAAATTACACTAGTCACAAATAAAATCAACATACTGTATCAGTGTAAAATTGCAACACAGCTAAGGCAAATATGAAAACAAAACCCAAATTACACTTGTCACTAAAGCACCTTGGGACTAAGCATTCAATAAAGGAAAATAAACATTAGAGAATAAATGTTATAGCTGTCATATATAACAGTATGACAAAAGAAATGGCAGAAACTAATAACTGAGCAAATCAGAGTTACCACCGTGAAGAAAAGAAAAGTCAGCGTGGCAAACATCGAACATGAACAGATTTGAAAGCCGATGTAATTCCATGAGGCAAGGCAGTCAGAGAATCAGGAACGTTTTACCTCGCAATGTTCAAACGGCGTGTTCCTGAAGTGTTGCAATCAGGAAACAAAACGAGTGGTTCCTTTTCTTTATTATTGACGTGTAGCGGGAGGCGCCGGGAGTTGGCAGAGTTGCGTAAAGCAAAGCGGGTTGCTAAGCAACAGCACCCGATGCACACCGAGGCCTAAACGATAAGGCCTCTACGCAAACCAATGAGGAAGCACCTCACAGGAAAGGTGACAACCCCCAGACCAACCAATGAGGAGGCACCTCCCGGAAACCAACGTCGAAGAGGAGGAAAACAGGAACCAATACTTGAGGCGAGTTTTGACAAACGCCGGAGGTGCTCCGCTCGGAACCAATACTTGAAGGGAGTTTCAACAAACGCCGGAGGCGAGTTTTGACCTTGACAAACGCCGGAGGTGCTCCGCTCGGAACCAATACTCGAAGGGAGTTCCAACAAACGCCGGAGGCTCCGCTCTCACAGCTCGCTCAAAAACAACACAAGAGGTGCTCCGTTCTCACCGCTTGCCGAATCACGATGCAGCCAGTGGATGAGCTCCCACGAAGTCTGGAGCGCAGACGAAGTCGACGGTAAGGAGCGTGTGGCAGAATGCTCAAATAGATGAGTTGAGGTCTCTTCCAGTTTCCACTCGTCGCCAAAATGAAGTGTGGAAGATGAATTGAATAGGCAGGAAGCAATAGGTGGGTTGTGAACTCTTTAATGAAGAGAGTAATCTTGAGACCTCATCCTCCAGCCAAGCCAGTACAACTGACAATAGCTTCAACCCATAACATTCTCATCACCAAACATTCTTTAACAGAACACCCACAGCAGCTGACATCATCATCTTGACATGGATGCTCAGCACCATTAATTAAGAACACTACACAAAGCCTTTCCTGGGTGGAGGGGTTCATACCTCACCCAGGCCAGGAAGAACTATCTGTGGCAGGGAAGCTTCAAAGGCCTTGCACCTTTGTAATGCATCCCTCAGCCTCTCCTGCTATCAGGAGCAGGCCCCCCTTCCTATCCCCCCCTCCTTTTCAGTGGGAAGACAGGCGGGAAAAATTAGCACAGCCCAGAAGCTGTGCCCACCTCTGCCAACCCCATCCCTCGGGTGGGGAAGGCGAGGTGAAGACCACTCTTGTGCCCACCATCTTGCAGATGGTAGGCCCTCTCCAATCAGGACTAGGGATTGTGCCCACTCCACCATGTGTATTTAGGGGACAACCCTGAACCAAGAAGGGAGATTTCCACAACCTATAAAGAAGGAGGACAAAAGAAGACACCCAGCAGAGGAGACTGAAGAGAACAACTGACTTGGCCCCAGCCCTACCGGCCCGTCTGCAGTTTCCAGAGATCCTGCGCCAGAAGTCACCCTGTCCTGAAGTCAGCAACCTCCAGAACCCTGGGAGGACTGATTGCCTTTAACAAAGACCAGATCTCCTGTGAACAGCAGCTCTGGTAAAAAAAACAGCCAAGAAAGACTCTGAGTCTGCTGAGGACAAAGACACCCGACGCCTGGAACCACCACCGCACCCAACGCCTACAGCCCGAGTTTGAGTGGCCCACCGGTCCCAGCGAGGTCCCCCAGCACTCCAGAGTCTGAGTCCACCTTGGGTTAACCCCTCCAGGACTCTCCAATGTCGCCGTCAGCCTCTGCATGGTGACCCCCCAACCGCGAGTTGCCCGGTAAGGTGAAATCCGACCTCAAAAGACACCCCTGCATCCAGCTGCCCTGCACCCTGGAGAAAAGAACCTGAGGGGTACCTACGTCCCTGAGCCCTCTAACCTACCTGCCCAGCTGTTTGTTCCTCCGGGAAGTCTTCCTGAACCGATCCTGCAGCAAGAAACCAAAACCAAAATTCCCTATTGAAAACAACACGGCACCCAACACCAAAACAGCACCCAGCCACCCCAGCTGCCCCAGCGATGCTACGGGTGCACTTTGTGTGCTAAACCGGATCTCCCTTTGCCCTGAGCTTAATTCCAGGAGTTTTTTGCCCCCACAACCTTGTGGCCTGCTCGTAAGCAGCCACCAACCGGAGGCCCCCTATCCCACGTTGGATAACACTCTGCACCCGGACACCCCAGTGCCGCTGAGGGTGTAACAAGAGCGCATCCTTGACCCTAAGGGACCCCTGAGTCTACCCCCAGAACACCAACTCCCACATCCGAATACTTCCCTTTGACCCGGTAACCCTATTTTCCTCCATAGGATAACTGACTGTTTTTCTGTGAAGTGTGGAGTCGGAAAACCTATGAAAATCTTTAAAACTGAAACCGAATAACTCAAACGCTTTTACTTACCTGTTTACAGATAATGTCCCAGTGTAGTATCCAGGTATACTACACTGTGTAAGAAAAGTAATCTGAAAAATAATTTACATGACCTGCTAGTGAAAAGTCAATACAAATTATATGTACAGTATTTCACAGTATTGCATTACCAGTAATTCTAACTGTAACCAAACCAAAGTATATATACAACTGCAATTCAAAACTGTATTATTACTGCAAAGTAGTTATCACTAACCTGTGCCAGGCTTGCTTCTTTCTAGGAAAATAAAATAAAACTAAAAGAATATTTTTTTATACATCACCAATTGGTCTGAGTTCAGTCTTTGAGTGTGTGACAATAATTTGCTGATTGAGTGTGTACAACAATTGCTTAACACTACCCTCTGATAAAGCCTTACTGATTGCCCACACTACCACAAATAGAGAGTGAGGTGCTATCTACTTTTACCTCTGCCTACCTTTGGTGTTCCACTGGACTCTGTGCACACTATACCTCACTTTGGTATAGTATATATAGAGCCAGCTTCCTACACTGGGCTAATATTGTCATCATGAGCATTATGACCATGATACAATTATGTATCCTTCCAGAGCTGCTCCAATATATAACTTTTCCATTTTCTATCCTAAAACATTATCGTTTAAACTTGACTCTATTTTGCCACAGAGTGGTATTTTGTAGAGACATCGGGCCATATGTAGAAAGCAAATTTGCGATCGCAAACGCTGAAATTCGCCGAATTTCGGCGTTTGCGATCGCAAATTTGCTAAGTGGAATGTAGGAAGGCAAATCTGCATGCAAAATAAGGAATCGCTAAATTTGCGATTCCTTATTTTGCAATTGCATTTAAGGAATCGCAAATTTTGCGATTCCTTAAATGCAATGTAGGAAGCTCCAAAAAAGTGCTATTTGGCCTTAAGGAATCGCAAATTACCACCAACTACAGGTTGGTGGTAATTTGCGATTTCTTGTAATAATGCAGTTTTTTGCATTTTTCAAAGTGGAATGTGGTGCACACACATGCCCTTAGGGCATGTATGTGCACCACATGTGCACCCATGCTAATTTCAGGGGTGCAACAGGGTGTCCTATTGACACCCTTGCAACCTTGAAATTGCATTCTCAATTTGCGATTCTCTAATTGAGAATCGCAAATTGAGAATGTCTTCCTATTCATTCCTATGGGCCTTTTAGCCCATAGGAATGCATGGCAAGGTATTCCTTATTTGCGATTCTCAATTAGAGAATCGCAAATAAGGAATGGGTGGGATTCGCAAAAAAAATTGCTAATCCTACCTACATTGCATTTTGCTATTCTCTAATTGCGATTCCTTAAAAATTGCAATTAGAGAATCGCAAAACACAGTCTACCTACATATGGCCCATCATCTTTAGTCCAGTTACAGTAACTGTTTTAAAATTACTACACAAGAAAGGGTAAATGTTAACTGTATTTATAGAGCACTCTAACTATGCCACTAGCACACATTTACTTACTGTCACTAAAACAATTTTTAGTTAAGAGGAAGTACTTCTTCATTTTGCAAAGCAAAAAAAATCTATACAGAACATGTTCACTGCTTGCCTGGTCTATTGATGAGAGTGCAATGGTCCAGTTGTTCTTTGACAATAATGGATGCACTTTGGTTCATTACGTTATAGTGTGAGGTGCATGGAAATACTTTCAGCAATGTTTGGTTAGATGTATTGTTAATATGATCCTTATGAATAAAGGTATGATCTGAAGGAAAAGACAGAATTTAAAAGAATACACTTTTGCTCTGAACATTTTTTGGACTAATGCACACTACTGTAAATATAAAGCCATCTCAAAGGGGTTAATAATATATTAGTGTACCTCTTGTTTTGGAGTTTGCATGTATGTATGTTTTTTTCTGTTGTGTACCTCACTTCACCTGTTCAAAGGTTCACCCAACAAACTCTGAAATTAGACGTCGATAAAACATTCTATGATCACAAAAAGGAACAAGGAAGCATGGATGAGTGACTTAATATTGGTAAAAAGTGAAAGTAAATTACATTACCATTTTAATGCACCGATTCACATAATTTTCATGTGAAAAGCGGGTGCCAGTTGTCACCTTGGCTTACGAATCTCTTATTATAAAAGACCGCTTCTCCTCATCCAAAATGTCTCAGCTCTACAAGATGGTCACAGTGACAGAGTGTGTGGGGTGGCAAAATAACTGTGGCCAAACTCCTTCTACCTCTTTTCCTATGACACCCTACCAGTGGCATTGGGGGATGTTTTGCAGCTAGCAGGTATGCAGCTGGCAAATGTCAACTGTCTCGCTTTGACCAGTCTATGTACTGACTCCACATGTCCCTGCAAGGCTGTGCTTTGTGCACAGGCATGTGTACAGCTCTCCGATAATGGTGGCATTACCACCCTTCACCCACAAGCCTCTCTGTCTGCAGCCTCAGATGTCAATGGGAGAGGCAGTGGTACAAGCAATATGTTGATTGGTAAATGTTTGCAGGGTCCTACTGGGAGTGCTGCAGATTGTGGTAAAAGATTGTGGCAAGGACACAGGATATAGCGCTGGGTTAAATGAGAGTACCCATGGCTAGGATGGTTGGCAGGTGAAGAAGGCCTGCATGAGTGGAGATAGAGCAAGAGGTGATGGCTCAGGACATCACCACAGAGACCCAGGAACTCAGAGTAGGACACTGGGGAGACCTGCCAAGCAATGCTAGTACTCAGATTGTCATCAGTGTCCCATTGAGGCAATGACAAGGCTTTCCACTTTTAGCAGCCACTGAAGCTGCTACATAAAAATAAAATAGCCATTTTATGAATGTCAATGTAGAAAGCATATAGTAGTCCTTGTCCTTTGGACTACTGTAAACTTCCCCATATTGTCCAAGCGGACATTCTACAAGTGAAAGTGTCAGGAACCTGTCTCTATCGCCCCAACCTCCTGACACTGAACTAAACCAACAGGCCATGAGGCCCACAATCACATTATTTGGTTCATGTAAAACACACATGCAATCATTACTCACCCACTATTTCCCTACCTATGTACTATCTAAAAATGCCTAAACTTCTTTGTTATTTTTTTATGCTTCACTGTTTCCTTTTGCCAAAGGTGCCCATGTATCAAGAACCTTGCATTCTGACTCAGATTTGTGCAGACTTTTTATGAACCAATGCCATGTTCATTTTTAAATAGGCCTACGGCTTTTCCTGACGACGCAGCACGTGTTGCCTTTATCTTCTCCTACATGGAAGGAGAAGCAGATTTATGGTCTATACCCTTAGTTGACAGTGGCCACCCTTTGTGGTATGATTTTGGGGAATTCAAGGGAGCTATGCGTTGTTTATTTGCTAAACATACATTTGTTCAGGTGGCAGACAATGAACTCTTGTAATTTAACTAAGGAACTTTAGACTTGCTACATTATGTCTCCTCCTTTAACCACCTTGTAACAGAAATAGCTTTGCCTGAAAACTAGGGCTGGGCTCTGCCAGTGGTGTTGGTGGGGTTTTTTGCTTCTCCGTGCTTTGCTTGGAGCGCAAAGTTCAGCAAAACTCTGCCATTGAGCGGCAGGGCAGAGTCTCCCGGCATGAGCCTGCTCATGATGAGCACATAACAAGGCATGGAACGATTCATGTGTCACGAGAGGAGGTGTCCTGATGTCTAGCTGTGCACTCTGCCTGGAAAAGTGACAACCATGCACATGTTTGGGGGCACGGCACAGCCGGGAGGAGGGTAGTGGGTGGTGCACGTATGGCAGGGTTTGTGTACTAGGCTAGAACCTGTGTCCTCGGATCCGAGTCTCTGACATGGAAAGTAGCAGCTCACAACCATCTACTAACTGTGTCTCAAGCTTGCCTTCTGCACCCAGACTGCAAGGTCACATTGCAACTGCAAGCTAGATATATCATATATAAAATGTTTGTATCCTTAGCAGTTAATATGTTATGCAAACTCAGCAGTATAAGAGGGGGGCCTGAATAATAAAAATATGCTGCCTTTGGTAAGGGCGATCTATAAATAATCATGTTTTTCATGTTTTGTTTTCTGCAAATAATATGCACATGCAATAGTGTTTTGCACAGGCCGTTTTTGCGCATGTGATAATAAGTTTCATGCACATTGGTGACGTTACAGATGGCAAAGATTTTAAAGTATGAGTGTGTGGAAGAAGTTGAATAGCTGTTTAATGAGTTGGACTCATTAACCCTGCCCTGTGCCAGCTGACTTGTGCATTACATATGTGTCTGTGCTCAGAAACGTGATCCATTAGTATAATTTATGTTTGAGCTTGGAACTCCATGTAGTGCCATCTTCACTATATTCTTGTTTACTTTCTAAGTATGTCAACTGAAATTATTTCCAGTGCTTCAATGTGAATACGTCAACTCTTGAGAAATCAATTTTCGGTGGCTGACCAGTACTCTGCCCAGTCGCTGAACTCTGTGGAATAAGGCAGAGTTTTTCTGTCACGCCACAGAATTCAGTGGAGTGAAACTCCATAAACTACACCCAGGCCAACTGAAAACAAATGGGTCTCCATACTTTACTGCAGTTTGCGTGATAAGCTAAAGTTGTAGAACCACCAGAGGACTGTGGTGAGTTTATTGATCTCATTGTAAAATTAAACCACTGTTTATTAGAAAGGGAAGGAGAAAAGGGAAAATGTTCTTTAGATACTAAAATGATCATGGTTAAGACTCGGGCTGAAACAGCATCAAAACCACTGATGCAGGTGAATTAATGCACATTGGTGGAGTTAGGAGACCCGTGACTAAGGAGGAAAAGGAGAAGCACCAACAGTTTTATCAATGTTTATAGACAAAACCGGTCTCTTTATAAAGGAGTGTATCACTCGTCCGTGAAAACCAAATTCCTCTAAAATGAATGACACCTTATTTACTGTAAAACCCGATGAAGTGACAGAAAATGAAGTAACTCGGTAGGTAGTGAGGTTGATCTACTGGGTGGATTTCTGCATTCAACCTCCAGAACATCTTCTGACCTAGCAATAGCAATTTCAGTTTTCCTCTAACCCTAACCTCCTTTTCAGGGACCACCTGCAAGTAGAAGCCTTAGTAGATTCCAGTGCCCCAGGAAAGTTTATGGGCATTAAATATGCATAATCACTGGGCATTCAATCACTCCTCAAGGAGAACTCTGAGGTAGTCAGAGCTGTTGAAGGAAATTACCTAATTTCTGGAATGTTACGGTTTAAGACTGAACAGCTCGTAATGACATCTCTTGGTCAACATCATATATTTGCTTTGATCTAATCGGCACCAATGAATTTTGCGCTATGTTAGGTTTGCCCTAGCTTTATTGTCTAACCCAGTCATAGATTGGAAAGCTAAGACACCTTGAACTCACCCTTTTGTTCCAAACATTGCTATCACCACAGGAGCTTCATCAGGAATCTGTTGAAACATCACAAAATATATCCTTCTGGGAATTAAGTGTGTCCCTCACTGAGGGTTTACTGGTGCAGTATTCTGATCTGGCTGACGTCTGTCCTAAAAAAGGGCTAACACTCTACCACCACATTGCGTTTTGACTGCCAAATTGACCTGGTCCCCGGAGCAAAATTGAAGTGTAGTCGTATTTACTCTCACAAAGTAAAGGAGAACGAACATCTTAGACAGTACATGAACGAATACTTTGAAAATATCTTTATTAGACATTCTAAATCCCCGGTCTCCTCTCCTTTGTTCTTCGTCCCACAACAGGGATGGGGCAACTTAGGACATGTATCGATGACCGCTCCCTCAATAATGTCATGGTTAAAAACAGACATCCTTTGTCCCTTTTCTCGAGTTATTGGATAAAGTAAAAAGGTTGGTTATTTTCAATAAATTAGAGCTAAGTGGAGTATACCATTTAATGAGAATATGAACCGGGGATGAGTGGAAGACAGTGTTTAGAACTAGATTTGGGCTTTATGAATATCAAGTAATGCTTTTGGCTTATGTAACGCTCCAGCACCTTCCAATTTTTCATAAACTAAGTTTTTCCGGCAATTCATTAACATCTGTTGCGTGGTATATATAGATGACATCCTGATATACTCATACTCAGAGGAAGAACACACCCAGCAGGTACGTGCCATTCTTCAAAATCTCTGAGTGAATGACTTATACGTCAAAATTGAAAAAAGTGTCTTCCATACAACAGAAGTAGAATTTTTGGGATATATTATCACCCCAAATGCATTGGCATGTATCAAAAGAAAATTGCCTCCTTACTTGATTGGCCTTTCCCTACTACAGTGAAGGAAATTCCTAGGAGTCACTAATTTTTATTGTTGATTCAAGCACATAACCCCAATATCAGTTACACAAAGTGGTACCCTTTGTGTGGAACAACCATGATAAAAAAGCATTTACAATTCTCCCCCCCAAAAAATTCACCACAGCCCCTATCTTAGCCCACCCAAATCCAGATGATCCATACATTGTGGAAGCAGACGCTTCCCAGACTGCCTTGGGAGGCATCCTATCTCAAAGAAATAGTGAAACTGGATGTTTGCATCCCATTGCCTTTTATTCACATAAATTGTTGCGCACAGAATGTAATTATTCTATCACAGAGAGAGAGTTATCGGCTATGAAAGAAACTTTTTAGGAATGATGACAATACTTATTGGGAGCCAAATATCCAATAACAATTTACACAGATCACAGCAATGTGCAATTTCTTTGTTCCATCAGAGCCCTCACTTCTAGAGAGTTATGCTGGGCACTTTTTTTTAACAATTATAATTTCGTAATAACGTACTGACCAGGTAAGGACAATGCCGTCTCCTATTTTGTTCCACAAATTGCTTTCAGGGGGTCATTATCACAGCTGACTTTCTAACCACCTTCTGATCATGTATTCAAGACAAGCCACAGGACAACTGGCTTGAGAAAGTGGAAAATGTAGTAGTCAAATATGGCCTGTTGATTCATGACTAGTATTTATGTGTACCTGATGCTGATTTACAAGAACAAACATTACGATTGTGTCATGATTTAATCCTAGCACGTTACCCAGGAGTCCTTAAAACTTTAGATCAACTCAAAAGACACTTCTGGTGACCCTCTATGGCTACAGATAAACTACAATAAATAAAAAGATGTTCAGTATGTGCCCAGGGAAAGAGTGGCCATCAGTCCCCATTGGGCTTGTTAGTTCTATCCTGTAACCCCAGCCAATGGCATACCATATCCATGTAATTCATAGTAGAATTACCAAAGACACAATCTGGAAACATTACCATCTTAACAGTTATAGATCATTTATAGAAAATGACCAATTTAATACCACTAAAAAAACTCCCTACTTCTGTAGAACTGGCCCATTCTTTCTTGATCAACATAGTCCGATTACACGATTTACCCTCTTTCCTTGTCACCGATAGATGGTCTCAATTCAGTTCACACTTTTGAACAGCAATGTGTGGCCTTCTAAAAATGGATGACCGCCTATCATCAAGTCACCACCCAGAAAACGGAGGTCAAGCAGAAAAAGCTAACCAAACCATTGCACAGTATCTTCGGTACCTCCTGTTTGAACTAGGGGGTAGTGGGACACATATTTGTGGGCAGCTAAATTCACCCATAATAATGCCAAACACACTTCCCTAGGCATGCCACCATTTTAGTGTCTATGTGGTTATCATCCAAGAATCACTCCTTGGGAAACACCTCTCCATTCTGCATAACTAAATACATATAAGGTCCCAAAGGCGAGACCTATTGGCTATGCCAATGCTTGTTTTCGTTTATCATTCTAAGACGGTGAATGCCCAACTTAGAGTGGCAACTTAAATAGAAATGAAATAAAACGTGTGCAAAAGCTTGTTACTAAAAGGTGCGGCCAGTACCAAATTACAGCTGCTGCCCCCTACCCCACAAATGTTAAAAAATAAATAAAATAAAACTAAAATGCAGATTGGCACGAGAGGGGGAGAAAAGTAGGAGTTCTCGCTAGAAGGGAATCAGTAAACTCTGAGTAAGTGGCAGGGATGAGCAGGAAGAGCAGTGGAGCAAAGCAGATTGGGGTTATAAAAGAAGACCAAGTGGGGCAGGAAGCGGAGGTGGGAGATGCAGCAGACAAGCTGGGGAGTGGAAAAGCAACATGGAAAGTGTGTGAAGGGTGCCTGGGCTGTAAAGGGGGAGAAGCACACAAGAGAGGGGACAGAGAGTAAAAAACACATGCACTCTCTCGTAGTGCTAATGTAAAAAGCACTAAACTCGGCACTTTTATTCTTCTAAAACACTCAGATAAGTAAACTACAAAATCTTTAAACCTGGTAAAGGTGTCAACTTTTTTACAATCATTTGTGAAAACCAACGTCACCTCTTAAATTGTAGACCAGCCTGAAGGGAATCAACGGACGTCAATAGCAAAAAGGTGAATTATGCGACAGTAATTTACATAGGGAACAAATAACTTCAAACATACCCAAATATAACACGCTTGCTTGATTATACCGCGTGGACGGTAAATTGCAACTACTTTTCTCACATATAGTTAATGGAGCACAAAGAAAGCAAAGGTTCTGATTTTCTCGTAACCTTTCCAAACTCGTCTTATTGTCTAGATGTAAAGTTTGACACATTGTTTATGTTCTTATAGTAAAGACAAGAGAACGGCTATATTTTCTTTGTGTTGGCCATAATGAGATCATAGATGGGAGGTGGAGGCCGCATTGCAGGAAAGATTAAAGCCGGGGCAATAAAAGAAAGGAAAAGCTCTCGAACTCGGTGCCTCTGAGTATAAAGTAGAGGAAAAATGCCCCAAATGTTTTGCAATTGCATATTTGAGGTGAGGAAAATGATAAAACATCCATGATGGACTGTGAGTAGTGTTCGCAGACCTGGCCCTGGGTCTGCAGACTTGCACTTCCAGTGAATCCACACTGGGGCAACAGACAAAAAAAAACAAGAAGGAAGTGGGATAAGGGAGGGGGGTAGGGCACATCGCGCGCACTAAGGCGGAGAGAGGCACGCAGGATGGGAAATGGTGTGCACTTTCGTGGCCGCTTTGATGTTCTCAGTGGTCGCGCGGCTCACTGAGAACATCAAAGCGGCCGCGAAAGCGATCACGCAGGCGGACAAATGGTGCGCGCGCCTGGCGCACATGCACTGTAGCTGGAGGCCTGAAAAGCCACTAGTCTGCACATCCAAAACCCGGCTTACTAAATCTCTCGCCATAGCAGCGCTAAAGCGCTGGCTCAGGCGAGACTTAAAAAGGAGAACTCTGAACTGTTTGGTCGCAGCTCCACCAAAACAGACGCTAACGCAGCCACCAACTTAGCAAAAATAAAAAATAAAAGTGTGTTTTTGTGTGCTGCAAATTATAGTTACAAGTACTGCAGCTTAGGGGATTTGTGTGCCTGTACTTTAATATATGTAAACATCTTACAGGGAACCAAAGAATGTCAGCCTCAGTGAAATAGCACAAACACTTAGTGAGCCTACTGAAAAAAAAATGGTGTAAACTACAAGTTACAGGTTTTATTCCTTTCGGTTAGTGGAGTGGCTTTATGTGCTACCTGTAAATATTTGTGTATTCATCCTGCATATGTACAGTTGAAACTCGAAAAAAGAGCAGGGTGGTTGAGGTGAGGGTTGCAATTATTTGTGTACAGCGAATTAGGGTTTGCTGTAACTGCGTTTGTAGCCAATGCAGCCTGGAACTTGTATCCATAATGCATCTGGCGCTGATGCTTTGCAGCAATTGTAAAATCTTAGAATTTCTAGTTGCTCAAATGGATGTAATTTCAAATATACAGGACTCAACCACTGATGGATAAAAGGCCGACACTGACCTGCCGAGACTCTTGTTATAAATGTGTAGATAGTGCCATGAGGCGAGTGACTGGTGTTATTGCCATGGGCATTAAAGGGAAAGCAAGAGGTAGCAGCTCGTACCTCTGTCTGGCGATACTTTATATTTAGTCAGCTCGTGGGGAGAATACGTGTGTGTATGAGGGAGGGGGGTTTTGTTGGGGAGGCTCTGTAATGTACTTTGCAGGTGTAACCCTTTATTTTGCTCAGGGAACACTGGAGCATGGTTCTTTAAGATCACACAGACTGCGGTAGGCACGTTAACCTTCTCAGCTATCTTTCCTTCTGCGCTTGCAATGCATTACGGAAGGGAACAAAGAACCGACAACAAAACCCACCGGAACCAAAAAGTGTGGCTCCTAGTAGTAAACATTACAACTTGTCTATGTGCTCAGAAACATGCGTTGCTGTTAACCAAATCAATGCTACGGATGCTAACGCCCTTTCGGAAAGGTGAAAGGAGAAGCTGCTTCTCCCAGGACTGGCCCTACGACCCTCAGATTACACCTAGGTCTCTAGCTGATACCTAACCTTACTAAGTCATTTTACGAAGTTTATCTCACGGGTGAAGTTTGCATCACAGGACTCAACCACTGAAGGATGAAAGGCAACGTGGCGAACGCAAACCTGCCACGACTCTTGTTATGAGTGTATAGATAGTGCCTCGACGCCAGTGACCGTCGGCAGTGCCATGGGCATTAAAGAGAAAGCAAGGAGTAGCAGCTTGTACCTTTATCTGGGATACTTTATATTTAGGCAACTTGTGGGGACAGTGCGTGTGTATGTGTGGGTGTGGGGGGGTGCGTTGGGGAGCTATGTGATTTACTCTAAAATGTGACACTCCTTTTGCTCAGGGTACACTGGGGCATGGTACTTTCAGACCACAGACACTACAGTGGGTATGTTAACCCCTTGAGCTATCTTTCCTTCTGCGCTTGCAATACATTACGGAAGGTAGCAAAGACCCCACAGCGAAACCCACCGAAACCAGAAGGTGTAGCTTCTAGCAGTAAACATTACAGTCAAGACACCCAACTTGCAGTCTATCTTGGTCTTATCAGCGACCCTACACCCTGGCAGCCGCACTCAGATTATAAACAAAAGTGTCTCTATACTCAGAAACATGTGTTGCTGTTTATGGAATCAATGCTACCTATGCTAGCGCCGCACCCTTTGGAAAGGTGAAAGGAGGAGCTGCTCCTCCCTCGACTGGCCTTCATATGAGCACTGGTCCTATTCTCCTCACGAGACATTCAATTAAAGATGAAGTGAAGAGGATGAACAAATAGTTTGGAGTATACATGGTTATTAGTATTCCTGCAGGAACATAAGTCTAAGGAGCACTGTGCCCAGCTATGAAATAGTTTTTAAAAAAATACAGCCTATTTATTTTGTCGCTTCAAACTCTCTCGTTCAAGCAAATGCCCTTAGTAGTGCTCTTGAATATTGGATCCAGCTAGAGTGATGCTAGAAAAATATTAATTTTCAGTATTGCAGCCCCTATTTGGAACCACATAGTTCACCGTTTAATTCACCAAAGTGGGTGAAGACAGATTTTATCCCAAACACGCATGCTCCACTAGCTCATTTAGTAACAGGCGGAAAATGTAATAACCAAAACCCTGATTTCAATGTGTGCACACACCATGTTAAAATTAATGGTTAGGATGTATTAGTTATAGAATAGAGTTTTTGGGTGCTCACATGTTAGAACGTTATCATATTTCTCTTGAACTCATTCTTCACCACATGGCCACTAAACACAAATTGCAGTGCCATTCCTCTATCTTGTTATTTCTTCGCCCATTCCTCTCTAAAGCCACCTCATCCACTATTACCACTAAAAAGTAATTATGAGAAGGTTGGAAACAGAAGCAAGTGATATAAGAAGCATAGCGTGGCAGAGGCGAACAGTTGCTGTGGTTTAAGATCCCACCACACACCCGAAACATGGCACTGGCAGATGACGCAGCCCACCCGGCACACTGCGCTTTCTATTTATAGTGACCACTCTCATACACAGGGCAGTTCCCACCGCCATGAGACACACAAACGATACAATATATCATGACACGGTGGTGAGAAAAACAAAATTTGGGGGCCCTCAGTGAGGACTTTTAGAGCTCACAGTGGCTTCAGTACTTGTGCAGGCCCCTTCGTTCACGGCCCAGGTGAGACAGTTAACTTTTGAAGACAGGTCAAACTCTATTGGCTGAACATACCCATGTCGATCTCCTTCATGGCTGCGACTCACCATCGCTCTGTTCCATTACCTCGCCAATGCCAAGACTAGAACCGTGTTCAGCAGTTCCAAAGTCGGCAGCTGAGCCTGTATTGCCACATCCTCGCCACTTTTCACAACCTATGCACAGTGTACATGCTGAAGCGATACAGTGGCACCTATCTTCTGTAAGTGAGTGGACACTAAAAGCACTTGTTGTAATGTCCTTTGTGCACCAGCACACAGTTTGTGCACTCTTGCCGCATGTGCAAAACCTTCCTTTCAGAAGCGGCTTGCATTAGGGGCAAAAAAACAACACAAGGCAGGAAAAAATAAAATAAAATAAGCGGGCACCATGCTAAAATGTTAAGTGCTGCGTACATGATTAATTAAATTATGTGCATAGTGGCCGGTGAAGCAGGCGCCATTTTGATAACTAAACAAAACAGGCAACAATGGGGCAAATGAGTGGAAAGACGGATCAGTCAGCTAGGTGTTGGGGAGAGGCGGGCGACAAAGAGGAAAAGAGAGAGTGAGCCCTGCTGAAGAGAGAAGGGTGGGAGGGAAGCTACAGAGAAATTAATAAAGACGTGCAGAATCCACAGTGCATCTGTAGCCGTCCATTTGCTCCCCATCTCAGCAGCAACTGGGACTGGTATGAGCTGCTAACCCCGCATTACCGTGCCAGTCTTAGCACCAACCCGCCAGCAGTGAGGAAAGGAGTGGGGCAGCAGGTGCACAAGACCCTCTTCCAGCCCTGGTATTGCTGGAGCAGGGTTTTCTATTGAAATTTATTGAGATTTAAACTCCAGTTTATGTTATATGTCATGATTAAACTTACTGATAATTAATTGATAATTATTAATTTTGTTAAAGTCTCTGACTAATCAACATTACTAATGAAAGAATTACACGCGGGAGTGCGTTTATGTTGCTTTATTAATACGTGAACTAAGTTGGTGAGCAAATTAATAAAATAAGTGTTGCTAAAGTGCTATTTGTTTCGTGTTTGCGCTTTTAAATAACGTACTTTAATGCTTCTTTGTGTTGCAGACGGCTAGATAATTACATACACATAAGGGTATTAGTGGGAATTAACACTGTTTAATCATTACGCTGTAGTAACGTTGTTTTGTATTCCTTTTAATTAAGATGGTCCGTTTTGGCCTAATCCAAGATGGCCGATATTTACAGCCTGCACTCGAGTGATTGAAATGTGACGAGAGGCCTTGCTGAACATGGTTTGAAACCACCTGACTTCGGCCTCTGTCTGAAATAAAAGTTTCCGTGAGGACAGCAGCTCCAGGCTCGCTGCCAATTGCCCTTGGAGAAGAATAAAGCCACAATGAACTCTGATAAACTTGCGGTGGCTTCACTATGGTTCCGAGGAAAAGCATTCATGAATGTATTATTTTTCTAGCTTGAGTTTCCTTCTTCCGTGTTTTTATTTTTGTGATTTTTCTGAGCGGAGGTTTTCTAAATGTTGCCAGTCAACATCCTTTCCTGCTCGCTCTGCTCAGCGGCTCAACGGACGTTTAGAGTTTGTTTGTTACTTTCAAATTGTTAGTTTCACTATAAATATTGTTAGACTAGAGAGGGTCTAAGGCCACTTCTTCCTGGATGTATGACGTTACAACGCACACTTTTACAACGCATGCACTTACAACGCATTTTTTACAACGCATAATCCATTACAACGCATGACATTACAACGCATGACACTACAACGCATTTTTAAAAAATACCTTTACAACGCATTGCCATTACAACGCATACTACCTTTACAACGCATACCATTACAACGCATTATATTAAATTACATTTAAGGTAAGTATTAGATAGTATAGGGGTAAAAATTACTATTATAACTCCAGGGGGTGCAACAGTAGGGTAAGTGTTGGATAGTATAGGGGTAAAAATTACTATTCTAACTCCAGGGGGTGCATCAGTAGGGTAAGTGTTGGATAGTATAGGGGTAAAAATTACTATTCTAACTCCAGGGGGTGCAACAGTAGGGTAAGTGTTGGATAGTGTAGGGGTAAAAATTACTATTCTAACTCCAGGGGGTGCATCAGTAGGGTAAGTGTTGGATAGTATAGGGGTAAAAATTACTATTCTAACTCCAGGGGGTGCATCAGTAGGGTAAGTGTTGGATAGTATAGGGGTAAAAATTACTATTCTAACTCCAGGGGGTGCATCAGTAGGGTAAGTGTTGGATAGTATAGGGGTAACAATTACTATTCTAACTCCAGGGGGTGCATCAGTAGGGTAAGTGTTGGATAGTATAGGGGTAAAAATTACTATTCTAACTCCAGGGGGTGCATCAGTAGGGTAAGTGTTGGATAGTATAGGGGTAAAAATTACTATTCTAACTCCAGGAGGTGCATCAGTAGGGTAAGTGTTGGATAGTATAGGGGTAAAAATTACTATTCTAACTCCAGGGGGTGCATCAGTAGGGTAAGTGTTGGATAGTATAGGGGTAAAAATTACTATTCTAACTCCAGGGGGTGCATCAGTAGGGTAAGTGTTGGATAGTATAGGGGTAAAAATTACTATTCTAACTCCAGGGGGTGCAACAGTAGGGTAAGTGTTGGATAGTATAGGGGTAAAAATTACTATTCTAACTCCAGGGGGTGCATCAGTAGGGTAAGTGTTGGATAGTATAGGGGTAAAAATTACTATTCTAACTCCAGGGGGTGCATCAGTAGGGTAAGTGTTGGATAGTATAGGGGTAAAAATTACTATTCTAACTCCAGGGGGTGCATCAGTAGGGTAAGTGTTGGATAGTATAGGGGTAAAAATTACTATTCTAACTCCAGGGGGTGCAACAGTAGAGTAAGTGTTGGATAGTGTAGTGTAATATTATGCGTTGTAATGGTATGCGTTGTAATGGTAGTATGCGTTGTAATGGAATGCGTTGTAAAGGTAGTTTTTAAAAATGCGTTGTAATGGTATGCGTTGTAATGTCATGCGTTGTAATGGATTATGCGTTGTAAAAAATGCGTTGTAAAGGTAGTGCGTTGTAAAAGTTGCGTTGTAAAGGTTGTTCCCCCTTCTTCCTGAACCTATGCTCGTGAGGATCGACGCTGATAGAGAGGACGGCGACTCGGGAGACTTTACTGGGAGACCTGTTCTGACCCAAATGACACTTAGCTAGAATAGGTAACTATGAGAATAATGATTTTGCTAATGATTGACTTTCTTTGGACTAATTTAGATAAAAGATAACCTTTGTTTGAATTTCAGTGTCGGGTGGTTATTTCCTTGTCATTTATTGAGTTCCGAATGTATTTCCTGTGTTTAAAATCATGACTCAAGACATATCTTTAAGGTCGCATTGACCTCGCATTAGATGCAGATTGGTTTCTTCAGTGTGGATAGAGTAATAGTTATGAATGTTAGAGTGATGGGCCCTAGCGTATGATGAGTGTATGTGCGTGCGACTGTGGATTTACTCTGTCCGTGGAAGTAGGGAGAATTTATATGCTCCGATCTGCAGCAGTTTCCTGGTAGCAGTATGATGGTTTTGATTATTGTCTTGATCTGATAGATTGCTTGTACATAGGCTTTTGGATTTATTGATTTATTGATTGATGTTGATATATGTACTAATACTATATGTTGAAGTCGTCGTATTGAGTTTTATGTAGTGTGTACGGCTTCTGGAATGTGGGGAGCTGGTGACGGTTCCGTAGTAGGGCAGAGGGAAGTAAGTGCTGCTCTCGGGAAAAACGGGATTGTTGGCCCTGTACGTATGCAGGGAAAAGCGTGTGACAATTGAAGTTGCGCGTCGCATTGTCTGGGTTCGGAATCAGTGACATCGCCGTGTGTTACTATTAGAGATATATTTTCGGTATAAAAGGAGTGTGTATGGTAGCGAAGGTTATCTGTGAAACTCTGGTCTTAAGTCCCAGGGATCCGTAAGGTTTGCCGTTAAAGCTTATCGCTGGAGAAGTGATAGGTATTCTCTGAGCTTGTTTGAAGGAGTGGGCAGAGGTAAGCGCTGCTTGGTTAAAGTGTGTTATAATTCTGTAGTGGGACAGACTGTTCGCTGTTCTCGGGAAAGGCAGGATTCTGTGTAGATGTGCTACATTTTTTCTGGTGTGAAAGTGTGTGAATGTATGAGCATTTAGTTAATTGTGAGACTCTTTGGAGCATTCCAGGAGGAAACAGTTAATGGATGCATGTTAGAAGGGCAGAGTAGAGGGATGTGCTACTGTGTCAACGAAAGTAATAATTCCGTAGGAGAGCAGAGGTAAGCGCTGTTCTAGGGAAAAGCGGGATTCTTGTGAGAAAGACCTTTCTTTTACTATTCTGTGGTTAGCGAAGCAGACAATGGAGATGTTTATATGTTGTAACTAATAGATTTTGTAGAATCTGAAACGGAGTCTACCAAGAAGGCTTTGTAAAGGAGGGGTAGACGAGTGACAGGAGACAGAGTAGAAGCGACTGCAGCGACTATTGACGTCAGACAGACCGCACTGTAATTGGACAGTGGATTAGTACAGTGCTCGCGCTGTGATTAGTGCGTTGGTGTGGGCCGCGCAGGGATTGGAAGGAGTACAGCGTGACGTAGACGTAGACGCTCCAGGATTGGTGCGTTAGTGTGAGTCGCGCTATAATTGGACAAAAAGATCGTACAGTTGCGGAAGGGACTAGAAGGTTGTGGTAAACGTGAAAAATGTATTACCAAACAGAGGAAAAGAAGAAAAAATCCTTGTTCGGTAAAATTAAAAAGTGGTTCGACAAGGATAAGGACATAATAACTAGAGAGGGCGAATTGCTACCTCCGACAAGGACTCCTGCATCCTTCATGGTTGCGAAATATGGGTATCATACCTGTATATGGTTACACAATTGGGCTAAGTACACTAAAGAAGATGGTGTTTTAGCATTCCCGGAACATGGTTCATTTAATCTGGCCGTGTTGAGAAATTTACGGGAAAAGATGATGTGTCTAGAGCCTAGACCAAGGCCGACACAGTTTGAGGCGTTGGTAGAATGGGAAGATGAGGTACATGAGCGAGAAAAGCAGAGGAGTGGAGCTAAATATAGGTATATTTTTGGGAGGAAACATGATCGTGAAACTCATCATGATCGAATGAGGAGATGGCGAGATGCTAGTATGTCAGAGGGACTATATCCTATGAGAACTGTTGAGGAAGCAGAAGGGAGGAAAGGTGCGGAGAAGGTACCTGATGCAGAATTGAGGAGGTATAGGGCTAATGATTATGAGGATGAAGTCTTGGATGACATGATCTATAAGAGACCACCTCCATATAGACCAGAACCAGAAGTGAGAACACCAGTTGCTACTCCAATAAGAGATACTTTGAAAATCATTAAGACGGAAGTTGTGACCCCTGATCTGAAAAGTGGTAGCTCTTTCACGGAAAGGGAGAGAGAGAGAGAGAGCGAGAGAGAGAGAATCAAATTGGAGATGAGAAAACAAGAGAATTAGCCGGAACGACATCTGAGTTGACTGAGAAAATTAGAGAGCTAACAAAGAATTTAGAAGCTGTTACAGTACCTCTAACAAAAGGGCCGGTTATGCCTATTTTTGATAAGCAAAGAATGGGTGAAAATGGTTTGACAGTTCCCTATGTAGGAAATGGACTAATTGGTTCTTCGGGAGAGTCAGGAATGAGGATGGGAGAAAATCATTTGAGACAGATGAGACATGACACATGTGGTGGAGAGTTAGATGTACAGCCTAATTCAAGATTGAATACTGGTTGTGTAGAGAGAAATGTTATGATGGAAGGATCAATTTTGGAACCACAGAGGATGGCGGAGCAAGTGTGTACAGTGAAAAGGTCTACAGAAATAACAGCTGAGGATTTGAATGATTGGTTGAAGGTTCTTCAAAAGAAGGATAAAGATTCACAGGCAATTGATGTAGCCAGGTTGCGCATAGAATTGGAGGAGCTTATAGCAGGAACAATTCCTACAGAAATGTTGAAAAATCATCATGATGGAGAGTTGTTATTCATGTGCAAGAGTATCACCTGGAGGGCTAAGAGTACACATGACAGGTTAAAAGGAATAGCGAGTGAACTGGGAGTTGACATGGATAAGGTGAAAGCTTTACAGAAGCCTTACCGAGTGGACTTCTCGGATAAAGACATTGAGAATCTAAATGGTGTTGGCAGAACAGGGCAGATTAAGGAAATGATTTCCTTATTGCGAAAATGGGGTGATGTGGAAAAGTGGAAGGATAGAGGGTACAAGAAAAGGAAAGATTCAGTGGACAGGACTGGTGTTTAATGTTGTGTCATAAAAGACATTTCAATTTCTCCTAAAAAATGGGGACTACATTTTTTTTTTTGGGTTGGTTTTTATGGTGATATATATCACCAAAGGGGGGATTGCTGGAGCAGGGTTTTCTATTGAAATTTATTGAGATTTAAACTCCAGTTTATGTTATATGTCATGATTAAAATTACTGACAATTAATTGATAATTATTAATTTTGTTAAAGTCTCTGACTAATCAACATTACTAATGAAAGAATTACACGCGGGAGTGCGTTTATGTTGCTTTATTAATACGTGAACTAAGTTGGTGAGCAAATTAATAAAATAAGTGTTGCTAAAGTGCTATTTGTTTCGTGTTTGCGCTTTTAAATGACATACTTTAATGCTTCTTTGTGTTTCAGACGGCTAGATAAATACATACACATAAGGGTCAATAAGACATTGAGAATCTAAATGGTGTTGGCAGAACAGGGCAGATTAAGGAAATGATTTCCTTATTGCGAAAACGGGGTGATGTGGAAAAGTGGAAGGATAGATGGTACAAGAAAAGGGAAGATTCAGTGGACAGTACTTACTCAGCATTTCCCATGAGAGAAAAGGAAAAAACAGTGGATGCTTATCCCATGAGAGAGATTCCTGGAGGAGGATATGTACATGTCCCATGGACTAGACAGGATATTTTGTCATTTACGAATGATTTCCCTCGATTGAGAGAAAAGCCCGTCGAGTGGTATAGGCAGGTAGACAGGTTTGTGAAATTGTCAAAAGTGCTGTGGATTGACCTGAATAGTCTGTTTGATATAATTGTTCCAGCAGACTTGTGGGCAGAGTGTAAAATAGTTGTAGATTGGCCTGCTAAGGAGTACCCAAGAGACCCGAAAACAGGAGCTCCAGACCCAGAGGTCATGAAGAAATATGACCAGGTTATAGTGTTTCTAAAGAATAAGGTACCCCCGAAAGAGACAGACTGGGTTAAGATAGATCGAACACATCAAGAAGCAAAATAATCAGTTCATGCTTTTTATGAAAGGCTGAAACTGGCTTTTAAACAGTTCAGTGGAGATGAACACCTGGGTGATAAGGATTTGAGTCATTTTGTATACAGATTTGTATATGGCTTGAGACCTGAAATCAGTGAAATGATTCGTGAGCACACAGTTGCTTGGCAGAGTAAAAAGATTGATGAAATCTTGAGACATGCAAAGTACTTCAGTGATGAGATTGAGGCAAAACAAAGAAAGCTGAAAGAGAAAGCAATGTGGGCACAGGTGAAAGTTGCTGAAAGACAAGAAGCACAGCTGGTGGAACAAGCAAATAATCCAGGAAATAGGCCTAGATATGGTACAGGAAAAGGAAAGGGGAATTTAGAGGAGGCAAAAAAAAGTTCCCATGTCACAACTGTGGACAATTGGGGCATTGGAGATCCGAGTGTACGAATCCACCATTAGTAAATAATGAGAATAAATCATTGAATCAACAGGTGCAGAACGAGGGGTGTAATCATCAGCAGCAACAGCAGAAGGTTGTCAGACAGCATAGCCAAGAGCCAAAACCGCCCTTGCCGCAGAATAGAGGGTCCCAAAAGTATAACCAGGACTCAGGATTCTACAATCATGAGCAGGTAAACAAACCGAGACGTACTAACCTGGTACAGCAGTACTGGTTAAAGAATGAGGGGAGTGAGTCTGAAGGGGACTATTGACGGTGCCGAAGAGAGGAGGAAGAGTGCATACTTGGTGCAACTCTAGAAATAGACCAGGCAGGACCATTTGTAGATGGGAAAATAAATGGGGAGAGTGTTACTTTTCTAGTAGACACAGGAGCAACGAGATCAACTGTCAGGTCAGCAGATATAAGAAATCTTCCTCTCTCGGACGAAGCAATCCAAGTGGTTGGTGTAGCTAATACACAGATTAAGACTCGTTTTACCGAACCAGTAAGGGTAAGAATAGGGAAATTTTCAGACATGCACAGATTTGTAGTCTGTGACATTAGTCCAGTGAATTTGTTAGGTAGGGACTTATTGTGTAAGATGAATTGCACAATTTTCTGTACTCCTGATGGAATAGCTTTTGAGACACCAGATGAGGATGTTTTGTACCGGATGACTCTAGATAATAGAGAGAGTGATATTGTTGGTACATATGCTGTAATTAATCCGGATGATTTACCTCAAGAGTTGAGACACACAGTGAAAACAGCGGTTTGGGATTTTACTTGAGAAGATGTGGGATTGATGAATAATGTAGATCCAGTCAAGATTTCAGTGAAAGAAGGAATCGATTATCCTAATATCCCACAGTACAGATTGACACCAGAGATAATTGAGGGAATAACCCCTATAATTGATAAGATGATTCAACAGGGTGTTTTGAGAGAGTTACTGAGTAGCCCATGTAATTCATCGATAATGGGGCTGAAGAAACCTAATGGAAAGTTCAGGATTGTACAAGATTTGAGAAAGATTAACAAAATTGTGGTAGCATGCTGTCCCATTGTGCCAAATCCGTCAGTGATTTTGTATCAGATTCCTCATGATGCTGAATGGTACACAGTAATTGATTTGTGTCATGCTTTCTTTTCAATTCCATTGCATCATGATAGCCAGCCGATTTTTGCATTTCGGTTTGGACAGCGTATTTTGGCATGGTGCCGTATCCCACAGGGGTATACAGAGAGTCCATCAATATTTAATCAGTTGCTGAAGAAGTCTTTGGAAAGCTTGATCATGCCTGAGAGCTCAGTACTAGTACAGTATATCGACGACCTACTTGTGGCATCAAAGACACGTGAAGCTTGTGAAGTAGATACCATAGCTTTACTGAATCATCTGGCAGATGGAGGGTTAAAGGTATCTCCAGCCAAATTGCAATTTTGCAAGAAAGAGGTACATTATCTTGGACACAATATTGAAAAAGGTCTGAGAAAAGTGACCGATGACAGGATCAAAATAATCAGAGGAATGAGAGCCCCAATGACCCAGAGAGAAGTGAGGATGTTTCTGGGGATGGTGGGTTATTGTCGTCAGTGAATAAGTAATTTCTCCCTGATAGCAAAACCATTGACTAAATTGACTAAAAGTGAGGTGAGAGACCCATTGGAACTGAGTGCAGAACAAATGGCAGCATTGGAAGAATTGAAGAGCAGAATTTGTGAAGCTCCTGCTTTGGGAATGCCAGACTATGAGAAGGAGTTTGAGTTGTACTGTAGTGAGAGAAATGGATGTGCATTGTCAGTGTTAATTCAGAAACATGGACGACTGAGAAGGTCAATTGCGTACTTCTCATCAACACTTGACCCCGTAGCTGTGGGTTTGCCAGGTTGCCTGAAAGCAGTAGCTGCTACATGCAGAAGCTTGGAACAGAGTGAGGGTATAATAATGGGATATCCTGTAAGGGTGTTCGTACCTCATGATGTGGCAATTCTTTTGACAAGAAGGAGAACTCAATATATGTCACATAGTCGGCTGACTAAATATGAGAAAATCATTCTGGGAGCATCAAATGTGACTCTTGAGAGATGTGTGAATGTGAATCCAGCAACACTCTTTCCAGATGCTGAAAATTTGAATGTGGGAGATGATGTTGATCATGATTGCTTGGATGTGCTTGACTACTGCACAAAACCCAGACCAGACATAAGAGATCTGCCACTACCTGAGAGTGATCATGTGCTGTTTGTGGATGGATCATGTCTTAGAACAGAAGATGGTGTGCTGAGTGCAGCGCATGCGGTGTGTAAAGTTTCAGAGGTAATGGAAGCTTCGTCTTTGAAAGGAGTAAGGTCTGCTCAAGTGGCTGAATTGGTGGCATTGACGAAAGCTTGCAAGATTGGGAAGAATCTGAGAGTGACTGTGATGACTGATAGTCAGTATGGATTTGGAGTGGTTCATGATTTTGGCCAACTTTGGCTTCAGAGAGCTTTCTTGACGTCGAGTGGAACTCCCATAAAGAATGCTGAAGTGATTGGGAAGTTGCTTGAGGCGATACAGCTGCCTAAAGAGCTAGCAGTTGTACAATGTGCTGCTCATGGACAAGGAGATGATTTTGTTACTCTTGGTAATCGTTTTGCCAATGACATAGCACAGTATTGTGCAAAGAACAATCATTCGATTAACCGGGGACGAGAAAGGGAAATGTCTTTTTGTTCTGTAATGTTTACTAATGTCCTGGAAACATGGGATGAAGTGAAACAGTTGCAGGATGAAGCAGGAGATGAGAAAATGAGAGATTGGATCAAGGCAGGTTGTGCCCCAAGAGAAAAAGATCATGTTTGGATCTATAGAGATGGAAGACCAGTCATGCCCAACTCCATGCTGTCAACAATGGCAAGAATGTATCTTGGCCAGGGACACCTGGGGAGGGATGCTATGATTAGGTCCTTTAAACAAACCTGGTACAATGCAAAGTTCAGGCTGATTGCAGAGAGCATCTGTCAGAGATGTTTGATTTGTCAGCAATTCAAAACTGGAAAGAAAACAGTGGTGAGCCTTGGAACAATAGGCAGAGAAGGAGGTCCTTTTACCAGAATGCAAATAGATTTCATTGAAATGCCTCAGGTCAATAGATTGAGGTATGTTCTAGTGGTAGTCTGTTTGTTCTCAAGGTGGGTGGAAGCCTATCCGACTAGGAGAAATGATGGAATAACTGTGGCAAAGTTGCTGTTAAGAGAGTTGATTCCTAGGTACGGGTTCCCAGTGACAATTGAGTCAGACAGAGGGGGACACTTCTACAATGAGCTCATGGGTTTAATTTGTGAAGCATTGAGCATACAGCAGAAGCTACATTGTGCATACAGGCCAGAGGCTTCTGGTGTTGTTGAACAGATGAATGGCACAATCAAAAACAGAATTGGTAAGATGTGTTTAGCCACTGGAATGAAATGGCCTGATGTCTTGCCTCTAGTGCTAATGACTATTAGGTCTACACCAGATAGAACCACAGGGTTGAGTCCACATGAAATATTGATGGGACGTGCAATGAGACATGCATTCGTGCCTGTCAATAAGCTGATGACTATAACTGATGACATGATTTTGGATTACTGTAAAGGCCTGGCTGACGCAGTTCATTCTGTGTTTCACCAGGTTGGAGAAGACGCCACCACACTTGAAAAGAAGCAGGCCCATGATCTAAGTCCAGGGGACTGGGTGAGAATAAAGGTGCACAGAAGAAGGAATTGCTTGGTTCCAAGGTGGGGAAGGCCAAGACAAGTCATTCTGACTACGACAACTGCAGTAAAGTGTGCTGGTGTGAAAAACTGGGTTCATGCAAGTCATACTCTAAGAGTTCCGAATCCAAAGGATGGGACTGGTAGAGAGTATTTTGAAGAGTCAGATTCCAGTGATGATGCGGAGACTGAACCTGTGAGGAGAAAAATAACCCTGAAAGGGGGGAAGGAGAAAGAGAGTCAGGTGATTCTTTTTTTCTTACCAAGAGAAGCTTCAAGAGAAACATTGAGAGCTTCAGGGGAGAGTTCAGATTCTGTGCGAGTGCCTGAAGTTGTTCCAACAAGCAGTGGAGAAAATAAAGGAGGAAAAGGGAAAGAAAAGAGCAATTCCACAGAGACTACACCTGAATCAGATGAGGAGGTTGAAAATCCACCTGAGATTACTTCTGAAGAAGTAGGGTCAGTAGAAGATAGAGAGGGACAGATTGCGGAAGACCCCGAGGAGGTGTAGGGAACATTCCTGATAAGCTAGGTGAAGGGACAAGTAGACAGCAAGAAGATTGCGTGTCGGAGACCCGAGGAGGGACAGTAGTAGGGAAATCTCAGTTGGTGGAGAAAAAGAAGTCTGTGGAGCAAAAGAAAATTGTTGAAGAACAAGAGGCAAATGAAACAGAATCAGACGAAAGTGAGAATGAGAAACCAGAGGGTCGAGTTCTGAGAAAGAGAACTTGGATTGGAGAAAGAAACAATAGAGAAGTGAAACAGAAAAGAAGCGTAAAGGGAGATCTTTGGCCTAACAAGATACAGAGGCTGAGATACAGACTGACACGAGCGAATTCATCGAAAGCTGAACAGGTGAATGAAGTAATGAGTCAGAATCAAGTAAAGGGTGAAACACAAAAGGAATCAAAGGAACCAGGGGAGATCAAGAGAATCAGAAAGCCCAACCAGAAGTATAGGTCACCGGAATGGACGTATGTGGCACTGTCTGAAGAAGAAGAGGCAGAAAGTCAAGGAAATCCAGAGGGGACCTTACGGGAAGTGGTTGAGGAGGAGAAAACTGTTGGAATCCTGAAAGTTATCTTGACTGACATTGGAGAAGAGTCAGATGCTCAGGATATTGAAGATCTGATACAATTTGATGTTGCTGAAGAAGAAGTGAAAAGTGATGATAACCCAAATTGAGTGAACTAAAGAGTCACTTGGAGAAGTGTGAAGAAGAGTTCTGAAAATTAACGGATTGTAATAATCTAGTGTTCTAGAGTTCCAGTAGAGGAGTAGTAGAGGCTAAGTCAAAAGACACTGCCAAAGTAATAAGATGGCTAACACAGAAAATAATCAAAGTAGATGTGCCTTCTTGAAAAGATGGTGTAGAATGTGCTGCTGCTGTACAGGATTATTAATGCTACTATGGAGTGTACTTGCTTTATTAGTTACCTTTAGAGTTACAGTAAACACTTTTGGGATACATACTGAGAATATGACTAACTTAGGGAAGAGTTCACAGAAAGTAGTTCCAACTAGAATTAGTAACATTTACATACATAAAGATAGATCGATTAATGATTTTTCTAGCAATGTGTTTTCAAAGTTGTTGTACGAATACGTAAAGACAATGGAAGTAAAGGATTGCTACGTCTGTATGCAATTGCCTGCATCCGTTTCAGAGGGAGTTACTTATCATCATCTTCCAGCTACGTATGGGATTTCATGTAGTGTCTTAAGTAGTGTTTTTTATTTGTTAGGAAAAATAGATTATGAGATGTCTAATAAGGATAACATTTTTGGGCAATTGCTTCTGAATAAGAAACTGAATCCAGCAAAAGAAGCTAACATTTTTGGTGAGATTTTTATTGAGACAGAAGAATTAACATTAGATTACATTTTTAGAAACAATTTAACTTGCAGTTTGAAAGAAGAGGAGAAGGCTTTCCTAGACATGGTAGAGGAAAGGAGAGTGAGCATGCATGAAAAGGCAGGGAAATATAAAATGAGTGAGACAATATGGAATATTGAGATGGGAAAAGAGTTGAGGAACGGGGCCAGTCCAACTTTGGCTTTAGATGCACCACAGAAGGGTAAACTATGTATTACCGGAAGGAAATCCCAATATGATAACTATTTTGTTGGGACTAGTGAGTGTCATGATACATACTTTATTGCAACAGGATGGGGTTTTAAAGGTGGAGAAGATCCAGTTTTCCCGGGAGTGTATTATATTTGTGGGAATAAGGCTTATTACATGTTGCCTGACCATTGGTATGGCACGTGTTATGTTGGCCTGGTCTTTCCAAAGATTTTTCATATAGATAAGATAGAAGATGTAGAACACATTAATCTACTAACACGCTTTAAGAGAGAAACTTGGTCAGAAATTGTAGGTGATATTTTCGGAGCTTTAATTCCAGCAGTGGGAATTTCATTAAATGCATATGGGATTCGGAAGCTGTCAACAGTGGTGGATCGCTTATCGACAAGCACCGCTGGAGGGTTTCTTTTGGTGAATACGGAAATGGTTGCCGTACGCGCCATGTCTATGTAAAATCGACTTGCCCTTGATATTCTATTGGCCAAGGAGGGTGGAGTCTGTGGAATGCTGAAAGTTCAACATTGTTGCACTTACATTCCTGACGAAATCAGAGATCTAAAGATCTATATCAAAAATATTACTGATTTGCATGAAGAATTAGTACCACTGGAAGCTGAAAGTATCTGGACTAGAATGGCTAATAGGATGATTGCTGTTAAGAGTTTTATTGCTAAGATAGGTAGTACCATTATTGGTAAAATATTGTTTCCTTTGACATGTGTGATTGTTGCTTTATTGATACTAAGATTAGGGTGTTTGTGTTGTAAAAACAGGGGAGGGAAAAAGAGAATAATTAGAGGAAATACTGAAAAGAAACAAAAGAGGTCAAAGAGAGATCTACAAAAAAAAGAGTTAGAAGAATTGAGGGAGAGTGTTTACTTGGAATCGAAGAGGGATGATGAAAGAGAGTCTGGTGTTTAATGTTGTGTCATAAAAGACATTTCAATTTCTCCTAAAAAATGGGGACTACATTTTTTTTTTGGGTTGGTTTTTGTGGTGATATATATCACCAAAGGGGGGATTGCTGGAGCAGGGTTTTCTATTGAAATTTATTGAGATTTAAACTCCAGTTTATGTTATATGTCATGATTAAAATTACTGACAATTAATTGATAATTATTAATTTTGTTAAAGTCTCTGACTAATCAACATTACTAATGAAAGAATTACACGCGGGAGTGCGTTTATGTTGCTTTATTAATACGTGAACTAAGTTGGTGAGCAAATTAATAAAATAAGTGTTGCTAAAGTGCTATTTGTTTCGTGTTTGCGCTTTTAAATGACATACTTTAATGCTTCTTTGTGTTGCAGACGGCTAGATAATTACATACACATAAGGGTCAATAAGACATTGAGAATCTAAATGGTGTTGGCAGAACAGGGCAGATTAAGGAAATGATTTTCTTATTGCGAAAATGGGGTGATGTGGAAAAGTGGAAGGATAGATGGTACAAGAAAAGGGAAGATTCAGTGGACAGGACTTACTCAGCATTTCCCATGAGAGAAAAGGAAAAAACAGTGGATGCTTATCCTATGAGAGAGATTCCTGGAGGAGGATATGTACATGTCCCATGGACTAGACAGGATATTTTGTCATTTACGAATGATTTCCCTCGATTGAGAGAAAAGCCCGTCGAGTGGTATAGGCAGGTAGACAGGTTTGTGAAATTGTCAAAAGTGCTGTGGATTGACCTGAATAGTCTGTTTGATATAATTATTCCAGCAGACTTGTGGGCAGAGTGTAAAATAGTTGTAGATTGGCCTGCTAAGGAGTACCCAAGAGACCCGAAAACAGGAGCTCCAGACCCAGAGGTCATGAAGAAATATGACCAGGTTATAGTGTTTCTAAAGAATAAGGTACCCCCGAAAGAGACAGACTGGGTTAAGATAGATCGAACACATCAAGAAGCAAAAGAATCAGTTCATGCTTTTTATGAAAGGCTGATACTGGCTTTTAAACAGTTCAGTGGAGATGAACACCTGGGTGATAAGGATTTGAGTCATTTTGTATACAGATTTGTATATGGCTTGAGACCTGAAATCAGTGAAATGATTCGTGAGCACACAGTTGCTTGGCAGAGTAAAAAGATTGATGAAATCTTGAGACATGCAAAGTACTTCAGTGATGAGATTGAGGCAAAACAAAGAAAGCTGAAAGAGAAAGCAATGTGGGCACCGGTGAAAGTTGCTGAAAGACAAGAAGCACAGCTGGTTGAACAAGCAAATAATCCAGGAAATAGGCCTAGATATGGTACAGGAAAAGGAAAGGGGAATTTAGAGGAGGCCAAAAAAAAGTTCCCATGTCACAACTGTGGACAATTGGGGCATTGGAGATCCGAGTGTACGAATCCACCATTAGTAAATAATGAGAATAAATCATTGAATCAACAGGTGCAGAACGAGGGGTGTAATCATCAGCAGCAACAGTAGAAGGTTGTCAGACATCATAGCCAAGAGCCAAAACCGCCCTTGCCGCAGAATAGAGGGTCCCAAAAGTATAACCAGGTCTCAGGATTCTACAATGATGAGCAGGTAAACAAACCGAGACGTACTAACCTGGTACAGCAGTACTGGTTAAAGAATGAGGGGAGTGAGTCTGAAGGGGACTATTGACGGTGCCGAAGAGAGGAGGAAGAGTGCATACTTGGTGCAACTCTAGAAATAGACCAGGCAGGACCATTTGTAGATGGGAAAATAAATGGGGAGAGTGTTACTTTTCTAGTAGACACAGGAGCAACGAGATCAACTGTCAGGTCAGCAGATATAAGAAATCTTCCTCTCTCGGACGAAGCAATCCAAGTGGTTGGTGTAGCTAATACACAGATTAAGACTCGTCTTACCGAACCAGTAAGGGTAAGAATAAGGAAGTTTTCAGACATGCACAGATTTGTAGTCTGTGACACTAGTCCAGTGAATTTGTTAGGTAGGGACTTATTGTGTAAGATGAATTGCACAATTTTCTGTACTCCTGATGGAATAGCTTTTGAGACACCAGATGAGGATGTTTTGTACCGGATGACTCTAGATAATAGAGAGAGTGATATTGTTGGTACATATGCTGTGTTTAATCCGGATGATTTACCTCAAGAGTTGAGACACACAGTGAAAACAGCGGTTTGGGATTTTACTGGAGAAGATGTGGGATTGATGAATAATGTAGATCCAGTCAAGATTTCAGTGAAAGAAGGAATCGATTATCCTAATATCCCACAGTACAGATTGACACCAGAGATAATTGAGGGAATAACGCCTATAATTGATAAGATGATTCAACAGGGTGTTTTGAGAGAGTTACTGAGTAGCCCATGTAATTCACCGATAATGGGGCTGAAGAAACCTAATGGAAAGTTCAGGATTGTACAAGATTTGAGAAAGATTAACAAAATTGTGGTAGCATGCTGTCCCATTGTGCCAAATCCGTCAGTGATTTTGTATCAGATTCCTCATGATGCTAAATGGTACACAGTAATTGATTTGTGTCATGCTTTCTTTTCAATTCCATTGCATCATGATAGCCAGCCGATTTTTGCATTTCGGTTTGGACAGCGTATTTTGGCATGGTGCCGTATCCCACAGGGGTATACAGAGAGTCCATCAATATTTAATCAGTTGCTGAAGAAGTCTTTGGAAAGCTTGATCATGCCTGAGAGCTCAGTACTAGTACAGTATATCGATGACCTACTTGTGGCATCAAAGACACGTGAAGCTTGTGAAGTAGATACCATAGCTTTACTGAATCATCTGGCAGATGGAGGGTTAAAGGTATCTCCAGCCAAATTGCAATTTTGCAAGAAAGAGGTACATTATCTTGGACACAATATTGAAAAAGGTCTGAGAAAAGTGACCGATGACAGGATCAAAATAATCAGAGGAATGAGAGCCCCAATGACCCAGAGAGAAGTGAGGATGTTTCTGGGGATGGTGGGTTATTGTCGTCAGTGAATAAGTAATTTCTCCCTGATAGCAAAACCATTGATTAAATTGACTAAAAGTGAGGTGAGAGACCCATTGGAACTGAGTGCATTGAAAGAATTGAAGAGCAGAATTTGTGAAGCTCCTGCTTTGGGAATGCCAGACTATGAGAAGGAGTTTGAGTTGTACTGTAGTGAGAGAAATGGATGTGCATTGTCAGTGTTAATTCAGAAACATGGACGACTGAGAAGGTCAATTGCGTACTTCTCATCAACACTTGACCCCGTAGCTGTGGGTTTGCCAGGTTGCCTGAAAGCAGTAGCTGCTACATGCAGAAGCTTGGAACAGAGTGAGGGTATAATAATGGGATATCCTGTAAGGGTGTTCGTACCTCATGATGTGGCAATTCTTTTGACAAGAAGGAGAACTCAATATATGTCACATAGTCGGCTGACTAAATATGAGAAAATCATTCTGGGAGCATCAAATGTGACTCTTGAGAGATGTGTGAATGTGAATCCAGCAACACTCTTGCCAGATGCTGAAAATTTGAATGTGGGAGATGATGTTGATCATGATTGCTTGGATGTGCTTGACTACTGCACAAAACCCAGACCAGACATAAGAGATCTGCCACTACCTGAGAGTGATCATGTGCTGTTTGTGGATGGATCATGTCTGAGAACAGAAGATGGTGTGCTGAGTGCAGCGTATGCGGTGTGTAAAGTTTCAGAGGTAATGGAAGCTTCGTCTTTGAAAGGAGTAAGGTCTGCTCAAGTGGCTGAATTGGTGGCATTGACGAAAGCTTGCAAGATTGGGAAGAATCTGAGAGTGACTGTGATGACTGATAGTCAGTATGGATTTGGAGTGGTTCATGATTTTGGCCAACTTTGGCTTCAGAGAGGTTTCTTGACGTCGAGTGGAACTCCCATAAAGAATGCTGAAGTAATTGGGAAGTTGCTTGAGGCGATACAGCTGCCTAAAGAGCTAGCAGTTGTAAAATGTGCTGCTCATGGACAAGGAGATGATTTTGTTACTCTTGGTAATCGTTTTGCCAATGACATAGCACAGTATTGTGCAACGAACAATCATTCGATTAACCGGGGACGAGAAAGGGAAATGTCTTTTTGTTCTGTAATGTTTACTAATGTCCTGGAAACATGGGATGAAGTGAAACAGTTGCAGGATGAAGCAGGAGATGAGGAAATGAGAGATTGGATCAAGGCAGGTTGTGCCCCAAGAGAAAAAGATCATGTTTGGATCTATAGAGATGGAAGACCAGTCATGCCCAACTCCATGCTGTCAACAATGGCAAGAATGTATCATGGCCAGGGACACCTGGGGAGGGATGCTATGATTAGGTCCTTTAAACAAACCTGGTACAATGCAAAGTTCAGGCTGATTGCAGAGAGCATCTGTCAGAGATGTTTGATTTGTCAGCAATTCAATACTGGAAAGAAAACAGTGGTGAGCCTTGGAACAATAGGCAGAGAAGGAGGTCCTTTTACCAGAATGCAAATAGATTTCATTGAAATGCCTCAGGTCAATAGATTGAGGTATGTTCTAGTGGTAGTCTGTTTGTTCTCAAGGTGGGTGGAAGCCTATCCGACTAGGAGAAATGATGGAATAACTGTGGCAAAGTTGCTGTTAAGAGAGTTGATTCCTAGGTACGGGTTCCCAGTGACAATTGAGTCAGACAGAGGGGGACACTTCTACAATGAGCTCATGGGTTTAATTTGTGAAGCATTGAGCATACAGCAGAAGCTACATTGTGCATACAGGCCAGAGGCTTCTGGTGTTGTTGAACAGATGAATGGCACAATCAAAAACAGAATTGGTAAGATGTGTTTAGCCACTGGAATGAAATGGCCTGATGTCTTGCCTCTAGTGCTAATGACTATTAGATCTACACCAGATAGAACCACAGGGTTGAGTCCACATGAAATATTGATGGGACGTGCAATGAGACATGCATTCGTGCCTGTCAATAAGCTGATGACTATAACTGATGACATGATTTTGGATTACTGTAAAGGCCTGGCTGACGCAGTTCATTCTGTGTTTCACCAGGTTGGAGAAGACGCCACCACACTTGAAAAGAAGCAGGCCCATGATCTAAGTTCAGGGGACTGGGTGAGAATAAATGTGCACAGAAGAAGGAATTGCTTGTTTCCAAGGTGGGGAAGGCCAAGACAAGTCATTCTGACTACGACAACTGCAGTAAAGTGTGCTGGTGTGAAAAACTGGGTTCATGCAAGTCATACTCTAAGAGTTCCGAATCCAAAGGATGGGACTGGTAGAGAGTATTTTGAAGAGTCAGATTCCAGTGATGATGCGGAGACTAAACCTGTGAGGAGAAAAAAGAACCCTGAAAGGGGGGAAGGAGAAAGAGAGTCAGGTGATTCTTTTTTCTTACCAAGAGAAGCTTCAAGAGAAACATTGAGAGCTTCAGGGGAGAGTTCAGATTCTGTGCGAGTGCCTGAAGTTGTTCCAACAAGCAGTGGAGAAAATAAAGGAGGAAAAGGGAAAGAAAAGAGCAATTCCACAGAGACTACACCTGAATCAGATGAGGAGGTTGAAAATCCATCTGAGATTACTTCTGAAGAAGTAGGGTCAGTAGAAGATAGAGAGGGACAGTTTGCGGAAGACCCCCGAGGAGGTGTAGGGAACATTCCTGATAAGCTAGGTGAAGGGACAAGTAGACAGCAAGAAGATTGCGTGTCGGAGACCCGAGGAGGGACAGTAGTAGGGAAATCTCAGTTGGTGGAGAAAAAGAAGTCTGTGGAGCAAAAGAAAATTGCGAAGAACAAGAGGCAAATGAAACAGAATCAGACGAAAGTGAGAATGAGAAACCAGAGGGTCGAGTTCTGAGAAAGAGAACTTGGATTGGAGAAAGAAACAATGGAGAAGTGAAACAGAAAAGACGCGTAAAGGGAGATCTTTGGCCTAACAAGATAAAGAGGCTGAGATACAGACTGACACAAGCGAATTCATCGAAAGGTGAACGAAGTAACGAGTCAGAATCAAGTAAAGGGTGAAAAACAAAAGGAATCAAAGGAACCAGAGGAGATCAAGAGAATCAGAAAGCCCAACCAGAAGTATAGGTCACCAGAATGGACGTATGTCGCACTGTCTGAAGAAGAAGAGGCAGAAAGTCAAGGAAATCCAGAGGGGACCTTACAGGAAGTGGTTGAGGAGGAGAAAACTGTTGGAATCCTGAAAGTTATCTTGACTGACATTGGAGAAGAGTCAGATGCTCAGGATATTAAAGATCTGATACAATTTGATGTTGCTGAAGAAGAAGTGAAAAGTGATGAAAACCCAAATTGAGTGAACTAAAGAGTCACTTGGCGAAGTGTGAAGAAGAGTTCTGAAAATTAACGGATTGTAATAATCTAGTGTTCTAGAGTTCCAGTAGAGGAGTAGTAGAGGCTAAGTCAAAAGACACTGCCAAAGTAATAAGATGGCTAACACAGAAAATAATCAAAGTAGATGTGCCTTCTTGAAAAGATGGTGTAGAATGTGCTGCTGCTGTACGGGATTATTAATGCTACTATGGAGTGTACTTGCTTTATTAGTTACCTTTAGAGTTACAGTAAACACTTTTGGGATACATACTGAGAATATGACTAACTTAGGGAAGATTTCACAGAAAGTAGTTCCAACTAGAATTAGTGACATTTACATACATAAAGATAGATCGATTAATGATTTTTCTAGCAATGTTTTTTCAAAGTTGTTGTACGAATACGTAAAGACAATGGAAGTAAAGGATTGCTACGTCTGTATGCAATTGCCTGCATCCGTTTCAGAGGGAGTTACTTATCATCATCTTCCAGCTACGTATGGGATTTCATGTAGTGTCTTAAGTAGTGTTTTTTATTTGTTAGGAAAAATAGATTATGAGATGTCTAATAAGGATAACATTTTTGGGCAATTGCTTATGAATAAGAAACTGAATCCAGCAAAAGAAGCTAACATTTTTGTGAGATTTTTATTGAGACAGAAGAATTAACATTAGATTACATTTTTAGAAACAATTTAACTTGCAGTTTGAAAGAAGAGGAGAAGGCTTTTCTAGACATGGTAGAGGAAAGGAGAGTGAGCATGCATGAAAAGGCAGGGAAATATAAAATGAGTGAGACAATATGGGATATTGAGATGGGAAAAGAGTTGAGGAACGGGGCCAGTCCAACTTTGGCTTTAGATGCACCACAGAAGGGTAAACTATGTATTACCAGAAGGACATCCCAATATGATAACTATTTTGTTGGGACTAGTGAGTGTCATGATACATACTTTATTGCAACAGGATGGGGTTTTAAAGGTGGAGAAGATCCAGTTTTCCCGGGAGTGTATTATATTTGTGGGAACAAGGCTTATTACAGGTTGCCTGACCATTGGTATGGCACGTGTTATGTTGGCCTGGTCTTTCCAAAGATTTTTCATATAGATAAGATAGAAGATGTAGAACACATTAATCTACTAACACGCTTTAAGAGAGAAACTTGGTCAGAAATTGTAGGTGATATTTTTGGAGCTTAATTTCGGCAGTGGGAATTTCATTAAATGCATATGGGATTCGGAAGCTGTCAACAGTGGTGGATCGCTTATCGACAAGCACCGCTGGAGGGTTTCTTTTGGTGAATACGGAAATGGTTGCCGTACGCGCCATGTCTATGCAAAATCGACTTGCCCTTGATATTCTATTGGCCAAGGAGGGTGGAGTCTGTGGAATGCTGAAAGTTCAACATTGTTGCACTTACATTCCTGACGAAAGCAGAGATCTAAAGATCTATATCAAAAATATTACTGATTTGCATGAAGAATTAGTACCACTGGAAGCTGAAAGTATCTGGACTAGAATGGCTAATAGGATGATTGCTGTTAAGAGTTTTATTGCTAAGATAGGTAGTACCATTATTGGTAAAATATTGTTTCCTTTGACATGTGTGATTGTTGCTTTATTGATACTAAGATTAGGGTGTTTGTGTTGTAAAAACAGGGGAGGGAAAAAGAGAATAATTAGAGGAAATACTGAAAAGAAACAAAAGAGGTCAAAGAGAGATCTACAAGAAATAGAATTAAAAGAATTGAGGGAGAGTGTTTACTTGGAATCGAAGAGGGATGATGAAAGAGAGTCTGGTGTTTAATGTTGTGTCATAAAAGACATTTCAATTTCTCCTAAAAAATGGGGACTACATTTTTTTTTTGGGTTGGTTTTTGTGGTAATATATATCACCAAAGGGGGAATTGCTGGAGCAGGGTTTTCTATTGAAATTTATTGAGATTTAAACTCCAGTTTATGTTATATGTCATGATTAAAATTACTGAAAATTAATTGATAATTATTAATTTTGTTAAAGTCTCTGACTAATCAACATTACTAATGAAAGAATTACACGCGGGAGTGCGTTTATGTTGCTTTATTAATACGTGAACTAAGTTGGTGAGCAAATTAATAAAATAAGTGTTGCTAAAGTGCTATTTGTTTCGTGTTTGCGCTTTTAAATAACGTACTTTAATGCTTCTTTGTGTTGCAGACGGCTAGATAATTACATACACATAAGGGTATTAGTGGGAATTAACACTGTTTAATCATTACGATGTAGTAACGTTGTTTTGTATTCCTTTTAATTAAGATGGTCCGTTTTGGCCTAATCCAAGATGGCCGATATTTACAGCCTGCACTCGAGTGATTGAAATGTGACGAGAGGCCTTGCTGAACATGGTTTGAAACCACCTGACTTCGGCCTCTGTCTGAAATAACAGTTTCCGTGAGGACAGCAGCTCCAGGCTCGCTGCCAATTGCCCTTGGAGAAGAATAAAGCCACAATGAACTCTGATAAACTTGCGGTGGCTTCACTATGGTTCCGAGGAAAAGCATTCATGAATGTATCATTTTTCTAGCTTGAGTTTCCTTCTTCCGTGTTTTTATTTTTGTGATTTTTCTGAGCGGAGGTTTTCTAAATGTTGCCAGTCAACATCCTTTCCTGCTCGCTCTGCTCAGCGGCTCAACGGACGTTTAGAGTTTGTTTGTTACTTTCAAATTGTTAGTTTCACTATAAATATTGTTAGACTAGCGAGGGTCTAAGGCCACTTCTTCCTGAACCTATGCTCGTGAGGATCGACGCTGATAGAGAGGACGGCGACTCAGGAGACTTTACTGAGAGACCTGTTCTGACCCAAATGACACTTAGCTAGAATAGGTAACTATGAGAATAATGATTTTGCTAATGATTGACTTTCTTTGAACTAATTTAGATAAAAGATAACCTTTGTTTGAATTTCAGTGTCGGGTGGTATTTCCTTGTCATTTATTGAGTTCCGAATGTATTTCCTGTGTTTAAAATCATGACTCAAGACATATCTTTAAGGTCGCATTGACCTCGCATTAGATGCAGATTGGTTTCTTCAGTGTGGATAGAGTAATAGTTATGAATGTTAGAGTGATGGGCCCTAGATTATGATGAGTGTATGTGCGTGCGACTGTGGATTTACTCTGTCCGTGGAAGTAGGGAGAATTTATATGCTCCGATCTGCAGCAGTATCACCTGGAGGGAGCAGCCCCTGCACCCTGCTGGTTGGGGGCCGTGATTACCACTAGAGCATTCTGGCAAGCGGGCAGCTTTTGATGACCCCAGGACAGGCTGCCTGTGTCTGCAGAAGCCCTGGAGCTGAGATGTGATACCACCTGCCCTCTCCGGCTCAGGCCAGCAGCATTGTGAGTTGGCGCTTCCCCCTAGATATGACCGCACACTGTGGCGAACTTTTGTTCTGTCGTCCTTCAAATTGCACTTAGAGCGCTCGCTCCAGGCAACTACCTGCAGCATAAAAGGGGCATGTCACGCATGTTTTGTGAAAAGGGCTCTTAATGAAAAACAAGCGCCATGTGGGTGGGAAGCAGCAAGGTGGGAGGGAACCAAGCTGTGTGCTTTTTACGAGGCAGCACCGAAGTGGATGCCTGCTTGTACCCCAGGGGGACCGCTGAGTGCGTGCTCCAGCGGAGTCTATAATTGTTGTTTTTTAAATGCTTTTTGCTGGTGTTCTAACTAGATGTGCTCCCCCGTGAGTTTAAAAGTGCAGAATGCGCTTGCGTAGCATAATGGGCATGCGCACACACACGGAGGGGAGCGCTTACAGACAGGGAGCTGGAAACGACGAAACACCGGCCAGGAAGAGAGCACGTCATCGCATGCACGCTGTTGTGATTAGGCCCGCACCAGAAGAAAGTACGCGAGTTAAGGGGCCAGTAGCCTTGGAAGGATACAAATGACGACATAATCGTCATGAGGAGGGACTAACGAGCCTTGAACCAATCGGAAGGCAGCATTTACTGACCTAAGCCAACGAAAAAGATGGGCGGAGAGTGGGCGGAGCTTCCATACTAAAGTGTATACTGCATGTCTCGGAGAGACAGCGCAAGCGCTGTCTAGGCGAGACCTAAAAAAACAGCGCAGTGTCCCTGAAGCGGGCGCCGCGCTCAGCATGCCAAGTTTATATGTTATAAAAAAAAGGAATGACACCGGTGGCATATAACTTTATACACCATGGTTGGGGCCCACCCCTGTATTCTGTGTGGCCGTCAGAGTGGCAGGTAAGCTTAAACATGCACCTCTAATTTCAGCAGGTACCTGGCCAGCTACCACATATCATAATGCGTATGTATTGTTTGCATTGGCCAAACATGCTGAGTATACTAGGTGGTGTAATGTTCCTGTTGCTTCCACTGCGTGGCAAATAAGCAGGGTCGCTGGAGCACCAAATTATGTGGCAGGGTTGACTAAATATGTGGCAAGAAAGGGCAAGCTATGCAAATTATGTGGCAGGGTTGACTAAATTATGTGGCAAGAAGGGGCAAGTTATGCCGCATAATGTGGCACATTATTTGATAGTATTACATCATTAATTTGCCACTTTTACACAGTAGCACTGTCTGGGCAAAGATGTATGTCATTAGAGCCAGTTCAACAACCAAATACAGAAATAAGCTACTGAAAGATGACCAGTTGATCTTTGTAAAGGGCCTTTCACTGCACATAAAATACGTCCCCACCTTTTTAGCTCCTTTTGATACATTTGAGCTAGAAACACATTTTCTTGTTAAAACTGTAGATTATGCAGCAGGCGATGGAGAATTGGGCAAATGTGGCAAATCCATAATTATGCAGGAATAAAGCAGCTGCAGCAGAGTCCCACAATTGAAGTGGCTATGTGTGCATGTCTATATGCGCGTGTGTCTGTGTGTGCTCGTGCTTGCATGCGTATGTATGTGTGCATGTGTGTGTATGAATGTATGCTTGTGTGGTTGCATCTGTGTATACAGCTACAGGTGCCTGTGTTTCCAAATGTATGCATGTCTGTGTGTGCGTTTGTGTCTGTGTATGCGTGTTTCTTTGTATCTGTGCTTGCACGTTTGTATGTGTCTATCTGTGCGTCTATGTTTATATTTAAAGCCTTTTTTTATTGCACATAAAATGCCCAGAGTGTATTTACAGCATGGGCGCCGCGCTTTATGTTGAAGCATGGCGCCCACTTTTATATTTACAAACACAATTGCCGAAGATCTCGCAAATGCGAGACCTATTGCATTGCAAATGCTTGTTTCTTTTGCATAAGCAGAAGTGAAGCATCATGTCACAAACTTGCATTATTTTTGAGCATATAAAAATGTATCACGTTTTACAGGACAAACTGTCCAGTAAAAGTTCCTCTTTTCTTGGAGTTCACCTTATTCATATTCCCTCCTCACTTGTACTGCGCCATTAGCATTCCTCCCTCGTATCTAGGAAGCATCTACAAGACTTTCATGTTCATATTAATCATGCATAGGTAGGTTATTGCCTTAGCAGCGCTTGGCACCAAGCGTATTTTAGCAAATAAATGCCTTATATATATACATAGATACATGTATTAGTACATCAGCGTCCGGCAGTACATTACCAATTAAAGGATGTTATTTGTAACATTGTCTGCATACTAACTGCAGACTCGAAGGAGACAGGGACTTAATAAGCTATTTTTTAGTATTCATCACTGCCCTTTTGCATTCGGTCTGACAGCTGCAGTCTTGGATTTCAAAGCCTGCTCCTCATGTCAGAAGTTGACTACATTACTGAAGCACATCTATGAATTTAGTGAAAAATTCATCTAAATTTAGCAGCATTCAAATAATTCATAAATGGTTTTGACTGTGTGATGAATTAAAGCAACGTGAATGGAAGACAAAGACCCTATTGAAGAGGGAACACTCAGAGTTTTTCATAATAACCTTATTCCGAAAGTTCAGAGCAGTTCACAAGTTCACAGCACGATTTTGTTCTTTTATTCTATGTATGGGGAGGCAGCCATAATGTGGCTTTCAAAAAGAGCATCTTTATTTATATTTCATCAATATTTCTCACTTCCGGCCAGCCCAACCAAATCGTTTCGTTCTGTAAAGGATTTCAGCAGGGTTTGTGCTACTAAGTGTGAGTAATCCGGAAATGTGTTTGGCTTGTCTTTGTGCGGCTTAGAAAGAACTGTTTCTCTCCACCAGCGAGATCTGCAAAGTGATGCAGAAACGCATACGGTGGCGCCAACACCGGATAATTGTTTCTCTCCTTAACCGTAGGGCTGATTTATTAAAAGTATTATTATGGCTTAGTATCACAGTATTAAAAGGGACGGTTTAGGCCTGGGAAAAGGTTTATTTTGCACAGTCGCAATGGTAGATAAAAACTGCACTACAGGTTGCAGTGGCATCTCTAAAGCCTGTTTGACAAATTACTTCAGTGGTTGGCACAATGAGTGCTGCTGTCCACTTGTAGCATTTAATTTGCAGGCCTTAGGTACATGTATCTTTTACTAGGGACTTACAAGTGAATTAAATCTGCCAATTGGATGTAAGCCGATTTCACCATGTTTAAAGAAGAGAGAGCACAAACCCTTTAGCACTGGTTAGCAGGGGTACAGTGCAACAAAAATAAATTCAGCAAAAACAGGAAGTGAAGGCAAAACAATCGAGCAGTAGCGGGCCGTCGCCTGCGAAAGTGTCAGGGCGGGACGGAGGAGAGACGTGTGGAGGAGGGAGGTGGGGAGGGCGGGTCCGGGGTACAAAAACATTTAAAAAAGAAAAATAACAAACGCCGCCGCCCGCAGCATTGTGCTCTTCCTTCTTCTGGGGTCAGTCTCCCTGTCTGCGCTGCTCCCAATTCTGACGCGGCATGAAACCAGCGTCAGGCTTGGCCTGAGCGCTGGCAAAATGCACTCCTAGGCAGACTGGGAGCCTGTGCCTGCTCTTTCCAGCCCCAGCAACGCAGCTGGGGATGGAGAGGGGTTTACTGCGCAGGACGGTTTGGCTGGCCTGACACGGCAGCCCATACTGTCCTGCGCAGTGAAGGGAGTGCCCACCACTCCCCCACCAGCAGTGTCATCCCCCTAGACCCACCCCCAACACTTATCAGAGTCCTGGGGGTGGGTCCAGGGTGATTAGAATAAAACAATAATAAAACAGGTTTAAAACCTGTTTTATTATGGTTTTATTTGAGGGTGGTGGCGGAGGGGGCAGCGCTCCTCTGCTCTAATGGAGGGACCACCGCTGCGTTCGGGGGGAATACCACACCAAGAATGTCAACTCTAACATTATTCACAAATGCCATATTTGTGAAAGTTTGCAAGTGTTTTACAGTAGTGGAGCTAATGGCATGGATGTGCTGCAAGCTGAACTTAGCTTTCATCAGCAACCATGTGTGTTTATAAGGCTGCTGTGTTTTTGCGTGTGCTCGATTGTAGGTTTGTTGATTTGTGTGTGTTTATGTGGATGTGTGCATGAGCCTGTGTATGTGATGGTTATATATACGTTTGTGTGGTTGTGCGTGTAAGTAGATAGCTGTTTGTAAAGTAAGCATTTTCTGCTTGAAAAGACAGTAAAACTAAACTGTGCCTGCCTTTTGAAAGTAGAAGTATGTATGTTTTTGTTTTATTTTCAAGTAATTAGCATCACTAGCATGTTTTCATGATATGAGAATGTATTATTTTTACAAAATATTACAATACCCGTTTGTTTTTTGTTCATTGGGCTCTGGGCACTCTCATCACAATCTGCTGAACAATTAGTCATGTTCAACCAGCAGTAACAATCCTCCAGGGATTGAACAGATGGATCACTGATGTTTCCAATTCCATCCAGATGTGAAACCATTCGCAAGCCAGCTGGGAGCCCTACATGATCAGCAGCAATCAGAAAATTCAATTGGGGATACATGAAATTATTGAAAAGCCGATGAGCATCAAAAATATGAGTGTCTATAATTTACATGACGATTCGGAAATATCAGGAGTGGGTCTGTAAGTGTAGGTTGCACCAATCGGATCCCATTTGAATCAATCTTAGAAGCTATTCACTTTATAAGAAGCCATTGGGCATTGTACATTTGCCAACCTATCCGATGACCTGTGACCATTTTGCAAATTTTTGCAATCAGGCAAATATCACAATATCTTCCCTTATCTCACATTGTGTAGAACTGCTTCAATATCTGATGATTATAAACACCATTCCTCAGCCCTTCACTGAACATGTAACCAAGTGTGCAGGGCAGTAGGTTTCTGGGTCAGTGACAATGGGGTTCGATGTATGAAAACAACTTAGGGGCAACAAAAAATTGTAAATCTCTGACTAATAATTCTGTGGGTCATGGGTCATTTTGCAACTTCCTGCTAATGGAAAATTTACACAGCAAACTCTATGAGCAGATTTCACGCAGCAAATTGAACCCCTTTTTGCAAACCTGTCAATGTCACATCCTTATTTTTGAACAGGAATTAGAACATCTTTGGACGTTTATGTCTACACATGGAATTTACTGCTATGAAAAATCTCTCTACATGGTAGATTTTTGGCAGTCACAAGCTTAGTATTAGTGCTGACAACATAGGTAGCAATAAGAAAGCGAAAAGGGGAATTGGCCATTGAGAGGTTGGTGATTACGCATCAAGACCATAATTCAGAGAGGTGATGGAATATCGATGCAAAAGACCTGCGTCTGAAATGAATGATACTGTGATGTGGGAATGCCACTGCATTCCAAACCCAGGTATCCCCTAAAAATTCCCATGGCAAGTCTCTATTTTTCTGTCACTTTGACATTTCATCAGCTTTTAGATTAAAGCTACTATTGACAAATATAGAGATTGCCATTCTCACGTACTTTGCAGGGCTGAACTGGCTGTAGTGGGCATGGGGCATTTCCCCGGTGGGCCAGTAGGGTGGGGGCTGGTTTTGGACCAGTGGGGGCCATTGTGGTACAGGGGGCTGGTTTTGCAGCAGTGCAGCAATATCGGCCCTCTGTACAAAAAGCGGCAGTGGTGTTTCCCACCAGGATGCCCCCCATACCCCTCATGTCCTATATCACCTAATTGTAAGGGCCGGTTTGCATTCCCAGTCCGGCCCTGATACTTTGCTATTATTCACAAGTTTTTCACATCCAATTTGTATGATGGAAAAGGACAGGTTTTTTTAGGTTTCATTCCCACTGCTAAGGGTTTTTGTAAATCTTTCAAAAGTCAGAAATGTACTAAACTTGTGGGAAAAAACTCAAATTGAGAGTTTTAAAAAGCAGTTTGTTAATTGACCCTTACCCACTCCTGTTTTGGTCTAAGCTTCAGTACTGTGGCTAGGAGTCCCATTTTTAGGAACTGCTCTCAAATAGAATGTTCAGGATTGTCAAAAGAAATGCATTTGATGTTTAACTTAGAAACCGTCTTCACTAAGTAAAGATGCATCTTATGAAATTTATTTAGAAATAATCATTTGATGTTGATTAATAAAGTGAATGACATGTAATAATAAATAAAAGGTACTTCGTTGCAACTAAAAGGATTTACAGTTATAACGAGTGCCACATCGCAAATACGAAATTTAGTAATGTGTAGTTGTTTCCAAAAACCGTCCTCTTTACTTTATTCCTGAAGCATTACTCATGATTCCTAAACATGTGCTAAATTGTCTGTGTAGTTGTTAGGGATTTCCTTTTTAGCTTTCAACAATCGTAATATGTGTACTATTTCAGCAGAAGTCAAATGACGTATGTTATTCTAAGTATGCATAAATGTTACATAGTTCTCAGTCATACTCACTATTATGCAATTTCATTGCTTATTGTATGGTGTATGCAACATGAACTAAATTTAATAAAGCATGTATTCATATATGTTTACATTTTCAGACACATATTAAATGAGCATCATTGATTTAATGTCTTTAGTTAACATGTTTACTCTACAGGCCTCTATTTAGTTTCCGTTACTGTACTCATGTATTTTGCTGACTTACTTTTCTTGCAGGTATTCTCATGCATTGCTAGTTTAGAATGGATACATTTCCTGTAACAGCAATAGATACATGCCTGAGAAAGGAACTGGACTATGAGCACATGAGAAACCTGTAGACGGATAATGGACTATCATGCTCTAGCCTGAGCGTGTGGCCAAGAAGATGTTCCCATGTCCAGTGTGGGTTCTTTCTCTACTGTTGCTGTGATTACCATGTGAATCCATACAGAGATTGAAACAAATACAATGGACTTTTATTGATGATGCAACCAAATGAGAGTTGCTGACGGATTATATCAATAATAACTTATCATTTGCTCTGGCTGTGCAGTGCAGGTGACTTCTCTTCAGACCCTATGCAGAACCTTCCTTGAAATCTGACATGAACCATTTCTTAACCTCTTCGCTGCGGCGCAAATTCCGCTGCAGCGCTGCCGCAGTGCTGACATTCCAATCGCGGGCGTGGTCATGACGTCTCCCGGCCGTCGTCCACACACGCCCATCGTGACTCATGACGGCCGGGAGACGTCATGAGCATGGAAGAGGTTAAACACTATTGCCCCTTGAATGTACTCTTAAAGACAATCACCGATGTCCCGCTATGTGGTTTAGATTGACACTTATTTCCGATTTATTGAAGACTCCTGACCGAGCTTCTGCAATGTGACAGCTAGCGTCACTCATACTCTTATGCCTTATCCCTATCATTTCTATAGAGTTGTTTGATTTCTGAACTCTGAGCATTTCTGCGCCTTGGTCAGTGCTTGGAAGACTTAAATTGCTAATGTATAAAATGAACCAATTGAGATTATTTACTGAGCACCAAATAATAATGTTATTGTCACACATTGTAGCAACAGATTAATTCTAGATTGTCAAAATTTCTTAAGGAGGCTTGGCCATCCTGTTGCTGTCTTATACCTATATAGTATGGTCTTAAGAGTGATTTACCTGAACCTAGTTACTAATTTGGAATAAACACCTTTGAACTTGGGTACGATTCCTAATTCTCATTGTTTAGCCAAATTGGTTGAACTGTTAATTGTATTTCAATTGATCAGACAAGTAATGCTAACTCTCTTTCCCCTCAGTGCAACTGACAAAGGTTCATCAGAGGACCAAGTTAGAAAGTAAGAAGAGTTTATGATCCAGTAAAGAAGGTAACTACTCGCACCGTTGTCCCAGAAACGGTGGCTCAAATCTGCTGTATCACTCATAAACTATGAACATTGTTCAGTAATCATAGTTTTTGCTCTTCCTGATGGGAGTGTTGCATAGGCCCTAGCACGTTATAGGCTGCTGAACTTTCTTCAGTGTTGTCTGCATGTCTTATGAAACTACTATTTTTTAAATTGAAATGCATTAGATCAACATTGTCCAAATCATTGCTAAGAATGTCACTTAAATAAAAACTGGACATTAGTTCTGGAATGGAAATGTTAATCTGCTGTGCATTGATCCCAACACATGCAAAATGAAAAAGAATGACAGATTGTGTGTGGGCGATCACCGGGAAGGTGTGCTTCCTCCTGGAGCCAGCAATGGGTATTTTTTATGCCTATTTATTCTGCTTGCCATTAGTCTGAAATTGCATTATCACTCTGAATTGTTTCTTGAGTTTCCAGGCAACCATTGTATGCTAGCCTAATTGTGACACAGGGATAATAGCACATCGCTATTAAATAACCCTCTGTACATTTCATCTTCTCTAATAGCTTTTCTTTTATACAATAGATGGCATTTATATAGCATTCTGGCAAAAAGTAAAAAGCTGATTACAGAGAAATATTTGACCCTATATTGCCTTTAGTTGCAGGCCACAAAGCCGATAAAAAATGAAATATGTTCCCTAAGTACTCCCAAGGATAAAAAGCTGAAGGTTATAGCAGAATGAAAGTTGCTTTCAGGAAAGAATAAAGCACCTTCCAAACTTTATGATTAACATTTCTACTTTTTATGCAATATGGCAATTTTTAGATATTTTGAAATAATTTTAGCACACAATAAAGTAGAGTTAAATCAAGTAAATTATAGTTAGGCCTTGTCTATAAATCAATCGAACAAGCATGCACACTGATACTAAAACTCAATCAGTCTTAAATAGTTAGTGTAAACAGGCAATCATTTAATGATTCGTACATAGAAATTAGTATTTTGAGCAATTGCATCATTAATAGCTACAAATTGAATAGCTACAAAATTGCTATTTGTTATTTAAGCCCATTGCTTTTTCAGTGCATAATCTATACATTTCTATAAGCAACAGTTTACTTGAGAGGGTAGTCTAAAATGCAACGTCTGGCACTATCACATGATAACAATTAATACTTCATTTTGTAATTTGGTACTACTTACTAAAAAATGCAATTGATAAATCTATGGGTGAACTTCTCAACCCCTCCTTTACTATCTTTCATGTGTAAGAGATGTCTGTACACATAAGTATACTATTTTCCAGCAAATATGGTAGGCAGCAGGAAGACCGGAGGACAAATGGGAATTATTTATGCAAACATAGCAGGGGTAACTGAAAAGTAAGGAGGGGTTTAGGAGGGATATGCAAATACAATGCACACACCCATGAAAGAGTTTGCTCTGCTTTGTTTGACTATAACTCACATTATTATTAATATTATCAAATAGATGAACACCTCCATCAGTCATGTTGTGGTTTGAAGACATCTTCAAGCAGGAAACTGAAAGCCTCAAAAAGGGAAGCCAATACTGCTCATCATATTTTCCAAATTAATACCAGCCCTTAACTATGGGACAGTTATATTTTATTTTAAATTGTCATATTGTGCATACATTGCTGTAAAAAATTGAGCTATTAGTTGTGTGTCCTGCACAAGTAATAGATCCACAATTCTCCTTACTGGGCACCAAGCACCCAATTGTAGTGCTTGACTCCCTCAGGATAGAGAAGCAGTGTAGTTCAAGGCCTTCTCAAGGGTGGTGGAGATGGCTAGTAATCAGAATTCACAGGCACAGACTATTAACAGTCAATAACTGTTTGTCCAGACAGTACTTGTTCTTTAGAAAAAGGAGAAGTGCATGTATTACACAAACACTGCTGAATTATTATTATTATTATACATTTATAAAGTCCCTGGTTACACCAACGGTGTGTCCCCGCGCTAAAGAGATCACTAGAAGGAAAAAGAAGGGTGTCTTAGGTGGCATGGGACCTCACGAGATTACGATATTTATCATGGCTAAGGTTGTGTAAATAGCCATGTTTTTAATAGTTTGCGAAATCTTGTTTCGCACGTCTCTCTTCTTAGCTCTAATGGAAGATTATTCCAGCACTTTGCCGCTCTATACCTGAAAGATCGCTCCCCCATTTTAGCTTTAACCACTCTTGGTACAATCACTAGGTCCTTGTCCAGTGATCTTAAACTGTGACTTGGAGTATAGCTTGTGATTAGAGGTCGGAGGTAGCTAGGGCCTTTCCTTCTTAATATGCGGTGGCAGTGACACATAGCTTTGAATTTGATCCTTTTTTCTACTGGAAGCCAGTGTAGAGCAGTCAGGGTTTGTTTTGTATTGGTTCTCCTTGGCAGGCCCAAGACTAGGGGTGCTGCTGCATTTTGCACTTTCTGAAGTTTTTCCAATCCTCTCTTAGTTGTTCCCATGTATAGAACGTTACCGTAGTCCATTTGGGAGGTTACAACTGCGTGAACAATGGTTTTTCTGGCTTTAGGAGGAAGTGGATCCAAGATCTTTCGCAGGATTTTCATTACCGCGTAGCATTTCCCTGCCACCTTCCCGATTTGGCTCTCAAAAGTTAATTCGGAGTCTATCCAAACCCCAAGATTTTTAACTTCTGATTTAGGGGAGGGTATCAGACCCAAACAGTCTGGCCACCAGGCTGTTGACCATATGGACGGGGATTTTCCCACTATTAACACCTCTGTTTTGTTGCCATTAAGTTTGAGGCAATGGTTTGACATCCATAGGGCCACTTCCTTTAGGCACTCTGAGAATTGTGCTGCAGCCAGGTCCTTGTTAATTTGGGATAGCATCACGATAAGTTGTGTATCGTCTGCGTATGACACAATTGATACCTTGTACTTCTCCACACACTCTGCTAAAGGTCCCACATAGATATTAAATAGGGTGGGACTTAAAGTTGAGCCCTGAGGGACTCCTTGGTGTAATGGAGTGCTCTCCGAGGTATGGACTTTTTGTGCGACTTTGAAACCACGTGCGGAGAGGAATGATGTCAACCAGTGTAGTGCCTGATGTCTCACCCCACACCTCTCTAGTCTATCCAGGAGGAGTTTATGAGAAACGGTGTCAAACACCGCACTGAGGTCAAGGAGAATCAGTGCCACTGTTTTTCCATTATCTGCATACATTCTTAAGGTTTCTGATGCCATCAGTAGTGCTGATTCCGTGGAGTGTGCCTTTCTAAAGCCCGACTGTGATGGATGGAGTATATTATTTTTGTCTATATGTTCTACCAGTTGTTTTTTCCAACCTTCTCCGCAATTTTCGCAAAAAAAGGTAGTAAAGAGATGGGGCGTAGATTTTCTAGTGTCATTGAGTCGATTGATGCTCTTTTTTAGAGGTTTAACAATGGCTTGTTTCCATTTGGCCGGGACCGTACCGCTTACGAATGATCTGGAGATGAGCTCTGATATATACGGCATGATTTCTTTGGCGCCTTCCATTATTATGTCTGGTCGGGCTGGGTCTAGCGGTGAGCCAGATTTGATGTTCTTAGCTATGGCTGTGAGCTCCTCTAATTCTGGGGTCTTAAAAGCCTCTAACGTTGTTCCTGAAAAATGATCTGGCTTTCAGTGACAGGTCCTAGGCCTTGTTTAGCCTCTATCGGAAAAGTGCCATAGATTTTGTTCACCTTGTTTGCGAAGAATTCCGCTATCCTGTTGCAACTATCCGCAGATGGGTTCGAATCGTCCACCTCTTCGCAAGTCCTAAGAGATTTTAATATGGCAAACATTTCTTTTGGCGAATTCTTAGCCCCCTCAATTCTCTCTGTATAGAACGCACATCTTTGTTTTTTTATTAGTGAGTGATATTGTTTTAATTTCTTCCTGTATGCTTCTTTAGCCTTGTTGCCATAATCCCTCCTCCATATTCTCTCCAGCCTTTTACAGGATTTTTTGGCTGCTTTTAGTTCCATATTGAACCAAGAGGCCGTTTCCTTATGTCTCCTAGGCGTCCTAATGCTCCAAGGTGCTGTCCTATCCAATGCATGAGTAATCCATGTGTCAATTTGACTATTAGCTATATTGATATCTAAATCAAGCGTAGGTCTAAATCCTTTTAGTTCATTGGTAAAGGAGGTGGAGTTAAAATTATTCCATTTCCTAGTTGTTATTTCCTCACTCTGTGGTTTTGCTCTCTCTCTCTGGGAGGGTATCGTGAACTGGATCAAGTGGTGGTCTGACCATGGAATTGGCCATGGAGTGTCTACCTCTATATCGGTGATATTTGAGAAAATAGGATCTAGGGTATGTCCCCCTTGGTGCGTAGGTTTCTCTCCTTTTAATACTAGATTATGCATTTGTAGATCACCTCGTATTGCCTTAGCCTCTTGATCTAGCTCATTATCAAAGTGAATATTTAAGTCTCCTTAAAACTATTAGGTTCTTATGACGAAGGGCTGGATGTATTAACTCCTCTTCTAGGCTCATTCTAAATTGTATTAGTGGTCCTGGTGGCCGATATATCAAAAAACCTGAGGTGGTGTAATCTTCTGTGGCTGCTAAAGAGAAAAAAAGAGCCTCACAGTTAATGTCTGCCTTGTTAATTATGCATTTCAATGTAGATTTGTAGATAATAGCGATACCTCCCCCTCTTTGACCGACTCGAGTTTTCATGTAACCATGTTTCAGTTAGGAGAAGGGCATCTAGATCGCGTTCTCTCAATAAGTCCTGAATTTCAAATTTGTGTTTTGCTAGCGATCTACAATTCAGTAGTGCTAAGTGTATCTTCTCTCCTGTGTTCTTGTTTGGCTGGGGTGTTAGGGTTAACTGGCATTGTTTGCACCTCAGATCTCTGCTATCAGCGCGTATGGTGTATTTGCATAGCGTGTGCATGGTCTTTCTAACTTGCGTATCTCGTCTGCTGTGAATATAATCCTCTCGCTAGGACCAGGGGTCTGGGGCTCTGGGCTCGGTCGTGCGCGGACGGGCGCAGACGGGCTTGCCTTTAGTCCGCCTTCGGCGCGCTAAGGGCGCGCGTCCGCTGCGCGTACGTGTGCACATCGTTTTAATGAGGAGTCCCGGGGAGGAAGTCCCACCTCCTTCGACCGGAAGTAATTGCTGTTGGGGTTAGCCCTGCCCTCCACACAACGGCACAAGCCGGGTTGGACCGGGGCGGGTGATTACACAATTGTGACACGTTCAATACAACACAGGTCAGTACATAAACAGTGCAATCTCTCTCTATGTTTTAAAATTGGCAAATAATTCTTTTAGAAAGTATACAGTCCCTGCTTGATTCGCGCCTGAAAATATACGCTAGTAATTTAAGCAGGTTTTAGCCTTACACACGCGCTTCCGCGATCAAAGTGATCTCTCGCTGCGCTGTGTGCACATCGTTCTAATGAGGAGTCCCGGGGAGGAAGTCCCGCCTCCTTCGACCGGAAGTAATTGCTGCTGGGGTTAGCCCTTCCCTCCACACAACGGCACAAGCCAGGTTGGACCGGGGTGGGTGATTACACAATTGCGACACGTTTAATACAACACAGGTCAGTGCATAAACAGTGCAATCTTTCTCTATGTTTTAAAATTGGCAAATAATTATTTTAAAAAGTATACAGTCCCTGCTTGATTCGCGCCTGAAAATATACGCTAGTAATTTAAGCAGGTTTTAGCCTTACACACGCGCTTCCGCGATCAAAGTGTTCTCTCTTGCTCTATGCATTAATTTACAAATGTATACATTGGTAGATGTAAAATACAATAGTTGACATTGCATCATCACCTTTGACCCCCTAAAGGGGTCATACAAACATTTAATGGTAAGTCTACTGATTTGATCAAAGGTTCAAGAGTAGCAAACCACATATTCAAGACATAATTTCTTGTGTAAATGCAGTCATCAATAGTAATCATCAGGTTTAAATTAATTTATAAATGTTAAGTAAAGCATTTGCACTGTCATCCACAACACATTGTAGTAATAAATCATTTAAAATGAACATAACATGAATCTGAATACTTTTCATAAACTTTCCAATAATAAGAATGCAAAAAAAAGGTAGCTTCTAGGTAGCATCAGATTTTGATTACATTGCATTCAATCATAGACTTAGACCCTAGAGAGCGCTTCAATACATGTACCTTATTAAACATATTCAGGCCACAGTGATTGTACCATAAGAGCAGGCACTAGAGGAAGCAGCACTCCCAGCTGTAGAGCCAAAGCTCCAGTATTGGGAGTGCATTAAACTGTTAGAACATTCTGATGAGGTCCTAGATTGCAGACCCCTGTCAGTCGGTATTAAACATTTTTAAGGGAGGAGCTGCTGCCCCATGCGTTCTTTTTTATGTTGATGGTTCCCATGCCCTCCTGGGGGTCACCACGAGGAGAGAAACACATGTAAATGGAGGAGCAGAAGAAGGGCATTATAGGGTGATCCTCTGGGTGCAGTGAATATTTTAACAGCTGCTCTTCGGCTGTCCTGGAAGTGCTGAAAAGCTTTACTTTTTTTTCTCTTTTGTTTGGGGGTGCCCAGTCCCACCTCACACTCCCATGCCTCCTCAATGTTGGAGCAGCTGAGGGAGTACTTTTCTTGCTCCCCCACTGGCTACTGCCAGCCCTGCACCTCCTAGTGCTGTAGTTGGAGTTAGCAGCTTCTGAGTGTGCAGGGTGTCATCTGCAATGGCCAGCCCACTACCCCTAGACATGGGCAGGTGTGAGGCCACCGCCATTGGGGGCATGATGATGCCCCCAAACCCTTCTTTGTTTCTGGCCAAGCATGGGTCCTGGCCCCACTTTCAGTATAAATGACTGGGGAATGGGGTCCCTGGACCAGTGGAGAGTCTGGGGATGCAAGCCCTCTCCCTGGAAAAATTCTCAATTAATCCTGCACTGGCTCTGGGTCCTGGTCCAATCTGGGGGTATTTTTAGAGAAGAGCGGCGGAGCCCCATGTGCAGTGCTGCGAGAGGAAAAAAAGTTCAAAAGTTGCCAAACATTTTAAATGCCATAACCCGGGCCCTGCTCAGCCACTTTTGATGTTCTTGGGTCAATTGTACTCTTGGTGATGAGCTCTAGCCACCAGAGGCAGTTGCAGCAGATCTGCTCACCTCCACAGTGGTCCAACTTCCGGGGAGCTGGTTCTCCTGGCTTTCTGCACCAGCCTTTCTCCTGGTCTTGGTCTCTGGGTTCAGGAGTCCAGGGCTTTCCCCCATCTGGTCCTCCGAGGGTGTAAGGGGGCTGCCACAGTGGCCCTTAGGGAGACCCACTTGCCTCGAGGTCAACTGGGGCAGAGACCTTAGTCCTTTGTGGGTATCTGTGGCTTCTTCCTTCCAGTAGTCCATGGTGGCCCCAGGGTCGAGCAGTGAAACACAGAGAAATCACCAAGCAAGGGAGAGTCTCCCTCCCGCCTATGAGAGTTTTTAAAGGGGAGAGGAAGGTTACCGAAGCCATCCACATCTCGCCAATCCCGTGTTCTATGTCACCGCCCCACCCCTGTCCCACCCCTCATGCAAAGGATGCTGGGAGAGTTCAAAATGGCATCATCCAGGAGTCACTAGTTACATATCTTCTTACCTACATCACTTCCAAGGCCTTTCTCAGTAAATTTTCAAAGGGTAGTCCCCTCTGTATTGGCTCTAGAGGTCTGGGCTCCTTACTTTGTTCGGTGTGATTGAGCAGGCCTATCCCTGGTACGGTTTTACAGCTCATTGATTAGCGCACATCATTCAGCCCCACCCCTTTCCTTCTCAGGAGCTTCCTTTATGTGGGGATGCCTTTGTTACTGCTGTTGGAGGGCAATGTAGAAATTAACCTGGCACAGCAGGGTAATAAAAGGCCTGGGCTCTGATCCTGAGCTGAGTCAGAGAAAATGACAATTCTGGATGACCCATATACTATACAGATATCTTTTTGGAACTTGCAGAAGTGATTTTCTTGCACAGTTTACACCCCAATTCAATCCGTCACTGGTCTCTGTAGGCCAAAGGGAAGCAATGCTGTGCTCTAAGGCTGTTTTTTCCCTATGTGTGTAATAAAGTGTCATCACACATTAAACAGTAAATCAAACTGACTTTCTCTGTTAGTTTACAAATTATAAGACCAAACCAAGGTCAAAAGTTAAGCCAGCAGAGTTGCGGCTACCTGTGCGCAGTTCCCAGGCTGCACATACTAGAGTCTTCCATGTGTAACCTGCAAAGGTGTGCACATGCATGTGTACACATGTTCACGTGTAGCTAGCCAAGTGCCCCTTACCTTTACTGCATTGCAGCACCTTATCTTAAAAGGTGGACCCTGGTGGTAAACATGTGCAGTCCATTTGCCATGTGATTACTGTGGGTGAGACACGCAGTGAAACTCACCCACAGTAAAACGTCCAAAATCAGGTGGTTCAAAAAGCAAACAAATCCAGGTTTACTGAATGGGCCACATATTTTGGTGCAATGGTGGGGTCTTTAGTACATATTCTAGCATAGGCCAGTTTTGGACAGCACTCATAGAAACCTCTTGGAAACCATTCTTAATAGATTTTGGATTTGAAGTTACGCGGAGGCAGTTTCAGAATGCTTGAATGAGGCTGACTCGCAGATCTTAGGGAGTATTTAAAACTTCATGGACCTAGATCTCCATAATTGGACTTATTTTCAAGTCTCTAAAGATCATTTTATGGAAAACTTTCAGGGGTGAATTTATCAACGTTTGCGTCGCACTGACGCCATGCAGTGTGACACAGGATGACGTAAAACCTAGAATAGGATTTACCAAGTGACAAAACGTCACCTTTTATGGCTCTGAATGGCTTGGTAAATCTGGAGTAGCACAAGGCAGCGCAAGTTTCTGCCTTGTGTTACTTTGCCCTGGAAAGGATTTACATGGGTGGGGTGTGTGTGTTCACATGCATCCACCCATGGATCTTGGCACTTTCCCAGATTTACCAAGACTTGTAAACCTGGGAATGTGTCAAAATGCTACATCTTCTCGGGGAAGGCACAACGAGGAGAAATATCTTACTTTCTCCTCGCTTTTTCCCTTTCTACTTGTGCTGCATCCATCAGTACACATAGAATGAGGAAACATCTCTGAGGATTATTTTTGTGCAGGAAGGTGGACATTCCTGCACAAAAGCAATCCTGCCTACATCACAGCCACCCTTGCACCTCGGCGCAAGGGTGCCTGTCTTGGTACAAGGCAGCACATAGTGTGACAGCACAAGGAGGTCAGAAATGCTCCATAGAATGTTAAATATGGCACATTCTTGCCCGATTCCTTTCACACAGCACAGCAAGGTATCTTGCTGCATTGCATTACATAAAAGTTTGATCAATCTGGGCCCCACTTTGTGCAGAATATTGAGATTCCATGTTAATGCTTTTAGCAATCTATAAGTACAGAACATTGATATTACTTCAATAAGTCTATTGTACAATATATCTCTCTATATATTTCACATTAATTATTGTATGTACTCTCTTTTTGTATTACTCTATGCATGTACTAGTTCCATCCTGAATTACATTCCAATAAAGCTTTATTAAACAAAATAAAAAGCTTGACCTCAGCTTGCTAAGAATATTTTAATTTCCTTTATAAGGTATTATTACTTTATTGTTCTTGTTTTCTTTATGGAATGGTTTTAATTAAGCACACAATAAATAAAAATCTGAATCTGCTTTGATCGCAGCAACAAACATTTACCTGATTGAGCAATCGAATGGGTAGCCTTTGTGTAGATCAGGCTTCTTCAACAAGTAGCTTGTGAACTACTGTTCGCTCTCCAGCCACCTGTAAGTAGCTCTCTTGTGTGCAGCCTTGGCAACTAAATTAGAAGCTTGTTCTTGGTTGAATAAATATAGATACACCCACATTGTAAAGCATGTATTTGAGATGGAAATGTGTGCACTTTCATAACTCATAAGCTAATGTGTGGATAAAAATGGTTGAATTTCCAAAATATATGCAAAGCTGATATTTGAGTTAGAAAAATCAAATGGTGTTGAGGAGATTTTTTTTACTAATATTATTGACCTGGTGCCAGGGGCATTGCACCTGTTTGCATTACCCATGTAAAGACATTCCACATTGACAAAGCATTTTTACATTACTGCTAGCAACCGTGGGTGATGCACTAAAGCAGGCTTCTCCTAAGAGTGGTATCTATTACATCTCTAAAATATTTGTAGCGCAGGAGAATTTTAATTGCCTATAAGTAGCTCTTATTACAGAAAAGGCTGGAAACCCTGCTGTCGATAAATATGCATACACATCATTCATTGCGTACAGGAAGCAGTAATACACGAGTACTCGTTTACATACCCTAATATGGCTTTATGAAGTGGCCATGAGACACAAAGCTCCCTATTGGTTAAGGCACGAGATGACACAGATCCTTCTGTTTGCACAAATGGTATATGAACATTCCCTAAATATTCTGATTTAATTCCAATTTTTGAGGTTTTGGGGCTCACTTACAAAGTCATGTAAGATTATGTAAAAGAGTAGTACAGGAACACTACTTTTTCGTACTAAAAACACCTTTTGCTATCAATTCGCATCACTTTCTTGTAAATCTGCCCCTAGGTACATTAGGCATTACGTTGAATAGGGGTTGCTCATTGTTCGATTACCTAAACAAGCTCTTTCTCATATCCCTTCTCTGTGAAACTTTAAAATGATTTATCGCCAAATTATATTTTATAAATACGACATCATAGCATTCCAGCTTGTTTAATGGGGTTTTGCTGCTTGTTAAAGACTGGTTGTTAAAGACACGCTCCCTAAATTATAGATCCGAGCTCAGGTTAGGGTCTATCAGGAGGGAGAGGCCCTTTAACAAGCGGTGTAGCCTGAGGCGCAAGGGCTGTAATGCTGTTAAAATATTCCACTACATGAGAGTAGAATATGAAAAATGAGTCGAAGGGAACAGAAAACAAGCACTGGGATGCTGGAGCAGAAGCATACTAGCTGTTCCTGGCCTTCTGACACTGCATGGTCTTTATTGGAGCCCAAACATTCAGGGGCAGATTTACAAGCCCCTTGCGTGACTTTTGCGCTGCAGTTGCGTCACTTTTTTGACAATGCGGCCTACTTACAACGTGACGCATCTAGGGAGATGTGTCACGTTGTAAAGTCCTGCGTCACATTATACCTGCGTCAGGTATAATGTATGCAGGGTGGGCGTTCCCACGCAGGAAGGCCTCGTAAAAGTGACTCAGTGAAATCTACAAGATTTCACTGCACCACTTTTAGGACACCACTGCGTCAAAAGCAGGCGTAAGTAGTGACGCAGTGTAGTGGGAATAGGCCTCGACACGCATTGCTGGAGTTACGTTGTGCTTGCGACACGACTCCAGCAATGTGTGACTTTTCCGCCAACAAATGCGTCAGAATTTCTGACGCATCTGTCAAACCTTTCGCCATAGTGCGCCGTATTGTAAATACGGCGCATCTATGGTGGCGCAAGGGTTTCTAAGGGTGGCGCAGAGAAAGTGACGCATCTGGAAAGATGCGTCACTTTCTTGTAAATCTGCCCCTCAATGCTCTTTATATTCACTCTTTTGTCAGAGAAAATAAACAATTATTAACATGCGTTGCATGCTCTAGGAAGCAAGGGAAAAACAAGCCCTATATTTAACAGCGCAAGTGCAGAAAGACCAAACAGTGTAACACAGAGGTTATACAAGAATAACTCTTCGTAAATTCTCTTTCATCTCTGCCCACGAAAGTTCAGGGTAGTCACAGTACACCTAAAAACCGCTGAAGTGCTACAATAAGGTGTTTCATATACTGTGGCTCCGATCTCATACCCTCTAAATGCACATCTGGCCGAAGCTACATTAAGCCTGAGATGAAAGAGGTAATGGTGTGGGTGAAATTTGTAGGTGCACAAATGTTTGTGATAAATAACTAGCTCACTCTTGGTCTCAAGCATCAAAGCCTACTTCTGAGAAATGCATGTTGTATACTTGCAAGAACATCAATCAACAATATAATTAGCAAATAAAAAAAATCAACATTTATAAACTAAGTTAGTCAAGAAAGAGAAAATATACCAAGAAAAAGTGCCCCAAAAATAACAACATCGAAAATATGGTGAAACAAGAATGGTGAAAACAGAGCTGATCAATAAAAAACAGTGAAGAAGCCACATTTAGGTCAATGTGCCCAATCCTAGCACGAGCGACAGAATGGAACACCTTCATAGATTATTCAACAGTTCTTTTGGAAAGAATAAACTCTCACCATGCTTTGTCCTCTCAGCACCTGCTTCACTTGAAAATTATTTGCGATTCTTCTGTGATAAGGATATTTTTCTTCTTCAATTTTCCTGAATTACGGAACATATCAGTAAAAATCAACTTTAATATAGCCTTATAGCCCGCCGTAGCGGGCTATACCGGCTCTTAAAGGCCCGCTGCAGCGTTAAAGGCCCGAGCCGAAGGCGAGGTACTTTAACAAAAGCAGCGGGACTTTAATAGCGGTATAGCCCTGCTACGAAGGGCTATAAGGCTATTAGAACATTCTGCCACTAAAGGGCAGAATTTTCTAACAAATTAAACAAAGGCTTCTCGAAGCTCGAGGAGATTTTGGGGCATATCAACAACAACCGGCGATAATTATCGCTAAGCGCACTTAGCGCTAGGATAATTATCGCCGGCTAGTGTTGATTTTTATCGCTGAGATAGCGTGCTATTAGCAACGCTTATCTCAATAGCGATAAAAATCCTCACGCTAAGTGGCTAACGTGAGATTATCGTTGGAAACCCAGCGATAATCTCATGTTAGCTTGTTGATAGGGACAGACAAACTTAGCCATGATATCCTCCTTCCATAGGATATCATGGCTAAGTCAGAAAAATACCAGACGTAAAATAGCAGCGTTAACCGCGGTTAGCGCTGCTTTTTTTGTCTCTAACAGGGTTAGCGATATTCTTGATAATAGGAGAAATGTGGCTTAGCGACATTTCTCCTATTATTTTACTCTGGAACGCCCCCTTTGCATCTCATTAGAGATGCAAGGGGAAGCGTAGAGTAAAAGGGTGCTAACATGCGAATTTGCATGTTAGCACCCTGTTGTTGATAGGGTGCTAGTTTTATCTCTGCTTTTTTGGCTTTTAAAGCCAAAAAAGCAGAGATAAAGCCCTTGTTGATATGCCCCTTAAATTCCCTCGTGCTTCGAGAGGCTTTTGTAAAACATTGGAATGTTGCTCTGCGGGCCTTTACCGGCCCGTAGAAGCACGGAGCACTCCATTGTCTACAATGGAGTGCTCCACATTCCAATGGTCTAATCATAATTCAATTTAGTATTGAAATCAATGCTACATTATAGGAGTTGTTCAAAGTGTTATATATATCGAATACGGTGTACCTAATGTTAATTGATGCATATTACTGTGATAAAGCGTTACAATTTCTGAAAAACTGAAAAAAAAACAATAATGACGGACTCGGTAGCTAGCAACCACTCTGGCAGAATGAGTAATACATACCAGTATATCAATGGATTCTTTAGATCCACAGAATCAAATATGCCAGTGCAGCCAAGCAAGCATCTATGAATAGTTTAAATTATATATTTATTAGGCATGAAAGTATATGATGATTCAGTTAAAGTTAGCAAGTCACACCACATACAAGTCAAAAATGTGTATTTCGGATAAGTGTAATGTTCTCCAGAATGGGGTTAATGCCATCAACGGGCCTGAATCACCGTCATTTTCAACAAAAACGGAAATCACTTCTTTGGATAGCATTTCCGGCTGTTATGCGAAACAAAACATTGTATCGAGTGGTTATGCAAATCTATGAAACCTGCACATTTTCATAGTGACTAGCACACCCACGTGGATTATCCAGAAGGTAAACAATCCCCATGAGCAAGTGTGATGCCTGTATTCCAGTGCACTGTATTTTTTTTCTTATTTTTTTCATCTTTGGAGAAACACCTTCTTCCCCATTAAATATGGGTATGATCCATTCCCATTCCATTTCCTACAGTGAAAGACCCTCTACTCCTGTTGTTTCCAGAGTATTTTGCCATGTGTTCCCTTTTATTTTGCAAGGTAAGGAACAATACTTTTATTGGGAAAGTTACATCAAAGTTCACCATGTATTGCGTTGTCAATGTAGATATCTTGTTCAAAGAATTCTGTAAACCAGAAGAAAAGCCTGATATGCATTCTGAGTAAAATGCCTTACTGTAATTGGACAATGGACCAACCATGTGGTAGACCCAGGCCCTCATGTACAGTTTGGCAGATGGTGGAAGTCTTCACCCCGATTGTGCAGGGATCATTTTTCTTTTTTTCTGTTCGGGACCCCCAGTATTTCCCAAGTTGTCCAGAAGAGAAAAAAGTACAGCAGACCGTCCGCTCTAAATACGTCAGACTATCTGATGCACTAACTCGATAGACCCAATTCTGTTGAACTGGTAGTGTAAGGTTTCCACTGGTGGAGCCAGCGGGGACACTGCCAGCAAAGCAGAAAGGCCTTTCCGACTCTAAATAGAGCAGGTGCACCATTAGTTTGAGGGATAGGCTACTTTGCCAAGTTTGTCTGTGTTATTAGGCAATAAAATGTGCATAACGCAACACTCTTATCACCCACCTGGCATCTGATTCTTGAGTCTGACTTTGATCTCAGGATTTTGATGATGGGATTGTACACCAATACTACAATATCTTTGTTGGAAGAATTATGGAAAGCCATCCAAAAACTATGACCCTTGAACATTTTTGTAGTTTTGTGATCTTTACATATATGTTTGTTTCTTTTGTGTGACTTTATCTTTATTTCAACATGCTATAGATATGGCTGAAATCACAAATAAGGTGGGATTAAAACACAGACATGACAGGAGTCCAGTAAAAAGTAACCTGGAAGAGGCTTTCCCTTTCATGAATGGGGAGAGTGCCTAGTGCAGAAGCCAGTAATGTTCTAAGGTGTCGGACTGGGTGTGAGAAAGTGAAGTGCAAACTGAGTTTAGGGTCTCCCAGACTGTACCTCACTGTTGGTGAAATAGAAGTAGACCTCACAGAATGGGGAAGTGGATTGCAAGACAGGGATTATGAAGGGAAAATGGAGGGTGCAATCAAGAAAGGATGGGACATATATTGTTGATCACTTGAGACGACTAGGGTATGGAAAAAAGAGAGAAGAGCTAGATCGCAGCCAATAACCTCTGATTAATAACTACTGTTGTTTCCGAAAATACTACTCTGCTGTGTGCTTCAGGAATCACACTTTCCCACAATCTCAGAAGGCAGAAGGTGGAGCTATAGCAGAGGCCAGCAGAGACAGCTTTAGTGGTGGTGAGGAGACTAGCAGAGGGACCTACAAGGGAAGTTCAAGGGAGCCAGGCAGTTGCACAAGTCATTACAACAGCTACAGCAGTAACAGTAAGGTGAGAAAGGGCAGGCTTCGGATTGAAGTGCAGAATAAGGTCCCGGAAGAGGTCGGCCTAGGAGGCAGTGCGGCTTGCTCCCAGTGCACTCTCCCTCCCTTCACAGCTCCCTAGCTCCCTTCTTGTGCAGCGAAAACGACCGTGAGGGGTTCGATATCCAATCCAGTTATCCAATGAGGACCAGGAATTGGGTAACTGACCTACAAAAATGTGTGATCAGATTCATATTTATAACTCCTAAGATAATGCCATAGAAATGGAAGATCACCATCACAAATTTAGTCTGGATGGAATCATACAAACCAATAATTTAGTTAAGACAACACAAAATAGCAGCATCAGAATCTGTTGAACAGTGACCTCTCTATTAGAACTTCCATCCCTCATTAATACTACATTGGTATGCACAATTAATTATTGGAGACAAGTCATAGAAAGACAGGAACAGGATCTTAGGATGGTTAGATTTGTATTAGTAAATTAAGAATAAAAGTAAATACATCAATATCAGGCACTCAGATTTAGAATTTCAGAATAATCAAATTAATATCTTTTGGGCTATGAATTTCCAAAGTTCGAGTTGGAAAGTTTCGAAAGGGATATGGACCTTATTAGCTCAAAGTTCCTCTCCCATGGGGAAGAAGAGTCTAGAACTAGTGCCAATAGCGCATGCGTCAGACCAAGGAAGAAGTGGAGTCCGCAAGAAACAAGCAATGTCTCTCAGTTGGTGTTGAATGGCCCAAACATGGAATTGTCTCCAACAATGCAATGGCCAAAGAGAAGGGAGTGAGAGACCTCTCATTAATCCAACATGTAATATAACATTCCAAGTTCCAGAGTGACACCTCCTGGGTCACCTCACCTGGTCAAGCCACTCAGTCCATTGGTCAGTTAATATAGGGTAATTGTCATGCAGCAGAAAGAAGACACATTTTGTGAAATTCTAGGCGGGGCAAATTACGTAGTTGTCAGGCCATCCGGTAGGACTTACTCTTGAACAAAGATCCTTTGCTAAAAGGCGCATATATGAAGTTGAAAGGACAGTTTCTAAAGCAGATGTTCCTACAGTAACAAAAATTGCATCAGCCAGTTCTCATATATGAGTGGTGCGTGTAAACAGGCAGGCCTTCACTGAATTTAGGCTAATATAGGCCAAATATAAAATTATTGAAGTATAAATTTCCGTTAAATATATGACATTCAAATCATTACTTCAACTTAATTTCTAATAGAAAGCAGGTTAAATTCAGTGTAAATTGCAAGTGTAATTCTGGAACATAACTACGTTTCAAAAGTATCAATGAATAAAACTAATCCAAAACTTGAGATAACTAATTTGTTTGTAGTAATTCTCATTAGTGCATTCATGAATATTATTTTCTGAAAAGGTTCAGTAAACTTGGAATTATTATAAACGTGTAGCACCTGTTTCTCTCTTCTTACATGCTTCACATTTTTCACGTATGCAAAACATGGAGTGTTGAACCAAGTCTCCTTAAGTACACGGGATGTTACCTAAATTGCATTAGTCTTGTTAAATCTTTCACACTGTATCATTATTTAAATGGAGAAAAAGGTTTTGGAACCCTTAATAACTCATGATCATTCACTTTCACATTTCTATTCCACGTTGAAAGAATAGACCATAAAAAACTCAGTAAACACTACCCTCTGTTATTTAAACAAACATTTTCATCTAATCTACACTCTTCTGCATCCTTTTACGATGCAGTAACTAGGGGCCTGCTTACAACTTTGGTGCAGTTGTCCCGGTTCTCCGCTGACACGGCTGCACCAAAGCCACGCAAGGATCGCCAGCCTGATTACGAGTTCAACTCGTGCAGGTGAACTGTCCATTTGCCTCTCCCACAGGGTTGCCCTGAAAAAGGGTACTGCAATTGGAACAGCAAAAATGTTCCAGCATAGTATGGACTATGAAGTCCATGCCATGCTGGAACTTGGGGTGCAAGCAGACAGTGACATATGTTGTGCCCCCCTGAATGCATCCCCTTGGCGGGAGGTCAAGGGGGGCCCCTTTGTTCCCCCACTGCCAGCCTTTTCGTGGCAGGCTCACCGCCATGAAAAGGCTGGCGGTGAGAGGAACTCGTAATATGCTGAGCAGAATTGCGGCAATTTGTCTCAGCATATTGAATTGCGTCTCTGCTGCGCCGCCACCAGGGAACAGTGGTTCCCTGGCACAGCCGGCGTTCCACCGCCGGAATGACTCAGAGAGACGTAGTGCGGCAGATGGAAGACCACCACCGTGACTCTGGTTGTCCATGGACCGCCAGACTCGTAATCAGACCCTAGGTTTCTTCAGTATTGGTTTTAAGTTTATTATATGTATAGTTAGCACATATTGTGCACATTTGTCATTTTCTTCTCCAAAGTGTCAGTTTATCTGCTTCATCACTACCCTCTCCACTGCTGCCGCGCCCGCATTCATACTCCTGCACCCCTGTGCCCCTGCACTTTGGTGATCTTCTACCTCATCTGTCCATCTCACCAGCCCTCCTCGCACCCACTTAAACCTGAGAGTAGACATATCACTAGCACCCAGTGTGAGGTAGTGAGAGGAAACATGCCCAATGACACTACGACACAGAGCCAGTACACAGTTTTGTGAAGTAGTGTAAGTAAGTGGCCCTACTCTGGGGGATAAACTGAATTAAACTGTATTCTTTCTGGGTGCCAGCAGAGGTTTGGAGGGTGTTAGCAGTGCATTGGTGGGCCATCTTTGAACATTTGAACATTTGAATGACCTGAATTTAAAATAGGACTAATTTGGCTCAACAGATAGTTAGCACACCTGACCAACTTAGTATTATTGTGAATTTAATCAGTTAAATTCCACCACACCCCGCCACACAAAATACATCCAGATAAGGTGTGGAAAGAGCCTTTGAAGGCAGCATTGGCAAATCAAGCAATCTGTACCCAAGCCTACATAAGGAGATTTGAGATCGGGAAAAGTTAGCGCTCTCCCACAACAAAATGCGTGCAGAAAACTGAAACATCTAATGACATTGACACTAAAACATACCAAGACACATTTGGCACAGGAAAGTCAGTGTCTAATTTCATGTCCAATTTTGCCTTAAGCCGGGATGTTTAAAAAAAAATACCAAAACGTCCTTAGAATTCGCCTTTCTTAAGGATCCTGACTTTCTGATCTTTTCAACAGATGATGGTGTACCCGGTCGCCAACTCCAATCAGTCCACATAAAAAAAGCTTTGCATATCACAGTGATGCATTTAAAAACGATAATCTTGAAGGTGCTAATTTGGCACCTCCAAATGACTCAAGCTTAACAGTTTAAGAGGCACGTTGTCATTCATCTCCAACTGACATTGTCTCAACAACAACAGTTAACGTTGAACTAAAATGAAATAAATGATAGGGGCCAGGTGGGGAAACTGGAGGTGCATACAGATGAACAACTCCAGCTCTCCACTGAATAGGATCCTAAAAAGGAACATTTTGAGTCGGCTGCAAAATCTAATCCTGACTTACCCTTGGTCCACCTGCTATGTGACGGGCAAGCTTCCAAAGCTAAGAGTGGCACAACTCAATCTCAAGTAAACCCAAGAACCACTGCACTGCCTTCAAAAACCTCCCTAAAAATGGAAGACAAAAGGAGATATGTAGAGCATTTTCTAAAGGTCAACTCAGTGGAAACTGAGGAGAAGAGGAATCTACCCTTCGCTCCCTCTAAAATGTACACAAAAACAATCCCAATGAGGAAATAATTGTAATGAATGCCTCTGAGACTGAAGAAGTCCAACTTAACATGGAAACATCAAAATTCGACTTGGAGGCCTTCAACTTACTATTAAGTTGTAACATAAATCACAAGGCACAACAAAAACCATTGTCTGTTACATGGACCACAAATGTGGCATCAAGAGGATGTCTAGTAGACCCTCTATCATCCCAATTAACAAAACTTTGGCATGCGTAAGTAGGTGATGATCAAGACGCTTACTCAATAGTAAAGGATGACTCAACCACAAAAGCCTCAGCAAAAGAACTGACAAGTACCTCCAGGGATCCTTGGGAAATCTTGTTAGAAGCATTTCAGTCATCTGTGGATGCTGTGAATTATCTGTCCAATGATTAGTCCTACAAGTAGATCTTCTGAACACACTAGCAATATTTGTCTCAAGGATAGACATGAACCTTGCTGACTTAAACAACTTAATAACCTGCGTGCAAACAGAGCACACAGCATATCAGATAAAGTGCTCTTGTTCACGATTGATTAATAAACTAAGCAAACTACCCTCTGCGGTAGAAATCTCAATCAAAGAGATCAAAAGTAATCTGAGCATTCCATGGCAGACTGTTAATATCAAACGATTTGACAATTTTTCATCAAGCTCCAGTTCCTCCGTTTTCAAAAATAATTTGCCTACCAATGTGTCTGACAGTCCGGTTCACACAAAGCATGTGAAGAGGGCTCCCTGTGAAAACATAAAGAAAATATCCTCACAGGATCTCAGGGAAAACACAGGAAAGCTTGTCATCCCACACTAAGGATGCCATTTATAACATCCAATGCAACTGTTTAATTTCAAGGAAGAAGCACCTGTGGTGACAGATCCACAGAATAAGGCAGATAATTCATTAAAACAAATCACTCCGAATAAAAATATGAAAACGCAGATCTGGTAAAGCCAAAGACAAAAAGACAAAGAAAAAGGCAGACGAAAGCAAGAAATAAGCAGATCAACAACACAGCAAGTACCCCGATGAGCCATGTTTTCCTATCACAGGAAAGGGTTAACCAGTTCAAAGGTAAGAGGTAGGTCATGGACAGGATACCTATGAAGAAACCAATCCTTCTGAATGCATCAAGGATAATAGCAAGCCTGCAAGTCATTTTAGCAACATTAAGTTCTTTCCAATGTTTATAAACACACAAAGCAAAAACCAGACCAGGAAAAAAAGGGTGATAGAGCATAACATGCCCGACAAGACTGCCTTCAATCCCGTTCAGTCTCTGGTGATTGGTGAAAAAGAGAATGGAGCAGGTCATGCATGTAAAGTCCGGGTCATCACAAAATAACATATGGTCAATAACCAGAGGAGGTTCAAGTCACAGCCTTTTCTCCTCCCACTTGGTCCTCCTAATGGTGCTAATGCATCTACTGTGCCCAAAGCAAAATGCCGAAATGGTGCAGTAAATATGACTCCTGAAGACAACAACAAAATCTCTTGGAAGGCGGCATGGCTTGGCAAATTGCAGGCAATTGTTTGAAGCCAATTTACAAAAGATGATAGTATAGATTATCCTGCAACGGGGGCTACTCACCTAAAGAAAGACAACATGGGCTGTTATGCAGCAGTAGCCAGTTAGTAATCTGTCCCCCAACCAATTGGAGCTGACTTGGAAGGTAGCAGAACTCTCTTTCGACCCAAATGTCACTCAACAGGCAGTTTTGACATATCAAATAGAGGTACCATCCTGAGGTCATTAAATGCCCTCCCATCCCTTTCAAAACTAACCTCTTCAGATAGTAATCTGTGAAATTTCTGCCTCCCGGCGAATCATTCAATGAGGTAAACCTTTGCAGCCTGGGAATATCAAGCAGTGGCAAGACAGGTTCCCAGTAAAAACAGTGTTTGGTTCTTGGGGTATAGATATTTCAATGTACACCACCTCAGGCTCTCCATATGAGTTAGGCGTACCACAAGTAACACCATCAAACATTTCTGCCAAAGAAAAAAACCCAGTGTACTTCACACTCAGGAATGCAATAGGTGCGACAGCCACACAAAAAAGAGATTTTGCTGTCATATGAGGCCAGGTAAAGTTTAAAGATGTAACATAGCAGGTAAAGATAGGCTGGTTAAGAAGTGCCCTTCAGAAAAATAACATATGACTCCCAACTTTTGCTCCTGCTTCAAATCTCTCAAACCAGAGTAACCTTAATATTTGTTCATTGAATGTAGTTGGTTTACGAAATAAAATACAGGACAAAGACTAAATTAGTTATTAGAAGAAGATTAATTTAGTAATTTTACAAGAAACATGGTCAACATCATCATTCCCACTGCCAGGATACATTGGATTCTTCATCTAGTCGTGGAAGTAGGGGCGACTAAAAGGTGGCCTCGCAATTTACATTTCAGCAGGACTAAAAGGTGGAAGTGAAATGTTGACTTAAGGCAACCCAGGTATACGTATGGCTTCTTTGACAAGCTTTCTCCCAGGTTTTTGCAAGCCATTTCTACTTGTCAATGTTTACATTCATCCAAATTCTAAAATGTAGCAAGATCTTACGGAGAAGTTAACTTCAATCATCATGGATGTAAAAAAGACTGTTAAAATGCCGGATATTCTTATTACATGAGCTTTCAATCTGAATCTGATTGTTACCACGGAATTTGATGATCTGTTTCCATCTCAGACCCTGCAATGGGGTCTCCCCTTGCAGGTGACTTGACATTGTGCTTGTTGGGGCAGAAAAGGTGAATACATCGTCATTGAATTAGAAGAACTAGGGTTAAGAGTACTGCATGGCAGGTTTCAGGCTGACTCACCTCCGGCACCAATGCATCACGACTCAATTTTGTATTCCAATCAGTGCTATAGATGCTACAGTGGTAGAAGAAATAGAAACCTGTCAAAACAGGAGCTCACTCCAATTGAGAACTACAGACTCTTTGTGGATCAGCTTCTAGACAAGTACACCAAAAAGACACAGCCTTGGGCAGGCAGTGTCCAACTAGGTGTGACTGGATTGAAAAGAACTAGAGCTAAAAAGCTGTCAATAGCCTTCAAACTGGCAAAAAAATAACTTAATCAGGCAGTGAGAATAGTAAGAAAATGTCGAAACAATACTGAACAAATCACCAACTTTTTTAAATTAAGGAAATCATATAAAACCCTGCTCTAGAACTAAAGGATTATGAAAAATGATGGTTTCTGGGTTAAAATTCGATTTCTCCGCAAGAAGCTAAACTCAAAGGAGTTCTGGAGCTTAGTGAACGGTATCAAAAAAGCCCCTTACTTAACCAATAACTCCACCATTACTGAGACTAGCTGGGTAACTTATCTGACTAATCATTTTGACTCGGCACTGGAAGAAGTGTCTAGAAAGTCCCCTAGTGCCTCTAGTTGCCATACTATGAAAGCCGATAAACATGAAAACTGTAGTTTGGAAAAAAAACACATCCACAGGAATCCAAAATGCAAAGATAGGGTTTTCCATTCTGATAAACATCAAAAGCTGCCTCAATGATGCTGCTAGTCACTAAGCCTGGGCGGTGAACTCCGCTCCGTTCGCAGAGTTTGTGGAGTTTTTCTGCACCCTGTGCTCTGCAGAGCTTGCGGAGTTCCCAAAAACTCCGCTCCGCACAGTGGAGGAGAGCATTTTCCTCGCTCGTACCCACCAACGATAAGTTGGTGAGCATAATCAAGGAGAATCCAACGCCGGACCACTTCCCAGCGAGATTTCTTAACATGGGTGGTCGCGGATGGTCGCTACCGCTAGCGTTGAGAAACCTTCCATTCACGTTAAGGAAGCTGCCGCTCAAGTAGAACTTCTACTTGAGCAGCAGAAAGAAGCCGCACCTGCTTGTACTGTGTAAGTTGCCGTTCACTCTGATTTTACAGGTGGGACAAACACCCGGCACTAAAAATCAGTGAGAACTGCACAAGGTAACCCACTTCGCCACTCGCTGAACTCTGCATAGCGTGGAGGAGTTTTTTTTCACTTTGCCAAGGCTTTTTAGTAACCCTGGGCGTAGTTCGCAAAGTAGCACTTCGCGAAGCTACGCAAAGTGCACTTCGCACTACGCGAGCTACGCGTAGCACTTCGCGAACCGCGTAGTACCTTGTTCGCACTGTGCCAGATGTCGTTTTCAATGATTGCACAGTGCGGACAAGCAACCGGCACTGTGCAATCATTGAAAATGGCATCTTGCACAGTGCAAGCTGTAGTTTTCTGCTGCTCGAGTAGATTTTTACTCGAGCGGCAGCTTTCTCAACGCGAACTGGTAGTTTCTCATCGCGAGCGGTCGCAAGCATACGCGACCACTCGCAATGAGACCTCCTCGCGTTGGGAATTTCGCTGGGAGGTTTATTTTCCATGCTCGCGATCGCCAACTTGATGTTGCTGATCGCGAACAAGGAAAAAGTCTCGCCGGGATGTCATTTTGCTTGCTCGCGGTCGCCAACTTGACGTTGAGGACCACGAGCAAGCAAAAAATTACCGCAGCACTAGCAAAACTATGCTACGCGTGTTCGCACTGTGCTACGTGCAATTTGCGTAGCGCGAACTTCGCAAACTACGCGAGCGTAGCGTAGTACTTTGACCAGGCTTACTTTTTAGTCACATTAAATGAGAAGACAGACTCCCATTGCCCCTCCACTGGATGCAGCTAACCACACTTTCGAAAAACTAATACATAGCTTGCCTCCACCTCAAAGTTCCAAAGAAATAGAACTGGGACATCAAGATGGAGCGGGATGGCCAAATGGCATTCCGCAGGCAATTCCTAAGATCATTCTTGTGTACTGGAGTAAGAAAATGGCACCAATGAGTAACAATATCGTACAGACACTGGCCATTCCAGCATTGTGGGTATATTCCACAGTTAATCTTATTTAGAAGGGAGGTGATTGGTTGCAACCTAGCAATTATCACCTTGTAGCACTGCTGGATGATGAAGCAAAGTACTTTACCACACTCCTACTGAGGGAGCTAACAACCTGGGCCTAAGATAAAAACATAATTCTGCTAAATCAAACTGGCTTTATTTGAAGAGCCGGCACAACAACCAATAGTATGTGTGAGAAGCTCACCTGGTATATGATGTTCACTTATGTAAGTGGGCACCCTGCATTCTAGACAACGCTTATGGTGATTTGTGAGGTCTTAGACAACCTTAGAAAGCTCTCTAAGTGGTGACTGTGGAGAGCAGCCTTCAGGCTTAGTCCAGAAGGAGTGTAAAGCAGCTTGTTTTACCAGAATGCAATCTTATATGTATACATTAAGTGAAAAAGAACCACACAAGGTATTTATAAAAATATGTATTTATTATATAATACTCTCTAACACATACAAATATCTTCTACGTGAAGATATGTTATGTTACGTTATGTTATGTTATCACAATTTCTATAGCGCACTACTACCCTTAGGTACTTTGCAAAGAAATGCAATAAATAGCACAGAATACACAGTGGACCCCAGGGGGGGACCAAACCATATACTAAGAAATGCGTATAAGAACCACTGCTCGAGTCAAGACAATGTCAAGAGGACATAGAAGTGCTGGGGACCCAAGGAACCACACGAGGTGAGTGACTTGGAACCCCACAGAGAGTGTGTGCAGTGTGGGAACACAACTGCGTGCTTTGTGCAAATCAACATGTAAGTTGCGGTTGGAGTTTTAAAGATTAAGGACCCTTCCCAGTGGACCCTAAAGAAACCCTTGGAAGACAGAAGGTTGGAGAGCCACCTCATCCGTGGATACCCTAGTACACAGGTTACCTACACCAGGGAAGCCGGGTGCATAGGTGTGAAGTGGTGTCGGAAACTGCCGTCAAACCCAATGGAGTACTTCAGGAAAGTGTCACTGCTGAAGAAGAAGAAAGTGTCCAGTGGAATCCGAAGGTGATTTCTAATTGAGAGGTACCTGCTAGCAGAGGGGACAGATTCTATGTCACTCAAGAGTGATCAGGAGACTTGGAAGACGAATGCCCTCCAATGTTGGGGGCTGCAGGAGAGATGATGATGACCTTGACTTTGCCACTGTGAGGACCAGGCGACACTGAGTACATCCAGGAGCTTTGCACGTGCTGTCCCACATCGGATGTCGAGTGCTGAGGGGTTGGTGAACGGCGGGAGCACCAACCAGCCTTGGCAAAGCCAACCAACGCAGAAGTCAAAGAAGGTGCAATGTTGGGACCAGCAAGGTCCAGGTGACCCACCCCGAGCTGGGGAGTCAAGGCAGCCCCCGAGCAATCAGGGGAGCCCAAAAGAAACAAAGGTGACCCTAAACAGGACCGACAGGCGGGAGGCACTGGAGTCGCAAGAGGACCTCAAGCAGCTCACCAAAAGAGGCAGGCCTTGGTGCAAACTATGTGATGTGGACAAAGACTTTGGTCAATTGAGGTGCTTGAGATTGGGGCTACTTGGACCCCTAAGATCTTGGTGGAAGGAAGCCAACAAGCCTTTGTAACTGCAAGTTAATGTGATGCACAGGGGTTCAGTTACTGCAGCCGCCAAGAGCGATAGCGGCCTCACACTTGGTGAGAGGGCAGGGCATGACTTCAGAGCTCTGGAAAATCACCAACTGTGTTGCAGAACTTATCAGATTCCAGAGGAGCTCAGGATCAGCAGACCGGTCGACTTAGTTGTGGTGCCTGCGAATGCAGGGAAGTGACTCTTTCACTTTAAGGGAGATTCCTTCAGGTGTCTTTGATGCCCACAGGTCTTGAAAGGTTACTGTATGGTGCACAGGCACTGACGATGCAGCAGACTGGAAGGGAGACGCAGTTGAGCCCAAACGAAGTCCAGTGAAGTCCAGATTGCCCAGACGGTAGAAGAAGAAGTGGTGTCTCATCCATAGGTAAGTCCTTAAGTACCCTAAGGAAAGGGTTGGGACAAATCAGGGGACTCTCCCAGGGGAGGGTCTGGACACGGGGAGGTTACTCCCATGTCCTTTGACCAGTTTTGCACTGTAGCGGAAGCCAACGGCTCCTAGAGCTGGTTTGAGCTGGACTATGCAAGGAGGCACCAAATGTGCCCTTCACGCAGACTCAGTGGCGCTGCCAAGCGGACCCATCCAGTCCCAATACACTAAGGGCCAGATGTACAATGTAAAATTGCATGCGAAAACAGGTTTGCAAACCGTTTGCACATGCAATTTTAGTCTGGGCCACGTACTTACACTATTTTGCGAGTCGCAAATAATTTGCGACTCACAAAAATAGTGTATTGCGACTCGCTTTTGGTTAGGGGTGTTCCCTTACTAATAGCGACCGCACAGCCTTGTATGAATGTTTTGTGACCGCAATTGCGGTTGCAAAACACTTGCAAATTACCTCCTCTTCATGGCCCCTTCCCCTTTGTGACTGGCTTCAAAAAAATTTTTTAAGGGCAAGCCGTGGTCCCAAGGACCACAGCCTGCCCTTAAAAATGAAACAAACACTTTTCATTATTATTTTTTTTTTAAATGCATCCTGTTTTCCTTTAAGAAAAACGGGCTGCATTTAAATAAAAAACTTCTTTATTTAAAAGCAATCCCAGACATGGTGGTCTGTTGAGCCCAGCAGGCCACCATCCCTGGAAGGGTCTGTCATTCCCAATGGGCTCGCAAATTGCGAGAGGCTCATTATTATTCATGCGGTACAAAAGGGGGTGGTGATGGACGGAGCATCAGAACCAATCAAACACTCACACCCAGTCAACAGATCTGGGTTTGATCCATCACCGTTCTTTAGCCCACTCTGCCACCCCAGTTCAGACATGGCCATATGCAAATCAGTCTGACCCTGTGCCTCATGGGAACAGTCCAGCCTGAACTGCCAAGCCATGCCTTCCCTGGACCGGAAACAAGCTTCCTAGGACCGGTTTCTGGCATTTCAGCCGTCTTCAGCCAGGCTTGCTTGAATCCAGTGGCAAAGTGAGCAAGGGACTCACGTCTGAGCATACCCTGCCAACTTATGGCGAACAAAGCGGTACAAAAGGGGGTGGTGATGGACGGAGCATCAGAACCAATCAAACACTCACACCCAGTCAACAGATCTGGGTTTGATCCATCACCGTTCTTTAGCCCACTCTGCCACCCCAGTTCAGACATGGCCATATGCAAATCAGTCTGACCCTGTGCCTCATGGGAACAGTCCAGCCTGAACTGCCAAGCCATGCCTTCCCTGGACCGGAAACAAGCTTCCTAGGACCGGTTTCTGGCATTTCAGCCGTCTTCAGCCAGGCTTGCTTGAATCCAGTGGCAAAGTGAGCAAGGGACTCACGTCTGAGCATACCCTGCCAACTTATGGCGAACAAAGCGGTACAAAAGGGGGTGGTGATGGACGGAGCATCAGAACCAATCAAACACTCACACCCAGTCAACAGATCTGGGTTTGATCCATCACCGTTCTTTAGCCCACTCTGCCACCCCAGTTCAGACATGGCCATATGCAAATCAGTCTGACCCTGTGCCTCATGGGAACAGTCCAGCCTGAACTGCCAAGCCATGCCTTCCCTGGACCGGAAACAAGCTTCCTAGGACCGGTTTCTGGCATTTCAGCCGTCTTCAGCCAGGCTTGCTTGAATCCAGTGGCAAAGTGAGCAAGGGACTCACGTCTGAGCATACCCTGCCAACTTATGGCGAACAAAGCGGTACAAAAGGGGGTGGTGATGGACGGAGCATCAGAACCAATCAAACACTCACACCCAGTCAACAGATCTGGGTTTGATCCATCACCGTTCTTTAGCCCACTCTGCCACCCCAGTTCAGACATGGCCATATGCAAATCAGTCTGACCCTGTGCCTCATGGGAACAGTCCAGCCTGAACTGCCAAGCCATGCCTTCCCTGGACCGGAAACAAGCTTCCTAGGACCGGTTTCTGGCATTTCAGCCGTCTTCAGCCAGGCTTGCTTGAATCCAGTGGCAAAGTGAGCAAGGGACTCACGTCTGAGCATACCCTGCCAACTTATGGCGAACAAAGCGGTACAAAAGGGGGTGGTGATGGACGGAGCATCAGAACCAATCAAACACTCACACCCAGTCAACAGATCTGGGTTTGATCCATCACCGTTCTTTAGCCCACTCTGCCACCCCAGTTCAGACATGGCCATATGCAAATCAGTCTGACCCTGTGCCTCATGGGAACAGTCCAGCCTGAACTGCCAAGCCATGCCTTCCCTGGACCGGAAACAAGCTTCCTAGGACCGGTTTCTGGCATTTCAGCCGTCTTCAGCCAGGCTTGCTTGAATCCAGTGGCAAAGTGAGCAAGGGACTCACGTCTGAGCATACCCTGCCAACTTATGGCGAACAAAGCGGTACAAAAGGGGGTGGTGATGGACGGAGCATCAGAACCAATCAAACACTCACACCCAGTCAACAGATCTGGGTTTGATCCATCACCGTTCTTTAGCCCACTCTGCCACCCCAGTTCAGACAAGGCCATATGCAAATCAGTCTGACCCTGTGCCTCATGGGAACAGTCCAGCCTGAACTGCCAAGCCATGCCTTCCCTGGACCGGAAACAAGCTTCCTAGGACCGGTTTCTGGCATTTCAGCCGTCTTCAGCCAGGCTTGCTTGAATCCAGTGGCAAAGTGAGCAAGGGACTCACGTCTGAGCATACCCTGCCAACTTATGGCGAACAAAGCGGTACAAAAGGGGGTGGTGATGGACGGAGCATCAGAACCAATCAAACACTCACACCCAGTCAACAGATCTGGGTTTGATCCATCACCGTTCTTTAGCCCACTCTGCCACCCCAGTTCAGACATGGCCATATGCAAATCAGTCTGACCCTGTGCCTCATGGGAACAGTCCAGCCTGAACTGCCAAGCCATGCCTTCCCTGGACCGGAAACAAGCTTCCTAAGACCGGTTTCTGGCATTTCAGCCGTCTTCAGCCAGGCTTGCTTGAATCCAGTGGCAAAGTGAGCAAGGGACTCACGTCTGAGCATACCCTGCCAACTTATGGCGAACAAAGCGGTACAAAAGGGGGTGGTGATGGACGGAGCATCAGAACCAATCAAACACTCACACCCAGTCAACAGATCTGGGTTTGATCCATCACCGTTCTTTAGCCCACTCTGCCACCCCAGTTCAGACATGGCCATATGCAAATCAGTCTGACCCTGTGCCTCATGGGAACAGTCCAGCCTGAACTGCCAAGCCATGCCTTCCCTGGACCGGAAACAAGCTTCCTAGGACCGGTTTCTGGCATTTCAGCCGTCTTCAGCCAGGCTTGCTTGAATCCAGTGGCAAAGTGAGCAAGGGAATCACGTCTGAGCATACCCTGCCAACTTATGGCGAACAAAGCGGTACAAAAGGGGGTGGTGATGGACGGAGCATCAGAACCAATCAAACACTCACACCCAGTCAACAGATCTGGGTTTGATCCATCACCGTTCTTTAGCCCACTCTGCCACCCCAGTTCAGACATGGCCATATGCAAATCAGTCTGACCCTGTGCCTCATGGGAACAGTCCAGCCTGAACTGCCAAGCCATGCCTTCCCTGGACCGGAAACAAGCTTCCTAGGACCGGTTTCTGGCATTTCAGCCGTCTTCAGCCAGGCTTGCTTGAATCCAGTGGCAAAGTGAGCAAGGGACTCACGTCTGAGCATACCCTGCCAACTTATGGCGAACAAAGCGGTACAAAAGGGGGTGGTGATGGACGGAGCATCAGAACCAATCAAACACTCACACCCAGTCAACAGATCTGGGTTTGATCCATCACCGTTCTTTAGCCCACTCTGCCACCCCAGTTCAGACATGGCCATATGCAAATCAGTCTGACCCTGTGCCTCATGGGAACAGTCCAGCCTGAACTGCCAAGCTATGCCTTCCCTGGACCGGAAACAAGCTTCCTAGGACCGGTTTCTGGCATTTCAGCCGTCTTCAGCCAGGCTTGCTTGAATCCAGTGGCAAAGTGAGCAAGGGACTCACGTCTGAGCATACCCTGCCAACTTATGGCGAACAAAGCGGTACAAAAGGGGGTGGTGATGGACGGAGCATCAGAACCAATCAAACACTCACACCCAGTCAACAGATCTGGGTTTGATCCATCACCGTTCTTTAGCCCACTCTGCCACCCCAGTTCAGACATGGCCATATGCAAATCAGTCTGACCCTGTGCCTCATGGGAACAGTCCAGCCTGAACTGCCAAGCCATGCCTTCCCTGGACCGGAAACAAGCTTCCTAGGACCGGTTTCTGGCATTTCAGCCGTCTTCAGCCAGGCTTGCTTGAATCCAGTGGCAAAGTGAGCAAGGGACTCACGTCTGAGCATACCCTGCCAACTTATGGCGAACAAAGCGGTACAAAAGGGGGTGGTGATGGACGGAGCATCAGAACCAATCAAACACTCACACCCAGTCAACAGATCTGGGTTTGATCCATCACCGTTCTTTAGCCCACTCTGCCACCCCAGTTCAGACATGGCAATATGCAAATCAGTCTGACCCTGTGCCTCATGGGAACAGTCCAGCCTGAACTGCCAAGCCATGCCTTCCCTGGACGGCATGGCCTAGGAAGCTTGTTTCTGGTCCAGGGAAGGCATGGCTTGGCAGTTCGGGCTGGACTGTTCCCATGAGGCACAGGGTCAGACTGATTTGCATATGGCCATGTCTGAACTGGGGTGGCAGAGTGGGCTAAAGAACGGTGACGGATCAAACCCAGATCTGTTGACTGGGTGTGAGTGTTTGATTGGTTCTGATGCTCCGTCCATCACCACCCCCTTTTGTACCGCTTTGTTCGCCATAAGTTGGCAGGGTATGCTCAGACGTGAGTCCCTTGCTCACTTTGCCACTGGATTCAAGCAAGCCTGGCTGAAGACGGCTGAAATGCCAGAAACCGGTCCTAGGAAGCTTGTTTCTGGTCCAGGGAAGGCATGGCTTGGCAGTTCGGGCTGGACTGTTCCCATGAGGCACAGGGTCAGACTGATTTGCATATGGCCATGTCTGAACTGGGGTGGCAGAGTGGGCTAAAGAACGGTGATGGATCAAACCCAGATCTGTTGACTGGGTGTGAGTGTTTGATTGGTTCTAATGCTCCGTCCATCACCACCCCCTTTTGTACCGCTTTGTTCGCCATAAGTTGGCAGGGTATGCTCAGACGTGAGTCCCTTGCTCACTTTGCCACTGGATTCAAGCAAGCCTGGCTGAAGACGGCTGAAATGCCAGAAACCGGTCCTAGGAAGCTTGTTTCTGGTCCAGGGAAGGCATGGCTTGGCAGTTCGGGCTGGACTGTTCCCATGAGGCACAGGGTCAGACTGATTTGCATATGGCCATGTCTGAACTGGGGTGGCAGAGTGGGCTAAAGAACGGTGATGGATCAAACCCAGATCTGTTGACTGGGTGTGAGTGTTTGATTGGTTCTGATGCTCCGTCCATCACCACCCCCTTTTGTACCGCTTTGTTCGCCATAAGTTGGCAGGGTATGCTCAGACGTGAGTCCCTTGCTCACTTTGCCACTGGATTCAAGCAAGCCTGGCTGAAGACGGCTGAAATGCCAGAAACCGGTCCTAGGAAGCTTGTTTCTGGTCCAGGGAAGGCATGGCTTGGCAGTTCGGGCTGGACTGTTCCCATGAGGCACAGGGTCAGACTGATTTGCATATGGCCATGTCTGAACTGGGGTGGCAGAGTGGGCTAAAGAACGGTGATGGATCAAACCCAGATCTGTTGACTGGGTGTGAGTGTTTGATTGGTTCTGATGCTCCGTCCATCACCACCCCCTTTTGTACCGCTTTGTTCGCCATAAGTTGGCAGGGTATGCTCAGACGTGAGTCCCTTGCTCACTTTGCCACTGGATTCAAGCAAGCCTGGCTGAAGACGGCTGAAATGCCAGAAACCGGTCCTAGGAAGCTTGTTTCTGGTCCAGGGAAGGCATGGCTTGGCAGTTCGGGCTGGACTGTTCCCATGAGGCACAGGGTCAGACTGATTTGCATATGGCCATGTCTGAACTGGGGTGGCAGAGTGGGCTAAAGAACGGTGATGGATCAAACCCAGATCTGTTGACTGGGTGTGAGTGTTTGATTGGTTCTGATGCTCCGTCCATCACCACCCCCTTTTGTACCGCTTTGTTCACCATAAGTTGGCAGGGTATGCTCAGACGTGAGTCCCTTGCTCACTTTGCCACTGGATTCAAGCAAGCCTGGCTGAAGACGGCTGAAATGCCAGAAACCGGTCCTAGGAAGCTTGTTTCTGGTCCAGGGAAGGCATGGCTTGGCAGTTCGGGCTGGACTGTTCCCATGAGGCACAGGGTCAGACTGATTTGCATATGGCCATGTCTGAACTGGGGTGGCAGAGTGGGCTAAAGAACGGTGATGGATCAAACCCAGATCTGTTGACTGGGTGTGAGTGTTTGATTGGTTCTGATGCTCCGTCCATCACCACCCCCTTTTGTACCGCTTTGTTCGCCATAAGTTGGCAGGGTATGCTCAGACGTGAGTCCCTTGCTCACTTTGCCACTGGATTCAAGCAAGCCTGGCTGAAGACGGCTGAAATGCCAGAAACCGGTCCTAGGAAGCTTGTTTCTGGTCCAGGGAAGGCATGGCTTGGCAGTTCGGGCTGGACTGTTCCCATGAGGCACAGGGTCAGACTGATTTGCATATGGCCATGTCTGAACTGGGGTGGCAGAGTGGGCTAAAGAACGGTGATGGATCAAACCCAGATCTGTTGACTGGGTGTGAGTGTTTGATTGGTTCTGATGCTCCGTCCATCACCACCCCCTTTTGTACCGCTTTGTTCGCCATAAGTTGGCAGGGTATGCTCAGACGTGAGTCCCTTGCTCACTTTGCCACTGGATTCAAGCAAGCCTGGCTGAAGACGGCTGAAATGCCAGAAACCGGTCCTAGGAAGCTTGTTTCTGGTCCAGGGAAGGCATGGCTTGGCAGTTCGGGCTGGACTGTTCCCATGAGGCACAGGGTCAGACTGATTTGCATATGGCCATGTCTGAACTGGGGTGGCAGAGTGGGCTAAAGAACGGTGATGGATCAAACCCAGATCTGTTGACTGGGTGTGAGTGTTTGATTGGTTCTGATGCTCCGTCCATCACCACCCCCTTTTGTACCGCTTTGTTCGCCATAAGTTGGCAGGGTATGCTCAGACGTGAGTCCCTTGCTCACTTTGCCACTGGATTCAAGCAAGCCTGGCTGAAGACGGCTGAAATGCCAGAAACCGGTCCTAGGAAGCTTGTTTCTGGTCCAGGGAAGGCATGGCTTGGCAGTTCGGGCTGGACTGTTCCCATGAGGCACAGGGTCAGACTGATTTGCATATGGCCATGTCTGAACTGGGGTGGCAGAGTGGGCTAAAGAACGGTGATGGATCAAACCCAGATCTGTTGACTGGGTGTGAGTGTTTGATTGGTTCTGAAGCTCCGTCCATCACCACCCCCTTTTGTACCGCTTTGTTCGCCATAAGTTGGCAGGGTATGCTCAGACGTGAGTCCCTTGCTCACTTTGCCACTGGATTCAAGCAAGCCTGGCTGAAGACGGCTGAAATGCCAGAAACCGGTCCTAGGAAGCTTGTTTCTGGTCCAGGGAAGGCATGGCTTGGCAGTTCGGGCTGGACTGTTCCCATGAGGCACAGGGTCAGACTGATTTGCATATGGCCATGTCTGAACTGGGGTGGCAGAGTGGGCTAAAGAACGGTGATGGATCAAACCCAGATCTGTTGACTGGGTGTGAGTGTTTGATTGGTTCTGATGCTCCGTCCATCACCACCCCCTTTTGTACCGCTTTGTTCGCCATAAGTTGGCAGGGTATGCTCAGACGTGAGTCCCTTGCTCACTTTGCCACTGGATTCAAGCAAGCCTGGCTGAAGACGGCTGAAATGCCAGAAACCGGTCCTAGGAAGCTTGTTTCTGGTCCAGGGAAGGCATGGCTTGGCAGTTCGGGCTGGACTGTTCCCATGAGGCACAGGGTCAGACTGATTTGCATATGGCCATGTCTGAACTGGGGTGGCAGAGTGGGCTAAAGAACGGTGATGGATCAAACCCAGATCTGTTGACTGGGTGTGAGTGTTTGATTGGTTCTGATGCTCCGTCCATCACCACCCCCTTTTGTACCGCTTTGTTCGCCATAAGTTGGCAGGGTATGCTCAGACGTGAGTCCCTTGCTCACTTTGCCACTGGATTCAAGCAAGCCTGGCTGAAGACGGCTGAAATGCCAGAAACCGGTCCTAGGAAGCTTGTTTCTGGTCCAGGGAAGGCATGGCTTGGCAGTTCGGGCTGGACTGTTCCCATGAGGCACAGGGTCAGACTGATTTGCATATGGCCATGTCTGAACTGGGGTGGCAGAGTGGGCTAAAGAACGGTGATGGATCAAACCCAGATCTGTTGACTGGGTGTGAGTGTTTGATTGGTTCTGATGCTCCGTCCATCACCACCCCCTTTTGTACCGCTTTGTTCGCCATAAGTTGGCAGGGTATGCTCAGACGTGAGTCCCTTGCTCACTTTGCCACTGGATTCAAGCAAGCCTGGCTGAAGACGGCTGAAATGCCAGAAACCGGTCCTAGGAAGCTTGTTTCTGGTCCAGGGAAGGCATGGCTTGGCAGTTCGGGCTGGACTGTTCCCATGAGGCACAGGGTCAGACTGATTTGCATATGGCCATGTCTGAACTGGGGTGGCAGAGTGGGCTAAAGAACGGTGATGGATCAAACCCAGATCTGTTGACTGGGTGTGAGTGTTTGATTGGTTCTGATGCTCCGTCCATCACCACCCCCTTTTGTACCGCTTTGTTCGCCATAAGTTGGCAGGGTATGCTCAGACGTGAGTCCCTTGCTCACTTTGCCACTGGATTCAAGCAAGCCTGGCTGAAGACGGCTGAAATGCCAGAAACCGGTCCTAGGAAGCTTGTTTCTGGTCCAGGGAAGGCATGGCTTGGCAGTTCGGGCTGGACTGTTCCCATGAGGCACAGGGTCAGACTGATTTGCATATGGCCATGTCTGAACTGGGGTGGCAGAGTGGGCTAAAGAACGGTGATGGATCAAACCCAGATCTGTTGACTGGGTGTGAGTGTTTGATTGGTTCTGATGCTCCGTCCATCACCACCCCCTTTTGTACCGCTTTGTTCGCCATAAGTTGGCAGGGTATGCTCAGACGTGAGTCCCTTGCTCACTTTGCCACTGGATTCAAGCAAGCCTGGCTGAAGACGGCTGAAATGCCAGAAACCGGTCCTAGGAAGCTTGTTTCTGGTCCAGGGAAGGCATGGCTTGGCAGTTCGGGCTGGACTGTTCCCATGAGGCACAGGGTCAGACTGATTTGCATATGGCCATGTCTGAACTGGGGTGGCAGAGTGGGCTAAAGAACGGTGATGGATCAAACCCAGATCTGTTGACTGGGTGTGAGTGTTTGATTGGTTCTGATGCTCCGTCCATCACCACCCCCTTTTGTACCGCTTTGTTCGCCATAAGTTGGCAGGGTATGCTCAGACGTGAGTCCCTTGCTCACTTTGCCACTGGATTCAAGCAAGCCTGGCTGAAGACGGCTGAAATGCCAGAAACCGGTCCTAGGAAGCTTGTTTCTGGTCCAGGGAAGGCATGGCTTGGCAGTTCGGGCTGGACTGTTCCCATGAGGCACAGGGTCAGACTGATTTGCATATGGCCATGTCTGAACTGGGGTGGCAGAGTGGGCTAAAGAACGGTGATGGATCAAACCCAGATCTGTTGACTGGGTGTGAGTGTTTGATTGGTTCTGATGCTCCGTCCATCACCACCCCCTTTTGTACCGCTTTGTTCGCCATAAGTTGGCAGGGTATGCTCAGACGTGAGTCCCTTGCTCACTTTGCCACTGGATTCAAGCAAGCCTGGCTGAAGACGGCTGAAATGCCAGAAACCGGTCCTAGGAAGCTTGTTTCTGGTCCAGGGAAGGCATGGCTTGGCAGTTCGGGCTGGACTGTTCCCATGAGGCACAGGGTCAGACTGATTTGCATATGGCCATGTCTGAACTGGGGTGGCAGAGTGGGCTAAAGAACGGTGATGGATCAAACCCAGATCTGTTGACTGGGTGTGAGTGTTTGATTGGTTCTGATGCTCCGTCCATCACCACCCCCTTTTGTACCGCATTATTATTCATGAGCCTCACAATTTGCGACCCTATTGGGAATCGCAAACTGTGTTAAACACACTGTTCTACATGCAAAATAGCGCCTCACAAATCGTGAGTCGTAAAATCCTGTCTGGAAGGTGGTCACACCTCCCTGTGAGAGGATGCCTATTGTTCTGCCTTCCCCTGCTCGAGCTTGGCTCAGCAGCAGGAGGGCAGAATCGTGTCTCTGGTCAGCAGCAACCGTTTTGTGCTGTCCGGGTCTAGAAGGTTGTTACCGGGAACACTTAGAGCCTAACAGATGGCTCTTCCAGTGCTTGGAATCATACCTCCCACATCGTTTATGGTGTGGGGGGTATGATTCTAACATGTTTGATACCAAACATGATAGGATTCGTTGCAGCCAGTTTCGAGATGTTCATAGCGTAATTAGGCGGCGCCCCTCTATATGGTATATGGCTGCTTCACTTACAACCCGGGAGAATGGATTCCATAGGCTGTAGGGGTGCCCTGCTCATGCAGGGGCACCCTTACACTCAGAACCAAGCACCCTGCCTTTAGGATTGCAAAGGCCTGCTAGAGGGTAGAGGGGTAACATATAGGTTTTTAGTGCAGTGACCCTAGGTATAGGAAACCTATATCTTTAGTAAGTGGTGCTAGCACCAGCTTTCACAGGCTGCAATGGTAGGCCTGTAGTTCCATATACTAGGACATATAAGGGTACCCTAGTATCCAATCTGGGATGTATCTAAGTACTTGTCATTACAATTTAAGGGAGAGAGCAGAGAGACTTGGGTCCTGATTAGTAGGATCCCAGTCTGACTAGTCAAAAACAGCTTAGCAGCAGGTAAAATGTGGGGGCAACCATGCAGAAGGATCCTACCTTCCTACAGTGTAGCACTGGTTCTGATCTCAGAGAACATGCTAATAAAGCAACAAACATAAAATTTATGTTTCATTGATTTTAAAGCTGCATTTGGCTGTATTCAACGTAACATCCTGTGTGCCAAATTAGCCAACTGGGGCATGCCGTCACTCCGCCAAAAAGAGATGCATTTCTTATACACAAAAGCCTGGTTAAGAATTAAGATAGGTGATGTCACTTGTTTGTCAAGGGGGACTGATACACATCAGGGGCTGAAACTGGGATGTATTTTGGTACCCTAGTTATTTAATCTTTTTTGGCTGACATGACTCCAACTCTGGATGCAGTCAACTCTGACTCTCCCAAGTTAGAGGCCTTTATGTTTCAAATCTGTTATATGCGGACAATGTTATTCTTTTAAGTAAAACCAAAATTGGTCTCCAATGTCTGATTGACACACTCAATCAATACTCTACCACAAACAGGTTGGTAATAAATCAGACCAAAAATTAAAGTTATGGCGATTAGAAAGAAAATAAGGGGAAACCACAAATGGTACTTACACGGTCCACAAATGTCAAGCATGATAATTCTGTGCTCACAGAGGCCTGGCCTGATGGGACCTACCCCCTCACCAACCAGTCAAGCCCTGTTTTATTGCACTTTAGCACTATAAGGATTGCTGAGGTAATGCTTGTGATGACGCAAGATTATGAAAATCATAATACCCTACACATTTACTGATTAACGACATGAAAAGCTCAAAGTGCACACATTTGACACATGAAACCGAAACAAGTGTAGTACAAGCACCATAAAAGTGTGCTTTAAAATGTAAGATGAAGAAAACATACATACAAAGTGATGCTAATACTTATAAACGAGTTGCATTAATGAATTTCTTGTGAACATGTTGTTCATTAATGTTTACTGATGAAATTGTGCTGTTCATAAACTTGCCTAGTGTTTATAATGCCTTCTGTTAGAATGCACCATTTAGAAAAGTTGGTGCAAAAATGTGTAGAAACTAGGTACGATCTTGCCATTTTGCATACTAATACTAGACCTTTCATGGCTTATGAAAAGTAAAAATCAAATTTTGTAGTGTGAACTTGGAGAAAAATATACTTATATGAATACTGAGAAACATTGTGGTTGTAGGGTGTTTCTAATGTTAGCTATTTCCATGTAATAATGTCTGGTGAAAGTTTGACATATTCTAGATTTGAAATGATTTATTACATCATTTTTGTGACTGGTTTAGAGTTCATTTCATGTAAAATGTATAATGCAAACTGAAAGGCTTTTTCAAAAATGCTTGTTCTCTAATGCTGACCTTTCCCCTGACTGAATGCAGTCCCTTTATAACTGATGAAATGTTGCTTTTTTTGTTCTGTACATGTGTAATGTTCCGAAATGTTTCTTCAAAGTTCACAGTGAATTATTCCTGTGGGAACAGGATTTCAGCTGTTGCTATAATTGGTTACTTTGTATTTCTTTTTCACTTTTGAATCTTCTGTTTCTCATGACTAGCATGGGAAAGCATCTTACTGTTGTGAGTGTCCTAAGTGACATTATGTGAATCTGAGCATGTCTTTCGATGGTGGTGTGATACTACATCAAGCACATCTGCTGGTGCAGCTCAGCCTGCAAAGAGAGAAAGAACATATAGAGACCAGTACGAATTAAAAACGAATGCATGTCAAAACATAGGTACCTAGGAATTAGAAAATACTGTTAAGGTTCTGCATTTTGTGGTGATCCTCAGCCTCAATATTGTATGAAAAGGCAAGAAACAAAAATGAAATACTGTGCTGCTTGAGTACTGAAACAGAAGTGATGGAAGACCATACAAATGCAACATGCAAAGAGTACATGTAATGTTTTGAGTTCGTGTAACATTATTGGATACTTTGGGGTATAATTGAAAAACTCGCGTCCCTCCCAGATATTTTAAAAGATATCCTAGGAGTAGTAAAGTCTTCATGTGAGCCAAAGGGAAATCGGGAAAGCCCAAACAAAAACCCTAACAAAGAAACACCAAAAGCCCCATCTCACCGAATAAAACAGAGTACCAGATCGAAGGGGTCCGAAAAGTTAACCCCCCCACAAATAAAGAGTGTGAAGAAGGAGTAACAGAAAGCCATGAGGTACAAACAAAAGAACAACCGCCCACCCCTCAATTGGAGCATCAAGACAAACTAACAAAAAGACAAAGGAAGAGAGCTAGGAAGGCACGGCCCAAACAAAAAAAAAAAAAAACGTAGCCTCTGAACACCTCTTCCCTATTTTCACAAAGAACGTAAGTCAAGGGCTCGAAATGAATAATGTCGCGCCGAACGTCTCCACCAGTAGACATGACCCATTATACTCGGAAAGGGTGAGCTTCTCGTTCGAGAATTCGATAACGGTAGAATCTTCTCATGAATTAGAATTAATAATTTTCGAGGGGTCGAAGCTGAGTAAACAACAATCTGTAGGCTCCCACAGTCCCAAGAGGACAGTAAAACAAACAGCGTTTTCAAGATTATTGGCGGAAAATTCTCGAAACAAGGAACTCGTAAATGAATCAGCCCTCCAAGACACAATTGCCAACATAGAGGTCAACCCGGCCCCATTACAAGAGAAAAAAAAGAGAGAGCACGAAAAATGGACAACGGGCCCTTGCGCGACAGAATAGCAAGCAAAATATGGAACCTAAACCCGTACATCTAGGAATAGACCAGATGTCACTCAAGATCACCACAAACAGAAAGGGCAGGAGCGTTACCTTAAAGATTGTTACTCATGAACACAATGCAAATTACTCAATATACAGAACTGGGAAACGTGAAGTTAACGGAAAAGAGTAACGAGGCAAAACTTACAACCACAAACACTCGGACCATTAGAACAAAAGATCTTGAAATGGACCAGGAAGGAAACCAAAAAAAAGATCTGGACGAGATCGAACCAGTACTGACCTTTATTCCAGAATACGCAACAAAGGGTAGACAGGACATCCTAAATAGAGGAAACTTTATAAAACTAGTCAAGGAAATCCCGGAATTAAATGGAATAGTCTCACAAGACATTGAAGCAGTGAAGTCCCAACAAAACAAAGCCAAGCCAGACATTGAAAACTCGGTCATTACTTGCATATCAAAGGAGCTTGCAGTTAAAATCTTTGCCCATAAAGCAACATTCGAGAGCTGGGGAATAACCCTGAAGCAACATAAGCGCCCTAGATATCCCTACCCCCTCTTTAAAGGCTCAGTCCATCTGAAGGAGGAGGTACCACAAAGCCCCAAGTTAAAAACGTGCCTACGCGCAGCACAGGCATCGTCCCAGGAAAAACACCAGGACCTAATAACAACTTTAAAAAACAGACATTCAAAAGCGGGCCCCATTATTGCAACCAGGACTGGTCATGGATCCCATCGGCGCTAAGCGAAAAGAGTTCCTAGAAATGTCGCAAATGCCTCAGCTAGAAAACAAATACAAGATCTACACATGGAAGAAATAAACCCGGCAATGATTAAAATATGCTCATGGAATGTGCACGGGTTCAGTAGCATGGAACAGGATCACGAAACCCCACATTTTTTTGGTGTGAACATGACATAATCCTCCTTCAAGAGACCTGGTATTCGACTCACCCCGGAATTCCAAGCTTCACTGACTATCACATACTAGCAGAGAGGCAGTCTAAATACGGGCACCCACAAGGTGGCCTAGCAACTTTTGTGTCGCAAAAAATTTAACTGGGAATTAGAGGAACTGGACGTCGGGCTAAATTGGGTTCAAGTCACAAAAATCACAATAAAGTCCCAGCACCAGCTTCTATTATTAAACATCTATATCCACCCAGATCGAAAAGCAAAAAACAAAAAAATGGGAATGCTAACCAAACTCATCAAAACCCTGCAAAAAACCAACAAACTAAGTTCATTGATAATATCGGGAGACTTCAATTGTAACCTATTGAGTGCCGACAAGGGTAGACCCAACAGAGAGAAAAAAGTAGGAAACGGGTCCAAACAAGCTCCACTGTGTAACCTAAAATCATTGGGCCTAACAATCCTAAACAGTAAAAAAAAAGGTCACTCTTTGCCGGTACCCACCTACTTGAGTGGAAAGGTTAAATCTACTATAGACTTTACAATTGTAAGTGCCAGTATAATAAACTCTATAGAGGAATACTCAATAGTTCAGCGCATAGAAAGTGACCATTTCCCCCAAATCATACGGATGATCATCGCAGTTCCCAGTGCTGCAAAATTATGCTCGTTACTGCAACATCCAAAAAAATGTAACCTCCGGAAAATAAAGTGGAGGGGAGGTGAAACAAAGAACATCCAGACCACAGCTAGTAACTTTGTGTCTAAACTCGGGAGCTTAGAACACGGAGACCCCGTAAACAACTGGGAAAACTTATTAGAGGACCTGAAGGAAAAGCACTCGGTTCTGCCAGGGACGAAAAGAGACGGAAAAGTAAAGTCAGCACCAGGTTTTAACTCTGAATTAAGACTTGAAAAGAGAAAAATATCCAGGGCGTTAAAGATCCAACAAAGAATGGCCGCACAGGGAAACAAATTAAACAATAACTACATTAGAAGCATGAGAAAAAAATATCGGAAAAAGATATGGATGGCGAAGGCACTATATAAAGAATCGATGTGGGAAAAACTGCTATTTTCAAGCAAAAAATCAAACTCCCGAGATTTTTGGGGCATCATTAATGAACTAAACTCAGGCGCTGTACTGCAACAGGACCCCGGAATCGGGGACAGGACCTGGGGAGATTATGTGAAGAACCTTTACCTAAAAATAGAACCACATAGAAACGAAAATTATCGAAGTCCATCAATTAATATCAAACACGACAACTTAAAAGTCATATGCACTTGCGAAAGAACGCACGAAAATGTGAACATCGAAAAAGACGTTTCCCACCAAGACACTCTGACTGCCCGCTCCCATTTAAAAAAGCTAATTCAAAAACTCAAAGCAGAGGGGGCTCCTGGACCAAACGGCCTCCCAACTGCAGTATTCAAAACCAATGAAGAGTTCTGGGCCGAACACTTAACAGTGTTATTTAATCACATTTTTACAAAGGAAAACATACCCGCTTCGTGGAAAGGAAACATCATTCACCCAATTCACAAAAAAGGGGATCGAAAACACCCAGGGTTGATTTCCTTAATTGACGTTGAAGCCAAGCTCTATGCTTTATGTCTCTTGGAAGAGCTGCAAGACTGGGCAAAATCCAATAACATAATCCCTATTTTCAAAATTGGATTTAGACAAGGGATTGGGACGACCACAAACCTGACCATCTTGGGACTGCTAATGGAGAATGCCAAAAAACAGAATCATTGTCTATACGGGTGTTTCGTCGATATAAAAGCAGCCTTTGACCATGTAAGTAGGTCAAGACTATGGAGAAAGTTAAGAAAATGGGGGCTGCCGGATAAATTACTAAACGCAATAATCGGCCTATATAGCGACACATCGGCAAAGGTAAAACAAGGGAATGGGACCAGGCTAACAAAAAAAATTGAAACCCAGGACGGTCTAAAACAAGGCTGTGTCCTATCCCCTAGTCTTTTTCACCTATATTCAGCAGACATTGGAAGCAACCTAGAAAAAATCATCGCAAAAGTCATGCACCGAAACTTGGCAATGTTTCAGTCCCAATTTTGCATTATGCATTATGCAGACGATATAGTACTACTAAGTAAAACACCAGTAGGTCTGCAACGCTTAATAAATTTGTTATCATCTTATTTAGCAAAAGAAAATTTGGAGCTGAACAAAGAAAAAACAAAAGTGCTCCGGCTAGTGGAGGGGAAGAAACTGAAATTTAAATGGTCAATCAACGACTCAGTCCTAGAAGAACAGGACTCATACAAGTATCTGGGGATGACCCTTGGGCAAGGTAATTAAAAAAAAAAGCATTCTCTGGTACTAAAAGGGAAGGCCCAATCATTAATCTACGCGTATAGGCAATTGCAACTAAAATTCGTTCTGCCCGAAGCGAGTCAATGGACAATATCTGCTGGGAGGAAATTAATTACCATGAAAACCAGCCCAATACCACCTCATGGGGAAGTTACCTTAGCACCTGTTTGACTACATTGGATCTACAAGAAGTATGGAAAAAAAAATAGACCAGGCGTACTTCTGTAAAGTAGCCAAAGGCTCAGCAAAAAGGAATTCTGTATTAGAAGACAAAAAATCTCTAACGAAACGGCACCACACATGGACAGTAATTAACTCCTACACCCATCAAAAACCACAGGGATATTTAGCCTCACATTATAGTCAACATTTAAAGAAAGTTTTTGGAGCTTACCGAATGGGCATACACTATTCAAAGGATTTAAGGCCTTCTTTGAAAAATCAAATCTAAAGCTCCCACTGTAGACTGTGTGGATACCAGAAGGAAACTTTGATGCATTTGTTATGTGCATGTCCAGCTTTATTAGCTTTAAGAAGACGACATCTATGGGCTATCTTTATCATGTTAAAAATCCGTACTTGCCGGCAAGCAGTAATAAGCTGGCTAGGAGGCACTTCCTCCAACTTGGCATGTCGGGGAATTGAATTTATGACCAAGCTCCCACTGTAGACTGTGTGGATACCAGAAGGAAACTTTGATGCATTTGTTATGTGCATGTCCAGCTTTATTAGCTTTAAGAAGACGACATCTATGGGCTATCTTTATCATGTTAAAAATCCGTACTTGCCGGCAAGCAGTAATAAGCTGGCTAGGAGGCACTTCCTCCAACTTGGCATGTCGGGGAATTGAATTTATGACCAAGGTAACAAAACTGCTACAAGAAATTTAACTGACAAATGGCTCCTAAGGCCTAGCACAAGGAACGGATCAAGGCAGGAAGTCCGCTGTGGAAGAAAGGACATTACTAAAACCATGCAAATGAACTTAACAAGACACTATATTTGATGAAATATGATCAGTGTTGTCTTTTTACCTAAAACAGAATATTTATTCTTTTATTGTTCTAAAATTCATAATTTTAAAGCTGTCCGAAGATTGTAAAGATTTTTATTAATCAAACAATAAAACTAACTAACTAACTACTGGATACTTTGATGTGGATTTGTAATAATAAAGAAAAATAAGGACCAGAGTTCGATCAAGATAAGCACCAGAGACTTCTTAAATATTAAAGGCAAACTCAAGTGTTCCTCTTCTTCAGTATGGACATAAAAAAAGCTCAAAAGGCAAAGCTAATCCAGGAACATTGATAAGACTTCAAGTTCCCGAATCACCAGAGTTGTTTTATTTCGTTCTCCTATGAGAGAAACAAAAGGCATTTGAGGGATGAGTGTCTGTTGGGTTTGTTTAGGGTAGGAATGCAAGTAGTAATTGATGAAGGGCTTTCATTTTAATTCTAGAAGAGAAATCTAGGTTTGTGAGAAGACAATTCAAAATAAACCGAAGGAAACCGGAAACAGGGGTTAGCCATCTGCTTGAGAATTAGAACAGCACTAGTACTGAGTCAGAGGACAGGTCGAGAGGGAGGGAGAGGGAAAGATGATCACAATGTTTATGTATTTTCTTAAACAGTAGAAAACCTATGCGAGTCACAAGCAGACATTGGAAGACTTAGTCCAGAAGAGGAACAGAAACAGACCCCATGATGGGGCATCCCTTCGATAGTGGAGGTTATACCCCATCTTCGTAGCAGTACATCATTTTGCCAAGGAGGTACATTTTGTTCTACTAAATGGGATACCATCGCCTCAAATGTTAGCTAGAGAAATTTTGGAATCCATTGTGGAATTACATGGCATCACTTCGGTTTCATTTCATCCACCGGAAAACTGTGGAATAGTTTACCTTTGCAGCTTACACTTCAGTCTAATCTGAATTACTTTAAGAAATCGCTCAAAACTTGGCTGTTTTCACACTAACAATTAGTAGGTTTACGTTCTGGTCCAGAGTACTCACTAAGGCCAAGACGCTTTTGGGCATGTGCACACTTTATCATATACTCATTCATTCTATTGTAATTACAGACAGGGGTTTGCAATTTGTGTCCCATTTTTGGGCACACTGTCTGTTACCTAATGAAAGTAGAAATGGTGCTCGGTTATGAATTTGCCTTAAAGAAACGAGAAGACAAGAGGCGTTTGACAAAACAGGAATACATTGGTTTAATTAAACGCAGTGGCTGGGAGAGACTCTACAGAATGCCTCTGAGGAAAGTCTCTGGGTGTATAAAAGTTCAGCTGACATTATTTACATCTCGTGAGGTACAATGAAACTAATTCTGCATTCTTCAAAAAGCATCTCAGTCATAAATTAACAAATTTGGGCATCTGATAAGGATACAAATGGCTTTTGACCTCAGGGAAGCTAGTGTGGACCAGTGTGTCTGTGCCCAGCTGTCTGATATGGAGAATGCATGATTACTAAATGAGATGTGCATGTCGTGTCCTGATTGGCTGAGCGTTCCTCTCTACATGTGGTATCTAGATTTGTGGTATTTTTGGTGAACGTGAGCCTTTGGCCAAACATGTTTATGAGTGCCAATTTCCTGTTTGGGGGGCAACTATCTATCTGTAGGACCGCTGAGGGTTTTCCCTGGGCGTTCATTTGTCTTTGGGATAAGTGAGACCCTACCTGTGACCTGTCACTTGATAGGCCTGGGTTGTGGACACAGGACTTGCCTGACCATGTATCTATCTCTGCCTCAGGGTTGATGAGGAGGTCACTTTGGGTGAATCCGTCAGTAATGATATGATTCCATTAGAACTCCTGAAAATACTATGGCAGTCACTGGTATAATTTTTATCGACATGCTCAACATTGTGTGTACAGTTGTCATAGTGTACATCGACATTGTCTTTAATGATATTGACATAGTTGAACATGCCTAGATAAAGCATCATTGTTTCTACTGGTAACCATGTTGTTATGCGTGCAATGGCAGTGTTACTGCCAGTCTCAACACTGTTGTGCAGACATAGATTATGGCATACATTAACATTGAATTTATGGGTATTGGCATTGTTATGCGAGTACAGGTTATGGCATACATTGACATTGCATTTATTGTTATTGGCATTATCAGGCCTGCACATTTCATGGCATTCATTGCCATCGTATTTACCCCTTCGAACAAATGCACTCAAATTCTCACCAGCAAAGTGACAGTGAAACTGAGTGGGTTAATTAAAGTCTAGAACAGTACTTACTTCAGGAGAGTACTACTTTGCTAGTTTGGTAGAATCTTTGGTTGGCCTAGTTCACTATATAATAATGCAGCTCTTTCTTCCTGTAGTTTCTCACATGTCATCTGTAATTACAGTTTCCATCCAGAAGGCTGGTCAGGGTGCCCAGGGTCTGTATGTGAGAGGCAATGGGGGATTGTTTGTGGTGGTGCAACTTGGGTACACTTTGCAAATTTACCTACCCCATGACCACAATGACATTTTCACATGTGGCATCCAGATAGGCTCAAACCATTTGTGGGAGGCTACATTGAGGGGTGTACTTTTGGGCCAACCCCCAACCACATAAGAGTTAAGCCCTGTGTCATTTTGCTTTAGTGCTATACTGTTTCCTTATGATTTCTATGTGCAATATAATCCATACGCAAGTGAGACTTAATAAGTTATCTTTCATATATTCTACATATCAAAATCCCATCTGGAGCATCCTTACGCCTCGAAGATGGGGAACCGGTTTCGAGTCTCGGCAGGGACGCTCGAAATCCCGAGATTCTGGACAAATCACTTAATCTCCCCATGCCTAAAAAAAGAAATGCCCGTCTGTAACACAACTGGTGCTCATGTAACGTGCACTGATCGGATGTATGACGTTACAACGCATGCTGTTACAACGCATGCTGTTACAACGAAAGTTTTACAACGCGAGTGCATTGACAACGCAGGACATTACAACGCAAGTCTTTACATCGACTTGCACTAGATGGCGTGCTGACATTAAAAAAGTGTAATTTACTATTCCAACTCCAGTCCACGTAACAGTAGGGAAGGTGTTGGGATAGTAAACTACAATATTTTTAATGTTAGCACGCCATCTAGTGCAAGTCGATGTAAAGACTTGCGTTGTAATGTCCTGCGTTGTCAATGCACTCGCGTTGTAACAGTTTCGTTGTAATGGTAGTGCGTTGTAAAAGTTGCGTTGTAAAGGTTGTTCCCCGCACGGATCACCTTCAGCTCGAGTTTGCGCAATATAAAACAAACAAAAAAAGGAATTTGATGCAGCACACAAGGTAGTCATGCTGTGTTGCGCTGCCTTAAATCTTAGTAAATCTAGGCTCGTACCCCTTGTAAAATGTCATGCCTTTAAAGTCACAAGGTTGGGGATTGTGCACTTCCCATCATCAGGAAATTGTTTCTCTATGTAGTTTTAGATATCTTAGTGCAGATATGTTATCCTTCTATTGCATATACAGATCATTCAGTATCAGAATCTCTACTAAAGTCAAAGTAGTTGATGCTGCAACAAAAGTAAGCAATGTAAAAGTGCACATTTATTGTGTTCCACATAAGTCATGAACATATGGTGTGACCTCAATGCACAATGAAAGAATGGTTAGCATCATTTGGGTCACATTTGGCTACTGTATTCATTAACCTCTATAGTACCTGTAAACGTAAGATGCATTTGATTTGAAATGGCAAAATACAAAGAAGGCACAGAATTTCCATAAAAATAGAGCTAACAGTACTTCCTCTCTTTTCATTTGGAGGGGAAATATCATGGTAACAAATCTCTGGGAATATGACTTGTTTTTACTCATTGCTGCACAAATGTTGAAATAAATGCAAACAGCATTTGATTCTGTTTTTTTACTTATATTAAAGCTGTGGTAGGACTACCGGAATGCCGGAATCTCCAAACAACTCTTACACAGACTACAGACCATCCAAAACGCAGTCTCAAGACTCTTTTTCAACCTACCACACCCACATCATGACATGCCTCAGGAAGCTTCACTGGCTCCCATTCACAAGTGCAGCCAATTCAAACTTCTTATGCCCACATAAAAATCCCTACTCAACACAGGCCCAGAATACCTGAACAGCCGCATACACTTTCACCAGCACATCAAACACCTACGCTCTGCCTCACTCTCACTTGCACACACTCCCAGCATCCGCAAAAGCAAAACTGGAGGTTCCTCATTCTCTTACATTGCACCCAAGATATGGAACAACCTTTCTCAACACATCAGAGCCTCCTTCTCACTTCCTGGCTCTTCATATAAGCACCTTGAGACCACACACCTACACACCTTGCCCAAGCACCTATATACCCTCTCAGGTGATTAGTACACTGTACAAATCATTATAACATAACATAACAGGTTAAATATAAACCTAGATAAATAAGGGCACCCTTCAAACCAAAATCCAGAGCCACACCTGTGAGGACCTTATTGACCCCTTGGTCTAATATGTTAAAAATCCAGCTGAACTTCTGCAGTTTTCATCCTTTAAGATACTGGAAGTCCTGGGAGTGGAACATAAAATCCAAGGAAGAAAGATGCTTTGTCTGATGACGGAAAGGATATTTCTTTCCTCTAGAAGAGGATGTGACAATAACTTGCTAATTTTTCAAAGGGAAAATGCTTTGCTCCATGTTCCACTGGATTTTTTTCTGCCATGGAAGGGCAAGCTTCTATGTTCTCTACTAGAAACAATGATGCCCAATTTAATATTGCCATTAAACTAAACATCAGGGATGGAGTGGGAATACCCAGAACACCTGGAAGAGCACAAGACCAGAATCACATATTTTCTCACTGATTAAAACTCTTTAATGCATAACATGATTTTTCTTTTGAAAAATACTTTTCAAAGAGTTTGCACTTAATGCACCAGTGGTGTATCTGTTTAGAGTAGTGGATAGTCCATGTCAATTTAGATTTTTCTTTGTCTTTGTTATATCCCTGGGGTTTAATGCTACCTAACATTTAGTCATGCATTTTGTGATTTACCAAAAATCGTTACTGAGCTCATCCATTAAAACAGAAAACATGCATTCTATTGCCCACACATTAAGGTGTAAGCTCTGATCCTAGTGCAATGGGTGAGAGAAAGTGCCTCTTGTTGGGTGGTCACCCCCAATTTCTGTGGATTGATGCTGCTGGTTCTTTGACTTTGTGCACTGGGTCACTGCTAAACAGGCCGTGGGCATGTGCTGTGACCTCTAAGCCATGTTGAATTTGTTTACTCCTAATTGGCCTATTTAACTTTCCTATACGTCCATAGTATATGGTGTCTCAAAATATACCCATGGTATGGAAAATTGAATGTCATATATGGACTAATGAATTACTGTGCCATCCATTAGTTTGACAAGGCAAGCATGCCTCTTGGACTAACACTTAAGCCTGGCTGCTGCAGTTTTAAAACTGGAGACTGACCTGTTATAATAATCTTTTTGACAGGAAAAAAACCTTATTTTTAAATATTATTAAGTCACCCCTATGTAGGGTAAGTAGCCCACAAGCTAGGGTTGCATGATATCTAAAAGTAGGATGTGTACACATTTTAATTTAACATGTTCTCACAGTGACTAGCACCCAAAAGCTTTTTTCAGATTGGGAACACTGGCTGGAAAATAGGGAAACCCTGGGAAGAAATATTAAATATGAAAATGACAATTTTTAATATGTATTAAACGCCCAACTTAATGGAGATGTCAGATTTTTATAAATGTTAAGGAAAGGGGACTTTTAGAAAGTGGCTTTTGTCCTATCTGAAGCTCCTTGAGGCTGCTTTGTTTAAGCCTCATTCACCCAGCTGGTGAATAGACATGATAAGGGGTAAAAACTGCTTCCAGAGCAAATGGCCTGGGCTTGAGGAGCGGGTTTCGTTCCCCTGTCAGGAAGACCGGTTGGGCTGTGCCCAGGAACCTAATTACTTATAAGGGCCAGCTCTGTAATAAGCAAATGTAAGATGATACCTGAACAGGCCCTTCCTCTTTCCTTCCCAGACAGGCACGAAACCCAGTGGGAGGAATGCTGCTGCTGCAAAAAGAGTATAGAGTTACCCCACGGACCCTATAGGTTAGGGAGTGGCCATGAGTCACCTCAACGACAAGCTAGTGATAGGCATAAATGTGGTACCTCAAGACACCTTCTTCAAAGCACTATGGACTTGTGGAAGAAGAAGATAAGAAGTGCACCTGTGGTTTGAGACCTGTTGGGAGAACTGAAGGACTGGTCCTACTCCCATTTGTACCAAGGACAGATAAATTGACTCCAAGGTTAAGCTGGCTGACCTCCTACATAAACGGTGGGCCATAACAAGCTAAAAGAGGCCTTTTTCTGAAGTGCCCAGCTGACGAGTACCAACTGGACCTGACCTGGACTCTGCTAGAGGGAGATCTGACCACCAAGAGCTGTTCTGAAGGTCCTGTGACAGGTGGCTGTGCATAACTTGACTTCTGCCACTCCTTGAAACCTGTGAGTTTGAACATTTTTAGACTTCAAGACCTCCAGAGGACCAAACAAACCTGTCAAGCTGATTCCCCCCAGGTGCAACCTGGGCTGAAGAAACTGGTTTGCTCAGCTCAGAGAATCTCCACAGCAGATGCATGCCAGTGGGACCTCAGTGGAAAATATCAAGACCTGTGGATCTCTCATTAGGCAGCCCTGCCTCGCTGGAGGACTTTAAGCTCTGAAACAGTAAGGTAAAAATCTAGACCGGGTGAAGCAAGAGGGCTTCCCACGGCACACAATTCTAATTTTTCCACTCATAAAATTTCCATCAAGACCCAATGGCTCCACCAGCACCTCTTCCAATGGCAATCTGACATCATGGAGCTCTCCTCAGACACAGCCTGCTGCCTTGCACTGCGGAAGCATTTGGACTTGCTGAAAAAAGAGTAAATTCCAAGGTAAAACCTCTGACCGGGTAGAATCTAGATGGTGTATCCCACTTGTGCTCCATTGAAGTCATCCCGAAATCATGCATAGATCCCTAACTACCATGTCCAGTTGAGCCACGTTGGTGCTTAGTTCTTTTTAGCTTTATTTTTCCTTCAATATTCCAAAATTCATATCCTCAATTACCATTATCAGATTTGTAATATGTTTTTGAATGTTGCCCATGAGATTATTCTCTGTTTTTATAAATTGAAGTGGAGTTTTTATTGTGTTGCGTTTTAACATTTTTGTATAAATAAATGCATTACACATTTTCTCTAAGTTAATCCTCTCAGCTTTGTGCGATAGCTACAAGTGGTTGAGTTTAGGATTACATTTTTAGAAATGTCACCTGGATCTAGCAAAATAGTGCCTTTATTACTTATAGTGTACCTCAATCCACTCCATCTTATAAACTACTTTCTCATAATGAGCAACTGGAACTGTCAAACAATGCTTCTTTTATTTTCTTGGCTCTTTTTGAAGGGTGAATGAACAACCAAGAAGAGAAAAGTGCTCACTGAGTTTTAAAAATGTTTGATGACATATTTAGGTAGTTAATGTTACAAGCAGGTCGGACTGTGACCAACAAATGGAAGGATCACCATAAGACATGCGTAGGAAATTTGGTTACTAGTTGAGGGGGGTGAAACCCTACTCCAGCAGCACCCACAATGTCTGTCAGGGTGAAACACAAGTAAACCCCAAATTAACTATTGCTAAACCCTCTTGCAGCTTGGCACAAAAACAGTCAGGCTTAACTTAGAGACAATGAGTAAAATGTTTATTCAGCACTTTAAACAGTAATACAGTGAAAATACAGCACAAGAAAAATCCCACAATAATTTTGAAAACTAGATTATATGTTAATAACTGATTTGAGGCAAAACCGACAAAAATCCAATCATTAGAACTGGTGATATGCAGTTTTAAAAATTTAAGTGAAAATGCTGCCTAAAGCACCGACTGTGGATATCTGGTTGTGCTGGACCGGGACAAAGTCACAAGTACAGACCGACCCGATGGTACGTGTGCCGGATACGTGGCCCAAGTTAAGTCAGCTGAAAAAAGTACTTTAGATCCTGGTTGTGGAGCATTGCGAGATTCCACGTCAAGGGTGTGTCACACAGATATGGTTCATGGGAGCTGCCAGAGGCGATACGAATTCTGGAGTCAATGATGCGTCACGCAGCAGCGGTTCCGAGTAGCTGTGGGTCTGTGATGCGAAGTCCCGCATCAAGCATGTGTCGCACAGTAGTGGTTCCGAGGAGCTGTGGGGCAAAGTCCTGCTTCAAGGAGGCATTGCACAGTGGTGGTTCCAAGGAGCTGCGAAGCTCAGTGTCTGGGATGCATCATGCAGCAGCACTTCTGCACACAGGATAACAGCAGAGCACCTTCATGCCGACTTCCAAGGGTACTGGGCTGAGGTGGCACCACTTGAGGGGGGGGGGGTCGGACTCACAGCAGACAGAGAGACCAGGTGCTGAGTTAAAGGTGGTTGGAGCCTTTCGGTCTTTGAGGCTCTGATCAGGAACTACGCCCACTACGCCGGCCACATGCTTGACCCAGTCTTCTCCTCCAGCAACCACATCGCCTTCAGCCACTCCACCGGACTTCACTGGACTGACCACAGCTGCGTCCACTTCAGCTTCAGAAGGACCACGACCCACCACCACCCGCAACAGGCTCCTCGCAGGAGCTGGAACAAGATCACCACCGACCAGCTCACTACCTCCCTCAGCCGGAACCCGCCCGCCAGCACAACGGACCCCAACGAAGTAGCCAGCAACCTCACACAGTGGATCACCAAATGCGCAGACGACCTCGCACCACTGAAGACCCCCCACAGCAGACCCGGCAGCAAGAAAGCCTCCTGGTTCACCGATGAACTTACGAACTCCAAGAAGAACTGCCGCACCCTTGAGAAAGCCTGGCGCATCAACCAGACCACAGACAACATGACAGCCCTGAAGCACGCCACCCGCACCACCAGCTGATCCGCACCACCAAGAAGACAGCATTCAAAGAACAACTGGACAACAATGCCCACAACAGCAAGGAACTCTTCGGCATCGTCAAAGAGCTCTCCAACCCCAGCGCCGGGAACAACGTCATCACTCCCTCGCAAGACCTCTGCGACTCACTTGCCTCGGTCTTCCACCACAAGATCACCGAGATACACAACAGGTTCGGTGCACCAACCACGCACCCAACCACCGAACCAACGCCCCCCACCACCAGCCTTTGCGCCTGGACTCCAGTCAGCACCGAAGACACCACCCGCACGATGAACACCATCCACTCCGGATCCCCAACCGACCCCTGCCCCCACCACGTCTTCAACAAGGCCGACTCCATCATTGCACCCCAACTCCGGGACATCATGAACGCCTCCTTCAACACCGCCACCTTCCCGGAAAGCTGGAAGCACGCCGAGATCAGCGCCCTCCTGAAGAAACCCACAGCGGATCCCACCGACCTCAAGAACTTCCGCCCCATCTCGCTCCTCCCTTTTCCTGCCAAAGTCATCGAGAAGACCGTCAACTGACAGCTGGCCGCCTTCCTCGAGACGAAGGGATCCCTCGACCACTTGCAGTCCGGCATCCGAGCCAACCACAGCACCGAGACGGCCCTCATCGCAGCCACTGACGACATCAGATCCCTGCTCGACAACGGGGAAACAGCGGCCCTCAACCTCCTGGACTTCTCTGCAGCGTTCAACACTGTCTGCCACCGCACCCTAGTGCAGCGCCTCAGCAACATCGGAATCCAAGAGAAGGCACTGGAGTGGATCATCTCGTTCCTCGCCGGAAGAACCCAGAGAGTCCGCCTCCCCCGTTCAGATCCAAGGCCACAGAAGTCATCTGCGGCGTACCAAAGGGTTCATCACTCAGCCCCACCCTCTTTAACATCTACATGAGCCCCCTCGCAGCCATCTCACGCCAACAACCCCTCAACATCATCTCCTACGCCGACGACACCCAGCTGATCCTCTCCCTCACCAACGACCCAGCCACCGCCAGAACAAGCCTACACAAGGGATAAGAGACGTCGCTGAGTGGATGAAGAACAGCCGCCTGAAACTGAACTCAGACAAGACGGAAGTCCTCATCCTGGGATCATCGCCCTCCACCTGGGACGACTCCTGGTGGCCTCCGGCCCTGGGCACCGCACTCAAGCCAACGGACCATGCACGCAACCTGGGCTTCATCCTGGACTCCTCCCTCACGATGACCAGACAAGTCAACGCTGTCTCATCATCGTGCTTCAACACCCTGCGCATGCTCCGAAAGATCTTCCGATGGATCCCTACCGAAACCAGGAAGACGGTCACCCAGGCACTCGTCATCAGCCGACTGGACTACGGCAACTCCCTCTACGCCGGAACCACAGCCAAACTCCAGAAAAGACTCCAACACATCCAGAACGCCTCAGCACGACTCATCCTAGACATCCCCCGACACAACCACATCTCCGGCCACCTGAGAGACCTGCACTGGCTCCCCGTCAGCAAGAGGATCACGTTCAGACTTCTCATCCACGCACACAAGGCCCTCCATGACCAAGGCCCCAAGTACCTCAACAACCGCCTGACTTTCTACACGCCCACCCGCCAGCTGCGGTCGACCAGCCACGCCCTCGCCGCCGTCCCACGCATCTGCAGAGCCACCGCCGGAGGAAGATCCTTCTCGTACCTGGCAGCCAAGACATGGAACTCCCTCCCCATCCACCTTCGGCAAACCCTGGACCATCTCTCCTTCAGGAAGCTACTCAAGACCTGGCTTTTCGAGCAGTAGCGGACCCCCTCCCCCAGCGCCTTGAGACCCTACCGGGTGAGTAGCGCGCTATACAAATGTCATGATTGATTGATTGGAAGCCAGCCAAGTAGCCCTTGGAGTCACTTTGGTGGTCCTGCCTTCCAGATTCAGGTCCAGTCCTTTTTCACGTAAGTAGCAGAGCAACAGGGCAACAGAGTAGTAGACCTTCTTGCAGAGAAGTACAGCAGTCCTTCTGAGACCTCCAGAGGTCCAGAAGTGCACTGAAGAGTTGGGACTGAGGGTCCAATATTTATACCTGGTGTCCACTTTGAAGTAAGAGGAGGTTCTGGAGGTTACCACCCGCAGAGGTGTCTGAAATTTCGTGCCTCCCTGCCTTGTTCCCTGCTTGTCTGGGGTCAGAAAAGACTAGTGTCAAACCCACTGCGAGTGTGCTCAGGCAGAGCCTTTGTGATGTGCAAGTGTGGTAGGTGACCCTCCTCCCCCTCCATGGCCCGAACTCGAGTGGGCAAACACCACAAGGAGGTCTCTTTAGGTTTTCAAACTCAACACTTAGAAACTTTTCCAAGAAAAACAGTCAATGTTATCCTATGGTGGAAAATAGTGTTATCGGTTTTAGTGTACATATTCGGTAGTGGGAGTTGAGGTTCTGGGGGTAGACTCACGGGTCCCCCAGGGTCAGGGATGCACTCTCGTTACATCCTCAGCAGCACTAGGGTGCCCTGGTGCAGAGTGCTGAGGCCCAATGTTATCCGATGGGGGATAGGGGGCCTCCGGTTGGTGGCTGCTGACGAGCAGGCCACTTGATTGTGGGAGCGAAGCTCCTGGACTTTAGCTCAGAGCAAATGGGGAAACAAAGTAGCACCAAAGGTGCACCTTCAGCGGCACTAGGGCGGCTGGGTGCAGGGTGCTGTTTCGACATTGGTCGCCCTGTTGTTTGCAATGGGGAACCTCTGGTTTGCAAAGCCACTGCAGGCTCGGGGACCACCACTTCGAGAGGTAAGGTGGGATGTTGGGGGTTGGTTAGGCACTGCCGGTTGGGCGCAGGGGTGCCTTTTAGGGTTGGATCTTCTTACCAGCTCTTGGTCGCAGTTGGGCGGACCTTCCGGATTTAGGCTGCAGGTGTCGACTGGAGGTGTGAGGCAGGTCAGGAGTTGCCGGATCTCAGGTTAGGATCCCTGGGTGACCTCCTCGTGGTGTTTCCCCACTCAAGCTCAGGCCATGGACAACGGGTGCAGAGTGGTACTGATTTGCGGTGTCCGGCTGGAGCCAGAGGTTGGAGATTAACAAATCCGGTGTTTACGGGAGACAGATTCTTTGTGGTTGAAGGCAGGCAAGTCCTCTGGGGTTTTTGAGTTTATGGCTGCAAGACACCAGGGATTTCGCAGGAGCAGGTTCGAGGTGAAGACAGGCCGGTAGGGCTGGGGACAAGTCAGTGGGTGTCTTCCTCTTGTTAGCTTCGCCACGGCTGCTCGGTACTTTCTCTTCTTTTCTTGTAGTTTCTTCTGGTCTGAGGAAGCAAGTTTCAGGGGTGCCCCTAAAAACTGGATTTAGGGGTGTTACAGATAGGTAAAAAGGTTGGGACCAATGGGTCCCTTCCCTGGGGTGGGTACACCCTCTATTATGTTGTCCTCCAGTGGGAGGGGGGTATAAGCCTTTCCCTGGTTGGATGAGACCCCCCATCGGCAAAAGGGCGGGGACTGAGAGTTGTGCTTCACCTCGCCTCCCCCACCTCACTTGTTTTTCCCACCGGTTCTCCCACCCAAAATGGGGGTAAGAACCAGTGGGGACCAGTTGCTGAAAGCAACAAGTGGCCTGTGGAAGATCACAAAGGCGGCAAGCCTTTGAAGCTTTCCCTTCGTGGACCCTGCCCATCCTGGGGGAGAAGGCTTGGCACCTCATCCCAGGATGTGCATTGTTTCAGGCCCCCGAAAGCATGTGGCTCTTGACCCAGGGGTCCAGAAACATGTCTGATGGTGGCAGCTGAAAACAGCCACTCAACCTGGACTAGTGATAGGTCGTTTTTCAGGGGGCATCTTTAAGATGCCCTTTGTGTGCATTAAATCCCACAGTGGCATCAGTGTGGGTTTAATGTGCTGACAAGTATGATACCAAACTTCTCAGTTTTCAGTGCAGCCAATATGGTGCTGTGGAGTTCGTAATGACAAACTCTCAGCACCATATACTCTCAAAGGCAGCACTGCACTTACAATGTCTACGAACGGACTTAGCCACTGTAGGGGTACAGGGCTCATGCACCTGTACCCTCACCACTGGTATAGTTCACCCAGCTATAGAGGTGACCGATCTATCCCAGGGCAATGGGTTGTAGGCATGGCACACAAGGATTTGTGCCATGTCGACTCGTCACTTTGTTCTGCACCAAGACACGCATCCTGCACAGGCAGTGTGTGTTGAGTACACGCAGAGAAATTTTCCGAAGCTCACCCATACGCTCAACTGATAACATGGACCGCGTGACTACCTTATCCGAAACCGATCCAGAATCCTGTGATCTCGGGGCGGACGCGCCAACATAAGGGGGCGGAGAGCGATCTAATAAATAAAAATCATCTTCAAGATTAGTAAGGACAGGATAAAGTGGCTGGCGGACAACATATTGACCCGAGACTTGCAACCTACGCTCTTTCTCTTGTCTCTCCGCCAGTTCTCTTTCTTCCCGACGCTTCGCTTCCTGCGCTCTCACATGATCATTTTTCCGTTGCTCTTTATCAAACAGCACTTTCTCACGTTTCTCTCGCTCACGCACTTCCTTCACCCATAACCGTACACATTCAAACATGTCTTGCCGAGCACGCCGTTTACACATACACTGTTCCACATACTCAATCTTACGCATATCAAACGATCCATACAAAGGCCATCGCAACTCAGGATCCTTTTTAGTGTATTTCCTCCACACTGTGCTGTACATTATAGAGGAAAGACCATGCTTCACATACATATCCCTATTAGGAGTCCCCTCTGGGGGGGCTGGAGCAGATTCCTCGAGATTTAACCGGTTTCCAAAACAGCAGCACCACTTACGGAGTGCGCTGAAAGCAGGCATGCTCAAAAATAATGCAAAATATGCAGTATTTATAAAAAAAAATGGCACTTAAACTTTGTGCCGTTCAAATTTACACAACTCCGGAGAAATATCTCCACATTACCTGCCTATATGTGTTGCAACGCATATATTCTCACAGTAATCCATACAAAATATGACCGGTCATCACAAATCAAACTCAAATAGCCAACCCAGGCTTCAAAACTCGGAGCAAGTACCGTACAACGGTTCTTACCAATCAAGAGTGTCCAGATTCCAACTGCCAAGTTCCAAAATTCGCCCAAACGGCTGTCGCGGCAAAACCGACAGAAGAGGTCTCAGTCGAGGACCGGCGCCACCCAGAAGGTCAGTTCTGAAGGGAAGGAAGAAACCTCGGGATGCCAGGACTAAAAACGCCGCTGGCAGTGATCACATCCCCGGCCAAATTCCTCACCTTCACCACGACCAGTCCTTCGAGCATCCGAGTCGCCGATGAGCCCCACGTGACGGGCGCCAATTGATGAATACAGGCCCCAGCTAGGCCCGCAGAATACAAGGGTTCGCTCTCCTGTAACAAAAGTTAGAAGGAAGTTGGCACGGAAACTGCAAATACAAAGACAGAGTTTATTAACCCTTAAGGGTGGTCCTACAACCTATTCAACACTCTTCAGTATTGCATAGAGTAGCACAAAGAACTTGCGTACACGGTCCCCTTTTATACACAACAGAGGGGCTCATAAGTGGGTGGATACAACATGAGGCAAAGTTCTTTACCTTTTATGGACATTTTCGATACAGAATCAATATGTGGGCGGAGGCGACAATGTCCTGAGCCCGCGAAAACATGGTCAAGCAAGGACTAACTGATAACAGATGTGGTCAAGTCTGGACATGCGCCAGACGAAAAAAGGAGCTATTTATAGACTGTTACTAGGCAGATTACAAGAGCAACTAACAAGAAGAAAGGACTCTTCTCGTGCAAAGCACGTGGAGGCATGACATTACAAGATGGAGTCCAGACATTAGTCAACATAAGACAAGAAACAGGTTTTAACTAGAGAGAATTCATGTCTTTAGTGAATGCTTAATCATATCGCCGTTTTAGTTTTCAACAGTGTGTGTTAAGGTACAGGGCCTCTAAGGGTGGCACTATAAGTGCTGCAGCCCTAAGAGGTCTTTCCTGGTCACAGTGCCCTGTGTACCTTTGGTACCATTTATCAGGCCTGACCTGTGGCCAGAGATGCCAATTGTGTTTAGGCTTCAATGGGGTTTTAGGGAAAGAACATAGGCCCTGGGTATCTGGTTAGCAGGAGCCCAGGGCACACTCAGTCAAAGCACATCAGCAATTCAGCAAAAAATGGGTATCCATGCATAAATAGGGCACTTTCTCACACAACCCCCGAGAGGATGATACTAACCTTTCTCTTGAGAGTCTTAATTTTCTAAGTGGAAGAACCTGGAAAGTCCACCTACATTGGCATGGGGAGTTCCAGGTCTGTGTTCCACTGTAAAGTCCATTCCCTATAGGGAGATGGACCATCTCAACAGTTTAGGATTTTCACCATTCATCCACATTAGCCTTCAGAGAGGTCTGTGGTCAGTTTCAACTAGGAATTGAGTACCAAACAAGTATGGTCTCAGCTTCTTCAGGGACCAAACCACAGCAAAGGCCCCCCTCTAAATGGCACTCCAACACAGCATCCTGGGGAGATGCCTTCTGCTTATAAAAGCAACAGGTTGGCCTTGGCTTTCATCATTGGTCTGGGATAGGACAGCTCCTACCCCTAGCTCAGAGGCATCAGTCTGCACAATGAACTGATTGGATAGTCTGGAGCTTTGAGAATTGGTGCTGATCACATAGCCTTTTTCAGGGTTTCTAAAGCCTTTTGACAACTAACTGTCCAGTTTACCTTTTTAGGCAGCTTCTTGGAGGTACGTTCCGTGAGGGGTGCCACAATGGACCCATATCCCTTCACAAACCTCCTGTAGTACCCAAGGAATGCCCTGACTTGGGTCTGGGTTATTGGAGCTGCCCAGTCCAGGAAAACCTGGATTTTCGGCTGTAAGGGTTGTACTTGGCCTCCAACAACAAGGTGGCCCAGGTACACCACAGTTCCCTGCCCTATCTGGCATTTGGATGCCATGATAGTTAGGCCTGCAGTTTACAGGGCATTTTAAACCTTTCCAATGTGGATCAGGTGATCCTGCCAGGTGGAGGTAAAGACAGCAATATCATCTAGATAAGCTGCACTAAAGGACTCCAATCCAGCAAGGACTTGATTCACCAACATCTGGAAGGTGGTAGGGGCATTCTGTAAACCAATGGATGTAACAGTAAACTGATAATACCCATCAGGTGTGGAGAATGCTGTCTTTTCTTTTGCTCCTGGTGCTATGCCAATCTGCCAGTACCCTGCAGGTACGTCAAAGGTACTTAGAAATTTGTCTGCACCTGGTTTATCTGTCAATTCATCTGCTCTTGGGATAGGGTGAGTAACTGTCTTGGTGACAGAGTTGCGCCCTCTATAGTCCACACAGAACCTCATTTCTATCTTTCCACCCTGTGGATGAGGTTTGGGGACTAGAACCACTGGGCTGGCCCAGGGGCTCTCAGAGGGTTCAATAACCCCTAACTCCAGCATATTGCTGAATTCAGCTCTGATGCTTTCCTTCACTTGATCAGACCGTCAATAGATTTTGTTTTTGACAGGTGAACTGTCACCAGTGTCCACATCATGGATACATCAGTTTGTCTGACCAGGGGTCAAGGAAAAGAGCTTTGCAGACTGCTGCAAGACTTGTTTGCAATCAGTCTGCTGTTGGGCAGAAAGTATGTCTGAAACGACAACTCCATCCACTGACACATCTTTTGGGCTGTATGAGAGGAGGTCAGGGAGAGGTTCACTCTCTGTCTCCTGATCCTCATCAGTTACCATCAGCATGGTGATGTCAGCCCTATCATGGAAACGTTTAAGGCAGTTCACATGGATCACTCTTTTGGGTGTCCTGCTTGTGCCCAGGTCAACCAAGTAGGTGATCTCTCTTTTCTTTTCTAGGATAGGGTAAGGGCCACTCCATCTGTCATGGAGAGCCCTTTGTGCCACTTGCTCCAAAACCCACACCTTCTGCCCAGGTTGCAATTCAACTAGTACAGCTTTTTGGTCATACCAGTGCTTCTGAAGCTCCTGGCTGGCCTTAAGATTTTTGGATGCTTTTTCCATGTACTCAGCCATTCTGGACCATGGGCTCAGTTCCCTCTGGGGTGTCCAAGTCCTCTCCCTGAGGAGAGGGGTACTGATCCTTTTGCTGTACAGAAGCTGGTTTCCCAGTCGTCTTGCCTTTTCTCTTGGAAGGTTGGGCTATACTTTCAGGCTGCAACATTTCTTGTTCACACTGTTTTCTGTTCTGTGCTCTTATTTTTGCACACACCATCTCAGGGATATCCAGCATTGCTGCATGGGTTTTTATTTCAACCTCAGCCCATGCTGAGGTTTCCAGGTCATTGCCAAGCAGACATGCAGCTGTTAGCTTTGCAGAGACCACTACCTGTTTCAGGCCAGTAACCCCACTCCCCCTGTCTAATGTCACCATAGCCATTGCATGGTTAGTGGTAACACTGTCAGCATTGGTGACTCAGTACGTTATCCCATTCAAGTATTGCTCTGGGAAAACCAGTGTATCTCTCACCATAGTAGACACTGGCACCTGTATCCCTCAGGGCTTCTATCCTAGTTCCATTGATCCAAGGGTACTGTAAGTATTTCTTTAAATTCGGTGGCCACACAGCTACAATGTCAAACTCAACTTCCCCTTCTGAAACTAGAACTGCTTCATGGTGCAACCCGATTTGCTCTTGGCACACTGTTGATCTCATCTGGAGACTTGCTACACTAGGAGTAGTTGTACTAGGACTAGGGGCCTTCTTGGTAGGACAAGCAGCATCTCCAGTTCAGTGTCCCAACTTCTCACAGTTGTTACACCACGCATTTAAGGGATCAACGCTCTTCCCCCTGTACCTATTATTGACTGGGAAGAGTTTTGGGACCCACCTCCCTGTCCAGGTTTTTGGGGCCCTTTTGAAGACTCAGGCTTTTTATCTTGGCGATTCTCACCACCTTTCCCCTAGGGAGGTTTTGTAACCCCTTTTTCTTTGGTCACCCTGAGTGGTTGTTTTTGTCACCCTTGTCTTGACCCAATGGTCTGCCTTCTTTCCCAATTCTTGGGAAGAAATTAGACCTAGGTCTATCAAATGCTGATTTGATTTTTCATCAGTACAATTACTTAAATTATGTTCTTTCATAAACAGATTGTAAAGTCCATTGAAATCATGCACATTGTGTCCAGTTAACCAACCATCTGGTGTTTTAACTGAGTAGTCTGCAAAGTCAATCCAGGATTGGTTTTGGGTTTTGTGAGCCCCCCTGAATCTAATTCTATATTCCTCAGTTGTGAGTCCAAATTCCTCAATCATAGTTCTCTTCATGTGGTCATAAGACCCTGTATCTGCCCCAGAAAGGGTCAGGCGTCTGTCTCTGCAGTTACCAGAGAACAGTTTCCAAAGGAGTGCCCCCCAGTGTGCCTTTTTCACTTTTCTCATTTCACAAGCCCTATCAAAGGCTGTAAACCGTTTTGTGATATTATCACTCTCTCCATATTTAGGGACAATTCCTTTAGGGATTTTAGGATCATAAGATTGCTCTTTATCCTTATTAAGTAAATTGCTGCTCTCTCTCTCTCTCTCTACAGCAAGCAACCTGGTCTCTAGATCCAGTCTTTTGATCAACCTTGCTAAAAGGCTGTCCTCCTCATTGATGCGTTCCTCACTGTCCTCAGTAGTGCCTGACCCACTTGTGTGGGATCTAGGTACTGAGAGGTTGACTCTTGGAGTCAGGGCCCCTGGGGCCCTTTTCTCCCTATGAAGAAGGGGATGTTGATTTAACTGGTCATCCTCTCCCTCTTCTTTCTGATCAAGTATTCCAACAAATGCAAAGTTGTATTTGTATATCCCACTGTTGATCCACCAATGTAGGAAGCTGGCTCTGTATATACTATAAAAAAGTATACTTTGCACTAAATATGAAGTTGTAATACAGTTTGGATTGTAATTGTAAATACTCTTTGTATTGACTTACAGTATTGTTTCTGAGAAATGTAATGCTTTGTAAACACAGTACACATACTTTGTCTAGGATTTTCAGTAAAATTACAGGTAAGTTACTTTTGAGATTACTTTTCTTACACAGTGTAGTATACCTGGATACTACACTGGCACATTTCCTGTAAACAGGTAAGTAAAATCGTTTTTGTTAGTTAGTGCAATTCTTTTCAAGGATTCCGTTGCCTCCTAGATACTTCCCACACACGGACCACCAGATAAGTGCATCAAGTTGATTTATTGCGGCATCGCCTTTGTGCGTTTCGGCTCGGAATGAGCCTTGATAACATGACATGGCTCTGCGGCTTCAACCATTACTTTTGAAAGTGGCAAGTGCTTGTGCAACGTACAACCTGCAAATTGCGATCATAGACATAAAACAAACTGAATTAATTCCTCAACAATAAGATCATATTAAAATGTATTAAAATGAACGTTGTTAAAAGTGTCATTACAAATGAATAATTTCATAAATTATGAATTTGTTTGATTTAAACTGTGAACATGTCATCTCATTCGTCAAATATTGACTGTTATTCATGATTTATAACATGACCAACTTTGCGTGGACATCAATACCGAGATAGTCACATACATGGGAATCATTGTATAATACATTTATGTACACAATGTCAAGCAAACTGTTCCCCCAGTCCTGGGTTATTGTCTAGTTGGTTTTATGCCTATGTATGTCTTGATAGCCTGTAAAAGTGCTTATGTGTAGTTTGAAAGTGCTTGAGGTGTTTAAGTGCTTGTGCGGTGTTTGGACCCATAATGTATGCTATTGACCCATGTTATGGGAATGCCAGTTATATAGCTTAATGCGGTCCTTATTGTGGTCACACTTGTATTTTACTGGTTTTCTGTTTATTTCAATAGAATACATTCTAATAGTGCAGCTGTTTGTTCATTTTCATTCTCCTGGCCAAATCTTGGTCTAAATACCTATTGGATCCCCCACCCACAATATTTAATACATGGAGAAATACAGTTGTAATGTAATCTTTTACTTGTAGTTAACTGAATCTGCATTTGTTGATGTGTCACTCCCAGCCCTACATACTATATATATTTACAGAGAGATTTATCAGTGCTGAAAATATGAGACTGTTAAAGAACTATAATCAGTCTCTTTGAAGTTACATGAAAGGTACTAAAGTGTGGTACTGCTGCAGAGTACAAAACAATTTCCTGCTAGATAGAGATATCTGACTTTTCTCCTACAATTATATATACATAACACTTAGTACTGCACAGACACATAACCATGGCAACAACAACACGTGAGCCGGAACCACTTTTCTAGATACACGCATGCGCCTCGCTCATCTGTCTACCCTCTGCGCATGCGCGGCAAACACACACTAGCGAGAACACAGCTGCTCCTCGTCTGAAGACCGGACACGGATCCCGCCCTAATTAAGTCAACACGGGCAGTACTTAAGAAACGCGGGGTGATCTTCGTCTCCATTCCAGGTAGGAGGACGACTGGGGTAGGTGGTAAAGAGGCCACGCCGGAGCAAAACTGTGAGTAAAAACGCTCTTATGAGTACTGAGGAAACTGGCTATTTACTTAAATACAGTGTACAAGACAGCTCAGACCAGTTTGGAATCTATAGGAGTTGGATTGACTAGCAGTTGCCTGTCATTTATTCCTTTGTTCACAGCACTAGAAGGTGTGTACGCTCGTCCCCTAACCTATGGAGCATTATTCTCCGCGCCTTTAGGTGAGTGCTTGCAACATATCGGAGTAAGAATCGTAATAAAAGACCTATAGATTGTATGCCACTTTAGTCTGTGGACATTTGGTTCAACCTCTACCACGGTTAGTGCCTGCACATATGGGCGACTCCGGTCGGCGACGGGCTGTCTCCCTCCCAGGCCCCTTTTTTCCTGGCCCAGGCACCTGTAAGCTTACCGTTGAGACCCCATCACGCCACCACCCGTGAGTGGAGGTGATATCCCTTTTGTATATACTTTGATTATGCACTCATTTTTTGAATATCTTGAAAAGGTGAACATTCTTTAATAGGTAGGATGTTCTCCTTTCTCTTTGTTTCTACTTTCTCCTAGGCTGTCTATCCTGGTGCGACCTGACTCTCACACAGAGAGCAGTGCTACTTCGGAGTGTACGCCCGGATAGTAAACTGAGGGTAGTATCCCTTAGGGCACATTCACTTTCACTCTTTTTTGGTCCTGAAGAAGCGCCAGGGATCCTTTTTTGGACCATTGGGGCGCGAAACATGTCGACCGCTTGACCACACACAAGTTACCTATTGGTACATTACTTTCAATAAGGTAACACCCAACCTACGGGTCTTTTATTATGTCAAGGGTGCTATTCACATTAAACTTTATCCCAGTAACCCTTAGACATTTTTAGGATACCACTTCACTAACACACTCCATCACCACACATCTTTTTTATTAGGACCCAAACCACACACCCGCATGCACCAAACGGCGTTTTCTCTAAAAGATCTCCGCTAAAGTGACCCTTCGGGGGACCCGTAGGGCATTGCAGCGCCGGCCCGACGAGGAGCAAACGCCCAATGATGAAGCATGACATCCTTCGGGGTGTGTGAGGGCAACATGAGAAACTAAGGAATGCCCCCCCTATCCTTAGGTAGTTGGGCCTAATATTAGCCTAGGCTTCTCGCTTCATTTATATATCTCCCTCTGTCTCTCTAGGAACAGTGTCTCCATTTAAATACTATAGATATAACACGGAGCACAGACACTGGACCATAACTAGCTCCCGGTCCCCCCCCCTCCTTCTTTAAGTACAGATAATTAGCACGGCATCTTAGCCGAGGGACCTGACCTGACTCTTCCTTCCCATTCCTTTTTCTAAAACTGAGTGCACATAATGTCAACCAATAACATGGGGGATAACCTGGGGCTCGGGTTTGATGATGACATCGTGGCGGAAATCCTGAGAACCCCCTCACTGCTAGATAGTGAGGGGAATATGGCCAGCACATCATCACAAGGTGACTGGAACTCCCTGGCATCACTTAAGAAACTACAAGTCAAGATTGCCATGCATGGCACAATCATGACTGAATACTTGAGGGCAAATGCTGCACCCAATGGCCTAGTTGTCCGCACGGCACCAAGAATCTTCTTGGAAGATCTCATTTTCCGCAAAGAATGGAGCCAGATCGCATGGAAATGCACCCGCGACTGGCTCATTCTGATTATTGGTACCGCTAGACGTCTCTCCGAAGCATTGATTATCAAGATTAATATCGCGGAGAATGGACTGAAAACTGGGATCAGTATTTCAGCCTACAAAACCCGTCTAGCGGAAATCAACGCAGAGATGACTGACCATCGAGATTATTTATTACAACAAAAAGTGTCAAAATTACAAAAAGACATTAAAAGATTCGACAGGGAGAAAATATACCCATACACTAAAGAGGAATACAGACCATCAGATAGTGATGCTGGCTCAGATGACGGCTCTACAACATCTACGAACTCAGGACGTTCGATGTACAGCAATTCTAGCAATAGCAGCTGGGGGAGGAAAGCCTACAAACCGGGCCTACTCCCTCCACCTCCGATACCACAGATGTACGGCTATGCACACCAACCTTTCCCACAACAAGGCCCGATGTGGTTTCCAGCCTTTCCGGGACAACACCCAGGTTACCAACAACCATTCTTCCCCAATGCACCTCCTCCTTTTCAGAACAGAGGCAGGGGACGAGGCAGAGGCAGAAGAAGAGGGCAAAAACAAGTCCAGTGGCAAGATCAAGAGACACAACAGAGAACAACGAGGAGCTCAACACTCCCAAGACCCTGATAGTGAACCTCACAGACAGACTCCTGAACACAGACGAAACGGCAGTCCTGGAACTGGGTTTAGGATTTGTACCCACCCCCAAGGAGGATAACTTCCGCATGAACGAGGAACTACAACAACTCTTCCGTAAGATCCGCATCAAATCCTTTTTTAACAACAACCCCACCCCTGACCGCCAGGACACCGGACTGAGACCACCTTCCAAGTTCACTCCATCAGCGGGTATGGTTCCGAGTGAAGTACTGACGTTTGAAAAAGCAGTCCTTAAGGAGGCAAACAACCTAAGAAGCCGGCATGTCTTTGACAACTTACCCAAGAAACTCCGTGAGGCAGTACACTCACTCACCGAGGATGAAGCCATCATTATCAAACCGGCGGATAAGGGAGGAGCCACTGTCATCCTGTCAGTAGAGGATTACGAAAGAGAATGCGTCAAACAACTCGGGAGATCCGAATACTACAAGAAGTTGGAAACTGATCCCACCGAGAGACTTCTATCACGGATACGTATCCTTATTAACGAAGCTACCAATGAGGGATGGATCACTGCCCACGAGGCGGCATTCCTCATTAACGAGAACCCCAGGATGCCGTACTTCTACCTACTACCCAAAATACACAAGGGTATCATTCCACCACCAGGACGACCAATCGTCTCTGGGATAGGCTCGCTATTGGAACCACTGAGCAAATTCAGTGATTTTTTCCTCCGACCTATGGTACAAGCAACTCCGGCATACCTGAAAGACACCAGGGACGTCTTGAACCTGATACAAGAGATCAACGAGAACAATACCGAGCCCATCGACCTCCTCTTAACTCTAGATGTAGAGGCATTATATACAAACATTCCACAAGATGCAACAATCGAAGTAGTTGAACAACTCTTACTCGAGACAGACTTACCTACCAACACCCCTGCGAGCTTCATCACGGAACTGATCATGCTGGCCCTGAAGAACAATTTCTTTATGTATAAGACCACCATTTACCATCAGATACAAGGGACCAGCATGGGGAGCACATTCGCGCCGAGCCTAGCAGGGCTGTACATGGCGCACTTTGAGGCTATTAACATCTTCACTGAGAATAACCCCTACAGAGAGAACATGATCACGTGGAAACGATACATCGATGACGTGCTCATCCTATGGAAGGGTGGTACGGAGACCTGCCAAGAATTCTACACATGGATTAACAACTTGAACCCTCACCTACGTTTTACCAAAACGGAGAGTGTAAAAGAGATCCCTTTCCTGGATCTTCTGATCACCCTCGAGAGGGGTAAACTCAACACTACCATCTACAAAAAAATGACTGATTGTAACAGCCTTCTTGATTTTCACAGCCATCACCCCAGAGCACTGAGGGAAAATTTGCCCTTTGGACAGTTCCTGCGGATCCACAGGAATTGCAGTGACACCCAGGAATATGACATTCAAGCTAACTCCCTCACATCAAACCTGAAAGAAAGACATTACCCTAACAGGGTCATACAACGTGCATACAAACGAGCCAGGAACAACAACCGCCAGGCACTCCTAGAAGAAAAGACCAAGGAAGCCGACAATACCATCACCTGTGTCACAACCTTCACCCCTCTATCAAACCAAATTAAGAACATCGTGAACCATAACTGGAGAATTCTAAATACAGGTAATCTCATGCTGGAGCGCCCTAGGTTTGCGTTCAAAAGGACCACCAACCTACGGGACCAACTGATCAACACGAGACCACGCGTGAAGACCATTCGTCAGGAATCCACCTTATGGTCCCTCCCTGCTGTTAAAGGCCACTACCCATGCGGCAATTGTAGTGCATGTCCCTTCACCAAACATACTACACACTTGGAGCTGGACAAAATCAGGTGGGACCAACGGAGCCACACGAATTGCAACACAAAAAACTGCGTGTACCTCATCACCTGCCCCTGCACACTGCGCTACGTGGGGATGACCACGAGACAGGTGAAACTAAGGATAAGCGAACATAGAAGCACGATCCGACGGGGGAGAACAGCAACCAGACTTACGAATCATTACATGGAAAAAGGACATACATGTGACGACATCAAGTGGACAATATTGGAAAACAATCAACATTGGAATAATAACACCCTTCTACGTAGAGAACAACGCTGGGTACATCGCCTCCGGACCAATGAGGCGGGCCTGAACGACGATATACCATGGACTGAACTATAACCCAACATGAGGGTTTGGCAGCGAAATCAGCAGTACACACCCATGACTACCTGACCACGAGGTCCCACTGAACAACATTCATGTCCATGGTCTCCCCTATCCTCGCGAGACCTCTCCTCTTTGAGCATCTTTATGAGATCAGAGGGTCAAGAATAGGCTTCCCGGGGTCACTTGCCACACAATGAAACCCCCCCCACCCCCCCCCCCTCTTCCCCCCGTTCCCCCCACCTTCCTCGATCCCCCCTAGACTCACGTAATCAATCATAATACCCTCTCGAGTTCACCATTGACTGTACTTCAGTGGCACCATGAGGCTCCTACAATTATACGAGTCATTCATACAATTACCGCCCGTTTATTACACCAGATGGGCTTTTCCGAAGCGTTTTGACAGTTTACGAGCACTATTCAGCTGGATATACATAACACTTAGTACTGCACAGACACATAACCATGGCAACAACAACACGTGAGCCGGAACCACTTTTCTAGATACACGCATGCGCCTCGCTCATCTGTCTACCCTCTGCGCATGCGCGGCAAACACACACTAGCGAGAACACAGCTGCTCCTCGTCTGAAGACCGGACACGGATCCCGCCCTAATTAAGTCAACACGGGCAGTACTTAAGAAACGCGGGGTGATCTTCGTCTCCATTCCAGGTAGGAGGACGACTGGGGTAGGTGGTAAAGAGGCCACGCCGGAGCAAAACTGTGAGTAAAAACGCTCTTATGAGTACTGAGGAAACTGGCTATTTACTTAAATACAGTGTACAAGACAGCTCAGACCAGTTTGGAATCTATAGGAGTTGGATTGACTAGCAGTTGCCTGTCATTTATTCCTTTGTTCACAGCACTAGAAGGTGTGTACGCTCGTCCCCTAACCTATGGAGCATTATTCTCCGCGCCTTTAGGTGAGTGCTTGCAACATATCGGAGTAAGAATCGTAATAAAAGACCTATAGATTGTATGCCACTTTAGTCTGTGGACATTTGGTTCAACCTCTACCACGGTTAGTGCCTGCACATATGGGCGACTCCGGTCGGCGACGGGCTGTCTCCCTCCCAGGCCCCTTTTTTCCTGGCCCAGGCACCTGTAAGCTTACCGTTGAGACCCCATCACGCCACCACCCGTGAGTGGAGGTGATATCCCTTTTGTATATACTTTGATTATGCACTCATTTTTTGAATATCTTGAAAAGGTGAACATTCTTTAATAGGTAGGATGTTCTCCTTTCTCTTTGTTTCTACTTTCTCCTAGGCTGTCTATCCTGGTGCGACCTGACTCTCACACAGAGAGCAGTGCTACTTCGGAGTGTACGCCCGGATAGTAAACTGAGGGTAGTATCCCTTAGGGCACATTCACTTTCACTCTTTTTTGGTCCTGAAGAAGCGCCAGGGATCCTTTTTTGGACCATTGGGGCGCGAAACATGTCGACCGCTTGACCACACACAAGTTACCTATTGGTACATTACTTTCAATAAGGTAACACCCAACCTACGGGTCTTTTATTATGTCAAGGGTGCTATTCACATTAAACTTTATCCCAGTAACCCTTAGACATTTTTAGGATACCACTTCACTAACACACTCCATCACCACACATCTTTTTTATTAGGACCCAAACCACACACCCGCATGCACCAAACGGCGTTTTCTCTAAAAGATCTCCGCTAAAGTGACCCTTCGGGGGACCCGTAGGGCATTGCAGCGCCGGCCCGACGAGGAGCAAACGCCCAATGATGAAGCATGACATCCTTCGGGGTGTGTGAGGGCAACATGAGAAACTAAGGAATGCCCCCCCCTATCCTTAGGTAGTTGGGCCTAATATTAGCCTAGGCTTCTCGCTTCATTTATATATCTCCCTCTGTCTCTCTAGGAACAGTGTCTCCATTTAAATACTGCAATTCAACTAGTACAGCTTTTTGGTCATACCAGTGCTTCTGAAGCTCCTGGCTGGCCTTAAGATTTTTGGATGCTTTTTCCATGTACTCAGCCATTCTGGACCATGGGCTCAGTTCCCTCTGGGGTGTCCAAGTCCTCTCCCTGAGGAGAGGGGTACTGATCCTTTTGCTGTACAGAAGCTGGTTTCCCAGTCGTCTTGCCTTTTCTCTTGGAAGGTTGGGCTATACTTTCAGGCTGCAACATTTCTTGTTCACACTGTTTTCTGTTCTGTGCTCTTATTTTTGCACACACCATCTCAGGGATATCCAGCATTGCTGCATGGGTTTTTATTTCAACCTCAGCCCATGCTGAGGTTTCCAGGTCATTGCCAAGCAGAGATGCAGCTGTTAGCTTTGCAGAGACCACTACCTGTTTCAGGCCAGTAACCCCACTCCCCCTGTCTAATGTCACCATAGCCATTGCATGGTTAGTGGTAACACTGTCAGCATTGGTGACTCAGTACGTTATCCCATTCAAGTATTGCTCTGGGGAAACCAGTGTATCTCTCACCATAGTAGACACTGGCACCTGTATCCCTCAGGGCTTCTATCCTAGTTCCATTGATCCAAGGGTACTGTAAGTATTTCTTTAAATTCGGTGGCCACACAGCTACAATGTCAAACTCAACTTCCCCTTCTGAAACTAGAACTGCTTCATGGTGCAACCCGATTTGCTCTTGGCACACTGTTGATCTCATCTGGAGACTTGCTACACTAGGAGTAGTTGTACTAGGACTAGGGGCCTTCTTGGTAGGACAAGCAGCATCTCCAGTTCAGTGTCCCAACTTCTCACAGTTGTTACACCACGCATTTAAGGGATCAACGCTCTTCCCCCTGTACCTATTATTGACTGGGAAGAGTTTTGGGACCCACCTCCCTGTCCAGGTTTTTGGGGCCCTTTTGAAGACTCAGGCTTTTTATCTTGGCGATTCTCACCACCTTTCCCCTAGGGAGGTTTTGTAACCCCTTTTTCTTTGGTCACCCTGAGTGGTTGTTTTTGTCACCCTTGTCTTGACCCAATGGTCAGCCTTCTTTCCCAATTCTTGGGAAGAAATTAGACCTAGGTCTATCAAATGCTGATTTGATTTTTCATCAGTACAATTACTTAAATTATGTTCTTTCATAAACAGATTGTAAAGTCCATTGAAATCATGCACATTGTGTCCAGTTAACCAACCATCTGGTGTTTTAACTGAGTAGTCTGCAAAGTCAATCCAGGATTGGTTTTGGGTTTTGTGAGCCCCCCTGAATCTAATTCTATATTCCTCAGTTGTGAGTCCAAATTCCTCAATCATAGTTCTCTTCATGTGGTCATAAGACCCTGTATCTGCCCCAGAAAGGGTCAGGCGTCTGTCTCTGCAGTTACCAGAGAACAGTTTCCAAAGGAGTGCCCCCCAGTGTGCCTTTTTCACTTTTCTCATTTCACAAGCCCTATCAAAGGCTGTAAACCGTTTTGTGATATTATCACTCTCTCCATATTTAGGGACAATTCCTTTAGGGATTTTAGGATCATAAGATTGCTCTTTATCCTTATTAAGTAAATTGCTGCCACCATTGATGGGCGCAAGGCCCATCTCTGCTCTCTCTCTCTCTCTCTCTACAGCAAGCAACCTGGTCTCTAGATCCAGTCTTTTGATCAACCTTGCTAAAAGGCTGTCCTCCTCATTGATGCGTTCCTCACTGTCCTCAGTAGTGCCTGACCCACTTGTGTGGGATCTAGGTACTGAGAGGTTGACTCTTGGAGTCAGGGCCACTGGGGCCCTTTTCTCCCTATGAAGAAGGGGATGTTGATTTAACTGGTCATCCTCTCCCTCTTCTTTCTGATCAAGTATTCCAACAAATGCAAAGTTGTATTTGTATATCCCACTGTTGATCCACCAATGTAGGAAGCTGGCTCTGTATATACTATAAAAAAGTATACTTTGCACTAAATATGAAGTTGTAATACAGTTTGGATTGTAATTGTAAATACTCTTTGTATTGACTTACAGTATTGTTTCTGAGAAATGTAATGCTTTGTAAACACAGTACACATACTTTGTCTAGGATTTTCAGTAAAATTACAGGTAAGTTACTTTTGAGATTACTTCTCTTACACAGTGTAGTATACCTGGATACTACACTGGCACATTTCCTGTAAACAGGTAAGTAAAATCGTTTTTGTTAGTTAGTGCAATTCTTTTCAAGGATTCCGTTGCCTCCTAGATACTTCCCACACACGGACCACCAGATAAGTGCATCAAGTTGATTTATTGCGGCATCGCCTTTGTGCGTTTCGGCTCGGAATGAGCCTTGATAACATGACATGGCTCTGCGGCTTCAACCATTACTTTTGAAAGTGGCAAGTGCTTGTGCAACGTACAACCTGCAAATTGCGATCATAGACATAAAACAAACTGAATTAATTCCTCAACAATAAGATCATATTAAAATGTATTAAAATGAACATTGTTAAAAGTGTCATTACAAATGAATAATTTCATAAATTATGAATTTGTTTGATTTAAACTGTGAACATGTCATCTCATTCGTCAAATATTGACTGTTATTCATGATTTATAACATGACCAACTTTGCGTGGACATCAATACCGAGATAGTCACATACATGGGAATCATTGTATAATACATTTATGTACACAATGTCAAGCAAACTGTTCCCCCAGTCCTGGGTTATTGTCTAGTTGGTTTTATGCCTATGTATGTCTTGATAGCCTGTAAAAGTGCTTATGTGTAGTTTGAAAGTGCTTGAGGTGTTTAAGTGCTTGTGCGGTGTTTGGACCCATAATGTATGCTATTGACCCATGTTATGGGAATGCCAGTTATATAGCTTAATGCGGTCCTTATTGTGGTCACACTTGTATTTTACTGGTTTTCTGTTTATTTCAATAGAATACATTCTAATAGTGCAGCTGTTTGTTCATTTTCATTCTCCTGGCCAAATCTTGGTCTAAATACCTATTGGATCCCCCACCCACAATATTTAATACATGGAGAAATACAGTTGTAATGTAATCTTTTACTTGTAGTTAACTGAATCTGCATTTGTTGATGTGTCACTCCCAGCCCTACATACTATATATATTTACAGAGAGATTTATCAGTGCTGAAAATATGAGACTGTTAAAGAACTATAATCAGTCTCTTTGAAGTTACATGAAAGGTACTAAAGTGTGGTACTGCTGCAGAGTACAAAACAATTTCCTGCTAGATAGAGATATCTGACTTTTGTCTAGTGGCAGTTTTGACGCCATAAAGTAATGCAGAGGGCATGCTGGAAAGAACAGATCTGTATTATGTGGATAGCTAAGTGAATTGGTAAAGCCACGCATTAGAAACACTTTGAAACAGATGAAATGTATGTGAGAGAGGGGCTATGGAGAGATGAGGGGCACGTTTGCAAGGATGGTAGTGAGGGAATCAAAGGAGGTCATAGTGTGCAATTGTAAAGCACACGTTCACCCATAGGCATCTTGGTGCAGAATAACCGATATTTATTGAAAGTCATGGGAGGGTGCCAAAATGATTGTCGCACTGGCTTCCACCAGCGCTAAAGGCTGTGATGATGGGTATGTGGCAAGGTAAAGTAATACTGTTTCTTTTTTCTCTCTTTCTTAGTCTTGTTGGAGAGCATACAGATTTCCCAGAGGAAAGGTAAGGTGACTTCGTCATTACTGACTGTTAAACACTTCACTCACGCACACATGCACTTACACTTTGAAATCAACAACCTATCTGCCTTCTACGTAGGATACTGTTTTAAAAGTATAGTTTTAGGCACTAGCAGAGATGGCGTATCGTTGGATAAATGCTGCCCAGGCCCTAAGTTTGGTTCTGGAGTCCAGCTCCGAGGCAGAATCGGAGACTCAAACATCAAATACTGAGACAGCATCTGAGGGAGAGGACAATGGAGCAGAATCTGGGAGTGATGTTTCAGTCGGCGCAGTTCCATCCGACGACTCATCGTCCAGTGATTCTGAAGGAGATGATGTCAGTTGTGCTGTCCCTTTGCCAGCACAGTCTGTGCAGCGGGACACCAGTAGCAGGTTAGAGCAACCCTGAGAGCAGGCACATGTGGCCACAAGCACAGTCGGAGGGCTGTCTTGGCAGCCTCCCAATTTAGTTCAGCCCCAAATTCTGCCTTTCACTGGCGACACTGGATGTAAAGTTGATACGGAAAATTGTTTGCCAATTGACTAAGTCCATCTCTTTTTGGATGTTGACTTCCTTGACAAAATTGTGCAGCAAACAAACTTGCGTGCTGAACAATTTTTGAAGGAGCATGGAGGCACTCTTGAGCCTCATTCTAGGGCATGCAAATGGACTCCCACTTCTTTAGGGGAGTTGAAGATATTTTTGGGCTTCATGCTTAAAATGGGGGTAGTGCATAAACCAACCTTGCTATCCTACTGGTCTACTCACACAGTTTGGTTAACCCCCATCTTCGCACCACACATGAGCAGAGATCGTTTTTTGCCTTTGCAATGCATGCTGCATTTCAATGAAAATTCTGCTGCATTGCCCCGGGACCATCCAGATCAGCACAAGTTGTTCAAAATTCGGCCTGTCGTGGAACATTTGTCTGCCAGGTTTCCAAAGGTTTATTCTCCTGGAAAGAATATAGCCATTGATGACTCCTTGATCTTGTATAAAGGGCGGCTGCTGTTTAGGCAGTACATTCCAAGCAAACACGCTCGCTATGGCATCAAGCTATGCATGCTGTGTGAGAGCTCGACTGGCTATGTGTACACCTTGAGAGTGTATACAGGGAAGGACATAACTCTTAACCCTGTAGGTTGCTCTCCCACGCCAGGGGTCTCAGGAAAGATCTTATGGGAGCTTGTCAAGCCACTTTTTCACAAAGGTTATAACCTTTATGTAGACAATTTCTATACAGGAGTGAAGCTGTTCAGTGAGCTCTACAAAGCTGGCACCATTGCTTGTGGTACAATTCATTGTTGCCGCAAAGGTTTCCCGCAGGAGCTTGTTTGCAAGAAGCTCCAGAAATCCCAGAGCACTGCGTTGTGTTCCAACGAACTGCTCGCAGTCAAGTTCTCAGATAGGCGTGACGTGTACGTGCTCACTACAATTCATGCTGAGAGCACTTCCCCTGTCATGGTTTGGGGTCAGATGGCCGAAGTCCACAAGCCCACCTGTATACTTGATTACAACAAGTACATGGGCGGAATGGACAAGAACGACCAGGTTCTTCAGCCATACAATGCGAGTTGTAAAACGCGCACTTGGTATAAGAAACTGTTTACTCACCTGATCCAGATGGCAACATACATTGTGTATGTTGTTTATCATCAGACCACCACAGGAAGACTCCTGTCTTTCCTTGACTTTCAGTTGTCTGTGATTGAACGTCTCACTCCTACAGAAGCAGCAGCCTCCACTTCATGGGTTCTGGGGGATGTGGCAAGGCTGCAGGAGTGACACAAGTGGTACAATTCCTGCAGTACCCAAAAAGGAGAGACCATGTCTTCATTGTAAAGTGTGCTCGATGCAGGGAAAGAGGCAGCAGACTCGTGTTTAGAGTCCCCAGTGTCCAAGTAAGCCTGCCTTCTGTTTTCCTACTTGGTTTATGTTATATCACACTAAAGCAAAATACTGGGAAATTGACTGAGGAGGAGCTGCCAATAAGTAAACCTTTCAATTGGTGTGAATGAATACCTACTGTCTGTGGGGCACTCCTTCACTACGCGAGCAGCTGCAGGATATTTGTTCATCTACTTCAGGAAATCATGGACTTCTCAACACCTTTATCTGCTTTGAGAACGTGGTAGTTGTGCTGATCGCCAATTGACAAGTGCATTATAGTCCCCATGCTGCACATACTGGTGGACAGAACATACGCCACGTTGTCACGGAGTACCCGTGTTTCACATTCAACCGTTCTTCATAGTTTAAGATGTTCTCAATAGAAAGCTTTTGAAAATTTCCAGCATGTTTGCCCTATTTTCAAAGGTAGATATGCTCGCTCAGTTGCATCCACAAACTGGAAGGAGTTTGATTTAGCACAGTGAGTGCGATAAAGGTGCATGAAAGACATGTCTTCCTGAGCTTCATGTGGCTGTCATGGGAACCATTAGTAAAGGTTCCCTCAGCATGCGTTCAGTAATGTTCAGGAAGAAGGAGGGGGAGACTTGACAGGAGGTAAAATGTAGTCAAACTCATTATGTCATGTGGCATATGAATGTGATGGGCCCTCGCAGGGCGGCGGTATGTTTATGTGAGTGCAAGTGATCTGGTTGATTAGGCCCGTGGCTGGCGGTATGGAAGTCTTCTCTGTGGTGCGTGAATGGCGTGTGTATGGACCATAAAGTGGTTGGTGCCTTGAAGTGGCCATATGGCTCCCCTTCAGAAGGCTTGGCTTCAATATTTATATACTTTGATAAGTATTTGTGCTTTGAAGCCAGCATTTCTGGAGAAGCTAAAACCAACCAGATCGTCCGAAGAGGCTACTCCCTCCCCTTCGAGACGACCCCTCCAGCCATGCCACCGCAGTGTAAGTGGTGGATTAACTTTATCAAATTAGTGATAGATTTATATTTGTGGCCATTTGTAAGAATTTTTTTTGTCAGTATGGGTAGCAGGGGACTTTGTGCCCTACCTCAGTCATTACCTAGGCAAACCTTCACCTTTTTGAGTAGTAGACAAGGAGGGAAGTACAAGGGTGAATGACTTGCGTGGCTCTCACTGTTTGATTTTTACCCAACATCCCCTGCAAACCTCCAATTTAGCTGAAAAAAAAATACTTTTCCCAGACATTTTAGTGTAGGAAAGTTGTAGGATCACCAGGCTGACACAAATTTCCTACCACCCAGCATCCTCCAGGACTCCCGTTAAAGATGTTGCCTCACTCGTGCGGGTGGACCAAGTACCCGCGACAGGCATGGGCCCAAAATGTATTGAGGAGACATAAAAATTCCCTATCACAAAATGACCTGGTTTTGCAAGGGGGTCACCTGGGTTTTTTGCCCGTGCTCAGTGGCCAGCCAGGGAAACCTACCAAACTCACACATTTCTGATAACTAGATATCCATCCAATGAGGTATGACTTGCATGGATCCCCCAACATTTCCCTACCCAGAATCCCCAACAAACCTCAATTTTAGCTGAAAAAAGCACTTTTTCCAGACATTTGTGTGTGGGAACGTTGTGGGATCACTGGGCTGACACAAATTTCCCACCATCCAGTGTTTCCCGATAAAAATGGTGCCTCACTCATGTGGTTGGCCCAAGAATCCACGACAGGCAAGGGCCCAAAACGTATTGACGAGACATAAAAATTGCCTATCACAAAATGACCAGGTTTGGCAAAGGGGTTACTTGGGTTTTCGGCCCGTGCTCGGCGGCCAGCTAGGCAAATCTACCAAAACCCACACATTTCTGAAAAGTTCACACCCAGGGGATTCCAGGGAGGTATGGCTTGCGTGGATCCCCAACGTTTTCATACCCAGAATCCCCTGCAAACCTCAAATTTAGGTGAAAAAGTCACTTTTGTCTACACCTTTTTGTGTGGGAAAGTTGTGGGATCACGGGGCTGACACAAATTTCCTACCGCCCAGCGCTCCCCTAGGTCTCCCAATAAAAATGGTACCCCACTTGTGTGGGTAGGCAAAGTGGCTGCAACAGGAAATGGCCCAAATCATACAGTGGGGACTTCAAAATTACCTATCACAAAACAACCTGGTTTTGCACCTGGTTTTTTGGCACCGGTCCCACGGCCATCCAGAGAAACCTACATAACTCATACATTTCTGAAAACTAGACCCCGGGGAGTCCGATGAGGTATGGCTTGTGTGGATCCCCCAACGTTTCCCTACCAAGCATCCCCTGCAAACCTCAAATTTAGCTGAAAAAATCTTTTTCCACACTTTTTTGTGTAGGATCACAGTGCCGGCACAAATGTCCTACCACCCAGCATTTCCCTTGTTTTCCTGAGTAAAATGATACCTCTTTCGTGTGGGTGGGGCAAGGGACTGTGACTGGGAAGAGACGAAAACTTAGGGATTAAGGGTACAGCACTGAGAATTCGCTACATTTAAAAAAAAATATGTTTTTGGCCAATTCTGTATTGGACACCCACACAAATGAGGTATAAGTTTACTCAGAAGACTGAGAAGAATGCTGTGGGGTAGGACATTTGTTTCGGCACACTGATTCCACGCAAAAATATATGGAAAATATGTTTTTTTCAGCTTATTTTGCGGTTTACAGGGGATTCTGGGTAGGGAAACGTTGGAGGATCCATGCAAGCCATACCTCAACGGACTCCCCCGGGTGTCTAGGTTTCAGAAATGTGTGGGTTAGGTAGGTTTCCCTAGATGGCTGCCGACTCCGGGACCAAAAAACCATGTGACCCCCCTTGTAAAAGCAGATAGTTTTGTGATAGGTAATTTTGATGTCTCCACAATACGTTTCGGGCCCTTGCCTGTCGCAGGGACTTGACCCACCCATGCAATTGAGGTTCCATTTTTATCCAGAGACTTTGGGGTATGCGGGGTGGGTGGAATTTTGTGGATCTACGCAGATTCCAGAACTTTCCATCACAGAAATTTGAGGAATATTTGTTTTTGTTTTTTTTAGAAATTTTGAGGTTTGTAAGGGATTCTGGGTAACAGAGCCTGGTGAGAATCAGACAAGTCATCCCAACCTGGATTCCATAATTCACATGCTGGTATGGGTACCCACAATTTCGGAGATGTGCAAATAGCTACTGTTTCTAAACTCTATATTTTGCTCCCATTTCAGAAATTCATATGCGACTTTCATACCGATTTTTCCCTGATTATATTTTCCCAAATGAATTGTTATATACCCGGTACACAATCAAAAACCACTGCAAGATGCTGATCAGTTATTGGCTCTGAGTTCCTCAGGTTCTTAGTGAACCTACAAGTTCTATATATCCCCACAACCAGAAGAATCCTGCGGATGTAACGGCATATTGCTTTCAAACATCTGTCATACTTAGTAGATGTTACAGGTGAAAACGGTGGCATAAATGGCTTTTCTTTTAACTCATTTTCAATTTTTTCTATTTTCAACTGTTAGTTTCTATACAGAAACCTTGAAGGATCTACACAAATTTTGTCTACTTTTCAGAAATGTATAGCTTTCAAGGATACAGCATTGCTTTCACACCCATTAACTGGAAGGAAGTTGAAAGCACAAAAAATAAGCTATGTCCCAGAAAATGCCAAAACTGTGTAAAACATTTTGGTTTTCTGACAAAAGTCTGCTTGCCCCTGAAAGCTGGGAAGATGGTAATTTCAGCACCACAACCGCTTTGTTGATACCATTTTCAGGGAAAAAATACACTTTCATTTGTAGCCCTTTTTTCCAAGTTTTCAAAAGAAAAACTAATTTTAGCTGTATTTTGGCTAATATCTGGCTCCGCTCCAGGATACCTGTAGAAACCCCATTATGTTGGAAGAAAAGGACGCAAATTTGCCGTGGATACCTTCTGTGGTCATAAAGTTACAGGGGCCTAAGCGCGAACTACCCCAAATAGCCAAAAGAGGGCTCAGCACTTGGGGGTAAAAAGCCCGGCAGTTAAGGGGGTTAAATACATAGAACCTTGGGCTGTCTAGGGCTGTCTAGGGCCTATCCTAGAGGTGACTTATTTGTGTTAAAAAGAAGGTTTGGGCCTGGCAAAAAGTTTATTTTGCCAGGTCACAATGGCAGTGCAAACTGCACACACAGGCTCTGCAATGGCAGGCCGTGGACATGGTTAGAGGGCTACTTAGGTAGGTGACACAAGCAGTGCTACAGGCCCACTAGCGGCATTTAATTTACCGGCCCTGACCACATGTAGTGCACTTTACTATGGACTTATTAGTAACTTAAATATGCCAGTTGGGCATGAAAGAGAGCACATGCTCTTTAGCACTGGTTAGCAGTGATAAAGGATCCCTCTGTTCATACTCTTGTGAGCCAGTGAACTGACCTATGGGGAACCTTCTTCCCACCGGCAGACCCCATATGTGCAGCACCTAACTTTACCTTGCTCACAGATGCATCCCGGTAGGCAGACAGTACCACTATGTTCAACAAAGTGGTGTGGCCCATTCCACCCTTTGGATCTGACTTCTGCCCCCAACCTAGGGAAAACTCTGTCCACAAGTACAGTATCCACTGACAGAATCTACTGACAGCTGTCAGTTTCAGGAGCCAGGCCCCAGGTCATACACTGCCAGGTGGAGGCTCCAAGCAGAGATATAAGGTAGGCCCTTCTGCCAGCCACATGGCTGGCAAGGAGTCCCCTATGTGCTCCTGAGGTTTCTCTGACCTCTTAGGTGTCTCAAAGTGGGGACAGTAACCCCAGGTGCCTTGCACCTTTTTCCACTCCACCTCCCACCAGTTCAGGGGTATCCTCCTGAAACTGGTCTTCAACCGAGGGTCTGTACCCTTAGTTTGATCATGTGGCTAGTGAGCCACTACTTCCAGGGGAGTACCTCGTCCTCCTCAAGGGAGTTACACTCGGTGTGTGTCATGCGGAGGTCCACCTCAAAAGCGTATAGGGCTACCTGAAGGTCCTTCTTCATGGACTTCCTCACCACAGCCAGCCCACTCTCCTTGCAGAATTCCTTCAGCTTCTCCATATTGTCGAATGATAGGTAGTTGAGACTTAGGGTTATTCTCATTTTGGCAATGTATCACTGGTGCAACAACCAAAAAAACAGCTCCAAGTTGATAATGGTGAAGCAGGGGCCAATTTTTGAAAGATTATCAATTTAGAGAAAAGGGAAAATGTAAAAAGTCGAATTGGTCTTGGATGTGGAATATTGAAGTACACCAAATCACTGTAAGGAACTGCATAAACACAAGTCCTATCCTCACCACTGATTACCAATGTTAGAAATGGGGTTACTGGTTGATGAGGTATGAGTCCTGGACAAGTAGCAGCCACTAGCCTAATCAGAGTAAGAGGCAGGCAAATCCTAAATAAACCTATGCTCACCCTATGGTAGCTTGGCACAGAGCAGTCAGGCTAAACTTAGAGGCAATGTGTAAAGTATATATGCAACACTTGAAACCGTAAAACACAGAAAACACCACACAAAAGATCCCACACCAGGTTTAGAAAAATAGAATATACATTAATAAAAAAACAAGACGAAAATGACAGAAATACAATCAGGGAAACCGGAGATATTCAATTTGAAAGTTTTGGGGTAAAATTGTCCCTAAAAGCACAAAGCACCAATAAGGGATTTCTGGTGTTGCCAGACTGGGACAAAGTCACAAGTTCAGGCCAACCATGATGGATCTTGCAGCCGAGGTGATGTGTTGGTTCCAAGTTAGGACGAGGTTGTGGTGATAGGTCCAGATTTGTCAACGTCAAGGATACTGTCAAGGGGGCTTGTGAAGTGAAGTCCGGTGTCGAGGATGCGAAGCACAGTCGAGGTGATTCATCGGTCCGAGGAGCGGTGAAGCTGTGATGCAGAGTTCCATCGACTTCAAGGCTGCTGTCGTTGAGGAATGTGAGGAGCTTGCGCCGGGAGAAGCTACGCTCAGTGGCGGCACCAAAGACAATCTGTTGGTCCGAGATGTGGGAGACTGCTGTGATGCGAGTGTTTTGCAACAGGTCCAGTCCATGCAACAGCGGTGATGTGTTGGTTCTGCTCTGGGATGCGCTGCACAGCGGAGGAGATGAGTTAGTTCTGCTCGGAGATGCATTGCTCAGCATTGCTCAGCAGAGAAGATGTAACAGTTCTGCTGGCAAGCACCTTAGGCCCACTTCCAGGGGCCCAGGACTCAGTTGGTACCACTTGGCAGAATAAGCTCACAGATGGCAGAGTTGAGGTGCCGGGGTTGGAAGTCTTTTAAGTCCCTGAAACGTCAGGTCCAGAGGCCAGCCAGCTAGCCCTTGTAGTTACTCTGGGTTCTGGGTCAAGTGATTCAGGTTCAGTCCTTCTCACACAGGCATGAGGGCAGCAGGTTAGCACAGTAAAGCAGGAGGCCAACAAATCAGCTGTCCAGCAGAGTGACAGTCCTTCAGCAGCTCAGCAGTCCTCCTTCCACACAGAGTATCCACAGGTCCGGAAGTGTATGCAGCCCTATGTGTGGGGAAAGGACACAGCTTATTAAGGTGTAAGTGAGGCTAGGTCTGGCTCCTCCCTCCCTTCCTGCCAGGATGACCCATCAAGACACATCTAAGCTCCCATTCATTGTTGCTGTCTGAGGGGAACTCACAAAGCCCAGCTGTCGCCCACTTCAGAGACAGTACCAAATGGCTAAGGTAAAAAAGTGCCCTTTTCAGAATTGCAATTTCAAATCCGACATCACTATAAGTTTGGATAATACATTCTGATCCCAGAGACACCAGACTTGAATCAGTTATATCTTTCCATTTGGAAATCACTCAAAAAATGTATTAACGTAATCCCATGGGAGATATAGGCCTTGCAGTAATGAAAAACGAATTTAAGAGTTTTTCAATACCACGACATGAAAAACCTCAAAGTATATATCTGCCATTTTACATACATTGCACCCTGCCCTCTGGGCTGTCCAGAGCCTACCCTAAGGGTTACTTATATGTATTAAAAAGGAAGGCTGAGGCCTGGCAAAAGAGTTATTACGCTAGGTCAAAATGGCAGTGTAAGCTGCACAAGCAAGCTCTGCAATGGCAGGCTAGAGACATGGTTAGAGTGATACTTAGGTGGATGGCACTAGCAATTCTTCAGGCCAATTAGTAGCATTTAATTTTCAGGCCCTGTACATATGTAGTGCACTTTACTAGGGACTTATATGTAAATTAAATACGGCAATTGAGTGTGAGCCAATATTACCACGTTTAGAGGAGAAAGCACGTGCACTTCAGCACTGGTTAGCAGTGGTAATGTTCTCAGAGTTCTAATTTCACCAAAAACGGGAGGAAGAGGGTGACCCTGCAGAAAGGGCCATTTTCCAACACATTCAAATGGAGAACAGCCAGTGGTAGTTGAGCATGCCCGAATGCAATGTACAAGGGAAACTGGCCTGCAGGTCCTGGTCTACACTCTGCCCATTCCACCACACATGACCAACAGCTCCTTCACACAGACATCGGCATATACAGTGAGGGTTGGACACAGAGCCTAGCTTTGGCCAGGCCCTTGACCTGCTAAGCCATGCCATGAGCCCAACACGTTGTGGACAGTCAACCCCTGCTGTGAATTCCCTTTGCAGTTAGCATTGTCCATAGGGCCTGGCATGCACCTTGTTTTAAAACAAACATTTTCAATGGTTTGCAGGCTTCTTTTTTGGGATTTGCAGGCCAAACTTTAGGACTACAGGCCTTAAATGGATGACAAAGCAAAATCTCCCTTGTCCAATGTGAGAGCTTCTCTTTTTTAATGGTAGGTCCACTGACAGTTTGTCTGCAAATCCAGGATCAAGAACTGTCTCCAACATAAGATATCTCTAACTTTTACCCACTTCAAACCAAACAAGACCTTTTTCCAATGCTATTGTTTCAAAAACTGAGTAGATATACTCCAGTATATCTGCTCTCATGCCAAGTGTGGTGTAATTCAGTTCAGGGGTTGTTTCTGTAGCAGCAAGCAAGGAATACTATGAATGGTTAAAATAGAAAACATTTCTCTTTTTTACTATGGGACTAAGTGACAGATTTGCATGAAGCTCCAAATATCAATTGTAAGCTAAATACAGTAATTATCAGCTCAGTGTTAAGAAGACTCATGAAAGTGTGACAATGTTATTAGAAAATCAGTGATTCCCCACCCTCATTTAGCCATGCCCCTATAAGTGCATAAAGTCTGAAATAACTGCACTGATATTAACATGCTAACAGCCAGTCATGTAAATTCATTAAAGAGCACCGTTATTTTTAGAACATGAAAGCACCCTCCCCCCCTTAACTTCCCCTCCCTTGATGCCCACGGAAGACTAGGCATACTTAAAGTCTGCCAAATTCCATGTGGATTCATCAAATGATGTCCCAATTATTAGCAAACTTTTTTGACCCCCCCAATTTACCTGTACCCTCCCCTTGACAAATCTGCTCACATTTGAAATACCAAGATTTAGTTAAACCTCTGCTTCTGCCATCTTTTCTTCATTTTTCTCAAATGAGGCTACAGTTCTAGGCAAATAAAAAATACACCTTTTCAAGTGCAAGAGCCAGCAACCAGTGTGAAGCACAGGCCACAGATCTTCCCAAATCTTATGAAACTCATAAATCTATCTATCTATCTATCTATCTATCTATCTATCTATCTATCTATCTATCTATCTATCTATCTATCTATCTATCTATCTATCTATCTATCTATCTATCTATCTATCTATCTATCTATCTATCTATCTATCTATCTATCTATCTATCTATCTATCTATCTATCTATCTATCTATCTATCTATCTATCTGTCTGTCGTCTGTCTGTATGTCTTTCTATCCATCTAGGTTAAACTGATACTATAATTACACCTTTTAATAATATAAAAACCATCGCCTATCTTGAGTGGTAGGGCGGCTGAGGGAGGAGAGCAGGGGGAGGGGGGTAAATAATCAAAAAGAAAAACTGAAGAGGCTTACCTGCCACTCAGCTCCACTGAAGCCTGCCTCGCTGCTCCTCTCATCGCCGTCGAGCCGGAAGGGGATGAGCCCTCAGAGCCCAGGTTCCACACCCAATCCAGATGCTGCTCTTACACGATAGCAGCACCAGGATTGCTCTGAGCAGCCTTGTTTGCCGCTCAAATGGTGCATTAGAGCCTGTGTCTTTTCTCCAACTACACAGCCGGGTTGGAGAAACATTAAGTGAGTATGTGTGCTTCGCCGCCCTAGGACGGCCGGCCAAGCACACATGCTCAATAATGAGTGCACTCTTCTCCTCCCTGACATGTCTGAACCCGCCCTTCCCTATCGAAATTAATGGGTTCGGACAGACAGCCTCAATAAAATGACAAAAACTGCATTTTTGTCATTTTATTTACCGTCTGCTGGCGCAGGCTGTGGGACGATGCTCCTCTGCCATTACGGAGGAGCCACACCTGATAAAAACTATGGTTTTAAAACAGCACTGCATTACAACTATTTAATTCTGGCACGTGCCTACATATGCACTAGTGGAAAATATATCCATCTATCCATCTATCCATCTATCTATAACACACACCTTAATACAAGTTTGTTCATGATAAGCAGCAGCCGTAGGCTGATTTGATGGCCCAACAAAGCCCTGAAAGAGCACACACATGTTTTCCTGCTGAACCTGCATGAGAAAAAGGAAACAGGGATAAGAAGACCGCTACATGAGAAAGAATGAGACAGAGTACTCTACATACCCTCACACATTTTGACATAATGGCAAGTTCAAATACATCTAGTACAACTTCCTTCACAGAGCTTACCGCTCCCCAGAGAGCATTCATACCATGTTCCTGTAGGTCAACTCCTCAAGTCTTCACTTCAAAGAGGATACAGCAGATTTCCAACCCATGCTTCGCAGCTGCACATCCATGATAAGCTACTGGGTCACAGTCACTGGCACTCTTTTTTGGTATCACAATTCTTTATTTAGTTTCACAAAGCATAAAACATGTCCTGCTCTAGGAGCTGTGGAGAAACAGTGTACAAGACATCGTATCAGCCGAAGTAGAGAAATAAATGAAATAAGGAGAAGCAGGATGAAGAGAAAGATGGAAAGAGTCTTCCGAGAGAGAGAGAGAGAGAGAGAGGGAGAGAGAGAGAGAGGGAGAGAGAGAGGGAGAGGGAGAGGGAGAGAAGTGATATTCACATCCAAAACTGGTAACCCCTTTATCCCACCAGCAAGGGTAACAACTAAGATAACAAGTCGTAAAGTATGCTATATACGAATAACGACATAGTGTTTCCTTGAGGCCCCCAACTTTGGTTATCCCCCTTTCAAGGCCTCTTGTTTGGAATGCCTCGGATACAGAAAGAGGAAAATATCCTATGAAGTGCAGTGCAAAAAAAGAGTTACCTTCAGTAATCTAAATCCTCTAGATCAAAGGGTGTAGTCATCACCCCACGTAATCTGGGATTATACCTCACCTACCCGGGCACCATGCTCGTGTGTAAGAGGCCCCGCTCTGTCCGTCGTTGCCCCGAGGCTAAAACGAGCTGGATGGGAGGCCTCCCATCCAGCTCGTTTTAGGTTGTATTTATCTCTTTTGTCAACCTTATATATGTCAGTCACATTTCACACTTATCAATGTGTCTTTTTGCAGTAGCTTGTGTTTGTGCAACATAGGTCCTGACGAAAGCCGGAGGCAGGTAAACCCTGCTGGCTGAAACATGTTGACCTTAACATAGCAGTTACTTGTCAGCACTGCTATAACCTTGTTACACCCTTTTAATCAAGGTGTGTAGATTGCTTGGAATATTGAGAACTATCCCTTCTACATAACCTTTTTTAGCTTTCACCAACTCTTGTTTTGCACTGCACTTCATAGGATATTTTCCTCTTTCTGTATCCTTCACACCTGGTGTGCTGCTGGTCAATATTTACTAGCCAGCTTGAGCAACAGAGCTTCTAACTTGCGAGACAATCCCCATGATCAAGGGATATATCTCTGCCAATAGTTGGATCACCAAATGAGATTAATGATCATGAGAGTCATCTTTCTCTCACTATTTGCTCGACTCGCTGAGCACTATTGATGGTTATCCATGCTCTGCTCATGGTTGGTGTTGGTTTAGTGCACTTTGGCTCCTTCTTGCTCATCACTTTTGTGCTGTTTTATTACTAGACCCCCAGTTTCCGTTTTTGTGTTCAGAATATTAGTTATTCCAGTGAGGCGCTAAAACAGATTGGTAAGTCAGCGAGTGACAGGATTGGCACACCCCATTTGTAGGGCACAGCTGGTACCAAGGCTGACTTCGTTAGGAAAGATGTCATAATGGGAGGGTTGCTCAACGTTAGATCTCTACCAAAGCACCAGGTGGAGATCCAACTGTTGCTCGAATTTCACTGTTTAGACGCCCTTTTTATGACAGAGACCTGGACACGTTTGGGTCTGGAGGTAGAATTAGGCCTGGCTTGTCCTCTGGGCTATAAAATTCTACATAAACTCCGAAGTGGAGGACGAGGAGGTGGTGTGGGGATTATTTTTAGGTAAGACCTGGACTTCATTCAATTGGAATTTGATGAAGTAGAGGGCTTCTAATTTTTTGGTTTCTCACTTAAAGATCCTAAAGGTTGCTTACTGGTGGGTATTGTCTGTTATAGACCGCCAGGAACTGTGAGTGTATCTCACCTGCAGGGATTAATAGATGTTATCTGCAATATGGCCCTTACCCACTCTAATCTGTTTATAATAGGCGACTTAAATTTATGGTGTAATGGAACTCTGGACTCAGGACACAGCAATCTTATCCAGGCCTGTGAGAGTTTGTAATTATGTCAGTGGATTAGTGAGGCTACCCATAAGGGGGGAGATGCATTAGATTTAATCTTCTCTAAGGAACAGGCCTTGGGAGCAGTAGAGATCCTCCTGGTTGACTGGTCCGATCATCATTTGGTCAAGTTTCAGACACTTGACCTTAGAGGAGCACAGCCCGTCACCAGAGAGGCTAGGATGGTCAGGAGTAGAGATTGGAAGGGACTCCTTAAAAGGAAGACTAGCTCCTCCTCGGTATTCTCCCTTGGGAACATTTTTAATAATGAAAGAACAGTGGAAGATAATTATACAGACTTCTGTGACAAGATTGAAAGCCAACTTGCCCAAATCGCCCCAATAAAAAACTGTAATAAGATAAGCAGGCCGTCTGCCTGCTGGTACAATGATCATCTTAAATATTTGAAATTGATCTGCCGGCAGGCGGAGAGAAAATGGAGGAAGACTTACTCGGATGAGGCTAATTATTCCTGGAAGGCTGTACTAATGGAATACAGGAAGGAAATCATTTTGGCCAAATCTGAATATTTTGCTAATATTATTTTAAACTCTAAAAATAACTCTCGAACAATTTTTAAAATAGTGAAAGATATGACCACCCCTGAGGGCACACAGTCTAAAATCATGCCAACCCAGGCCCTGTGTGATAGTCTAGCAACTTTTTTCATGGATAAAATAAGCAACATCATTGATGGATTAAAGATAAATGATCCTCCTAGGAAAGAGGGCTCTATTTTCAAAATTAACGAGATGAGGTAGCCGGGAAAGGCAAAAAGGACAGAGATAGGCTTGACATCCTTCATGAACCACTTTGAGCCATTCTCGGAGGAGATTTTTAATAGAACTGCTGCAAATGTGTCTTCGGGATCCCCTTTGGATCCTCTTCCACATAAAAACTTGAAGGAGCTGGGTTTTGAGCTCTTTCCCATTCTGCGTCAGATTTGTAACAGCTCTTTAGCCTCTGGATCAGTTCCAGCGGGTTGGAAACAGGCAGTGATTACCCCACTTCTGAAAAAAACTACTTTGGATCCGACCTGCGCTGCTAATTATAGACCAATCTCTCTTCTACCATACCCGATTAAAATCATTGAACGATTGGTCAGCAAAAGTTTGTCTCAGTTCCTGGAATACAACTTCAGGCTAGATAATGTTCAGTTTGGCTTTCGACCTGGCCATGGAACTGAGACTGCTCTAGTGACCGTATTAGATGATCTCCGATTGCGGGCAGACAGGGGGCAATCGGGTATTCTCATTTTGCTTGATCTGTCTGCCGCTTTCGACACGGTCAACCATGATATTTTGCTGACCAGGCTGGAAGAAGTTGGGGTGTCAGGGATGGCTTTAGAGTGGTTTCGCTCCTATCTTTCTGATAGGTGTCAGGCGGTCTCTCTCCCGCCATATCAATCTAAGTTCTCCAATGTCCACCACGGCATCCCACAGGGATCGGCAATAAGCCCTATTCTTTTCAATGTTTATATGCGACCCCTGATTGAAATTATAAAGGCACACCGTGTGAAGTTGGTGAACTATGCCGACGGCACCCAAATCTTTTTTTCCCTAGAGGGAAATCAGTTGATTCCTTTGACAGCCTTCCATGATTGCATGCAGGATACTGCGCGTTGGTTAAGAGCTAACTTACTTCAATTTAACTCAGATAAGACTGAAGTTTTATACTGTACTACAGGGAGGGTTCCTCCCCCTTTTCCTTCCTGGAAATCTTTGGTCCCCTTCATCCATGTCTACTTTGGCTCCGGTCAAAGCTGTACGTAATTTGGGAGTGATGCTCGATGCTACCTTAACTTTGGAAATGCGTGTAAATAAGGTGGTGGGGAATTGTTTTTCTCTGATCAGAGCTCTGAAGAAGATTCTCCCGGTACTACCAGTGACGGCCAGAGCACTGGTCGTTGGTCGTATCATCCTCGGGAGATAAGACTACTGTAACGCCCTACTGTTGGAGGCCCCTAAAGTTTTGATTGAACGTCTTCAGAGAGTACAGACTGTGGCGGCTAAACTAGCTCTGATGGAACCACGACGTTCATCAGGCTCGCTGGCTCTTGCAGAGCTTCATTGGTTGCCTTTAATGCAGAGGGTCCAGTTTAAGTCCTTATGCTTGGTTTTTAAGGCCTTGCACGGCCTTGGACCCATACCCCTTCAAGAGACTTTTACATGGTATACACCAACAAGGTGTTTCCGTTCTGCCACTGCTTGTTTGGTGAAAGTTCTGAAGATTTGGAGAGTCAGGTCAGGGGGCAGGGCCTTCAGCTTTGCTGCAGCCAAGCTCTGGAACAGCCTTCCTTTGGAATATAGACAGTCTCATGATCTTATCCAGTTTAGAAAGAAGATTAAAACATGGCTGTTTCCCAGAGCTTGACGGTCTTGGAACTGTCCCACTTGACTTATTTCCATTTTTTCCCCTACCGTCTGATGATGAGTCATGTACTATAGCGCCAAGGTACCCGTTGGGTGACAGTCGAGCTTTATAAATACCGCATACAATACAATACAATACAATAAAGGTAAGTTTATTTTTAGTTTTCATGTGTTTTTTTATGAGCGATCCCCCCTGTGTGACACCCTCATGCGACCCCCCTCCTGGGCGACCTGCCCTGACACCCACAAGCCATGCCGGCTGCCACTGTTCCACCCCGAGTGTAGGGACTCCCCGAAAACTGCAGGGCTTACGCAATGAGGGCAGTAGTCCTTTGTGAATCAGGCTCACAGTTATCCCACAAACATGGGGTGATGCACTGCAAGCCCACTAAGTGGTTCTTTGTCATTTCCAGCACCTACCTGAACAAACTAATTTCCGGTTTATATCACGTTCTTTTTACACTTGATGAGTAACACTAACATAGTCACATGTTTCATGTGTGGTCCTGTCTTGCCTGACTGTGCGCAATGCAGGTATGCTAAACTGTAAATCAAATGAAAGTGCGAACATGATTGTATTGTAAGGAATGTCAATATATTGAGTGATTACTCATGTCTAACCTTTTTTCTCTTTTATTTTAAAATTACAAATAAAAATTATTTTAAGAAATATGCAGCATATTTATCAAGGGTTTGCATCGTGTTTGCACCACACAACGTGGTGCATGCCCGACACAACCCCTGACATGCAATTACTATACATGGCCCTGAGTGGCTTGATAATTCAGGAGTGACGCAACGCAGTGCATATCGCTGTGTTGCGTTACTCTGCTCTAGGGAGGCATTCCATGTGTGTTGCGTGGGCATTCTGCCTGCATTGGCGCTAGGCAGCCCATTGTACGCCAGTGCCGGGGAAAAAGCAGGAATGCGCCTTTGTGCTAAATACGGTGCATTCCTTCGCTATCCCTGTAACGCAGTGCAGCGCAGCAAGGTTATTTATCCAGCTCTTTCTACTCACTGTGAAAAGGCAAAGGGGATAAGAGTGGCCTCAAAATTCCTACTGGAGATGTTCTCTAAAGAATGAAGGTTTCCAAACTGAGCAGAGTTGCTACATTGAAAATTTTGAGATACACCAATTCGTCCTAGTTGACCTGTAAGTCCTTGACAGTTCACCAAATATCAATAATAGATATTCTCTTCTCATTCTGCTCTCATTTTAACTTGTAGTAGTTGATGACAAAGTAATGGCTTTAACAGTATGCTGAATGATTGACGTGCCGATGAAGAGTGACTACATCATATTTTGTGAAAATCATGAAAGTGCAATAATTGCAATCATGAAGTTTCTTACGTCAATGAGAGTGCTTCAGCAAGATGGCGTTTGCTTATATTAAAATAATGCCACGTTATGGGCAAGAAGTGTAAGACTCATGTGAGTTGGAGTTTTTATTTAATCATGTCATGATTTTTATAAGTGTCCCTAAATATAAAGCAACGACATTAGCCAACATATTTAATTGTATGTTAAGGTGCAGTAAAATTATGACTTATTTTCTAAATTTTAGCTGGTAAATGATGGCATGTACTGCTACTCAGTTCATCTGAACGTTGCAAAATGCCCCACCGTAACCTCCTTAAAGAATCTATAACATTTGATCATTGTGCCCTAAATGTGTTTCCCTGCATAGACAAAATAAATACATTTGTGGCCTCATTCTTGCTAAAAACAAGTAACCTAAGGTAATCTATCTCAATCTGCAATACACTCATGACTGTGTGCTACTGATCTGCAAGGAATACATTGTAGTTAAGCTTTCTTCAGCATTGTTGTGTTTGGTTCCTATTTGCCATTTCAGCAACCCAGCACTATTTTTACTGAATCCGGATTTAATTTACTACCTTTGCAAGGAAGCGATCCTCTGGGATGGTGTGCGCGAACAGGAGGAATCCGAGAACATTTTGCTTTGCTCAGATGTAATAAAACAAAGTTTTGCAAACTTTAGATACTAATGTAATTATGAAGAACATCAAGTGTTGTTAAAGGCAACAATGATGCAGTTCTGGTAGTAGTGGACATTTTAAATAGCTGTTCCAATCTCAAAGAACAATTCTATTAAACAGAATTTGACATAAATAAACTAATGTAGTTGTCTTAAAAATAAAACATTGTACGATTTCAGTTTGGCGAATAGGAGACAAATGAACTGATTTTCATAAAAGCTGTCATTTGCGCCTGTCCTGTAGCTGCTTCAACTAAAAGTATCCGTTCAAAGCTCACCTGCAGGGTGTGCATCTTAGTTGCAACACATAAAACTACTCAAAAGTATGGAAAAGAAAATCAGTAGTAGAATGGATGCATTTTCACTCAAGCGACAATACTCATCTAAATCTATTTTAAAAGCTCAAAGTGCTTAGCAAGACAGTAGGACGTTACATTCCCGACTAAAAGGCTAGATATTGTATGAAATATAACCGTAAAAGGGACATACGGCCTAAGTACATCGGCATAAACAAGCATTGGCAAAGAAAATAGGCCTTCCTTTTTAAACCATAGTCTATCAGCTTTAGTAATGCGTGTTCCTATAGCGTGCAGATTCCAACTAACTACCATTTTCGCACTATGCACCTGTCCAAGGATTGAGATTAATATAAAAACAAAACACAAAGCATTCTCAGGTGAATGTGGCATTCCCATGCCATGACCTTGGAGCTTTGAAAAGCTGCAGTTGGCATCTTCGCGATAAAGGCGCCAGTAATTTAAGCCACTACTAGAGGCCCCTTAAGTCAGACACAAGGCTTTGCTGTAGTACCTTCCACTTCACTAGAGGTCACATGGATGGCCACCTCTGCCACTGCAACCTCAGGATACCAGTGAATTATGACATTCAAGGGCAGGATGCCCCTGACTGTCTCTTTTTGTTGAAGTGTGAGAGAAACAATGGCAGAAACTGACCTGTGTTTTTCGTGTTCATCATACCAGACAGAGATAGGGCATAGCCTTAGAATGTGCATTTGCATATTCACTTCCACAAGTCTGATGATTCTTGCTTGTTTATATGTCCTAAGTGTATCAGTGATGGTGTATTATGGTAATATTCATTATCGACACTTTGGATGCAGTCACCCTCTTATTCATTGATATTACCTGTCATTTGTATGTAGAACCTTCCCCTGTTCTGCCTTTGTACAGGTCCCTAGGTGTTTTCAAGAAGGTATTTGTGTAAGGCATGTCTACAAAACATCAGTAAAGCAGACAACAATGTCTAAGGCACAAAGCAAGCGAGGACAGAGAGAAGGGATAAGGGAGTTCGTGGGATAGGAGAGCAGTTGAAGACAGAGGACTGAGAGAGAGTGAGGATGGGGTGCAGCAGGATGGGAGAGCAAGTTAGGATGTGAGTGACAGAGGCAGGAGTTTGGTTGATGAGTGAGTGTGCACAGAATGGGGGGAGATGGCGAGGCTGGAGATAGGGGATGAGGTGCAGTGTGAAGTGTGTAGACGGACTTAAAGTTCCATCTTCAAAGCCAATTTTTGTACTGTTCTGCAAAAAGCAACGGACATGATCAGGGTCGGACTGGCCTATGGAACAATTGGCGCTGGTCTGACATGAGCTGTTTTTTGGGACGTTTGTGGGCCTGATTTATGATCCGTGGCCAGTTTTTATTGTTGATTTCCCTGATATTACCTCAAACATTGCCTTCAGCGATCCTAAATGCATGGTGTCCCCATACCGTGTTAAACACCTTTACAGCATGACTTTACAAGATTAAAACTGCCCCGATTTGCACATAAAAACTACTATTTTTCTAAACTATCTGATTCGCTAATGGGAGCCACATATATTTTGGTGCCCAGGTCTACTTCCTGTCCAAGTCAGAAGCTGATAATGAACAACAACCTATTCAAGCACCTGAAAATCTTGAACGCTTCCGGAGCCCCAATGCATGGCGTGGGTCACACAAAAACTACTCTTTTTAAGGATTTTTGAAAAAAGGTTTTCCAGACAACTAAAGAAATTTGTTGTGAAACCTAAACAAAAAAGTAATGCCCGCAGTACCTACAATGAAATAAAATAGCAAACTGAACACAAGGACCAAAATAAAATCCCAAATTTTAAGGCACAAGAAGGATGCAAATGTTTTACGAATATGTCTTTATAACTTAATCAATCAGGAGCAATAAAGAGACTGTGCACTTGTCAATCCAAGCTGACACTCAATAAATGGCCACAGCATCAGTTCTCCAGGCTCTTTACTGGTACTCCCTTGGTAAGTAAAGTTTTTGTCTCTTTTAATCCTTGTTTTTTGCTCTCTACGACTTTTGTAATTCTCTTTATTTCTCGTATTTTCACCTTATATCACTCTACCTTTTTCTTGAGAAATTTCTGAACACTTTGCCTGATTGTTTCTCTTTCTTTAGCGTTTTGACCATTTCTCAAATGTTTGTTTCCCACGCTGGGCTGACGAGATTCGTATGGCACCCTTAGATTTTTCCATGGATGATATTTCTTTATATACTTTATCAGTTTCTTTATCCAAAGCAATTTCTTCCTCGCTAATCAGGTACTCTGGAGGTGACTGTTTATTGAAAGTTGAGCAGACTGTGCTACCCACCGTCCGGGGTATTAGATGTTTACTTTTGAGCCTGCTCCAAATGCACTGCTAACAAATTACTCTCCTTGGGACGTATTATCAAGACAGGCGATAAAATTATCGCCGCTTTAGCGGCAGAAAACTGCCGCTAAAACGGCGATAATGGGCTTGATAATATGCTCTATGGAATTCCAATTGAAGCCCATGTTAGACGTCCTTCACATTTAACATGGGCTTCAATTGGAATTCCATAGAGCATATTATCAAGCCCATTATCGCCGTTTTAGCGGCAGTTTTCTGCCGCTAAAGCGGCGATAATTTTATCGCCTGTCTTGATAATATGCCCCCTCGTTCTGGTACACTTTCAGCCTCATGTGTTTTAGCCTCATCTTTTCAGCAGGAGCAGAGGTGCCTTTGCAGACAGTTCCTCCCTCTAGGTATTTTAATAGCTCCTTTCTCTGTCTTATTCTGCTGAATTTGTTGCAGGGCATGTAGGCTCACTGTCACATATGTGGCACCTATTGATTCTGAACGTTGCATGTCCTTTTCAGTAAAACTGCTATCTTTGTTTGGTCTCTGGTTCCCCAGTGACTGCAGATAAAAGCTAGTTTTGCTTCCTAGCTTTCTTCCTAGCTTTGCATTCATTACAGCACTGCTACCTTGAATCCTTCAGGTAAAAAGGGCTAGATAGGTTGACAAAGTAAAGAGTTAAGGCAAAGCCCCCTTCTCTCCCGTTTCTGTTAATGCTTGTTTGTGGAAAACAAAAGGAACCATAAATGGCAAAGTGAAGCATACCGGACACGGGATTCTTCATGTCTCTACTGGAAAAACCAAGGCCAGGAAAGTCTTAGAAAAAGGAATGAAATCTTAGAAAAAGGAATGAAAGTGTTAGATCATGTCTAGCTCTGTGAATTCAATAGTGGAGATTCCCTCAGCTTCCTCCTCCTATCCAGTCTCCAAAGCTCAGTTACAATAGGACATCTGGGAACTCAGCGCCAAACCCCAAAAGTCAGTGGTCTCAGATATTTAGTTCCTACTTCCTGGACTCCCTCACAGAGGAAACTCTCCCTATTTCTAAAATATCCAAGACACTGAAAGGGGTGAGAGGTCATGCAGCTCAGGCTGAGAAGCTCTAGCAGGCGTAAGAATCTGCAACAGCCATTACATTGACATGAATTAGGTGTATTTCAATGGAGAGTGAACCCACGTGGCCCCTGTGTAGCATTCTCTCCTGCCAAGGTGATTAATCAGGAGGCTTATAATGATAGGTACCCTGCCAGCCACATTGTGGAGTTTACCAAGAGATGGATTTCCAGCCCCTGGAGATGTTGGTCCATAATACTCATTGTACCCATCAAAGATTCCAGTCTAGATCTCCAGGTTCCGAAGCACGTAACATCCACCCTACTCTTTACCCCTCAGAGTAACATTGCTTATTCCATCTTTCTCTCAAACAGGACTGCCTTTACCTGAGTGAGACAGCTCACCCTATTGCTCTATTATCTGCTTTGAACCTGTTTCAACTTGTGGCGGTCTTAATAATATCAGATCCCTAATTGACCAGGACAAAATCCTCCGCCCTGATTCTTCTGGACTTGTGGCGGCCTTTGACTCCTAGGGTCTTCATGGACTCCAACTGAGCACCTTACATGAAAAGGGTATACATTCTAAAGCCCTTTAATGGTTCAGCTCCTTTTAAAGTAACAGAACACAAACAGTGCAAATGGGTTCTTTCGCCTCCAATCCAAAACCCATCAATTACGGGGTCTCGCACGGAGCTTCCTTGAGCCCCACAATCTTTAATGCCTATGTATCTTCTTTGGCCAAAACCAGCAAGAAATTGGGCTTTAGTATCTGCTCCTATGCAGGCCGACACCCAACTGTTGATAGCCCTTGAAGAAAGGCAGGAGGAGGCCAGGAATAAACTGTCTTTCAGAAATGGCGACTTGGATGTCAGACCATTGTCTGAAACTGAACGCTGAGAATTCAGAAATCCTACTTTTTGGAGGAGCCCACCTAACATGGGATGCAACTTGGTGGCCCCAATCATTATGATCTGCCCCTGAACCCAAACAGAACGTAAAAAACCTGGGCATACTCATTGACAGTTAACTAACCATGCAGGACCAAGTCCGATCACTGTGTGGGAAAAGCTTTGCTACATTAAACTATTAAAAAGACTCTTCTTATGGATCCCCCTGGATTGTAGGAAAAGCATCACTCAGGCTTTACTCAGAAGCATACTGGATTATGGGAATGCAGTCTATGTGGGCATGGCAGACTACCTCTTCTCTCGTCTGCAGATAGTCCAGAACACAGCTGCCAAGCTGGTGTGTAAAAAAAGCAAATATAGCACGGCATCAAAATACCTGAGGGAGATCCATTGGCTGCCGGTGTGCCAAAGAGCTAAATTCAAGTTCCTGGGCTATGCACACAAAGCCCTAAACCAACATGGTCCCAAATCCTACAAGATAAAATGGAATTCTATGCCCCTACATGAAATTTGAGGTCATGCTATCAGGCACAGGCAAAAAACAAACGTATTAAGATAGCCTGGGCAGGGGGCTGCTCTTTCTCTCATCTGGCGGCAACTCACTGGAATGATTTGCCACTGGAACTTCATCTTACCGATGACTATATGTCATTTAGAAGGAAGCTGAAAACCTATCTGTTTCCCAGGTAGTAACGGCTGACACAGAGGCCCCTAATATTATACCACCCTCAATCAGGTCTTCGCTTTTCTAGCGCCGTGATATCCACTTGGATGAATGTTGCGCTTATAAGTACATACATAAATAAATACATACATAAACAGGCAAATTATTATTTCAGAAGGCTGAGTCCTCAGTTTCATGGCAGGTTATTGCACAAATGTTTCTTAAATTTCTTCTCAGCTCTCTCACACTCAATACAGCACCTTGAGTCCCTCACGGGTGAGTAGCGTGCTTCACAATTCACTGATTAATTGAGTAATTGATTGATTGATTAAATCTGTTTCTTTTTCCCCTGATATTGCAAATATGATTTGCAAAGATGATTATTATTATACAGGTCATACTATGCAAGCCTCTATCAACAGTAGGTATATAATCCACCTTCCTCGTCAGCATAAAGGGTGAGGATCTTAGTCCCTGATTAAACCTTCAGGCCCTCATTCAATCCTGACTAGGGAATCGAGTAATAAAAGTATTATGAAGATATCTCCTAGCCAGTTTCAATCCATTATATGTCTGCACCTTTGTAGGATCCCCGTCTCTTCCTTTTTTCTTATTGTTCGTATTGTCTACCCCTCCCTATTGCTCCGCCTCTAGCGTTGGGTTGTGCAGAGGAGTTAGTAGTAGCCCTATGATGAAGGATTCCATAACTTGTTGTGGGTGAGGGCAGTTTTCACAAAGATTTGTGCTCCTTCCTAAACTACATTTTGTAAACATAAATAGGACGACTAACATTCGCTTGACCTCCTTTTGTGTGTTCCCTCATTCAATCCTGCCTGGTAAATGGAGGATAAGCTCTACCTGAAGAACATGAACACCGCAAATGCAATATTCAGCGAAAACCAAAGTTTTCTGAATTTCAAATTGTGGGCTAGCTATTGCAAATAATTAGCCTACCATTCAGCTTGTTATTTGCCATATGAGGTTTTGCCACGGTGGTTAGAGTTGTAGTCACCCACCGTCAGGCTAGCTGTCACCAACTTATCTCAGTGAATTACATTTTCTAATTGATTCCACCCAATGCTGATATAGCACCTCAATTTGACTTTCTAATTGGATGGCCAGTGCTTCTGAATTAATTTCAAAGCGTCTTCTTGCACCACTGCATAGGCCACAGGCACACTCTTACACATACTAAAGTCCACTCTCAGAAACATTGCTTTAATCAAGAAGGAGATGAAATAAGCCCTCTGAGTAGATACTCTCCTAATGAGATACCTGGCCAGGCTGATTTTACTTCTAGACACTGTGATCCTTGTGATCTTTCCATTCCTGCTGCACTGTCAATGCCATGTGTCTATAAAATGAATCAATGAATCAATATTGTGACCTTACATACTGAGAACATATCTCCCTCAACCAAGCTCTGTTGCTGTTCCGCCAAACTGAAAGCCTGGCACAGCAAAGCCATCTTAGGACTGTTACAAATATAATCATTGAGTATGATTTAAGCAGGTCAGCTTGGCCTGCACATTAGAACGGATGGTGCCTGGTCCTTGACAGAGTGGTACATGCATATCTATTGCCTGGAAATTTTGGCTTCAATTTTGCCATGAAGGGCTTCTCCAAACACAAGTGTCAATGCTGCATTCATGTTGGGATGGCCAAATTGTCGGCAGCGACATACATAAACTAACTCGGCAGTGCCATGTCAAATATTCTGGTAGACCTCTCCTGGGCAGTCCTGCCAAGTACCATGCATCAAGCGTTAGTCTTTCGCATTTCAGTGTGGTGTGGTGTGGTGCATTAGTCATGCGTTATAGTGATGCTAATGCGGCAATGCAGGACACACACAGATGATGAATGGAATGCAGAGCAAATTAAACATTCACCCCCAGTCAAAAGTTCTGGGTTAAATCCATCGTTCTTTTGCTCACCATACCAAACAGTTTAGACCCAGCCATATGCAAATCAGTCTTGACCCTGTTCCTCATGGGACAGTCCAGCCCGAACTTCCAAGCCAGGTCCTCCCTGAACCGGAAACAAGCATCCTGGTACTGGTTATGGGGCAGCAGCCCTCATCAATCAGGCTAGCTTGAATCCAGTGCACAGTGAGCCCGGGACCCACATCTGGGCATACCCCGGGCACTTAAGGCAAGAAAGCAAGAGACCCACAGATGATGGAGGGAATGCAGAGCAAATCAAACATTCACCCTCAGTCAAAAGATATGGGTTAAACTCCTTATTATTTTGGCTCACCATGCCACCCCAGTTTAGACCCAGCCATATGCAAATGAGTCTTGACCCTGTTCCTAATGGAACAATCCAGCACGAACATCCAAGCCAGGTCCTCCTTAGACCAGAAACAAGCATCCTGGGACTGGTTTCGGGGAAGCAGCCCTTACCAGTCAGGCTATCTTGAATCCTGTGGCACAGTGGGCCCGGGACTCACGTCTATGCATTCCAGGGGCACGTGGGGCAAGACAACAAAAGACACACAGATTATGGATAGAATGCAGAGGAAATCAAACATTCACCCCCAGTCAAAAGATCTGGGTTAAATCAATTGTTCTTTTGCTCAGTTTGTCACCCAAGTTTAGACCCAGCCTTATGCAAATCAGTCTTAATCCTCTTTCTCATGGAACATTCCAGCCCGAACTGCCAAGCCAGGTCCTACCTGGACAGGAAACAAGCAACCTAGGACCGGTTTCGGGGCATCACCCCTCATCAGCCAGGCTAGCTTGAATCCAGTGGCACAGTGAGCCCAGGACCCACATCTAGGCATACCCGTGCAGAACACTGCTAAAATGCACCATGTCATGACTGTGTGAGCAAAAGTAGAACAGTGTGCGCTGCTCTCGGCAGGCTAAGGGGATGGCAGCTGGCAGCTCTTTGAGTAGTGCTCTCTCGCTACAGGAATCTATCCAAATTAGACATCCCCAACCCCGGCCATGACACACAAGCTTAACTGACATCACAGTCAGTGCCCCGCCAATCATGTCTTGTTAGAGTTATAGGCTAAGGTCAATGGGGGTGGGAGTCAAATGCAGCGGGGGTGGGGAAGTGATTAGGGTGAGAGCCAGCTGCTCATCAATGCCGCGGCTAGCGGTTGGAATGATGTGGATGGGATCCCGACCTGGCTACGCGACTTAACACCAGCCCACCAAGCCAGGGCGCCTGCATCATCAGTAAGTGTCAGAGTGAGTGGCATATTTGTCCTCATAAAGTAAACACTTGCCATGCCTAATTTAATTGGTGAGACTTGTTAATAATAGGAGGTGGCCCTACACCGGACCCCAGGGTCAGTGCTCAGCTATTGATTTAATTATACTGCTCAATAAGGAAGCCCTGTTAAAAAAGCGTGAAGCTACCGCAGTGGTTCAGGTTCAAAGATAATACTTTCAGCAGATGTTTTCGATGTATGTGTGGGAATGGATGTCAGCTTTGAAAGTGTAACTGAAACTGCCCTGTGTTTTTAGTATCTGCAGGCAAAAATAAAGTGTCCGAAACAGAAAATCTGCTTTAATTCTGAATAAGGAGATAAGTATTCGTAATGCATAGGTAGTAATTGCTCTGATCAAAGATGTTAGGATGTGCTGTGCTACTGGTGCAACTGAGGGAGGAGCTATATTAGCTTTTGTGTCTGTTGCGGAGATATTTATTTATTTTTCAGTCACTCTTGCGACTTCATAATTTTGAGAATAAATTTGAATTTAAAAGGACTATTCTTCCATGCACCTGGTCACATCCTACAGTCAGTCAAAGTGAAAGGCTGTTGCTTGTAGCGTTGAGTTTGAAAAACCTGACCAATACCTTTAAACTTAACCACAGGCTATATCTGTCTGTGGGTGGGAACCGATCAGTGCATATGTGCTTCTAAAACCGCATACTTTCAGCAGTAAGGGACCTTCCATTTCTGGTGCTATGCAGCAGTTGTGAGATCTTCTTCGAGTTTCTCATTGCTCAAATGGGTGTTATTTCTGCTATTTATATGTTTGCCTAGTCTTCCTAGCTTGAATTTGCTTGCAAGAAAATATCACTTAAAGTTGTTGAAATGTCACTCATAATTACACTGAAATTATGAAAATGTTACACATGGCAATCTGAAACCTTACCAGCTATGCCTGGGTCCTCTGGGAACACAGTCTAAAAAGCAAATTTATTATCATCAAGTTCCTCTAAGGTCTCCTCTGCTTAGTAGCAGAATCATGCATACCTTGGAGGGGACATGTCTATGGGAATATGCTTTTAACACAATCTTTCTTCTTCCCATCATCCCACTCAGTATTAGTAGATCCTGGAAGCCAGTTGTCCTGTGTAAGTCAACATGGATCTGCCAGGCCTAGTTCACCTACCATTACAATTTGCAGCTGACTTTCCTCATCTCTACCTGACTCCTGACCTTCTTCTGGGTCTAAATGGGCTTTCCCCTGCATACAATCTAATTGCTTTGCAGTCTCAGTGGGGCTGTAAAATGGGAACATCTTTTACAGCATGCTGTAGAAATTGATGATTCTTGGGCCCATGAAACAATGTGCTCCTACAAATAATTGAAAGGTGTGAACTTGTGACACATTGAATGGAGTATGGATCCTCTTACAGCTATCTAAATTGTCCCTGGGAAACTTTCTATGTGACCGTCCCTCCAAGTGCCTTTCCTATGGGGATATCATTGGTTGCAGGTAAGCGGTCACAGGACACAATACCCTTGCAACTCTACTTTCATCAGGAAAAGGAAAACACTTTAGTTTGCCATGCATTGAAGGGATCTACTACAATAGGACCTCTTTATTCTTTTATTTTTCTATGTGGACTATTTACTCTATCATGGATTACGAGGCAGGGAAAACATCAAATAAGAAAAGGTATTTAATTGAAGATGCCTCTTCAGTTTATTTTGTTTTCCACTACCCCCGAAAGAATCTAGGACCTGATAACATTCCAACAAACTAAAGATATTTATAACTGGAACAATTATATTCCTGGATAATAATTTCTTGTAAAACATAATTTATTTTCTTTAGAACATACTTTATAAACGAGGTTGAAAAGCAATGACATGAAAAGACCCGACAAACACTGATAAAATGCATGGCGGAAAAACTTCATGAAAAAACAGCATTTTGACAATTGGCTACAAATGTATCTAAACACCTTGCACATTAACATTTTCTCAGCATTTTTAGATTCTGCTGCACGAGCTCACACCTTTAAGAAGCAAATATTATCACTCTATTCAAACTTCGGAATAACAACAACAACAACATTATGGGGTCTCATTACGAGGTTCATATTAATTCTTTAAACAGCGGGTATCGGCCCCATTGGGAACATAGAGGATCTCTTTACTTTCAGCATAAGATCTTTTCTCAGGGTATTCAAAAAGCTCAAGCTGTAATCTCCATTAATTCTGCACCCCCTCCGTGGATTGTAATTAACACCCTGCATCTTCAAAAATCTAATTCAGGTTGCATATCTTTTTTCGGTTAATTTTACTCATAACATCTGACTCACAGATACAGGCAGACTTTCCACCAACATCTTATATTAGGATCAGACAAGGTTTCTGCGAGGTAGATTGTTTAGATTGTCCCCTAATAATACAACATTAGTATAGCAGGTATTACAACACACTAAACATTTAAGCTAATGGACCTGTTATCTTTCGTGTCAAAAATGGTTCATAGGGTTCCTCTTTCATCTCATTTGCCCAGAAAGTATCAACGTACCTAATCAAACTCCAAAGGAGTAGTTGTTTTTAGTTGTTCGCAATCCACAACATTCACCTTCCAAAAACCTACACGATATGGACGCTTGGATGCAAATGATATCAGTACCGTCCCTTCTCCATAGACCACCTTTATTTAATAATAAATAATTTCAAGAAATCAGGGCATTGTACAGAACACCAAAGATTTGCATTTTACATCTGAGAATTTGCAGAGTTACTAAAGAAACTCAAGTACAAAAATTAGATCAGAGAAATTAGGCAAAATTCCGGACAATAGGCAAAGCAGAGATCATGCAAAGATTGCACATTATCTGTGAACCATGGCGTACCCACAAACACAGTCCTCAGAACACACTATGACCAATAGTCCAATCTACACACCACCATGAAGTCCATTGGCTCACAGACATGACCAGCTGAACCGGCACTGGAACTTCAACAAACAATAACATACAAAGGATCAAATGGAATATTCAAACACTCGAAGACAAAGTGAATGCTACTCCCCTACCACTGCATTGCTGGTACAAATTGAACAGTTTCAGGAATCCGTGTCAGATGGTCTCAGAGCATGAATTGTAACAACTGAAGTCTTTCACCACTGGCATCCTAACACCTCCTTTTGACACATGACTTCCAGGTTAGCGAAGCAGAGAAGTCCAAGGATAACTCAAGAGTGTTGCTGTGGGCTAGAGGCTTGGCCCTCAGGAATGTATCAAACAAAACTTAGTAAATTTCTGTCGTGCAGTCCTTTTGCTTATTGAAAGGATAAATATTTCATTACACATACTACTAAATACAATGCACTAATATACAAAAATACTCAGAATGGCAGATGGAATAACCTTCGGTGACACCCCCTAAAGGGCCTCACAATCAGTAAGGGTGCAAACTAAAAACAGGTATAAAAATTCAGGTAACCCTGTAAATGTACTCTGTACCAGCTGCACTGTATGCACCTCTAGCTGTCAGCCTATAGGGAGAAAATGAACCCTAAAACCACAGCCCCACTCTCCTGTGTGCTTAACACCATCTAGAGGTACAAATCAGGACCACTGGCTGTGTAACAATAGTCAAAAATAAAAATATAAGGTCCAAAGACAATGCAACGATATTAAACCATTCCAGGATGACCACCTTTCAATAACATTCAGCCATATGTGTAATGATTCACTGTTAATACTATTACTGTCAACAAACCATCCTCATCCAGCTCATCTGGTTCTATAGCATGCTTTTTGATGTGGCCAAAATTTGCTCTTGTTCGTATTTCATTAATTAATTTAGCTACAGGTGCTCCTACTGTGGAGCACCTGGAATTATTTCAGCCAAAAGGCTTTGCAGGAGCCTAAACACAGGTGATCTGGTCGACAATATTTCCTGTGCTGGCGAAGGAATCAGCAGTCCATGTACTTCTGTGTCTATGGGCTGGTTTCTCAGTGTGTTTCACTTTCACAGAAATTGGAAGTAGGGGCAGTGCACCTCAGTGATCCTGGGATTGTGGCCTTCCCTGAGAACTTTGTGACAGTGGAGCAGGTTGGCGCCCTCTAGTATACTCAGGGCACCCACACTCCCCAGGAGTGACAATTCAATGAGGGAGGGAAGTGCAAAGTGCTCAGATTGAACTAGGAGAAGCAGGGAGAGGGAGCCTCATGCACTGCTACCCACATGGGTTTCCACAAACCCCATTCACTGAGTTATGGCCACTGTGACAGTGGTGGCCCTCCGGGTAGCTTTCAAATAAGGGAGCACCACCAATGCTATTTTCTCTGGCCCCGTAGACTCAAATTCAATGTGGTTTGTAGCAATTGCTCCTGGCTTTCTCCGGCCACCAGGAATGTTAATTTCAGATTTCCAGGCCTTGGCACTCTTCAGAGTCTGATATTAGACTTCTATCCCTCCTTTGAAGGGGAGCTTAGGGCTTGCCCTTCTGTGATTTAGATCCTTACAGCTTATTAGGTGTCTCTTGTCACCCCATCATTCAGCTTCCTCTCCCCTATAGGCGTGGCTGGTCAGGACCCAGGAATTGTTCTTCTGTATGGGCTCCTGCTACTTCTCCAAGGCCTACCACAGCCCTCAAGACAGAACACCCTCCCTGCCTGCACCGCTTAGGCCCACCTGCCTGATTATCAATTGCAGGGAGCCAATGTGTGTAGAAGGAGTCAGAGAGTCCCTGTTTTGGGATCAGCCACTTAAAGGACCAGTCCACAGAAGCTCCAGGGGTTCTACCCAAGTCCACCCCTCTAGAGTACCCTAGAGACGAGGGGGAGGGCTTTACCACTGACCCATGAGAGACAAATTGTTGCCCCAAGTCTGTATAAGTGCGGAATGTTCCACTACTTCAGACTTAGGTCCACCTATGAGAGGTCAATCCAGCTTGGGGTTCTCAGTGTCTCCCTTATGGACGCCTTTTTGAGTGGGAGTGGAAAATTCCAGAAAGAGGGCACCTATCATCACTCCATCCCTGCCGCATCCCACCTGCGCAGCATATCCGGACTTTTCAAAATGGCAACTACAAGTGGACATTAGTCACAGCTCTCTGACCCCCCACTGATACAAATAAACTGGTTTCTTGCAAACACACTTCAAACTTATCTCCTGGAGAGATCTCTGAGGAGGATAGGTACAGTCAGGAAGTGTGAGAGTAATTACCTTATGCAGATTCAACCCCCAAACTCCTCCTCTACAAGTAAGAGGCTTATTCCCTGCCAGATGGGCTATGTGTATGGAAAAGGCTTTGATTTAATTACTTGGCCCAGGGGAGTAGATTAATGCCTGAATCTAACTATGGGCTGAGAATGAGACTTAAGCTAAAACTACGCAAAGTATTGTAGATATGATCAACAAAATGTTATAGTTGCACAGGGGGCATGTGTTAATTTATAGAAGGAGATGTTAAACTCCTCTCTAGGTCAAGCCAATATGAAGTTATATGCAGCTTTTGCCTACAATGTAAATACTGTTAAGCACTATATACTCACTGTTAAGCGCCACAGATTTACACTACAGTTAAAAAGAAGGGGAGACATTTATTTCAGAATACCCAATTATATTTTAAAACCTACTCAGGTCATAAACAATTTTGTCAGTGAAAGGCTCCCGGTGTGCAGAAAATGGCCTATGTTATACATAAGTCACACACGCCCACTCTGCAAATATGTGCACATGCATGTGCACACATGATCATGTGCAAATACTCCAAAGCCTCTTACCCCAACTATGCAGCAACACAACTTATTTTAAAAGAAAGTAGGGCACCGACGATCAGCACGTATAAGCATTTAAGCAGAGGTTATAGTGAGTGAGACTCACAGCAGAAATCCAAAAACATAAAGCCATGGATCTAGGGAACTGAGTAGGTTAGAATCTTTTCCTCACAGACAGACATTCAAGACAGCTCATATCAGTCCATGAACATACTCACATATTCAAAATGTCATTAAACAGCTCTAGGCACGTCCCACTAATTTTCAAGCAGTCCAAGAGAAGATAACAATAGGGAATATACACAAGCGAGTTTTAGTGTATTAAGTAGTTTTACTGTAGAAAGGTTTTGGTGATCCTACATAAATTTCTGAATTGTCTGCAAAATATCTAACATTGTATGCCGTCGGAATATTAAGGACATATCGATATGCAATAGGCATAAATGGAAAGGACAGTTCCCTCTTTCTAAAAGGAAGTTGGGTGTTTCAAGACCAGTTTAAAAAGCTTGTTAGAGTATGTAAAAGAGTACTACTGCACTACTGTAGTACTACGTCTTGTACTCATAAATGTTTACATAAGTTTACATAAAGAAATATATTGTCACATAATGAACAAACATTTAGGAAGAAAATAACTTAAAGTATAGAGAACTTGAAAGAAATTAAAATATTATTTTGGGTGGCTCTCCACCTCAAGGGATAGTCACATCTCTTGTCGGTGGGAACCTTCAAAGTCACTAAATTTACCTGTGCTCAAATCCTTGATAGCTATGGCATAGAGTAAACAGGCTTACCTTAGAGAAAAAATGACCAAATTACCAAAACGGTAAGAAAGTCAAAACGAAGAGCAAAAAAATCCAAACCAAATTTAGAAAGTGTAGCAGGCAAAATGACACCAAAATGACAAAAAGCTAATAAGGGAAACAAGAGATATCAATGTTTTAACTTTTAAGCAGGAATTGCACAAATATAGTCAATGGTCGCAGTAGATCAGAACATAGGCACAATGTGACATTGATCGCAATGGAGCACAGGTCGGATACACTAACCCGGTTTGAACTGTTTAAGGATTTTATCTTCTGACTTCATCCTTTAACTCCCAATTCACCAGAGGAGAATACTTCTAAAACCCCCTGAAACCTCAGAGGAAGCACTTAGAGACTCAGAGGGTGTTAGCAGAGGCCAACAGTAGGGTCTAGTCAAGATCCATTTGTCACTGGAGTATAATTTCATAAACAGTGAAAGAACCCTTTTCAGAAGGCCACATGGAACCCTGGGGCAACTGAGCCCACCAGTGGGGTTTGAGGCCTTTTACTGCTGATCTCCCAGGCTGATCTTACTAGGAACTCTGCACAACTGGGTCAAGTAACTCTTCTGAACTTGGATAGCATGATATGAGCAGCCCAAGGCTCCCTCTGGTGGGAGGTGGATAAAGGGTAGTGAACACGGGCTCACAACTCAAAGCACGTGCAGCAGCAGAAATAAATCATTGTCCACCCAAATAGTCACCTTTATAGAAAAGGAGAAGTATTTCATTTCTACCTCTATTAACACATAGGAAAATTGTGACATTCACAAATGACTACATAGTCCCCCTTTTGGCAGTTCCATGTCCAACTGCCTCCTCGATCTAGCAGTAGTGGTTATTCCCCATTCACTTTTGGCAACATCCAGGGTATGCCCCACTAGCAGTCTGAGTCTCAAAAGTCCACTTTGACTCAGTAATAAAATAAAAAGTCTTACAGAACCACAGAGCCATTTAGCAGCCACTTTCCCAGGGCTGACTGGGCTGAATTCAGTCTTAACTCCCCTGCAGGCTCAGAGGGTCTGGAGTTATCAAGAATGCCCCCACTGTGGCACTGGAGTGGTGGTGGCTGCTCTAGCTGAGTTCACCACACGTGGCCCAGGCAGGCTGCACTTGCTGATCCCTATTCTCATCACTTGCGGTCACGTTCCTCTTGGCTCCTCGTTGCTAGTAAGTCTTTTGGTCTCTCCCATGACAGTGTGAAAGGAATGAGAAGCTCCCAGTGCTGATCTCCCATTCAGTGATAGATGCATAGGGTTCCCACGGTGGCCTCACTCCTCCAACCATGCTCTAGGTAAACATCTTTGGCTAGTTCCAGTGACCTACTTTGGCACACGGGTCTGCATCTCTACTGCCCACAGGCATTGCAACCTAACTGATACTTTGTTTTACACAGGCTGTGGCTCGATCCGCCCAGTATTTAGCACAGTTTGTGTTGTGATAATCTCTCTTGATATATGGGGTTGCAGTTCCTTAGCTGCACACTGGCTCCAGCCGATCGCTCAGGATTCCCCACTGGACTTTGCTCCCTCCAAAGTTCTCCTCTTCCTCACAGGACACACTGATCTTGGTAAGCAGGTAGGCTATGGTGCTCAAGGCTGCTGGGTAGGTGGTCAGGCTGGATGATGTGCCCCAGTGCTGGTTACAGGCAGAAGTCTTACAGAGCATCTCCACCTCACACAGCCTCTCTGGTTGCTTGGCAGATGACAATTTTTGATTTCTCAACCTCTTCTTCTTATAGTCAATTTCCAGACACCAAATGCAATTTAGGGTCTGAGTCTTTGAAGTTTATGATATGGGGCTGCTTCTTTTGAAGTGCCCATTTAATTTCTCTGCTGTCTCTTCTTCTGGAAAGCAATCTGTCACAGCTGATAGCCCCACAACACTGGCCATAGGGGTGACTAGAGTTCACACCTGGATGTCAGCCACAGTGAGATGTGAATCAAAAGGTTAGCACATGCCCCAGCACTACTCTTTAGCAGGGATTCCGCTCAGGAACAGAACTATGCTTTGGACATAGAACATCATCATGCAGAGACTGAATCATCATACCACCGTAGTATCTATGTGCCAGAGTCCAACTAGCTATTGTGCCTCACTTGCCCTCCTAACCTTCCAGGGAGACAAGTGATTTGGCACCCCAGAACACAACCCTCTCAACCCTCTCAGGGGTCGCAGTAGCAGGACACACTCTTTTGCTATTCCTCTCGTACTTGTCCACAATAAGATCAACAAGAGGCACAAAGGAAGTTTATAATATTTATTTAAACTAACGTGCTCTAATATGCAGTATTTGCACCACAATTAGAAAACAAATGCATACCAAAAATATTGTTAGCATGGTTAAACAACCATAAGAAGCCCTATCATATTATAAGACAGATCAGCCTAACCCCCGTCTACTGAAGCTAAATGATTAGATATCAAAGATCTCTGGGATGAGTGGCAGACCCCGTAGCTTAGCATACATAGATGGATGTTCTACATCTCAGTTGATGCTGTAATCTTGCTTCAGGACGTTTGCTCAGTGTGCGTTTTTTGAACTAGTGCCCTCAGTTATATGACAACACATGTGTGCTCACAAACAGCAACTGTATTCTGTTGTTGTGCTTAGGTGCTAGACTCTGACCGGGGAGAATAACAAGAGGCATTGTTGTTGGACCTTGTCTATGGTGTTTAGACTAAATCCCAGGGAAAGAACAGAACACGAAAACATATGCAGATTTTCTGTAAAAATACAAAGTGGCACAAAAGCAAGCATGTTTATGTAGTAACATATGCAAATGAAGTGTGGCCAACAATGTGCACAATCAGGCTAACATAGGGAAAACAACAATGGGCCATGCAGGAAATACACAACACAGTTAGCAGCTATAAAGGCCAAGAGGTGAGTTAAGCACACAGCAGCGGAACCTTAAAATGAGTGAGCTCAGTATTACTGCTTAAGGAGGACCTCTGCAATCCTACTTATTAGAACACGGCGTGCTGCAACCACTGATCTCCTGCTGCTTAACTCTTGGAAAAAGTGAAAGTGCCTTGGGTGCCCCTCCCGGTCCAACAAGAATGCAATCCATGAGACAGGCATATGTCATTGCACACACGAATAATCCATGTTTGCCTATGACAACAAACTTCAATATCATGGTTCCAGACGTCAGTACAGTTAGGCACTCAGGGCAGGGGTGCATGTTCATTACCTTGCAGACAACGTTTCCATCCTTAAAAAAGAATGATACCAAAACAATAAAAATGCCAATAAGCGGAAACAGAGATTTACATTTTTAAAATTGTGTGTTGAAACAGTGCCACGAAACAGTAAAGTGTCAATCATAGTCAACGGTCATAGTATAACCGGGAGCAAGGTAAACAGCGATGGAGCCTGGATCAAATACACCGAGTAGATTGGAGCCTGTGAAATTCTAGAAGTCAAAACATTCAAAGAAGTTTCCAGGTCCCATTGTTCTGGAGGAAAAGTTTTCACAAGTTTCCACAAGTGTAAACTTCTAAACCCTCCAGGATCTTAGGGGAGGTACCTAGATTCTCACAGAATATCAGGCAGACGTCAATAGTAGGGTGCAGTCCAGCTCCAGTGTCACTGGTCAGCTGCTTCCAGGAAGAGGCCTCTTGTAGCTTTTTTCGTTCCTATACATGAGGGGGGCACCTTTAAGTCCACTTCTTTACCCTAAGGACAAGAAGTAGCAGGCCTAGATTTCAGTTCTTCAGGACTCTTTTGAGGATCCAGACAGAAAGTGTTCCGATGGAATGCCACATTTATGCCTGGCACTAGGTAGTAGAAGGGTTTGACTACCGGGCACTCCTTAACCAAACAGGTAAACGTTCTCCGGGCAAACTCTATCTTTTTTCTCAGTGATTCCTGTTTGCCCTACTGCAAACAGGCAAAACATGCTGTATGCCCAGACATTTTCATGGTTGTGAAAGTCTTTGGCAACATTGAACTTGTGCTCTGAGGTTTGTGGATGCATAGGGGATTTCACAATGGTAATTCCTACATCTAATACTAAAATCCAGTGTGAAACACAAATACACCCACAGCAAACTCAGAGATAGAAGTCTGGTAAGACAAAACCAGGGTCCATCCGGATCCATGCAGGAGATACACAACAATTGTCCTGGAATCCTGTTCTCTCCCTTTCAAGTGTGCCAAAGTGTTACATATGGATCAACAGGCCTGTCAGGCAAGATTAAATTTCACACAGTGGGGTCCAGAGAATGCCCACAGTCCTTACCCTTCATATTCTATTGAGCTCAGAGGAGTCATCTCTGCTGTAGGAAGGGGATTATTGGTTGAAAGGGTGAAAACCTACTTCAAATAATAACCACAATTCTTGTCAGGGTGAACCACAAATGTCAATAAAAAACCTGTGCTTAACCCTATGGAGGCTAGGCACAAAAGCAGTCAAGCTTAACTTAGAGGCAATGTTTAGAGTATCTGTGCAGCACTGAAACAGTAATAAAGTGAAAACATCTCAGAAAAATAGAGGGTATTATGATAAATGAAATTACACCAAAATGATTTTATAAAAACAACCAGTAGAGCTGTTGTTATCTTAAGGTTTTAGGTAAAATTAGTGTCAAAAGGCACAAAGCGCCAACTGAAGGTATCTTGTTGCGCTGGACCAGAACCAAGTCAAACCTTTGACTCGACCGTGATTAAGCGTGGGTCAGGGACTAGACCAGGTTCAGCCCACTGGGAGTTGTACCTTGTGTCCATGATACAGGGGCTGGGCAGTGCTGCAATGCAAGACTTCACATTGGGTCTGCTTGCGGATCAGGGTTTGTGGAGTGTTACGATACAAGGCCCAATGTCAGATGAGGTGAGGGCACAGATTAGCAGCTGAGTGGTGTTGTGATGCGAGGTCTTCATATCTGCCCCACTCTGTATCGGATCCAGTGAAACCTTCAGTTGAGCACAGAGAAGCACACTGTGACTCTAGCCAATTGTCCATAACTTTTAGCCCAGCACTTGCATGGCCAGATCATACCCTGGGAGTTTTAACTTCTGTCCTTTGGTGCGTGGGCTGCACGGTGCTGCGATGCATGGCTCTGTGTTGCCCCGTGTCTGGTCTGGCGAAGTTGCCACTCAGGAGCTGTGTGGTGGTGCCGGATTCTGTGAGGCAGCTGATCAAAAGCTGTGCAGTACTGCAAAGTGAGGTCCCGCGTCATTCTGCCTCTCTCTGTGCTTGATCTGGTGAAGCTGCAGATCAGGAGTTGCATGCAGTTGTAACGGGAGGCGCTGCATCATTCTGTGCTGCTCTGGGTCAGATGTGTTGAAACTTTCAGTTGAGCAGGAAGTACACTGTGACTCTATTCAAGGGTCCAGGACCTTAAACCATAAGGACTGCACTTGGGGGTGAGGTCAGGACTCCCACAGAGGCTAGCAGAGGAGTCAAGGTGGTATTTGGACAAAATATTGAGGCACACATTGTGCTCTTGCTTGTTCAAAGTGGAGCACTTTGCTTTTTATACCCAGGGAGCTGGCTCTTACCAGCAGCCTTGGGGTAAAAGCAATGCCGTCTCCCGCAGGAGGCGGGAGCCAACCGGGACCTCGGGGGCTTCAGCCACCCTCCGCTGTCCCCAAGGAGATGGCCATGCCCTGGAAGATGGGGTTGCCGGTGCCAAAATTGGCCTCGGGAGGGGGCAATGTGGCCCCCTTCCCGTTTCATGTAATGAAAAAAGATGGAACAGTGGGTCAGGTGACAGGTCCCAGGAGATGGGGTCCCTGAGACCCAAAAGGGTCAAGGAAAGGGAGGCCACAAAGCCTCCTCCCTCAAATAAAAAAATCAGAAGCCGGCAAATCGCCGGAGGCCCTACCCCCTTTATCCACTACTTTGTAATCGTGCCTCCTGGCACACTCTCGGTTGGAGGATGAAGTCCCCTTCGCTGCTGAGGCTCCTTAGGGGCTAACGATCTCACCTGTTACCTCCAGTAAGCCCCACACCATGGAATTGTTGAGTGGTCATCGCAGGCCACGCCCCTTTCTCCACCACTCTGAAAATGTTTCTCTCGGCACACTGCTGATGGGGGTATGAGGTCCCTTTGCCTCCTGAGGGCCTCAGGACTAAATTGGACTTCATCCCACAAGCAGCAGTGTGCCAGGAGGCACGTTTTTAAGAGTGGTGGAGAAAGGGGACGTGGCCACTGGCCACCTCTCAGCAATTCAGCTGTGTTGGTGGCTTACTAGAGGTAAAAGGGTGCTAGTTGGCCCCCAAGGACCCTCAAGAGCCAAGGGGACTTCATCCCCAAAATAGTAGTGTGCCAGGAGGCGGGTTTGCAGATTGGAGGAGAAAGAGGGCGTGGCCACCAAAAACCTCTCAGCAAACCCACTGTGTGGGACTTGCTGGAGGTAACAGGAGGGGTAGTTGGCCCCTAAGGACTCTAAATAGCCAAGGGGACTTCATCCCCGTACTAGTAATATAATATCCACATTTGTAAAGTGCAAACAATCACCCGTACGGGTCTCTAGGCACTGGGGGCCATCAGGAAGATTAAGCAAGCTATGCCCAGAGTCACATGGTGCTGGACTAATCTGCCACCGGCGCCGGGGATCGAACCGTGATCCCCAGATTCCAGAGTCAGTCACCCTGGCCTCGGCGCCACACCTCTGTGCGTCAGAAGGTGTGTTTGCAGAGTGGTGGAGAAAGGAGGCGTGGCCTGCTATCAGATCTCAGCAATCCTGCTGTAAGTGACTTACTGGAGATAATAGGAGGGGTAGTTGGCCCCCAAGTACGACCTTGGAGGCCAACTACCCTTCCTGCTACCTCCATAAGCAGTGAATTGCAGGGAAGTGAGTTATAGTTAACTTAGGTAACTATAAAAGTGAAATTTCTCTGGTTTTGATTGAGTAAATTCTGACCCTAACTATAACATCCCTGTAACCTTTGTTTTTTAAGCATTTTACATTAGTATATTTAAAAAAACATAAAACATGTAATATAACGTGAAATACTTTTTTTTAGAAAACTCATGTTGTCTATATGTAAATATAAGTATACAAACATATACATATATATATATATATATATATATATACATATTAAAGTATACATGTATTTTACATCATAGTTATGCCATATATTAAAATATGTATTATTCATTATGATAACCTTTATATTTGTATTAACAATCAATATTTTGGTCTTTTTATTAATAGTGTGAATCAATATTTGTATTCTGTATTTTTGTACTTACCTTTATATGTACTGGAAAACAATGTTTTTGTGCTCAATATTTTTGACAAAATATTTATGCATCACAATATTTGTGGTCTCAGTATTATGTTTCTGAACTGGCCAGGTCAGGTCCAGTTGGGTCTGTCGAGCTGGAAAGCAGGAAAGGCCTCTGGAAGCTTATTGAGTCCTTGTTGCTCAAACAGGCGGTCAACCACCTGTCCTTCCAAGATTCTGGTTTTATGGTCTAATCTTACTTTTTCAAGCAGCAAGAAAGTTGTTTCTCTGAATCTTCTTAGATTCAGGAGTGTTCTGATTTCCGGTTCTAGGGATGATAGTTTTCTTCCCTGCACCAACATAGGGGTGAGAGACATCCCTATGCCCAACACTAAAACTGGTTCTGGTTAGTTCTTCTATTTCCTCTGGGTTTGGCTCCAGCCTGCTTCGTAAAAACAAAGGGCAGGCAAACGCAGGTGTGATCTGCATCAGCCAGCGACAGTGTAGGCCTCTGCTGAAGTCAGGAAGGTGCCGGGTACAACCTCCCATACCATCCTTCTCAAGAGAGGAATGCCGTGCCTCTATCCCGGGACACTTATGTCCACATTATGGAAGGAATATACATCTCACCACTGGAGAACCATTAACAGTCAGATGGCACTGAGCACTGGCAGAAAGCCACATTTGGATTGGGCTGCAAAAATGCCAACTCTCTGAAAATGTAATGACCAAAATAGTAATTTAAAATCCAACTTTACCATTAAAGAAGATTTCAAATTACAATAAAAATTAGTGAAAGAAGTACTTCTCTAGCCTTGTTTATGGGAGGCCATCGTTTGATATTTTGCAATTGCCAGGACATGTCCTACTTTTAAATACCATGCCCTAGGAGTTGTTAGGACCTTCCTCAGGGGTAATTTGGAAGTGTTAGTCCTAGCAAGAGGTTTATTTTGCCAGCTCAAACTGGCAGTTTAAAACTGCTCTATAGGATGCAATGGCAGTTACAGTGCTTCAGCCCATTAGTAGCTTTTAATTTAAAGGCCCTGGTTACTAGTTGTACCAAATACTAGGGACCTTTAAGTAAATTGAAAGTGCCTTTCAATTGTATATCACTTTTACTATGCTTGGAAGGAATAGCACAAGTACTTTACCACTGGTTAGCAGGAGTAAAGTACGCAGAGTCCTAAATCCATCACAAACGAGAACAGCAAAAATAGCTTAGTGAAAGCAAAAACCTAGGGGATTACCACGCAAAAGAGGGTCATTTCCCTCACCTGCCTATTCAGCCTATTTTGTGCTCTTAGGCGAACTTCACACATCGTTCACACTTCTTTCAGGGAAGGAAAAGGCAATGTTTTAAAAGTTACTTTTCTTTCATATTTATTGAACATATGACTTCGACATTGAATTGGATTTTTAATAACTATTAGAAATAGTTGTGTAATTATGTTCTAGAAGGTCTCAATTCTTAAATACAATATTAGTATTTCTATCTCTACTCTGATTTTCCACATAGAACAGCTAAGCCAGTCACAGTGAGTACACTGTGCTCCAGTTGGACACTGAGGGGGCACCTATGGTGCACCCCTGCTGATCCCTTCACCCCGTGACAGGAACCTTAAAGTGCAGGGATGAACTGCACCTCTCATTTTTCAGGCAAGATGCATGTTCCCATTGAAAAAATGTGGGAATGCAACTAAAAAGTGTCCGGTTGCATCCCAATTGGTTGGTTGGGACAACTGACAGGGTGTCTGTCGGTTCCATGGACGTGATGGTGTTAGGCAGAGGAAACTCTGTCCAACATCAGAATCGGGCCCTTAGTCTCACTCAATCATTAGCCCTCACATGCACTAATTCATTTTCAGTTAGCTTCTTGCGCTCACTCTTAACTTGACTTACTCATTCTGATTCTGACTCACTCTTACTCACTCCCCTTCATTCTCTTTTACACACGCAAACACACACACAGACACACACTCACATTCAAATATACATGAACACACAAACTCACTCTTACCCACCTGCACCCAAACAACCTGTATTTAAAGCCAATTGAATTTTCTTACCTAGGATGCCAGTGAAAGTCTGCTCCTGGATGCTGCCGTCCCACTTTTTATTACACTAATAGTGAAAAATAGACTGATATTCACTATCAATGTAGTAACAATAAGCAGAAACATAGTTGGAGCCTGACACTGATAATGCATTATAATCCAGGGGTCGTCAAACTATAAATTAGGTCCTTAGCTGAAAAAGATCTGTTGGTGACAAATTTCAAACATGAATTTTGCATCTCCAAAGAAATTTAGTGGGAGGTGACAAAATAAGAGAAAATGGGAGAACGTTCATAATTTAAAGCATGCTAGCTCTGCAAGAGATGGTGGACATTCCATTATTGAAATGGGCTTTGCATCTCCATCTGTAAAATTAATCTTTATGCACTGTATGGCAAATGGTTAAGATGGACAGTTGCTCAGAGAAACTAGATTGTGAGTTCTCTGATTGGCTCACTTTTCCAATCGTTGCATTTTTCTATACCTCATTCCTCTACATAGTCCTATGATCACATCACACCTACTACACCTCCTATCACTACATTGCCCAGGCACATAAAACATTATTTATAACACTGCACCCCCTATATCTACACTTATCTTTTCTGTTGAATTGAAACCTTTTCGAAATTTCACTTTTGAATATTTTAGTTTTAATTGTAATTGTATGACTTACATTTAATTTGCTCTGTATATGAAATGTATTAATGTATAATGTATTTACCGTAGTATCCTGATCACTTTTTAATTGATGAATAATTATTTACGTATTTGCATATCATGTTATGTTAGCCTCCATTTATAGGGCGCACGGCTACTTGGAAGTGTCCCGGCGCGAATGCCAAATGGTGGAGAAGGAAAAGGGTTGGCCTGACACAAGATTACTTAAATAGCAGGGTTTTTAACTGTTCTTTAAACAACCTGAGGCTCTCAATGTTTCATAGTTCAAAGGGCAGGGCATTCCAAGCCATGGCCACTTTAACAGAAAGGGAGCTGCCGCCTAATCTAGTCAGGCGGTACCTAGGAACAACAGCAAGGCATAGAACGAAGATGTCGAGGCGGCACATAAAACGAAAAACGTCTCCTAAGATATTGAGGCCCTGCCTTATAGAGGGCACCATGGGCTAGTGTAAGAGCCTTGAACAGTACACGCTGCTCAACCGGAAGCCAATGCAGATCTCAAAGTTTCTGACTAGTGCTAGATCTACCTGGCATACCCAACAGAGCTCTAGCCATTGCATTCTGAACAATCTGTAGCTTTTTTAGCTGCTATGCAGGGCGACCAATGTACAAGGCATTGGCGTAGTCTAGCCTTGACAGGATGAGCGCACGGGTCACCATTTCCTTAGCCATTTTGGGCAAGAGGGGCAAGAACTTCTTTAAGCGTCTCAGTGTGCCAAAGCACACACCCACCAGCTTATTAATCTGGGGCAGACATTTAAAATCCTCACCAAACCAAACCCCCAGATTTTTCACCGGACACCCTGAAGAACTGGGCATGGGGTAGCCCGCAGGCCAAATATCCTCTCTGAAATGCGGGGGGAAGGAACCGTAGAGGAGCATCTCCGATTTCTCCTCGTTGCATTTCAGTTGGGCCTTTGCTAGCCATTTAAAGACCTCAGGGAGACAATTTTTATTAATGGTCAGAGAGGAGTCAGTTTTGTTCCACATAAAGAGGAGCTGGGTATCGTCAGCATAAGCTATGATCTTAGCGCCCAGCTCCTCTGCCAAGTATACAAGAGGTGTCATATAGACATGAAACAGAAGAGGGTCAGTGTAGAGCCCTGAGGGACTCCCGTATTCAGACTTCTCGGGGTAGAGGAGAAAGGGGGCAGCCATACTTGCTGTGATCTGTTGGCTGGAAAGGATTCGATCCACTTCCATACCTGCCCCGAGATGCCGATATGAGACAATCGTGCCAAAAGTTGTTGATGAGGCACGGTGTCAAACGCGGCAGAGAGATCTAAGAGCACTAAAGCTGCTCTGCCGCCGGCATCCAGGCACTCTCTAATAGCCTCTGCCATCTCAACCAGGGCCGTCTCAGTGCTATGGGAGGCCCTGAAACCCGACTGGGCGGGGTGGAGGATTCCAGAGGTCTCAACAAACTCAGAAAGCTGCTTATGAGCGGCCTTCTCACACACCATTATAAAAAGAGCACTTATAGTGCACTGCTCGCTACCTCTCAATATACCAATAAATAAAAGAAATTAACACATGAATATAATTTAATGTTGATGTTTGTTCATGCAAAGCAATCAAAGTGAGACTGTATCCATGGGATTACATCTATAATATGAATGATAAGTTGATATGTAATGTCACCATTGATGACACTGAAGTTATTTGTGATGTCATCATTCTCATTATGTTTGAGGTTGTGACTACAAATGCCTTTTGCACTAATGTGGGCTGGGGCATAAGCCATAGCGACTACAGGGAAAACATAGGCATTGGGCAGCAGCCACCTCCGTTTATCTGACAAATCAGTCCAACACCCATCCTCATCTAAGCATCCTGTTCTCTCCTCCCACATTGTCAATTTGTCTGCTGTCGCTTATAGTTGTATCTCGCCCCAGCATTCAACGGTGTCTTCAAACATCGTATTGTCTGGGACCCATCTAGCAGGTCTTGCTACAAACATCCTATTCATCTTTGTTCTGGCTGTCTCTTTGGCTGTTTGGTCCGCAAAGGCATTACCCCACCCCACGTCATCTACCACTGCCGTATAGGCGCTGCATTTGATGATGGCTAACTTGTCAAGAAGGGCCAGTGCTGATAGTAATCTGAGTAATAATGGGCCATGCTGTATCCGCTGACCATGAAATCTCAGGAATCCTCTCTCTGCCCAGAGGCGCCGAAAATTATGTGCTGCCCAGAAGGCGTACTGACTGTCGGTGTAGACATTAACAGTCAGTCCTTCACTCAGCTCGCAAGCCCTCAGGAGGGCAACCAACTTGGCAGCTTGGGCTGACTGATATGGGACACGGGATGTCTCAAATACAGTATGTAATGTTGTTATAGCATAGGCTGCACTAGTAGTGCCATCCGGCAGTTTGAAACAATAGCCATCAACATATAGTTGCCCTTGGGGGTCAGATAAGGGAACATCTGTCAGGTCTACCCGTCCCTTCGTTTCTTCTTCCATCCGAAACAAGCAATCATGGACATCACTGTCCTTTTGGTCCGAAGGGAGGGGTAGTAACGTGACTGGGTTGAGTGCAGTGCATCGTTTGATGGTAAGGTGCGGAGCAACTAGGGTCAATTCATATCCAGTAAGACTAGCACTGGTGAGGTGCTGTGTCTTTGTTTTGTTCAATAGCATGTGTACAGCGTGAGGTATCATCACTGTGAGGTCAGTATCAAGGACGGGCCCTGCCGATTGTCTGATAGATACCGCTGCCACCGCAGCAGCACTCAGACAGCTCGGGAGCGCTCTGATGACATTATCCAAAATGGCTGAAAAGTAGGTGCAGGGTCTCTGCTTACTAATGGAACCCTGTGTTAGTACAGAAAGTGCGCAACCGTCCGCTTCTAAAGGCTTCTGGTAGTCAGGAGTACCAAGCACAGGAGCAGAGCAAAGCGCAGTCTTTAATTGTTCAAAAGCTTGCTGGCATGCAGGTGTCTAAGGCAAAGGCTCACGCACATCTTTGGTGGTGAGGTAAATAAGGGGTTTTGTTAGTAGGGGATGTTAGGGATCCATTGCTGACAATACGAAGTTATTCCCAAGAACATGTGTACCCCTCGTTGGGATTTAGGGACAAGCATGTTAGTTATGATGGCTATGCGTTCTGGTGTTAGTCTGCGACCCTCCTTCGATGGTAGGCGACCTAAATAGGTGACCTGTCGACAATACTGACATTTTGATAAGTACACTTTATGTCCATGGTGTGCCAAATGGAGCGGTAATTTAACTGTGGCCTCCTTACAGTCCTGTTCGGTGTCTGAGGCCACTAAAAGATCGTCAACATTTTGCAGCAGCACATTACCAGTGGGAAGCTTTAATGAATCCAGCTGTGTTTTCAAAGCCTGACTGTAAATACAAGGACTCTCTGCATAACTTTGTGGAGCCCGACAGAATCTGAAACTCCGGCCAGCAATTGTAAATCCAAAAAAGTGACGGCTGTCAGGGTGTAATGGTATACTAAAGAAAGCATTCTTTAGGTCGATTACTGAGAAGAACTTAGCTGTCGGTGTAATCATTGTCAAAATCGCTGTAATGTTGGGCACCACAGGATATTGGGGAACCACTATTTTATTGACCTTCCTCAGGTCAATACCAAAACGATAGACATCAGGGTGTTGGTCAGGGCAATCCGTAGGTGCTTTCTTAAGGATAGGAAGAATAGGGCTGCTACACACATTCGCTGCTGTCTCTTCGACTATACCAGATTGAATCAAATTGTGTATTATTTGCAACAAGGCCTTTTATCCTGCCTGGGATATCTTGTACTGTGGAACTTGGGCAACCTGGCATCTTTCTTTATCTGGATGGAGACAGGTGGGATCCGAAGCGGCCCTACATCCGTGTCACCCGTCGCCCATAATATACGCTGCACCTAATGAAACTCAGGGGGGAGAGGGTCATCTTTGGCAAAGCATTGTTTGGCATGAACAACTCATGGACCAACGGTTATATGAACAACATCCGGGAACAATATATTGTCACATGTAGTCTTTTTAGCAATTGACATCAGCAAAAACGGGAAGTTAACTGTAAAGGTACCGATAGTCAAAGCCATGGTTTTCGAAATGGGGTTAACAACCGGCATGCCTGAGAAACCCACCAAAATATAGTGTTGGCCAGACAGAGCTGCCCACGGGACCAGTGAACGGAAAACAGAGCTATTCATAGCCCCTGTATCAACTAGAAATTTCTCCGTGGAGCCTTGCAAATCCGTAGTGACATAGGGTCCGCACTGATCTCCAGGCACCAGAACTGGTACCTCGCCCTGCCCTCGGCAGTCCTAGCTGTGAGACCTCATCTCATCCAGGTCATAGTCATCATGATTGTTCTGTCGTCCCCAGGGATCGTCAAAATAGTTCCTGCTTTGTCTATTTTCTGTCGTATTGTCTAACTGTGTCCTCACTCTGCCTGCTGCTCCATGTCCCCTCCCTCCAAAACCTCTGCCTCTCAGATCCCCACTTCTCTGCAATAATTCTGGACACTCATTCCGCCAATGTCCCTCCTTTTTACAATACACACATTGGTTGGGTCCCAAAGGGCGCACTCAAAGCACCACCCATTCCAGACCGGACCCGAACCACGTCCTCTAGTCCCTCCTCTTGCAACCTGCTGCATCAACACTCTCGTTTTCAAATCTTTCATCTTCTTTTCCACCCTGTCCTTGTCTTTATTATCTTTATGCTCATAATACTGAGCCATGCTCAATATAACTGATGTGGAGGACGTTGTCCATGTGCTCTCTGAGGCCTGCAATCGAGCAGCAATCTCAGGGAGCAAATTAGTAACAAACCTATTCACAAACAACCAAACACCACCCTCCTTTGACAAATCCTGGCCACTGAAATATAGGAACACTCCTTCAAATTTGGTAAAGAAATCAGACACACTATTGTCTTTCTTCTGGCAACACGCAGTCAACTTATCCCAGTCCACTCTCTTAGGTGGGATAAGGGAGTGCATGTAGGCAATAATGCGCCCTTGCAAGGCTAAAAGCTCTGCTTTGGGCTTCTCACCGGGCTTGCGCTCCTTATCCCATGCTCTAATCTGTGCCCACTAGGTGAATTCTATATAATATGCAGTGGGATTTTTTCTCGGGTCCAGTAACTGACCCTTTAGAGAGAGGACCTCACTCCTTTTCCAAGGTGTAAAGATCCATTGTTCTCGAAACCGAGCATCGACTCGCTGTCTTATTACAGTATTAGTAGAGTCGCGCAATTCCGAATTTCAGAATGATAAATGGGATAGACCTCCCTCATGGGATGCTGTGTCCCTAACAGTGGAACCTTTTGAAGTTGTCAACCTCGGTAACCCACCAGTGTAGTCACATTACTAAAAACTTCATTCTGGGCCATATCTGTAACATATACTCGGTCTCGTATGTCATAAATAATCTGTGGCGCAGTGCCCTGAAACCATTACTTCCACAACTGTATCAGAGTAGCCGACATGTGCTTGAGGGCATGCTGTTTTATGAAGGGCTCATAGTCTTTCATCACACTCCAGATATCCTTCATGCTATAGATTGGGTGTCAAATCCACTGGGCTGCCTGATTCGCTACCACCTGTTTCTCCTCCAGCCCCACAGCTGAATGCACTAACACTTTCTACATGCGATCCTGCGCTGCTGCCCAATTGGTGTCAGGGACTTCGCATGTAGGAGTCTCGGGGGGTAACGATGTTTGAGGTGTGGTGCTCACGGAGGAGAGAGCAGAGGCTGAGACAGGCACCATCATATAGGGGTCAGTGTTGTGGGTATGAGGGGAAGTGTGGCAGACGAGGCAGAACCCAGAGATTGGTCAGAAGAAGGGAGGGATTGCAGAGGGGAAGGGGCGGTGTCTGTACCAATCGTTGGCGGGAGTACAGGAGAAGTAAGTGGGGTCGGGGCTGATGCAACAGTGCCAGGAGTACAGGAGTGAGCAACCCCAGAAATTGGGGCTGAGGAACCAGGGACCATAGGGTATATCCGCTAAGGGGCATAGGGCGGCGGAGGACGAGAATCCAAAAGCTCTTCAACTTGTTCGTCCCCTTCTTCCTTAACCACATACCTTTTATCAGCTTGTAGCCGGAATCTCCTGTCCTCACGCTCTATGCCTTTTTTCCACTTTATCCCTACCAAAGGCTAATGCCTTCTGTGTAATCGTTTGCGTCCCTTTCCTTCTAGCCACCCTCTCTTCTCTCATGCACCGCTACTTCGCTTCCTTCTTCCACACCCTCAAAGAATCAAACATGGACTATCTACTCCTTTTAGCGAACAATTTATCCTGCAGAAAATTTATTTTCTGTTTATCGAAACAACCAGTAAGTGGCCATTTCAGCTCAGTATTATCCCTCGTATATTTATTCCACAATGTGCTAAGCAAATTCGGGCCAATACAAAGTTTGACATACATGTCAAAGTTCGGGGTACCCTACGGAGGGGCGGGCTGGCGCTCTTCCAGCCGTGCACTCTTAGAAACGCATTGGCATCCATAACAACCAAACTTACTGAAACAAGACATCTTAACATAAGGCACACACCCTGTCCCTAACGGAAAGACAACACTCACAAATATAATACAAATAGAATAAAGGAATAAAAGCTGCTTACCAACCAGGACCACTGTCCGGGAAGCACAATTGCTACTCACTCAAGCAAGCATTGCACTATCACCACCACCGATGTCGGTCCACAAGTCTCGTAACACCCGAACGCAGCAATCAACCACAAGTCAGCCGGGAACAAAAGGATTGAAAGACCCCACCAAGACAGGTAGACAGCCTAGAGACCGTATCACATTCAAGAAGACAGGCTCTAGCCCCAGACCTTTTCAAAACATAGATTCAATTACCAATTGGACTGGCAGATTGTCCGTATACAATCCCAGTCCTTTTTCATGCGCCAGCCAAATTCCCAGTTGGCATGACAGACTGTTCACAAACACTCTGTGTCTTTCCCAAGGATCTGAAAACTCATCAAGTACAAACCAAGACGGTATTAAACCGCACCAAGACACAGCCCGTCGACTCCTGCTGTTCAAGCAAGGCAGTTCACAAACTTCACCCAAGACTGCACTGATACAAGAGGACAGGCTTCAGCCCCAGACATTTTCAAAAGCAAATCTAAATTTCCAGTTGGCCTGGCAGAGAACTTGCAAGCGGTCCCGGACCTTTAACAAAAAGGCCAATTTCCGGTTGGCCCGGCAGGCTGCTCACAAGCGCTCTGTGCCCCTCAAGGGTCCGCAGACACACCAAGTCCAAGACAAGACAGTCAGAGACTGTACCAGGACACGGCTCGCAGGAGCGTGTCAACCAAGAAAGGCGCCATTTTTTTTAAAAACTCTTTTTATTTAGTTTTTAATTTTTTTAAAGATCAGCACAAACTCATAAAACACATTTATACAGTGAGGTTACAACCACAATTCTTAGTAGTCAAAGTATCATAGAGGAGATAGGCTTTCAAACCTCCAGCTCCCATTAACAATCGAATACAAACACATACAATACTGAGCAATAATACTTCCACACCATAATATAATCCGGAAGTTGAGTTGAACAAGGCTCTGCCATGTATTGAACATAAAGCAGCGACCAGAGTTTTAAAATGTTTGGGCAAGAATCCCACCGGATATTTCCTCCAGTCCTGCTCAGCTTATAGGTCTAAGTTATTTAGCTTTCTATGAATCCTTCCACCTTACTAAAGGAGCCCAGATTCGCCGTCCCAACAGTCTCGCCTTTTTACCCTTTCTCTCATAAATAGCTCTTTCCATAATAAACAATGAGAGTAATTGCGAAAACCACTGCTGAAACGTAGGGGGCAACGGATCAAGCCAGGCGGAAGCAATACTTATCCGCACTACAGCCATGGCCAGAAAAAGAAATTGGTAAGCCGGGTCTTGCAGTTCACTACTGCTAACTCCAAGCAAAATCAAAGCAGGGGTTAATGTAACTTTTAGCCCCAATGACAAGTATAAGAATTTCATAATAGAGTCTAGCAGATTTTCAAGGCGTGAGCAGGATGCGAACATATGTACAAGGTCAGCAGCAAGTGCGTCACACTGCGGACAAGTGGTCCCTGCTGACCCACCCCACTGTGCTATTCTCGCCGGGGTATAATAAAGTGCAAATATAGTCTTATAATGCTGCGCTTGGAGTCCAGATGAGCACAAAACAGTCTGGCCTAATTCTAGAGAGTCAGAAAACCACTCTGGTTCGACACCCACCCGTTCCATCCATTTTCCCGCATGTTTGGCCAAAACATCTTGCTTCAGTGCCACTAATTCACCATACAATAGCCTAATAACACCCTTTGTGCTACCTCTAATAATATCAATAGCTTTGATTCTACTAAACCCATTGAGCCCCCCACCTTCTTACAAAAAAACTACGCAACTGCAAAAATTTAAACAAATTGCCTCTGTCCAGTCCATACTCCGACTGAATATCTCCAAACTGACTAAAGCCTTCGTTCTATATTAAATCCCCAACCATCCAGACCCCCCTCTCTGACCAATCTCATCCAAAATGATTTCAGGAAGCATGGGGTTTTTATATAGCTGGGTATAGTAGTTAATGCTCCCAAGATCGATCTTTTTTTTCAGTGCAGCCCAGATTTTGAGGGCGGCCGCAAGAGTCTTAAATTTTGTCTTTTTATAATAACTGGGCTCAGTAAATTTCATAAACAGTTCTTGGCATGATCCCCGAGCAACAACTTATAAACATCAGGGAGCCCTGTTTCCTCTTCCCTGTCGCCCTGAGGTGTACCAAATAATATACTCATATCTTGAAGAGCTGCTGCCCAATAATACATTCTAAAGTCAGTCAGTCAGTCAAAAAGCTTTATTTCGATAAAAGTTATCATAAAAGCATGTACAAAAGAATCATGGTAAAAATAGAAGTTCATTAGGGAACATATTTTACAAGAGATCATAATGTTGCTTGATGGCTGATTTTAAAAAACCATTGTAAAAGTGCAATTTAAAATAGGGTTAAAAATGCAGTTTTTTCTAAAAAAACATATATAAAAGCAGTTCATTAGCTCATCTGATACAGCTATTAGGTTTATTTCTAATAATCCAGGACCAGGCCAGAAATTTGGCCACAGCACAGACTAGCACCAAACTTGTGTCGGTACGCAAAATACGTAAGGCGACACGATAGTTCAAAATGCCCAGGAGACGGCAAGCAGGAGCAAGCCATCTTTTTCTCGGGTTACTGTACGCTGGGCATTCTAACATAATATGGGCTATGCTTTCTACTTTTTCGGGGCATGTTAAGCAAGTGGCAGGGGTCTGATAAGGAGGCTTCCATTTACTGGTAAATTCACGAGTAGGGAGGGTCTCGAGTCTGAATTGAAAATACAGTGATCTGTCTCTAGGTTTTTGGATAAACTCGAGAAAAGGCTCAAAGTTAACTGTCTGCTTAAAAGTAAAAAAATCTTCAGTTAATCTACCATAACTTGAGCTACCAAGATCTCGATTATCGATCCAGGCCCAATATGCTTTTTTGAGATCCATCTTACCAATCGAGGCTCCATGCTCCCAAAGATCAATTAGACCAAGCTGGATGAGAGATTTTTTAATATTGCGAAGCCAGCTTATTTTTTGGGAGCCGGCTATATTCATGATTTCTCTCAAACCCTCTGTGAATTTGGCTAGCTCCGGGGTGCACCATAGACGAACCCAAAATAACAAGGGGCGTAGCCTAATAATATCTTTAAGTGAACACCTACCCAAGTCACTAAAGAGAGGTTTCAAGGGAGTACCTCTTGGCATTGTAACTAATTCTCTGAAGAATTTATTCTCGGACAGGGTGAGCGCTTCTATGTTTTCGAAGCCCCAGAGTTCGGCTCCATAGATGGCCGAACCTACTGCTTTGGCCTGATAGATCGTTAATGCGGGGGTAATTGGCTTGCTCCTCGAGGAGCGATGTTCTTTGGCTATTACCCCCGTGGCTCGTTTGTGGTTGAGCAGCATTTTTTGGATGTGGGGCTTCCAGGTCATAGTGTCGGAGATCCTAATGCCTAGGTAGTCAAATAATTTGACGTATTCCAGAGGAATACCATCAGACATGATGGGTACACTGGGTGATTTCCGAGATTTAAAAGAGAGGAGCTTAGTTTTTGAAGTATTATTAACCAGTCCTCTCATTGAGCAGAACATGTGAAATCTGTCTATCAGCTTCTGGAGCCTTGCAGGTGTTTTAGAAATCAGCAGAGTATCGTCCGCAAATAAAAGAGTGGGAACTTTTTCCCCAGCCAGAACAGGTGCGTCCGCCGGGACTTCAAGCAGAAATTTCACCACTCCATTGACGAAAAGGGAAAAAAGAGTGGGCGCAAGTACGCAGCCCTGGCGGACTCCTCTGTTGACTGGGATCTTGTCAGTTCTCTGGGCCTGGCTGCCCCATCTCACCCTGGCAAAGTTCCCCTCATGGAGGCGTACTAGGAGATCAAGGATATAAGGTGGAAGACCTAAGTCTTGGAGCACAGACCATAAGCGATCACGAGGGACCAGGTCAAAGGCCGATTTTAGATCGATTAAGCCTAGAGGGAGATTGCCCCTACCAATCGATACAGTTTTCCAATATAGCAGTAGGAGCCTAAAGACCTGGTCGATCGTGCTCGTAAATGGCCTGAACCCAGCTTGGTAGTGTGACAGAATATCATTGTCAGTAACCCACAGTAGAATTCGCTCTAGCAGAACCCTGCCAACCACCTTCTGACTAACGTCAATAAGGCTTATAGGTCGGTAGTTAGCAGGGTCCTCCCTATGGCCCTTCTTGAATATTGGTATGACCTCCGCCCCCTCCATGGCTCGGGGATGGGAAGCCCTTTGAGGAAGGCATTAAGTAAGATGGTAAAATACTCAGCCCAAGATTTGGGGTCATAGCGGAACAAGTCTCCCGGCAGGCCGTCTGGACCTGCAGCTTTAGCTGGGACCAATCTGTTAATATCCGCCGTAACTTCCATTTCAGTAAAGGAATCAGTGTTAGACGGGGTAAGATCTGTGGGGATGAGAGGAAAAGAATCACTAGTACATTGCGTGCTGTCGTCCGAGTACAATTTCGAGAAATGGGTAAACCATTCGTGATTAGTAATGTGATTAGGAATTAAATCAGGATCTTGGCCTTGGGAGTATCTACAAAGATTCCAAAATGTGGTCCCATCCCTTGCTAGGCTAGCATTTTTTAAAGCCAGCCAATGAGATTCTTCCCATGTACGTTTTGCGTTGACTACAGCCCTCTTATAGGCAGACCTAGCATTTTTAATTGAAATGCAATCCTTAGATTTAATAGCGATTGCAAGCATTTTCCTGCTGGACCTGCACTCAGAATTAAACCAAGAACCGGGTGCTTTCTGTTTATAAGGGTTGTTAGCAGAGAGAGATATAAAAAAAGACCCAATTGACTCAATGGTATCTTCGTGGATAGACACGGCCCTTAATTTCTCGTTAGCATCTGCACATGCTTGCCTAAGTTCACCAGTTTTTATTAGCAATATTTCTTTAATGAGGACAGTTTTTGTTTGTCTACTACAATTTTAGGCCATTTGAGATGTCTTTTACAATTGGATGGAATGACATCCCTTGTAAGCATTATCGGGCGATAGTCAGGGGTTAGTTGGTCTAAGGTCCATAAGCTCTTTATAGTCAGGCACAAGGGATTGTGATCACTATCGACAGTTGGAAGAATAACCATATCCTCAGCATAATGCCAGAGTCTACGGTCAATTAAGATATAGTCGATACGTGATGGGCTAGAAATTCTATTGAAAGTAGATGCTGCGTGGAGGTCGGAAGGAAATCGACCGTTAGCAGCTCTCAGCCCAAATTCCATGACCAGAGCGTTAAGTTGGATTATCACTGGTGTCCACCTTGTTACTGGGGGGACAGTGAGGGATGGTATGCCCCATCTGGTATCTTCATCTGCAACTTCCAGAATATCATCAGAGGCAAGAGGTTCAAAGGTGCAATTCAGATCTCCGGCGACCAGTATGAGTGAGTTCGGGGGGCAGGAGGAAAGTTCCTCTTCTAAGATGGTAACAGTAGGGGACTTAGAACCTCCTGGGGTACCCCTAACATAGACGGCAAAAAGTTCAAGAGTAGGTCCCCCGTTTAACCCACTCAAGGTTAAATGCAGCACGTCCGGAGATGGACTGCGTACATGTCTAACTCTGCAGGGAAGGGCAACATTGATCCATATTATGAGGCCCCCCGAGGGGCGGCCGCGGCCAATAGTGACCGCGGGGATACAATGGCATGTGAAACCCGATTTAAATAAAGGTGTAGTGCCCCAGGTCTCTTGTAATATGCAAAGGTCGAAGGTGGCAATAAAATTATTCCAATCTGGAAGTGAGAGTTTAGTTTTCAGACCCGCAATGTTCCATGAAATGATTTTATGGGTCGTATTTAATACTGGGGTAGAGGGAGTAACTGAATCCGATGTATTTGGCAACGGGACAGCCCGTGATGGAGCACCATCACCCCAAGGCCCGTAGGAAATAATAGAGGGCGATGTTTGGGGAGTCAATCTACCGTTAAAAAAGGGAACAACTTGGGTTCCAGCGGTAGAAATTAGTGATATATGGGGGACAGACGTTAGTCAGTCAATTAGTCCCAGTGTTGATTTGCCCTCGAGCCTTTGATAAGACGACCCACCTCTCCACCCCTCCGGGACATGTCTTGGAGTAGGCGGGTGTCTAAACTGGATGGAAGACGAGTCGGGGGAGGAGGATCTGTACTCAAGAGCAATTAGTCCATCAGCTAGATAGTGATTAGCTAGAGTCAGCTCAATCGTGTCTGTTGGGAGATTATTAATCCTTAGTCTACGAGCCCTTAAGAGGTCATCTCTAATAAGGGATCGACAGCCTCTGGAGTAGCGAATCCAATGGGTGACTTTATTCTTTAGTGAGTCTTCACACTCATACCTATCATTCTTGGGAACACCCACCATATGAACAATAGGCTGGTGGTTAACCCTTGGGTTTTGCGCTACAGGAGGTTGATGGAACGAGTCAAGGGCTGGAGATTTTAAAGGACGAGGAGCCGAATTAGATGTTACATTTTGATTCAACATTGGGCACATTCTTTTATTAGGAGTAGGTGGGTTAGTTCCATCTCTATTGGATAGTGATGAGTTTGATCTGGTTTGTAAGGGTAGTACTGACGGTTGTGAAAGTGTGGGTACAATGGAATCGATGGTGGTAATAGAAGAGGTTATTGGTGGATGTGGGTGATGGGCGTTATTACTTGGAACATTAGGTGGTTGCAAAATCTGCAAGTGGGGTCTATTTACTATTGATAATAATTCCTTAACTAGCGCTTTAAGATCACTGATTTCAAGCTTCAGTGCATTTATGTAGTCCATAATTATGCCTGGCGCTGGATCTGTAACTGTCACTACCTCCCGTAGGTGACTATCCGATTGCAGAGGTGGTCCAAGAACAGGATCTCCATCATTGGCCAGATCTACAACAGCTGGTACAAATAAACTAGGAGTAGTGTCAAAAGATTCTACACGAACATTACCCAAGTCAGATAATACCTCGAAACGATTTTTACAAATGATTACAGTAGGTTCAAGAGGTACCAGGTTGACCACAGGGGTGCAAGAACTTAAAACATCAGTAGTAGCTCCAGAAATAGCAGAATGGCTCTGATCGCAGTCCTGGACTGTTAGTGATGATGAGGTTAGGGCAGTTTTTTTGCTAAACATTTGGGGGATAGTAACAGGACCTGGGCGAAGATTACTTGGGGACAGCGTGGTAGGTAGGTCAGGGTCTAAAATTGTGGTGCAATCATCAACTAGGGATTCAATGCGTTGTAAAACAGAAGTAGACGTCTGTTTTTTACTTGCTTTTCGGGTCTTATTTCTTTTGGCCACGCTGCCGTTAGGATCCCTCAATTTCCGTTTGCCCATTATGTCCCTAGGGCACAAGCACTAGATGACAAACAGAGTCAGAGCACTGCGGGCGTGGCAGAATGGTTCATAGGGACAGCACAGTACCTGTAGGCTCCGGATGTAGAGGAGGGGACGCACAGAACCCAGGACGTAGATGACAGGAACGTGGCCCTGCCCGGCCTCTTCCGGCCCCCGACGGCCACAGACGGCCCGCCCTCTGCCCGGGCTCAGCCCGGCGCCACCCGCGCGCGTCCCGCGGCACGGAGGGAGCCTCTGTTTAAGTAGCGCCTCCGGGCGCGCTGGTGACCGGCAGGAAGTCCGGTGTAGAGCAGAAGATGGCGGGTGCTGTAGTTCCCCCCAGCTGCGGCCAACGGTGGAGAGTGGCGGCGAGGGGAACAAGCAGCGTAGGTGTCCCGCGTGTGGTACTGCCTGCGGGTAAGATCGCCGTCCTTTTCGCCAAATGGAATGCCCCCCCGCTCCACCGAGGGAGCCTCTGTTTAAGTAGCGCCTCCGGGCGCGCTGGTGACCGGCAGGAAGTCCGGTGTAGAGCAGAGGATGGCGGGTGCTGTAGTTCCCCCCAGCTGCGGCCAACGGTGGAGAGTGGCGGCGAGGGGAACAAGCAGCGTAGGTGTCCCGCGTGTGGTACTGCCTGCGGGTAAGATCGCCGTCCTTTTCGCCAAATGGAATGCCAAAAGTCCAAAACAGCAAAGCCCCCTCGCATGTCGTAGTGACATAAACCTGAGAGCCCTCCTAGTTTTCCCATGCGCCCAAATGAATCGATTTACTATATTCTCCAACGTTGCAAACCAATGTTTCTCAAATTCCATCGGTATTGCCCTGAACAAATAAAGGATTTTTGGTAAAAACATCATCTTCACCACATTACAGTGGCCCACTAATGGTAGATGTAAGTTATTCTATCAAAATCAGATCGCGCCTTCCAGATGACCGGCTCGATGTTCCTCACTACCAAACTCGCCAAATCTGGCATAATCATTATTCCTAAGTACACTGCTGATGCAGTTACTCGAGGATCATCAATAATAGCATGCTTGTTCTTTATGATTTGAGTTTTAGCTCTATTTAGTGCATACCCTGAAAATCTGCCAAAATCTTGTGCTACTAACTCCACCACCCTCAGTGCTGTAGAAGGATTTGCCGTAACAATAGCAACATCATCCACGTAGGCTAATACGACTACTCAAGGTTGTTAACCTCGAGTAGTCGTATTAAGGGATCTATGTATTTAGCAAATAGCAGGGTGAGCATTGACATCCCTGCCTTGTCCCCCGCTCAATAATAAAAGGTGAGGTATAGCCACCATTTAACCTTAGGTGAGCTGTAGGTGCCATTTATAGTGCCTGAATGGCTTTAATAAAACCCCCCCAGGCCAAACCACTTCATTGTTTCCCACAGGAGATCCCAGGATACCCTATAAAATGCCTTCTCAGCATCCAGTAGCAGAGCAGACATAGGGTCCCCTGAGATCTCTGTTGCATCAAAAAGTGTTATGACTAGGCGGACTTGCTGCGCTGAACCCCGGCCGATTATGAACCCATGTAGGCAGGGGTGGATTGTTTTCCTCATGATATTATTTAACCTTGTTGCCATAGCCTTTGAAAAGATTTTTAACATCGCTGTTAAAAGAGTTATGGGCCGGTATGAGCCACCCTTGGTGTTTTTTTAAAAAACACTATGTCCGCCCTGGCCCATGACTCCGGCGCAGGTCCCCCCCTTTGAGCTTGCCGAATAACCTCGATCAAACCAGGTCCTATTATATCTGCAAAAGTTTTATAGAACTCTAAAGGAATCTGGTCAGGGCCAGCAGCCTTACTAGATGGTAGATTTTGCAAAGTACTAATTATTTCCTCTTGTGTCGAAACCATCTCAAGTGTCCCCCTATCTGTTGGATCAACCCGCTGTAGGGGTATCTTATCTAGATACTCTTGAATTGCCATTGGCGTCTCTAGAGACTCTTTACTATAGAGCTTTTGGTAGAATTTCCGGAACGTCTCTCAAATCCCTGGGGGGTCAGCTACTATACTCCTATTAGCATCAAAAATTTCAGATACCTCTCCTGCAGCAGCTTTTTGTCTTTTATTCTCACAGCCAGGGTATGCCCCACCTGCTCGCTGTAATCATGGCAATGCTCTCTTTTTGCCAAAAAAGTTTCTGTAGCTTAGCAGCTATCCGTTCTCCAGCATCAGCATTATTTACAGCCAACTGTAGAATTATATCTTCAGTTGGTCTACCCATATTAACCACTGAGGCCAGCGCCTCTTCTAACTTAGTCAACTTGTCTCTGACCACATCCTCATGCTGTGCCTCCTTCCTTTGACAGTGCATGCTATAACTCAATGTTTCCCCTCTAACCCCCGCATTGAAAGCATCCCAGACTATCTCTGCACTTGTACTCTCGCGATTAAAATCCCAGAATTCCTTGATCCACCCCTTCATATGAGACACATAATCTGGATCATGTAAAAGCCTCCGTTCAAAAGTCCAACCACGAGTTTGCTGAGCCCCCCGGGTGAGAGTAACTGTAAGAACTAATGGATTATGACCTGAGTGTATCCGAGGATACTTCTCAATCCTAAAATTAGAACTAAACTGCTGTGATACAAAAAAATAATTGAGTCGGGAAATAGCCTTATGTGGAGCAGAGAAAAAAGTACTGCCGGGGTCTGTAGGTTTCATATAGGCCCATGCACCAGTAAGACCGTTATCACTAATCAAATTTGTTAGAGCTACACAGACCATTCTTTTCCTGCCAGAATATCTACTTCCCGAAGTACCAAAGCCCATTAATATTAAAATCAACAAAGAAAATTCCCGGAGTAGGCCACATTGCAAGTTCAGAGTTCAGAAATTCAAACATATCCGGGTCGTCACCCGTCGATCCATATACTGAGCATATTGTGAGTTTTTCACCTCCCACGGAACATTCGGCCATCGCCCACCGGTCCCATTGATCCTCAGTTTTTCTTATAACTTTTATATCACTCCTACGAGTAAGGATTTCTACCCCTCTTGTGCGGGTGCCCTGTGTAGTATTCACCATAAGCCTGTATCCTAGCTGTTCCAAGATGCGGCCTCCAAAACCTTCTATACGCGTTTCTTGGACACAAAGTATATCTATACGTAAAGATTTCAACAGAATTGCAGCCCTTTGCCTCTTACTCTGATCATTTAGCCCACATATGTTAATTATAGCTATTCGTAAACTCATTTTGTTATGCTTCCCCAATTTTTACCAAAAGCCCCTATCATCCTACCACCTTTTGATACATCAGAACTTAATCTTATTCTTACAGAGCTCGTTCTACTTATATTTTGACTCCAAATACTCATCTCCAACCCTCCTCTCTCATATTGTGCTGTGTCGTGTTGTGCTGACCCCATGCCCCACCCCCATTCCCCCCACAACCTTTACAGGCAGATAGGTCAACCATGACCTATATTTGGCAGCCGATCTCACATCTCAAGCAGCGCCAATTCTCGCACCCCCCTGAGGCCCCCCACACCCATAAACCTAGATGGACTCACCCCCCCTATATCAATCTAAACCAGTGACTAACACCATAGCACCAACCCTTAAAACAATTAAATTCTTCATATACCAAAAACCATGTCGCCATCCAGCATTAGTCAGCAGCAGTTAAGCCCCCTTGTGAAATACGGCTTGTACCACTCCGCCCCCTGCCCTCCTTAAGCTCAGTGACATATTCCTGTGCCTTGATTTCAGAAAAAAACATTCTGACCCTCCCATTGGAGAAAACCTTTAACCGTGCGGGAAATAGCAGGAAAGCTTCACAGCCCACCCCCTGAAACGGAGATATCACCTTCCAGAGTCTCCACCTCTGCTCGACCGTAGTATGGCAAAAGTCAGGCCGAGCGAAGAAGGTTTGACCCTCATGAGTCCGCTTCGAGTCAGGTCTGGCTCGATCTATTATTGCCTGCCTTAATAAAAAGTTTCCAACAAATATCAGAATAGCTCCAGGTCGCTCTCCTTGACTAATAGCATGAGCTCTCCTGAACATTGGGAATCGATGAGCCCGCTGTATTTCCATCTCCCCGTTCCAGTGGGCAAGGTCCGGAAAGGGACCTTTCAGCAGTGTGACAACAAAGGCCATGATGTTCTCCCCCTCCACATTTTGTGCCAGAGCAAGTAGCCGTACATTATTTCGGCGTTGCCTGTTTTCAAATTTTTCAAGTTCCAGCATCCACCAGAGACTGCTTTTCCTGGATAACCTTGAAAGCCTGTAGTTTGTTAACTTCTACCTCCACGGGTTCTTTCTTCAACTTGTATGACCCGTTCGGTCTTATCAGTGCACACCTTATTAACCTTGCGGATAGCCCCTTGCAATTTTTTAGTGGCCCGTAACGATCTTCTGCTCTCCTGTCTCACCTCCCCCTGCATCTGCTTAACGGTGGCATGCAGTAACTCCAGAGTTGGAGAAGGGGCTGTAGATTCTGGGTTGTTAGGGCCACCAAAACCACTTTGTCCTGAATTTCCTGAGTCAGATCCACAAACCGTGCTCATGGTCAGGATTGTTGCAGAATAATCCCATTCGAGTTTACGAGTGACTGAGTCTGATTTTGAAAATCTAGCTTTAGCCTTAGCCCGTCACTTTGAGTTAGTGGACCTGCTGTGTTGTGTTTTCTGTGTAGCAGATGACTCCCCTGAAACTGTCTCCTCTGATGTTTCAAGTTCACTGAGCTCCGATGACTCAGAGTCATTGTTAGACCTGGCACCTTAACAGTCATCATTTAGAGAGAAGAACCTATCCCCCTCTGGTGATAACAGGGGTGGCACTTGACCATAATGGTGTTATGATTTGGTTGTTATGGCCACTAGACCTGCTACAGACGTTACCCCCGTCATTCTCCAGCATTGCAGGCTGTGCATCAAATTGTGCCTGCGGCTGTCTTTGCGCGGGTCGATCTTCTGCCATATAAGAGCGTGAATCCGAGCTTACCTGAATAGTGCTGCAATTGCCAGTCTCTGAGAGTGCAGTTTCAGAGTCCACCGCCTCCTTGGCCAGTATATTATCTGTTACCATAGAGTGTGCTATAGAAGGACATCCTCCAGCCGACAATGGGCTTCCCTCCCTGCTCCGATCTTTAGCCAACTCACCCAATGACCATGCCAGCAGACCTGTCAGCGACCCATCAGGGACCCATCAGCCTTTTCCGAGACGAGTGCCGCCTGTCACACCAGCCTCTTTCGGCTTCGTCGCGCTGCCTGGCACCTGGGGTTTTGGAGGTAGCAATGACTGGATTACCATCAAATCAGGAGAAGGTAGATTTTTGGAAAAGACTAGAGTCAATGGTTTCAGCTCTTCTGAACTCGTTAATGGAAAAGTTAACTCAATTGGAAGCTAGGCTAGTCATTGGCACCATTTACCAAGAACCAATCACTCACCTGGTGCACACAGGTCGAGCAAGTTAATCTCCACTGCCAACTCCTTGGATCAAACAGTCAGCTCCAAGGTATCACCTTTAGTACCCCAGCCACGGGCCACTAGCCGAAGATACTTCTGATTGGGAGGGCTGGACAGCTGCGAGAACCAAGGATGGTCTTGTTCGTAAGGGGCACCGATCCGCCTAGCTGAACAGACACCACTCTGGCCCCTACCAACCCGGTTACGGGTGAGAGGCCCTTTCGTGGGCTCCCTGTTCAGGCGCCAACTGAAGGACGTGGCCCTCTAGGACCACACTGGTACTTACCAACACCTGATATGCCTTCCCAAATGAAGAGTCGGTCAGACAGTAGAGAATACAAAAAAAGTATTTATTAACGTTACTCTGCAAAGGAGTCCATCATAACCTGTGCACTCGGATGGCTGGAGAGGGACTTACTCTTAAACCTTCTCTAATACAAGATAAACCCTTCAGGAGACTTCGGCCACGCCCCGGGTGCAAAAGTACTGGCCTGAGCCGGGCACGAACAATGAAGGCACAGAAAGATGAGCTAACACCTGCCAGATGGGCACACTATCAGCAGTCCAAGGTTACTGTGCCGGTTCTCATCACTTCTTAACGTGGGAGCAGGACTACATGTATACAATGGAATGCAGAGCAAAAATAATCATACTGTTAGCAAGTCGAGTTGCAGCCTTGAACATGAACGGAAAATATAACGAGATGCAATGTTCTGCTGAGGCAAGCTATTCTCTATTCTGAGCCCTAGCATGAGTATGGCACTGACAATCTTATAGGGATTGCGAAGAAAAATAAAATGGAGTCGCACTGGCTAATGAGTCTGCATGCTACGAGGAATACTGGACGGGTTACTGAATGCGAGCAACAATACATGTAATTTTAGCCATACACTGCTAATCTAAAACAGCACGGCAGAAGCATCATAGGAAAGTGAATTCTAAATCTAACACCACCACCCCCCAGGGCCGGCTCCTGCAAAGTCCTGGGGTGCACACCCCGGGACATTGCTGTTTGCTATGACAGGGCAGAAGCACACCTCCCACCCTGCCATAGCAAACACTGCTTTGGCTTTTGGAAGCAAGAGCTCGCGCTTCCAAAAACCAAAGCAGATTGCTTTTACACAAGGGGAGTGGCATATCAGCAGCTCCCCGTGTGCAAAAGCAATGCCAGCTCCCGCAGGAGGCGGGAAGTCGGCGGGGCATTGGGACTCCCCCCATGGTCCCCAACTGTGGGGCCAGGCCCCGGAGGAATGGTTTTGTATGAGTGAAATGTCCAACTAACTATAACGTCCCTGAAACCTGTGGTTTTTTCAATGGATTTCTATGGTTTCAAATGCTAATTTCTAACTATAACGTCCCTGAAACCTATGTTTTTTTTTCAGTGAATATATATATCTGTATCTTTCACTTAAAAAACCATAGGTTTCACACATGTTATAGTTAGGTGGATATTTCACTCGTAAAAAACCAATGAAATTCCCCCGTTATAGTTAGTTCAGATAACTATAACTCTCGCGCCCGCAATCCTGCTCATGATGTCACATATTACATCACTCATGACATGGTCAGTGGCATCACTCATGACATCACTGATGACATCATCCTTGTGATAGAGTGGCGGTCGCGCAAGTTATAGTTATCTGAACTAACTATAACGGGGGAATTTCATTGGTTTTTTACGAGTGAAATATCCACCTAACTATAACATGTGTGAAATCTATGGTTTTTAAGTGAATTTGCAAGGTTTTTTAAATGCTAATTCCTAACTTTAACGTGTGTGAAACCTATGGTTTTTTCAGTGAATTTGTACGGTTTTTTTAAATGCTAAGTTATGTATGTATTATTATTTTTTTTTATATATTTATTTTACAATAAACTAAGTATTAAAAATGTAAATATTTTTTTTTCTGCCTTCGGGTCCTTCAGGGACCCCCTGACAAAGGCTAGGGGGTCAGGAACTCTCTACCCTGCCCCCTTTTCACGTTCGCCACCTTCCTTTTTCACTCTCGCACTGAAAACAAACAAAATGGCGGCCGACACTTCCTGATTTCGACCGATTCGAACGTTGACTAACATGTAACCACTAATCAGAATTACGCTCGCGCACGTTAGGGTGCTCGCACGGTGTGCGCACGGTGCGCGGCTATAGATATGTATGTGCTTTTAACCGCAATTTTCTCAGGAACTACTGAACAGATTGACTCCATATATGCAAAAGACACATCCCTGACCTGAGGACAACCTCTCTGCCAAATTTCAAGTAATTCTGTTCAGCCGTTCGGGCTGTACTTTCGACTAAAGGTCCTATGGGAAAATGCATGGGGAAAATGCATTTTTTCTCAGCCCCCGCTTGACGAATCCCCCCGAGACTTTGAGGGTAGGAGCTGAGCGGAGCGCCCCATTAGTTTTGAAAATTTCGCGAAGATTTGTCAACCGGCGCCAAAGTTATTCAAAATAGACTTTTCAGATTTCCTATGGAAACACGGTCCTAACTATAACTATATATATAAATTCACTGAAAAAACCATAGGTTTCACACATGTTATAGTTAGCTGGACATTTCTCTCATACAAAACCAATGAAATTCCCCCGTTATAGTTAGTTCAGCTAACCATAACTCGCGCCCCCGCAATGCACTGTTGATGACGTCACATATTACATCACTCATGACATGGTCAGTGACATCACTCATGACATCACTGATGACATCTCAAATGACATCACTGATGACATCACTGATGACATCATCCAGTGAATGTCTGTTTTTCTGAAAATTAAATATGTTTTATATATGTATATCTCAAGGTCGATGGAAGAATAAATGGGTATATAAGTGTTTAAATGGATGATTTGTTTTTGAAAAATTGATTGTATAACTGACTGATTAAGTGTATCATAGTGAATACATGGCTTAGTGAGTAATGTTTAAATATGTAAATATCTGTATCAGTCTCTCACTTTGTGTATAAGTGGCTGCATGGGTTGGTGAGTAGCTACATGGGTGTCTAAATAGGTTATTAGTTGTTTTTTTTAGTATCAGTGTGAGTGTGTGTATGGTTCGGTGGGGGGTATTATGTAGTGCATATGTGCATGAATGAGTGACTCACTGTTTGTATGTGTTGAAGACAGCATGTCTGCAGGACTGTATGGGTGGATGAGTGTGTGTATGGGTGTGTTAGTGAGTGAATGACTGTCTCAATAGTGTCTCTATGAGTAACTACATATGTTTTAAACTAGTATATGTGACTATTGGTGTATATAAGTGAGTATATGTGAGAGTGAGAGATTGAAAGAGTTCCTGTATGAATAAGTATGTGTTTCTATAAGTGATTGTTTAAAAGACTAAGTATGTGTAAGTTCCCGTAGAAGTAAGTGTGGTGGTGTGTGTATAACTGTATATGCAAGTAAATGTATGTTTGATTCTTTATTTTCATGAGTGACTATGTGTGTCAGTAACTCTATGGATGAGAGGCATTGTGTAACAGGATGTATAGGTGTATGAGTACATATGATGAGTGAGTACATGTATGAGTGACTGTACAGGACTGTTAGTGAATGAGTGGATGTGTATGTGGATCTTACAATTACTGAAGAGGTTGTTGTAACTGGTATTGGTATGTCGATTGTTTTGAAAATTTTTGAATGTGTGTATCAAAGGTTATATTAGGGTCAGAGGAGGTCTGCCACTCTATCACAAGGATGATGTCATCAGTGATGTCATCAGTGATGTCATTTGAGATGTCATCAGTGATGTCATGAGTGATGTCACTGACCATGTCATGAGTGATGTAATATGTGACGTCATCAGCAGTGCATTGCGGGGGCGCGAGTTATAGTTAGCTGAACTAACTATAACGGGGGAATTTCATTGGTTTTGTATGAGAGAAATGTCCAGCTAACTATAACATTTGTGAAACCTATGGTTTTTTCTGTGAATTTGCAAGGTTTTTTAAATGCTAATTCCTAACTATAACGTGTGTGAAACCTTTGGTTTTTTCAGTGAATTTGTACGGTTTTTTAAATGCTAATTTTTGAATTATTTAATTAAAAAAAAAATTTTATATTAAAAATAAAATTCCTATGTATTCATTTATATATTATCTGTATCCTTTTATTTGTTTTCGCTTTTTAAAAAAAATTTCAATTAGGATAAAGTTGAACAGTTTTTTTAATTTTTGCAATTAATTTTTCTCCACTTTTTTTTTAATATAAATTCTTGGGGTGCGCGCTCTGAGCGCGCTCCTAGTACAATTTCGTAAGTTTTTTATGAATACCGTCGTACGTTATTTATGTACGCATATATACGTCATAGTGCGCGCTGGGAGCGCGCACCCAGTACGTATGCGTACGTACGTACGCATGCGTGCGTGCGTCCTACGCGCTCCACGCGGTTTACTTACGCATACGCTTAAATTACGCACAATAATGTACGCGTATACGCGTGTTCAACATATGCGCGCTACGTACGCGCATATGATGTATGCACATGCACTCCTACGCGTTCACGCATGCGTAATCACGAGGTGCGCGCTCGGAGCTTGCGCAGTGCGCGCACCTCGGGTTATATGCTTAATAAAACAACACTTCTTATTGGTTATCATTACTTTCAGTTTCTGATTGTTTCAACACCACACCCAATCCCCTCATGGCAAGTCATGTGATCAAGAATCATCACTTTTGATTGGTTTGAAGTACTTTCAGTTCCATATTCTTCCCAAACCACACCTACTCCCCTCATTATTAGTTCTGATTCCTTTGGAGAAGGAGCTATTCTGTTGTTGAGAGACAATGGCTGAACAGCAACCATCTTCAGACAGTGACCAGGACACTCTTGAGAGGCAGAGGAGCAGGAAGCAGAAAGACAGCTTTATATGGCAGTTTTTCACTTTTCCAGAGGGACAAAAAAAGGTAAATGCACCTAAAGTTACATGTGTACTTTGTCAAAAAGTCTTGTCACGTGGGAATCCTAACAAGAAGTATTCTTTTAGCATCCACACTATGTTGAGGCATGTTGACAAAATGCATCCAGTGACTTTTCGTCGAGCTTCTGGAGCAAACCCTCCACCTGCTCAACCGACGACATCTGCAGCAGCTCAGCCGAGCACATCTTCGGCAGCTCAGCCGAGCACTTCTTCTGCAGTGGTGCCTTTGCCTTCTTCCACACCTCGTTTTGGACCACCTTGTTTTGCGAGGTTGTCCACACGCTGCACTGATTGCGGTAAACTTATTTCTGTGTGTGAGACCAGTCTTGTTCTCATTCAGAGAAAATTTGATGCGCATGAGTGCAGTAGGCCATAGATGTTTTTTCTTTTTTTTCGTTTTTCTCTTCCTGTTTCCCTCCATTAACTCAAGGGCTCTTTAAAGAGCCACTGAAAAACTAAACCCAAAAAATTTTTGGGGGGGATTTTTTTTTTTTTTTTGGGGTGCGCGCACCCTGCGCGCACCCAAGTTTTTTTTTTAAATTGTTTTTTTATTTAATGTACAAAAAGAGGTGAAGAAATGGAAGCATGAAAAGGGAGGATTGAGAAATACAAATATTTTTCACTTATTTTTAAAAAAATTTTTAAAGTATTTTGCAAGGGAACAGAATTGTTTTTGTTTTGTTTTTCTTTCCAGTTCTGCAAAAAAAGAAAAAAAGTATTACATGTTTTTACATATTTTACAAAGCAATTTTTTGCCCTTTTTTTGCTGTTTTCAGAATTTTTTATTTTTCACTTAAAATAGTGAAAACAATTGTATTCATCATTTAACAGCGGGCAGAAAAAAAACAATCTGAAAGATTGTTTAAAAAAAGCCCTAAAACTTTCCTCACTAAAATATACCTTGTTAGAAATATTACATATATATTACAAGTACTTTTCTAGATGAATACAAATTTTCTAGACAAACCGTCTTTAAACCTTGTCGCAAAAGCACACATGCCAAAATAATTTCTGTCAAAGGAGTCCACAATTGTTTTTATTACTTTTCCTTTAGGCCAAATAGTAATTTCAAAATCCTTTTTAAGTGATATCTTCAATTATAATCCTTTAAAATTACAAAAAAATGCTTTGTTCAGATGCAGTTTTTAGTTTTCAAAATTTAGGTTTCAGAAAAATTAAATAAGAATTGGGTAAATCATAAGGCAAACGTTGGTTGAAAATCAATTGGGAATCATTACACAGTGTCCAGCCTTTTTCACATTTAAGATAAACTGTGTAATGTCCAGAAGTTACAGTAGGTCCATCATGAAAAATTGTTTCAACTGTAACAAAAGTTTTTCCAGAAATTGATAATAGTTGTCCTGTAAACTTCTTTATTAAAGTATCCAATTTTGAACCATCAGCTCTACAACGTTGCATCATTAAAATTACATACTGACCATATTTCTGTAAAAATAATGTGGAAAACATGTCAGATTTACATTCAGAACATTCCATGTTGTGATTGGCATCTTTAACTAATTTACTAAAAGTCACTGATTTACTTTGTGGTAATGGTAAAAATATGAACCTTTCTGAATCAACATTACTACTACATGTGTTCATACAGTTTTCACAGCAATGTTCCCATTTGTAAGAGACACCAAATAAGTTTTCTAGTTCTACTCCTTCATCTTCAAGTACACTCAAAATATATATTAAGAATTCCTGTGCATCTTGCTGGACATTTTCTTTAAACTGTGTAAAACCACAACATACATCTAAAAGATTTCTAACATCAGTAGCACTTTCTATTTCAGTTTTATCATTACTCAGCTTCTCATAAAGGAGACTCAGCAGAGAACACAATCTTTTTCCATGATTTACTATTATCTGTTCTAGCAACTTTTCAAGATAAAATACAACATTCAGCACTACATTTGCATAGCAGTTGACACCAGAGCTATTTTCAAAATGGCAACCAGCAACCTCTTCAACACTGTCCTTTTTCTTTTTCCTTGCTATCACATCACTGTCCTTTTTTTTTTGTTCTGTTCATCCACATTACAGATATTTTCAAATCTCGTTTTCCGAGAAACAACATGTTTTTCAATCACAGGATACTGACCTAAATGAGGAGCATAGGTTCTTCTTAATCTATTATACTCCTTTACACATTTTGTATCAGCACTAACTTTTGAGTCATCAAAGTCTATCATAAATAAACCAGATAATGTTTTCACTCGTGACAAAGCAACATATGCCATACCTTCTTTGAACAGAGTAGAACCAATGTTTACAAAAGCACTATCCACAGTCAATCCTTGAGACTTGTGAATAGTTACAGCATATGATAGAGAAAATGGAAACTGCTTCCTACGTACATATAAGTCTTTCACAAGCATGAAACGAACTCAACAACGACAAATGTCTTTAACTTCTTCTATCTGATCAAGTTTTATTTTTAAACATTCAATTCCTTCTTTTTTCTGATAATTAATAAAACCCACAACTCTTCCCATAGCTCCATTCACTAAACCTTTTTCTACATCCAAATTTCTTCTTAAAATCACTCGACAATTCATGCAAACATATAGATTTTTTTCTAATCCAGCTGTTATGGAAATATTCTTCTCTAGTGAATCCAATTTATTTTTCAGTTTGCCTGTTAATTTAAAAGTAATTCTTTCATGCTGAATTTTGTCCTCTGCTTCTATTTTCTTAATCAGATTACAGTATTTTTTTCTGCAGTGTTCTGGTATATTTTCTCTGCAACTATTTCTTCATTTGGAAATAAGTTATGTAGCAACCGACTCTGTAATGCTTTTTTGCCAACTTCTGTGAGTAGTCCAATTCTGATATCTTTCAGAATACTTGCATAATCTTCGTCGTTTGCTTGTCTCATATTGGTAGTGAGTTCTTTGTACTCAAAGAACGACCAAATATTCGCATTACCAATGCTTCCTAATGACTTCTTCGTGTCTTCATGTGTCACAGTATTAAACACTGGTTGTCCTTTAACTGGAGTAAGCTGCAGAAGATCCCCAAAAACTATGACATGTTTTCCTCCAAATAACACGTCATAGTCTCTCTTAAGAATTTGTTGCATTCTTAAATGCACAAAGGCAAGCATTAAATTTGAAACCATGCTCACCTAATCAATAATGAGAACTTGCATCTTCTTCAACACTCTTGAAACTTCGAGGCATGCTTCTCCAGTTAGCTTGTGGTATTCTATTTTGTTCTCATGCTCCACTGGTAACATTAGCAAGCGATGTAAGGTAATTCCTTTTATGTTATAGGCTGCTAACCCAGTTGGAGCAGTTACCACACAAGACAAATTTGAAGCTGTAGGTAGCTTCTGATGACTTTTATTAAGAAACTTTTACCAGTTCCAGCTTGTCCACTCACATACATCCTGATTGGTTCAAATGATGTGCATGAGCACTCTTTCTTTTCATGTAGTAATCCATGATCAATTTTTTTGATGACTTCTTCATAAATTTCTTTTTGTTCTTCATTCAGTTGTTGTTCCAGATTTAGTAAGTCGATTGAATCTTCCTGTGCTTGATTCATAGCCGTTTCTACTTCAGTCATGGCTACTGCAGCTTCATTTTCTATGATTGGTTGTCCTAGGGGATCTTGACTAAGTGTTACTGAACTTTGGCTGTCTTGAGAACTGTCTCTAGCTACTTCAGCTGCAATTTTTGCTTCCTGTTCATTTTCTTCATTTAACATTTGGACATAAGTTGTGAAAGTACTGCATTCTATACTGTCTTTGCTAGCATTAAAAGAATCTTCATAGCTTTGAAATTCTCCCAGTAGTTCGTCCTCTGAACGCCATGGTTTAAACAGCTGTAAAAGAGCCAAGTAGTAAAATTCCTTTTGTCAGTAGTTTCGCAACTGAGCTTCCTGTGATTTATTCCTTTTGTTTGCTTCACCAAACATCCTTCCTCACCAATGACTTTATATTTTCCATTGTTGATGTCTTCTGTGGCTTTCCGTGAATAAATGTAGTTCTGCAGCACTTCATAGAGACACATGTTCTCAAGATGATGACTTCTCTTTGGGTAATATGTGTCCAACATGTTTGATTTCAAAATATCTGTACTTTCTGGGTCATTCTCGGCCAAATATTCAATTTCTCCAACAGATTTCAGTACCCGATTTCTCATTCCTGCAAGGCCTAAGCTTACCCAAATTATTCTTCTGGATTTCGAGTAAAGACTTGCAGATGATAACCTGTCTGAACATTCGTAGGATCCAATTTCTCGATGCGATAACATCTTTAAACTGAAACTGTACAGCTTCTTACTGACAGTCTTCTCGTGAGAAATCTCTTCCCACATTTCCTTCAATTCTGTTTTCTCAGATTTAGTGATGTAAGATGTCACATACCGAGCAACAGCAATAGAATTGTCTGCCACATACTGAATATCCATGTTAGCATTCCACATGGATAAAATGACTGGGTTGAAGTCATTTATAAATTTTGACTCTTCATTTCTTTTTAGGTTGTAGGTATTTTTGGGAGATTTTCTGGCTATAGTATGTCGCACAGCTGACATAAAACTGTTGACTCTTCCTTTTGAAAGAACAGGTCTAGGAAATCCAAATCGACACTTTGTGTAGAATTTATCTTTCGTCTTGTACTTCCGTCGACAGTATTTTCCACACCGATGACTTTGGAAACGTAAAACTTGCTCTTTTAACTTTTTCTCTTCTGTGCTTTTAGGTATAGCACATGTTGCATATTCTTCAATGAAAGATAACACTGCTTCATCAGTATCTGTTCCAAACTTTGGGGCATCCTTGATCCACAACAGCATATGAATATGAGAAGCACCTCTTGCCTGGTACTCTTTTCTCCAAAAGAAATCCACTACTTCTCCAAGAGGTGGACTTTTTTATTGCAGATGAAGGACATCATAGCCTCAAATCTATGATTGAAATATCTGCAAACATTAACTGGATCCAATGAGCACAGTTCTCCAGCTGTCTTGTATTCAATTTTTTTAATGTTTGAATTTGCCTCTCTTAGAAAATCCAGTAAATCATCCCAAGCGTACTCGGCACAGCTTAGGGTTAGAAACCATGTAGGAGTTCCTAAATTCCGTAACATGCATTTTAATTCACCATGGCGTCGGTACCAATATTCATTTGTCCCACGCTGACAAGCCATCAGTTTGATCAGTTGTGTTTCCAAATGATCATCTCGGTGCTGCACTTTCTCCATAAAATCCTTAGCAGACACATTTTGTAAATGTACTCCACTTTTTAAAATGTGATTTACTGCATAAGATAATGCAGACAAGTCGCTTTCAAATAAAAGATCGAACAAATAAGGAATACTTTGACGAAATCTTGGATCTTCTGCATATAGTCTTGTAGTCCGATACTCAGAAGCTGGAATCTGTTCTGGACGTTCATCATATCGTCCTCCTTTTCCTGTAGGAAACAGCTGGGGAAAACATCGAGCTTCCAAGCTCTCCTCCCATACACTCACGGGAGTTCCTTTTGCTTTCTTCATCTGAAACAGATCAATAGTGTCTCCCATAACTTCTTTTGAATGAAGAGGATGTATGCTAAAATGTTCATAAATTTCTTCTTCCTTTGACTTGTCCACTTTTTCAATTTGACCAGTTGGTGTTTCTGTGTCTTCTTGTAAATCTTCTTCTTCTATATAAATTGATTCATACCATTTATTATTTTTTTTCAAATACAAATTTGCTCTTTGTACTTTTTGTACATCCACCAGCTCTTGCCAAATCTTCTTATTCTTTGTAGGTACACCATTAACCAGAATTACTAATGGTTCAGTTTCCAAAGTATCTGCATCAATAGTTTCCATATTTTTTTTCAAATCCAAGGGCAAATACACCACTCTTCCTTTTAAACCTCTCAGTAAATCAGAAGGAGGTAATTTCCCAGTTTTGGGCTCCATACGTACTATGGTCTGGAACGGATGAACACATTGAATGAGTATAGACTCATATGTATTTAATTCAGAAAGTTTGGCAGGAATGGCATCCAATTCTAAATTATTATGTACAGCTCTGGTCGGCATTCTATTTTCTTGTAACTTATTATAACAGTATTTACAAATACGCTGATCTTCACCCAATTCAAAACAATTTTCAAGAAATATATATGTTGCAAAATCCTTCCACTTATAATTATCTTCATTTTAACTTTGTTTATACAGATCAACACTTTATAATGACTTCTGCGGCAACAAATACAAGTAATATTTGGTCTTTCATTAGAGGTGATAGTAAATTTTGTCATTTCATCCTCAAATTTTTAGCAATAATGAGTTCTACATTCTGTTCCTCATTTTCCTCATTTACTGTGTCCTTTTCTGCACTTTCTTGTTCTGGACCAAAGTAACAAAACTGAATCTCATCAGTAACCTTCACTACATCTGATACAGATCCACGGAACAGAGCATTATTCAACTCATTCAACTTTACTGCTGGACTTTTAGCAAAATACAATGTTCTCACAAACTTTCTCATTTCAGTATGATGAACAGCCAGCATCCTAAAATGATGAAAAACACTTTTACACACTTTTCTAGATAGACAAGCCAGAGAATGTCCCTGCAAACCAGTATTTTCTCTCACTCTGCATGGATCTAGTGTTTGAAGCACCTTCATCTTCTGTTTTACACTCTTTTTACTATATTCTCTTAGAAAGTCACGTAATTTATCAATAGATTCCTGACGCACAGTACAAATACTACTACAGTTCCAAGTGTACACTGGGGCTTTTGGACGTCTCCCCATAGCCTCAGCAGCCATTACTTCTTCCTCATTTCTTGGGACCATTTTCTCTTTTTGCATCGCACAACCATCCTTAACTTCATATGCTCTACCATTGGTGTCAACTGCATGCAACAAACTAATACTTTGAAGATAACTCTCTTCATTAAAAAATGGTTCAGTACTTGAACTGTGTTTCCATTCTCCCAAGAACACTTTACAAAAGTTACTTTTTTTCACTTCTCTTTTCCTTTTGCTTTGTGACTTCATTGCATTCCCTAATTTTTCTAATCTACGCATCCTATTCAAAATTAGAATAAAAAGTTTTCTTTTTATTTCCAAAGCCTTACTTACAATATTTTCTATAAATTTTTTTTTCTTAATAAATTTTGTTTTTCTCTTAGATTTTTTCACATCCTTTAGCAAATTTAACATCACTCTTCTATGAAACATTTTTCGACGAATGTTTTTAAAATCTAATTTTCGTGTTAAATCAGTTTGACATACTTCTGATTGTACATTAGCTTTTTTTTTTGCTGTTGACTGTGTTGTTGCTTTGTACATAAAACTCTCTTTGTTTTACAGTTATTTTTGCCATTTTTTTGTTTTTTGAAAATCTGTTTTAAGAAATCTCTGCTCTGCTTACCAGTAGACTTTTTCTTTTTGCCATCACTAGCTTATCCTGCTATTTTTTTTCCCAGTTTTGTCCAGATATACTTGTTGTTGCTTTTCTTTCTTTTTTCTTGTCCTTAAAGGCATTTTTTTTTCACTGTTGCTCAGCAATACCTGCAAGGAACTAAAAAAAAATCCTTTTTGTAATTATAATTCATTAAAATATTTTTTTTTACTTTTCATTTATTTCAAATGTTTTTCCATTTGTCTCTCATTTCAGATTTACTAATTTGTGCACAGTACTAACCACCACAGTTGAAAACAAGCTGCCCCTTTCCTGCAAGTGCATTTTTTAACAGAACAACTGCAACACAAATTATATCTGTGGCCACAATTCCTGTGCGCACACAGCCTCATGGTGTGCTTCTAAGCAGAAAACAGAATTTGATTTGCAAATTCAAAGCACATTTACTACTCTGGTAGATCAAGTGATAATTGCTGTTACAGCCTTACACATTTTACCTGGAAAATCACAGAGGCAGAAAAGAGCACATTTCCTAACAGCTACTTCATACCATAAGTATCTGCAACCTGGGTGAGTGTTTAGAGTAGAGCAAAGAAAATGAGGCCTTGGTGACGTTGAATGTGTTTGCATTACACACAGACCTGAGTAGTACGCATGGGAGTGTTGGAGAAGCTGCTGCGTGTGTCCCAAGAGTGTGTTTCTGCAGACTATGTATTGTCAGCTGCAAGAGACATGAGCAAGGAGATTTCCAGAACTGCATGAAGACTACAGGGATGTACGTAACAGTGCATGTGTGCTAAGGGATAATTTGTGTAAACACAACAGGCTGCCCCTTTCCTGGGACTGCAATTCTTACTGAACAACAACTTCACAAACTAAATCTCTGCCCACAATTCCTGTGCGCACACAGACTCATGCTATGTTTTTTGGAACATAACAGTGTCCCTGAATAGTACCAAATTACTGTTACAGCCTGACACATTTCCCTTATCATTTACAGAAGCAAAAAACAGCACATGTCCTAACAGCTCCTTAAGACCATGACCATGTGTTACAGGGTGAGTGATTAGACTAGATCAATTTAAATGAGGCCTTCGTGACGTTGAATGTGTTTGCATTACACAGTGCTATCTGAAACAGCACACAGAGCTGAGTACTACACATGAGAGTGTTGGAGAAGCTGCTGCGTGTGTGCCAAGAGTGTGTTTCTGAACACTGTGTATTGTCTGGTGCAAGACAAATGAGCAAAGAGACTTCCAGAACTGCATGAAGACTGCAGGGATGTATGTAACAGTGCATGTGTGCTAAGGGATAATTTGTGTAAACACAACAGGCTGCCCCTTTCCTGGGACTGCAATTCTTACTGAACAACAACTTCACAAATTAAATCTCTGCCCACAATTCCTGTGCACACACAGACTCATGCCATCATTTTAGGCACATAACACAGGCTGCCCCTTTCCTGGGACTGCATTTCTTACTGAACAACATCTTCACAAATTAAATCTCTGCCCACAATTCCTGTGCACACACAGACTCATGCCATCATTTTACACACATAACACAGGCTGCCCCTTTCCTGGGACTGCATTTCTTAGTGAACAACAAATTCATAAATTAAATCTCTGCCCACAATTCCTGTGTGCACACAGACTCATGCCATCTTTTTACGCACATAACACAGGCTGCCCCTTTCCTGGGACTGCATTTCTTACTGAACAACATCTTCACAAATTAAATCTCTGCCCACAATTCCTGTGCGCACACAGACTCATGCTATGTTTTTTGGAACAAAACAGTGTCCCTGAATAGTACCAAATTACTGTTACAGCCTGATCCATTTCCCTTATCATTTACAGAAGCAGAAAACAGCACATGTCCTAACAGCTCCTTAAGACCATGACCATGTGTTACAGGGTGAGTGATTAGACTAGATCAATTTAAATGAGGCCTTGGTGACGTTGAATGTGTTTGCATTACACAGTGCTATCTGAAACAGCACACAGAGCTGAGTACTACACATGAGAGTGTTGGAGAAGCTGCTGCGTGTGTGCCAAGAGTGTGTTTCTGAACACTGTGTATTGTCTGGTGCAAGACAGATGAGCAAAGAGACTTCCAGAACTGCATGTAGACTGCAGGGATGTATGTAACAGTGCATGTGTGCTAAGGGATAATTTGTGTAAACACAACAGGCTGCCCCTTTCCTGGGACTGCAATTCTTACTGAACAACAACTTCACAAATTAAATCTCTGCCCACAATTCCTGTGCACACACAGACTCATGCCATCATTTTAGGCACATAACACAGGCTGCCCCTTTCCTGGGACTGCAATTCTTACTGAACAACAACTTCATAAATTAAATCTCTGCCCACATTTCCTGTGTGCACACAGAGTCATGCCATCATTTTAGGCACTTAACACAGGCTGCCCCTTTCCTGGGACTGCATTTCTTACTGAACAACAACTTCATAAATTAAATCTCTGCCCACATTTCCTGTGTGCACACAGAGTCATGCCATCATTTTAGGCAGATAACACAGGCTGCCCCTTTCCTGGAACTGCATTTCTTACTGAACAACATCTTCACAAATTAAATCTCTGCCCACAATTCCTGTGTGCACACAGACTCATGCCATCATTTTAAGCACATAACACAGGCTGCCCCTTTCCTAGGACTGCATTTCTTACTGAACAACAACTTCACAAATTAAATCTCAGACAACAATTCCTATATACACACAGACTCATGCTGTGTTGGTAGGCACAAAACACAGGCTGCCCCTTTCCTGGGTTATCAATTCTTACAGAACTAATGCTTTTTTCAAATGTGCTGCCATTTTCCTCTCTTTTCTTTCAAAGTGATTTCTGCTAAATGCTAACCATCACAATTAAAAAGAAGATGTCCTTTTCTTTCAACTGCAAGTCTTACTTTTCAACAGCAACACAAATTAAATCTCTGTCAACAATTCTTCTCTGCACACAGACTCATGGTTTGATGGTAGGCACAAAACAGTATTCCTCATTGTTACCAGTACACATTAACTTATGGTGAAAACATACTCCATAATATTTTACATATTCAAAACAGTTAAATATCTCCCAAAACAGAAAATGTAAATCACAACTTTAAACAAATAATCACAATTCTTTTTTTTATATCTAAATTAACCACAAACACCCCCTCTCAAACTCATAACTAACCTTTAAAATTAGTTAGTTGTGAAAGAAATGTGGCAGTCACAAAGCAGTTTATCAGACCAGAATCTCTGAGCTGAACACCTCTCTCCTCTCAGCAGAACCAGTTAATGGCACAGTTTCCCTCTCTTTTTTCACACATATACATGTTAATTTCAAATCTCAGTGCTTCCCACATTTTTTCAAATGAAATCACACATTTCTATTGGTTGAAAACTTCAACCCCTTTCCAAATGTACCCTTCCCCCAACTTGACTTCTGCCTGCTACCATAGCAACAGGTCATGGAACACAGGTGTGAGCAGAGAGGTCAGAAGTTCAGCAGACAATGTTTCATTTCCAAAGAGCAAGAGTGCTTGACTTTTCAAACCTAACAGCAAATCCAAACTAATGTTCTTTGTTCACACATTTTGATGAACCAATACAAAACATGCTTTTTAAAATTTAAACATACAGCCTAGTTTTTAGTGTAGAATGGTTTGAAACAGCCAATGAGTTCTTTTTATAAAAAAAAGTATGTGTGCCCCCATTTTTCAACTGTCTTTCATTTCTTTTTGCCTTTCTACTGAAAGACACCTTCTGAGTGCATCCAGATCTCCTTTGAAGATGTTCACAGTGTGGATTATAGGTCACAGCTATGTCTTCTGGAGTGAAAAATTTGCAGAAAAAAGAGGTATGGTGAGAGACCTTGCTTTGCCAAATGTAGACATTAAATGGATTGGTCAGAGAGGGTTAAAGTGGCACCAATTAATGCCTTTGGTGAAAACCTTTCTACATCTCCCACAGCCTAACCTTATTATTGTGCACTGTGGTGGAAATGACCTAGGCACTTTAACTGGAGTAGGTCTGGAAATGCTTATTAAGGACACCTTTGTGCAATTGATGTCGCTTTTTCCACAAACTGCCTTTGTATATTCTAACATATGCCAAAGGCAAAAGTGGAACTGGTCCAACCAATTTTGTCCGCAGATTGACAAAGCAAGGAAGCACGTCAACAAATCTATTTCAGCTTTCCTCAGAGACTATGGTATGGGTTCTATATACCACAACAACTTGCGTTACAACATGCAAGACATTTATAGAGGAGATGGTGTACACTTCAATGATGAAGGGAACAGAGTCTTCCTCTTGAACTTTAGACTCTGCATCGGTACTTACTTGTAGGTACCAAAAAACACACAATAAACACAAGGGCTCTTTTTAGAGCCACCTTATATCTTTTTCCTTAATTGCGATTTTTTTTTAATTTTTTAGTTTTTAAAAAAGTTTCGGGTGTGCGCTGGGTGCGCGCACTCGGCGATATTTTTTTTCAAAATATAAATCTTTTTTTTTGCCCTACAAGGTCCTACTGTGACCCCCTTACAATGCCTAGTGGGTCAATATCTCTCCACTCTGCCCCCTTTTCAAGTTCTCCCCCTTTGTTTTTCACCCCCTCTTTATACGAGAGACAAAATGGCGGCCGCCGCTCCCTGATTTCCACCGATTCGAATGTTTACTGACAACTCACAACCAATCAGAAGTGCGCTCGCGATCGGCAAGGTGCGCGCACAGGACTTGCTCAGTGCGCGCACGCTGCGCGCTTACAGATATATATATTGATTTAAATGCTAATTTCTCAGGAAATACTGAACAGATTTGCACCAAACCTGCAAAAGGCACTTCATGGACCTTATGGCTACCTCTCTGCCAAATTTCACATAATTCTGTTCAGCCGTTCGGGCTGTAGCTGCGACTAAAGTCCCTATGGAAAAATGCATGGGGAAAACACGTTTTGGGACCCCCCTTTTTTCTCGGCCCCGCTTTACGAATCACCCCGAGACTTTCAGGGTAGGAGCTGAACGGAGCGCCCCATTAGTTTTGAAACTTTCGCGAGGATTCGTCAACCGGCGCCAAAGTTATTCAAAATAGAATTTTGAGATTTCCTATGGAAACACGGTCCTAACTATAACTACCTACTGGCGACCGCCAGTAGGTAATATATATATATATATATATTCACTGAAAAAACCATAGGTTTCAGGGGCGTTATAGTTAGCTGGACTTTTCACTCGTACAAAACCATAGAAATTCCCCCGTTATAGTTAGTTCAGCTAACTATAACTCGCGCGCCCGCAATGCACTGCTGATGACGTCACATATTACATCACTCATGACATGGTCAGTGACATCACTCATGACATCAGTGATGACATCTCAAATGACATCACTGATGACATCACTGATGTCATCATCCAGTGAATGTGTGTTTTTCCGAAAATTACATATGTATATCTCAAGGTCAATGGAAGAATAAATGGGTATATAAGTGTCTAAATGGATGATTTGTTTTTGAAAAATTGATTGTATAACTGACTGATTAAGTGTATCTTAGTGAATACATGGCTTAGTGAGTAATGTTTAAATATGTAAATATCTGTATCAGTCTCTCACTTTGTGTATAAGTGGCTGCATGGGTTGGTGAGTAGCTACATGAGTGTCTATATAGGTTATTAGTTGGTTTTTGAGTATCAGTATACGTGTCTGATGTCTGTATGGTTTGGTGGGGGGTATTACGTAGTGCATAGGTGCATGAATGAGTGACTCACTGTTTGTATGTGTTGAAGACAGCATGTGTGCAGGACTGTATGGGTGGATGAGTGTGTGCATGGGTGTGTTAGCGAGTGAATGACTGTCTCAATAGTGTCTCTATGAGTAACTACATATGTTTCAAACTAGTATATGTGACTATTGGTGTATATAAGTGAGTATATGTGAGAGTGAGAGATTGAAAGAGTTCATGTATGAATAAGTATGTGTTTCTATAAGTGATTGTTTAAAAGACTAAGTATGTGTAAGTTTCTGTAGAAGTAAGTGTGGTGGTGTGTGTATAACTGTATATGCAGGTAAACGGATGTTTGATTCTTTATTAGCATGAGTGACTATGTGTGTGAGTAACTTTATGGATGAGTGGCGTTGTGTAACAGGATGTATAGGTGTATGAGTACATATGATGAGTGAGTACATGTATGAGTGACTGTATAGGACTGTTGGTGAATGAGTGGATGTGGATGTGGATCTTACAATTACTGAGTAGGTTGTTGTAACTGGTATTGATATGTCCATTGTTTTGACCATTTTAATTTCTATTTTTGAATGTGTGTATCAAAGGTTATATTAGGGGGAGAGGAGGTCTGCCACTCTATCACAAGGATGATGTCATCAGTGATGTCATCAGTGATGTCATGAGTGATGTCACTGACCATGTCATGAGTGATGTAATATGTGATGTCATCAGCAGTGCATTGCGGGCACGGGAGTTATAGTTAGCTGAACTAACTATAACGGGGGAATTTCTATGGTGTTGTACGAGTGAAAAGTCCAGCTAACTATAACGCCCCTGAAACCTATGGTTTTTTTCAGTGAATTTCTAAGGTTTTTTAAATGCTAATTCCTAGCTATAACGTGCCTGAAACCTATGGTTTTTTCAGTGAATTTTAAAGGTTTTTTAAATGCTAATTTCTAGCTATGCCTACAGAGATAGGACATGTGAAGAAAGAAGGAAAAACGCACAGAAAGAAAAAAAAGAAATGCAGAAAGAAGCAACAGAAGTCCTCAAAGACGAAGAAAAGTGCAGGAAGAAGTATAACGTGCAGAAAGAACAAACAGAAGAACAGAAACAAGCCTTGTTGCGAAATCATCCTGTACCCTCAACTTTTTCAGACGGATACTGGTGGTAACTGAGTCTGACTAACCAGTCCTAGAGCAAGTGCTATGTTAAAAGACACTCAGAATACAGTGAAAACACCTACATACACTAGGCCACACTATGCGTTGGGGTCCCCCTGTGATTAACATGACCTCCTCTGTAAGCCCCTAGTATATAATAGGGCAGGGGATTAAAACTACCTCTTAAAACGCACCACAGGGCGTGTTTGAACACGTCACCTCATGCCCCGTCCCCTCCCTTCCCCACTGTGTAAACACGCCCTGTAGCCGTTTTAAGTTGGGAGATTAAGTCCCCTTGAATCCTGAGGGTCCCTAGGGTCCAACTAGACCACTAGGTACCTCCAGTAAGCGCCACAGAGCTGCGATGCAGAGAGGTGTAAAAAGTGGCACGGCCTGCACCACCTCTCTGCAACGCAGAGCAGTGGTGCTTACTGGAAGCACCTGGTGGGCTAGTTGGACCCCAGGGTCCCTCAGGATTGAAAGGGAATTATTTCCCCAACTTAAAAACGCGCCACAGGGAGTGTTTGCACACGTCACCTCAGGCCCTGACCCCTCCCTTGTGTAAACGCGCCCTGTGGCCGTTCTGAGTTGAGAGATTAAGTCCCCTTGAATCCTAAGGGTCCCTAGGGTCAAACTAGCCCACTAGGTACCTCCAGTAAGCGCCACAGAGCTGCGTTGCATGGAGGTGTAAAAAGGGGCGTGGCCTCAGAACACCTGTCTGCAACGCAGCTCCCTGGCGCATACTGGAGATACCTGTTGGGCTAGTTGGCCCTCAGGGATCCTCAGTATTGAAGGGGAATTAATTCCTCAACTTACAACTGGCCAGGGGGCGCGTTTGCAGAGTGCTGCAAGGAGGGGGCGTGGCCTCCGGCGCGATGCCGGTCTTTTTTTTTTTTTTTTTTTTTAGAAGGAGGGCTGTGTGGCCCCCTTTCTTTTTCTAATTTATTAGCCCTGGGGACCCCATCCCCCAGGGCCTGCACCCTAATTTTTGTTGTTGAAAAAAATTAATTTGGCCCTCCCAAGGTCTTAATCGGCCCCGGGGACCCCAACCCCCGGGTCATGGCCTATTTTTTTATTTTTTCTTCTTTAGGAGGGGGGCTGTGTTGCCCCCCTCCTCAGGCCACTTATGGCCCCGGGGACCCCATCCCCCGGGGCCGGCCTTTGATTTTTATTATTTAAAAAATATATATATTTATAGAAACACCTAGGACATGCTGGACAAACTGTATGTACCTATCACCATGACGATTTGTGTGATATTCATTAAAAGACGACTATGCATACAATGAATCCACGTAGAATGTATTCACACCGCTAGTGAAGTTCTGACATGTCTGACACCCTACCGTGCCTAATCCCGGCGCCCCCGCTGGTGGGTACTCTCCAAGTAGACACCCTTGTCATTTATTTATACAAACATGGGTAGCTATTGACGGGCACATTTAATACACATGAACACCAAGCCATTCAAAGGGGATTCGACAAAAATGCGACCAAAACTATGCAAGAAACCCCCCTCACGGTTAATAAAACACACATCCACTGCCCGATGTGTAATACTTTTTATTTTACTCTCTGGAAAGGGGACGAACATCACTTGAGAGTCACAGCGCGCTCCTGGCAGAGCCCAATGCTGTGTTGCACCCACCATTGCCTGCTGAGTGCCACACACCTCTGTGTTGTATTCCACTAGCTAGTGCATATGCTATGACACTCTCTAGCCCATGTGCACTGTAACACCACCCCGTGAATATGTCATGCCACACTTACCTTCGCACGGGTTATATTGCCCCATCTAACGTGCCTTCCTCGATGCCTATGTTAAAAGCACAGCGCTATGCCATACATATTATAATCTGGGATCCATATCTTTGTCACAGTGCATATGCAATGTTACACTACCCAGCACATATTTTATATTACAACTTTAGAGACTACTTAGGTTACACAACACTGCCCTGTGCATATTACACTCCAAGGCGCTTATCACATAGCAAGCGCTAGTGCCTGTGCTATCTCGCGCTCTCCAATGAATTTGTCATTGCGCACAATGTATTGCATATTTTATTTCAAGGCCCGGTTCATATTATATCACACTTTTTGGTGCATAGTTTATACCATATACTATATCTAGTTTTCATTTTCAATCGTGCTCTCAGGACTATGTTCTATATAACACTGCGTCCACCTACCCTTTTCACGGGCATTACATTTTGCGATGGGGGGGAGAGTCAGGGGATGTTTCTGCCAAGTGAGCCCGGAGTCACAGTCCCAAACGTCCTCTTCTTCCTGAATAAAAGTGAGATTATGCTGCATACTTGTTCATATTTTAAGTAGTTCGCACAGACACACATTTTAAAAACAATAAAGTTCCTAATAGCCACCTTCTATGAACAGTTAGCTTGCTGCCCCATCCACCTCCTCCCTATCCTCTGTTGTCTGAATCCATGGACTAGCCTCCTCCCTCCTGCCATGCATGGTCTGATGTGCTGCCACTGCCCTCCATTTAGCATGATGTACCAGTCCACTCCTCCTGCCCTCCATTGCCCAATTCTATGGCCCATCATTGACCTATTGCTTAGCCTCTGTGCTTAGCTTGCTGCCCCTATTCTCCTTCCCCCTGCTCTCCGATGTCTGTGTGCATGCCCCTGCTCCATCCTTTTTGACCACCATGTTCCATGGACCTGCCACTCCTATCTACTCTGAGTGTTCTGTTGAGCTCCCCTCCCACCTGCCTAGCATTGTCAGATGACTGTAAGCTGTCCCTGCCACCTCCACCCTGCCTGTCCACATGCCATGCCCCTATCCCCTTCCTCGTGTCCTCCATTGTCCATATTACTGCCACACCCTTCTGCCCTCCCTGGTCTGTTGTGCTGCAACTGCTCCTCCTGCCTGCCCCACGCGGTCTGTTGTGAGGCCCCTTCCCCTGAACTCTCTTGTCTGTGCCCAGGTCCTGACCCTCCTTTCTATCCTCCATGGTCCTTTGTGCATGCCCCTGCACCCTCCTTCTTGCCCATCATAGCCATTGTGCTGCCACTTACCCTCCCGCTTGCCATGCATGGTCTTCTGTGCTGCCATGGCCCCTCCCACCCTCCCTGTGTGGTCAGCTAGCTGCTCCTGACCCCCTCCCACCTTCCCTCCATGGTCTGTGTGTATGCCATCATAGTCTCACTGTTGCTCTCCATGGTGTGTCTTGTTTCTAGTGCCCATCCTGCCTGACCTCCATGGTCATTTTGCTGCTCCTGCCCTGCCCCCTTGCCCCCAGCCCTCTGTTTCCATGTGCAGACCCCTATTCCCTCCCTCCTGGCTTGTCGGTTCCATTGTAATGCCCCTGATCCGTCCCTCCTGCCCTTTATGGTCTGTTATGCTGCAGCTTTCTCTCCTGTCTGTCCATTATGGTCAGCTAGCTACCATTGCCTCTTTCCTCTCTGTTGTCTGTTGGCCATGTGCATGGTCCTGTCTCCTCCTTATTGCTTTCTATGGATTGTTGTGCTGCACTCCCGTCCCGCATGCCCTGTGTGGTGTATTGTGCTGCTGCAAACCCTGATGCCTGTCCTGTAGGGTCAGTTTGGTGCACCTCTCAATGTCCCTCCTGTCCTCTGTTGTCCGAGTCCATGTCCCTACCCCAATTCCTCCTGCCTACCATGATCCAATGTACCATACTTGCGAACATTTTGAACTTGGTAAGAGGTAGATTTTGAAATAAAACTGGGGTATTGATTTTCCCCTTTAAGTTACATTGAAAAAGAGAAGATTGTAGACAGGAAACAGATCAAGTAAAGCCCATTTGAGCTTAAAAACATTGGACGTTTCCTGGCTGAAACGGGTCTGTTGGCATGTATGGTTGTATGACCGCTGCCTCTTCCTTCTGCCCACAATGGTCTATTATATTGCCACAGTCTCTCTTGCCAGTCCTGTATTGTTGGTTTGTTGCCCCTGCCCCCCTTTCCACTGCCCTCCATAGTCTGTTGTGCTGCCACTGCCCTTCCTGCCTGCCTAGTGTGGTCAAATTGTTGCCTCTGCACTCTCCTACCTGCCTTCAATTTTCAGAGTCCGTGCCCCTGACCTCTGCCTCTCAACAGTATCCCAATGAACAACTAGATTGCTAACATTCTATATTTATTACAAAAGTGTGGAACGCCTGACGTCATCTTGATGTAATCAAAACTGTAATGCCTAGAGCATTTCCTTTAGAAATTACATATATGAGAGGGTCTTATTGGCATCAAAATTATGGTTAGTGCTCTAAAAGACTAAAATAAGGATATATTTTCTGAGTTTTCAAATAGCGACAAAGCACTTTTAAATTATTTGTTATCTTTATGTTTTTTTATCCAGTTGACCACTTGATTAAATGTTGCACTTAGGGGAGAAGATGCATTTTCTGAGTTTTCAAATAGCGACAAAGAACTTTTAAATTATTTGTAATCTTAGTTTTTTTATCCAGTTGACCACTTGATTAAATGTTGCATCCAAGGGGAGAGGGTATGGTGTTACTTCCAGAGCTGCAGACTTTGCAACTGGGGAACCAGGTTGGAGTTTCTGCTTCAGCTCAACATTCTGTGATTCTGGTCAAATCACTTAATCTCCCCATGTCTACAACCAAAATGAATTTGATCTTGTGTGATGTAACCGATGCTCATGTAAAGCACTCCAATTCCTGACAAGTCTGCACTATATAAAACTGCAAATACACAAAAAATAAGTGTTTTGCACACTTCTGTCATTGGGCTACTTTTGGGCTACATCTGGGTGATATTTGGGCTACATTTGGGCTCTTTTGTCTCTGGTGGCCATTTTAGGAGATTTATTTGTTATGAAGTTTCCTAATTTCCTCATTTACTGCAGTCTCCTCAGTAGGAAATGCTTTCAGTTTTTTACTTTGATTCCATCAAGAAGGTATTCAGATATGTCACACATTTGCCATAAATTCTGAATGTTAGCACTCTAGTTGCTCATTAGATCACTGTAGTAAAGCTACTGCTCACCACGGAAGTCTGCTGCTAGTATTAGAAGTGCATGTTTCAGTCTGCATATCAGAATTTTTGAATGAAATAGAAGAGGATTTGAGAAGTCACTCAAAATGTGCCCTAATTTTTCTTTCTTCAGCACTAATCATAATTACTATGGCAAAATGAACCCCCTCATTGTGTTCCTTTTTAAATTAAATGTTTTAAGTGTTACCAGTTTATTCCAATCAAGATGGCTTCAGGTGTGCCATACTTTTGTCATAAGTAAGACAGTAAGCGCTCTAGTTGTTCTTAAGAACACTCTGGGACATTCTGTCATTGGGCTATACTTGGGCTACATCGGGGTGATATTTGGGCTACATTTGGGCTCTTTTGTCTCTGGTGGCCATCTTGGGAGATTTATTTGTTATGAAGTTTCCTAATTTCCTCATTTACTACAGTCTCCTCAGTAGGAAATACTTTCAGTTTTTTACTTTGATTCCATCAAGAAGACATTCAGATTTGTCACACATTTTCCATAAATTCTGAATGTTAGCACTCTAGTTGCTCATTAGATCACTGTAGTAAAGCTACTGCTCACCAGGCAAGTCTGCTGCTGGTATTCAAAGTGCATGTTTCAGTCTGCATGTCAGAATTTTTTTATGAAATAAAAGAGGATTTCAGAAGTCAAAATGTGCCCTAGTTTTTCTTTCTGCAGCACTAATCATAATTTATATGGCAAAATGAACCCCCTCATTTTGTTCCTTTGTAAATTAAATGTTTTAAGTGTTACCACTTTATTCCAATCAAGATGGCTTCAGGTGTGCATTACTTTTGTCATAAGTAAGACTGTTCGCGCTCTAGTTGTTCTTTAGAGCACTCTGGGAAGCTGCAGTAGAACACAAAGGAATCAACTGACAGTCTCTGCCCTTGTTGGATGTACATGTTTTACTGAGAATGTCAGACTTCATTCTTACATGACTGAGAAAGATAATGTGAATTTACAGAAAATATGCTCTCAGTTTAGCTTATAGATCACCTTCCAAACCTCTGTGGGAAAAGCATGAGAAAATAGTTTTCTCTCAAACATGGTTCATGATATCACAGCAGAAGGCTTTTTCACATGGTAAAATCACCTTAGAACACACCAAAATTCTTAAAATGAGTACGGTACCATCAACAAATGATTTATAATGTAACTAAAGTCTTAAAACCTTCTATTAACTGCAATGCTTTTTAATGAGGTGCCATCATGTATATTGGTCCCAAGATGGCTGCCAACACTTCTTGGATGAAGTACTGACAGCCAATCAGATCTCACGATGAGATGTGTCGTTAGGCTCCGCCCAGATATGTATGTGATTTTACTTTTGATTTTCTCAGGAACTACTGAACAGATTGACACCATATATGCAAAAGGCACATCCCTGAGCTGAAGACTACCTCTCTGCCAAATTTCAAGTAATTCTGTTCAGCCGTTCGGGCTGTACCTTGGACTAAAGGTCCCTATGGAAAATTGCATGGGAAAAACGTGTTTTGAGACCCCCCTTTTTTCTCAGCCCCCGCTTGACGAATCCCCCCGAGACTTTCAGGGTAGGATTCGTCAACCGGCGCCAAAGTTATTCCTAATAGAATGTTGCGGATTTCCTATGGAAACACGGTCCTAACTATAACTATCTACTGGCGACCGACAGTAGATAATATACATATATATATATATATTGATATATACATGTATACGTACACCAGCCGCGTCTGCTGCAGGTAACAGTGGCGAGGCGCTGGGGCCAGCAGGGGGGATTTTGGGAGAAGACCGTAATGGAAAATTCATTATTTTTTTAATTTTCCCTGGCGGTCGTCTCTCGAAATACCCCCTCAGCCGGCCCCACAGCCACGCTGCTCTTACCTGCAGTGGCTGCTGCTGACACACACATATATATGTAAATATATCATATCTTAATATATGTGTATAAATATACATGTTTCTACAATACATTCTAATTAATTTCATTATTTTTTATTTTCATCCCTCTTTTTAAAAGATATTTATTTTTAAAACAATCAGGTGATGTTGAGTGGCCAAAGTTATAGAGGCAATGTAATGTAATAGCATATAATCTAGGTGTTATAGTGTCAGTGCTAGGGAGTTTTTTGACGAACTGGAATTTGGAACTGTTGGATTTATCGCCACACACCATGTAATGCTGAAAATTGGAACCATTCTAAAATAGCATCGTGGGCTGCTGGCTGGTGTGATTCTTTCCTCCTCTCGCTCAATAAACGAAGTAGCTGGAAGCATGATACCAAAAGCAAATTGCCTACTTTTCCAATAAACTGAAAGTGAGCTACTTTAACAAGAGATTGATCTTCTATTCTCAATGACTAGCTATAGTGGTTACTTGTGTTGGGAGTTCCTTTAGACCGGAGTCCAAACACCATCCAAGCTGCACAAGTTTTGCGATAACAATCAGCAATTTCAACATATTAAAATTAGTTGGCATCAAATGTGACTCCTGATGACAGCTGGGAACAAGAATAAGAGAGTATCCACAAATATATATCTTTGTTAACCTGTGTCAATCAAAATCTTCATCCTCTTTATAGTGATAAAAAAGCTACTTTAATATTAATGGAATATTTCACAAAAAAAGATGCTGGTGCATGTCTTTTTTCAGAATGCCAGTCTTAGATCAGAATAATGATCAGTTGCTATCAAATAAAAAGCAATGAGAATTTCAAAGTGGCTCAAGCTAAATCTGCTAATATTCCATTTTCCTTCTCAGTGCCAAGCAGTGGTTCATTTTATAGCTGCCACTGACAAATGAAAACTGAAAGCAATCAGCTTTTTGACGTATCGTGGTTAACACTAATGGAAACCATCAGTGCTTTTGAAGGCATGCGTTCAGGAAATACAGCATTTTGTTGAAGTTTCTCTTCTCACCAAAGGCACTGTAATTACATGCGTTATTTTTAGAGGTCACTATCTTCCATACATGAGAGCATGTTTTACTTTTTGCCTATGGCATGTAACCTCTTTACAAGTGGAATCATATTTATACAATTCCCTATGACATTTGAATACATGGATAACCAAGGATGATGAAGGGTTATTATTTCATTTTTAATATTTGCAATTAAAGTTCATTAAAGAATTTTTTTTTTAGATGTTTTAATATATCATGTTATAAGATATTTGTGATATCTCATGATATCATTTTTAAGGTTATGTAATGTTTAAGTGTACTTGTAAGACGAAGTCGTGTCAAAGGCAAGCCCACATGAGCCCATCTACATCTGATCTGCACCCAGAGCAGCAAACCTTGACCCATCCACTCCCCCTGACACTACCCTACAGGGTTTCTTAGGTCCTTGGTCACAGGACGCATCTTACCCCACTGCTGCTGCGCTCCACTGCGCAACACAGAGGGGTATTCGTCTGTACCCACTGTCAGTTCACATGCAACACCTCACCATCTACTCAAACATCAATCACACACATACAGTGCACCCACAGTACACCTGCTGTACCCACCTACAAACACACACCCCAGGACACACTGTCATGCATGCTGCTTGAAACCCACTCACTCAACAAACATGCCACCAAGATCTGGTAGATCCTGACCCACAATGCCCCGAACCTCCTCTTCCTGATGGAAACATGGCTGACTGCTGCATCGGCATCTGACATCGCTATAGCCGTTCTAGCAGTTTATAGGTACACTCACCAGGACCACAAACACAAACCAGGAGGAGGAATAGCGATTATATTCAAGGAATCCTTCAGCTGAACCACCTCCCTAGATAACAACATCTCCTACATGGAGCACTCATACTTCAAGATAAAAGTCTCAACAGCATTCACCTTGAATGGAAGCCTTTTCTACCGAGCACCAGCACTAACAACGATTTTCACCAGGAACATCACCAACATCATCACCTCCTCACCATCAACTCCAAGAACTACATACTACTAGGAGATTTTAACCTCCACCTGGAAGACATAAATTATCACAAAACAGTGTTTTTCTCCTCGAGAGCCTAAAGAACATGGGACTGGAACAATGTCAACTTACCCACACACTCAGCTGGGCACACCCTCAAACCCATCTTCACTGCTTTTCAATAACGTCAAAACCCCCACAACCACACCTTTCACCTGGACGCACCACACCGTCGTCCACTTTACAATCAGCATCCCTAGCCTAGCCAAGCCCGCCACTACCAACAAGGCCAGATTCAGATGGAACAAAATCCTGGAATCCGACTGGATCAAAACACTACACACAAATTAGCCAAACGACACCAGTGACCTCAACACTGATATCAGGCAGTTCAATTAATTGTGCTGACTCCCTAGCACCGCTGAAACACAACACACAGAAGAGGACATTTCAACAAGCCAGCTGGTTCAAGGACAGCTAGAAAGAAGATGGAGGACCAACCACCTTAACACTGACAAACAAAATTAAAACAACCCAAGACATTGTCACAAGCACATCCGAGAAACCAAGCAAAAGGCTCTAGCCAAGCGCATCCAGAACAGCTCTAAAAGCAGCAAAGAACTCTTCTTAATTTTTAAAGGCTTTACATCACCTACCTCCAGCACAAACAACATGAACTTCTCCCAGGAAGTGTGTGACAAACTCTCTGACTTCTTCAACAACAAGATCAAAGTCATCTGCAACAATTTTAACCCTGAACTGGACACCAACTCCCCTGTTTTCCCACCAGCAGCAATGGAGACGCCTTGACAACCTTGAAAACTCTCACCATGAGGAAACAGCCAACATCATCAGGACCATCTCCTCCAGGGTATCTAAGGACCCCTGCATCTGAAACAACTCGATCATCACTGAGATGTTTTCGGACAAATGGAAACATGCAATGGTCAACACGCTACTAAAGAAACCCTCGGATGAACCTATCCACTTAGCAAACTATAGGCCGATCTACCTCCTACTTTTTCCAACCAAGATCCTACAGAAATCAATCAACAAGCAACTCACCCACCATCTTAATGAACACAAGCTCTTAGATGTCATGCAATCAGGCTGTCTCTCAATCACCGCACAAAAACATCCATCATTGCAGCAACAGATTACATTGGGATGATACTAGACCGTGGAGACACATCAGCCATAATAATACTCAACCTCTCAGCAACCTTCGACACAGTCTCCCCCCTACCCTCATCAAAAGACTTAATGACACATTCATCCAAGGATCCACCCTTAACTGGATCCACTCATTTATCACCAGAAGAACCCAGAGAGTCAACCTGCCTCCATACACCTCTGAACCCAAGAACCACATCTGAGGAGACCCCCAAGCACCATCCTCGAGACCGACATTATTCAATGAAGAGAGGACCCAGCTATCGGACCTCATCAGATGTCACAAGGGCGGCATATTCTACCACGTGGCGAACACAAACTTATACTCTCCCTTCCACCAAAGTCAACTTTACCACATGCATGACCGCCATCACCACATGGATCAAGTTTGGCTGCCTTAAACTGAACACAGACAAGACAGAGATCTTCTGAAGAGAAACATGAGCTTGGAACTCCACCTGGTGGCCTACCGACCTCAGCCCCACCCCAGCTGCCACCAACCATACCAGAAATCTTGGAATTGTCCAGGACATCTCAGCCCAATTCAATGTAGCTACCTCCACCTGTTTCCACATCTTGAAAATGCTACGCAACATTTTCAAATGGCTTCCAGAAAACACCAGACAAATGGTCACGCAGGGTTGGCTACCAGCAGGTTAGACTCCAGCAACTCAATCTACGCAGGGACCACCAACAAGAAAATCCTGAACAGACTGCATACTATCCAGAACACAAAAGACACACAATTGATGGATGGAATGCAGAACAATTTAAAATATTCACCCCCAGTCAAGAGATCTGGGTTAAATCCATCATTCTTTTGCTCACCATGCCACTTCAGTTTAGACCTGGCTATATGCAAATCAGTCTTGACCCAGTGCCTCATAGGAACTATCCAGTACACAGCAGCAAGGCTTGACCTCAACTTATCTTGCCAAACCCACATCACCCCACACCTCAAACAAATCCACTAGCACCCCATACACGACTGCACTCAGTTCAAACTGCTCACTCACTCACTCACTCACACATGCAAAACACTACACAACACTAGTCCTGCCCTACCTCAAAAGCAGCATACATTTCCACGTACCTCCCAGACACCGCTGCTCAGCTGAACTTTCACTTGCACACATACCATCCATCTGCAAGACCACAACTGGTGGCCATGCTTTTTTATGCATCTCCCCCAAAGCATGAAATAACCTCCCACTGCACATCAGAACCTCCTCATTGATTCTCAAGTTCCACAAGAAGCTGAAGACCAGGCTCTTTGAATAGTTCTCTACTAGAAGTCAGCTACCTCGCCACCTGCAAAGCACCTGGAGAACCTCACAGGTGATTAGCGTGCTATACAAATAAGCATAACATAACATTACATAACATAATGTAATGCACAAACTAATCAAAGAAGTTTCTATCAGAGAGAGAATATAAATTGGTAAAGCATGGTGGAAAGAATCCTTCTGCCTGCTTGTTGGGAACAAAGCGGCAGATAAATGTTATGTCACGTCATGGTAAATGACGTTTATTAAGTGTCAAAAATACCATAAAACTTTCGGAGCAATTTAGGTGCAGTTATAGACCCTACTCAGAAAATTAGCAGTTCTACAGCAAAAGCAATTTTCAGGAGCATTGGGAAAAGTAAGAAAGGGTGGTGTGAAGCTAAAGGAGTGGGGTGTCATGGTATTGAGGAGTATCACATTGTGGTCTCCACACTTTTGGAAACAGCAACTTAGCCACTGAGAATCTCAAGAGTCTACCACAGTGCAGATGGGAACTCACTTTAACCCATTCCATGCGTCGGACAGCCGGGATCCGTCCAACGTCACGGTGGGCGTGTGTGTCGGACGGCTCCCGGCTTTCCTAGCACCCACCCACGGGGAAGCCCTGGTGCTCCCCACGCAGTCCGCCCCTAAAGCTGTCACCACCAGCAATCACAGGGGAAGCCCTTCCGATTTCCCCCCACCCCCCTCACCACATCATGTAATGATACCGGACGTGCAGGAAGCCATTTGCTTCCAGTGTGTCCAGCGAGCAAGTGGTGAGTTTGTCCTCGGGGAAGTTGAGGAGGGTATTATAAAGGCATCGGAGGAAAGGAAAGTGTTTTCCTTTCCTCTGATGTCTTTTTCAAGCATTCCTGCTGCACGATCGTGCATGGGGTGCGATCGTGCAGCAGGAATGCTTGTTTTTTTTAAAGGGCTTTTTGTGTCGGGGAGCGGCCCCTCGGCAAGGGTTTGTGGATGGGGGGGCAGATCTATAAAAAAAAAAAAAATACGGCACTACGTGACCACTAGGCCACCAGGGATTTTTTTTTTTAATGCCTTTGTGTCAGGGAGCGGCCCCTTGGGCAAGCGTCGCTGCCCTTGGGAGATACATTTTTTTGTATGGGTCTGCCCCACTTGGGGGGGCAGATCGAATTAATATATATTTGTAAATAAGTCGCTGTGAACCCACTAGGCCACCAGGAATTATTATTTTTTCATTTATTGTGGCCGTTTCTGCCCCCTTGGGTCAGATCAGCCTTGTTATTCGAGGCCCATCTGCCGCCAAGTGGGGCAGAAGCCATTAGACACCAGGGATTGTTTGAATTGTTGGGGAGCGGCCCCTAGGGCAATGGTTGCTCCCCTTTATGGGGTATTTATTGTGGTCGTTTCTGCCTGCTTTGGGGGCAGATCGGCCATATGTTTTCAGGCCCATCTGTCCCCTAGGGGGGCAGAAACCATTAGACAGCAGGGCTTTTTAGGTCTCGCCTGAGCCAGCGCATGCAAGACATTTATTGAGTAGGCATTTAAAAATCTTACCACATGCTTTCTGTGTGGCCTTGTGGGTGCGGTTACGCACACAGGCACGAGCAGAGGTGCCATCTGGCTTTCCTCTCTCGTCATGGGCACGCACGCATGCTTGTTTTCTTTCACTTTGACGGCCACGTCACTTTGACGGCCGCGCGGCCAATGCTTGTTAAATGTTGGTCTTGGGCAAGGGTCACTCCCCCTTTAAGAGGGTGAATACTTTGACTGTTTCTGCTCCCTGTGGGGGCAGATCGGCCTTATGCTTTTAGGCCAACCTACCACCTTTGCTTGGCTGATGGATAGGGTGTGGACTAGTGCATTCTTTGAATATGTGATTGTAATATTTTATTTCTCCTTTTTATTCTAGTGCAAAGTTTTTGATTCTTGTTTGTGGTCTCCGCAGTGGTTGATCTGCAGTTTTGCGTAGTTAGATTTTTTTGGTAAGAGAAACATGTGTGTTGTGTTTACTCCAAATGAGTTTTTTTAATTTAAACTCTTTTTATTCAGGGGCAGATTTATGTGGGACTTGCACCCCTTTTACGCTGCCGTTGCGTCACTTTTGTGACGCAGCGGCGGCGTATACCCTGCGCCACGTTGCGCCCCATTTACACGCCACGCGAAACCTGCGTCAGGTTTCACGTGGGCATTTCGACACAGGGGGGGGGCGTTCCGTCACAGGAACGCCCCTGAAAAGGGACTCAGTGAAATCTATAAGATTTCACTGAGTCACTTTCCCAACGCTGATGCGTCAAAACCCTGCGCCTGCTTGAAGCAGGCGTAAGGCTTGGCGCACCATGTTAGGGATAGGGTAGGTTGGAACAGTTCTGGAGTTGCGTCGCGCTTGCGACGCAACTTCTGCACTGCGCCAACCTTACGCCGGCAGATACGTCACGTATCTGCTTGTCCTTGCGCCACGATGCACCGCATTGTAAATGCGGCGCATCTGCGGTGGCACAAGGGCAAACTTGCGTGGCGCATCTTCCCTGGCGCATCCATGCTGATTTGCAGGGATGCGCCAGGGAACATAAATCTGCCCCTCAGTTTTTAATTTTTTTGAAGATCAGCACAAACTCATAAAACATATTTATACAGTGAGGTTACAACCAAATTTCTTAGTAGTCAAAGTATCATAAAGGAGATAGGCCTTCAAACCTCCTTCTTCCGTTAACAATCGAATACAAACACACAATACTGAGCAATAATACGTCCACACCATAATATAATCCGGAAGTTGAGTTGAACAAGGCTCTGCCATATATCGAACATAAAGCAGTGACCAGAGTTTTAAAACGTTTGGGCTAGAATCCCACCGGATATTTCCTCCAGTCCTGCTCAGTTTAAAGGCCTAAGTTATTTAGCTTTCTATGAATCCTTCCACCTTACTAAAGGAGCCCAGATGCGCCGTCCCAACAGTATCGTCTTTTTACCCTTTCTCTCAAAAATAGCTCTTTCCATAATAAACAATGAGAATAATCGCGAAAACCACTGCTGAAATGTAGGGGGCAACGGATCAAGCCAGGCGGAAGCAATACTTATCCGCACTACAGCCATGGCCAGAAAAAGAAATTGATAAGCCGGGTCTTGCAGTTCACTATTGCTAACTCCAAGCAAAATCAAAGCAGGTGTTAGTGTAACTTTCAGCCCTAATGACAAGTCTAAGAATTTCATAATAGACTCTAGCAGATTTTCAAGGCGTGAGCAGGATGCGAACACATGTACAAGGTCAGCAGCAGGTGCGCCACACCGCGGACATTCTCGCCGGGTTATAATAAAGTGTAAAAATAGTCTTATAATGCTGCGCTTGGAGCCCAGCTGAGCACAAAACAGTCTGGCCTAATTCTAGAGAGTCAGAAAACCTCTCTGGTTCGACACCCACCAGTTCCATCCATTTTCCCACATGTTTGGCCAAATCATCCTGCTTCAGTGTGACTAATTCACCATACAATAACACCCTTTGTGCTACCTCTAATAATATCAATAGCTTTGATTCTAATAAACCCATTAAGCCCCCCCACCTTCTTACAAAAAAAACTACGCAACTGCAAAAATTAAAAAAAATTACCTCTGTCCAGTCCATACTCCGAACTGACGAAAGCCTTTGTTCTGTATTAAATCCCCAACCTTCCAGACCCTCCTCTCTGACCAATCTGCCATAATCTTATCCGAAAAGATTTCAGGAAGCATGGGGTTTTTATAAAGCTGGGTATAGTAGTTAATCCTCCCAAGACCGGTCTTTTTTTTCAGCACAGATTTTGAAGGCGGCTGCAAGAGTCCTAAATTTTGTCTTTTTATAATAACTGGGCTCAGTAAATTTCATAAACAGTTCTTGGCATGATCCCCGAGCAACAATTTATATACATCAGGGAGCCCTGTTTCCTCTTCCCCGTCGCCATGAGGTGTACCAAATAATATACTCATATATTGAAGAGCTGCTGCCCAATAATAAATTCTAAAGTCAGGAACAGCAAAGCCCCCTCGCTCCCGTGGTAGTGACATAAACCTGAGAGCCCTCCCAGTTTTCCCATGCACCCAAATTAATCGATTTACTATATTCTCCATTGTTGCAAACCAATGTTTCTCAAATTCCATCGGTATTGCCCTGAACAAATAAAATATTTTTGGTAAAAACATCATCTTCACCACGTTACAGCGGCCCACTAATGATAGATGTAAGTTATTAATTCTATCAAAATCAGATCTCGCCTTCCTGATTACTGGCTCGATGTTCCTCGCTACCAAACTCCCCAAATCTGGCATAATCATTATTCCTAAGTACACTGCTGATGCAGTTACTCGAGTATTATCAATAATAGCATGCTTGTTCTTTATGATTTGAGTTTTAGCTCTATTTAGTGCATACCCTGAAAATCTGCCGAAATCTTGTGCTACTACCTCCACCACCCTCAGTGCGGTAGAAGGATTTGCCGTAACGATAGCAACATCGTCCGCGTAGGCCAAATCTTTAGATTCCAGACCCTGACACACAATAGGCTGGATTCCGTTGTTAACCTTGAGTAGTCGTATTAAGGGATCAATGTATATAGCAAATAGCAGGGGTGAGCATGGGCATCCCTGACTTGTCCTCCGCTCAATAATAAAAGGTGAGGTATAGCCACTATTTAACCTTAGGCGCGCTGTGGGTGCCATATATAGTGCCTGAATGGCTTTAATAAACCACCTCCCGGCCAAACCACTTTATTGTTTTCCACAGGAAATCCCATGAGACCCTATCAAATGTCTTCTCAGCATCCAATAGCAGAGCAGACATAGGGTCCCCTGAGATCTCTGTTGCATCAAAAAGTGTTATTACTCGGCGGACATGCTGCGCTGTTCCCCTGCCAATTATGAACTCATGTTGGCAGGGGTGGATTGTTTTCCTCATGATATTATTTAACCTTGTTGCAATAGCCTTTGAAAAGATTTTAACATCGCTGTTTAAAAGAGTTATGGGCCGATATGAGCCTGGCTCCCTCGGTGGTTTGTCTTTTCTTTTTAAAACCACTATGTCCGCCCCGGCCCATGACTCCAGCGCAGGTCCCCCCTTTGAGCTTGCCGAATAAACTCGATCAAATCAGGTCCTATTATATCTACAAAAGTTTTATAGAACTCTAAAGGGATCTGGTCAGGGCCAGCAGCCTTACTAGATGGTAGATTTTGCAAAGCACTCAATATTTTCTCTTGTGTCAAAACCATCTCAAATGTCCCCCTATCTGTTGGATCAACCCGCTGCAGGGGTATATTATCTAGATACTCTTGCATTGCCATTGGCGTCTCTAAAGACTCTTTACTATAGAGCTGTTGACATAATTGCCGGAACGTCTCTCGAATCCCTGGGGGGGTCAGCTACTATACTCCTGTTAGCATAACAAATTTCAGATATTTCTCCTGCATCACCTTTTTGTCTTAATCTCACAGCCAGGGATTGCCCCACCCGCTCGCTGTACTCATGGCAATGCCTTCTTTTTGCCCAAAAAGTTTCTGCAGCTTTAGCAGCTATCCGTTCTCCAGCTTCAGCCTTATTTACAGCCAACTGTAGAATTATATCTTCAGTTGGTCTACCCATATTAACCGCCGAGGCCAGCGCCTCTTCTAACTTAGTCAGCTTGTCTCTGACCACGTCCTCATGCTGTGCCTCCCGGTGAGCGTAACTGTAAGAACTAATGGATTATGATCCGAGAGTATCCGGGGATACTTCTCAATCCTAAAATTAGAAATAAACTGGTGTGATACAAAAAAATAATTGAGTCGGGAAATAGCCTTATGTGGAGCAGAGAAAAAAGTACTGCCGGGGTCTGTTTCATATAGGCCCATGCATCAGTAAGACCGTTATTACTAATCAAATTTGTTAGAGCTACACAGACCCTTCTTTTCCTGCCAGAATAGCCACTTCCCGAAGTACCCCAGTGCACCCCCAGCCCATTAATATTAAAATCCCCACAGAAAATCACCGGAGTAGGCCACATTGCAAGCCCAGAAATTCAATTATATCCAGGTTGTCACATGTTGATCCGTATACTGAGCATACTGTGAGTTTTTCATCTCACACAGAACATTCGGCCATCGCCCACCGGCCCAATTGATCCGCAGATTTTCTTATATCTTTTATATCACTTCTAAGAGTAAGGATTGCTACCCCTCTTGTGCGGGTACCCTGTGTAGTATTCACCATAAGCCTGTATCCTAGCTGTTCCAAGATGCGGCCTCTGATACCTTCTATATGCGTTTCTTGGACACAAAGGACATCTATACGTAAAGGTTTAAACAGAATTGCAGCCCTTTGCCTCTTACTCTGATCATTTAGCCCACATATGTTAATTGTAGCTATTCGTAAACTCATTATGTTAAGCTTCCCCAATTCTTACCAAAAGCCCCCATCATCCTACCACCTTTTGATACATCAGAACGTAATCTTATTCTTACAGAGCTCGTTCTACTTATATTTTGACTCCAAATGCTAATCTCCATCCCTCCCCTCACATATTGTGCTGTGTCGTGTTGTGCTGACCCCATGTCCCACCCCTCCCTTGGACTCCCCCTCACCCCCACCCCCACCCCACCCTACAACCCTTACAGGCAGATAGGTCAACCATGACCTATATATGGCAGCCGATCGCACATCTCAGGCAGCGCCAATTCTCGCACCCTCCCTTAGGCCCCCTACACCCATAAATCTAGATGGACTCACCCCCTATATCAATCTAAACCAGTGACTAACACCATAGCACCAACCCTTAAAACAATTAAATAACCACAAAAGCGACTTTGTACTTCATATCCCACAAACCATGTCGCCATCCAGCATTAGTCAGCAGCAGTTGAGCCCCCTTGTGAAATACGGCCTGTACCACTCCGCCCTCTGCCCTCCTTAAGCTCAGTGAGATATTCCTGTGCCTTGATTTCAGAAAAAAACATTCTGACTCTCCCATTGGTGATAACTTTAACCATGCGGGAAATAGCAGGAAAGCTTCACAGCCCACACCCTGAAACGGCGTTATCATCTGCCGGAGTCTCCACTTCTGCTCGACCGTAGTATGGCAAAAGTCAGGCCGAGCAAAGAAGGTATGACCCTCATGAGTCCACTTCGAGTCAGGTCTGGCTCAAACTATTATTGCCTGCCTTAATAAAAAGTTTCCAACAAATATCAAAATAGCTCTAGGTCGCTCTCCTTGACTATTAGCATGAGCTCTCCTGAACATTGGGAATCGATGAGCCCGCTGTATTTCCATCTCCCAGTTCCAGTGGGCAAGGTCCGGAGAGGCACCTTTCAGTAGTGTGACGACAAAGGCCATGATGTTCTCCCCCTCCACATTTTCTGCCAGACCAAGTAGCCGTACATTATTTCGGCGTTGCCTGTTTTCAAATTCTTCAAGCTTCCAGCATACATCCAGAGACTGCTTTTCCTGGGTAACCTTGAAAGCCTGTAGTTTGTTAACTTCTACCTCCACAGCAGCGGTTCTTTCTTCAAGTTGTGTGACCGTTTTGGTTATATCAGTGCACACCTTATTAACCTTGCGGATGGCCCCTTGCAATTTTTTAGTGGTTGTAACGATCTTTTGCTCTCCTGTCTCGCCTCCCCCTGCATCTGCTTAAGGGTGGCATACAGTAGCTCCAGAGTTGGAGAAGGGGCTGTAGATTCTGGGTTGTTAGGGCCACCAAAACCACTTTGTACTGCATTTCCTGAGTCAGATCCACAAACCGTGCTCGTGGCCAGGATTGTTGCAGAGTAATCTCATTCGAGAGTCTGATTTTGAAGTTCTAGCTTTAGCCTTAGCCCGTCGCTTTGAGTTAGTGGACCTGCTGCGTTGTGTTTTCTGTGTAGCAGATGACTCCCCTGAAACAGTCTCCTCCGATGTTTCAAGTTCACTGAGCTCCGATGACTCAGAGTCATCATTTAGAGAGAAGAACTTATCCCCCTCTGGGGATAACAGGGGGCACTTGACCATAATGGTGTTATGATCTGGTTGTTATGGCCGCTAGACCCACTTCTGACGTTACCCCCATCATTCTCCAGCATTGCAGGCTGTGCATCAAACTGTAAATGCGGCTTTCTGAGCGCGTGTCGAGCTACTGCCATATCAGAGCGTGAATCCGAGCTTACCAGAATAGTGTTGCCATTGCCAGTCTCTGCGAGTGCAGTCTCAGAGTCCGCCGCCTCCTTGGCCAGTACATTACCCGTTACCATAGACTGTGCTATAGAAGGACATCCTCCAGCCAACAATGGGCTTCTCTCCCTGCTCCAATCTTTAGCCTTTTCCAATCTGTTTTTTTCAGGATCCTGACTCCGAGCACCACTCGACTCCAGTCCAAATTTGCATCTAACTCAGTGTTAGCCAAAGACTGAGGCAAGAGGCTACAATGACCAGAATCCATCTCAACAGCCGTGGTAGCTTTAGTGCCAGCCGCATCCTGGCCCATATCACCCGAAATAAAGCCGGGGTCCCGCTGACCCTCCGGAAGAACCGGGACAGCTGGATCGCCGGGAATAACAACACTCGGGCCGTCATTGCCCTGAATGCCTCTGCGACTGTCTGTTACCGCAGGGAGCCCTCCATAACTGTAGCAGCAAGGCGAAAACGAGTGCCGCCTGTCACACCAGCCTCTTTCGGCTTCGACACGCTGCCTTCACCCTTCCTCAGGTGACTCCTCGATGCACCTGGCTGGAGCCTTGCACTATGTCCATTGTGCCATCCTTCATAGTCTCTTTTGGATCTTTAGCCGCTTTACTTGACTTAGGGGCCATACTGCGCTGTAAGTGTACACTCACCCTCCAAAGTAGCAGGGGAATCAGCCGAAGGGTCACGCCAATCCGTTCTGACCACTGGAAGAGCTGACCTCGATTCCCGAGTCTCCGCAATCAAGCAACAACCCCCAGCAGAGTTACCGGGTAAGTCAATGCATCCATGTTAGTCCGTCCAGCCAAACATTTTAAGAAGCCTCAGGGAGAGGGAGAGCGAGAGCTGGCGCTTGCTCTCACTGAGGTCAGTCGGCGGCCATCTTGCCTCCTACTCCAAATGAGTATTAATGTCATGCATGAATTTTTTTGTAAGTGGTGTCATAATAGCAGCATATTTAGTTAGTGTTTTGTGCATGAAATTCTTTGCGATGTGTTTTGCGTTGTCTTATGTGTAAAAAAAATTTCTTTCTTTTTTTGTGGGATACTGTTGGTCCTTACTGTGTCGAGCAGAGTAGGTGGTGGTGAGTCTAGCTGCTTCTGGCAAGGGAGTGTTAAAGTGTTGGAGTATGTAGGTCTTTGTGATAAAGCTACATTTTGTTTATTTCTTTTTTTACAAAGTGTTTGTTGTTGTTGACTTGTTTGACAAGTTACCTTTATTAGAAAGCATTATGGCTAGCCATAGAATAACTGCTCAGCAGGTGGTTGGTATGCTTTTTGAATCCTCCTCTGAGCAGGATTATGAGACTGACAGTGTGTCTGAGGGAGAGGAGGGGAAGATTCAGGCAGTGAGTTTTCTCACCACATGGAATCATCGGATGCTCAAGCTACTCTCAGTGCCGATGAAGCTACTCTCAGTGTGGATGAAGTGCCTGTTTTAGAGGAGAACGCTGATGTGCCAATGGTGCAAGAGGCATCTGGATTTCAGCCTGGGGCTGTAAGGCTTCCTATTGGAAGTGCTGTACTCTGGGTTGACCCAAACATGGTGCAGCCGGTGTTGCCTGCCTTTAGTGGTGATGCAGGGTGCAGAGCGGATTGTGAATTTTTTTGCCTATACAGTTTTTTCAGTTGTTCATGGATGATGTATTTTTGGCTGAGATTGTTAAGCAAACTAATTTGTATGCTGAACAGTTTTTGCGGGACAAAATTGTGCCAGACTTAGGCCCCGCTCTAGAGCTACCCGGTGGACTCCCACAAATCTTTATGAGATAAAGAAGTTTTGGGGTTTTACTTTTTTGATGGGCTTGATAAGGAAGCCGTCCATGGCTTCATATTGGTCTACCAGTCCCTTGATGGCAACAGCTATATTTCCTGCAATTATGAGTTGTGATCGGTATTTACTTTTTCTTCGGATGCTGTAACTAGTTGATAATGCTTTGGCGTTGCCACATGATCACCCTGACTGACCGTCTTTCTAAGATTCGGCCTGTTCTTGATCACTTTGTGGATCGATTTTCAGAGATCTATACTCCAGGAAAAGAAATAGCTGTTGATGAGTCTTTGGTCCTGTTGAAGGGCCGTTTGGTTTATAGGCAGTACATTTCTAGCAAGAGGGCACGTTATGGAATTAAGATGTATATGTTGTCTGAGAGTAGGACAGGATATGTCTATAATTTCCGGGTGTACACTGGTAGGGATTTCACTATTGACCCCCCGGTTGTCTGTCCACTTTTGGAGTTTGAGAGAAAATTGTGTGGGATCTTGCTAGAGGACTGTTTAACAAAGGCCACCATTTGTACCTTGATAACTTCTACACTGCTGTGCAATTGTTTAAGGAATTTGTCAAAGTGGACACTTTTGCTTGTAACACAATCTGCTCTAACTGTAAAAGGTTACCCAAAAGAGCTTGCTTGCGAAAAGCTTCAGAGGGGACAGTGCAGTGCCTTGCATAGTGAAGAACTGCTAGCTGTGAAATTTGTGGACAGGAGGGATGTGTACATGCTCACTATCATTCATGATGAGAGTACTTCACCTGTGACTGTTTGGGGTCAGGTTGCTGAAGTGCGCAAACATGTGTGCATTGTAGACTACAATAAGCACATGGGTGGTGTTGATAGAGTAGATCAGAGGTTGGAACCTTACACTGCTGTTCAGATGGCTTACATTTGGTATAAGAATTTGGGCATCCATCTCTTCAACTTAGCAACTTTCAATGCTTTTGTTGTGTTCAAGGAGTGTTCTCCTGCGTCAAAGATGGCTTTTGTTCAGTTTCAAGAGTTTGGGATAGGCAGCCTTGTTGTTGTGGAACAAACAAGTGTTCCTAGAGTTGGAGTGGTGGAGGGTGTGGCTAGATTGAAAGATAGCCACTTTCCTGATTTAATTCCTCCCACGCCAAAGTATAAACAATCCCTGTAAGAGATGTAGAGTCTGTTTGCGAAGAGGTATGCAGAAGGAGAGTCGTATGCACTGTGCCGATTGTCCTTCTAATCCTGGGCTGTGTGTGACCACAGGTTTCAGATTGTATCACACTCAAAAGAGTTTTTGGGAGCAACTGTGAGTCTAATAGTGTACTGCCTGGTCTGTATGGTTTTATACAGTTGTTCAGTTTCATGTTTGGCAATATAATGATATCTTTAGTTACTGCTGTTGTTGTTGTAGTTATAGTTTTGTATCTAGTTGCAATTGGTTTGTGATTTATTTCTTGTTAAATTTTTTTTAAAGACGGTGTGAGTGGACTGGCGCTTGGCTGGCGGTGTGCGTGGACTGGCGCTTGACTGGCGGTGTGCATGGACAGGCACTTGGCTGGCAGTGTGGATGGGATGGTGCTTGACTGGAGGTGTTTGTGGGCTGGCATTTGGCTGGCAGTGTGTGAGTAGTGACTTGCCACTGCAGACAATATGTCAACCACCAGCCGGTGTGATTGCTGTGTCAGTCATGTGGGTGTATGAAAGTGATGGGCCCTTGAATGGCGCTGTCTTTTGATGTGAATGTTGTAATGTGTTGGGCCCATGGCTGGCGGTGTGAATGGTCTTGTGTGTCATGTATGAAAGGTGTGTGAATGGCCTGTAAAGAGGTTGGTGCCTTGCCGTGGCTTTACAGCTCACGAGCTGTGAGACATTGGTTCAGGTTTTTAACCTTTTAAATATTAACAGTGCATTTCGATTATGTGAAATCGCTTGTAAATAAAATATACACTTTGAACCTTTCACTCACCCTCGCGCCAAATCCAACCAGTATGCGTCTGTGCTTGAGGAACAGGTGGATAGGCAGTCATATTTGTCTCTATTGTCTTTCTGTGCTAAGATGTAGTCTGTCTCTAGGGAAAATTTACCAACTTTACATATTTCTTTAAAGTAAAAAAAAAATGGGGAGTGCCTCTCATGGATCCCAACATGTTTTTTTACTCACGCCATGCACACCTCAAAATGTGACTATAGTCACTCATTTTCCTTGCATTACTGTGTCAGAATATTGTGTTGTCTTCAAAACCACAATTTTCCTACAACCCTGCATTCCCTCCAGGTCTCCTGATAAAAATGGTACTTCACTCGCTTGGGTGGGTCAAGTACCCGTGACAGGCAAGGGCCCAAAACCAAGTGAGACGACATTAAAATTACCTATCGCAAAACCTGGTTTTGCAAGGTGGGGTCCCATGAGTTTTTGGCCCCGGGCTCGGCGGCCTTCTAGGGAAACCTACCAAACCCACACATTTCTGAAAACTAGACACCCGGGGGAGTCCAGCGAGGTATGGCTTGTGTGGATGCCCCAACGTTTTCTTACCCAGAATCCATTGCAAACCTCAAATTTAGCTGAAAAAAAGACTTCTTTCTCAAATTTCTGTGTGGGAAAGTTCTGGAATCTGCATGGATCCACAAAGTTCCTCCCACCCAGCGTTCCCCCAGGTCACCCAATAAAAATGGTACCTCACTTGTGTGGGAGGCATAGTGTCTGCAACAGGAAATGGCCTAAATTGTACTGTGGACACTTCAAAATTACCTATATCAAATCTACCTGTTTTTTTTTGGGGGGGGGGCACCTGGGGTTTTGGAGGTAGCAATGACTGAATTACCATCAAATCAGGAGAAGGTAGATTTTTGGGAAAGGCTAGAGTCAATGGTTTCAGCTCTTCTGAACTCGATAATGGAAAAGTGAACTCAATTGGAAGCTAGGCTAGTCAATCTTGAAATGCCTGTGATCAGCACTTCTTCAACCTCTACCGACAACTGTCAAAGCAGGACTGTGGCCACTTCCTCTAATAACCGACCTGAGACACATGATACGAATGGGGGTGCGTACCATTCTAAACCCCATACGAGACCTCATAACCCTACATCTAAGCCCAGCAACATGGCTAAGGACGACCTGACATCCAACTTACCAAATAATATCATAACGCCACACCTGATAGGTGGTGCGGGCACGCTCAAAACTCTAACGTTTCAAATAGAGCCTTCCCTGCTAGGGAATGTCATACTGAATCCAAGAGAGCCCAGACAAGGGCTGTAAGAGGTAACTGAATATGAAGAGTGAATGCAATCTCAACACAACCATTAAGGAAAAGAAGCATTTACTTCTTCTATGCAGGTAGCAACAGTGCGTGCAGATTTGCATTAATATACATATCCGTTGTAATTCGTGTTCATATGTTGTGTCTCTGTTTGGGTTTTAGGCTCAAAATAGAGGACCAGATGAATTTGACTCCATTCTGCTTTTGAATGATGGTCGGGGATGGGAATGGTCAAGGAGGAATGGGTATGATTTCTCTCCTGCAAGTAGGTAGTTAGGTTCTTCTCCACATGTAAACTCAGACAAGATGGGCGTCCTATATAAGTTTGAAAATGGAATAAGCCATATTCAAGATGATGGTTTATGCCACTTCTAGAGAAACCGTTGACTGGAATTGATGCAAACCAAACTAAAATATAAAAGGCATTACAGAAAATACTCAAATTCCCGCAATGTCTCTGAAAGTGAATTCACCCAACCCTCAAAAGAAATGTTGTCTTTTGGTATCCATCTGTTCAGGGTTCCACTCATTTCTCATTTTATGGTGTTTTGCCAAGTATTGGTATGTATTTTTTTTTGCACTAGAGATGTGTGCTACATGCTTCACTGATGCTTCAGGACATACATACTGTGGTTACTAGTACAAGGGATTCATGTTCAGCTAAAGGTATGGGCATTTACTCTGTTCTCTGTATTGCACCTGAACCTGTTGGTTTATTGTGGGGCAAAATTGGAATGATTTTGTTGGCCCTCTCCCTTGTAATGGCTACCTATTTGTAAGTTCATTTCAATCACAGGACTACTCTCTGGAGGTTTCTCAGATGGGGGCAATAGCCCTGGGTGTTAGGTACCCTACTTCTGCACTACCTCCTACCAGCCCAGGGGTGATATCCTGAGACTGTCTGTTCAGCCCAAGGTCTGTACCCTGAGGGTGAGCAGGGGACAGGGATAAGTCCTCCCTCACCCTGCCCCTCCATCTGGGTTCCTGTACCCTCTGCTTGGGAATGGAATCCTTAGAAAAATAAACTATCAGGGCACACTTGGCGGTCACCCCTCCCAGCTGATACAGAGGGCAGATCATTTTCAAACATGCTATCTATGGGAATCTGGGACCAATTCTGACTCCTCCCCCCTGGGTCCCCTCCCAATCTCACTCTAGGAATACCAGAGCTATGGAAGGAAAACATTCCTGTACCAGAGTTACCCTACACACCTGGCAGACTTTCCACTACAAAGGTCTGGCTAGCCACATTGTCCCTCAAAGCAGTAACAGGGGTCCTATTCACCTTCACCCAGTGGAAGTGATAAGCGCCACCCTCAAAGATCACCAGCTCACCCTTTGATTCTGTCTCCAAGCTAAGGGATCATGGTATGATCTATGATCTGCCCGTGGGGTCTACTTCCCCTTAAGGCCACATTGGCCACTCCTGTAGATTTTCCACCAGTGGGAGGTTTCTTAGGACAGACAGAGTGACCCTGCTTGTGTCTTGAGTGGTAACATTCAATGTAGCGGGGTTGGAAATGAGAGGCCCTGGGCCACTGCCCAGCAGAACCTCTCTCCCTCTTTTGAAACCCCTTTCACCCACCTTATTCTGGGAGTTGTCTGTTCCTTCCTTGACTTCCCCCTCACTTTGCTGGGGGGAACCTGAACCACCCTTCTTGGGGTCACTCTCAGATACCTTCTTGGGCACTCTGGTACTGATCCAGAGGTCCGCCTCCTTTGCAAGCTCTATAGGGTCAGTGAGCTTGTTGTCAACCATCTGCTGGTGCAATTCCACAAAAGAAGGGCCCAATTCATAAAAGTAATCTGTGACGAAAGTCTAACTTTACGACTTCCGGTATTCACAAAGGGCATTTACAAGTAGTAAAGTTAGAATTTTGGCCCACGTTTAGACCAAAACTTTAGATTAGACTAAAAGTCTAACTTTACTACTTATAAAGTTAGACGTTTGGTCTAAGTTTAGACCAAAAGTCTAGCTTAGACCAAAAGTCTAACGTTACCACTACTAAAGTTAGACTTTTGGTCTAAGTTTAAACCAAAAGTCTAACTTAGTCGAAAAGTCTTTTACCACTACTAAAGTTAGACTTTTGGTCTAAGTTAGACTTTTGTAATGGTTTGCCCAAAAGTAGGTCATCTAACACAGTACTTCCATTAACTGAGTCACTGTCATCATCTTCCTGTTGTGTTACTTTAGGTATGGCGTAATCCAGTGGTATAAAGTACTGATTCATTTTGATCATGGTTAACCTCTCCACATTTTGGGGCAAGAGACTGGTCCTTCTCACTATCAGAATGGCACCAGCAGCACTGAAAACACACTCAGCAGAGACACTTGCTACGGGGCAAGCCAGATAGTTTATCACCAGCCTGCTGAGCACTGGCCATTGACGGCTTTTCCCATACCAATACAGCAATTGGCTTTGATCAAAGAAGACCTTTGTTGGGTCATCTAGATAGGCCTGGACCATCAGCTCAATGGTCGTGGGTGCTCCGCCTTGCTTTGCCTCTTTTGCACAGATTCTGCTGCAGGTGGTCAGTAAGTTGTTAACTCTGTCTTCTTTTTTCAGAAAGTCATCAACAATGATGTTCATGTAGTGCGCCAAACACAGGACCCTGAAATAGCTACCACCGGCCATGGCCTTAACTATATTACAGCCATTGTCCCTGGCAACAAACCAATGTTAAGCCCTCTTGGTCACAGCCATTCAAAGACCTTAGTGTTAAAGTCTTCCAAAATGTTTGCAGCAGTATGGGATTTCTCCATGGCACATATGGCTACTGTTGCATGCTGCCGAGCACCATTAAATATATATGCAGTATTAACACCTGCATATATCTTTTCTCTAACCCCCACAAAAGAGATCTAGTGTGCAATGATGCGCATGTAATCAGTGGCTTGGCAATGGTCCACATGTCTGTCACCAGGTAGATAGTGTGAACAGCACTCTGCTGCAAAGCTTGTCCAAGCAATTCCAGCACGTCGTGATGTAGCGCTGGAACAGCAACTCCAGCGAAATAGGACCAGCTGGCATCCTTCCATTTCGGGCAGATGGCTGCCACAAATTCAAGAAAACCCACCGCTTCCACAAAAGAACAAGGGAGGAGGTCCAGCGCTAACATTTTAGCCAGCTTCGCGTTGTACAAACGTGCTGTTGGGTGGTTGCGTTCGTACTGCCCCTTTGGCCTAAACATTTCGAGAATGGTGGGCTGGATTTTTTTCTTTTCTGGTGCCACCACTGATGCAGGTGACTTCTTGAGAGCTGACATTGGTATGCTCAATGCGCGATTCGGTAGGCATTCACTGTACTCTCTTGCCTTATGCCCATTGGTGTATCGACCTGACTCTTGTGCCATTGCAATGTTGCTGATGATGATGTGGGCAATAACCCTGCACTGCTGGGGAAAGGGCTGCTTTGTGTACCAGGAATATGTCTTCCTCTTCTTCACCTTCCACCATGATCGAATCCTCCACCCCTCCACCAACAACACAAGCAGTTTTTAGGCCGCTAAGGTGCGCCTCCTACTGGATCAATTAGTGTTTTCTCAGATGGGTTGTTTTGCCTCCGGTACCATAGTTTGTACCAAGCTTACCCGACTAACACTTGCTCCACAAACAGAGCATATAGCAGTGTTCACCTCCTTCCTGCTAACTGAAAAGAAGTCCCAAACTGGGGAGGTCAACTTTCTGACGCTGTTGGTGCCACTTGCAATGTCGGATGAACTGGTAGGTGGGCATGACATTTGGCTCTCTGCAGTACCTACTTCTACTTAGGTGGTTGTGGTGGATGTAGGCTGCTGCTGGGACTTTGTAAATATGGCAGCTGGAGGTGGTGTTGGTGGTATCTGTGTTGGTGCTATCAGCAGTGCCACATCCCTCACAGCAATTTAGGATGGGGTAATGTCAGTTTCCACTGGGGCAGGGCTAATGTCCATGATGACTGGCTCGTCATCATTCTCCTCTTCTTTCTTTCTTAAATCTTTATTTCGACTCAGACGAGTCATAAAAGAAAACATACAAATACAATTTAAAAAACAAATTATCTTTGAGTAAACAATAAAAAACAATAGTAAGACAACTGTAATCTAGAATGGATACAGATGCAAATGACAGGAATACTTCAGCATAATCCAAACCACATGGTAACAATTTTACATTTCATTTCAGCAAATGAATTCTTCTAATATACCATGCTGCTGCTAAATATTTACAGATAGCAAATACGGTAGGAGGAGAAAGATCACTTTTCAGCAGCCTATAGGCATCTAAGTGGTGCCTAAAGCCCCAGTTCCTGCAAATTGGAACGATCCACTTCTTCCTAGATTTAATGTAGGAGGGACAAAAAAACAGCAAATGAATATCGTCCTCCAGCTCACATGAGCAGGCAGGACAATTTTTAGAAGTGGGGGGGTGCCATTTACTAGTGAGGGCTCTAATTGGAAGCGCATTGTATCGCCATTGTAAAAATAATTTCCTCAGGGCGATGGGATTTATGTTATCTAACACAGTTTCCAATTTATAGTGGTCCTTCAAGGTTAAAAAAGTGGTAGTCATTGATCCCAGAGTGTCACTTGTAAAAGAAGCAGAAAGATTAGAGTTATGATAAAGTGCAACGAGTTCTTTGCGGGATATAGTTGCACAGGCCTCTAACGGTTTTGTCCAAAGGGTCGGGAGGCCCAACCTAAAAAGTTCACACTTGACGTACTTAAGCCATGGAATATTACCTAGAGCTGGATGAAGGTAGAGTTCCATAAGTTCGGAACGGTAACTCAAGAGTTCAGGGGTTGACCAAAGACGCCTCCAAAAAGTTAGAGGCTTCACACCTAGTTCCTCCCTTATTGGTCTCAGTCCCATATCGAGCCTTAAGGGGAGTAACGGAGTACTAGATGGAAGTGCAGCCCAGTTTCGTAGGAACTTGTTTTCCGTGGCTGCAATTTCAGGGGCACAATCAATGCCCCATAGTTCGCCGCCATATATTAAAGCCCCACGTGCCTGCATTTTATAAATTTCCAGCGGCGGACCAATAGGATGAATCATAGATTGATTCCATAGTTTCAAAATTCCACCTGCTCTTTGAGTTAACTTTAGGTTTGATTTTATCTGATGATGGGACCAAGTCATTTTTTCATTGAGAGTTAGTCCCAAATACTCGAAAGTATGGACTCTCTCTAGGGTAATTCCATTTATGGTGGGATTAGGGCGAAGGGACCTAGGGGGATTAAAGATCATAAATTTAGTCTTAGCTGTGTTGATCTCTAGTCAGTACAAAAAGAGACGAAGCCATCCAAGACACGTTGAAGCCCCATAGGGGTCTTAGCTAGAAGCAACGTGTCGTCAGCGAACATAATGGCAGAAATGCCAGAGCCCGCTAGCCGTGGAGCATCTCTATTAGGTACGTCATTTAGGTGGGAGATAAGGCCATTTACATATAGACAAAACAACGTGGGTGCGAGGACACATCCCTGCCTTACCCCTCTATCGACAGGGAATCTGGCTGAGAGGCTACCATCTCTACCACATCTTACCCTTGCATAGTTGTTAGTGTGGAGACGAACTAGTATGTGCAAAAGTGGGCCTGGAAGGCCTAGATCTTGTAACACAGTCCACAGTTTTGTGCGGGGAACCAAGTCAAATGCCGCACGCAAATCTACAAAGACTGTGTAAAGGGAGCCCCCCTCTATCTTTACTGTTTTCCAGAAGAGCATACACAGTCTGAAGATCTGGTCAGTTGTGGAAATGCTCTTACGGAAGCCAGCCTGATAGTTGCTCAGAATCTCAGAGGTCTCAATCTATTCCATGATACGATCCAAGATCAACCTCGAGAAAAGCTTCTGGGCAACATCTATTAAACTAATGGGCCTATAGTTTCCCGGAAGCAGGGGGGACCCTTTTTTAAAAATAGGCACAACTTCGGCTCCAAGCCATGTGAAAGGGACAGGCAGACCATCAAGGATAGCATTGAATAAAAGTGTAAGATAAGGTGCCCATACTCTGGGTTCATGTTTATACAGATCTCCTGGAACCCCATCCAGCCCTGGTGCTTTGCCTGCAGGGAGCTGAGAAATTGCAAGCTGAATCTCGCTTAACGTAAAATTTACTTGAGCCTGACTAGGTACAACATATAATGGAGCCGCCGAGGCAGATGTTGGGGCCCTATAAAGAGTGCTAAAATGATTTTCCCAGACTTCTGGGGCAATGTTGTTTTTAACAATTGCAGGAGGTTCGGTTGTGCCAGTAGATACGATCAACCAAAATCTCCGAGAATCTCTAAATTTTAAAGCTGATGTTAAATTTTCCCAGTTTTCTGAAGCCCATTCCAATTTAGCATGTTGTATCAGGGATCTGTAAGTCTGTCTCTTATGTTGAATATCAGGCTTTGAGACTTTCTTCTTTATGGCATCGAGCAGTTCACTCTTGGCCAGTCTACAGGTCTTATTATACCAATTAGGCCGGTTTACCGATCTCCTTTTACAGGGAACAGTTGGATTGAACAAATCGACAATGTGAAAAATAATTCCTGGTTAGCACTGGCCAGTTTTTCATAGTAATTTGGGGAGGGATAGTGCTCTAGAGTCTCAACTACATTATTTAAAACAGAGGCCACTACAGCATAAACTCGGGATAATTCTTTATAATTGCAAACCAGTTTGTTCCATTTAATTCTCCGTTTGTTATTTGTAAGGATGGCCGCGCCTGATGGCTCCATATTAACTGGTGACGCTAGATCTAAGGGGCTCAAACCCAATAGGGAAACATCCAATATAAGAGGGTTATGGTCGCTCTCCCCCCTTGGGATGACTTGGAAGTCAAGAACTCTATTCCATTCCTTGGTTTGAACAAAAATATAATCTAGTCTGGACTCCCTACCTGGTTTATTAAAAGTGGGCCTTGGGGGATTATCTGAAATGGTTCGTCCATTACAGGCCCTAATCGAGTGAACCATTGTCATGGAAGTAATCTGGATAGCCAGGGGGGTCCAGGCCCTAGCCATTGGGCCTACAACCTGGGGAATATTCCAGATTTCGTCCTCTTCTAGATTTATTTGGTCCACCAAACCCTCAAGAGGTTCAAAATGAGAGTTAAAATCACCAGCTATAAGGAGCATTGTATGTTCAGGTATTCCAGTTAAGAAATTTGACAGGGCATCGATCACCCGGGATTCCGCACAAAAATTCACGGGTCTGGCATAAACGTTAATTACCGCCAGCTTAGTATCTAGGCCCCAGTCCAATAACAAACATAGAATATCCTCAGAGCCAGTAGGAAGGTTCGTAACAGTACATCCCAGGTAAGTTGCAATCCAGATAGTTAAACCGCCTGAGGGGCGGCCACGACCACCCCAAACAGCCGGAATTGAATAAGTAGCAAAGCCTATTCGATGGTAATCCTGTCTTGCCCAAGTTTCTTGAAAGCAACATATTTGATGTAAATCTATAAAAGAACCCCATATTGGACAATCAAGTTTACTAGATAACCCCGCTATATTCCATGAAAGGACTTTCTGTCTAGCTATGCAATTAGAAGCGACAACGGGAGTTTTAGAGGCAAGTGGTTCAACCAAATTCGACCCAATAGGAATAATGGTAGGAGCAAGGGGAAGGGCTGGGGAAATAGGCTGGAATTTAGAAGGTGGATGCTCTACAGATGACAAAACAGGAATGGGAGCCTCCTGGGGGAGTCAATCTACATCTTCAAGACAAGCAAACCTGTTAAAAGTTGAATAATCGGGACGTATAGGCTCGTCAATATGGGTATTCCTCAACCTGCCTCTATACCGATTGCCCCCAACTTTAGACCAATTGCCATCCGACTCAACCTGGAAGGGAGTGTAAATTGGGGGATAGAAGAAAGAGAGAGGTAGAGGGTTTATGAGGGAGGTGCCGTTGCTGCCAATCCAATTAAGAATATAGGGAGCTGTTAGGCAATTGCTAAAATTGACCAAAATACAGTCACCCTTAATATTCTTCACGGTGCTACCCAACCAAGGAACCCTCCTAACCATTAGGACCTGTGACCTACTATTTGGGGGGAGAGGCCTATGCTTATTAAGCCAATTAATGACTTTATTTTTTAAAGAAGCATAGGATTCAGACTCTTCTACATCTACCTCTAAAACTCTAAGGCTTTCAGGAACCTTCCTTTTTCCTAGCCTTGTCTTGTGGCATTTCTCATTCTCAGGCTGAGGAGGGATCTAAGTGGTGCCTAGATCATCAGAAGAGGGGCTTGGAGAAGAGGTTGATGGACTAACCCTCCTTTTTCTTTCCAATACTGTATAACCATTTGTGAGACTTTTACAACAACAAAGGCTTTCATGGTGTACTGTACAGTACACTCAGGAAGGATAGGAAAGAAGAAGAACAACAACAAAATACAAATGTAACGGTTTGCTTTATGTGAATTGTGCATCACGTGGGATGAGGCACTCAGGGAGCTGCAGTTGACAAATGAAAATGGAACAATCCCCATACAATGAACACTTTTGTGCACGTCATATAGCAGACATGGGGTTCATGGATGCCAAATCATGTTAATTATGAAACTGAAAAATAAGAAAAAACTTGAAAAAATAAACTACAAGCAGGAGACCAGGAAAACAATGAACACAAGCAGGCCTAGCGACACAGACTCTAATAAATGGCCCCCGCCACATGGGAAACTCAATCAAGGCAAATGCATTGCTGGCCTACTATTGCAATGCAAACACACTCATACACTGGCCAGACAAAGGAGGCATGCTAAACAACACATCTTTGAAGAAACAATGCCAAAATAAAAATCCACAGGGCTAAAAAGATTTACAAGTTACAACCACACACATCCAACAAAGGCATTAACACACATTAAAAAAAGTGAAATACCACAAAAGAAAACACAATTTGTATTTCAGTCCAATGCCATCCATGGTCTATATGATGTTGAAATTCAACAGACACCACAGAAACAGTTGTCTTATGCACCCATGAGCAGCTCTGGGCATATTGGCTGGAAAACCCATAGACAGACTAGGCCACATACTCATAGTGAGTGAATCAATTCAAATCAATATTACAAATGTATTAAAAAACATGGAGGAAATGTAGTGAACTGTGCTACATTTATTTTTGCTCAATAAAAGAATTAAACATTGCATGCAAAACTACAACCAGCAAGAAGAAGACATGGCAACAAGAAAGAAGGCATGACACAAGCACACTGGCTGCCTTCACAAAATGGCCTACAGCCACAATGCCAAGTCAAAACAAGAAGAAATAAGCCAAGAGAAACAAAGGGAAGACACATGCAGGCCTATGGCCAAAGCACACTGACTGCCTCCACAAAATGGCCATTAGCCATATGGTCACATCAACAAACAGGAGGCCTGGAAAACAATGAACAGAAGCAGGCCTATGGACACAGACTTTACAAAATGGCCCCTGGCCACATGGGGAACCAAGGCAAATGCTGGCCTACTATTACAAAATCACTCACACACTGGCCAGACAAAGCAGGCAACACATCTTTTGCAACAATGCCAAAAATGAAAACCGAGAGGGCTAAAAAGGTTTGCAAGTTACAACCAGACACATCCAACAAAGGCGTTAACACACATGAAAATACATGTAAAATGCCCCCAAGAAAACACATTCTGTATTTCAATCCAAGGCAATCCATGGCCTAAATGATGTTTAAAAACTTTAAATTCAACAGGCACCACAGAAGCAGTTGTTTCAGGCACTTATGAGTAGCTCTGGGCCTACTGGCTGAAAGGCCTAATAAATATTGCAAATTGATTTCAAAACATGGGGAAATGTAGCGAACTGTACAACATGTTTCCTTTATAGAAGAAGAAAAATGACTTACAAAGAAACAGCTAGGCCTCTGCTAAAACTACAGGTCACCCACAACAATACATTTAAAAAATCGATGAAAAGTACAAATAAATCTAGGTGCATGGTCCCAATCAAACAAACAACACCAGTTTTCCAACTTGTAAAATCTCAAATTCAAAGTCCTCAAATCCAATGATATATTATGCAGCAGTCACAAAGAGTGATCCTTCCATCTCCAAAATCTAAATGTAAAGTGACCAGGAGATGGACAAAGTTCTGGAAGGAGCCTACTGGACAGGAACAGGACACTGTAGAATCTAGGGCACTTCCTTTCTCTTGAAATAAAAGTAAAAAAGAAAAACGACTCTTTGCACAAATAACTACTGCCAAATGTCAATTTGAGGAGTTTTTTGTACTCCAAATCATTATTTTGAGAAGGTTTTGATGCTGCTCGGGGAAAGAACCTTCTCCAGATTGCAGTCACAGTACATCCTGCGTGTCCGGAATTGCATTCGTCACAGAGCCCCCGATGGAACCCCGCTAGCACACGCAGATGATGTGCTGGCAACCGCATTGTTACTCGACATGCCTCTTGTATACTGGCTGGGATTCAGGGACAAAAGATAGCCAGGACCTGCACTTTTTAGATGCTCCCTTAGTGTGCTTCAGTAGGAGGAGTTTATACCTGTTCCCTTCCTTAAATAGTTCCCACTGACAGGAAATCGGTGCTTGGCTTTCAGAGTCTTTGATTCCAGAGTCCACGCCCTTCCTGTTCGTGTTTCTGGTTTCTTCGTTGGTCCCTGAGCTGTGGCCTGCTGAGTTTCCTGATTCCTGAAACCCTCTCTGCCCTTCTCCTAGTGCGAACCCTAGTCTAGACAGTAATCCGTTTAAACCTACTTATCCCTTTTTCTTGTGTTGTTTTGCGGTCTCGTGTCAATTTAGCGTGACCGCGTTCATTTGCAACATTGTTGTTTATTAACTCCCGCCCGCTCCATTTTCTGTGTAATTGAATCGCGGTCGCGTGTCAGTTTCCTTTAGAACGCGACCGAGTCTGTTTGCAACATTGTTGCTGTGCCCCTTCCGCGCTATTTTCTTTCATTGACTCGCGGTCGCGTGTACGTTTTATTAAGTACGCGACCACGCCTGTGTGCAACATTGTTGCTTTGTCTACGAAGCTCCGGTGGAGCGATCCCAGTCCTAGCGCCATAAGCGTGAGCAAGAGTGCGGGCGAATTCATTGTTTCTAATATTCGCGCACGACGCGCTTAGAGTGCGATCACCAATATTTTTGTACATGCGTTTTGCGCGCTGTTGAAATTTCTTTTGAGGATCCTCAATTAAATTTCTCGACCCCTATGGTGTGCGTAGGGGTTATTCCCTATTCTAAGCCCTGGGATAGCCTTTCTGAATATAATTTCCTGGTTTAATTCTAGAACTACTTCTTGTAGCCCTCACCTGTACCCAATCATTTCTAACAAGTGGTGTTTCACTTTCCCTGCTCTTGTTGCCTACGAGTATTTACCTGCTCAACGCATCCCACAAGACCCTGCTGAGTCACTTCTTAAAGATTATCAAGATGTCCAGTGGGTAAGAGGGAAAGCGGGGGCGCGCAGAACACTAGCATCTGATTGTATGTTACTTCCTTATAGAAAAGGTTTAACCATTATCCTTTTTTGCTGTCTTTTGCTCCAGGTTGTTCTCTGCGGTGCCCATCAGAAAACGCCCACTGGGGGAATCAAGGGAGTGCTTCCATACCTTGTCCCCACATCTCTCAGGGCCTGTATACGGCTAGTGTGTATGTAGGTACACGCCTTCGTGGACAGGCCTCAAGAGAGTGGGGGTATTCTCATCGTTCCTGTGAATTGGGGCTACAGATTCACACTGGTGGGTCTAGCAGGCGACACGCATACACTCGCGGGAGCATGCGGCCGCCTAGCAAATATTGTGACACTCGCGAACAACTCGGAAATCTCATTGGCGATTGCGGGCACCCGGTAAGTCACTCTCGCGCGTGCAAAAACGCATTTCAGGCACGCCAACAAAAGAAACTCTGCCCCGTTGCGGAGTTATCGGCAACTCCGCGTTCTACGCAGAACCCGGAGTTGTCAAAACTCTGTAAACTCTGCAAACAGAGCAGAATTGTACGCCCAGGCTTACAAGCTTCCAACCAACCAGCATTCCTCCAAGTCTTCTGATAACTATGGTACCTCACATGTGGAGGTAGGCTTTGTGCACACAACAGGAAACGGCCCAAAATGTACTATGGAGACATTAAAATTATCGATCACAAAACAACCTGGTTTTGCAAGGAAGTTGCATGCGTCTTTAGCCGGGATAGGCGGCCATCTATGGAAACCTACCAAACCTAGACATTTCTGAAAACTAGACACCCAGGGAAGTCCAGGAAGGTGTGACTTGCATGGATCCCCCAACGTTTCTTTACCCAGAATCCCCTGAAAACCTCAAATCTAGCAGATAAAAACACAGTTTCCTCACATTTCTGTGTGGGAAAGTTGTGGGATCATTGGGCCAACACAAATTTCCTGTCACCCAATGTTTCACCATGTCTCCTGATAAAATTGGTACCTCACTTGTGTGGGTAGGCCCAGTGCCTGTGACAGGAAAGAGCCCAAAATATATGGTGGAAACATCCAAATTAACTATCACAAAACAACCTGGTTTTCCAATGGGGCACCTGCGTTTTTGGTCCCTGGTTCGACAGTCATCCATGGAAACTGACCAAACCCAGACATTTCTGAAAACTAGACACGTGACAAGAACTGCAAACATGGCCGATCGAGTGGGAGCTCACTCTTTGAGCTCCTGAGGGCAGGGATCACGTTCGGTGTACATCCCTTGCATGCCCTTGCCATCCTTTTTATGTTTGTACCAGAGCTAAATGTGGCAGTAGCGGTACCCCGGGGACTGCCTCTGACTCCTGAGGCCAGGACTGTGCTGATTGGAGTCTTTTGTCCCATTCCCTCAGCCGATAGTGACAGTCTCCCCCGCTGGCTTGCGGTGCGCGTCAGGCTCTCCTAGCCGCTGATGAAGAATTTTCTGCTGGCAGAGGTCACGACCTCCTACTCTGAGCAGCGATCCCGCCCTTGGAATTTGAATGTGGTGATCCCTGTTGCCTGGCTGCACTTTCTGGGTGGTTTGAGCCACCTTTGAAGTGACGGCTCCTGCTTACGGAGTTGTGCCCCAGGAGGCCGTGGCAGATCGCATTTGTGCTGCGGAGCCCTCCATTGCCCACTGCACTGTTGAGTTGGAAAGGTATTGGGGAAGGGGGTTGCCTGAATGCTGCATTATTCCGAGTGACACACACATTGCCAATCACGAGTCACACTGGCTCCTACCTTCACGCCAGCTGCTCCTGCTCTTCCTGCTTCGTACCGCTGCCACTGCCACACGAGGCTGGATTTTTTGTGCTGGATCCCTACAAGGCTGACTGCTATTTACTGGCCCATGTGGAGTCCTTAAGCTCAGTCTACTTCTGGGAAAAGCTCCCATTTTGAGTTTTTAGTGGTTATAATAGAGTTAGAGATAGAATAGGTGTGCTCTCTTCCCCAATCTCTTACCCTGCTGGCCATGGACATAGAAATAGGTATGCTCCATCCTCAACATACGGTGGCCATCTTGGATTGGTCAATATATTTCAATCCCACGTACTTGGGGGCATATTATCAAGCCAGGCGATAAAATTATCGCCACTTTAGCGGCAGAAAACGGCCGCTAAAACGGCGATAATGGGCTTGATAATATGCTCTATGGAATTTCAATTGAAGCCCATGTTAGTTGTGAAGGACGTCTAACATGGGCTTCAATTGGAATTCCATAGAGCATATTATCAAGCCCATTATCGCCGTTTTAGCGGCAGTTTTCTGCCGCTAAAGTGGCGATAATTTTATCACCTGGCTTGATAATATGCCCCTTAGTTACTGAGGCTTCCTTTTAATGACTTGCCTGAACTGCCTACTGCAAAATAGAATAAAAATTACGCATGGAAACGCTTACAATTAAGTGGATACGGCCTATTCTCCTCTCCTTTTTGCCCAAGACAGATGGTTTAACATTGGGTTTGTCAGCATAATTTAACCTGATTGCTCTGAGGTGGTCAATTGGAATCGATTTATCGCTCGCCTCGCCTCCCTTCCAACACGGCCTGACTAGCCCCCACATAGCTCAGTCGGATCCATTGGGTAGTTCGGGATTTATTGGTCACTATCTGACCTCCTAGACACATCTGTCCATTAAGATTTCTCCAATTCACATATACCTAACCCTACTACACAGCTTCATGGGATGCCCTAACATCTTCCTGGCTCCTTGAACCCTGTTGAGGCCAGTCTGACATGATTGCAGCCTGCTCCCCGAACCCATGCTCTCCACCTTTACCTCACCCTCCTGAGGCACTCCGTTAGCCATTACATTGAATACATTTGACACCTCTACTACTTCTATCTGGATCCTTTACCTTAGTTACTTACTCTTCTTATGTCACTAGCTGAGTCTTCCATTTCTCCTAACCTCAAGCCAGCTGGCCAGAATGCTTTCAGAATCATATATCCCCCTAACTTATTAAACAATGCAGCAAAAAGCTTTAAACATAGAATACTTAACCCTTATCTCAGATCCCTACTTCTTCATCAAAAAAGGTGCTACTATAAATTATCTCTTCTTTTACACTAAATTACATGCACAATTGAGGAAGCCCATCTACTCACTGCTCCAGATCTCCACTTCCCTGACGAGTCCACATGGTCTTAGAGTGACAGTTGCGCCCTCTGTGATATATAGAGCAGAAGCCACCATCTCCCTTTATAAAAATGGAACCATCCTTATCCAAGCTTCAGACAGCAACCTAGCCATGTTTGACAATTTTTCCCCATCATTATGAATACAGTGTCTAACATTAAATCCTCGCCCTCCTTAGGAGCCGCCAGTGGCCCTGAGGTCCCCTGGTCTCCTCAAAGTCTATCCTCTCTCATCCTAGAATCCTCTTTTGACCCTCCCTTATCTCCGATGGATTCCCATTTAGTTACCACTACACATAATAGCAATTCTCGTTCCATTCCAGGTGGGACTGAGCCTCTTCAGTGCAGCCACCATACTAGTCTGCATGGTCACCTATCCTCTGCATAGCTAGCTCTGACTTCCCAAGCTCCACAGGTCATAGCATCGCCCTGGTCATTCTCTTGACCCCAACCCATTCCACATTTCTAGCCTGCTTCTGCAGGTTCTTCTGGATGAATATTTGTCTACCCTTCTTCTCCTAAAACACCCACCCCTCCGAGCCCTCAGCACCAAGTCTCGGAATCCCAACCCACCTGGCACACACAGTCTCCACCGGGCCTATCGATCCCCTCATCTACTAGTTATCCCCCACCACTGGGTCCCCTGCTCCAAGCCTCGCATTCCCATTTCCACACTTCATTGGAAGCTAGGCTAAATGAGATCGCACTTTGCCTGCAACAACTTAACTTAAGGCAGAGGTTCGACACCTATTACATATCACCTCGGAATTGTCAGTTAATTTGAGATTAAGCTGCTCCACAATGACTAATCGCCCTAACCACACGCTCCCATCTAACTGGGACACCAGGCTTTTTGCTTCCCTCTCAACTTGTAGGTCATCTTCTTACAAGGCCTACACATCCTATTGTTGGAAAACCCTAGCCCAGCCAACAACCCTTTTTGGCCCTCTAAATGTATTGCTTCACTTTCTGACAGGGATATTCATTCTGCAGATCGGCAGTAAGACATGCTGCTGACATTGCTGACCTCATCCTTGCACACTGCCTTGACATTGTAATGTTGACTGAAACCTGGCTAAATGACTCATCTGCTCCCATGCTGGACATTCTACTGCCTCCCAACTAAACATTATTAGGTTGGATAGATCAAGCGGACAAGGCGGAGGCATCGCTCGTATACATCGTAGCAATCTAACAGTCAAACAATCACAATCCGATCTCCTGCCATCTTGTGAATACCTTAGCATTGAGGTTGCTTGTAGCGATGAACACCTATGCAAATTGCACACATTCTACCACCTGCCACGCGACAACCTTCCTTTCATTGAACAGATCATGGAAATTATCTCATCTAACGCTGATCTTCATGGCACTCAGATCTTCCTGGGAGATCTCTAACTTCACTGGAATGATATGAATTATGAAGGGGCAGTCAATAGCCTTAAATCTTTCCAGATAGACCTCAACCTAATACAAATTTGCAACAGCCCAACGCACATTAAAGGAGCTACCTTAGATCTAGTCATTGGTAAACTCAATACTATCCAACTGGAATCTATCATCACGTGTGACTGGACAGACCACCATGGCATCACCTTCCTCATCTTGGATTCTGTAAGAGCTAATAGAGTCTGGCTTAAGCATCCCGGACACTGGAAAAGATGTCTACAAAACATCAACTTTCATGATCTGACTGCTCTCTGAGATAACATCCTGCCCCTTACTGTGGACATCTCTGATGTCCATGACCCTACGGTCCACCATAACTGCTCCATGACAAGTGTTCTAGACTCGATAACACCACTACAGCTAAAAAGATTGTCCTCCAAAGTCTCCAAACCTTGGTACAATGATAGTCTTAATACTGAAAGATGGAATTTGAGACAGCGGAAAGACAGGAGATTCTCTCCCTCCCTTGAACATCTCAACCAGCTGAGAACCTTAAGAAGCATCTATAACAAACGCATCAGATGCTTGAAAGCCACCTTTTTCAGAAACCAATTAGAGCAAGCAAAAAAAGTCCTAAAAAACAGTTTGAGCTCATCAAGTGCCAAGCAAATAGTCAACCTGACATCTCTTCTCTTGGATGAGGTCCACAGCCAAACTGAAAAGATAAAAGTACTAAGATCGAAGCTGAACCACGGTCAGCATTGGAGCACCTGTTGATCATTCCGCCTAACACCCTCCTTCCTCCCTGGTTGGATGTCGCCCTGTCTGTTCAGCTCCGCCCCCCAAAAACAACACATCTATGAGCATATTCAAAACCTTGGATGAAAGCACTATATGCAAAACGCAGGCTACTCTGAAACCATCTTATCATTTCAACCACCCCCTGCCATCTAGCCTCTTCTCTGAAATCAGAACCTCCATACTCCCACTTTGGACTAAGATTGTCAATGCTTCACTTCTGCAAGGAGCTATTCCAGACTGCTAAAATCTGGCAAGTTACCACTATTCTAAAGAAACCATGCGAGGATCCCTCTGACCTACACAACTTCTGCCCAATTTCTAGCATCCCCACATTGGCAAAGCTCCTGGAGAAATGCGTGCAAGTCCAACTGTGTAACCACATTGATCAATTCCAACTCTTGGACCAATTTCAATCTGGTTTCCACCAGGGCCACAGCACAGAATCCGCTCTCACTCACATTGTAGATGGTGCGCTAAGACTGCTTGATCAAAATACATCTTGTCTACTGATCCTCCTTCACCATTCATCAGTGTTTGATACTGTTAAACATGATAACCTAATTGACCTCTTGGAGCACAGGATGGGGCTGTCTGGGCCTGTACTAAACTGGTTTTCCTCATTCTTCCACAATAGAACTTGATCCAGCGTGAGACCGGGGGGAAAAAGAGAGAAAGATAAAGGGCAAAATTCGACAACTTATCCTCCCTGCGTTGCAGACCCGACGTCACACTAGCTCATTCACACATGCATTCATTGTTGGGGCCCATAACACCAACACTCGCACTCACGAGTCTGCACACAGGAGGGATGATAGTTTTGCGCTGGACATGTGGGGGAGTACCTTATTACCTATAGGGGAATAAAGTTACTTTACAGAATATACATTAGCATTCACCACCTATAGATTCCTAATCCTAAACATCAAGGCACTCCACCACTTGGTTGACGTACCAATTAGTTGGATTGGTTGATGGTGATTTAGAACCAGCTAAAACACATTTAAGACTCAGAATCCTCTACTCTCTTCATTGAAAGACCACAAACTCATACATTCTGTTAATCAAATATTTGTTTATCTTAATATTGTTTGCAATTAATATTAGCATTTTTGCTCAATCAAAAGTTTAGAATGTTGTCCAGTTAATACAAATCGCATCATATCATATTTACCTATTCTTGCTATCTGGATTTTTCTCTAATTCATTTGGCTCTGAATAACCGAATTTAGCCTATAATTGTCCAAATAAAGCAGGCCAAAGCTCAAAGTCCGAAAGTTCTTTGCTCAGTACGCTACAGTCCCAAAGATCTCCAAAGGACCAGAAATTGCGCAAGCATCTGTCATCGCCTGTGGGGTCGATAGGGGTGTGCATTCATCCAAACCACAGAATGTCTCTTCCCTCCCTATTCTACTACCCTTTTTATAATAAAATTCGAAATAACATGAAACATTTTTCGGCAAAGAATGAACATGATTGGCTGATTGGAAACGTCCGATTTTACATCAGTGGATGTTCTCATGGATTTTGCTGGTTCATTTCCTCTGTCCATGTTGTCCTTATGCAACCATGTAAAAGGTTTGCTTGTATGTCCCAATTGTTCATTTAGACCAGATTTTAGTGACTGAAGTTTGGCAGTCTTCCATGTTCCTATCCTTGACCATCCGAGCCTGCGCAGTAGGCATCGCGCTCACGAGACGGTGGCCACTTCTGAACTCCATTTCGGATGCCATATTTTGGTAGGCCCAAATGCCAACTTAAGCGAAACAAAAACAAAGGAATAATTAATACAAAGAAATGAAGATTCTAATGCTAAACCCTCACTAATCCCTTTATGTATTAGTATTTTCCTAGCTTATAGCGACATTTAAAGCAATAATACTCACCTTTACGGTCCAAAACGGGAACGCAAACATCGCAAAAGCAACATAAATCATGCGTTATCCTATTACCACATGTACTACTATTAATATGTCTTTTGGTGAAGGTCATGTGATTCACGATGTTATGTTTAAAATAATGGCGGACGCAATGGTCTTTGTGTGATCAAGGGCACTCAGTGCTCGAAACACGTCGCAGAGGGGAGTTTACAGAATAAATATCTTCCTGCCAGAGCCGTGAGGGTCCGTCTCTCTTTTTTCCGCTGGGAGCAAAAAGTAAAGTGGAAGTGTGGAGAGTTTACTTGTTTACTATTAATATGTGTACATATTTTAGTAACTAGAGTTATTTTGCCATGCAAAAAGCAATAAGTCCCACGTGTAATTGGTGTTTACAAAATTTGCAAAAGGTTGATGAGTATAACACAGCACACCGTTAGTCAAATTATAATATAAGTAGATTATATAGTTAGTATTTTCATGCAAATAGAGGAGGTATACAAAATTTTGCTTTACCTGTTCCATCAAACCCAAAGCTTCAAGGTGATCCAGCCCCTGTCTCATCCTTCTCCAGTCACGCTGTAGGTTCCACAGGGATCCGCGCTCCTACCCACGCTCTTCAACCTGTTTGTGGAGCCTTTAACAGAAATTCTGAAATCATCCAGCATTCACTATCATATGTACGTAGATGATACCCAACTTTACCTGAAGAGTTCCTCCCCATAGGACATCAGGTCCCTCAACTCAGTCTTCTTGAAAACACAAAGCATGCTGACAAATAACCACCTGAAGTTAAACGTTCTTAAAATGGAATTCCTCTAAATAGCACCACCCAAGCAATCTCCAGTCATAGAACAATGGATGAATTAGCTAACAGCTCTTAATTGTACCCCACACATCTTTGATTCCGCAACCTGTTTGGGAATAATGCTAGAAAAGAGTCTGAACATGCAGAAGCACATTAGTAAACTGACCAAACGAGCGAACTTCCAACTCAGTATCTTAAGGAAAATAAAACCTTTTCTTCCTTCACATGACTTAAGGGTTGCGGTGCAGGCCTTAGTGATCTCAAAGCTGGACTATGGTAGCGCAACCCTTTGCTGCCTTCCAAGATCGAAGACGGCTCCTCTTAGGGTTGCCCTCAATTCTTCTGCAAGGCTCTTCACAGGCGCTAAAAGATACAATCATATCTCGCCAGATCTGATATCCCTGAACTAGCTCCCATATGAAGCTCGGGTACAACTAAAATTTACATGTATGGAACATAAAGCCATTCATTTCAATACCCCAATGTACCTCACTCAAAAACTGGAGCTCTCAGGTGGATCGAGAGGCTCTAGAAGTGCCAACACTTTACTGCTCAACCCACAAAAATTCAAAAAAAGAAAGACCTACAATCGAGCCTTCTCTGGTATTGCCTGGAGGATATGGAACTCCTTTCCCCCGAAAGTCAGGATGAATCCCTCTACTGTCCTCTTCAAAAAGGAAGATAGATTGTTACTGATGAAGAAATTTCTGCCTTAGAATGGGAGCTTCCAAGGAGATAGAGGACACCCTCGCAGGTCTGAGGCCTAGCTTCCAAGGCTCCCTAGGGTGCCCAGCTCTACAAGACTATTAACTTTGTTTTTTTTTGGGTGTTCTGTTTTTACCGCTTGTATCCTTCTTGATGTATAAACTGTAAAGCGCTCAGATACCCTTGCGCTATAGAAAACGTTTCAAATAAATAAAAAAAGACACGCCTGGGAGTCCAGGGATGTGTGGCTTGCATGGATCCTCCAAAGTCTTCTTACCCAGAATCCTCTGCAAACATAAAATTTAGTAAAGCAACTCACATTTTCCTCACATTGCTGTGTGGGATCAACGCATCAGCAAAATTTCCTACCACCCAGCGTTCCCCTCAGTCTACCAACTAAAATGATACCTCACTTGTGTGGGTGCCCAAAGCAAAGTCAGCCTAACAACGTATAAGAAAGAATGGTGCTTATCAACTCGCTGTGCCTGTGATATCCATTCATCGCTACAAATTTTTTGCCCTTCCCTGTCACAGTCACTGGCCCACCACACAAGTGAGGTATAGTTTTACTCGGCAGACCAAGGAGAAGGCTGGGGGTCAAAGTATCATCATTACATTGAAAAAAAAGGCCTCCGAAGGCTGGGGAAGCTCTTCCCCAGCTCCTGAGGCTGAAAAACAAAAAAGGAAAATCCGTCTGCTGCAAACAGCCGAAGGATTTCAGAGTGGTGTTCCCCAGACATAACAATTACATCCTCGGCACACCAGCGCCAGAGCCGAGGATGTAACCGTTAAGTCGATGGCACAGAAGGTGTTATCATTATTAGTCTAGGGACCAATGTGTTCATTAACATAAACTTTCTAAATGTAGAATTTTCAGATTTGTGACTTCAATTCCAACTTTACCATTTAAGAGCATTTCAAAGTACAACTCTTTATAGACCAGAGTGTAATAAGGTAATCAAATGTTATCCTATGGGAGCGGTAACCCTTCCAGTAGTGGAAAAGGAATTTAAGAGTTTTTCACTACCAGTACATGTAAAAGTTAAAAGTACATGTCTAATTTTTAAAATACACTGCGTCTTGCCCTATTGGCTGTTTAGGGCCTACCCTAAGGGTGACACTTGTATTATAAAAAGGAGTTTTTCGGCCTGTTAAAAGTTTTATGTTGCTAGGTCGAAATGACAGCTTAAAACTGCACACACATGGTGCAATGGCAGGCCTCAGACAGGTTTAGAAGGGCTACTTAAGTGAGTGGCACAATAAGTGCTGCAGTCCTACTAGTAGCACTTAATCTACAGGCTTGGTTACATGTGGTACCACTTTACTAGGGACTTATAAGTAAATTAACATAAATATGGTGGTTGGATTCCAGCTAATGTTACCATATTTTAAAGAGAGTGCACAAGCACTTTAGCACTGGCTAGCAGTGGTAAACTACACAGAGTCCTAAAAGCGAACAAGAACAAGAACAGGACAGTGAACACAAAGAGTTTGGGGATGACCCTGCCTAGAGGAAGTCCAAAACTTGCCGAATGTGAAACCCTTGTTTCAGCGGCCACACATTTTGCAGTTGCACACCCCGCTTTGCATGGTTGTTTTCGGCAGCCAAATATTTTTTTCTGCCTCTTCAGTGGATTTCCCCTTACTGAAATTGTCCACCCCACTTTGAAGCTTGGGTAGTGTTCATCAGAACATCTCACTCTGCAGCGCTGTAAGAGGGCCGTCCTGCATACTCTGCCCACATCCATCTGTCACAAGCATCACCAGTTTGGTGACCTTGCTAATACATGGGAGTTGGGCGCATTTGCTCTCACACAGTAACTATATTAGAATCCCTGTCGTTTATGAGCTCCATGTGGCCTGCGCAACAGAAGGCACAATAGGGTGGTGGAAAAAGAAGAACACTCAGTGATCATTTATGTTTTGGAAGCCAAGGAGTCTCTCTGAAATGAATACCTGGGTATTACTGAGAACTGCGAATGTGTTTTCTTTTAAAAAATAAATACATTTATGTTGTTTAGTCACTGAACTTTATTTTTAATCTGCGAAATGTTTTAAATTAGAAATATGCTTCCATAAAAAGAGGCTGATAATTCGAAGGTCATTTCTGTTCATTTAATATTGCTTACTGTCGATTTGAGAAAAAGGTTTTACTGTACGTGTGTCTGCCATTTTGTTGTCTTATCAATACCCTACTCCTCAGTGAAAAATAGCCCATTAACAGATAGTTTTAATGACACTTACCGCCTACAACTTTGATGTAGTTTTAGAGCAGCACAACAGCATGCCTCCCAGGTGCTATGGATTACCCTTGAATGATTTTACCAAATCCCTTTATTATATAGTCACTTGAGGTATTTGACATGGAAATTGGTAGCCCAGTGCATTTCCTTGGCTGAAAAACAAATTATAAAATAATTTTCATTTCTATCCAATTACAAAGATGAATTACTGTTGAATTACAATTTATTGTTTATACAACTTCCATAGCATAGGCTTTAAGCCGCTGAAAAGATAGTTTTCTTTTCTGTAAAAATTGAAAGCGTATCCAGGGATTTCCCTAAATACAACTATTTCTTTGCAGAAAATAAGTCCACAGAGCAGAATTGAAATAGGCTGTTAGGAGAAGAAGCTTCTTCAAATGGATGGCTTCGCTCCCTAGAGCTCCTCCGTTTATGTTTCCCTGGGAGGGGGAGCCAAAACAAAACAGAAAGCCCAAGCAGCGCTTTAATTGCTGCTCTGTTTAATCAAGCGGAAATTTTAAATTGTAGCAACCGAAGGGAGCTGCCGTGGCGTCCATTATACACTGCAAACGCACTGGCGTGGGTTTACATGTTTTTCAGATAAATAGCCAACAAATGATCCGGTTGTTCTTAAAGTGATAAAGCACAATCTTAATCAACACTCTACACGGAGATTGAATTGTTATATCATTAAGATGTAGGGCACAGTGACTCTAAGGGGCTCTCATTATGAGTGCCATGGACCTGCACCCAGTAAGTCTGCTCCTTGGTGTTAAAGGGGAAGATTTACAGGCACCTTGCGCCACTTTTGCATCATAACATGGGAAAAGTGACGCAAAAGAGGCACAAGGGGCTTGTGAATCTGCCCCAAAGTGTCCAGGCGCCTCTGGTTCTTGAATCGTGGAATTGACGTGCCTGCTTATATTATTGTTTTTTAATCTGAGGGGCTTATTTTTGAGCCCTCTGCGCTGCCAGAGCGTCACTTTTTGCGATGCTCCGGTGGCGTAGATTACAAAATCATATCTAAGAGGCATTGCAAAGCTCTATGAGTGGTTTGGGATGGCATCTTCGATATGGAGCAAGACAAGGCAACGCAAATCGCTGCGTTGCCTTACTTTGCGTTCGGGAGGCGTTCCATGGGTGTTGCGTTGGATTTTCCCACGCAACACCCATAGATTTTGACGCTACACCAGATTTCAAAGATCGTGAAAACCTAGGGAATGTCCAGATCCTTACACTTCCCGAGGAGAGGCATAATGAGGAGAAATGTCTTTATTTCTCCTCGTTATTCCCTCTTTCTATGTGTGCTGCATCCTGCAGCACACATAGAAAGAGGAAAATTACTCTTAGGATTGCTTCTGTACAGGAAAGTGCCCCTTCCTGCACAGGAATGCAGTGTATTGCATAAATATGATGCATTCTTCCCTTTCGTTTTGGTGTAGGGCAGCACAACAAGATGACTTGCTGCATTGCCCTACCCCAAATCCCCTTAAGTGAGGGACTCGTTGAACAATCTAAAATATCAACTGTTTTCTATTTTATGAATCATTTTCAATCCTAGGGACTTAGAAAATTATTTCGTGCAGCACATCAAAGGAAACTTGCTGCACTGCTTGCGTCACAGGGAGAGAGCAGAAATGCATTGGATCTACTATGATATGGCACACTTCTGCTTTCTCCTTGTGCTGGTGCACTAGTGGCTGCGTAGCACCAAAGTAGGGACCCTCACACGATGGTGCATGGGTGCCTTAATTGTGGTCAGGATAGCTTTTGTGAAGGAAGCAATACCTTCCTACACAAATCAGTCAGTCAGTCAGTCAAAGAACTTTATTCGGTTACTAAAAACCATAAAAGCAGTACAAAATACATAAAACAAGGTTAAAATTCAATAAAACAGATTAAAAAGTGATTGCAAATCCTAAATAAAAGAAACGTATCAGAGATATAAGGAGTACCATATTTGCAAGTGTCAGGTTTGGTGGTTGATCTTTGGGGCCAGACTGGTTTTCTTTTGTCTAGCGGCTGCTACCAAAAAACACGCTACACCATATGTGACCTGTACCGAGTTCAACATCTGTAAGTATAATAGAGCCGGCCGTACCTGAGCAAAGTTTAAGTCTTTCAGGATAGGGAAAAGAAATTTTTTACGGGCCACCAAATAATGGTCACAAAGCATAACTAGGTGCAGAGTATCCTGTGTAGAGAAGAAATCGCAGGTGCAGGGTGGGGAATCTTCTGGGATGCCCCACTTTGTATACGAGCCAAGCACAAGGTGTATCAGGTTGAACCTGAACCTTATGAGTAGAAAACGATGATATGGTTTGGTAACATATTTTAAATAAGGTTCCATGGCCAAAGACGACGAAAGCTGGTAAAATGATCTTACCATTGGTTTACAAAGCTCAACCGTTTCCCTCTCAGCTTCCAACATATTTCGAAAGTGCTGCTTGACCCACCTTACATCTTCTTTTTTAAGATTCTGTGGAAAAGAGTACATATCCGGGCGTCCTAGCCTAGCGCATGCCGCTCTAACATACGCTAGCCACGGTATGCTATCTGCTTTATCCAAAGTCATACAATCTTTGAGAATGCAGTGGTTCAATGTAATCTCCTCGTTTGTCCAAGTTTTAATCCAACATAACAGTGGGGACATTTTTAAGAGATCAGTGACATAACCCAAGCCTATTTCGTTATGGATTGAATATGTGGGGGATGATTTCGGGAGTGATAACAAGGCTCGTATAAAGTTGTTTTCAACGATTTGGATGCCTGGGGCTGAAACGTAGCCCCAAATATCTGCCCCATAGGATGCAATTGCCACACATTTGGCTCTATAAATACGAGTCATGGCTTCCATGGGTCTCGAACCCAATCTTTTAGCAAAATGCATAAGAGCTGTGGTAGATCTGCTTACGCCATTCTCCTTTAACTTCAGTTGGGCACCCCAAGTTCCTTTCTCATCAAAAGTGACTCCTAAATAACAAAAAAAGGGTACCCTCGAGATTGGAGAATTGTTACAGCTGAAGGACCTAACCTTCATATTTATCCTCCGTGAGCCTGTAACCATAACATGGGATTTAGCAGTGTTGATCTTTAGGTCCAAGGCTTCCATGAAACCACCAAAATGATCTAATAATCTTTGCAGGCCCGTACCAGTCCGAGCTATAAGAACGGCGTCGTCCGCGTATAGGAGGACCGGAATAGGTAGCCCCCCCATACGCGGTATGTCCAAGGTAGCTGAATTCAGGGCTTTCCCCAAGGAGTTAATATACAGTGTGAAGAGGAGAGGGGCCAGAATGCAGCCTTGTCTGACCCCTCTCCCTGATCTAAACTTCGCCGTGCATCTTCCTTCCCTTGTTACCCTAACCGAGGCGGACACATTTTGGTGAAGGTCGTGCAAAAAGTTAACCAAAGTGCTGTCCAAACCCAAGTCTCGCAAAATAATCCAAAGTTTTGAACGGTTTACCAAATCGAAAGCAGAAGATAAGTCCATAAATCCCAAATAAAGAAGCCCCCCCTTCGCCACAGTGTATTTGCTAATAATAAGGTGAAAGTTTAAACATTGGTCCATGGTCCCTCTATGTGCTCTGAAACCGTACTGTAGATCCGAGAGGGTCCCGCTCTCCACTAGCCAATCCCCCATTCTTTGCAAGATGACTCTGCCCAAGATCTTAACGGCAGAGTCCAACAGGGAGATTGGTCTATAGCAGGCAGGGTCCCCCCTATTCCCTTTCTTGAAAATGGGCACAATAATAGAGGTAGACCAGGAGGAAGGAAAACCAGCTGCAGGTATCGCATTAAATACATTGGTTAATATTTTTGACCAAAATTGCGGATACTGGATGTAGAGATCTGCGGGGACCCCATCAGGACCCGGGGCCTTGTGTTTACTTGTGTCTTTAATCGCCCTCTCAACCTCAGTGGTATTAAACTTCAGGTGAGGTGTAACATGGGCACTGACTGGTGAAGTTAATGCTGTGGATTCATAAATCTGTTTAAAGTGGCCTAGCCATCTTCCATCTTCGATCACACAGTCCATATCAGTTTTCCCATCCTCGGAAAAAAAAGGCTGGTTCACCAAGGCCCAAAACTTTTTGCTATCTCTCAATACATCAATGGATAGTAAACTATCCCAAGCTTCCTCCTTAATTTGGGTTTTGCGATTGGTGACTGCAATTTTGTATTCCTTCCTTAGGTTAGTCACTAAGGGCCTGTCTCTGGGTTTATGTTTTAATGCTTTCAACAAGGCACTGTGTTTTAGCAAACAATCCTTGTTAAACCATTTAAAAATCTTCTTGTTCCTTAGTGCGCCTGGCCTTGGCTCCAAGTTCTTAGAGATCCTTGTACATATTTCCTCATACGCAGCCATAACGTCAGAGCCAAGGGCAGTTGGATCCAAGCACACTACCAAGTTAGCCTCCGCCTCTTGGGCTAATGTTTGGAAGAATTGCTCAGGGACGATCATCCCCCACTTAAGACGCCTTCCCTGGTCCTTAGTTGTCAAAACATTTGGAGCTGCCACACTTGTCAATCTACTAATCCGGAAACAGTCTAGGTCCAGCATTAAGAGGACAGGGTGATGATCACTGAAACTAGCAGTAACAACCCTATACTCACGTGCCTTTGACAGGACCCCGGATGATACAAAAATATAGTCTATGACGGTGTTGGTGTCTCTCCCTATAAAAGTTGGGGCTCTGGGTTCATTTTTGCCCTGCTCAATTTCAAATAGATTTAAGTTCGCAAGGAAAGTCTCGAGGCACTCACCCTCATTTGTATGTTCAAAATGGGGAATGCCCTCGGTCGGTAAGCCCCCATATCTATCGTTAAAACAGTCTCCCTCACAAGGATGAATGTTAAAATCACCCAGGATTACCATCTCTGGGGCGGAACTGCCTACACAAATCAATCCTTAAAGATATGTTCCTCTTTGCATGTGTGCTGCAGAATGCAGCACACATGCAGAGCTGACGTAACAAGGAGAAATGAATATATTTTCCTCATTACGCCTCTCTTGCTTAGGCGCACTATTTTAGCACAAACCCAAGTTTACTGATTGTAGTATCAAAATGCATGGGTGGATGCATGGGAATGCCCAAGCTCCACCTATGTGACGCCTATCTGAAGCAAGGTACTATAAGGCAAAGCAAGGCACTGCGGTACAATAATCTGTGGCTAAAAAGTGACTCAAAGCCACACAAATCTTGATTTGTGTGTGATAGAACTGGGGGTCTCTAGTTGTCAGAGGTAGGTACCTTTGACCATAATAGGGACCCTTGCTTCTAAGTCAGGGAAAGGGGAATACACTCCTGGATAACCCCTGCTCACCCCCTTGGTAGCTTGGTACAAGAGGTTTATCTCAGAGGCAGTTTGTTAAGCATTTGTGAAAACATACAGTTTTTATAAAAATAAGTATTCTTTATATAGACTTAACACAAGACCACAAACGACAAAAATCCACAATACTGTATTCAAAATAGACTTAAAGATGGTGGAAGTAACTTAGGCCCAGTTGATGATAAATGCGACACGTTTCTCACAAAAGTACCTGGATGCGTAACGCAAAACATACCAAAGGTTCGCAGGGAGGGAGATGCGTCGGTTCCTTGCTTCGGGGGAGGTGATGCGTCGCTCCTCAATACTTGTGCAGAGTAGGGGATGCGTCTTGTTCCTTACTGGAGAGGAGGTGATGCGTTGATTATTGTACTGTGTTCCGGTAATGATGCGGCAAGATGGTGCCGCGATGCGACAATCTGGTGCGATGAGATAAGATGGCGCCCTTGATGCGATGCAACGACGTGAAGACGATGCGTGCACGCCCGACGGCCGTGCGGCGAACTCTGTAGCTTTGGAGCCGCAATAGGCACTGCGACACGCTTCTCCGGTGATGCGACGGCGACCTATTCGATGGCGACACGCTTCTCCGGTGATGAGTCGGTAAACAGCTGCGACGAAGGCACGCTTCTCTGGGCGGTGACCTCTGCGGCGGTGACACGCTTCTCCGGCGATGCGAGAGCAACAGCTGCGACTGCGACACGCTTCTTCTCGTTGAGTCGTGCTTCCAGCTCCCAGCGACACGCAGGCTTCTGCAGACAGAATTCCCAGCAAGGAAATTCAGAGGGGAGCTGGTGGTGAAGTCTTTTGTCCCTGAGACTTCAGCAGGAGGCAACCACAAGTTCAAGCCCTTGGAGAAATATTCTGCAAGATGATGAAAGTTCTTTAAAAGTTCCTTCTCCTTTCCTTGGCAATGAAGACACCACTGCAGGCCACCACAGCAACACAGCACTCTGGCAGGGGGGCAGTCCAAACTCCTACAGCTTCATTGGTTCTTCTCATTGGCAAAGGTTTAACTTGTTGTTCCAGAAGTGATCTCAAGTCTTGGGGTCTGGGTCCCCATATTTATACTGCAAAATCCTTTGTCCTCTGAAGGCAGAGGGGCCTGTACCTAGTTCAAACCAGTTCTGTGCAGTCCTGGAGCACTTTGTTTACAGGACTCCTTCTTTCCTTTGGCAGGGTGGGCCATGGTCCTCAGACACACCACAGGAGGTGGAGCCAGCATTGTGGAAGGCAGGCACAGCCCTATTCAGGCCCAGGTGCTACTCCTCCCACCACTCTACATGCAGATGGGTCTATTCAGCTTGGTGCTGACTCACTCTGTCTCCTGTAGTCTCCCAGCCCCTGTCACTCACAAAACCAGACATGCAATACACAAGCTAGCAGAGGCAGGCTGGGTGGTTTAGGCAAGAAAATACCTACTTTCTAAAAGTTGTATTTTCAAACACAGAATGTTAAAACCAACTTCACTAAAAGATGTAATTTATCATTCTGAGTTCAGGCATACTAAACTCAAATTTCTACCATGTTCCCCGAGTCAGTTAGGATTATAAGATGTTATACTCAAACTGCCCATTCTGGCCTATGGGGACAGGTAGCCTTGCAATAGTGAAAAACGAAAATGGCTGTAATTTACTATTAGGACATGCCACACACATCAGGGCATGTCCTAACTTTTACATACAATGCACCCTGTCCTTGGGCCTACCTGATGGGTGTCTGATATGTAGAAAAGGGAAGGTTTAGGGACAGGCAAGTGGGAGCACTCACCAAGTCGACATGGCAGTACTAGACTGCACACAGGCTCTGCAATGGCAGGCCTGAGACACACTTTACAATTACAAGCTGCTTCTGTGTGGGTCACAATCAGTGCTGCAAGCCCACCAGCAGCATTTGATTTGCAGGCTCTGGGCACACATGGTTCACTATACTAAGGTCTGACTAGTAAATCACACAAGCCAATCATGGAGTCACTAATCAATACATCAATTTAACATAGGGAGCACTTGCACTATGGCAGTGAATAGCAGTGGCACAGTGCCCAAAGCATCTAAACCAGCAAACAGATCAAAAACAGAAGAGGCAATCAGTGAAAAATGGAAGGGAGACTCACGCCAATGGTACCAGGTCTAACACGTGTCCCCTCCAGCTGAAATGTGGGGAGAACTACCCTTCCCCTTGGGAGTTCTCTTCACTAAGGCGGAAAAATCTGGACCCACCATCAGCATTGGCGTGTTCTGTACCAGGGTGGTGTTCCACCGTAAAGCCCATCCCCTGTAGGGAAATGGACCACCTCAACAACTTTGGTTTCTCACCCCTCATCTGCGTCAACCATGTAATGTAAATGTAAATGTGCAGATATTTATATAGTGCAAATCACCAACCGGTCTCTAAGCGCTTGCTTAGGGAACCCGTCCTGGTATTCCCCTGTGAGATAACCCAGCAGGGCATCCACAAGGTGAAAGCCAGGCATCCCGCCGCGAGGGGCCATTGTGGAGATTAAGCAAGCTATTGCCCAGAGTCGCAGAGTGTGAACCCATGAATCGAGTATGCACTGGAGCGAGAATTATCGAGTCCATGGACAATTTATGGACTCAAGACCCAGCCGAGCCGGGAATTGAACCCTGGTCCCGGGCTGACCTCTGCTTCCAGGTCTGCCTACTCTAACCAGTGAGCTACACTTCACCATCTGAGGGGCCTGTGGACTATATGAACCCTGAAGTGAGTCCCAAACAGGTATGGTTTCAACTTCTTCAGTGCCCAGACCACAGCAAATACCTCATGCTCAATAGCACTCCACCTCTGTTCCCGTGGAAGTAGCCTCCTATTGATGAAGGCTACAGGTTGGTCTAGGCCCCCCTCATTAATCTGTGAAAGAACAGCCCCTACACCTTGCTCTGAAGCATCTGTTTGGACAAAGAATTCCTTTGAGAAGTTGGGCGCCTGAAGTCCAGTTGCTGTGCACATGGCAGTCTTCAGGGCGTCAAAAGCCTTCTGACAGGTGTCATTCCAGTTCACTTTCTTGAGCTGCTTCTGGAAAATCAGCTCAGTCAAGGATGCAACAATGTTGCCATACCCCTTGACATACCTCCTGTAACACCCTGTGAGTCCTAAAAAGGCTCTCACCTGTGCCTGGGTCTTAGGGGGTTCCCATGCCAGGATGGTATCCATCTTGGGTTGTAGGGGCGCCACCTGGCCGCTCCCCACCTGGTGCCCCAAGTATACCACGGCACCCTACCCAATCTGGCACTAACTTGCCTTGATCATGAGACCTGCCTTTCGCAGTGCCATCAACACTTCCCAGAGGTGGTGCAGTTGTTCTTCCCAACTGGCGCTGAATACTGCACTGTCATCCAGGTGGGCGGCACTGAAATCTTTCAGTCCAGCCAACACCTGGTTGACCAACCTCTGAAAGGTGGCAGGGGCATTCTTCATCCCAAAGGTCATAAGCCGGAATTGGTAGTGTCCATCTGGTGTGGAGAATGCTGACCTCTCCTTTGCCCCATCAGTCAAGGCGATCTGCCAGTACCCAGACGTCAAATCAAACGTGCTGAGGTACCAGGCAGTCCCTAACCGAACAATGAGCTCATCAGCTCTGGGTATGGGGTGCGCGTCAGTCCTGATGACTGAATTGAGTAACCGGTACTCCGCACAGAACCGGAGTTCGGGTGTGGCACCAGGCGCGGCAGCCTTTGGGACCAAGACCATTGGGCTGGCCCAAGGGTTGTTAGAGGACTCAATCACCCCTAAGGCAAACATCTTGGAGACCTCATCCTTGATGTAAGCTCTGACCCTGTTAGTCACTCTGTAAGCCTTGTGCTTCACAGGAGGACTGTCCCCAGTGTCCACCAGGAACCGGGGAGAACAAATCAGAGAATTGTCCCAACAGTTGGCGACAATCTTGCTGCTGCTCAGGGGTCAGTGTGGCAGAGAGGATGAAACCATCCACTGACCCATCTTGCTTTGTTGCAGAGAGGAGGTCAGGAAGAGGCTCATTCTCCTCCTCCATTCCATCATCTGTCGCTAGGAGCATGCCCACTTCGGACCTTTCTATGTGGGGCTTCAGGCGGGTAACATGCAGGACCCACAAAGGGTTCCCAGGAGATCGCAAGTTCACCAAGTAGGTGACATCACTCGTGCCCTCTACCACCTCAAATGGTCCAGTCCACCTGTCCTGGAGCTCACAGGGCTCGACAGGGACTATGACCCAAACTTTCTGATCAGACTGAAGCTCAATCAGAGTGGCATTCTGATTGTACCACAGTTTCATCTCTTCCTGGCTGGCTTCCAGATTCGCCTGAGCGAGTTGTCTGAATCGCTGAGTCTGGTTCCTGAAGGCCAGCATGTAACTGTATACGTCCTGGGAAGGTTTCCTGGGAGATTGCTCCCAGCCTTTCTTGACCAGACTCAAAGGTCTTCTTAACAGGGTGTCCATACAGTAGTTCAAAGGGACTGAACTCTAGAGACTTCTGTGGCACCTCATGGTAAGCAAAAAGAAGGCATGGCAAGATGACGTCCCACTTATGCCTCATAGGCTCCTCAAGGCCCATAATCATGCCTTTAAGGGTCCGGTTGAATCGCTCAACCAGCCCATTACCTTGGGGGTAGTACGGAGTGGTGAACTTGTATGTAACACTGCACTCCTTCCACAGGGACTTCATATAGTTAGATATGAAGTTTTTACCACAGTCTGACACCACCTCGCTGGGGAATCACACATGGGAGAAAATCCCCATCAGTGCAAGTCCCACCACGGGGGCCATCACTATCCTCATAGGGATGGCCTCCGGGTAACGGGTAGCATGGTCCACCAAGACCAGGATAAAACTGTTGCCCATGGCTGTCTTTGGGTCCAGTGGCCCCACAATGTCAATGCCCACCCGCTCAAAGGGGGTAATGACTACAGGGAAAGAGGAGGAAAGGAGCCTTGTGCTTCCTTCCACTTTTCCCACTTGCCTGGCAAGTTTGACAAGTCCTACAATGAGTGTCTGAACTCTTCCGCAATTGGGGCCAATAAAAGTGGGTGACAAGCCTTTCAAAGGTCTTGGTCTACCCAAGATGTCCAGCTAAAGGCACATCATGAGCCAAACCCAGTAGGAAGGCTCTGAGGTGCTGGGGTACCACCAGCACACGGGCTGACCCAGGCTCAGCAACCTTAGGCTCGCTATACAGGAGGCCGTTCTCCCAGTAGATCTAATGTGATCCCTCAAGAGAAGGGCACTTCTTCTGTTCTGCACAAAATTCCTTCCTGGAGGGTCCTCCTTCTTGCTGCCAATGGGTCAGCTCAGGCAGGCCCCCCAGTTCAGCAACTTTTTCCCCTGTAGGTTCCTGGGCATCCCCCTCAAGGTCAGCCTCCTCCTGGACCGTGGGAACAATGGGGGCTGGTTTCCCACGCCCCCTACCTCTTCTCTTTAAGGCAGGTACCTGGGCCATACTTTCAGGCTCCAGGATCTGTTGAACACCCCTACTGGCTGCCATAGACTGAGTGGTTACACACGCCCACTCAGGCAGACACAACATCTTCAAATGAGTCTTCTGCTTCGCCTTAGCCCAAGGGGAGCTTTCTAAATCATTGCCCGACAGACAGTCAGACCCCCCCCCCCCACTCAAAGGGAACCTGAGCCATCTCACACTGGCTCTCTGAGTTGTCCTTGGCAAATACAGGGAAGAATGCATGGGGATAACCTGCTCTTTGGACACCAACCGGCAACTGACAGCTGTCACACTAGCCCCGGTGTCTCTTAGAGCTTCCACCCTATGGCCATTGATGGTCACCCACTGCGTGTATTTCTTAGTGTTATAAGGCAGCTGGGTCTTAGGGACCATCTTAAAGTTTCCTAAAGAGACAAGAGACATTTCTGCAGGACCCCACCCACCTTGGGCACCCATCTACTCCCCCCCAGGGCTACACTCGCCATCTGACGGGGTGGTGCACGGGCAGCACATACTGACCCTTTTGGGGACACTGGGGATCATACCAACTGTGTCCCACTTGCTTACACTGAAAGAATGTAGCAGGCCCCCTGTGAACAGGTTTACCTGTCGGGGCTCTGACTTTTTCCCAGTGGGAGACTGGGAACCCTTCCATTGGTTCCCGTGGGAATTACTTTGGGGCCCTTTCTGTAACTCCCTCTGTTTACCCTTGTCCCCCCCACTCCTCTGCTGGGGACCCAGCCCACCTTTGGCGAAGTCTCCCACGTGACCCTTGTGGACGCGGTTGCTGACCCAGCGGTCCGCCTCCTCAGCAAGCCGCCTAGGGTTAGTTAACTTGCTATCAATAAGGTGCTGGCAGAGCTCTGGAAAACAATTAGCAGACAAGTGCTCCCATGCAAACAAATCATAGAGTGATTCAAAAGTATCCACTTTGCTACCCTTCACCCAACCATCCATAGCTCTGCAAAAGAAAGATACTTATTCTACCCAAGTGGTTGGCTTCAGCTGCTTACAATTTCTGAACCTCTGTATATAGAGTTCTGGGGTTAAACCATACCTTGTCATCAGGGCTTCCTTCATGTGGGCATAAGACATCCTATTCTCACTGGGTAGGTCTAACAATGTATCCCTCCATTCACTCACAAAGCGTCCCCACAACCCCGCTCCCCAATCCTTCTCAGGGACCCGGTGGGCCAACATTGCTATCTCATAGCCATCTCGATTCTGTGCACCCTACTTCTCTCCCTGTCTTCCAGCTCTCTGGGGGACAGGCCTTTGGAAGAGACGCAGCTGCAAGGCGGGGATGGTACCCCTTCCCTAGCTGGAAACAATGGCCTATCCAGCTGCCCATCTGCATCCTTAGCTGGCTCCACCACCAGCTCAGGGGCATTTCTTGCTTCCACTCAGTCCCTCAGTGCCTTTGGTATTCATCCTTTTTGGCAACTCCTGAGCTAGCAACTTTAAATGTTCTTCAGAAGTACTTCAGCAGTTTCACATTGTGGGTTTCCAACCTCTCTTCCTCAAAATCTAGATTCATAGATGCAACAGATTCTAGTCTGCTCATGGCAGAAAGAATTGGCAGCTCTCAGAAACAAATCAGTCCAAGGAAAAAAAATCTACCCAAAAAAGTATGTGGTTGCGTTTTGGTCTGTACTCACTAGTAGTGTATACCAATTACTGTATATGAGTCACAAATGCAAGTCCAGATCCTCACCGCTGACCACCAATGTGAGAACTGGGGGTCACTAGTTGGCAGAGGTAGGAACCTTTGACCGAAGAGGGACCCTTTCTTCTAAATCAGGGAAAGGGGATTACACTCCTGGATAACCCTTGCTCACCCCCCTTGGTAGCTTGGCACGAGCAGACAGGCTTATCTCAGAGGCAGTGTCTTAAGCATTTGTGAACACATACAGTAATACAGTGAAAACACCACAGATGGACACCACACAGGTTTTATAAAAATAAGTATTCTTTATATGGACTTAACACAAGACCACAAACGACAAAAATCCACAATACTGCACTCAAAATAGACTTAAAGATGGTAGAAGTAACTAAGTTCAAGTTGATGATAATTGTGACACGTTTCTTACAAAAGTACCTGGATGCGTAATGCAAAACAAACAAAAGGTTCGCAGGGAGGGAGATGCGTCGGTTTCTTGCTTCGGGGGAGGCGATGCGTCGCTCCTCAATGCTTGCGCAGAGTAGGGGATGCGTCTTGTTCCTTACCAGAGAGGAGGTGATGCGTTGATTTTTGTACTGCATTCCGGTTACGATGGGGCAAGATGGCGCCTCGATGCGATGCGACAATCCACAACCCCGGTCCCCAATCCTTCTCAGGGACCCGGTGGGCCAACATTGCTATCTCTAGGCTGAAAACCACTGCCCAATATCTTCATGCTTATGGAAATCTTTGATGATATCCTTGGGGATATATACCCTGCATTCTGAAGGCACAGATGGTGCACTGCCACCAGAAGGATTGATTTCTAAGCCCTTTGCTTTGATCTCTAACTCCCTCAACATTGTCTCAAGTTCCAATCTCATTCTCTCTCTCTCCAAGGACAATGTGCTATTTTCTAGGTCCCTCTGACCCTCCATCTTGAGCTTAGCCATCTCCATTCTGTGCACCCTACTTCTCTCCTTGTCTTCCAGCTCTCTGGGGGACAGGCCTTTGGAAGAGACGCTACTGCTAGGCAAGGATGGTACCCCTTCCCTAGCTGGAAAGAATGGCCTATCCAGCTGCCCATCTGCATCCCCTGCTGGCTCCACCACCAGCTCAGGGGCATTTCTTGCTTCCACCCAGGCCCTCAGTGCCTTTTGGTATTCATCCTTTTTGGCAATGCCTGGGGTAGCAACTTTACATTTTCTGCAGAAGTACTTCAGCTGTTTCACATTGTAGGTTTCCGACCGCTCTTCCTCAAAATCCAGATCCATAGATGCAACAGATGCTGGTCTTCTCATGGCAGAAAGAATTGGCAGTTCTCAGAAAAAATAAGAGTCCAAGGAAAAATAATTCTACCTAAAAAAGTATGTGGTTGCGTTTTGGTCTGCACTCACTAGTAGTGTACACCAATTACTGTATATGAGTCACAAATGCAAGTCCAGATCCTCACAGCTGACCACTAATGTTAGAACTGGGGGTCTCTAGTTGGCAGGAGTAGGTACCTTTGACCAAATAGGGACCCTTGCTTCTAAGTCAGGGAAAGTGGATTACACTCCTGGATAACCCCGGCTGGTAGCATGGCACGAGCAGGCAGGCTTATCTCAGAAGCAGTGTGTTAAGCATTTGTGAACACATACAGTAATACAGTGAAAACACCACAGATGGACACCACACAGGTTTTATAAAAATAAGTATTCTATATATAAACTTAACACAAGACCACAAACGACAAAAATCCACAATACTGTACTCAAGATGAACTTAAAGATGGTAGAAGTAACTTAGTTCAAGTTGATGATAAATGTGACACGTTTCTCACGAAAGTACCTGGATGCGTAACGCAAAACAAACAAAAGGTTCGCAGGGAGGGAGATGCGTCGCTCCTCGTCGCTCCTCAATGTTTGTGCAGAGTAGGGGATGCGTCTTGTTCCTTACCGAGGAGGTGATGCGTTGATTCTCGCACTGCATTCCGCTTATGATGCGGCAAGATGGCACCTCGATGCGACAATCTGGTGAGATGCGATAAGATGGCGCCCTTGATGCACTGCGACGACGTGAAGACGATGCGTGCACGCCCGGCGGCCGTGCGGCGAACTCTGTAACTTTGGAGCATTAATAGGCCCTGCGACACGCTTCTCCGGTGATGCGACGGCAACCCTTTCGATGGCAACATGCTTCTCCTGTGATGCGTCGGTAAACAGCTGCGACAAAGGCACACTTCTGTGGTGATGCAGCGGCGACCTCTGTGGCGGCGACACGCTTCTACGGCGATGCAACTGCAACAGCTGCAACAGCTGCAACTGCAACACTCTTCTTCTCGTTGAGTCGCGCTTCCGGCTCCCAGCGACACGCAGGCTTCTGCAGACAGAATTCCCAGCAAGAAAATTCAGAGGGGACCTGTTGGTGAAGTCTTTTGTCCCTGAGACTTCAGCAGGAGGCAAGCACAAGTTCAAGCCCTTGGAGAAATATTCTACAAGATGATGAAAGTTCTTTAAAAGTTCCTTCTCCTTTCCTTGGCAATGAAGACACCGGTTCCGTTCGTGAAGGAGAGACAGAGTACTTGAACCCTCCCAAGTGCAAATATTTTGGAGCCTTGGTCCCTACGTTATAAGAACATTCTACCTACCTTTGGAGAAGACTGATTTCACGCTATTGTGGGGCAGGCGCGGACGGCGGGACTGCGGGGACCAGCGGCCCTGGGGCCGGCGTCGGCTGTGTTCTCTTCCCGCCGCGCCCAGACGCCCAGACGCTTCGAGGCAGCTCGCGGCCCCCGCTTCGCGGGTGCCGTTTGTGAAGGAGAGACAGAGTACTTGAACCCTCCCAAGTGCAAATATTTTGGAGCCTTGGTCCCTACGTTATAAGAACATTCTACCTACCTTTGGAGAAGACTGATTTCACGCTATTGTGGGGCAGGCACAAACGACGGGACTGCGAGGACCAGCAGCCCTGAAACCGGCATCAGCTGTGTTCTCTTCCCGCCACGCCCAGACGCCCAGACACTTCAAAACAGCTCACGGCCCCCGCTTCGCGGGACGCGCGCGGGCGCGCGCCAGGCGAAGCCCGGACCAAGGGCGGGCCCGTCTGAGCCCGTCCGTGACCGATCGAGGCCGGGCCGGGCCCACCTATTAATATCCGTCGACGAAGATCCGTATGGTAAGGTCCAGTTTGTAGGGGGTCCCTAAGGTGCTATTAACAGTTGGTCCTTGTGTTGAATTTTGCACATACTGCAATGAGTAAATCTGGAAACAGAGAAGGAATACCCTCGTTGTCAACCGGAGGAGCTTTGATGGTAACTCTTGACAATTTTCTTGTGCGTGTCCAGTCAGCCTTGGCTAAGGATATAGAATTAACTGAAAAAAGGCTGTCTCTGGACGTTTTATGTGATAAGAGGTCATCATTGGGAACTATTGCGAACTCTAGATCTCCACCATGTCACACGTCTGCTATCCAGACAACTGTAGGGTTAACATCCCCCTCGAAGGAAGTGTGTAATAGAGTCACTATATTATCTACCTCCCCCCTATCTGATATGCAGGGTGAAACGGCAGAAGGGTCAACAGTGGGCACTATTGACTCACAACCTAAGTCCTTATTAACTATTAAGACCCGTTCTGCTAGCAGCACCAAGGGGGGCCTTGCTAAACAGCATACAGGCTTAACTGGGAAAAATAAACGTAGAGGTGGCCAGCAGACTTCGGGGGGCAAAAAGGCGAATCCTGGACCTGCGATTGGCTCAGGAAAAGATGTTGTTGCATGTCCCCAAACCATCATAAATGAAGAAAGGCAAAATCCACTTCCATCTGAGGGAGACGATCTTGTGAAACAGGGAGACAAAGCGTTTTGGAAAAAATTGGATAGCATCTTAAAAAACGCATGTGCTCCTATTTATGAGAGGCTGGGATCCATTGAAAGTAGACTTGTGTGCATGGAACTTGCTTGGTCCACGGTACAGCAACGGGTTGGTGGAAGGTGATCGATCTCCCAATTGGAATGTATTAATGACCAAACCCAATGCAGCAAGACCAAATGCATCACGAACGACCTAGACAATGCTGTTGTAAACATTAAATCACTAGGTTCCATAGAACAACATGATACAGAGAAGGAAGCCAACCAGCAAAATGGAAAAACCAATCCAGCCTGTGATGTACTTAATAGAATTTCATCTATCGTATTAAGTAATGCTGAACAGCCCGCACAGTTACAACCTTTGGTCCAGACCCCTTCGGACCTGATTGACATACATCTTCCCCGCGAGGCTGCCCCATACGTGGTCGTTTTGACCGGCGTTCCATCTTTGGTTACTGGTACTAGGGAAACATATTGGGCCTTAAAAAACAAATGGACATTCTGGCTCAATACTAAACGCCCCCTGCCGGGCAACATGCGAGACGAAATTTTATTAGCTAGGAGGGTAAATTGGGTGGGTAGTAAACCCAAGACAATTAAGGGAGACTGTGTCATTATCAATTTTAGGGATAAACAATGTGTTGATTATATTTGTGAATGGTCCCAGAATGTTGATCTTTCATCTCCAATTAGAACAGTACCATTGTCTTACTTCTATGCACCGGCCCCCTTGCCTTTGTTTGGGACAATTGGAGGAAGAGCCATCCAAACGGGTCATTTAATGGGGGACATCAGGTCTTTTAACCGATTTGACGTGCTGTCTGGGCTGACTGACTGTGATTGACAGAAGTATAGTAGTGGTTGTCCCAGTCTCAAAAAGGAGGGTGTAGCCCCTGAGATAGATTATGGAAAAAAATTGGGTGAGATGTCCATAACAGCGAACCCTAGAGGCGACAGCGTCATAAATATGCTTGCTGCCGCAAGAAAAACTAGAAAAACTACTAGGGATAAGGAGCAAGGCCCTTGTCCTGAGCCTGGACAAAGAATATCTGCTTTCACACCCCCTGGCACAATCATAGGACAACCCAAAGGGACTCCCAATGATGTAGGATGTACAACGTTCCTATCCTGGAACGTGGCTGGTCTGGGATCTAAATTAGATTCACCTTCATGGACTGATTTCATCGATGATCATGATATCTGCCTCTTCCAGGAGACTTGGTTGGTAGAGCCCGTGTTTAGGATAGGGTATTTGAATTTTTATGCTCCTGCAGTCAAAAGGCCAAAGGGCCGGCCAGTAGGAGGTTTGGTTATATGGGTTAAACAATCTATAAAGTGTAAAATCCAACCCTTCCCAAACCAAAATAATGATATTTTAGGAATCAGACTAATTTTCTCATCAAACCCGTGTATAGACATTTACAATGTGTATGCTAGAGGTTTGCCAGGTGGTAAAAAGTCGGAGGTGGTATCAACACTTAACTCTCTTGTCGAGTCAAGATCTACCGACGTGTTCCCACTTGTAGCAGGTGACTTTAATCGACCTTCGAACCGTTGGGTCACTATGATTTGATCCTAACGGAGGAGGAGGACCTAAGATGGGGCATCCCGCAGCTCGAGACAATGATAGTAAGTAAATGGACTGAGGCTGCCCTGAATCTTAAGGGGTTCTGCCTGACCAACCAACTGAGGGCGGCAAATGGCAGGACAACGTCTGACAGGGCGCGGTGTAAAACCTTTGATAATGGTGTTAGGTCTAGCACCATCGATTACATCTTGGTCCATCTTGGAATGTGGCATGGCCTTGAGGACATGATGGTAAAACCACGAATTGAAAGTGATCATAACCCATTAGTAGCCTATTTTAGATCAGGCATGGGAGAAAGATCGGAAGAAGTAATCGCTATGGAAGGTTTTGCTACACGACTAACAAATGATGAACGTCACCTTAAGTGGGAAAAAGTTTTACAGCAACCTGATCTTGTGGACAAGATACAAAGTAATCTGGATGAGGTGTTGGCACTAATGGGGATGGATTGTAACAGTAGCCAACCTCATTTAGATGTAGAGAATATACATACTACATTCTTTGCTAAACTCAAAAACTATTTTTGTGAACCAACTTTAGCACAACGGTCCTACAAAAGGAAGCAAGAGAATTTGTTTAATAATACCTGTAAACAAGCCCGGGAAGAACTAGGAACTGCGCTTAAATTAAAGGATTCGAATAAAAAAAAGCAAGCTCGGAGCAATTATTAGAAGGTACAGTGGAAAGCTAAAAAGGAGTGGGAGGAGAGCGAATGGCAAGACCTTAAGGTAACATGTAGTGGAAAGAACAAAAATAGTTTTTGGACATTTTTAAATGGAAAAGGGGGGAAATTATAGAAAGTCCACACAATTGCATTCCCCAGGACTCCTGGATAGAGTTTTTTAAATGTCAATATGCTAAGGACAGAGATGATAGTCCATTTCACCATGAATTCGGTTTCTATAGGGAGCCACCTTTTAGCAGTAAAGAGGTTGATAGAGCTCTTGATACTGTGAACCCGGGCCGGGCACCGGGTTTGGATCTTATTCCTGCAGATGTGTTAGTACATGATAGACAGAGATGGCGCCTTTATATTACTTATTTGGCCAATGCTATTGCCCAGGGCATGGCCATACCTCAATCCTGGAAAGGCGCTGAAATTGTCCTGATATATAAAAAAGGGGACAAGTCTTTGGCTAGCAACTATAGGCCTATCAGCCTTATAGATGCTATACAAAAAATCATTGGACGGCTGGTCTTGGGCAAAATCCAGTCCTGGATGGAGGATGCCAATATTTTGAGCCCCCTACAGGCTGGTTTTCGCCCCAAGACCAGTACCATTGACCAGGTTTTTAGATTCCTAATATTGTACTGGAGGACAGTGGTATTAGACAAAGGCATCCTGTACGCTGTGTTTGTCGACCTGCGGGCGGCATTTGATCTGGTCCCGCGCGGCAAACTGTGGCAAGTACTTCAGGAACTGGGGATGGCACCGGAGTTGCTGGCACTTGTCGTCCGCTTACATGAGGACAATTTCGCTCAGGTACGTTGGGGTAGACCGGGAGAGGCCACGGATTCTTTCCCCGTGGAACGGGGTGTGCGGCAGGGTTGTGTCCTGGCACCTACCCTGTTCTCACTCTTCGTCAACGGGGTGGCCGAGTTCCTCTCCCGGGTCCCCACAGATGCCCCTGCGTTGGCTGGAGCTCGTGTTCCGGTCCTCATGTTCGCGGATGACACTCTGCTGATTTCGAAAACTCCGAGTGGCCTCCAGCTTACCTTGCGGCGCTTCAAAGAGTTTTGCCTATTACGTGGACTAGAAATTAATGTCGCAAAGACTAAGTTCATGGTGCTTAATGGTCCTAGACCCAATAAAGTGTATAGACCATTTAAAGGCGTAATTTCTATGAATGGATCCTCACTAGAACAGGTTGATGCATTTACATATCTGGGAGTAACTTTGCAGAAAAATATGTATTGGAATAATCATATAGATCTTTCACTATTGAAATACCAACAACAGACTGGTATTCTAATGAAACGATTTAAAACTTCGCAGTCTCAACCAATGGAGCCATTTCTAGAGATCTATACGATGAAGGTTCGTAGCTCGGCCCTCTATGGGTCTGAGCTGTGGGGGCATGGCAAAAACCCACAGCGACTGAATGCCATGGAAAAGGAGTTTATTCGAAAAGCTGTTGGTGTTCCCCAGAGCACTCCCTTGCTACCCCTTTTTTGGGATCTTGGTTTAAAATCCATACAGGATGTAGCTTAACTACGTCCCTTGCTATATTGGCATAGGGTGTGGACAACTAATGAGCTTAGTCACTATGCAATGGGCCTAAAGGAAATTATTGAAAAAGATTCCTCCCACAAGATAGAATGGCTGAGATCTGTAAAATTATTACTTTATCGCATGGGACTGAGAGATCTATGGGACGACCCCTCTAATACAGCTTTCCCTTCAAAGGACTCTTTGAAAATTAGATATTGGGAGATGATCAGCTTAGAATTATTTAGCAAGGGGAGCTCATCTGCTTTAACTGGCAGATTCTTGGAATTTAAGGTTAATGTGGGACTGGAATCATATTGGGGTTTAATTGAAGTACCGTCCGATTGTAAACTTTATTTCCAGTTCAGGATAGGTACACTCCCGGTACGCTCATTTACATCCCACTGGGCAGTGGGGTCTGAAAATAGGTGCCCAAAGTGTCTGGACAAGATTGAATCTATGAGTCATTTTGTCCTTTTTTGTCCGCTCTATACTATTCCACGCAAGAAATGGGTACTGCCTGTTTGTCGATTGATGGGCATCCGAAGATATGAGGTAGCTATGAGAATCTTGTCTACTGACCCAAGCCCGACCATCTCTATTGCAATGTCAAAATATATAAAGTGGGCCTGGGCAATTCGGTCTAAATTGATTAAATGCCAAAGTGACTTTTTAGGCAATTGACTGGCTTGTTACATTATGCGGGTTGATCTATCAATGTATCCTTACGTATTGATAATTTTATTTACATGCTATTTTATAATGTGTTTTTTAAATGTACTTTTGGATTGAAATTATGTGTATACTATTTTATGTCACTTTTACAACTTAATTGTTGAATAAAGTATTTGAATTTGAATTTGACACCACTGCAGGCCAACACAGCACACTGGAAGGGGGGCAGTCCAAACTCCTACAGCTTCCTTGGTTCTTCTCCTTGGAAAAGGTTTGACTTGTTGTTCCAGAAGTGATCTCAAGTCTTGGGGTCTGTATCCCCATATTTATACTGCAAACTCCTTTGTCCTCTGAAGGCACCAGTTCTGTGCAGTCCTGGAGCACTTTGTTTACAGGACTCATTCTTTCCTTTGGCAAGGTTGGCCGAGGTCCTCAGACACACCACAGGAGGTGGAGCCAGCATTGTGGAAGGCAGGCACAGCCCTATTCGGGCCCAGGTGCAACTCCTCCCACCACTCTACATGCAGATAGGTCTATTCAGCCTGGTGCTGACTCACCCTGTCTCCTGGAGTCTCCCAGCCCCTGTCACTCACAAAACCAGACATACAATACACAAGCTAGCAGAGGCAGAGTGGATGGTTAAGGCAAGAAAATACCTACTTTCTAAAAATGGCATTTTCAAACACAGAATGTTAAAACCAACTTCACTAAAAGATGTACTTCATCATTCTGAGTTCAGGCATACTAAACTCGAATTTCTGCCATGTTCCCTGGGTCAGTTAGGATTATAGGATGTTATATTCAAACTGCCCATTCTGGCCTATGGGGATAGGTAGCCTTGCAATAGTGAAAAACTAAAATGGCTGTAATTCACTATCAGGTCATGCCACACACATCAGGGCATGTCCTACCTTTTACATACAACGCACCCTGCCCTTGGGCCTACATCTAAGGGTGTCTGATATGTAGAAAAGTGAAGGCTTAGGGACTGGCAAGCGGGTGCACTCACCAAGTCGACATGGCAGTACTAGACTGCACACAGGCTCTGCAATGGCAGGCCTGAGACACATTTTACAAGCTGCTTCTGTGGGGGGCACAATCAGTGCTGCAAGCCCACCAGCAGTATTTGATTTACAGGCCCTGGGCACACATGGTGCACTATACTAAGATCTGACAAGTAAATCAAATAAGCCAATCATGGAGTCACTAATCAATACATCAATTTAACATAGGGAGCACTTGCACTGTGGCACTAATTAGCAGTGGCACAGTGCCCAAAGCATCTAAACCAGCAAACAGATCTAAAACAGAAGAGGCAATCAGTGAAAAATGGAAGGGAGACTCACACCAATGGTACCAGGTCTAACAGTGTGGCTTTTCAAATGTCCCTTCAGCACTTGTGCTGTCTTCCTTCAATTTGTGTTATAGCTAAATATGGTAATAAGAGCATAGCTTATGTACATAAAAAAGGCAGAAGTTCCATAATAAAAACAAGGATTAAAGTGACCGTAGGTGCTGAAATGAGATAGGAACTAATTTTTAAACATCATTGAAGTTTACCAGTCATTGCCAATTTTGTTATTGTGAATAAAGCATTACGATTTCCCAAACATTTGAACATGAGTCTTTCTTTTATTTTTAGTACGCTGCAAACAGATAACCACTAGACACCAGGGATTTTCAGAGCATACATATCAGGGAGTGTCCCCATGGTCAAGGGTTGCTCTCCCTTAAGGGGCATTATTTTGTCTGTTTTCTGCCCCCAGGGGGCAGATCAGCCATAATTTTAGGCTGATCTGCCCTCAAGGGGGGCAGTAAACCACTTGACACTAGGGATAGTTATTTTGGGTAAGGACCGGTCCCCTTTATTGGGTAAGTGTTTTAGCTGTTGAAGAACCAGAACCTTTTGGGTCTGGCGGCGCAGGGCACACCCTAGTCTCCTGAGTTCTCCTGCTCAGCTGCACAGAGACACGGGACACTCTGTCGGCGTTAGAAGATCAGATTTATTTAGCTGCAGCCAGTACAGTTATCCTAGAAGTACACAAAGTAGGTTCTCAGGAGACTGCCACTTCACTCTGTGGCGCATCAGGTTAAATACTATACAATGTTATAATCATTAATAAAAGGTACTCCCAGAGCATACAAGAAGGAGCCGATAAGGAAAGTTGGAAAACAAAGTGGAACCAATAAGAAAGATTTGAAAACAGAAGTGTTGGATAACTCGGAAAGACCTCTCCTCCAACTATGTTTGTCACCCCTCCCTCAAGCTAATTTATTAACAGATTCATAACTAACTTGCAGGTGGCGAGATACGTTTGTGTGTGTGGGAGGACAGTTGTGAAACGAGAGAATGCTAGCAGGAGACAGTGAAGGCCAGTCGATAAGATAAGGTCAGGAAAGAATAGTGTGAGCCAACAGATAGTTCAGACGCGGATTAGAAAAGCCAGACAGGGATTAGTGTACTCGGCTAGTTCTAACACCAGCTTTGCAAATAGAGGCCGAAGGTGTATTTCGACACCAGGCTACAGAAAAGGCAGAAATAGACTTTGTTCGCCGTGCTGCCTGAGTGATGGCAACACAAAATGGCGGCGGGCCACAAAATGGCGGGTCGATTCGATCGTGATCGAAAATCGAAGTTCCTCACTGTTTTCTCCTCCATTCCCCCTTTGAGGCAGATAAGCAATGTATTTTAGTTGGGTCTGCCACCAAGGTGGGCAGGAAAACTACCAGATACCAGGGAATATGCTTCTGTGTGTGAGTGACTTGGAGTTTGGCTGATGGTCTGTGTGTACTGGTGCTTGTTTGGCGGTGTGTGTTGACTGGCGCTTGGCTGATGGCATGCATGGACTGGCGCTTGGCTGGCGGTGTGTGTGACTGGCAGTGTGTGTGGATTGGAGTTTGGCTGCTACTGTGTGTGTTGTGACCAGCAGAGAGTCACTACACACACACTGTCTCTGAAACACCAGTACACACTTCCATCAGCTTCCAAGCAGTGTGATAATTTGTGTCTGAACTGGCAAATAGCTGGTGGTGTGTGTGGGCTGGTGGTGTATTTGTGGCTGGTAGCCAGTATGTGTATTAACATGCGTGAGGTGTATTTGTAAGTTGTCTGTGGTCTGGGTGTATGGTGGTGTGATTGGTGTTAGTCCTGTTTACGTATGAGAGTGATGAGCCATTGAATGGTGCTGTTTGTAAATATCAGTGTTGTATTTTGTTGGGTCTGCAGCTGCCAGTGTGAATGTTTTATTGTGTGTAAAGCAACAAAGACATGTGAATGGACTTCAAAGCTGTTGGTGCCTTGCTGTGGCTCACGAGCTGTAGGTCAGTGGTTTTCTGATCAACAATGTCTTTTGCTGAATTTATTTACTAAAATCATTAGTGAATACAGTTTTTTTATAAACCAGTTTCTTACCCTTGTCCCAAAACCAACTAGTATGCCTGTGATTGACAAGTGGATTGGTCTGCAATAATGTTTTGCAGTTTTTTTTATTTTTACCTTCAGCCTATACTCTCTCTGTAGTGAACACCTTCTGCCCTCACATTTTTGGGGAAACTGGTCACTAAGGGAGTAAAATGTGGCATGTTTTGTGTGGATCTCACAAGGTTTACTAACCAGAAGCCCTTGTAAATTTGATTCATTGACAAAAACATCTTTGCCTGTGTAGGACAGGTGTTAGATGACCGAGCTGGCACAAATTTCCTATAACCCAGTATTACCCCGGGTCTCCTGATAAAAATGATACCTTACTTGTGTGGGTAGTGCAAGTGCAGCAACAGAGAAGGACTCAAAACTTGTTTCTGGAGACATTAAAGTTACCTACCACAAGGGATCTACCTGCGTTTTTGGTCCTAGGCTCGGTGGCCATCTAGGGAAAACCTACCAAACCCAGATATTTCTGAAAACTAGACACTAATTGAAGCTCATGGAGATGTGGCTTGCATGGATCCACCAACATTTCCTTACCCAGAATCCCCTCCAAACCTCAAATTTCACTAAAATATCACATGTTCCTCAAATTTCTGTGTGGGAAAGTTCTGGGATCAATGGGACGGCACACATTTTCTATCACCCACCTCTCCCCCAGGTCTCCTTATAAAAACGCTACCTCACTTTTGTGGGTGGGCCAAGTGCCTCGGACATGGACGGGCCTAAAACGTGTTGTGGAGACATAAAAATTATCTTTCACACAACAACCTAGTTTTGCATGAGGGGCACCTGTGTATTTAGTTGCAGGCTCAGTAGCTATCTAAGGAAACCTACCAAACCCAGACATTTCTAAAAACTAAACACACAGGGGAGTCAAGGGAGGTGCAGCTTGCATGGATACTCCAATGTTTTCTTATCCAAAATCCCCTGCAAGCCTCAAATTTAGCTAAAAATCACATTTTCCTTACATTTCTGTGTGGGAAAGTCGGGGATCACCGGGCCAGTTCAAATTTCCTACCACCTGGCATTCCCCTAGGTCCCCCGATAAAAATGCTAACTTAATTGTGTGGGTGGGCAAAGTGCCCTCAACAGGAAGTGCCCAAAATTATCTAGCACAAAACAAACTGGTTTTGGAAGGGGGGCACCTTGCATGGATCTCTCAATGGTTTCTAACCCATAATCCCCTGCAAACCTCAAATTTAGCTACAAAAAACACATTTTCCTCACATTTCTGTGTGATCATCAGACCAAAACACATTTCCTACCACTCAGCTTTCTCCCATGTCTCCCAATAAAAATGCTACCTCACTTTTGTGAGTGAGACAGGGTAGGGTGCAAAACGTGTTGTGGAGACAGCAAAACTATCTTTTGTCAAAACTACCAGGTTTTCCAAGGGGGACATCTGAGTTTTTAGTTCCCGGGCTCGAATGCCATCTAGGGAAACCTACCAAACCCAGACATTTCTGAAAACTAGATACCTGTCGGAGTCCAGGGAGGTGTGGCTAGCATGGATCCCCCAAAGTTTTCTAACCAAAATTCCCTGCAAACCTCAAATTTAATTTAAAAAATCACATTTTCCTCACATATCTGTGTGGTAAAGTTGTGGCATCACAGGGCCAGCACAAATTTGCTACCACCCAGCGTTCCCGTAGGTCTCCCTATAAAAATGCTACCTCGCTTTTGTGAGTGAGACAGGGTAGGGTGCAAAACGTGTTGTGGAGACAGCAAAACTATCTTTTGTCAAAACTACCATGTTTTCCAAGGGGGACATCTGAGTTTTTAGTTCCTGGGCTCGAATGCCATCTAGGGAAACCTACCAAACCCAGACATTTCTGAAAACTAGATACCCGTCGGAGTCCAGGGAGGTGTGGCTAGCATGGATCCCCCAAAGTTTTCTAACCAAAAATCCCCTGCAAACCTCAAATTTAATTTAAAAAATCACATTTTCCTCACATATCTGTGTGGGAAAGTTGTGGCATCACGGGGCCGGCACACATTTGCTACCACCCAGCGTTCCCCTAGGTCTCCCGATAAAAATGCTACCTCGCTTGTTTGAGTGGGTCAAGTGCCTGCGACAGTGAAGGGTCCAAACCGTGTTGTGGAGACATCAAAATGATCATTCACAAAACAACCTGGTTTTGCAAGTGGGGAACCTGGATTTTTGGTCCCTGGCTCGGTGGGCATCCAGGGAAACCTACCAAACACAGACATTTCTGAAAACTAGACACCCGGGTGAGTCCAGGAAGGTGCGGCTTGCCTGTATCCCCAAACATTTTCTTACCCAGGAAAGAGCATTAAGGCTCCCACCAAGCCATTGAGCTTTCACTTTCAGCAAGCAAGAGCCTTGAAGATGCTCTCGCTTGCTGAAAGTGAGGATAATTGCTTTGACAGAGAGGGAGATGCAAGTTAGCATCTCTCTCTCTCTGTCAAAGCAATGCCGGCTCCTGCAGGAGGCAAGAAATAAGCAGGGACTGCAGGGGTCTTGAGAATTCCCCTGCAATCCCCAACACTACAATGGGGATGCCTTGGGTGGGACTAGGGCACCCACACTAGAGACCGGGCCCCAGGGGATGGGGTCCACAGAGTTGAAATCGACCCAGGAGGCGCCCTCTCCTTGGTTTTTATGAAAAAAAGTAAAAGACCAAATCCTGGCGATGGTGTACCGGGGGCCATAATCGTCCAGGAGGGGAGCTGCGTGGCCCCCCCTTCTCCATTGAGAAAAGGCCTGGCCCCGGGGGTGCGTCCCCGGTGCCAAAATCAGCCCAGGGAAGGGGGCCCGTGGCGCCCCTCCCCAAATAATTAAAAAATTAAAAAAGGGACCGGCAAGACATTGGAGGCCGTCCCCTTTTACCACCACTCAGCAAATGTGCCTCCGTCTGTACGTCTGGTTGGAGGATGAATACCCCTTGGCTCAACAGGGTCACTGGGGCCAACAAGCTCTCTTGTTACCTCCAGTAAGTCCCATAGAGTGCGATTGCTGAGAGGAATTCAGAGCCAACGCCCCTTTCTCCACCACTCTGCAAACGCACCTCCTGGTGCACTGCTGGTTGGTGGATGAGTCCCTTGGACTCCAGAGGGTCCTTGGGGGGCAACAAGTCTTCCTGTTACCTCCAGTAAGTCCCACAGAGTGCAATTTCAGAGAGGACTTCAGAGGCCACACCCTCTTTTTCCACCACTCTGCAAACATGCCTCCTGGTGCACTGCTGGTTGGGAGATGAAGTCCTCTAGGCTCTAGAGTGTCCTTGGGGTCCAACAAACCCTCCTGTTACCTGCAGTGAGTCCTACACAGTGAAACTGCTGAGAGGTGTTCGGGCCACGTCTCTTCTTCCACCACTCTGCAGATGCGCCTTCTGGTGCACTACTAGTTGGAAGATGAAATCTCTTTGAATGCTAAGAGTCCTTTGGGTCCATCAAGCCCTCCTGTTATCTCCAGTAAGTCCCAAACAGCGGGATTGCTGAGAGGACGTCCAAGGCCATGCCCCCTTTCTCCTCCACTTTGCAAATGCTCCTCCTGGTGCACTGCTGGTTAGAGAATGAAGTCTCCTTGGCTCCACATGGTCCTTGGGGGCCAACTACCTCTCCTATTACCACCAGTAAGTCCCACACTCTGGGATTGCTGAGAGGTCTTCGGGGCCATGCCCCTTTTCTCCACCAATCAGCAAACCCACCTCCTGGCCGACTGCTATTTGGGGGATGAAGCCTCCTTCAATGGTCCTTGGGGCCCGAGAACATCTTCTGTTACCTCCAGTTAGGCTCAGGTTTCACTCGTACAAAACCAATGAAATTCAGCAGTCATAACTATAACTCGCGCCCCCACAATGCACTGCTTATGACCTCACATATCACATTACTCATGACATAGTCAGTGACATCACTGATGACATCTGAAATTACATCACTAATGACATCATTTAGTGACTGGGAGTGTTTTTAAAAAGTTTATGAGTGTTGAATATATATACCAATCAATGGGTGTATGAGTGTCTGCATGGATGATTCAGTGGGTGCGTGACTGACTGTATAAGTGAGTGATTAGTTGTCTCAGTGAATGTATGGATAAATGACTGCTTGTGTAAATGTCAGTATCAGTTTGTTAGTTGGTGACTAAGTGGCTGTCTGGGTATTTGACTGGGTAGGTGACTGGCTTTATGGGTGAGTGATTGGTTGTCTGAGTACCTGTATGGTTGTCTGAATGTCTGTATGGGTGACAGGGTGTGGGGATGCCTGTATGGATGAGTGTGTGGGTGAGTGAGTCAGTGGCTGTATGGGTTAGTATGTATGTATGTCAGGGGCTGTACGGGTGAGTGAGTGGGTATATGGCTGAGTGGTTGAGTGAACGGATGTGTCAGTGGTATATGGGTGAGTAACTGGGTATGTGAAAGGCAGTATAGGTGAGTGATAGTATACATCAGTGACTACATGGGTGAGTGAGTGAATTTGAGAGTGGCTTTATGGGTGAGTGTGTGTTAGTATCAGTCACTGTATAGGTGAGTGAGTACATGCTGGTATATGTATGAGTAAGTGAGTGTGTGTGTGTGTATCTGTATAAGTGAGTACGTGGCTGTGTAATTGACTGTATGGTTGAGTGACTAGGTATGTGAGAAGCGCTATGGGTGACTGACTCAGTGTGTGAGTGGCTGTATGGGTGTATGAGGGGAGTTGGGGACAGGGCTTAGCCACAGGCCCTGGGGCCAACCCTCCACCACAAACAGCTGATGACCGTGTGTGGTGTGTGGATGGCCGCGAATGCAAATGTATTGCAATAGGATAATACTTTATGTTACAAAAAAATTAAAATTCACTGAAAAAAACAGGTTTCCTGGCTCCCTTTTCCAGCTTTCTCCTCTGCCTGGATCCTGGTGCTCCTCTCCTGCTTGTGGGGGCATCTCACACTGTCCAGCAGCTCCCAAATCTCCTGCACAGCATCCTCAGACATTCCTTCATGGCTACTTCAAGCTTTCTCAAGAAAGAGCTCCACTGAGGGCATAAGCTCCGCTGCTAGCTGACATCATTGCCTGAACTCTTCCACCAACAATTCAAAGGCAATACCCTGCTGTGCTGCCCCAATAATATGGCCCTCTCCCTTTGTTTTAGTTGGGCTAGGCAGTCCTAGCCCAGGGGCTGTGTGGCAAGCTAATTTTCGGATGCAGATTTCCTTCTCATCTCTTGCTTTCTCAGGAGAAGATTCAATCACTGATATTTTCTCTTTTTGTGAGGAGAGGCTGTTGTAGCCTCTACTTGGGAGCACAGTAATTAACTTGGTGCAGTAGGGAGTCAACGGCCTGGAATCTCATTATGAGTGGAGCCAGAGAAATGTGAAAAATCCTGAAGTTCCATAAGATGTGGATGTAGTGTGTAAGGAGACTGCAAATTCAAACATGGTGCACATGTGTTATCCCAGTTTGACATCCTGTAGACCTAAGTGGCACTATAGGGAATATTTCATCTATATTTATAATACAGTGAAGGTACTACTGTTTTTGCATTAAACCCTCCAGACCTGCACTATGAATGCACTATGAACACCCACTATTATAATATCTTCCCCAGGTCAGCACCAATCCTTGCCGTGTCCCTTCTACGGCATGCAACCCACGCTCATCGGTAGTCTCACACATGTAGCTCGCACCTGCATGTGCACACATGTTCATGTATAATGAGCAAGTGCCCTTACCCTAGCTGTTCATCAGCAGCATTATCTTAAAAGGCTGTACTGGCTGTAAACCCCTTTAGTCCAATTACTGTGAACTTACTGTGAGTGCGACTCAGGTAGTAAAATTCGCTCACAGTGAAGGTCCAAAAAACAAGTAGTCGAAAGCAAAAAACCCTGGTCGATGAAATGGGCAGAACCCATTTGCTATAATATATCATAGAGCTCAATAATTCCACACGTTGATGTAGGTATACAATTTGCTATACTATCAATGTTCTGCTGTAAGAACTAATGTAAACACTACAGATTATACTACCAGCATTCACAACAAAGAGGTATTGAAATTTCCTATATTGGAAGTCTTTGAAAATAAACCTCTTTATGTTGCTCCTGTAAACAGTAAATTTGGTGTGTTTATGGTTTGCTTTTCTATGAGGATCTCAAAGTGCACATATTCGATGAATGAAGAAGTCTACATTGCAGACTGTTGAACCTGAATATTAAAGCAGGATACTACGCGTGAATAAAGATTTTGTGATTCTGTAAAAATCATACTTCACCTAGAAAAATATAAATATGTGAAATGTATGTAATTGAATATATCCCTACTTAACATAACTAATATTGAATTCCCTCCCAGCTCTCTAGTGATGTACACTGCTCCACTGCTTCATAGGTAGGTTAATACTAAATAAATAACAACACAAACACATATGTAGGTTTCCTAGTTAATTTGATTTACGGGCAGATCAGTATGTGTTTCTTTTGATTTATGAATGTTTGCTTTTCTGAGCAAAATACAGTAAGAATAACTCGTTATTGATCCAAACACACTTCAACTTTAACTCTGTTATTAATACTCCAGATGTCTACCATATCCAAACATAACATTGATCCTGACATTATTTCCTCTCACTCTGTGTTTATTTGACATTCTATGTTGATCCTCCTTTAAGAAGTGCACTGTAAGTCGCAATTGTTTCCCTTTTTGATATGGAGGTTATTTTGTAATCTCTCACAAAAGTATAACAAGTCAGTGACTTGTGAGTTTTATTGCTTCAACCAAGCTTTAAACATTTTCACAGAGAAAGATAACATGGATAATACAACAGGTTGCACAGAAACTATACAAAATAAGGTATATTTCCTCAACCCTCTCAAGGTTTGCCTTGGGGGTCTGGCAGATGCATGGGGAGCCAGGGCAGAAGCATGAAGGGTATGGATGAGAATGAGATACAATCAAAGAACAGATACTCTGTGGTCATTTATCCTTTGCAGGTGCCCCGACAGCCCACTGGTGTGATCATGACTAGGGTTGGGCATAACTGGTATAATTTACTCAAGCGTAATTACTCGTAGTTAACTCAAAATTACTTGTAAATATGCTCTATTGTGTGAGGAGCATAATCCAGCATTGAGCACTATATTCTTGGTGGTCAATGCCCCCTTGGTATCAAATGGTCCTGAGGATGCATTTTGCCCTAAGAAAATAGAACTAAATGCAGCAGGACAGGACCAGCAGTTGCCAGCATCTGCTCTGTTTCTCTTAGTTCATTGTGCCTGTGCTCCTGCAGTGGGGTTTTTGCCCTAAACTACTCTTAATTACTCAAACTAATTGCGCAATTACAGTAATTTTGCATCACAAGAGTAATGCGTGAAATTACTGCAATTGCTCCAGCGTAATTAAAATCATGGCGTTGCCTCCACACGCGCAGTGGATGAACAGCTGTCATAATTATCGATCCCAGCCATGTGAGCAGGAATCATTTTTGAGGGAGTGTGTCGGCCAACATCATTGATACAGTTTTCTCAAAGCAGCAATGCTGACCAGCCATCATTTTGTAGAAGAGGTTTGGACTTTTTTTTAAAAAAAGAAACCAACCCCCAATGTGGCGATTTTATTTCTGGATAACAAACATAAGTGGCCAGTAAGGAAGTTGTCTTCCTGCATGTGGGAAATATTCATTAATTTTCCTTTTCTGGACCCAAGACTTTGCATGCTTCATGAAGCATGGCGATATTTGGCCAGAACTGACTTGGTGGCTATGTAATGGCTGGGTGATCATGTCATCAGTTTCTGATAGCAGAGTGTTGTATGGTGTCCTTTTACTGTTATTATTAGTATTAGAATTCTTGTATGTCAGCACTCTGATGTAAGTGCATTCTGTGTTACCTAGATACTTAGAGGAATGTTAGGATTCACTTCGTGTTCTGAGTTGACCGGTGCTGGAGGGTCTCTGTCATCCGCACTGGTGGGTTTACTTATACCTGAATTGAGAATAAATCATCTCTTCACTACTTCGTGTGAGACCCGTCTTTACACAGAGCTCTCGCAAACCTACCATTTCCCATACTTACGGCAGGACTTTTACCCCAACAGACCCTATATGAACTTCTTAGCCACTATACAAACAGATACTCATCTCCTTGCTTACAATTCTATACTATAAATTAGTCTGTACTGCTTGCACCACATGGATTGGTCATAGGAGCCTTTACAAATGATTTCTAAAGTGATCATGTTTGTGCACGCAGTTCATCTGTGGGACGGGCTGTGTGACACTCGTTTCAAAGCTACAGCATACAATTGCATCCACTCAGAATGGCACAATTGTGAAATACAAATTCACTGCTGTGATTGTACGATTGATGCCACATTTGCTGTACGTTATCTTGAGTCTGAAGCTAAAACCCCACTGATTCCACTTCCAAAATAAAAGCATACATATTTATGCATTGTCTATTGAAATTGTAGCACTCAATAGGACATATTTATGAGGGTTTTGGGTCATGCTTGCAACACAGAACTTGGTACATGCACGATGCAAACCTCTAAGTCATATTTATGAAGCCACGCAAAGGCACTTTGAGGCAAATTTTTATGAGCTCCTTGTACTGCTTTATGTGACTCTCCAGTAGGGCAAACCATCAAATCATATTGATGAGATCACACAAAGCCACTTTGCGTGCTTTTTAGTGGTCTTATAGCTATGGAGCAAGGCAAGGCGAATTGCTGCGTAGCTTTACTCTGCACTAGGGAGGCGTTCCTTGGTTGTTAGGGTGGGTGTTCCCATGCAACACCCATGGACTTTTACGCTTCCCCAGATTTACAAGACCATGTAAACCTGGGAATGCGCCAAAACCTTGCAACTCCCCAGGGGAGGCGCAACGAGGAGAAATAACTTTATTTCTCCTAATTTTGTCCTCTTTCTGAAGCACACATCGAAAGATGAAAAAGCCTCCCAGGATTGTTTTTGTGAAGGAAAGTGACCCTTCCTGCACATAAACAATCCTGCCAACAACACAGGCACCCTTGCACCATAGTGTAAGGGTGCCTGTGCTAGCGCTAGGCTGCCTTATAAAGCACCTACGCTGCAGGAAGGAACAGGATTGCAATGCATTCGATAAACTTTCTGTGCTGCCCTGAGCCACACTACCAGTAAATATGCCCCCAATAGATATACTTGACAAACAACAGTTCAATTTTTACACCTTTGCCTTCTGCTGGAAACAATGTGAGGCGCGTTGAGAATACATATCAGTCAGTCAAAAAAATGTTTATTTAGACCTCTAAGTCCTTAGACACATAGGGGCCGATTCACAGAACTAACTTAAGACAAAATCCTAAACTTACTACTTTTGGTATTCACAGAAGTTAGGATTTTGTCTAAAGTTTGTCTTAAGACAAACTTAAGACAGACTTAAGACAGTCTTAAGACAGACTTAAGACAGTCTTAAGACAGACTTAAGACAAACTTAAGACAGACTTAAGACAGACGTAAGACAGACTTAAGACAAACTTAAGACAAAATCCTAACTTAAGTCTGTCTTAAGTCTGTCTTAAGTCTGTCTTAAGTCTGTCTTAAGTTTGTCTTAAGTCTGTATTAAGACTGTGTTAAGTCTGTCTTAAGACTGTCTTAAGTCTGTCTTAAGTTTGTCTTAAGACAAACTTAAGACAAAATCCTAACTTCTGTGAATACCAAAAGTAGTAAGTTTAGGATTTTGTCTTAAGTTAGTTCTGTGAACCGGGCCTTCAATACATACAAGCATGACAACTTTTTATAAATCCATTCGCTTAAATAGCCTGAATAATTTAACAAGATATAACAATCCATTCAATGAAATCAAAATAAAACCGAGATACTTTCAAATATACTCATAATTTGTGTCGTCACCTTGATCATGATGTACATGCACAAGCTGTCATCATAAATTATCCTAAAAGTTGATGGTCTATATATACATATAACTGCCTTTTTGACAGTGATCACAAACCTCCCAATAGCAGATGCTAAAGCCAAGAAAGATTAAAAGTTTTACTTGTGCATGGTTTCTAGTACCCTATTTTGAAAAGATTTGGCATAAAATAATTTTCTGTAGGGTCAGAACTTTTAGGCAGTCCAATAAAATGTGCCAAATATCGCATTTAGTGCTTAGGTCACATGTACAATTTCACTCAGAATCAATCATTGTCACTTTTATCTTATAATTAATATAACAAGGGTTGCTTCTGATCCTCAGCCTTAACAATTCACCTCTAAGCCACCGGTTTGGTAACACAACCACATACAGAAACCATGCTTCATTCCACCATGAGTTATGCATAAAATAGACAGACATTTTTCCCCTCGAGTTACTGTTGATCATAATTTTTTTTTTAATTTAAAAGGTTTTATATAGCGCTGGCTCCACCCGGGGGTATCAGAGTGCTTTACATTGGAATGACAATATTACATGGAATAAAAAACAGTGGTGTCCAAAAGAAGCATTCAGACATGACAGACTTTGAGGACCACATTGAGTAATATAGCATGACTTAATAAAAAGATAAAAAAATAAAAGAAATGCAAGGAAGTTGCAATTTAATAGACGTGAATAGAGTGATTACAAATTATTACACAATATAAAGGAGGAAGCCTCATTTTTTTGTGTATAAGGAGGGGTTTTGCAAGTGAGGGAAATGGGGGGAAGGGGAAGTGTTGGGCAAGGGGTGGTAGGGTGGAAGAAAAGGTGAAAATGGGTAGGGAAGGGGGTGAATAGGTGGGCTCGACACAGGAGGAGTGAAGAGAGGGGGAAAACTGGCTTCCAGAAGGGGGGGGGGAGTATAACGGGTATGGTAATGGAAGGATTAAGGACCCCAATATTTGTTGAGCAGGTGCATTTTAAGGTCTTTTTTTAATCTGAAGTATGAAGGGTTAAGTCGTAGATCTTTAGGGAGGGCATTCCAGATGCTGGGAGCCTTACCAGAAAAGGAGCTAGATTGCGCGGCTTTCTTTTTTAACAGAGGGGGGACGAGGAGGAGAGAATTGGTACTTCTCATCTGTTGGGCACTGCCCGCTTTCTTTGAGTTTGTTTGAGAGGTGGAGGGGGGTCTTTTGATGAAGGGCTTTGTACGTTATGCAGGCTGTTTTATAAGAGGATCTGCCTTCGATAGGAAGCCATTTAATGGTCTTGAGAGCAGACGAGATGTGATCAGAGCGTTTGCAGTCATTTGTAGGCCTGGCCGCTAGGTTGAGAACAGATTTGAGGGGGGCAAGGTAGACTTTGGGAGATCCAGAGAGTAGGGTGTTGCCATTGTCAATTTTCGTGAGGACTAGAGTTTGGACAACAGATTTGAAATCTTCCGGTGGAATGAAAGGTTTGATTTTTTTGAGATGTTGGAGCGTGAAAAGTGCTCCTTTCACCGAGTTTTTTATGTGGGAATTGAGCGTTAACTTGCTGTCAATGGTGATGCCAAGGCATTTTACTGATTCGGATAAAGAGAACGAACAGTTTAGGGCATTAAGGTCAGATATCCATATTTGGATGGGGAGTGGGTTGTTTTTAGGAGAGAAAAGAATGATTTCAGTTTTGGCTGGGTTGAGTTTGAGATGATTTGAGTAGAACCAGGATTGTATATTAGCCAGGGCGGTGTTAAGGTGTAGGACATCTGAGTGGGACTTTATTTTATAGTACAGTTGGGTATTGTCGGCATACAGGAGGTAGTTAATACCGGCTTGTTTAAGTATGAGTGTAAGGGGTTCCATAAATAAGTTGAATAGAGCAGGAGAGAGGATAGATCCTTGGGGGACTCCAAGGGAGACAGGAGTGGGGCTGGAGAGGCAATTTTGGATTTTGATCTTCTGGGTTCTGTGTTGGAAATAGGAGGTGAACCTGTTGAGGACAGTGCCATTTAGACCGAAGCGAAGTTTAAGTGTACTGTGTGGGGTTAAATGGTTAACTGTATCGAATGACGCAGATAGGTCAAGGAGAATGAGTAGGCAGGTCTCACCATTATCCAGGGCGTGGTGGATGTCATCAACTATATTGAGCAATGCAGTTTCATTGCTGCATCCTTTACGGAAGCCGGATTGTAGAGGGTCGAGTAGGTTGTAAGCGTCAATATGTTTATCCAATTGCAGAAGGGCACATTTTTCAAGGGCTTTTGAAAGAAAGGGGAGGTTTGAGATGGGGCGGACGTTATTAGGGTGGCTGGGGTCAGCCTCAGGGTTTTTAGGAATGGGCGTGAACTGTCCGAGTTGGAGGGAGACAGGGACGCACCCCGAGGAAAGGGAGGAGTTGATGATTTTGGTCCAATAAGGGACAATGACGTGCTTAAGGTCTTGGACGAGGGTAGACTGGAGGGGGTCTTTTGTGTGAGAGGATGGTTTTAATTTGGACAGGATGTTAAAGACTTCTAGTTTGGAAACGGAGTGGAAATTCTGCCTGGAGACATTATTTGTTGAGCTGTATTTTGTCAGGGCAGGTTTCAGGAGGGGTTGTTGAAAGTTGGTGCTGGGGGGAAGTAGGGGGTAGGATCAAGGGGAAGGGTGTAGGGGTAGAAACAAGGGTATATTGTGGGTTGAGAGGGATCTGAGTTAAAATGAAGGATTGGTCAATTTTGGCGATTTTTTCAGAGAAAAAGTTAGCAATTTCTTCACATTTTGTGGTGGATGCCATCAAGTGGGGGGGAGGGGGAAGTTTGGTTTCTAATAATGTTGAACAGTTCTCTGGGTCTATTTTGAGCATGGGCAAGTTGTGAACGAAAGAAGGATGCCTTTTCAAAGAAAATTTGTTTTTTGTAAGTAGATCTTGTGGTTCGAAGGAGGACGAGATTGGAGGGGGAAGGGTGATGTCTCCAAGTTCTGTCAGCCAGTCTGAAAGCACGTCTTTCATTGTTGAGGTCTGAGTTAAACCATGATTTGGAAGGGATATTTTTTTGAGCTTTTTAGTTTGGGTGGTGCTAGTTGATCTAAAACCTCTGAGACAGTTTTATTATAGTACTCATTGAGCTCATTAGCATTAGGAGAGAGAGGGGTGCAACTAAGTTGAGCTTGGAGTTTGGCCTCCAGTTCACCAGGGGGGGATAAGACTAAGGTTTCTGGTAGAAATTTTGTTTTTGTTGTTTTGAGGTGGGGAGGGTGTGGCAAAGGGGGAGATCATGAACAGTATGAGGTGGTGGTCAGACCAATCAACAGGGATGATGTTGGATAGGGATGCCAAATCATTGTTTGCAATGATGGCATCAAGAGTAGCCCCTTTTGAGTGGGTTGCGGAATGGCAGAGTTGTTTGAGGTCATTAAACTCAAGAAGGTTATTGAGAAGTTTGATAGTAGGGTCCTCGTGCACATTCCAGTAAAGATTTATGTCTCCTAGGAAGAGATTTTTAGAACTAGAGGGTTACAATTGAGTACAAAGATCAGATAGTTCCTCAGCGAAGGGAAGGGGTTTGCCCGGAGGGTGATAAATGTTGTGTAGACGTATTTGGGGAGCGTCATGGATCTTAAGTTCCGCTCCTAGATATTCAAAGGTTGCAAAGTCTGTGTTTTTGACTAGGGAGAGCTGGAGTTCACTTTTAAAGACTATTGCTAGTCCACCTCCTATTCGCTTTGGTCTGTCTTTTCTGATGAAAGAGTAACCAGGGGGGGGAGAGTAAGTCCAGGATGGGCGTTGAATGATCATTGAGCCAGGTTTCCATGAGGAAGGTGACGTCTATATCTTCACAAAGGATATTTTCGGAAATTTCCGTCGCATGTTGAACCGCCGAACGGCAGTTCATGAGCAGCATGCAGGCCAGGGGCTTAGGGTTGTTTTAAGGGAGGGGGCACAAGTAGATGGCGGAAAGTTGAGGAGGTGGTCTGGGGGAGCCGGGAGAGGAGGGGATTCTGCTGGTCCCAATAATAACAGGGATGTTGGAGTGAGGAATGGTCGTCTTCTTAAGTGAGATTATTTGTGGGTAGGAGTTTCAGATGTCGGATAGGTCAGTGGCAGAGTGGTCCTTTAAGGTGCGAAGATGTCTATGTGTACAGTTGTGTAGTGGTGTGGTTTTTCAAGGTTTGGGATTAGTGGGTTGTTGAGGACCAGTGTATGGTGAAGTGGACCGGGGTGGTGAGTTTTGGGGTTACGGAATTTGCAGTCTTTGAAATCCTCTCTAAGATGGTCGACTTCAGATACCAAGTAAGCAATATTGCGGTCAATGTTGCAAAGTGTCTGTGTTAAAATAGTGTGGTGGGACGTAGTTGAGGCAGGAGGGGGGAGGAGTGTTCTGAGTTGGTCGGGGGAGGGGTTCTGGAGATCAGAGAGGGGGTGGTCTGGGGGGAGGTGAGAACGGTGCTGATGTTGTGGGAGTGGAGGAGGTCTGTGGGGGGAGGGGAGTACCGGCGGTCAGGGGGAGGTGCGTGGGGAAGGATGGTATAGTAAAAGAGGTGGTTGCGGCAGGAGGAGTGGAGGAGGTGTGTTTGGAGTTGGTCAGGGGTGGATGTCTGGTGTTGGGAGAGGGTGAGAGGCCTGGGGGGTGGTAAGCGGGGTGCTGAGGCTGTGGGAGTAAGAGAGGACTGGGGAGAGAGGGGTGATCTGGCAGTGTGCGGGAGGGACAGGTATGGAGAGTGATGGGATAGTTGTAGGGGACAGGATAGTAGGAGAAGGGGGGATCTAAGGGGTGAGTGGAGAGGCAGCATCAGAGTTGGGGTGGGGGTGAAATTGGGAGAGGAGGAGTGGTGGTAGGAGGGGGTGTGGTGGTGCAGGGTAGGAGGGGAGCTTGGGGGGCTGGAGAGGGGTTAACTGTGGAGCTCGAGGTCAGAAGGTGATGGTCGCTGGAGAGCTTGGGAGTTTGGGGGATGGTGAGAGTTTGGGATGTTTTGGTGGGGTTCAAGGTTGGGTGCTGGATAGGAAGTTGTAGAATAGGATATATTCTTGAGGTTAGAGATGTCTACGGGAAGAAGGGTATTCGTTGTGGAGGCAGGGACATGTCTGGGTGCAGGGGAGTCGAGGGGAGAGGAGTAGGTGAGGACAACAGGTGGCACAGAGTGCTGAAATGATGCTCGAAGATGTTGAGGTAGAGTTCAGAGGCTTGTATGAGGATATTTCCAGTTTTGAAGATGGAGATGTCAATTTCACTGGGGAAAGTAGGGGAGGGGGTAGTAGATAGTTTGAAACTGTAAGGAGTGTTGTTAGATTTGGTAACTGGAAGGTGGCATAGGAAGGTGCTCTTCCATTTGGAGGAGCGCTTAGAATAGAAAATGTAGTTGGTTATTATGGGGGACATGAGGTTGTGGTAGTTATCAATGATAAGGTTTTCAGGATGCCGGATTAGTAATGTATGTTTGAAATTTTTCTTAGCGTTTTTAGAAAGATTGGGAGGGTAGGGAATGGACCAGGAGTTGGGGCCATGTTTGGTGAGGGAGGGGTGTAGGGAGGAGAGAGCGGGGTTGGAGTGGGAAATGGGATTGGGACTAAGGTGGGGCATGGTGGTCAAAAGGTTGGAGGAGATGGGGGAGAAAGGAGGGAGGGTGGAGTGATATAAAGCTAATAAGGGGATAGCGAGGAGTTAGGGGTGGAAGGTAGAAGGTTGAAGTAAGATGAGGGAACAGGCTAATTAGTAATGTGGAAATAATTAAGACAGAGCAGCAAGGTAGTTAAATCAGCAATATAAAAAAGTTCAACAGTATTTAGACATTTAGTATAGAATGAGTGGATGTCCGTTAGAGGGTAGTAGGTGATTGCAAAAGGTTGGACATTATAACAGTTGGTATTAGAACAGTTCCTTACCTAATACCCTTAGCTCACTCTTTGCAACCTCTATGTGTAGATTCTGAGGACACAACTTTACCCTTGAATCCCTACAAACTTTCGCTAAGATTTTTCTGACCCCATTAGCCCATTTTAGTTCACTTTGCTGAAGTTTATTTTTACACAATAGAAAGACATTTTTCTCCTCCCCGGTACTTAGATATTGCCAAAATCTTAACGCCACCTAGGCCAGTATGTTCCATGATACCATGCCTGTCTCCATTCTTATGGCATGAACCAAAGAAGGCACTGGTAGGGACATCAATTTTTTGAAACATTTTTCCCTCCTCTGCGTCCCACCGACTTTTGCCACTTACGTATAGCAATTCAGCTCCATATTGGAACTGTAGGGGTATCAAGGCCACATAGGCTTTCAAGACAGGAATTTAGGACATATTACCGTAGTCCTTATGAATTTTTTTCAGGCCACTTACTGAGGCAAAAGCCCTTACTCTCAACGATTCCAAATGGACATTCCATTTTAGGGACTGCTCATGCCAGGCCCCTAGATACTTGTATTCCTTAACTGTCTCCAACTTAGTAGCACCCAAAAACCAGCTATAAGTTGCTGTTGTTTTACCAAAGCTCAGCACCTTAGTTTTCCCCATATTTACTTATGGCTACAGTATTCCCTAAACACACCCAGCTTCCTCTGCAGACCTATCTCTGTCTGATCTAAAATTACGAGATCATCTGCATACAGAAGACATGCAACATGTTTACCATCTATTTTGGGGCTAATGCCCGAGGCACCACCAAGGCTCATGGTAGGTCATCTATATAAAAGGAGAAGAGTAGGGGAGCCCAGACGCATCCCTGTCTCAGCCCATTTTTAATCAATGTTTTCTGTTTCAAGGTCTCCTTGGTGTCCATAATAATCTGAGCCCAGTTCTGGCTGTGCAACTCCTGAATTAAAACCAAGAGGCCCTTTGGGATATCACACTTGGACAGGGTTTCTCATAGGCGATTCTGGTCCAACAGATTGAAGGCTACCTGGAAGTCAATAAAGCATCAAAACAAACTACCCCTCTGCTCCACCAACCTCCGCTCAATGGACCATAGGGAAAAACAGTGATGAATACTGGAGGGGCCTTCCTTGAAACCACCCTTTTTAGGGGGCAACATATGGTTTACTTCAGCCCATTCCTTAAGCCTCCCCGGAATGATTTCTGCATAACCTTTTCTCCCACTTCTAAAAGGTTAATCAAACTATAGTTCTTGGGGGATTTTATGTCTCCTCGTTTGTGGATATGTGTAATAATTAGGCCTCTTCAATTTTCTGGGATCTGACCCATGTCTAAAAGGGCAGCAAACAACAGAGAAAACAATTCTGCCCACTAGTCAGGCCGGATCTTTATTATAACGGCTGGGAGGTTATCTGGCCCTGAATAGGTTAAGTTTGCTATAATACGTGTTTCATTGCTGGCAAAGTGGGACCTAATGTCCACATCTATACTAAGGGTGGGCGTAGTTCGCGAAGTAGCACTTCGCGAAGCTACGCAAAGTGAAGTTCGCACTACGCGAGCTACGCATAGCACTTCGCGAACTGCGAAGTAACATGTTCGCACTGTGCAAGATGTTGTTTTCAATGATTGCACAGTGCGGACAAGCAACCGGCACTGTGCAATCATTGAAAATGGCATCTTGCACAGTGCGAGCTGTAGTTTTCTGCTGCTCGAGTAGATTTTTCCTCGAGCTGCAGCTTTCTCAACGCGAACTGGTAGTTTCTCATCGCGAGCGGTCGCGAGCATACGCGACCCCTCGCAATGAGAAACCTGACCTTCTCGCGTTGTGAATCTCGCCGGGAGGTTTATTTTCCATGCTCGCGATCGCGAACAAGGAAAAAGTCTCGCCAGGATGTCATTTTGCTTGCTCGCGGTCGCCAACTTGACGTTGAGGACCGCGAGCAAGCAAAAAATGACCGCAGCACTACGCAACACTACGCTACGCGTGTTCGCACTGTGCTACGTGCAGTTCGCGTAGTGCGAAGTAGCGCGAACTTCGCAAACTACGCGAGCGTAGCGTAGTGCTTCGCCCAGGCCTAATCTATACTAGACCAAGGTTTTAAACTTTCCCATATATTTCTCCCAAACACTCTTTCCAAGCATCTTCTTCCCCCACACAATTCATGTTCCCCTGTGTCGTACCGGAGCCTTCCTGTACTAACTTCCAAAACATTTTTTATTTTTTGTTTCTATTGCTGCCAGTAGGTCTCCCCAGCATTTCTCTTTATATGTTGTTTTCTGTTTTCTAATAAGCATTTTATATACTTTTCTTATGTTCTGGAGGCTACTGTAGTTCTCAGTGTCATACCTTATTTTGAGGCTTCTTTCCCCTTTTCTTATCTGCGCCTTTCATTTCCTACATACCTCATTAAACCAATCATTTCCTTTAGTCAGGTTTCTCTGGTTCCTATTATCCCCAGTTGTATTCCCTTTAAATTCAACTCTTAAACAATGGGCTATATAGCTGGTTGTCTTTTCATACCACACTATATAATTAATGGGAGCACTACTTAATATTTTGTTCTGCTGTAATTTCCATACACTCCTCTGTCATTCTAGTAGTTAGACACCTTGGGTAATCAATTTGTACAGGGATTACTGCATCTCTCAGCCTTCTTTCACCTCCTTCTAATTTGAGTTTTATTGGATAATGATCGCTTCCTTCACCTTACACAACCTGGAAACCCCTGACTTTGCCAAAATTTCAGTTGTGCATAAATATATAATCTATAGAGCAGGGTTGCAGACCTACCTTGAACGTTTGATTCGCTTGACGGTCAGTATCCGTCCTACCATTTAGGCAAACTAAGCCCTGAAATTTTCCTAGAGACAGATCTTGTGCTGTCAGACTTGTATTTGGAAAGCTGGTGACACTTATCTTATACGAGATCAATAACTCTTTGAACCGGGAATCAACCCTTTGTGGGTCTAATTTATGCTTGAAATGCATGAACAAATCTTTATGATAATTTTTACTCAGGGAATCTACATCTTCCTTAAATCTTCCCAATTCTGACCTTCGCTCCTCACCCCTTCTCCAGCATTTACACATTCACTATTACCATACATTCATACCTTGGGTCAGTGTCCAAGAGGTACACTCTACAGGCCACCAGCCAATTACATTTGACTTCCAAGGGTGTCACATTTATGGCTACTTTAGTGGATACCAGGATTATTAACCCCCCCCAGATGAGCATCCCTGTGTACTTCTCTTAGCAGACCTATTTAGCTGAATGAACTTGTCAATCAAGGGGGTTTTCTCACACAGCCACATTTCTTGCAAACATACAATCTCATTAAGGTCAAATAACCTCTTAAAACTTTGTAGTTTTCACATTCTCCCAAAACAATTGATATTCCATGTTAGAACCCCAAGGCTGTGCGAAAACCCGGCATCTAATTGATTTCACTTGGCCACCCATCTTCCCCATGCGCTAGTGAAGAAAGGACCTTATATCTATTTTCTTGGTTTAACTCTCCCCAGGGTCTAATTATTTCAGAGTGTGTCATAGTGATTTCAAGGTCTTCCTTATCCCTGAATACCTGTTCAATCATCCTGACCTGCCTTGGTCCCAACCCTGCATGGTGCCTCAGAAATGGTTTATTATGATTTCCCAAATTGGGCATTTCTAATTCAGGGACTAACCTGATCCCTTGCCCTCTACTTTGAAAAGTGCAGACTTTAACATCCCACAGTACAATATGACTTTTGTGACTTTGTTTCCATTGTAGGTTGTTGGTGAAGCCTACTTTTCTGATATCTTTTTTCCCTATTTCTTTCTGGCTAGCACATCTAGAAAAGGAACAAGGTAACTGAGACCAATTTAAAGGTAGTAGCTTTCTCACTTTCTTCACACTCTTTCCATGTTGAGATGTTTCAAAATATAATCACAAGTTGCTCTCATCTCAACTTTCTATTTCTGAGGGTCTCAGTCTTCGCTCTCCCCTGTTTCTACTACCTGACTTTTCCATTTTCCTCCCTCTCTCCATTCGATCCTCCGGGTATCCCTTTCCACTTTGCCCACCCACCTGTTTACCATTACTACACTCCCTCTTACTTTGGGGTTGTGGGCTATTTATCCCAATGCTGCCTTGAGGTCCCATTCACTCTACTTCCTGATTACCCACCTTCTCGGAGTTCTTGGGGACAGTTACAGTTACAAGGGGGTTCTTTTTTTAAAACCTTTTACCAGACTGTTATACTCGCTATCTATGCCAACATCCTTTCTTTTTCTGCTGTTTTTCATTAGTCCCCTTCCCCAGACCTTTCTACACTTTTCTGAAATTAGGTATATATTGCCTATATCTAGTAAATTCCCCACATTTCTTTATAAGCATTGTGTATTTAGATACATATACATTCTGTAATCCAGTCGACCAGGGGGGAGGGGGGCTCTCTCTTGTGCCTCCTGATAGGCTGGAATTTCCATTGTTTGACTCCTTCTACAGGTCTTACTAGAAATGGCAAATGGTCCCTAATTTGTTTTAGTTCACCCACAATAATCTGTAACCTATCATTATGAGCTTCTAAATTGTCATTGTTCTTCATTGATACATCCAGTAGACCTTACAGAGATTTTTGGTATATCAACTTCATGTCCGACATAGAGGCCGATGGCATTCTCTAGGTTTAAAGTGGGATTTTTTGCTGATCCTTCAGTAATTCCATTTGCAATAACCAGAGACTGTCATGCTCTTTTCCTGCTCCTCTTACTCTCCTATATAATTGCTGGGTACCAAGCTACAATGCTCTGGATCTGTTCCCACATCCTCCCCCTCCACTTGTGCAAATCTGTTATAGAGGGGGAAGAAGAGACAGGGGGATGAAGACAACCTTGGTTCCAGAAACAATTATTTCTGACTTAGCGTGTGCTAATGACTTAAAGCCTATGTCCAATGATAGCTGTCTGACATTCTCACCATGTATTGGTTGCCCTTCTCCGGTCAACTGAGATTTGGACAGGAGTTGTTTTCTTTTGAAATGTTTGCTCACAAAGTCCCTCATTGATATAGTAACTGATGCCCCTCCTATCACACTTTGCTGGGGACCTTTGTGTAAGGATTGCTTTTTTAGGTCTCCATGCATTATCCCAATAGTTTTTTCTCTGGAATTTCCCTCGCCCTCGTCTGGGTTCCTATTTCCCATTATAGTGGCATTCTCGAACTTTAAATGGCTATTCTGCCCTTTACGTGGTTTATCTTTCCCTGCGGCCATCTTCGAGTTTAGCTTAAATATAGTACAATTATTGTGAGGCCCATAAATTATATCCTCTTGCTTTTATGTCCACTGGTTGGCCCTAGATCTCCTCCCAGGGTCCTGCAAGAAACTACTCAGCACTGCTCAACTCAATTTGGGCAAAAATATTTTTTTCCTTCTTCCTGATCTCTTTGCCACCACCAGGCATCACCAGGCACCATCAAGCAGTTAACTCTACTTGCTTTCTGTAGCTGGGTGCTGTGCCACGAGCCTGCCACCGCCTCCTCCCAGTAAGTGCTCCTCTTCTACTTTTCTCGGCCTTCAAAGCTGCTGGGGGAATATATCCACCCTGACCATTCTCTCCAGCGTAGTTCAGTTGTAATTAGCCTTGCAGATTCACGGGCTCAGCGTGCCCACAACCGCTTGCTGTGCTCCTCCCATCTCCCCACGGGCACCCACACACTTGCCCCACTCTGGCCCAGCCACTGGCTTTCAGCACTCCATGTTCCAAAAAGCAAAAGTCAGAAAACTTACGCTTAGGTTCTGTGGAGCTCCTTCAATGTGATGGAACGCAGCTCCAGTGATTGGGCGGGCATGAGCACGGCAGTACGCATGCACATACTTGTCTGTGGCACAGCAGTACAATGGCATCTGGAAGCAGAGGTCCTAGTGGGTAGCATTTCTTTCTACATCAAACAGAGCTGAGCTGGGCAATGTTGGAGAAGCGCCACTGAGTTAGACATGCTTAGCTTCATAAAACCATTCCTTACACTTCCTTCATGCAACAGTAATCTCAAAAGCATTTATTTATTACAAGGAGTAAAGAAATTACTGAAGAAATAGTAGATGATGCATGACGAATTTTATTCTCTACTGTAATTAACCCTACTGTGGGCTAACGCACATAGCAGGCAGAAAAATGCCTCTGGGTGCATTTCAGGAAAAGGTCAGCGTAGATCACAGCTTTCTCTGAACATCCACAAGACTTTGTACTGGAGGATTCTTAAATATTTCACAGATATAGAGGAATGAATGTGTTAGTACTCTTCCCCTGTGAACTGTGAACCTCAAGGCATTTACTGCATTTGTTGTGAGCTGACTTGCCTGCTGCCTTCCTTACTCCATCTAAATCGCTATATATTTCCAATTTACTTTAAAACCTGTGTTTTGATATTATTTTCTCTTCATACCAGACTGGTTTGTTTATTGACTTCTGGTGAATGGCTGTAATCCATAAATGAAAGTCTTGACTAATGGGGCTCTAGAACGGCACTATTTTGTTGGAAATTATTGGACCTTCGCATGGACATCTAGAGGATTTCGGGGTCCCTGGGCCAAACTTATTTTTGGGGCCCTTGTTTGTAACAGCTTTGAATTTAGGATTAAATTTCAGCCCTTTCATGCTCTCTTTTGCCAAGTAACTGGCAGCGCACAGGTACAGTTGTCCAAATTCTAAAAGGGTTTGCATCTAATATTCAAGGATAATGATGTGAGATTTCAATATTGTAACTCAGCAGCAGCTCGCTAATATTACTGCACATAATTTCTGTGACACCCTCCAATTTCTCATATGTGAGATCCTATTGTGATCTAAAAGAAACTATTTTTTGTGGATTTTGCATGAACCATAAACACAACATTTCTCTGCAAAATGTCTGTAATAGACGCTCACACATCACCCACATTAAAAATAAATTAAAGAAAAATGGTATTTAAAACAATAAGTTTAAGAATTGTTCAAGTTCATATGGGCAAGATTCTGCTAAACAGAGCTGGCTCTATAAGGGACCACCCTGAAGGGCTGGGGCCCTGTGCCAGAGCCACTTTGCCCATACCTTGAAACATCTCCGGACCTTAGAGCCATTTCAGATGTCTCCTCTCCTGCTCATTGTCCAGCTTTTTTCCTAAGGTCACAGGACGTCCTGAAAAACTGCCATAATATATATTTTGAGCTTTTTTCAATACTCCTATTTACAGTCTCATTTTTAGGTCAGGCCTAGCGGCAGCGCACATTTACTGCTTGCTTTGCGAGGCTGCCGAAGAAGAGTATGGGAGAGAAGCTGCGTCCAACCTCCACACATATTTTTCATTGGCTTGTGTCATTGTCTTTCGTAAATACTTCCTTCGGATTCATTAATAGGCGAGTTAGTCCCTCCTTAGAACGGCCTTGTCTTCATTTGTAACCTCCCATGGTTACTGGTCCCTTTACTTCGGTTGTTACACGGGACCTGTTATTTAGTCTGTACTTAACTTTATTGAGTCTCTCTTACTGCAGGCCGGACAGGCGCTGCTCCAGCTGAAACCGCTTGTGTTTTTTTAAGCAGCATGGCTGCCCCCATAACATAGCCGCCTGATTTCAATCACTTTAACCCGACATTATCTCGTGTCTGTTTCAACACCCCAAGTAAAATAGATTTAGAAATGATTAGCAATTAAGTCATGTGAATTCCAGGTAGCACATAATCCTGTGCTAATGGGATGAAGATGACAACAACACATCTGTGTTAAATGTCATATGCACTAAAGCCACCTGATGGGTTGTTTTGAAAGGCCTGTTTTATTAACATCAACACCACCACCAATACCACCACCACCAATACCACCACCACCAACACCACCACCACCAATACCACCACCTCTACCAATACCAACACCACCAATGCCACCATCACCACCAATACCACCATCACCACCAATACCACCACCAATACCACCACCAACAATAACACCACCACCAACACCTATACCACCACCAATACCAATACCAATACCACCACTACCAATACCACCACCAATACCACCACCACCAACAATACCACCTCCACCAATACCACCACCAACACCACCACCAAAAATACCACCACCAATACAACCACCATCAATAACACAACACCCACCAATAATACCACCACCAATACTACCACCCCCAGTATCACCACCAATACAACCAATACCACCACCACCACCAAAACACCACCAGCAATATCACCACCACCACCAATACCACCACAAATACCACCACCAGCACCAATACCACCAATACTACTACCACCACCACCACCAATACCACCAGCAATATCACCACCACCAATACAATCACCACCACCAATACCACCACCACCAATACCAACACAACAACCAATACCACCACCACTAATACCACCACCACCAATACCACAACCACTACCAATAATACGACCATCAATACCACCACCACCAGTATCACCACCAATACAACAAATACCACCACCACCAATACCACCGCCACCAAAACCACCACCAATACACCACCACCAGAAATATCACAACCACCAATAATACCACCACAAATACTACCACCAATAGAACCACCAATACCACCACCACCAGCACCACCAATACCACCACCACCAATACCACCACCACCAAAAATACCACCACCAATACAACCCCCATCAATAACACAACACCCACCAATAATACGACCACCAATACTACCACCCCCAGTATCACCACCAATACAACCAATACCACCACCACCACCAATACACCACCAGCAATATCACCACCACCACCAATACCACCACAAATACCACCACCAGCACCAATACCACCAATACTACTACCACCACCAATACCACCAGCAATATCACCACCACCAATACAATCACCACCACCAATACCACCACCACCAATACCAACATTACAACCAATACCACCACCACTAATACCACCACCACCAATACCACAACCACCACCAATATTATGACCATCAATACCACCACCACCAGTATCACCACCAATACAACAAATACCACCACCACCACCACCAATACCACCACCACCAAAACCACCACCAATACACCACCACCAGAAATATCACAACCACCAACAATACCACCACAAATACTACCACCAATAGAACCACCAATACCACCACCACCAGCACCACCAATACCACCACCACCAATACCACCACCACCAATATCACCACCACCAATACCATCACCACCACCAATAGCACCACCACCAATACCCCCAACACCACCAATACCACCACCACCACCGCCAATACCACTGCCAATACCACCACTACAATACCACCACCACCACCAATACCACCTCCATATATTCCAAGGCCAGCACTACCAATACCACTAATACTCCCACCACCACCAATACGACCACCACCAATACAACCACCCCACCACCACCAATACCAGCACCATCAATACCACCACTAATACCACCACCGTCAATACCACCAATACCACCACCACCAGTACTTCCACCAATACCAATACCACCACCACCAATATCATCACCATCAATACCAATACCACCACACCACCACCAACAATACCACCACCAATACCACCCCAATACCACCACAATCACCAATACCACCACCTCCAATGCCAATACCACAAATACCAATACAACCACCCCCAATACCACCACCACCAATACCACCACCATCAATACCAGTGTTACCGCCAATACCAATACCACCGCTACCAATACCACCACCAATACCAATACCACCAATACCATCACCACCAATACCACAACTACCAATACCACCATAGCATGAATATTACCACCACCAATACCGCCACCACCACCAATACCACCACCACCAATGCACCCACCAATAGCACCACCACAAATACCACCACTAATACCACCACCACCACCAATACCACCACCACCAATCCCACCCTCACCACCAATAGCACAAATACAAATACCAATACCACCAAAACCACTGCCACCAACACCACCACCAATACCATCATAAATACCACCAATACCACCAGCACCACCAATACCAGCACCACCAATAACACCGCCACCAATACCGTCACCACCATCAATACCACTACCACCAATACCACCACCACCGCCACCAATACCACCCCCAATGCCAATACAACCACCACCAATGCCAATACTACCACCACCAATAGCAGCACTACCACCAACACCACCACCAATGCCACCACTAATACCTCCAACACCACTACCAAAACCACCACCAATACCACCACCAACAATACCAAAACCACCACTACCAATACCACCACCACCAATACCACCACCACCTATACCACCACCAATAGCACCATCAATAACACAACCAATATCACCACCACCAATACCGCCATCAATACCACACCCAATATCACCACCACCAATACCACCAATACCACTGCTACCAATACCAAAAATACCACCACCACCACCACCAATACCACAACCACCAATATCACCACCAATATTACCACCAATCCCACCACAACAATGCATTAACCACCTATACCACCACCACCAATACCACCACTAGCAATACCACCAATAACACCACCAATACCCCCACCAATACCACCACCACCAATACTACCACTACCAATACTACCACCACCAATACTACCGCCCAAACCACCCCAAATACCTCCACCAATACCACCACCACCAATACCACTAATACCACCACCACCAATACCGCCTCCACCACCAATACCACCACCAATACCACCACCAATACCACCACCACCACCAATAGCACCATACCAATACCACCAAAACCACCACCACCAAATCCACCACCACCAATACCAATACCACCACTAATACCACCACTACCAATACATCACAAATACCACCAATACCCCTACCACTACCAATACCACCACCAGCACCAATACCACCAATACCAGCACCAATACCACCACCACCACTAATACCATCACCACCACCAATACCAGCACCAATACCACCAACACCACCAATACCAATACCATCACCAATGCCAATACCACCACCACCAATACCAGCACCAATACCACCATCATCACCAATATGACCGTCAACACCACCACCAATACCATCACCACCAATGTTGTGACCACCAATACCACCACACCAATACCTCCAATACCACCACCACCAATACCAAAAATACCACCACAAATACCACCACCAATACCACCTCCACCAATACCACCACTACCAATACTACCACCACCAATGCCACCACCAAAATCACCACCAATACCACGACCACCAATACCACCATCACCAATACCACCAAAAAATATCACCAATACCAATACCACCAAAACCAATATCGTCAACACCACCACCACCAATACCACCACCACTACCGATACCACCACCACCACCAACACCACCACCACCAATACCATCACCAATACCACCACCACCAATACCATCACCAGCACCAATACCACCAACACCACCACCACGAATACCAATAACACCACCCATATCAATACCACCCCCACAACCAATACCACCACCACCATCAAGACCGCCACCACCAATACAACCACCATTTCCACCCCCAATAACACCAGAACCACCAATATCACCACCACCAATACCATCACCACCACCAATGTCATCACCTCTACCCATACCACCACCAATACCACCAACACCAATACCACCACCAATACCACCACTAATACCACCACCACCAATACCAATACAACCACCAATACCTCCACCAACAATACCACCAGTACCACCACCACCAATACCACCAGCACCATTACCACCAATACCACCACCAACAATACCACTCCAATACCAATGTCACTGCCAATACCAATACCACTACTACCAATACCACTACCACCACCAAAACCACCACCATCAATACCACCACCACCAATACCAAAACCATCAATACCATCACCACCAATACCACCACCAATACCACCACACCATCAATATTACCAGCACCAATACCAGCACCAATACCAATACCACCACCACCAATACCATCACCATAAATACCACCACCAATACCTCACCACCAATACCAATTTCACCACCACCATCAATAGCACCAATACCAATACCACCAACACAAATACCACCACTACCAATACCAATAATCTCACTTCCAATCCCACCAATACCAACACAACCAATACCACCACTGATACCATCACAAATACCACCACCGCCAATACCATCACCATCACCAATACCACTTCCACCAATTCAAGAACGAATACCAGAACCAATACCACCACCCCCACCATTATCACCACCACCACCAATACCACAACCAATATCACCACCAGCAATACCATCACCGCCAGCAATACCATCACCAATACCAATACAATCTACAATACCAATACCACCATCACCAATGCCACCATCACCACCAATAGCACCACCACCAATACCAATAACACCACCGCCAATACCACCAATGCCACCAATACCAATACCAATACCACCACCGCCAATACCACCACCACTTATACCACCACCACCACCAATATCACCACCACCAATACCTCCCTCCAATACCACAACCCCTAATACCACCAATACCACCACCACCCCAATACCACCACCACCACCACCAATACCACCACCACCAATACCACTACCAATACCACCACCAATACGACCAGCACCGATACCAATACTCACCACCAATACCACCACCACCACCAATACCACCTCTAATACCACCACTAGCACCAATTCCAATACCACCAAAACCACCACCACTAACCCCAGCAATACCACCACCGCCAATATCATAACAAATACCACCAGCACACCAATACCACCACCACCACCACCACCAATACAAGCACCAATACCACCACCACCAATACCATCACCACCACCAATATCACTACCATCAATACCAATACCACCACACCACTACCACCAATACCACCAGCAATACCACCATCAATACCACCTCCACTACCAGGAATGCCACCACCTCCAATACCACCTCCACCAATACCACCACCACCACCAATACCACCAGCACCATCACCACCAATACCACCACCAACAATACCACCTGAATACCAATGTCACTGCCAATACCAATACCACCACTACCATTACCACCACCAATACCAATACCACCAACACCATCAATACCACCACCACCAATAACAATACCAACAATACCACCAACAATACCACCACACCATCAATATTACCACCACCAATACCAATATCACCACCAACAATACCACCAATACCATCACAATCACCATAAATACCACCACCAATACCACAACCACCACTTCCACCACCAGCACCAATACCAACACAATCACCAATACCAACACCAATACCACCACCACCATCAATACCACCACCACCAATAACAATACCAACAATACCACCACCAATACCACCACACCATCAATATTACCACCACCAATACCACCACCACTACCAATACAACCACCACCAATACCACAATCACAAAATCCACCACCACTGCTAATGCCAACACAGTCACCAATAGCACCACCACCATCAATAGCACCAGTACCAATAGCACCAATACCACCACCACCAACACCAACATCACCACCACCATTACCAACACCAATCCAACCAATCCCACTACCAATCCCACCGATCCCACCACAACCAATACCACCACCAATACCACCACCAATTCCACAACCAATACCATCACCATCATGAATACCACTTCCACCAATACCAGAACTAATACCACCAATACCATCACCAATACCACCACCGGCACTGATACCACCACCACCAATATTAGTTCAATTTGTAACGCGCATGGCTGCCCCAGCAACGGGGAGACCCAGCACAACCCTGACCAGGACCAGACACCAACGACAGACACAGCAGGCCACACAGTCTATAAAGACTCAGCAGGACCAGAGAACAACCAAGTCTTTATGGCTTTACGAAAAGGAAAATGCTGTTGAATAGATCTGATAGAAAGCGGTAAAGAGTTCCAGAGTTTGGCGGCAAGTTTCCGAAAGGAGCGACCTCCAGCTCTGGCCCTATGGATGCGAGGGACACAGACCAAAGCACAGGCCGCCGATCTCAAAGAGCGGCTGGGGGTGTAAGTCATTAAAAGATTGGCCAGGCTCAAAGGGGCCTGACCCGATAAGATTTTGTGGGCCATGCAGAGAGCCTTAAACTGAACACGTTTTTCCACAGGGAGCCAGTGCAATTTAGGGAGCAAAGCCGTCACTAAACTAGACCTAGGAAGCCCTACCAGCAAACGCGCAGCGGCGTTTTGAACCCGCTGCAGACGTTGAATGATGGTTCTATTGGCGCCCAAATAAAGTACGTTCCCATAGTCCAGCCTAGACAGGATTAAGGCCTGGACTATGGTCTGACGTACTTCAGGTGGAAAAAAGCCAATCACGGGTCTTAGGCCACGAAGGAGCCCAAAACACACTTGGACTGCGCATCAAAAGTCAAGCCTTGGTCAAACCATATCCCAAGGTTTTTTACAACTTTCTTAGGAGAGGGTGCAGGTTTAAGACGTTCCGGCCAGCATCCATCGGACCATATATCGTGGTCCTTCCCGAGCAATAATATCTCGGATTTGCTGGCGTTGAGCTGCAGAAAATTACTCGCCATCCAGTCCGCCACAGCTAAGAGATCCTCCTTAAATTTCTCTAAGTTGTCATTGCAATTCTTAGAGAAGGAGATCAGCAGCTGGGTATCATCAGCATATGACACCAATGGAAGGCCTTTGCTCTTAGCTACCGCAGCCAAGGGGCGAACATAGAGACAGGGCATGCTCCTGGGAAGAGAACGGAGGCATAGACACTTGAAACGATCTATCATTCAGAAAGGAGCAAAACCAGTACCAATACCACCAGCAATACCACCAGCAATACCACCACCAATACCAACAATGGCATCAATACCAATACCACCACCACCACCAATACCACCAACACCACCACCAATACCAAAACCACCAATACCTCCAATACCACGACCACACATACCACCATGCCACCACCAATAGCACCACCACCACGAATACACCACCAATACCACCACCAATACCACCAATACTACCACTAATACCACCACCAATACCACCAATGCCATCAATACCAATAACACCAATACCACCACCACAAATACCACCACCACCAATACCACCACCACCACTAATATCAACACCACCAATACTTGCAATACCACCACCACTAATACCACCAATAACACCATCACCACGAATACCACCACCAATACCACCACCACCAACAATACCACCTCCAATACCACCACTAGCACCACTAGCACCAAACCCACCACCACCAATACCACCACCACCAATACCATAACAACTACCACCAATACCACCAGCACACCAATACCACCACCAATATGAGCACCAATATCACCACCACCAATACCATCACCACCACCAATACCACTACCACCAATACCATTACCTATACCAGCACCAATACTACCAATACCACCACCATCAGCAATACCAGTACCACCACTAATACAACTACCACCTCCATCAATTATAATACCACCACCACCAATACCACCACCAACAACAATACCACCACCAATACCACCATCATCACCACCTCCAGTACCACCACCACCACCAATACCACTACGATCACCAACACCACCAACAATACTACTACCACCAATATCACTAGCACCAAGACCATCACCCCCACCAATACCATCACCACCACCAATACCACCACCACCACCAATATCAATACCACCACCAATACCAATACCGCCACGACCAATAGCACCACCACCACCAATACAGGTGCCAATACCACCAGTAGCACCACCACCTATACCACCACCACCACCAATACCACCACCACCAATACCAATACCACCACCAATAACAATACCACCCATACAATCCCACCAATGCCATGACCACCACCAATACCACCACCACCAATTCTACCACCACCAATACCACCACCACCACCACCAATACCACTGCCACCAAAATCACCACCACCAATACCACCACCAATTCCTCAACCAATACCACCACCAATACCACCACCACCATCACCAATACCACCACCAGTACTACCACCACCAATACCACCACTAATACCACAACCACCAATACCAATACCACCACCACCAATACCACCACCACCAATACCACCATACCACCATCACCAATACCAACAATACTAATACCACCATCAAAAGTAATACCACCACCAATACCAATACCAATACCACCACCACCAATACCACCACCAATACCAATAATACCATTACTACCACCAACACCAGTACCACCTCCACCAATACTACCACTGCCAATACCAGTACCACCACCCACACCAATAGCATCCCCACCAAAACCACCACCACCAATACCACCACCACCACCAGCAATACCACCACCAGAACCAATACCACCACCAATGCCAGTACCACCACCACCAATGCCACCACCACCAATACCACCATCTCAGCGCCTCTTGCTCATTAGTAATAGCAGGGGCACTGTACGAGGCCGGAGCTGCAACTGAGACCATCCCTCCCTTCATACCTGCCATAAAGCACAGCCTGCCCTGCACCAGGAGGTGAAGCCAAGGCCATACTATAGCTGGAATGATTTTTATTAGGTCAAAGATAGCAATTAGATTACGCAATGCCACACTGCACACTCAAATCACGGAAAGGGCAGTAAATAGCCCCCCCTCATGCTCTTCCTCCTGAGCTGTGGCAGTTTGATCACAGAGAGAAAGGTGTTGGAGAGCTTTGTTAGTGTTTGTAGCTCAGATCATATGTAACTCTCACTTCACACTTTGTGTCTGTGTAATTTACATCACTTACACATCTTCTTCATGGCACTATTAATCACTACTTTGAAGACATTGCAGACCGGTCTCTTCCTCCGATATATACAATCTAAGAAGTGGTCGAGAAGGCCCTTTATTGCAATGCAATAGCTATTAGTATTGTAAATGATAATGCCTTTTATTTATGTTTTAAAACCCAAAACATAAATAAAAGGCATTGTCATTTATAATGCCAATAGCTCAAACTCACATGATTGCGAAACATATTGCATTGCAAATGCTTGTTTAATGTATTGTCCTCAGATGGCCTTGTCCTTAATGTTTCGTGAACATTTTGCACCAGGTTTTGTTTAAAAATAAATGTGATTCATGACCACATGGAGTGATAACCCACTTCAATAGTGAGCTTAGAGCCAGCTCTAGGTCGGTGCCACCGGTGCAGCTGTACTTGGCTCTGACTTCGTTGGGGGGCTGTGTTTAGAAATAACACAGGTTTTAATACACCTTCTGCAGATTTCCTTGTGCGTATTGTGGTTTTTGAGGCAGCAATAAAAATGTCACGATAACTTGTGACTAATGTTCCTGCTGGCAGTTTTCATTATTGTTATTGTAGTGCAGAGGGTTAATATGCCTGCTGCAAAGAACTTGTACCATGCATATCACTGTGCTGTCGTCTCTATGGCTAGCTCTGAAGGTTACTGCTTTTTTCACAGCAATCCTTTTGTTACTTGCAGTTCATAATTTACAACCCTGATTATGGACATGTATGAGTGAGAAAACGAAAGGTGATGATCTGTTTCCAGGGTTCCCTAAGGGGCTATAGTGTTGTGTTCTGGGGTGCTAACTTACCTGTCACTCTGGGAAGGTTAGGAGGGCAGGTAGAGCACCATGAGCTAGTTTGTATTGGGGTTCATAGGTACTGATGTCGTATGGTGACTCAGTCCCTACATACTGACACTCTGTGATCCCAGACATAGCTCTGTTTACACAGAATCCCAGCAACAGTAGTGAAGGAATTTGTCTAGAAGGACTTTTTGGGGGGTGCCAACAAAGACTGTTGCACTGGCAGACACCAGAACTGAAGCTGGCCCTGAGTGAGCTATGCATCAAAGGTTTAAAAGATAGATACTGATATTAAATCAGCTATTGGTTGAAAAATTCTGAGCTTGTCTGAGGAATGTGGCTATCCTTGCAAACATGGTTGTTTTATTCTTTCACAGTAGAAAGCCATAGATGTCAATTTCAATTCTAGCACATTCTAGCACATGTTCAGGGATGACAAAATATAAAAAATATAGGCATCCCTGTGCCAATGTATGAACTGCACATATGACAAAAACCTAGTAATGCCATGCCCTCCTGATATGATACTAAACAGTAATTATTTCTAGGAACTGCTTGACAGCGTCAGGCTTCATTGGCTTGGCACAACTTTAAAAGACTTGAATGAGAATGACTGACCTTCATGCCTCTGGCTTTCTGCAAATATATGGGAAAAGTGTGCTATTTAATAATTATTTGCACCCATTTTAAAAATAATTTTCTCTGTGGGTGAACCCTCCTTACAAGCCCACCAAGAAGAGGGCTGGCTCACTTCAATGCAGGGAATTATATCCCACCACTTTCAAAGATCATTACATCACTATAATATATGTGGTTTCTAAATTGGTCACATGTCTGGCAGTTATTACATAACTGGGGAGAACAGGGGAGCGACCCTTGACCCTGTACTCAGGCAGGTCGCTCCCAACGCTGACCATATCCCCCTTACTGTGCCGTGTCTCCCACCCTGCTGCTGCCGAGAGTTCGCGCCGCCGGGATTGCTCCCAGGACTTCTGCCCTGTCGTCCCTGTTATTTAGTTTTTCCGCCTTCTCCCCAACCGTTCTGCTGCTCTTCTCTGCCATCCTCAGTTTAATGTATTTGTCTGCCTTCTTTAACTGGACAAGATAGAGAAATAAAGTTTGGGCTCTCTGAACTCAGACTTTGATAACACATATTTTAGTAAAGATGGTTTTTAAATTGTGTGTTTGAAAATGCCACTTTTAGAAAGTAGGCATTTTCTTGTTTTTTTAATTATTTTTTTTATATTCAATCCATGATAATACCATACACATATAAATCACATATAAATCCCAATTTTTCTTTTTCGAACAGTCTTAAAAAAAAGATAGGATGTGATAAACAGATAAACCATTACTTTATCCGACACATACTAGTGCAAAATGAGACTCGGACAGAAATGTGATAAATATCCATATATTAGTACGTCATAAATAGTTCTTAAAAGTGATTAAAAGTTCTTAGAGAGTGGATATTCAGTCCTTCATATATTCAATCACTGGACCCCATATTTCCATACCCAGTTTCCGTCTTCGTCAGCCTTTAAGAGCATATAAACTGTCTTCTAAAGAATCTAACTCTCCAAAGCTAGAAAGTCGGAACATCCTTCTGCACCCATATGGAAGCAATACATAATCTAGCTATAGCAGTGGCTAATAAAATTAAATACCTAGACTTGTGTACTAACTGCTCGCCCCTTGCATGTTCGTCTATCCCCAAGAGCATATATGAAGGCAGATATTTTTACAGACCCCCCACCCCAATATTTCGGAGAGAAATTTCTCAAGATGCTCCAAAGAATTTCTCAATTGTCCACATGAGTAAAATATATGAACTATGTTGGCATCCTCTATACCACAACAAAAACATTTCCCATCATTTACCCCTCCCCATTTTAACATTTTGACGGGTGTATGATAGAGATTAAATACTGTCTTATAAAACTGAGAAAGTAAATTAGCAGACATAACTAACCTCCCTGCCAAGTCAATAGAATGCTCCACTTGAGTGCCCTGGCACCCAAACCTATTATCCCATTTAAGATTTTGAACATTCAAATCATCCATCAGAACCAGAGGAGTTGGCCATGAAGCTAATTCGACATTCAATCCATCTAACACTTCTGCCTCATCAAAGTTAGAGCCTTATACTGAGCAGACAGTACATCTAATAGTCCCTATAATACATTCAACAATGACCCGCCGCCCCTGCTTATCCCCTAGTACTCTTCCCATCCCCTGTATAGAATGTTTTGCCAATACCGCGACCCCCGAGTTATTGTAGATTGCTGTGTGCATACCAATGTTGACAAACCTAATTCAGCCAAAAGATTTCTCTTACCCCATGGGATGTGAGTTAGCGATATTCTTGATAATAGGAGAAATGTCGCCTATTATTTTACTCTGGAACGCCCCCTTTGCATCTCATTAGAGATGCAAGGGGAAGCGTAGAGTAAATGGGTGCTAACATGCAAATTTGCATGTTAGCACCCTGTTGTTGATAGGGAGCTAGTTTTATCTCTGCTTTTTTAGCTTTTAAAACCAAAAAAGCAGAGATAAAGCCCTTGTTGATATGCCCCTAGATCGGGTTGAAGCACCCGCAGCTCTGCAGCCACCTCTTGCATCTTCCCATAGTCATTGAGTCCACATACATTATGAGAACAGATACGTAATCCTGGAAACATATTCCTATCCCCCATCAGATGTCGATGATTCTAGCCAATCTAAGACCATAGCATTGTTTGTTTACGTTTTCCACTTTTTGTTCTTACACTATATCATGGATTGTTTTATCTCTAGCCCCTCCACCCCCAAGTGCCCCCATCATCCCCGCCCCCCACCCCAATCCTCCTTACCCCACCTTCCAACACAGGGCTTCATGTGAAGCCCTGCCCATCCCCCACCCTTACCCTGAAAAGAGGCTTTGAAACCAATGGTCCCTGAAATGGATCAAGTCCCCCCCCCCCGGACGCCATCCCCTCTGATTAATATGCAATACTTCATTCCCCTTTTTTTTCTTTTTGTTCGTTTTCTTTTTTTTTTTCAGTACAACAGCCCGATTATGAGCCAGGTGGCATAGACAAGAAGACAGACCTATAAGAAGTATAGGAAGAATACAAGATACATTAAATAGAGAAAGAAAAGAAAAACCCATAACTCAACCTATTCAAAAAGAGAATCCTTATATTTTGTCACCCTCTCATTTTAACTGAATCCTACAAGTCTTATCCCCTCTTACAGGGATTGCAGCTATTCTTCAGCCGGCTTTTCTGCAGTAAAAAATCGGATTTGTTCCTTGAAGATAACCTTCAACTTGGCTTGATTCACCAGATAGGCCTGTGCCCCTTTGCCTTGAAACGGGGTGATGAGTTGACGTAATTGCCATCTTTTCTCAACCATCAGGAAACAGTAGTCTGGGCATACAAAAATCTCCATCCCTTTCCCAGTTTTCTTTCAATCGGGCGTGCTAAATCATAGACTGCCTCTTGGGCCAAAATGTCGTTAATTTAAATTATAATAGCCCTAGGTCTGGAGGTGTTTTGTCCAGGTCTTGTGCGCTGCATGATGGGGAATCTGTGTGCTCTCTGAATCTCTCGATTCCAGTCCCATTGCGGTAATCCTAGGAAGGCCTCAGTGAAGAGCTCAAAGATGAATTTTCTCGCATCTAATCCTTCTGCACCCTCTGGAATGTCCTGGACCCGCAAGTTGTTGCAGCGCAGACGATTTTAAAGGTCCGTCAACTTCCAGAGAGTTTCATGCTTCGATGTGCGCAATGCTTCTGTTATTGCCTTCTGCGCCGCCAGTTCATCCTCCAAATTAGAGATGCGCGTTTCAGCCTCGTTAAATCTCTCTGCAAATTCTGTGCACGATTTGGCTATCTTGCGAACCAAATTCTGGAGTTTTTGACTAGCCCCTTGAGTGCGCTGACTTTCAATGCGCGTCTCCTCTCTATGGGCCATTATACTTTGATATATGACCGCCAATGAAATGTCCTCAGCCTTCTCCAGGACCTTTTCACTATGCTGCATTACAGTCATCACACCAGTAGCTCCAGATTCAGTTAAGAAGGAATAGTCCCATTGCATGGCCTCAGTATTTTCGGCAATTTTAGGGCTTACACCCGAACCGCCTTCTTTCACACTGTTCTTGGGCTGCTTTGTGGCGTACCTGGTGAGTCTCTTCCCAAATCATCCAGATGAAAGGTAATAAAACCACTGTGGCTGTTATCAGGAGAGCCCCCCTTGCGTCTTGGGTGAGTGGTTTATTCGAGCTCACCTTCAGAGCCATCTGAGGGGTCAGAGAGGGAAAATAAATTATCCTCAGAATCAATCTCTTTTATCGCATATTGATTTCTTTCATTATCTTTAACCCTTAAGATATCTTGATTTAGAAGTTCATGCTTCTGCGCATTCATTATATCAGGTACTGCTAAGAGATCATCAACAGGAGCCTCTGTTGTGTTTTGTTTAATCTTATCACTTTCGGAAATAATATCGGCCCCTGACTTATTAACCGTTCTTAGATCTTTTCCCCCTTCATTCATATTGCCAGGCGTGTCCCCTGTTAGATCATCCTTCTGTATTTGAGGATCCTTATGCCCCCAGCCAGTATTCATGATTTCCCCTTTTTTAGCACTCTGTCCAGTTCCCTTACCAGGACTTGGTGTGTATGGAGGGGAGTTGCTTCCTCATTTTCCCTGCCAGAAATAGAGACGGCACTGTCTTCTTACCGCTTGCCTCCATAGATGTGCTGTCTATTTTCCCCTCCGCTATCGGGTTGCTGTTCTTGCCATCCTGCAGTCCTCCGGATCCCCCAGCTTCCATGGCGTTGCGAATCTTGCTGCGCTCAGCCTTTGGAGGCATTGCCACAGAGGACGCTGATCGACCAGCTCCGCCCACAGTCCATGATCTCCTGACGTATGCGAACCTGGAAGACCATCGTACGAGCTCCAGCAGCCGCCAAACAGCTCCTCGGGACACCGTTACAGCAAGGTAGGCACACCAGAGCATACCACTCCACCGGAGAAATTCGGGCAGTTCTCCTGTCCACTTTGGTTACATTTGGCTACCGCGATTCAGTTTCTTTTATTTTTTGGATTCATCAGACTGCAAAGGTGCGGCGTCAAACACTAAGAGGCATGGGTCCGGGAGCTCGGGCTTACACGACCATCAGCACGGTCACCATCTTGCCTCTGAGTATTTTGAAATGTTACCTTCTCAATCCAGTGCAAAAAGTCCAGTTTACGGTGGAGGGGGCGGCAAGGAGCAGGGAAGCATCACAGGAGGTCTTAGAAGTAGCACAAAGAGCATGCCGGACATCATGAACAGGCATCACTTTAGCATGAAGATCATGTTGTCATCACCAACAGTTGGGTTGGAACTGGTGGAACTTCATGTTGGTGGGCTATGCGAGTGACCAGGGTTTGGTATCAACGGGCATGTTCTGGGTCACAAAGAGCCCAAAAACTTGAATTCATCCTCTCTGAGGCTACACCAAGGGTCCAGGTCCTTAGGGGCACCAGGTGGGGGTTAGGGGCTTGCTCCAGCTGGATCCGCCCGCTGGTGCAGGTGGTTGGAAACCTATTATGTCCCTGTGGTTCTGAACAGGAGTCCAAAAGACCAGCCCTTGGAGTCACTCTGGGGGTCTTGGGTTCAGGTGAAGGTCCAATCCCCTGACTCTGGCAGCAGAGCAGCAGGGCAGCGGACATCAATCCAGTAAGACAATAATTCCGGAAGGAAATAGTCCAGCAGGACAGCCGGCCATCATACTTGCAGTCCTTTCAGTAGCACAGCAGTCCTTCTTCCTGGCAGGGTTCTCCCCAGATCCAGAGTTGTACCGAAGAGTTGGTCTCAGTGGTGCAATATATATAGCTGGGCCTTCCTTTGAAGAGTGAGACGCATCTAGAGATTTCCCTTTGAAGTTCCTACCCTTGAAGTGCCTGCTTTCCCTGTCCTGGTTTAACTACAAAGGTAGTTGTACAATACTTTGTTAAGACACTTAAAGCTATTAAACTGACATAAAACATAAAAATGTTTTTGTTAAGATCATACTTAAAAACACAACTTCAATAAAACACTTACCACAGTTAAAATAAACATGTGAGTCTTAAAACATCAAGATTGTTCAAATTGTGCAAGTTAAAACATATCATCTATAAAAGAGAGAATGGGCTGAGAATGTTCGTAAAAATATCAGTAACTGCACAAATACATCACAGTGACATGAACCGACAGAGTGGAGTGCAACTAAAAAATAGATTGAAGTGCAGATAAATATTTATAAAGGGGTGAAGGACGGGGCCCTCTAGGGCTACGCGGGTTATATACAACCACCTAATATGCCTTCCCAAATAAAGAGTCGGTCAGACAGTAGAGAATGTAACTTACATGTTTATTTCCAACACTCTGCAGAGGAGTGCGGTCAGACCTTCACCCTAGGATGTCTGTCGAGGGATTGACCCCCCCCAACGTTTGCTAATTCATGATAAACCATTTGGAGACTTTGGCCACGCCTCTAGTGGAAAACTACCGGCCTGAGCGAGACACAAACAAAAGAGGCACAGAAACGAGCTAACACCTGCCAGATGGGTAAATTTTATCGACAATCCAAGGTCACTGTGCCAAGTCTCAGCATCTCCTAACGTGGGAGCAGAGTTACACATTGAGAATGGTATGCAAAAGAGAATAATTGTTCATTAGTAAGTTGGGTAGCAACCTTGAACAGAGAAAGAAAGTAATAATGAAATACAGTGCTCTGCTGAGGCAAGCAATTCTGAAGACTGAGGTCTAGTGCGAGCACAGCCCGAGCAGTCTAATATGGATTACGAAATACAAAATGGAGTTTCACAGGCTAACTAAAACTTGCATGTTGCACGGAACAACTCAGTGGGTTAACACATATGGCATCTATTTAGCCACATAATGCTAACCTAATATAGCATAGACAAGTGCATGGCATGGGGAGGGGAATTTAAAACCTAACAGGGGATACTCTGAGAAACAACGGAGTAAGGTGCTACTAAAGTACAGAAAAAAGTGCAGATGAGCATTAATATAAAGGGGCCACTTGGATATGGCCTTGAATCAAGGTATGTACTATCCAAGTAGGTTTTAGTGTAAAGGGTTGTAAGGACACTCCCTAAGGTGTCCCTCAAAGGATATTTTTTGCGATAGCTGTTAAACAGAGGGATACTATCTTATGTCCTTCCCCTCCACCTAAACACCTCTTTTTCATATCCCCTTAACCATGTGATGGACTGGACCAAAAGATGTTCAGAAGCGAGTTTTGCTCATGGACTTATTCTCGGCAATAAGATCAAGTCCTAGAGCAGTGGGGGCTTCTCTGCTAAGTTGGAGGAGCGTCGCCCCACAAAAAAATAAAATGATAATAACGGCCGTCGTTATTATTTTATTTTTTACTAGTGGATCTCCAGGTGCGGGTGGGGCGAGGCTGAGCTGCCCAAAGAGCAGGGGAGGAACGGTTTGGCCAGCCATCTGGGGCCAGCCAAACATTCATGCACACTGTGAGTGTTCCCCATCAGGCTACAATGCACAGACTGGTTAGGAGCATGCATAGGCCCCCTGTCCAAATCTGAGCGCCAATCCACGGCACTGAGACCAATCACAATGCTGCATTGCAGCATCGTGATTGGATAGATGAGTCTGGACGCCTGGGTGCTTCCTGTTCCTGCGTCATGGAAGAAAGACAGAGGAGAGGCGGCCGCCGGTAAGGTAAGTTTAATTTATTTTTTATTTTTCCGTTTTTTTTTACTCCCTCCCTGCCTGCCCAGTAGTAGACGCTACTGTCCTAGAACAGTGTTAAAATTATTTTAAGATGCGGGAGACTGATTGACTGCAATATTTTCAGCTAAGACAATTGATCATGCAACGAGGATATAGGGAGGCATAGTGTAGACCCGTTGCTCTGTGTGAGCACCTCTTCACCACCTCTACCAGACAAAAGGTCTCATCTAAAACATTTATGCTATCTTTTTAAGAAAGAGACCTAATGTCCAGTGGCCTTACAGAAAGCAGTGACAACAGGTGTTACCTACCAACTTTACTGTGTACCAATAAAAAAATATGCTTGGATATACACTGCTTATGTAAAAGTGTACAAGAGAATCCATGTATATGCATATCATGCTATGGCATGCCACCCCAATGAAAGTGAAGCGGATGTATGGTGACACTACAAAACTATACTGGGGAATGGTTGGGATGGAGGGATTGCATGTACAGTGGTCATTTCCATGTTCGAAAGCATTTCTGAAAAATATCTTGAGACATATCAAAGGGGTACTGGGGTATATGGTTCAAGCTGATCCTGCAACACCTGTGCTTGGTATTCAACCCCCTGAAATAAGGAACTTATCCATAGTAGACTGAAGAATAACTACAAACACGATACTTGTAACCAAACATCTAAATGCCAATAGGAAGAAAACAATGGACATGTCTTCAAACAGCACTGGGAAACTAAGCTCATTCAAGGTTAACCATCACAGTGTGGGGAGCTTACAGATCGTCATTGTGCACAGTCATGGAGTTGTGATGAATAGAAGCCCTATGAGGGCACCGAACTGTGCTGGCAGCCACCTCTGGAGGTTCCCTAGCCCACCCATGGACAGCAGGGACACCTCTGTATACTCCAGATAATGTTGCCATACTCTAATTAAGGTGCATCTTATCTCATACTCTATTCTTGAGTCAGAGCACTCTTTTTTCCTTCCAAAGCAAACATGACTTTCCTTGCCACCAGAGCAAAGCCTGCCTTCTTTACATCAAAGGCTGTTTGCAGCAGAATGTTCTATCCTTCAACCCCACCTTCTTTGTTTCCATGTAGTCTCAATTGACAGGATGATTTTTTTTGGAGAGAGGATATAGGAGTATACTGATGGTTCACTTTGTGATGGTCGACAACCTATTTTGCCACCGGAGTGATCATAACATGCCTTACTTCCTCCAAGAGCCTGAGGGCTTTCTCCAGCTGAGGTTGCCAGCTATATTCACAAATGTGACCCTAATTCAATAAAGGGAACTCTGTGGTTTTACTGCTAAATCAGTTTTATAGTTTCCGAGCACAACACATCTATACCATTTGAACCTCTGTGACTCCAAATAGAATTTTAAAAAAGATAAAAATTACAAATGTATATCTAATTCTAGTATTCAATCTTTATGTCTTTACTTCTAAATCAGTTTTGTAGTTTTTGAGCAGACAGAAAAAGTCTTGACCAATAAATATCGTTATAAGAAATCAGGTTTTCAAATGATGGAGGAGACCAAATCCTAGATGTGAGCTAGGACTCATCTGCCACAGAGCCCGACCGTCTAGCTATTAACATGCAAAGGAGTTTCTCAGAGGATTACTTCGCTCACTCTTGGCAGTTTTTTCAAGCATTAAGGCTTTCTTTACAGAAATGTATTAATAAATAATGAAGAAACAAAGAAAATTTGATGCAGGAAGAAAAGGTATTATAAAATAAAAAAGGTTAAAAATAATTGTTAGTCTCTGGAATGCAGTGTGCCAGGTTATAGGCACCCTTCATTGTTGAATAGGGATGGAATGAAGCAGGTTAACAGTTGATGGTTTTTCCTGGTTAACATTTGGGGTATAATTACTAGGAAGTGGCAGAGTGCTGTGTTAGCCTCCTTGGCTTTACACCTCGCTCAGCCACTTCCAAAATGCTGAGCTGCACCGTATTTACAAGGATACGGTGCAGCCCTGCGTTACCCCCTGCGCTGGCGCTAATTTTAGCTGCCTAAAGCCAAAGCAGACACCTTTGCACCATAGTGCAAGGGTGCCTACGTTGAAGGGGAAGACTGTTTATGTGCAGGAAGGTGTCCCTTCCTGCACATAAACGATCTTTAAATGGCGTTTTGTAACTTCTATGTGTGCTGCTTAATTGTGACGCAGGTCTTTACAACGTGACGCATCTCCCTTGATGCGTCACGTTGTAAATGTGTCGCAACGTGGCACATTGTTTACACCGCCGCTGCATCACAACGGCGGGTAAAAGTGTCGCAAGGGGCTTGTAAATCTGCCCTTTACATTTCAATAGTACCTTCCTTAAATAAAAATCTGAATTTAACATTTAACTTTGCATACAAAGCCAAAACCTTCTTTGCAGTCTCTTTTTCTGATTAACAGTCTCTTTCCAGGGTAATGAGGGATAAAAAAGTAGATTTCCCATATATAAGGAGTATCGGACCTATATTATGTTAGCATGATGCATCTATATGTACACTCCCTGTTTGATATATATGCTTTTGCTTGGAGGAAACTTGTTTATTTCCTCCCTGTATATCGATTGCTGAAAGAGTAGGCCGAGAATTATACAGATGCCATTTTCTGAACATATGCTCGAGCACAGGCCGTGATCACATGTTGATCAGGTGCAGTTGTCAGGCCCCAGTTCATCTGCATTACTGGTAGCAGCTGAAGGTAGGCTGTTCACTCTACTGTTCTAAGACTCAAGGTCGCATCTGGCTTGGGGGGCGATAAGTGCATTCCTGGAGGCGCCGTGTCTGCACTCCCAGGCACCAAGATGAAAGAGAGTCACCCCTCCTGACCTCATCAGTAATAGATAGTCAAGCCTTTGTACTGGTCTGATGTGTGCCATATATGGTCCTTTCCTGGAGCTCGAGGATCAACTGGTGTTTTTCCTTTTACAGTGATTGTATGAGTTGAACCGAAAAGTATATAACCTCATGTTTGAATACGAGCCAACGGTCTTCTCGGCGCACCTGATGGGTGAGGTTCGGAGAGGCTCCTCTATAGAGTATTTTGTTTAATAAACGATTGAACCTTTTTCACTGCCAACTGACTGATTATTTGGTAATTGGTATTGGGACTATTGGTAGGTATAGTCATTTAGTTTATTTTTTGGTACATCAGTTGGCGACTCCGCCGGGACTCCGTGATTGGGTCGTCCTCCCCGTAAACGGGTGGGAAGGACAAGGGGTAATTCTGGTCGAGCGGGTGGACGGTAAAAGGATCCTTTTAACCATCTTTGGTATGAACTTACTCCGCTCTCACGATCAGAGTATCCCCAGCTGCTAGTGACCCTTCACCGGAGTCCTACGGGCGTAACCCAGGAGCTGATCGTGTTGGTCTTCAGGAGTTGGCAGTGGAGAACACGCAATTGTACCTGTGTGCACCAGGTGAGTGGAATTGTTTTGATGTTCTTGGCATACACTGTTGAGCAGTGTTTTTGAAGCAGTTAACTGTGTAAGTATTTGGTGGTCAGTGAATCTTGGGGGTCTGACGGGGCAGCATTGTGGTGGCTGCACATGTAGATGCTCCACGGACCTTTTGTGAATAATAGAGACTCCGATCGGACGCCCGGTGTGGCACGTGTGGTGCACGCCCGGCCAGACTGCTCTCGGAAAAGCCTGTGGCTGTACCTGGGTAGCCTTGGGAACACATCTGAAGCAGTGCTGATGAAGCGGGCTTAGTCAGACTAGCCCCAAGAGTGAACCAGGAAGGCTGCGGGATGGTCTGTAGGTCGGTCTGTGGTCATACCTGTCTGACGGTCTCTTGGTAGTCTTTGGACTGCTTGATTTTGGTATCTGTCGGTCTTGGAATTTGAATTTGATTGGTTCTCCACGAAGAGGAGTCGACGGGCTCTGTTCTTTGTTTGAAAAGAAGTCATTTTTTAATACCTTTGTACGTATATACATATTATTAAATTTAATTAGAGCTAAACCAACAGTGTGAAATGCATCAAAGCAGGCACACCGGAGGCCAATAAAAGGTGAAAACGCAGGGAACTGTGGGAGCCAAAGACATTGTGTGCTGTCAGAAAGCCTCTGAAGAAAGAGCATGAATTCTCTGAAATGCGTCAGGCAGGAGGATGAAAGAATTGGAATGAAAATGCCTGTTCCTGTAAAATAAAAGGTTTGTGATAAATCACTGGCTGGAGGAGTGCGTCTCTATTGCATGGGCAACTTTGGGAAGATTTAATACACGGCAAGCCTAGCCGTGAGAGAAACGCACCACCCTTCGGAATTGAAAAGGGCCCGATTTTCCTGAATTGTTTGGGGGAAACCTGATCGGCGCAGCTGGTTCTGAATTATGGCACAGGACTTTTCTTTCTGAAGCCCACTGGAGGGCTTTTATCGATGCTTGAATTGTTTTTGAACTGCACCAAACCACTGGAGGTCAAAATTAAATTAGAGCTAAACCACAAGTTCCGGCGTGCATCAGTATGAAATGCATCAAAGCAGGCACACCGGAGGCCAATAAAAGGTGAAAACGCAGGGAACTGTGGGAGCCTAAGACATCGTGTGCTGTCAGAAAGCCTCTGAAGAAAGAGCATGAATGCTCTGAAACGCGTCAGGCAGGAGGATGAAAGAATTGGAATGAAAATGCCTGTTCCTGTAAAATAAACGGTTTGTGATAAATCACCGGCTGGAGGAGTGCGTCTCTATTGCATGGGCAACTTTGGGAAGACATATTATTGTCTTGTGTATGTTTGAATGAGCGTAAGGTTGTATGTTTTGCAAATTTTTGAACATGGCAATGTTTGGAAGTTTATTTTTATGATCGAATGAGGAACGCGAGACGACAACAACCATGCCGTGTTTTAGCAAATTGAGTTGTTTTGGATGTTGTTGTCACCCTAATGATACACGTTTGGCTGAAAGTCAACCTGCCCCGCCTGAGGGCAGCCCAAGTTCTGATATGTATGTAAAGCATGGTATTACACCTCTCTTGTTTAATACACTATGGCAGAAATATACTAAAGATAACGTGGAATTACAATGGCCCTTAACCGGATCTTTTGATGAGAAAAAGATACATTTTCTGCAGGATCGATTATTTTCTAAACGTAGTCGACAGTCAATGTTTGACTCCCTAAGTCTGTGGCAGAAGGAAGCAAAGCGTAGACTTATGCGGGAGGAGAAAGTATGTAGGATGAAAGGAAATCGGACGATTACACAGAAAGCTATAGCTTACGATAAAGCACAAACTGAACAAGGGATTGATTGTGCAGACAGACAATTTAGATTGTAAGTGGATAAGACCTATGTGGCTAGGGCTGAAGCGGCAGATGAGATAGATGATTTATTGGATACTCGTCCACCTCCACCTTATGCTCCGCAGCGTATAAATCCCGTTGTTCCCCCGACTCTAGTACAGGCCCCTTCAGCTTCCGCCCCTGTTGTTTCCTCTTCCCTTGCCTCTCCGGAGACGTCCTCTGTTTTTTCTCCTTCAGTGTCTGAGATGGCTACTTTATGGCCTGTTACATTGCCGTCTTCTGTTATATCCACAGCTGTTTTATCTCCCCCCATCCCTGTGTTGGCTTCCCTTTCTGCGCGCATGACCCCATCTCTAGCTGTTTCGACTCCATTTCATGCTCCGGGGGATTTTCGACGCACGGAAGTTGTTTATTCATTCGGCTGTAGGACAGAATGAGAAACAGATGATTGAGAATCAGTCATACCAGTGGATGCGACAGCCTATTTACACTATAACTGACATATGGAACACGCTTCGAGACTATGAGCCTGTTATGCAGCAACATGCCTTGAAACACATGGCTAGCAAAACAAGCTTGGGTTTTGACTCAATGGCAGCAAGGCCAAGTCATGAAAACTAAACAGAACAGAGAGAGTGCCAATGCTGCACTAGACTTTCGAAAAGATTTTTACAAATGAACTGAATTAAACATATCCATTTTATCCATTTTTTGGTTGATTTTAATCAAAAATATTTTTATGCAAATTTTTCTTATTATTTTGCCCGGTTATATTGAAGTGATTAAAGCATTTCAAAAATAATCAGAAAATACAAAGAATTACAAAAGAAACATTTCAAATATTTACACTACATAAACACATATAAATGACAACAACACTAGCGTACCTCAAACATTCAGACGAACAACAACACTCAATTTACAATTTACACTTGTATGTACAAAAAACAACAGGCCATCAGCGAATAACACTTGCAGTACTTCAAAAACGCTTATTTTTTAGTTGTTTTTGCAGATGATTGGCCAAAGGCGAAGATAGGTCAAGATAGGTCTACGCGTTTCGAATCCCTTCACCGGGGATTCTCATCAGGACCAACACTCTCTACAGCTTGAGAGTACGCAACCCAGGCTTTCAATAAATAATAAATGAACGTCCAACGGAAAATTTGCTAGGGCAGAAGATGTGTCGTTAGTACATATATATCCCCTTACTCCTCCTGGTCGGAGTTGGATGTGCTTCCGTCTGTTAGTCGGAAGCAGCGTGTGAATTGTATCACCAGCTGAGATCTCTTTGTCCCGTTAGTCGAACGCCATTGGAGCCATCGCGGACCGTGCACGAAGTCTTCTGCCCTAGCAAATTTTCCGTTGGACGTTCATTTATTATTTATTGAAAGCCTGGGTTGCGTACTCTCAAGCTGTAGAGAGTGTTGGTCCTGATGAGAATCCCCGGTGAAGGGATTCGAAACGCGTAGACCTATCTTGACCTATCTTCGCCTTTGGCCAATCATCTGCAAAAACAACTAAAAAATAAGCGTTTTTGAAGTACTGCAAGTGTTATTCGCTGATGGCCTGTTGTTTTTTGTACATACAAGTGTAAATTGTAAATTGAGTGTTGTTGTTCGTCTGAATGTTTGAGGTACGCTAGTGTTGTTGTCATTTATATGTGTTTATGTAGTGTAAATATTTGAAATGTTTCTTTTGTAATTCTTTGTATTTTCTGATTATTTTTGAAATGCTTTAATCACTTCAATATAACCGTGCAAAATAATAAGAAAAATTTGCATAAAAATATTTTTGATTAAAATCAACCAAAAAATGGATAAAATGGATATGTTTAATTCAGTTCATTTGTAAAAATCTTTTCGTAAGTCTAGTGCATCATTGGCACTCTCTCTGTTCTGTTTTGAAACACATGGCTGCACGTATTATTACTCTCTGCGAACAGTGTTTTCCCGGAGGGATGGCCGCCCAAGTGATGTATGACATCCGGGACAGGGCTCATAAATCCGAACTTAGCCCAGATGAAGTGTATAGAAATGTTGAGGTTTTATTAAATTATCGAGAACGGATGCATCACAAGTGTCCCTCGTGGGACACTCAGCATCCTATGCGAGAAGTTCATCCTATCTTTCATCCTGAAATACCGGAACTAAAGGATGACCAGGGCGTGGTGACTAGACCTCGTGTAGAGGCCCGAGTGCAGGAGCAATGGGTTTACACCCCCTGGAAGAGGAGTGAAGTTCTCTTACTCAAATCACAATTACCCGACTCCCGTAAGAATCCCACGGCTTATTATAAAGAACTCACATAAGCGTCAGGTGCATGATCAGGACCATGTTCAAGAATTAGGCGGAACATGGGAGCAGATAAAAGAATGGGACAAGGATCGTAAGCCTGGAAATAAACCGAACATTGAATTATTGGCATTACCTTGCCGTATTATCACTTACATGCATTCCTTAATTCCGCCTCGCAAAGTGGATTGAGACAAATTGGCCGCATGTAAACAGAAGAAAGATGAAAGTGTTTCTGATTTTTTGACTACATTTGAGGGCGTATTCATTGATTTTAGTGGACAGGATTTATGGTTGGAAGGCGGTATACGATTATTTGTTAATCGTTTTGTGACCAATTTGTTACCAGAAATCTCTGCACGGCTACAAGCCGCTGAAAGTACCTGGACCACTTCCACACCCTCGGTAATATTGAGTATGGCCCAATATTACGAACATGGAGAAAATGAGAGTAAGGATAAGACGGAAAAGAGAATGAAGGATCTTAAAACACGGGTGTTGTTGCAGCAAGTTGTTCAAAGACGAGGCAGAGAGAGAGGCGGTAGAGGGTTCGTCCTGAGGGGGGTGGGAACCGGACGAGGCAGAGGGCTGGCTGTCGTTTTGGGAATAAATCAGTGTGCTTATTGTAAGGAGGAAGGGCATTGGCGATTTCAGGGTCCGTTGTTGCTGGCCCAGAACGGGGCTATGAGAAGTAGGGAACGAGGTCAGGGAAGTGTGGATCACAGTGAGATGCGACGAGAAGAGGCGACACAAGCTGGACAAGAAAATAATTATTTTGATAATCCAAGAGGTAGGCAGTATTATAATGACAAGTGTGCAATGGACGCAACCGAAGGATATGCTTATACATAGGATAGCCATGGACAGAGTGAGGGCCAGGTGTCAGTACCCGTTGATCAGCAAGGACCTTATGTAGAGGCGCATTTGATGGGGACATCTGAAAAGTTTTTAGTTGATACGGGTGCAATGAATAGTTCTATTTCTCGTTCCCTGGTCCCAGGGGCTGCTCTGTCCTGGCACAATAATGTTTCGGTAGGATTCTCAGGAATTCCGGTGGTGAGCCCCATCTCCAAACCTATCCCTTTTACAATTGGTCCTGTTACGATAGACTCTCCGTTTCTTTTGACTTCCCATTGTGGCGAAAATTTGTTGGGCTTGGATTTGTTGAAGAAATTACATGCTAAGATTCATTGCTCACCTGATGGTGTTTACTTGACCATTCATTCCCTTGGTAAGCATACTTTGCAGTGTTTCACTAAAAATGAACCGCTCCCTCCTGAGTTTGCTGCTATTCCAGCAACATTGTGGGCCACTGGCAACACAGATGTAGGATAATTAAAGATTCCGCCCGTTTCTATTACTTTGAAGTAAAATGCTCGGCTTCCTCGTATACCTCAGTACAAACTTTCTCCGGCTGGCGAGAAGGCTTTGCTCTCCATCATACAAGATTTGGTAAAAAGGGGTGTGGTGCAAGAGACAGCTGCTAATGTGTACAATAACCCCATTTTGCCTATGTTAAAGAAGGCCCCTGTTGGAAGCGATCCTGACTATGCTGATACCTATCGTTTTGTGATTGATTTGCATGAAATTAATAAAATAGTGGTGTCCCAATACCCCGTGGTTTCAGACATCACTACTATTCTCACTATGATTCCTCCTACCGCTAAATATCTCTCTGTGATTGATTTAAAAAATGCTTTCTTTAGCACTCCGATTCATCCTGATAGCCGCCATATTTTTGGCTTCTCGTTATCTGGTCGCAGCTTCCGGTTCTGCCGCGCTCCCCAGGGGTACACAGAGAGTCTTAGTATTTATAGTTAAGCTTTTAAAACATTGTTGGATGATTTGGTCTTGCCCCCTGGTAATGTGCTTTTGAAATACGTAGATGATTTTTTAGTGGCCTCTGATACTGAGGAAGGTTGTAAGAAGGCCACTGTACAATTATTGTCTCATTTGGCAGCTAATGGCAATAAAGTATCCCTTTCTAAATTTCAATATTGTCAACAGGAGGTGACCTATCTCGGTCATCTACTGTCGAAGGAGGGTAGGAAACTAACCCCTGAGCATGTGACTACCATTTTTAATCTGTCTGTACCTCGTACTCAGCATGATGTTCGTGCATTTATCGGCATAACTTCTTACTGTCGCCAATGGATCCCTAATTTTTCCCTTCTTACTAAACCTCTTCTGTACTTAACCACTAAAGATGTGCATGAACCTTTACCCTGGACTGATGCTTGTCAAGATGCTTTTGACTCTTTGAAATCTGCGCTTTGTTCTGCACCTGTTCTTGGTACTCCTGACTACCAAAAACCTTTTGTGCTTTACATACACGAGGTGGACGGTTGCTCGCTTTTTGTGTTAACACAAGGATTTGGTGTTAAGCAGAGACCTTGTGCCTATTTCTCGGTGGTGTTGGATAACATCGCCAGAGCACTCCCTAGCTGTTTAAGAGCTACTGCTGCGGTTGCAGTGGCTATTCGACAGTCGGAAGGGCTCGTTCTGAACACTGACCTCACAGTGATGGTACCGCACGCTGTGGATACATTATTGAACAGAACAAAGACCCAGCACCTTACGAGTGCGCGTCATACCGGATACGAATTGACTTTGTTTGCTCCACACATTACGATTAAACAATGTGCCACTCTGAACCCTGCTATGTTACTACCCCTCCCTTCGAATGAAAAGAACATGTTCATGATTGTATATTTTGGACTGAGGAAGAAACGAAGGGACGGGTAGACCTGACTGACACTCCTCTATCTGACCCTCAAGGGGAGTTGTACGTCGATGGCACTTGTTTCAAGTTACCAGATGGCAAGCCAACTGCTGCATACACGATAACTCCTCTATACACTATAGTTGAGGCTTCTCGAGTACCCTATCAGTCAGCGCAGGCGTCTGAATTAGTGGCATTGTTTTGGGCCTGTGAGTTAAGTGAAGGACTGAGAGTAAATATTTACACCGACAGTCAGTACGCCTTTGGTGTGGCTCATAGTTTCGGCTGACTTTGGGCAGAAAGAGGTTTTCTTACTTCTCATGGTCAGCGAATACAGCATGGCCCCTTGATTTTGCGACTGCTGACAGCATTGACGTTACCAGAAATAGTGGCTGTAGTCAAATGTAGTGCACACAAGGCAGTGGTTGATGCAGTGGGGGAGGGTAATGCCTTTGCCAATCAATTAGCTAAGGAAATTGAAAAATCCAAATTGTGACTATCTCTGCTAGGTGGGTGGCTGAAACAGAGATGTTTGATAATACCATGGGGAGTGTCCGAGAAATACAGAAAGAAGCTACCCCTATTGAACTGGCTCACTGGAAAGAGCGAATTCGGAGATTAGATGCAGATGGTTGTTGGATTGATCTGACAGAAAAGCAGCGGTGGTTGTTGCCTAAGGCATTAGTGAATGCGGTGGTGACAATGGCACATGGTTCAGCGCCTATTGGGGTGAAAGGTATTTGTGCATTATTAGATCCTGTATGGTACAATCCCAATATTTCTAGGACCGTTGCTCATTTGGTAAAATATTGCATGGTTTGTATACGACATAATCCAGGGGGCAGGGAACCTGTTCTGAGTGGAAACTTGGCACCACCATCTTTGCCTTTTGAGGTGCTTCAAAAGGATTATATCCAGCTGGACCGTGTTAACAATTTGAAGGATGTCCTGGTTGTGGTATGTGCTTTCAGTAAGTGGGTGGAAGCCTACCTGACAAAAGAAAACACTGCTTTGGCAACGGCAAAAGCGTTGGTAAAGGAGTATTTCCCTCGCTACAGATTGCCTCGTGTGATCTGGAGTGACAACGGAAGACATTTTAATGCAGAACTCCTCATACATATGTGTAATGGACTACAGATTAAACAGAAATTCCATGCGGCTCGACACCCCCAGTCCGCTGGGTTGGTCGAGAAGTATAATGGGATATTAAAGCTCAAATTAGCTAAAGTTCAAGAAAGTACTGGATTGAGGTGGCCAAATGCTCTGCCGCTGGCATTAATGTCAATACGAGTTACCCCACATTCTCGTTTGTCTTCGTATGAGGTCATTTTTGGGAGTCCTACTAATGTTTGGGGCGTCCCGAGACCCAGAACGTTTCGTGATATAAAGTATCCTATGCTGACAGACTATTTGTATGCTTTGACTAAAGATCTTCGTTCCATTCATCAACAGGTCTCAGCAGTTTTGCAGCCCCTGCCGGAGGGTCCTGGACATCGCTTGGAACCAGGATAGTGGATTCTGGTCCGTAACTATCAGCGAAAATCCAGCTTGGATCCTCGTTGGTCTGGACCGTTTCAAGTCTTGTTGGCCACGCGGACAGCGGTAAAAGTGAACGGCAAGCGACACTGGATTCATGTGTCACATCTGAAAAAACTACCCCTCCCGCTTCCATATGATCAGTGAATCCAGGACGGGGTTCTGACACAGGAAAGTGAGCGAATTCCTCGATTCATTCCTTTTTCTGACGCCCAGGTAATTGGAGAAGGTCAAGGAGAAGGTGCACCGGGCTCGGAAGGGACTCTGTCATCAGCACAATTGATCGCCCCAGATTCTGTTGTTCCTACAGTTAACCCAGAGGCTCGCAGTACCCCTGTTTCACCGAATTCGACATCCTCTGTTTTGTTCTCTGATCAAGAGTGCCTGGCCATACTCGATACAACCTGCGGCCCAGAAAACAACACGGTACACCAGGTGAACATGGTAGGAGATAGGGAGAGACTTGAGTGATAGGGTCCAGACCTGTGCTATGAATGTCTGCTAGATACGCTTCTGGTGTACTGAGCGAGACACTGGACTGAACGTGCTGAGAGCCTTGAACACTTGTTTGCTCTGTTCAGAAAGAAAGACTGAAATTCATGTTCAAAGGGGCCCAGGTTGTGTTTTTCTTCAAGGGTTGTGTGAGAACATAACTCCAACGTGAGAAGTTTGTTTCGGTATTATCTGTGATGAACGATAGGAGCCTGCCTGTGAAGCTCTAAATGGACACAGGAAAGAAGCACCCTCTGGCAGGTTGGACTGCATTGCCTTAGTTTATTGTGGGACTTTTAGTTAGCATGTATCCCTTTGCTCGTTTTGTTCCTGAAGAGGAACGCCCTTTTGTGCCACGCAATTTTCCTACATATATATGTCTGTTTCTTCTAGTTGGACCAATCGTGTTAAAATTGCATTTATAGCTACTATAGCAATATTGCTAATTATATTACTGGGAGTGTTCATATATTTGGAATTTCGCCAACCTATGCATACTGTTTTAGGAACAACTACCGCACCTCCAGAACATGTGTTTCATACTCTAGCCCCTCATAAGGAAAGGCATCGTCAGACCTATGTGAAAAACGCATTCAGTGAAATGCTTCATCAAGCACACAGTGACAACAATACTACAAATTGTTGGGTTTGTGGTCTTTTACCATCTGTTATGCACAAGCACGATTTATTTATATCCCTACCTTTGTCTCATCTGGGAAGTTGTGAGGCTTGCTTCAAATTGCTTTCTATGATGTATATGCATTACACTGTGGACGCTAAAAGGTTTTCAGAGAGAGATTATGAAATAATTTTAGCATATATTGAGGTTCATCAAGGATTCAACCCCGATGGGAATAATGGAGAGGGAAAAACCAAAGGAAATGATGGACGGAGTGTTGAACATTGCAAGCATTCACCCCCAGTCAACTGATCTGGGTTTAATCCATCACCGTTCTTTAGCCCACTCTGCCACCCCAGTTCAGACATGGCCATATGCAAATCAGTCTGACCCTGTGCCTCATGGGAACAGTCCAGCCCGAACTGCCAAGCCATGTCTTCCCTGGACCGGAAACAAGCTTCCTAGGACCGGTTTCTGGCATTTCAGCCGTCTTCAGCCAGGCTTGCTTGAATCCAGTGGCAAAGTGAGCAAGGGACTCACGTCTGAGCATACCCTGCCAACTTATGGCGAACAAAGCAAAAACCAAAGGAAATGATGGACGGAGTGTTGAACATTGCAAGCATTCACCCCCAGTCAACTGATCTGGGTTTAATCCATCACCGTTCTTTAGCCCACTCTGCCACCCCAGTTCAGACATGGCCATATGCAAATCAGTCTGACCCTGTGCCTCATGGGAACAGTCCAGCCCGAACTGCCAAGCCATGTCTTCCCTGGACCGAAAACAAGCTTCCTAGGACCGGTTTCTGGCATTTCAGCCGTCTTCAGCCAGGCTTGCTTGAATCCAGTGGCAAAGTGAGCAAGGGACTCACGTCTGAGCATACCCTGCCAACTTATGGCGAACAAAGCAAAAACCAAAGGAAATGATGGATGGAGTGTTGAACATTGCAAGCATTCACCCCCAGTCAACTGATCTGGGTTTAATCCATCACCGTTCTTTAGCCCACTCTGCCACCCCAGTTCAGACACGGCCATATGCAAATCAGTCTGACCCTGTGCCTCATGGGAACAGTCCAGCCCGAACTGCCAAGCCATGTCTTCCCTGGACCGGAAACAAGCTTCCTAGGACCGGTTTCTGGCATTTCAGCCGTCTTCAGCGAGCCTAGGAAGCTTGTTTCCGGTCCAGGGAAGACATGGCTTGGCAGTTCGGGCTGGACTGTTCCCATGAGGCACAGGGTCAGACTGATTTGCATATGGCCATGTCTGAACTGGAGTGGCAGAGTGGGCTAAAGAACGGTGATGGATTAAACCCAGATCAGTTGACTGGGGGTGAGTGCTTGCAATGTTCAACACTCCGTCCATCATTTCCTTTGGTTTTGCTTTGTTCGCCATAAGTTGGCAGGGTATGCTCAGACGTGAGTCCCTTGCTCACTTTGCCACTGGATTCAAGCAAGCCTGGCTGAAGACGGCTGAAATGCCAGAAACCGGTCCTAGGAAGCTTGTTTCCGGTCCAGGGAAGACATGGCTTGGCAGTTCGGGCTGGACTGTTCCCATGAGGCACAGGGTCAGACTGATTTGCATATGGCCATGTCTGAACTGGGGTGGCAGAGTGGGCTAAAGAGCGGTGATGGATTAAACCCAGATCAGTTGATTGGGGGTGAGTGCTTGCAATGTTCAACACTCCGTCCATCATTTCCTTTGATTTTGCTTTGTTCGCCATAAGTTGGCAGGGTATGCTCAGACGTGAGTCCCTTGCTCACTTTGCCACTGGATTCAAGCAAGCCTGGCTGAAGACGGCTGAAATGCCAGAAACCGGTCCTCAGAAGCTTGTTTCCGGTCCAGGGAAGACATGGCTTGGCAGTTCGGGCTGGACTGTTCCCATGAGGCACAGGGTCAGACTGATTTGCATATGGCCATGTCTGAACTGGGGTGGCAGAGTGGGCTAAAGAACGGTGATGGATTAAACCCAGATCAGTTGACTGGGGGTGAGTGCTTGCAATGTTCAACACTCCGTCCATCATTTCCTTTGGTTTTGCTTTGTTCGCCATAAGTTGGCAGGGTGTGCTCAGACGTGAGTCCCTTGCTCACTTTGCCACTGGATTCAAGCAAGCCTGGCTGAAGACGGCTGAAATGCCAGAAACCGGTCCTAGGAAGCTTGTTTCCGGTCCAGGGAAGACATGGCTTGGCAGTTCGGGCTGGACTGTTCCCATGAGGCACAGGGTCAGACTGATTTGCATATGGCCATGTCTGAACTGGGGTGGCAGAGTGGGCTAAAGAACGGTGATGGATTAAACCCAGATCAGTTGACTGGGGGTGAGTGCTTGCAATGTTCAACACTCCGTCCATCATTTCCTTTGGTTTTAATAATGGAGAGGGAACCTTAGATCCAAATGCCTGTATGAATATGTATATAACGCATGAAAATACTACTTGGTTGAAAAATGAAATTTCGGACTTGGTTGAATTCAATTTCACTCAATATTATCGACACTTTCAGGACCGTAATGTTACTGAAGATAGGTCTATTCCAGTACCTGTATTAAACAGTACCTCTACGTTTTGTGTTCAAGGAGTAGGAGAAAGCCGATGTAATTACACTTATGAGTTGCGTACCTTTAGAAGCCCTCCATTGTTAACCCCTCCTAATGTATATTTTGTCTGTGGAGAAAGTGCCTATACTTGGCTTCCACGAGGTTGGACTGGACTTTGCTACCTGTCCTTCCTGTACCCTCCAGTCTATATTGCCCCATCTAATTATCACAAGGATCACCGACTAGATAAACGTAGTGTGCTTATTAGTGTGCTTATTAGGAGAAATAAAAGGGTGATAGATACCACTGATATAGATCAGACCGATACTCCACTGCAGCATTTCACCGATATTATGAAGGGAGTGTTACCCTTTTGGGGGCCTATGATTACTAGCCGAGAAGCACGACGTTTGTCTAGAGTAGTTGAAGGGGTAATTAACACTACTGCAGGAATACTGACCAATATAACAGTAGAGCTACAGGCGACCAGACTCGTTTCGCTTCAAAACTGTATGTTTTGGATGTTATCTTGGCAGATCGAGGAGGAGCATGCCGTGTGATCGGCAGCTCTTGCTGTGTTTATAATCCTGACTCCGCCCCCTCTGTTCATTTGGCTATACAGAAGCTACATCGTTTAGCTTCCTAGATACATGTAGAAACCGGTACGTGGTCTCTCTCTGGTTGGTTCTGGGGTTTGCTGTCTACTTGGGGATGGAAAATTTTGATGGTGCTGGCATGTATAGCCGGTGTCATATTCACATGTTGTGTTTGTGTACAATGTGGACCTGCATGTTGCTCTTATTGCGCGAAAAAACTCACTTCCTCTGCGTCTGGTCCCTCCCCAACAGCGGTAAAAGCTCAGCTAGTTCAGCAGGAGCTCAAGGACCTAATGCAGATTGATGAGGAAATATTCGAGGATTGAACTGTTTTAGTTAGCTACATCATGCTAAAAGGGCCGTTCTGAGGGATAAAAAAGTAGCTTTCCCGTATATAATGAGTATCGGACCTATATTATGTTAGCATGCTGCATCTATATGTACACTCCCTGTTTGATATATATGCTTTTACTTGGAGGAAACTTGTTTATTTCCTCCCTGTATATCTATTGCTGAAAGAGTAGGCCGAGAATCATATAGACGCCGTTTTCTGAACATATGCTCGAGCACAGGCTGTGATCATGTGTTGATCACGTGCAGTTGTCAGGCCCCAGTTCATCTGAGTTACTGGTAGCAGCTGAAGGTAGGCTGTTCACTCTACTGTTCTAAGACTCAAGGTCGCATCTGGCTTTGGAGGTGCCGTGTCTGCACTCCAAGGCACCAAGACGAAAGGGAGTCACCCCTCCTGACCTCATCAGTAATAGATAGTCAAGCCTTTGTACTGGTCTGATGTGTGCCATATATGGTCCTTTCCTGGAGCTCGAGGATCAACTGGTGTTTTTCCTTTTACAGTGATTGTATGTGTTGAACCGAAAAGTATATAACCTCATGTTTGAATACGAGCCAACGGTCTTCTCGGCGCACCTGATGGGTGAGGTTCAGAGAGGCTCCTCTATAGAGTATTTTGTTTAATAAACGATTGAACCTTCTTCACTGCCAACTGGCTGATTATTTGGCAATTGGTATTGGGACTATTGGTAGGTATAGTCCTTTAGTTTATTTTTTGGTACATCAGTAACCCAGATCGGCACAAAACAGAAGATGTGTAGTCTTATAAAAACCTATATCCAGGTCTCACTCAAAAAAGCCTGCAAAGAAACATATTTCTTAATACAGTACTTGAGACCACACTTTTGCCATTTGGTAGAGACAAACAGAAGGTACTGTTACCAATTTAATAGTACATAATGTTTCAACCACTTAATGATGCATAGTAAGACAGCCATGCATGGAATGCTTGGTATAGAGGTCACACAAAGATATCAGCATTGGGCAAGTTGAATGATGCTCCATCTTTTTAACTACGGAAAGCCTTGATTGGACCATAACAGAACCCATACAGTTTCAGATTCTCTCCCTAACCTCTACTGAGCCATTTTTTTTTTATCTTGGTTACATCTATTTTAACCAAGACTCTTTAGAGGTATTTGACAAACCATTTTTTTTCACATCTGACACACGTTTTTTTGATTTACCCCCTAATACTTTTTGATCATTTCTGTCTTTTCCTGAATCTCCCAGGTCATCTTGCACAGTTAGGCTTTGATCTCAGCCAAGCAATCAAAAGGAGAGTAGAATCGTATGGAGACTTTTATTAGCCTCTGTTTATGAACAGTTTGATTTAGGTTTTGTGGAAGCTTTTTTAGAGACCAGAAATATGTCCTCATCTCATTCACCTCCATCCCTACTGTGACTTGCAAACAGCCACAAAGCAAGAGTACGATCTTAGGTTGTGTTGGGCTTGGTCCTTTTTGCAGGGTCATCCCTGAACTTTTTCCTTCCTCCTATATTTTTTCTGACCTGTTGTTGGCTGTTTTATGACTCTGGGCACTTTACCACTGCTGATCAGTGCTAAAGTGCATATGCTCCCTATGGTAAATTGATGTATGAATTAGTGATTCCATGATTGGTTGATTTGGTTTACTTGTCAGACCCTAGTACAGTGCACCAGAAGTGCCCAGGGCTTGTAAATCCAACTGCTGCTGGTGGGCTTGCAGCACTGGTTGTGCCACCCACAGAAGCAGCCTGTAAAAGTGTGTCTAAGGCATGCCATTGCAGAGCCTGCGTGCAGTCTGGTACTGTCATGCTGACTGGTCAAGTGCACCCACTTGCCAGTCCCTAAACCTTCCCTTTTCTTCATATCAGACACCCCTATGGTAGGTCCAAGGGCAGGGTCCATTGTAAGTAGAAGGTAGCCCTGATGTGTGTGGCATGTCCTAATAGTGAATTACAGCCATTTTCGTTTTTCACTATTGCAAGGCTACCTGTTCTCCATAGGCCAGAAAGGGCAGTTTGATTATTACATCTTATAATCCGGACTGACTCAGGGAACATGGTGGAAACCCGAATTTAGTATGCCTGAACTCAGAATGATAAAATACATCTTTTAGTGAAGTTGGTTTTAACATTCTGTGTTTGAAAATACCACTTTTAGAAAGTAGGTATTTTCTTGTCTAACCATCCAAACCTGCATCTGCTAGGCTGTGTATTCCTTGTTTGGAGTTTGAGTGACAGGGGCTGGGGAAATTCCAGGAGACAGGGTGAGTCAGCACAGGGCTGAATAGAGAGATCTGCATCTAGATGGGTGGGAGGAGTTGCACCTGGGACCTGAATAGGGCTGTGCCTTCCCTCCACAATGATGGCTCCACCTCCTGCGGTGCGTCTGATGTCTCTGCCCTGCACTCTCAAAGGAAAGAAGGAGTCTTGTCAACAATGTTCTCCAGGACTGACCAAAACTGGTTTGGACTAGGCAAAGGCCTCTCAGAGAACAAAGAGAAACTGGGTATAAATATTGGGACCCAAACCCAAGAACTTTTGATCACTTTGGGAAACAAGAAGACACCTTTGATGAGGAGTGGAACCAGAAGAAACTGAGGAGAGACTATCCCTAAGCTGAAGTGCTGCTTGGGGGATTGGCCTGCAGTGGTTGCCTGACTGCCAAAGAAAGGAGAAAGGACTTTGTGTGCACTTTTATTCAACTTGTGAAGGATCTCCATGGGCCTGGAAAAGAGCTAGCCTCCTGCTGAAGTCTCAGGGCCAACAAACTTCACCCACCAGCTCCTCAAGAGTTCTCTTGAAGTTCCTGCAGTTGTGCTGGACTTTTTGAGGACTTACGTGTCACAAGGAGCTGGAAGCGCGACTCAAGAACAGGAAGCATGTCTCCAAACTGCCGCTTCACAACACGAAGTGCCTCGCATCGCCAGGAGAAGAGGTTCGACGTCACAGCAGATGCCGCCGCATCACTGGGAAGCGTGTCGCAGGGCCGGTCGCGGCTCATCGCAGGAGACGAGGATCGACCTTGCATCAGATGCCGCCGCATCTCCGAGAAGCGTGTTGCAGGACCTGTCGTGGCTCATCGCCGGAGAAGAGGATCGACGTCGCATCAGACGCCGCCGCATCACCGGGAAGAGTGTCACAGGGTCTGTCGCAGCTCGCATCGTTGTGGAAGCAACTCGCATCGCCAGAGGAGAGGATGGACGTCGCAGCAGATGCCGCCGCATCACTGGGAAGCGTGTCGCAGGGCCTGTCGTGGCTCACATCGTGTAAAGCATCTCGTATCGCCGGAGAAGAGGATCGACATCGCAGCAGACGCCGCCGCATCACCGGGAAGCGTGTCGCATCAAGAAGAAAGCGCCATCTTTGTTTATTTGCACCGGATCTTCAACGCATCACCGTCCTTGCAACACTTTCGCTGCCCTGCGTGTCACATCGTAAGGTACATTGAACTCTGAGTGTCGCATTTATCATCTTAAGAGAACTAAGCTAAATTCTACCATTTTTTAAGTAACAGTATTGTGGATTTGTGTCGTTTGTGGTCTTGTGATAAGTCTATATAAAGAATACTTATTTTTTATATAAAACTTGTGTGGTGTCCATCTGTAGTGTTGTCACTTGATTACTAAATGTGTTCACAAATGCTTTACACACTGCCTCTGAGATAAGCCTGTCTGCTTGTGCCAAGCTACCAAGGGGGTGAGCAGGGGTTATTTTAGGAGTGTACCCCCTTACCCTGACTAGACGCAAGGGTCCCTATTTGTCACAGGTGCCTACCTATGCAAACTAGAGACACCCAAATCTAACAGGTTGCTTCATATATTGTCCTCAAAGTCAATACTGTAGGAAGCTGTTCCTTTTATAGTATACCAGAAAGAGGTATACCGTGCAAAGAGTCATGGTATCACCTACTAGTGGACAGAGGCTTGCTCTAGCAAATCCAAGATGCTCTCTTAGGGGGTCGGCTTCTCAGAGAGGAGTGTTAGACATCTGCAAAACACACACAGTTAATAAATGATACACACGACTCAATAAGGAGATCCACATCATTTTAAAAAGAATAACTCTTATCTCCATATAACTTTTGGCACCAAGATCATCAAAATCAGGTAAGATGTTTTGAGTTAATAATTTTTAACAGTTTTAAAAAATTGACACAGTGTAATTTCTGAAGTGGCCACGTTGCCCAATGGAGGAAAGATATGCACTTCATACAGGCACTGGGGCAGCTGGATGCAGAGGTGTTTTTCAGCGTTGTGTGCCCAATGTTATCTTATGGGTAAAAAACACGTACTGCATTCAGGCACTTCACTGTGACTTACAGGACCAATCTCCTGGACCAAAGGTGAGTATAGGGCACAGTTCAAGGCCGCATTAACAGGTCACCTTGGGAGGCTCTGTGACGTCAGGGTGCAGAGGTATGTTACAGCATCGGGTGTCTCATTCAAGTTAAATGGGAATGGTACGGTTGCAAAGAGGCTGCAATCTGGGACTGGGAGACAAGTTAGGCTCTATCAACACGGGGGCTCAGGTCTCACGATACTCTGGAACATAGGGACACATTTGGTCCTCTTCTTCTCAGTCCAGGGTGGCCAGGTGCAGAGGTTTATCACTGGTGACACTTGTAGTAGAGGGGCAGTGCACTAAGAGGCTGTCAGGGGCGTGTTTCTGACCCCCAGGTGTGAGCGCCTTTGTTCTCAGGCGTTCAGGAACAAAGCCTGCATGGGCAGAGGGTGTTTATACTGCCTACCACAGGATGACCTGCAAATTAGCATTCCAAAGCATGGTGCTTCAAGGATCCCACCACCTTTGGTTTGCAAATCTGACTTCCCTCCCCAGGGCCCATTTAACGCTTAGACAAGTGGGAAAATTAGTAGTCAGATAGGTGTGTTCCCCTTAAGGCTAGTTCCACCCTTAAGGTGGGCTACCTGAAGTGAAGACGAACATCAGACGTCTGCCATCTTTAGAATGGCAAACCTTGGACCTCTGTGACAGGGTAATGCCCACTTCCCACGGGAAATGGTCATATAGTAGGCATAGCCTATTGACTACTACCCTTCACTCCCCTAACGTCCCTAAATCTAGTATTTAGGAGAGTCCCTGGCACCAGGAAATCAGATTCCTGCCAATGTAAGAAGAAGAAGGAGATCTAAGAGCCACAGGACACAAACACTGTGGAGAGGCAACTAACTTGGCAGCAACCCTGCTGGTCTGTCTGCTGTTACTGCCAGATTGTGCTACAGTCATCTCATCCTGCAGCTGCTGTGCCTCCAAAAAGCCTGGAAGGACTGCCTGCCTTAAACAAAGACCCAAGACCTCCTGTGGAGCAGAGGACTCTGGACTGCTGCAAACTCAACACCACTGCACCCATGCCCCCTAGCCTAAGTTGAAGTGGGCTAACAGTGCCAGTGTGGTCCCCAACCCTCCAGAGACAAAGGCCACCTTGGGTTTATCCACAGTAGACTCACCGATGGCTGGCTAGGACCAGTCATTCAGCACATAAATAGTGCACAGATTTTCAGGGTATACCGCTAAGGCGCCCTCTGGCTGCATGTATTATTAAATCCATCACTAGAATCAGTGTGGGTTTATTAAAACGAGATGTTCGATACCAAATATCTCTAGTTTCAGTGAAGCCATCATATTGTTGGGGAACCCGTTTTTCACCAGTGTCTGGCACATGTACTTAAAATGGCTTTCCTGGTCACACGTACTGGCAGTAACTGAACTGGCCAGCACAGGGGCATATCTGCACCCTGCCTTGGGGCTGTGAGGCTTGCTGTAGGGGTGTCTTACAAATATTACATGCAGTGTTAGGGGACATGGCATACAGGTGTGTGACATGTCGTGTTTTCACTTTTTAAAGCAACATTTCACGCAGCCTGCAGTGGCAGTCTGTATGAGTTTGCTGCTTGGTCCCTTAGAGTGGCACAAGATATGGGGCAACTCTTTGGGACCCTCTTTAGTACCTATACCCAAGGCACCAGAGGTACCACTTACTAGGGACTTAAAGAGGTGCTAAAGGCCTGGTCAAATCAAATCAAAGAATTTACTGTTTAGTTAGTTAAAACCATAACAATTTTAAAATAAAACCGTTAAAAAAAAGGAAAGAATTTATCACCACAGCTGTTGAAATATGGGGATGAAATTTTACAATAGTAAAAGGTAGCCATGTCCAAATTCTTGTCATAGGGGATTAAAAACCCAACTTTGGAAGCAATGAATGTGGGGAAGTAAGTGAAGACCAATTAAAGTGAGATGTGCAGATATTGATGCCCCCAAGTAAGTGGGGGTTAAGAATAAGTCGGGTTGGGCCTGTGCAAAATACATACTGGAAATGGGAATGGTGGAAAGCTGGCAGTGGGTCCTGCTTTCCCTCTCGATGTGTTGCACTTAGCCAAGGAGACCCATGCCATGCCAGCTCCTGTTTTTGGATCTTGCTGTGTAGTGGTCCGTTATCAGTTGTTGAGAGAAGGTGACAGACTGAGAGTCTACAGGACAGGGGCAGAGTAGGTCACCGAGCTCCTTGACATATTTTCTGCACCTCTATAGGGTTCTTGTGTCAGTGTGGGAGAAGCATAGCGACAAGTCCTCCAGGCAAGAACAAACTTCCTTCTTTAGTTGGTTTCAAGAGAGATCTCCTGGGGGCATCAAGCATAGAACAGCAGCACAGAAGGTGTAGCCATGATTCTTTCTTCCTAATTGCAGAGCCTGCAGGCCCCCTCCTTTCCCGAATGGGCCCATGGGTTGAAGTCGGCCACTGATAGGCCTAACAGGTGCACGGATAGGATGTCTCTACTGGTCCATCTATTTATGGCTTCTGAGAAGTATGGTTGTGGCTTCCCTGATAGGTTAGAATTGTTCAGGGGAAACAGGCTGCTAAAAGACTTTAAGGAGCGAATGCCCAGCAGGTACAAGGTTGATTATAGCTGCCTGTTAATAACGATTTTACAGGCCGTATAAGGGATAGCATCTGAGTTTAATGCTGGTCCTTCAATTTGTGGAGAGGCAATTGCATTTTGAACTTTTCCGTGCCAGGGGATCCCAGGGCTCTGAAATGCCTCTTTCAGGTGAGCTTTAAGTGAGTTTACTGGCACTTTCAGAACCCTTACATAGAATTTCAGGGTATCAGCATCACAGGTAAGGGTTAGTCTTGAGAGGCCCAGTTCCAGGCACAGTCTGGTCCTCAGGATGTAGCTGGGAATTTGGAATACTCTTTTGTAAGGCGTGCATTGAGCATGTTCTAGGCTGGAGACGCAAGCATCAGGGAATGCCTGTTAGCCATAGTGTAATGCTGGGTGGAGAGAGGCCTTTGTGACCATCAAAATAGGTACAGCCAAGGCACTGTTTAAGTTCTTATTGAGACAGGCAAGACTGTACATGATGGCTCTGGCTTTCTTTTTCGAGGCGACTAAGAGGGCCAGTGGTCTGGAGGTCTCGTTGAGCAATACCCCCAGGTAATTATACTTTGTGGTTGTTTTGATGGTCATGGGCCCCATGCCACTGGGGATCAAATGACCAGTTGTCTTGTTTTGGGGAAAGAACACTGGCACTGGGGACCTGTTTAGCAGGAACCCAGTGCACTTTAGTCAAAGTTGCATCGAACGCCAGGCAAAAAGTGGACTACTGCAACAAAAACCCAGTTTTTTACAAACACAAATTTTAAAAAGCCATGCTGAGAGCCAGTGGATTGTTAGCATGCATCTGCAAATGTATCACATGGAGAAATGGGTTTCATATAACCATAGAATATATAAATGATAAAGCTTTACCTGGAGCATTCTTTCTATTAAGTGAGCTCACACTTACAGAATTAAAAAGACATTTTAGAGACTGACAAACACTTCAATGTGTGCTTTAAACAAGGAGAATTTGAAGGTTTGCTGTATCTCTACACTGAAGGAAATGAGAAATTATGTAGCGTATCGCTTTTTGGTGCAAAGTAAGCAGAACCGTAGCATCATATCTTAGATCAAACAATGTATAGGTGCAACATTACAGTTTATGCACAATCGTCAGGAGTGCTGAGACACTTTTACAGATCCTAAATCTCAATAGGACATTTAGGTACAAAGTCCTATTTAGGGGTCACATCAGCAATGGTGTCAAATCACCCGTGATGCAACTTCTACAGAAGTGTGACTACACTTGTAGGAGAAAAAAGTTATTTAGGTGCAAATCCCCATTTACGTGCATAATATCCATTACTGCAACATCACCTGGAGTGTGGAAATACAACTAGGTGCAAAAAAGACATTCAGGAGCAAAAATTGCAGTTATTGATGCAGCTGAAAAGCTGCCAAAATCCTTGCTTGACACATAAACCGATTATGAGACGGTTTGAGTAACCAATGAATAAATGTGTAGTAATCACACATTAAAGAAATAAGAGAAATAAATATGAGAACTTAGTTACTGCATCGTAAGAGCATGCAGATAACAGTAGAATAGATTAAATCATAACCATTTGAATAATATGGGTTCATATTTTATTAACCAGCTTCAACATGTCATTTCAATGTATATTAACAGGTTAAAGAAATGTATTCATGTGATAGAAGATTCATAACCATCCTCATTGAAATAGTAATGTATGTACAGAATAAATGAAATCCAACATAATTTTGAATATTTTAAATGTAATATTTCAGGATTTCATTCTGAATTTCATTACTTGCACATGTGAACTTTTGCACCAAATGAGAAAAGCAAAATGTGGTTCTACACAGTCATATTGAATGTATCTATCTTGAAACCGTCAAACAATAATCTTTATATATGCACTAATGTATCACATATCAAACGATATTAGTATTTTATGAGTTGAAATAATTTTATATGTTAATATTTTGAGACTCTAGTAATGTGTCATAGCTGCATGTGATCTTTACAATCCAACAAATAACATATTTTGAGTGCTTATAAGTTGAAAGGGTTTCTAGAATATTGACTTTGCTCATTAAATGTATATTTCCATTACTTAATATTCTGCATATTTTAAGTCAGCTATATTATAGGCCTGTATTTTTCCTACTTTGTTTTGTTATACGCTCATGAGAAGTTTTCCTAAACTTGCAATGTGAAGAGGAATTGTGTCTTACTAGAAGAGTTCTCACTCGTTTACGAGGACAATTGCAACAAAAGTTGATATTTGGGAATATCTGCTACGGGAACCTGTCCTCTTTAACTCACTCATGTGACTGTTACTAAAGGATCATTGTTTGGAGGTTGAAGTATACCGGATGATCTGACAAATTACATGATCAGAACCTCCTCTTTCTATAATATGTGTCTTCCTTAATGCCATGTGACAATCATCATACACGAATTGACCAATTTACTAAGTGGTCTGACACAATGAGGTGATCAAGGAGGTGTCACCGCGGGAATTGGAGGACTATATTATACATTGATCTGATGAATTGGAGGGAGATGTGATGGTTGGATGGACTGATGGACTCAAGAGAGACTGGTTTTTGCTTTCATGCATCATTTGCAGACTTTACTTGTTCCTTGGACTAACGCACATGCTGTGTGCGCCATACTTGGTCTCCTTCTCGATGGATCACTGCACATGAGCCGTCATGGTTCAAGTCCTCACTGAACTTTCCTAAATTCTTTTTCATTTTATGACAAGCCCGATCTAATAAGATTATTCTGCACTCTTTAGATCTTAAATGTTTATTAATTCTGTAATTTTCCTTTGATATCTTTGATAAATGTACCTTTAACTAAACCATAGACTTTGTTTTATCATGACTTGTTCCCATACGTTTATTGTACATTTCTGATCATCAGGTACTAATGGAATTATTTTGTATTTATTTAAACAAATTATTGATCTGCATGATCTTAGTTTGGCTAAATTTCTTCAGAAGGTTCGGACTAGTAGTAATATACATTTACTTATATAGTTTGGTGTTGAGAGTTATATACGTGAATTTAATTACAAATTTGTGAATCTGTTATCCAATTCCTGATCCTCATTGGATATACCGGATGCTAGATCTCCTATATTCAACCCCTCAGTGGCACAATACAAGATCTATTAGAGGATCAAGAGAGTGCCATTTAGTTCGGTCATATGTAAGAGAAAATAGAAATAAGAAATCGGGAGATATTTAAATCCCAAGTGAAGGGCCCAGTACACGTTGCAACAGTATCCAAGCACATTAGTTGGAAACTCACATATAATATGAAGTCAGAAAGAGCATAGTGTCAAGGAACGGTTTACTAATTTAGTAGGCAGGCTTGGTATATGGTGTTCACTCATTCAAGTGTAGCACCCTGCACCAATCCAGACACCCCTTATGGTGTTTTTAGTGGTTTAGACAACCTTAGAAAGCTCTCTAAGCGGTAGCTGTGGACAGCAGCCTTCAGGCTTAGTCTAGGAGGAGTGAAAAGTGGCTTGTTTCATCTGTATCTAATCTTATAGTGCAGATTAAGTGAAAGAGAACCACACAGTGTAGTTATAAAAATAGTTATTTATTACAGACACTCACTAATCCAGTGCAATATCTCCTCCTGGAGATATACTGACCATACACACAATACTTTGATAATGCGACAAGTAAAAACAACGAAAGTACAGTGGGCTCCAGGGGGAGACCAAACCATATACATAAATAGGGCAATGCGACTAACGACTGAACTCGAGATAGGACCCAAAAGACTTAGTAGTGCTGGGGGACCAAGGAACCACCTGAGGTAAGGACCCAGGAACCCCACAGAGGCTGTGTGCTATGTGGCTACACGACTGCGTGCTAAAGCTAATTCAATGGGGAAGTCGCGGTTGCAATTCTTAGGAAACAGGACCCTTCCCAGAGGACTTGAAAGACATCCTGTGTAAGATGGATGGTTCGAGAGTCACACCACCAGTGGATACCCAGGAGACCAGGTTACCTAACCCAGGGAAGCCAGGTGCATAGATACAAAGTGACGTCGGGAACCACCATAGACCCCAAAAGAGCACTTCAAGCAAGATGAGGCTAGCGAAGAAGCTGTAAGTATCCGGTGGAATCCAAGGGTGGATTTAAGACGAGTAGTACATGCAGAGTGGACAGAGTGTAGGTCACTCAGGAGTGACTAGGGGGCACAGGAGTCATGTGCTCATCAATGTCAGCAATCGCAGGAAAGTTGACAGTGCCCTTGTTTCTGCAGCTACTTGGACCAGGTGACACTAAGGACGACCAGGAATGTTGTACAAGCTGTCCCACGGCAGATGTCGATATCCAGGGGGGTGGTGTCCGGCAGGAGCACCAACAGACCTTGGCAATGGCACATGTGGAAGAAGATGAAAAGGTATGGTGTCAGGACCAGGAAGTCCAAGAGACTCACCACGTTCAAGTAAGTCAGGATAGGCCCAGAGCAAGCAAGGGAACCTACTGGAATCAAAGAAGACCTATGACAGGGCCCAAAGATCTCTGGAGACAAAGGTCGCTCAGCCTTAGCAACGGCCAGCCGACGCAGTGCACAGGGACTCAGTTCTGGTGGATTCCACGAGGGGTCCTTGCCTCAGCCTTTGTCTGAAGACAGTGCAGGCCTCGAGGAAGTTGTAGAACCATCACCTGTGTTATTTACCCAGTTGGAGACCAGGATCAGCAGTAGGTCAACTGTGTTGCGGTGCCTGCGGATGCAGGGGAGTGACTCCTTCCCTCCAAGGGAGATTCCTTTGGGTGTCTTGGGATATCCACAAGACCTGGAAGGGACCTGTATGGAGCACAGACACTGACGGTGCAGCAGGCTTGCAGAATGAAGGGATCAGGAGCAGATGGAGTCTTCCCAGTTGCAGACGCGGTTCTAAAGGTGAAGTCCAATGCGGTCAGTCCGACACGGTCTCCACAACTCGGTCAAAATGTCCAGACAGTTGAAGAGGATGTGGAGTTTGATCTGAATTGAATCCCATGACAAATCTAGGGACCTACCCTCAGGTAAGCCCTTAAGTACCCTAAGGAAAGGGTTGGGATGATTCAGGGGTCCCTCGCAGAGGAGGGGCTGGACAGTGGGGAGGATACTCCCATGTCCTTTGTCCAGTTTCATGCAAGAGCGGGAGCCAATGGCTCCCTGAACTGGTTTGATCTGGGGTATGCAAGGAGGTCACCAAATGTGCCCCTCAAGCAGTCTGAGTGGTGCTGACAAGCACGCCCACCCTATCCCACTATACTAAACCCTGGGAGGTGGTCACACCTCTCTATGACAGGATACCTATTGTTCTGCCTTCACCTGTTCGAGCTTGGCTCAGCCGCAGGAGGGCAGAATAATGTCTCAGGTCGGCAGCAGCCCTAGCTTGCTGTCCAGTTCTGGAAGACTGGTACCGGGAGCACAGAGGGCATCCTGAAGGAGCTTTACAGTGCATGGAATCATACCGTTTATGGTATGGGAGTATGATTCCAACATGTTTGATACCAAACATGACAGGGTTAGCTCCAGCCAGTTTAGAGATGGTCATCGCATAGTGACGCATGGACACTCTATATATTGTAATGGCTGATTCACTGGCAACCCAGGAGAATGGACTCCGAAGGTTGCAGGGGTGTCCTGCTCATGCAGGTGCACCCCCACACTTGGAACCAAGCACCCTGCCTTTAGGACTGTAAGGCCTACTAGAGGGGTGACTTAAAGGTTTTAAGTGCGGTGAGGTTAGATAGAAGAAGACATATCTTTCATGAGTGGTGCAAGCACCAACTCACGCAGTCTGCAATGGCAGGCCTATAATTTGAGTTTGGAGGGTCCGTTATGAGTGGCATAATACATGCTGCAGCCCATGGGAGACCCCTTGTGTACCTAGGCCCTAGGTACCCTAGTACTATATACTAGGGACCTACTAGAGTACACCAGCAGCCAATTAGGAATGTACCAAGGTACTCACCTTAGCCAATTCAGGGAGGATGCACAGTGACTGGGGTACTGATTAGAAGGATCCTAGTCAGACTAGTCAGAAAAACAGTATGACACCAGCTAAAAGTTTGGATAACCATGAAAGCAGATCCTACTTTCCTGCAACTACATACAAAGAAAATAAAACATGTCTTTCTTATTTCTTTTCTTTTTTGTACTTTGCTTTTAGTTTGCTGTAAATTGCAACTGGCCACATAGAAACATTTCTCCTGCCGCAAAAGCAGCCAATCCATCATACATTTGTATGTTCATGATGACCTGGGTTTGCATTATACGGTCATGCAGATTCCTGCTATTAAGACTTAATTCATCCTCACAAAGAATTATTTCATAGATACCAGTGGACAGGCCTACAGGCATTGAGATTGAACCCCCAACTCTCAATGCTACCTTTTGTTGAAGTATTTTGAAAATACTGGTTTAAATATCACACTATTCAATTATCCAGTTTCACTTCCCAATGCAATGCTACATTGTGAGAAGACTGGTTAGGTCAAGCCTAGCGCAGCGCGCATGCGCTACCCTAGGAGAGGGCCTCTTGGAATCACTCCAGACTTTCACTAAACAGCGTGGTCGCTTTAACTTTAGCGGCTGGGCTTGTTTTAGAAAGGCCACTGTGTGGAGTTGAGGCGCGCCCCGGCACCTCCTCTCGCCCTATTCTGGTTTCAGGATTTTATTTGCTGCAATCTGCACCCTCATGGAGAGGCAATTGACCCATTTCCAGATTACCTCCCCCTGAGGCCCTGAGGATCATGTCCCGCCTCACTCGATTAATGGTAAGAATTTCAAGAAGCTAAATCGCTTAACTTATGTGAACCTGGCTTTGACCATCTCTAAATACACCAAGGCAAAGTCTATCCACTGCCTTTGAGGACGGTTGATAACTTTTGCTATTTGGGTTTAATTTTCAGCTCTACAGGGCCATGGAATCCGCATTGTGCCCAGGTCTGTGTCAAATTAAGTAGAATTACAGGCACAGTCTGCAACCTTATTAGACTGCATATTAGGGGGAACTGTGTCTCCACCTCTGAAAGTTTATAATTCTCAATGTATCAGTGTAGCTACTTATGGAGCAAGAGTATGGGGTTTTAGTAAATGAGGTTCTCTCCAGGCCGAGGACAACTGCTTTTTGCGTAGGCTGTTAAGTTCACCGCCCTCCACTCCAAGCCTTATTTTTCACCTCGAGCTAAGCCAGGATTTTATTGAGGACACAATAAAGCTGCACCACTCTTATTATGGGTTAGTATTTGGTTGAACCAGGCTGCTAAACACTGTAAGGACATTATGTCTGACTGCCTGATGCTGTATAAGGCTCGCACCATACCCAGGTTGAGTTATATACAAGATACCCTTGGTTCCCTCGGTTTATCCTGGTGATTTACCGAACCTAGTTGCATCCCTAAAAATGCTAAGATGGAGGTGAAAACACTTTTTAAGGCCCACTGTGCAAACATTAGGTTGAAGCTCGAGTTATCAAAACCGTCTGTGTCGTAGTATACAGTCTTCTATACACAGACGTCTCCCCTCTGTATTTGTCACTGGACCTGTCATGATGGGAGTGGTCCCTTCTTTTCCGCTTCAGAGCTGGGACAATTTACTGGTCTCTTTTTTTAAAAAAATTTTTAGACCAAGATGGGAATATAGTTTCTTGTTGCCCCTGTGATAATTATTCTGCACAATCACTATTGCACTTTATGTTCTTTTGTAATTTACACAGCGTAGCATGAAAGCACTTTTTAAGACCCCTGTTAAGGAGTCTAGGCCTTAGTTGATGCAGACCAGCCCTCCTGCACCAACAATCTCTGTGCTCATCCGAAATAGTTTTTACTATTTGTGCTTTTTCGAAAGCAGCACTCAGGGCTAGAAGCACAATCTAGGGATAGTCTGTTAGATCTCCATGTGCATTTGTGGCTTATTGCATAGAACTAGGCTGGTATGCTGGGTTGATTATGGAGGGTAGTAGGAGTGCAGGGCAGACCCTAGCTGAAGTTTTTGTTCTCTCTCTATCTCCCTTTTGTGCCCCCTCAAACGCAGCTCCCGCCCTTAGTTCTGTAATTGTGCACTGACATTTGATTTTGATCTGTATTCCCTCTTGCTCATCTAAAGCTTGGATATTTGAAGTACTATTTGATGTTTTTTTCCTGAATCTTATAAGTTCTTTATGTACTTTTTAAACTTTTTTTTAACCCATGACTATTTTAAAATGTTATGTGTGATTACAGCTATGTATTATATTTCTATGTCATTTTATGGTCTATTGTTTTTAGTCCGAATAAAGTTATATTGAATTAAATTGAATTGAGAAGTTAACCTTGTAAGACAATCTTGCAGCAGTACATATTCAGTAACAAGCAAATCAAACATTTGTTTTGCCATGATATGACAGCATTAAACCTTTATGGTGCCTCACACCTGTTTGTGCATAAATATTCGCTTACGTCCCTTTTTTTTAAACTGAGATTTAAAATAATCATCATTTTAAAAAAAAAGGTTTGCCTGCAAATTTACCCTTGCAATTAGAGGGTCACAGAACTTTTGTCATCCTTGATTAAGCACAACAGGTGTGAGTTCAAGAAAGAATGGATGATCTACCCATCCATCCACACTATCCCATCTAACTCGTAACATAAGGGTCAAGTGATCCTGACCATTCACGGTCTAGTGGTCTTATGATTAGCTCATTGGTTTGCACTTCCTGTTTTTGCAAGCACTTTTCTCTCTATATATTACATGATTTTTTTCCGAGACACTGTTGCCAGCAAGATGGTGAAAGTAGTCTTCCACAAAACCAGTCCACTTTCCTTCCACGTCCATCTTCCCCCTCTAGCAAAAGCCAGAGCAGCTTTTCCTCTGCTGTGCCAGCTTTCTGATGTCCGAGGGTTGCACATCTATGGGAGGCTGAATCTGCCTCTGCCTTCTACAGCAGGTCTGCTAGATTCCTGAATGTATGTGAGACACAGAACCTGAGCCACAGAACTTCAACAACACATTAGAGTCCACATGTGGTTGAAGGGTGACTGAATTCTTGGGCGACATACTTCTGAGTTAGGAGTTTTGAAATACAAACTTGCTTTAGTGAACGGTCACAAGAAAAATGAACAAAATATATCGTTGATCATCGTGGGTTTGCCAATGCATATTTGGAACCTACCCTGTGAGTGGAATGTAGTTCATGATTTCAAGCAAATAATAATTGAATGTTTCATCCAGGAGCAAGGCACCCAGGGGCAGCACATTCTCTGGTGTGGAGCTGCATTCTAGTGCTTGGGTAGAATTCTCTGGTGGAGATGCAGTGGTAGCCTGCTACCAAAGCTAGTTCTAGATCAATCTGACAATGCCCAAATGCCCATTGTTTGGGTCAGTTTAACTAAACAATCTCAAAGAATGCTCACCCAGCCTCTGATGTTTCAACCTTAAGAAACACTACATGACTTAATCAAGACATAAAATTCACCTGCCCGGATTGTGACACAGAGAAACTCAAATGTATAAATTCCAAAACAAGGAGTTGCAAAGCCATTCTCTGATTTTAATGTGCTAATATGTGCAAAAACAGCCATACACAAATGCTGTTTGCAAGAATTAGCACATTAAAGCCAGGGTTATTGGCTTTGACAGTACGTATTTCCTATCATTGTTCAATTCCTATGTATACTTTGCGTGGTTCTTAAGAACTAAGTTAAAACAAAGGAATTTAATGGTAAAATACTTTCATTATTTTCATTATTTTCTGTTAAGGATTGATTGGCCTTGGATTACCAGTACGTAGAGCGAATTGTCTTTTACATGACCATAATCTTATGTAACTCTAGATTCTTTGGTTTTCCGTGTATAAAGTATTTTTTGTTTTTTCTCCTGCTTACGACCTTTACTTTTTTTGCACTGGCACTTTGTTCTAGAAGAAAACTTGTCACAATGACTACTCACTACATTGTGCAAGTATATTGCCTGCCTTTGAGGTTGATTGAGACCACACCTTGAGTACAATGAGGATCACCCAATGCACTGAGCAAGTGACCTGCGTGACTTATGTGCTCAAGGGCAAATAATTTGAGTGCAATTTTCAAGCAGACAACCGCGCAAGCATAGTTTGCTAAAAATCAGGGCTTTAAGTGGGCCTGGTCTCACCAATTCTGAGCACCGGCAGTTTTTTAAAGGAGGCCCCGAAACAGGTCTCTCTCTAACCCCTCCCAGGTGGCGAGTTGCCTCCCCCTCCGTTAGTAATTTTCCAACTGCACCCCTTTGACCTTTAAACACATCATGTACAACTTGCTTGGTGCCGAAAAAAGGTCGCAGTTTATTAAACACTTAAACATTTATATATTTGTTTCTCATGGTCATACATAACATTTTATTGCCTCATTTAATTATTTGCCAACGTGGCTCATTCAGTCCATTTTTGGTTGTTATCTGCTTTCAGACAGACCACCTTCTGTAGGGGGGCCCAATACCACGGCAACCATTGCCAAGGGGTTAGGCTTCAACTTGGGTGCCGTCCGGACTTCCCTGGGCCGCAAGTGCCGTCCCGCTTGCTTTCAATGCCATCTTGGTCCCTCCCTGCTCCTCCGGGTCCCTCCATGTGGCATCCCAATGACCCCATGTGAGCACCTTGTCTATCCAGCCTGCGGCTGAGTTCTACCTCTCGCTCCTTTGGTACCTCTGCCGTGAGGCATCTCAAGGGCCGTGCAGGAGCCTTCCATCTACTCTCTCCATTGCTATTGGCCACTGTTTTCTCCCTCAGTGACCCTGCCTTGAGGCATCCCAAGGACACTGCGTGAGCCTTCCATCTACCTCAAGCAACTTCTCTTCCTTTCCTATCCTTCTAGGTTGTCTTCTGCCACGCTACTTACAGTCTCACCAATTGGAGGGAGTTATGTTATGTTATGTTATATTATGTTATGTTATAAATGGTTTTATAGCGCGCTCAATTACTCAAGAGTATCCTGGCGCGTGCAGTTATCAGAAACCTTGGAGAGTAGAATGCATGGATCAGCTAGTTAAAAAGAAAAGTTTTAAGCCGTTTCTTGAAGGGTCCAAAATCCTGAATACTTCGTATTTCTAGAGGGAGAGATTTCCAAGCCAGAGCAGCTTTGACGGAGATGGACTGACCTCCCAACCGGGACCTGCGAAATCGGGGAATGGTCATACAATGTTGGGTGGCTGAGTGCAGAGCTCTGCTGGGGACATAGAAGCAGAACCGCTTCCTGATGTATAAAGGGCCCAAACCATGCAGAGCTCTGTGAGCCACCATAAGAACTTTAAATTGCACTCTTTGGGCCACTGGAAACCAATGCAGGTCACGCAAATACTGTCTCACGCTAGATCTTCTAGAGATGGTAAATAGAAGTCTGGCCGTGGCATTTTGTATAGTTTGCAATTTACTCAACAAATAACCAGGGAGTTCCCCCCTTGCTTCCCTATGCTCTCCCATTGCTTATGAGAAACCCATTTGCTTTAACACCCCCACAATGCTTAGCAGGAACATATCCATCCACACCCCTGTTAGGTGCAAGCTATCCTCCAGGTGGTAGCGTGGCACCCTAAGATTTATGAAGCTGTGCCTTACGAATCCCCAGACGTTGGCCCTATATATCTTTGTTATAGTAATGTTTAGCTTGCGTCTGGATCCCTCCACTGCCCCCGGGTCTATTGCCCCCTTCAGGACTTCCACACTATTATCTCCAAGAAGATTATTTCGTCGGGGCGCACCAGTTTTGTCAAAGCAGCTAAGTCCACCTGCATTATCATTAGCAGGGCCCTCCTGCCCAGTGAGGCCAGGTCGTTACCTCCCAGGTGGACTATTACCTTGTCCGGTTTGCCACCTCTCCCTAGTGCTTCCTGCACTGCGGGTAGCAGTTGTTCCCATTTCATACCAAACAACCCATCCAGACCACCTCGGTGTCCCGCAGCCAAATCCTGGCGAATTCCCATCTGGCTGCCGCCCACTGTTGTGTCCGTGTGAGGTAGGAATGTCCCTTGAACCACACCGTCCTGCGCCGCGTGGTCGGACCTGTACAGGGGGGAGTGAAAATCCGGGCTCAGTATGAGGTGGGGCGTATGTACTGTTTAAACCCGCCAGATGCCCAACGCCCAATCCCCTTGATTTGCTCGCTGCTCATGCCCAGCGCAGCCGCAGTGGTTGCGGCCCGGATCCTAAATGAATGGGATCCAAATGAACTGGGTTGGAGCCCCACTGCCTCCAAGGCCTTCCTCATCACTGCAATAAATTGGAAACGGCTAAGGAATTTCCCATCCTTATGTCTGAATAGCGGCCCTTCTCTGGTTTCTACGGTTGCCATGTATCTCCATACCAGGCATACCGGGCAGCATGATTTCTCTCTTATGCAATGTAGTCTGGTCCACCTTCCTTTGCCCGCTAGGTCTGTCTTCGACCTCCGCAGCAGGATGTCCATGTGGCCCTCCCCGATCCTAAGGTCGATTCGGTGTATGCATGCCGTTCCTGCGTCACTTGCTGCTGGAGCCACCAGCTCGCTCACTCTGTATGCCCCAAAGAAAGCTAGTGCGAAAGCTACCCTGAAAAGTATGGCCTCACTCTCTGATGAGCTTAACTCCCCAAGAGCCCTTATTATTTGCTGCAGTAATTGGAAATGAATCGGCCTTCTTGCATCTCGACTTGCCTTCTGCATTCTGCCCCACCCTTTCAATGCCATCCTGCAGTGAAAACCCCTGGTGGGATCCTGCTCCAACGCCATCTTTGTGTAGTACGCCACTGTGCTCAAAAGTGTCTGGACCCAAGATTTTGTCCTACCCGCTCTAAAAGCCCAATCTATGAAACCGAGGACCTCTCTCTGCCCCGCCTGCTGGTCACTTGTTAGCCCAGTAGCTGCAGTAAATGTCGCCCAGCACTTACAGTATTGGTGCATTGTCTTTGGGGCCAGTGCATGTTCCAGCATCACTTCTAAACCCATGCCTATAGTACCTCCGTCACTGGATTCATCCCTTGGTCTAAATTTGGAGTTAGGTCTCAGAATCTTGCCCACTGAAAACAAGAAATGGCATCCGCAACTGAGTTGTCCATTCCTGGGATGTGTCGAGCCCTAAGCGCTATATTCGCACTTAGTTGGCATTGGACCAACCTTCGCAACAGGCCGACCACAGACGCGCATTTCCTGTGTTGACTGCCTGCACTACTGTGTGGTTGTCAGACCACAGTGTTATCTGCCTGTTCGTTAGTCACTCTGCCCCAATGTGAAAGGCCACTACTATGGGGAATAGCTCCAGCAGTGAAATTTTCGTTGTGGCCCCTGCTTGTTTCCAGGCCTCTGGCCATGCCCCTGCCATCCACGCTGTCCCTAGGATAGCCCCGAAACTGAGGCCCCCTGCTGCACCCGTGTACAGCTCAAGCTGATTCGCTGGTACCCATGGCTCGCGCCACATTAGGGTGCCATTGGAATTGGACAGGAAGGATTCCCACTGTTCTAGATCTGCTTTTACCCCTTGCGTTAAGCGGACCCTGTGGTGCTTTTGCTTCATGCCCCTCATCAACCATGCCAGCCTTCTTGCAAATGCCCGCCCTGCCGGGATCACCCTTGTGGCGAAGTTCAATTTCCCCAGCAACTGTTGTACCTCACCTAGCTTGGTCTTCTTTTTGTAGCCTCAGCCTACCCATGATCTCCTTAAGCTCCGCTAACTTGTTGGGTGAATCTGCATGTCACTGCAATCGCGTCTAGTTCTATCTCTAGGAAGGACAGTTTTGTGGTCGGACCCTCTGTCTTGTCTTGTGCTAGCGGTATCCCTAGTTCCTGCGCCAGTGCTCTGCAGGAGAAGGGCCCAATCACATGTGCTTGCCTAGCAGACAAAAAGGAAATTGTCTAAGTAATGGACCCGACTCCCTCGCGGGGCCCGTATCCCTACTTCCCACTCTAGGAAACTGCTAAATGCCTCAAAATATGCACATGAGATTGAGCTCCCCATAGGCAAGCATTTGTCGCAGTAATATTTTCCGTCTAGCTGAAAACCTAGCAAATGGTAGCTGTCTGAGTAGACCTGCCGGAGTCGGAAAGCTGACTCAATATCTGTTTTGGCTAGTAGGGCTCCCATTCCTTCCTGCTGTATCAGGTCTACTGTATCATCTGTAGAAGCATAGGCTACTGCCCAATCATCCTGTTTCAGCCAGTCATTGATGGACTGCCCTTGTGGGTGGGACAGATGGTGTATCAGACTGAATTTCCCTTCCTCCTTCTTGGGTAGCACTCCAAGTGGGGAGACCATCAAGTTCTTGTCAGCAATCCCTCAGGTCAGCGTGGAAGTAGAACACAGCTAATTTCCCAATGCCCACTCCCAGTCAAACGCCTCCAAATTACACTTGGAGAGAATCCGATTCATAATGATGGGTTTATTTATATGACTTGGCAAACAATGTTAAGCAATCCTGACTTCTTTTCTTGTTAGGATACCTTGTTTACCAATTAAACCTTTTAGTGAATTTTCAGTACTGTGAAAAATACAGTAGTCACTATTTCATTAAACTTTTCTTGCTTTCTAGGTACTTGCGTGACCAAGGATTCAGTGGATATCTGCTTCTCCGGATACTCAGGTAGGAAGGCTCTTCTTCTTCTTGTTCTTCATTTTTGTACTGCAGATTGAACTTTTGAGTTGCTGCCGCATTAAATGGGAAATTCGATAAGGAGAAAGCTAGCGGGTGCCTTATGCCTTTGTTACTGTAAACCTCTAATGCTTATACAAGCAGGGAATTCAATGTATTACTTCTTGTGCTGACTCTGTCCAAGCCTCTCAGAAGGAATTCACTGATGTGAGAGAGAGAGATTCGGAACTCCGCCTCCAGACCGTCTGAGGAAGAACTACAGGAAACCAGGAGGTCGCTACCTTGGAAGAAGAAGAAAATAAATACTGAATGCATCTGTAACTACGGGTACTGTTAGTTCTTGAAAGTTCTGAGTTGCATTCGGATGTCTGCCATAGTTCATGTAAAAAGGAGATTAGCCGGTGGAATTTTTTGCAAACTCTGCTGTCCAAAGGTACTCGGGCCAATCTCCCTCTTGCTCTAGCAACAATAATCTCAAATACTGTTCAAGCTCCTGGTTTACCCCTTCTGTCTGGCCATCGGTTTCTGGAAGATAACTTGTGGAATACCTGGTGTCGATGTCTAACTCCTTGCTAAAGGTTCTCTAAAAGTGGGACAGAAACTGAGAACCCAAATCAGAAACCAACACTTTGGGCAACCCATGAACCCGTACTATCTGCTCTCCAGACACCTGTGCTAACCTCTGGGCAGATGGAATTAGTTTCAGGGGTACAAAATTGGCCATTTTAGTGAATGTATCTACACAAACTAAAATTAGGTCAAATTCCTGACTAGAGGGTAGATCCTCTATGAAATCTAGGGTTTTGGTATGCCAAGGGTAGGGAGGCTTAGGCATTGGTTGTAACAAACCAGCTGGTGAGTGTCTGTCAGCCTTTCCCCGAGCACAGATCTCGCAAGTATCCACATACTGCTGAATGTCTTTTTTCATTTGTGGCCACCAAAACTTCCTTCTCACCAACTCTTCAGTCTTTTGCATTCCTTTATGACCAGCCAGTCTGCTATCATGGCATTCTTGTAACGCCTTCTGCTGCATCTCAGAATTAGGGAGACATAGAGCACCATTATGAAATGGTAGATTATCTCAAATTTCTCTTTTTAGAGTCTTGACTAGTCCATTCTTCCATTTCTGCTGTGGTCATGATGTCTTGCAAATCAATTTCTCAGGACTTCACGTAGGTGGTTCCAATTATCCTTGTCTCTGGAATGAGATTTAGAATTTCCAACACTTTTCTGGATGTCCCAGTATCAGCTTTCCCGTTCTTTGTTCCAGGTCTAAAGATGATAAGGAAGTCAAAGTCTGCAAAATATAGCGACCAACGGAGTTGCCGAGGAGTTAGGGTTTTTGCTGATTTTAGAAATTTCAAGTTTCGGTGATCCGTATAAACTGTCCAGAAATGCTGCGCTCCCATTAAGTAGTGCCTCCAATCTTGAAAGGCATCCTTAATCGCTAGTAACTCTTTCTCCGTTAAAGTGTAGTTTACTTCAGCAGGTGTCAGCTTCCTGGATCGATAAACCACAGGATGTAGCTATCCGGTCACCTTGTGTCGTTGCGACAACACCCCACCGATTGTCTAATCAGATGCATCGGTCTCCACAAAAAATGGTTTTTGCGGATCGGCGTGGAGGAGAATAGGTGCAGTAGTGAAATCTTCCTTCAAGGATTCAAAGGCCCTTTGAGCATCTTCCGACTATTCAAAAGGCATCTTTTTCCTTAATAGGCGTGTCAAAGGAATTATCTTCTTAGAAAAATCCTGGATAAATCTTCGGTAGAAGTTCATAAATCCGATGAAGCTTTGAACTTCTTTGACCGTCCTAGGTGCTTTCCATTCCTTAACGGCTCGGATTTTCTGTTGATCCATTGTGACTCCATCTGGAGTGAGCACAAATCCAAGAAATTCCATGGATCTCACCTTAAAAGCACACTTCTCCAGTTTGACATACAAACAATTCTCTCTCAGCTTTTGCCAAACTCCTTTAACATGTTGATCATGCTCCTCCACTGTATTTGAGCATATTAGGATGTCGTCAATATACACAATTGCAAATTGATCAATGTATTATTTTAAAACATCATTGATGAAATACTGAAATGCCGTGGGTGCATTGCACAAACCATAGGGCATTAATTGGTACTCAAACAATCCAAACTTCCTCCTGAAGGCCGTCTTCCATTCGTCTCCTTCATGTAATCGAATGAGGTGATAAGCCCCCCTCAGATCTAATTTAGTGTACACTTGTGCTCCCTTCACCTGGTTCAACAGCACCAAAATCAAGGGCAAGGGGTACCTATTCTTAACGGTGATGCGATTTAATGCCCTGTAATCAATGCACATTCTGAGCTCTCCTGTTTCCTTTTTCAGGATGAAGAAAAGTGGAGACAAAACCGGAGATTGTGACGGTCATATGAATCCATTCTCCAAGTATTTCTGGATGTATTCCTTCAAATGCTGGTTCTCTTTCTCCGTCAAGGCGTACACTCTACTGCAGGGCAGGTTTTGCACCCGGTTCTAACTCTATTTTACAATCGTAGGCCCTGTAGGGCGGTAGTCGCTCTGCTTCAATCTCTTTGAATACATCAAGAAATTCTTTGTATTCGGGGTGAATCTCTGTTGACTGGATTACACATACTGTAGTGCTGCCTTTGCACAGGAACATTGATGGGCCTTTCTCTCCAATTTTCGTGACAAAACTTTGAATCCATCTTAATCGTACGAGCACTCCAGTCTATTGTGGGGTTATGCTCCGTAAGCCACGGAAGTCCCAAGATCAACTGAAATTGGGTGCATCGATCAAATTAAACTGTAGGATTTCACTGTGTCCTTCTTGAAAAGTCAATTCTACTGGCTCGGTGTGACTCACAATGGGCACAGATGACAGATTTGTCCCATCAACGGCGCTTACAGCTTCACTTCTTGATTTGGGCAAGGCCTTCAAACCAATTGTCTCTGCGAATTTTAGGTCGCAGAAGTTCCCAGTCACCCGGAGACTGTCATTACTGACACTTCATTTAATTCTTTCTCCCCAAAACGTAACGATACTGACTTTGTAAGATGAGGAGACGAAGATTGAAGGGTGTTGGCCAACTGGTGTCCTTTTGGAGTTATATCTGATTCTGCACTCACCAGTTCATCCCCGCTCACTGGTGGTGCTGCGAGTTTTCCTTTGGTGTTATCTTTGGTCTCTTCTGGCAGTTCTTCAAAAAATGCCCATTCACACCACAATACAGACACAGCTTATTCAGTCTTCTTTTTTCTCTTTCTTCTTTGGATAGAGGCCCTTATATTGTTCTAACTTGCATGGGTTCTACACCAGGCTGACCCTCCATTACCCTTGTTGTTTCAGACTTGACTCGATCAAATCTTGGGGCACTTGGGCGAAAGTCTCCTCTTTTCTCCTCTTCTCTCATTTTGCCGGAAGTCTATCTCCAGAACTAGGTCTATCAAGGCTGATATCTCTGTAGGTCTGTTGGGAACCTGTGCCAAGGCATCTTTCAGTTCATCTTTTAGACCTCTATAAAAGACTGCTGCTCTTTTCTCTTCCGGCCACTCAGTTTCGACCACCAACTTATTAAATTGGGCAAAATAAGCTATTAGGTCTTGATTGCCTTGTTCCAGTAACTCATTATCCGTGGCATGCGATGCCTTTCGTCGATCGAATATTCTAAGAAATTCTTTCTTAAACTCTTTGAATTCATACAAAATTGGATCGTTTCTGGTAACCAGTGGTATAGACCAAGCCGCTGCATCGCCACTGAGGTAGGATAGGATAAAGGCCACTCGAGACTGTGCATCGGGAAAGATGGCTGGACGACACATAAAATGGAGAGTGGACTGAGTTAGAAATATCTGGGCCTTTTGTGGATCTCCATTGAATCGTTATGGGGAAGCTAAAGGTATCACTGGTGATAAGGAATGGATAACTTCTGTGGAAAGTTTTGGGACAGATCTCTGTGTTTAACTAGATTCTTCCCTTCTTCCTGTGAATGGGAAACTGTAACTACTCCCAGAAATCAGACTATCTAACTTCAATCCTAAATTCCTATTCTCCTCCCACACTCCAACTAACTCCTTCTGTATGCCTTCTAGCACTTCGCTTAACTTGCTAAAATCTAAGCCTTCTGCTATTCTACTCATACGCTGATTATAATGTGAGCACTTCACTCTGTCAGCAAACCCTCAGGTCAGTGTGGAAGTAGAACGCAGCTAATTTCCCAATGCCCACTCCCCGTCAAACGCCTCCAAATTACACTTGGAGAGAATCTGATCCGAAAGGGTGTAAAGGGGAATGGGAGTGAAAGAAGAGACAGCCGAACTCTCCTGTCGCCTCTTCAACGTCAGCTGGTCATCAATTATGCTTCTTCAGGAGCTCTCTTATTTGTACAAACACATTAAATCAGTTTTTCCATTCATTAACTATATACACTTACTCTATTCAATTGTTTCTAACACCCAATTACCTTAACCACTTCGGCTGAGCTCCTCTCCTCTTTCTAGTTCGTAATGATGGGTTTATTTATATGTCTTGGCAAACAATGTTAAGTAATACTGCCTTCTTTTCTTGTTAGGATACCTTGTTTATCAATTAAACCTTTTAGTGAATTTTCAGTAATGTGAAAAATACAGTAGTCTCTATTTCATTAAACTTTTCTTGCTTTCTTGGTACCTGCGTGACCAAGGATTCAGTGGATATCTGCTTCTCCGGAAACTGAGGTAGATAGACTCTTCTTCTTCTTGTTCTTCGTTTTTGTACTGCAGATTGAACTTCTGAGTTGCTGCCACTTTAAATGGGAAACTCAATAAGGAGAAAGCTAGCAGGTGCCTTATGCCTTTGTTACTGAAAAACTCTAATGCTTATACAGACAGGGAATTCAATGTATTACTCCTTGTGCTGACTCTGCCCAAGCCTCTCAGAAGGAATTCACTGACGTGAGAGAGAGAGATTCGGAACTCCACCTCCAGACTGTCTGAGGAAGAACTACAGGAAACCAGGAGGTCGCTACCTTGGAAGAAGAAAAAATAAATACGGAGGGTACGGGACGCAACTATAATGCGGGAAAAATTAAACGCCGCAACTAACCTGACTGACTACTCGATGCGCAAAAAATCCGCAACAGCTTGTGGAAACTCCTCAGTTGAAGTGCGAGGAGTCCGTAGTTAAGCACGCATATTACTGTGTCTTTTGGCTTGCACGCGGAACTACTAGAGTGCAGCTTAAATTAAAGTAGTTTTGGTGGCCATCTTTGAATTCCGTGAATTCCAAGCTGCGGACCAACCGCATTTCTTTTGCCCCCTTTGATTAACCTTCTTGCTGATGTGCCGAATCCGGTTCACAGTTAAGCCTGGTGAATCGTTAGAATCCACTTAGGTCCTGACAGTTCTCCAGTGGGGGAGAGTTGAAAGGGCCGGCCACACACCCCAGCTGGATTTCCTTGCCTACTTTGTCTCATGCTATGCTTGTGTTTTCCCTTACCAATTTCAGGTTCCGGCTCTCCCGTGCCCCTTTGGGACCTTTGTAGGGTGTTATGAAATCTTGTGTGAAACCCTCGGCCCACATTTGTCTGGCTGTTGCCTTAGGATACTGTCCTAATAGATAAACCAGCCTACTGGATTTAATTGGGGTTGGTAGCAGGTGCCCCTGCTCTTGGCCCCTGGCCCCCCGACCCCGGGGGCCTGCTCATCACTTCTTTGTGCCAGTTCTTTCTTTACCCGCTCCTGTTCCCTGGCCTTGCTTGCAGCGGACTGCGGGATGGTTTCCCCAGCAAGACCCACACACGTGTTTGAACCTGCATCCTGACGCCTTCCCTGGCAGCCTCAATGTGTGTTGAGAAACCCTCCATGTCCTGCTAGTCCCATTCAATCACTGGCCCTGTTTGCATCTTCTCCCTCAAACCCTTTTTGTATTTCAACCATGCCTCCCCCTGATACTTCAACTGTGCCTCGTGCACCTTCTGCTTGTACAAAATGAGTGCCGCCGTGCTTTGGGGGAATTTCTCCACAAAAATGCAAGCCAGGGTCCTGAATGCTTTTAGCCAATTTTCAATTGTTCTCTCTACCCTGGGTTTGCGCCTCTCCCTCCTATCATCGTCTTTCTTGTCATGTACTGTCAGGTCTAAGCCTGCCTGGCGTACCTCTGATGTCTATAAACTCCTTCCTCCATATCCTTTCTTTCATGGCTAGCGGGATGAGATTGGCCGCTGGCCCCCCTTGTACGGCCTCCTCTGGTGATGCCACCTTGCCCTATTGTGCCAGTTGTGAGTTCTGTTTACTTTTGCCTGCTGCCCTTTTCGTGCCTCTCCTTATGTCTGGCTCTCACCCTGGCTCCTTGCTGCCTCCCTGGCTTCCTGAGGACCATGGTGGACCCACCCCAAAAGAGGATCCTGCCACCGGCCACTGCCACCATGGTATCCAAGCCGGTGGACCCCAAGCCTCCCCTTGGAAACCTTGCTGGTCCCTCCCTTGCCCTAGCTGCCAAGGGGGCTGATTAGGCCAGGGCCCTTGCATTGCCAAATTAATCACGCCCTGTTGCGTGCTCAGGTTTACTATTTGCCCTGGGCCCCTTACTGCTAGCCTATCGTGCTGTGCCTGTCCTTTCCTCTTGCCGCCGGAGAAGATTAAATGCTAGAGGGGGCTGCTTTCCCCCTTCTTAATCCCCTCCGGGGAATGCGGCTAGGGGCCTGCTCCCCTGATTGGGGGAGGCCGAGTTCCACTTGGGGTGATCAATTGCGGTTGCTCCTTTTTCTGGGGCGTGTGCCCTGGGTGCGGGGGGGGGGGGCTTCCCGCCTCCGGGCAGCGTTTGGCCCGGGCCCCCATTGGGTCCGGCTTTGCCTTTCACGGCCCGGGCTCCATCAGGCTCTAGTTTGTGCCCTGGCACAGGCGGTCTGTTTTTTTCGGACAGCTGTCACAGCAGGCACATCGATATGCGCGTGCTCACACTGCTCGCTTCTCACTAGTGGAGAAGTTACGGCATGAGGACATGCCAGGTGAACCTTGTAGGGGAAGGGAAATCCGTTAAAGAGTCATTTACTATCTGGATTTCACTACTCTTGTCTTTTTGAAACTCAGGAGCAGCAACATTGTTGTGATGTCAACAGGGCTTTTAAGTGGAAGCTTTTTCAGTATGTAATACAAGCCATAGTCACTGATTGTTAGACCCGGGATCCCTGGTTGGCTGAGGTAGGTACCTTAGGCCAAATAGGGACCCGTGGTTCGACGTCAGGGAAAGGAAGGTCACCTTCTGAGATAGCCCTGCTCACCCCCTGGGTAGCTTGGCACGAGCAGCCAGACTTATCTTCAAGGCAAATGTGTAAAGTATTTGCAACCACGCTCACACCAACCCAATGATGACACCACAAATGGACTCCACATGAGTTTTATAAAAATGAGTATAAACTTTGTATAAAAAGATATATGATAAGACCACACAATATAAATCCTAAATATGAGTTTGTGTACTATTTCTCCTCGCTGGTTGTTAGGCCACCCAGCCCTTGTCAGTTCTGGCGGTATTAATGAGCACTTCTAAACATTCTCCTGTAATCCTAATATCATGTTATACAGTTCGTAATGCTAGAATCAGGCACTTTTGCAATGTAAAAATACTGTAAGGCATAATGCAGTAATGAGACACTCTGCAATGTAAAACAAATGCAATGCGTAATGCAGCAATCAGGCACTTTGCTAGGTAAAAATAATGCAATGCGAATTACAACCACCAGGTACATTGTTATGAAGAAATACGGCAATGCTTAATACACTAATCAGGTAATTCGTTATGCAGGAATAATGCAATGCGCAATACGCTAATCAGGTAGTTCGTTATGCAGAAACAATGCAATGCGTCATACGACAATCGGGTAGTACGTTATGCAGAAACAATGCTATGCGTCATATACTAATCAGGTAGTTCGTTATGCAGGAATAAAGCAAGGCATAACACTCTAATCAGATACTCCGTTATGCAGAAATAATGCAATGTGTAATACAACAGTCAGGTACTCCGTTATGCAGAAATGGAATAATAAGTAATACACTCAGACCCCGATTACTGGGCCTTAGGCGGGCTCTCCGCCTCTCCTTCTGACTTGCAGTCAGCCTCTCAACAGTTGCCCCCAACATGGGTACGGTGTAATCAAAAAGTGCAGCTCCGCACTTCGGCCCCTGTACTGCCACTCCCTTGGCAATACGGGCCGCGATACGAGCCGCAGCAGAGGCTCGCGCTGCCGGAACGAGAGAGAGGCCAAGAGCATCTTCCTCCGAGCCCGCACCCCGCCCCAGGAGTCGACCCACGTTACCTGGGGGGCGCGAACTCACTTTCCTCTTCTAGTCCAGCGGCTGGGCCTCCAATGCAATCTTTGTGAATTAACAACGGCAGGCTTGGGCCGGCGACTCAGCTCCGGATGCACGTTAACAAGGCAAATCGTCACAAAGGTCTCACGGTGCACAATTCACATGCACACAGCGTCGATGAGACTCACTTGGACTCCGGTGCACACGATAACAAGGCAAATCCTCACGAAGGTCTCACAGTGCACAACGCACACGCACACAGTGTCGATGAGACTCACTTGGATTCCGGTGCACACAATAACAAGGCAAATCCTCACGAAGTCTCACGCTGCACAAAGCACACGCACACAGTGTTGTGAGACTCACTTGGATTCCGGTGCACACAATAACTGGACAATCCTCACAAAAGGTTCAGGCTACAAAAAGAACACGCACATAGCGTCGCTGATCCTTGCTTCGACACCAGGTGCCCATGATCACAGGTCACCCTTACGATGGTTTCAGGCTGCAACAAGCACGTGCACACAGCGCCGCTGAGACTCTCCTGGAAACTTTTGTGTTCCTGTGTTTCCGCAACAGGGAGCCAACTCTCCACGGGCCCTCTGAGATAAGTTACTTCAGGACACAGCACAGAAAAGTCCTTTCAAGCAGGGGGACACAGCACACAGCAAAGTCCCTTTAGCCTTTCCTTGGTTAAAACAGCAAACTACAGGCCAGCCCCACAACACACGGCAAGGGTCAGTCCTTTCCTTCAGTCTATTTAGTTGTTTCTTCCTTGGCAAGGGTTCCTCTTGACCACGAAGTAGCTCCAGTCTTGTTCAATCTTGATCAAGCCATTCTCCAAAGTTCAGGGGCTTCAGCTCTCATAGTTATACACCTCAATGGCTGTGAAGTCTTTGTGTTTAGGGGGCACTGACCCCTGTTCAAACCAGTTCTGGGTGCCTCCCTGCCAGTAACACCTTCTTCTTTTGATTAGTGGGGGTCTGGGTTCTCAATCACTCAGCAGGAGATGGGACAATTATTTTATGGCAGCAACCCAGGCTTCTTCACCTCTAGGGGCTACTCCTCCCCCTACACTTCAGTTGCAGGTCAGCCTGTCTCACCTCCCCCCCTTGGTCAAGACATTCCCCAGATCCTATCTATTTCAAATCCAGACAGTCAATCCACAACCAGGCAGAGACACACAGAAATGTTAGAGCACAAAAACCCAGCCACTTCTAAAAGAGTGGCTTATAAACACACAATGCAAAAACCACCTTCATATAAAGATGTGTTATTACATTGTGAGTTGAGGCATACTAAATTTCTCCTTTCCATCTTAAGCCTTTAGGAAGATAGGCTGGAAAACATATTGCACAGCCTTCCCATTCTATCCTATGGGCAAGATGGCCTTTCAGCAGTGAAAAACAAGCATTTGCAATGCAATAGGTCTCGCATTTGTTGCAGTTGGAGCTACTGGCATTGTAAATGGCAGTGTTTGTTATCAATGTTTTTGTTTGCAGTGGAGTGATTATTTAAAATGTACACACTATACCATATTATAAGCTATTCTAGCAACTGTACAGAAAAGCTATGGCTATTTTGACGTAAAGGAGTGTGAATGGATGAATAAAAATACAAAAAACAGGATCTAAAATTTTAAATGGAATGTATAGCAGGGGACAGGGACTACCGATCACAACAAATGTACTTGAAGTGATTGGGGCATCATATGCAATAAAAAAAAAAAAAAAAAAAAAAAAATCGGTAGTACGGGGTGTGAGCGACGCTTGTGCAAATGTTGTTCAGCTGGTGAAGTGGTCAGCTCTGTTTGCAGATGCAAAGTGGTGAAAGGTGAAGTATTCAGCTCTGTTTGCAGGCACAAAGGGATGAATGGTGAAGTGGCCACTCTCTTCAGCGGTGAACATGCTCTTTACTGTTGCTCATGGGCATCAAGAGACTCTGCCAGGTCTAAGGCATTCCAGAGACCTTATATGATGGCTGGGGTTTGTAAATGAACCTACATTAAACACCACTAAGAGATGAAGCGATTTCTGCATCATCACATGATTTTTCTCCAAAATGTGTTTTTTCAGTTTTACTTTTTGGATTCCTGGGATGCTCTGGCATGTGATTCATTTGGTACAGTAAATAAACACAATAACCAAAAATACTCTCAAACTGCAGTTTAACAGAGACGTGGTTTTCTGTGTAACAGACAAACGCCTGACCATGGTCCCAGCAGGGGCACGTGCCACCTAATCTAGAGACACTTCTCTCACAGGAGTTGTGCCAACTCACCTGCAGCCAAAGCTATGGGTCACGGGAAAATGGGATGGAGAGTAAGGGGGGTACAGGGAGAGAGACAATTCTTCGGAATTGTAAGTATGTGAAAAACAAATGTTCTGTTTGCCTCAGAATCCTTTTTAACCTGCCCTTTTTTTCACGGACCTTTGGAAGCAGTGGGTGAACTTTATTGCGACACATCAGCTTGAGGTGGGGTAGTAACAGGAAGTAGGAAGTTCCCAATATTCCGCGGCGGGAGGAGAGGTAAAGCTGGTCTTTTATAAGCCCGTTGACTCTCAGCCTATTTCATTCTCAGTTTTTTGTTTTCATCGAAGAAAGTTGTGTTCTGGGGTGACTAACTGCAGTAGAGGAAAATTGTGGGCAGAGACTGTAAACATTCAGAACTAAGGGACCAATTTCAGGACTAGCATTTGCCACGAAAGTCATCGCGATCATGATCGCTGTGAAAGCTAAGGTGATCGCGATGACGCGCTAAAACACGCAAGGGATGCGCGCGCGTGCTTGTTGCGCGTTCTAGCAAGCTGGCTAAAAAGCGGGGGGGGAAAATACTGCTGCCGGCCACAGCTTGCGCGCGCCCGCGCACATGCACTGCAAGCTGTAGCCGGCGATAGCATTTTTTTGAAGCCTTCACTTACTAAAGTTTCTCCGAGCAGCGCATGCGCGCTGACTCAGCGAGACATAAAAATGAAAGCAATGCCTTGTGATTTTGAGCCAATCACTTAAAATACAAGTAGCGATCTCGGGGGAGGGCGGAGTTAAGGGGTAGGGAGAGACGGCATAGGGCGAGCAGGAAACAAGACGCAATGGTGAAAATGAAAGCGGTGAGGGGGTTGGGAGAGATGGCACACAATGTGACTGGAACAGCATTTGAGCTTATAAATGACTCCATCCAGCAACATTTAAAAAACAGCAATGAAATGGCATCAAGCATGCTCTGAAGGGTGTGCGGTCAGAGCTGCCGACTCGAAAGTTCAAGTCTCGGCGTCGGCTCAACATTCTGTGATTTTGGGAAAATCATTTAAAATACAAGCAGCAATCTCAGAGGGGTGGTGGTGGCAGGGTGAAGGGGTAGGGAGAGACGGCACAAAGCGAGCAGGCTGCCACGAGCAGGAAATAAGACAAAGGTGAAAATGAATGTGGGCACGTCGTTAAAAGACGCACGACTTCCAAAGTAAAACAATAATTAAACCTGCAATGCAAATGCCGACTGTAACATAAAGCACAGCTTCCATGAAGCGGGCGCTGTGCTGAAACACAAGCTCAGGTAAATAAGAAAAAAAATAGTAATCATAATGCCACGTGTAACAGGAGCAGACTCCTGGGAGGATTTGAAACACCAAAAGACGAGACATATTAAGTATGCTGACCAACCAAAAGCATGCATTTATGAAGGGTACGAACAGGTACGAATGGAAAAGATGGGAGGTGCCTCAAGCCACAGTCTAGATTACTGAAAGCCTCACAGAGCAGTGCATGCACTGCCGAGGCTCGACCTAAAAAGGAATGCAATCGGACGTAAAGTTCTACTATCATGCCAAGTTTGGTGTAAATCGGTTCAGTCGTTTGGGCTGTAGATGTGAGCATAATTTCATATGGGAGCTAAAATGAGAAAACACCTTTTTCCAACCCCTTGCCTTTAACTTTTTTTTCATAGATGAATCAGTATGAAAACTTGGCATGTTGAAATATAGCTGAGTAAATAGATTTCCATGATTACATGGAAATCTGTCCACAAGCGTCAAAAGGTACAGGCAAATCAGAAAATGCCTTTCAATGTAAACACCGCCTGAACCATGCCTACACAATGGCTACCACCAATGTGTAATACATACACATATATATTAAGACATTTTGATGGAAAAGGAGAAAACTATGGAGAGAAGGAAATATGGGGAGAGAAATGAGTTTCCGGGAAAGAAGGATGAGAAGAATATGTTGCTAAGTAACGAAACTAAACTATGCAAGTAAAGTACCTGGAGAGCCAACTACAGCAGAAGGTCGGACAGGATGGAGACAAATAGAGTAGGAAATGTAGGAGAAAGAAATGGACTGTTGACAGGATTCAGGAGAGATTAGAGAAAGATGGCGCAACAAACAGAATGGAGGATTTTAGATTAGGAGCGGTAGCAAAAGGTAAAATGGCAGAAGGCACAGAACAGATGCCAGAGAAAAGTAACGAAGCTGGCAAGGGAAGCAAATGGGAATGTAAACTAAATAGGTGACAGGGGAAAGGGTCAAAAGGAGGAGATCAAGAATCCCATTGTGCAAGTTGGTAGGGAAGTGGAGGAATTCTCAAGAGTAATAAGAATAGATGAAATTCAAGGGAGAAAGAGACATATTGGACTAAATTAAAAATAATGACAACAAAAATTAAAACAGCGGAGCTTGGTGTAATCACTAGCCCTTAACAGCCAACAAGTACCAGCTTGTTTAAAACATAGTCGGGAAATGCATGATCCATTCCATAGAATTCCAAAATCTATATCTGCTCCAGTGCCCTGTATTGCTTTGCCTACTGGTCACCAACTTCAATCTATGAAGCTGAACAAAGCTCCATGTTCTCTCACACACACACACACCGCAATAACACTTTAATACTGCTATGGAAAGGGTAATCCCTTTATACCTTCGGCTAACTTACTTCAAAATGGAAAGTCACTTCTACATTTTAGATGCACACAGGTGTAAATGGGAAAAACATGAATATCGACGCATAAGGAATCCCTGGCATAAAATTATGTTACTGCTGTAAGAAAATGGCATACAATTCCCTAATCAGGAAATGACTCTTACACATTGTGAGCACAACCCACCTACACAATGCGGTAGCTTGACAAGTGCTGGCACATCAGCCTGGAAGATGATTGCACGCCAGCTGGATATGCCACTATGTATGACGGTGGTTTAGTATAGTCAGGAGGGGCGTGCACATTTCCAAACAAAACAAAATCACGCATCAATAATGTGTTTGGGGCTCAGATTATTTTTTACATCCATCTCTTTTATGCAATATACTGCCGAACATCTTTCCCTTTAAAGCACCTGCCACTATTTACTCCCATTTACAACAAGCATAGCGTACATCGACATCGGAGCATCCAATGGCAAGCGCTCCAACAAGGCCCTGAAGCCAGATCTTCGACATGACTGCTGTACCACCATGAACTGGGCAGCACAGCCTTTTATTCGCAGGTAGCGAATCAGAGTTCTTGATCGAATGAGCTATATTGAATGCCTAAAAATATTAAACTATATGCACAGCAGACAGATTAGAGGCACATTAATAACTATATCCCCTGAATGTGGCAGGCAATGCAAACGTGTCCTTCCTCACTAATTAGCAAAATGTAATGGTCTCAATTTCCGTTGTGTAATTTTTATTGGAACATTATTTGATCCTTTAAAGCGGCAAAGGATACATCTCCTGTTAAAAGTGAGTCATCTGAGAAAGTTAAACTTATAAGTGAATGACATAAAAAGGTCATGAAAAACACAAATGGATGAATAAGTGATGCGAATAACTTACTTTTCCTAACATTGTCCTGTAAAAAACAAGGCTGTCCTGACAAATCCTAACTCAGTTACTTATTCTTGTACGTGGCAAGGTCCTTTATTTAGAAACAAGGTTGTCAGACAGACATGTTGGGAATCCTAGTACGTATCTCTTAATGCATATATGTGTTGGTTTGATATGTAAACAAGCAAGAAGAGACTGTGCTGCTGAATATAAAAGAACACGGCAGCGGGGGCGTAAGGCACTGTCTAGCCCACGAACTCTATGCAAAATGTGTTGAGTGGTGAAAACGTTCTCACCATCAAACCATATGCACTGCGCCCTCAGCCACCGTGGAGCGCTCCATAGATATGCAAATGTTTTGAGCCCAGCAGGACACCACCATCCTCCTGCACCCAGAGTGAGGTACACCACTGCACCCTTAAACTCACAGGCCCATGGTAAATAACGTATAAACGGCGTGTGCATAAAGAGGCCCATGGGTACTCCGATCTCTGCAGTAACCTGCTGAGAGCGATAATAGTTCCTCTTTCCCAAATAAAGTATCGCTGTGTGGTCTTGGCAACTTGTCCTGTCAATGCTGAAAAGACTGCAATGGAACCTAACCCGACACAGTTCCTGTCAATGTTATCAGCAACAGAGTCTAACTAGAAACCGGAAGACAGTAGTACTCAAGAAATGAAAGCTGCGCTCTTAGAGTGTGTGTTAACTTGTAAATTGAAAAAAAAGTGTTGCAAAAAAGTCTAAGCGATGGAAAATGCGCAACTTGTAAGAGCTATTTACATTTAAGAACAGAAAAGGCATATCTTTCCTTTGATCCCGCCTTTTGTGCCAAACGTTTTACCAACATTTATAAAATCCGGGAACACCCAGCGCATCACGCTGTTACACGCGCTGGCTAAACAGCACGTGTATTATGTTCGATAAAAATCCAGCTACTAATCCCTAAAAATAAGTGGAGATATGAAGGAATGCGTGATATTCAAAATGGTCCTTCTCTGGTACCAAAGTGCACATTGTGCTTATATGAATTAAATACATCAAACAGGCAAGAGAAATGGACCAGATGCCAATATAGTAACATCTCAGGAGTCGATTGTGCGTTTGAGTTCCAAGGTCCTATGTTGAACGTACAGCGACACAGTTTAACAACAACAAACCAGCAACAGAGGAGCCCGCGAAAGTGAAAGTGATCGTGATTACGATCGCTACGGAGGAAAGACACATGGCGCTGCGCGGGTGCACGTTCACGTGCACTGTAGCTTTAGGCCACGGCAGCACTTTGAAAAGCCCAGTTATAAAATGTCTCTTCGAGCCTTTGGCTCGCGAGACCTAACAAAATGGAGATTATTTTACTGTCAGGACATGGTACACACCTTAGTACATGTCCTACATTTCACATGCACTGCACCCTCCCCAGGGGGTACCCTGGACCAACCATAGGTGTCTGATGTGCATAGAAAGGGAAGGGTGATGTCTGGCAAGTGGGTGCACTTGTCAGAACAACATGGCAGTTTCACAAACTGTGCGCAGGCCCTGCAATGGCAGGCCTGAGTTCCCTTTTTAAGGCTACTTGTGTGGGTGGCACAATTAGTGCTGCAGGCCCACTAGTAGCATTTGCATTACCAGCCCTGGCACACATAGTGCACTTTACTAGGGACTTTACTAGTAAGGCAAACATACCAATCATGGACAACCAATTACGATTACAATTTATACAGGAAGCACTTGCACTTTGACACTGTTAGCAGTGGCAAAGTGTCCAAAGCATCTAAGTTGGCAACACCATGTCAGAATAAAGGTCTAGGGGGAAAGCAAAAAGTTTAGGGACTTTAGCCAAAAAGCGCCAAGTCCTACACTGCTTATTTATCATTTGCAAATAACAACCATTGACAAAGCCAATAGTCCTATCTTGTAGGTATGATGCTACTTGTTGTATCATATATGTGGATGCAGTGACAGAAACTGCAAAATACAAGTTGGGCGGCATACTATGCCAAGCACAGATTTTTAGCTCAAGTGTTGTTAAGCCACGCCCTTAATTACAGTGGCCACGCCCCTTTGAGAGACCACCCAGTTTTTTAATCCCACTTAAAGCCCTGCTTTAAATACATATTTTTTCTTAATAGTACACACACTGCATGAAACTGCTTATGCACTTTTCCCTACCCCAGCTAGCACCAATCAATATGTGTTGTGCACACATTGCAAAGCTTACGTTTGTTATTAAAAAACTATACAGGAAAAAAAACAAAATCTATTTAAGAGTTGTCTCGTTTTGTTAATAATTAGGGTGAGGAGTCATCTGGTTCATGCAGATATAATTGATATGTTTTTCACGTCGGTAAAAACCACAAAAGTATTCGGGTTTCAGTAGTAAACTGTAATCATATATCTCGAGCAGGGTTTCTGTCTGTACGTTTTGTGTGATTAAAACAGAAAATTGCACAAGTATTAATTGTTGGGGCTCCCTATGGAAGCCACAACCTAGGAAGGACGTAAGACACATTTCGCACGATTACATCATTTCCCCCAGACGGGCAAAAAACACTGTTTTGCATGTAAAGCATCTGGAAAAAGCAGATAGCAATTCACGCGGTAATTTAACAGTCTGGGGAATCATAATTCAAAACCAGAAACTACATCGGGAGGAACATCACACACAAGGCAACGAGGAGTGAGAGAACAGAGTCCTCTGAGGCCTGTCTCCGTCCCGGTGATAGCGCAGGCCCACCGGGCTGGAACACTGATAGCGGATTCCGGAGCATGGACCGCAATCTTATCCCGCGGGGAAACACACGTCACTCATGAAGGATTTTGAAGCAGGCAATAAAGATGATAAAGTGACACAGTTCACTCAGCTCTGTGAAGCACTCACCAGGCGCTCGTTCATGCAGCGCCCTGCAAATGATAAATGAACAATAGGGCTCTTTCCAAATCACTGACTATCCGGAGCAGCTGAGTTTATACATCAACACATGTTGGACTCCAAAACAGCACTACATCACCTGACAATGCAGAAAGACTAGAAACTGATGACGGACAGGGCATCTTTGCTGAACAAGGTGAGTCAAAAGGAGTGGTAAACGGTAGAGTGATGAAAAATACCTCACAACAAAACTTTGAATATTATTGTCCTATATACCTGCCCAGACGCCGTATAGTGTGCTGACACACCTGGCGCATGCCAGCCAGGTACTATCTAATACAAACGGTATTTTGCCCTGGAAAGGTGTCTGTTTCTCAGTGCATTTTTTTTGCATTGCTTTGAGTCCATTTACTTCAGGGGAGTATCAGACCCGCGCAAATACCTATAGATTGCGACGCAAGGCAGATGTATTAAGATAGCCAGAACGAGCTTTGCATTAGGTGGAAAAAAGAAGGAATGTGTTAATTTCTCAAATAAAATACATTGCATTTGTCCTGCAGGGCCCAGCACACATCCCGAGCTTGGAATTTGTAATGGAAGGGTATCCTGTGATATACAGCTGAGAGAGCAGACAATTGTATCCTACTCGGAGGACCTGTTAGGAGTGCAACAATGTCATCGCTTGTAGTATGCACTCTCTTATTATTCAGTGTTATGGATGTAAGTAGATGACAGAAGAACTGTGAACAAATAAACATAGCCTTGCAATATCAACATGATTCTATGTGAGTTTAACAAATGGTTTACAGAATTTTAGTGACTGCAAATAAAATGATGTAACACACTTCAGTCAGTCAGTCAGTCATAATACTTTATTTCGATACATCAATATCATAAAAAGACAGAGGAACAATATATTTACACTCAATCAACAAATGCAATTAATACAGAATAAAATCATGATATATATACATACTTTTACTACTTACATATGAATAATACAAAAATATATACTTTCTATAAAATCCAATCCTAAAAATACATTAAAAAAGAGGTCAGTTAAAATAAAACAAACTGTTCACATCCCTTGCGTAAAATCATCAGTGTAGAGAAAAATCATGGAGTAACCCTAACCAATAGGCAATATACAATTCATCTTTTTATGGGACCCAAATTCACGGGATTGTCGGACAACGTCCTTTTCTTGACCCTAATAGCCCCCACTAGGAAATTAGCAACATGGGATATTATCCTTGGGGTCTGTAATAACTGGAGAAACAAAAGTGCTGGCTTGACCTGTATGAACCCGGCCTCTTTAAGGATCGGGATCAAATATTTCCTTCTTAAGGCCGTGAAGTGGTCACAGAACATTAAAAAGTGCAATGTGTTCTGAGTCGAAAAGTTATCGCACTTACACGCCAAAGCATTTTCGGGAGAACACCAAGTCGGAAAGTGACCCAGAGATAAATGGATCAGATTCAACCGAAAACGAGTTAAAAGGAAGCGATGATAAGGCAAGTTAACAAGAGTTAAGTATGGTTCCGGGCCAACATGAGTACACAGAATAATGCCTGTCCTTACCATTGGTTTCTCAAGTTCTACTTGTTCCCTGTCTAGGCATAACATATCTCCCATCATGCCTTTGATCAAAACTATATCTTTCGCAGTTATTGTGGACGGGGATAAAAAAGATCTGGTCTCCCTAACTTAAAAAGACTGTCTTTAATATAGACTAGCCACGGTATTTTGCTTACCCTGTCTAGTTGCAAACAGTCTTTTAGAATGGTGTGGTTAAGGGGGATTTCTTGATTAAGCCAGATCCTAAGCCAGGCCAGGACAGGGTCCACTTTGATCAAGTCTGAGATATATCCCATGCCAAGTTCAGAGTGAACAATATATGTAGAAGTTGACTGGGGTACGGAAAGAACTGATCTTAAAAATTTATTTTCAGTAATCTGTATACTTTCCGTAGAACAATTGCCCCAAATGGCACTGCCATATGTAGCAACGGCCAAACTTTTGGCTTTGTAAATTTTTAGCAGAGTAACTATTGGCCTCGCTCCCAGTTTTTTTATAAAACTCTGAAAGGCAGAGGAAGATCTAGCGAGAGCAATATTTCTATTTTTTATCTGGGGACCCCAGGAACCTCTCTCGTCAAAAGTTATCCCTAGATAGGGGAAGGTGGCTACTCTGCAAAGCTCTTGTTTCCCACATGTAAATGTTTTTATTAACTTATTGTTTTTACCCTTGCCCATTATCATAATTTGAGACTTTTTAACATTGATCTTTAGGTCCAGGGAACCCATAAAGGCTTCAAAAGCATCCAATAGTCGTTGAAGACCCACACCAGTATGGGAGAGCAGAACAGCGTCGTCCGCGTATAGGAGAACTGGAATACCAAGTTCACCTATACGCGGAACATCAAGGGTTGCCGCTTTTAGGGAAGGTTCCAGTGCATTTATATAAACTGTAAAAAGGAGGGGTGCCAAAATGCACCCCTGCCTAACCCCTCTTTCTGACTTAAAATAACTTGTGCAACGGCCTTCCGAGGTAACTCTGACCGCAGCTATCAAATCAGAGTGGAGGTCAGATAAAAGACAAACAAGAGCCCTATCCAGTCCTATGTCAAGCAGAATATTCCACAGCTTAGAGCGATTGACAAGGTCGAAGGCTGACGAGAGGTCCATGAACCCCAAGTACATGGACCCCTCCCTGGCCCTTGTGTATTTTTCAACCAGTAAATGCAAATTAAGGCCCTGATCGATTGTGCTCCTTTTAGGTCTAAAACCGTACTGGACGTTAGATAATACCCCTTTCTCAGTTAACCAATCATTCAGTCTTAATAGAATGACCCTTCCCAATATTTTCACCGATGAGTCGATTAAAGAGATCGGTCGGTAACAGGATGGGTCTTGCCTGTTACCCTTTTTAAAGACCGGTATAATAATAGATTTTTTCCATGAATCCGGGATTTTGTCAGTTATAAGAACGTTAAAAACATTACATAAAATTTTGGACCAAAACTTAGGTGCATATTTAAAAACATCCCCTGGAACCCCATCAGGGCCCGGAGCTTTATTTTTCGGGGTCAATTCAATTGCCCGTTCCACTTCTGCTGGTACAAAAGTAACAGTGGCCTTAGCAAAACACAATTCCCCATCCTCCACTTCTATAAGGGCAGCGGTGGTGACAGTGCTGTTAGATTCTGTGTATATCTCGCTAAAGTGTTTAATCCAGCCCTCATCTGGAATATTTGCCTCTAGAGGGGTGTTTGAATCCTCTGAGAAAAGTGGCTGATTTATTGTTTTCCAGAATAGGCCACTATTTTTTTGTGTTTCTGGTTCTAGAAGTTGTGCTAAAGCATTGTCTTTCAGGACCCTCTTTCTTTCTAATATTGTTTTTTTATACACAGTCCTTGCACTCACTATATCCGCACGGTTTTTGGGAGTAGCTTTCAGGGCTGTTAGTAGGTCACCGTGAGCCTTTGAGCATTTCTTGTCGAACCATCTTTTACCCACTAACAACTTCGAGCTGGATTTATTCTGGAGGCTCCGATCAATTTCTATACAGATATGATCAAAGGCCACTATGACCTCATTATTCTGGGTTCAATTTGTTAAACATATTGCAACTTCGTCCTCGGTCCTAGACAAAAACTCCTGTAAAAAAGTTTCAGGGACTATTTTTGACCATTTCAATCTGCGATTTTGGTCTTTTACCATAAGATTTACTCCCCCTCTATCTTTAACTGATTTTAAGGAGATTACATCTGCAAGCATCAGTTCTAATAGAACAGGATTATGATCACTAAAAACTGATACCTCTGTATAATATTTAATCACCTTACTTAACAAAAAAGAAGTCAAAAAAATATAATCTATAACGGTACCCATGTCTTTTCCTTTAAATGTAGGGGATCTATTTTTCCCATCCCCACAACCTGATTCATATAAATTCCATCTAGCTAGGAAAATTTCAAGAAGTTCACCACGCCTGGTATGTTCTAAATGCACTAAAGAGGAGAGGGGGGGGAGCTTCAACATCCTGACTAATACATGGAAGGGAGCATGGGTGTATATTAAAATCTCCTAATAATATTAATTCAAAATTATGTACATTAGTACTATAGACTGACACGAATTTGTCCAGTACTTCTAAATTCTGACTGGTACAATCATTAGCATGAGAGTTATAAAAATTCACAAAAAGGATCTTGGCCTTTTCTTGCGAAAAGAGTTCAACAATCAGACAATTATCAGAGCCAGATGGACATTGAGTAAATTTACCTTTTATGTCCAATTTAAATAAACTTAGCAGGCCCCCTTTGGGTCGTCCTGCCACACTGCTAATAGCTGGGATACAGAAGTGGCTATAGCCATCCATAGAAAAGCTATTCATCTGATCCCAGGTCTCTTGTAAAGCAATGATATCAAAAGCGTTAAGTATCAATAGCCATTCCGGATTCACAATTTTACTCTTTATGCCAGCGATGTTCCAGGTGGCGATTTTGAGAGATGAGGCTGATGACAGAATAGGATTCCTCGTGGCATCAGGGAGTCAATCATTTTCCTCCAATGAGGATAAAGCAGTGTAGCGAATATAAAGGGGAAGAATGTTGTCCAACTGCCTGTTCACTGGCTGATAACCACAAGAATCCCCCCCATTTTGGTACACAGATACGTTCACAGGCATGTTGGAAAAACGACCTGCCATTCCCCTTCTGGGACCATTTCCAAGATGCTCTGGCTGTTGGGGTGGTCGTTGTTGAGTGCTGGCCAAGTGACTATAAAAATATCCAAGGGGTCTAGCATGTACAGAGTTATCCTGGATGGGTAAAGAGGCAGCTCTTAGGAGGACAGTAGCAACATGTTGTGGATGTTTAAAATTAACTATGATACAATCCCCTCTTGAGTTTTTCCTTCCATAGCCAATCCAACCAACTCTACGAGTGGATATTATGTCATTTGAAAAGGCCAACGGGAAACCACAATTCTTATTCAGCCAAGCAAGTGTTTTATTTTTTAGAGCATCATGGGTTTCCAGCCTAGAATTGGACATGCAGGAGTCAACCTCAGGAACGTTAGTTAGTACCACAGTGTATGGAACACACTGCGGTGGGAGGTTGACAACAATATTCCTCCTAGGTTTACTACTCTCTATAGCTTCTCCCTCTACTAGGTTCTTCTGGTTATTCTGATGGCTTTTTTGTGCTATTTGTGAAAGTCGTGGGGTTGGTGCTGATGCGAGTACAGTACCCTCTGATGGTTGTATAGATGAAGTGGTAATCAGAGCGTTTACAGCCTGAGGTGCCAGACTACTACCCCCAAAACCGCCCTCCCTGGTGTTAGCAGAAGTGTATAGTACGGGTTCCAATAAGCTATGGCCCATGGAGCCCGATGAACCAGGTTGAGGGGTCATCAGGGAGGAAGTCCGGGTCAAATGAGAATCTAAGAGACCTTTCAATCTAGTGACCTCTAGTGCTACTGAATCTAGCTTCACCAACAAGGGACTAATCAGAGCCTCTAATTTAGACTCTAGGTTAGTTACCAGAAGTTCAATATGTGCTGGATCAAGAGTACTTCCTTGAGTGTTATTTATAGGCTCTAAAACATTATTTACAGGCTCTAAGGTAACCCCCCTACTTGGTGGGGCTAATCCTTGCTTTTTAGACTTTCGTGTCACCACCCTTTTGACCGGAACCTTCCTACATGCACGCACCGTTTTCCTAGCAGGAGATTGAGTTGGTGTGACCTTTGAACAAGATGCCGGACTCTGGCCAGGAGGGTCATTTGAGGTTACACGCTCTTCAATGTTTACTAAAGAAGCCACATCATTATTTGAATCTACATTATTAGTGTTGGCACAGCCACTATCCAGGAGAGGCATTGGAGTAGTGGGCGTGGTTGACCTTGTTGGTGACGTTGCTGGACTCAATCTGCCAAAAGAAAGTCTCCTGTCTTTGTTAATCCTATTTACCACTTTAACAAGATAATTATCCATTGTCCTAGTGTCATTTGTGGCGGCGAATTTTACAGACCTATGCTTAGACATTTAGTAGACAGCAGTTACTAACTGCAAAAAAGAATTAAGCAACACTATCTTCTCTTGGCAGTATGCACTGTAATAAAGGCGATACGCCCTGTTAGGACGAATAACATACGCCACTAATCTATATGGTGTCTTACTTGCAAGTCCAGGTCCACAATAAATAGGCCAATGTTCGTGGCCCAGCCCGGCCTCCTTCGGCCTCAGACGGCCACAGACGGCCCGCCCTCTGCCCGAGCTCAGCCCGGCGACGCCCGCGCGCATCCCGCGATGCGGAGGGAGCCGCTGCTGATGTAGCGCCTCCGGGCGCGCTTTCCGGTGGAAATGGGCGGTGCAAAGGGGGCTGCTGGGGACTGTAGTGTCCCCCTGTGGCAGCCTCTGGTGGCGTTTAGGCGGCGAGGGAGAGAGAGCCCAGGTAGGTGCAGTCGCTTCACTGCCCGGTACTGCAGACGGCCAGGAGACCCCCTGCTCCACCGAGGGAGCCGCTGCTGATGTAGCGCCTCCGGGCGCGCTTTCTGGCGGAAATGGGCAGTGCAAAGGGGGCTGCTGGGGACTGTAGTCTCCCCCTGTGGCAGCCTCTGGTGGCGTTTAGGCGGCGAGGGAGAGAGAGCCCAGGTAGGTGCAGTCGCTTCACTGCCCGGTACTGCAGACGGCCAGGAGACCCCCCATGCAGACAGCCAGGAGACCCCCCCTAACACACTTACATAGGGTTATTAGTGATATGACACACTGATACATTAAATGTATGTGAATGTTTATTATCTTAATGATGTAGTTGAATACGTGTATTAATGTAGTTTAGTAAAGGTGTCTATTGAAGATGCAATTAAATTGTGAAAATGTTAACGTGAATAACATGGTGCCTTTGCTATTTTAACCTAAGTCGTAGGCCTGAGTTCACAAATCATTGAATGTTCTCGTTTCTGAAAAGCAATGCTTAGGTGCCCATTCAAAATTTGTATAGTGTTACTTTCTTTCATGCTTTGTATTGCAGGTGGACAAGAGCTCTGTTGGTGAATAGTAAGAATATTGTTTCTATTAGATAGTTGAGGCATGAAGTACTCACTGTTAGCCTATCCTAGTGTAGATAAGGTGGAAGTAGGTGCATTGGCACATGAGAAGGAGACAAATCAAGGACAAATTGGTGCAAGGGAGTGTACATGGAGAATACTGTGGATGGAATCCACATAATGGAAAAATCCTGTGGCTGAGCCTACTGTGAAGAAAGTCGAGAAAAGCATTACAAGATTTCTGTTGAATGGGATTTTATGTATATGATGCATTGTAGTGAGGGATATGAGCCCCATTCCATCCTGCCTTTCTGACCGAAAGCACCTGAGTGCTAGTTTGTTTCTTTCTGTTAGTGGCTTTATGCTGATTGACCCATCTGATGTTGGAGTGACTTCTTAGAAAGACTCTAACCACTGACACCTTTTCTTTTCCGTACCATTTGTCATAAATGCTAAGTAGGGATGCCACTCTAGAGTTAGAGGAGGGAAAGATAGAAATAAATACTTTATTCCAACGAAGTGTCGATGCAGGGAAACCTTCATTCTTGCTTTTTGATTACCTGTATAATAATCATAGAACTCATTGCCCTTTTGCTACTGCATCGAGTGAATCTTTTCAGAAGATTTGGATTTCTTCTGTTCCCACTGTACTTTTACACTCTTACACTGCGATTCGTATATATCCAACTATTTTTGAATTTGCAATAAAGATTGATTAACCTTCAATTGTTTGTCAAATTGGGTTATTGTGTAGCAACAAATTAGTTACACTGTATACTAAATTGGTTCATGACATTTTGCTCCCCTTTACACTTCCATCGCAAAAAAAAGCCTTTCTTGGGTGTCAGCACAGGAGATGAGAGCTGCAGCAGGTCCATCATAGTAGGTGGCTCTGGGCTTTTCTCCCAGTTGTGCAATGCAGTGCAGCACATTTGGATTCTACACTGTGTGAAAATGTAATATATCTGGGCAGATGTGTTTGCAAAGTACCAGTAAACCTAATATGTGGTGATTTGTTATGGAACTGGTGTCTCAAGTTGCAGAGCTTAGCTTATTTTTCAATCCTTCTAGAGATCTGTGGTGACCTTTGAAATATTGAGACAGCAATGAGTGGTATTTCACTGTCACTTCTACATGGAAGTCATGACTTTTGCACCAATGTATGTAGGTCATAGTATCAGATAACAATAACAAGAGTGTTCTGCATATTATGTACTTCACAGAAAACAGTATGGGTCTGATTCAGAGAGCAATTTATGGCCATAAAATAATGTGTATGGCCAAAAATGGCTCCATTTACTTCTGTCAGGAAACCACAAAAAGATACTTGACAGACTCAAATGGTTATCCTAGTGCATAATTTTAAGCCACAGCTGCATAATATTATGCAGGGGTAAGGAATGACAAGGAGTGGGAAGTGGTAGGATCAAGACAAGTGGAGCCTTGAATGTTTGTGAAGACCCACGCATGTGTCAGACTATTGGCATACACAAATTCGTCCCCAACCATTTTCCAAAATGAAAACAGTTAACAGTTTTGCTCCAACATAGGGCTTGACAAACTGCCCTTGGAAGGAAAAAAGGAGAACCAAAAAACAACAAACTATGTGGAGGTGCACTGAAATAGGTTTCACTATGGGCAAACATGATTTTATACATGGAGAAAAAAATTGAAGGAGAAAGTAAAGTGCTCATCTTCCCAGTGCAGAGTTGTATCTACAGGGGGCATGGCTTACCACAGACACAGGATGGCCACATCTCTCTGAAGCTCCTGAGAGCGGTATTTGTGGCGGCGGTGGGATGACAGCCTCCGCCTCTTCCATATTTCCTGATGCCTGAAATGAACGGGTATTGTGTAACGGATGCACTTGTTTTTTTCACTTCTCATGGGAGTACGCTCATTAATTCATGGGTGGCTCGCTTCCTCTCCTCAGATCACAGGACCACCATTTTGATCACAGGACGAATTACCACGGCTTCTGGGTTTTTTGTCTTTTTTTGATGCCATTTTCAGCCTTGTGCCCCCCAAAAAAAGATTGTTACTTTGAAATTGATGGAGTTGCCTGTGGGGCTCAGTGCTTCTCTGGTTTACCTCCTCCCTCACTTTTCTCATATGATGTGAGCATACACTTCAAGTCATTCCTGCTCGCTGCCTCAAATTTAGAGTGGTTTTGGCTGCTTCTTGAGATGTTTTTAGTCAACCAAAAAAAGCCTCCTTGTCATGAATGCACAACAATCAACACACCTTTCACACTGACGGGATAAGAATGAACAGCACAGATATAGTCAAAACAATTGAGAGAAAAAATATGGCATACAAATTTATTCACGATTTCATTAAAAATTCTGTACACAATTTTATCAAAGATTCTGTAAATACAATACTATATATTGTTATAAGGCTAATTATGAAGCGATTACAATATAATACCTAAGTATCAGAATAATATTGACGAAAATATCCACAGTAACAATTTAAGAACACCATAAAACATACGATTGGGAACAATCTAAAAAGGACAATAGGTCCTATTCACAGAGGGAAATCACCAAATCAACGCTTCATCAATTGCGACCCCAATTAATATTGCTTTCAGTTATACATGTCACAAAAAACTGTAATCAAAGATTTTATGTGGTTTCCTCTTTGAGAGCATCGACGCGTTTCGGTGGGCACTGATTCCTTGCCAACACCTTCTTCAGGAAATTTAAAATAAAGTCCCAATAACAATCATGTATAAAAACGAGTGATATTTATTATTTAGAGAGCTGTATCCATATATATGCTGCCGGAAGTTCTTTTCATTAACTTTTGACAGCAGCAAAAGGTTGATCCTTCACACTGAGTATATGGACACCTTATTAACATCCGCTTCGAGTCTAAATAGACCTCAGGACAGTTTTGTATGTCTAGTTTGCATCCGCTTCAAGTCTAAATAGACCTCAGAACGTATTCCCTTTAGGGATGAATATTTCCCACGCACCCGGACAAGCACCTAGGTATTCCTCATTTATCTGAAGATAACTTTTCACTCTAAAATCCTCTTTTGTCCATCAGATGTGGATGTATTTCTATTCTCCAAACTGAGATTCGGTGCCAATAGAGCACTCCGCTCGGCCTTTTACGGTGCACACGATAAAATCTTCTGTATGGATGCCAGCTTGAGATGTTTCCCAGCTCTCAATGACATTTGCTCTTTGTTAACTGTGGTTTCATCTTTGTTTGCAGCAACTTTAGTATATGGGAAGGTCAAAAGCCCTTAAACCATTCATTAACACCCTCTACAGGTAAATTGTTAAGGTGCTGTCCGGTGCCATTATTATGTACTGCAATGGGAAACTCCACTTCACTTACAGGGACCAGTTCAGCCTCTTCTTCTATCTCAACTGCCATGCCTTCTCAACCTCCTACTGCCAAGGCATCAATTAGGAGGCTAAAAAACGACACCTTCTCCTACAGAGTCTTTACCTGTGTTTTATTTAGATCTTTTGTTGGAAGATATCAGGGCTCTGTGCCCCATCATGGAGGACACTAATTCTAAATTACAGACTCTTAGTGGTAAATGGTGACTCAAGGAAGAACGTCTGTCTTCTGTGGAGCAGCAAATTACTAACTTTAGTGCCACTTCTCTCACTGTGAACTCCCTTCAGGCACAGGTTACAGAAATCGGAGGAATAACTTTCACATGTATGGACTTCTTGAGGGCACAGAAGAGGTGGACACCGTCTCTTTCTTTAAAACCTTTCTGCCTCATCTTTTACATTTACCTGAAAGTTTGCCACTCAACATTCAGAGCGCTCAAAGGCGGGGTCGCCCTCCTTCAGTTTCTTTACCTTCTCACAGACGTCATCCTGTATTTTCTAGAATTAATGCAGGTTCTCTCCTCTGCCAAGCATCTCAAACAGATTTTCTGTCAGGTCACAACATATTTTTCTCCCAAGACTACACCAAGAGCACAGCATACATACAAAGAGACTTTCTGAGTATGAGACCCGCACTCCATTAGAAAGGAGCTCAGTTTGGACATTTTCACCCTTGTCTCTTTCAAGTCACATACAGTAATAAAACAATGGCCCATGAGGACCCATCTCATTTGAGGGCTTTTCTTACAACTTATAGAGCAAGTACTATGGACATGGCTCCTTCAATTTTTTTTATTATGGTAATGTTTTGTTGCTAAGTTCACATGCTAACCTGATGTACTGTTGTACTGTTTTGCTCTTATCCTTTTCCTCTTACTGATATGTTTTGTGCTTATGCAATATCTTACAATGTTTTTTATCCACTTAACAAATGCCATTGTTCTTTTATCTTACAGGTGTTTTATCTTAGTCATGGTTGTCTTCGTTTCCCGTTATATGTCACATTGTCCTTCCTGCGCCATGTATCCCCCTGTAGATTGGACGTGGTGTCTTCTCCTTGTGGCCCCCCCTAACCTCATCAAAGTATTGTTAGGTATGTTCCCTTTTTATGCTGTTTCTTTTACCTACTTCCTCTTTTCTAGTACTAGATTTACTCTATTTTCTTTTCTTTGCTTCCTTTGTGCTCTCCTCCCCTTCTCTCTTTTTCCTGTCTTAATTTGGATTTCTTACTTTTGCTCACCTTTCCGAGGCAGATATTTTCCTCACTTCTCATATGGTTCTGTTGTATCCTCTCTCAATTGTTGTGTGATTGTAATCTTCAATTTGTTCTATCTCAATGGTTTTCACAATGGTCTCCTGGAATCTCAGAGGTTTGAACTCCCCAAACAAAAGACAACGAGTTCTCACTCATTTGTCAAAGCTTAATGCATACATAGCTTTCCTGCAAGAATCCTCTCTCTCTGACACTGGATCTATGAAATTACTGAGGGGTGGGTGGGTCATGAAGTTTCATTTTCATCTAGCACTTGGAAAAAGCATGGAATTGTAATATTGTGTTACAAGTCCTCACATTTTCAATTGGTATCTCAAGAAAGACATGAGTAGGGATGGTGTTTATTGCTCAAATTGTACATTGATAAGATTCTGATTATTCTTTTCAACAAATGTGGTCCTAATCCTCCTGACTGTCAGTTTTGGTCCTTGATTTCACAGAAGCTCCTGCAGTACTGTGATGAAAACCTAGTTCTTGCTACGGATTTCAATTTACCAATTGACCCATTTCTTGACGGACACTCCTTATCTCATTACATACCAAACAAATCACAAAAAATGCTTATACAAGCTCTCCAAAGGCGTCATCTTACCGACGCTTAGCGACTATGCAACACCACTTTACAGGAGTATACCTTTATTTTAAGGGTGGGCGTAGTGGGCGTAGTGGGGCTACGTGAAGCAGCACGTAGTGTGCCCAAATCTATGCACACTACGCGCTTCGCGTAGCCCCACTACGCGCCACCCGCCTCCCGCCCGCCCTCCTTTTAAAAGATAACATTAATTTATAATAAAGAAAATTAAAAGCCACTTACCTGAAGCGAGAAATGCGCATGCGCGGGCATCCGCGCATGCGCATTTGTCAGAAAAGTTGGAAACCAGGAAGAGGGAGCCCCGGAGACGCCGCGCTTCAGGTAAGTGGCTTTTATTTTCTTTATTATAAATTAATGTTATCTTTTAAAAGGAGGGCGGGCGGGAGGCGGGTGGTGGGCGGCATGCAGCTACGCTTCGCCCTGGCGTGTGCGTAGGCGCTGCCTGCTTCGCCTACTTCGAAAACTGCGAAGCAGGCAGCACTACGTACACTACGTGGGTGAAGCGTAGTTGTCAGCCCAGGGTTACTTTATTTGCCCAGTCCACCATACACAATCCTGAATTGACTATTTTTTGTTACATTCAGCTGCTATTGGTTCCATTTTGATTTCTGATCATTCTCCGGTATCTGTTCATTTAGACATCTTACCCAAACCCACCCCTACTAAATGTTGGCGATTCAATAACTCTCTACTATTGGATACCACCTATACCCCCTCTTTCACTACCTTTGTCCAAGACTTTTTTCTCTTTAATCAGATGGGGGCATCCCCTTCCACACTGTCAGGGGCACCTTTAATGCCTCTACCCAAGACTTCATAATTAATTTTGTTTCTAAAAAAAGGGTGACTGTCTTAATCACAGTCTAAACAAATTCTTGCGGAAAATAAATGCCTAGAGCATTCTTATTACACTTATCATTCACAACATTCTCTAAATCAACTCATGAAAGTCAAACATCAGTTTAAAAGGGTCTCTACCAAAAGTGCTGCTTATTATCTTCTCAAATCTAGTGGTAAATATTACAGGGTCCAAAATAAGTCTGGAAAGTTGCTGGCCATTTATTTTAAAATCAGGCAAAACAAATTAATCATTGAATCAATTATTAATGCTACTGGTTCCACTCATCACAAAGACCCAGACATTCAGCTTAATTCCAGCAATTCTATACTACTCTTTTTACAACGGAATGTCTCCCTTCAGAACCTGACATTTTAGGGTACCTGTTCTTTGTGTCCAAACCGGCTTCCTCCCAAGTAGATTTTTCATCTCTAGACACAGATATTACTCAAAAAGAACTTCAGCTTGCACTGCTCTCCCTTAAAAAGGGCAAGGCTCCAGGGCCTGCTGGCTTTATGGCTGAGTTTTAAGTACACTTTCCCAAACTGTGGATGTTAATTCACACCTTTAATAATTCGCCCACCTCATTTCACTCATTTTTAGATGCTTTCATTTGTCTTATTCTGAAAGAAGGGAAAGACCCAAAATTCTGCAAGAACTATCGACCCATCTCCTTAGTTAATTTAGATTATAAGATCTTCTCAAAAGCACTAGCCTTCCAGTTAGAGCCACTTCTTCCCGACCTTTTGAGAAAGGCGCATTCTGGTTTTCTCAAGGGTAGAAATCTTTTGTATAGCACTAGTTTATTGTTTGATATTATTTACAAATCCACGGCTCTGTCTGATTCTATGGAGGCCATTTCCTTAAATGCATAGAAGGCTTTTGATCAAGTTATTTGGTCTTTCCTATTTCATGCTCTAGCCTGGTTGGTTTATGGTCCACAAATCACATTTTTAATTTCTTTCCTTCATACCTCTCCTAAGGCTGCCAAGCAATTCATCAATTATTTACATGTATTGTTGAGCTGTCCATAACACAAAAAATACATTTCTTTCACGAGGATGCCATGCAGCAAGCTAGCTGACAGCTGCTGTTTGTGATTAGCTTCTTGACATAAAAAAGACATTATTTGAAAGGGTTTTGTGTATCTAAGGAAAAGGAGTATTGAGTGATGCTTACCCCAATTTACATACATAGTATTCCCGAGCTGGGGAGCATGACGGCATGGAATATATCTTGAGGATATTCCAGAGGACACAAACTTTTTGTTCCTGGATTCTTCCATTGGAGGCTGTCCCTTTGGGGGAAATGTCCATTATAACACAGACATTACATCGTAATGCCTTTACAACACATCCTTTATAACGCAGGGGGTATTACAACACATCAAAAACCAAAGGAAATAATGGACGGAGTGTTGAACATTGCAAGCACTCACCCCCAGTCAACTGATCTGGGTTTAATCCATCACCGTTCTTTAGCCCACACTGCCACCCCAGTTCAGACATGGCCATATGCAAATCAGTCTGACCCTGTGCCTCATGGGAACAGTCCAGCCCGAACTGCCAAACCATATCTTCCCTGGACCGGAAACAAGCTTCCTAGGACTGGTTTCTGGCATTTCAGCCATCTTCAGCCAGGCTTGCTTGAATCCAGTGGCAAAGTGAGCAAGGGACTCACGTCTGAGCATACCCTGCCAACTTATGGCGAACAAAGCAAAAACCAAAGGAAATGGTGGACGGAGTGTTGAACATTGCAAGCACTCACCCCCAGTCAACTGATCCGGGTTTAATCCATCACCGTTCTTTAGCCCACTCTGCCACCCTAGTTCAGACATGGCCATATGCAAATCAGTCTGACCCTGTGCCTCATGGGAACAGTCCAGCCGGAACTGCCAAAATATATCTTCCCTGGACCGGAAACAAGCTTCCTAGGACCGGTTTCTGGCATTTCAGACATCTTCAGCCAGGCTTGCTTGAATCCAGTGGCAAAGTGAGCAAGGGACTCACGTCTGAGCATACCCTGCCAACTTATGGCGAACAAAGCAAAAACCAAAGGAAATGATGGACGGAGTGTTGAACATTGCAAGCGCTCACCCCCAGTCAACTGATCTGGGTTTAATCCATCACCGTTCTTTAGCCCACTCTGCCACCCCAGTTCAGACATGGCCATATGCAAATCAGTCTGACCCTGTGCCTCATGGGAACAGTCCAGCCCGAACTGCCAAACCATATCTTCCCTGGACCGGAAACAAGCTTCCTAGGACCGGTTTCTGGCATCTCAGCCATCTTCAGCCAGGCTTGCTTGAATCCAGTGTCAAAGTGAGCAAGGGACTCACGTCTGAGCATACCCTGCCAACTTATGGCAAACAAAGCAAAAACCAAAGGAAATGATGGACCTAGGAAGCATGTTTCCGGTCCAGGGAAGACATGGCTTGGCAGTTCGGGCTGGACTGTTCCCATGAGGCACAGGGTCAGACTGATTTGCATATGGCCATGTCTGAACTGGGGTGGCAGAGTGGGCTAAAGAACGGTGATGGATTAAACCCAGATCAGTTGACTGGGGGTGAGTGCTTGCAATGTTCAACACTCCGTCCGTCATTTCCTTGGGTTTTTGCTTTGTTTGCCATAAGTTGGCTGGGTATGCTCAGACGCGAGTCCCTTGCTCACTTTGCCACTGGATTCAAGCAAGCCTGGCTGAAGACGGCTGAAATGCCAGAAACCGGTCCTAGGAAGCATGTTTCCGGGCCAGGGAAGACATGGCTTGGCAGTTCGGGCTGGACTGTTCCCATGAGGCACAGGGTCAAGACTGATTTGCATATGGCCATATCTGAACTGCGGTGGTAGAGTGGGCTAAAGAACGTGATGGATTAAACCCAGATCAGTTGACTGAGGGTGAGTGCTTGCAATGTTCAACACTCCGTCCATCATTTCCTTTGGTTTTTGCTTTGTTCGCCATAAGTTGGCAGGGTATGCTCAGACGTGAGTCCCTTGCTCACTTTGCCACTGGATTCAAGCAAACCTGGCTGAAGACGGCTGAAATGCCAGAAACCGGTCCTAGGAAGCATGTTTCCGGTCCAGGGAAGACATGGCTTGGCAGTTCGGGCTGGACTGTTCCCATGAGGCACAGGGTCAAGACTGATTTGCATATGGCCATGTCTGAACTGGGGTGGCAGAGTGGGCTAAAGAACGTGATGGATTAAACCCAGATCAGTTGACTGGGGGTGAGTGCTTGCAATGTTCAACACTCCGTCCATCATTTCCTTTGGTTTTTGCTTTGTTCGCCATAAGTTGGCATGGGTATGCTCAGACGTGAGTCCCTGGCTCACTTTGCCACTGGATTCAAGCCAGCCTGGCTGAAGACGGCTGAAATGCCAGAAACCGGTCCTAGGAAGCATGTTTCCGGTCCAGGGAAGACATGGCTTGGCAGTTCGGGCTGGACTGTTCCCATGAGGCACATGGTCAAGACTGATTTGCATATGGCCATGTCTGAACTGGGGTGGCAGAGTGGGCTAAAGAACGTGATGGATTAAACCCAGATCAGTTGACTGGGGGTGAGTGCTTGCAATGTCAGCACTCCGTCCATCATTTCCTTTGGTTTTTGCTTTGTTCGCCATAAGTTGGCAGGGTATGCTCAGACGTGAGTCCCTTGCTCACTTTGCCACTGGATTCAAGCAAGCCTGGCTGAAGACGGCTGAAATGCCAGAAACCGGTCCTAGGAAGCATGTTTCCGGTCCAGGGAAGACATGGTTTGGCAGTTCGGGCTTGACTGTTCCCATGAGGCACAAGGTCAAGACTGATTTGCATATGGCCATGTCTGAACTGGGGTGGCAGAGTGGGCTAAAGAAAGTGATGGATTAAACCCAGATCAGTTGACTGGGGGTGAGTGCTTGCAATGTTCAACACTCCGTCCATCATTTCCTTTGGTTTTTGGTATTACAACACATGCCATTACAATGCATGCCATTACAATGCATGTGCAATTACAACGCATGCCATTAAAACGCATTGAAAGGTGAGTAATGGAGGTAAGTTTTTATTAATTCAGGGTTGGGGGCTGTGTTAATTCCCAGGTATTTATTTTTATAGTTTGTTATGAAGCATGTTTTAAAATTATATTCTTTATAAAATATAGTAATATGTTTAATTAAAAAAAAAAAATTAATGGCTTGGGAAACAGGGTTTTTAGGTGGGGGAGTGTATTAGTAATCAGGTATTAATTTGAATGCCTGGGTATTCATATTTATTTATTTTAACTTTTTGGAAACTTCAAAATTAATATATATTTTAAAAAGAAGAAGGCTTGGCACCCATTCCCTGGGATGGGATGCTTGGGAAACAGGGGTTTTGGGTGGGGGAGTGTATTAATAATCAGGTATTAATTTTAATACCTGGGTATTCATTTTTATTTATTTTAACTTTTTGAAAACTTCAAAATTAATATATATTTTAAAAAGAAGAAGGCTTGGCACCCATCCCCTGGGATGGGATGCTTGGAAAACAGGGGTTTGGGTGGGGGCCTGTATTAATAATCAGGTATTAATTTTAATACCTGGGTATTACAGGGGCGCTAGGAGGCGCACAAGCAATATGGCCGCACAAGCGTGAGGCTCCTGCAGCTCGGTCCACAAATCCGCTTGGATATCCTGCCTAGAAGGTCCTAGGATATAACCTGATATGCCCAGCAGTTCAGCACAATCTGGAGCCCATGTGGTGTGAGCGAGGAGCTATTAAGACTCCCCTTTCTACGACATCAGCGCCCGTGCCAGCTGGGCGGTGCGATGGCCTGTCATCCCTGGAGCCATCTCAGGCAGCGCAAGGTACACAAGCACCACGGTGCCCACATGGCATCTACGCTGCACATCAGAGCCTTTCCTAATTACAGAGGGTGAGTGACCGAATTCCCATACTGCCACTTACACTTATCACCCTCAGACGAGCGCGTGGCTGTTTGTCTCAGGCACAGGCGGGACCACCATGTTGGCGTAAAGCCACTGGCTGTGACTGCTCCCAATTCGAAGCAGCTGTCATCCAGCACGATATCTGCAATACCGCTAAAGACCCCAGACTGGTGTACACCACATACCACTTTTCACTACTCCTCGTGCTGTAAAAATACTCGAGGCCAGCAGGAATACAACGGAGGGGGGACGCAGACAAGTCCAGTAACCTTGCTCAGCCGCAGTCCCTCTCTCACATGCAGCATGATAATCTGTGGATTCGGACTGTGTGACCGTTGGGGGCAGGCACGCAGAGCCTAGGCTGCTACCCCACTCGACCGTGGCCTGTGGCACCACTGCAAGCGACGAGGGAGAATTCACGCACTGCACCTCTGTGCACACCTGCTAACCCCTTCTTGCCCTTCTCCCTGGAATCCGTGGCCCGAAGGCATCAATAGTCCCCAACCAAGCCCGCTGTGTTGAGACCGCCAAGTATCTACGACCTCGTTGACTGTTAACGTGCTGACCCAGCCGCAAGGTTGGTGGGCCTCTCACCCCCTGTGCAGCGTATAGACTTGTACTCTACATCTCAAAGGGCCCAATGCGCCGCTATGATTGCAACGACAAAGAACGGTATGACCAAACTAATTTGCCACACAACAACTTGTACTAGCAACACATAAGCGGCAACCCATGCTCCTTCCTTCCCTGGTAACCCGTGCCTCGTCGCAATATATCCTGCTGTGAACTGGGCCTGCACACACTGTAAACCTCCCCCAGTCCTCCCCTGTGCAAGCACCACTGAACCGCTTGCTCACAGACATACAACTAATTTCCCCCAGACTGGTATGCCGCGGTGTAAACACACACAAGTTTACGAGCCCTGCATCAGCAACCAACAACACAACCAAACGTGAAGTCTCCACCTAACTTACCCCACTACACCGGTTGGGGCTGTTTTGCCTGATTCCACCCTCAGTGGCACAACACTTGTTCATTCAAGTTGACCAGAACTAATTCAGAGGACACATTCATTACTTGGCCTTGACGCAAAGAAGCTGATCATTGCAAACCCCACGCGACTGGCGCTATCGCAGCTGCTGTGGAATCATAAAATGGGAAGCCGTGTGTAGGAAGATGACCCTGATCAGGCAAATGAAGAGCAAGCACAGGGATCAGCACCATCACAGGATGAAGACATGAAAACCCTTCTCCTTGAAATGCGCCAAAGTCTTACTTTGATCGCTGAGGAAATGGATGCCATGAACACTCGGATGAATGCCATTGTTCAGAAGCAAGAGGGCCATGATGAACGCATTAAAGAAACCAAACGCCGCATCTCGGAAGCGGAAGATACTACGACACACATTCAGACACAAGTGGCGCAAATGGATAAACTACTCAAACTGATTGCTGCAAAAAACGAAGATCTTGAAGCGCCCAGTAGGAGGAACAACATCCGAGTCATAGGCATTCCAGAGAGCACCAACACTGGCAGGATGGAGATGTTTATCGAGAGACTACTGCGAGAAACAATTGGCACAGAATGTATTTCCTCCCAATTCATAGTGGAAAGAGTGCACCGTTGTCTTGGTCCCAGGCCTCCATCATTGAGACCGCCCTCCCCGGCTGAAGAATAATTGGAACTGTATGTGGGACATCAATGCACTCCAGAACTGCTGGGAACCTATTCCCCTGCTACGATAAATGTACATCGATGTGCAGAATCGATGGATGGGGATGACTGACACTACAAACCAGATAAGTGACTTCCTAGAGCCGTATGATACTTGGCACCGAGAACCCACACACTTGATGATTTTGGGCTCTCTGACAGCTTGCAACCCTAAGAGCGGGGTGTAACCGTGCATGAGCCTAGGAGTTCCCCATGAGGGGGCTCCCCCTTCTTTACTGCAGACAAGTATGCAGATTGTTTCTGTTTTGTTGTGGACTTGGGTGGAAGGAGGAAATGTTCTTTCTGGCATGATTGGGATGCTACAGTGGGTGGGATGGGAATGGGACTGTTCTTGAAGTTTGACACGTCATCCACAGGAGAATACGAAAGGCAGAGGCATTACAGTTCTTTTCTTCATTTTGCAGAAACAGTACAAACACTGCTCTACACATTATATACCACTTCACTGCATGACAATTCCAGTGTCTAATCAGAACTTACATATCCTCACGTGGAACGTCAGAGGACTAGGTGACCCACGGAAACGTCAGCAGATTCTAGCATATCTCGACTGACACTAAGTCCAAATCGCACTGCTCCAAGATACCCACTTAAATCCTAGGCACGATAATACTTTTGCACATAAATGGGCAGACCATAGACTATTCTCCTCCTACTCCTCCTATTCTAGGGGCACATCCATACTTGTTAAAAAAACGTACTCCATTCACCCTAGCTGGTTTGTAGCAGGATAAACACGGGTGCTACTGCATTACATGGGGCAGGCTGGGAACGGAATCTGTCACCTTGGTATGTTGTTATGCCCCAATATCGATTCCTGGGTTTCTTTCCCATGCTCTGGGGGAAAATTATAGAGATAGGCTCTACTCACATTATATGCAGGGGAGATTTCAACACTACTCTCAAACCCGCCATGGACAGATCTAACCCTGCACCACATCATTACACTAGATCACACAAGGTGCTGCGAGACATAGTGACTGATAATGGATTATTAGATACATGGCGCCATATACACTAGGCCTGGGCGGTAAATTCCGTTCCGTTCGCGGAATTTGCGGAATTTGGGTAATTTCGCGTTCCGCGGAGAACGCGAAATTGCCCAAAAATCTGCGTTCCGCGACTTCGCGAAATTTTTTGCTTGCTCGCGTTTTTCAATATGCGTGTTCGCGAGATATTGCACCCCGAGCACGCAAACAGCGCTCGCGAACAGGAAAAAAGTATCGCGAACAAGCAATTCCGCGTGTTCGTGGAATTTCTAGGTGTTCGCGGAGATTTTTTGCCGTTTCGCGGAGATTTGCGTAACGTGATTACGCAGATTCCGCCCACCCCTAATATACACCCACAAACCACTGAAGGCACACACTACACAGCCATGTACGCATCATGGGCTTGATTGGATTACTGTCTAGTATCACGTGGCCTAGGCCCATCAATAATCGCCATTGCACACCTAGCAAGAACATATTCAGATCACTCTCCTGTAAGGCTGATGCTCGCCCCTCCCCTCTGGGATGTGGTGCTCCACGTACTGTCTGGAGATTCTCACGCTACTTGACGCGGCATCCCACAGCGAACTGAGACAGGAAATCACTGACTTTTTCCAAAGGAACATGGGGTCCGTGTACAGTGTTGAAACAGTGTGGGAGGCTTTTAAGGTCACAATTCGCGGGTTTTGTATCTCAAAAAGTTCTGGAGTCCTGCATGACATCCAAGGAACATTGAAGAAACTAGAAACGGAACTCAATAGTCTGGAGGTTCTGCTCTCTATGGGTGCTGATGGGAAGAACCAACGCGAATTCCGTGAAAAGCTTTCAGACTACTTAGAAACTGCTGACCGCAAGATTAAATTTAGAGGTAAATACTGGGTGGCCCGTAGGTACGGAGAGGGCGAGCTTCCCGAAAAGGGCTTTAGCAGAGACAATATGGAAGCCCCGCTTCTCTAATTACGTCCTTGAAATTGGTGGTCCCGATGGAGAGTTGAACAGAGACACTGCTGATATACTAGATACGTTCACCGCTCACTATTCTGCGCTATACACCTCAGGCAGACGAGACTCTCTCAATCTAGCTAGCTATCTGGAGGATGAAGCCTTGGGGTGGTTGGGCAATTCACAAAGAGAATTCCTGTGTGCCCCCTTTGAATTGGATGAGATAAGGGAAGCAATCATGCACATGAAGTCCGGCAAGGCCCCGGGTCTACACGAGCTCCCTATCAACTTCTACAAAACATACATCGATCAGTTAGCCCCTATTCTAAAAGAGCTGTATGAAGACACCATTGAGACTGGAATAATCCCACCCTCAATGAGAGAGGCACTCATTACCTCCCTCCTGAAGCCCGGGATGCCAGCAAATCAATGTGATTCTTATAGTCCACTGTCTATCATCAATAACGATGCTAAAATTCTAGCCAAGATCCTACCCAATAGATTAAATTTATTAATGGAGAAACATGTCTTCCCAATCAGGCTAGGTTTATCCCAGGTCATGCGACTACGCATAACTTACGTACCTTTTTTTCCATACTGCATAATATGGATCCCGACCTAGCGCTGGCGGAGGTCTTTTTAGACGCCACCAAGGCGTTTGACTCCGTCGAGTGGGACTATCTCCTAGGGTATTACAACAAATGGGCTTCACTCCACTGTTTCCCTCCTGGATAGGTCTGCTATATTGACTTTCAACAGCTAAAGTCCTGATTAATGGGCGGATGTCTCCAGCCTTCTCCATCACTAGGGGCAATAGATAGGGCTGCCCACTTTCCCCCCTGCTTTTTGCCCTGGCGGTTGAGCCTTTGGCGGCTCGGCTGAGGCAACACCATCAGGACAAAGCGCTACGTTGTAAGTTGCGCCAGATGCTCATCTCCCTCCACGCGGATGATATTGCTCTCTATGTTAGAGATCCGCAGCAAAACATAAACCCACTTCATTATCTCTGGGAAGCTATCCGGAATTCATATTAATTGGGGGAAGTCCCAAATATTCCCCCTCACCTCTGCGGCCACACAATTCCCACTGGATTATCCACTAGAGTGATGCTACACCGACATGAGATATCTAGCATACATATCTCCAAGGACCAAGAGGAGCTACAGCGCCTCAATTATGGCAAAGCACTAGACCATATCGTCAGCTGCATTACACGATGGATCTCACTGCCACTCTCTATGGCGGGGCGCACCTCATTAATTAAAATGGTGGTTCTCCCACAACTACTGTATTTATTTCTGAATATCCCGTATCACCCTGGCAGGCACTTTTTCAAGGCAGTGTGCTCAGAAATGATCAGATTAATATGGGGGGGGGGGGGGAACAACCGCGGCTATAATGGAATATACTCACCAGACACTACTCCCTTGCAGGCATGATATACACCACTGCCCAGCCTCAAGACAAAGAATCCACATCGATCTCGTGCATGGTAACTGCCTGGTGGCGCATTATGAACCTGTTAAAAGCCCCAATGCTTTATTCCCCACTACTCCTGCTACTTTATCATCCCCAAATGCAACTACTCCAAGAGGCGGGGTTTCGCAAGGTCATGGAACGGATGAGTATCTCAACTTGGGGAGACCTCTACCATGATGGGACATTCCTCTCACTGGGGCAACTATTCCGCGAGGGTCCATCCTCTACACTGGACGTATTTCTATATGTTCGGCTCCAACAGGGAATGCAACATAATACTCCAGCTTTCCCACTGGAGCCCCCGACATTAGCCCCTCTGCACCTGCTGCTACAAGCCACCTCTCCAGGGCATATTGTCTTCACACTCTACCACATAATACATACTCAACAAGAAGTGACCCCATGCCCTGCTCGTACATACTGGGTCGCAGAGCTAGGCCACAAACTCGCAGTGGACATATTGTTGTATGAAAACAGAGCAAATTTCAGCGAGTAGTAGACTCCGCATTACGCATTTCAAATTTCTACACTGCTTGTACTATACACCAGTCAAAATGTACAAATATAAGCTGAAAGACTCAGATAGATGCGATAGATGTGGCATGGAGGTGGCCGACTTCTTCCATCTAGCTTGGGGCTGTCCTCGTATACATGACTTTTGGAGTCAGGTTTTCATGGCTCTAGAGGCAATGACAACACTTACCTTGCCACCCACAACTTTAGGGCTCTATTGGGCTACACTGAATTAATAGACAAACCATATAGTCGCTACCTTACAACAGCTCTATTAATGGCCAAACACCGCATTGCGTTAAGGTGGGGCAGAGGGAGGGCACCCAAATTTAAGGATTGCCGTACGGATTTGATATATTGTCAAGACCAGATGAATAACTATGGGGAACTGCTCCCCCTGACGTTACGACCCAAGGATATTTGGAACCCTTTGAAAAATTATCTATTGACGCATCCACTAGACGCCCCCGCCGCAAATGTGGAAATACAGCAGCTGTAGGTATATCAACCCGAGGCACTCCAGGGTGATCGTACCATGTGCTTTAGACCACTGAATAGCCTTCTCCGTGTCATTGCACCAGTCGTGTTGTACAATGCCTATGTTGTGATATTTGGTTGTTGATATTAAACAATGAAGTATACTGCAAATACTCAATTGAATACTGAACAATACTATACTGTGATGCACTTTTCACCAAAATTCTCAGCCCTTGTGCTAAAGTTAGAAGACAGTGTTATATAAAATGTTAGTTCCACTATGTACCATCAAATGCTTATGGCTGGACTGTGTCAATCCGTAAGTTTGTATATCAGTGTATGTACGAATAATGAATGCTCTCATTGTTGTACTTTCTCTTTGAAAATCAATAAACACATTAAAAAAGAAAAATACCTGGGTATTACATTTTATTTTTTTACCAGTTAGCAAATGTAAAAAATGTATTTATATATCAAAAAAATATTTTAAATGGCTTGGCACTCATCCCCTGAAATGGGATGCTTGGGAATCAGGGGTTTTGGGTGGGGGAGTGTATTAATACGCAAGTATTAATTTTAATTAATTGGTATTAATTTTTAATAATTTTACCTGTTATGAACTTTTAAAACAATTATATATTTTTAAAAATATTAAAACAGGCTTGTCACCCATCCCCTGGGACAGGATGCTTTTGAAACAGGGGTTTTGGGCAAGGGAGTGTATTAATACTCAGGTATTCATTTTAATTCCTGGGTATTAAATATTATTTATATTAGCAGTTAGAAAATGCAAAAATGTAATATATCTCAAAAAAAGTATAAAAAGGGGTTGGCACCCATCCCCTGGGATGGGCTGCTTGGGAAACAGGGGTTTTGGGTGGGGGAGTGTATTAATACTCAGGTATTTATTTTAGTAAATGGGTATTAATTATAATTAAATTTAGCATTTATTACACCTTTAAATATCATTTGTTTAAATTAATTAGAGTTTGGCAGCTATCCCATGGAACAGGATGCTATTGAAACAGGGGTCTTGGGTGGTGGACATACCCCGGTATTAATTTTAGTACACTGGTATTAATTAAAAATAACTACTACTTGTAGAATTATATTAGAAAATAAAATATATTTAAAAATTAAAAAGAGGTTGTCACCCATCCCTTGGGGCGGGATGCAGGTGAAAAAGAGTTTAATTTTGGTAAGTGAATTAATACCCAGTTGTAAATTTAAACAGGAAATTAATTAATATTTAAATAAAAACGATTTCAAGGGAATTAATTTACCTAAAACGTTTATAAATTTACTTTAAATAAAAATGAACATGAATATATGTGCAAATTAAGTTTGCCAAAATAGACACAGAAAATGTGAAAAAACTCAAAAGTAATAATAAATAACATAATTATTTAAAAAACAAAACAGGATACATAAAAAGTATTGTAGCAAACTTGATTACATTTAAAAAATAAAAGATGGTTTTCAAAATTTAAAAAAATGTATTAAAAAGACTTTAGTAAAGGTATTATTTATTCAAAATAAACTTGACATTTTTACTGTATTGTAACATATACATTTGAATTTTTCTGTAGGTTGTCGAACAGTTTCCCATTTCAATGAATCAGAGAAATTGTCCCTTTTTCCTTTTTACTAAAAGAGATGACATTGCCACTTGTATGTAAGTTTCTACAGTCGGTGGATCGTCGTGCTGAAGAACGGAAGCAATGAGGAGATGCGTACACGTAAGCCAAATTTAAATATTTAAAAATAGATTAGGGTGGCATAGTTTATTGTAAGGAGAGATGGGGAAGGTAGCAAGAACTAGGGTAGTTGTTTTTTGTATGTTTTTTATGATTTAACAAACAAAAGTATTCCTATGCAGGTAGTAGTTGTAGGTCCACGTCGGATTGATAGCTTTTAGATGAGCACAGTACAGTTTTCAGCACAATTTTCGCTGTAAAAAATAGCTGTGCCAAACTTTGTCCATTTTGGTAAGTTTCACTCGGGATTTGTTTCGCATCACGGATTATGGATTATTTACTATGGATTAATGGACTGCACAATACTCTTGGTGAAATGTGAGATTGTACCCAAGTCCAAGAGCTGAAACAACAAAGACAACTGAAGGTAAGAAACCAGACTTTTTATTTTTAATTTAAAATAATTGAGAAAAATGGCAATTGATTTAGGGAAATTCATTTTAAAAACAGGCACGCAAGGTGGTTTAGGGGTTAGTGAAGATTAGAAATGTAGGATGTGTGCAATATTGTCTAGGTAGTCTGAAGCCACCATCAACGAAAATTGTTGGATTGCACCCAATAATCGCTCTGAGATTTTTGTTTTTTTTTCATTTTGAAATGCATGGGTTCAGACTACCAGTCAATGATTGTGCAATTCTCATTTCTTGGAAATTTTGCTCCTTCTTCAAAACTTCCAAAAAATGATATGTTAGGATGATGATTTCCAATTGATTTGTTGTGCCATCCCTCTATGGCATTGTTTGTTTTTGCTCCTCCCTCTAAGCAGGTCGCGTAGCAGTTCCACCACTTCACATGGAAACGTGGCTTCATTTTGCGACCTGATCTGCTTAGATGGCCAATCCATGTGTCTTCAAATTAATTTAGAAGGGGTGCCAATGTGTCCTCGGTTGCATTAAAATAGTCAGATTCAGTAATAGATGTGCAGTATTCATCTACACTGCCAGGAGGAACAAAGCAAAGTGCTGTTAGTTTCTTCAGTTCAAATTGCAGTTTACTGTCTGCTATGTAATACTTATCTAAGGATATTTTGTGAATCTTTCGCCAATAAGCCTGTGAAAAGTGAAAAGAATATCCTTGAATTTGGGTATCCATGTAATTGTGTTAATCATAGGTAGTTCAAAGTCAATTAACACTTTTCTGGGAATTTTGTTCATGGTTTTAGCTTTTATCACTGACAAAAATTCAGTGTGCGTTAAGGGTTGTTTAAACTGTACACTAAGGGCACTACTGTATGATTAATGTAGGTGTGAATAGTGTATATTTGGGTGAATGGGTAGGGAGTGGATTAACCGTCCCATCCATCATCCGAACATCATTAGTCTCTAACTTAACAAGAATGTAGGGTGTACTAAAGATTAGAATTCTTTTAAGAGGGTTTTTGTTGTCATGCAAAAGAAAGGTTTCATTAGTAACAGTTACAGTAAGCTCAGGAGGAATTTTTATATCAGAGAAGGTTTGGGGTGTTACACTTAGGGGCTTACTTACCTGTTTATTACGCTGTATAATACTGCGTAGGTTGGGGATTGTGGGCATACAACTTGCTACATACATAGGAATGTGTTGTGATACCTCCCTCAAAACTGAGCCATATGGTTCATTGGAGGTGGATGTCAGATCTTTCATTTCATTTATATTTTCTTTTACCTCTAGCAGCTATGCTCGGTGGTCCTTTCAACAGTGTCACCAAGAGTAACCTCTCTGCCTGTGCAATGGGATGAGAACTACTGCACACACCTCCAATGACACCTGGGCTATGTTAATCTCTCTTTACAATAAACGTAGCCACTGTAACTCAACTGTCTATTTGCCCTGTTTGATTTCAAATATTTGGCTTGGTTTCTTGCTGCCCTTGTGTGTTGAAATAAGAAAAAGAGAAAACATTGTTTTACTGATTTTGTGTTTGATTGCCTTAAAAAAAATAGTGTACATTAATTATTGTGCAGCTTTTTTTAACAAAATTGAACCAGGGTTTAAATGCATTGGATTGGCAATGTTGGGTTGAAAATGTTTGCTGCCTTGATACCTTTGAAAAAGAAATATTATTTTAGGAGACACTTGACAGAATGAAAAACATTCTACCTTTATTAGGTTTTTCTGTTGTGTGGCTGGACAGTTCTGGAGTTGATGCTCGGTTTCTTTGGATTTTGCTTAAAATTTTTATTTCAGTGGTGTTTTGTGCTTTAGCTTGTTTGGTTCTGAAAAAAATGTGATTTCTTTATCGTTTTTGCAATGAAAAATCTACTTTTGCAAAAAGCCTGCATAGAAAAAGTTTAGTTATTGTTTTGTGGAAAAAAAGTCATTTTCTTTTTGTTAGTGAGGCTCTAATTTTTAATGCAATGTTACTCTTTGTATAGAAATGTTTGTTTACTTAAAACCTGTGAAAAAAAAAATATTTGTGTTAACTTGTATAGTTTGGCTTCTTCTGCTTTGATGGGCTTGATATGCTTTTTGTGGTTATGGATGTGTTCCTGCACACTGTTGAGGTAATATGGTTTTATCTGTAGAGAATTCTAAATACATCACTGTTTGATTGCAGGCTTGAAAAATAAAAAAAATAAAAATGTACTGTTTAAATACTCATTATCATTTTAAGGTAATTAATATTGCCCCACCACCATCCAGCACTTTACCTGTGGCAAACACCAGTCGGAGTTGGAATAGTACATTTGCCCCAAAAACCATCCAGCACTTTCCATGAGGCTAGCACCTGTCGGAGTAGGAACTGTCAATTTGCTCCAACCACCAACCAGCACTTTCCCTGAAGCAAGCACATGTTGGAGTAGGAATAGTTAATTTGCCCCCACCATCATCCAGCACTTTCCCTGAGGTAATCACCTGTCAGAGTAGGAATAGTTAATTTGCTCCCACCACCATCCAACACTTTCTCTGAGGCAAACACAGATCGTAGTAGGAATAGTAAATGTGCCCCCCACAACCATCCAGCACTATCTCTGAGGCTACACCTGTCAGAGTAGGAATAGTAAATTTGGCCCCACCATCATCCAGCACTTTTCCTGAGGCAAACACTGGTCGGAGTTGGAATAGTACATTTGCCCCCACCACCACCCAGCACTTTCCCTGAGCTAAGCACCTGTCGGAGTAGGAATAGTTAATTTGCCCCTTCACCATCCAGCATTTTCCCTGAGTCTTGCACCTGTCTGAGTAGGAATAGTACAACTGCAACCGCCACCATCCAGCACTTTCTCTGTGAGGTTCTGTGGGAATCGTAATGACACTTTTTGGGTGTGTTCGAATATGGACGAGTTTGGTATCTACGAACCGCAAATGGCGAGTTTAGTGGGTGTACGTGTTTTCGCTACGCTACTATGTACGGTTCGTCTCATTCCTGGGTATGTCCATCTGAGCCCTCGGGTTCCATTTTAGATGCGGCATCCATTTTGTTTCTTGCCCTCAAGTAGCCAGCGAACGGACCTTGTCCGCTTTGTGACCCTGGGATTCCCAAGCTTTCGCGGAGGACACGTGCTTCTTTGAAGGTGTCTTTATGATGAGGGGGATGACACGGCAAAGGCAGATGGCCCCGCTCAAGGCTCATCTTGCCGTGCCAGTCTATTGTTTCAATCGTGCATGCATTAGGCATGGGTCCTTTGATCCTGCAATCAAGCTTCCGATATTGCTCTTCACACTCTTTTTCAATCTGTTGTGCATCCTTGTTTTTCCTTTGCATCTGTCTCTGTCCCTTCTCCCAATTCGTTTACAGTCAGAATGGAATGTGCTTAATGTGGGGATAATGTGCTTTTACAGTTGGGAACCGGCAATGTTACTGTAATTATGTTCCGGGCTTCTGAAACATGAATGCGACCCTTTTGAAGTTTACTGTGGGAACTGAGTTGTAAACCTTTGTTTATTATGTTGTGCAATGACGGAAAATGTGTATAAAAGGAGCGATCCACTTTTACAATTCAAAGCAGTCTCTCAGAACCTACACGTTGTGTACTTCTTGCGATTTCTGTATCCCTGCAGTAAATAAACGCTGATCTTTGACGCCGCAGGAAGTGTCCCGTGTCTCTGTGTTTTGTACGCCGGAACAGGTAACCCACGAAGGTTTCAGGTGTTGTCCCCTGGCACCGCTGGGCATTAGAATAGCCCAGTCCTTCAGTTGGCGCCCAACGTAGGGCGACATCAGTGGTACCGATCCGAAGCCCGACGATCGTGAGGAACTTCGTGTGAAATCTCTGAGGGAAGGTGCACCCCGCTTCATTGATCCAGTTGTCGAAATAAGTGGCCCGAAGACTTTTCCCGCGAAGATTTCCGCCTCCTGACGGCTGCGACGGACGGATGCCCTGACTGTCGACCTGTTTTGGCGCCTGGCGTAGTCCTTTGTACGGCGAGACGATAGACGGGCCTTCCTGGTGACGCCATTGCTCTTTCAGTTAAGTATTTGTGGGTCGCTAACCCTGGTTGTTTGCATGGTTCCATTGCATTTGTGGTTCTTAGTTGTTGGTTCTTAGTTGTTGGGTTTTATTTGACGATTGCAATTGCCAAAAACCGAGGGTCTTGCATTTTTTTGCGAGGACATCGTAATTCGATAACCCTTGAAGTTTGTAAACTCGGTTAGTGTGCACGATGCCTGGCCGTAGTACTTTGTTTGGTTTCCTTAACTGTTGCAGCACGGATTCCCGACTGGAGGATTCATGTCCGATACCTCCAGTTGGAACTCCAATTTATGAGCTCTATAGTCGCCACGGAGTAGGTCCTATTGTATTTAATGAATATTGGATTCGTTACACTAAAAATGATGGTGTTCTTAGTTGGCCATCACATGGTAGTTTCGAAACTGCAATATTAGATAATCTTGAAGCTAAATTGTTTAAAAAGAAGGCTAGGCCGGCCATGTTTGATTCCTTTCGGTTATGGCGCAAAGAGGCCAAGCAGAAAGAAATCAAACAGATTAAGAAAAATAAGAGAGAAGGTGTTATTACGGTGATGCGAAATGCAGAACAGTATCAGCGAGACAAAGACGAGAAGGAGCAGGAAGTTTGTGCTAGACTTCATCATATGGCGGTGGATAAATGTTATCCGGTTTTACCGTCTAGTCCTGATAAGACGGGAGAAGAAGTGGTAGAAGATCCCATATTGTCTTATCTATTGAAATCACCACCTCCCTATGCTCCAGATACTGTGGGTCCTGTGATTCCTCTTGTTCCTCAACCTGCTGTTCTGGCGGCTGCTGGTCAGCCTGTCGTTCCTCCTGTTCTTCCAAATCCCCTTGTGCCGCAAATTGTTCATCCTCCTTTACCCGCTCTTTTTCCTACCGCTCCTTTGCCAGTATCTCGTCAGCCCAATCTTTCTACTACTCCTGTTATCCCGACTACCGCTACTGTTTCTACGTTTACTCCCAATGTCGTCGCTCCTGTGCTTCCTTCTTCTTCCCCTTCTGTTCGTAGTCGTATATTTAATGCTGTCGCTACTCTCTATTCTCCGCTTTTTGGACCGATACTCTGGTCAGATCTTTCTGATGTTGCTCAGAGGCGCAGTCAAATTCCTGATGGTAGGGAACGTGAGTCGTTAGTGAAAATGGCGCGTAAATGGATTAGGCATCCTGCGAAGTACGCTTCGCGTATAGTTTTTGAGACATTTTCTCAGTTTAATGAGCCCACACAAAGATTCGTGTTCGAGGAAATGTGTAAATTCTTGAGAGAAGAGTGGGATAATGAGGAGGTAGATAATGTACCGCCCGAGATCACTGAGCTTCAGAATCAATTTTCGACTGGTATGATTGTGGGTGGTAATGTCCGACGTGCTTTAGAGCGTCTGTTATCTTTTCGATCTACAGTACAACCTCGAGCATTGTTTAAGGACGAAACTGAGGAGCGGATGGCACAACCAGGTCAGTATCCTATGCGGGAAGTTCCCCCAGTATGGATGCCAGGTGATCCTGCTGCTAATCCTGCTATTCTACCACACTTTCAGAGAGTTTGGATACACCTCCCGTGGAAGCGATCGGAAGTTTTGCAGGTAAAGCAAACCTTGCCTGACCCCCGCAAAAATCCTGCAGGTTATTATAAGGAGTTGTCCCAATTAGTGGATGCTACTGTCATAAACCTTGCCGATATTGATATGTTGTTTGGTAATGTAGTACCTGAACCGATTTGGGCGAAAATCCGTCAAGAGAATCACGCAGCTGAGTTAGGCGGTGATTGGGCTGCTTTTGCGGCGGCTGACGGACGGCAAGTTGGTGGGGCTAAACCTGAACAGCTCATTGAGAATCTGCCCCAGAGGATAATTACACTTATGAAGACACTTATGCCAGCCATACGCGTTAATTGGGACAAATTGTCTGCGTGCAAACAAAAGAAGGGCGAGAGTGTATCCGATTTCTTTACGAGATTTGAGGAGGCATTTGTCGATCATAGTGGTCAGGATATGAGCTCTGAGGGAGGTCAGCGGATGTTCGTTGATAAATTTGTATCGAATTTGTTGCCTGAACTAAGCAACAAGTTGAAGAATTCTGAAAGTTCGTGGGCCGTTTCTACCACTGCTCAGATATTAGCCACGGCCCAATACTACGAAAATAGGGAGAAAGAAGAAAGCGAACGCGCAGATAAGAAAACAAAGGATCTTAAAACAAAGGTCTTATTGCAGCAAGCGTATCCTCCGCGCTCGAATCAAAATGACTCGCAACAGCCAAATCAATTAGTTTTCTAGATCGCAGTCGCGTACTGACTCCTCTACACCTCGCTTTGTGTTGGGGTATAATCAATGCGCATATTGTAGGGGTGAGGGCCATTTGAAGTTTAATTGTCCAGTTTTGCGTGACCGGAACAATGGTGTTTCGGCTCGAGGAGGTCGTAGTGGTCCTCAACAAGCGTCACGTGGTAGAGGTCGCGATGTTACTCAGAATCAGAATGAGCGTTTTGCCACTTCATCAGACTCGCAAAATTGCTTTGATCGGCGCGATCCATCGTCTGGTAGATCTGCACAGTATCATGTGGATGACTATTATGTCGAGCATGATGTTGATGCGGACGGTAATTACTAGGACAGCCATAGACAAAGAAAGGGAGTAGTATCAGTTCCGGTTGATCAGAGAGGGTCTTATGTCGCAGTTGCCACATTGGGCGTAGTTGAGCGTTTTCTGTTGGACACTGGTGCAGCGAAAAGTTCCATCATGCATTCGAAACTCCCTGGCACACCTTTGTCTGGCTTAACGAATGTTTCCGTTGGATTCTCTGGCGCCCCCGTTAGCAATCCAGTTTCTAGCCCTTTGCCCCTTACAATTCGGTCTCGTGAGTTAGAAGCTCCTTTGATTTTGACTACTGGTTGTGGTGAGAATCTTTTGGGCCTGGATTTATTGAAGCGGTTATATGCGACTTTGTACTGTTCTCCTGCGGGAGTGGAGCTTACGTTAGGTCAGAGAGTGATCTCTCCTATGTATTTGTCGACTGATAAGCTCCCACCGGAATTGAGTTCTCTTCCTGATTCGTTGTGGGCGACAGGTCCCAATGATGTGGGCCTGCTGGATATACCACCTTATGTTGTTCAATTGAAATCCAACGTGCGACTGCCACGCATTCCCCAGTATCGTATCTCTCTTGATGGAGAACGAGCACTTTTAGCGATCATTTACGACTTGATCGATAAAAATGTCATCGAGGAAACACAGGGAAACGTGTGTAATAGTCCTGTGTTACCTATTTTGAAACAAACTGATCCATCCAAGCCTCCTGTGTATCGTTTTGTTATTGATTTAAGGGAGGTGAATAAAATTGTTGTTCCACAGTTTCCCGTGGTGCCTGATATTACAGCTTTGTTGACTCTGATTCCAGCTTCTGCATCATGGTTCTCGGTAATCGATCTGAAGAATGCGTTCTTTAGCATTCCGATTGCTGAGGAAAGCAGAGATTTATTCGGTTTCTCATTAGGTGGTCGTAGCTTCAGGTTCAAACGCGCACCTCAGGGCTACTGTGAGAGTCCATCGATCTACAGCCAAGCTCTTAAGAGTCAACTTGATGCGTTTGTGTTACCGGCTGGTGCGGCTTTGATTCAGTACTTTGATGATCTGTTGGTAGCTGCTGACACTGAACAGATTTGTAGAACTGCTACAGTGTCACTGTTACAGCATCTATGTGACTTACATCACAAAGTGTCACCTTCTAAACTACAATATTGTTGTCAAGAAGTAACCTATCTAGGTCACTTATTGTCAAAGGCGGGAAGAAGGTTGACCCCTGAAAGAATTGCAGCAATTGCTCGAATGACTGTGCCAACAACTCAGAGAGATGTGCGTGCCTTTTTAGGTATCACGTCATACTGCAGACAGTGGATTCCGAAATTTTCACTGTTAGCGAAACCATTGGTAGCTCTCACGTGCAAGGATGTTTCGACTCCTTTGCCATGGACGGAAGAATGTCAGAAAAGTTTTTCTGAACTACGTGATGCGTTGTGTTCGGCTCCTGTGTTAGGTACTCCTGATTACAGTAAACCATTTACACTATACGTTCACGAGAGAGAAGGTTGTGCGTTGAGTGTTTTGACGCAGCAATTTGGTGGTAAGCAGCGTCCATGTGTGTATTTTTCCTAGACTTTAGACCCGGTAGCTAGAGCGTTGCCAAGTTGCTTGAGGGCGACAGCGGCAGCTGCGGTGTCTATTCGACAATCCTTAGGTCTGGTCATGGATAATATGCTCATAGTGATGGTTCCGCATGCAGCTGAAACTCTCTTGAATCGGACAAAAACTCAACATCTGACGAGTGCAAGGTTGTCTGGGTATGAGTTGACCCTTTTGGCAAGTCATATACAGATTAAGCGTTGTAATGTACTGAATCTGGCGACATTGTTGCCGGCTAATATGGAAACAAATGGTGTACCACCACATGATTGTTATTTACGAACTGAGGAAGAAACGAAGGGTCGTGTGAACCTGAAAAACACTCCATTGACAGACCCCGATGGCACTTTGTATGTTGATGGTTCATGTTTTAAGTTGCCGAATGGTGATGTGACGACTGCGTATGCTGTAGTGACGTTGAGCACGGTTGTGGAAACTGCGAGATTGAGTCAGAATTCAGCGCAAGCGGCAGAATTGATTGCGTTGACAAGAGCGTGTGTTTTGTCTAAGGGAAAGCGAGTGAATGTGTTTACCGATAGTCAGTATGCATTCGGTGTTGCACATAGTTTTGGTCGATTGTGGAGAGAAAGAGGATTTATGACATCGCATGGTACGAAGATCCAACACGGACAGCTCGTGAATGATCTTTTGGATGCACTTACATTGCCTAAACAGGTAGCGATCGTTAAATGTAGTGCACATCGAAAGGTTACGGATGATGTTGGTCGTGGTAATGCATTTGCGGACAAGATTGCTAAGGAAACGGCTAAGAATCTTGTAACCCGAATGTATGTTACGAGTTCGGTGAGGTGGTTGACGGAGACTGGTATGTGTGAAGATACTGTTGAGAGCGTGAAAGCAATTCAGAATGAGGCCACTGAAACTGAACGGACCAAGTGGAAAGAAAGCACGGGAAAGTTGGACATGCATGGATGTTGGGTTGACTTGTCAGAACGTCAGAGGTGGATGTTACCGGATGCGTATGTATTAGCCGTCGTGACTATGGCTCATGGTTTGCCACATATTAGCGCGAAAGGTATATGTAAGTTGTTGTTTCCTGTATGGAAGAATGATGGTATTGCTAAATGTGCTGAGTGGGTGGTTAAGAATTGTATGGTGTGTTTGATGCATAATCCTGGCAAGGGCACCCCCACTCCACCTGGTCATTTTGCTCCTCCTGCCTGTCCCTTTGAGGTTATCCAGCTGGACTTCATTCATATGGAGAGATGCAATAATCTGAAGTACGTTTTAGTTGTGGTTTGTGCGTTCTCCAGATGGATCGAGGCCTATCCTCTTAAGGATAATACTGCCCTGTCCACAGCGAAAGTCCTACTGAAGGAATACTTTCCTCGGTATGGAATGCCACGGATTGTGTGGTCAGATAACGGAAGTGAGTTTGTGGGAAGCGTGATGCAGAGTGTGTGTAAGGGCCTTGGAATTCGACAAAAATTCCATAGTGCCAATCATCCCCAGGCAGCGGGTTTGGTTGAAGGGTACAATGGTACTCTGAAGCTGAAACTTGCGAAGATACAAGCTACGACTGGTTTGTCATGGTCTGATGCCTTGCCTCTGGCTCTCTTATCAACCAGAGCGACTGTGCACTCTCGAGTAGGGCTCAGCCCATATGAGATTGTGTTCGGCCGCCCTGCGAACATTTGGGGAGTCCCGAGACCTAAGGCCTTTAATAGTCTTGAGTATCCAATGCTAATTGATTATCTTCATGATCTGACTGCTAAACTGAGGTTAATTCATCAACAGGTCTTTGAAGCTTTACCGGCACAGACAGAGGGTCCTGGACATCGGCTCCAACCGGGTGACTGGGTTGTTACCCGCAATTTTGGCAGAAAACGCATCTTGGAGCCGAGATTTGTGGGACCCTTCCAAGTGTTGTTGGCTACAAGGACTGCAGTCCGGTTGGAAGGTAGAAAGAACTGGGTGCACGCCACCCATACCAAGATTGTTCCGATCCCTTCACCAGCAGACAATTGGGTGAGAACTGGTATTGCGGCAACGGAAACCGAGACCCCTCTATGCTTTGTGCCGTTTAGTGATGCTCAACCTGTAGGAGACAATTCATTGCAGCCAGATACACCTGTTGGGTCGTCAGTTGTGGAGAACTCAAGGTCTGAGTTGTCATCTAATCGACTGAACACTGTTTCACCAGTTGAACAATTATTTGAAGAGCAGACTCGACCTGGAAGAAATCGATACTTTCTTCGTCCACGTAACAAAGACTAATAAAATGTTTTCTTATATTCTCCTTTACTGTTGCCGCGAACATTAAGAACAATTACATCCTTTTCTGATTTTTTGAGTTTCTTTTTATGTGTGCTTGTCACAGCTAAAGAGATTTTTATTAAGCTGAGTGTTTAGGAAAACCTTTCATCCGGGTTAACCGTAGGGCCGTGCGGGTACTCCCTTCTGTTTAGCAGGTTCCTGACACTAGGTCGGTTACTTTTTGTCGACTCCTGGGAACTCCTGGGAATTGATAATCGCTACTCAGAACGAAGTGCGTCAAGTACGTCACGGACGGTTTTTAGAGGATGGCATTCTCTAAGCTGTTGGAAGTAGAAAGGATGTCAGCGCAAAGATCAAAATTGCATAAGATTGTACGAACAAAATGTTTTTTGTTTCAGGTATTCCTGCTGTTTCTGGCCGTGTCTATGCTATTGGTGGGTGGAGTGTATTTTGGAATACAGTTGTTATTGCCTTCCATTTCACCTACTCTTTCTCCTAAACTAAGCTCTATTACCACTGCTTCTCCACATTCCTTTCATCTTCTGCCCCAACATGAACAGGTTAGACGTGCGGAATTCATGAATAACTCCTTTGTTCAACTTCTACATCAGCATCAGTTGGTGATGAATACTACCAATTGTTGGGTGTGCGGGTTAATGCCACATACCATGGATAGGGGTATTCCGTATCTGGTTCTTCCTTATAGCTCCCAAGGGTCAGCTCGAGCATTCCAAACTATGTTCCGTAGTGCACTAGATTCCTACCCCAGTCGAGAGCCACGCTCTGCAAACTTTGGTCCTGGTCCGTACCACAAGCCTTTGGTGATAGCGATTGCTGATCTAGATAGAGATATTTTTGATGCATCGTTTATTCCAGATGAAGAGGTGCAAGCCTATAAAGATCTGAGTGAGGCTGAATATAGTATGTCAGTGGGTGATAGACAGCTTAAGAGCTCGTCTCCAATATGGATCGTACCCCACCTCGGTAATTTCTGCTTGAAAGGTCTGGGTCGAAATCCGAGAGCACAACTTGGGAAGAGTGCTTGTACTGATACGTATGTTCTACCGATGCTCTCTTCCCCTGTTTTTCTGACTGCCAAGGGTACCTATTTTGTATGTTACGAACGTGCATATACATGGTTGCCCCGTGACTTCTCGGGTACCTGTTATATTGCGAATCTTTTGCCACCGACTTTTACAGTTGCCTCAGACTATCACAAAACTAGAATTGTGAGAGGCGTTATTAGCGAAGAGGACACTGCCGGTCAAGAAGCAGGAGACTTCTTTAAGGGTTTCTTGCCGTTTTGGGGACCTATGGTTAATAGTAGGAACCTAAGACAGTTGACCCGTGTGGTAGAGTCGACTGCTAACATAACTGCGAGTGCTCTTGGTAATTTAACAGCAGAACTTCAGGCGGATAGACTTATGACGTTGCAGAACCGTATGGTTCTAGACGTTGTTCTTGCAGATAGAGGTGGTGTGTGCAAAGTGATCCATTCGAGCTGTTGCATTTTCATCCCTGACAACGCTCCAACTGTTTACCAAGCCATCTCGAAGTTGCATAAGATCTCCGAGTCCATACACGTGGACGAAGGTGGTTGGACACTTCTAGGATGGTTTTGGGGTCTGATATCAATTTGGGGTTGGAAGATTCTGATGATCGTAGGGGTTGTTGTGACGTTTCTGTTCACGTGTTGTCTTTGTGTGCAGTGTGGTCCTGCCTTATGTGGCCTCTGTGCTACAACGTGTATAAGACGGCCATCTGTTACCAAGGAGACATTGATGGATAGAATGATGTTCCAGCAACAGCTGAACGATTTGATGAATATCGAAATCGATTCTGATCTTGACTAGTGCTTGCCTACATGAGGGCAAAAGGAGCGTCTGAGGTTCCGTGGGAATCGTAATGACACTTTTTGGGTGTGTTCGAATATGGACGAGTTTGGTATCTACGAACCGCAAATGACGAGTTTAGTGGGTGTACGCGTTTTCGCTACGCTACTATGTACGGTTCGTCTCATTCCTGGGTATGTCCATCTGAGCCCTCGGGTTCCATTTTAGATGCGGCATCCATTTTGTTTCTTGCCCTCAAGTAGCCAGCGAACGGACCTTGTCCGCTTTGTGACCCTGGGATTCCCAAGCTTTCGCGGAGGACACGTGCTTCTTTGAAGGTGTCTTTATGATGAGGGGGATGACACGGCAAAGGCAGATGGCCCCGCTCAAGGCTCATCTTGCCGTGCCAGTCTATTGTTTCAATTGTGCATGCATTAGGCATGGGCCCTTTGATCCTGAAATCAAGCTTCCGATATTGCTCTTCACACTCTTTTTCAATCTGTTGTGCATCCTTGTTTTTCCTTTGCATCTGTCTCTGTCCCTTCTCCCAATTCTTTTACAGTCAGAATGGAATGTGCTTAATGAGGGGATAATGTGCTTTTACAGTTGGGAACCGGCAATGTTGCTGTAATTATGTTCCGGGCTTCTGAAACATGAATGCGACCCTTTTGAAGTTTACTGTGGGAACTGAGTTGTAAACCTTTGTTTATTATGTTGTGCAATGACGGAAAATGTGTATAAAAGGAGCGATCCACTTTTACAATTCGAAGCAGTCTCTCAGAACCTACACGTTGTGTACTTCTTGCGATTTCTGTATCCCTGCAGTAAATAAACGCTGATCTTTGACGCCGCAGGAAGTGTCCCGTGTCTCTGTGTTTTGTACGCCGGAACAGGTAACCCACGAAGGTTTCAGGTGTTGTCCCCTGGCACCGCTGGGCCTTAGAATAGCCCAGTCCTTCACCTGAAGCAAGCACCTGTTGGAGTAGGAATAGCAAATTTGCCCCCACCACTGTTGAGCACCTTCCCTGAGGCAAACACACGGAGGTGTTACAATAGTAATTTTTTAACACATCACTGACCATTGCCTGCTAAATTATTTCTTAAATTAATAAAATTATTTTTTTGTTCAGAACATATTTGACAGTTTACTGACTTTTTGTTTTGTGAAGGTTTGTTTGTCAAAGGTTGGTAATTGGGGTTGCTGTATGTCCAATTCCTGAAATAACTTAAAGGAACATTTTATGGGATTTTTATTTTAAATACATTTTGTTCATTATTCATTTACTTTTTAAAGGAAAGATAATTTTAGGAATGTCTGCTTTCGACTATGGGCTGTCTTTCAAATGCTGGAAATGCTGTAAAAAAGTTAGAAATAATATTATAAGTACTTGAGCATTAGGTTTAATAATTTAAAAGGTTTTTCCTTTTCAACCTAAACTTGCTTCAGTATGTGGATGGCAGTGTTCAAATGGAAAGTCACAAAAATTATCCTGCTACTCCCGCTGCGTGTGGTCGCCATGGAAGTCAGTGTACCACTGAGCTCAAAATGGTGGACAGCTTCTTTTAAATGTTTTTTGGGGTATATGACAATTTGAATGAATATATGTTTCTGAAACTTTTTTCGCATGATTCACAACCTGAAAGAATGTATATTTATTTTGTCTTGTGTAAAAATGTTCGCTTATACGTTCCTTCTCGGAATGTCAGGCATATTAAGAAGATGCTAGGTCAGGGGCAGTAATAAAAATAGTTGAAGGACTGCCGTTTTATATGCTTCAAGTTGGTTGTATGTATAATCTCTTTTTGGCTCTGACAGTAGTGTGTCATTTAATAAAAAAAGCCTGTAAATATATGTGTTAGTTTTGCTGTTTTTTCAATTTATTATTAATAGCCATGTATTTTAATGGTTAGGTAGTATAAAAATACCCGAATATTAAAATTTATACCTGGGTATTATTAATCTCCCCCACCCCAAAGCCCCTATTTCCCTTGTATCCCATCCCAGGAAATGGATGCAAAAATGTATACATTTTGAAATTTTGGTAATAAACAATGGAAACATATTATGCGTTGTAATGGTATGTGTTGTGTTTGTATGCATTGTAATTGAATTCGCATTGTAATGTCACATTTTCTCCCTTTTGCTTTACAGTCCTGAGGAAGACCCGCTAGGATGTATAACCATGAACACATTTTCAGAGGGTCGGAACGTGGATGTGAATATCTTATGTCTACATCAGCTATCCTACAAGTATAAAAAAACAATATAAGGATACCTTGAACTTCATAGGTGTGTGCATTTGACTATATGTGCCCTTTATGTTTTCATGTTTGTATATGTAAACACTGTAAACTTTTGATTTTTCATATGATATATGCTAGTTCAATCTATTGTATTATATGTATTCTATGTGTTATGGACAGCTCAGTAATGCATGTAATTAATTGATGAATTACTTGCTGTGTTGTGGTTTGTGGGAAATAAGAATTTCACTTTTCAGAGGCGTGTATGGTATTACTAATAGCAGCTTTCATACTCTGCCTGATAGGGATCATTATCTGACCCTTAATATCCATGCTTAGAAAATAGTATCACTCACAATTCTTGTTAGAATTGTGACAACCAACAGAAGCACTTGTAGTTTATAAGTATATACCTATGTTCTGAGGGACTAAGGGCAACCCCATTATACTTAATGGCCGTTTGTGTTAATGGCTTGACCTTCTCCTATTTCACTCTTCACAGAGGAGGCCACCAGGGTTGTCCCCCTCTCCACCTTTCTTTTTAATTTAGCACAAGAACTATTTTTTTGTAGGATCCATCAGAGTGCAGACATACTTGGTTTCATCCATGACTCTCAACAAGTTAACTTAGCGGTGTACGCTGATGACATTTTGTTATTTTACTCTCAACCCCATTCCTCACTTTCTGCTTTTGGTTCAGAAGTTTCCGCTTTCACTTCTGTTTCTGGTTATGAATTGAACACCGTCAAAAGCAAAATTGTGCCCCTTAACAAATTCACCATTTGGCATGATTTCTCCTCCTCTAATTTTAAATGGCAATCCAAACAACCTAAATATCTTGGTATCCAATTCACCCCATTCTCACCTCTTCCATTTCTATTAATATTGACACCTGCATTCAGAAAATCTCTTCCCTAACCAGTAGATGGCTTCATCTCCATTTGTCTTGCTGGATTCACCTCGACACTATTAAGATGATGCTGGTTCCCATCATCCTCTTTACCCTTTCTAACATGCCCCTACATATCCCTCTTACGTCGTACAGGAAAATGCATTCAATATTATCTAACTTCCTGTGGCATCAAAAAAAACCTTGTATATCCTTAATCAATTTAAAGAGGCCCAAAGGTGAAGGTCGAGTGAACATCCCCGATTTTCCTAAGTATCATAAATCCTTTCAATTAAGACAACCCTCCCAATGGACTGCATTCTACTCACTATATACTTCACTGTGGGTCAATTTAGAACGGGTGTTTCTATCCCCTTTTTCATTCCTAGAATTTCTAACTTTCACACGAAAACCTCAAAAGCTTCCCACTCCTATTATCAAAAACATTTGTTAATTAGTAGCTTCCATCATTTTCTACTCTCCCACAGATTTACGCTCCATTTTCAATTATACTATTTGGTATAACCAATATATTCAAGTAAAGAACCATTCTATTTATTGCTATTTTTGGAGGACTAAAGGGCTCATTTGGGTTCATCAAGTGTTTGATAAGGATTATCTTCTTCCTTTTACGTAAGCTCAGGGAGTTTTTCGTCTCCCATCCTCTTTTCGTACCTAATTTCTTCTTCTATAAAACATCATCTCTCCAGCATACAATCACATCAAACCTTTTCCTTCTTCTACTATTTCATCACCTATGCCACTGTCTACTCTTTTACCTACACATCCTAAGGCTTCCCTCATCTATTCCCACCTACTTGATATTCCCATTATTAGACCCCAAGTCTAATGCTAAACTTGCAAGGGAGAAGGACCTTTCTACCACTTTGCCTGGATCTACTTGGAAAAAGATTTGGATTACATTAGGAAATCCTCCTGTGCAGCCAACATAATGCAAACACTTTTTTTCATCTACAATAGACTTTTCATGACACCAGAATTCCTTCATAGAATAAATCAAGATATCCCGGATACCTGCTGGACTTGCTCTGCACAACCAGCTGATTTGAAACATTTGCTTTTCACTTCTCCCCCCGTTTCTACATTTTGGTCACAAGTTTGGTGCAAGATGAAGTCTATTTTTCATGGTAATGTCCCTTACTCTATTTCTAATGTATTTTTAGGAAGTGTATCCAATGTATAGGTCAGTGCTTCATCTAACATGCAAATACTAAACCTATTATTACCAATTGCTTTTCAGCAAATAACTTGCAATTGGAAAGACTCTATGCAATTATCTTCTAAAGCGTGGTGGTGCACAGTCTATCACAATCACTGATTGTATACTGCATATATGCACCCCTTATCCCTTGTTTTAAAATAATTAGATATTTGGATGCCTGTTACTCAATTCCCTGAACATTCTTCCATTGCAATGTTTGCCCCTCCACCTCACACCCAGTGAGTTTCACAGCCTCCCTGACTTCATCTTGCTGACCATATTATTTTTTTACTATCTATCCTGTTATTTATTTTTATATGTATATTTGGCAAATAATCAGACAGTACTTATGCATTATGTGACTCATTCCTCTTTTCTCCTTCCTCTCTTCTCTCCATTATTGTGTTGCTTTGCATTACTCTAATGCATTGTTACTTTACACTTAATAAACTCATTTTTGAACTGGCAGAGTTGTCTCTACGAACAGCTTTGCATAGGAGAAATAGCAAAGTTCACTTGACATTCCCAATAGTAAGCCAGGAAAGCCAAGAGTGATGCAACTTTCCAGGCTTACTACGTGAAATATTCCCAATGGTTGTTCTTTTACAACGATGCATAGCATTACGTTTAAGAGTATACATGTGTAACTTTCTTTGTGAATCAAACCCCTTAGTGTTCTACTGCCCAATAATATTGTCTGCCTCCAGCAAAGGTAAACCTGCAGAGGAAATCTTTGCACAGAATAGCATTTCAAATAGGAAATCTTGAAGACAAAATAAATTGAATACATTATCAGTATGGCTTATTTAGCTTAGAATTAAAACTATCTTGCTATGTGGTAAAAACAATCTGACAATGTAGGAATAATCTTTGCTTGAGTTAAAATAAAGCTTACTCAGGAAACTTTGCAACCTTTGCAAAAAGCAAAAATGAATACATTGCTGGTGAAACGAAATTATACGACCCTAATGAAAATGATATTTCAGTTGAAGTCCAGCATTTACAGTTTATTAGTAGAGTTAAATGCGGAGTGTCCTAACTGATAGTGTTTATTAAAGACATGAGGCTTTATGTAAATTGTAAAATGTAAATCCAGTATTTGTAAAGCGCACAGCTCCCCTTAGGCATCCCGGCGCTGAGGGCCGTCGGGAAGATTAAGTGAGCTATTGCCCAGAGTCACATGGTGCTGGGCTGACCTGCTGCCGGTGATCGAACCTTGATCCCCAGCAGCTGGCATCAGTCGCCCTGGACGCTACGCCACACCTCTTTCTTTTATGCCTTCTCTTCTTGTCTATATTAAAATGTAGCCCAGATAAATAGGACAAACTACACTTACCAAAATCCTTAGGGAAGTAGAAAACCAATAAACAGTCAATACATCAGAGTGCATAGTCTCATAGAGTACTCTTGATTGCCAGAAGAATAACCTCTGTTCTTGTGAGAGAGAGTAATTTAGGTATGATGTAAAAGGAGAATTATCAGTGTAGCTTTTTGAGAAGTATCCACAAAACCTATCCTAGCTGTTACAAGTAGCAGCCAGAGCAGAAGCTGGAATACCCCAAAAATAATTACGGTGGGACTAAGATACAAATGTTAAATCTTTGCAGAGGGATACAACTTGCCTCGCTGTCTTTAATAAAACCAGGACTTTCCAACTCTACCAGTTTAGAAAATCCACATTTTTTAAAAGACCAAGTACTCCCATTATACATGAACAAAGCATATTTACACCTGCCATACCATCTTTAGAAACCAGCTTCCAATAAAAGGTTTGGTTAGTAGTGCCATTAGTCTGATCCACATGTTAGAGAATGCCCTCAATTTTCAGGATTCAGCCTAGATGAAAACGCACAATCAGACATAAAGTACAAAGGGGTTGGAGACTATGGAAGAAGGCTCAATTCACACTAAAAAGGCAGGGAATTCTAATCTCCTTATTTCCAGAAAGTTCAACCACTCACTTCTTGATTTTGGGTAATTTCTAGAATAGTGGTAGCTTAACAATACTTGAGACTTTTCATGGTACAAATCCTTTGCATGGCAACGTGTTGTGAGATGTCACTCTTCACTTCTGCACCAGTTTGCACTTGTTATTCATCCCCTGTGTTTGTTGTTTTCTTCACTCTAAATCCTCTAGTACCACTTGACTTGGCTGTTCTCATTGGGTCTCCTTCACTCCTTTTTACAGTGTTGCTTGTTTCATTGCTTCTGACCAGTGAGTTTACGGTGGTGTCCGTGGAACCTGACATGAAATCTCAGTCTGTTTAAGGCTCATCAAAGCAATACTGACTGCCATAAACGGGGAGCCCTAGAAACTGTAAGCTGTATTGTGAATGCTCAATCCAACTGGTATTCTTTACTTACCTGTTGTCTGTATTCCATGCAGGTGGCTCAGTAGACTGATGTAGAGTAGAACCAATTGGTGCTTGCAGTAAGGAGTTACATGTTATCTGATACTTAAAAACTTGAACGAACCCATGCCCTCATTTTTGGGGTAGATATTGGTTAACTGATATCTAAGGACACATGTATTGACCTATTTTTTAATTGATTTGCTCACATTCTTCTAATACCAAACCATGCATTTCATTGCTCTGTTTTTGACTTGTCTGCATCTATTATTACCACTGCCCTTTCACAATGGTTTGTTAAACTGAGCTAAACAAATCATGTTGAGTGATATCGCTCTCAGCAGACGTATTCTAGGGCCCCTTTCACTCTGACTCTTGACGGTAAGCAAACCATACAGTAGACATCCAAAGTACATTGATCCATCACTCCATCCCTCCATCCCTCTCCACACAAATAATGAAACCAAGGAACAATGATTAAAGAGAGAATCACAAAGGTCATGAAAGCAAAACAATAAAATTAACATAGACACGGTAAAGGGAGGTAAAATGCAGCATAAATGCATTAAATAAATATTCGATTTCTATCCCTCTGAGTCTTAAAATGATACTGGAAAAGAAGAAAAACATTGTGTTTATGTCAAGTGTGTTAGGAAATGCAGACAGAGCCCCAGACACAAACGTGATGCAGTTTTTGAAGTCCATGCAAGTTCTAACTGGACAAGACCTCTTCCCATGCTACAATAAACCAATGCTTAATGCATTAATTGTTGAAAGAACACTACTGGAGAAGACCACATACTCACCTTTTTCTCTGTCTCGTGCTAATTTCATAGGTGATTATTTGCATTGTCCAATTCAGACTTGCAGTAATTGAGCAACCATGTATTGCATTGATGTGAGTGTTCTGTTATAATCCCCTCTGAGGTATGTAGGTGTACATATATGTTATTATATGTTAATGAGAAAAGTGATTTTTGGTATAGCCTATGCTTAGTGTAAGACACATTTGTTTGGTGTCTAGTGTAGAGTTGCTCTATTTGTGACACTGTAAACTAGTGTGCAGGATATGTAACCTTAATGTAACAATGAGGGGTTGTTTATTTAGAGACTGTATGTGCTGTATGTGCTGTGTAAGTGTCAGTTTGGGGAGTGATGAATATGTAGTCAATTTCTATACTGGCCAAAGAGTTTCCTTTGTTTGAGGTTCAGGAAAGGTATGTGTAAGAAATTGGGTTACTGATTGACTGGTGTGTGAGTCCTAATCAAGCATCAACCACAATCCTAGTCAGGGTGAGGCACAAGCCAACCCTAAACTAACTTTTTCTCAACCCTCTGGTAGCTTGTCACAGAGCAGTCAGGTTTAATATGGAGGCAATGTGTAAAGTATTTGTGCATCATTTCAAACAGTAATTACATGAAAAAACACCACACAAAACGGATCCCACACCAGATTTGAAAAATTTAGTTTTTTTAAATAAATAAAACAAGACCACAATGTCAAATATCCAATCAGTAGAACCGGAGATAAGCAATTTTAAGGATTTCAGTGAAAATAGTGCCGAAAAGCCCTGGACACTCCAGTCAGTCAACAACATAATTTCTTACATTCACCATAAGTTAGGATTTGTCATTACAATCCCAAAGACACCAAACATGAACAGGTTAACTATAACTATTTAGAAATTATAAGTTACTAAATGTAGTAGGTTAACTCCAATGTTATCATATTGGAGAGGTAGGCCTTGCAGTAGTGAAAAAAGAATTTAAGAGTGTATCACTACCAAGGGATATACAACTAAAAAGTTAATGTCCTGCATTTTAAGTACATTGCACTTTGCCTGTCCAAGGCCCACCCTATGGGTCATGTAGCAAAAAGGAAGGTTTGGGTCAAGCAAAAGGTTTATTTTGCCAGGTCAAAATGGCAGTTTAAAACTCCACACACAGACTGTAATGGCAGGTATGAGACATGTTTAATGGGTGTGAGTGGGTAGCACAATAAGTGCTGCATTCCTACTTGTAGCATTTAATTTACAGGCCCTCAACACATGTAGTACCACTTTACTAAGGACTTAGAAGTGAGCACATGCACTAAGCAGTGGTGAGGTGCAAAGCCTAAGGCCAGCAAAAACAAGATCAGCAAAAGTGGAGGAAGGAGTTAAAAACTTTGGGGAAAGACCATCCTAAGGCTGACAAGTCTAACTGGTAGTGCTTTCTCTGCCATGCCGGCACAACACAAAAACATTTTCTTCTTACACCACAATGCACTCACACACGCTGTGCCCATCTATTGACCTGCTCTCCTCCATAAGTGTCTTATGCCTCACTCCCTTTCATCACAGCTTCATGCTTAGATGCTTTGACAAAAATTTGACATGAGCATTTGTCCTCATGCCCAACATTAATGCCTGATGGTAGACACACAATTTTAATCATAGCTCTACCTACCCACTATGTGCTTCTATTCCTCATGAGGGAAAGGAGCGCTACACAAGTACAATCACAATACAATACAATGGTTAGCGGCACACTGTAAATGTAGGTGTGTTGTGATATGTGTGGAGGGGTGCCCCGATGCATGTCATATATATGTTCATCAATATTTGTGGCCATCGACTCCGAGGTCTATCCTTTTTTTTTTGTTTTGTTATTATTCAGCTTGAAAATATTACAATAATTCATGCCATATAAGTTCATCATAGAAATCACTGTAAATAATACATTTCCTATAGCACATCTAACGACTTTGTGGAAAACAAATAGACAATATAAATAGGGCACGGCAAACCCATATATCCCCGGAAAAAAAGAGAAACAAAATACCATACAATCATCCATTGACAGGGCTAATTATTTCCCTTCAGCTATTCAGCCATTGTGTAAATGGAGCCTAGATTTGTGCCCCCCTTTCACGTCTCCTCCTACCTCCCCTCATGAACACCGCTGATTCCAGATTATGGAGAGCTAGAATCCTTGCTCTCCAGTTCACAAAGGTGGGGGGGTAGGACTAATCCATTCCGATGTAATACATAATCGTATTAAAGACATAGCAATACATATTAGAGCTGTAATATGACTCGCTCTTGATGGCAAAGAATCAATCTCACAACCTAGTATTACTAATTCCGGAGTTAACTCCACTGGGATTTTAAGGCTTGTATTCATAAATATCTGGACATCTTGAAGGAACTGAGTCAATTTGGAACAAGTAAAAAACATATGTACGTCATTAGCTGCTATTAAACCACATCTCGGGCAGCTATGCCCACCCCTACCTCCCCATTTAGATATTTTGGCTGGGTTGTAGTAAAGATCGTATAGGGCCATATAGCTTTGGGAACGTAGGCTCCCTGAGATTAAAACCGTACTAGATAGCTCTAATGTATGAGTAATATCTATACTCCCCTTACCTAACTTAGTTTCCCATTTAGTATTGTAAAGCGAGAGATCATCGGCAAGGCCTAGCAATAAATTTTGATAAAGCGGCCCAATTTGTGAGTTCTTCAAAATCATGTCCATAAGGATATTCTTGACAAACAGAGTAGGGGTGTTATATGAAAGTTTAACTAAATGACTTCGAAGCTGCAAATATTTGAAGAATTCATGTGTATCCAAACTAAACTTATTTTTTAATAAAAGAAAAGAAGCCATGCTGCCCTCATGTGCTAAATCACCCAAAATAGTGATACCGTGGTGCCTCCACCGAATTGTGATTTGATCTTGAAAGATAGAGGGTAGCAATCTAGCCGCTGATAGGGGGGTAAAAAAATTAACATTGGCGATGGACCATCTGCGCCGTACCTTCCTCCATACTGAATACATTGACATGATTACTTTAAACTTAGTTTTTTCATAGTAGCTGGGTTCGAGGACTGACAATAAAATTCCCTTGGCCTCCTCTCCTAGTCCAATCTCAAATATAGAAGGTGCACGACATAGTGGAAGAATCGCTCTGTCGTCAAATAGTGGGATAGCCAGATGTTGCAATAGAGCTGTCCAATTATATAACAATAAATTAGGAACAAACCACCCACCCCTACACAATGGTAGCTGCATCCATTTCGCTGCCCTTCGGGGCTGACGGTATCCCCGTAGAAACCTACTGCAGCATCTCTCTGCCCGAACAAGACTTGACTGCGCAAATTCTAACAGAATGGTCCTAAATAAGTAAATAAATTTAGGCAGAATCAGCATCTTTAGGACATTCCTTCTACCAAACATGGATAGGTGTAAACTGTCTAATCTTCGTAGAGTAAGGCTAATAGTATCTATAATGGGTAAGATGTATATGTCAGGTAGTTTATCAACTGATGATGTAATTATTATCCCTAGATACACTGCGCTTTGGACCACTGGAGCATCAGAGGGGCCCATTGCTGTAGAATGAACCACCTGCGTTTTCAGGGCATTGAGTTTATAGCCTGAGCACTGGCCATACTGTTCTGCTAGGTTTTTAATAGCAGGGAATGCAGTTGAGACATCACTAGTTAATACTATAATATCGTCAGCATATGCCAAGATTTTAAATTCATACGTATTGATCCTAACCGGAGATATATCTAGAGAGAGCTCAAGTTTACACAAAAACGGATCTATATACAGTGCAAATAGAAGGGGTGAGCAGGGGCAACCCTGCCTAGTGCCCCTACTAATGTCAAAAGGTCTTGATACCAGCCCTGATATAGAAAGGGTTGCACGAGGTTTAATATATAGTGACTGCAGGGCATAGATAAAGTCTAAACAAAACCCCTTCCAGTGCAGAACTTTCCACAGGAAGCCCCAGGCAACCCTGTCAAACGCTTTTTACGCGTCTAACAGGATTGCACCAAGGGGGATCCCGTGACTTGAGCCCATTCCAACAATGCTATAACACGGCGGACATGATCCCCCGTGTCTCTACCGGGGATGAAACCATGTTGGCAAATAGACACTAATGGCGATATCACTGATGCTAACCTTGTAGCCAATATCTTTGCGAAAATCTTATTATCAGTGTTGATCAGTGATATCGGACAGAATGATGCAGGATCCAACTCTGGCTTATTCTTCTTTTTAAAAAGAATAATAGTTGTAAAACGCCAAGAGTCTGGAATACGGTCTAGTTGCGCGTCTCTAAGGCTTGTTAGAAAGTCCTCCCGTATCTCAGAACGAAATGTAGTATAGGAATAGAGTCCGGACCAGCCGCCTTACCCTTAGCTAACAAATTCAATGCCAGTTCCACCTCATCCCATTCTATTGGAGCCGCCAAAATAGTGTTCTGCTGGTCTATTACTTTTGAGGTGTTAAGATCATTTACAAAAGTGGCGAACTCATGATCTATATTAATATCATTAGATTCCTCAGTGTATAAAGAACTATAAAACTCGGAAAAAACGGCCAGGACTCCTTCAGGAGTATCATGAATGTGCCCCTGGGTATCTTGGATCTTAACAATACGGTTGGCCTGGGCTCACTGCTGAAGTCGTTTGGCTAGGACCCTGCCGGATTGTTCGCCAAACTCAAACATCCTCTGACGATACTGAAGATATTTGGCTGCCAGGCGCTGTCCTAAAAACTCAAGCAGGGAAGCCTTTATATGCGCAACCTGAGTTTGACTATAAGTTGTATCACGCCCCTCCCTAATTGCATCAATGAGGTGGACCTCTGCACACCTTAATGCGTTGACCCGCACACTAGTCTGGTCCTGGATTTGCTTCTGGCGAAAATATGAAAAGCTTTTTGTTTCACCTCGAATTGCTGCCTTAAGTGCATCCCAAACGATATTACTGGGTGCTGATCCCTTATTAAGGTTCAAACATTCAGATACCCATGGCCTCATATGATCTAAGTAGAGTTGCTCTGATAGAAGTTTTCTCTCGAAAGTCCATGATCTAAGAGGCTTCGAGTGGCGGTTTAATATAACATCGATGACCAACGGATTATGGGCAGATATTATACGAGGTGAAATTGAGATTGAAATATTATCTGCAAACCAATCAGAGAAAAAGACATAATCCAAACGTACCATTTTTTTATGGGGGGCCGAAAAATATGTATAACCATCCAGGTACTTCTTATGATAAAACCACAGATCAGTCATTGAATGTTCCTGAACCAGTGCTTGCAACGCTCCGAATACTCTGGGTTTCTTGCCCACATATTTTTGCCCTCCTATAAGATTAAAATCAGCAGAAAGATTGATATTAAAGTCACCACAAAGGCAGATAGGATGAGGCCAAGAAGCTAATTCTACATTTAAATGGTGCAAAACTGCAGGGTCGTCGACATTTGAGCTATATACAATACAAATAGTCAATGCTCTACCATTAATCAGAAGCTCGGAGATAACCCACCGTCCCCCATTATCTTGAGAGGTTCTAACACAGGAACCTAGCCCCCACCTTGCTAGAATTGCCACGCCTCTTATCATTGAAGACTGTCGTGAACACCCTATTAAATCGAAACCAGGAATTTTTAATTGATCACGGTTGTTCCAGGGTACATAAGTCTGCTGCAAACATAATACCTCTAAATGTAGAGCCTGAACAACCCTCGAAAATAATGCTCTTTTCTTCCCATTGTTAAGGCCACAAACATTTCACGATGCTATACGGATTTTACCCACCGCCATTAGGTCTTTTACAAAGCAAAGCAATAACTATAAAAACTATAATAATAACAATGATACCATGATGAAAACTGTTCAATTTATCAAGCTTTTTTTCTTTTTTAAGTGCACCATTGACCCAGCCCCACCCCCAACCCTGCCCCCCTCCCCTTGAAGCCTCCCACCCTCCCCTTCCCCCTCGGACCCCCACCCCCCATCCTAGGCAATCGGACCGAAGTCCGGGTGATGGAGGTGCTGGTATAGGCCAGGAACCCACCCCCCTGGAGCCGCTGCTACCTGAGAAAATGTAGTGTGGGGCATGCCCGGGGGAGATGCATAGACTAAAGAAAAAAACAACCACAGCAAAATATACTGAAGAAAGAAAGCATCGACCCCACAGATGGGCATTATCCCCACTGAAGATCTTTCATCAGTGAAGAATCTAAAAGACTAAGATCCAGGCTGCATCTGCTTGCTAAATCAAATCCAAAAATGCTTTAGCCAGAATTTCAGATTCAAAAAATGTTGTCTGAGCTTGGTAAATAACTTTGAGTTTGGCTGGGAAGAGTAAAAATACCTGTGCCCCTTTAGATTGAAAAGGGGCAATAAGCTGACGGAGCTGCCACCTCCGTTCAACAGTAGCTGGACAGAAGTCCGGCCTTACAAAAAAATGACAACCCTTCCCTGACCTTTGCCTGTCCGGCCTGGCTAAATCATAAATCCTTTCTCTGGCTAGGAAATTATGCAAACAGATTCAAATAGCACAGGGTCTATTAACTGTTTGGTCCGGGCGATGTTTGGGCTTAAAGGGAAAGCGGTGAGCGCGCTGGATCTCCAACTGCCAGTCCCATTCCTTAACCTCTGGGAATGCCTCAGTGAATAGGTCAGCCACAAACTGCCTGGCATCGGAACCCTCCATGCCCTCGGGAACCCCCAAAATTCTTAAATTATTTCTTCGGGCGCGATTTTCCATGTCCACAAGCTTCCATTGGATGTCCTCCCGCTGAGATTGAATTGCATCTATAGTGGATTTTTGAATCATTAAATCGTCTTCCAATGTAGAGATCCGAGTCTCGGCTTCTGCGACCCTAGATGCAATATCTGTACAAGTCTTGATTACTCTTCGGAGTGAATTTTGGACCCTGCGACACGCCCCCTGTGCTCTAGCGCTCTCCTGTCGTGTCTCCTCATGATGTGCCATTATTGTTTGATAGATTATAGCTGATGTCATTCGGCTAGTAGGGGGGTCTGTCTTAGGGTCAAGATTGTTAACAGCTAAGTCTTTACAGTTAGCTTGTGAGCCAGGCTGTGCGGAGAATGAATAGTCCCAAGCTAAAGAGCCATGATCTATACCAGGATCCTGGGGTACCTTGCGAACTTTGGTGGGAGCACTTGCGGAATCGGTAGGATTCAAAACATCATTGGTGCGCCAGTCGCCCACCTCGCTGCTCTCATCATCATCGGACCAATCCTTATCTAACCCATCATCAACAGAGGACCCCATATGATCAGATAAAGAGTAAAAGTTATCTCCGTCAGTATCGCCATCATTATTTAGCGGCACAGAGGGCAAAGAGACTTGCAGTGAATTTGTACAAGAAGGATGGGCTACTTCTACTGATTGTATGCTGGGTGATAGGCCTGGCGGAACTACATCCCCCAGCATTCCACTTGATTGCACACCTGGAAGCAAAGCGGATTTTATACTTTGAGCATCATTCATTGTATTCTCTAGAGACAGCGCCATCACCATTGAGCTTGCACTGCTTTCCGACAAAGCTACAGAGGAAGCTTTTGCAGAGGCAGTGTTTACCTTACCGATTACTGAGATTTCAGTGTCCGTGTGCGAAGCGGGGAAAAGAGAGGAAGATCCGGTGACAGCAGACCCCTGTAAGCTTCTGTTGTTATTCGCGCCCGCCCGGGTTTTAAACATTGCAGGCACCGGAGGCGAAGTCAATTTAGATAATTTGCCAGCTTTGCCGCCTGACTGACTTCGTTTAGGGATCTCTGCTAATGGCGCCGATGCCGATGCTGGTATCGCTTCTGCCGCCGCTGCCGGAGTCAGAGTCCCAGGTCTCGCTGAGACCCGAGGCGGGTTCTTAACTTGGGCCTTCGGAGGCATCCTGATGCCGCTGCGGCCGCTGTAACTGTATCTGAAGCAGGACCACAAACGGTGTTGGGAGCCAATTACAGGCAACAAGCTGGCCGCCGATGAGGGTTGCGTTGATAAGATCCGATGCCGTATATTACGGTAATAGCTGCCGACCACCAAAGCATCTCCTCCTACAGATATGGGATAGAGTTGCGCTTTTCACCCCGTGCTGTGATAGATAGCAAGATTAGCAGGTCATCCAGGAGGGGGAGAGTGCCGAAGCCAGCTCACTCGGCCAGAGTGCTGGCTGCCATCTTTGCCTCCAGGATTCCGAGGTCTATCCATATGTTCTTTGCAGGTTTATGTAATCCATCTATTGTCAGACCGGATATGTTGTGTGGGCTCTATGTGTGCCTCTAAGAGTGTTGTATGTGTGCAGATGTATCTGTATGGCTAAAAGTCAGTTTTCATGTGTGCTACATGTCTTCCTCTCTCTTTGCATTTATGGCTGCATGTCCGATCATCTGACTGAAAGGCGCCTGTCTTTATTTTGGTCTTTGTACATGGAAAGCTGCATGTCAGCTGAATTGTGGTTGACATGACTGGTGGGATGGGACTGCATGTGTGCCTGCATGTGTGTTGTCAGAGTGCTTCTATACATGTAATTCAGATAGTTTGTGATCATAGTTGCATACATGTAGTTTTGTCAGTATGGTGACTGTATGTCTAGTGGTCTGTATTAATCTGTACCTGTGGGACTCTTGGGGCCAGATGTACAAACATCTCATTTTGCGAGACTCTAATTGCAAGTTTTTTGCAACTCGCAAATAGGGCCACGCAAAATGAAATGTACCAATGTGTCTCAGATATATTAGCAATTCCCAAATGGGTCACAAGGTACCTGTCTCATCAATATTCATGTGGCAGGTCGCAATTTGCAACCCATTGGGAATGTGCAATAAAACAGGTATTTTTTTTTCCAAATGCAGCCTGTTTTCCTTAACCCCTCGGTTAACCCCTCGTGCTCATGACGGAATGGTTCCGTCATCAGCACCAGTGCTCCTGTTCTCATGACGGAACCATTCCGTCATGAGGACAGGGGCACAAAATCCCTCTGCTGCAAACAGCAGAGGGATTTCCATTTTTTGGGGGGGCTCCAGGAGGTGGGGAAGAGCTTCCTCAACCTCCTGAGGCCCTTCCCTGGTTTTCAATCTAATGACGATGGCGCGCATTATGCGCTGTCATCATTAGATTGAAAACAAAACTGAAAGTGTTTCAGTGCTGGTGGGGGTATCTCAGCTCCCGAGCACCGAAACACTTGGGAGAGGTATCGTTGGAAAGGGGAGAATCTCCCCTTTCCAATGGTACCATTCCCTAGTGGATCCCTGCTTGGGAATCACCCCAGGAGGGCGATCCCCAAGCAGGGATCCACCAGCTAGCACCAGGGAGGGGGGAGTGGCCCCCAATCTGCCCCCCCAGAGGGCAGAAATCCCATTAGAAACCAGGGATGTTTTTTTTATTGACGTTGGGGTGGGGGCTGACCAAAAAGGGCATGACAATGCCTCCACCCCCCCAGAGAAATGTCAGTATTTCTGCACCTCCAGGGGTGCAGATGGGGGCAGTAGCAGCCAATCTGCCCCCCGGGGGCAGAAAGACCACTAAAAAACAGGAATTTATTTTTATTGCTGTTGGGGTGGGGGCTGCCCAAAAAGACATGGCAATAACCCCACCCCCCGAGAAATGTAATTCTTTCTGCCCCTCCAGGGGACAGGCGGGGTCAGTAGCCCCCAATCTGCCTCCCCGGGGGAGAGAAAGCCCACTAGAAATCAGGGAATTTCTTTTTTATTGATGTTGGGGTGGGGCTGCCCAAAATGGGCATGGCAATGCCCCCACCCCCAGTGAAATTCCAGTCTTTCTGCCCACCCCAGGGGGCAGATGGGGGAAGTAGCCCCCAATCTACCCCCGGGGGGGGCAGAAAGCCCATTAGAAACCAGGGATAGGGTGGGGGCTGCGCAAGGTGGGCAGGCCAATGCCCTCACCCCCCTAAATAAATGTGTCCACGTTGCGTTTTGGGCCGTTTCCTGTCACAGGCACTAGGCCTACCCACACAAGTGAGGTAAAATTTTTCTTGGAAGACTTTGGGGAACGCGGTGTGGGTAGAATTTTGTGGATCCACGCAGATTCCAGAACTTTCTACTACAAAAATGTGAGGAAAATTTGTTTTTTTCAACACATTTTTAGGTTTGTAAGGGATTCTGGGTAACAGAACCTGCTGAGAGCCAGTCAAGTCACACCATGCTAGTTTCCCCTTGGTGCCTAGTTTTAAGAAATGTATAGGTTTGTTAGGTTTCTCTAGGTGCAGGCAGAGTTAGGGTTCAAAATCTGCAGCTAGGCAGTTTGCACAAAAAGGGTCAGTTTTCACTGTGAAAATGTGGTATGTCCACGTTGTGTTTTGGGCTGTTTCCTGTCACGGGCACTAGGCCTACCCACACAAGTGAGGTACCATTTTTCTCTGAAGGCTTTGGGAAACGCAGGGTGGGTGGAATGATGTGGATCCACACAGATTCCAGAACTTTCCACCAAAGAAATGTGAGGAAAATATGTTTTTTGACACATTTTGAGGTTTACAAGGGATTCTGGGTAACAGAACCTGGTGAGAGCCAGCCAAGTCACCCCATCCTGGATTACCCTGGGTGTCTAGTTTTCAAAAAGGTATAGGTTTGCTAGGTTTCCCTAGGTGCCGGTAGAGCTAGGGTTCAAAATCTACAGCTAGTCACTTTGTAAAAAAAGGATCCGATTTCACTGTGAAAATGTGCTGTGTCCACGTTGTGTTTTTGGCCATTTCCTGTCGCAGGCACTAGGCCTACCCACGCAAGTGAGGTACCATTTTTCTCAGAAGACTTTGGAAAACGCGGGGTGGGTGGAATTTTGTGTATCCACGCAGATTCCTAAACTTTCCACCACAGAAATGTGAGGAAAATGTGTTTTTTTAAACAAATTTTAGGTTTGCAAGGGATTCTGGGTAATAGAATCAGGTGAGAGCCAGTCAAGTCACCCCAACCTGCATTCCAAGGGGTGTCTAGTTTAAAAAAATGTATAGGTTTGCTAGGGTTCCCTAGGTGCCTGCAGAACTAGGGTTCAAAATCTACAGCTAGGCACTTTGCAAAAAAAGGGTCTGTTTTCACTGTAAAAATAAAGTGTGTCCAAGTTGCGTTTTGAGCCGTTTCCTGTCGCGGGCACTAGGCCTACCCACACAAGTGAGGTGCCATTTTCATCGGGAGACTTAGGGTAACACAGAATTGTAGAGCACCTGTTATTACCTATTGACTTTTGATGCATTTCTGCCTTCCAAATGAAAGACAATGTGTAAAAAAGAAGTCATTTTGAAAAATGACCTATAATTCTTATGCTAGAATGGGTACTCACAATTTCGGTAATATGCAAATATCTACTGTTTCTAAACTCTATATTTTGTTCCAATTTCAGAAATACATAGGTGTCTGTCATGCCGAATTTTCCATGTATATATTTTCCCAAATTAATTGCTATATACCCAGTACATAATAAAAAATCATTGCAAGATGCTGCTCAGTTATTGGCTCTGGGTTTGTCGGGTTCTTGTTGAACCTACAAGTCCTATATATCCCCACAACCAGAAAGGTCCAGCAGATGTAACGGTATATTGCTTTTAAACAGCTGTCATAATTATAAGAAGTTACAGGTGAAAACGTTGACACAAATGGCTGTTTTTTTCAACTAATTTAAAAATTTTCCTATATTCAACTGTTAGTTTCTATAAAGAAAACTTGAAAGATCTACACAAATGACCCCTTGCTGAATTTAGAATTGTGTCTACATTTTTAAAATGTATACCTTTCCAGGATCCATTATTGCTTTCATACCCATTTCTACCATTAACTGGAAGGACGTTGAAAGCACAAAAAATAGCAAAAATAGGCTATGTCCCAGAAAAAGGCCAAAACCGTGTAATAAATTTAGATTTTCTGACAAAAGTCTGCAAGTCTCTGAAGCTGGGAATATGGTGATTTCAGCACCACAACCCCTTTGTTGATACAGTTTGCAGGGAAAAAAACAGACGCTTTCATCTGTAGCCCTTTTTCCCCCCAAAATTGCATTTTGGCTAATTTCTGGGTCCCCTCCAGGGGAATACACAAACTCTGGGTACCTTTAGAATCCCCATGATGTTGGAAGAAAAGGACGCACATTTGGCGTGGATACCTGATGTGGTCAAAAAGTTACAGGGGCCTAACCGCGAACTACCCCAATTAGCCAAATAAAGGCTTAGCACGGGGGGGAAAAGGCCTAGCACCGAAGGGGTTAAAAGAAAATGGGATGCATATAAAAGAAAAAATTTTAAGTTTCCCCAAAAATGTTTAGGGGCTGACAGTGTCCGTGGAACCACTACCTGCTCAGAAAAATGTTGGCACCCCCATTCACAAACGAGAAGGGGTCCCTTAGGGAACATTTGCATGTTTTCCACCCAGGCTGTAATGCAGCCTGGGGGGACAACATGGTAAGTGCGCATGAAAGTATGGCCAGCCCCAGAGGGCCGGCCAAACATTCATGCACACTTTAAAGGGTGCAAACTACTCCACCCCTCCCCTGCTCTGTCAGCAGAGCATCCCTGCCCCGTTCCGCCTGGCAAAGCTGCTGCACCTGCAACAGGAAAATACGAATTGATAATAACTTTCCATTATTATCATTTTATTTTTCCTTCCACTGCTGAAAAGCAGTGGGGCGACACTCCTCTGCCTTAGCGGAGGAGCTACCAATGTTTGCGAGTCGGTAATAGGTTACCGACTCACAAAATAGAGTTGGTACATGCCACAAAGCATTTTACCTGTCGCAAATGGCCGTATGGGCCGTTTGCTACAAGTAAAAAGCTTTGTACATATGACCCTTGGTCTGCAAGAGTACCTGTATGCCTGACGATTTATGCTTTGGCGGTTGTCAGTAGGAGTGTTGGCATGTGTGTGCGTGAATATCTCTAGGTGCCTGGTGTTTCTGCATGCATGGATGTATGATTTAATTTGTGCATGTACGTTGTTTGTTTGTTTACACATGCACTATATAAAAGTGAAAAACCTATTGGCTGACGCAACACTTCTTTTACTTGCAAGTACTAACACATCAAGCACACAAAAGATAATGGGAAGAATGCTTTCAATAAGTCAAACCACGGTCATTCGCTTGGGGTAGCATTCCAGTCCATCATTAATTTGCCCCATACCACCTCAGATTAGATCCAGCAGTATTCTACTAATAAAATGCAAATAATCCATGACACTGTCCTCCTAATTCGCCCTCACGAATCAATTGCAAAATACGCATATAATGTGATTAAACAGATCTGAAATAGCATGTAAATTGCATTGAAGTCCTACCCAAGAGCATGCATGTTATTGGTTCTGAAGTACAAGACAGTCAAAAAGAACATTTAAATAGTGCTACTAACAGTGAGAGGGCATATAATTGCTATGCCAGACACAGTGAACGGTTGTCTTAGAATAGTACATATTTTTAGAGCCTTCCTGAAAGTAATGAGTTTATTAATGTTTCTCAGAGATTCATGCAGAGATTTCCAGTTGAGACTTTACAATTATAAACACCACCACAATCCCTTCTACTGAAACAGTCACTGGCTCTTGTCATTGAATCAGAATATCACCTAAAGAGTTGAGAAAAATGACTGCAAAAACTGAGTCAATATTGAGCCGAGGGGTGGCTTCACTTTCACAGCCTAAGCATGAGCCAATTAATACAAATTATTATCATGCAAATAGCACACTAGATAATATGTAAAATATGAGCCCTCTTTCACATGAAAATATAGTTCAATGTTATACAACATTGTGTGCTGCAAAAGAGTTTACGGGATTGCATTGCAGTGTTTAGCGACATTTATTAAAATGTATAATTGAGACTGAATATTGTGTGCTGAGAATTACTATATGTAAATGGTCAATATATGGGATAAAGTATCCACTGGGTACTTTATAAGGATATTGCAAGTGATTGAAGTCTGAGTTCCTTTGTGAGGGCATGGAGTTCCAAGGTGACTTGCAATATCCCTTTAATGTACAACAAAGGGCATTTAGGGACATATGTACCACACTGTTCTTTTGCGATTATCAAATAGCGATTTTTTGCGAATCGCTATTTGAGAATTGCAAAATGCTATGTATGTAGGATTTGCAATTAATTTTGCGAATCCTACATATTCCTTAATTGCAAATTGCAAATTGCGATTCGCAACTAAGGAATACCTCCCCATTCATTCCTATGGGGCTAGAGGTCCATAGGAATGAATGGGAAGACATTCTCAATTTGCGATTCTCAATTAGAGAATCGCAAATTGAGATTGCAATTTCAAGGGTGCCAGGGTGTCAAAAGCAAAACCAAAGGGGATAATGGACGGAGTGTTGAACATTGCAAGCACTCACCCCCAGTCAACTGATCTGGGTTTAATCCATCATCATTCTTTAGCTCACTCCGCCCCCCCAGTTCAGACATGGCCATATGCAAGTCAGTCTGACCCTGTGCCTCATGGGAACAGTCCAGCCTGAACTGCCAAGCCATGTCTTCCCTGGACCGGAAACAAGCATCCTGGGACCGGTTTCTGGCTAATCAGCCGTCATCAGCCAGGCTAGCTTGAATCCAGTGGCAAAGTGAGCAAGGGACCCACGTCTGGGCATACCCTGCCAACTTAGGGCGAACAAAGCAAAACCAAAGGGGACGATGGATGGAGTGTTGAACATTGCAAGCACTCACCCCCAGACAACTGATCTGAGTTTAATCCATCATCATTCTTTAGCTCACTCCGCCACCCTAGTTCAGACATGGCCATGTGCAAATCAGTCTGATGCTGTGTCTCTTGGGAACAGTCCAGCCTGAACTGCCAAGCCATGTCTTCCCTGGACTGAAAACAAACATCCTGGGACCGCTTTCTGTGCAATCAGCCGTCATCAGCCAGGCTAGCTTGAATCCAGTGGCAAAGTGAGCAAAGGACCCACGTCTGGGCATACCCTGCCAACTTAGGGCGAACAAAGCAAAACCAAAGGGGATGATGGACGGAGTGTTGAACATTGCAAGTACTCACCCCCAGTCAACTGATCTGGGTTTAATCCATCATCATTCTTTAGCTCACTCCGCTTGCAATTTCTGCAAATTTCGACGTTTGCGATCGCAATTTGGAATGATACATATGGCCCTAAATGTAGAATCTGTCTTGCGTACTAAACACACCAAAAAGCAGTTAGTAATCTTTGAAATAGATGTTATCATCAGTTTAATGTAAGGCTGGTTAAAATGCTATTGATCAGTCTATGTAAAAGATGAAGATATACTGTCTTTCCTGCAATGACCTACTGTGTTGAAAAATATAAACAAGTTAACATAAATATCTCGTTTCCATATGCTTATAAAAACATATCAGAAGGATGAAATGCCAGTCCACGTTTTCCTGGATTAAACTACAGCTTTAATCATGCTCGGTGACCTGCCTTTCACCTTGGCTGTATGATCTGGCAGCATGTATTGTGACATCAGAAGTCTACTATAATAACATACAGAAGCTGATCAGCTGCATAATTTCTTGAATACAGACGACCAGAAACGTCCCAAGTCACTTGTAATAGGATGGCAGGCTCCCATGTATTGTGTTATGATTGCATATGGGACAAAATGCAAATCTACTTAATAATGTACGACTGTTTGCTTATTTATTGTGCACAATGAACTAAATCACGTCCACATGCTCCCAAAATTGTCAGGTAAACAAAATGAGACACATCAAGGTAAATTATTGTTTCGGAATAGCATAATTACTTCCAACAGAGAGTTCAAGATTTGTACTGTTACACGGTCGCACTCACAGTCTGCATTTCAGCAAACAGACCATATCTTCTTCAAGCTAGACCACAGGAAAATGCTTTGTGAATAACTGCACTTCTGGACTCAATTAGTATTCTGTACTCAATAAAGTGACTTACACAAAAAAAAATACTCAAATCATATAATAAGTTAACCGGAAGCTGTAAGGGAAATGTTGTACTCACAGGTTGGGTGAATCAAGTATGACTGAAACTGAAAAGTGCTAAAAAGCATAAAAGACAATTCATAGATATATAAACTCTTTATAATATGTCAATTACAGCACACAGTTTACTAAATGCCTTGGTGTTCTACATTTTCAAAACTCGAATCTAAGGAAGGGAAACGCTGTAACTATATGTGAGTATCACTGGACACTCATGACTAAAACTATTTCAAGAGAAGTCCCACATATTAATGGAAGAAATCATATACATAAGAAAAAGAGTTGCAAAGGGCCCGTTGATCAAAAATCCAACTCTCACGTGACAGGCTTTTAGTAGGACAGACTTGCAAAATTAAGTACAGCTGTAGTTGATACAACGTTTTGTATTTCTTCCCATGCCCTGCTTTAAGAAGGAAAACCTTTATGAGTTTGCTTTTTATTTATGGTGGGTTATAGTGTATTGGGAAGTCATCATTTTAAAGAATGATGCATGTTCTTTCACTATAAGAAAAACAGGTGTAGGGAAGGTGATGCAAGCACTAACAGAAATGGGTTGGGTTGATATGAGCTTGGCAGGCACCTACAGCTGAGTTAGCAATAAACATTTGACTCTTGCCTTCCTTGTCTCGCTTATCTGTAATCCCGACCACAAAAGAACATGTCATTTTCCAACCATGACTGTACCAGGCCAAATCACTTTGCAGGTGGGATCGAACTCAAAGGTGCCCTCCAGTCAACCAGTACATCACATGGGTGGTTGGACTCAGGGCATATGTAAAAAGACCAATTGATGGACTGAGTGCTGAACAATGACAAACATTCACCCCTAGTACAAGGATCTAGGCCTAAATCCATTGTTTTTTTCCAGTGCTGCGCTAAGTGCACCAGGTATGCCCAGACGTGGGTCCTGGGCTCACTGTGCCACTGGATTCAAGTTAGCCTTGCTGATGAGCGGTGAAACCCTGAAACCAGGTCCAGGATGCTTGTTTCCTGTCCAGGGAGGACCTGGCCTGGCAGTTCGTGCTAGACTGGTCCCATGGGGAATAAGGTAAAGACTGATTTGCATATGGCTGGGACCAAACTGCAATGGCCTGGTAGGCAAAAAAACAATGGACTACGATGTGGCCTGAGCAATTGCCAGCTGCTGCCATCCATCACCTTGCTGTTTTTTATTTTGCTGCCCTAAGTGTACGTGGTATGCCCAGACGTGGATCCCAGGATCACTATGCCACTGGATTCAAGCTATCCTGGCTGATGAGGGGGTGAAACCCTGAGAACACTTCCAGGATGCTTATTCTGGTGAGAGGAAGACCTGGCCTGGCAATTAGGGGTGGACTGTTGCCATAGGTAACAGGGTTAAGACTGATTTGCAAATGGCTGGGTCCAAACTGGGTTAGTATGGTGGGCAAATTGCCAGCCGCTTAAATTAATTCAAGCATTCCATCCATCACCTTGTTGTATTTGCATGGGCTCAGGGCACGGCAGCTAGCCAGGCCCTCTGTTCAACTGGTAAGATTAATTTTTGATTGTGGCCAAAGTCCAGGCCCTGCATCCAAACTGGAGGCTATATTGGCAAGAGGGCAGTGGGCCAGGCTGAGGGTCAGGTCACCTGTCCAATACTAACTGACCTTGTGTAATGAGGGTTATATTCTGAATTGTCAGATACAGAGTCTGCATCTGGAGGCATCAGCACATATGCATAAAAAAAAATCACAAAAGGACAGAGGGAAGAAAATCTATGTATGAAAGGGTGAAGCAATAAATTGCAGAGATGAATAGTTTTTTGTAATATAAAAGTGGAAACGTACTCTACGCCGGCATTAACAAGTCCCTACTCTGCAAACTGCAAACAATACAAAACACCGCGGCCAGACTTGTCCTCAGCATCTCCCTACATGAACACATCAGCCAACACCTGCGGCGACTGCACTGGCTCCCCGTAGAGAAGAGAGTCACTTTCAAAATCCTCACTCACACCTACAAATGCCTACACAACAACGGACCCAAATACCTCAACGACAGAATAAACTTCCACCTACCCAAAAGAAACCTGCAATCATCCAACCTCGCACTGGCTGAAACCCCGTGCATCCACAGAGCCAGATCAGGCAGAAGATCCTTCTTTTACATTGCAGCCAAGACCTGGAATGAGCTACTTGCAGACATCAGACACGCCCCCTCTCTGAACACCTTCAGGAAGACCCTCAAAACCTGGCTCTTCGCCTGAACGGAGCTGCGTACCCCCACCCCCCTCAGTGCCTTGAGACCCTCACGGGTGAGTAGCGCGCTTACAATTTCCTGATTGATTGATTATAAGTTGTTCTGTTGTTCTGTACGAGGTAGACAGTGATGTAGTTGTGTTTTCCATGACTACTGAAGGGTGATTTATGGAAGCAACAGGATGCCAAGTCATAGGAGGACTTGAGAATGAGAGGAGATAGAAGAAGCAAACATAATTTACACAAGGAAAATAGTGCTGGAAACTGGCATGGTGTATTGAAGCCTGTGATGTAGTCAAAGTCTGTGCTGGTAGTAGGGTGCAAAAATAAAATGCCTATACATTTTCTCATGGGTGCCATATCCTACTTTTATCCTCATTTCAAATGGTTGTCTGATAAAATATAGAGAACAAAAATATTGACATACAAGAATATAAAGTCAAAAATATTGTCTAAAAAATATCAAGTATACATAATATGTAAGTGATTAGTTGTGCATTCCATGCTTCTCTTCATAACTGCTGCAGTGATCATTTTCAGTCCACAGATGTTGGTGATCTCTTGGGCATATATTTTGTGAGTAAGTGGACCTTTCTGCTTGCTTTGTTTTTAAAAATGGTGCAAATATTCCAAGGTCAACTCCAAATAAAACATGCACTGGCCCACATAGCATTGACATTAATATATTTATGCATTGGTTTCAGTGCATTAGATAATGGTGTAAAGGGTCAGAAAATAATTTTGATTGTATCTGTATTGGTAATAGCTTTGCTAAAGAGAGCGGTACATCACTCTCTTATTTTTGTTCTGGAGTACTATGCACCATAAACACAGACAATATATTACACATTTCAAATTCAGTCAGAAGTTTTTGTTTTGGTTCCTTTTTTGTTACCCATTCTTACTGTTGGAAAATGGCCCTCTCTGAAGGGTCACCCCCAAGCTTTTTTCTTTCCTCCTCTTCTTTTTCTAACCTTCTTTTTGTTGGCTGTAGGACTCAGGGCACTTTACAACTGCTGACCAGTGCTAAAGTGCATGTGCTCTTTATTCTAAACATGGTATACTTGGTTCACACCTGATTGGCATATTTGTTGTACTGGTAAGTCCATTGTAAAGTGGTATACCATATACCCAGGGGCTGTACTTCAAATGCTACTGGTGGGCTGCAGCACTGATTGTGCCACCCACAGAAGTAGCCTTTCAAACCTGTATCAGGCCAGCCACTGCTGGGCCCGTGTGTGCAGTTCACTGACTTGGCATTTAAAACTATTTGCAAAGCTTGAAACTCCCCTTTTGTACACACAAGTCACCTGTAAGGAAAGCTCTAGGTAGCCCTACGGGCAGGGTGCTGTGTAAATGTAAGGCAGGACATGTACTGTTATCTTTTCCATGTCCTGGTAGTGACAAACAGCCTATTTCGTTTTTCACTACTGTGAGGCCTACTCCTTACATAAGTTAGCCTTGGAAATTCCTTAATCACTTTCAAGCTGTAATTCCTGATCAGAGAAGAGTAGCGTTTTCATGTTTAATATGTTGGAATGGTAATGGCAAGTCCTCCTTACTTGTGAAGTTGGATTTAACCTTAATGTTTTAGAAATGTCACTTTTAGAAAGTGGACATTGATCTTTACTTACTGCTCTTTGTGCCTCACTGCATGTCTCCAGTACACGTTTGATCTAGGTGACAGCTACACTTTGTGCATTCCCTCTAGACAGCCACAAGCACAGGAAGGTGAGGCTCATCGGCATTCTGGACATTCATGTGCATTCTGATGGGTCTACCTGGGCAGGGAAGGAATGGTAGGGAATGACACTTACACTTAAATAGGTAGTGTCATATCTACACACAAAGAAGATGTACCCCCCGGGTTAGCCTGGCAGACTGGACTGGATTTAAAGTGATCCTTGTGCACTTCAGAGAGTTTCTTTTGAAGTCACCGCCTACATTAAATGCACTTTTTGGTAAAATCAGACACTTCTGGATCTTGAATTGAATCTCTGTCAGAAGGACAGCTGAGCTGCTTAAAGAACTCACAGGACTGCTTTTCTGTTTGTTACCCTGCTGCCTGCTGCACTCTCACTCTGCTGGATGGAGGGCTGGTCTCTGCCTTCCCTCCAAGTGATCTCCAATGGATTGCTGGCTTGCTTCCTATTTTCTGAAGCCTTAGGTACACAAAAGATGTCCTACAATTCTGCTGGTGCTGCTGGACTCTGCCTTCTGTTAGTCCTATCCTTGGCTGAAGTTCCCCCTCCAAGCTCCGGGCCTCAAAAGTGGATTTTACAGTTGTCTTCATCACCTACAGCTCCTGGGCCCGTCTTCAACTTGCTTCAGGCCCCCAAGAGGCGTTCCTGCAGTCTTGGGTCCTTGGAAGTGGTTTTTGGACCCCTGAAATCAAGCTTTTTGGCTCTTTGCAATTGCGAATGGACCCACCTGCACTGGGACCACACAGCTCACTCGAAGGATCAGCACGAGCTTCCGCAGCCTCGTCTCCTCGCACAGCAAGTATTGCCACCCACGTCCGTGACGCCCAGTCGAGTCTTCATGCCCACAGGATCATCGCTGGTGATGCTTTACGTGCTCCGGGCGACCGTCTCCCCATGAACGGGGCTCTTGGATCTGCTTCAGAAGGTAAAACTTCTGTGGGACTTGTTTGGAGCTGTGTCCGACCCACGCTACATCGCAGCTAGCCTGAAGGTTCCTGTCTGGCTTGGGTGCATATCTCAACCAACCAGGAATCCCATTTCTAACACTTACTCAACCTTTTGCATTTTGACATCCAGAGTCTGTACTTGCCGTTTACTTTTTTCATGGTGAATTATTCATATTTCTCCATGTTGAACAGTCTTGAAATGGAAACGTGAAGTACAATACTTCTTATACTTTCCTTGAACTTCTGATTTTTTCAATCTTAGGGGTGTGCGGAACATGCGGAATTACATCAAAACTATGCGAGACACCACAGAGTTCTGCAAGCGGGCTACATTTTTCACATCACACAGATTTTTAGCACCAGGACCTCGTCCAATGCAAAAAATCTGCATGAATGGCACCACACAGCGTACTGGAGTACACTCTTTCTTTGTGCCACCTGAGTAGAATTTATACTCGAGCTGCAGCTTTCTCAACGGAAGCGGTCACAACCTGCCCCGACTGCCTGTATTGAGAAAATCTCGTGGGGTGACACTCCAGCACCCAAAAGTTGGGTTTTTGTTTTTTTTGTTTATTTATGCTTTTTCATACCTGCAACTATACATGTAAGAAAACAAAACAAGCATTTGCAATGCAATAGGTCTCGCATTTATGAGAGTTTGAGCTATTGGCATTGTAAATGGCAATGCCTTTTAATTATGTGTTGTTTTTAATGAGATAAATAAAAGGCATTATCATTTACACTGGGCCTCAGTTATCTCTCTAAGTACACTACACCAACTTTAATCAAAGCAAACACGAAACTCCTGGTGCAGTTCCAGGAAAGGGCCATAGACTAGCAGTGCGAGTATTATTAGCTCTCGGGCTTGTGGGCAGTGTGATGTCCTGGCACCGGTGAGCAGTGGAAGAGGTGACTACTTGCAGGGTTACAACCTGTGCCAAGTTGGCTGTGTGAAAAGTTGGCATTGCTGGACAGCGTCCACGTGATAAACTGACCCTGCTCTGCAAATGGCTGGTGCCAGTTTAGAGACGTAAATGCTGACAGAGGTGGTCGGTGTAAAAAACATACACTGCCCTTGATCACAACATCAAACACCGTCAGCCATGCCTTCTTCAAACACTGCATGCCCATCACACGCTACCAATATAGTCAACAGCTGGCACCGCGCGCACACAGACTGCCTGGTAAGGCACAAAACGCACACAGATTAATGCTGAGGGATTCAAGACCGAATTCCTCAATAAATCACCCTCCACTCAGGAAAAGCCATCATTCTGCTTTCAGACGCTTATCGGAGCCAGCAGTGCATGCGGACCCACTGTACCTTAAAATGACACTGGGGAGGAGGGGAGGGGGGCAGTGTGTGGGGAGTGCCATCGGAGGGAGTGTGATTGAGTAGAGAGAAGTACCAGCATGCGCCATTGGTCAGCTTGGGTGGGCTTCAACAGCTGGCCAATGTGGACAGTGTGAGAGTGGGAGTTGTTTACAGACAGTGCAGGGAAGTGTGAGAAACTAGCTCTTAGGGCAGTGCAAAGTGCTGGCAAAGGTAAACATTGTCAGAAGTGGCACGGAAGGGCAGTGTGAAAACGCTGGCACTGTGAGTGAAAAGGTCACATATCTAGTTTGAGATGTGTAGTTGTGTGGGAAGCCTGCACTGGTAGATAGTGTGAAGAGCAGTCACTGAGGACAATGAAATAATTGATAACAATAGAATCTTGCACTGACGGGCAGTACATAATGTGAAGGTAACTGCTAGGCACCAGCCTGTAGTGTTAAGAGCACAATCTGATGTGTGTGTGAGGGGCGGGCACCCGTGCCTATGCGATAGTCTGGTGCAGGAGGGCAGTGGGAAGGGCTGGCACTACACTTGTGTAGGGACTGCAATGGTGTAAGGATGTCAGAATCCAGTGCGGTCTCACCAGGGCAATACACACCTATATAACTTATATTTACCGAAGTGCTGAGAGTGTGCGCTATACAGACACCCTCACTCACCTGGCGAGGCCTGCTGAACACCACATGCAGGAGCGGAAGCAGCAGCAGACCTGCGCCCTTCCTTGACCCATCCTTGTCCTCTCACACTCTGGCCTAGCCCGCCCCTGACTGACGCAGAGGGGCCTGCACACTGCCTTATATACTCGTGAGGGCAGAAGCGCTGTGCCCACTGCCAGCAGGTGCACTTGTACCTCTGTCTGGCCTGTCGCCCAGGGGGCCAGCTTTATCAAGGCAGGAGGAAAACATGGCATAAACAGGGGGTGCAGAGGGCAGCCTCCTGCGTCTCTCCCAGCCGCAGACCACATCAGACCAGCCATAGATATTGATAGTTGTGGGGTTTCCCTAATGTCAGGAGGAGTGTATTATGCACAGTTGTGCTTATCACTGCTGGTGCACGGTAGGGCTATCGGAACCAGGGAGGGCCAGGCACGGGGAGCTCGCAGGCCACCCTAAGTCTGCAGCCCCCGCATAACAGGGCCAGCAGAGAGGGCGCAGGTGGAGTGGCCCTGGGCCACACACACCTCTCCCTAAAACAAAGCACCAGGCCCGTAATACAGCAGCTGTAACACATTCAAATGTAACAACGCAGCAGCAGGATATGTTTCATTTGTTTTGCAACATAAGCAAAAGTCCATGGAAAACTTTGTAACTTGCGAGTTTGGGGAATTTTTCGTATTGTATGCGTACCGTGACTGTTACCATTTACCCGCATGTGTCCTTCTATTACCAAGGTAGTTCTGCGTAAGATATTACTCGTACAAACAATGGTCTTGTCCATACAAAACCATGGTGCATACCAAAAGGTTTTCACACATTAAACAGTTTTGCTTTGTTTAAACCGAGTGAAAATAAAGAAGAAACATAAAAGCGGGTGCGCATTATAGACAAATGGCCGCACGCATACAGAATACAAAAACAATTGGCCGCCATTGTCCCAGTTGCGCTTGGAAAGTGAAAATGAGCATGGTGTGATGAATGTAAGCGAAGCAAGTTGTCATGCCAATAAAGAAAAAAAAAGTACACATACCGTGTAACAACCAAGTAAAGGGGCCAGTAGACATGGGAAGATAGAAATGATTACCACAAAGAGCCGCTCCTAGTGTGATAACCCAAACGAGTTACAGGAACGTCGTAAGTGTGGGCATCTCACAAAAAATTACGGACTGGTCTCACACACCACCTGGTGTCATGCTTCATCATTGACCAGTCCTCGCCCTCTAAAACCTTCGTTTGATAGAGGGCGGGCATACACTTGACGACAAGGATGCACTTTCTAATTGGCTGAGTGGGGGCCCGTGAAACTGTGAGTGAGGTTAAAAATCATTATAGTGGTCAGAAGTGATTTTAATGTGATTGACAACTATATGATATTAAAAATTATGTGTGACGGTGAATGGGGTAATTAGTGTCCCCTAACCGTCTTGCGTGTGGTCAACGTGTTTCTGCCGGAGTGGCCCTATTGGGTTCGTGGCATTCATCAGGAACTAATTGTGACTGAGGGCTCCGTTCTTACCAGGTGTTGGTAAGACGCTACCACTGTGTGAGTATAGCAAAGGCCACACTTCACTTGCTAGGATGCTTCCAAAGGTGAAGCCCTATTTGGTTAGACAACTTGTCCCAAGGGGGGAAGGGGGACGGGGAAAATCCACCGTTTTGTCACTTTGTGATACGAGGCAGAATGCTCCTGTGTCCTAGGCGTCCGCTCGATCCTCCCGATTGCGAGAGGATCGAGCGGACGCCTAGGACACAGGAGCATTCTGCCTCGTGTCACAAAGTGACAAAACGGTGGATTTTCCCCGTCCCCCTTCCCCCCTTGGGACAAGTTGTCTAACCAAATAGGGCTTCACCTTTGGAAGCATCCTAGCAAGTGAAGTGTGGCCTTTGCTATACTCACACAGTGGTAGCGTCTTACCAACACCTGGTAAGGACGGAGCCCTCAGTCACAATTAGGTCCTGATGAATGCCACAGACCCAATAGGGCCACTCCGGCAGAAACATGTTGACCACCCGCAAGACGGTTAGGGGACACTAATTACCCCATTCACCGTCACACATAATTTTTAATATCATATAGTTGTCAATCACATTAAAATCACTTCTGACCACTATAATGATATTTAACCTCACTCACAGTTTCACGGGCCCCCACTCAGCCAATTAGAAAGTGCATCCTTGTCGTCAAGTGTATGCCCGCCCTCTATCAAACGAAGGTTTTAGAGGGCGAGGACTGGTCAATGATGAAGCATGACACCAGGTGGTGTGTGAGACCAGTCTGTAATTTTTTGTGAGATGCCCACACTTACGACATTCCTGTAACTCGTTTGGGTTATCACACTAGGAGCGGCTCTTTGTGGTAAACAGTTATAGTGGAGGCTGCCAGCTCCTAGTACCCCATGCCTCTCGTTCCCCCTCCACAGATTTAGTGGAGACTTTTTGTGTGTTAAGATAGAAATGATGACATGGCCGTACTAAGGAGGGACTAACAAGCATATTAAGGAATCTAACATCAGCATTTACAAAGGACAAGCCAATGAAAAATATGGGCAGGGCTTCTCCTCCGTACTCTACCTACAACAGATTGCTAAGAGCAGATGGCTCGGGCTCGACCTAAACATTATAACTCATGCAGTGCATTGCAGTTCATACCCAACCACATGTTACAATTTCTTGACACATGACTCTGCCCATACCACCCTCACCCCCGGGTCACATTTAAAATCACAGTACATTTTAGGACTGTTATTCCACCTCCGAGTGCTGCGGTAGATATACCATAACTGGGCCCCAGAAATCTTTTGGCTTAGATGAGTCAGGTAATTCTTCCGCATAGATGTTCAATTGTTTCCTGCAGAAGACACTGTCTTTTATCCATTGCGCTTTCGTAGAAGCCCTTTTCCTGCACCAATGCTTTACCACCAGTCTTTTGGCTAGTAATGAAGTGACTGCCACCAATCTGCGATTACATGGCTTAGGCGATTTAACCAGTCCCAGCACGCATAACTGCGGAGTACACTCAATCTGTTCCATCACTATTTCAGACAGTATTAACGTCACCTGGGTCCAGAACTGGAGAACAGGCCCACATGACCAAGCAAAATGTATGAAATCTGCCACCTCTTTCCCACAGCGGTCACACCAGCAGTTCTTCCTGAGTCCATATCTGTTGAGCTGCGCTGGGTTGTAATATGTCTGTTAGAGATACTTAAAATTAATTATCTGTAGATTACAATTAGCAGTGAGACGCCCTGTGGGAGCGCAGCATGCCTCCCATTCCTCCAGAGATAATGCCTATCTAACACCTCAATCCATCTATTAAAAGCCAGAGTATTAGCCCCCTGGTTCTCTTTGAGGGATGTTTTATAGAGTCTGGTGATAATCCCTTTCCGTGATCCATTTGTCAGCAACATCTGTAGCGCCTTTAAGGTTATCTGCTCTTTCGGGAATTCAGGATATAGGGACCTCACGGCTGCTCGTAGTCTAACATATGTAAACCCAAGCATTGCCGTATACGGCTGCTTTGCTGTGAGTGACTCTAGCAGCAGGAAGTGCCCGTATATGTATAAGTCCACTAGCACCATCACCCCCGCAGCACCTAGCAACTCCATAGCCTTTGACTCATGTGTGACCGATATGTTTGGGTGTGCGACCAGGGGCACAGCTGGTGCATATATGTATCCCCTTTCTGCTCTGACCTGTAGTCCAGGTCAGTGAGGTGCTGTTTACCATGTTTATCTCCAGTTGATGAATCTCATGAAGGGTCCAAGAGTTGGGTTAGGGGACACAAATTCTCAACCGCCAACTTAACATTGGTGGAACTCAGCAATACAAGCATAACGCTGAGAGGCCAAAGCTCCATGTACTCCGCCAGTGGAGGAGAGTTTATCGCCTATTCCTAATTTCTATGTTGTTTCTACTTAGAATCAGCTCTATATAAACATAAGACGTTCCTATTTTGCCCCATTAGAGTTTTTTTATTTTTTTGTCACAGTACTTTTGTCATTGTCTTGCTCAATGTTATTATGCTTCTAGTGGGCACACATGGCACCAATGGCTTCTCGATGTTGAAATGTGGAAACTGCCACCAAGGCATGACAAACGCTTGTGGTCTTACTACAAAGCTACCTTTTTGTTGGCGTTCTAACCATAGAGAGATCACCAGATTGATAAATGGTGAAGTAAGTCTTATGTGTTCTGTTTCATGAAGGTTTAAAACAAGGGATTTTATAGTAGGGTCTTTCCTGCATCTCAGAATTCTTTGTTTACTTAAACCTTAAATCATCAACAGGCATGTATTTGAAGTCTTAGGTAAGATTTTAATTTGGCAATGGGTTATGGAAAACTAGGCCACCTTGACATGATATAAGAACCCTGATTAATAGCGTTTGAGTTCTGAGTTGATTCTAAAAAGCAGTGCTTTCCTAAAGAAGTTAAGAAACATTGAACCATAATTGTCTCTATGCTGTCAGGGGTTGCACTGTGGAAAACATTTCCATCTTTACTGAAGTGAATCAAACCAAATTTAAAAGTTCTGATGGTCACCACTCCCTTTCCTTTCAAATGACTCTCTCCTTCCTTTCGATCCTCTACCTGCCTCTGGTCTATGAGCACAACCTTGTGTAAGTAAAATGCATATTTGTATTAACCTCCATCAATGTATTTCTACAAATTGCCTGTTAATTCTGGCATCCTTGGCATGGCTCCCCCTATCATTTTGCTGCAACCTCCTGTATTTTTGATGCTATGTTGGACTTTGTTTTTGCTGGTTTAGGTACCCTGGGGCCCTTTATCATTGCTGATCAGTGCTAAAGTGCAAGTGCTCCCTGTGTAAATGATGATTCTGATTGGTTCTCCATGATTGGCATATTTGATTTACTGGTACGCCCCTATTAATGTGCACTTGGTGTGCCCAGGGCCTGTAAATCAAATGCTACTAGTGGGCCTACAGTACTGGTTGTGCCATCCACACGAGGAGCCCTTTAAACTTGTCCCAGGCCTTCCATTGCAGTGTCCGTAAGTGGAGTTTTAAACTGTCATGTTGACCTGGCAAGTGCATCCACTTGCCAGGCCCAAACTTTCCCTTTTACTATTTGTTAGGCACCCCTAAGGTAGGCCCAAGGTACCCCAATTGGTATGTGAAAGGTAGGATATGTACTTGTGTATTTTACATGTCCTGATAGTGAAATACTGCTGATTTCGTTTTTTCACTATTGCACTTGCTCACCCATAGGCTAATAGGCTATCATTGGAGCTGCGTTGATTTGGGCTCTCTGCGCTCAGAATGTAAAAATACATATTTTAGTAAAGATGGTTTTTAAATTGTGTGTTTGAAAATGCCACTTTTAGAAAGTGGGAATTTTCTTGTCTAACCATCCTGTGCCTCTGCCTGTCTGTCGAATAAACTTCTGGTTTAGACAGTCAAGGGTCTGTTTGTGTATTCACTCTAGACAGTCACACAAAGGGAGTTGAAATGTGCTCTTCATATCCTGATTGGCCATCACTAGGCTGATGGGCCTTCCTGAGCTACAGTGGTGGGAGGAGTTGTCACATACTCCTGAATATGGCTGTGCCTGGCCTCTCACAATGCTGTCTCCACCCCCTGGAGTGTATCTGGAGCCAAGACCAGACAAGACAAGTACATGTGCACTAAAACACAATCCTTTGAAAAAGGCCTACTTCAAATGCCAAAAGGGGTATAAGTATTTGATCTAAAACACCAGACTTTTAGAACAATTCTGGATCAAGAGGAGCCTCTGCGAAGGAGAAGAGCTAAAGAGCTGTAAGAAGGGGTACTGCTCCTTTGCTATGTGTTGCTTTGCTGAGTTGGCCTGCAGTTGCTGCTTCTGCTTTGGAGAGGAAAAAGACTGGGCTTTGTTGTGTATCCTGCTTGTGAAGTTTTTCAAGGGCTTGTGTGTGCTTGCTTTCTGTTAAAAAGTATCAGGGCCATCAAAGACTTCTTCTGCAGCTTCCCGGAATTCTACTGCTGGGAGGTCTGACCTGCCTCTGGTGCCAATTCCAGTTCTGGGGATTAGAGGTGTTTCCTGCAAAACCCTGCAAAATCAATGCTACGCCCTTCCAGTGCCTGTTTTTCTGATGCAGCACCGCTGTGCGAGAGAAACTTCCACGCACCGCCGCCGTGAGGCTGCAGTAATCGACGCGGATGGGGACTCTATCTCCACAGCAATCAGCTGTTGTCTGGGACTGCTGATGCAACCCTTTTTAGAAAACTGAGGACTGTTAGGTCCCGTTGACTCCATTATCAACAATCAGCTGACGTCTCGGATCGCTAATTCGTTCGATTCTGGAAAACGTAAGACTGCTAGGTACCGGTGATCAGAGCACAAGACCTTAAAAGCAACATCTTATTTTCCAGTGTGGCCCGAGTTTTCATCGATTGCAATAATTCTCGAGGTTAAAAAACACAAGTTCGTAGAGTGTGTCTCTGTACAACATAAAACATTTTGAGTTTTGGTTACCCTGGTCCCGTTTTGTCCTGAGGAGGCCTTAAATGGTAGGCTGAAATGCGTCAACTTCTACTTTCCAGGATCAACGGCAATCGTTCATTTATGTATTCCATTGAGTTTTGTGACCATAGAGATGTTATTTGAGGCAACTTTCTTAGCCTTATACTAGATGGTCATAACTCTTTTAGATATTGATACCTGATGGTGAAGTGCTCCTATTGTAATTGTCATAATAATGGTAGACAATCCGCGATTGCGACAACTTGTGTTCACCTAGTTGTTATGCAAATGTGATGTCTTTTTTGTGTTGTGTTAAGGCTGTGTATGTATATGATGGTGTTTTTTAAGGTACACTTTGTTAAAGGATTTTGATTATTAAAAACAACACTACAAAAAAGATAATAAAGAAATAGCTGAGCTGTGACTTGTTCTATAGTAAGGCACTTTTTTATGCTAAGAGGTACATATCCTTCTTAGGTTCATTACTTAGGGAGTTCGATTTCTCTATGGCCAGAGGCGACAAATAGCAATTAGTTCCTCTCTAAAAAACATTTCAGTTGTTCCTGCTAGAGCTGTTCTTTGTTTTTCTTACACAGTAGTCGATTCAGCACCAGCCCGAGGCCCAAAGAACCGCCGCAGCCCGAGTTCAGTGCACCGGTCTTTGAAGCCCGATGGGCAGGGAGTTCCATGTCTTGGCCGCCAGGTAGGAGAAGGATGTTCCTCCGGCGGTGGCTCTGCGAATGCGTGGAACGGTGGCGAGGGCGAGGCTGGCCGATCGCAGCTGGCGGGTGGGCGTGTAGAAAGTGAGGCGGTTGTTGAGGTACTTGGGGCCCAGGTCGTGGAGAGCCTTGTGTGCGTGGGTGAGGAGTCTGAACGTGATCCTCTTGCTGACGGGGAGCCAGTGCAGGTCTCTCAGGTGGGCGGAGATGTGGTTGTGTCGGGGGATGTCCAGGACGAGTCGTGCGGCGGCGTTCTGTATGCACTGGAGTCTTTTCTGTAGTTTGGCTGTGAATCGAGGCAGTGCCTGGTTCGCCGCTGCTGCATTGACTCCAGTATGTCCAGATTTCCACGCATCACACCTGTGTGCCAAGTCTGACCACAACTCTGCCCAAGCCATCCCTTGTCCACTAGACGCGAGTCCTGGTCACCCCATCAGCACGGTCACCATTTACCCCAACAGGCCACCTACTCTCCATAGCAGAAGTGTGATGAAAAGCAACCTCGCACCGGTAGTCCTGTCCGTCCAGACCCCGGACACCACCCCAGACATCCCCATATCTGGTCTCTTAATCAATTGCCGTTCAGCAGTCAAGCATGCCACTGATATTGCTGACCTCATCCTGAACAAAAACGTAGACCTAGCTATACTAACAGAATCTTGGCTCAGTGAATACTCCTCCCTTGCCTGGACTTATAAGTCCCTCCCAACTACAATCTCGCCAGACTGGACAGACGTTCCAACAAGAAAGGAGGAGGCATTGCCTGCATCTATCGATCCTCCCTCCTTGTCACTGAACTGTTGGCGGACACCACTGACTCCTGCGAATACCTTGCACTCTCCATTTGCAGCAACTCACTACATCTCTGCAACTTACACATTTTCTACCACCCTCCAGGCTCCAACGACTCTTTTACCGATCACCTCTTGAAAATCATCACAACTAAGACTTCATCCAATGCCAAAGAGATTTTCCTGGGTGATTACAACCTGCACTGGAATGACACTGAAGATCCCCACGTCAACGCTATCAAAGACCTCCTAACTGACCAAGCCCTAACTCAAGCCTGCTCTCAGCCAACTCACTCAAAAGGGGACATCCTTGACTGGATCATTTCTAAGGAATCCTCAGTCAAGCTCATCTCCATAGACCCATGTGACTGGTCTGACCACCACTCCATCTCCTTCATTTCACCTGGGACCCGCAAAACTAAAACACCGCAACCGGTGATTCCCAAACGCTGGACCAGACACACTAAGAACCTCGACCTTATGGAACTGGAGGCACGCTGCAAATCTGATATCCCCCCCTCCGCACATAACCTCGGTCAGCGACCTAAATGAGCATTACTCGTCAACTATATCAATCATTCTGGGCGACCTTGCCCCTCTAAAGCTAAAAAGAACACAAGTCAAAGACAGGAACCCCTGGTTCACTGGTTCCCTCAACTTGGAGAGGAGGTCCCTACGGCAATATGAAAGAAACTGGAGACAACACCCCTCTGCAACGCATCTTAAACTTCTCCGCCAGGCGAGAAACTCCTACAACAAGCACATCCTCAATTCAAAAAAAGAATATTTCAGATCTGAACTGGAAAACTCCAAGAATAGACCCCGTAAACTTTTTGAACTGGTCAAACACCAATCCAACAAACTGGCTAAAACACCGAAAGAATCCCCCAAATCTCTAATATCGTCAGAGGAATTCTCCTCTTTCTTCACTGATAAAACCACGGCTTTAGGAATCGAACTCAGTACCGCCTCCTACTCTCAACCCCTTCCGGACCTGCCCCCTTTCTCAGCTCCATCCCCTCCAGCCTCTCCTAAAAACCAAGCACGTTGGACTGACTTTGAATATTATGATGAAGACTCCATCTCCAAAATCCTCTCTACCCTTAACCCTGACAATCACTTTAATGACCCGCTACCCTCCAGCTGCCTCACTGCTGCCTCCCAATCCATTGTTCCTTGCTGGACTGCAATAATAAACGCCTCTCTCCAACAGGGCTCGATTCCGGACCCCTTGAAAGCCGTCCAAGTCCTCTCTATTTTAAAAAAACTATCACTGGATCCAACCTCCCCCGACAATTTCAGATCTATCTCCAATATCCCGCTACTAGCCAAAGTACTCGAGAAATGTGTACAACAACAACTAAGTCATCACATCAATAACTTCCACCAACTTGATGACTTTCAATCTGGATTCAGACCGGGGCATAGCACTGAAACTACTATGCTCCACATCGTGGACGATGCCCTTCAAGCCCTAGACCAAGGCAAAACCTGCCTTCTAATCCTCTTAGATCTATCCTCCGCCTTTGACACGCCTCAATCTCAGGATGGGTCTGGATGTGTGGTCCTAGATTGGTTCAGGTCCTTCCTCCATAATCGATCCCAGAGATTCCTCATCAACGGCAACCTATCAGCTCCCACCCTGGTCACGGTTGGAGTCCCCCAAGGCTCAACCCTGTCCCCACCCTCTTTAATCTTTACTTAGAGCCACTCACCGAAGTTCTTCGTACCGCCAACATTTCCTACCATATGTACGCGGACGATACCCAAATATACATCAATATCTCTTCGCTTGAGGAGATCCTCTCCCTGTACGAGACCCTGAAACTGACTGTCCAATGGCCAACTAAAACTTAACGCAAAGAAAAACAAATTTCTCCTAATCTCCCCTTCTAAAGCCAACCCTGAGTTTCAGATGTGGATCAAGGCCATCACAGCCCTAAACTGCCTGCAGACCATTGTGGACTCTGCCAAATCCCTGGGCATAATCCTAGACTGTAACCAGAACATATCAACTCAATGGCTAAAGCAGCTAGATTCTACCTGAGCTACCTTCGGAAACTGAAACCTTTCATTGATGCTCCTGACTTAAAAATGGCAGTTCAAGCACTAGTCATAGTCATCTCCAGACTGGAATATAGTTGCTCCACCCTCACTGGTCTACCCAAGATCTCCCTAGCACAATTAAAAGCTTGCCTCAACGCGGCCGCCAGACTACTCACCAGCACCAGGAAATTCGACCACATCTCTCCACATATGAAAGCTCTGAACTGGCTCCCTCTAGAGGCCAGAATTCAGCTGAAACTGGCATACATCACACACAAGTCTCTTTACTCAATCTACCCTGCTTATCTGGCACAAAAACTAGTGGTATCTGGAGGAAGCAGGAACTCCCGGTCCGCCAGAAACCTCTTACTCCAACCCGCCTTTTTTTCAGAAAAAAAGAACCTACAATAGGGCAGTCACATGGGCAACACCAAGAATCTGGAACTCTTCCACACACGCCATCAGAAGAATCCCTTCTCTAGCACGTTTCAAGAAGTAGGCCAAAACTTTCCTCATGGGTAAATTCCTCGTCTAATGCCTGCCATGCCTGACCACAAGTCTGATGATTCTAAGACTATCGCTTCTTCCCCAGATCACCAACTCTCCCCGCAGAGAATTTATGGGGCCTTTATTTTTTATCGACTTTATCTATGATTGCAATCTTACTTTTGTATCCCCATTATCCCCTATGTTCCCTACACCCCTACCCCTCGCCATCCTTTTGAATAGTACTGTATATTTCTGCACCTTAGACTTTGTTTGCACACCACTGTATATCTTGCAAAGCGCTCTGATACCCTCACGGGTCAAGTTCGCACTCTATAAAAAACTAAAATAAAAATAATAAATAAATAAATACATTGACGCTGGGCTTAAGTAGAAACCGAGGCTGCATGCCTGGAAATCAAGCATCACCCCCCCACACAGTAAGAAACAGATGCATCTCCTCCCCTCGCAGTAAGAAACCGATACATCACCTCCTCTCAAGTAAGGAACTGACGCATCACCTTCCCTGCGTGTAAGGAATCGACGCATCACTGTGCTGTCCGACACCTCACCTCCCTTGTGCCTGTTACTGCCTAGTGATTTTGATGAATACCAGATACTTTGCACAAAAAGACACGCATCCAGAGTTTTATATGGACTGAACTGTTTTGACTCTTTTAAAACTGATATTTTGACTTATGTATGTTGTATTTTTGCCATCTTGGTCTTGCTTGCTTTAGATAAAGATGCTTTACTTTTCTAAACTGGTGTGATGTTCATTTGTAGTGTTTTCACTGTGTTACGGTTTGTGTGATGTACAAATACTTTACACATTGCCTCTGAGATAGGCCTGACTGCTTGTGCCAAGCTACTGAGAGGGTGAGCAGGCGTTATCTTAGGTGTGCAATTCCCTTATCCTAACTAGAAGCAAGGGTCCCTACTTGGACAGGGTGTAAGCCACTGCCAACTAAAAACTGCATTTCTAACATTGCCTGCAACTCTTTTTAAAGATTCAAACCTCTCCTTTTTTGGAAAGATTTACCCCTGCAACCTAACACTGCCTAAACTCCCCAAACTCATCTATTAACCCCACCAAACATCTGCATAAACTCACATATCTCCCTTGCACCACTAATGATCATACCTAGCTTCTCTTAATTTATTCTACCACAAAGAAACTGAAGTGAATGGAGGGAATGACTTGCTTGAGCGGACAAGTCGAATCCCAATAACCAACATTACCAAAAGCACTAGACTAACCATTGACTATAAGTTCTGGAGCAGTTTTCTGCCCAGCATAAGGCAATTCCACCCCTCCTCAGAGTTAGTAGGAGCTGCATAAATGCAATTCCAATTCCAATTCCAAAACGGATGCTCTTTTAGGTAACATGAGTCCTTTAAAGTCTTTTTAATGACGGCACTTGCATAAAACTGCCATAGTTCTCAACAGGTCCTTTGAATACATTTGGAGTCCATGATTCTAGCTCGCTGCAATCTTGGTTGACTTACATTCTGATTGTCAAGCAGAAAGCCGCAATTTGGGGAAAATACTGTGTGATTGTTGGAAACATATCAACTATCAAGAAAGTTTACTTCTTGCTGAATTTAGATAATTCCTAAACTTTCACATATCTACGTGATTATTATGAAGAAGATCAAACAACTCCTATTTACTATTTTGCTTAGGTCATGATTCCCTAGTCTCACAGTGGCATATATATATATATATATTCACTGAAAAAACCATAGGTTTCACACATGTTATAGTTAGCGGAAATTTTACTGATAAAAAACCAGTGAAATTGCCCCGTTATAGTTAGTGCTGGCAACTATAACTCACGCGACCGCAATCTTCTGCTGATGACATATGTGTCTTTATGAAAAAAAAATATTTGTAATATATGTATAGCTAAAAATGTATGGAAGAAGACATGGGCAAATAAGTGTCTAAATACAGTATTAGCATCAGCAGAGGATTGCGGTCGCGTGAGTTATAGTTGCCAGCACTAACTATAACGGGGCAATTTCACTGGTTTTTTATCAGTAAAATTTCCGCTAACTATAACATGTGTGAAACCTATGGTTTTTTCAGTGAATTTGCAAGGTTTTTTAAATGCTAATTCCTAACTATAACGTGTGTGAAACCTATGGTTTTTTCAGTGAATTTGTACGTTTTTTTAAATGCTAAGTTACTTTACGCCATTCGAGGCGTGCGCGCCCACTTAACGCAGTTCGTTCCGTGCACGGTTTTTATCAACTTTAATAAGCCCTGTACATTTGGTGGCCTTCGGCCACCAAAAGCACAGGGGGTGGGGTCAATGTGGATAGTGTTTTTTTTATTTCGATTTTATAATTTCATGTTGCCAAAATTTAGTTTTTTTTACCTATTAATAAGCCCTGTACGTTTGGTGGCCTACGTCCACCAAAAGCACAGGGGGTGGGGTAAGTGTGGATAGTGTTTTTTTTTTTTTTTTTTTTTTTACCGTACGCTTACGGTAAGCGTACGGTAAGCGTACTCGGCGAAATTGCCGAATAAAAAATAAAACCGTTTTTGCTCTTGGGGGATGTTTGGGGACTCCCTCAACATGACTATGTGGGAGGGAGTTGTCAAAACAGCCCCGTAACATGTTTTTGGCCATCTTGTTTGATAAACAACACTCAGTGCGAGAGACAAAATGGCGGCCGCCGCTTCCTGGTTTCGGCCGATTCGAATGTTTACTAAGATCTAAGAGCCAATCAGAATCGCGCTCGCGCACGCCACCGTACGCTTACGGTAAGCGTACGGTAAGCGTACCGTAAGCGGGCTCAGATATATATATTGATTTAAAGGCTATTTTCTCAGAATCTACTGAACAGATTTACACCAAACCTACAAAAGGCACTTCCTTGACCTAGGGACTACCTCTCTGCCAAATTTCTAGTAATTCTGTTCAGCCGTTCGGGCTGTAGCTCGTTCTAAAGGTCCTATGGAAAAATGCATGGGAAAAACGCGTTTTGGGACCCCCCTTTTATCTCAGCCCCCGCTTGACGAATCCCCCCGAGACTTTCAGGGTAGGAGCGGAGCGTAGCGCCCCACCTATTTTGAAAAATTTGCGAGGATTCGTCAACCGGCGCCAAAGTTATTCAAAATAGAATGTTGAGGTTTTCCTATGGAAAAGGGGTCCTAACTATAACTACCTACTGGCGACCGCCAGTAGGTAATATATATATATATATATATATATATATATATATATATATATATATATATATATATATATATATATATATATATATATATATATATATATTACCTACTGGCGGTCGTCAGTAGGTAGTTATAGTTAGGACCGTGTTTCCATAAAAAATCTCAAATTTCTATTTTGAATAACTTTGGCGCCGGTTGACGAATCCTTGCGAAATTTTCAAAACTAATATATATATATAGTTGCTGCATTGTGGAACTCAATAGATATTTATATATATTTATATATATATATATATATATATATATATTTATATATATATATATATATATATATATATATACCAAAATCCACGTAGTACAGTATGCTCTCAGTAAACAAGGCACGGCATCTCCGTTTCGGCAAAAGCCTTGATCACGTGTCAAGGCGTGATCAAGGCTTTTGCCGAAACGCGGTGTGTATTAAATATTTGGACCTGCACTACGGAGTTGCCATGCCTTTTTTACTGAGAGCATACTGTACTACGTGGATTTTGGGATATTGAATTTACCGGTGAGCTCCGCCGGTGTGTATGCCACCCTTCATGGGTCCCAGCACCCCAGAAGGAGCCATGTTTGCTTTTGGAATATATATATATATATATATATATATATATATATACATATATATATATATATATATATATATATATATTATCTACTGGCGGTCGCCAGTAGATAGTTATAGTTAGGACCTATTTTCCATAGGAAATCCGCAACATTCTATTGGGAATTTCTTTGGCGCCGATTGACGAATCTTCGCGAAACTCTCCAAACTTTTGGCCAGCTCCGCTCCGCTCCTACCCTGAAAGTTTCGTGGTGATTCGTCAAGCTGGGGCCGAGAAAAAAAGGGGGTCCCAAAACGTGTTTTCCCCATGCAATTTCCCATAGGATCTGTTCTCGCAGCTACAGCCCGAACCGCTTAACGGAATGACACCAAATTTGGCAAAGAGGTAGTCCTCAGTTCGGACTCGTGCCTTTTGCATATTTGGTGTGAATCTGTTCAGTAGTTCCTGAGAAAATTAGGGTAAAAAAGTTTGTGATATCTATGGCCGCGGAGGATCCGCGGACTGTACCCGCACCGTACGCGAACCCTCCCCGAACCGAGCGCACACCCTCCCGATCGCGCGCTGAATGCTAATTGGCTGTTGAGCGTCTCTCTACATTCGAAACCAGGAACTGTTGGCGGCCATTTTCTGCCTCAGTAGAAGCGAGAATAAGTGTGTAAAACATATAAAGGGGGCAGAGTGGGTATACTCTGACCCTCTAGAGGTGCTTAGGGGGTCCCAGAAGGACCCTCTGGGGCCCCCCCTTTTTTTTTTTTTTTTTAAACGGCGAAATGCGCGCACGGTGTGCGCATCCTATCGCGTTGGATGCACGGATTCTCTCGTGGTGGGTGCGCGGATCCACAGCAACGTTTTTTGAAAAACGACAAGAAATCATTGGTTGTATAACAACTTTCTACACTGAAAGGTAGGGTGTATATTTTTGTTTTTTAAAGGTATGATTGTTATTGGTTAACAAAAACAGATTGTAAGGAACATTATATATAATAAGCTGATATGTTGAAAAGTCAAGCACACTTCCTGTCTTGTGTAGGAACATTGTGTGCTGAACTTGTGACCTGTGAGCTCAGAGCAGTGGTCCATGACCTGTTTCTATGGTAACAGGCAGAAGGCAGATTGGGGGAAGGGTTGAAATGTATTTCAGTTGGAAAGGGTTGAAATGTTTAACCAATAGAAATGTGTGTTTGCCTTTGAGTTTATGTGCGAAGGATTGTGATTTGATGTCTACATGTATATGTGTGGAAAATGAAAGGGAAACTTTTCCTTTCTTTGCTTTTGCTGAGAGGTGCACAGTGCAGAGATTCTGTAAAAGAAAATATGGTGAGTGATTGATATACTCCTTAATCTACAAAAGAACTTGATAGATGAGTTATTTAATTGTGAGGGGATGTATGTGGACTATTTTGATTTTAATCAGACTAATGTATTTTTCCTGCTAAAGTGTAGGGAGTACTTTTTTTCTCTACAATGTGTGTGCATGTAGAAACCATTCTGTGATTGGCATTTGTGTTTTTCATGTGTTTGTAGAGAGATAACTGTGCAGTTTTTATATTTTGGTAGAATTAGAAACCAGTCATTGTTAATGAATTTGTGAAATGAGTTATGTTATGTTTCTATACTAAAATGTAGTAGTACTTCTAGATGAAGAAATGTGTTTTCATATAGTGCAAGGGATAGTGTTGTCTGTCTAGAATCACACAGTGAGTCTGTGTGCATTTGGGAACCACTGTGAGAGAAGCATTTGGTAATATCGTGTATTTGCTGAGAGATAAGTGTTTTAAAACCAGTCAGGTTGTCAAGTTTTAGTAGCATTAGAAGCCAGTCTTTGCTTATGTGTTGATTAAATGAGTCAGGCATTGACACTAAAGAGCAGTCGTGAAATTTGTAGATTGTGTGCAGTTCCCTTATCACTTCCAGTGTTGTGAATGAGTTTTGGTAAACTCCTAGGGGTACTGGTGCTTGTCTAGAATCACACTGTGAGTCTTTGTGCATTTGGGAACCACTGTGGAAGAAGCGTTTGGTAACATTGTGTATTTGCTGACAGAAAACTGTTTTAAAACTTGTCATGTTGTCAAGTTTAGTAGCATTAGAAGCCAGTCATTGCTTATGCATTGATTATGTGTTGATTAAATGAGTCAGGCATTGACACTAAAGTGCAGTCGTCAAATATGTAGATTGTGTGCAGTTCCCTTATCACTTCCAGTGTAGTGAATGAGTTTTGGTAAACTCCTAGGAATACTGGTGCTTGTCTAGAATCACACTGTGAGTCTTTGTGCATTTGGGAACCACTGTGAGAGAAGCGTTTGGTAACATCGTGTATTTGCTGAGAGAAAACTGCTTTAAAACCTGTCATGTTGTCAAGTTTTAGTAATATTAGAAGCCAGTCTTTGCTTATGTGTTGATTAAATGAGTCAGGCATTGACACTTAAGAGCAGTCGTGAAATATGTAGATTGTGTGCAGTTCCCTTATCACTTCCAGTGTTGTGAATGAGTTTTGGTAAACTCCTAGGGGTACTGGTGCTTGTCTAGAATCACACTGTGAGTCTTTGTGCATTTGGGAACCACTGTGAAAGAAGCGTTTGGTAACATTGTGTATTTGCTGACAGAAAACTGTTTTAAAACTTGTCATGTTGTCAAGTTTTAGTAGCATTAGAAGCCAGTTATTGCTTTTGCGTTGATTATGTGTTGATTAAATGAGTCAGGCATTGACACTAAAGTGCAGTCGTGAAATATGTAGATTGTGTGCAGTTCCCTTGTCACTTCCAGTGTAGTGAATGAGTTTTGGTAAACTCCTAGGAATACTGGTGCTTGTCTAGAATCACACTGTGAGTCTTTGTGCATTTGGGAACCACTGTGAGAGAAGTGTTTGGTAACATCGTGTATTTGCTGAGAGCAAACTGTTTTAAAACCTGTCATGTTGTCAAGTTTTAGAAGCATTAGAAGCCAGTCTTTGCTTATGTGTTGATTAAATGAGTCAGGCATAGACACTAAATAGCAGTCGTGAAATATGTAGATTGTGTGCAGTTCCCTTATCACTTCCAGTGTTGTGAATGAGTTTTGGTAAGCTGCTAGGGATAGTGTTGTTTGTCTAGAATCACACTGTGAGTCTGTGTGCATTTGTGAACCACTGTGAGAGAAGTGTTTGGTAACATCGTGTATTTGCTGACAGATAAGTGTTCTAAAACATGTCATGTTGAGAAGTTTTAGTAGCATTAGAATCCAGTCTTTGCTTATATGTTGATTAAATGAGTCATGCTTTGACACTGATGTGCTGTACTTAAATATGTAGATTGTGTGCAGTACCATTAACTCTTCCAGACTAGTGAATGAGTTTTGGTAAACTCCTAGGATAGTGTTTCTTGTCTAAAATCACACTGTGAGTCTGTGTGCATTTGGGTAAGGATTGTGAGAGAAGCATTTGGTAACATTGTGTATTTGCTGACAGATAACTGTTTTAAAACCTGTCATGTTGTCAAGTTTTAGTAGCATTAGAAGACAGTTATGGCTTATGCTTTCATTATATGAGTCAGGCATTGACACAAAAATGCAGTCATGAAATATGAAGATTGTGTGCAGTTCGCTTACCACTTCCACAGTAGTGAATGATTTTTGTTAAACTCCTAGGTATAGTGGTTGTTGTCTAGAATTACACTGTGAGTCTGTGTGCATTTGAGAACCACTGTGAGAGAAGCATTTGGTAACATCGTGTATTTGCTGACAGATAACTAATTTAAAACCTCTCATGTTGTCAAGTTTTAGTAGCATTAAAAGCTAGTCTTTGCTTATGCATTGATAAAATGAGTCAGGGTTTGACACTAAGGTGCAGTACCATGTACTATTATGTTCACTGTGGCAGAACTGAAAATTTTAAAGTTTTACCTAAGCACTGTCCTAGATGTAGTCTGATTATTTAGTCAGTTTCTAAGTACCAAATAGATTGCTTCAAATAAAAGTGTTCTGACATACTATACACTTGTCTTTTACACCTTCAATTCCCTAGTCAGTATCCATACACTTCCAGGAAACATCCTGTCACTTCCTTTGCAGTCCTCTAGAGACCCATTCAACAGCATGTACTAATCCATTGACTGTGCAAAAACTCAAACACTTATAAATTCACCTAGACATTCTCTTTCCAGTACACTAACTATTCAGTCACTGCCTAAGTATTCATGCACTGAGCCAGTTCTTAGCACATGGACTACGTCAAACCCATATCCACTATGCATGCAGTCCTCTAACCACCTACACACTTGTCTTTCACACCTTCAATTCCCCAGTCAGTATCCGTTCACTTTCAGCAAACACCCTGTCACTGCCGTTGCACTCCTCTAGTGACCCATTCAGCATCATGTACTAATCCATTCACGGCGCCAAATCCTAATAAATTCACCCAGGCACTCTCCTTGCAGTACTCTAATCATTCAGTCAGTACCCAAGTACTCATCCAGTGACCCAGGCCTTAGTATATGGACTGCTTCAAACCCTTATCCACTATGCATGCAGTCCTCTAACCACCTACACACTTGTATTTCACACCTTCAATTCCCCAGTCAGTATCCATACACTTCCAGGAAATACCCTGTGACTCTCTTTGCAGTCCTCTAGTGACCCATTCAGCACCATGTACTAATCCATTCACTGTGCTAAAACCCAAACACTTATAAATTCACCAAGATACTATTTTTGCAGTACTCTAATCCTTCAGTCAGTGCCTAAGTATTCATACACTGAGCCAGGCCTTAGCACATGGACTGCTTCAAACCCCTATGCACTATGCATGCAGTCTTCTAACCACCTAGACACTTGTCTTTCACACTTTCAATTTCCTAGTCAGTATCCATACAGTCCAGCACTTGTCACTGCCTTTGCACTCCTCTAGTGACCCATTCAGTACCAAGTACTAATCTATTCTCTGTGCGAAAAGCCTAGCACTTATAAATTCACCTAGGCACTCTCCTTGCTGTACGATAATCATTCAGTCAGTACCCAAGTAGTCATGCAGTGAGCCAGGCCTTAGCACATGGAATGCTTTAAATGCCTATGCAGTATGGATGCAGTCCTCTAATCACCTACACAGTTGTGTTTCACACCTTCTATTCCCTAGTTAGTATTCATACTCTTCTAGCAAACACCCTGTGAGTCACCAAGTCTGTCTCCTTATACTACTATAATCATTTAGTCAGTTAGCATGTAGTGTTTTAGTGAGGTAGGCTTTAGGGCATGAACTGCTTCAAAGTAGTATGCACTATGCATGTAGTGTCTTAATGATCGTCACACTTGTGGTTCAGGGCTATAGTTTCATAGTCAGTTTTTATATAAAATGTGTTTGTACAGTAATGGAATAGTATAAATTTGAAAGTTATTAATATACATTTATTTGTGATTCTTTTTTACAGATACAGAACAGGAGTGTTTCTCATCTGTTTGCACTCTTCTCGTGCAAGATTGTTTGGATGAAGGGTCCTTAGGTGTTTCATCATACTTGCTGTGCCACACGAGTATTTTTTGTTAGGATCTCCTCGTAACAGAACTCTTTGGCAAATCTGTGATGAAGGTGGCATTGGTCTGTGTTTGCTCCTTGGAAAAAGTAAAAAATGTCCTCACCACTGAAGAAAAACGTTGTTTGTGTGGTGCCTTCTGCAAAACATTTTCTTCAGATTCGGTAAATATTTTAAAGCGGCAACATTTACAGTTTTTGTAAGTTAAACTTATAAAATGTTGTTAGCTGTATGCATTTTATATATCTGTGATTTGTTTCTTGTAGTATTTTGTTGAGAATACCATGTTGTTGTTTTTTTTAACAATCTTTCTTATTTTCCAAGTCTGTCGTCGACATCCATTGTCCCCACAGTAGTGTTCCGCCTTGTTGTTTTTTATTATTGTTGTTACATTTTGTTTATTAGTTTATTGTTCATATATATGTTAATAAAAAAAGAAAGTTTGAAAATAGTTTTTCGTTTATATATTTATTATTATAAAAAATTAAGTTTGAAAAAAAAATTAATAACGTTTTTGGTTGTTCTCTTAACTGCTGTGTAACTCTTTCTTGTTCTTATTACTGTTATTTGATGGAGTCCACCATGGTGTTAAATTTTGGGGGACTTATTGCTGGAATACTGGTGATATCTGCAGTTTGCACTAACTTCTGAATAGTGTGTTAGATTTATCTCAACTTTACTTCCGTTAAAGTGCTGATAATGAAATGGAGAGTAGCCGTTCCCGTGCAAAAAGACACGAGGTGCACCTTTCCGATTTATTCTAAATACTAAAATCCTGTATTGAATTGCACTGAGGTATTGGCTGCAGTTACAGTGTACACACAAAATCTATTAAGAAATCTTATTGTATTTATATTGATTGGGAATAGTGCGTCAGGTGCTGGATCTTGATGAGATACACTGCTCAGTTCGTATATTGTTCTGCACATGAAAAAAATCCCATCACAACTTTCACACCAATTGCAATGCGAAACAAATTCCGGCGATAAGACACGTTAGCACCAGGGATTTTACACCTGCTTTCTGCTGGTGTTAAGCAGGACAACTACCTGCACCATGAAAGGGAACACAGTCAAGAGCCACACCAGAACACCCACAGGTACCATAGAGTCAATGAGCATGATACAGGGATACCCATGAGGGACAGAAGACTCATCTCAACAACTCCAGGACCGCCAATGCCCCCCAAACCCACATCTTAGTAAGTGTGTCCCTGTGGTCATTGTCTTAGCATGATAGGCACGAGCCTTGCAACATCATAGTGTGCTGTCACCTCAGCGTTGGCAGTGAGCCTGGATGTGTAGCTACTCATGCATCTTCCTGCATGCACAACTGGCGTGTGCTGGTCTGGGGTTCACAGGTCAGTGCAGGGGTGTGCCTATCCGGCAAGGGGAACGGGGTGTCTCAGACATGTCCGTGTACAGGAAGTGCGGTAAGTGTGTCTCTGTGTTCTGGTTTTCCTTCTGCCACTGTTGTGTTTCTGGTGGTGGTCTTTTCTGGGTATTCGGTGGGGTGATTAAAGCTTTGTAGTCCTCCCCTCCTTTCCTTCGGTTGTTTTCTGGAAAGGGTGGTTTTCTCTTTTTCTTTTGGAGAGTGAGCTTGTTTTGCCTCACTTTGGTCCTCCTCCAATGTCTGCCATTGAGTGGCACTTTTCGTTCTTTTTGTGTCCTTTGTGCACTCCCGATGTCTTTGCTCCACTCTGCTCTGTTTCACGGGTTGGATGCTTTGTTTTTCTCTTGTTGTCTGTCGATGAGGACCTCTCTCTCTCTCTCTCTCACTCTTTTGTCCCATTTGTTTGGGTTGGCTTGTTGCATTCTTTTTCTTTCGCTGGCCTCCCTGTTCTGGCGTCTTACCTTGGATGTTTTCCTTGGGGTATTTCTGCCTGCTGGGCAGCTTTTCCATGTGCTTCCTTCGGGCAGTTTGTTTTTCTGCCTCTTGAAATTTTCCTTGCCCTTTAGTGGCCTATGTCCATTTGCACATAGGGGATGTTGAGCATTCTGTTTTGCGTAAGTTCTTTAGGTTCCGTGGGTCATCTGGCTGTGTCCTTTGTTTATGTCATTGTCTTGCATCTACTTGGTTTTTTGCTTCTCTTGTGCTATATTTTGTATAAATCAGTTTTGGCTTGGGAACATACTTATACGTATGGACTGTGAATGGAAGATGGACGGGGAGGTAATGTCTGGTTACTTACCAGTAATGATCATTACTCCGAATCCATGTCTTTCGCATCACAGTCCTGAGTTCCTTCCTGCCTCTGCCGCCTGTTGCTTGACTGATTTCTTTCCAGGCTTTGTTATTTCAGGAAGTCTTTCCCAGGAAGTGATGTTTTAATACCCTTTTTTTATGGGGGCCATCTTGGATTGGGAAGGAAAACTTAAGTTTGGTGATTAGGTTCTGCATTGAATGGAGATAAACACAAACGTAAGGACTATGGCGAGGAAGGCATGGACTGGGAGTAATGAATATTACCAGTAAGTAACCAGGCATTATGGTGCATGATTTGGGAGGCGGAGATTCTCTTCTCACCATTTTAGCCCATTCCTGGGGTCTTGGAAAAAACATGGAGATAAGAAAATGGGGGTGAAAGTGCATTATCCTGAATCCTTTCACCATTTCCTTGGGGTGTCTAGTGTGGCATGAAAGGAAGAAATTCAGAATATACCTTTTCAACCAGAAAAATAAAACATCACAAGTCCTATAAAGAGCATTTTCAACACTCAAGTACATTATGCATTGGCAATGAGCCTGCCCATAAAATGTTAGCATCAGCAGGAAGTCCCCTAATTCCAGAAGCCCATGCTGATGTATATAAACAATTGATGGACACAGAGGAGGAAACGTGACCCAAACCCCTATGTTGCCAAGGGTTTCAAAGTGTCCTCATATGCATGACCCACGAAGGAGAATTAGAGAGGTCCAGTCGCATGGATGTGTGGCAAATTCCACAACCATCAAGGGAAGAAATGGAATGAGCCTAGATTCACATGAGCAGAGTGAGAAACATCCACTATCACCGATCACCACTGCACATGGTTCAGCAAACGTTGCCAGTCTGAGAGAAAGGGACAGGGCAAAATGTCACAATCCATAGCAATGAGACAACAACAAACTGGGGCTTAACCACTCACTTAAACTTTGCTCACTCACACAGCAGAAGAATCTGTACCAATGCACTGATCAATAGGCCTCAGCTAAATTATAATTACACTGCATAATTCACATGATTTGGGGAATTTGGAGTTATGCTTGCTACGTGAAACTCCTGCAATTAGGGCATTAAGCCGCATCTCATAATTACGAGCTGTTTGTAGTAAAAATTAATTAAGATTGCACCAATGCTACATTTCCACGTGAACAACAGAGTGCGAGCCACAGTTGTTCGTGGTTCTTTTGTTTTCTGCACTATTTGTTAGCACAAAAAGCTTGCTTGTGTCAAAAATTGATTCAAGGACGCATTTTGCACTAAAATATAGCACTAAATGATGAATTTGCATTTCACGTAATTAGGCGTAATTTCAAATATATTTGTCACAGTTTCATGTAATTATGCAACAGCAAATTACCTATTTTTTTCACGCTCCTGCTGATCAGGAGAAAAGCAACAGAGTGCCTTGTTTCTCCCAGAATTAAGTGCCCTAATGAACAAAGCTCTTCAGGTAGCATATGTTAAGTCTGCACAAAACAATCAAAAAGAGGGAGGACAAAAAACTAAAAGGCCAAGAGGACGCATGAGAAAAAGGCCTTTACTGCCAGACCAACAATGGCATCACAAGCTCCCTTGCCTTGACCACAAAAACTGCCATAGGTCGAGTAACAGTTTTAAAGGGGACCCCTCAAATCTAACCGAAGGAATATATGTTTGGTTGCAGAGGGTAAAACTGCCCTTTCTCAGGCATGGCAAAGAGACCCTGACCTGCCATATGCACTGTTACTGCACATGACTCAAACAGTGCGCATGGTACATGAGTCCAGAGATATTTAGATGCAAAGTTCAATTACACTCAACCCAGTCATGAAAACACAACACCCCAACTCCTGTAGATCTGCCTTCTACTCCACAAAACAGCAGCAAAAATCTAGACCATCACTTCAAGAGTGCCACCACTCACAGTGCTCCTAATATCCTTGTTGGGGCGAGTTAAATAGGGAAGAAAGAGAGTGGGAAACATAAAAGCAAATAGCAATCAGGTGTGCAAATTGGCGACAAAAACAGGACTGCCCACATGTACAATACACTAAGCAGCCATACATAGTTCTCCACTGCTCCCTGGGCACCTCAACTACACACAATGGTGTAATGTGCGCCATGTAGACACGAAGCAGGTCAGTGGTGCCATTCATGCCCTCTTCTGTCAAACAAGGGTACACAGACCACCCTGCAGGTCCAGAGTTGGGAGGAGTGAGGGAAATATACCTTTGAAAGGAGAACAGGGGGTGCAACACAGTACTTTTCTGTCCTCCACAGCAACCCAGGCCAGTGTCTGAGTCCACTACACGTACCCGGCCTGGTGCACCACAAGGAGTGGTTCTGGTTAGCCGACTACCATCAACAACACACCTCTGCCCCTCTACTCAAACCATCAGATTGCTGCGATCATTCCATTATGTTTGGTCTCTGCCCTGCTAGAGCTCAGTGTGCCCATCCTGCGGACAGATGCACAAATAAGAAACAGGGAGAGTCACTAGTGAGTGCCTCTATGTCATGCCCAGTGCTCTGGACCGGACCTAGATGAGAGGCATGAGTAACATTCAGGAATTCCTTTTTTTAGGGAAGGGTACATTACTTCTCTTGGGGGGGGGAGGGGTCCTCCTCAATGAGTATGGAATGGGACGAGGAAGTAGGTGAGGAGGTTAGAAGCCCGCCATGAGTACATTGCAAATATAATCAGCAAATAAACCAATCATTTAGCCTGTAAATGGAAGCAAAATATTCCACGGTATGAGTCCATCACGCCCTCCCTCTCCTCTTGCCGGGAAGCGCCTTGAGGCAAGTCAGCGCTGCAGTTCGGCTCTGCAGGTGTTTTCAAACACGCTTTCAGGAGCCCATTTCTATCACCTCGTCCCTCTCGGCCTCACTTGCTGCAGTCAGTCGAGGCGTCTGCAGCGTAAGCCAGAGCACACTGGCATCCCCATTAAAACCAAACTGTTTTTATACCTTGTGTATACGTTGAGAAGGAGAGTGTTAAGGAGCGAGGGAGGGAGAGAGGTGATGTGAGCATTGAACCACACCAAAGCAATGAAGCAGTGTGTAATTTATTTCAATAGGATATTTTCCAGTGTCGCACACAATTTAATACGTTCTCATTCACAAAGCCACTCGTTGGCAGGCCTTCAGTGCGGAAAGCCGTAGGGGAAACACAGAGTAAAGCCTCCGAGATCAGGGCTGGCGAAGAGGAATACAATCATACAATTTCAAAGAAGGTCTACCTTCCCAGCTCCCTTCTCGAATACCCCCTCCCCCACCCCGCACACATATACACTTCAATTTAAATGTATCCAGGTGAAACGGAGGAAAATAGAACATTTCCTCTCGTGCTCCTGAGCGTTCACCTTTAGTAGGAGGTATTAATCTCCGTGAGACTCAATTTAGAAGAGACGGGGAGCATTGGTTTACTTCTCGCATCATTTAATCACTGACACATTGGAATCAGGAAGGATATTCTGAGGCGTTACGCCATCTCTGCGACGTACACTGCGTGCCTCTTTGAGAGTAGCTCGCGTGCGGATTAATGCGTCATTAAAGTTACTCCGAATGAGAAAGTGGATCCTGTGCTTTACAAAGTATTTGCAGGATGATACAGCTAATTACTCTGGAATCTTCGAGTGATGCACCTTTGACCTCCTTTTAACTTTAATTAAGGGGGGATTAACGTATTCTTACACTTTAAGACGATGTTGGTTTTCTATGTATTCGTAAAACCTGTAAACTGTTTTTTTGGGCATCAGGGAGGCTGGTTTGTGTATAAATAATCGATTATGTTAAGTGATGAGATGTGGGCAGTGCCGGTATGAGAGAGTGAACGGAAAATAGCTGTCTCACTGATGCACGGTTGTGCCCTGCATTTTATATAACAAATAAGTTACGTGGATGACTCCAGAATTCTGCAATCCATTCAGAATTGTAGCTGAATTCTGTTTCTTCGAAAAGAAAAAAGGCACATATGATGTGTCGCTCAGGTAGACCATCCTAATAGAGGACTGTTAGAAATGGGGGTCTCTAGTTGGCAATGGTTTGCACCTTTGTACAAATAGGGACCCTTGCTTCTAGTCAGGGAAAAGGGGATACACTCCTAAAATAACCCCTGCTCACCCCCTTGGTAGCTTGGCACGAGCAGACAGACTTATCTCAGAGGCAGTGTCTAAAGCATATGTGAACACATACAGTAACACAGTGAAAACACGACAAATGGACACCACACTAGTTTAGAAAAATAAGAAATCTTTATCTAGATTTAACACAAGACAAAATGACAAAAATCTACATTACAGTATTACAAAATATGACTTTCAAATGGTAGAAATAGCTTAGTTCAATGGAGATGGTAAATGCAACACTTTACTCTCAAAGTATCTTGGATGCGTTACGCAAAACAAACAAAAGACTCACAGGGAAGGTGATGCATCAGTTCCTTGTTTCAGGGGAGATGATGCATTGGTTCCTTACTGCAGCGTAGGGGAGGTGATGCGTCTGATCCTTACCGGAGAGGAGGGGATGCGTCTGTTTTTTACTGCGCTCCGGTTATGATGCGTCAAGATGGCGCCTTGATGCGATGCGACAAGATGGCGTTATTGATGCGATGCGGCAACTTGGATGAGATGCGTGCACGCACGACGGCCGTGAGGCAAAATGGGTGGTTTCTTGAGCCGTGACAGGCCCTGTGATGCGCTTCTCTGGTGATGCGATGGCAACCTGTGCGGCGGCGACACGCTTCTCCGGCAATGCGACATGCTTCCTCGGCGGTGCGACTGCAAACAGCTGCAGCCGCGGAACGCTTCTTTGGTGATGCGACGGCATCAGCTACGGCAGCGACACGCTTCTTCCTCATTGCATCGCGCTTCCAGCTCCCTGCGCCATGCAGTCTCTAGAGGTCCTAAAACAACAGCAGGCACCTCTCTGCAGGTAGAAATCCCAGCAAGGAAATTCAGAGGAGTTGGTGGTGAAGTCTTGTGTCAGTGAGACTTCAGAACAGAAATCAAGCTCAGCTTCAAGCCCTTGGAGATTTTCCTCAAGATTATAAAATACACACAAAGTTCCCTTTCTCCTTTCCTTGGCAATAAGTAACCACTGCAGGCCCCGAACAGCAAACAGCACAGGGGCAGTCTCCTCCTTCAGCTTTCTTGTTTTTTCTCCTTGGCAAAGGTTTGTCTTGATTCCCAGAAGTGATCTAAAGTTCTGGGGTCTGGGACCCATTATTTATACCACTAAATCCTTTGCTCTCTGAAGGCAGAGAGTGTCTGTACCTAGTCAAAACCAGTTCGGTCTCCCCTGGTGCAGCTTCCTGGCAGGAGGAGGAGACAGCATTGTTGAAAGCAGACCTGGCCCAGGTAGCTGAAAATAAATCTCCTCCCCCTACTCTCTATTCAATGTAGGCTCAGGCAAGTGAAAGGAAATCTCCTCCCCCTACTCTCTATTCAACCCAGGTCCTACTCAGCCTAGCCCTGACTCATCAGACTGTTGGAGCCAAAGCCCTCTCCAACCCAGTCACTCACAGACCACACATGTAATACACAAACCTAGCAAGGCATACCGGATGGTAAGACAAGAAAAAAACTACTTTCTAAAAGTGGTATTTTCAAACACAGAATGTAAAAATCACCCACACTAAAAGATGTATTTTAGCATTCTGAGTTCTGGCATACTAAACTAATTATTCTACCTTGTTCTCTGGGTCAGTTAGGATTATAAGATGTTATAATCAAAATACCCGTTCTAGCCTATGGGAACAGGTAGCTTTGCAATAGTGAAAAAACCAAATTGGGTGTAATTCACTATCAGGACATGCCACACATACCAGGGCATGTCCTACCTTTCACACACAAATGCACCTTAACATGTAGAAAAGGGAAGGTTTAGGGACTGGCAAGTGTGTGCACTTGCCAAGTAGACATGGCAGTCCCAGACTGCACACAGGCTCTGCAATGGCAGGCCTGAGTCACATTTTATAAGCTGCTTCTGTGGGTGGCACAACCAGTGCTGCAAGCCCACCAGCAGCATTTGATTTACAGGCACTGGGCACTCATGGTGCACTGTAATAGGGTCTGACAAGTAAATCAAATAAGCCAATCATGGAGTCACTAATCCATTACAGCAATTTACAACAGAGAGCACTTGCACTCTGGCACTGAACAGCAGTGGCAAAGTGCCCAAAGCATGTAGACCAGCAAAACATAGCAAAAACATAGGAGGCAACAGCGAAAAAATGGAATGGAGACCCACGCCAATGGTGTCAGATCGAACACGTGTCCCCTCCAGCTGAAATGTGGGGAGAACTACCCACCCTCTTAGGAGTTCTCTTCACTAAGGCGGAAAAATCTGGACAGACCATCAGCATTGGCGTGTCCTGAACCAGGGCGGTGTTCCACCTGTGAAGTCCATCCCCTGTAGGGAAATGGACCACCTCAACAGCTTTGGATTTTCACCCCTCATCTGCATCAGATATCTGAGGGGCCTGTGGTCAATCTGAAGTCGTAAGTGAGCCCCACACAAGTATGGTCTCAACTTCTTCAGTGCCCCAACCACAGCAAATGCCTCACTCTCAATTGTACTCCACCTCTGTTCCCGTGAAAGTAACCTCTTACTAATGAAGGCTACAGGTTGGTCTAGGCCCTCCTCATTCATCTGTGAAAGTACAGCCCCCACACCATGCTCTGAAGCGTCTGTCTGCACAATGAATTCCTTTATGAAGTTAAGTGCCTGAAGCACGGGCTCTGTGCACATGTCAGTCTTCAGGGCATCAAAAGCTTTCTGACAGGTGTCAGTCCAGTTCACTTTCTTGGGCTGCTTCCTGGAAGTCAGCTCTGTTTAGGGTGCAACAATGCTGCCATACCCCTTGACAAACCTCCTGTAGTACCCTGTGAGTCCTAAAGAGGCTCTCACCTCTGTCTGGGTCTTGGGGGGGTTCCCAAGCCAGGATGGTATCAATCTTTGGCTGTAGGGGCGCCACCTGGCCGCTCCCAACCTGGTGTCCCAAGTACACCACGGAACCTTGCCCAATCTGGCACTCACTCGCCTTGATCATGAGGCCTGCCCTTTGCAGAGCCATCAACACTTCCCTGAGGTGGAGCAGATGTTCTTCCCAACTGTCGCTGAACACTGCGATGTCATCCAGGTAGGCGGCATTGAAATTTTCCAGTCCAGCCTACACCTGGTTGACCAACCTCTGAAAGGTGTCAGGGGTATTCTTCATCCCAAAGGGCATAACCCGGAATTGGTAGTGTCCAAGTGCCCATCTGGTGTGGAGAATGCTGACCTCTCTCTTGCCTCATCAGTTCAGGCGATCTGCCAGTACCCAGACGTTAAGTCAAATGTACTGAGGTACCCGGTAGCCCCAAACTGATCAATGAGCTTATCAGCTCTGGGGATGGCGTGCATGTCAGTCCTGGTGACTGAATTGAGTCCTCGGTAGTCCACACAGAACCAGGCACGGCAGCCTTTGGGACAAAAAACACTGGGCTGGCCCAAGGGCTGTTAGAGGACTCAATCACCCCTAACGCAAACATCTTGGAGACCTCTTCCTTGATGCAAGCTCTCACCCTGTCAGTTACTCGGTAAGTTTTGTGTTTTACAGGAGGACTGTCCCCAGTATCCACATCATGGATGCACCACTAAGTGACATCAGGAGTCAGGGAGAACAGATCAGGAAACTGTCACAACAGTTGGCGACAGTCATCCTGCTGCTCAGGGGTCAGGGTGGGAGAGAGGTTCACACACCGCAAGTCCACCAAGTAGGTGATATTATTAGGCCTGGGCCAAAATTCCGTTCCGCTCGCGGAAATTGCGATAATTTGGCATTATCGCGTTCCGTGGAAAGTGCGAAAATTTCAAAATTTCCGCAATCCGCATCTTATCGGAAATTTTGTTCTTGCTCGCGCTGTAAAAAATACATTCTCGTGTGCGCGCAATCGCCTTACCTGAATCCCCGCGTTCGCCGACAAGTTTTCCCGATCTGGTCGCGTTCTCCACGAGATGTTGGATTGATTCGCGCCCGCATTAACGTCACTTGTCGCGCGATCACGTCATCTGTCGCGCGATCACGTCTTTCTTCTCGCTATCATGCCCCACGAGAGTATGAGAAGATTGAGATCTCGAACATGTCATTCTCCACCGCGAGCGAGAGCGTGAGGTCGCGCGATCACGTCTTTCTTCTCGTGATCATGCACCATGAGAGTATGAGAAGATTGAGATCTCGAACACGTCATTCTCCACCGTGAGCGAGAGCGTGAGGACGCGGGCACGTCATATCAAACGCGAAAAGGAGAAAGAGACCCCGAACACGTCATATCCAACGCGACAGGGAGCGAGTAATTTTGGACAGGCCATCGACATCCGGCGGAAGTAATGTGAAGCTCGAGAACTCGAACATTTAAAATTTTCAATTTGGAGAAGAATATCAGCTCTAGCAGCATGAAAACTTCTGCAAATGATGATTTGGATGAAAACAACTCCTCAGATTGACATTTGGCTGTCCTTTTTTGTGCAAAGAGTCCTGTTTTAAAAAGGTGGGGAGAGGGAGGAAGTGCCACAAAATCTCCAACTTCCTGTTCCTGTCCAGCAGGCTCCTCCCAGTGCTTTATCCATATCGTGCTCATTCTGCCTTTGGATTTTGAGCTGGAAAGATCACTCTATTTGTCTGCTGCATCATTGCAATTGGATTTGAGGATTTTTTAATTGGATATTTTACAAGTAAGTGGTTGTTGTGTCTGTTTGATTGGGGGCATTGCAGTTGTTGTACGTACAATTTATTTTTGGTAGCTATTGCTGGAGCAGAGTTTTCATTTAGAAAATTCAGGGCCTTTTGAAGCTCTAGTATGTCTATGCGTTTTATTAATTATTAATAAATAACAATTAATTATTTGTCTTGTGCAAGTGTGTTTTTATTAATCAATCCGTTTGTCTTAACATAAGAGAAAGTTACACGAGGGTTAGCATGTGTGTGCTGTTTCTGTTTTCTAAAAAATAATGTGCAAGTTTTCATGTTTAAACGTTGCTGTGTGCTGTTTATTTTGAGCACAAAACGCTTTTGAATTAATGCTTTTTATGTTGCAAAAGCTAGGTAAATACATACACATAAGGGTATTAGTGGGGTTAACACTGTTTAATCACTATGCTGTAGTAACGTTTATTTTGTCTCTTTAATTAAGATGGTCTATTGTGGCCTATGGAGGCCTAGTCCATGATGGCTGATTTTGTGAGCCTGGCCTCGAGTGAATATGTGAAAACTGAGACGAGGGAGACCCCTGCTGGAAATGGTCTTGAAGCTAACTGACCATGGTCCATGTTGAGAAACATTCCATGAGGACAGCAGCAGTTTTTGGGAGTTCCCCAAGAGAAGTGAAAGTGTCCTTGGCAATTTTGAAAAACAAAGGAGCCTTAGAGGGAAACTCTGAACTGTGGCTCGATAGCCGAGGAGAAGCCGGATTAATGTGATACATGTTTTATTTTCTTGGTTCCTGTTCCGTAGTTTCCGTCTTGTGACTTTTCCTGAGCGGAGATTTTCAGATGTAGCAATGTTACATTTCTTCCTTCTCGCTCTGCTCAGTGATTCAGTGTATATTGCAAACTTTATGTGTGTTTCCATTGTAATTTTTACTATAAAAATTATTAGCTTAGGGAGGGATTTGCCACTTGCCATTTTGCCTTTGCCCCGTGAATCTGCCTTGCTGAGAATCGATGCTGAGGGACTTTGTCTTGAGAGACTTTACCGAGAGACTTGTCCTGACCCGTTCTGACACTTAGTTAGAATAGGTAACTATGAGAAATTATTTATTCTGATTGATTTACTTTGACTAATTTTAGATAAAGCAATATAATTTTAAACATGGTGTTGAATTTTCTTTCTTGTCAATTATTGGGTTTATATTTCTGATCATTATTGTATATGTTGTGTAGATTATGTTATTGATTAGGACAGTCACAAAACCAGATCTGATTGACCTGATATCGATGCAGGGTGTTTAGGTGTTTTCTTTCCACAGGTTTATTGCTGGTAGAGTATTTGAGCGTGTGTTAGTGAAATGGGCCCTAGCGTATGATGAATGTATGTGCGTGTAACTGTGTGATTACTCTATCTGTTGTAGTGGGCATATTTTAGATACCCTGATCTCTATCAATTTCCTGGTAGCAGAGTATGGTTTTGATGGTTGTCTTGATCTGATAAGATTGCTTGTACATTAGCTTATTGATTATTGATTTTATTTGTTGATATTGGTATATGTACTAATACTATATGTTGAAGTCGTCATGTTGAGTTATATGTAGTGCTTCTGAAATTTGGAAGCTGTGGTAGCAGTTCCGTAGTAGGGCAGAGGAAGGTATATGCTGCTCTCGGGAAAGACGGGATTGTAAGGAATAACGTGTGACAATTGAAGTTGCGCGTTCACATTGTCTGGGTTCGGAATCAGTGACATTGTTGTATGTTACTATTAGAATATATTTCTGGTATATAAGGAGTGTGTATCGTAGTGAAGGTTATCTTTGAAACTCTGGTCTTAAGTCCCAGGGATCCGTAAAGGATTTTCGTTAAAGCTTATCGCGGGAGGAGTAATAGGTATTCTCTGAGCTTGTTTGAGGAACTGGGCGAAGTTGCTTAGTTAATGTATGTTATAATTCTGTAGTGGGACAGATTGTGCGCTGTTCTCGGGAAGCAGGATTCTGTGTGCATGTACTATATTTTTCTTGCATGAATGTGCGTGAATGTATATACATTTATTGATTGTAAGACTCTTTGGATAAGTCCTAGAGGAAACAGTTATGAGATGTATGAAAGTTTGTTGACTCTTGAAAAATAGACTCTCTTTTACTATTCTGTGGTTAGCGAAGCAGACAATGGAGATGTTTTTATGTTGTAACTAATAGATTTTGTAGAAATCTTGACACGAAGTCTACTGAGAGATTTTGTAAAGGAGGGGTAGACGAGTGACAGAAGACAGGAGACAAGCGACTGCAGCGACTGTTGACGTCAGAAAGTCTGCGCTCTGATTGGATAGTGGATCAGAATAGGGTTCGCGCTAGGATTGGTGCGTTAGTGTGAGTCGCGCAGGGATTGGAAAAGCTGTTTAGTGAGAAGCTCGTATTGTATATTTATAATACGGAGAGAGTAGAGAGTTTTGGTAAGCGCTAAAATGTATTACCAAGAGGAGAAAAAGAAAAAAACATTCTTTGGGAAAGTTAAAAAGTGGTTTAGCAAGGATAAAGAGGTTAAAACGAGAGAGGGTGAGTTGCTACCTCCAGCGAAAACACCTGCATCCTTCATGGCTGCGAAATATGGATTACATACCTGTATATGGTTGCAGAATTGGGTTAGGTATACTAAAGAAGATGGTGTTCTAGCATTTCCAGAACATGGTTCATTTAATTTGGCCGTGTTGAGAAATTTACGGGAAAAGATGGTACGTCTGGACCCGAAGCCAAGACCTACACAGTTCGAGGCTTTAGTGGAATGGGAAGAGGAAGTTCATGAGCGAGAAAAGCAAAGGTCTGGAGGGTATTACAGGAATATGTTTGGGAGGAGACATGATCGTGAAACACATCATGATCGGATGAAAAGGTGGCGAGATGTTAATATGTCAGAGGGATTATATCCTATGAGAACAATTGAAGAAGGAGCAGTTGGAGTTAATGAGTATGATGATGAGGTCTTAAATGACATGATTTACAAGAGACCACCTCCATATAGACCAGAACCAGATGAGAGTACACCAGTTGTTTCTCCGATAAGAGATACAGTCTGTATTATTGAGAAAGAAAAGGTGACACCTGAATCAAGAAGTAGTAGTTCTTTCAGGGAGAGAGAGAATCGAAGTAGTGAGGAAAATGCCAGAAAATTAGCAAAAACAACAACAGAACTGACTGAGAAAATTAGGGAGTTAACGAAGAATCTGGAAGCTGTTACGGTGCCTGTAACAATAGGTCCAGTTATGCCTGTGTTTGACAAACAGAGAGCAGGTGAGAATGGACTGGTGATTCCATATGTTGGGAATAATCTGACAAATTCAGTTGGTCCTTCAGGAGATTCAGATAAAAGAACAGGGAAAAGTGACCAAACCAGACATGACACATGTAGTGAACTATTGGATGCTAGTGAACCTAGTTGTTCAGGGATGCCAATTTTAGAACCGCAGAAAAGAGTGGTTCCAGTGAGAAAAACTGCTGAAATAACAGTTGATGATTTGAATGATTGGATGAAGGTTCTTCAGAAAAAGGATAAGGATTCACAAGTTATTGATGTGGCTAGGTTACGTATAGAATTAGAAGAGCTTGTGACAGGAACAGTTCCAACAGAAATCCTGAAGAGTCATCATGATGGTGAGCTGATGTTTATGTGTAAAAGTATTACCTGGAGAGCAAGGAATACTCATGACAGGCTAAGAACAATAGCAAATGAGCAGGGAGTTGACATTGATAAAGTGAAAGCTTTACAGAAAACTTACAGGATGGATTTTACTGAGAAGGACATTGAAAATTTGAATGCTACTGGTAGAACAGGACAGATTAAGGAAATGGTGGCATTATTGAGAAGATGGGGTGATGTAGAAAAGTGGAAGGATAGGTGGTATAAGAAAAGAGAGGAATCTGTAGATAGAACAACTTATTCAGCATTTCCAGTAAGAGAAAAGGAGAAACCAGTGGATAATTATCCTATGAGAGAAATACCTGGAGGAGGATATGTACATGTTCCATGGACCAGACAGGATATTTTATCATTTACGAATGATTTCCCTCGATTGAGAGAAAAGCCCGTCGAGTGGTATAGGCAGGTAGATAGGTTTGTGAAATTGTCAAAAGTGCTGTGGGTTGACCTGAATAGTCTGTTTGATATAATTGTTCCAGCAGACTTGTGGACTGAGTGTAAAATAGTTGTGAGTTGGCCTACTGAGGAATATCCAAGAGATTCAAGAACAGGGGCACCAGATCCAGAGGTAATGAGGAAGTATGATCAGGTGATGGTATACCTGAAGAGTAAAGTTCCTCCAAAAGAGACAGACTGGGTTAAGATAGATCGAACACAACAGGAAGCAAAAGAATCAGTTCATGCTTTTTACGAGAGGCTGATACTGGCTTTTAAACAATTCAGTGGAGATGAACACCTGGGTGACAAAGATTTGAGTCACTTTGTATACAGATTTGTATATGGTCTAAGACCTGAAATTGGTGAGAGAATTTGTGAACACACAAAGGATTGGCAGAGTAAAAAAGTAGATGAGATCCTGAGACATGCAAAATACTTTAGTGATGAAATTGAAGCAAAACAAAGAAAGCTGAAAGAGAAAGCAATGTGGGCACAAGTGAAAGTTGCAGAAAGACAGGAAGCACAGTTAGTGGAACAGGCGAATAATCCAGGAAATAATGCAGGAAATAGACCAAGATATGCAGGAAAAGGAAAGGGAAGTCTTGAGGAAGCGAAGAAAAAGTTTCCTTGTCACAACTGTGGCCAACTGGGACATTGGAGATCTGAATGTCCTAATCCACCATTAGTGAGTAATGAGAGTAAACCTTTAAATCAACAGGTGCAGAACCAGAATAAAGGAAATAATCAACAACAGCAACAACAGAAAGTTGTGAGACAGCAGAGTCAAGAGCCAAAACCGCCCTTGCCGCAGAATAGAGGGTTACAAAAGTATAATCAGGATTCAGGATTCTACAATGATGAGCAGGTAAACAAACCAAGACGTTCTAACAAAGTACAGCAGTACTTGTTAAAGAGTGAAGGGAGTGAGTCTGAGGGTGATTATTGACGGTGCCGAAGAGAGGAGGAAGAGTGCATACTTGGTGCAACTCTAGAAATAGACCAGGCAGGACCATTTGTGGATGGGAAAATAAATGAGGAGAGTGTTACTTTTTTGGTAGACACAGGTGCGACAAGATCAACTGTCAGGTCAACAGATGTTAGAAATCTTCCTCTCTCGGATGAAGCAATCCAAGTAGTTGGTGTAGCTAATACACAAATCAGAACACGTCTTACTGAACCAGTAAGAGTACAGATAGGGAAATTTTCAGACATGCACAGATTTATTGTCTGTGATACGAGTCCAGTGAACTTGTTAGGTAGGGACCTATTGTGTAAGATGAACTGCACAATTTTTTGCACACCAGATGGAATAGCTTTTGAGACACCAGATGATGATGTTTTCTACCGAATGACTCTAGAAAATAGAGAAAGTGAGTTAATTGGTGCATTTGCTGTGTTTAATCCGGAGGATTTGCCTCAAGAGCTGAGAGACACAGTGAAGAGAGCAGTTTGGGATTTTACAGGAGAGGATGTAGGATTGATGAATAATGTAGATCCAGTGAAAATTGCAGTGAAAGAGGGAATTACATATCCTAACATTCCTCAGTACAAAATGACACCAGAAATAATTGAAGGGATAACTCCTATAATTGAGAAAATGATTCAGCAAGGAGTTCTGAGAGAACTATTGAGTAGTCCGTGTAATTCACCGATAATGGGACTGAAAAAGCCCAATGGCAAATTTAGGATTGTGCAAGATCTGAGAAAAGTTAATCAAATTGTGGTGGCATGTTGTCCTATTGTGCCAAATCCATCAGTGATTCTGTATCAAATTCCACATGATGCTGAGTGGTATACAGTGATTGATTTGTGTCATGCGTTCTTTTCAATTCCATTGCATCATGACAGCCAGCCGATTTTTGCATTTAGGTTTGGCCAGCGTATTTTAGCATGGTGTCGTATCCCACAGGGATATACGGAGAGTCCTTCGATATTCAATCAGTTATTGAAAAGATCGTTGGAAAGTCTGATCATGCCTGAGAGTTCAGTGCTAGTACAATATATTGATGACCTACTGGTGGCATCAAAGACACGTGAAGCTTGTGAAGTGGATACTATAGCTTTACTGAATCATCTGGCAGATGGAGGGTTAAAGGTATCTCCAGCCAAATTGCAATTTTGCAAGAAAGAGGTGCATTATCTTGGACACAATATTGAAAAAGGTCTGAGAAAAGTGACTACTGACAGGATCAGAATAATCAGAGAAATGAAAGCTCCAAAAACTCAGAGAGAAGTGAGAATGTTCCTGGGTATGGTGGGATATTGTCGTCAGTGGATAATTAATTTTTCCCTGATAGCAAAGCAACTGATTAAGCTGACAAAAAGTGAAATGACAGATCCATTGGATCTGGATGCAGAACAATTGGCAGCATTTGAAGAGCTTAAAAGTAAAATGTGTGAGGCTGCAGCTTTGGGTATGCCTGACTATGAAAAAGAATTTGAGCTGTACTGCAGTGAGAGAAATGGATGTGCACTTTCAGTGTTAATTCAGAAACATGGACAATTGAGAAGGCCTATTGCGTATTTCTCATCAACACTTGACCCTGTAGCTGTGGGTTTACCAGGTTGTCTGAAATCTGTGGCTGCAACATGCAGGAGTCTGGAACAGAGTGAGGGAATCATAATGGGATATCCTGTAAGGGTATTCGTACCTCACAATGTGGCAATTCTTTTGACAAGAAGCAGAACTCAGTACATGTCACATAGTCGATTGACTAAGTACGAAAAAGTGATTCTGGGAGCATCAAATGTGACTCTCGAGAGATGTGTGAATGTGAATCCAGCGACACTTTTGCCAGACATTGAAAATGCGGGTGTGAAAATGGAAGATGATCATGATTGTTTGGATGTGCTTGAGTACTGTACAAAACCAAGACCAGACATAAGGGATCTTCCCTTACCTGAGAATGACCATGTGTTGTTTGTGGATGGATCATGCTTGAGGAATGATGATGGTGTGCTATGTGCAGCATATGCGGTATGCAAAGTTTCAGAGGTCATGGAAGCATCACCATTGAAAGGAGTGAAATCTGCGCAAGTTGCTGAATTAATAGCATTGACAAAAGCTTGTGAAATTGGGAAAGATTTGAGGACGACTGTGTTGACTGATAGTCAGTATGGATTTGGAGTGGTGCATGATTTTGGCCAACTTTGGCTACAAAGAGGTTTCTTGACATCGAGTGGAACTCCAATAAAGAATGCTGAAATGATTGGTAAATTGCTTGAGGCGATACAGCTGCCTAAGGAGTTAGCAGTTGTAAAGTGTGCTGCCCATGGTCAGGGGGAGGATTTCATAACGATTGGAAACAGGTACGCCAATGATGTTGCGCAATACTGCGCCAAGACAAATCAGTCCATTAATAGGGACAGAGAAGGGGAAATGTATTTTCTTTCTGTGATGTTTACTAATGTCCTAGAGACCTGGGATGAAGTGAAACAGTTGCAAGATGAGGCAGGAGAAGAAGAGAAACAAGATTGGATTAAGGCAGGATGTGCTCCAAGAGAAACAGACCATGTTTGGGTCTACAGAGATGGCAGACCAGTGATGCCTAACTCAATCTTGTCGTCAATGGCAAGGATGTATCATGGCCAGGGACATTTGGGAAGGGACGCGATGGTTAGGTCATTCAAACAAACCTGGTACAATGCAAAGTTCAGGACAATTGCAGAAAGCATCTGTCAGAGGTGTTTAGTTTGTCAGCAATTTAACACTGGGAAAAAGACAGTGGTGAGTCTGGGAACAATAGGCAGAGAAGGAGGTCCTTTTACAAGAATGCAGATTGATTTCATTGAAATGCCCCAAGTGAACAGACTGAGGTATGTTCTAGTGGTAGTTTGTTTGTTTTCAAGGTGGGTGGAAGCTTACCCGACTAGAAGAAATGATGGATTAACAGTGGCAAAGTTACTGTTAAGGGAGTTGATTCCTAGGTACGGGTTTCCAGTAACAGTTGAGTCTGATAGAGGTAGACATTTTCAAAATGAGCTCATGGGTTTGATTTGTGAAGCATTGAAAATACAGCAGAAGCTACATTGTGCATACCGACCAGAGGCTTCTGGTGTGGTTGAGCAGATTAATGGCACGATCAAGAATAGGATTGGAAAGATGTGCTTAGCCACTGGCATGAAATGGCCAGATGTTTTGCCTCTAGTTCTGATGACAATGAGATCTACTCCAGATAGAACTACTGGTTTGAGCCCGCATGAGATAATCATGGGACGTGCTATGCGCCATGCATTCGTGCCTGTCAATAAGTTGGTGACAATAACTGATGACATGATTTTGGATTACTGTAAAGGCCTGGCTGACGCAGTTCATTCTGTGTTTCACCAGGTTGGAGAAGAAGCTACCACACTTGAGAAGAAGCAAGCCCATGATCTGAGTCCAGGAGATTGGGTGAGGATAAAAGTTCACAGGAGAAGAAATTGCTTGATTCCAAGGTGGGGAAGGCCGAGACAAGTTATTCTGACTACGACGACTGCAGTAAAGTGTGCTGGAGTGAAGCACTGGGTACATGCAAGTCATACTCTGAGAGTTCCAAATCCGAAAGAAGGGACTGGTAAAGAGTATTTTGAAGAGTCAGATTCCAGTGATGGTGAAGATACTGAAGATACGGAATCAGTGAGAAAAGAAGCAGAGAGAGCTTCAAGAGAATCACTGCGAGTATCAGAGAGAAGATCAGATTCTGTAAGAGAGCCTGAAGTTTCAAACAGCAGCGAAGGAAAAAGAAAAGAAAAAAGAAATCACACAGAGACTACTCCTGAATCAGAAGAGGAGGAGATTGAAGAACCACTTGAGATTATACTTGAGGAAGTAGGGTCAGAAAAAGATAGAAAGGGACAGATTGCGGAAGACCCCCGAGGAGGTGTAGGGAACATTTTTGATGAGTCAGGTGAAGGGACAAGTAGACAGCAAGAAGATTGCGTGTCGGAGACCCGAGGAGGGACAGGAGTAGGGAAGTCTCAAACAGTGGTGAAAAAATCTGTGGAGAAGAAGAAAGCTGCTGGAAAACGGAAACAAGAGGCACTTGAAACAGATGATGAAGATGAACAAACAGAGGGTCGAGTTCTGAGAAAGAGAACTTGGATTGGAGAAAGAAGTAATAAAGAAATAAAGCCGAAAAAGGTGTTAAGAGGAGACCGTTGGCCTAACAACAGAGTTAAGAGGCTGAGATACAGAGTAATAAGAGCAAATTCATCAAAAGCTGAACAAGTGAATGAAGTTTCGAGTCAAAGTTCAAAAACTGAAGGAGAAGAATCAAAGGAGTCAAACGAACCAGTGGAAATAAAAAGAGTAAGAAGACCCAACCAAAAGTACAGATCACCGGAATGGTCTTATGTGGCACTGTCTGAAGGAGGAAAAGAAGAAACAGTGACTCGAGATAATCCGGAAGTGGTCTTGAGAGAAGTGGTTGAGGAAGATACTGGTGAAATTCTGAAAGTACTCTTGACTGACATTGGAGAAGAGTCGAGTACTGAGGATCTTGACGTTGGAGATCTGATACAATTTGATGTTGAAGAAATTGAAGTGAAGAATGACAAGTATCCAAACTGAGTGAAAGAAAGATTCACTTGGATCAAGTGAACGAAGAGATCATTTGGATAAACTGAAAGCTGAAGAATTGCTGAAGAATTGAAGAAGTTCAAACAGTAGTGGAGTAGTAGAGGCTAAACTAAAATGGCTAACATAGAGGATAATAGAAATAGATGTGCCTTCTTTAAGAGGTGGTGTAGGATGTGCTGTTGTTGTACTGGATTATTAATGCTTCTATGGGGTGTTTTAGTTTTATTAGTTACTTTTAAAGTAGAGTTTGAGATGCATACAGAGAATGTGACAAATGTGGAGAAGAATTCACAAAAAGTAGTTCCAATTAGAAGTAGTAGTTACATATACAAAGATAGGTCAATTAATAACTTTTCTAGTAATGTTTTTTCTAAACTGTTATATGAATATGTGAAGACAATGGAAGTGAGGGATTGCTACGTCTGTATGCAATTACCTGCATCCGTCTCAGAGGGTGTTACTTATCACCATTTACCAGCTACATATGGTATTTCTTGTAGTATTTTAAGTAGTGTTTTTTATTTGTTAGGGAAAGTAGATTATAAGATGTCTAACAGAGATAGTATTTTTGGGCACTTGCCAATGAACAAAGAGCTGAATCCAGCTAAAGAAGCTAACACTTTTGGTGAGATTTTTATTGAAGAAAAAGGATTAACATTAGATTACATTTTTAAGAATAATTTAACTTGCAGTTTGAAAGAAGAGGAGAAAGCTTTCCTGGATATGGTAGAAGAAAGGAGAGTGAACATGCATGAGAAAGCGGGAAAATATGAAGTGAGTGAGACAATTTGGGACATTGAGATGGGAAAAGAGTTGAGAAATGGGGCTAGTCCAACTTTAGCTCTAGATGCACCGCAGAAGGGTAAACTTTGCATTACAAGAAGAAAATCCCAATATGATACATATTTTGTGGGGACTAGTGAGTGCCATGATACATACTTCGTTGCGACAGGTTGGGGTTTCAGAGGTGGAGAAGATACAATTTTTCCAGGAGTGTACTATGTTTGTGGGAACAAGGCTTATTACAAGTTGCCTGACCATTGGTATGGCACATGTTATGTGGGCCTGGTTTTTCCTAAGATTTTTCATACAGATAAAATAAGAGATGTAGAAGATATTAACTTATCAACACGTTTTAAGAGAGAAACTTGGTCTGAAATTGTGGGTGATATTTTTGGGGTTTTGATTCCAGCAGTGGGAATTTCTTTAAATGATTATGGAATTCGGAAACTGTCCACAGTGGTTGATCGTTTATCGACAAATACCGCAGGAGGGTTTCTTTTGGTGAATACGGAATTAAGTGCCGTACGTGCCATGTCTATGCAAAATCGACTTGCCCTTGATATTCTATTGGCTAAGGAGGGTGGAGTTTGTGGAATATTGAAAGTTCAACATTGTTGCACTTACATTCCTGACGAAAGCAGAGACCTAAAGGTCTATATTAGAAATATTACTGATTTGCATGAAGAATTAGTACCACTTGAAGCTGGGAATTTGTGGACTAAAATAGCTAATAAGATGATAGCTGTTAAGGATTTTATTGCAAAGATAGGTAGTACTATTATAGGTAGAATATTGTTTCCCTTGTCTTGTATAATTGTGGCTTTATTAATAATAAGATTGGTGTGTGTGTGTTGTAAAAACAGGGGAGGGAGAAAGAAATTGAATAAGGAAAAGAAAAACAAAAGGTTGAAGAGAGAACCTCAAGAAATTGAACTAGAAGAATTGAGGGAGAGTGTTTATTTAGAGACAAAAAGGGATGATGAAAGAGTGACTGGTGTTTAATGTTGTGCAAGGGGAAAAGACATTTCTGATTTCTCCTAAAATGGGACTAAATTTTCACAAATTTTTTTTGGGGGTTTATTTGGTGATAAAATCACCAAAGGGGGGATTGCTGGAGCAGAGTTTTCATTTAGAAAATTCAGGGCCTTTTGAAGCTCTAGTATGTCTATGCGTTTTATTAATTATTAATAAATAACAATTAATTATTTGTCTTGTGCAAGTGTGTTTTTATTAATCAATCCGTTTGTCTTAACATAAGAGAAAGTTACACGAGGGTTAGCATGTGTGTGCTGTTTCTGTTTTCTAAAAAATAACGTGCAAGTTTTCATGTTTAAACGTTGCTGTGTGCTGTTTATTTTGAGCACAAAACGCTTTTGAATTAATGCTTTTTATGTTGCAAAAGCTAGGTAAATACATACACATAAGGGTATTAGTGGGGTTAACACTGTTTAATCACTATGCTGTAGTAACGTTTATTTTGTCTCTTTAATTAAGATGGTCTATTGTGGCCTATGAAGGCCTAGTCCATGATGGGTGATTTTGTGAGCCTGGCCTCGAGTGAATATGTGAAAACTGAGACGAGGGAGACCCCTGCTGGAAATGGTCTTGAAGCTAACTGACCATGGTCCATGTTGAGAAACTTTCCATGAGGACAGCAGCAGTTTTTGGGAGTTCTCCAAGAGAAGTGAAAGTGTCCTTGGCAATTTTGAAAAACAAAGGAGCCTTAGAGGGAAACTCTGAACTGTGGCTCGATAGCCGAGGAGAAGCCGGATTAATGTCATACATCTTTTATTTTCTTGGTTCCTGTTCCGTAGTTTCCGTCTTGTGACTTTTCCTGAGCGGAGATTTTCAGATGTAGCAATGTTACATTTCTTCCTTCTCGCTCTGCTCAGTGATTCAGTGTATATTGCAAACTTTATGTGTGTTTCCATTGTAATTTTTACTATAAAAATGATTAGCTTAGGGAGGGATTTGCCACTTGCCATTTTGCCTTTGCCGCGTGAATCTGCGTTGCTGAGAATCGATGCTGAGGGACTTCGTCTTGAGAGACTTTACCGAGAGACTTGTCCTGACCCGTTCTGACACTAAGTTAGAATAGGTAACTATGGGAAATGATTTATTCTGATTGATTTACTTTGACTAATTTTAGATAAAGCAATATAATTTTAAACATGGTGTTGAATTTTCTTTCTTGTCAATTATTGGGTTTATATTTCTGATCATTATTGTATATGTTGTGTAGATTATGTTATTGATTAGGACAGTCACAAAACCAGATCTGATCGACCTGATATCGATGCAGGGTGTTTAGGTGTTTTCTTTCCACAGGTTTATTGCTGGTAGAGTATTTGAGCGTGTGTTAGTGAAATGGGCCCTAGCGTATGATGAATGTATGTGCGTGTAACTGTGTGATTACTCTATCTGTGGTAGTGGGCATATTTTAGATACCCTGATCTCTATCACTATCATTCCTTTTTTTTAAATGTTGTGGGTAGTAGTAGTCAGTAGTAGGCCCGAGCTAGTCAAGGCCTCATGGGTGTGTGCATGATGAAGCAACTGTTCCTTTGGTGTTTTTTTAATGTATTTCATTTTCAAGCTTCATTTAGGGCCTGGATGGCATTGGATTTAGTTGGGAAATGTGTTTTTTGGGGTGGGCTTTCTGTTGTTGGGCCTGGCCTTGTGGCTGGTGGCCATTTAGAAGCCTAGGCCTGCAAGCTTGTCTGGCCTTGTCTGCCAACAGGCCTGCTTTCCTCCAGTAGGATCAGAGCAGGTAGCCACAGCTTTATTAATCAAGTGTTTCTGTGCGGTCTGTTGAATTTAGACATCATTTAGGGCATGGATGGCATTGGATTGAGTTGGGAAGTGTGTTTTTTGGGGTGGGCTTTCTGATGTTGTTGGGCCTGGCCATGTGGCTGGTGGCCATTTTGAAGCCTAGGCCTGCAAGCTTGTCTGGCCTTGTCTGCCAACAACAGGCCTGCTTTCATCCAGTAGGCTCAGAGCAGGTAGCCACAGCTGTATTAATCAAGTGTTTCTGTGTGGTCTGTTGAATTTAGACATCATTTAGGGCATGGATGGCATTGGATTGAGTTGTGGAAGTGTGTTTCTTTGGGGTGGGCTTTCTGCTGTTGTTGGGCCTGGCCATGTGGCTGGTGGCCATATTGAAGCCTAGGCCTGCAAGCTTGTCTGGCCTTGTCTGCCAACAATAGGCCTGCTTTTATCCACTAGGCTCAGAGGCTGAGCAGGTAGCCACAACTGTATTAATCAAGTGTTTCTGTGTCGTCTTTTGAATTTAGACATCATTTAGGGCATGGATGGCATTGGATTGAGTTGGGGAAGTGTGTTTTTTGGGGATGGGCTTTCTGATGTTGTTGGGCCTGGTCATGTGGCTGGTGGCCATTTTGAAGCCTAGGCCTGCAAGCTTGTCTGGCCTTGTCTGCCAACAACATTCCTGCTTTCATCCAGCAGGCTCAGAGGCTGAGCAGGTAGCCACAGCTGTATTAATCAAGTGTTTCTGTGTGGTCTGTTGAATTTACACATCATTTAGGGCATGGATGGCATTGGATTGAGTTGGCAAGTGTGTTTTATTGGGACGGGCTTTCTGATGTTGTTGGGCCTGGCCATGTGGGTTGTGGCCATTTTGAAGACTAGGCCTGCAAGATGGTTGTCTCTTGTCTGGCCTTGTTGTCTGCCAACAACAGGCCTGCTTTCATCCCGTAGGCTCAGAGCAGGTAGCCACAGCTGTTAATCAAGTGTATCTGTATGGTCTGTTGAATTTAAACATCATTTAGGGCATGGATGGCATTGGATTGAGTTGGGGAAGTGTGTTTTTTTGGAGTGGGCTTTCTGATGTTGTTGGGCCTGGCCATGTGGCTGGTGGCCATTTTGAAGCCTAGGCCTGCAAGCTTGTCTGGCCTTGTCTACCAACAGCCCTGCTTTCATCCAGTAGGATCAGAGCAGGTAGCCACAGCTTTAATAATCAAGTGTTTCTGTTTGGTCTGTTGAATTTAGACATCATTTAGGGCATGGATGGCATTGGATTGAGTTGGGAAGTGTGTTTTTTTCAAGGTGGGCTTTCTGATGTTGTTGGGCCTGGACATGTGGCTGGTGGCCATTTTGAAGCCTAGACCTGCAAGCTTGTTGTCTCTTGTCTGGCCTTGTTGTCTGCCAACAGGTCTGCTTTCATCCAGTAGGCTCAGAGCAGGTAGGCACAGCTGTGTTAATCAAGTGTTTCTGTGTGGTCTGTTGAATTTAGACATCATTTAGGGCATGGATGGCATTGGATTGAGTTGGGGAAGTGTGTTTTTTCGGGGTGGGCTTTCTGATGTTGTTGGGCCTGGCCATGTGGCTGGTGGCCATTTTGAAGCCTAGACCTGCAAGCGTGTCTGGCCTTGTCTGCCAACAACAGGCCTGCTTTCATCCAGTAGGCTCAGAGGCTGAGCAGGTAGCCACAGCTGTATTAATCAAGTGTTTCTGTGTGGTCTGTTGAATTTACACATCATTTAGGGCATGGATGGCATTGGATTGATTTGGCAAGTGGGTTGTTTTGGGATGGGCTTTCTGATGTTGGTTGTCTTAAAGACATGCTTTTGTTGTGTGTGTCTGGTGTGTGTTGGCGTGCAATGCCTGCACCCTGCAGACCTTTTTGGGGCCTGTGAATTTTCGTATTTGCATTTTGAAGAAGATGGCCCCAAAGAAAGGTACCAGGTCCAGTACCAAGAAAGTTGCCGGTTGAAATGTTGAAATGTCATTATCGCAAAGTAGTACGCAGGCGGAAACTCAGCACATAAGTGTGCAGCCGCAACAAGAACAGCAGCAGCCGCAACAAGAACGGTAGCAGCCGCAACAAGAACAGCAGCAGCCACAACAACAGCCCACCATAGTAGTTGTTCCTCCTGACGTTGGGCCATTTCAGGAAATAGAGCTTCCTGCAGAAAAGTGGAGCAAACCACTGTTTCGGAAGATCTATTGTCTTCCAGACCACCAGCAAGGAAAAGGAGGCTTAGTCCATCATCTTCTTCTTCAAGCCCCGCTCCTGATGATCGTGATGCCACTTGGCAGCCACCAGCTCAGTCTGAGAGTGATGCACGCAACAAGACAATGCTTCTGAAAAGGAAGGTCCCAGAAAAACTTAGAATTGTGGAGGTAGATGAAGAAGAGGGGGGTGATGTTGATGAAGACGAGCCAGTCATCACGCACATCACTCCTGCCCCAAAGGGATTGAAGACCAACAGTCTCACCCTATCCAGAAATGCTGCTACTGAGCGGGATGTAGCACGGATATCACCAACACAGGTTACACCACCACTACCTCCAGCTGCCATATTTTCCAAGGCCCGGCAGGGACCTACATCCAGCTCAACCATCTGTGATACGGGCGATGCGGAAAGCGAGTCTTACGTGCCCTTCAAGATGGCGGCGGTTGAGGTCCAAAAGGAGGAAGGTAGCGCTCTAGTCTTCCAGGCCGGCGCGGAGCTGACGTCGCGCACCGGAACTAGAGAGGCGAGGAAGGAAAGCATTGAAAAGGAGCCAGGAGGGGTGGTGAAGGTGTGGGAGAGTCCGTCGGAAAGCGGACGAGTGAGAGAACGCAGAGCAGCATCGGTGAGAGACCCGTGTATTGGACAGCATCAAGGGAGCATCGAAGAGGAGGAACCGAAGGGCCGTGGGGCCCCAGCCGACACCGCTCTCGTGTCCACTCGTCCCTCGGAGAAACAGGACGCCGAGACACCCCACGCTACAGTCCTGGAGGACTGTAGCTTCAGGTCAGTGCCTTTCCTGACTTATTTAAAACGCTTGGCTGGGAGGGGGAAAGCAGGGAAGAACCCCAAAGCAGGGCACTAGTCAGGACCGTCTTGTCCCTCACGATTCCCCGCCCTCACAGACCGTGGTGGTAGTACAAGCAGGTGGAGGGTCAACCACACATGATTAAGAGATACAAAGTCCTGTTACTGACGGGAGGTTGTGATGTGTTTCTTTTTTTTCCCGGGGACGCCACGTTAACCAGAGAACCCATAAAGAAGCTGATGGAAAGCGATTTGTAGAAGAGGGACCCGAGGAAGCGGCCACCGGACCTGTTACTTCGTTACCTATAATTTTCTGGACTTTTCTCCCCCCCCCCCCTCCTGATTGGGTATCTCAGTTAACTCTCTCTGGACCTTGTATATATTCTTAATAAAAACACATCCTAATAACCCCTATCGGCTTCCTAAAGTACCTCGTTACCTACCGCAAGTAGAGGGTCAGTTGTAGGTCCTGGGAGGGCGACAAACTTACAGTGGTGTCAGAAGTGGGATTGTCATCTGAGGCTTGAAGATGACCTAACCCGTGACCCTACAGGACATCATTACCCAACTAGCTGAGGGACAGCGACATTTGCAAATAGTCCTGGAACAACAAAACCAAAATGCCCAGAAGGAAAGGGAGTCATTCCATAAAGCTATGACCGAACAGGCATCGCTACTAACCAACAACCAACAGGTACAAGACACAGCCACACTGCGACTCACGGATGTGATAGCCAACACACGGGTGCATCCACATGTCCCTGGGAGCGTGCTACAAAAATTCCGAGAGGGAGAGGACCCTGATTATTTCTTTACGAACTTTGAAAGAGTGGCTACCACCGCTGCTTGGCCCCCGGAAAGGTGGGGTCAGTACATCGCCCCGCTGTTGTCAGGGGAATTACAGACCGCCTACCAAGCTGCCAACCCCGCTGGCGCCACCCCCTACCAGGACATCAAGAAGGCCATTTTGGAACGACTGGGGTGTGACCACGAATACTATAGAACTAGATTTCGTAAGGAAAAATGGGTGACCGGAGACAATCCCAGGGCTTTGTTCTACCGCATCAAAGATTTAGGGACCCGCTGGCTTCAACCCAGTACTGCCTCAGTGGAGGAGGTGGTGGAGAAAGTGTTCTTAGAACAATACTTGGAAGCCCTACCATATAATACTAGAGCTTGGGTAAAACAGCATCCAGGTCTGACACAACAGACAGCCATTGACTTAGCTTGTGCATACCATAGATCTCCGGACTTCAAAGCCCAGCCAGCAAGAGCCCCATTGTCCTCTCTCAAGACTCTTCCCAGACTATCCAGTGAAGGAGACAGGAGGCCCTTGTCCATAACAAAACCCATTCCCAAACCACTCTCAAAACCAACCCCAGCCCACCTGGGACCACAATGTTTTCATTGCGCCGAGTGGGGACACATAGCTAGGAATTGCCCCTTAAACACTGACAACACAGAGCCCATGGAGGTCGGGTGGTCCAGAGGAAGGGTGTTAGTGACAGGAAACACTAGCAAAAGGTATAAGAAAGTTGTCAGGATAAATGGGAGACCTATAGACGCTTTATTGGACACAGGTTGTCACCATACAGTCATAGCAAAAGAGACACTTCCAGGGGCAAAAGAGTGTGAGGGGGAGACTGTATTAGTGTCCTGTGTACATGGCGATATTAGATCCTATCCCTTAGCTGAAGTCTTAATAGAGATAGATGGATACCCCCAAGTGAGAAAGGTGGGGATAGTACCGGGACTGCCTGAAAAAGTTTTGTTAGGCACAGACCTTCCCCACTTTCATGAATATTTAACCGGACTCACGCAGTCAGGGGATGAGGTAGACTGGCTACAAGAGGCTCCGTTCTGTACTGAACCCATAACCAGACCCCAAGATAAGGAAAAGAAGTCCCGTAGCGAGAAAAGAAGGGATAGGGAACACTACGCGTAGACCTGTCCTGGTGTGTCTTCATGTATGCTTTCTTTCCCAGACGACGGCAATACTCCCGCCCGCAGCTTTCGAACAGCCCAGAAAGATGACAGCACCTTGTTACAAGCCTGGAAGCAAGTTCAGAAAGTTGACCCCAAAAAGGTCTCCTGTATAGGGCCGTTAATGGTCCAGGACGGAGGTCTGAACAATTGCTTATCCCGATAGCGTTTAGAGAACAGGCCCTACAGCTTGCTCATAACCAAACGGGAGGGGGGCACTATGGACAGGAACATACATTAAAATACCTATTAGAAAGGTTTTATTGGCCAGGAGTGTATCGGGAGACCGCTAGATACTGGGCAGCTTGCCCAAGTGCCAAATGATCAACCCTTCCAAAGACCGAAAGGTACCCCTGTGTCCGTTACCCATCATTGGTGTTCCCTTCCGGAGGGTAGGCATGGACTTAGTGGGTCCCCTAATAAAGTCAGCAAGGGGACACCAGTACATTTTAGTCCTGGTGGACTACGCTACTCGTTACCCCGAGGCCATTCCCCTCACCAGCATGACCACGGTAGCCGTAGCCCAGGCTATGGCCTCTTTCTTCTCCCGAGTGGGATTCCCAGTAGAACTCTTAACAGATCAGGGAACCCCTTTCATGGCCAAATTAATGAAAGACATCTGTAAAATACTAGGGGTACGCCAGATCCGAACCTCAGTGTATCACCCCCAAACAGATGGTCTGGTGGAAAGGTATAACTGAACCATCAAGACCATCCTGAAGAAGCTAATAGGGGACACAGGAAAAGACTGGGACCGGAAGTTGCCTCTGGTACTCTTTGCCATTAGAACCCACGAACAAAAGTCCACAGGATTCAGTCCTTTCGAACTCCTGTTTGGACGTACTCCTCGCACATTATTAGAGATGGCCGCGGAACAGTGGACTGAAGAGGAGGACGAAGGGAAACCCCTTTGATGTTATATATCCACACTGAAGGAAACCCTAGCGACCTTGTGGGACACGGTTCATCAAAACATGGAGAAAGCCCAGACCAACCAAAAAGAACAGTATGACCAGACCAGCAGAATGAGAGAGTTGAGCGTAGGAGATAAAGTATTGATTCTGTTGCCCTCGTCGGAAAAGAAACTGTTGGCAACGTGGCAAGGGCCATATACTGTGACCCAGAGGGTTACTCCGGTCTCTTATCGAATAGCGGTACCTCACACCAATAGTCAAGGGCAGACATACCATATAAATCTATTAAAGAAGTGGGAGGAGAGAGAGACCAGTAACGGGGGTGGGAGTGGGATACGGCCTGTGTGCCAAGTGACCCTCAATAAACCCTTGGATATATGCATGAAAAGCGAGGGGAGGTCCAAGGAGGAAAGACCCCAGTTGGGAGCCCAGCTATCCCCCGAACAAAGGGTACAAGTTCACGAACTGTTGAATCGATATCCAGGGTTAAGTTCTGTGAATCCCGGCCGTACCTCAATAGTAGCTCATGACATCATTACCCAAGAAGGAATAGTGGTGAACCTCAAACCATATAGGATACAACAGGCTAGGAGAGGGGCTGTAGAAGCAGAGGTAGAGTCGATGCTCAAGGCCGACATAATCGAACCGTCTCACAGTCCCTGGTGTTCACCCATAGTGTTAGTATCCAAACCGGACGGAAGTCTTCGTTTCTGCATAGACTTTCGCCAGGTGAACGCCCACTCAAAATTTGACAACTATCCAATGCCCAGGGTGGACGAATTAATTGAGAGGTTAGGAGAGGCTAGAGTCATGTCAACTATCGACTTGACAAAAGGATATTGGCAAATTCCTTTGACAAAGCCAGCCAAGGAAAAGACTGTGTTTTCCACCCCGTCCGGACTATACCAGTTTAAGGTGATGCCGTTTGGACTCCACGGAGCGCCTGCAACGTTTCAAAGACTTATGAACGTTCTGTTAAAGGCACACCAGAACTATGCTGTCGCCTACTTAGATGACATAGTGGTATATAGTCCCGATTGGGAAGCTCACTTAGCTCATCTTAACAACATCTTTAAAACCTTGAGGCGAGCTGGTCCTAATCTGAATCCAAAGAAAACCACCCTTGGAACACATCAAATAGAATATCTGGGTTACACAATCAGGGATGGTACGCTTCTACCACAACACAATAAACTTGAGGCTATACAGAAGATTCCCCATCCTTCTACAAAAAAAGATGTTCGAGCCTTTTTGGGGCTGGTAGGGTATTATCGCAGATTTATTCCACGGTTTTCCGAGCTGGCTAGCCCCCTCACGGACCTGCTTAGGTACACAACTACAAAGGTCGAAACAGACTGGGGAAAGAGGCAAGATGACAGGTTTAGTTCCCTAAAGACTGCCCTGTGTAGCGCCCCTGTTTTGTCCTGTTCGGACTTCAAAAAATCCTTTGTGCTGCAAACGGACGCCTTAGATAGAGGGCTAGGGGCTGTTCTATCCCAAACTGATACCCAAGGACTTCTACGACCTGTGTTATTCCTGAGTCGGAAACTATTCCCCAGGGAATCCCGATATGCTACGATGGAAAAAGAGGGCTTAGCCATTAAGTGGACCGTAGAGTCCCTGCAATTTCACCTATCGGGGAGACATTTCTTTTTGCTAACAGACCATGCACCCTTGACCTGGTTGGCCACGAATAAGGACACCAACGCCAAAATACTGAGATGGTTCTTAGCATTGCAACCTTTTTCGTTTCAGACCATACACATTCCAGGGCGATTACAGAGTAACGCGGACTACCTCTCCCGCGTTCCTGTCTCTGAATGGCCCGATCGTCCATCCCGAGGAGAAAGGCAGTGTGATACGGGCGATGCAGAAAGCGAGTCTTCCGTGCCCTTCAAGATGGCGGCGGCTGAGGTGCAAAAGGAGGAAGGTAGCGCTCTAGTCTTCCAGGCCGGCGCGGAGCTGATGTCGCGCACCGGAACTAGAGAGGCGAGGAAGGAAAGGATTGAAAAGGAGCCAGGAGGAGTGGTGAAGGTGTGGGAGAGTACATCAGAAAGCGGAGGAGTGAGAGAACGCAGAGCAGCATCGGTGGGAGACCCGTGTATTGGACAGCGTAGAGGGAGCATCGAAGAGGAAGAAGCGAAGGGCCGTGGGGCCCCAGTCGACACCGCTCTCGTGTCCAGTCGTCCCTCGGAGAAACAGGACGCCGAGACACCCCACACTACAGTCCTGGAGGACTGTTGCTTCAGGTCAGTGCCTTTCCTGACTTATTTAAAATGCTTGGCTGGGAGGGGGAAAGCAGGGAAGAACCCCGAAGCAGAGAACTAGTCAGGACCGTCTTGTCCCTCACAATTCCCCGCCCTCACAGACTGTGGTGGTAGTACAAGCAGGTGCAGGGTCAACCACACATGATTAAGAGATACAAAGTCCTGTTACTGACGGGAGGTTGTTTTGTGTTTCCTTTGTTTCCCGGGGACGCCACGTTAACCAGAGAACCCATAAAGAAGCTGATGGAAAGCGATTTGTAGAAGAGGGACCCGAGGAAGCGGGCACCGGACCTGTTACTTCGTTACCTATAATTTTCTGGACTTTTCTTCCCCCCCCCTGATTGGGTATCTCAGTTAACTCTCTTGTATATATCCTTAATAAAAACACATCCTAATAACCCCTATCGGCTTCCTAAAGTACCTCGTTACCTACCGCAAGAAGAGGGTCAGTTGTAGGTCCTGGGAGGGCGACAAACTTACACCATCCCAGTAGTTAGTGGTAGTAAAAGTCACAGTGCAGCTGCACAGGGTCACATTCCAAGCACACCCTCCAGTTCATCTGGTATTGAAAGTGGCACATCCAGCAGTGCCAGAAAGTTCTCCTCCCCAGTTTGGGACTTTTTTTCTGTTAGCACCAAGGAGGAGAACGTTGCTATATGCTCAATTTGTCGACAAGGTGTTCGGCGGGGTAAGCTTCGTACAAACTATGGTACCGGAGGCCAAGCAAGTCATCTCAGAATACACCACACTATCGTGTGGGAGAATCACCTACTTCAGTTAAAAGAAAGTAGAAAAACTCAACCCATTGAAGTTGGTCAGGAAGAATCAGGGGGCGATATTATTGCGGTGGAAGGTGAAGAAGAGGGAGGCATTTCTAGCCCTGTCCCTAGTATTGTAGTGGTACCGCCCACATCCTCCACAGTAACATCTGAGTGGCACCGCAGTAAGAGCCATACTCAGAGTCAGGCTGAGACACCAAGGCGACCGAGTACCGCAATGAGACAAACTGCGTCGTTGAGTCTAAGTGGGTTAATGAAAACCACAGCACCACAAAGGAAAGTAATCCAGCCTACCATTGAGAGCATGCTTAGGTTGGAGGGGCAGTTCCAACGCAACCACCCAATGGCACGGTTGTACAATGCGAAGCTGGCTAAAATGTTAGCGCTGGACCTATTCCCTTTTTCAATTGTGGAAGGGGTGGGTTTCCTTGAATTTGTGTCAGCCATCTGCCCTAAATGGAAGGTTCCCAGCCGGACCTATTTCGCAAGAATTGCTGTTCCGGCACTACATCATGATGTGCTGGAATTGGTTGGACAAGCTTTGCAGCAGAGTGCTGTTCACAATATCCACCTGACAACAGACATGTGGACCAGTTGCCAAGCCACAGATTACATGTGCATCACTGCACACTGGGTCTCTTTTGCGGGGTTAGAGATAAGCTATCTGAACAAGGTGCTGTTGACACAGCTGCGATTTTTAAAGGTACTCGGAAACATGCTACTGTAGCCATGTTCGCCGTGGAGAAATCTCATATGGCTGTAAATAGAGTTTTGCAATAAGGTTTTTGAATGGCTGCACCCAAGAGGGCTTAGTATTGGTTTTTTTTGCCACAGACACTGGCAGTAATGTACTTAAGGCCATGGATCTTGGTTCGTATTTCAGGGTTACGTGTTTGGCGCACTGCATAAACATTATAGTTCAAGACATTCTGAAAAAATAACCCATAGTCAGCAACTTACTGGCCATCTGCCGAAGAATATGCACTCATTTCAGCCATTCTTTTAAAGCTCGGAAGCAACTGAGGATCATTCAACGTGAATATAGGATGCCAGTCAAAGCACTCATCCAGGAGGTGGCAACACGTTGGAACTCAACGTATTACATGCTTGATCATCTGTTTGAGCAGTATAGGACACTGAATGAATATGTCTGGAAAAGAGGGGATGCTACTGTTAAAGGCATGAACCTTCAGATGGAGCAATGGAGCCTAATTAAATGCTTGACTGAGATGCTTTATCCTTTTGAGGTCTTCACACGTGAAGTCAGCAAGGAGGACTGTACAATGGGCCAAGCTATCCCATTATTGCAAATGCTAGAGCATCAGCTGAAGAAAGTGTCTGATTCATACAAAGGTGTAGAGGACAAAAAGGAAGCCTATGACTTGGTGGAGAGCTTAGCCCGTCGCTTAGCTGAAAATACAAGGATAGAAAAAACCATGTTGTCACAAGAACATTACATTTGTGCCACAATTCTGGATCCATGTGCAAAATTTGGACTGAAGACATTCTTTGCTTTTTCAGAGATTGATGTTGCCCGCTACAAAACTTGTATAGCTGAGGCAGCGAGTAAGTTGGAAAACGAACGGCTGCTAATTAAAAGCCCGCATGCAGCATCAAGTGCTACTTTGTTGGCTGAGGGTGTGTCGTACTTTAATATTTGGGACCGCGTAGGGGACAGGGCCCTACCCCTGTCTATCTTGGTATTAGCGAACCGCAAATGGTAAATGCGGCATGTACGAGTGCTTTATATATCGTTCTAGCTATGAATGCACTGTGTACACGTTATTCTGCTTCACTACGCGGGTTCCATTTTGGAAGCAGTGGCCATCTTGTCATTGCCCTCACATAGGCTATAATGGAGTAAATACGAGCCTCACAGTACATGGGCTTTCCCTCTGACTTCTCCGTGACCTGGGCAGCTGGCTCTGCTGCCCCCGGGTCAAACCGGTCTCACGAGCTCCCCTTCCTCCGTCCACCTGTGATTAGCATCAGGGCTTGACCCGTCATAAAACCCTTTCATTCTACACAATCCCCCGGCTAATCTCTTCCACACCTGCTTGTTCCTGCTTTATGACTTGTTTCCCAAAACAGGAGATGCTCATGTTTATTGGGGGGTCTATTTACATCAAACATGGGATCTGAACCTTACTGTGTAAATCATTGTGGGCTGGCCGAACTGGAATGTGGGATGGTCATCATGACTCTGCTTTTTCGTTTGTAATGTATACTTATAATGGCCATATCGTAAACCAAGGAATGTGTGCCTGGAGCATGATATTTTGTACTTAAGGAGAAGTCCGTTCCTATGATTTCCAGCAGTCTCCTGAGAACATACACGCTGTTGTACTTCTAGGATACCTGTCATTGGTCTGCAGTCAATAAACGATTCTTTGACTTCACCCAGAAGACTCTGTGTTTCTGTAGGTCCGAAACAGGGTGAACCCAGAAGTCATAGGGTGTGTGCCCCTGCACCGCTGGGTCTAAATTACCCAGTACTTCAGTTTGGCGCCCAACGTGGGGCGATTTCAGCGGTACCAGTCCAAGCCAGAGGTTCGTGAGGAGCTTCGTGTGGAAATTCCGGAGGAAGGCCGCCACTTCATCGACCCCTGCATGTCGACGTGGTCCGAAAGTCTTTTCTGCGAGGTTCTCCGCGTCCCGACGGCTACGAAGGACTGCTGCCCTGATTAATCGACCTGTTTTGGACCCTTGACGAGTTTTGAGAGAGCGAAACAATCGAGAGAGTCTTCTGGTGACGCCATCGATCAGCAATATTCAGTTAAGTATAAGTGGAGCGTCTCCTATTTGTTTTTGGTATCCTTCGGGATCGTTTGATTTGGTAATTTGATACTTTGGAGTTTGCAAACGCCAAAACCAGAGGACTCGTGTATTCACGAGGCTATCGTAATCGATAATCCTTTGACGTTTGGATCTAGACTAGTGAGCGAAGATGCCTGGTTCTGGACTATTTGGTAGAATATTCTGTTTGGGTTGTGGAAAAGATTTCCAGCTAGAGGAATCATGTCCGGTTCCTCCGGTTGGAACTCCAACTTATGAGCTCTATGTAAAACATGGCGTAGGCCCCATTGCATATAACGAAGTGTGGATCCACTACACCAGGAAAGATGGTGTTTTAAAAAGGCCCCAAAATGGTAGTTTTGATACCGATATTTTAGATAATTTGGAAATTAAATTGTTTAAGAAGAAAGCCCGTCCGGCGATGTTTGACTCTTTCCGCTTATGGCGAAAGGAAGCCAAACAGAAGGAAATTAAGTTAGCGAAAAAGAATAAGAGAGAGAGAGGTATGTCAGTAATGCAAGCAGCTGTACAATTTAAAGACAATGAAGAGGAGCAAATGAGTGAGCAATTGCACAGGCAGCGTAAGTTAGTGATTGACAAATGTTACCCAGCTTTGCCACATTCTAAGCAGAATGAGTCCGAAGAAAAGGAGAAAGATCCCCTGATGTCACATTTATTGAGTTCGCCACCCCCGTATGCTCAAACTGCCACGGCGCCTCCCCAGCTTGTAAATATGCCGCCTCCAGTGCATATACTGCAAGCCTTGCCGCAACCGCCAGTTGCTTTGCAGCCAGTTCTTATCCCTGTAGCGCAGCCCTCTCAAGCGCCTCCAGTTGTGCTTCCAACTGCCCCCGCACTTCCTGCGATTGTGCCTAATCCAGTAACTGCCTCCCCTAACACTCTTCCTTCCACCACTCCAGTACCTGTCTCTACATCCTCTTTTCTTCCCTCTGTTTTTCCCCCTGTTCTTGCCTCAGCTTCTCCTTCAGCGCGACAGCGCTTAGCTAATGTGGTTACTACATTAATGTCTCCTCTCTTTGGGTCATCTGGTGCCACTCCTGGTGTACAGCGTAAGCAGTTGCGCAGCCAATTGCCTAACCCCGATGAGAAAAAGGTAATAGATCACATGGCGCGTAGATGGATCGTTTTTCCTTCACTGTATGATGTGGAATCAGTTGTCAACACTTTCCATCAATGGGATGCCCCGAAACAGAGATATGTGTTTGAGAAAATGTGCGAAATTCTCTGTGAAGAATTGGAGGATAGTGGTAGAAATCCAAACCCGCAGGAGTTGTGTAGAGTGAGGTTCGATTTTGGAACTGGTATAATTGTGGACCGCAAAGTAGATAAAGCAGTTGCGGTTGTATTGTCCTTAAGGAATGACGATTGCCAACAGTCATTGTTTGAACAAGAGGTCCTTGTGGGGAAAAAGGCAAAAGCGCGCCAATACCCTATGAGAGAAGTTCCCCCGGTATGGAAGGAAGCGGTTGCAGCTGTCGGTGGTAACCCCGCTGTGGCAGCGCATTTCCAGCGTGTTTGGGTGCATGTTCCATGGAAGCGCTCTGAGGTGTTAGCGCTTAAGCAGTCCTTGCCTGATCCCCGTAAAAACCCAGCAGGTTATTATAAAGAGTTGTCACAGACGGCAGGGTCATGCATTATGAATCTGGCCGACATAGACATGTTGTTCGGTAATGTTGTTCCACAGCCTCTATGGGGATCAATTCGTAATGTAGATCACAATGCAGAACTAGGGGATACATGGGCTAACATTGTTGCTGCTGATGCTAGACAAACTGGTGGTGCGAAACCAGAACCTTTAGTAGCTGAATTGCCTGGTAGAATCATTACGTATATGAAGACAATAATGCCTGCGATGCGCGTAAATTGGGACAAGTTATCTGCATGCAAGCAGAAGAAAGATGAGACAGTGTCAGACTTCTTTACTAGGTTTGAAGAAACGTTTATTGATCACAGTGGGCAAGATATGAGTACTGAGGGTGGCCAACGGCTGTTTGTGGATAAGTTTGTGCAGAATTTACTTCCTGACCTGTGTAAAAAGTTAAAAGATTCAGAAAGTTCTTGGGCTATTTCTTCTTCAGCACAGATACTGGCTACTGCACAGTATTATGAAAATAGAGATAAAGACGAGAAAGATAGAACAGAGAAGAAAACGAAGGAATTAAAGACAAAGGTCCTTTTACAGCAGGCCTATCCGCCACGTGGAGGTCAGAATAATTATAGACAACCCCAAGGTGTCTATCACCAACCCCAACAGTTTCAGAACAATCAGCAAATGAATGGGTATTATCAACCACGTATCCCTGTAGGTCCCAACCAATGTTCATACTGTAAAGAGGAAGGTCATTTTAAATATAGTTGCCCTAAATTAATGCAGCGGAACGGTAATATGTATGGCGCAAGAGGTAGGGGTGGTCAGCAAGCTCCTAGAGGCAGAGGGCGTGGAAGTGTTCCCCAGAACGCGCGTCCTCTGCCGCCTCAAAGTACCATCAATAGCTTTGATCAGCAAGCTAACGCGACTAGTAATACGGCACAGTATTATAATAATGATTATTATGCAGAGGACGGTGATGCAGAGAATATTGATTACTAGGACAGCCGTAGACAAAGAGAGGGAGTTGTTTCAGTGCCAGTGGATCAGAGTGGACCGTATGTTGAGGTGACTACAGCAAATGTAACGGAGCCCTTTCTGCTAGACACTGGTGCTGCAAAGAGTTCAATCATGCATTCAAAACTCCCTGGCGCACCTTTGTCTGGCGATATAAATGTTTCAGTAGGTTTTTCTGGCGCCCCGGTTAGGAACCCGATTTCCAGTCCCATGTCACTTTCTGTTGGACCTTGCGAGCTGAAAGCACCCCTGATTCTGACAACAGGTTGTGGTGAGAATTTGCTGGGATTAGATTTGTTGAAAAGATTGCACGCTACACTGTACTGTTCTCCTTCAGGAGTACAACTTACATTAGGCAAGAAAGTGGTTTCCCCAATGTATTTGTCTAAAAACACGATGCCACCTGAATTGTCATCGCTTCCGGATGCCCTTTGGGCTACTGGTCCCAATGATGTGGGCCTCTTGGAGATACCGCCATATGTGGTGACTCTAAAGGCTAATGTCAGACTGCCACGTATTCCCCAGTACAAGATCTCTAATGAAGGGCAGAAAGCATTGTTAGACATTGTCAGCGACTTGATTAATAAGGGTGTGATTGAAGAGACAAGAGGCAACGTTTGCAATAGTCCGATTTTACATGTCTTAAAACGAACGGATCCTTCACAGCCACCTGTTTACAGGTTTGTGATTGATCTCAGAGAGGTTAATAAGATTGTTGTGCCACAGTTTCCGGTTGTCCCCGATATAACTGCCTTGTTAACGATGATTCCAGCCTCTGCTGCATGGTTTTCGGTGATCGATTTAAAGAATGCTTTCTTTAGTATCCCAATTGCAGAAGAGAGCAGAGATATTTTTGGTTTCAGTCTGGGAGGCCGAAGCTTCCGCTTCAAACGCGCTCCCCAGGGCTACTGTGAGAGTCCATCCATATATAGTCAGTCTTTGAAAGCGCAGCTTGATGCACTTGTTTTACCTAGTGGCGCTATCCTGATTCAGTACGTGGACGATTTACTGATCGCCGCGGATACTGAGAAGATCTGTAAAGAAGCCACATTGTCACTGTTGCGCCATTTATCCGCTTTCCATCACAAAGTGTCTCTCTCTAAGCTGCAATATTGTCGACAAGAAGTGACCTACTTAGGTCATCTCTTATCGAAGGAGGTAAGGAAACTGACCCCAGAAAGAATTCAAGCCATTGCACAGTTGAGTGTGCCGAAAACACAGAGATAAGTACGTGCTTTCTTGGGCATTACCTCATACTGTAGGCATTGGATCCCTAGTTTTTCCTTGCTGGCAAAACCTTTGTTAGCCTTAACATGCAAAGACACACCGAATCCTATCCCATGTTCTGAAGAGTGCCAGAAAAGTTTTGTGGAATTGCGTAATGCATTATGTTCAGCACCTGGGTTGGGTACCCCCGACTACAGTAAGCCTTTTACATTGTATGTTCACGAGAAAGATGGATGTGCGTTGTCAGTGTTAACACAGCCTTTTGGCGACAGACCGCGCCCATGCGCATATTTTTCATCTACCTTGGACCCTTTTGCGAGGGCATTGCCAAGCTGTCTGAGAGCGACAGCTGCTGCAGCGATGTCTATCCGACAATCTGCTGGTTTGGTAATGGACAATACATTGATCGTTATGGTTCCACATGCTGTAGACACATTATTAAATAGAACTAAGACACAACACTTGACTAGTGCACGATTATCAGGTTATGAACTTACACTGTTAGCAAATCACATACACATAAAAAGATGCAATACGCTGAATCCAGCTACATTGTTGCCAATTCCAGCAGACTCAGATGAGATTGAGCAACATGACTGTCTGTTCAGAACAGAAGAAGAGACGAAAGGGAGAGTAGATCTAAAAGATACTCCCCTGACTGAGTGTGATGGCACTTTATGGGTAGATGGGTCATGTTTTAAGCTCCCTAATGGTGACACGACTGCTGCCTATGCTATTACGACTTTGCACACGGTCGTGGAAACTGCACGAGTGCCACATAATTCGGCCCAAGCAGCAGAATTAATCGCCCTCACGAGAGCATGTGAGTTGTCTGAAGGAATGAGAGTGAATATATACACAGATAGCCAGTACGCCTTTGGCGTGGCTCATAATTTTGGGCGACTGTGGAAGGAGCGTGGGTTCCTGACGTCGGATGGAGCTAAAATTCAGAATGGCAAGTTGGTGAATGATCTCCTTGAGTCACTGACCCTACCGTTGCAAGTTGCGATCATGAAATGCAGTGCGCACAGGAAAGTCACAGATGATGTTGGACGTGGGAATGCGTTTGCTGATGAGACCGCGAAAGAGACAGCACAGAATGTGAAGACTAGAATGTATGTTGCAGGTCCCGCAAGATGGGTTAATGATGTGGGAATGTGTGAAAACACAATAGAGAGTGTGAAGTCGCTTCAAGCTGAAGCCACAGAGGAAGAGTTAAGCAAGTGGAGAGAAAGTATGGGTAAGTTGGATGAGAATGGTTGTTGGATTGATCTGACAGAACATAGGCGATGGTTGTTGCCTGATGCATATGTGCTTCCAGTGGTTACTATGGCACATGGAATGGCACATATCAGTACGAAAGGTATATGCAAGTTGTTGGCTCCAGTATGGCAGAATGCTGGGATTCCCAAGTGTGCAGAGAATGTGGTCAAGAATTGCATAGTATGTTTGAAGTACAACCCTGGTAGGGGAACCCCAACTCCGGCTGGTCACTTTGCACCCCCATCATGTCCATTTGAAGTTTTGCAGCTGGACTTTATTCACATGGAAAGATGCAACAACCTGAAATATGTATTGGTGGTTGTTTGTGCTTTCTCAAAATGGATTGAGGCTTATCCTCTGAAAGATAACACTGCCCTATCCACAGCCAAAGCCCTTGTGAAAGAATTTTTCCCTAGGTTTGGGATGCCAAGAATGGTGTGGTGTGATAACGGAAGTGAGTTTGTGGGTGAAGTGATGAAGAATGTATGTGAAGGGTTAGGGATAAAGCAGAAGTTCCATGCTGCAAATCACCCCCAATCAGCTGGATTAGTAGAATGCTACAATGGAGCATTAAAGCTCAAGCTGGCCAAAATCCAGGCGAGCACCGGTCTTAAATGGCCTGACGCTCTGCCTTTAGCACTCCTGTCCACCAGAATGACCATACACTCACGAGTGGGACTTAGCCCTTATGAGGTCGTCTTTGGCCGCCCGGCTAATGTATGGGGCGTGCCAAGACCGGCGAAATTTAGCGAAATAGAACATCCAGTACTGCTCGATTACCTGTATGATTTGACTGTTAAACTGCGTGTTTTGCACCAACAGGTACATAATACTCTTCCCCAAGCCTCTGAACCTCCTGGACACCCTATCAACCCTGGTACGTGGGTGCTAGTCCGAAATTTTCAGCGCAAGAGCAACGACGAGCCTCGCTGGATCGGCCCTCATCTTGTTCTTCTTTCGACAAGATCAGCAGTGCGAGTGAAAGGGAAGAAGCACTGGATTCATGGTACCCACTGCAAAGTAGTCCCCTTGCCTCTGCCATATGACCAGTGGGTCAAGGAGGGTATCGCCGACTCAGAGACAGACATTGTACCTCGCTTTGTACCATTCAGTGACGCACGCATAAGAGGCACAGTTTCAGACCAAGAGAGTGACAATATTCTGCAGGAAGCTGTGCCACCATCAAGTCGACTGGACACCACTGAGCCTGAACTTTTGTTTCAAGACCAAACAGCACCTGGCCGTCTCCGCTATAATTTGAGACCTAGGCCCATGGACAAATAAAGATTTCCTCACTATTTTCCTTTGACATTTTTGCTCTCCAATCTGAAGGACTTTCTTGATTTTTGTTTTTCGAACCACCATCTGGGTTCTGCCACAGGGTCGCGGTGCCAAGACTTTGGGGTACAGGGCGAAGACGCTAGGTCGACGGTTCTGGTTGGTCTAGGGCGTTTCCCTGGACTGACAGGCGTACTCCTTAGCAGAAGAAACTCATCCGCCGCGAGCGGCCCGAGTAGAGGATGGAGTTTTTTAAGATGGAGAGACCAATTGAGGAAATGAACTTTAACGCAAGGATGTGTAGAATTGTAAAAAGTAAATGTTTTGTCTTTTTGTGCCTTTTTACACTGTGTAGCATAATAATGTTTATTGTAGGATTTGTGTTTTTCTCCGCTCAAAAGCCCATTGAACCCACTCAACAGCCTATACTTCCTTCTACTGCCTCCTCTCACTCCTTTCACCCTTTGCCTGAGCACGAACAGACCAGACGATCAGAGTTCGTAAATAACTCGTTTATCCAGCTCTTGCACCAGCACCAACTGGTAATGAATACGACCAATTGCTGGGTGTGTGGGTTAATGCCACATACCATTAACAAGGGTATTCCCTACCTGGTGCTGCCGTACAGTTACAATGGATCGTCATGGGCATTCCAAACCATGTTTCTCTATGCTCTAGATACCTATTCCCCTCGCCAACCGCGTTCCATCAGACCTATCACCAATAATAAGGCTTTGATGAAAGGAGTTGCCGATATGAGTAGGGATATCAATGCATACTCCTCTATTCCCAAAGAAGAGTTGAGACCTTATGTAGGATGGAACGCGACGGGGTATAGTATTAGTCTGGGTGAAAGACAGCAAAAAATCTCAGCTCCAATCTGGGTCGTACCCCACATAGGTCGGTTCTGCTTACAGGGTAATGGTCAGAATCCTAGAGCTCAACTGGGAAGAAGTGACTGTACTGAAACGTACACTTTCCCGTCACAGTTTTCCCCTGCGTTTTTGGCTGCCAAGGGCACCTATTTCATCTGTCATGACCGAGCATATACATGGCTGCCCCCTGATTTCTCGGGCACATGTTATATTGCGAACTTGCTACCGCCGACATTTACTGCTGCCTCTGACTATCACAAGACCAGAGTTGTGAGAGGTGTGATTAGTAAGGAGGATACTGCCGGTCAGGAAGCAGGAGACTTCTTCCTGGGTTTCCTGCCGTTTTGGGGACCTATGGTCAATAGTAGGAACCTGAGACAGCTGACACGTGTGGTTGAATCCACTGTCAATGTAACGGCTGGTGCCCTTAGTAATCTGACAGCTGAGCTCCAAGCGGATCGCCTTATGACTCTGCAGAACCGCATGGTTCTAGACGTTATTCTTGCAGACCGCGGTGGGGTATGCAAGGTCATCCAATCCAGTTGCTGCATTTTCATACCAGATAATGCTCCAACAGTGTATCAAGCCATCTCCAAACTCCATAAAATATCTGAAGCCATACACGTGGATAAGGGAGATTGGTCACTGGTGGGGTGGTTCTGGGAATTGATATCTGCCTGGGGTTGGAAAGTTCTGATGGTCATTGGAATGATCTTAGCCATTCTTTTCCTGTTCTGCCTGTGTATACAGTGTGCTCCCGCGATATGTGGTCTCTGTACTACCTTATGTGTAAGGAAACCTGTATCGAGGGACGAGCTAAGTAGTAGGATGATGCTACAGCAACATCTCCATGACTTCGTGAACATTGACCTAGACTCGGATTAAGATGAGTATAGTGATTGCCTATGTAAGGGCAAAAGGAGGGTCTGTCGTACTTTAATATTCGGGACCGCGTAGGGGACAGGGCCCTACCCCTGTCTATCTTGGTATTAGCGAACCGCAAATGGTAAATGCGGCATGTACGAGTGCTTTATATATCGTTCTAGCTATGAATGCACTGTGTACACGTTATTCTGCTTCACTACGCGGGTTCCATTTTGGAAGCAGTGGCCATCTTGTCATTGCCCTCACATAGGCTATAATGGAGTAAATACGAGCCTCACAGTACATGGGCTTTCCCTCTGACTTCTCCGTGACCTGGGCAGCTGGCTCTGCTGCCCCCGGGTCAAACCGGTCTCACGAGCTCCCCTTCCTCCGTCCACCTGTGATTAGCATCAGGGCTTGACCCGTCATAAAACCCTTTCATTCTACACAATCCCCCGGCTAATCTCTTCCACACCTGCTTGTTCCTGCTTTATGACTTGTTTCCCAAAACAGGAGATGCTCATGTTTATTGGGGGGTCTATTTACATCAAACATGGGATCTGAACCTTACTGTGTAAATCATTGTGGGCTGGCCGAACTGGAATGTGGGATGGTCATCATGACTCTGCTTTTTCGTTTGTAATGTATACTTATAATGGCCATATCGTAAACCAAGGAATGTGTGCCTGGAGCATGATATTTTGTACTTAAGGAGAAGTCCGTTCCTATGATTTCCAGCAGTCTCCTGAGAACATACACGCTGTTGTACTTCTAGGATACCTGTCATTGGTCTGCAGTCAATAAACGATTCTTTGACTTCACCCAGAAGACTCTGTGTTTCTGTAGGTCCGGAACAGGGTGAACCCAGAAGTCATAGGGTGTGTGCCCCTGCACCGCTGGGTCTAAATTACCCAGTACTTCAGGTGGTGCGTTTGGATCACAACACTCACCATCACTATCGACAACAGCAACAATAACTGGATCATTAGGCCCAGTAGAATTGTTAGACGATTGGTATGTACAGTTAGGCATTAATAAACACAGTGCTGATGCACAGAGAAAAGAGCCCGAAAGCTTACCATCAGCACCCCTGAACATTGAGCGGATGGTCCAGACCTATCTGGACGACCCAACAGAGGTGTACATTGATAAAAACCCATTGCAGTATTGGTATAGGAAAAGGTCTGAATGGCCACTGCTCAGCAGGCTGGCGATAAGCTATCTGGCTTGCCCTGTCACAAGTGTCTCTTCCGAACGTGTTTTCAGTGCTGCTGGTTCCATTGTAACAGTGAGAAGGACCAGTCTCTCGCCCAAAAACGTGGAGAGGTTAACAATGATCAAAATGAATCAGCACTTCATACCACCGAATTACACAAGACATAAAGCAATGGAGGAAGATGAGGACAGCGGCTCAGGTGATGGAAGTAGTATGTCACATGATTACCTACTACTAGCTGAACCCCCAGAGTTTGAGGCAAAGCTATACTTCCCTGACAATTAGGCTTGCACTTACTGTCTTCCTCCCTTTTTTTCCCCTTTATTTGTGTGTCTGTCGTTCCGGTTAAAAACTTGTGAATCACAACAAATCCATTACCACCGTATTCTACTCTTCTTATTTAATATACAAGTTTCAGGTATCTGCAATTTGACAGTACAGTCCTCCGTATCCAGCATCTCCGCTCCATCATACTGAATCTCCCACCTAAATCCATTGCCCTCATGAATGATGATTGGGTGATGGAAAATAGAAGAAAAAATAAAAACTTTCCTAGTCCCGCCAAAAGAAGTGGAGCATGAATCAGATGAATACTGTGGAAATATGGATTTTTCTGGTCAGTTATGTCCCCTATCTTGGACCCCAACGGTTCTATGTGCATGTCACAAGTACATGTATGTTCCCTCCAGTTCCAGTTATGAAGACGCAAATACATGTGCGTCCACCGTCAACATATCCTCTGTCAGATCCGCCATGAATAGGCCGGATATCCCATTCCTAAGTACAAAAGGCCACCGGCTTTATATGGCTCACTTATGCCATTTTACAGTCCAGGCAAGTAGGCCCTGATTCTGTCATCAAAACTCTTCTTGCCTTCTGCCTCTGAAAGCTCCAGTCTGAGCCTGCATCTGTGACCATGAACTTTGTCTCATTCTCTGCGCGGCTCACGAAGCCTGACATCAGCCTATTCTCTGCCAAGAACTGTATTTCACCTTCGAGTTATCTGCTTCCCCCTCAGCCGATGCATTCCTGCCTAGTAGTTTAAGTAAACATTCTTCCAGCCACCGAGCAAAAGGCCCGGCTTCTCTGCCCTTATGCAAGTAATTCATAGTCCTGTTACTATGGAAGATTCCTGCCCTCGCATTTAGTGTAGACACTTAGACGCTTGTACACGCACGCACAGTCAGTATAGAATAGATTCTGTTCGAGAGTCCTTCTTTATGGATAACATAGTTCTTTAAACATAGGATGTTAGATATGATTTGGGATTAGGTTGACTTGACCCCTCAGACTTCTTGTCTCCACATGTAGAGCTAAATGTCAAGTCCCCTTCACCCCCTAGTTACACGTCAATTACACGTCATGCTGCTGCGCGCGCATCTATGCCAAGTATTATCTTATGGATCCACCTATAGGTGACATCATAACCAATTACGTTCCTTTTTACTCCTTATTACACCCATTTTTGGTTACGCAGATATATCGTCATTTTCCTTATCAATTGTTACGCCTACTGCATTCGCCTCATTGTAATATATGTACTATAAAAGCCATTTCATGTCAATAATGTATGTACTTCACTTCCTGAACCTCCGTGGTGATGGAACTTGGAGCATCCGATTATAATCGATTATTGGAATAAAGCCCATTCCGAACCTCTAATACCACGGATTCTGCCTCTCATTTTACTGAGCTATTTTATTATGTTTCTGTATCAAATTCAGTCCAGGTAAAAATTATTTACCACATGAATGGCGCCCGAACAGGGACACTTTCTCATCTCACGCGCCGGCGGTGCGTTGCAGGCCCGGTCTCCTGCCACAGCTGGACGGACAATAACGCGTACCAGCAGGATTTCCTGTATCTCCCTCCGGTCAAGCGGGGGCGACTGAGACTGCGATCAACACCCAGACGAGGCGGTGAGAAGTGCGAAGTATCCCGACCAGAGCCTAGCTGAGAGAGCAAGATCCGAGGTATACAGAGACCCACCAGTCCGAAGTCAAGCCCAGTGTCCGACGAGTCGAGTCGAGTCCAGTCCGGTTCAAGTTCAAGTTACTGAGGCCTTCCGTTTCCGAAGCTACCCGGTGAGTACCATTGCTGGGGAGGCATTTCTGACGTGCACATAGGTTGTGCCGGTCAAGACGGGTTTGGGTACACAAATCCGGTCTGCACTGTTTCAGCAGTGTATCTGTACTGTTTAGCAGTATATCAAGTATTCCGAAGTATCTAGTTATTGTCAAGAATTAAGCTTGGTGATTAGTTATGCAGACGATCATCATTGTTGTTTCAGTTAAAGGTTTAATGTTTAATGTTTAATGTGTTTAAGTATGTTCTGTATATTGTGGTATGAATGACTGTTCATTATCGTGTTTATTGTATTAAGTCTGTTCAAAATCAAGTATTAGGTCAGTTGGTCAAAATCAAGTATAGGGTCAGTTCTCAATATGCCGCTCTTTTCGAAATTAAGACAGATCACTACCAGAAAAGGGGTTCTCGAAGAAGCCGTTCCTATTCCTCCTAGGGACACTCCAGGGCACTTTATGTATCATAAACATGGCCTAGACGCCATATTATTTCTTGATTTATGGGTAGACTACACCAAGGAATTACCAGAAAGTCAGAGGTGGCCCACAGCGGGAACCTGGGATGCAGAGTGCATCATGAAAGTAGAAGAAGAGTTATGGAAAAGGAAAGTCAGACAGTCACAGAAAGATGCCATTGAATTATGGCGTAAAGAATCACATAGACGAACAGAAAAAGCACGTAGACAGGAAGAGAAGAGTAAAGAGAATTCCAATAAAGTTCGAGAAAATCTATTAATTGAGGAAGGTATCCGAGTGAAATCAGAACAAGTAGACAGACAAAGAAATGCCCTTATGAATGGTATGTATCCCCTTCTGGCCGAAGGATTACCTAAGGCTACCCCAGAAATACCGAAAGACTTGCCACCCCCATTGTTCCCAATAAAGGTACATCCTAAGGGGCATCCTAGAACAGCAGAAGACGTTTTTCTTTCCTCATATTTAGATGACGCAGCTCTTGAATATGCTAATTCTGCCCCGCATAGACCGCATACCAGGGAGGTCCAACGCCAAGATCCAGCACCCGTATCCCTACAGCAACAAATCGAGTCACAAGTTCTGGCAAGCACCTCTGTTTCTGTATCCGCTCCTACAGCTACTTCTATGGCTGTGTCCACACCTGTAGTTGCTGTGTCACGTTCGACGAATCCTTTCACACCCGACACCCCAGATGGGGCCACGGGAGGTGCTACCAATATCTTTTCTACGCCACCCAGAATAAATAAACTTACTTTTCAAGAGTCAGCACATTCACGTACACCCAAACTCATAAGTGCCCGTACGCTGAAGGAACTTCTTATAGATTGCAGATATGATCCTGTGCCCGGTAAAGAGGACGAAATGACCCTGGCGTCATTGCGTATCAGACGAGCCGCAGTGTATTTAGGGAAGTTACCAGGAATGACTGCGCATCTAGATAATATATACCATTTTGTCCAAACAGGGCGAGATCCAGAATGTATTAACAGAGCTATGGAATACCAGAAAGTAGAGATACAGGGGGAACTGTTACGTTTCCTCATAAACTGTGTGATCAGAAATCAAGACCGACCGGGGGTAGACCCGAAAGCAATGCAAATTCTTACAAGATGGAGCCAGAATATATCAGAAGGGAGACATGATAAACAAAATTGTATAATAGCCATGTGCCGAAAGATCCGTAAAGAAATAGAACGCCTACACGAAGAGAGATTAGAGGTAGACGGTTTCGAACAAAGCGAGGAAGAAGGGTCAGGACCGCCCACAGGACAGTCAGAAACTATAGCCTATGTAGGTAAAAGAAGATCTTATAATAGTACGAGATGTCTTATTGACCCGATACGCCCGATATGTCCAGACAATAACAGGGGTTTCCCAACACCCATAGTCCATATAAGGTCTAACGAGCATTCGTTCCAAACCGCCGACAAACTACTCCGAGAACGAAGGGGTTATCATTTTCTCGATTCTATGGATGAACAAGATTTAGCCAGGGCAGCTGTCCATTGGGTGGACAGTCCCGGAAAATATAGTGATGATACAGTAGTACGCACATTCTTGAATCTTACCCCAGATGAACAGAGGTTAGCTGGGATTTATATGATTCAACAACTCATTATACTATATCGAAGTCAGCATTCGGACCCTGGTCCCTTACCTGACATACTGACTGAATTACTTATGAATAAATGGAGAGGTGCAGGTACTAAATTAATTAAAGAAATTCTAGAATCAAGAAAGCAGTATATTCTTTTTGTATGTTCAGAATATGTCTCATTGCCCGTCAAGGAGAGAACCACGTATCACATGGATAGACAGAATCCCTTACGAGAAGTGCACCCAATAAAGGGCGAGGACAACGAGTTCAAACGCGTATTTGTATATACGCCCATATCGAAAATAGAATTGTTACAAATGAAGAAAGTGGTACCCAGTCATGACAAAGACCCAGCGGGTTTTCACCGAGAAATTAAAGACATGTTACTCATGGGAGAGTACACCTATCCCGACATTATGACAATATTAAAGGTATTGATGCCTGCTGGCATTTATGAGAAACTCAAGGAAAAAGAGTGGGAGGTAGGAGACCAAAAGATAGAATGGTCAGTGTTAGAAGCGGAAGAAAAGGCCCGAACTGCAGGAGCAGGACTTGGGGATAAAACTAAAGCACTACCAGGTTTATTAGTACAGGTACTGCCACGTTTATTAACTACGAAAAAGGAAGATTGGGGTACAATTTCAGCCTGTAAACAGAAGCAAGATGAAGACACTAGTGATTACTATGCCCGATTTGAAAAATGTTTTGGTATAAATAGTGGCATAAAAGCCAGTAGCGAATCATACCCACATCTGTTTGTAACAAAATTAGTAGAAAATGCCCTGCCCCCAGTAAAGAATAGAGTATTAAAATTCGAGAGTACCTGGCAAGGTAACACTCCATCACAAATGTTACAAATGTTACAGTACCATCACAATAGAATTAGAGAGGAACAAGAACATGAACACAGACGCATGAAAGACACGAAAATGAAAATGTTAGTTTCCCAGACAGTTCCAGCTGAAGGACATAAAAAGGGTATGACACATTCCGATTCAGCAGGACCTGTAAAAGGGACATGTAATTATTGTAAAAAGCCAGGTCATTACGTACACGATTGTCCAGTTTTAAAACATAATATCGCCATAGGTAAAACACAAGAAAGATCACGGCCACTTAGACAAGATCAGAATGAACAAGGAGCTCTGCAGCATGCCCAGGCCATGCCAGCCGCACAACAGCCAATACAGTTTGTGCCAGCTGCACCACCATTGCCTGTTGCTGCCACACAGACAACAACACGACAAATGTATCAGACCGCACAGTATGAATACCCTGAGTATCAGCGTTACGCATGAACTAGCCTAGAGAGGGAAGTTGACTTACCCCTTATCGAGATACCTGTAGATCAAGAAGGACCTTATGTACACAGTGAATTATTAGGTCAAGATAGAAAATTTTTACTCGATACAGGGGCAAGTCGAACAACTATAAAACGTAGTGAAGTTCCAGGGGCACCCCTCTCAGGCTCACAAAATATTTCCCTTGGTTTTTCAGGAAAACCTATTGTTAATGAAGTGTCACAACCTCTGCCACTTACGATAGGACCTCTGACCCGAACTACAGATTTATTGCTTACTAAATCATGTCCAGAAAACCTGTTAGGAATAAAAACATTAAAAGCTCTAGGAGCTATAATATGTTGTTCTCCGGAAGGAGTAAGATTGTTTTTACGTGATTTTAAAGGTCACTATGTATCTAGAGACATGGATCCCCGACTGCAGACTTTACCTACACGTCTATGGGCACAAGGCCCTACTGATGTTGGTTGCATGAACATTACACCATATCGAGTTACACTAAAGGCAGGAGTGGTACTACCACGAATGCGACAATACAAGTTACCACCAGATGCTGTAGTGGCTTTACTACAAATCATTGACGAGCTCATTACCCAAGGAGTAGTTGTAGAAACAGACTCCAATGTATGTAATTCACCAATAATTCCGATTCTTAAACGAACAGATCCAAAGGCCCCGCCAGTCTATCGATTGGTTATTGATCTGCGCGAGTTAAACAAATGCATTGTGCCACAATTCCCTGTGGTCCCAGATATCTCGTCATTACTGACAGCTATTGATTCCGAAGCGACATTCTTTACTGTAATCGATCTCAAGAATGCCTTTTTCAGCGTCCCAATAGATCCGGAAAGCCAATATTTATTCGGATTTAGTTTAAATGGACGTAGCTTTAAATTCTCACGCGCACCTCAAGGATTTACAGAAAGCCCCAGCATCTATAGCCAAGCACTGAAACGAGAACTTGACAGTATCCACATGCCAGTTAACACTGCTCTGCTTCAATACGTCGATGATCTGCTGATCACCGCCCGAAGCGAACCTGAATGTGAAAAAGCATCACTGACAGTTTTACAATTTCTAGCCGAAAAGGGGCACAAGGTGTCCCCTTCTAAGCTGCAATTCTGTGTCCAGCGAGTTATTTATCTTGGACACTCGCTGTCCAAGGAGGGAAGGCAGCTTACACCAGACCGCATTCAGTTAATAGTTAACATGCCAATACCCAAGACACAAAAGGAGGTGCGGGCTTTCATAGGCCTCACTTCATACTGTAGACAGTGGATCCCGCAATATGCATTTCTAGCAAAACCACTCATTCAGTTGACAACCCAGGAGGCAGCCACATCGACTGTTCTCCCTTGGACTCAGGAACATACACAAGCTTTTGAAAGCCTAAAGAAAGCTTTATGTCAAGCACCTGTTTTAGCAACGCCATGTTACAGAAAACAGTTTACACTCTTTGTTACAGAACGCGAAGGTACTGCTTTGTCAGTACTCACACAGGAACAAGCAGGAGCACACAAACCATGTGCTTATTTTTCTAGTACATTAGATCCCGTAGCTCAGGCTTTGCCTGCATGCCTGAAATCAGTAGCAGCGACAGCTTTAGCAATCAGACAAAGCGATGCCATAGTGTTAGGACATCCATTGACAGTTCAAGTACCACACACAGTAGAAGTCCTTGTGAATAGAACGCAAACACAACACTTGACTATAGCGCGACTTACAGGGTATGAACTTACATTGTTTCAGCCACATATAGAAATCAGACGCTGTAACACATTGAATCCTGCCACACTTTTGCCAGTAACCGGAACAGACCCACTAGCTCATGACTGTATTGAAGTTATTACTATAACGACAAAACCCAGACAAGACTTGACAGATGTCCCATTGTCAGATCCAGACCTGACGTTGTATGTAGATGGTTCATGTATGAGAACAAATACAGGAGAGTTAGTGGCTGCTTACGCAGTCACAACAGATACAGAAGTCATTGAAACTAATCGTATTAATACTTTGTCAGCTCAAGCCGCAGAGCTCATCGCTCTGACACAAGCCTGTATTCAAGCCACAAGTAGAAAAGTCAACATATACACTGATTCACGTTATGCATTCGGAGTCGTACATGACTTCGGCGTGCTGTGGCGAGAGAGAGGTTATTTAACTTCCCACGGTGCCCACATTCAGCACGGACCCCTCATTCATGCCTTATTAGATGCAATACATCTACCTACTGCAATATCAATTATGAAATGTAAAGCTCATACGAAAGTTACTGATATCATTTCTCAAGGCAATGATTTAGCCGACAGAACAGCTAAACAGACTGCTCAAACTCAAACCCCCGACATGACAAAGACAATAGTCCCGATGCCGACACATTGTATGACAGTTAAAGATCCTACTCTTGACGTAATTGACATACAGACACATGCTACACCAGACGAAATAAAGAAATGGACTGAATTAGGAGGGATCCAAACGGACCAAGGATGGATGATGAAAGAAAAGTCTGTATGGTTCCTTCCTGATTCAATGGTCCAAGTTATAGTTAACACTATACATAGTCCAGCACATCTAGGAGAAAAAGCTATGCTAGACAGCATTCAACACATTTGGTTCAATAAACATTTACGAGCAGCAGCCAAACAAAAAGTCCGTACCTGTATGATCTGTTGCCAGTTCAACCCAGGAAAAAGTGTTCCCGTAGAACAGGGTGGATTTCATCCTCCTGATCACCCTTTTGAAGTCCTCCAGATGGATTATATCCAGATGGAACGATGTCGAGGATTCAAATATGTTCTCGTAGTTGTCTGCGCTCTGTCCCGTTGGACGGAGGCATACCCGGTTTCAGATTACACTGCCCCGACTACTGCCAAACAGTTAGTTCGAGAATTCTTCCCACGATACGGTTTACCACGTGTTGTCTACTCAGATAACGGCCAGCCGTTCTCATCCGAATTAATGAAACATGTTTCACTTCTGCTAGGATATCAGTGGAAATTCCACTGTGTTCGACACCCCGAGGCAGCAGGTCTCGTAGAAAGACATAATCAGATACTGAAAATCAGACTGTCCAAAATATGCAGAGAGAAAGGGGTCGACTGGATAGTAGCATTACCAGTTGCACTTTTTTTTCATGAGAATGGTAGCACACTCTAGAACAGGGCTATCCCCGTATGAGGTGATCTTCGGCAGACCACCAAATATGTGGGGGACGCCTATACCACGCAAAATAACTGATATTGACTGTAATATGCTGACAGATTACTTGGCTTCCTTGATGTCTGCACTACAATCTTGTCGTTCACAGGTTGCTGCAGCATTTCCCGACAACACTGAGGTGAAACCCCATGACGTAGTTCCGGGTGATTTCGTGTTTGTGAAAAATTTCGACCGAAAGACTCAGCTGGAGCCCAGGTGGAAGACACCCAAGTTGGTTCTGCTGACCACAAGAACAGCCGTGAAGATCGAGGGCCGCAAGGGCTGGATTCATTCAAGTCATATCAAGAAATTTCATGGACAATCCTCGGATATAGACATTGTGCCCTGCACTCCCTCACAGACTGATTCAAAACTTCCTTTGGTTGAAAAAACTGAAAGCGAACTCTATAAAGTTAAGTTGAGGCCTAGAACGTCAGACGATTTGATTGTTTAAGTCCTCTCCTAGGTGAAGCGGTTGAATCTGTCTCTGACATGTATCCTCTAGACCTGAATCATGGACAATTGCGAACAATGATGAAACGACAGGCGTATTGTAAATCACTGCGTAGCCACTGTATAGTGACATTATTAATATTGTTTTTCTTGAGTCTTTTAATAATTACTGCAAGCATAGTGTTGCACATATATTACCCTATTTCTAGACCTGTTTACAATGTTACCGCAGAACATTCTTTTAGTAACTTACCCCCGCGTGAATTGTCTTATAGACTTGCGCTGCGCAATAACACTTTCATTAGTATGTTACATCATTCCCATCAGACTAGTAATGCAACTAATTGTTGGGTGTGTGGCCGGCTCCCTCCCTATCAGAATTATGAAGGAGTCTTGCCTTTCTTTCCGCACCCATTTACACATAATGGCTCCTGTGGAGCATGGTTTAGTTTAATCAATTCCATAGACTCAGACACAGCAGTTTACCAAGATCAGTGGGTATGGGGAAACCTGAACCTAGTTTTACTCAAGGTCTGCTATCCTGACAAGGAGGGTCGCCCCAAAAGAACAGGAACTGATCTAGAAAATGAAGTATATGGATTAGGTAATTTTACACCTAATCTCATGATTCTAAATGTCGTATCCGAAGTTGAACTAGTCTTACCCACCATGTCAGTATTCCCAGCGAAGGGTGAATTGTGTGTAAGAAAGGTTGGTTCCATACATATGGGCCATAGTAAATGCACTACTACAGTAGAATTCAGTGATCAAGGCAAATCCTCATTCAGAGCTTATCGCCACTCCTACTTTATATGTGGTCAGACTGCATATATGCGTCTACCTCTAGATTGGGATGGTACCTGCTACATTGCATTCCTTTTGCCACCTGTTTTCCTAGCTCCTCCTGATTATTATAGAAATATTCATTTAGTACACAATAGAGAGCGGAGAGATCTCCCGATTGTCGATTACACTGAAACAGCATGGGAAAAATACACAGATTTCAATAAAGGCATCTTTCCCTATATAGGTACTGTTACTAATAGTAAACTAATACGTAGATTAACTAGAACCCTTGAAGCAGTAGTGAATGAAACTATTTCCGCCTTAGGCAATTTAACAGAAGAGCAGTCTGCAATGCGGATTGTTGTGCTTCAAAATCGTCTTGTCCTTGACGTCATCCTGGCTGATAGGGGCGGAGCTTGTAGGGTCATCGGATCAAGCTGCTGCGTATTCATACCAGAAAATTCGCCATCAGTATATAAAGCCATAACTCGCCTTCATGAGATTGTAAATCAGATACACCAGAACCCAGGCACTTGGACTTGGTCCAGTTGGTTTTGGAGTGTGATATCAGCCTGGGGATGGAGAGTTCTATCTTTCCTAGGTATTGGCCTTCTCATACTATTCAGTTGCTGTCTATGTCTACAATGTGGTCCAGCGATCTGTGGTCTGTGTGCCACATCGTATATTCCACCACCAAGATTTCATTCAAGATCCCGGAAGAAGAAAGAAGAACAAATGATGCTATATGAACAGATCAATGGATTAATGAAGATTGATATCTCTTAACGGGCAAGTAGGGGACAAGGAGGGAATGTGGAAATATGGATTTTTCTGGTCAGTTATGTCCCCTATCTTGGACCCCAACGGTTCTATGTGCATGTCACAAGTACATGTATGTTCCCTCCAGTTCCAGTTATGAAGACGCAAATACATGTGCGTCCACCGTCAACATATCCTCTGTCAGATCCGCCATGAATAGGCCGGATATCCCATTCCTAAGTACAAAAGGCCACCGGCTTTATATGGCTCACTTATGCCATTTTACAGTCCAGGCAAGTAGGCCCTGATTCTGTCATCAAAACTCTTCTTGCCTTCTGCCTCTGAAAGCTCCAGTCTGAGCCTGCATCTGTGACCATGAACTTTGTCTCATTCTCTGCGCGGCTCACGAAGCCTGACATCAGCCTATTCTCTGCCAAGAACTGTATTTCACCTTCGAGTTATCTGCTTCCCCCTCAGCCGATGCATTCCTGCCTAGTAGTTTAAGTAAACATTCTTCCAGCCACCGAGCAAAAGGCCCGGCTTCTCTGCCCTTATGCAAGTAATTCATAGTCCTGTTACTATGGAAGATTCCTGCCCTCGCATTTAGTGTAGACACTTAGACGCTTGTACACGCACGCACAGTCAGTATAGAATAGATTCTGTTCGAGAGTCCTTCTTTATGGATAACATAGTTCTTTAAACATAGGATGTTAGATATGATTTGGGATTAGGTTGACTTGACCCCTCAGACTTCTTGTCTCCACATGTAGAGCTAAATGTCAAGTCCCCTTCACCCCCTAGTTACACGTCAATTACACGTCATGCTGCTGCGCGCGCATCTATGCCAAGTATTATCTTATGGATCCACCTATAGGTGACATCATAACCAATTACGTTCCTTTTTACTCCTTATTACACCCATTTTTGGTTACGCAGATATATCGTCATTTTCCTTATCAATTGTTACGCCTACTGCATTCGCCTCATTGTAATATATGTACTATAAAAGCCATTTCATGTCAATAATGTATGTACTTCACTTCCTGAACCTCCGTGGTGATGGAACTTGGAGCATCCGATTATAATCGATTATTGGAATAAAGCCCATTCCGAACCTCTAATACCACGGATTCTGCCTCTCATTTTACTGAGCTATTTTATTATGTTTCTGTATCAAATTCAGTCCAGGTAAAAATTATTTACCACAATACTATAGCTATCCTCCTTTCAGAGCAGAGAGAGACTGCCCATTAACTGAAAATGAGATGGAACAGGTAATGATTGATGCCATGCATTGGACGCAGAGTCGCAGACTGAGTGATTTTGTTGTTGTTTTTTGTGCATGAAGTTATGTCATTGTGCACTAATCATCTTTCTACAGTACACACTAAATGTAACTCAAGGTGAATTTTCCCCTTGCAAATAAGAAATTTGTACTTCTCCTGCAGCTTGATACATTGCTTTTAATTGAATACAGGAAGGAAACTCAATCTGCGCACTGAGTATGATTGACAACAGCACCGTCCATGATGATGATGGCGAAAAAGACGGCCCGTTAACTTAAGATGAGAAGGAACAGGTAATGACAATTAATGGCATGCATTGGACACCTGACTCTGAGCGATTGGTGTTTGTGTTTTTGTTGTTTGTTTGTTGTGCATGAAGTGAAGTCAAAGTGTACTAGTAGTCTTACTGTACACACTAAAGAGTGACTCAAGTCAATAATATTTCTACTCTTGTTGTGTAATAACAAAGTTTTACTTCTACTGCAGACCGATCTTCACAGTCAGTCAGTACAAGTATCGGAGATGATTGATGGAATAATAACAAGTCAGGAGGACGTTTCATGAGTGGCATAAAAGCCTAAAGGTAAACACGTCAACAACAACCACAGCAGACCCAAATGTCTGTGTAGATGTGGAGTCGAGTGTAGCGGTGGGATGACTGCGGTGCATTGATTTACTAACTTAAATTGTAAAATGCTATGTTTGGAATGGATATGTGCTTTGCCTTTGTCCAACTCTTTAAACAAAAAAAAGTACTCTAAACGTAGGATGGGCCTGCTCTCTCCTGTTGTTGTTGAAGGTCAATGCTGGAAACAGACTAGAGTAGAGATGATGCATATATGCCGCCTCGGAAAGTGTTCTTGTTGCACTACACCATAACTTGTGCATTTGTTTCAACTTTGTTTCTCAATATCCCCTTTGTTTTTCCATCTACAATTACAGGCCGGGCCTTGCCCTATACTTGGGAAAACATTGCAATGCACACTTACTTTACCAATAAATCAACATTTTTTTCCAGCCGGGCAGTGGCGAGTGACGACACCCAAGATTGATGGACGAGAGGACCAAGAGGAATGCCGAGTTGCAAATCCAGTACACATTTTTGACCAGGATAACACAGTAACAGTATCAACTTTCATCTTCCTTTAAATAATTTGATTCATTTTTTTGTCTACAATCTTTACAACAGTGTGTTGTTGTTGTTGTTATTATCATCACTAGGTTTGCTCTCTGTTTACGATTCATCCCTACCAATATTAACCCCTTCCCCGCTCATGACGGAACCACTCCGTCATGAGCCACGGTTGCGCTGTGCTCATGACTGAGTGGTTCCGTCATGCTGTGGCCGTTGGCGGCCGCTCCGCCCACGCGGCGCTAATTCCCCGCCTGTGCGGGCGATTAGCGCAGTGGGCGGAGACGTGACGGAACCACTCCGTCATGAGCACAGCTCAACCGTGGCTCGTGACGGAGTGGTTCCGTCACGAGCACAGCGCCACCGCGCTGCCCCCAAACCCCCCCCCCAGTGCCGCGGCAGAATACCTGCCGCGGCGAAGGGGTTAAAATTTCTATTTGCTATCTGTAAAAGTATTAAGGCCGGAACAACAGAACAAGAAGTGTATGTAATCCGGGTCTCCTTATCAATCATCATCATGCATGCATTTCCTTTTTCTCCCTTAACATATGGATATGATAGTCTTCAAAGATTGTCGTTTGTTTGTCCATGCGTATTGTTTTTCACTGTCAAACCTTTCCCCAAACCCCCTTCCCATCCATTCAACAAACCCTAACCCTCTTCCCCCGGGCTGTGTGACTTATTGTCGAGGTGTGACTAAATTAAATGTACACCAATACTTAATCACACGCTTGCTGGGGCGGATGTGGCAAAAGCAACAGTACTTCAATTTCAAGGCAGAGCGATGATCTTCTTCTGCTTGCCCACCCATGAGTAGTATATTTTAGAGGTGATTTTATTTAACAAAGGAACATATACCTCAGCATTAATTGCCGGCATTGATTGGATTTGTTATCATTCCTCATACACAGCACTAACTGTTACGCTGTAGGCCTAGTCAAGTGACTCGACACAACTATAGTTTGTAACTCTGTCTAGTAGGCTATCCCAACCACCGTTATGTTTTGTTGTAAAATATTTTAGCATATTATTGTTGCTCGGTAAGTTCTGTACTGTACTTCATTCTACTACTCCTCGAACAGTCTCTCAAAGGCGACTGACTGTCTCATTTTCTTTTTTTGCTAATGCTGCTGCCCTGCCAGTGTCTACTACTACTACTACTATACTACCACCACCACCCCAATCATGGCATGTTAGAAAAAGGAAACCATCTTCACCATGCAGCCATTGCTGTGCCTAAGTTAAACATCAAGCAAAGGTAAGAGAAGTTTGGGGGAGACAGAATTAATAATTGGACATGTTTTCAATTAATTCAATTTCACACACCCCTTTTAGTCCAGATAAAGAATTCATAGACTAGAAGAGAGACTGAAAGTACTAGTAGGACAAGTCAATCAGTGAGGGGTGTCGCATCTATCTGTTTGTGTCTTACACAGTCAGCCAATTATTTAAATCAAACACTGGCTATGGGCGGGCCAGCACCAGCAAGAAACAGTGTGATGTAAAATAGTAACCCCACCTACAAAACATTAACAACATTGCATGTAACGTAGAAAAATAGATTTAATTGACCCTAACAAAAATAAACTAAAAACCCACAAAAGCTGACCCACCCCTCTCCCTAACCCCAACCAATGTCCGTAAGAAAGTCCAGAAAATAGTCCAAAAACCCAACGCCCAATTCCCACCCACCCAAACAAGAATTAAAAAAGGGGCAGAAGACAGGGACTAAGGTGTGGGGCGGGATTGCAGGAGGACATGCATCTGCTCCTCTAGACGGGCGACGCGGCGTCTGAGGGCGCGGCAGTTGCAGCCACAGTGGGGGGGCACCAGAGATGGTATTGCGGTGGTGGCGGGCAGCCGCCAGACGGTGGCGCCGTACCGCTGGAGGGCGGTGGCTGGGGCCCGGGGCACTGGAGGAGGCTTGAAGTGCTGCTGCAGTCTCCTCCTCCTCCTCCTCTGCCAAGACCACCAGCATCCGATATTCCTGCGGCGTGCCTTGGCGGCCAACTCCTTCCAATTAACTTTGGAAGGAGTAGCTGTATATTAAACAGAAAAAAACAAGACAATTGTAAAATATACTCTTAGAAAAACAGTAAGACAAGTTAATTATACACATAGTGGCATGGTAGCACTATAAAGCACAGTACATAACATTTTAAATCTCGTCCGTCCTTCTTCCTTCCACCCGTCTTTCACTTTTTACACCAGGTGATCTGATCTGACTTTTAGTCTTCTCCATTAAACTTTCAAAGCGGAGTTGAAATCAGATAGATGAGGCCATTGGTTACTCTTCAAACGTTCACAACAACTCTTACTTACTTAGGACATCAGATGGAGGGCGGGGTCCCGTAGAGACAATTAGGATGCACCCGCCACAGTGGTGGGCGCATCCTGTTTTTTTTACATTCTGGTGGGCGGTGCCGAAAGCAATTCTAAAAATACATGTTGTGCTTTCCCAAGCACAACGTGAAAGGCCCTGCGCGGAGCCTGCCATGTTGTGCTTTGAAAGGCAGGGGGTACCATAGCATAGGTACCCTCCATGGGGGCCACCAAGCATACTCCGCATGCCTTTCCGTGGCGGCCGGCAATGCCGCCACGTAAAGGCATTCCAAAATGCAGATTATATGGTTGGCGGTGTGCTCAGACACTGCCACCATATTGAACCCTTTTCCGCCCAGTCAACATGTGGGGGGTCTTTTCTACAGGGATGGCGGGAGGTTTGCCCCTGCGGGGTCGGCGGTGACTACCGCCGGCCCGGCGGGGGCAATCCTTCAACCATCCTAATGGGGCCCTAAGTCTCAACAGTACAGTATACATACAGTACACCCTTGCAGTGAATGTAGTGTCAACAATAGTTAAGGATTATGAATCTAACTTACCACCGCCCGCCACTGGTGCTGGCACTCCCCCTACCGCTCCATTGTCGGTATCGGCAACTGCCGCATCCTCTCCCTCCGCGTAGCCTTCGCTGGCCCCGGCAATGGTGGTCGTGGTCGGTAGTGCACCTAGAAAACATTACACATTTATTAGGCGTCATATACACCTCCCCCTATTGGTCAGTAGCAAGATTGAAAAATTAGTTATCGGTATATAACATACAGCACTAGTACAAATCAGGTAGTAGTATAGTAGACACTAATAGTTATATATGGTCCCCCCTAGGGTCATTCTAGCCTTTGCTTAGTTAGCCCGAGCCATGCAACCATTTTACCTTTGTGTCTTTTATTTTTGCACATGTGACGTTACCTTGCAGCTTGTTGTATAAGACACCTTTGAGCCCACATGACCTGCCTCACACTGCTACTGTCTACGCGCTGCGTACAAGCGGTCAACAAAAACATTCACAAGCCACTTTTTTATGAAGTACTGGTGCACTGTTAGTCCATATTGCTTATCCATAAATGCTACACGTTTTGGCACGGCTGAGAAATGCTTGCAAGTTGCAATATACTAACGCGTACCATTTCATTTTTCGCATTACAGACGGAAGATTCCCTTCTACGAACCAGAGCTTTGCAGAGCTTATGATGCAACAACTACCAGTACTAGGTTCTTCTAAGGTGAGGGGTCCCTTCAATCAGAGATCTTCATTTGTAAATGTATATAAACTAAATTCTTAGGGGATGGTGGTGCTGCCTTCCACCACTGTTCAGTTATCATGATTTAATTCCCAACATTAAGTAAGTGTAACAATGTTTATTTTTTTTATGTTATTGATTTTCCTGTTGGTGCTGCATTATATAATAGAACAATGTACAGAGCGTCTCAATTTAAAATAAACATTTTGAACTTACATAGGCTTGGTGGTATTTGGTGTGGACTTACACGAGTGAGCAAATTAAAGGAAGGGTGTGCATGTGCATTGCTTCCATGACTGAGAGGTTGGTTGTGTTATGTTCTGGGTTGTCTACTTGTTGGGTATCTTGGGGGGAGGGTTCGTAGACCTAATAGTTATGACAAGACACTACTATAGTCAGGCAGGGGATTGTGGTGGGTTCTGAATTTCTGATTGAGGTGTGTGAGGAAGGTCCAACCTACCATCACCAACATCCTATTTTCTTGTGCAAAGGTCTGTATGTGCAAAATCTCTACAACAGTAGTAGTATGTCCTATAGGCTATCATATCAAAATAGTAATAAATCTGGTTGGTCATTTGTTGGTGTGAATTGTCAAAGCCTCAAGATTAACAAAGACTCAAGATCAATAAGACTAGAAGTAGTACAAGAAGACGACCCAAAGGACTGGACTCAATGGCTAGAGCTACTGGTGAATCTGAGTTTTTTTTACAACCTTTCAAATAAAGAGTGGCCAACTGGGCAAGCTTAGCTACTACAGTACAGACAGACTGATAGTAGTAGTAGTACAGAGAGTCATCATAGCAGAGTCAGGGATAATAAGATTTTTGAAACCGTACAGATGGAAGGATAATTGTTGGTAAAAAATAGCATTGGGAAACTGAAACAATAGTTTGTGAAAAATATGGTGCAGTAAAAGTTATGGAATAAGAATTATTATTAAAAAGAAGAAGACTTACTAGGTCCAGCAGAGGAGCCCTCGTTGGTGTCCTCCTGGTGGTGTTGTTCTCCCGCCGACTGCCCACTCCCTGTCTGCCTGCCCCTGGGTGCTGATGAACAGAAAAGATATAAGAAAGAGACAAACATTGATGGATGGTGTAAAACAAATAAAATATTTTTAAAGAACGGTCAAAAAACACTTATGTAAACAACAATTGCAATAACTAAATTGACCGATCTCATCTGGTCAACAAGTAGTATCGGGGGATTCGCGGATCGACTACTTACTATTTATCAACAGTAATCCAGTCTTCCATTCTGATTCCAGAATACTAAGTTACAACTAAGCCTAAGTACGAAGTACCACCCGACCTAGCCCACCTATTCCAGGCGTGCCAATTGTATGCATTTCCACTTCTTTTAGTCCTCAACATTGCATATGGTCAAATGGAGGACACATGACTACATTTTTTGCATACACCAAATTTTGGGTTGATTGATTGATGCTGATGTTCTGCTAGTGCTAAGCCAATTACCACCACTCATTGAACAAACTAGAAAAGGTTCTAATAAAGACTGGCGTACTAGCAGCATGTGACGTAACTGAGGGGGCATCACGCATACCACTCAAAAATTACAAACTCATACAAAGTACCTAAACCTAAGTATCAATCCACCCCTATCTCTTAGTGACAGGACAAAGTAAGGACTAGAGTCACTATAGCATTACGTAACTTAATTTCTCTAAAATAAACTCTTACAGAATCACGCTAAGCGAGCGCAAACGCAAAGTTGCAAACAAGTAAGATTAGTAGTAGCGGAGAGGAGCACCTGTGTCATAACAATCACAGAAGACATTTAAACGTAATTAACCTGGAATGTAAGCAGCAGCATTCTAGCTGGTTGGAAGAAAAAAAAGATATTTGCAATATATAACACAGTGCAGAAGAACAGACACAAAGTAGTAATAATTAAATAGTTACTCACCAAGGCCCGGGACCTCCACTCCTAGCAGGTCCAGCAGGTCCTGCTCACGGTCCAGGATGTCGGACCGCCGGTTCATCAACTGCGCCTGGGTGCGCCGGACGCCAGAGCAGCGCAACACTGCCCGGCGCACCTTCCCCCACCGCTGTCGATGCTCCCGGAGCCCGTACCCGGACCCAGGCCTGCCACCTGCTTCCAGGGTTGAGGGGAGGTGGCACTGCACAAAGAAAATGAGTGCAACCAACTCCACCTCCCCAAATAAGGCCCATGCCTGCACCCCTTGTGGGCGCCGCCTTCCACAAGGAAGGCGGTCGCGGCTCTGGCTGCGGCGAGCCCTACCCTTTGACATGGTTCTGGAGATGAGAGACGGGGTGGGAAAGAAAAGGTAATACAATTTAAAAAGTAAGTAAAGGAAATAAATAGCAGGCAATAGAAAGAGTGAAAAAGTAGCTAAAAAGCAAAAAAAAGTAGACAAAAATTAAAAATATAGAAGCAGGAAAATAGTTAGAGAAATAATAAATAAAAAAGATTTTAAAAAAGTGGCTTCAAACAAAGGATTGGAAAGATGCAGGGAGGATTGAAAATCAGGCCCCAGAACCATGCAATAGAGTGAAAAACAAGATGGCCACGCCCATTGCGACCACGTGCGCAAGTTCGCGCAATATTTTCTCCCCGAGCACACAAAAAGCAACGCGAACAAGTAAAAGCATTCGCGAACAGAAAATACATACTGTGAACGGGAAAAAAACTTCTGCGTCTTAGCGATATTTCCGGTGTGTTTGCGGAGATTTTCAACATTTTCGCGATAGTTTGCGAAAGTGAATTTCGCAAATTCCGCCCACCCCTAGATATTACTCTTGCACTCCACCACCTCAAATAGTCCGGTCCACTTATCCTGGAGCGCACAAGGCTTGACGGGGGCCATGACCCACACTTTCTGTCCAGGGTGAAACTCGATCAGAGTGGCATTCTGATCATACCACCATTTCATCTCTTCCTGGCTAGCTTCCAGATCCACCTGAGCGAACTGTCTGAAACACCTAGTTTGGTTTCTGAAGGCCAGCATGTAGCTATGTACATCCTTCGGGAGGTTTACTAGGAGATTTCTCCCAGCCTTCCTTTACCAAACTCAGAGGTCCTCTTACAGGGTGACCATACAGCAGTTTAAAGGGACTGAACTTTAAGGACTTCTGTTGCACCTCTCTGTAAGCAAACAGAAGGCATGGCAAGAGGACGTTCTATTTACGCCTCATGAGTTCCTCAAGACCCATAATCATGCCCTTTAGGGTCTGGTTGAATCTCTCAACCAACCCATTACCTTGGGGGTGGTAGGGAGTGGTGAACTTACAGGTTACACCACACTCCTGCCACAGGGACTTCATACACTTAGATATGAAGTTGGTATCACGGTCAATTCTTGACCCACCACGGGGGCCGTCACAGTGCGGAGAGGGATCTCTTCCGGGTACCGGGTGGCATGGTCCACCAACACCAGGATGAATCTGTTGCCCATGGCTGTCTTGAGATCCAGAGGCTCCACAATGTCAATGTTCACCCTTACAAAGGGGGTGCTGACCACAGGGAATGGTTGGAGAGGAACCTGGTGCTTCCTCCCACTCTTACCACTTGCCTGGCAAGTCTGACAGGTCCTGCAATGAGTATTTGAACTCTTGCGCATTTGGAGCAAATAAAAGTGGATGACAAGTCGTTCAAAGGTCTTGTCTTTCCCCAAATGTCCTGCTAAAGGCATATCATGAACCAGACCCAGTAGGAAGGCTCTGAAGCGCTGGGGTACCACCAGCACACAGGCTGACCCATGCTCCATAACCTTTGGCTCACTATACACGAGACCTTTCTCCCACTAGATCCAATGTGATCCGGACTGATCACCTGCTGCCTGGTTTTTGGCCTGTTGCTACAAACCCATAAGAGAAGGGCCCTTCTTCTGTTCCTCGCAGAACTCTTCCCTGGAGGGTCCTCCTTCCTGCTGCCAATGGGTCAGGTCATGCAGGTCCCCCAGTTCCGCTACTTGTTCCCCTGTAGGCTCCAGGGCATCCCCCTCAAGGTGTGCCTCCTCCTGGACCGTGGGAACTTTGGGGGCTGGTTTCCCACGCCCCCTGCCTCTTCTCTTTAAAGCAGGCACCTGGGCCAGTCATTCAGGCTCCAGGTCCTCTTGACTACCCTTACTGGCTCCCATGGACCGAGTGGTCACACACGCCCATTCAGGCAGACCCAACATCTTCAAATGAGACCTTTTCTCCACCTTAGCCCAAGGTAAGCTTTCCAAATCATTGCCTAGCAGACAGTCAACAGGCACGGCTGGCCTCACAGCTACTTGAAAGGTCTCTGAGACCCCCCAACTCAAAGGGAACCGGGGTCACCTTGCAGTGGCTCACTGAGTTGTCAGCGGCAACTACAGGGTAAAATGCATGGGGGATCACCTGCTCTTCAGACACCAGCCAACAACTGACAGCTGTCACACTGGCTCCGGTGTCTGTCAGAGCCTCCACCCAATGGCCATTGAGGGTCACCCACTGCCTGTATTTCTTAGTGTTATCAGTCAGCTGGGTCCTAGGAACCATCTCACTGTCTCCTAGAGAGACTAGCGAAATCTCTGCTGGACCCCACCCAGCTTGGGCACCTAAATCCTCCCCCAGGGGTACACTAGCCATCTGCCGCGGCGGTGCACCAGTGGGTGCTGCATTCGCTTTCATGGGACACTTAGGATCCCAGAAGCAGTGGCCCATATAACCACAATTATAACATTTTCTGGGCCCCTTCTGAACAGGCTTATCTGTCAGGGCCTCTGGCTTCTTCTCAGGGGAAGGCTGGGAACCCTTCCCTTGGTTTCCTTGGGGATTACTTTGGGGCCCTTTCTGGAAATCCCTCTGTTTACCCTTGTCCCCCTGACTCTTCTCCTGGGGACCCTGCCCACCTTTGGCAAAGTGTCCCACATGACCCTTGTGGACCCGGGTACTAACCCATCGGTCCGCCTCCTCAGCAAGCTTCCTAGGGTTAATCAGCTTACTATTAATCAGGTGCTGGCATAACTTTGGAAAACAATTACTACACAAGTGCTCCCATGCAATAAAATTATAGAGCGCCTCAAAATCCTTCACTTTGCTACCCTTCACCCAACCATACAATGCTCTGCAAAAAAAAGACACATATTCCACCCAAGTACTTGACTCCAGTTTCTTACAATTCCTAAACCTGTGTCTATAAAGCTCTGGGGTCAACCCATACCTGGTCATTTAGGCTTCCTTAATTTGGACATAGGAATTCTGGTCCTCAGAGGGCAAGTCTAACAAAGTGTCCTGCCCATAACTGAGAAAGCGCCCCCACAACCCGCTCCCCAATCCTTCTCAGGGACCCGGTGGGAGGACATTTCATAGGCCTTAAACCATTGACCAATATCTTCATGCTTGTGGAACTCCTTAATTACATCTTTGGGGATATATACTCTGGATTCTACAGGCACAGACGGTGTGCTGCCACCAGAGGGAGTAATCTCTAAGTTCTTTGCTTTCAGCTCCAACTCCCTTAACATTCTTTCATGCTCTAAATGCATTCTCTTTTCTTCCAAGGCTAACTTCTTATTTTCTAATTCCATCTGACCACCCATTTTGAGCTTGGCCAACTCCATCTTATGCATTCTATCCCTCTCTCTGTCCTCCAGCTCTCCTGGGGACAGGCTCCTTGAAGAAACACTGCTGCATGCCCTGGAAGGTAGTTTCTCCCTGACCAGGCCCAATGGCCCCTCCAGCTGCCCATCTGTATTCTCTGCCTCCTTCCTAGACTCTTCAGGATGTTCAGTAGCATTTCTAGAGTCCAACCAGGCCCTCAGCGCTTTTGGAACTCCTCCTTCTTGGCGAGGCTTTTCACTGAGATTTTAAATCTTCTACAGATGGTCTTAAGCTGTGGCACAGTGTCGGTATCAACCCACTCTTCTTCAAATTGTAGATCCATAGATGTGTTGGATGCTGTTTTACTCATGGTAACAAGAATTGGTAGTTCTTAGCAAAAATAGAAGTCCCAAGGAAAAAATTCTACCAAAATATATGTGGTCACGTAATGGTCTACACTCACTAGTAGTGTACACCAATCACTGTATATGAATCACAAATGCAAGTCCAGAATCCTCACCACTTACGACCAATGTTAGAAATGGGGGTCTCTAGTTGGCAATGGTTTGCACCTTTGTACAAATTACGACCCTTGCTTCTAGTCAGGGAAAGGGGGATACACTCCTGAAATAACCCCTGCTCACCCCCTTGGTAGCTTGGCATGAGCAGACAGGCTTATCTCAGAGACAGTGTGTAAACCACACTAGTTTAGAAAAATAAGTAACCTTTATCTAGATTTAACACAAGACCAAATGACAAAAATCCACAATACAGTATTCAACAATATGACTTTCAAATGGTAGAAATAGGTTAGTTTTATAGATTAAGTTTCATAGAGCGCGAACTTGATCCTGAGGGATATCAGAGCGCTTTACAATTTGAGGTGAAGGAAGGTAACAGTTCAGTACATGAGTCGAAGGGGAATATAAAACAGACAGTGAATCAAATAGGGCTCACATAACAAGGCCAGTTACAAATCCTAGGGGTCAGCAAAGAATGGGCTAGTAACTGATACATAGCGACATAGGAGGGGAGCAAATGATTCAACAAGCGAAGAAGAAGGGGGAAAAAAAAACATGATTAGCATCTAGCTCTGGGCTTAAAGAAGTAAGTCCACTGCATTTGAGCAGACGATCGCGCACCCTATTAAGGTAAGAATTTGTTCATGAGAAATCTTTTTACTTCCAATTTGAAAGCAACCTTTGAGGAGATTCTATGAATTTCCAGTGGAAGAGAGTTCCGGATTTTCGGTGCAGAGCCGGAGAAAGCTCGTTGGCATGTTCTCTTTTTGCGAAAGATCTAAGGTTTCAGGAGGAGAGAGTTAGCACTCCTAGATGGTCTACCCCCTCTGGATAGTTTTAGCTTTTGCTCTAGATAATTGGGGGTTTTGAAGTGGAGGGCTTTGTGAGATAGACAGGCAATCTTTAGCTGTATTCTTACTTCATGGGGCAGCCAGTTTAGGGATTTTAAGACTGGGGAGATGTTTGCATTTTGCTTGATGCCTGTAACCAATCAGGCCACCACATTCAATGATGCCCTTAGTGGGGACAAAGTATATTTTAGGGCTGGGCATAATTTGCGTAAGGGGTCTACGCGGAGAGGCATGGAGATGGAACCAATCTCCGCACTCTCTCTGCATAGCTCCGTTACGCGCTGCCCGCCTCCTGCCCGCAGTATAAAAAAACTTTAAAAAACATTAGAAATAACATTTTAAATAACCTTACCTTATCGGCGGCGTCCACGGGCTTCCCTCCGTCTGCTTCCTTTTTTAAGTATTAATACTGCGGGCGGGAGGCGGGCAGGAGGCCAACTCCGTTACGCCCGAGTGTGCGGAGATTTGCCTTGTTTCTCTGCCTATATTGCGGAAGGCGTAAGGGGCAAATCTCCAAACATTCCGTGGGCGGACGGAGTTGTCCGTCCACCCCTAGTATATTTGGGGAGGCCACAGAGTGTAGCACTGCCATAGTCAAGCCTCGGCAAAACAAGCGCTTGGACCACTTGCTTGAAGTCAGCTTGTGGTAGGAAAGGTTTGAGATTCCTGAGTATCCTCAGAAGGTGGTTAGCTCCCTTGCACACATTGCTGATATGAGTCTTCACGTTCAAGTGCTTGTCCAGGGTGATTCCGAGAGATTTAGCTGAGTCAATAATGTGAGGGGAGCAGTTGAAGGCGGTGAGTTGGTTCATCCAGAGGTCAAATTTAGGAGTGTGTTTCGGGGGAGAAATGAGGAGGAAGTCTGTTTTGGAGGTGTTTAGCAGGAGGTGGTTCTCAGTTAACCAGTTTTGAGTAGTCAGTAGGGTGGAGTTGAGTGAAGGGATGTTATCCGGGGAGGAGATTTTCAGATAGAGTTGGGTGTCATCTGCATACATATGGAAGAGAATGTCCATGGAATTCAGGTCATTAGCAAATGGTTCCAGGAACAGGTTGAAGAGTATGGGAGATAGTGTGGACCCTTGGGGAACCCCCATGGATACTGGTGATGGCTGGGAGATAGAGTAGTTCGCCTTCACTCTTTGGGATCTGTGCTGGAGGAAGGATGATAACCATTGCAGCACCTGACCAGAGAGGCCCATCCTGTGCTCCAGAATGGCTAGGAGGTTGTCGTGATTGACAGTGTCAAATGCAGAGGAAAGGTCAAGGAGGATAAGAAGGCAAGATTAATTTCGGTCAAGCATTTTTAAAATGTCATCCATCACGTGAGTGAGAGCCGATTCAGTGCTGTGCCCACTACGACAGCCAGATTGATGTTGGTCCAGGAGATGGAAAATGTTGATGTGCGCACAGAGTTGCGATTGGATGCATTTTTCTAGGAGTTTGGCTAGTGTGGGGATGCTAGAGATAGAGCGGAAGTTGTTAAGATCAGCACTGTCTGCGGTAGGTTTTTTCAGTATAGGTGCTACCTATGCAGCTTTTAGGCATTCTGGGATCGTGCCTTGTGACAAAGATGCATTGACGATCTTTGTCCAGATGGGAGAGACAGCATCCTTAATTTCTTTGAAGATGGAAGGTGGTAATGGGTCGCTGAAGTGATTAGATGGGTTGATACTCTGAAGAGCCTTTTTGATGTTACTTTCTTTGAGGGGGTAAAGGTGTCCCAGGATGCATTGTTCTTGATACCCCGGTTACTCGGTTCCAACTTGTCTAGTAAGGACGGGGGCGGGCGCACACCCATTGGGTAGTAGTAGAGTCTGCCTGGTTTCCAGATCCATGTTGATGAGTCTTGATTTCTCAGTAAAGAAAGCAGCCAGATCATCACATGAGGGAGGGCTGACTTCAGAGTCAGATCGGTTAGGGGCTTCCACCGATTGTTGCTTAACCAGTTCAAAAAGTTTCTTGGGGCGGTTTGCAGCTTGGTTAAGTTGGGATCTGTAATAGTCCGCCTGAGCTCTCTTGATTTGTTTGTTATAAGAGCTTCTTGCCGATCTAAGGATTTTTAGCTGGTCCGCGGATGGAGTAGATCTCCAGGAGCGTTCGATTGCCCTTAAGTTGCGACGTTCCGAGTTTAGGTTGCCGTTGAACCATGGTTTGGATATTTTTGTAGAAGCATGTTTTTTGTTGGAGCGGAGCCATTGAATCCATGATGCTAGAGATAGTAGAGTTGTAAAAGTCTGTGAGTGCATGGACCTCGTACACATCCACTTGGGAAGAGAGGGCAAATTTACAGCGGGTTGCTAGATCAGCTGTGTTGATATCTCTGAGGTCCCTTTTCCAAATCTTTGGTTTCGTTGGTTGAGCATTCCTCAGAGACACCCCTATGTTGATATGGAAGAAAATGCTGTGATGGTCGGACCAATCGCAGGGGATGATGGGATCCATTGTTATGGTGTGTCCTTTTGTGATGATGAGGTCCCAGAGTTTCCCCTTTAATATGGGTTGACTGGTCATAATGTTGAATCAACTCGTGATCACTCAAGAAAGAATTGAGGCGTGTTACTGTTTGGTCATTAGGGTTCGACCAGTGAAGGTTGAAATCACCAAGGTAGATGTGGGACAGCCCGGAATCCACATTGCCAGAGATGATTTCCATTAATTGTTTGATGAAACGGAGGTTGCCCCCAGGGGGTGATAGAATGTGTGTAGTTTGCACACCGGGTGATTGATACTAAAGATGTTGAGACAAAGGTATTTGCATGTTGATGTCGTAGAGGACTCTGAGAGGGAGACCGCGAGCGTGCTCCGATGTATACCAGCTAGGCCACCTCCCAGCTTCTTAGCTCTGTCTAGACGAATTATGTCATGGGGAGGGGGCACTAGGAGGTCTAGGATAGGAGTGAACGAGGGATTGAGCCAAGTTTCGGTGAGAATGATGATGTCTATCTCATTGTGTTGGATGAGGTCTAAAGTTATCGGAGGCGTGTTTGTTGGCTGACCTGCAGCTGTGTAGTACGCATTTAAGTTGTGCTGGTGTATGGGGGGAGGAGTCTGAATGATATTCACTCTCGTGAGGTTGTCATTGTTTATGAATGAGGTTGTGGGGGGTTCTCTGTTTGGATTAGGGTGAATGGCTTGAATTAGTCCCTGCGGAATCTTGTTGGTATCTGTGCTAGATGAGTAAGACTTGAGAAGGTCATCGATTTCGTTGGGTGCAAGATAGGTTATCGAATGTCTGGGGTGAGAGGGTGTGTTAAGTAGGGGTACGGTTTTAGAGACAGTGGGGGGAGAGAGTTGGTCAAGGCGAACTCTAACACTGGCGCTAGCAGGGGCTCTGGACAGATTCGGATGAGAGAGGAAGGAGCTTATCAAGGGGAGATATTCAAGTGAGAGAGCTTTCAAATCGTGCAGTTCAAGGGTGAGAAGGTGTAGCTGGAGGGTAATATCGTCCAAACGTGCCACCAAGTCTGGATGTTGGGAAAGGGGTGGAAGTTGAGTGGGGAGATCTGGCGAGGAGGGAAGTGTAGCGTTGTGTGCCAGAGGGGTCAGAGGCGTTAATGGGAGCTTCCAGAGGGGAGGTGTCACTGAGTACTTGTGGTGTTCCAGGATGCGTTGACAAGGAGGTTGGTAAAGGTGAGAGGGTTACCGGCCGTGAAATGTGTGGACCGGTCAATTCATCACCCGGCAGGGATGAAGGATGGGTGGTGGGCGAGGAGGGAGGTGAATCTGTGGAGGAACTGGGAGCATCGCTTTGGGGTACCCTTGTGGTGACTAGTGCTAGATCTTGTCGCAAAGAGGTTGTATTGTTAGCCACAGAGATTTTGATAGTCACAAAGAGTTTGTCGAACTGCTCTATGTTTCGATCGGATGATTGAGTGAGAATGATCCCGTTGTTGTAAATGGTAAAGGTGAGATCGGCTTTGAAGATAGGAGAGGAAGTAACGAAAATACTAAATCTATGAGGTGTTTTCCTTATCTGTTTGACCTGGAAAAGGATATGAGGGTTTTTCTCCATTGGGCTCTTCTGTTCGTGAAGAAGATTAGGTCATTCAGGCTGTTGCCATTATACATGCAGAAATAAGTATCCGATATAAGTATTTCCGGGTGTCTTTTGATTAAGTTGTGTTTGAATTCTTAAGCCGCATTCTTAGTAAGGTTAGGGGGATAAGTAATCTTAAAGGCATTGAAGCCCACTTGAGAGAGTGGGCTTTCAATAGGGCTTATGATAGAAGCAGTCATGGTGGGGGAAGGGCACAATGTGAGGAGACGGTGAAGTCAAGGGTCAATTCTGGTTACTCACAGGGACAGCATGTAATTTGTATGAGGGTAGAAGGGAGATCCTGTAGAGTATAGCATGCCCAAAAGATACATGGAGGACATAGCGCCCCAGTGTGTGAGATAGGGGTACAGGTAGGAAGACCACTCCAAGATGGCCGCCAAGTGTTAGGGATGGTGCACACCTTTTATAATACAATTTACGAACATTGCTGTAGTCACAGTTGGTGGCTTAACTATCCACAAATATTTACATGTCCGTGACCATTTGGACAGTACCTCCATAGGGAATCATTGTTAAAAATTGGCTAGGGCGTGTAAATAATAAGTAGTTCCCTGTACTAATCCCGAGCCATCAGGTCTTTCATTGGAAACTATAGATGGAAAAAGCCATTCCAAGATGGCCCCACTAGGTCGAGACTGACTCCTCTTGTAGTTGTAGTCCTTTGTTTGTTTTCAGTGCAAAGTCGTCAACAAAGTCCTATTTCCTTGGAGAGTCCTAAGGGCAAATCACATGGTTTTGATTTTTCCAGGGGCCCTCCCTGGGTGGTCTTCCCCTCAGGGCCGCAAGATAAGCTACCATTTTGTATTGACAGGCAGTTAGTTTTCGTCTCAGTGCTACGGCGGTGGAAATCAAAATGGATGAATAGTTCAATGGAGATGGTAAATGTGACACTTTACTCTCAAAGTACCATGGATGCATTACGCAAAACAAACAAAATGGTCGCAGGGAAGGTGATGCGTCAGTTCCTTGCTTTGGGGAAGGTGATGCGTCAGTTCCTTACTGCAGCGCAGGGGAGGTGATGCGTCTGTTCCTTACTGCGTTCTGGTTACGATGCAACAAGATGGGGCATCAATGTGATGCGACGATGCGGTGTGATGCGAAAAGATGGTGTCTTTGATGCGATGCTGAAGTTCTGGGTTTTTCAGAACCCAGCGGTGCCAGGGAAAACACCCTAAGACTTCGAGTCCTTCCTGTTTCAGACTACAGAAACACAGAGTCTTCTTGGTGAAGTCAAAGATCGTATTTATTGGCTGCAGCCAGTAACAGGTATCCTAGAAGTACAACACGGTGTATATTCTCAGGAGACTGCTCCCTTACAAAGCCAGCCTTCTCTTTTTATACAAAATATTATGCTTTAGGCAAACATTCCTTATTTTACAGTTGACCATTCACATATTTTCACTACAGAGAAAAAGCAGAGTCATGATGACAAGCCCATATTTCAGTTTGTCCAGCCCTCAATCAATTACCCGGCAAGGCTCAGTCAGATATCGAGAGACCCCCAATAAAAACGGGCACCTCCTCCTCGTAAAGTAAGTCATAAAGAAAGAAACAGGGACAGGTGTGTGTAAGATTAGGCATGGTTTGTGTGTGATGAAAGGTTTTATGATATGTTGTGCCTTGATACTAATCTCATTCGGCCACTGGGAAAGGAACTGGCCGAACAGGTTTGGCTTCAGGCAGTGTGGACTCAGCTTGCCCAGGTCACAGAGGAGTCAGCAAAGGTGTACGTGTCCTTCAGACTCGTTTTTGGCCTTAGTCATTGGCCTATGTGAGGGCAATCACAAAATGGCTGCCGTTCAAATGGAACCCGAGGGTTCAGGACGGAAACTCTGATTTCAGGGTGATTTCGTCACCCGAATATGACGAAAATGCTTGTGCATAGTATTCTAATCATTCTCGGTCTGCTGATACCAAAATCTTCATGATACAACGATGTTTATAACACGGGTCCAGAATTTTCAGTACCACAATGCGGCATCTTGGATGAGATGCGTGCCAGCCCGACGGCCGTGCGTGAAATCGGTGGTTTCTTGAGCCGCGACAGGCCCTGCGATGTGCTTCTCCGGTGATGCGATGGTAACCTCTGCGGCAGCGACACGCTTCTCCAGCGATGCGACACACTTCCTTGGCGGTGTGACAGCAAACAGCTGCAACAGCGGCACGCTTCTTTGCCGATGCGATGGCAACATCTACGACAGCGACGCGCTTCTTCCTCGTTGCGTTGCGCTTCCAGCTCCCAGCGTCAAGCAGTCTCTAGAGGTCCTAAAACAACAGCAGGCACCTCTGTGCAGGTAGAATTCCCAGCAAGGAAATTCAGTGGAGCTGGTGGTAAAGTCTTTGTGTCTCTGAGACTTCAGAACAGGAGGCAAGCTCAGCTTCAAGCCCTTGGAGATCTTTCTTGGCAATAAGTGACCACTACAGGCCAACCCCAAACAGCAAACAGCACCGGGGCAGTCTCCTCCTTCAGCTTTCTTGGTTTCTCTCCTTGGCAAAGGTTTGTCTTGATCCCCAGAAGAGATCTAAAGTTCTGGGATCTGGGCCCCAATATTTTTTATACTACTAAATCCTTTGTTCTCTGAAGGCAGAAAGTGTCTGTACCTAGTCAAAACCAGTTCAGTCCTCCCTGATGCAGCTCCCTGGCAGGAGATGGAGACAGCATTGTTGAAAGCAGACCTGGCCCAGGTAGCTGAAAAGAAATCTCCTCCCCTACTCTCTATTCAATGTAGGCTCGGGCAAGTGAAAGGAAATCTCCTCCCCCTATCTCTATTCAACCCAGGTCCTATTCAGCCCAGCCCTGACTCATCAGGCTGCTGGAACCAAAGCCCTTTCCAGCTCCCTGTCACTCACAGACCAGACATGTAATACACAAACCTAGCAGAGGTATTCTGGATGGTTAGGCAAGAAAATACCTACTTTCTAAAAGTGGTATTTTCAAACACAGAATGTAAAAATCACCCACACTAAAAGATGTATTTTAACATTGTGAGTTCAGGCATACTAAACTCGTTTTTCTTCCTTGTTCCCTGGGTCAGTTAGGATTATAAGATGTTATAATCAAACTGCCCATTCTGGCCTATGGAAACAGGTAGCCTTGCAATAGTGAAAAATGAAATTGGCTGTAATTCACTATCAGGACATGCCACACACACCAGGGCATGTCCTACCTTTCACATACAATGCACCCTGCCCATATGTGTACCTTGGGCCTACCTTAGGGGTGACTAACTTGTAGAAAAGGGAAGGTTTAGGGACTGGCAAGTGTTTGCACTTGCCAAGTCGACATGGCAGTCCCAGACTGCGCACAGGCTCTGCAATGGCAGACCTGAGTCACATTTTACAAGCTGCTTCTGTGGGTGGCACAACCAGTGCTTCAAGTCCACCAGCAGCATTTGATTTTCAGGCCCTGGGCACTCATGGTGCACTGTACTAGGGTCTGACAAGTAAATCAAAGAAGCCAATCATGGAGTCACTAATCCATTACATCAATGTACAACAGGTGAGCACTTGCACTTTGGCACTGAACAGCAGTGGCAAAGTGCTCATAGCATCTAGACCAGCAAAACATAGCAAAAACATAGGAGGCAACAGCAAAAAAATGGAAGGGAGACCAACGCCAATGGTGCCAGATGTAACAAGGACATTTACACTATTCTTGGATAATAACCTACATGATGTCTGTGGCCAATGTATAACAATAACTGCATTTTATTGCTGTAACAATTCCATAGTGTTGCAACCTCCTCTGTGGACAGAAGGAGTTAATTCCCATAGTTCTGATACATGAAAACATTTAGGACATAACTGTACTAGAAGAGATTGAAAACCGAGTGAGCCTTTAATGGTTCTTGGCAGTAATCAACAAGCCCAATTCACAAAGGTTTTTTGTTAGTGATTGTGTCTTACTCATGTCATAGAAGTGAATTAGATATTGAACATCCAGGCATTGATGCACGAAAAGCTTTTAACCTGAGTTGTTGTAACTTACTGCAAACTAACATGTGATATGGATATGTATTTCCGAGAGTAAGCCAGGCTTGTTTAAGCGAAAAGAATGTTTTGTGAGTCACAGTTTTTTATTCATAAGTAGTCTGGAGAGAGACCAGAAGTCAATAAAAATTCTTTGGAAATAAGTGGTCCACGACAAGTAAAACCCTGATAGAATATGCTACCTGAAAGAGACAGAATATATTGTGCTTGCTTGCAGCATATAATAGAAAGCGAGCAGCAGTGGTCAGCGTGGTGTGGCTCGGGGATGTCAATAGATGACAGAATAGGATTTATTTATTATTGAATTTTCCTTTTTCCATCATCTGTCGACTCCCCCATCCCACCCCACCCTGCCTCTGCCCCACCATGCTTATCTGCACAGACCACACCTGGAAGCTGGGGGTGCTTCAAGATGCAACACAAATGGCACTAACACATAATATGGGTGTATCAAGGGGATATCGTAATAGACTAGAGTTGCAACCTAGCTTCATGTCTAAAACAAATAAATAAATAGATAAATAAATAAATAAATGTAAACACATTCAGCCCTATTTCCAATGGTAATTTTACACATGAGTAGATGTACACATGTAAATTTACTCTTAGGGGCCGATTACGATGTCGTTCGGATGGGCATCCGAGAGCCTTTCGAGAGTCGGACCTTACGATGACTCGTACTCGGAAATGGTTTACAAGACCGACGCATTATGATGCCCAAAACTCATTGCTTAATGACCGACTCGGTTACTCCGAATCTGACAGGAAATTCTGAACAAGAATCCTCTGAAAATGCCGAATGGAGCCATTTGGAGCCACTTTCGAGTCCGAATCCGCCTGCCCAATTACGATGCATACTTCCGATGCCCCGAATTGGTTGGACCAAGCAACGCGTCAGTGCAGTCGGAAGGGGAGTATTTCTGCTCCTAATCACGCAACAACACGATTCCTATGATCGAAACTGTGCAGCTATGCATCCCATTGTGCATGTGATCCCTCTACTGTACATCTATGATGAATAGAACAACCCCAACCGACGCGGTCATCACAGATGGTAAATAAGACACCTACCCTTACAAAATAGCACAACTTCCCCGCGAAAGACAATACAAGAGATAACAGGGGCGCAACTACAGCCAATTTTTGGGGGGGGAGAATATTTCCAGCAATGTAGTGTCAAAAGTCGGGGAGGTAATCCAGCAATGTAGAGCCAATTGGGGGGATAAGGGGCTAATACTCCCAGCAACATAGAGTCAATTGGGGGGTGGGGGGCTAATACTGCCAGTAATGTAGAAACAAATATGGGGTGGGGGTTAATACTCCCAATAATGCAGAGTTAAATTGGGAGGGTTGGGGGCTAATACTCCCAGAAATGTAGAGCCAATGGGAGTGTGGGGGGCTAATACTCCCAGAAATATAGAGCCAATTTGGGGGGGGGGCTAATACTCCCAGTAATGTAGAACCAAATATGGGGGTGGGGTTAATACTCCCAGCAATGTAGAGTCAAATTGGGAGAGTTGGGGGCTAATACTCCCAGAAATGTAGAGCCAATGGGAGTGTAGGGGGCTAATACTCCCAGAAATGTAGCGCCAATTGGGGGTTTGGGAGCTAATACTCACAGCAATGTAGAGCTAATTTGGGGATGGGAGGGCTAATGCTCCCAGAAATGTAGAGCCATTTTGGGGTGGGGGGGCTAATACTCTCAGCAATTTAGAGCCAATTGGGGGATGGGGGGCTAATACTCTCAGCAATTTAGAGCCAATTGGGGGATGGGGGCTAATACTCCCAGCAATGTAGAGCCACATTTGTGGGTGGGGGGCCAATACTCCCAGCAATGTAAGGCCAATTTGTGGGGTGGGGGCTAATACGCCCAGCAATGTACAGCCAAATTGGGGAGGTTAGGGGCTAATACTCCCAGTAATGTAGAGCCAATTAGGGGCGGGGTGGTTGGAGGCTAATACTCCCAGAAATGTAGACCCAATTTGGAGGGGGGGGGGGTGAGGGGCTAATACTCCCAGCAATGTGTCCTTGAATAATGTAACTGGTGCACATGAAAAGGGCCTCAATACCTACGGGTGGAGTAAAAGGAAAACTGTAAAAAAACTAAGGTTACTTGGCAGCAAAAACCAACAAAGCCTTATCATCTAGTAAATGGTCCCTTAAAAACCTGTGAAATACCCGGGTGCTACTGCGCAAAGGTGACAGACCAGCCACTCATAGCAGCTCAAGAAGTGTATGTTTGTGTGGGGAAGCTGTCTCTGCCTGGGTTGGCACAAGCGACAGAGGGGCTGAATCCCATAGAGCCCTGTGGGCGTTGAATTCTATCAGAAAGTGTTCTATATTGGCTTGGATTGGCACTGTAGGCAATTGTGCATTGGTTGATGGGCCGGTGCACCAGGGTCAACTGTGGGCCACGGTTTTGTGGCCTTTGTAAACCACACCAAAATATTGACTTACTTTCCCAGTCTTCACCAGGCCACTGCAATGTGTTGCCAGTATGTTGTCAGCTCCCCAGCTGTGCTGTAAATTGAGGCTCAGGCCAGACTTTGGGGCATACTTACCTTGGCACCCTGCCTCGCGTGCCTTGCAAGAAGCAGTGTTATCCCTCCCACCCGCCCATCACTTTCACATCATGGCAGGTGCAGGGAGGTTGCGTTGTATGTAGGGGCCTCACAGGGAGGCAAGTTTCATTTGGGTATTCTAACCTACCCCCACCCCCTTGATCAGCAGCAGTGTGCTTTTTGAAACCTCACTTGCCAGGTAAAAGCACAGAGGTTATAATGCAAGGGATGATGACAGAATGTGTGCCAATTACTTTCAGAGTGTTTGAGCATCATTGTGATCCCAATCCGACCATGGTTCAATGGCATGTTATGTCTGTCAAATAAGGGAATGTCATCAGGTAGGTACAGTCAGACCACTGAATACTAGGAGAAACACACATTTGATGTTGGAACAGGATTGGCCAGAACCATATATATGTATGTATCACAAAGTGAATGCATGAGTCCACCACAACACATAATGAAACATTGCAGGGCAGCAACAGAGCTCCAGTGTACTCATAAAAGTATGTCCACAGAGACATATTCACTGGCACCATGCCCGCACCTACATGCATCTGTTACACAGGCTAAATCCTAATATCTGAAATGCATACAAATACCACTACGTGTCATGTCATAGCTAGTCACATTGAAGGAAGTTACATCATTTATCTTCATTGGATAATGTATAAAACATCATTACCAGGAATATCCTTCCCTCCATCCACTCCAATGCACGGAGGTTGAACCAACACCTCACGGGCCAAAATACATCTGTAACAGAGCAATACAGGTTTGCAGCATGCAGCCATGTCCCAAAAATATGTATCACATACACAATTGGTGCATTACGAAGGGTGCACAGATGGCAGGACACAAACTTACCTGGTTGGACTACTGAGGTCAGACATGCCCTGTGCCACATGTCAAATTTAATGGAATGGAGTGTGGCATCATGACCTTATGTACATCGCTAGTACCTAGTCTATTCGTACTCCTTGCCTGTGGACGACTCATAATATATCTTTGTTCCATAGGTAGCATACAGGTGATAGTGACTCATTCTTCATGTGTCGGAACACATGAACAAATAAGATCCCCAGTCTCCAAACTCCGCCCATGACATGCAGGCTGTGGGTTACTGGCCGATGTGCCAATTCAGTATCTTTCACACTCCACATGTGTCCAATCTCAGCCATCAGTGTGCCATGTGCCAAGAAAGGGACCCCTGAAATGTCAGGATATTCCTGCAAATGGACAAAGGTAATGTGCTCCTGGACCCTGATTAGGTCCCACACTGAGCTCAATCCTGTGTCTCTCCATGCAGTCAGTCCTTCCCAACAGTTCTTCTATGGAAATGATCCAAGACGTGCAGAATAAGAGACAGTGAGTACAGGATCATGTCCCTCAGTAGCCCCAGGCCCAATACCCCAAATACACACTTTCACCAGGCTGTTAGCTCCACAGGGGAGCTGTGCTTCAGGGAGCAACATTAATCCCTCAATATCATGTGCACTGCATTTTGAGAAAATGCTCACTTTGTACAACTGCCTACCAAACAAACTTAACACTGGCCATTGCAGTGGTCCTGCCACATAACATTCATTTTAAAATGCAGAGCCTTGACAGCCTTTGCTTTGTCTGATGCAGCCTACACTGAGCCACACATATCATGACACTATTTAAGATCAACACTCGCAGCATGGTGTCAAACTCCCAGGAGTTGGCACCAGGCACAGCCACTGCTAGGTAACGGCAAAAACAACAAGATGAAGGGGAGCATTATCTCCTCAGGAAGTGAAACACAGCCATGTCCTCTAACTGGAAGATTGATCATAAAAACCATCTGTGGACGTAAAGAGGATATGGCCCTGTAAAGATTCACACAATGAGATACCTTGCATCATCCAGTTACAGATAAATAAGTACCCAAAAACATCATGGTCAGGCATCACACTATGCTGATCCGCCCTCAGCTCTTGTGGAGGATAATTGACACAGAGGTCAAAAACACATTACTTGGCCCAGTTAACACACAAACTCCACACACCCTGCAAATCTGATTGTCTCACACAAATATCTGCAATGACCCTGCAGATAGACTGAATATAGAGCAGGATGTCATCTGCATCAATGGATACTACATGTACCTCATCGCACAGTGGAACTCACCATCATTACACCACAGAAAAATTAGCTGTTCTACCAGCTATATTGTCAGGACAAAGAGAAGTAGGGAAAGGGGACAGCGCTGACGAGTTGCCCTGAACAATCTAAAATAGGGTGACACTTGACTTGGGCAGTTGGATTGGCATCCAAAACACATATGTGTTGTTGCAGCCACCCTGCATTGTCCACGTTTGACAGAGTGACAAACAGGTACACACAATCAACAGGATTGTATGCTTTTACCTATTCTAGCACCAAGCAGGCTATGTAGAGACACCTCACATGGACAGGCTACAGAACACTATTTTGCATAAGAATGTTAAGCATCGTGGATCTATCAGGGATAGAATCATTTTGGAAACCATGCACCAGATGTCGTTGGTGTACCAGCAGGTGAGGCGCCACTACTATACTAAGGATTAACAGTTTCTGGCAAGAAGGGTCAAAGGAGTGTGTGGCCCTTGGCTCAGCTAGGTTACTGTTGTGCTTTAACAAGCTTAAATGCATAAATTGCCACATGGCTTGTGGGTCACTCCAATCACTCAAGGTGTCCCAAGAGAGATACAGTCATCTGTGTTCATGTACAAGCTCATAGGCATCATAGAGACTGTCCGGGAGGCTGTCCAATACATGAGTGGCGAACGTGGCAGTGCGCAGTCACTCTCAGTATCTCTTGTACCAGCCAATGGGGTGTTGATCACTGCACGAGCGGCCAGATAAAGTTCAGGTAGATTCAATGCAGTCATGAATCAGGAAATCTCTACCTTGTGTTCAGGGGGGAATGTATGGGCCACCACAATACACTGAGAATGATTCATGGATGGTTGCCTTGACTAGTGTACATCTGGGGCACGTGATCCACAATCAGCAACATCTGCTGGGTTGTTGTTAAGCAACAGAGGAGGCAGGGTAGGAGTTGTCTTGACTCATTCCTCTCTGTGTGCATCTCAGCATGTCATGTTGCTAAGTAAAAGCAATGCAGTTGCTCAATTAGATGGTTGATGTGTGTTTGAACATCTGTCAGCATGGCTAACATCACAGCCTGAAGCTGAACTGCACTATAATTCCAGTTGTGTGACAAACATTCATGTTACACAAACGCTGTTTACACATTCAACTAACACATACAACAACTGTGTCCCTGTAAAGATAGTAAAACATTGTAACTTATTGAGACATGTCCTGGACACATACACCATCTACATGTAGTACCCAAACAAAAGCAGGATGGAATAACTGACATTTACATTTAAAGGCACTGGACAATAAAGACCACAGACACCTTGCCTAACAGGAATATCTGCAGAAAGTGGAGTCCTTGGAGGCAACAGGGTTGGAACACTGTCAGAATAATGCTCACCTCACACACACCATGGGCACAAAAAAGGTATCAGATGAGTATACAGCCTTGAAGGGTATTGGCCTACAGTGGCTTGCCACCTGTGGCAAGGTTGCCGTTGCTACTATTCTGCCCAAACTATAGTAGACACAGACATGGGTCAACCAATATCAAGTCACATGAAAGATTGTCACTATTACTTTGTGTATATAGATGTGTCCAAAATCATTACCATTTAGTCAAAGTCCATATGTCTCAAGGTGTATTGATGACATAGTGGTCTTCCAGCACATTTCAAACATATTCGGCCTGCCTATCCTAAACTGCTGCCCCTTGAGACACTTGCACTATGTTGACATCTGAAAGCATGACCCATGTGCAATGGTGATTTTAAAATGAAAAGGTTTGTCTAAGTATTCATACACCATGGACCATATGAAATCCATAACATCATTGTATACTTACACTACTAATTTTACATGATTTACAGTTAACTAGAAAGAAAGTTGGTGGACACAGAAATCTGAAGAAAAAAATGTAAATTGAGCTAATTTATCGCCAATGGCCAGTCCAAATGATTCATATGTGCTTTATGGGCCCAAACATCTTGCCATGGTAGTCTTGCCTGCACAGATACTGCTAGGAGTCACTTCTCCTGGGAGGGGCATCTAGGGGGCATGCCAGGCACCAAAGGGACAAAACTAGTGAGGACTGGGTTGGGTTTTGGGAGGGATTGGATCAGGGGGAATGGGGGGTTTCAATGCAGTGTATGGTCAGATTGAGGGGTGGTGGGTCCACTGCAGTGGTATGCTCAGATTGAGGGGGGAAGCAGCTGTAGTGGGAGGGGTAGATGGGGGAGGGGCTAGGCTTGACTAGTTTTGGTATTTTGTAATCTTTGATCTTATAAACAGGAATAGGGAGTTCTTCAGACTCTGTGGGAAGGGTTATTTTGGGTCTGGAGGTACTGGGATGAGCTGGGGAAGTATGGGTACCTGGAGGTGGTTTTGATTACTGAGACTGGGGGGATTTTTGGGTGGGGGTTGATTTGGTGTTTTTGTTCTTCTTGGGGGGGGCAGAGATGTAGATGGCAGGTCCGGCATGGTGGGTTTCCTCTCCTTGGGAGGGACTTGAAAGGTTTGAGGAGGGAAGACATTTAGGGGAGTGAGTTTGTGTCCCGGGGCTGAGGGGGGAGCAGGAGAGGCAAGGGTAGTGGGTGTGGAGGCAGAGGGTTATGAGGTCTGCAGAGTATCTGTGGATGCATGTGTGTTGTCTGGTGGTGTGTCTGTGGGGGTGCTGTCTTTCTTCTGAGTGTACATGCGTGTGGGTTTGCCCTTGTGTATGTGTGTTTGCGTGCTGCATGTCGCTGTTGAGGTAGACGTGTGGGTACTTTTGCGTGTGCTTGGGTCAGGGAGGGTAGTTAGGGCTGTGGATGGGGAAGAAGCAGGAGGGGAAGGGACAGCTGGAGCTGGGACACTGCTGCTGTCAATGTGGAGGCCAGAGCCTGATTGGATCTCTGTAGGCAGACCTGTCAGAGTGAATGCCCTACAGGAATGATACCATTTGTGTTAAATGATTGGTATTCACCTGAAGGACATTCAGCACTGCTGTCTGCCCCAGGTCAATGGCCTCCACACTGAGGGTAGCAGGGGAGACAGGGGCAGAGGTCAGGTGCCTGGTGCAAAGATGACGGTCCCCTTCTAGGGGAACAGCCACGGACACGTCGGGTGGAGACGTTAGGGGGGGTGGTGGACTCAGATATAGAGGAGTCAGTCCCGGGGTCATCAACCATCACAAGGGAGTCATCACTTGAGCTTGACTTGTCTGGAGAACCAACGGATGTTGCATCAGACGTGCCCTCAGTACTCCTCACCCTCACCCTCCACGCCACGTGGTCCCTCCTCCTCAGACTCAGCTTTGGACCCAGTCTGGTGAGCTGCTTCCCCTTTGTCCATGGCACTTCTTCCTCCGCTGGCCGGTGCTGATGCTGTGAACAAGAATGAAAAAGAATCACATAAGTCATCCGTATGTACTTGACACATAGGTATCAACACAAATCTTCACAGATCAACCAAATACAACATTTGGACTTGTCCCATTACATTTTAATATAGTTCCATTGAGGGTGGCAGTCTCTATGTAATATTTGTAGATTTAAAAAATGCTTTTGATCTGGTACCTAGGGACAAACATTGGGCTGTACTAAGCAATCTTGGGGTTCCCTTTTATCTTTGGAACATGCTCAGGAGGCTGCACGAAGGCAACTATGCCCAAATTGGGTCTGGTGAACTTTCCACACCACTTGCAGTTAACAGAGGAGTAAGACAAGGTTGCGTGCTTGCGCCAACCCTGTTCTGCTTATATAATATTGCATTGGGTGACACATTGAACGAGGTGAAGAACATTGATGCCCCGAAGCTAGCGCATAGAAAAGTGCCAGCAATAATGTTTGCCGATGATACTTTCTTGCTTTCCAAGTCACCAATGTGCATACAGAGGATCCTCAATAGCTTTGGTGCTTTTTGTAAAAGTAGGGGGTTGGAGATAAACATACAGAAGACAAAATATATGGTCTTCCACCCAGCTAGCTTAACACGTTCTAACCCTCTCTTGAATGGTATCCCGCTTGAGAGGGTATCAGTATTCGAATATCTAGGTCTCAGTTTAAAAATCGGTTAGAATGTGGCTACCTCGTCCTGTGAATATACACCCGCATCTGTCACCATAAAAACTTTCAGCCTATGGCTGTGTCCGAATCAATTAGGATGCGGCTATCTCGTCCTTTGAATTGGTTGGCAGGGCAGACATTTCTGCAATTGATGTATTTTTGTGCATTACATGTGTGGAGGCAGATTTTTCATGATGAAATGGACCTCTAAATGAATAGCTCACACTCCCATGAGGAGCTAACCTTGAGGGGCACATGACACACTGATTGTGAAGCTCATACCAACATGAAACGAATATTCTCCATTTAGCCTCTTAGCCTTGGTCACAGTGCCAATGATTTTTTGGGGATATACAAGTACATTCTTTACATATTCAATGCATTTGGGGACTGTGTGACCCAGTGTGCAATCTGTGTGATTTCTGACTGTAAATGTTTTTTTAAAAACTCATGGATAATGCATTTCTCTTTGAATGAGTAGACCGTGACATTAAGCAGCCACATCAGCCTGTGTTTGTTTTGTGATTTACTAGTGTATCTTTGTATCCCAGACTTGAGTGGATGATAGCGTTATATGCAACTCCTACACAGTTAATGGTTTGTGTATGTGATTGTATGTGTATTGCAGGCATGACAACATGACAGTGTCCACCCTGTGACAGTAGTGTGCATAATTTACATTGTGACAAGCTGTGTGGATTTGGTGTCCCACATATCTGGCATTGCATGCTCCTATTGTTGGTAAAAGTTTACCATGTAATTGTTCTCACAAACCAATATCTCTGCTTATTTGGTGGGGAGTTGTTGAGTATGTGATGCTTGATCACATGAATGGTGACAGACACTAGTGAATTTGACACTACGAATTTGACATTGCTGTGTCACCATACCTTGGTAACATATCTGGCAAGGGTCCTAATGCTGTGATATGTATCTAAGGTCTTCCCTATTCATTGAAATGTGTACTTCCATTGTTCTGTAGTCTTAGTTGTGTTCAGATTTCATGTTCTGTTTGTATAAATGCTTGTTGCTTTGTACATTGTGAACTAACCCCAACTGTTTTTACACTCTACATATAGGTATCGCAGAAGACCTCCAGTGTACAGGCCCTTTCCAGACCTACATACCATGGAAGAACGGGATATCATTTGAAAATACAGTTTAACAAGGCCAATAATTGAACAGTTGTCTAAGAAGTTGTCACCTCATTTGCAGCCTGTCCACACGTATCCAACTGCACTGACCCCTGAGGTAAAGGTGATGGCAGCATTACATTTCTTTGCCATGGGTTCATTCCAGTACATAGTGGCAACATCTGGTGGACTGTCCCATGCAATGTTCACCCATGTCCGTCGAGATGTGTTTGAGGCATTGCTTCGTTAACTGGACCAGTACATAAAGTTCCAGACACCTGGAAAGTTGTCAGATATCAAGGGGGGATTCTAGACCTTGGGACAGATACTCCATGTCATTGGCTCTATTGATGGCACTCACGCTGCATTGATCCCACCCAGGCAAATGAGCAGGGCTATCGAAACTGAAAACATTACCACTCTATCAATGTCCGGGGGGTATGTTAGGAGGACATGTCCATATCTCAAGTCTGCGCACGTTTTCCTGCTTGGAACATGATGCGTATATCCTGAGAAACTGCGTCATCCCCCATTCGATGTCTCAGCTGCAACCTGACCATGCCTGGCTTGTTGGTAATGTTGTATGTGTATGTTGTGTGGTGATTGTATGTCAGATAGTGCTCTGTTGTCAGAAAACTGAAGTTGTTTCTGTGTTAAATTTAGGAGAGTCTGAATACCCCAACCAGCCTTGGCTACTGACACCACTCCGTAACCCTGTCACCCCTGCAGAGGCGTGGTTTAATAAGGCCCATGGTAGGACCCAGCCAGTCGTGGAGCGGACTTTTGGGCTACTGAAGACAAAATTCCACTTTCTGGATCGGACAGGATGAGCCCTCCAATATGCCCCATTGTAGGTGTGCCAGATCACCACAGCTTGCTGCATGCTCTACAACCTGGCATTATGGAAGGCAATACTGAACGGCGGTGGTGATGAAAGGGAGAGCTTGGATTTAAGACAACAGCTTATCCACAACTTTTCCACATGAGTTGTAAGTATGCAATGAGAAGAGGTAAAAAAAACAATTGTTTGTTTGTGTGTTGCTGGTGTACAATGTGTATGTATGCCTTAAGTGTATGATAATTGTCCTGAGGTTTTTACTGAAATTGTTCAATTACATTTGCAGGTTAACATGTACAGTGCTACTGTGAATCCTAGCTAGTTTTCACACTGACATTTTTGTGCTATAGATGACATAGTTTGCAAAATTGAGCTACTTAGTTCCTGACTCTGTTCTATATTTCTCCTTCAAAGGGTACTTTGCCATATCAACTGGAGAGTTGTGACCTCACCAGACCCATGATCCTGTGACATCCTCTAACATTGAACTCCCTGGCACGCACTTCATTCGGATGTATGTCGTTACAACGCACACTTTTACAACGCATGCACTTACAACGCATTTTTTACAACGCACAATCCATTACAACGCATGACATTACAACGCAGGACACTACAACGCATTTTTAAAAACTACCTTTACAACGCATTTCCATTACAACACATACTACCTTTACAACGCATACCATTACAACGCATAATATTAAATTGCATTTAAGGTAAGTATTAGATAGTATAGGGTTAAAAATTACTATTCTAACTCCAGGGGGTGCAACAGTAGGGTAAGTGTTGGATAGTATAGGGTTAAAAATTACTATTCTAACTCCAGGGGGTGCAACAGTAGGGTAAGTGTTGGATAGTATAGGGTTAAAAATTACTATTCTAACTCCAGGGGGTGCAACAGTAGGGTAAATGTTGGTGTTGGAAGGCGGACCCCGAGGAGTCGGCGAGACCACCGAGGGGGGCCCTCCCACGGTACGAAGTAGCCGAGCGCTGCCGAGAAGTCTCCTGAGAGATCCTTCTCCTATCACGTACTAGCCCAGTAACACCACCACACAGGACTCAAGGAGGTTGACTCAAGACAAGCAATTCTTTATCAGCAATAAAAAGGTTACGAGGTCAATATTTACACAAAGGGATCGCGGGATCCACCAAAAGTCTCAGTGTCTCTTTGGAAGGGTAGGGGTAGCGGGACAGTCTTTGGCAGGAGTGCGGTACGAGGGTACCTGGGGCCCAGTTCTTATCCTCAAGCTGGAGGACCTCCGGATCTCGGAGGGCTCGAGCCACGACATCATCAGCAGGGCTCCGAGGGAGGTTTCAGCGAGGTTGGGCCGCGACAGCGTCAGCAGGGCTCCGATGTTCCAGGTGGCTTCAAAGTGGTCACAAGACGGAGCCGCGACGCAGTCAGCAGGGCTCGTGATGGTTCCGACAAGAGTTCTTCTCCGTAGGGTCAGCCGCGATTCAATCAGCAGGGCTCTCGACTCCGGGATACAACTGCCGATCTGTGGCGGGGTTGCCCCAGATATAGGTCTGGAGCCCTTTGATTTCCGGACCCAGGTGCCCGGTGGGGGCGGAGAGGCCGGGTGGAGGTGGCCAGACGCCCAGCAGCAGAGGCGCCAGGCCCAGGGGAGTTGCAAGGCGATCACACCTCGAGAGGGGCGGACCGTTGGGGGTCCCATCGATACTGTCCTCCGCCGGGGGCGATGAATGGTTCCTGCGGCCCCCCCTGGCCAGTTCGTGGTGCCTCGATGTCGGGGCTTCGCTGGGGTCGAGGCCGGGTTGAGCGGGGTCGCGCTGGCTGGGGCACAGAGTCACGTGGGTGCCAACAAGATGGCGGAGCCACGAGGGGTATGCGACCTCGTGCAGCTCCGGATGAAGGGCCTCGGTGCAGTTCAGAAGGGTGGCCCGTGAAGGCCGGGGCGAGGAACGGGCACAATCCACGGGGGTAAGGACCATGCCACGAGGCCGGGTCCAACAGGCGTCCCCCCCAGCCGAAGGCATGGAGAGTCACCCATCTCCTTGGGGATTCTCCTCGTCAAGGCGGAAGAAGCGGGACAGGCCGTCGGCGTTGGCGTGGTCATTGCCGGGCCGGTGTTCAACGTCAAAGTCCATCCCTTGTAGCGAGATGGACCACCACAGCAGCTTGGGGTTCTCGCCCCGCATTTGCATTAACCACCGCAGGGGCCGGTGGTCGGTCTGGACCCGGAAGTGGGTACCGAAGAGGTAGGGCCGGAGTTTCTTAAGGGCCCACACCACAGCGAAGGCCTCACGCTCGATGGTGCTCCATCGTTGCTCCCGGGGCAGTAGCCATCGGCTGATGAAGGCCACTGGTCGGTCGAGCCCCTCTTCATTGGCCTGGGACAGGACGGCCCCGATCCCATACTCGGAGGCGTCCGTCTGTACCACAAACTCCTTATTGTAGTCAGGGGCCTGTAGCACCGGGGCAGTACACATTGTGGTCTTTAGGGTGTCGAAGGCTGCTTGGCAGCGGGGTGTCCAGTGCACCTTCTTGGGCTGCTTTTTGGACGTTAGCTCTGTGAGGGGGCCAACAATGCTCCCATAGTCCCGGATAAACCGCCGGTAGTATCCAGTGAGACCCAGGAAGGCCCGGACAGCGGTATGGGTAGTGGAGGGTTCCCAGGCCTGGATGGCATCTATTTTCGGTTGGAGAGGGGCCACCTGCCCGCTCCCCACTTGATGGCCCAGGTAGGTCACGGATCCGTGGCCGATCTGGCATTTGCTGGCCTTGATTGTGAGCCCGGCCCGCTGGAGGGCGGCCAGGACGGCTTTAATGTGAAGGAGGTGCTCTGTCCAGTGGTTGCTGTACACGGCAATGTCATCTAGGTAGGCCGCGCTGAAGGCCTCAAGCCCGGCCAAAACCTTGTTCACCAGTCTTTGAAAAGTGGCCGGGGCGTTCTTCATTCCGAAGGGCATCACCCGAAAGTGGTAATGCCCATCCGGGGTCGAAAAGGCGGATCTTTCTTGGGCGCCGGGGGTGAGCTGGATCTGCCAGTACCCGGCGGTGAGGTCCAGCGTGCTCAAGTAGCGGGCGGCCCCTAAGCGGTCGATGAGTTCGTCGGCCCTGGGTATAGAGTGGGCGTCCATCTTGGTCACAGCATTCAGGGCTCGGTAGTCCACGCAGAATCACAACTCCGGGGGGTGGCCGGGAGCTGCGGCCTTTGGCACCAGGACGACAGGACTGGCCCACGGGCTGTCGGAGGGTTCGATGACCCCCAGGGCCAGCATCTTCGTTACTTCGGCCTGGATGCATGCCCGCACTCGGTCGGGTACCCTGTAGGCTCTGTGTCGCACGGGGGGGCTCTCCCCGGTGTCGACGTCGTGGACGCACCAGTGGGTCACCCCCGGGGTGAGGGAGAAGAGGGCTGCGTAGTCCTGCAGCAGTTGCTGGCAGTCGTTGCGCTGTTCCGGAGTCAGGGAAGAGGCGAGTTGGACACCCTCGATGGTTCCATCATGGACGTTGGACCGCAAGAGGTCGGGCAGGGGCTCGGAGTCGTCCTCGCCCCCCTCGTCGGTCGCCAGTAGCAGGCTCAGTTCGGTCCAGGCAAAGTGGGGTTTTAGCCTGTTAGCATGTAGGACCCGGAGGGGGTTCCGGGGGGACTCCAGGTCGACCAGGTAGGTAACGGGACTTTTCTTCTCCACTACCTTGAAGGGCCCGGTCCACTTGTCCTGGAGGGCGCCGGGTTCAACCGGGGCCATGACCCATACCTTCTGACCTGGCTCGAATTCTATGGTAGAGGAGTTCCAATCGTACCACCGCTTCATGTCCTCTTGGCTGGCCTCGAGGTTGGCTTCGGCCATGGCTCGGAACTTGCGGGTCTGGTTTCGGAGGGTCAGGAGGTATCGGTAGACGTCAGGAGGGGCGCCTTGGGGCTTCGTCTCCCAGCCCTCTTTGACCAGGCTGAGCGGTCCGCGGACCGGGTGTCCGTACAATAGTTCAAACGGGCTGAACCCCAGGGACTTCTGCGGGACCTCCCGATAGGCAAACAGGAGGCACGGCAGCAGGACATCCCATCTCCGCCTGAGGGGCTCTTCTAGCCCCTGGATCATTCCCTTTAATGTTCTGTTGAACCGCTCAACCAGTCCGTTCCCCTGAGGGTGATAGGGGGTCGTGAACTTGTATGTGACGCCGCACTGCTGCCACAGGGACCACATGTATCTGGAAATAAAGTTTGTGCCTCTGTCGCTCACCACTTCGCGGGGAAATCCCACTCGGGAGAAGATCCCCATTAAGGCCCGGCCTACCACGGGGGCCGTTATAGTTCTTAGCGGGACCACCTCCGGGTACCTGGTGGCGTGGTCCACGAGGACCAGGATGAAGCGGTGGCCCAGGGCGGTCTGGGGGTGCAGGGGCCCCACGATATCGATTCCGACCCGCTCGAACGGGGTGCTGACGGCTGGAAAGGGTTGGAGGGGGGCCTTGACCCGACCCCCCGTCTTCCCGCTGGCTTGGCAGGTCTGGCAGGACCGGCAGTGGTTGTCCACGTCTCTCCGCATCCGGGGCCAGTAGAAGTGGGTCACCAGACGGCTGTACGTTTTGTCTTGCCCCAAGTGTCCGGCGAGGGGCACATCATGTGCCAGGTTGAGCAGGAACTCCCGGAAGCGGAGGGGGACCACCAACACTCGGCTGGCCCCGAGTTCTGCCACTTTCTGCTCACTGTATAGCAGGCCCTCGGCCTAGTAGACCCAGTGGGTGCCGGTCTGGTCCCCGTTGGTTTGGGCGGACGCTTGCTGGCGGACCCCTTCGAGAGTGGGGCAGGACTGCTGCTCTTGTTGGAACTGCTCCCGGGTGGGGCCCCCTTCGTGTCGCCATTGTGTCAGCTCTGGTAGGGCGCACGGGGAAGCCATCTCTTCGGGGGAGGATTCACTAGGTCCAGGGTCGGTGTCCGCCTCCCCTCGCTGCTGGCGGGAGGTGGTGCGAGCCCCTCGGGCTGGGCGGCCCCGGAGGCTGAGGATGAGCGGGGGGCCCGGGTGGTCATGGACCGGGTGATGACACAGGCCCAGTCAGATAGTCCCAGCATTCGGAGGTGCTCTCGTCGCTCTACTTTAGCCCAGGGGGAACTCTCCAAGTCGTTCCCCAGGAGGCAGTCAACGGGGGCGTCGTCGCGTACCGTCACCTTCAGCAGGCCCGTCACCCCTCCCCACTCGAAGGGGACCCGGGCCATCTGGCACAGGCTTTCGCTGTTGTCGGCCGTCCGGACGGGACACAGCACATTCGGTAGGATCTGTTCGGGGGTCACCAGGTGGCAGCGGACAGCGGTGACACTAGCGCCGGTGTCACGAAGGGCTTCGGCCCGTTGTCCATTGACCGTGACCTGCTGCCGGTACTTCTGGGTGTTGCTGGGGATGGGGGTGCAGGGTACCATTTCCCAGCTACCCAGGCAGACCAGGGACATGGCTGCCAGCTCCCATTCAGTGGTCCCTCGGTCGAGGGTCTCCTCTTCCTCTTCTCCTTCTCCCAGGGCGGCGGCCGCCAGCTGTCGGGGCGGGGGCCCGCCGGCCCCGTTTGTTCGGTTCAGGGGGCAGACCGGATCGCTGGCATAGTGTCCGGTTTGTTGGCAGCCGTAGCATGTTACTGGTGGCCGTGGTCCGGGTCTGGCCGGGGGCGCCCCCCTTCGGGCCAGGCTCGGGGAGAGTTATTGCTGCGGTGGCCCTCGAGGGGGGCTCCTGGGGGCCCCGGCGGGAGGGTCTCGGTTGCTGTTCGGCCCTCCCCCTCCACCGCGTTGGCGGGGGGGTCCGGTGGGGTTCCTCTGGTACTCCCCCATTGAGTTCCGGGGGACCCGGGAGTTGACCCATCGATCGGCCTCGACGGCGAGTTTTCGCGGGTCGGTCATTTTGCTGTCGAGGAGGTGCTGTCTCAGTTCCACGAAGCAATTGTTGGAGAGATGTTCCCACACGATGAGGTCGACCAGCTGCCCGTAGGTGGTTACTTTGCTACCTCTGATCCACCCTTCTAGGGCCCGACTGAAAAAGTCCACATATTCCACCCAGGTGGTGCCCGGGATTTTCTTGCAGTCTCTGAACCGCTGGCGGTACATTTCTGCGGTTAGCCCGTAGCGGGTGAGCAGAGCCTCCTTCATGTGATCGTAGGAGGTCATCACCTCCTCCGGCAGCTGGAGCAGTGTGTCTCGACCCTCACTCAGGAACCGCCCCCACAGGCCCGCGCCCCAGTCTTTTCGGGGCACCCGATGAGAGGTCATGGCCACCTCGTAGGCCTTGAACCATTGTTGGATGTCGTCATTCTTGTAGTACTCCTTGATGACCTCTTTCGGGATATGTACCTTGGTTTCGGCAGGCGGTAGAGTGTCTCTAGTACTGGGGGCGTTGGTCCCTCCGTTCTTGGCCTTGATTTCGAGCTCCTTGAGGCTGCGCTCGTGCTCAAGGGTCAGTTTCTTTTCCTCCAACTCCCGGTGTCGCCTCTTCTCCTCTATCTCCTCTTGAAGCCGTAGCTGCTCTAGGGCCAGTTTCTTTTCCGCCAGCTGGAGTTCGCCATCCAGCCGCAGTCGTGCGAGCTCTAGCTCGTGGTTCCGGACCTTCTCCCGCTCTCGTATTTCTTCTTCGGAGAGGCCGGTTTCTAGGCTCTTTCTTCCTCCGGTTGCCGGAGTCAGTGCGGTTGATATGGTCTCAGTCAGGGGCAGGGGACCTTCTTCCTGGGAGGGGCCTGCCCCGGCCTCCAGCCATGTCCTCAGAGCTTTCTGCATGTCCTCTTTGGTACTTAGGCCGGTGGTTGCAATGCCTTTGTCTTTGCAGAACTGTTTTAACTCTTTGTGCGTATATTCTTCCAGCCGTTCGGGCTGGAACTCCATTGTCGCGTTGTTTTCCTGGCTGCTCATGATTACTGTCCGTTTGGATGGGTAGCTAGTGGGTACTGGCTGGTACGTACTGCGTTCGGCTCGGATCCCGTCGCTGGCCACCAAATGTTGGAAGGCGGACCCCGAGGAGTCGGCGAGACCACCGAGGGGGGCCCTCCCACGGTACGAAGTAGCCGAGCGCTGCCAAGAAGTCTCCTGAGAGATCCTTCTCCTATCACGTACTAGCCCAGTAACACCACCACACAGGACTCAAGGAGGTTGTCTCAAGACAAGCAATTCTTTATCAGCAATAAAAAGGTTACGAGGTCAATATTTACACAAAGGGATCGCGGGATCCACCAAAAGTCTCAGTGTCTCTTTGGAAGGGTAGGGGTAGCGGGACAGTCTTTGGCAGGAGTGCGGTACGAGGGTACCTGGGGCCCAGTTCTTATCCTCAAGCTGGAGGACCTCCGGATCTCGGAGGGGTCGAGCCGCGACGGCATCAGCAGGGCTCTGGTGTACAGTTCGTGGAGAGCCGCGATCCAATCAGCAGGGCTCTCAAGATGGTTTCTGCTCAGCTCGAGCCGCGACTTCGTCAGCAGGGCTCCGAGGGAGGTTTCAGCGAGGTTGGGCCGCGACAGCGTCAGCAGGGCTCCGATGTTCCAGGTGGCTTCAAAGTGGTCACAAGACGGAGCCGCGACGCAGTCAGCAGGGCTCGTGATGGTTCCGACAAGAGTTCTTCTCCGTAGGGTCAGCCGCGATTCAATCAGCAGGGCTCTCGACTCCGGGATACAACTGCCGATCTGTGGCGGGGTTGCCCCAGATATAGGTCTGGAGCCCTTTGATGTCCGGACCCAGGCGCCCGGTGGGGGCGGAGAGGCCGGGTGGAGGTGGCCAGACGCCCAGCAGGAGAGGCGCCAGGCCCAGGGGAGTTGCAGGGCGATCACACCTCGAGAGGGGCGGACCGTTGGGGGTCCCATCGATACTGTCCTCCGCCGGGGGCTATGAATGGTTCCTGTGCCCCCCCCTGGCCAGTTTGTGGTGCCTCGATGTCGGGGCTTCGCTGGGGTCGAGGCCGGGTTGAGCGGGGTCGCGCTGGCTGGGGCACAGAGTCACGTGGGTGCCAACAAGATGGCGGAGCCACGAGGGGTATGCGACCTCGTGCAGCTCCGGATGAAGGGCCTCGGTGCAGTTCAGAAGGGTGGCCCGTGAAGGCCGGGGCGGGGAACGGGCACAATCCACGGGGGTAAGGACCATGCCACGAGGCCGGGTCCAACAGTTGGATAGTGTAGGGGTAAAAATTACTATTCTAACTCCAGGGGGTGCAACAGTAGGGTAAGTGTTGGATAGTATAGGGGTAAAAATTACTATTCTAACTCCAGGGGGTGCAACAGTAGGGTAAGTGTTGGATAGTATAGGGGTAAAAATTACTATTCTAACTCCAGGGGGTGCAACAGTAGGGTAAGTGTTGGATAGTATAGGGGTAAAAATTACTATTCTAACTCCAGGGGGTGCAACAGTAGAGGAAGTGTTGGATAGTATAGGGGTAAAAATTACTATTCTAACTCCAGGGGGTGCAACAGTAGGGTAAGTGTTGGATAGTATAGGGGTAAAAATTACTATTCTAACTCCAGGGGGTGCAACAGTAGGGTAAGTGTTGGATAGTATAGGGGTAAAAATTACTATTCTAACTCCAGGGGGTGCAACAGTAGGGTAAGTGTTGGATAGTATAGGGGTAAAAATTACTATTCTAACTCCAGGGGGTGCAACAGTAGGGTAAGTGTTGGATAGTATAGGTGTAAAAATTACTATATTATGCATTGTAATGGTATGCGTTGTAATGGTAGTATGCGTTGTAATGGAATGCGTTGTAAAGGTAGTTTTTAAAAATGCGTTGTAGTGTCATGCGTTGTAATGTCATGCGTTGTAATGGATTGTGCGTTGTAAAAAATGCGTTGTAAGTGTAGTGCGTTGTAAAAGTTGCGTTGTAAAGGTTGTTCCCCCTTCATTCTGACCTGATGGTAATTTATTTTTACTTGGGAGCATTTTGTTACTGTGTGATGTGATCTGACTTTGTGTTAAGGCACCAGGTTGTAACTGGAGAATAAACCTGTGTTCCACATTGAGGTGTGCCTTGTCTCTTATCACAAATCCAAAAATTTTTTAGAAACAAAAATGGACCATGATGTGCTGGTTTGCTAACAATGAGTGTTGATTGTGCTGGAAATTGGTGCTAGTTTTGTAGACAATAGAGTTCCATTGAATCTGTACCATGCACTACGGGTTGTATGAGGATCTGGCTGTGTCTATCTATCATGCTGTGACAAGGTACATTTACTCACAAGCCTTTACTTAACTCTTTTGGAAGTGATTTGCTACCAATTTTGTTGAAACTTTCTTCTTTGTGATTTTGTGTATAATATCAATCTATACATTTGGGATTCAAAGTCTCGACATGAGGAAGTATTTTGTGAAAAGTGTTTTATTTTTGTGCATGAAGGTAGGAGATAATTCCACACAATACTAGTGTGCTCAGAACAATAAATAGAAAAGTGCAGATAGGAGTTTAAAGTGTTTCTTGGGGGTGATGCATTGCCAACTGTCTCTCAGGGATTCTTCCTCGGAAGACCCTTCATCCTCGGAAAGGTCAATCTTTGCTTACTATCCAAATTGAAAAAGCTTCATTTGTTCACTTTGACAGAGGGAATTTGGGGGAATGTTTTTCCTGTTAATTGTTGCATCTTAGATATTTTTAAAAACAAAAAACTGTAGAAATTATTTTTATGTTGTGACACTTTCTTACATTTTAAATTTGAGTGCACTATACTCCACGCTCTCCCGGTTGCATTTTTGGGAGGATATTGCGGGATAGCGGCTATTTTGGACGTGACTCGCGTTGATCGCGGTCAGCGTTCCAGTTGATGTACGCTGCACATCGGCTTCAGCCACACCCTATTTAAATGGCGTCTGCGCCAGTCAGCACTAAGTAAATGCTCAGGGCGAGCCATTCTGCCCGACTTGATTCAGGGAGCAGTTGTGTAATTCTCTTATCCAGCGAGTTATTGAAATCCCTCAGACCTCTTCCTTGCCCGTCTCACAGCGGTAAGTGGGCAGGGCTTACAAGGGATTATGTCTGTGTGGACTGTGGGTTCATATTTATAACTGAGCCACCTCCGATTGAGATGTCTGTTGACACATTCAGGCTTGGAAGCATCAGTGCTTGCCTCATCAACGCTAGATCATTGAAGAAGCGCTATGTAGATGTTGCTGACTGGATTATTGACAATAGTCTAGACCTACTGTTTATTACCGAGACTTGGCTTGATGCCTTCTCAAACCCCATCGTGACCTTGGCTACACCTGTGGGCTTTAAAGTCCACAGAGTGGATCGCCCAGTAGGCAGAGGTGGTGGCTTGGCTATTTTGTATAGGGAATATTGGACTCTTTATAGTGAAATACCCACCCTCTGGGGAAACTGTGAGGTTCTGGATTTTAGCTTACAACTTTCTGCCCATTTTACTTTGGGGGGTCCCTGATTTATCGGCCACCTGAATCAGCCAGTGTCTTTTTGGATACCTGTGGAGATGCGCTGGCAGAGCGTGCATTGCGCTTCTCGAATTATGTACTTCTTGGTGATGTTAATCTCCATCTTGACCATACTGAGATGACTGACTCTGCAGCTTTTCTGGACTCCCTCCACTTGGCTAACCTTTCACAATGGGTCAGGTACCCTACCCATCAAGGAGGACACACTTTGGATACCATCTGCTCAAATTTCCCTATATCGGTGGTGAGGCCGAAGCCGGTCGATTGGTCGGATCATTTTCCCATATTTTTTTCATGGGATATTAAACATTCCTCACGACCAGCTAACTGCCACCGCCCTCCATCCACTAGGAAAATGGATCCCGGGCAGCTTAGTAGCTCTCTGGCATCCTTCTGGCCTTCCCTTTTGGGGAACCTGGAGGGCAAGCTGTCTCAGCTCACCGACTGGATCTCAAGCTCGGTTGCCACTTTGTCGTCACCATGTTACCCAAGGCTAAGGAGAGAGTCCCCCTCTAAGCCTTGGTTCACTTCTGAGCTGAGGACTCTGAAACATGCATGAAAAATATTGGAGAGAGTATGGTGCTCCTGTGGCTACCGTTCTACTGATAAACACGCTCTTAGAACCAAACAAATACTTTACTATGCGGCTATTGGAGTGGCCAAAGGTCAATATTGCTCCACTCGTATTGATCGGGCCAACAACAACTCAAAATAAATTTTTGCATTTGTGCAGAGTTTCTTAACCCCTAGCGCCCAGGTGGTGGGGACCCCTATCTCGGAGACCTTGTGCAACACATTGGCGAAATTTTTTAGGGACAAAATAACTAGCATCCAAGAGACGTATTTAACTTCTCCCAGGAAGCTTATAGGTCCTCTGCTGGCGTGGCCGCCGGTAGATTCTGCCTCCTCTTTTTCTGCGTTTAGATCTGTCGATCTGCCTAGCTCTCTCAGAATCCTTAAAGCACTAAAGTCGGGATCTCCTAACGACCCGTGTGCGGCCAGGCTTCTGTCTGATGTGGCGGATACTATTAACTTAGAAGTGAATTTAATGGTCAACAAATCGCTTCGCGAGGCACGCGTTCCAACGTCATGGAAGCAGGCGCTGATTCTTCCTCTCCTTAAGAAGCCGTCAATTAACCCTTTGTTACCTGAGAATTACCACCCAATCTCGCTTCTACCAAGTTTTGCTAAGGTTTGCGAGAAGGTGATTACATCTCAACTTACCAACTACGTTGAGGTGTCAGGCTTGCTTCATCCGGCACAGTCCGGCTTCCGTGCTTCGTATAGCACAGAGTCATCACTGCTAGAGGTGACAGAGGCAATCCGGGAGTGTTTGGATGCCGGCAGGAGAGCAGCTTTGGTTATGCTAGATCTCTCGACGTCATTCAACACTGTGCCCCATTCCCTGCTCCTTGATCATCTATCAGAAATAGGCATTTCTGGTTCGGCTTTGCATTGGATCAGGTCTTTCTTGGAAGGACGGTCGTAGCAGGTCTGGCTTCCTCCATGTGCCTCCGTGCCTATGCAGGTGACTACTGGTGTGCCGCCGGGGTCCTCACCTAGGGGCATATGTATCAACATCTCCATTTGCGATTCTTATTGAGAATCGCTATTTGAGAATTGCAAAACGGGATGTATTTAAAAAATTGCACAACTTTTGCGATTTCTTTAAATTCCTTAATTGCGATTAGCAAATTGCAAAACCGCAATTAAGGAATACCTTCCCATTCATTCCTATGGGCCAGGAGGCCCATAGCAATGAATGGGAAGTCCTTCTCAATTTGCGATTCGCTATTTGCTAATCTCAAATTGAGAAAAATTTCAAAGGTGCAAGGGTGTCATGATGACACCCTTGTGGTAAATAAAATATTACGCTCTCAGAATTTTTAGTATATAAATAAGATCATGCATAAAGCAAGAGGCTGAGTCTGTGGTATCAGGTTCATAAAGGGCTTTATTCCAATAACTCGAGTCAAAGGGAGAATATTACCATCACCACAAAGGATCTGGAAAGGGACTCAAAAGTATTCTCAATATTCTCAAAACATTATTCACAGAGTACAGTATATATACATCTCTCAATTGTACGTAAGCAAAAGAGCAAGAGAGAATGAGATAAGAGCATGTGGGCGTGTAAGTAGGCGTGAAGGTGGGCGTCCACATGATGATAATGGGTAATTTGTCATGTGTGGGTGGATACCTGGAGGGGGTTGCGTGATCTGCTGGAATTGTACTGGAACTTTGCCTTACTTGTGCTCAACTCGAGCATGACGTGTAACTGACGTGGGGAGGGTTGCTATGCAACCGGACAAGTCTGGAAGTGAGGCCTTCAGTGAGTGAGGCCTTCAGTGTCAGGACGACCAGCACATCTTGTATTATCTGATATCCGATGTCTGGAGCAGGGACTGATTTGTGACATAGGTTGCTCATCACCAAGAGCCGATGTGGCATCTATTTCTTCATTTACTTCATTTACTGCAGAGGCCTTACATGGGGGCTATGGGCTTTTTACTGACGTGAGCTTTGCAATCTCACAAAGAGAGACAGTAAGGCTGGGCTCCCTCCTTGCAGATGGGTCGCGTTCATTCCTCCTTCACCAGGCAAGAATGCGGCTCTGTAGGAGTAAGCAGATAACCGTGCTCAATACTGTCTCGGTACCTTGTGACAGGGCCCCTTTGGCTGAGGCCCAAGTGTGCAAGGCCAAGGATACGTAGCTGCAGCTTTCAGAGCGTTCTGAGGCATGAAACCTCTTTTCGGCTCTGGCTGAGCCATAAACATGGGCTTCATGAAAATGCAGGAAAACATGATGAAAAACGTGTAGGCCTCAATACAGATTTGTCGTTTCTCTCATGGGAGACTGGATGATGGCAGGCCACGTTATAGCATAAGCATCATGATAGAAAGGCCATGGAGGGGAAATACATAGGTTACATGTATGTGCACATAAGCGTTGGGGGGGGCACATGGGGACACATAGGCCTCATAGATTTTTATTTTCCTCATTCCCTCCTTGTACCCTAGTGAACCCCCTATGTAACGTCTATTTTCATGAGACAGTCGATCTGTTCTTGCAGCATTATTTTTCCATTTTCAATGCTTTGTAAATAGGGATGTGGAACACATGCAGTAGCACACAGGCCACAAATGGCCGGGCCACACTGCAGACATAGGCAACAACTGAATATCATTAATAGTATCAACCCACAGACGGTCAACACTTTCCATCCCCAAGCCGATATTAATCCCCAGAGCCAACCGGACCATGTCCACGTGCCTGGGTCTTGATGTATGTTTTGGGCAATCTTGTGGAGCCTTGTTATTGCTTTGTATTCTTTGGCATCACCGTTGATGGATGTCATTAAGGCAAACCATGCTCCGCAAGAACCATTATGGGAGAACGGAAAAGGAAAAAGAGGCAACACTCCCTTTACCTTCTGATACGGGGATAATCGGCCACAGACCCAGCAGTCTGTAGCATTGCTAGTCTGATGTGAATGGTGCAGCATCTGAATAAAGGTATTGTTGCGTAAGGCAAGTCGATATGATAGCTCATGGGATGGCAGATCACTAAATGTGTGCTTTATGGTATCATTAGTGGAGGAGTATAAGAGTGAGGCAATAGGAGGAAAAATAGCATGTAGTATTAAGCTGATACATATTATCGTGATGCACAGAAGAGATAGAAAAATTACAGTCACTATACATCTACCACGTAATATTTTACAGTATTTGCTTTTTATCTTGCTCTTTTTATCAATGTTATTGTCCAAGATCTTATGCAAGCCAGAATACATGTTCAACCGCTTCACCACCTAGTGGACTTAATTGATCAAACGGGTTCTGACTTTTTAGATCTGAGTTTAACTCCTGCTGGGGAGTCTCCTCTAGAAAAGGGGCTCAAAGTCCAAGCAGTCAGTGTTCTTTTGGAAAGTACAGTTATTCCCAAAGTAACGTTTGCAATGATGTATCCATCCTTTCCGTCCCTCGACTTTAACGGCGGTCCTTGTTGTTAGCAACACCAATTTCTGCGTCTTCCACCTCGGCTTAAGAGGGCTTGATCTATCAAAGTTCCGGATCAGCGATGGAGTGTCCCTTGACCTGGGTGTTGTCAGGGAAGGCGGCAGCAACCTGCGAACAACAAGAGAGTAGTGCAGACATCAAGGAAGCCAGGTAATCTGTCAGCATGTTACTATCAACATCAGTAATCTTTTAGGCATTGGAGTGCCCCACATATTTGATGGTCTACCAAAGACCACTTCATAGGGAGATAAGCCTGTTCTAGAATGAGCTACCATTCGCATGTAAAAGAGGGCAACCGGCAGGGCTACCATCCAATCTACACCTTTGTCTGCGCACATTTTTAATGTCCGATTATGTCTTTCTACAAGGCCTGCTGCTTCAGGATGTCGCACACAATGGAATTTCCAGGTATACCCTAACAGAAGGGACACCTGCTTCATTAGTACCAGGACATATTTGTAACCTCTACATCTGTTTATTTGGATATAATCCATTTGGAGCACTTCAAAAGGGTGGTCAGGTGGATGGAATCCACCTTGTTCCATCGGAATGCCTGGATTGAATTGGCAACAGATCATACATGTTCTGACCTTTTGTTTCGCTGCTTCACGCAGGTGCTTGTTGAACCATATATTCTGTAAGCTATCTATCATTGCTTTCTCTCCTAAGTGTGCAGGACTATGTGCGGTATTTATAATCACTTGTACCATCGAATCAGGAAGAAACCATGTGGATTTGCCCTTATTCATCCAACCCTGATCAGTCAGTACCCCTCCTTGTTCCGACCATTTCTTTAATTCGTCTAGAGTAGCATGTGTCTGAATGTCTTGTACATCCCTGGAAGGATCCCTAACTGTCATGGCTTTGGACAGTGATAGTATCTGTGATTTTGTCATGTCTAGTGGGGTCTGAGCTGTCTGTTTAGCTGTTCGGTCTGCCAGATCATTGCCTTGGGAAATGGTATCTGTGGCTCTAGTATGTGCTTTACATTTTAGGATAGCTATGGCTGTTGGTAAATGTATTGCTTCCAGTAGGGCTTGAATAAGGGGGCCATGCTGTATCTTGGCCCCATGAGAGGTCAAGAAACCTCTTTCTCGCCACAGAATCGGTGTAAATGTTTACTCTCAGGTGCTTTAGCTCTTATGCACGCTTGTGTCAGGGCGTTGAGCTCTGCTGCTTGTGCTGACAATATGTCTATTCTTTTAGTCTCTATTATTACAGTATCAGTAGTCACTGCATATGCTGCCACTAATTCTCCCGCCCCTGTCCTCATGCATGAGCCGTCAACTTATAGTGTTAGGTCGGGGTCTGGGAGTGCAACGTCTGTCAAGTCTTGTCTTGGTTTAGTCACGGTATGTATTACTTCAACACAGTCGTGTGGTGAAACGCTTTCTGTACTGGAGGGCAAAAGGGTAACGGGATTCAGTATGTTGCATCGTCTGATCTCTATGTGTGGTTGAAATAGCGTCAACTCATAACCTGTCAGTCTAGCTACAGTCAGGTGTTGTGTTTGTGTCCGGTTCAAGAGAACCTCTACTGCGTGTGGTACTTGTACTGTCAGAGGGTGGCCCAGCACTATCGAGTCACTTTGTCTTATGGCTAAGGCCGTTGCTGCAACTGATTTTAGGCACGCAGGCAAAGCCTGTGCTACTGGGTCTAATGTACTAGAAAAATAAGCACAGGGCTCGTGTTTTCCTGCATGATCTTGTGTTAGGACAGATAGTGCTGTTCCATCCCGCTCTGTCACAAAAAGCATAAACGATTTGTTGTAATCAGGGTTTGCTAAAACTGGTGCTTGACATAAAGCTCTCTTTAATTCTTCAAATGCCACAGTGTGTTCTTGTGTCCAAGAGATGACTTTAGTAGAAACTGCCTCCTGTGTCGTCAACTGTATTAGGGGCTTGGCTATGTAAGCATACTGGGGAATCCACTGCCTGCAATATGAAGTGAGGCCAATGAATGCACGTACCTCCTTTTGTGTCTTGGGCTGTGAAAAACCAGAAATCAATTGAATACGTTCCGGTGCCCACAACTAATTCCCCTGAAAGATCACAATAAAACATGAGAAAAAGGGGAAAGCACCATACCTATTTCCTCGGCTTAATTTCTAAGGGGGCTAATTTCTAAGGGGCTTAATTTCTTAAGGGGCTAGCGGGAAGCGAACCTCCTCAGGGGCCAGCAGAAAGCCAATATTCTCCTCCTTCCCCCCTTTTTGACAGGAGGAAATCTGAAACAGATTTCACTGCTGTCAAACACTATCAAACCCTGTGTCTTGTCAACACTATTAATCCCTGTGTGTAGCTACTGGGCGTAAGCAAAATTATAGGAGATACATAGCGTATTTGAAACGGCGAGAAATCCTTCAAATTAATGTACAAACCTCATTGTGTTAGCTCATAAGCTGGCCAAATGACATCTCATATGCAAATGTCCCTATTACATGAACCTACACCAACCTGAAGTCAATATTAATGCTAGGAGGCCCTAATAGGAATGCTAAATTACCTAAATATTCGGAAAACCAAGTTTAAGAACAGTTGTTAATGTTGATAATTAATAATTTATCTGCTAAAGAAATCAGTCATTTTGCAATAATTTCCACCTATACAATAAATAGCCTAATTTAAAAACAAGTCAACTTTTGGGGCCACCACTTACAAGAATGAGCTTACTAAAGCAAACTATAAAAAGGAAATCCTGTCAGATATTTTCTCATTACCCTAAATACCGAGCCTCATTTGTCACTCTGGGGTGGCAGTCCTTATTTAAAACAGGCCTTTCAAGAGTAAGATGCGAGTGCATAGATCATAATGGTTCCTTAATGTCCAATCTGGAAACATATGTCCGAGGCTGCCTGTCTATAAGAGAAAGGCAGTCATGTGATACATATTTTAGTCTTGCATAACTTTTTTCTTCTTTTATTCCTCTCCAATACCAATTAGACATACACTGATAACGTGTTGTCTGCTATTTTGACAGCATGATAAAGGTAATATCATGTCTGTGAAATTTAGTAATTGTGAACAAGTTCCAGCCAAGCGCAGCGCAAAGATTTACGTCGTCACGTCCATCTCTGTAACGCCCAGGAGAACTTGTATCAATGCCAAACATACTGGTCAATACAACACAAAAACAAAACATATATAAAATACATATGCCAAGCCATCAGTATACCAAGCACAGAAAGCATAGACAATTACACTAACATATATAAATGAGCAGCGATGCGCAATTACAGTACCTACAGCTCAGAGGCGAACATTCTGGCCTGCTTAATTTGTCAGGCTTATAATCAATAATTTATTTACCTGCCCTATACACCCCCAACTGACAGTGGGTCATCCCAATGATGACCAGCTGGCAGCTGAAATCACCGTGTCAAGTCTGACACACAGGATCAGCAACAATAATCAAAAATGAAGAACACACGAACCTGTCTTTTTTTTAAATAAAAATGAGCTATGCATCTTTGTACACAATGTACCCTCATGTCCTAGTCGAAGATGCATCTCCCATCTTTCCTCACAGACCCGTAACCACTGGATCATTTATCCAATGCAACTGGTGGCAGCTTGTGGCCACAATTCAAAAATGTCTGAATTTGAAAATCGTTTTTATATAGGCATATAGCCCTTAAAATTCCAAGCAAGAGCAACATTTTACTTTCTGGCCAGAAGCAATATAACATTTGCTAAAAAATAAAACAAATCTTCTCCATAGACATTTCCTCGGGGCACTGGTTTTGCACAGAATAGAACAAGGGAATCTTTCTCGACTTACATTTCTCAGCTGCCCTGTCTTATCAGAGAAGCTAAAAATAGCCCCTCAGCGCGGCCTGAGCCTGGGCTGCCAGCCATCTTTTTTTGTTTTTCCTACTCCTGGCCCCCAAGGCTCTCCGGCTGCAGGCATTACACAGATGCGATGTCAGAGAAGCTTTCTAAGCAGTGCCTCTGTTCTGCTCCTCTCACCGGCTCCCACCTACACTGGCTACAAGGTCAGAATCTGTCTCCGATTTCTGTATCACATTCTGCTCTACACAGCCCCCACCTTCTCCTCACTCTGAAGCTGTCAAAGACAAAAAGACTACTCAATTCCATAAAAACTGCAATAATTCGCCCAATTGAAAAATTATTTTTACATACAATTTGCACTCAGGGGGTCATAATCTTACCGACTTGACCCAGCACATTGGCTCACTGGACCACCAAGAACACAAACCTGTATTCTTGAACAATTTGCAAATTCGAAATACCCACAATTCTTTTTTTCAAGCTAAACTTTTCACTAATTATTTTTTCGTTAACACTTTGTACATTAGGGGTGTCATCAAATCACAGGTGTTGCTATTACCCTAGCTACACCCCTCTCAAGTCCCTTTTAACAACGTAATCAAATGTTGGACCATGAAAACACCAGCTATGCGCTGTTCGTTTGGTGGGAGGCTCAAGAACCTTTGGGCTACTATATCATTATTATATGTATCGGGGTACTTGCGGTGGCACTCCAACTGGTCTTTCTACTGGGGCCACTCTTGCTAGGTCCTCTGAAAGGACGGGATAAATACCAGCAACGTCAGTATTTCTTTTTCTGTCAGCCTGCGCTCATTTTACCTGCTCCACTTCCTCCAGTAACATCTTTTCCTTGGCTTTTCCAGATTCCAGTCTACTTCTCCCTGCTTCGTGAAACACTTACTCTGTCCTCCTATGTGACTCCTTGCGCCAAAACTCAATGGCATCCTTCCGAGCTGGTCTACATTTTCTCTTTCATAAGAGTGTTTCGTTGTCTGTCTACTTGTTCTGCTTTTACTCGGATACCTTCCTCAACTAATACGTTTTCTCGGGCTTTGTCTGAATCCTCCCTACTGTTATCCTCTTTTCTGAGCGCTTTCTCTATGCGTCTATGCTATTCTTTACGCCATAATTCAATGGCATTTTTCTGTGACTGTCTGGCTGTCTTTTTCCATAACTCTTCTTCTACTCTCATGATGCAATCTGCATCCCAGGTCCCAGCTGCGGGCCACCTCTGACTTTCTGGTAAATCCTTGGTGTAGTCCACCCATAAATCAAGAAATAATACGGCATCTAGGCCATGCTTATGATACATAAAGTACCCTGGAGTGTCCCTAGGTGGAATGGGAACAGCTTCTTCGAGTACCCCTTTTCTGGTTTTGATCTGTCTTAATTTTGAAAAGAGCGGCATTTTTAGACCTTATTACTTGAACACACTTAATACAATAAACACAATAATGAACAATCATTCACACCACAATATGTAGAACGTATTAAAACATTTAACATTTAACAGTTAACGAACGATGATAACTAATAGGAAACTAGTTACTGACATAATACTAACACTAGAGAATACTGAATTATATGCAAGACATACTAGATATACTGCTAAACAGTACAGATACACTGCTGAAACAGTGCAGACCGGATTTGTGTACCCAAACCCGTCTTGACCGGCACAACCTAATGTGCACGTCTAACTGCCTCCCCAGCAACGGTACTCACCGGGTAGCACGGAACGGAAGGCCTCGGAACTGAACTGGACTAGACCAAACTGGACTGGACTGGACTCGACTCGTGACTTGGATACTTCGGAACTTCGGAATCTGGTGGGCCTCTGTATACCTCGGACACAGCTCTCTCGCAGGTGGGCTCTGGGTAGGACAATCTGCGTTCCTCACCGCCTCGTATGGATGCCTGGTCGCAGTCTGTCCCCTTCGTTGGCCTGAGGGAGTTGGCGGGAAGACCCGCGACGTGCGCGCTTGAAGTCCGTCTCGGCTATGGAAGGGGGCAAAACTGGACCTTCATCTCCGGCGTCTGGGGAAAGAGATTAAACTATTCGGGCGCCATTATGTGGTAAATAAAATATTACGCTCTCAGAATTTTTAGTATATAAATAAGATCATGCATAAAGCAAGAGGCTGAGTCTGTGGTATCAGGTTCATAAAGGGCTTTATTCCAATAACTCGAGTCAAAGGGAGAATATTACCATCACCACAAAGGATCTGGAAAGGGACTCAAAAGTATTCTCAATATTCTCAAAACATTATTCACAGAGTACAGTATATATACATCTCTCAATTGTACGTAAGCAAAAGAGCAAGAGAGAATGAGATAAGAGCATGTGGGCGTGTAAGTAGGCGTGAAGGTGGGCGTCCATGTGGGCGTCCACTTGATGATAATGGGTAATTTGTCATGTGTGGGTGGATACCTGGAGGGGGTTGCGTGATCTGCTGGAATTGTACTGGAACTTTGCCTTACTTGTGCTCAACTCGAGCATGACGTGTAACTGACGTGGGGAGGGTTGCTATGCAACCGGACAAGTCTGGAAGTGAGGCCTTCAGTGAGTGAGGCCTTCAGTGTCAGGACGACCAGCACATCTTGTATTATCTGATATCCGATGTCTGGAGCAGGGACTGATTTGTGACATAGGTTGCTCATCACCAAGAGCCGATGTGGCATCTATTTCTTCATTTACTTCATTTACTGCAGAGGCCTTACATGGGGGCTATGGGCTTTTTACTGACGTGAGCTTTGCAATCTCACAAAGAGAGACAGTAAGGCTGGGCTCCCTCCTTGCAGATGGGTCGCGTTCATTCCTCCTTCACCAGGCAAGAATGCGGCTCTGTAGGAGTAAGCAGATAACCGTGCTCAATACTGTCTCGGTACCTTGTGACAGGGCCCCTTTGGCTGAGGCCCAAGTGTGCAAGGCCAAGGATACGTAGCTGCAGCTTTCAGAGCGTTCTGAGGCATGAAACCTCTTTTCGGCTCTGGCTGAGCCATAAACATGGGCTTCATGAAAATGCAGGAAAACATGATGAAAAACGTGTAGGCCTCAATACAGATTTGTCGTTTCTCTCATGGGAGACTGGATGATGGCAGGCCACGTTATAGCATAAGCATCATGATAGAAAGGCCATGGAGGGGAAATACATAGGTTACATGTATGTGCACATAAGCGTTGGGGGGGGCACATGGGGACACATAGGCCTCATAGATTTTTATTTTCCTCACCCTGATGCACCCCTGAAATCAGCATCTGTGCACATATGGCGCACATACATGCCCTAAGGGCATGTATGTGCACCACATGGCAAAAAAGTGCATATTTCAAAGAAATCGCAATTTACCACCAACTTGAAGTTGGTGGTAATTTGTGATTTCTTAAGGAGAAATCGCACAACTTGGGTGCGTGTTACATTGCATTTAAGAAATAGCAATTTGCGATTTCTTAAATGCTTACGCAAACTTAAGAAATCGCAAATTTAGCGATTCCTTAAGATTGCGAGGCTGAAATGCCTCATACATCTCCTTTTGCGATTTTGTATTCGCAAACGCTGTTTTTTTGCGATTCGCAGCGTTTGCGAATACAAAATCGGTTGATACATATGCCCCCTGGCCCCCTGCTTTTTAACATCTATGTGACTCCGCTGGTCTATCTTGCGGAGTCATTGGGGGCTAAAGTGATGGCATATGCTGACGATACTGAATACAGAGGATTCTCACAAAGTGTGAAAGTGGAGGAGGGTCCAAGGGACAGTTTAAAGACCTGCTGCAGTATAAATCCCCTAATCCATATATACTTTACAAAAAATACTGAGGGTCTAATGTTCCGTATACACACAACACTAACAAACTAGGCAAATGTAACCTCCAAACCAACTACAGTGAATGACATAACAAAAGTATAATTCCCATCACCCACCAAAGGTGGCTTATCATCATCTGGGAATTCAGGACTGAGCTGAGAGGACCAACCACTCTGATGGTAATGGTGGTCATTCAGTTGTCCCAGTAGTGAGAACAAACGGTGGGGTGATGGTTGCAGTGCAAGAAATAAACAAAAGAGTGCTATTAAAAATGGCTATCAAGATAATATAAATGTTATTCTGGCGCTATCGTGATGCCATTAATAAAACCTGTGCGTAAACAGCTTAATAGATACCTGTCGGATCGATGGTCTACATGTTTCGGCTACTGGACCTTAAGTCCAAGCTCTCATCAGGACCCAAATACGCTACTGCAAAGAGTGATAAACAATACAAACAAGAAAAATAAAGATTTCCACCAATAAGGTATACCATACAACCTGGTCTGCTCTGTATGTCCCAATGGAACTGTTACAGGTTAGGAACCCAGATGATTATGGGCATGCACCTCACCTCGCCTGGCATCTGCTCAGGATTTTGAGGCACCGCTCTGTCCGTCGGTACCCCGCTCTGTCTTCTGTTTTTCTGTTTTTCTGGAGCAAGGAGGATGACTCAGTTGTTGCTGCGCAACATTGTTTGTCTTCAGTTTTTCATTGGCTGGCTAATGCCCAGCTGAAATGTAATGAAGGAAAATCTGAAGTGCTTCTGTATGGCTTTTTCACGACGGATTTCAGAGAAAGGCTTTGGCCTCCCGGTTTTCCACGACCAACTGCGGGCAGAGGCACCGTAAAAAATCTTGGCGTCTGGTTCGATGAAAATCTGAATTTTGTGACACAAGTGAAGAAGTTGGCCGGTACCTGTTTTGGCACTTTGAAAACCCTGAGGAAGTTTCTTCCCCTTTTGCCCGGTAGTGCCAGAGAAACTGTGGTCCGTGCCCTGATTTTGTCCTGCTTGGACTATGCCAATGCCCTTCTGGTTGGTAGTCCGGGTTTTCTTGCCAAAAAACTGCAAGTTGTCCAAAACTCGGCAGCCAGACTTCTTCTGGGTCTGTCATCAAGGCATAGTGTTCGCACCCACCTGCGCTCCTTGCATTGGCTCCCAGTTAAATCTCGTCTGAAATTCAAAATGCTTTCTATCGCGCACCGGGCCCTTTACGGTCTAGGCCCTATTTATTTGCAGAAGAGGTTTGCCTTTTACACACCAGGGAGACAGCTGCGATCATCTGCCCAGCTGTTGATACAGACACCTAGGTTTAATCGCCAAAGTTTTGGTGGGAATTCCTTTGTGCGCAAAGCCGGTCGGGCCTGGAACATGCTGCCCTTGGCTCTTCGGGGCACCCAGGATCCACTGTTGTTTAAGAAAAAATTAAAAATGTTGCTTTTTTAGTCTCTGATCTATGTGCATTTCGCCTTTTCTGAAGCAAGCGCCGGGACACTTTCAAGTAGCTATGCACTGTATAAATTAAATATAACATAAGATAACCCTTCCCACATTTTGCGGGGGTACCCTCAGCTGCAGGCAACTGGGGTGCTGGGGACTCTCCGCCAGATTCATCGTCCTTCCCTGGGCAGATATGGAGGCCCCAGATGTGTGGGCACACTGGGAGGTGTGGACAGGTTATTTGCGTTCTGGCGGAGGCAAGTAACAATATCTCGGTGCACCGCACTCATTTCATCTATTTTTTGCATATTATTGTCCAGCCGTTGACTATGGTCTGCCTGCAGCTGTTCGATGTTCCTGAGGATCCCTATTACCTGGCCAAATTCTCCCTGGTAACCCTCATATGCATTGATTATCCGGGAGAGGTTTGAGTGATCCTCATTGGCAGCACCAGCTGCTTGATGGCGTAGATCCTCACGGACCCTCCCACTACCCCAATCACCAGAGCAGGCCCAGTTGGTGGTGGCACAGTCAACACTGAGCTTCCTTCCTCATTAACGGGGGTGATGTTGTCCTCCAACTCCAGATTTCCCTGTGTTGCTGTGCTGTCAGTGGTGTCCCAGGCTGCTGTGTCTGTCAGGGTAAGGGTCAGCTCAGCTGGGTGTTGTCAGTTGAGGCGGGAGTGGTCACAGAGGATCCTGCTCTGGCCACTGCTGGTGCTGTGGGCTGACCCAAACCTGATGGGCCATGTCATTCCTCGTTGTCCGAGGATGATTGAGAGACATCAATGCCGGAGAGCTCCTGGTCGACCAGAGTCTGGGACTGGCTGTCCTGATTAGTTCCAGGGCTGTTCCCAGATCGCCCTGAGGGTACGTAAATGACACAATGATTGATGTGAATGTCCACTGCACCTCAAACCATACCCATTACATAGGTCACTGAAACTAACAATGAGTTAATATACATAGTTTGGCCTCCTTCATCCATGATGGTGGCCTATGTTTTTAGAGAACAATGTCATTCGGACAAGATGGGGATTGAGGAACATGTCCAGCTATGTGCATACATGAGCATGTTGTATTTAGTTCACATTACATGTCCAAAGACATCCTGACACCCTGTGAATGACACAGGTGGGTTGGTGTTGTCCACATCTGTACTTTCACGGTGGCTACGTACTCTTTAGCTCTCAATCTTGGCATTTTCCAGGCTTTGTACTGGCCTTAGTCCATGTCTTAGCAGTCACATAGGGGCTGCCTACACACTCACAGTCTGTTTATTTACCCTGAAATTTGTGGGAATGGTGTGTGTGAGGTGCATATTGTTCTCATCTCATTACACACAAGTGAATGGCTGTGAGGAGCCAAATATGTGACTGCTTAGATTTGTGCCTGCACAGATAATATATTTTGTACATTTATTCTATAGTCATATGAGACCTCAAACTCTGCTTTCTGCCATTTTGTGGCAAACTAATTTAATGAGCTGAGGTTTGAGTGTTTACGGTGTATTTGTGAAACTTAACACTCCTCCTACCCAGCCCAACCAGGCCACCAGGAAGAGTGTTGTCAGACAATGCTGGGAAGTGTAATTGCAAGATGGTTGTCACTGGTGGCTGTTGTTTGTAGAACAAAGGCAAATGTCATGGTTGTGATAGGTTCAGACAGCAGTCCCCAGTGTCAGCCATTTTGCTAGTACACATCAATTCACTGTCAGGTAGATATAGGCCCAGATGAAGTGGTTGTGCGTGTGGGTGGAAGATTGTTTGCTGTTATTCCAACTCCCATTAGGCCCGGTCCTACATACACTCTCCCACCCAGCACAACCAGCCAACCTGGAACTATTCTTTACTAACAGTGAGTGGGAATGTAGCGGCAAGATGTCTGACACTGGGGATAGGTGTCTGACTTGAGACTGACTCCCATCAGGGCCTTGTGCTCCTCACACCACTCCCTCAGTGTCATACATCTTGCTGGTACATTTCCACTTACAGTCATTCAAACAGGATCCCAGGGCTGGTGGTTGGGATTGGTGGGATGAGTGTGTGTATGGCATTACCTGGATTAATGGCAACCACTACTCCCCCAACATGGCACATCCACTTCATCAGGGCATATGGCTAACTGAGAGTGAGTGGAGAATAGACTAGCAGGATGGCAGACACTGGGAACTGGTCTTTGGAGCATGAAGCCATGATGGTAGTTGTGCTCAATTCAGACACCAGGGATCACAGTGAGTCATCTTGCTGGTATACATCCCCTCACTGTTAGGTGCCCATAGGTCCAGATGAGCTGTTTGGTTTTGGTGGGAGGAGGAGTGTTTGCACTGACTCCATCTTCCATTAGTCCCTACCATACATACACCTTCCCGCCCAGTGCAAACAGCCCAAAAGAACTTAAGCTTACCTCATAGTGTGTAAGAATGTACCTGCAGGATGCCTGACACTGGGCACTGGAGTTTGATTTTGCAAACAGCTCCCCTCATGGCCTTGTGCTCTAAACACCAGCCCCGAGTCTCAACCATTTTGTCAGTACATTTCTACTCACTGTCAGGAAAGCATGGTTCATAGTGGGCTTGTAGGACTGGGTGGGAGGAGGAGTTTTTGCATTTGCCAGATCTCCCATCAGGCCCTGTACTACACATACTCTCCCTGGAATTATGTTTTCCTGAGAGTGAGTGGGAATGTACTGAGAAATATAGCTAAGACTGGTGCCTGGTGTGTGGAGCACAAGGCCCTGTTGGTAGTCTTGGAAAAGTCAGATGCCAGTCCCTACTGTCATGCATCCTGCTAGTACATTTTGAAACACTGGGGGTAAGCTTAGTACCTGTTGGGCTGTTTGTGTTACATGAGAAGTTGTGTGTTGGACAGGGCCTGATGTGAGATGTAGCTATTGCAAATATTCCTCCTCCCAACCAGCCCACCTAACTCCTCTGAGACTATGGCTAATAGTCTCATTGGAGCTCAGTTTGGAGAGGGACGTCAGGCGAACGGGACAGAAGCAGAGCTGAGGGGCGTGGTGCAGAGGCAAGGAGCAGGAAGCACCGAGATGCGCTGAGGGTCCTCCGACCACTGCATTTTCATGATACCATTTCACCACGGCCTAGGGGGGGCCCAGACCACAGCACTCCACAGGGTCCATATTAATCTTCCGCCTGTCTGCCTGTCTGACCGCGATTGGTGCAGCTAGTGCAGGAGCCGTAGCCGGCTCTTGCTGAGAGAGAGCCAGGGCGAACCACGGAGGCGGCCTGGCCATGTTTGGGTGCAGCTTGTGGTCAGCCAGGTGTGCCCCACTCACCACCAATCACCTCTCCCACTTGGTGCACAGAGGAGACAAAAGAGGAGCAAGGAGAGAGGAGTAAGACGGCAGAGGTTGGTGCAGGCAGTCTATTGCAACTGGTAAGACCCACATCTCCCTCTCGCCTAGCACAATAACCTTCCCCGCGCACTCCGTTGTATTTTACTGTTCAGGCCTGTCAGGCCCATTGCACTCCAAGCGCGGACATTTGTCACTGCGCATCGACCATAGCCCATATCCCATTGGAGAGATTTTTAGCTACCTTAGTTACCCCAAGCCACCCTTAGCTCCTCCTGGTCCATTTCAGAGAAGCCTACGTCAGTCAACGCCTGCCGTTAATAGGGGACACATTGGCCTCACAGACAACATAGGGCCTGGCGAGGCAGACAAGGCAGTACAGAAGGAATGCAACTGCTGCCTCGCACTTGGAGGGGTAAGGGGGTCCCAGCCCCATCTGACCTGCGCTTCTTCTAGTTTTTAGCCAGCTTTAGACTTTTCTTACAAACCGACTTCTTTACTGGCTTCCCTACCATATTCTATTGCAAGTCTGAAATAAATACAAATAAAGAATACAATTGTGGCCCCTACTAGCAGCCTCCTCAGCACAAGCACTAACATTAACCATTTAAGGGTGCCCTTCAAAACAAAACGCATCTTATTGAAAACATAAAGAAGTGGTAGGAGGCTACAAGGCTCACCCAGGGAGCCCTTAGCAGATGGCGTCAATTGCATCTGCAGGCACGGAGGCCTAGAAGGAGCATAGCAAAAAGTTCAAACAGAGCTCCAACCCCGTTTCTATTAGGGTGGAAACTGTCTCACAGATTACTCCACCTGTGCCATGCGAAAGCTTTGTCAAATAGAAAACGGATTTGCCTCCATAAGAAAAGCCAGTCAAGTGCTAACGCGACAAAACCGCCTAATGCATTCTGCGCCACTACATCTAGCAGATTCAATGTCAAGCGAAGCCTGTGGGGCCTCGGGCCCTGGCAAAAAACGGAAGTGTACCCAACAAAAATGGTAGCTCGCCTTGCAGGCCACCAGGAGATACCATGGCCAAGCCTCCTGGGGGCCCAAAGGTAATTTCCACACTTGTCGCATGCTCTAACCAGACTATTAGGAAACCCACAATTGGTAAGAACACAACAATTGCTTACTTTTTAAGTAAAATAATTTCATCAACACCTCAGTGCAAACCACAAAATCTTTATTGCCCAGGGGCAACAGTTACTGCAACAACCAAACAGAAAGAACAAAATATAACAGCAACGTCTACATAGAAAGAACAAAATATACATGTAGAATGTTCACAAGTAGTCACAAGTAATCTTCAATCATAGCAAAGTACTCACCAGGAGTCTTCAGATGTTTTAAGGGATTTATTGCAAATAAATATAGAGAAAAGGTACATAGGTAATGAGGGCTCAGGATGGCAGCACCAACTGACACAGCAGTGTTCCAGACCTTCACCCATACATTCCAACTGAAATGATACATGGAATACATGCACAGGTAAAATGGAAGGTTCCACAAATGACCTGTAAAACAAGAGCTTTAACAAAATACAATAGTAAAGCAGAAAACCCAAACACCACATATCTCCCCCTTTAATGAGAAAAAAGAAAGAGCATTCAAAGCAAAAGAGGAGCAAGAAAAAACATTATTAATCATTTGACCTACTGGGGATCCTCTTAGCTCTTGAGTTCTTCTGACAACAGGATTGTTTTGAACTTTCTTTTGCACACCAGAACGAACATCATTTCTTTTGGTCTTTGCCAAGCGGCCAACATTCCACCACTGGATATTGTTGAGTTTCACAGCCTGACCTTTAATGCTAACAATGCATGCAGGATCTCTAAACTTTGACTTAACCTTTTGCAACAATAAGGGATCTTTGACACAAACGCAAGCCCCAATGGAAAATGTTACCTCCCTTCTCAGTGGGATGTGGCGCATTAATGTTACCATCCACAATACTCGGTTTAGGTTTTTTACCATCTTTGGAGAGCACGTGGCCCAAATATTCAATTTCATTAACTGCAAAGATGCATTTATCCTCCCTGATAGTGACTTGATTACTTTGTAAAATTGTCAAAACTTGCTCAATTACATTGTTGTGTTTCTCCTCTAACACGGTATGAATTAAAATATCTGGCAATACAACAACATTGGGCACTTCTTGTAACATGTTGCTCATATCCTTTTGAAAGACGGACGCGGCAGACGCTAGTCCAAATGGCATTCTGCTAAATTGAAATGCACCATCAAGTGTGACAAAGGCTGTTAAATGTCTGGATTCATCCAGTTCTACCTGATGGTAAGCCACTCGTAGATCCAGTTTAGAAAACCATTTGGACTGTCCCACAGCTGTGAATAAGTCATCAATGAGAGGTAGAGGAAAATTCTCGACCCATATAGCCTTGTTAAGTGAACTTAAGTCCACACATAAGTGTAACTCGCCATTCTTCTTCTTGGCAAGAACAATGGGAGAAAGCCAGAGTGTGGCATCCACTTTCTCTATAATACCATCGTCTTGCATACTTTTTAACATGTGTGATAGCTCATTTCTTACACTATGAGGAACATTACGCAACCTGTGCTTCACACAAGAGATACCTTCCTTAACTTTAATAGTGTGAGTGAAATTCTTAATCAAACCAATTTTATCACAAAAGACATCTCCAAACTTCTCCTTCCATAAAGTATGATCAGAAACAGCATTAGTAAGAGACACAGGATGTTTATGGCCCGGTTTGATGATCATGCCAAATTCGGCTTGATGCCACCAACCCAGTACGTTGATACCTTTATAGTCTACATATATTTTCCGATGAATGGTTTTGGTTTCGAAAGTAACATTACCACAGAAATACCCTGCCAAGTCAATTTTACTGCCTTCAAATGCTGTGGTAACAACGTAAGAAGGCAATAAAACTTTATGTGCCCAGTTCTGTTTGCATTTATTAATGAAAATAAAAGTAACTCTTGCTCCTGAGTAAATGAGAAGAGGAATGTCGACACTGTCAATTTTTATCTGAACTAAGGGATCACTGATATTTTTATCAGCGTGGACATTGTTAACATCCACACAATCAACAGCCAAAAGTAACTCTTCAAGTTTCTTTTCTACTACCTCATGTTCATTATCCATGTCATGGTCTTGAACATAATGAACGGGAGTACGTTTGCCTCCTCTACAAACATTGCCAAAGTGGCCAATCCTTTTGCACTTCCAGCATTCTTGTGATGCAGCTGGACAATTCTTAAAGTTTAATACATGAGAATTCGACCCACACCTGAAACACTGCAATTTAGAACGGCCATAAAACGCACCTCTACCACCTTTGGAGTTGGAAAGGTGGTACCCCTTGACTTATTTGAAGTTGTATCGGGAATGTGTGAATCTTTTGATGAAGAAATGACAACACTGATGGCCAAAGATTGAATTTCTAATTGTTTAGCATCAAGTTGAGAAGATTCAATGCTTTTTGCTATGTCAATAGCCTCATCCAACGAGGGATTCTTGCAAGACAACCATTTTTGTTGAATTTCTTTTTAATAACACCTGTAAAATATTTGATCTCTAATTAGTTGTTAGGTAAAATGCTCAAAACCACAGTAACCAGCAAGATCCTTGAGAGCAGTTACGTAGGTGTCAATAGACTCATTGGGACCTAGAACACGAGTAAAAAACCTGTGCCTGTGAACCACCAGGTTAACTTTTCCTTCAAAGTAAATTGATAATTTCTTTACAGCCAAGTGAAATTCATCAAGATCACCCAAATCATGACCAAAGTACACAGGTAGGTGATCAAAAACGTTCTGCCCCTCAACACCCAGATAATGGTATAAAAGGCTGCGTTTTCTATTAGATTTAAATTTTAAACCATCAATAGTCCCTAGATACGCATCGAAAGATCTGTACCAAAGACGCCATTTAATAGGGGGTTCTCCAGGTTCTTGTAAGAAAGGTGTAGGAGGAGTAACAGACTGCATAGTACCAGCAAAAAAGAGAAAAGAGGAATAGAGAGGATAGAAGAATGTGATATAAGATGAGTGAGCAGTAACTAGAAAAAAAAATTAACAAAAAGGAAGGATTGTGCTAAGAAACAGTAATGAAGCATTTTAAAAGCTGTTAAAACCAAGTTGAAGGGAAAACAACTACAAAGAAAAACAAACTGGAGTGTGTTAATTGCTGTCGTCAACACAAATAAGCAAAATTATGGTGAGAAAAATGAGCGTGTTAATCGCTGTCAACATGAAGGAAAAGTGTGTTAATCGCTAACGTTAACACAAGCTGGATATGAGACATGCAGTACCAGGAGACACCTTGAGAGGACGCTGTGGATGAACAGGAAGGTTTAGATACTGCTGAAAGTGTTCTTTGCTCTGTATCATAGAGAGCAGAGAAGATCCAAGTCCGTCAAGATGATCAGGATGGAGGGAAGTTGAAGAATCCAGACGTCGTGGAGAGAGTTGTCATGGAGACAAAGAATTGCAGGAATCCAGCCATCGCGGAGACAGTTGTCACGGAGACAAATAAATGCAGGTGAGCCAAGACAACACAGTGCAGGCAAGAGGAGCGCGCATGAGCAGGCGAAATCAAGACAATGGATGTAGGCGCTCGAGGGGTCAGTCAGCACGAGCGTAGGATGCAGTAAGTTGCCTTGACAACGCTTGGGCGCTCGAACAAGTGAAGAGACGTTGGTAATGGTCGAGGTCTTCCCAAAAAAAAATGTGCCCAAAAGTCAAGGATATTATGCCACCAGCTCTAGTGAGTGATTCCAAGATAAAACACTCAGCCACAGTGACTGCGCAGAAAGACAGGGCTGGAACACACAGGGGTTTAACCAGGAGTACTGTGCCCCCATTTTTTCTAAATGGCTCTACAAGCCATGAAATTAAATATAACATAGTCTCCAGCAGTAAAAAAAATCCTAGAGCCCTTGTTATAAATAATAGAGATGTACAGTACTTTAGCAAGAAGCAGAAATCCTGCCGCAAAGTGAACCACTGGAATGTTAAAAAATAAATCGCATCCCAAGCTTGTTGCCAAAATTGTAGCATGTTCACAAGTAGTCACAAGTAGTCTTCAATCGTTGCAAAGTACTCACCTAGAGTCTTCAGTTGTTTTAAGGGATTTTTTGCAAATAAATATAGAGAAAATTTACATAGGTAGTGAGGCCTCAGGAAGACAGCACCAACTGACACAGCGGTGTTCCAGACCTTCACCGATACATTCCAACTGCAATAATACATGGAATACATGCACAGGTAAAATGGAAGGTTTCACAAATGACCTGTAAAACAAGAGCACTAACAAAATACAATAGCAAAACAGAAAATTCAAACACCTCAATACCTTCCAAATAAGAGCAGTCACAACAGATCAGTCCCGTCAATGTCTCAGTCACCTAAGAAACAACATGAGCTACTGGCAAGAATCAACACATCTCTGGTTGCCACTATAAATGCACTCACCTGGCAGTCAGAGAAACTCAAATTACAACTAGAGCTGATTAAAGCTCTAGCCACGTCTATAGCCAAGATGGAAGCTAAAATTAAAAGTATGGAGCAAAATGACCAACTCACAAATTAAACTGAAAAAACTAAATTGTTATGCAATTGCCATAATATAGCAGATAAACACTTGCTCCGCCATTGGCCCCAGCAAACCTTCCAATGGCCCAAAACATAGAGACGGCATCCATCACCGAAGTGCTTCTGGCAGATCAACTCTCAGAGAACGCAGACATCACTGCCATACCTGCGCAATGTCAATAATGGCTGTGAAGCCAATGTGAACCAAGGGGAAGCTCATTGGTCAAGGGCTCTCTCCAAAAGGTAAGCAAAATGGCTAAAAAAAGGCCAAAAATAAAGTGGCTAAAGAACAAATGTATAATGAGCAGTCGATTAAACAAGGCACCAAAATCAGTGAGGCCAATAAAGTGTATCCGCTTTTTAAAATTAGAGGCACAGGAATGAACACAGCAGACCTCATACAAACTTCACCTGATACCCAGCCCCCTAGACTTTTCCCAGTTGAGCGCCAAGCTGGTTCCCCAGAGGATCCAACTTTAGTAATAGCATAATCTTCACAGTTCGCTTCTTCCCCACCCACGTAACAAGTCTTCACCGGACCTGCTAACTCTAGCAAATGTTTATACCAACAAACAGACAGAAACTCTTGGGCGGGGACAAACCTTGAACTAGCAACCCCCATGATGGCAGCAGGGAGTTCAAACTTACTCAGAGTTAACCAGGTCAGAGAAAGCCAACAATGTCAAGCCTCCATTCTCAGCCTGTTTTTAAGTACATGGTAAGAGTTTTATGCATTTTTATTTTCATTGCAGGTATGTTGTTTACCAATATGACATACACATCACATGCTCATTGACTCTATTTTTTTATTTATTTAAAAACAGTCATTTGTATAACTGAATCCTTTACGGTGATGTCTCTGAAGGTGTAATTGGTAACTTTATTGGAATGGGAAGTAGGTACTTTCCAGACTCTGGTGCTTCTGGTAGTCGATAGATGCTCTCCCGTGGAAGGATAGCATGCACTTTCTCCTCCCAAGAAGTGAAGTGCACAGGTGGTTTTTTGACCCTCCTTCTCACATCATAATACCTACACCTAATATAATCCTTGTGCGCAGGACAGGTGCTTCAGTGTTTACCTTGTTGACTAACCTGTCCCGCATCCATTTCTCTGAAAAAGGGGTGTCTGTTGGACTAGGTTCCCAAATAACTGTGTCTCTACTCTGACTATGTCATCTACAAGCACTTCCAACTCCTTCTCTGTAAAACATGGCTGCTTCCTCTGGGGAATGATAAGGGTGAGGGTGAGTGTGAAGGTGAATATGAGGGTGACTGTGAAGGTGAGGGTGAGTGTGGATATAAAAAGGACTGTGTGTTTGTAAGAATGTTTTAAAAATTAAATCTGTGCAAGTTGTGTGGTGGGTGAAGTGTGAGTGTGAGAGGCAGAGAGCAGGGGATCTGTACCTGGCAGCAACTGTGTTTGAGCAAAGGATCAGGGTCATGTTTTTTGCCGTTTATATAGGTGGATGGGTGGGCATTGTTGATATATATATACATTTTAGATTCAATGGGATGGTAGTATTGTATGTTAGGATTGTATATTCATATGGAAGATTTTTTTAATATTGTATATTTTAACATTTATGTATAAAGAATCTCCTTTTAACATACTTGTATTTTACGCTTGACATATCTTACTATCATTTTATGAATTTTTAACTCTCCCTTCAGCCAAATTGTTCAAATGTCCCATGATTTAAGACCTTTCTAACTGATTTATTTTTGCCCAGACAATAATGATATGTCACAATGTTGGTATTTTACCTACTTTGTTAGGGGAGGTTTTTACAAACAATATACGTGGGTGTATCTATTTATTTATATTTATTTATATATTTATGTATTTAATATATTCTATACATGTATTTATGAATGTTTGTTAGGGCTAGGAACGACCGGCAGCTATCTAATCCCCCATATTACATATATAGTCTGTTCATGAGATAAAAGTTGACATGACAATTGAGCACACGGTATATAGGTGACTTCAGTCGGCGATATCTATAGTCAGAATATATAGCTCAGACAATTATAGTCTGTGACACTAGAAAGTATCCTTGTTATTATTATAATTGCACAAACTGGGAGGTTACATATTAATAACCAGTCCCTTTATACACTTTTCTTATATACCTTTTATGCACTTACACTTTAATGAAATTTTAACACCGGTTCTCTTACTTGTTCTTAAATCTTTTTTTAACATTTATTGGATACACGGGTATAATTACTTTTTTATCACATAGGTCCTATGCAAAACAATTTATGTTAACAAATGGAAAACACGTAGGTCTTCGGCATTTATGCCATTATTTCAACCTTTGAAGGGACTTCACAGGTATGAAGCATTGAAATATTATATCAATAGCTGACATGACAACTAGGTCATTTTATAATGACAGGCACTCAGCGATACAATTGTAAAGCCTGATGTCTTTCTTCCAAATTACACATTTGTAATTGTATAATCTGTTTTCCATGTTTATTGTACCATGATACCTTGCAATTGCACTTTAAAAATGAATTTCTTCCGTGTAAGCGCTCTCATGTGATCAAGGCAGAGGAGCTGCCGAAACGCGTCATGGTGGAGAGTTGCTTGTAAAAGAAATCAATCAAGCACCTATCTGGGTCCTTTCTCGCTTTGTTCCGGCGGAGTGGCATGGAGGCGTAGAGCGAGCATTCATTTATATATATATATATATATATATATATATATATATATATATATATATATATATATTTAATTTGGCAGTGCCAATGCTTGTTGTGACTGTTTTTATCAGTTTTCACTTGCCATTTGTAACACAAACTGACACGGTTCCGAAACCACGTTGGATGCATCGTAATCTGGCCGTTGGGTAAACCGAGTCTGATTCGGAACCGGAATGCCTATTCGTCGGCTTGTTTCCAGATGATTCCGTCATGCGAATTGCTTTCCGAACTACTTGATAGGAATTTTACATGCAATTCATTGTAATACATCGTTTGGAAAGCTTGCGGTCAAGTCGGTCGGAAACCATTCCGAGACCGAGTCGGTCTGAATGCTTTCCAAAAAGTGCCCCGATGTAAGTCCAGCCCCACACAGTGCCCACCACTGGTACTATAACACCCACTCATAGGAAACAAAGGAGGCAGGGACTTAAAATAGAACCACATACCAAGAATTGTGAAGATAAATTAATTTATTTTTAAAATATATGTACATTTAATTTAATATTTTGAATATTAAACAAAGTTTGTACAACAGAAAAAATAAATATTTATATTGTAAAATATTTTGATAACTTATACATTTAAAAATAAATGTTATTTATTTATTTACCAAAAAGAATTGATGGATATATGTTTTCTCAAACGACTTAAACATGGTGTAAACGTCCATATTTCAATGTAGCATTCACAAAAAATACCAGATATCTGATGCTCACAAGATAAAAACATTGTCACTTCACACACTCCTATGGCAGACTTCCTGTAGTTTGCAGAGCTGGAGTCAACTAAGGGCCTGATTACGAGCGCCCAAGAAAATTGGCATCCCTCTGCAAACACTTGTTTGTGCACAGATTGCAATTATAAATGGTGGGATGTTTATTAAACCTGTACAGCAATGCACCTGCAATTAGATTCTTTTATATAAAGTAGACAATTGACAAGCAAAAACGGTATATCCTACATCGCTGTCTCAAGCGCTTCATTTGGCAAGTCTTACAAGCCGTTCTTGTCAGATGAGATAAATGCTACAGCTCTGACAACCAATCCCAAGAGTCGTTAGACGTGGCCAAAGATCGCATAAATCCTGGCTGCCTTGGTTCAGAGAGCCTGTTTTCCGTGAGCAGATTTGACCTTCACAATTGCATCAATGAAAAAATATAATAGACGTAAAAGTCATCTTGGTGTATTTCCTTATCATGGTGCCTTAGAGAATTGTCAGACTTTGTTAGTTTTGATCCCCATTACAGAAAAGTGTATGCCTTTCTAGATGGTTTATAACGAATTTCATCCTGTGGACTACTGTCCTTTATTTCTGGTGCAGCGTCATTTTGGATCCACCCTTTGACGTTTTGACTATGTCATATACAAATGCATGTATTACCATGTATTTGTGTGCTTTAATGCCATTAATGTAAATTGGTGCACTTTACCAAAATACTGAAGGTGCATTTGCTGTATAGTTCAAACATTTACACGACTGAGCATACTAATGTTTCCTTATACCAAATTGCAGTTTTCATATACATATGTATTTGTGTAGTTTGAGTAATTTTGTTAACTCTATATGTATACTCATGTATTAATTTGAATAGTATCTTGCATTTATTTTTACAACTGTATGTGTATCCATAACCATGCATTTAAATGTGTATTGGAGTGTTCTACTAGGTTCGCTTGACCAGAGGGCTTGCGCATTTGGATTCCAGTGTTTAACATTCAATGTGAAAGTTTGCTCAGTTGCAATGTTTTCTTCTTCTTTGCAGGTGTGTTTATATGATTTCATAGTTAGTGAAAGGGACATTGTAATAGTGAGGCTTGGGAGAAGAGCTTTTGGCAAGGACAAAAAGTGCTGAAGAACAAAGGGAGGCCTCTATTCATGTTATATCCAGAGATGGGAAGAATCCAAGGACGTTCTGATGTTCGGACCAGGAGATGGTATTAATGAATAATGTTGCCAAGTTCTCAGTGAGAAGGTGGAAAAGTAGTGGGACACATGATGTGGGATTCCCAAATGTTCTGTGCAGTTTTAATTGGTGGTCACACTTCAGCTTTAGACAGATTCTCTTTTGACTCAGAGGGGTACAGACCTCTTGGCTATATTTCTGTTGTATGGCTTTTATCGATGCAATTCTCCTGATTTTTTAGACGTTCTACTAAAGTCTCTGCAATGCAAATGCTTCTCTGCTTTACTGACTCTTGTAAGGGTTTCCCCTACTAACACTAGTTAGCTCAGGCTGAGATAGGTAATTTAGATTTACTCATGTATAGATAAAAGGATCTCCTTTGGACATCCTAAATCCTGGAGGCAAGGCCTTTAATTTTCATGAAATGAAATGGCAAAGTCTTCAACTGACTTGGAGTTAGATTTGGAAATTGAAGGGGTGGAAGAAGAAGAGGAAGCTGAAGAAACCAGCCCTTTGCTAAGGGGTTCAACAGAGGAAAACTTCTGCTGATGGAGCTAATATGGGGCTCCAAATCTTCCACAAAACCTTTGAGAGGAGATGTATTGTGGGAATGCAAACAGGTTCCCTGAGGGTCATGGGACTGACACTGAATCCATTGGCAACACATCGGAATGAACAAAAACGTGGGATGCAAGCAAGTCCAGTAATAGACTCATGAACATGTCCACTATTAACTGAAACGCCTGCGTGCTCAGATGATAAGGGACTGACTCTGGAAGGTTGGACCTCAATGTGTCTGCCTGAATGTTTCCAACCCTGAAATATGGGTTTTCTTTACAACTAGCAGGTGAGCTTCCACCCATGAGCATATGCCCATGGCAATCTTGCACCCCTTGCATGTTAAAGTAAGTTTTCACCACTTGATGTCTGTTCTGAGCAATACTGAGGCATTCTCTATATTTGGAGCAAATATCTGAATGGTGCACCATACCTCATTTAGCACTTTCCAATTCAAGGAATAAGATACCAGATACTTGACCATGTTCCATTTTTTTTAGCTCCTGAAGAGTGGACCCCAAACCCCATGTACTCGCATCTAATGTTACTATGTGAGGGCTTGGGTATTGGATTAATACTTTCCTTCTCAGATCTTCTGTTCATCTAGCCATCACTACAGATGGACTTTCATTTACTCTGAGTGGCGATTGAGTTTCTCAACAGAGACCAATGATCCAACTGGTGATACACCCTTGGATTTAGATGCTAACTTGCCCAGGGGACTGCTCATGTTGTTGTTGATATTAGACCCTGAATGCCCAACCAACACCTGGCTGGTGCCATCTTTAGTCCCAGTAAATGAGACACCCAAATCTGCAAGAATTGAACCCTGTTCTCATGGAGGAAGATCTGCATCTTCTGGGTATCATGGAATGCCTCATAAATGTCTTTTTCTGTTCAGGTAGAAGACTGGTCTCCTGAAAATGTATTATTACTCCTGGTGATTCCAGGCAGTAGCGGACCTTCTTCACACTGGCCTCCAACTTCAAAAAAGAAGAGTCAGATACCAGCCTGTCATCCAAGTATGAAAATAATTGAACACCTTGCATTTGAAGAAAAGCTATGACTGGTGCTTTGCAAACATCCTCAGTGAGTAGGGCAGGCTGAAGGGGAAGGCCTTAAACTAGCAATGTATTTCTTGTATGGCATATCTATGATACTGTTGTCTGTCTTCCTTTATCAGGACATGAAAATATGCAATTTTCAAATCCAAGGTTACTAGAAAATCCTGTTTTGTCAATTCTGGAATCACCATCGGTGGACTCAACAACATTCTGAACAGTCTATTATGAACACATTTGTTGATCTATTTCAAATCTAGTACCAGCCTGTACTGCACTAAGAAAATAATTGAATACACTCCATAACCATTCTGCCAATCTGACACCCGGATTATGGCACCTTTTGGGCAGAAAGTCTGTACCCTAACAGCATGCCTGCTTCGTGGCAGCCCCCTTTGGAATCAGAGTAGGGCGAATGTAATGATCTTGAGGATGACTAGAGAACGCTATGGCATAGAAATCTTGTAGGACATCATACACCCATTGGTATGATACCACTCACAACCACTCTATTTATAAATCCCTAGACAGGCTCCTACTGACCCCTCCGAATAGTCAGGATTTATTGTCCTCCTGGGTGTCAGACTGTGGTCAGGATTTGGAGAAGGGCACAGCCCATTGACCTTGGACTTTGCCCCACCCTTTCTTCAAGTTACGTTTCAAACAACCACTCCCTAAAAGAGGGTTCTGAAGTAAAGCTTTGTGACTGGTCCACTTTCGCGAGCTTGAGCAAAAACACCCTCCTTCCAGCTTTTGATGCCTCAACAAGTTGCTGATGTACACAAAGAAAGAAAAACTGTATCTGGCAGCAATTGGGCTAGCAGTTCGAACTTCCCCAGAACTTTCATAGTTTCTTTACCCTCTTGGTAACAGTCAAATGATATCTGGAAGTCCTTCAACATTGCCTGCGATGCACATGCACCATCTGCATTAGCTCTGAAGGCAAAATGACATGCTTAATATCCTCTTTTAATGGCACTTTCTACAATTCTATCTACAGTATATGGAAGAGAAGACTCCTCTGACATCAGGAAGGAAGTGGACATCATATTGGCCTTCATGGTATTTACTTTTGGAATTTGCAGAACTTGTTCCAAGACTTATTTTACAAGAAATCTACAGAAGGAGAAATGTTATAAATCCTTCCATTCCTTCAGGACTAATCTCTTACCACTTCAAGGAATGAAAGTGCATCTGCTTGAAGAGTGATTTATTGCGCAAAAAAACCCCTCTTCACCCTGTTTTATTTTTTCCTTGAAATTTTAGAATGTCTCTAATATGTGCCACCACTTCCACCAATTGATGCTTTTAGTTATATTATTATCCTTTTGGGATCTCATCTATGTTATCCTCAGACTCCAGATGTTAGGCCTGATTACAAATTTTGCGGTCCAACTGCCTGAAAACCACATCTGTATCCGCCAGTGGCCCACAGCGCTGGCGGTCAATAGACCGCCACCTTACAAGTTGACTGCGAGGCCTGTGGTGTGGCCGTCTTGCGGCGGTAAGCAATGATTTTCCATATCTAACAATGCATGTGTGTACGTTTCGATTGCACATGTGTCAAATGTGCACATATGTATGATACATTTGGAAAAATACCACCTACTAATTGCGGGAGTCTAACCCATATATGGCCAGTCCTGGAATTGGAATATGGTACAAATGGGACTCACCTGTAGATCACCTCAAACAGGGTCGTATTCTTCTGCGTGAAGACTCTGCTGTGAAGGGGGACCTAGAGAAAGGAATCAATGTCGAACTCTACCTGGAACAACAGGAAAGGAGTAAGTATGCACCCCAAATCCTTCGTTACCACCGACTCGAAGCTGGCAGTCAGACCACCGGGGTTGGCTCGTAAGAAAGCCAACTCATCTTACGGATGGCGGTGAAGCTCCCCAGGACCGCCCTATGGCAGATGCCTTTCCCCAACTGCAACCCTGGCAGTCGGCAGCGTGCTGGCGGTGTCGATGGTTCAGCTGTAGTCTTTGGAAACGCAATCCGCCCATCTAGTAATACGGCGGTCAAAAGATCCGAGGTCTCTGCAGTCAGACCGCCACTACTGGTACAACAGTTCATGGGCCTCCAAACTCGTAATAGGGCCTTTTGTCTCTTATGTGGCTCAGCTAAAGCTGTGTTCACTGCATCCTTAATTAAAGACTCTAACTCTGACCTAGTACTAGAAATCTCCTTCAGCTCGGTATCTGTGTCTTATACTGCATAGTATCCAGGACTAACTCCATGACTTCAGCCTTGCACCTGCTGGATTCGAACTGCCAACTAAGCCCCAGGTCGTCGGGCTCCTTTTAAGAGGAAAGCCAATAAATCAATTATTATACATAATTAGAACCCTACTAGCTCTTTTTCACATCAAATGGACCTCTACCCCAGCCAATAGCTTAGACTGTACATGCGTCAATTAAAGTCACACGCAAAGCTGGGAGCTGACATGCACACAGCTCACAAACAATGCAAAGCCCATTACTGATACAACGCTTCATGCCCCAGCCCAGCACATGATCAGGGAGTGCGACTGGTTCTGCATGTCAGCTACTTAGCTATCCCTGATAGTTACAATATTAACAACATTGCAGCACGTGCTTGTGGATTCTTACAAAATGTATTTCAATTTTTAAAATGGCGACATGACCATAGATGCTCCATGGCCAATGGGAACAGGCAGAAAGTGCTGAGGTCAGGGAGAGGCTTGAATTGTTAGTCTGAAACAGAAGTCAGACTATGTTTTAGGCTCAACAGATGTGGGAAGATGCTGGTTGTGGTGACAGAGCCTACATAATTTGGACTCGAATGAGAGGTAACATGAACTTTTGCATGGTTTTTGCCCACAAGAGAATGTTTTAAGTAAATGTCTTGCAAAGGAACATTTACTCTTCAAACAAAACATTTTCTCTTCAACCAATCTTCTGCTGCTATACTGTGTGATTTTTTGTTCTGTGCTGTGTACCCTCATCAATTAAAGGGGCTCTAGGTAGAAGGGAAATGTATTTTGCATAAAAGATATAATTTTAAGAAAAATCTGCAAATATCACAAAAAAGTATCACAAATTTTGCTTACCCATACCCAATGAGTTATCATCACCATTTTCTCTGTCAGCCACAGAGTGATGTTCTCTGATTAGTCTGCATCTCAATATTTTCTCCTCAGCAATGACTCTGTGCCAGCAGCCAATGCACTTTATGACATGTGGACAGGGGTGTAGCAAACAACCCCACAGTGCAGCGGGCCAATCTCCTCTACAGGAAGGGTGCTGCCTCACCATGTCTCATCATTATGTCTCTCTCTAAAGCAACTGCAATGTGCTGCTTTGAGCTAACAGCCCAGGCCCGGCACTGAGAAGTAACAAAATAACATATTTGTTTATTTTAAGTCTGAGCCTGCCAGACACCGTTCAGGAGTGGGTGGGGGGCGGAATGAGAGTGTCCTCCATAGAGCACTGCACGTTTTAGAGGGAATAGGCAGCATACAATGTAATGGAGTAGAGGTAGAGTTGCCACCTTTCCCAGGGAAAAATGCCAGCCCACTCTTCACATTTTAAAGATTTTGCAAAGGCCTTCACAAAATTATTAAGTAAAACTTTATTTTGAAATTATCTGTATTAATTTCAACATTGCCTCTATGTCTTCGTTTAATTAAGCTATCAGTCAGGAGTCATTAGGACTGCTGTAGAACAGATTTTCAAGTGTTCTTATCTCACATTAGCTATTTAACCCCTTGCATGCTCATGACGAGCTGGACTCGTCATGGCACACTGTGCTCGTGTGCTCATGACGAGTCCAGCTCGTCATGAAACATACAATGGCAATCCCTCTGGTGCGGGCACCAGAGGGATTGCCTTTCTTGCTGAAAGAGCCTCGGGAGCTGGGGAAGAGCTTCCCCAGCTCCCGAGGCCCCCCCATGCTTTCCCTGTAATGACGATCGACGCGCACGTCACGCCGACGTCATTACAGTGAAACCGAAACTGAAATAAGCCAAGAGGCTCATTTCAGTTTCACTTTCTACGTGCTCAGGAGGCAGCCTCCTGAGCACGTAGAAAGACGGGAGAGGTATCTCCCCTTTCCAATGGTACCCCTCCCCAGTGGATCCCTGCTTGGGGATCACCACAGGAGGGCGATCCCCAAGCACGGCTCCACCCACTAGGCACCAGGGAGGGGGGAGCGGCCCCTTGGGCAAGGACCTTTGCTCCCTCCAAATAATGTTGGCATCATTTAGTCTTTTTGCCCCCCCTGGGGGGCAGATGGGGGCAGTAGCCCTCCAATCTGCCGCCCCGGGGGGGCAAAAAGCCCACTAGACACCAGGGAATTTTTTGGAAATAAAAATAAGGGTGGGGGCTGCCCAAAACGGGCATGCCCATGCCCCCACCCCTCCTGCAATGACACAAGTCTTTCTGCCCCCCCTGGGAGGCAGATGGGGCATTGGCCCATAATCTACCCCTTCAGGGGGGCAGAAAGCCCACTAGACACCAGGGAAATTTTTTGAAGAAAAAAAAAAGGGTGGGGGCTGCCCAAAATGGGCATGCCCATGCCCTCACCCCACCTGCCACCCTTACAGCCTTTCTGCCCCCCCCCCCCGGAGCCTATCAGAAAGTGTCGGAATGTCCCTCCACCGGTCGGACGGCAGCAGCAGATGGTGGTCTGAACGCATCCGATGAGCCATTGGATGCGGTCCGACCACCATCAAAATAACCCCTTAATGTAATAAAAAAAACATTTTTTTACATAATTAATTTTCAATTAAATATTTAATATTAATCAAAAATGAATTCCTAATTATAATTAATTAACTTTTCACCCTGTACCACTATAAACCCCACAACCTGCAACAGCACTGAAAATACGAAGAAGCAAATGAAATTACATTTAAAAACAACAAAGAAATTACAAACTGTATTAAAATACATTAAAAATAATTATACAAACAATTTATGACTAATACAATTAAAATATGTACTAAAAAAATTCAAATTATTTTAAAACAAGATTATTAGCAATGCTATTTTTGTAAACGATATTAACAACAGAGATTTTTCTAACATCAATATTAGCAAAGCAACAGAGATATTTTTAACATTGATGTTACTTACCTTAAAATTTATATTCTTGTCAACAATATTTTTGCACATGATATTCGTGCATCACCATATTTTAAACTCAATATTTCTGGTCCTCGATATTTTTTTCGAGATATTTTTTCTAAATACCCACTGAAATATTTAAAAGTGCATCATATATATTTTGTTTTAATCCTAAGTAAAGCCTTTGCTATACATAAACAAATCAGTGAATTCAATATTTGAATAACCACATTAGGTTTCAGGATTCTATAGCAGAGAGACCAACCTCTCTTTTGTCAAATATATCTTGTTTTTTAAGTTTAAATATTTTTTATTGAAATTTTCAGAAATGAAGAGGCATTCAGTGGTAATCGGAAGGAAGCTTTGCAGGTAGAGGAGCAATCCACAGTTACAATTGTAGGCTGGAGAAAATGGCACAATCGATAAGAGTAAGACACAATAGCATACGTACCACTGTGGGTAGATTACCTCTTTAGTACCTATACCCTTGTAAAATACCTGAAACAACCTTCCCCTCCCCCCACGCCGTCCGGTAACATCTGTAACTCCTGAAGCGCACCTCGTCCCTGCACCTCGGCCTCACACATTAAGCAGTTGGGGAAGTTGGTGGGTTGTGCCAGAGATCTGAGAGACGCAGCACTCGTAGGTATTTGGGCTGTGTGATCTCATTGAACTCTGACGAGAGCAATGTTAGGAAGGGGCTCCAAACTTTCTGAATGGAGGCAGAGGACTTGTTCAAAGTGGCGGAAATGCGCACCATCCCAAGAATATACCAGAGCCTGTGCAGCAATCCAGTGTGGGTAGGTGAGGTGAAGAATCCCCAGTGTGACAATATGTTTTGTAGCGCTGTCCCCAAAGCCATACCCATTTGTCGTCCCCTCATGCTCTTGAGCGGATACGTGATGGGGTTAGGAAGACCTAGAACAACGTATACAGGGAGCCTCGCGATTTGTGTGTCAAATAGGTCGTTGATAGTATCGAGGATCGTGCTCCAGTAGGAAGAGAGCCTTGGACAGTCCCACAGTATGTGTAGGAGCGTTCCCTCGTTGCCACAGCCATGCCAGCAGGCGGGGCTGCGCTGCGGGTTGCCTTTGTGGAGACGCACTGGTGTTAGGTACCAATAAGTGGCAATTTTCATGGCACTTTCTATGCTAGCTGCGTTCCTGGCTGTGTGTTTGACCCTGTAATAGATGCTGTCCCAGTCCTTCTGGATAAGGTCGCCCCCTAATGCTCTCCCCCAACGCTGCTGGCTCGGTGTGGGATGGGGGCGTGGGCTGTGTCTGAGCATGTCATATATTTCAGAAATCAGGCCCTTGTCAGTAAGCTTAGTGATGAGCCACTTCTCATATTCAGTCTTTCGGTGTCCTCCTTCCTCCCTCATCCCCGGTTGGAGTACCCAGTGTCATAGTTGCAGGTAATGTAAGCGTTCCATTTCAGGAATCCCGTACTCCTGCTTCAGCTGGGAGAATGAAATGACACCTGGGAGGTCGAAGAGATGGCCCACTGATCGGCACGAAGTGTCTCGCCAGGCCGCATATGCTTTGTCAGACCAGCCCGGGGTAAACTCAATGGGGCAGATTTATGAGCCCTTTGCGCCACTTTTGCGTCACTTTTAACATGGGAAAAGTGACGCAAAAGTGGCGCAAGGGGCTCATAAATCTGCCCCAATGTTCCCAAATAGGGGCGTCAGGGGGGATGGGAAGGTAGTAAGTTTGCTGGGGACCGCTACCCCATCCCAAACAGACAGCACCGATTTAATGATGGGAGATCTCATCAGGCTGTGTGGGCGCTGAGCTTTTTTTAAGAACGGGACCTTCCAGAGGGGGATGCCTGCCAGGGCTCGGTCTTGGAAGAGCCACCTTTTTTCAGATTCTGGCTCTGCCCATGTATCTTGTTTTTTAAACCTGGCTCTCGTTATTTTGGCTTTCCCATTATAGACAGGACTACAAGTACTAGAATTCAATGCTTTAACTACTCATAGCTGAAACAGAAAAATGCGAGGTCACTGTGTAAGGTCTAATTGCTAATTCTTTGTACACATATGGAGCATAGAATCCTTTTACTACATTGTTTCCCCAAAGTACATTTGTGTTTTCATACTGGTAGCTTAAATAGCAAGAATGAACAGCAGCATTGGATATTTTAGTTTCCAAAATAAAATATTTTCTTCATGAATAACAAGGCAGTCAGTGAGACCAAGGAAGTGTTCAATGGGCTGCAAGGAAGGGGCTCAAGCGCATACTTTTATTGGGTAGGTGATGATAGTGACAAGTGTCCGTAAGGGAATTATTGCTGAAAATGGAGGGATGATATTGTGAGAGGTTCAAATGAAGTCAATGTATTTTGCTAGTTAAACTTCTGACACAATTACGGTAAGTTATCCGAAAAGGGTCCTTGAACGTGCATCAGGGAAAATTCCTGCTACGTGTGTATAGCAATTATCTGCTTGGGTCAAAGACAAAGGGCCTGATTACGAGTCATCATACAAACAAGAGACACATAAGTAAAAAGTAATAAGACATTTTTATTTCTATTTCCAGCCTGGAGACTTAATTATTTGTCCGGTGTTAGTTATCTGGAACTCTTAAAGAAATTATAATTTTGGTGGTATAGGAAACATAGCACTTGAGAAAACATAAGTAAGTTCCTTTCATTTCACCTCATTTTAAATTTTGCACTGGGTAAGGCTCTTTTCTTCTTCTTTTTCTGACTCACACAAGACCAATACCGGGCTTGTTTTTTCTTTTCTCTCACGGGTGTGTGCCTTTATTTCTTCTTTCAATAGCACTATGAATGCTAGACTAACATATGATTTGTTATGTTTATACAGGGGTCTAACCATTAGCCATTTATACATTATCCTGAAGAGGGTCCAACTGACTTTTTAGCCATAGAGACCGAAACGTAGAATTATTTTGTCTTTTTAGAATTGTTTTCTGTTATTTCAGATTAGTTTTCGATTATAAAAACTCTGGAATAGATGTTTACATAATGGACCCTGAGGTCGCAGGTTTTGTACAATATTGATTCACCTCGGTCTATGTATGCAGTTATACTTTTCTGTACCCTGTCTATTTATTTGTATTAAATATTTTTGCTCTGTTGAAATACACACACCCGTGTTTAAATTGTTTTTGGATGATTCATCAAAATATAAATAATTACATTTCATTTTTGATTGTTCACTAGTCAGTCACTATTGTTGGGCTTGACAGTAGATCCATTCATGCAATTGCTGTTTATTTGATTTTAAAAATAAATCCCTTGCTGGCACCTTTACTCATTATTTGATTACGAGTCTGGCTGTCCACCGTATTGCCGATTACGACTAACAGTTGTATCGGTGGTGGACCACCTGCTGCAACAGGGAACAGTCATTCACTGGCAATGGGACAGGAGCACCAGAAAGCATTATGCTGAGCAGGGACTGGCACAGTCCCGCTCAGTATATTTTGAGTTCTGGTACTGCCAGCATTTTCATGAGGGAGCCCCGCCATGAAAATGTTGGCGGTGCAATAACAAAGGGGGCCCACAGGGCCCCCATGCCCCAAGTCATGGGGATACATTTAGGGGGGCACAACATGTGCGCTCCTGTCTGTATTTCCCCCATTTCCAGCAAGGCATGGGTGTCACCGTCCATGCCGTGCTAGAACTTTTTGGCTCTTCCCAGTGCGGAGCCTTTTTTCAAAGCACCGCCATGGGAAAGGCTAAAGAACCGCCGACCGTGTTACGAGTTGCTAATTTGCAACTTGTAATACGGTCGGCAGTGCTTGCGCAGCTTTGGCGCAGCAGAGGCGGCTTTTGTGCCATCGCTGCTGTGCCAAAGTCATAATTAGGCCCAAAGTTAACACTAAGGTGTCAGTCAAAGTGTCACACATGAGGACTGAACATGTCACAAATTAGCTGCTGTAAACAATGAAATGTTGCACGTAAGCTGACTTAAACTTTGTAGCTCTTTTGACATAGTTAAAGGAAGGCATGGTATCCCCTACATATGCAATAAACTAAGGGGAGGAGTTCTGTAGGAACATCTGATTAATTTTAAACCAAGGAGATGCATTGAAAGGTGTCCGCATCTCTTGCACTTAATATGAACCCCTTAACAAGTAGTTTACATTTTTTTTTATCAAGGCCATTGGAATTATGCAGCATCAAAGCACCAAATTATTTGACAGGGTTGACTAAATTATGCGGCATGAAAAGGTAGAGTTAACACTGCCTGGGCAAAAGGGTGAACTAATTTGTATCAGTTTAACATACAAATATAGTAGAAAGCAGCAGAATGATGGCCGGTGAATGTTTGCATAGTGCCTTCAACTGCACAGCAACACATGTCGATTAAATTTTAGTAACATTTGTTCCATTTATTCCATTTGAGTTAAAAACGAATTTTGTTTTGCTAAAATCTGTAGCTTTTGCAGCAGATGATGAATTATGTAGCAAATGCTTAATAATGAAGAAAAAGACAAAGCCACAGAATCGCATATTTCCAGTGGCACTGTCTATTACCCAAAACAGCAATTACCTATATTAACTAAGCCTCCATGGGCCATTACATACATCACCATTATGTTCTCTATGCATTTTATCATATGCGTACCACTAGCCAGACTATAATTGGTGTCCCTAGAAGTGAAGTTAGTCACAGATAAACTGTTGCTACACCTCGGCATCCACAATATGGCATTAAATGGAAAGGGGAACTGTCAGTCTTATAGAATGGGAGCTCCGTGAATATATAATAGATTAGCTGGCTCTGACAAAATAGGAATAACTTGCTTAATCTTCACCTTTTGCTGATTACATTTCGGGCCTCATTACAAGTTTTGCAGTGCGGCAGCGGGACTGCCTCACTCCTGCACTGCCAAACTTGCCATATTAGGAGTTTTTTCATGTCTGGGAGGTGGTTCTTTGGCATTCCCTTGGCGATGCCTGTGAAATAGGCACCTCAATTGGAACGTCAAAATCAGTACCTGCACGGTATGGACTGCTGCAGTTCATATCGCGCAGGTACTGGGGTGCATGCACACAGGGGGCACAGCATGTGCCCCTCTGCATGCACCCCATGGCTACAGTTTTCATGGCAGAGAGGAAACTTGTAATATGCTTGGCAGGTCCACTGCGGTCCCGCCAAGCATACTGTGGCCTCAAGACCACCGTGCCACCAGTTGTGGTGTTCCCAGGGCAGCCTGACTGCCCTGGTTGTACTAGGGCAGTCAGAAGACCACCTCTGCAGTGCCCCTGCGAGTCTGGCGGTCCATGGACCACCAGATTTGAAATGAGACCCTTAATTTGCAGCTGCACATCCCTCAAAAACCTACTCCTCTATTTAGGCATTAGCAAGGGGAACATTCACTCGGCCCCTGAAGTTACATTTTGTTAATAAAAATAATAATATTATAATAAAAAGTATGAACACAGCTAAGGTTTCAGTGTGCATGTATGTAGAGCATGCTCATCCTATAATGAGAACTTTTTTCTCTTTGACACTAAACATATCACGGAAACATCTGCGGATGTCATGTGGATGTAGGCGACAAAGGTGAAACACTTCTATAGGGTGGGTGGTTACTGTGAGAGATTGGCATTGTAGGGGCCTTCCCTCACCATTCCTTGCGGGGGGCCCGCTAAGGTTTTGTTACAGCACTGCATGTGGGACTGATTAGAGTTTGGTGGATGGAATACTTCATTCCTAACTTTACAGATATTCGAGTTGCTGTATTATCCTAATATGGCAGATGGGATATCTTTCACAATTATGACAGAGTAACTCATCTGCAAAACTCTAAATCAGGCCTTAGTGTCCAAAAGTTCATAAAATACTATTGGAGCTTATGAGGCACTGCATGCAGCACCAACATACTATGCAATCTTAAAATTGCTATTAACTGATAAAATCTTATGTTAATCTTTTGTTATGAAGGTGATGTTTAGCATGTCCTTTTTTTAGCCAAAAGTACTCAGCATGCTGTGATTTGGGTTTTATTTACCCCATTATAAAATAGGTTCTGAGGCTCCCTCTCAAATCACAGTACAGAAGTAGCATCTATTGCAGTTCTAAAAATATCTTCATATGGCTGCTGATTTAAACAGTGTCAAAACCCTGATTCTTTTAAATCCAGCAGTGCATTCGATACAGTTGACCATAACATTCTCATTAACGAGTTGCAGTCGGTAGGCATTGATTGTACTATGTTAAACTGGTTTACTTCTTTACTAGATAATAGAACTTAGACTGTTCACCATCTATGTACGCCCTTCACTACCATGTCCTGAAATTAAACGTATATGCGAACAATGCTTAACTCTTGTTTAGGTTGACTGATTGTGCACCACAAGACCCCTCTCCCTAAAGCTATCTCTCCACTGTTAAAGAATGCATAGGAACACTTCGGTTAAAGCTGAAAATAAAACAGACATTCTGGTCTCAGGTGGTCTAACTCCTCTCTAGCAACTTTTATTCGGACATTCAATTTTTGCAAATTTCCTTGCCCTTCTAAGTCTGTTTAGAACCCTGGGCTTAAACTCGAGAATCCTTATAAACTGAATAAAAAGGTAGCAGTGGTTATATCCTTTCACCTTTATAAGGGAAATGCAAAATATTCTTCATTTCTTTCTGATGATGGTCACAGTGTATTTATTTCAGCATTAATTGTATCCAGAGTAGACTACTTCAACAGTCTTGATTTAGGATTCAGAATACCACTCACTGATAGCCTACATTTTTTAAGGGGCTAATCCAAAGGTTCGCCACACTACTCCTATTTTGAAGGCTTTGGACAGGCGTCCATTTAAAGCCACATCGATTTTAAAGTACTCGTGTTCATCTGTCTGGGCCCGATTCCCAAACATAAACTTAGACCAAAAGTCTAAGCTTATCACTTTCTGTATTCACAAAGGTAAATTACAACCAGAATCTCCACACAAGTGCAGAGATTCCACTCTGCACTCGCAATAGAATTTATTCACTCAGGCGGATCTCTTCCCCAAGTGTAGAGATTCCACCCCAAGTGCTGACGCAAAGATACTTCTCGTAACATACCTTTGTGACTACTAAAAAGTAGTGAAGTTACACCGTTGGGCTAGATGACAGCAGAAAACTATTTAATCCTTAAATTAATGTTCCCAGTTGCTGCTGACTCAGTTCCCAGAACGAAGACACTCTCTGGTAAGTGTGTCCTCTATTAAGATATAAAGCATAACATAACATAACATAACATAATGTTCCAGTGTGCCTACTACTGTTGGCAGAAAGAGCAGAACTGCCTGACATTCATTCTAATTAGTTGGGTCCAATCAATTGACAGCTATTGTTTGGTACTTTGGCATTTTAGTTTTTTTATTTCATGTCAGTTTTTTAATATATCCCTCCATGGTGTAGCTTTGGCTTAATACCCCACTTTGGTTTCAGGCATTAAATAGGAGTATGGCACTATGAGAAAGTCATCCTTCTTGCCCTGATCGCCCCCATTCTTAAGCTGATACTGGTGGTAACTCACTCTGACTTAGCCCTGGGCTCTGCTAACCAGGCCCAGAGACAGTGCTCTGCCAAAACATATATATGGTATTTAGATGTAATTACAATTGGCACAGGCAAACTACCTGTAAGACCCTAGTATATGGTAGGGCATGTAGAGTCAGAGGCCCAGCAGCTTGGAGGCACTTACATGTGCACTGCTGTACTGCTTGCTGTCATTTTAAAAGTCAGCCCCGCTTTGCAAGCTGCTTTTAAATTGAAATTACATGCAAATTCGGCTTTGGATTTAAAGGTATTTTCCAACTATTAAACAACCTTATTTTTTTTACATATGTCAACCCTAAGGTCTACCCTAGTGGCCCTAGAGTAGGGTGCCATGTAAAAATTGGCAGGGTCATTTTAAAAAATGTTGTATATGCTCTGTTGAGGTAAAAACAACCAGTATCATTTTTCTCCCATTGTAGTCTTTTATCTCCAAAGGCTAAAACGGGAATACTGTAATGCTGTGTAAATATTGACGAGAGTGAGATATAGTAATATTTCAAGAACTTAAAAGATATGTAATGACAAATCCAGCAACCTGCCACTGTTGACTTTATCATAACACAACAGAAAATAAGTTATAGAACTTTTTTTTTCTGTGAGCCAGCAATCGGGCCATTTAGAAGCCTCTCCTGATTAGCCAGCCCTTAACAGACTTAGCCAAACTGCTTTGCTGAGGTGATAAATGGCCTGCATAGAGGCAGAGGTTATATGGTGGGTGGAGCTCTGCACAGAATTGACCAGGACAGGGGCAGTGTAAATGAAACTGAGCTTCAAAAAGAGCAGGACAGTAAGGAATGCCAGCCAGGCCTCCCCCTTTTCCTGTACCCCCAGCCAAATGGGAGCCCCAGGAATGGAATGTGTAGGAGGTCTGGAAAGGGAGTGGTAAAGAAAATGAGCCACACCAGTGGGTTGGCTTAGCCAGCTCTTATTTCCAAAGAGAGAAATTCTCCATCTTGAATTTTAAAGTGCAGTGCTTTGTGGGACAAGAATGTGCCCCACTTTAGCCAAAGCTTCATGCTTTTGGGTGGCACCCAATACCTCATTGGTCAGGAGTACTCCCCTACTTTTTGTCCCAGAACATTAGATACATATGTGAGAGGTGTAGAGCAACTCAGATCTGCTGCCTGAAACTACGTTTGTTTATAAAAGAGAAGAACGACTGCCCTGCTAGAACCCTGGTCTGCACCCTAAAGAATTGAACTCTGAAGGACTGCTCCTGCTGTACCCTTGGAACTACAGCCCTGAGGACTTTGCCTTGTTTCAAAAAGGATTAAGGAGTGGGCTCACTGAAAGCAACAGGTTAACAGAACTCACCTGCACCATCTTCCCCAAGAAGCCCCAGTCCGAAGTGCGTTCAGTGGACTTTTTACGGATTTGGCCAGCTTCATTTTGGGAATTGTAGTCTTAAACTTCCAAGGACCATCTCAGAGCTTGTAGACCCTTGAATTTGTGTTTTGGACACTTTGAACCCCCAAAAGAAACTTCAGGAAGAAGTTCCAGAAGTTGCAAGAAGTTCAAGCAACTTTTGGAAAAAGTTCCATAAGGTGACCAACCAGTCCACGAGAGTCAGGCTGCTGATGTCGAACCGAACGACTCGGCCTGGATTTCTAGGTATGTCCCGCTGAAAGTTCCGGAGCTCAAGACTTCCAGGATTTCACCGAAGCCTTGTGCTGATACAAGCCGCCAGCATCAACTCAAATCCCAGCCTGAAGAGGAGCCTCACTCGATGACGAAAGAAAATCCTCCAGAATAGTTTTTAAGTGTGAAAGTAAAATGTTGACCGGGTCCTCCAGCTTAGTGTATCTGACCAGGAATCCATCGCAGTCGGCCTCAAACTTTGAGTTTGTCTGGGTCAAGCATGATCAGATTTCCCAAGTTGATGCTATATGTTTTTAAGCACTTGAAAGTGTTTTTTCTAGTTCCATGTTCAGACTTCCAGCTAATGAGGGTAGTAGAGGCTCCTCCACAGAGGACCCCAGTAGGGCCCTCAGAAGGCAAGAGCTTCAGGCTCAGTTAGCTTCCATAGCCCTGAAAGAAAAGAAGTTAGAACTGACTAGAGAGCAGTGGTGTCAGCGACAATGAAGAACATGCTGAGATTCCCATGGGTGGTGGGTTTAATCCCAGGCTTGCCAAGGGAATAGTTCTCATGTACACCAAGGGGGATGATATTGACAAATGGCTGACTCCATCTGAAAGGGTTGAGAGTATTAGGATGGCGGTAGGAAAACCATTCCGCTCACCATGGAAGCGGAAAACAACCGCCCGCCTGTACCGTGGAAAAATCGGCAGCCAAATTAGGATCATCTGCCAAAAAACACTGACCGCGGCGGAACGGGGCCAAGAAAAACTGCCCGTATCAGGCGGTGATTTTCAAAATCCGTCCGCGGCGGTCGGATACGCAGCAGAAAAACACCAACCCGCCGCAAGCATAGCGGAGACACCGCACAGGAAATTAGGATATCCCCGATGGTTCCGCGATACTGCCGCGGTCGCACACTGGGATGAATGGGAGAGCCAGCGGAAGAGCTGCAGCATATCCACCGCTGCGGACGATCCGTTAAAAAAATATGGCGGACAAATGAAAATAAACCACAAGAAGGCCAAAAAGTGCACACAGCAAACTGGCCATGCCCCCAAATACACAAAACACACCCCTATGACACAACCACATGGCAAAAAGAAAAATACATTCCCAGTACAACACACACAACACACCTGACAGCAATATCCCATTTGGACACACCCACATTGCTGAGTATAAAACCAGCCCCTTCCCTGACCACAATCGTTTGCAATACTCCAGGAGAGAAGGGACATACACCCCAGCTTAAAGGAGAGGCAAAGAACACAACATCACTAGTCACACCACACACAGCACCACAACCACTTCCACACCTGTACCACTAACCCCCCTGCACATCACACACCATACACACCACAACCATACCCACCACTCACACCCCTGAACCCACAACCACTTTGCCCACCACACACCATGTCAACACATAAAATGGCCAAATTCACCTAGAGTGTGGTACAGTCATGGTAAATTAGATAGTCAGACTGGAACCACAACTGTTTGGTAGCCTGGTCCAACAGACACCATTAGCCACAAGGACGCAAATGTGGGCAAGGATAGTCCAAAGGGTCAATGCAGTAGGGACCACCCCAAGATTCAAAAAGGAGATCATGACGCGGTGGCATGATCTGAAGAGGGTTGTCAAAGAGAGGAGAAGCAAGAACCGAGAGCTGGCTGAGAGGACTGGCGGTGGCGCTCCCATTCCACAAAACCATTCACACAATGGGAGGAGAAGGTGCTTGCGATACTGCATCCAGAGAGTCTCACAGGAGTAGCCGGGGGAGTGGAGGCTGGTAAGTACAAACAAATGACTACCACCACACTGCCATGTACTGTCTTGCACAACTACAAAGCTACACCACCTAGGACAATTTCCATTCATCTGCACCACACACTCACAAAAACATGTCTCACAGATCCTACATTCTCTCACTCCCATTCACCCCAAACATAGCTAGCAACATTACCATGGGGGCATGTGTACAGACAGCCAGCACTACAACTCTCACCAGACCCCCTTGTCCCACAGCATCAGCAAGATGGAGCCCTCCCCCACCCCACCCAAAAGCATTTGGATGCCATTGCAGTACACCCAACAAACGTACAGGTAGGTAGCCATCTTCCCTGGAAGGGTGTATGTGGGTGGGAGGCCTGTACTACCACTACCACCATGTCCCCTGTCCCACAGCCTAGCAAGATGGACCCCTCCCCACCACCCCACCCAGAAACAGATGGAAGCAATTGCAGTACACCAAACAAACTTACAAGTAGGTAGCCATCTTTACAGTGAGTGTGTTTGTATGTGGGAGGCCTGCACTACTACTCCCACCATGCCCCCTGTCCCACAGCCTAGCAAGATGGACCCCTCCCCCCACCCCACCCCACCCAGAAGCAGTTGGAAGCCATTGCAGTACACCTAACAAACGTACAGGTAGGTAGCCATCTACACAGTGAGGGTGTTTGTGGGTGGGAGGCCTGTACCACTACTCCCAACATGCACCCTGCCCCTCACGTCAGCAGGATGGAGCACTCCCCACACCCCACCCAGAAGCATGTGTCAGCCATTACATTACCCTCATCAAACTAACAGGTATGTAGCCATCTTCCCTGGGAGGGTGTATGTGGGTGGGAGGCCTGTACCACTAGTTCCATCATGCACCCTGGCCCACACCTGAGCAGAATGGAACACTCCCCCCACCCCACTCAGAAGCAGTTGGAAGCCATTACATTACCCTCATCAAACTAACAGGTAGGTAACCATCTTCCCTGGGAGGGAGTATGTAGGTGGGAGGCCTACACTACCACTACCACCATGCCCCATGTCCCACAGCCTAGCAAGATGGACCCCTCCCCCCACCCCATCTAGAAGCAGTTGGAAGCCATTGCAGTACACCAAACAAACTTACAGGTAGGTAGTCATCTTTACAGTGAGTGTGTTTGTGGGTGGGAGGCCTGCACTACTACTCCCACCATGCCCCCTGCCCCCACCTCAGCAGGATGGAACACTCCCCCACCCAGAAGCAGTTGGAAGCCATTGCAGTACACCAAACAAACTCACAGGTAGGTAAACATATTATTCTGTCTTATGGCACCACTGAGCAGGATGTAAGCCTCCACCACGCACACACAGATGTGTCACATTACAAAGCCAAATGTGAGCCCGTAACAGGCAAGTAGCCAGTACGTGCCCCCACACATTTGTCACAAAAGAAATGGTGCCATATGACAACACCAGCCCTCTCATTGCACAAATATGCACACCGAGCCCATTGCCACGCACAGTGTGCACACTGGTAAGCAAAGGAAACTGTCACAGCTGCCAATGTGTGACACACCATTGCACATGTAGAAGTAAGTCAGAGCACAATCATGCACAGCACCTATTGACATGTGCATCGCCATGGGGCCAGTGTAACAAGGACCATTCGAATAATAAGAAAGCATGTGTGGTGGTATAAATCAAGATATGCACATGACAGGACAAAGGTATGCAGGAGATGACAATGGACAGTCCATGGCCACATGTGACGTCTGCCAGGTGAGACAAATCAACAAAGAGTCCTCAATGAAAAACATGTTGTGCCAGTCCCTAGATGGCAACATGTCCCTGTAATCATAATTTATGCACGGGTCGCATGGTATGCATTGACACCTCACACCATGGACAAGTAATGCATGTACCACTGCATCATTTCAGGAGACACAGTAGTGCACATAGAAAACAATGTGATGATCAGTCAATTGTGTAGTGTGCAAACAGTGAATGACACGCAACTAACACAAAGCTTGCGGGGTGCACTACAATTACCATTTCCCATCTGATCCACAGGTGTCCAAGAACTCACTGCAGAGGACAACACCAGCAACCTGCAGAGCCAGTCTCCCCCCCCCCCCGGTACATGGACTCTTGGATGTTGACTCCCTGGATTCTCTGGACGACGAGCTTGAAGCCGGCCCATCTGGTGTGCCAGGGAGCAACAGGACCCAGGACCCCATCATCCCCCCACCACATCTGCTGCAACAACAACTTCACTGCAGGCCCCTGCTGTTACGGCCGGTGCATCCACCGCCACCACCACCAACAGTGCTGCCTGCAACACCCTCCCTGTTCCAGAGGATGAACACCCCACACCACCGACTGAGGAGGGCAGGGAAAGGATACGGGTGCTCCCAGTGGTGAGGCAACAGGTCCGTGGCAGCAGGGTAGGTGGGAGGGGCAGGGTCACCCACAGACACCAGGAGGCTGGGACCCAATCACTGGACCACATCACCAGAGTCCTTGGCGCATATGAACAGGCCCAGGGACAAACGGGCCGGTTAGACAAACTGTTACGCAAGCTCATCCTGCTGATGAGGTCCATCGACACTCACATGAGACAAATTGTGGACCTCTTGGGCCAGCAAGTGGCAGTACTAAGGGACAGGCATGCACCACAACAAACACCTCCACCTCCCTCTGGTGGGCCACAGGATGACAGTTCACCATCCTCCCCTGCGCTCAGATAGAGTGGTGAGTCCTCAGACCCCACTGGCCCTGCAGCAGGGCTCCCCCCCTGCCAAGCGGCGAAGGGGCTGTCCTAAGAAGACCCTGGGAGTATCTGGAGGCAAAGTACCTGCCAAACACCAGTCACGGAGCCAGCTCTGATGGCAACCCTCTTCACCACTGCATTGACTTTTGGGACATTCCTTCCCCCACACTGCCTTGTGAATGGCATCTGTCTGTTGGACTGGCTCACCACATCAATGTGGTGACTACTCGATTATCTCATTTACCATAACTGTCAACTCACTGCTCCACCACCACCTCAATGGAAATGTACACCCCCTCACATGTCACCATTGTAAATAAAAAATCCGTACCCACATGTTGTCGTGTCTGCTCTGTCTTTATTGCAGGATGTACAGTCTTCAACATGATCACAATGTACCAGGAGTATGCACAGTATGTAGGCAAGGAGAAGTTGAAGGCACCTAGGGAAACACAACTGAACAACATTCACTGGTCTGGGTGTGGCCTCACAGACATCACACAACACCTACCATCAAGATAACCCAACATGCACACGTCACAATGGGCAACAAGTGTCAACATACACGTCCTGTAGATCTTCCCAAATGACCTGTTCCAGAAACATTGCCAACCACCTCTGAGTCTACAACTGGCTGCTGTTACAATTCTCACATACCCCTTCATGACAACAGGAATATCAGCAGACAATGGGTATGTTGTACATTGTCCCCCACCTTCAAGTGAAGTAGTGGGTGATGAGCTGTTCACGCAGGTCAACACCTACCTCCTCTCCACTGTCCTCATCACTGGACATGGGTTGGTTTGCAGGCAGGGGCCTTGGGTCCTCATCATCATCCAGGAGCAGGGGAATCTTCTTCCGAATGGCTAGGTTGTGGAGCATGCAGCATTCTACTGCAATCTGACACACCTTCCCGGGCGAGTATGCCAGTGCACCTCCGGTGTTGCCCAGGCAGCGGAAATGTGACTTGAGCAGACCAAAAGTACTCTCCACCACACAACGTGTCCTCCCATGGGCCTCATTGCAGCAGACTTCAGCCGGAGTCCTGGGATTCCACAGTGGGCTCAGCAAACAGGGACGGTTGGGATATGCAGAGTCAACTAGGTATGACAAACACAAATAGACATTGCAATGTCGCTGAGGCAGAGGGCAGCAGGTCACACACCCAGCAAGCCATACGACTAGGCATTCTCACCCACAGTCCATGCACGCTCGGGAAGCAGATTAGCCATCAGCTGGGGCACAATGCTGTTCCGCAGGAATTAGGAGTCATGGGCTGAGCCTGGGAATTTGGCACACACGTGGAAGATGATCATATCTGCCAGGCACACCACTTGCACATTTATGGAGTGATAATGTTTGCGATTCCTGTAAATGTGCTCACTTGCTTGTAGTGGCACAAGCCCGACATGGGTGCAATCAATGGCACCAACAATATGGGGGATGTGTTCAAGGGGATCGAAGTCTCCCTTCACAGCTGGCAATTCAGCACCCCTGGGAAAATAGATATATCTGTACTTGTATATCATCATGGCGGACAGAACATCACGCAGCACCATGCTGAACATCGGTTGTGACATCCCACCAGCGCTGGCCACCGTCTCTTGGAACGATCCAGTGGCAAAATTATGCAGGACCGCCATCACCTTATAAGTTGGGGTGAAAGCTGTTGGATATGTCTGGCGAGGATGCAGGTGGGGCTCCAACATATCACAAAGGGTTTTTAGGGTGGCTCTATCCAGACGGCATATCCGGATGATCGCCTCATCCTCCATGTTCTCCAGCACTGTCAAGTGACAAATCAGATTTGGCCTCCTCCTAGTTGAGATGAAAGTGGACACATGTCAATGCAATACATCATGCGATGGGCACAGCATCTCACGTTCTGGATGACACAACGACAACAATGACAGCCATCAAAATTGAGTTACAGACCAGCTTACATGTAGGGACACATTCAGCTACACAAAGGGCACACCTGTCAACTTACAAAAAAAAAGTACCTCAAACACCACCTTGGTCAATGTGAATAGACATAGAGATATGACCACATTTCACATGGGCACGCCTGGGAGTATAGCATCCAGCATATGTGTCGCAAATCAACCCCACAGTCTTCTACCTAGCTGCTGTACCAGTCACACCTCCATGCATCATTTCAACCTGGCACACATCCATAACACAATGACCAGAGTCGGTGCAGAAATGACGAATGTGTGCATGAGCAGACATAAGAGGCCATGCAAAAAAGATCATCATTCATTGAGACAAGCATTGCTGTGATTGTCACTGCACCTCAACACATTGACATGTGTGCACATTGTAGAGTCCAGAACAACACTGTCCTGCCTATACGACCATCAAATTCGTAAGTGACATGTGAGGGAGTACAGGCCAATCTACAAAATCACATACACAAACATGGCATGTGTAGTCACCAGTGGAGTAAATGGAACATTGGCATTGTGTGCACAATGATGTGCCATTGACCATGTGGGCACTGTGCACTCTTGATGTTTGCCAGATGGCCATTGCTATTGTATGGCACCCATATCGCGGTAGCTACCGCCTGGCCCCAGCGGTGTGTCACCAGTACCCCCCATTCACACCAGTGCAGTAGTGATAGGCATGGAGACATGGGGAAATGGCGGTTGGCATGCTCTGCCACCTAAATCGCGGTTCCTCGTGTCAATGTATGGCACACATATCGCGGTAGCTACTGCCTGGCACCAGTGGTGTGTCACCAGCACCCCCATTCACACCAGTGCAGTAGTGATAGGCATGGAGACATGGGGAAATGGTGGTTGGCATGCTCTGCCGTCTAAATCGCGGTGCCTCGTGTCAATGTATGGCACCCATATTGTGGTAGCTACCGCCTGGCCCCAGCAGTGTGTCACCAGCACCCCCATTCACACAAGTGCGGTAATGAAAGGCATGGAGACATGCCTAAATGGCGGTGGGCATGCACCGCCACCCAAATCGCAGTAGCTACCGCCTGGCCCCATTGGTGTGTCACCAGCACCCCCCAGTCACACAAGTGCGGTAGTGATAGGCATGGAGACATGGGGAGATGGCGGTGGGTATGCTCTGCCGCCAAAATCACAGTTGCGCACACCGGGTCCCTGCGGTGTGTCACCGCCATGGAGCATGCACTAGAGCCAATGGGAACCTTGATTGTGGTGGCATGATGCAATTTTGAAAATCGTGGTAGGCGTACTCCCCCACCACGGAGGTGGTCATTGGATGCATTTGAAAGAGGCAGACCTGGACCTCCAATTGCTGCAGCTTGGCACCTTTGACACAACCCCAGGGGTCTATATATTAGTGTGGGAGTGAGCCTCACATTTCCACTGCTGCCAGAGACCCCTCACCTGTTGCTGCCTTCAGGGACTGCTGTCAGAGAACCCTCACCTGCTGCTGCCTCCAGGGACTGCTGCCAGAGACCCCTCACCACCCAATTCTGCTGCTGTTGTCTCATGTCCACAGTGATGGCAGGGACAGAGAAGATCTGTGCCAGTCCCTTCACGAGCGAGGAGCTGGAGGTCCTGGTGGATGAGGTGCTCACACAGTACCCAAGGCTATATGGTGCCCCAAATGTCATGGTAAGTCCTCAACAGTGGTGTGGGTAGGGCAGGGGGGCACACATGTAGTTGGACTGATGCAGTATGTGCCTGAGAGTGTGGAGTTGTGTCATGCACTGCCTAACATGCTGTCTCCAGGGGGAAGGTGTGTGTACCCAATGCCACAGGTTTCCCTGCCTGCACATGTATGTATGAGTGACCTGTGTTGTGTTGTCAGCCATACAGTGACGCAGAAAGTTGTTCATGCAGGAGGCAGGACAGTGATTGCTTGGCTGAATGGCTGTGTGTGCCCCTGTTGTCCATCTCAGTGTGAGCCCAGCTGGCCTGCACAGTCCCCGCCCAATAAGACATGGACACATCACTTCACTTACAGAGTATTACATCAGTCTTTTCTCATTGCACTCCAGCTACGGGCCATCTCAGCACTGTAGATTGCACACGACCGGCCTTGTGATGAGGATGTTGGATTTGTGAGATCATGTCCCTCAATGTGACATCCATGACCCAGTTATCTATTCACAGGGCAGGGACATTGAGGGCTGCGCAGTCTTGGACACAGTGAGGTCATCCCCAGACACAGGTTGATATGTGATGTATGTGTTGCTCAACCCAACAATGGACCGGAGATGTGGGCAGGCTACATAGCGGTTTCAGTGCTGGCATCCTGCATGTGTGTGAGATGTGCAGGGACTGTGTTCCCCCTCACACCTGCATGCATTTACATCAGCTTTTCCAATGCTGATGTACCATGTGAGATCTACTCTAGTCTCTGATAGACATATTGTTGGATTTGTGATGAGTTTGTATCTTGCTGCTATACTGATAGATGTTGGTACATAACACTGTGTCCCTGATCATTTCCCCCTCCTGTATCCCATGCCTGCAGCTCAAGGTACACCTGCGTAAGGCCATGTGGAGGGCATTGCAGCCAAGGTGCGAGCTCTGGGTGTCTCAAACCGACGGCGCACCCACTGCCACAAGAGGTGGGACGACATCAGCCGGCTGTCAAAGAACGTGGCGGAGATGACCTTGGGGCTGCTTCCTCGCACTGGGCGTTTAGCACGGTGAAACATGACACCACTAATGGGCCGCATCTTGGCAGTGACACAGCCTGAGCTGGATGCACGTTTGAAGGAGCATCACCAACAAGCCAGGGGTGAGCATTTGGGTAGGGTGACTTTGGCTGGGAGTGGCTGCATGTGTACAGAGCCTGTGCTAGCGCTGGCCTATGTGATGTTGGTAGTGTGATGCAGTGGTATGTAAGTGGCTGCTCTGCTTGGTGCCGGTGTCACGCATTTGCCATACCTGTACTTACAAAGGTAATTTGAATGCTGTGCATTCCCATTGCATTCTGAGTTGTGCTCTTCAGGTTTCTTCTGCATTGGGGTAGTCTGCGAAATCCCATGGGAGGGAATGGCAGTGTTCCCATTCTGAGTGTGCCTTCATCAATGAGTCTATTGCATGCACCCAGATTGGGGAGGCCTAGACATCTGACAACAATGTGCACCAGTCTTAGGGCCCCAAAGTACAATATGGTGGGTGGCATGGGCTCAAGGCCATTGTGGACTGTCATGTTGTAGTCTGTGTCTGTGTTGTCCCCTCCTGTTCCATCCAGATCTGTCAGTGGCAACAATTAGTGTGCCCCCATCATGTCCCTAGGTGTGCTCAGAGCTAGTTGTGTGTCTGGTTGAACGGAGCAACAAGCAGGGTGCTGTGCTGTGTGGTCATCACATGGCTCACTCATGCCTGACCCTACATCTCTCTCTCATGCAGCATCTCCTGTGGTAACAGAGGGACAGGAGATGGACACCAGTGGCGGTGAAACTAGCATAACAGCTGCACAGGAGCCCAGTGACACAGATGACACCAGCACCTCAGAGGGGGACAGGAGTCTCCTGGATGAATCCTAGCCTGACACGCAAAGTACCACATCATCTGATGCCAGCGGCGATGCATCTATGTTGGCGGGCACAGGGAACGGGGACTCTGTATCATCTTCAACCACACAGCGGCCAGTGCCCACCTTCCCAGCCACTTCCTCTGGTGCTGCCCGTGTCTGCCTCAGTAAGAGGGGAAGAGTGTCCTTCACCCCTGGCACCGCTGCCCCTGCCCCTGTCCCCCCTGCTGCCATCAGTGCTGAGTCTGTGGACCTTTTGCGGCAGCTGTGTGTAGGCCAGACAGCTCTCCTCAATGCCTTCATTGACCACGACAAAAAATTGGCCCAGGTGGTTGCTTTCATGGAGGGCATACATTCAGACGTGGGTGGGCTGCACCGAACTGTCCAGGCTTTGTCCTCCACAGTGATGTCTGCCCTTCAACAGGCACATACTCACAGTCCAGCTCCAGTCCCTTTGTCCACCCCCCTGGCAGTGGCCATGACTGACGATAGTGACCAGGGTTCACATACATCAAAGTCATGATACGGCACACAAAGCACACAGCAGCAGCAACCCAAGCGGTCCCGGACACAGACACCATCCCCACAAAAGACCAAAGCAACCCCAGAGTGCAGAGAGAAAAGCCTGTCAGGCGACATCAGGGGACAAAAAACAAAGCAGGAGACCTCCGGCACACATGCCTTAGAGGCATCCCCATCCAAGAACTCTCCAGTCCCTAAAGCATCTCGCAAAGAGAAGCATACAGTTTCTGTGCCCACCAAGGAGGTGGTGCATGCCAAAGGTACATCTAGGGAGGGCTCCAAGGCAGATTCATCCATCACCTCGACTCCCATTCCAATCCCAGTGAAGCAGGGGAAGGAGGGCACTGAAGGGGTGACACCTAGTAAACAGGGGAAGGGGGGGGCAGAGGCGAAGCCAGGTAAAGCATTCTGCTGGGTCCAGCACATCACCAGAGGGGGTGCCAGCGCCTGCACCTTATGCATCTTTGGTGGTGAGTGTTCCTGTTGTGTCCACACCACTACCCATTGATCCAGAGTCAGCCAAGCCATTTAGGATCCCCAAGAAGTGGAAATTCACCCCTCCACAATCTCCCAGCCACACAGTCATCCGTCTGCATGACTCCGCCTCCACGTGCTACTACACCACCTGATCCAAGGAGCCCTCCGGCTTGCCAAGCCACTGATAGCTGTACCTCAGCTGGTCCGCTCTCTCCCCATTCAAGTGCCCCGACAGTCCCTGAGACACAGCCAGCTCCCAGTCTGCCTGACAGCCAAGTCAGAGTGTTAGTCACCCTGTGGTAAATAATTTAATTACCGGTACTTAATTTGATGCGGAAAATTAATAAGGATAGCTTAGTAAAATAAGAGGCAGAATCCGTGGTATTAGAGATTCGGAACGGGCTTTATTCCTATACAAAGGAACATAATTCGAATTATGGGCCTTCTATTCCATCACCACGAAAGTTCAGGAAGGAAGGAACATACATTATTGACAGGTAATCATTTTTATAGAAGAGGCATTACAGTGAAATAGATGCAGGAGGCGTAACAGTTGATAACAGAGATAAAGATATACATGCGTAACTAAAATGGGTGTAACTAGGCGTAACTAAAGAACGTCATTAGGCATGATGTCACAAATGGGTGGTTCCATGAAAGAATTTCGCAATGTCAGCAAAAATATTTGGCAGAGATGTGCGCGCAGCAGCATGACGTGTGATTTGACGTGCAACTAGGGGGGAGAAAGGGACTTGACATTTAGCTCTACATGTGGAGACAGAAGTCTGGGGTTATGTCAACCTAATCCCAAATCATATCTAATATCCTATGTTTAAAGAACTGTGTTATCCAAAAAGAGAGGTCTCTTAGGATAGAATCTTATTCTATACTGACTATACTGACTGTTAGTGCGTGTACAAGCGTCTAAGTGTCTACACTAGATGCGAGGGGGTAGGAATATTCCATGGTAACAGGGCTATGAATTACTTGCATGAGGACAGCGAGGCCTGGTCCTTTGCACGGTAGCTGGAGGAATGTTTACCTAAACTACTAGACAGGAATGCATCGGATGAGGGGCGAAGGAGATAATCTCGAAGGTGAAATACAGTTTTTGGCAGGCGACGGGCTGGATCAGGCACCGTTAGCCGCGCAGGGAGTAAGACAAAGTTCATGGTCACAGATGCAGGCTCAGACTGGAGCTTTCAGAGGCAGAAGGCAGGAAAAGGCTTGGTGGCAGAATCAGGGCCTACTCGCCTGGACTGTAAAATGGGATAAATGAACCATATAAAGCCGGTGGCCTTTCATACTTAGGAATAGAATATCCGGCCCATTCATGGCGGATCTGAAAGAGGACATGTTGACGGTGGACGCACATGTATTTGCGTCTTCATAACTGGAACTGGAGGGAACATACATGTACTTGTGACTTATACATGAAACCGTTGGGGTCCAAGATAGGGGACATAACCGACCATAAAAATCCATATTTCCACATTCCCTCCTTGTCCCCTACTGGCCCTTAGGAGATATCAATCTTCATCAATCCATCGATCTGTTCATATAACATCATTTGTTCTTCTTTCTTCCGGGATCTCAAACGAAAACTTGGATGTGGGATACACGAGGTGGCACACAGACCACAAATCGCTGGCCCACATTGTAGACATAAGCAGCAACTGAATAGTATGAGAAAGCCAATACCTAGGAAGGAGAGCATTCTCCATCCCCAGGCTGACAACACGCCCCAGAACCAACCGGACCAAGTCCAGGTGCCTGGACTCTGGTGTATCTGGCTTACAATCTTATGAAGGCGGGTTATGGCTTTATATACTGACGGTGAATTTTCTGGTATGAAAATGCAACAACTTGATCCGATGACCCTACAAGCTCCGCCCCTATCGGCCAGGATGACGTCAAGGACAAGACGATTCTGAAGCACAACAATCCGCATAGCAGACTGTTCTTCTGTTAAATTGCCTAAGGCGGAAATAGTTTCGTTCACTACTGCTTCAAGGGTTCTGGTTAATCTACGTATCAGCTTACTATTAGTGACTGTACCTATATAGGGGAAGAAACCTTTATTGAAATCTGTGTATTTTTCCCATGCTGTTTCAGTGTAATCGACGATTGGGAGATCTCTCTGCTGTCTATTATGTACTAGATGAGTATTTCTATGATAATCAGGAGGAGCTAGGAAAACAGGTGGTAGGAGGAATGCTATGTAACAGGTACCATCCCAATCTAGAGGTAGGCGTATATATGCGGTCTGGCCACATATAAAGTAGGAATGACGAGAAGCTCTAAATGTAGACTTGCCTTGATCACTGAATTTTATCACAGTGGTGCATTTACTATGGCCCATGTGTATGGAGCCATTCTTTCTTATACATAGTTCCCCTTTTACTGGGAATACGGGCATGGCGGACAAGATTGGTGTAGCTTCAGATTCAACGTTCAGGATCATGAGGTTAAGTGTAAAATTACCTAATCCGTATACTTCATTTTCTAGATCAGTTCCTGTTCTTTTGGGAAGTCCCTCCTTGTTATGGTAGCAGACTTTAAGCAAAACTAAGTTCAGGTTTCCCCATACCCAGTTGTCTTGATAAACTGCGGAATTCGAATCTAGGGAATTGATCAAACTAAACCATGCTCCACAGGAGCCATTGTGTGTGAACTAGGGGTGGGCGGAATTTGCGGAATTAACCTTCGCAAATTATCGCGAGAATGTTTAAAATTATCGCAAACAAGCAGAAATATCGCGAAGATGCGGAAGTTTTTTTCCGGCATGTTCGCGAGATTTTCTGCATGGTTGCGGGTCGCCAACTTACCCATGTGGTTGCTTGCGGGCGCGGCCATCTTGTTTTGAGTTGTTCTCACGGTGCATGATCGCGAGAAGAAAGACGTGATCGCGCGACGCATGACGTCACTGCGGGCGCGAACTGTCGCGAGACAGCGCAAATGGCTAAAAACAATACAACATCTCATGGAGAACGCGACCGGATCAAGAAAACTTGTCGGCGAACGCAGGGATTCAGGTAAGGCGATCGCGCGCGTGCGAGAATGTATCATTTTACAGCGCGAGCAAGAAACAAATTATCGCCAAGCTGCGGAAACCGGAGTTTTTGACATTTTCGCGCTCTCCGCGGAACGCAAAAATGTCAAATTATCGCAATTTCCGCGAACGGAACGAAATTTTTGCCCAGGCCTAGTGTGAACGGATAGGGAAAGAGGGGCAAAACTCCCTTATAGTTCTGATAGGGAGGGAGTCGGCCACATAAACAACAATTTGTAGCATTGCTAGTCTGATGGGAATGATGTAACATACTAATAAAAGTGTTATTGCGCAGCGCAAATCTATATGACAACTCATGCGGAGGAAATTCACTAAAAGAATGTTCTGCAGTTATATTATAAGCATGCTTAGGAATAGGGTAATACATGTGCAATAGGATGCTGACAATGATGATCAAAAGACTTAGAAAAAACAAAATTAATAGTGTTACTGTACAATGACTACGAAATGATTTACAATACGCTTGCTTCTTGAGCAGCATTTGATTATTTCTTTCTCTATTCCGGTCCAGAGGATACATGTCAGAGACAAATTCAACCGATTCACCTTGGAGAGGACTTAAACAATCAAATTGTCTGACTGACTGGACCTCAATTTTAGTCTATATAGTTCTGAGTTCGATTGCTCAACCAAAGGGAGCTTTGAGTCTGTTTTTGAGGAAATACAGGGTTTAGTCTCTATATTGGATGGTAGTCCATAAAATTTCTTGATATGACTCGAGTGCAACCATCCTTTTCTTCCCTCGATTTTCACGGCTGTCCTCGTGGTGAGTAGTACAAGTTGAGGCGATTTCCACCTAGGATCCAGCTGAGTCTTCCGGTCAAAATTCCGCACTAACACCAGGTCCCCGGGAACTACGTCATGGGGTTTCACCTCGGTGTTGTCGGGAAAGGCTGCAGCTACCTGTGAACGACAAGATTGTAGTGCAGACATCAAGGAAGCCAGGTAATCTGTCAGCATATTACAGTCAACGTCAGTTTTTTTACGAGGTATAGGCGTCCCCCACATATTTGGTGGTCTACCGAAGATCACCTCATACGGGGATAGCCCTGTTCGAGAATGTGCTACCATTCTCATGTAAAAGAGCGCAACTGGTAAGGCTACTATCCAATCGACTCCTTTTTCTCTACATATTTTGGACAATCTAATTTTCAAAGTTTGATTATGGCGTTCTACGAGACCTGCTGCCTCGGGATGTCGGACACAGTGAAATTTCCATTGATATCCTAATAGAAGGGAAACGTGTTTCATTAGTTCGGATGAGAACGGCTGGCCGTTATCTGAATAGACAACACGTGGTAAACCGTACCGTGGGAAGAATTCTCGAACTAACTGTTTGGCAGTAGTCGGGGCAGTGTAATCTGAAACCGGGTATGCTTCTGTCCAACGGGAAAGAGCACAGACAACTACGAGAACATATTTGAATCCTCGACATCGTTCCATCTGGATATAATCCATCTGGAGGACTTCAAAAGCATGATTAGGAGGTTGAAATCCACCCTGTTCTACGGGAATGCTTTTACCTGGATTAAACTGACAACAGATCATACAGGTACGAACTTTTTGTTTAGCTGCTGCTCGTAAATGTTTGTTGAACCAAATGTGTTGAATGCTGTCTAGCATAGCTTTTTCTCCTAGGTGCGCTGGACTATGTATTGTATTAATGATAACTTGAACCATAGAGTCGGGAAGAAACCATATAGATTTTTCCTTCGTCATCCATCCCTGATCTGTTTGGATCCCTCCTAATTCAGTCCATTTCTTTATTTCTTCTGGTGTAGCGTGTGTCTGTATGTCAATTACGTCAAGAGCGGGATCCTTAACTGTCATGCAATGTGTTGGTGTCGGAACTATTGTCTTTGTCATGTCAGTTGCGTGAGTCTGATTCTGAGCAGTCTGTTTAGCTGTTCTGTCAGCTAGGTCATTACCCTGAGAAATGATATCAGTAACTTTCGTATGAGCTTTACATTTCATAATTGATATTGCAGTAGGTAGATGTATTGCATCTAATAAGGCATGAATGAGGGGTCCGTGCTGAATGTGGGCACCGTGAGAAGTTAAATAACCTCTCTCTCGCCACAGCACGCCGAAGTCATGTACAACTCCGAATGCATAACGTGAATCAGTGTATATGTTGACTTTCTTATTTGTGGCTTGAATACAGGCTTGTGTCAGAGCGATGAGCTCTGCTGCTTGAGCTGACAAAGTGTTAATACAATTTGTTTCAATGACTTCAGTGTCTGTTGTGACTGCATACGCGGCCACTAGCTCTCCTGTACTTGTTCTCATACATGAACCATCTACATACAACGTCAGGTCTGGATCTGACAATGGGACGTCTGTTAAGTCTTGTCTGGGTTTCGTCGTGATAGTAATAACTTCAATACAATCATGTGCTAGTGGGTCTGTTCCGTCTACTGGCAAAAGTGTGGCAGGATTCAATGTACTACAACGTCTGATTTCTATGTGTGGCTGAAACAATGTTAATTCGTAACCGGTGAGTCTTGCTATAGTCAAGTGTTGTGTTTGCGTTCGGTTCAAGAGAACCTCTACTGCGTGTGGTACTTGTACTGTCAATGGATGTCCTAACACTATAGCATCGCTTTGTCTGATTGCTAAAGCTGTCGCTGCCACTGATTTCAGGCACGCAGGCAGAGCCTGAGCTACGGGATCTAATGTACTAGAAAAATAAGCACATGGTTTGTGTGATCCTGCTTGTTCCTGAGTGAGTACTGACAAGGCAGTACCTTCGCGTTCTGTAACGAAGAGTGTAAAATGTTTATTGTAACATGGTGTTGCTAAAACAGGTGCTTGACATAAAGCTGTCTTTAGGCTTTCAAAGGCGTGTGTATGTTCTTGAGTCCAAGGGAGGACAGTCGATGTGGCTGCCTCCTGTGTTGTCAACTGGATGAGTGGTTTTGCTAGAAATGTATATTGAGGGATCCACTGCCTACAGAATTAAGTGAGGCCTATAAAAGCCCGTACCTCCTTTTGTGTCTTGGGTATTGGCATGTTAGCAATTAACTGGATGCGGTCGGATGTAAGCTGCCTTCCCTCCTTGGACAGCGAGTGCCCAAGGTAAACAACTCGCTGGACACAGAATTGCAGCTTAGAAGGGGACACCTTGTGCCCCTTTTCGGCCAAAAATTGTAAAACCGTCAGTGAGGCTTTTTCACATTCATGTTCGCTTCTAGCGGTGATCAGCAGATCATCGACATATTGAAGCAGGGCAGTGTTGACTGGCATGTGGATACTGTCAAGTTCTCGTTTCAGTGCTTGGCTATAGATGCTGGGGCTTTCTGTGAATCCTTGAGGTGCGCGTGTGAATTTAAAGCTTCGTCCATTTAAACTAAATCCGAACAAGTATTGGCTTTCCGGATCTATTGGGACGCTGAAAAAGGCATTCTTGAGATCAATTACAGTAAAGAATGTTGCTTCGGAATCAATGGCTGTCAGTAATGAAGAAATGTCTGGGACTACGGGGTATTGTGGTACAATACATTTATTTAATTCGCGCAGATCAATAACTAATCGATATACTGGTGGAGCTGTTGGATCAGTTCGTTTAAGAATCGGAATTATCGGGGAATTACATACATTGGAGTCGGTTTCCACAACCACTCCTTGGGTAATAAGCTCGTCAACGATTTGCAGTAAAGCCACTACAGCATCTGGGGGTAACTTGTATTGTCGCATTCGTGGTAGTACCACTCCTGTCTTTAGTGTGACTCGATATGGTGTAATGTTCATGCAACCAACATCTGTAGGGCCTTGTGCCCATAAATGTGTGGGTAAAGTCTGCAGTCGGTGATCCATGTCTCGGGACACATAGTGCCCTTTGAAATCACGCAAAAACAATCTTACTCCTTCCGGAGAACAACATATTATAGCTCCTAGAGCTTTCAATGTTTTTATACCTAACAGGTTTTCTGGACATGATTTAGTAAGTAATAAATCTGTAGTTCGTGTCAAGGGACCAATCGTAAGTGGAAGAGGCTGTGATACTTCGTTAATGATGGGTTTTCCTGAAAAACCAAGGGAAATATTCTGTGAGCCTGAGAGGGGTGCCCCTGGTACTTCACTACGTTTTATGGTTGTTCGGCTTGCCCCTGTATCAAGTAAAAATTTTCTATCTTGGCCTAATAGTTCACTGTGTACATAAGGTCCTTCTTGATCCACAGGGACCTCGATAAGGGGTAAGCCAACTTCCCTCTCTAGGCTGTTTCATGAGTATCGTTGATAATCAGGGTAGTCATACTGTGCGGTCTGGTACATCTGTCGTGTCGTTGTTGGTGTGGCAGCAATAGGCTGCGGTGGTGGTGCTGGCATGGCCTGTGCATGCTGCGGGGCTCCTTGTTGGTTCTGATCCTGTCTAAGTGGCCGTGGTCTTTCTTTTGTATTACCTATGGCGATATTATGTTTTAAAACGGGACAATCGTGTACATAATGACCTGGCTGTTTACAATAGTTGCATGTCCCTTTTACAGAACCTGCTGAAACACTGGACTGTGTCATACCCTTTTTATGACCGTCAGCTGGAACTGTCTGGGAAACTAGCATTTTCATTTTCGTGTCTTTCATGCGTCTTTGTTCATGTTCTTGTTCCTCTCTAATTCTATTGTGATGGTACTGTAGCATTTGTAACATTTGTGACGGAGTGTTACCTTGCCAGGTACTCTCGAATTTCAATACTATATTCTTAACTTGGGGCAAGGCATTTTCAACTAATTTTGTCACGAACAGATGTGGATACGATTCGCTACTTGCTTTTATTCCACTATTTATACCAAAACATTTTTCGAATCGGGCATAAAAATCACTAGTGTCTTCATCTTGCTTTTGTTTACAGGCTGAGATTGCACCCCAGTCTTCCTTTTTCGTAGTCAATAAACGTGGCAGTACCTGTACTAATAAACCTGGTAGTATTTTGGTCTTTTCCCCAAGCCCTAAACCTGGACCTCGAGCTGTTTCTTCGTTTTCTAATGTTGTCCAATCTATCTTTTGGTCTCCCACCTCCCAATCCTTTTCTTTGAGTTTTTCGTAAATGCCCGCAGGCATTAATACCTTTAATATTTTCATAATGTCGGGATAGGTATACTCTCCCATGAGCAACATGTCTTTAATTTCACGGTGGAAACCCGCTGGGTCTTTGTCATGACTGGGTACCACTTTCTTCATTTCTAATAGTTCCATTTTAGATATGGGTGTGTATACAAACACACGTTTAAACTGATTGTCATCACCTTTTATCGGGTGCACTTCGCGTAAGGGATTCTGTCTATCCATATAATACGTCGTTCTTTCCTTGATGGGCAGTGAGACATGTTCGGGGCATACAAAAAGAATGTACTGCTTTCTGGATGCTAGTATTTCTCTAATTAACTCAGTACCTGAACCTCTCCATTTATTCGTGAGTAATTCAGTCAATATATCAGGTAAGGGACTAGGATCGGAGTGTTGGCTTTTATATAATATAAGGAGTTGTTGAATCATGTAGATACCAGCTAAACGCTGTTCATCTGGGGTGAGGTTCAAAAACGTGTGCGCTAGTGTATCATCACTATATTTTCCGGGACTGTCAACCCAGTGAACGGCTGACCTGGCTAATTCTTGTTCGTCCATAGAATCGAGTATATGATAACCCCTTCGTTCTCGGAGTAATTTGTCAGCGGCTTGGAACGAATGTTCGGGGGACCTTATATTTATTATAGGGTTTTGGAAATTTCTGTTATTATCTGGACGTATCGGATCAGTAAAGCATCTAGAATTATTACAAGATCTTCCTCTACCTACATAGGCCATTGTTTCTAACTGTCCTGTGGGTAGTTCTAATTCTTCCTCCTCCTCGTTTTGTTCAGGCTGGTCTACCGCTAATCTCTCTTCGTGTATTCGTTCTACTTCTTTGCGGATCTTTCGGCACATAGCTACTATACTTAATAGTTTATCATGTCTCCCCTCTGATATATTCCGACTCCATGTGGTAAGAATTCGCATTTCTTCCGGATTTACCCCTGGTCGGTCTTGATTTCTAATCACACAATTTATGAGGAAACGTAACAGTTCCCCCTGTATCTCCACTTTCTGGTACTCCATGGCTCTATTAATACTTTCAGAATCTCGCCCTGACTGGACAAAGTGATATATATTTTCTAAATGTGTAGTCATTCCTGGTAGCCTCCCTAAATATATTGCAGCTCGTCGGATACGTAATGATGCCAGCAGCATTTCGTCCTCTTTGCCGGGCACAGGGTCATATCTACAATCTACTAGAAGTTCCTTAAGCATGTCGGGAGTTACTAGTTTGGGCGTACGTTGGTGGGCTAATTCTTGAAAGGAAAGTTTATTTACTCTGGGTGGCGTGGAAAAAATGTTTGTTGTACCTCCTGTAGCACCGCCTGGGGTGCTGGATGTGAAAGGATTCGTTGAACGTGATATAGCAACCATAGGTGTGGGTATAGCTGTAGAAACAGATGTGCTTGCCGGAACTTGTGTCGGAGTTTGTTGTTGCGGAGGTACAGACGGAGGGTCTTGGCGTTGAACCCCCTCGGCAGGCGGTCTATGTGGTGCAGTATTAGCATACTCGGGAGCTGCGTCGTCTAAATAAGAGGAAAGGAAAACATCTTCTGCGGTTCTGGGATGCCCTTTGGGATATGCTTTTATCGGAAACAATGGAGGTGGCAAGTCTTTTGGTATCTCCGGAGTAGCCTTAGGCCAGAAGAGGATACATACCATTCATAAGGGCATTTCTTTGTCTGTCTACTTGTTCTGATTTTGCTCGGGTACCTTCTTCAATTAATAGATTTTCTCGAACTTTATTTGACTTCTCCTTACTTTTCTCTTCCTGTCTGAGTGCTTTTTCTGTACGTCTATACGATTCTTTACGCCATAATTCAATGGCATCTTTCTGTGATTGTCTAGCTTTCTTTTTCCATAATTCTTCCTCTACTTTCATAATGCAATCTGCATCCCAGGTCCCAGCTGCGGGCCACCTCTGACTTTCTGGTAATTCCTTGGTGTAGTCTACCCATAAATCAAGAAATAATATGGCGTCTAGGCCATGTTTATGATACATGAAGTACCCTGGAGTGTCCCTAGGAGGAATGGGAACAGCTTCTTCGAGTACCCCTTTTCTAGTTTTGATCTGTCTTAATTTCGAAAAGAGCGGCATATTGAGAACTGATCTGAGACCTAATTTTGAACACGTTTAATACAACAAAACACAATAATGAACAGTCATTCACACCACAATATGCTGAACGTATTTAAAACATTTAACATTTAACATTTAATGAACAACAATGATGGCCATTTAGGGAACTAGTCACTAAGCATAATACTCGGCACTGACTAGGTATTCTGAATTATATACTAGACATACTAGATATACTGCTGAACAGTACAGATACACTGCTGAAACAGTGCAGACCGGATTTGTGTACCCAAACCCGTCTTGACCGGCACAACCTATGTGCACGTCAGAACGCCTCCCCGGCAATGGTACTCACCGGGTAGCTCGGAACGGAAGGCCTCGGAACTGAACTGAACTGGACTCGACTTGGACCGGACTGGACTCGACTCGAAACTTCGGAAACTTCGGAACCTGGGGGGCCTCTGTATACCTCGGATCTTGCTCTCTCAGCTAGTCTCTGGCCGGGATACTTCGCACTTCTCACCGCCTCGTCTGGGTGTTGATCGCAGCCTCAGTTACCCCCGCTCGGCAGGAGGGAGATACAGGAAATCCTGTGGGTACGCGTTGTTGTCCGTCCAGCTGTGGCAGGAGACCGGGCCTGCAACGCACCTCCGGCGCGTGAGATGAGAAAGTGTCCCTATTCGGGCGCCATATATGTGGTAAATAATTTAATTACCGGTACTTAATTTGATGCGGAAAATTAATAAGGATAGCTTAGTAAAATAAGAGGCAGAATCCGTGGTATTAGAGATTCGGAACGGGCTTTATTCCTATACAAAGGAACATAATTCGAATTATGGGCCTTCTATTCCATCACCACGAAAGTTCAGGAAGGAAGGAACATACATTATTGACAGGTAATCATTTTTATAGAAGAGGCATTACAGTGAAATAGATGCAGGAGGCGTAACAGTTGATAACAGAGATAAAGATATACATGCGCAACTAAAATGGGTGTAACTAGGCGTAACTAAAGAACGTCATTAGGCATGATGTCACAAATGGGTGGTTCCATGAAAGAATTTCGCAATGTCAGCAAAAATATTTGGCAGAGATGTGCGCGCAGCAGCATGACGTGTGATTTGACGTGCAACTAGGGGGGAGAAAGGGACTTGACATTTAGCTCTACATGTGGAGACAGAAGTCTGGGGTTATGTCAACCTAATCCCAAATCATATCTAATATCCTATGTTTAAAGAACTGTGTTATCCAAAAAGAGAGGTCTCTTAGGATAGAATCTTATTCTATACTGACTATACTGACTGTTAGTGCGTGTACAAGCGTCTAAGTGTCTACACTAGATGCGAGGGGGTAGGAATATTCCATGGTAACAGGGCTATGAATTACTTGCATGAGGACAGCGAGGCCTGGTCCTTTGCACGGTAGCTGGAGGAATGTTTACCTAAACTACTAGACAGGAATGCATCGGATGAGGGGCGAAGGAGATAATCTCGAAGGTGAAATACAGTTTTTGGCAGGCGACGGGCTGGATCAGGCACCGTTAGCCGCGCAGGGAGTAAGACAAAGTTCATGGTCACAGATGCAGGCTCAGACTGGAGCTTTCAGAGGCAGAAGGCAGGAAAAGGCTTGGTGGCAGAATCAGGGCCTACTCGCCTGGACTGTAAAATGGGATAAATGAACCATATAAAGCCGGTGGCCTTTCATACTTAGGAATAGAATATCCGGCCCATTCATGGCGGATCTGAAAGAGGACATGTTGACGGTGGACGCACATGTATTTGCGTCTTCATAACTGGAACTGGAGGGAACATACATGTACTTGTGACTTATACATGAAACCGTTGGGGTCCAAGATAGGGGACATAACCGACCATAAAAATCCATATTTCCACAACCCTCACATACCTGTCTCTCACACAGGTGGGCCTGTACTGCACATTGTTACCCCCTGACTGCGTTGCTGACCATGGAAAGGTACAGTCACACGCATTCCCTGTGCAGCCTCTCCAGGACTTACCCTGCACTTTGTTTTTGCCACTAGCCTTGTTGCTCTTTGCTGTGTTCAAGTATTCCCTGTGCAGCTTCTCATGGACCTACTCTGCACCCTGGACTGGCCACTGGCCTTGTTCTTCACTGCTGTTTTGCCCTTGCCTGTGCAGATTCTCATGAACCTACTCTGCACTTTGCCCTGGCCACTGGCCCTGTTGTTCACTGCTGTTTTGCCCTTGCCTGTGCAGCTTTTCATGGACATACTCTGCACTTAGCCCTGGCCACTGGCCTTGTTGTTCACTGCTGTTTCCCCCTTGCTTGTGCAGCTTCTCATGGACATGCTCTGCACTTCGCCCTGGCCACTGGCCTTGTTGTTCGCTGCTGTTTCCCTCTTGCTTGTGCAGCTTCTCATGGACATGCTCTGCACCTTGCCCTGGCCACTGGCCTTGTTGTTCAATGCTGTTTCCCCCTTGCCTGTGCAGCTTCACATGGACATACTCTGCACATTGGACTGGCCACTGACCTTGTTCTTCACTGCTGTTTTGCCCTTGCCTGTGCAGCTTCTCATGGACCTACTCTGCACTTTGCCCTGGCCACTGGCCTTGTTGTTCACTGCTGTTTTGCCCTTGCCTGTGCAGCTTTTCATGGACCTACTCTGCACTTAGCCCTGGCCACTGGCCTTGTTGTTCACTGCTGTTTTGCCCTTGCCTGTGCATTTTCTCATGGACATGCTCTGCGTGTTGTGCCTTGCTCTTCTCTTCTCATGGTGCCTATCAGTGCAATATATGAATAAAGACAGTTGTCCCTGTTATCTAATTTGTCAGTGTCCTTACTGAATAAAGTAATTTTTCTGTGTGGATATAGATTACTGTGCCACATGGTCTGTTTGGCACTTCAACATAGTCAAGGTTTTGGCTCACTTACTCAATTTTTTACAGGGGTGACAGGGACTTCAGTGCTTCCTGACCCAGATACTTGTGGGGGCAATTATGTAAATTTTTAATGGAAAGCAGTTGTCATTTTCTTGATTTGTTCATGTTGGCTCTATTGTACACATATCAGGTTGGGGGGCACTGCCAGCACAGAGTGGGATTCTATCCACAGTATTGCAGGCAGGCTGGCCAGGGTCATCATATATGTGTATTCGTCCTTCATGTATGCCCAGTGGTGTATGTGTGTGGCCATCTTGTGATGGTCAGTCATCCTAGTCCCACAGCTTACTTTCCATGTGTGCTCTTGGATGGTCAGGAAGTGTGCAGTTTACAGGGGGTGAGTATGTGGGGAGGGTTGATGTGTGCATGCCCCTGCATTGTCAACTACCCACATGTGTCACCCAGGAGTTGTATGCCTGTTGTTTTGATTGTTCAGCCCAGTGGATGTGGTTGTATGCACATGTGTGAGTTGTATGTTGTGCACTGTGCAGTGTATTGGTGTGTCCTTGCAGTTCTGTCTGACTCCTACTTGTTGTTTTTGTCACTTGTGAGTATGCAGAGTGTGTGACTGGCAAGTCAGTGTTGTGTTTTGTTGATCATCCATGTGTCTTGTTGCTGTTTGTGGTGACTGTGCAGACCTGCTGCTCCACACTGACATTGTGGTTGTGTTTTCTCATGCATTGCTGTCACATGGTGCCTTCTTGCCTCCAGTGTGGCATGTAGTGTGAGGTGTCATACCATCCCCTATCTGTGCTTCAGATGCCTACCCATTGTGGGTCTGCACTCCATCTATTTGTGTATGGTACACTCCTGCCATGTCCCCTACTGACATGCAGCACACTTCACTTTGATGTCAGCTGTCCCCTTGGTTTACATATATGTGTGCCTCCCCATCACTTCATTTGTGACACTGTGCTTTGTCGTGCAGTTCTTTGGCCAGGATCAATGTGTCACTCAGGGCATTTCCCCAATGGGTTGTATGTGATGTTCTTGTGCTGTTTGGCAGTCATGGTTGCTCATATACAGTTCAACTGTGTGTGCTGCCCAGTCCTCTGGTAAAGTTGTTTCCACCTTTCTGTCCCAGACTTGTGCATCTGTTGGTGTTGTGTTGGATGTATGTGTTTTGGCTGTGTTATTGCTTCACTTCCTGGGTGTGCTGTTGTCTTTGTGCTGTGCTGATTGGTGTTGTGTGGGTTGATGTTCTGTCACTCATGTCTGTGTGTGGCTGGTATGCTTGGTGTGCACACACTGCTTGTAGTGCATGCAGTGCTGTGTGTGTATGTTGCCTTGTCATTGCCTGGTGTGCATCCTCTGATGTCCAGCTGTGTTTGCTATGTGATTTTTCTGCCTGTGCATCTGTTGTTTGTTTGATGTGGCTGTGTTGCTCTGTGATGGTGCACTTCTTGTGTGTGTTGTGGTATGTTGTCTGTGAATTGTTCCTGAGTGATGAGGTTGTGCACTCCTGTTGTGTCTGTGCTCCCATTGCCTTTCCACAGTTTAGCTGCACAGGGCATGTCTGTTCTTGTTGTGGTTCTGTGTGTGTTTCTGTTGGGTTATATGTTTGTCTGTTGTTTTTGAGCAGACATTTGTTCTGGCATCCCTGTGTGTGTGTGATGTTTGAGGCTACCCCCAGGGTGTGTGATTGTTTGTGTGTGTATTGACTGGCAAGTATTGCCAGCCTTCAGTGTGTTTGACACTGGTGTTGGGTGCTGCTGGTATGAGGAGGGGTATGTGTGTAGATTCCTACTGGTGTTTGGCAGTCATGGAGTGTGTCAATGTGCCCTGTGTAGTGCTGCTGGTGTACTCCTGTGAAGTAGTTGTATAGATGTGTGGCTGTTCACAGTTTGACTTCAGGGCCTTCCTTTCATCCTTGTGCCTATACATGGTTTGCCTTGCCGTCTCCCTGTGTTGTTGCACTATGATGTCTGTGGTTTGACTTCATTGATTGTACCATCCATGTGTGCTTTGATGGTCTGAGGGTGTTGTTCTCTGTTCCTTGTCTTGCATGTGATGTACACATGCTTGTTGTGTGTCTCCATGGCCTTCCATTTGTGTGCAGCCCACTTTGGCTTTCCTATTTGTTGTGCTCCATTGCTGTTGGCATGTGGGGTGTGTATGTGTCTGTGTTTCAGTCTGTGGTATGTGGGTGTGACTATGCAGGCTGTGTGTCCATTTGGATGTTTGTTCCTTGTATGTGTTCACTTGGTGCTTGTACTCATTTTTGTTTCCCTGAGTGTGTTGTGCGTTCCTGTGCAGCCACTCCTGCAGTGGCTGTCTCCCTGGTTGTTTGTTGTGTGGTGCAGGGTGTGTATTCACCTGGCTTGTTTTTGTACATGGGGGTGCACAGGAAGGGCACATGGCATGTGCCTTCATGGGGTGTGCTAGTGTGTGGTGGGAGGAGGTGTGGCCCTGTGGTCTTTGTGCCCTGCCCATGCCTGGCACTGGCCCTGCCTTCTGCATTGTGCACATGTATTCCCTTGTGTTCACTGCTTCGGTGATGTGACCGGGACATTGCTAAATGGTCGCGGAAGATGTGTGTCCAGGATGCAGAGGGGTAAATTGGTGGCAGGTGGGTGATGTCTGGGTGCCTTTGTGGATGTGTTCCTGTCCCCACCAGGGTGTCTGATGTGGATTTGGACCCTGTGTCAGCCCATGTGTTGTGTGTTGTGTTTGTGTTATTGCGTACCTGCGGCGGCGGCCGCGGCGATCCCTGAGTTGCTGGTGATGTAGCAGGTACAGCACCGGAAAAACATGTAGAGCTGGATCCATGGCGGTAGGGACCGGAACTCTGGTTTCGCGCTCCGCTGTTGAGCTTCCGCCGTTTCTGGTTGGGTGGTTTCTCCGCTGCGGTGCGTCGGCTTGTTTGGGGCATCCTAATTTGTGGAGTGGGGCGTGTTAGAAATGAGGGGGCTCTGGTTTGCGCAGGCACCACAAACGGACACCAGGCAGGTTGTATACAAAAATAAGGCTTTTATATATTTTAAGCAGACTTAGTACAAGACCCAGTAATGGTGAAACGGTGGGGCCACGATCTCTATGATTACGGAAAGTTCTTTTATACGGAAAGTTCTTCTTATGCGGGGCAACAAGGTGAACTGTGGGTCTTAGCGCACTTCGCGCTGAGATGGTGACCGGGTGCCACACGTCAGACGGCAGGGAAAACAGAACATTATGGACCCTGGATCCGATGCGAGCTCGCGGTCGAGTTCGTATGTTACAGTACCTTGTTTCTTTTAGCAAAGGCGGGTGCGGGGCGCTCAGCAGCTCTTCAGAAGGGCAAGGCGGCGTCCGGGGCTCCCACGCTTTACGAGGTGGGTCTGGCCCTTCAGGCTCACAGCAGGAGCGGGGTGTTCAGGTTGGCAAGTGAGCAGAGCGGGGCAGCTGGGCACGTTTTTCACGTCCGAGCCGTCCGAGGCTTTCGGGATGCTCACAGCGCCGATTCCGGCGGGAGGGGTGAAGGTGCGCAGCGGGCCTCCAGCGAGCGAGGTGACGGGGGCAGCCCAGCATGGCGTAGGGAGAGCGGCTCGGATCGAGCGAGGCTCTTCCCAAGGTAGGGGCAGCTAAGCAGTCTGATCACGGCTCAAGGAGGGGCTGATGGGCACGGGAGTCACGGCTCCGGCGAGGGAAAGAACACCACAGTCCAGCGGTAGGCGAGTGAAGGTCAGGATGAGCCCAATGGTCCTGGGGCTCAGTTCAGGGGGCAAGCTCGCTTCCAGGCCCTTGGAGATCGTTTTTTAAAGCACAAGGTTCTTGCAATATAAATGAAGCAAAGTCTTAGTAAAGGGTTCCTCTTCTCTCGTTTGGCAGCAAGGTCACCACTGCAGGCCAGTCCCCCAGGATAGGGACAGTCTTCCTCCGTACAGCTTTCCTGGCGCCTCCGCCTCAGGCAGAGATTCTTCTTGGTTCAAAGTGGATCTGATTTCTTAGGAGCAGGGCTCCTTCTTTTATACACCATTTCTTTTGTTCTTCCAGGCCAGGGGGACCATTGCCTAGTTCAGTCCAGTTCTGGAGCACTTTGTTGATGCGATGCAGGCTTCTTCTTTCAGGGTGCAGGGCAGAGCCATTAGATGCTCCACAGGGGGCGGAGCCAGCATTGTGGTGGCAGAGCACAGCCCAATTCAGAGTCCAGGTGTACTCCTCCCACCCATCTGCAGGTCACTCTTTCTACTCACCACCAGGCTAACTAGCCCTGCCCATCTGGGTTTCCCCAGCCCTGTCACTCACACAAGCCAGACAGCAGATACACATCACGCAGAGGTTAGGCAAGCAAAGGCCAACTTTCTAAAAGTGGCATTTGCAAACGCAGAATATTAAAATAAACCTTACGAAAAGATGTACCTTATTATTCTGAGTTCAGGCATACTAAACTCGATTTTCTACCATGTTCCCTGGGTCTGTTAGGATCATAGGATGTAACAATCTTAACAGCCCATTCTGGCCTATGAGAACAGGGTAGCCTTACAATAGTGAAAAACGAAAATGTCTGTAATTCACTATTAGGACATGCCACACACATCAGGGCTTGTCCTACCTTTTGCTACAATGCACCCTGCCCTTGGGCCTACCATAGGGGTGACTAACATGAAGTTATGGGAAGGTTTAGGGACTGGCAAGTGGGTGCACTTGCAGTCAGCATGTCAGTACCAGACTGCACGCAGGTTCTGCGATGGCAGACCTAGACATATTTTACCAGGCCGCTTCTGTGGGTGGAACAACCAGTGCTGCAAGCCCACCAGCGGCATTCGTATTTACATGCCCTGGCACTCCTGATGCACTTTACTGGGGTCTGACAGTAAACCAAATAAGCCAATCATGGAATCCAACCAACATATACATTTTACATAGGGAGCACTTGCACTGTGGCACCGGTTGGCAGTGGCACAGTGCGCTGGGCGGCCAACACCATAAAAACACATGAGGCACAGCGACAAAAAGTGGAAGGGAGACTCACGCCAAGGTGCCAGGTCTAACAGCATGGCGGTGAGTCTCCATTGGCTCCCACCGCCGCGGTGGTGGGCACAATTTGATGGTGGTGTGCGTCGCACCGCGGCGGTCGGGAAATTGGCTATATTTGGCTATACTAATATGGCCGACGTGAGTACCACTGCTCGTGGGTGGAAAAATGCATTTTTCTGCACCGCCAGCACCGTGGTGGTTCCAACGCCCGACATCCTAATGGACCCCCTAAGTATTGGGGTCTACTCTTGTGGGAACTGATCCCAGTAGCTGGTAGGGATATGTTCCTGACCCTAAAAGGGCGATGAGGCAAAATCTTACTCCCACATGAGGCAATGTTTAGTCAAGAAATTCGACATGAACCCACAGTAGTTCAGAGTAAAGTTCAGGGACACCCAAAAAGGTAACACATAGTCCTGAGTGGACTTTGTGGACATCTCAGTGAAGGCACTAGAGGGCAGGATTAGTGGCAACTAAGTGAATAAGGAATCATAGCCCCAGAACCAAGACAGCAGGATAGTGATCTGCAGAAATTATCCTCCAGGAAGAAAGGGGGGCGGGCTAACATTACTCAAGGAATGGCAGGGGCAGGGCTCGTTACTATTGTGAAAGAGGGCCTGAAAATTATCTCGTGGAATATAGCAGGTATTGCAGGGAAATTTGACAACAAGGATTGGAGTCAGTATATGGCCCATTTCCATATAATTTGCCTACAAGAAACCTGGGCATTGGATAACACCCACCTTCAAATAGCTGGTTATAAATGTTTTTTCAGGCCCGCACAAAAAACCTCTTCAGGTAGGGCCAAGGGTGGTTTGATAATATACATTGACCATAATATAGAAGGCAAATGGTCTAATGTGGACTGGTTCGCATGGAACATCCAGGCCCTGAGATTCAGGAACAAAGGGTTGGGTCTTGTTTTGTTCAATGTGTATAATACCATTCTCCCGGAAAAAGACTCCACTACTATGAGGGAACTGGACGCTAAGCTGAAACAAGAACTCGCTCCCGCCCATGGTGCTTTGGCCCCCTCGATACTAGTAATGGGTGATTTGAACTGTCACTTATGTCCGTGGCTGTTTCCAATCAGTGTTAACTGGTCAAAATGCCCAATAGAAAAAGGCCCCCATTTCAGCCACTCCCCAAGTGGTATCGAATTGGGTAAGCTCATCCACTCTCATGATCTTGAGCATACAGTTGATATGATCCCACTGGGACCGGATGGCACACTCCCCCCTACTTTTAAAGGGAGAGGGTGCTCGTCCTATATAGATTATATTTTTGTCTCGAGAGGCCTAAAAAATCGGATTATTAACGTAGGAATCGAGTGGAGTCCGTTTAGCGACCATAACCCTCTGGTTATGGAGCTTCTGTATCAGGGCAAGCAAGAAAACAAGCCTGTTGAGGGCACCATTGAATGCGTGATGGCCCAGGGCAGAAGACTCAAGTGGGCAAAATTAGATGGGGCTAGATTTTACAAGTCCCTGATGGAAAGAGGCAAGTCACTCATTGACGAGTGCTTAGACCTCTTGGTGGTAGGGGCTCGCCTAATAAGTGTGTTTGGACAAATAACTAGCTTGGTGGAAGGGTTATTGTTGGCCAAGGCCCCCAAGAAAACTCATTCTAATTCACCAAAATGGTTTGATGGGGGTTGTACACGCGCTTTGAAGAACCTAAAAATTGCCCTGAGCGGCACACCTAGGGATCAAGCAGAAGTCAAAATATGTAGGTCAATATATAGGAAGGAGCTAAAAAGAAGGAAAGTTACACTGCAGGGGGAAGCATGGGCGGCCTTGAGGGAGGCCTCTGAAAATAGGGATATCACAGAATTCTGGAGAATAATAAATTCCCCTTGTTTTCAAGATAACAACGCCCCTGAGGTCGCAACAAACATCCTCCCGGAACAGTGGATTACTCACTTTGAGGGCCTGTATAACCACGGGGAGGAGGATACGATAAAGGAGAGGGGGATGAACATAGAGAGAAAGTGGGTGGTATTCTCCCTGGAAGAGATTAGAATGGGCATTGAGGGACTTACCAAAAACAAAGCCCCGGGCCCAGATGGGATCCCCCCAGACCTGTTCCTGAGTCACGTGGATTTATGGGCCCCTATTATAACTAGAGTATTAAACGCGGCCATTATGGTCGGTCTGCCTTGGTCTTGGTCAACGGCCATTATTGTACCCATTTTTAAAAAAGGCAACAAAGATGACCCTCAATGCTACCGCCCTATCTCTTTGATAGATGTCACAGCCAAAATCATGGGAAGAGTAATCCTGAATCGATTGACCGAGTGGGCCGAGGATAAAAACATAATTTCAGATGCCCAGTACGGTTTTCGGACCGGTAGGTCCACCAGCGATCAATGCCTGAACCTATATACATGCTGGTAGCAAAGTACACCAAAACCAGCAACGAAGCCATGTATCTGGGGTTCATGGACTTGGCCGCTGCGTTTGACCATGTCAATAGGAATAAGTTATGGGTAATGATGAACCAACTCGGAATCGATCCTGGGATAATCTGCATACTGAGGGAACTGCATAGAGAAACCTCCGCCAGGGTACGTTATAACAAGGATGGGGGACTGACAGAATCCTTCAGCTGTACAAGTGGCGTGAGGCAGGGATGTATTTTAGCTCCTTTTTTGTTTTCGTTATATATTAATAATTTGGAACAATCTCTTAATAATCTAAATACAGATTGTCCTAGGGTAGGGACACGTAACAGCCCAGTGCTGTTGTACGCAGATGATGCGGTTCTTCTGGCACGAAACCCTAAAAGTCTGCAGATCCTTATTGATGGGTTTGTCAAATTTATGGAGGCAATAGACCTGTCTGTCAATCTAAAAAAATCATATGTAATGACAGCAGGCCACAAGCCATGGATTGGCTCCACTTACAGAATTGGCACCCACATACTTGAAAGGGTGCAAACATTCTCGTATCTAGGTGGGCTCTTTGATGAGTCACTAAAATTCACACCCCTCGTGCAGGAAAGGAGTGGTAAATTGGTGGCATCATCTGGGGCCATTTCTGGTTACGGGAGGAGAGTTGGCCGCTGGAGTCCGGAACAAACAATGAACCTTTATGGCTCAATGTGTTGTCCAAAAACCATGTACGGCTCAGAAGTATGGGGATTTATAAATCTTGACGGACTACAAAGGGAAGAAAACAAAATACTTCGTGCAGTACTGAAAGTCCCTAATTGCACACCAGCTCTCATAGTCCACAAAGAACTAGGAAGACCCTACTTAGAGGATCTGATTAAGTTTAGACCAATCCTGGCTTGGCTTAAAATATGGACGAACCCTGAAGCTGCACTGAGCAGGTTGATTATACAAGATTGCCTTGGTAGAGATAAACATCTGAATATCCCATGGATCAATTATGTTAAGACTAGCCTGAAAAGTATGGGTTACCAAGAGCTGTACTTAAACCCCTCACTGATCACTGCTCAGGATAAGCTTAACCTGAAGAGAATTTTCATGGAATCAAGAGTATCGGGCAGGATTACAATAGAAGGGAGCAAACCTACAGTGAGTACTTACAGTAGGCTTGAAACCACTGCAGGGATGGAAACGTACCTTTGTGTCCTCTACAATGCCCAAGAGAGGTTTTTAATGTCACGTTTTAGGCTCCTTTTTTTACCTTATTTATTAGCTGATCCAGCTGGTTTTAGCAATTCAATTGAGCAGAAGGGTGCCTGCGGCTGCGACAATAGGTCTCCGCAGGACACCCTTCATTTTGTACTTTTATGTCCTATATACACCATCCCAAGACGTAGATTCTTAAAAGATATTCTGAAAAAGGCAAGGTTCACTCGAGCCAAAGAGGCACTGACCTTTTTACAAAGGGCTAGTGACCCATTAACATTATGTGCGGTGATAAGTTTCTTGAAATTTGCACTCAGACTCAGGGTAACTAGAGGCCAGCATTAATTATGAACACTGTAGATTCGCCAACTTGTTAGTTTTAGCAAGCTACCTATAAGGATTGTCGGTGATTAATGAATTATTTGTATGTACATAGATTCATTCAATGTTCTGTATACTGATTTAATACTGTTTTAACTGTATATGTGTATTCTTTTATGATGGTTTTTAACCACCGAATAAAGAACTATTGAAGTGAATACTCATGAGGGCCTGTACAATTTATTGCTGAAAGATCTGACTCATTCTGAACAAGAGAAGTTAAGCCAGTACCTAGTGGACTCTAAGCAGACTAGCCCTAGAGAGCTGGGGGTGCTAGCTGATGAGTGGTTGATAACCTGGGTTTCCAATCAGCATCAGGGGAGGTGACCAGAAGAAGGGAGGACTGCCCCCCCGGGGAAAGGCCAGCAGAAAGAAGGGCAAAAACAGAAACCCACACCACCTGAAGGACTTCAATACCCCGCACAGGGGGGAGTGTCCCCATGCTAATCCACGTTCAAGAGGCAGGGGTATCAGGGGAAGTCCTTTGACCGTGCAAAGGCAGGAAGGTTTTGTGACCTTATGAAGGCATGTCAGTGTTTTCCTCTCCCTGGACCCGGTGGCTCGAGGCGGTGCAGGTTCCTAACGGGTGCCGAGCAGCGAGGGCGGTGTGCCATATTTGCTCGCACCTCCACCCCGGGATCCCTGAGGCGACGAACGGTCTAGCCTCACAAGTAAACTCGTTTCTCTCCACCATCATATTTTTTTGGCGGATTTTTCCTGTGTTTATATATTATTTTTCACACAGTAGCCCACGGGAGGGTGAACCTTAGCGCGTTCACACCACCGGGGCACCCACACTTCCACTCTGGTCCTGATGAAAGCCTGTAGATCACACATAAAGGCAGAAACATGTTGACCGCCATGGAGTGAACCCGGTCTGTTATTTTTTGACCATCACTCCTTTTTATTATGTTTTAATTTTCCAATTAGCAAAACGAATAAAATACTTTTTTGACTTAATTGGGAATTTTAAATTCACTGTCACCATACACAACCCCGCTCCGCAGTAACCTGGCGTTGCAGCACACTGGGATGGCATTCGGCCATGCCCGGTGGAGCCCGATGATGAAGCATGTCACCAACCAGGTTGGTGAGTGAGGGCTTTTCATACATAATTTGTATTACCTCCGTAGGTCTGTTTTCCTCCCTGTAATTGATCGGGCAGGTTCTGACCTTGGAGACCGGTGCTTCCTTGGATGGTGAGTGCATTCTTGAGATTACACTGACTTCGTTGGTTTATACAGTGTTTTCACTGCATCATTTGGGACAAAAGAGAAGAGACTCTGTCTGGACAAAGTAGCCCCCACTGGTGGGCAGTCCCAGGGGATTGTCAGCCTCAGGTGGGGTAGAGATTATCCCAGAGATGGGAAAAGGGTTGACAGAGGCAATCTCAGTGTCTTTGAGTGGGGTAGAAATTGCAACCCTGGCCGCCTTGCCTCCTAGCATGGGCAGGTTGAGGCAGAGGCTTAAAATTAATGGAACTGAGGTTGAGGCTCTGAGAGATACAGAAGCCAGTATGACCATGGTCACAGAGAAACTGATTTCCCCAGGGCAGCTCATATCTGGTGTGTATCACCAGGTCACCTATGCAGACAGCAGAGCCAAACTCCATCCGGTGGTAATGATGAGTTTGAATTGGGGAGCTGTGACAGGCTCTAAGTAGGTAATTGTGTCTCCTGAACTCCCAATACACTCCCTATTGGGAAATGATCTTGAAGCGTCTGACAGGTCAGGGGTGTAGAGAATGGTCCATGCAAGGAAACTGGATCTCCCTGAGTGGGTGTGTGATGTGACAAGGTCACACAATATCCAGAAAGGAAATGCTGGACATTTGGACCCTGGAACAATGGGCCAAGCATCTAATGACAAGGGAAAGGGCAGTGGGTCTAGTGGGCCAGCCCAAGGTACTCCAGAGGTGGATTAGGACTGTAACCTGGAGGGGGAGGATCTGACATCTGAAGAAGGTATTCCATCCATGCAAGGTCTATAAGATTTGGCACAATTGACAGGAGCTAGTAGATCCTCTATATAGGAGTTTTGTCCCACCCTTGAGAGCTTGAGGCAGACTGCCTCCTAGCAAGGGGAGGGGGATGTCAGTGGATTCCACAGAATATACTGGGAGGATAGAGCTCTATATATTGAGGCCTGAGACCTCAAGGAGGGAGCCACCAGATGGTTGGTGGTCCCCCAGAAGTACAGAGAGTTCCTCCTAACCCTAAGTCATGACATCCCCTTGGCAGGTCATTTGGGTAAGAATAAGACTGGGAACCAGTTGGTTAACCATTTCTATTGGCCCAACATGTCTGCCAAAGTGAAGGAGTTTTGCAGCTCCTGTCCAACCTGCCAGGCCAGTGGCAAGACAGGGATCAAGCCAAAGGCTCCCTTGATAGCACTAAGTGGTTGAGACTCCCTTTGAATGGGTGGGGTAGACATGGTTGGTCCCTTAGAGCCACCAACTGAATCTGGGAACAAGTATATCTTGATGGTAGTGGACCATGCCACCAGGTACGTAAAGCAATACCTCTCAGAACAGTCACGGCTCCTTCGGTGGCTAGGGCCCTCCTTGGTGTGCTCACCAGAGTGGGTTTCCCAAAGGAGGTTGTTTCAGATAGGGGCACAAATTTCATTTCCAGCTATCTGAAGGCGATGTTGGATGAATGTGGTGTTAATTGCAAGTTTATGAAACAACACAAAGGTTCCCTTCTCCTAAATTTTAAATGTAGTATTTTGGATACAACTGGTTCCAAGTCCAATGGACATAGCAGACAAAATACATCAATCCGTGATCTGGATCAAGATAGAAAAACAAAAATCTTTTTACCAAAGAGAAATTTCCAAGTCGCTAAATTACAGACGTATTATACACTCAAAATACAATAAACAACAATATCAAGTAATAGATTCTGAAAGGGAATGTTATACATACATTTTTTAATGAAAGTCGTACATAAAAATTATTACACAAAATTCATGGGGTTTTAACTGGTTCACAGTATTCACAAACAATTTAAAAATTCATAAACACGTTATTAAAAATACATTATAAAAACAAGACAAAAGAACAAACTGTTGACGCGGTGTTTCGGAGTACGTATGTGTTGTCACCTTCTTCAGGACAATAGTTGGTTTATTAAAAAATCTAGACAAACAATATAAAGGACTTTTGTTAGAAACCAGATCGAATACCATTAATTAACAACATTCCCTTTTTACAATTTCATTTTTTAGCGTCATGTAAAAAGATTAATCAAAAATAATGATTCACGGAAATTCAGGGTGTCTGATAGTCGGCTTTCATTAAGAAACATACTTTTGTCACACTGCTTAGTGATGTCTGCTAGTTACATGCACTGGACTATTCTTAGTGACAAGTGATCATTTTAAATTTATACGTGGGATCTTATATTACCTTATATCCCCTTCCATCGTGCTGGCTTAATCCCATACAGTGGGCTGTTCCTATAGGTATTTAGTATGACCATTCATTATAGATACCTGAAAGCAAGATGCTGTTCCTTTTTTTGGTTGTGGTGTATGCTTACATAGATATTCAGACCCACATGTCTTCTTCTTAAATTATGAGGACAATGCGATCGTTTCTGAAGGGAATATGGATTATAGTTCAGAACCCCAGTCAAAAACTATGCGTAATAAGTGATAACCATTTTTTATGTAGTTAAGACAAACCTTAGAGGTCTATATTTCTTGACAGTACGGCACAGTTTTTCATATTGTTGGCACCATGAAGCAGAAAATATGGTGCAGGTTGGTATAAACATATATATATATATAATGGTGTTACAAGGGGGATTCTTATTTTCGTTAAGAGCTTTTAATAACATTTTAATACTAATATAACATCAGTTTTACATAAAAAGGGGGCTTCGTCCCACCTGTATTCTCTCTCGTATCACTTTTTATGGACGTTGCATTGTCTATTCAGTTTAAGATACTCTGTAACGCAAAGACTTTAATTAAAAAAACTGATTATGTTAATTTATATATTATAGTTTGATTGCGTCAAAGCTAGGGTCTCACCTGATTCAAAATTTTATAAAATTTCATGTTCAACATTCGGTGCTTTGCTGATTTCAAGTGAATATCTTGAAAATCTGTAAATAATATAATCATAATCTTTTATTTGTAGATAGATTCAGGCTCAAGTAATAATTACAAATATAAATTGGTAACATTGTAATCCTAAAAAAAGAGTACCTTCATTCAGGAACTTATCAATTCTCCCGTCTTTTTGTTAGCGGTATGTTTCGCTGCCAATTCAGTGTATCAATCTGTTTAGAAATTAACAAAGGGAATCGATAGGTATATTGGAATTATTATACGTATGCCTTTCTGGCGAGGCTGATTCGTTATAACCCTCAATCAAGTCAAGGTTTACTTCAATTGTTAATGTTTTTTAACCATCGAGTCTCGGTTTACAATTTTACCAAAACAACTCCATGAATAAAAATTGTTGCTATACCTCCTAACCCTTCCCTTTAGGTTTTTATCCAGAAAATGTTATGTTGCCTGCTATCCATTTCGCTGTTGAGTACGGGCTTACCTCCAAAGGCTGAACGAGATGGTGACCGCCTGTATTGCCTGTCCGCTGTCACTGCCGTCACTGCCGTCACTGTTTGACAAATGGACTAATGCGAGCAGCTTTTTAAATACACAAATGAACGTCGCTTGAACTTGACGTCACAGTCTAATTTAATACACCTGAGTCGGTTGTTAACACTCATGGTGCAAGACCCATTTGCTTCAATGTATATAAACGATGGTGGCCATCTTGTAATAGGTTGTGTCTTCATGTATATTCATGCTTATAGTGTTGGCAAGCCTTTTCATTCAATTTTGATTTATATTTCCAATTCTTTTGTTTTTATTTATGTGTTTTAGAATAATCTGGTAACCGACCTTGAGGTTCCGATTATTTTTCAGATATCTACTTTTGTATTAATTTAAAACGGCGGCCATGTAGCCTAACCATAAACAAGAATACATAAACAACTTCTGTTTCATTCGGAGTTACCAATTTCCATAGGATTACACTTTTGTGATTAGAAATGCTCAGTACATTAATTTATGATGATAATTGTTAGTCATTCGAAGAAAGTTTTTTTTTTTTTATTGTGTTAGAATGGTTCAAACCAACCGCTTATGCTGGATAAACCGAAAAACACTGCAAGTCCAATTGTAGGGATAGCCTGCTCATTATACCAACAAATTCTGCAGTCAGGTATATATTTCTTTTGAATCATCAAGGTCATTTGCCTCAATATAGTTTGTTCCCTTATTGCTCATATCTAAACTCCGCTATATCTAGCTATGTCATCCAAGTGTTTCAGTAACCCGAAATATATATCTCTCATCGTGACCAATCGAGAACCTGATTGGCCGATGGGTTTTTAAAAATATTCTCCTGTTAATTGCAAGTTCACCACCCGTATCATCACCAGGCTAATGGGCTGGTATAAAGGTTCAATAAGAACCTGAAGGTCTTGATCAATGGTTTGTCTAGCTAACTCAGGAGGAGGTGGGGTGTTCTCCTCCCATGCCTACCGTTTGCCTACAGGGTGGCTCCACAAAAGGAATTGGCTTTAGCCCCTTCAAATTGTTGTTTGGTTACCCTGTATGAGGGCCATTGTGCCTGGTGAGAAAGTCTTGGAAAAAACCTCTCCAAGAAGCCAAGGACAATGTGCTGGGCCTGAGATCTTGCATGTTAGAGTACATGTACAAGGCAAGCAGAAAACAACTGGAGGCCAGCCAGGAGGTCGTGAAGCACTGGTATGAACAAAAGGCTATCATTCCTGAGTACACTCCGGGGCAATTAATGTGGGTGTTGGAACCTGTAGTGTCTACGGCCCTCCAGCACAAGTGGACTGGGCCCTATCCAATCCTTGAGAAGAAGGGTAAGGTTACCTTTCTGGTCGAACCTGAACACCCACAGGATCCCTCGTCAGGTGCTGCATTTTAATAGGTTGAAACCCCACCAAGACAAGGCAGACATGACCATGTTGATGATCACAGATTAGGGAGAAGAGGAGGAGACTGAGCCAGTGCTAGACCTCCTCTCCAACAATGTGCCATATGGCTCAGTGGAGGGGTTGTACTCACTCCCAAATTGACAGACAAACAACAGCACAGAGACTGCAATCAGGTGCTGGTGCAGTTTGCTGGTTGTCTCTCTCTGACCCCAGGTATCACCAGGTGGTGTATACAAGACATTGACACTGGTGACAGATTACATGTCAAGAACACATTGTACAGGTTGTCTGACAAGGTTAGAGCAGCATCTAGGCTGAACTAGCTCAGGTGCTGGAATTAGGGTAATTGAGAACCCTGACAGTTTATATAGGCCAGCCAGGTTGTGTTGGTACCCAATCCTAATTCCCAGGGGGTAAAGAAGGAGTTGAGGTTCTGTGTGGACTACAGAGGACTGAATGCAGTCACAAAGACTGTTGCTCATCCTATACCTAGAGAAGATGAGCTCCTTGATGTGTTAGGGGCTGCTACGTACCTGAGTACATTTGATTTGACCTCAGGCTATTGGCAGATTGCCCCGAGTGAAGGAGCAAAGAAGAGGTCAGCATTTTCCACCCCACCCATAGGGACATTATCAATTTAAAGTAATGCCCTTTAGCTTGAAGAATCCCATTTCCACCTTCCAAAGGTAGGAGAACATGGTCATGTCTGGGCTGGAGCGGTTCAGTGCAGCTTATCTGGACAATATAGCTGTGTACAGTTAGACCTGGGAGGATCACTTAAGCACCAGAGCAGGCAGGCCCAACTATTAAGGCCAGTGAGTGCCAAATATGGCAGAGATCAGTTGTGCACCTCGGCCACCTTGTTGGTGTACTACCTCTCCAGGCCAAATTCCAAACCATTTTGGATTGGACAGCTCCACCAAACCGGACACAGGTCAGGGCCTTCCTTGGTTTGCTTGGGTATTATAGAAGATTTGTTCAGAACTACGGAACCATTGTGTGTCCCCTGACAGAACTCACTTCTAAAAAGAAGACAAAGAAAGTAATGTGGACCCCAGAGTGTCAGAAGGCTTTGGACACTCTGAAAGAGGCTATATGTTCAGCACCAGTGTTACTGGCCCCTGACTACACAAAGGAATTTGTGGTTCAGACAGATGCTTCAGATCAAGGGATTGGGGCAGTGTTGTCACTAGTAAATGAGGAGGGCCTTGGTCAGCCAGTTGACTTCATTAGCAGGTAATGTATCCCCAGAGAACAATGGTGGAGTGACATCAAGAGGGACGCCTTTGCATGGTGTGGTCCCTGAAAAAGCTGAGACCATACCTGGTACTCTCTTCCATGTTCAAAGTGGCAACAGACATCTCAGGTTGCTCATGCAGATAAGGGGGGAGAATCCAAAACTACTGAGGTGGCTCATTTCCCTAAAGGGTATGGAATTCACAGCAGAACAGAGGCCCAGTACAGCCCATGCCAATGTAGATGGAGTTTCCACTTAGCTGATGAGGACTACCAGTGTGTAGGTAAGTTATTCAACACCTTTCGTTTGGGGGGGCATGTGAGGAAGTCATCCTTTTGGCCCTGAACACCCACATTTGTTGACTGATACTGGTGGTAACGGCCTCTGATTGTGTCCTGGGCTCTGCTAACCAGGCCCAGGGCCAGTGCTTTGATTAAAAATATATATGGTCATTAGGTGTAAATAAAATTGGCACTGACAATCTACCTGTAAGACCCCATTATAAAGTAGGGCATGTAGGTTTTTTGAGGCCTAGCAGCTTGGAGGAATTTGAATGTGCATTGCTGTATTACCTGTTGTCATTTTAAAAGTCAGCCCTGCTTTGCAAACTGCTTTTAAATTGAAGTTACACACAAATTTGACTTTCAATTTAAAGATACTTCCAAAGTATTAAACTACCTTATTTTTACATATGTCGCCCAGAGTAGGGCACCATGTAAAAATAGGCAGGTACATTTTAAAAGATGTTTTATATGTCCTGGTTAGGGGAAAAACGACCAGTTTAGTTTGTCTACCATTGTAGCCTTTTAGCTACATAGGCTAACATAGGAATACTGTAATACCATTTAACTATTGACAGGGGCAAGTTAAAGTAGTATTTCAAGGACTTTAAAGATTGGTAATGACAAATCCAGTAACTTGCCCCTGTTGAATTTGTCATAAATAATACAGAAAATCAGTTATAGAACCTTTTCTTCTGTGAGCCAAAATCCAGCCTTCTTGCAGCTTCTCCTGATTGACCAGCCCTGCTTTGATGAGGTGATAAGTGACCTGCATTCAGACAGAGGTTATTTTGTGGGGGGAAGCTCTGTAGCTGTAGAGGACAAGCCTGGATGTTGGGTGGGTAAATCAAACGGGGCTTCAAAGAGAGCACGGCTGTAAAGAATTCCAGCCAGGCCTACCCCCTCTTCCTGTACCCCCAGCCAGACGGGAGCCCCAAAAACTTGAATGTGCAGGAGAGCTAAAAAGGGAGTTGCAAGGGAAATGAGCCACACCATCTTGACTTTGAAAGTACAATGCTTTGTGGGACAAGAATATGCCTCACTTTGGAGGAAGCTGTCATGCTTTTGGGTGGCACCCTGCGCCCCATTGGTCAGGGGAGCCCCCCTACTTGTCACCCCAGAACATTGTATAAATATGTGAAAGCTGCATAGTAACTCATATCTTCTGTCTGAAACTACAAGGAGAAGGACTGCTTTGCTGGAACCCTAGTCTGCACCCCAAACGATTGCACTCGTAAGGACTGCAACTGCTGCACACTTGGAACTACATTGCCTAGCTTTCAAAAGGATTAAGGAGTGGACTCCCTGTAAGCAACAGTTCAACGTGGCTCACCTGCACCATCTCCCCCAAGAAGTCCCCAGCCTGGAGTGTGTCAAGTGGACATTTACAGATTTGGCCAGGTACATTGCAGAAATTGTAGTCCTAAACTTCCAAGGACCGGCTTGGAGCTTCTAGACCCTTGGAAGTGGTGTTTTGGACACTTTGAACCCTCAGGAAGAACTTCAGAAAGAAGTTCCAGAAGTTTTCCGATGTTTGGAGCAACTTTTGGAAAAAGCTCCATAAAAGGACCGCCGGCATCAAAGCGCGACCTGGCCTAAATTTCAGTTTCGGCCCACAAAATGCTCTGGAGCTCAAGATTTCCAGAATTTCAGAGAGGCCTCACACTGAGCCAAGCTGCCCCCATCAACTCAAATCCCAGCCTGAAGAGGTGCCTGACTTCACAAGAAAAAATCTATAAAGTTTTCTAAGTGTGAAGGTAAAAGTTTGAGCGTGTCTAGATGTTCCAAGTTGCCGCCATATGTTTTAAGCACTAGAAAGTGTTTATTCGTTCAAAATTAATAGCTCCGATTCCTTATATTGGATTTTTGTCATTTTGGTGCCATTTTAAAGATAAAAATATTTCCTATTTTTATAAATTAGTTGTGGATTTTTATTGTGTGTTATGTCTTACCTAATTAATGTACTGATGTATTTAAATGCTTTACACACCTCTCTCCTAAGTTAAGCCTGCCTGCTCAGTGCAAGCTGCCAAGGGCTGAGCAAGGGAATAACTTACCGAGACCTCATCTTGACCTTATATTGCTTTGGTGGCCTTATAAATAGTGGTACACTAAAGTGATTTAAAAATCCTCTTAATTCACTTAGACCAAAACTTTTGATTTTCAAATTTTTTGAATTTGGACTAAAACTGACTTTTAATCCATCTTTTTTATTTTTCTATATTTGTTCTATTTCTGAGTTGTAAAGATTTTGTGATCCAAAACATGGAATAATATGAAGCTAAACTGGCGAAACTGAACATACTCACAGTGGCTGAGTTTAGGGTTCAGTATCTGGGCCTTATATTGCTTTGGTGACCTTATTGCTAGTGCCTGCCTACCACTGCTAATAATCCACCTTCCAACAGGCACACAGTTGAACTATGCATTGGCCTTGCATAATGTATCCTAAGTAGGGATGCACACAGGTTTTATTACGCAAGCAGTCTTGCTTTGATCCCTATCATTTGCCTATCAATAATTTATGTAGTGCCCTGCTCCTTCTATGAGTAAACCCTGGTGTCATAGCAATTTAATAATATGTCTATCCAAGTGCTAGATTGTGCTAAAAATGGCTGTGCTATTTTCTTGTGAGTTAACTTTAAAGCTGTTTTTCTTGTGAATTTTAAACTTGATGGATTATGGCAATATTTCTTTATTGCAACTAAAAAGGGTATTATAATTCCAGTTTTCATGGGAAATCCCACATGGAGAGAACTTTGTGATCTATGGCTATTAAACATAGCATTTGCTGGGATTATAGAAAGTTCACAACAGAGAACGTTCACAACTTCCCAAGGCCTCTGACCCACATGACCACCAAGGGTTGTTGAGCGACTAGGTTAAAATCATTTAATCTGACTTGCTTACTAGGTGCACTTTGTTCACTTCCGGTCCTGTTCCTGTAGGGTTTGGACTTCCTACTCTATTCATTTTTACAAACTAAACCCTCTCTAGGTTCAGACTGCAAAATGTCTACCTGGCAGTCCATGCAATGATTCAGGTTGTCTCTGGCTGAAATCCTAATTGATGGTGTTGATGCTCAGGTAAGCAGATAACAATAGGAGGAATTTCTAATCAAATGATACACAAGAAAGATCCTGAGTGGCAAAGGAAATGATTGTAAAGATCTAAATGAAACAAAAGAGTAGTTAGAAAATATGAAACTAATTAGCTAAAAGCAAAATCTACAGAGGTGTTCACATTTCTCAATGAGCAAAGGAAAAGAAACAAAGCCTCAACTTGGCAACTAAGGCTAACTGCTGCAATGACAAAATAAAATATATTGTAAGTGACCCTTGCACTCCATCCCACTTAAAAAAACACTTCACAAATCCAATCTGAGTCACAAAAATTCCAAGGTTAAAAAGTCATTTAAAAAGTATCACCAGTATCACCAATTTCTTTGCATAGAAAATAAACTTCTTCCACTCTGAACTTTCTGAGCAATTTAGATGCTTCCTAACATTTTGTATGCCAAGACCTTTTGCCTGCATCTCTACCTACATATTGGTGCCGATTACGATCCTGGAGAAACCGGGTACGAACCGTCGGTCGGAGCGTATTCTCCGTCCGACTCGTACCCGGTTGCAAAACTTTACAAACATGGAAGTACGATTCGCACGGAAACACTATTTCCGTACGAATCGTACAAAACACCAACCGAGGAAAATATACACACAAATGACATCCGGAAAAGCGCCGACGTGACGTAGGAAGGCATGCAGCCTGCGTTCCACGAACCAGGAAAAACGATTCGCACCGACGTCATCCCGCGCGGAGAATATTTTCCGGCAGCCAAAAACTGCCGGGAAATCAGGACGACGCGCACAAGGAGCACCTGTATGCGACGGACAGACATGGACCCGAACCTACGTGTCATCCCGGCCCTCATAGCAGTCGACCTCCTCTACAGGTACCGACGCAGACGCCGCAGAAGGTCAGAACAACACCCAGGGGCAAAGGGGGGGGCATGGGCAGGGGCAGGACACAAAACCCCCACCCAAGTCACACAGCACACATGCCCTGGACACACCTGACCTCCAGGCCCTGGTCACTTCGAGGGGGTGGGGGCGTGTCCAGCAACGCCAGCGTCCGCCACAATGGAAGTGGGCGACGACGCGAACTGGCAACACAACAATACAGGTACGTACCGTACCCACGCCTTAAGAGCGTGGGTACGAGTCGTACCACGCCCACACCCACGTCACCCCAACAATGGCGGTACGGCCCGTACCCATGTGCCAAAGGCCTGGGTACGGCCCGCACAAGCACTCCACAGCGTGGGCACGGGTACGTACGGACCGTACCCCCACCCGCGTATGTATGGAGCGTACCCCCACCCCAACTGTGTATGTACGGACCTTACCCCCACCCCAACAGTGTATGTACGGACCGTACCCCCACCCGTGTATGAATGGACCGTACCCACACCCGCGTATGTATGGAGCGTACCCCCACCCCAGCAGTGTATGTACGGACCGTATCCCCACCCGTGTATGAATGGACCGTACCCACACCCGTGTATGAATGGACCGTACCCACACCCGCGTATGTATGGAGCGTACCCCCACCCCAACAGTGTATGTACGGACCGTACCCCCACCCCAACAGTGTATGTACGGACCTGTTAGAAAAGGTAGACGGACCGGGAGGGTCGGCCGGGGTCAGGAGGAGAGGTCTCCGGGGAGAGCCGTCTCCAGCGATCGTACAGACAAGTAACTTCCCCCCCACAGACAGATATCACACACGGATAAGGTTCAGTGTTCTTTATAAGCACTTATTTAAGGTACGGTTAAATGGTACAAGGAGGTCTGGACTCAGGGGTCCCCTCGATTAGAGTCTCGCAAGGTAGGGACGGGGGTAGCGGGACAGTCTATTTACCAATCAGGTAGTTCGGATGAGATGATGACGAGCTCACAATCCTCGAGCTTGGTGGTTAGGTGGTATGGGCCGCGGCAGCGCCAGCAGGTCCCGGTGTGGATGGTCGATACAACGGGCCGCGGCAGCGCCAGCAGGTCCCCGGAAGATATACGGTCCGCGGCAGCGCCAGCAGGTCCCGGTGAGGATGGTCGTTACAACGGGCCGCGGCAGCGCCAGCAGGTCCCAGGAAGATGACTGTTGCAGAAGGCCGCGGCAGCGCCAGCAGGTCCCGGTGAGGATGGTCGTTACAACGGGCCGCGGCAGCGCCAGCAGGTCCCGGTGAGGATGGTCGTTACAACGGGCCGCGGCAGCGCCAGCAGGTCCCAGGAAGATGAATGTTGCAGAAGGCCGCGGCAGCGCCAGCAGGCAGGACGATGGTTCACAAGAGCGGGCTACGGCAGCGCCAGTAGACCGTCAGGGTTGAGTTCACTCGGTGTCTCTCGACTCCAGGATACAACTGCCTTCCTGCTCCGGAGCTGCCTCAGTTATAGGGCTGGTGCCCTTTGATGTCCGGACCCTCGCACTGGGAGGTCGGGGGGTCCGGGATGAAGGTGTCCAGACACCCAGCAGGGGGTGGAGCCAGTGCCTGGGGGAGCTGGGGGCGATCGGCACCTGGCGGGGGAGAGCCCTTGACACTTCGGTCTCCCATTGACCTGCCAAGTGGTCCGCTCACCTCCTGGGTGGATGGTGGTGCCGGGATGTCGGGGCCGGCCAGGCCCGGGGTTAGGGTCGAGGGGAGGCCATGCGGCCGCGTGGTGCAGGGCCCAAGATGGCGGCTCGACCCGGCCGGGAGAGCCGGTGGGGTTGGACCCCGGGATGAGTAGGGGTCCGAGGGCAGAGGGTCCGTCGGGAGACGGAGTACAGGTGCTTGTCGCGGGGAAATGCCAGGTGGGCCGGAGTTCGGGCCCTGCCGAGCGGGGAGGGAGCGAGCCGTCTGTGAGGCCTGTCCAACATGCGTCCCCCCCAGCTGAAGGCGGGGAGAGTCACCCATCTCCTTGGGGACTCTCTTCGTCGAGGCGGAAAAAGCGGGACAGGCCATCCGCGTTGGCGTGGTCTTGGCCTGGTCGGTGCTCCACAGTGAAGTCCATTCCCTGCAGGGAAATGGACCAGCGCAAGAGTTTTGGGTTCTCCCCCCACATCTGCATCAGCCATTGCAGGGGTCGATGGTCGGTTTGTACCCGGAAGTGGGTACCGAAGAGATAGGGTCGGAGCTTTTTGAGGGCCCACACTACTGCAAATGCCTCCCTCTCGATGGTGCTCCAACGCTGTTCTCGGGCCAGGAGACGTCGACTGATGAAGGCCACCGGCTGGTCATGACCTTCGGGGTTCAACTGAGAGAGGACGGCTCCGATGCCGTGGTCGGAGGCGTCGGTCTGCACCACAAATTCCCGACTGTAATCGGGGGCCTGGAGCACCGGGGCGGTGCACAGGGCGGCCTTCAGCTCCTCGAAGGCAGCTTGACAATCAGGAGTCCAGTTGACCCGCTTCGGCTGGTTCTTGGATGTGAGACCCGTGAGGGGCCCCACGATGCTGCCGTAGTCCTTCACGAACCGCCGGTAGTAGCCGGTGAGCCCCAAGAAGGCTCGGACCTCGGTCTGGGTGACGGGGGGCTGCCAGGACTGGATGGCAGCAATCTTAAGTTGTAGTGGGGCCACCAGCCCGCTCCCCACTTGGTGCCCAAGGTAGGTCACAGACCCTTGGCCAATCTGGCACTTGCCGGCCTTAATGGTGAGGCCGGCCCGCTGGAGGGCTTGTAGGACCTCTTGGAGGTGACGGAGGTGGTCGGACCAGTGGTGGCTGTATACAGCGATATCGTCCAGGTAGGCAGCGCTGAATTCTTCAAGCCCCGCCAAGACCTGGTTCACAAGGCGTTGGAACGTGGCGGGGGCATTCTTCATGCCAAAGGGCATGACCTTAAATTGATAGTGGCCATCGGGGGTAGAGAAGGCTGATCGTTCCTGAGCCCTGGGTGTGAGGCCGATCTGCCAGTAGCCCGCCGTTAGGTCGAAGATACTAAGGTAGCGGGCGGCCCCCAGCCGGTCGATCAGCTCGTCTGCTCGGGGGATGGGATGAGCGTCGGTCCGGGTGACAGCGTTCAAGCCCCGGTAGTCGACGCAGAATCTCAGTTCAGGGGCGGAGCCGGGGGCAGCGGCCTTGGGAACTAATACGACCGGACTGGCCCAGGGACTGTCCGAGGGCTCGATGACCCCGATCGTGAGCATCTTGGCCACTTCCTCCTGTATGCAGGCCCGTACCCGATCTGGTACGCGGTAGGCCCGGTGCCGGACAGGGGGACTGTCCCCGGTGTCTACGTCGTGCAAACACCAGGGGGTGACCCCGGGGGTGAGGGAGAACAGGGCAGCGAACTGCAGCAGGAGGTCCCGGCAGTCCTGGCGTTGCTCCGAAGTGAGGGCGTCAGAGAGCCGGACCCCGTCCACGGAGCTGTCCTTCTCCTGAGTCTTCAGGAGATCCGGGAGGGGCTCGGAGTCTTCTTCTGTGCCACTGTCCGTAGCCATCAAGAGGCTTAGTTCGGAGCGCACAAAGTGCGGTTTGAGCCGGTTGGTGTGGAGGACCCGAAGGGGGTTCCGGGAGGACCCCATGTCGATGAGGTAAGTGACGGGGCTTTTGCGCTCGACCACTTTGAAGGGCCCCGTCCACTTATCTTGCAGGGCACATGGTTCGGTGGGGGACATCACCCATACTTGCTGCCCAGGTTCGAATTCAACGGAGGAGGCATTGTGATCATACCACCTCTTCATGTCCTCCTGGCTGGCCTCGAGGTTCGCCTTGGCCATCTCCCTGAAGCGCCGGGTCTGGTTTCGTAAGGCCAGGATGTATTTGAAGACGTCTGGAGGGGTCGTTAGGGGGGCCATCTCCCAACCTTCCTTGACTAGGCTGAGGGGCCCTCGCACAGGGTGTCCGTATAGGAGTTCAAAGGGGCTAAAACCGAGGGACTTCTGGGGAACTTCCCGGTAGGCGAAGAGAAGGCACGGGAGCAGTACATCCCACTGGCGACGGAGAGGCTCTTCCAATCCCCCAATCATCCCTTTGAGAGTGCGGTTAAAACGCTCCACCAGTCCGTTCCCTTGGGGGTGATAGGGGGTCGTGAATCTGTAGGTGACCCCGCATTGTTGCCAGAGGGACTTCATGTATTTTGATATGAAATTCGTACCTCGGTCGCTGACGACTTCTCGGGGGAAGCCTACTCGGGAGAAGATCCCCATCAGGGCCCGGCCAACCACTGGAGCGGTTACTGTCCGTAGGGGCACCGCCTCGGGGTAGCGGGTGGCATGGTCCACTAGTACCAAGATGAACCTGTGTCCTTGTGCCGTGCGGGGGTCCAGAGGTCCCACAATGTCTATCCCCACCCTCTCGAACGGGGTGGTGACCACCGGGAAGGGTTGTAGAGGGGCCTTCAGCTTCCGGCCACTCTTCCCGCTGGCTTGGCATGTGGGGCACGATCGGCAGTAGTTCAGGACGTCATTCCTCATTTTCGGCCAGAAAAAGTGGGTCACCAGGCGACTGTACGTTTTATCCTGGCCCAGGTGTCCAGCCAGGGGGACATCGTGGGCTAGGTTGAGCAGAAAGTCTCGGAAGCGGAGCGGTACCACCAGAACTCGACCGGCCCCTAGCTCGGCGATTCTTTGCTCGCTGTAGAGCAGGTCGTTATCCCAGTAGACCCAGTGGGTTCCGGTGGTGTCCCCGGCGTTTTGGGTGCTGGCTTGCTGGCGGAGTCCCTCGAGGGAGGGACAGGTCTTTTGTTCCTGGCGGAACTGTTCTTGGGTGGGCCCCCCTTCTTGCCGCCACTGAGCCAGATCCGGAAGGTCCTGGGGTTGCGCGTCTTCTTCGGTAGTCGGGTCCGGGAGGTCGGACTCGCCGTTATCCTCTACGGGGGCAACCGGGGGCGGAGGTGCTGGCCATTCGGTTTCTTCTGATCGGGGGGCGGCACAGGCGGCCATGGATCGGGTGGTTATGCAAGCCCAGTCCGGGAGGCCCAGCATCCCCAAGTGCTCTCTTCTCTCGACGGTGGCCCACGGGGAACTCTCGAGGTCATTCCCCAGGAGGCAGTCCACGGGGGCATCGTCCCGGACCGTCACCTTCAGTAGGCCGGAGACCCCTCCCCATTCAAACGGGACGCAGGCCATCTTACACATGCTTTCAGAGTTGTCTGCCGAGCGGACGGGGCAGAGAATGTTCGGCAGGATCTGCTCGGGCTTCACCAGGTGACAGCGGACGGCCGTCACGCTGGCGCCGGTGTCACGCAAGGCCTCGGCTCTCTGTCCATTAATGGTCACCCACTGACCGTATTTTCTGGTGTTGGCGGGTAGGGGAGCCCGCGGAACCATGTCTCTTCCCCCTAAGCATGCCAGGACCATGGCGGCCGGTTCCCACCCTTGCTGGTCCGGCTCATACTCCTCGGGTCCCCCCGATGACTGCTCTTCCCCCAGGGCAGCGGCAGCTACCTGGCGGGGCTTGGGTGTTTGGTTTAGCGGGCAGTTCGGATCGTTGGCGTAGTGGCCTAGTCGCTGGCACCGGTGGCACGTGACGTTGGCTCGGTACCCAGGTCGCAACGGGGGGTTGCCCCGGCCGGCCGGAGGCGGGGTGCTGGCCACGGGTGTTGCTGGTAAGGCGTCTCTCCCTCTCCCCTGGCCCCCTCCTCCTCCCCGAGGACGGTGCTGGCCTTGGTTGCTTCTGTTCTGGTCGTGGGGCCCCTTCCGGCCCACTCGGGTGCTTTCCCACCGGTCAGCTTCGGCGGCGAGCTGCCGGGGGTCAGTCAGCTTACTGTCGAGTAGGTGCTGCCTGAGCTCGACGAAACAGTTGTTTGACAGGTGCTCCCATACCATAAGGTTGAAGAGTTGTTCGTAGGTGGTGACCTGACTTCCCTTGATCCAACCCTCGAAGGCCCGGCTGAAATAGTTCACGTATTCCACCCAAGTTGTACCTGGGATCCGGGTGCAATCTCTGAACCTTTGGCGGTACATCTCGGGCGTGAGGCCGTAGCGGGTGAGGAGGGCAGCCTTCATGTGGTCGTAGGACGACATTTGGTGATCGGGGAGCTGCAGCAGGGCATCGCGACCCTCGTTGATAAATCTCCCCCAAAGTCCGGCCCCCCAATCACTCCGGTCGATCCGGTGGGAGGTCATTGCGATCTCATAGGCTTTAAACCACTGTTGTATGTCGTCTTCTCGGACATACTCGCGGACCACATCCTTGGGGATGTGAACTTTTTTCTCAATTGGCCCCGGGGTGTGTGGTCGCTCAGGCACCCCCAGTTCTTTATTCTGTTTGCGCAGTTCTATTTCCGCCAGTTGGCGCTCGTGCTCGAGCGTTATTTTTTTCTCTTCCAGCTCTCTCTGTCTCTGCTTTTCTTCTCGTTCCTCTCGAAGCCGCATATGCTCGAGGTTGAGTTTCTGTTCAGCTAACTTGAGCTCCCCATCCATCTTGAGTCGTGCCATCTCTAATTCGTGTAGTCTGACTCTGTCTCTTTCTCGTATCTCCTCCTGTGAGAGGCCCGTTCCCCGCTCCTCGGGAGCCGTGGCGTTCCCCTCTGGTGTGAGGCTGCTTTGGTCTGGTGTGACGCTGCTTTGGTCGGGGGGTCCTGCGACCCCAGTTTCTGTCCACGATTCAAGAGCGCGCTTCAGATCATCCTTGGTGCTCAGGCCGGTGGTAGCAATGCCACGTTCTATGCAAAATTGTCTCAGTTCGCGGTGGTTGTATTCTTCTAATTTTTCCATTTGGAACTTCTCGGTGGAGCTGCTATCTTTGGTCGACATCGTGCTTTGTCGTGGGGTGAGCTACTCTCTGTACGATTACGCGTTGATTCGGATCGCGCCGCTGGCCACCAATGTTAGAAAAGGTAGACGGACCGGGAGGGTCGGCCGGGGTCAGGAGGAGAGGTCTCCGGGGAGAGCCGTCTCCAGCGATCGTACAGACAAGTAACTTCCCCCCCACAGACAGATATCACACACGGATAAGGTTCAGTGTTCTTTATAAGCACTTATTTAAGGTACGGTTAAATGGTACAAGGAGGTCTGGACTCAGGGGTCCCCTCGATTAGAGTCTCGCAAGGTAGGGACGGGGGTAGCGGGACAGTCTATTTACCAATCAGGTAGTTCGGATGAGATGATGACGAGCTCACAATCCTCGAGCTTGGTGGTTAGGTGGTATGGGCCGCGGCAGCGCCAGCAGGTCCCGGTGTGGATGGTCGATACAACGGGCCGCGGCAGCGCCAGCAGGTCCCCGGAAGATATACGGTCCGCGGCAGCGCCAGCAGGTCCCGGTGAGGATGGTCGTTACAACGGGCCGCGGCAGCGCCAGCAGGTCCCAGGAAGATGACTGTTGCAGAAGGCCGCGGCAGCGCCAGCAGGTCCCGGTGAGGATGGTCGTTACAACGGGCCGCGGCAGCGCCAGCAGGTCCCGGTGAGGATGGTCGTTACAACGGGCCGCGGCAGCGCCAGCAGGTCCCAGGAAGATGAATGTTGCAGAAGGCCGCGGCAGCGCCAGCAGGCAGGACGATGGTTCACAAGAGCGGGCTACGGCAGCGCCAGTAGACCGTCAGGGTTGAGTTCACTCGGTGTCTCTCGACTCCAGGATACAACTGCCTTCCTGCTCCGGAGCTGCCTCAGTTATAGGGCTGGTGCCCTTTGATGTCCGGACCCTCGCACTGGGAGGTCGGGGGGTCCGGGATGAAGGTGTCCAGACACCCAGCAGGGGGTGGAGCCAGTGCCTGGGGGAGCTGGGGGCGATCGGCACCTGGCGGGGGAGAGCCCTTGACACTTCGGTCTCCCATTGACCTGCCAAGTGGTCCGCTCACCTCCTGGGTGGATGGTGGTGCCGGGATGTCGGGGCCGGCCAGGCCCGGGGTTAGGGTCGAGGGGAGGCCATGCGGCCGCGTGGTGCAGGGCCCAAGATGGCGGCTCGACCCGGCCGGGAGAGCCGGTGGGGTTGGACCCCGGGATGAGTAGGGGTCCGAGGGCAGAGGGTCCGTCGGGAGACGGAGTACAGGTGCTTGTCGCGGGGAAATGCCAGGTGGGCCGGAGTTCGGGCCCTGCCGAGCGGGGAGGGAGCGAGCCGTCTGTGAGGCCTGTCCAACAGGACCGTACCCCCACCCCAACAGTGTATGCACGGACCGTACCCCCACCCGTGTATGAATGGACCATACCCCCACCCGTGTATGAATGGACCGTACCCACACCCGTGTATGAATGGACCGTACCCACACCTGCGTATGTATTGAGCGTACCCACACCTGCATATGTATGGAGCGTACCCCCACCCCAACAGTGTATGTACAGACCGTACCCCCACCCCAACAGTGTATATACGGACCGTGCCCCCACCCGTGTATGAATGGACCGTACCCACACCCGTGTATGAATGGACCGTACCCACACCCGTGTATGTATGGAGCGTACCCCCACCCCAACAGTGTATGTACGGACCGTACCCCCACCCCAACAGTGTATGTACAGACTGTACCCCCACCCCAACAGTGTATGTACGGACCGTACCCCCACCCGTGTATGAATGGACCGTACCCCCACCCGTGTATGAATGGACCGTACCCACACCCGCGTATGTATGGAGCGTACCCACACCCGCGTATGTATGGAGCGTACCCCCACCCCAACAGTGTATGTACGGACTGTACCCCCACCCCAACAGTGTATGTACGGACCGTACCCCCACCCGTGTATGAATGGACCGTACCCACACCCGCGTATGTATGGAGCGTACCCCCACCCCAACAGTGTATGTACGGACCGTACCCCCACCCGTGTATGAATGGACCGTACCCACACCCGTGTATGAATGGACCGTACCCACACCCGCGTATGTATGGAGCGTACCCCCACCCTAACAGTGTATGTATGGACCGTACCCCCACCCCAACAGTGTATTTACGGACAGTACCCCCACCCCAACAGTGTATGTACGGACCGTACCCCCACCCGTGTAGGAATGGACCGTACCCCCACCCGTGTATGAATGGACCGTACCCACACCCGTGTATGAATGGACCGTACCCACACCCGCGTATGTATGGAGCGTACCCACACCCGCGTATGTATGGAGTGTACCCCCACCCCAACAGTGTATGTACGGACCGTACCCCCACCCCAACAGTGTATGTACGGACCGTACCCCCACCCGTGTATGAATGGACCGTACCCACACCCGTGTATGAATGGACCGTACCCACACCCGCGTATGTATGGAGCGTACCCCCACCCCAACAGTGTATGTATGGAGCGTACATGGCCACACGCAGGAGGGGTGGGTGCAGAGTCCTCCAAGCAGTGCCCAGACATAGGAGGGGTGGGGCAGAGTCCTCCCAGCAGTGCCCAGACATAGGAGGGGTGGGTGCAGAGTCCTCCCAGCAGTGGCCAGGCACAGGAGGGGTGGGGCAGAGTCCTCCCAGCAGTGCCCAGACATAGGAGGGGTGGGTGCAGAGTCCTCCCAGCAGTGCCCAGACGCAGGAGGGGTGTGTGCAGAGTCCTCCCAGCAGTGCCCAGACACAGGAGGGGTGTGTGCAGAGTCCTCCCAGCAGTGCCCAGACATAGAAGGGGTGGGTGCAGAGTCCCCCCAGCAGTGCCCAGACATAGGAGGGGTGGGTGCAGAGTCCCCCCAGCAGTGCCCAGACATAGGAGGGGTGGGCGCAGAGTCCCCCCAGCAGTGCCCAGACATAGGAGGGGTGGGTGCCTATCACTCCCAGCAGTGCCCAGACATAGGAGGGGTGGGTGCCCATCACTCCCAGCAGTGCCCAGACACAGGAGGGGTGTGTGCCCATCACTCCCAGCAGTGCCCAGACACAGGAGGGGTGGGTCAGAGTCCTCCCAGCAGTGCCCAGACATAGGAGGGGTGGGTGCAAAGTCCTCCCAGTAGTGCCCAGACGCAGGAGGGGTGTGTGCAGAGTCCTCCCAGCAGTGCCCAGACACAGGAGGGGTGTGTGCAGAGTCCTCCCAGCAGTGCCCAGACATAGAAGGGGTGGGTGCAGAGTCCCCCCAGCAGTGCCCAGACATGGGAGGGGTGGGTGCAGAGTCCCCCCAGAAGTGCCCAGACATAGGAGGGGTGGGTGCCTATCACTCCCAGCAGTGCCCAGACATAGGAGGGGTGGGTGCCCATCACTCCCAGCAGTGCCCAGACACAGGAGGGGTGTGTGCCCATCACTTCCAGCAGTGCCCAGACACAGGAGGGGTGGGTGCAGAGTCCTCCCAGCAGTGCCCAGACGCAGGAGGGGTGGGTGCAGAGTCCTCCCAGCAGTACCCAGACGCAGGAGGGGTGGGTGCAGAGTCCTCCCAGCAGTGCCCAGACATAGAAGGGGTGGGTGCAGAGTCCCCCCAGCAGTGCCCAGACGTAGGAGGGGTGGGTGCAGAGTCCCCCCAGCAGTGCCCAGACATAGGAGGGGTGGGTGCCTATCACTCCCAGCAGTGCCCAGACATAGGAGGGGTGGGTGCCTATCACTCCCAGCAGTGCCCAGACATAGGAGGGGTGGGTGTAGAGTCCTCCCAGCAGTGCCCATGGAACGGGTGGAGTACCCACAGATACAATGCCCACAAATGTCAGTCAGGTGCACAAAGACCCTGCAGTACATGTACCACATGTGTGCGAGGCTGGGAGTACACACATTCATAGTGCCTAAAAGAGAACATGTCCACATGAAGTCTTCTCAATAGTCTACACACACAAGTACAGTGACCACCAAGGATGCCACAAATGATGCAGGTGGAGACATCGCACAGCATGCATGTGCAAAGTTGAAGGAGTCCGTCACACCCCCAGCTGATGTAGACACAGCTCAGCACCACATAGTGGAAACACCCTGCAGGGAAGATGTCAGGTTACACAGAGGAAGGAACACACCTTGGGACGATGTCACCATGCAGCAACTGCTTACATGAACAAAGTAATTTAGCCAACAGCTTGTGATGGCACACAGATACCAGGGTCCACCCTATGACCAGCACAAGACTACATTTCCCACACACCCAACACATTATCACCACCCAAAATCATGGAGCTGGTCCACCAACAGCAACACCAGATAAACAGTAGTGTTCAAAGGAAAAAACAAATTGCTTTATTCAGCATGATGTAAGTAAAAAGCAACATAAATGTCAATATATACAAGGCCCATAGGGCAGTCCATGACTCCAATTCGGATGGGGGACACAGTGGTACGTGTGTCCCCTAGCTTGCCTGCACAGTCAGACTCCTTTGTCTTCCACAGGGGGGGCATCATGTTGGGGGGAAGGACCAGGCACCGCAGGGACAGGAGGGGCAAGGGGAGGTGTTGTGGGTGCAGGGACGGACGACTCCAACACAGGGGGTGGGGCAGCGCCAAAGGTGGATTGGAGCACGGCGCTGCACACTACTGCCAGGTCGCTCAGCGTCTCCCCTGCACCCGAAGGAACCACAGGCCCCAAAGAGGGGGGGGGTCACAGGGATGGGTCGCAGCGCTACTGGGGGGGGTGGACAGTGGGGGGGACTCAACTCCCCTGCCGGTGTCCTTCCTCCACCGCTTGCGGGGTGGTGCCACAGTAGGGCTGATGGACTGACCCTGTGTCCGACTCTTGGCCAGGAGAGCTATGGGGAGTGGATTTGGAGGGTGGTGGTCGTGAGGAATGTGGACTCCCACTCTGGCTGCGTGTCTTCCGTTTCCCCCCCGACCCAGTGGGTGTGCCTACTTCACCCTGTGTGTGCGTGCCAGGAGGTGTGCGCTTTGCCTTCCCTGCTGGTGTGGTGCCTGTGTCTGGTGGGGTGTGTGCATGCTGACGTCTGGGTGTACGTGGGACAGGCATGGGAGTGGGAAGTGTGGATGGGGCATGGGTAGGGGGTGGGACGAGGTGCTGCAGGAGACCCAGTGCGGCAGACAGTGTCGAGTCAATAGACCGCAGCAAGTTGCGTTGGTCAGCCTGCGATGCTGAAATGCCCTCCAAGTATGCCTCCATGTTGGTGAGCTCTTGGCCGTGGCCATGGAGGACATTAAGCATCGGAGCCTGACCAACATGCAACTGCCGCAGGATGTCCACAGACTCGGCATTGGCAGCAGCAGTGGATACAGGGGCAGGGGGTGCGGTGCCTGGCAGGAAGGAGACACGTGGTGACCTAGCACGCCAGGAAGGGACACGAGCAAGTGGGAGGCCGGTGATGGCAATGGAGGGGGCAGGGAGAGATGTTGTGCTGCTGTCAGCTGTTGGAGCAGCCTCCGCCCCCTCGGAGTGCTCAGCCTCGGACCTGTCAGCTTCATAATCTGTGGTGGCAGTGGACAGGTCCTCCGGCTCACTCCCCTCGGCCTCAGTTGCACTCAATGTGCCAGCTAAGGTGTCACTGCTGGCACTGGTGCCCGGTCCCTCCGCACGGTCTGTGCCGGTGTCTCCATCCATGTCCCCCGACGATGCTGTGGGCAAGGTGAATAAACAGGAATTAATCAGACACCTGTATACATATGTCACATGAGTCAAATCAACATAGGTTACAGTGCATAGCCTGAAATGAAAGATGAGTAACATCTACAATACAAGGTACATATATAGGCCCTGCAACACACAGTTGGTTCACCCACCATGCCACTGAGAAACTATGGAGAGCATGACACATTTGCAAATGACATGATATGGAATTGGACAGAGGAGGCAGGCTCTGGGGCCAATCCAGCACTGCATCTGCACCACACAGCGTTGCCCTAACTAGTGTTGAGCAGGGACCATCTCCATGAACTTGAGGCACATGCTGCAAAGGTAATACTGAAAGACATGCCCAACATGAATGGGACACTGCGCCTTGAGTGTATGTCCAGACAAACAGCACACACTGGCCAGACCGAGCAATGAGATTTCAGGGGTCGACATGTAGGCCTTGCCCGCACCAACCACCCCCTACATGAGACAATGTGATGAGACACAGGAAGCACTTGCATCTCTTAGTCTGGGAGAAATACACATGGGCTGCCAGAAACCCATATTGCACCCAAAATACCCCATGTGCGCCTGTACAACGATCTCATTTACAAATGGCCATCATCAGTAATTGTAACAAGACACACAGGCACTGGCCACCGTGAGTATGAACGAGGAAAATTAGGTCAGGCTGTACAGTGGACACTTGTAGAACACGTTACGTAAATATACATGGTGCCAGGGGACAATGGCACAGAGCACATCCTATGCTGTAGACACTGAGAGTGTCCACATATTGTGATGACACACATGATACCTAGCAAAGCATGCCCCAGGGGGCAGTAGTGGCCACAATATTCCATGGTCCTGAATGGTAATGACTGCAACACAGGCCACCATCCCTGCACTCTGCGTATCGCACACTCATGCACATCATGTCACAGGCCACAACATAGGACATGCTTGCTGTAAGGCATTACACTTCAGAGACATACTCCTATGTCTGGACTCAGCATCAGTGCCCATTGACATGGACCCCACAAGTACTGTACTGGACAGGGCACAGGCAAGGTCCCAAAACCTGTTACACACCACCCCCACACATGATGCTGCAAGCATTGGTCACGTGGATTAACTGCCAGCCCAGATGACCTTGTGAAAGAGTGACTACACACAGACCAGGGAACACATGGCAAGGAGGGGGAGGGAGGAAGGACCGCACCGCTATACTGTGGGTGACAGGACCTGCACCGCAAAATTAAACACCGGCAGTGTATCCATGCAACTGCGCACTTGCAAATTCTGGTGACACACAACAAACACACATGTACCTACCCCCTTCCTGCTGCTGCTTCTCCCGTAAGCGCCTGTCCATGTCTGGAAAGACCACCGCCAACACACGCTTGTGGATGTGGGTCAGACGGCGACGCCCATGGTTCTTAGGGCCCACAGGTGAGTCCCCCAGCAGGACCCGTGCGATCCTCCGCGTCCAGCACCGGATATCCTGCCAGCGTTTTCTCACCTGGACCAGGCGCTGCTTGCGACCATCCGTCCCCCTCACGGCACTGACGGCGTCCCTCCAGATCTGCTCCTTGGCAGCGGCACCTACCTGTGGGGTTGAAAAAGTGAGACTACATCAATACACCTGCCACATGTCACAGAGACACATATTAGATCAATTTTGCTGGTTTCAACAAGGCATAGTATGCAGCCAAAGCATTGCACCTTTGTCATAGGGACATTTCTCTTTGTGTAATGGCAAATGCACCACGTGCCATTGAAAGTACACAGGTGGCATGAGGGGTACAACACAATAAATGATCCAGACTCACACTGTGCATCAGAAGGTACACCAGGATTATGTGCAGCACCTCAGAGCAGTCACATGCCACAGGCCACTGACGCTACCTCAGCAGAGTACACAGACACACACAGGCACAGGACATTCACCTGCCATTGCCAAATGCAGCTACAAACCTCACTCTGCACATGTGCCACTAGACGGGGGGGGGCTCACAGGTGTGGGGCTGGCTCTGCACGTCAGACACACAGCACTGCTCCCTGCTCGCATCAGATGGGCAGGGTGTATCCATCCCTCATGCAGCTTGGGTGCTACACTCCACATATGCACCCACCCACATGACAGGGGACTTACACACACACCGATGTCCAGGGTACAAACACATCATGTGGACACTCTCAGCACAGGTACACAGAACTAACACACATCTGTGGGTACAGTCACCTGTCACACTGGGCTGACCACATAATCACATGAGGACTGTAGAGGCAACATTCCCAGGAGGATAAGACAGGCAGAATGTGGCATGCACCATGCAGTGATTGTCACAGTAAACACAATGCAAGTGAGGATGGCAGACATGCACCACAGCATGCTCTTGCTGGGAGACATCAGGCATTCCCTCCCTGGGACCCCCCCACAGTACATTGCATGTGTGTCACACCTGGACACAATGCCAGAAGTCACAGTCACAAAAAAGGGACACAGTCTGTGCTAGTGGACTCTGCACTCACCTGAAACCCTGGTCGCCCATACAGCAGGGTGTACTGTGGGAGGATCACATCCAGCAATGCCAGATTCTCCTCCAGGGTGAAAGGCTGGGCCCTCTCCACAGACCTTGACATGGTGCCAGGGAATCACGAGTAGCAGCAGTGTCGTAGAATCCAAAGATGTGCAGGCAAGTGCTCTCTCATGGGACCTGGCTGCCTTATATCTGCCTTGCTGGCCTGTTTCATGCACAGGAGTACAGAGTGATTGGTCACTCACATTTGCATCCTATGTTTCCTCCAATCCCTTCAAACCTAGCACAGTCAGTGGCTTCGCTCTTTCTTTTTTTCTTGAGCATGATGTAAACTCCACAACCACTTTGCAACAAAGTAGATTCATTCAAACCGACTTTTGCTGTGCACCTGCTGATAAAAATCATACTTTAAACTTGGTCTCCATGACAACCAGCATGCATGTAGGCCTTTATACTTGTCCCTCATGTGTCCCCTATGTAATTTGGAGATTCACACACAGGTACGGTGCGTTCCGGGGCCCTAGGGCACCCCAAATGCATAGCAACGGCCCGTACAGGAGTGTGTACGGCCAGTATCACTATGGGTACGCATACGCGAGCACACCCATAGTGATAGTGAGCGTACGCGCGTGTGTACGGTCCGTATCACTATGGGTACGCATACGCGAGCACACCCATAGTGATAGTGAGCGTACGCGCGTGTGTACGGTCCGTATCACTATGGGTACACATACGCCAGCAAACCCATAGTGATACGAACCGTACACACGCACGTACGCTCACTATCACTATGGGTGTGCTCGCGTATGCGTACCCATAGTGATACGGACCGTACACACGCGTGTACGCTCACTATCACTATGGGTGTGCTCGCGTATGCGTACCCATAGTTATACGGACCGTACACACGCACGTACGCTCACTATCACTATGGGTGTGCTCGCGTATGCGTACCCATAGTGATACGGACCGTACACACGCGCGTACGCTCACTATCACTATGGGTAGGCCTACGGCAGCCCTCCCATAGTGATAGGGAACGTACACACGCCCTCAGGGCGAATGTACGGTGCCTTACACACATAACAGTGGTGACAGGCAGCACACAGAAAGGAATAGAGCTGTCATACTTGTCCATGGATGGACATCAAGGCATTGTCTGGCCAGTACTACATGTGTGGGGCACAGGTGTGAAAGGCTGTGAGGTGGCACATTACTCCTGAGTTGTGAAGGCAATAGATGTATGATGAGATGTGTACAGATGTTATGTGTGACGGTGCTATATGTGCCAGACATGCCCTACACTCCTTTGACATGTGTGCATGTCGTACAGCACACTTGAGATGAGCGTCACTGGCATGGCACAGTCAACAACACACGCAAGTGTCCCCTGATGCCCGCTACAGGGGTTACCACACCAGACATGTGACTACCCACGGTGCACGATGTGACTATGTCATGTATGTGTTGTGTGTTCACATTAGCTTGATGTTGGTGTTCCCTCAAAAGCATCTGCTGTTGCTGCAACCAACATGTGTCTGTGTGTAGATGGACATGGCACACTGTTACGCACACCAGGCCACATGTGGTATCGGATGTAAGGTGTGTATGTATGCATGGGACACGGGGTAGTGTAACAAGGACCTCTCTGCATCCTCTCAATGTATGTGTGGTCAGTCATGACATGTACACCTTCATGGCAAGGTGTGTGGGCTGTCCTAGTGTAATGTCATGTGACCTGTGGCTCTAGTGTTCCGCTACCTGTCTCTGCAATCAACATCCTACTTCTGCTGATATGTTGATGTATGTCACTCCTGTATTGCGTCTGGCTGTTCACTTACACTGGGACACAGCTAGTCCCATGCCATGGGATGTGGAGGTTCACAATCTCCGTGTGTAGCTGGGTCTTGGTAGGAGTGTCACCTGGCAGCCATACGTGTCCAGGGCATGTAGCACATACCTGACTCCCTATGTAGCATATGTGTATTGACAGATTAACATGTGCTCAGCACATATAAATTGTTGTTGTAGTGCTCTCACTCTTCCTTGTCACTTCCAAATTACTGCAGAGCGCCGCCTCTTCCCCGACCAATTCCGAACTTGGCTGACATGCGGGAGAATGACTGTATACGCTGCTACCGCTTCCCCCAACCGTTGATTGAGGAGTTGACGGCAAGGCTGGCACCACACCTGCAACCGCTGCACAGGTATCCTACGGCACTGACACCCAAGCTGAAGGTAATGGCAGCCCTACATTTTCTTGCCACGGGTACCTTTCAATATACCATAGCTCATGTTGGTGGCATGTCCCAGAGCATGTTCAGCCGTGTGCTGCATGATTTTTTAGAGGCCATGTTGCTTCACCTGGATGAGTTCATCCATTTCCCAACTCCTGAACAGTTGACTGTTGTCAAGCGTGGATTCTATGCCCTGGGAGGGATGCCCCATGTCATTGGGTCCATAGATGGGACACATGTGGCTTTGGTACCACCACAGGCACAGGAGGTAGCGTACAGGAATCGCAAGCACTTCCACTCCATCAATGCCCTTGTGGTGTGTCTGTCCAACATGGTGATTTCACATGTCTGTGCTCGTTTTCCAGGATCAGCACACGATGCCTACATCATGAGGCGTAGCAGGGTGCCTGAAATGATGATGCAGCTGCGCAACGAACGAGCATGTGTTGTTGGTGGGTACACTCTGTCTGTCCTGTATTTTGCGTAGACTTCCAGCCCGACCGCTTCTCCTGTCCTACTTATGTCCATGTGGTTTCCATGTAGGGGACGCTGGCTATCCCAACATGCCATGGCTGATCACACCTCTCCGCAACCCCAGCACGCTGGCCCTGCTCCGCTACAACACCGCCCATGGCCGGACAAGGCGAGTGATAGAGAGGACATTTGGCCTCCTGAAGAGCCGATTCAGGTGCCTACACAAGACCGGCGGCGCCCTCCCATATGCCCCGTTGAAGGTCTGCAAAATCTTCATGGTCTGCTGCATGCTGCACAACATGGCAGTTGAGAAAGCTGTGCCACTCATCCTGGATCAAGATGATCAGGACCATCCACCCGTGGAGGACGAAGGGCTTGGCAATGGGGCTAGTGATGTGGAGGATGTGGTTCCGCAAGAGGACATCTGGAGTCGGCTCATACGCGACTTCTTTGCTTAGTGGTGAGTACCAGTGTCTGAGTGTGCACGCATTGGTCCCCGTGTGGCATGTGTTGCGATGTGTGTGTCCATCTGCAGGTATGCCACGTGAGTCAGAGGTGTGTGTGGATGTGTCACTCGAGTGATGGTGCCAGTGATGAGTGTATTTCCCCAGTCATAATTGTGACCTAGCATGTTGTCATCCTTACATGTGTCGAGTACATGCACATGCAAGTGGCTGTGCTTTTTGTGGCTGACTTCTTGTGTGTCTCTCATCCCCAGGTACTTGCGCATGCCGTCTGCTGGTTACATTGTTGTGGCACTGCTATTCCTCATGGACACGTCATCGTGTGCTGACTCAGCGTTACACGCACGGACAAGTTTGGAAGTCTCCTTAGGGTAAGGGATGCATCAGGGGTGTATTGGGTGTGGCAGTTGTTTACGATGTGTGCACACTGCCCCTGTCGATGTTTGGTTCCTCTGCAGACATGTCGCGTCACCATGGAACACATTACATGTAGCTGGATACACCTGAATAGATGGTCAGACTTGTTGACAGTCATCTGTAATGGGATAGTGGATTGTGATGATGGCATCAATGTGTGTAACACTGCCCTCGGACACATACCGTTTGCATTGGCTTGACATGGTGTGGGACTTCCACATCAGAGGATCAATGGTGTATGGCAGCCTCTCCGTGAGCAGCAGGGGGTGTTTAGCTGTTACCCGACACTTGTGTGCCAGTTCCATGGATATCACGCATTTGTGGTGCAGAAGGGGGTGCCAGTGTTGGACCCACATGTTAATCCACATGACCTGTGTATGTGTACTCCGAGTTGCCTCTGCATTCCGGAATACATGACTAATAAAGGTGTCCCTATGCCTCCAAGGTGCCTCTTCTCAGTCAATGCTGGTGTGTTGCCACGGTGCATACGGCATGTCTGGCATGGTTTTCAGTGATAGTGGCTCTGTGTCTATGTGTAGAGTAGCAAGATGCAAGCTGTTTGTGTGGGATTAGACTCTGTATTGTGCATGATGTCCATGACTGTGTGGGTATTGTGACATGTGCCATCCCCATGCATCCAACGTTGGCCAGGCCACCATTCTCTGCATCCACCTGACTCAAGCTTGCAGGACATGGTTCTGCCACCTGTCTACACTTACCTGGGTGCCTCCCAGGACACTCCACATGATCCCTGACCTCTGCGCATGACTGTTGCTGTACTCAATATGTCTGTCGGCACGGTTGTGCAGCCACCCCCTCAGCTGGTTGGGCCCATCACGGGTGTGTATGGTGCTCCATGTCTGTCTTGCCTAATACATTGTGACCCATGTGTGTCCTGTGCCAGACTCAGGCCCCAGGGTATGGATGGTTGAAGTCATATGAGAACTCAGGCATGGTTAGACTTTACAAGACACATGTAAGGTAATAATGCAAAATGTAGGCATCATCTCTTTATCGTATAAGTTTTTATTTGTGTTGGGGTACGTGTTGGGGGGGGGGTATGACAAGAGGGGCTTTCCGGGTGTGTGGAATCCAAAGTTCACTGGGGGAGTTGGTGTCCTTGCCATTGGAAATCATCAGAGTCCATGCCACAGTCTTTGTCAACATTGGTCAGACAGTGACCAGCAAGTCCATGTGGCAGAGAATGGCATTTGCTGATGTGCTGCTGTTGGTTCAGTGGGCCAGGTGCCAGGCCAGGTGTCCTGGGAGATGGTGCTGTTGCGCCAACCCTCACGGTCTTTTCCGTGGACGACCCGCCCTCCTGCGGGAACCCTCAGAAGCAGGCCGTGACGATGTTTGGGATGCTCCGTCGGATGTATCCTCCTCCTCCTGATCCCTCCCTGTGGGTGGTGATGTTCTTCGCCTGGTGGCACAGGGAGGGTTGCCCATGTTGTCGGCTATCCGACGGAGTGAACGGTTAATTCCTGTTAGCACCGTCACGAGCTCAGCCTGTCTGTCCTCCATCCGCCCTTGGTGTCGCAGTTGACAGGCATGTTGCTCCGCATGTTGCTGGGCCTGCTGGGTCTTGATCTCCTCGAGGGTTCCCTTGATCTCGTTGAGGGTGGACACAACCTGGCTCATGCCCGTGGTGTCCTGCCGGTATGTGTCCAGGATGTTTCTTACATGGGAATATACCGGTTCCGCAGCCAACTGGTCAGGCTCGCGCCTCCGCCATCCTCCACTCCCACCACCCCTGCCCACTTGCACCTGGCCTGCCCTTGTCGGCACATCGGGTCTCCGGGACCCCTGAGGGGTGGCATTTGCGTTGTCCCCTGCCTCCTCCTGGGTGCCCGGTACACCGTGTTCCTCCTGGTCAGCCTGGCTGCGTTGTGGTGGTGGGGCAGGGATCCTGGGTGTCTCCTGGGATGTGGCAGGAGTGGGGGTGGTGGTTGGCCCAGTTGTACCTGACGCAGGTGCTGCAGGTGGTTGGACACCAGAGGGGCCAGGTTGGTCGGGGTCATCCACAGAGTGGTGAGAGTCGTCGCTGCCGGTGGGATCGTCATCCCGCAGAGCCGGGTCCTGTGAGTCTTCCCCCCCAGTGTTGGGGGGTGATCCACGACTTTGACCTGTGTGTGTGAGAGACAATGTTATTATTGTTCCATGCAACATCCATGTTTCATTAGTTTCAAAGTTGGCACATTTCCTCTGGGTATTTGGATATGTCTTGCATTCCACTCACAGTGCACTTGTGCATGAGTATGTCCCTTGGCCACGGCTTTTGAGACTTTACCTATGTGTGACACAGTCTTACTTGCTGCGTCAATTGTGACTGCAGTCAGCAGTGGAGTGAGCAGGTGTGGCGAGCCATGCATTGGCGCCTTCCATGTTGCACTGTACGTGGGCACATGGAGTTGTTCCACACACTTATATAGTGCAGGTAGCTGTCGTTGTGCTCGTGCACAGGTTGAGACATGGCCCAGTGTTTTGCCATGGAGAAGAGAGGGGGATTCAGCCACTGGCCACCCTTGTCTACATGCACGTAGTCCACCTGCTGACGAGCAGACATTCCCACACCACCCAAGGCTGAATTGGTCTCTGGTCTCCCTGTGTATCCCTTTCTCACTCCCTCTCTGTCCCCCTCTCACTCCCTCCCTGTGTCAGCCTCCTCCCTCTGTCCGTCTCCCTGTGTCTCCCTACCTCTCTCTCCCCCTCTCCCTCCCTCTGTGTGTCACCCTCTGTCACCTCAGCCCAGCTTCCTAGGCACACACTTTTTGCAGATCTTTGAATGTCCCTTGGCTTGTTCATGTGAGTTTGTTTCTGATCTCCAGGCACCCATTGGGTGTAGAGTCTGTGTCTGCGCTGCTGCTGTGGTGGTGTGTGCTGCCACTCTTTCACAGTGTTGGCTGTTCATTGGCTGCTGTCATGTGCAAAAAGGTGCCTTCACCCCCATGTCTTCATGCAAGGCGTCCGCCATTTGCAGGTAAGTCTTTCCTGTGTGGGGACACACTGTTTGTCTGGCTGTGACCTAGGCCATATGGGCAGAGGGCATTGTTGTCTGCTTCTGAGTTGCACTATGTGATTTTTGAGGCCCACACTCCCGCCATCCGGGTTACCGTGTCTTGTGTTGGTGTTTTCTGTGGCCTGTGACTTGGCATTGTCCAGCTGGGTGCATGGGGCATGGTGGTGCTAGTGGCATGTGCGTGTTTATGGAGTGTGGTTGAGTCATGCGATAGCTTGGGGTGGTTGCGTGCATGATTGTGAGTTTGGTTGTGGATGACGTTCCCCCCATGTGAGGTGAGTTGTTTGTGTACTCACCAGGCTCTCAGAGTCCTTCTACTCCGTCCACTGCCACCACCGGCAGTATGGCCATCACCTTTTCCTCCCAGGGATGGTATTGTACGCGTCTGCGGGGCGGCCATCCTCCAGTGATGTTGGCCTGGTTGTGGTCGTCGGTCATTTTGCGGCGGACCGTCCTCCGCAGATCGTACCACCTGGCTTGGCATTCATGCCTGGTCCTTCTGGTGGACGCAACAGCATTCACAGCATCGACAATCGCCTGCCACATGGCTGTTTTTTCGGAAATGCTGGTATGTCTGACCAATGTTCCAAAGAGGTGTGGCTCGACTCTGAGGATTTCGTCGACAAGGACCTCCAACTCTTGTTAGTGGGCATGGTGAGGGGTGTGGGTGTGGATGGTTGTGGGGGGTGTGGATGGTTGTGGGTGTGTGGGTGTGGTCGTGCAGGTGTGTGAATGTGATGAGGGGGTGTTTGTGAAGGTGGTTGTGTGAAGGTGTGCAGGTGTAAGGTGTAGTGGAGGTTGTAGTATGGTGCAGTTGTTTCTCGGTGTGGTCTGGCAGCAGTGGGTCTGTTGCAAAGGATCATGGTTTGTGTGTGTTGGGCCTTTTTATTGGTCCATTGGTGGGTGTGGCTGTGTTTAAACTTTGGGTGGGTGTGTTATAAGGAGTGGTTGTGTTTTGGGCCTCTGTTTGGGAGTTTGGCAGTTGCAGGTCAGTGAATGTGTTGTATTTGTGCTTGTTGGACATGTTTTGTGGCTTTGTGCGATTCGAATGGAGTCTTCTTGTGTTGTTTTGCTTTGTCCTGGTTGTGTACGTGTGTTTTTAGCGTCTGTACGGTGTGTACATCGGCCATTTTGTTGTACAGTGCTGTCCTTGTCTCTGGCTTGGTACGACTCGTACATGTGCGATGTTGGGTGAGGGTGCTGGTGTTGGGGCCTGGGGTGCGCTCCGTACTTAGACTGTTGGGGTGGGGATACGCTCCATACATACGCGGGTGAGGGTACGGTCCGTACATACACGGTTGGGGTGGGGGTACGCTCCATACATACGCGGGTGAGGGTACGGGCCGTACGTACGGGGGTGTACATACACGGGTGGGGGTTCGACTCGTACGTACACGTACATACACGGGTGGGGGTTCGACTCGTACGTACACGGGTGTACATACACGGGTGGGGGTTCGACTCGTACGTACACGTACATACACGGGTGGGGGTTCGACTCGTACGTACACGGGTGTACATACACAGGTTGGGGTTCGACTCGTACGTACACGGGTGTACATACACGGGTGGGGGTTCGACTCGTACATACGAGGGCTGGGGGGTGGTTGGGCGCGTACATACGGGGGCTGGGGGGTGTTGGGCGCGTATGCGGGCACTTGTCTCCATGGTTGCTATAGGAGTTCGGTGCGGACGGTGTTTTTTCCATCCGGTTGTAACATCAGACGCACGGGATGGATCGTACTTGCGCGGTCGGACTTCACTTTTCACATTTGTACGGTAAATCGTCCGGGGACGTGTCGGACACATTTTCCGACCCGAGGACCTGTGGGGAATTATTCCCAATGCGATTCGTATGGACTTTTTCCCATGCGAATCATAGTTGGCAGTTTGTACGGCACTTGTACGATTCGTACGGTAAAAAGACCGGATACGAGTCGTACGGGGAATTTTTTTCCAGGATCGTAATCGGCACCATTGTGTTCAATATATCTTTACTCCTCCTTTCAAAATGGCAATTTTCTTCTATTTAGGAATGTATGTTCCCACTATTTCTTTAATCTGGCCAAATAACCTCACTCCTCAAAATGTGCAAGTTGAATCCAAATGACTTTCAAAATTATAGACCATTTTCTAAAATGTTCCTGGGTAAATTAAAATAGAAGTGTTAGACCTAGCATCCTTGGTGTGGTTTCCCCTTTTTGCCCTCAGACCACCTGCTTTTGCTTTCTGCACACTTTGCCACTACTAACCAGTCCTAATGTGCTTGCACTCTTTCCTCCAAAGTGGGAACATTGGTTTAGCCACAAATGGTATATTTATTTACTTACCTAATAAAGTGCACTACATGTGCACATGGCCAGTTAATTAAATTATACAAGTGGACCTGCTGCACTGAATGTGCCACCCACTTGGTCCCCCCCAGTCTCTGTTTAACAATCTTTGTGATGTGTTCTGCCTCAGGTATCAACAATCCCTGAGAACTGCGTGAACAAAGTTCTAGAAGAGCTGAAGCGCATGGACACCAATGTGAAACGCAAGCGCCAGAAGGCAGCTCTTGGGTGTCCACTCTGCAGAGTTTAATGAAAGAGACGTCTATTTACTCCAAAAAGTGTCCTCTTTTTGAAAAAACAATTCCCACTGGGACAAATATTTTCTGCTTATGGTATGCTTTATGTGTAGTGCTGACTAATAATTATGTCAGTGAGCGCAGCCTGCACCAGCAAGATGTGTTTTCATGTGCCTTCAGAGCTAGGCAATGAAATAACAGGAGGTAAGGCTCATTTTTATGGTCTCTACTCTCTTTCCCATACTGTTTCCACCAGTAATGAAAGCAGTTGCCAGAACCTTGGAGATACCAGGCGAGTTTCCCAACTGGCAGGTAGACCCTCTCACTCAAGGGACTATCATGCTGTGAAACAGAGGATGGTAATTAAAGTATGTAAAAGACAAAAATGACAAACCGGTGACCTCTGTACATATCACAACTTAGGCATGCGGGGCCAGGGTGCACAAGGGGGCCAGGTGAAGGCACAGGGCCTGTAGCTCTCTCACATGCATGTCTCCACCACTGTAATGCAAGTACTGAGAGTCATCACCTCTGCCGGCACTCTCCACCTCTTGTGCCGCCATTTTCTCATGCTTCATGGGCTTCACTGGAGATGTTAGAGACATGAGAGCCAATCGCACAGGTCACTCCACCCCCTCCCACTCCCCAGTCGGCCCAGAATGTGCACTACTTACCGGTCATACCGTGCGCTGAATGACATGCTCAATGCCAGACATTGGCTGCAGTGGGAGGGGGTGCCATCAGCAACACTGGGCCATGGTGTCAGCAGCACCGGGCCCCGGTGCAGAGCACGGGCATCGGGTCCAGAATATCAGGACTTTTTTTCCCTATATTTTTTGATTGATGGTGCAGGAAAAAAAACGTAGAAGGTGGAGCTTGCGGCCAAGCGAGGGAGAAAAGTAAAGCACAATATCATGAGGTGAAAGTTCTGCCCCTCTTCTCTTCCATCACTGGCTTGGCTCAACAGGGGGTGAGTGCCGATTGGGCAAACAACTTGTCAGTTTTGGGGTCAGGATGCTAGGACTTTGGCTTTGCAGTGGCACCTGATGATGTTGGGCAGAGTTTGGGGACAACAAACAATCACAAGACAGCAAACTCCGCTATGCCGGTGGTTGTGGAGTTTTTGCCAAACTCCATGCTCCAAGCGGACCACGGAGTGGCAAAAACTTAGAGAACTCCACCAGCGGAGCAGAGCGAAGTTTACCGCCCACCCCTACTTTTATATGTCCAGGTATGAAAAACTCTCAAATTCATTTTTCACTATTGCAAGGTCTATATCTCTCATAGGATAACATTGGGCATACCTCGTTACATTTAATAAGAGTAATTTCCTAATGGGAAGCTATACCTCAATCAAGTTGGTGTCTCTGGAATCCTAATTTAATTTTCAAGCTTATGGTGAACTCCTATTCTAAAAAACAAGTCTGAAAACGCAACTTGTAGAAAGTGTTGCTCAATAAATTGGTGTTAGAAATGGGGGTCTCTGGTTGGCAGTGGATGGCCACTGTCCCAGCAGGGACCCTTCTTTCTAACTCAGAGTGAAGGGCTGCACCCCCTTGACAACCCCTGCTCAACCCTGTGGTAATGTAGCACAAGCAGTTAGGCTAATCTCAGAGGCAGTGTGTAAAGCGTTGATGATCATACACAGTAAATACAGTGAGGAACACTACAAAGGGACACAACACAGGTAGTTATCAAAGTAAATAGCTATATTTATAGAGACTTATCACAAGACCAAATAACGAGGAAATCACAATACTGTACAAAAATAGTTCTCTCTGGATGCTGCAAAAATAGTTCCAATGGGTAAAGTAAAGTTCAGTTCAGGACAGTGGTCTCTGTGACCCCTCTACTCACAGTTCTGAGATGTTGGCAAATAATCCACAAGAAAGGTCGCTCCGGCGGGTTAGCGATGTTTTTCCTCAAGCTCTGGTCACGGCCGCTCACTAACGGGCGTTAGCGACGATTTTCTTTACGCTCAGCAGCTGTAGTGATGATTTTCTGGCCGCAAACGTGCGGGGCGATGATCAGGCCAGCGGGCCCTCAGCGGCAGCGATGCGATGATTTTCTTTACGCTCAGCAGCTGTAGCGATGATTTTCTGGCCGCAAACGTGCGGGGCGATGATCAGGCCAGTGAGCCTTCAGCGGCAGTGATGCGACAATTTTCTTTACGCCCAGCAGCTGTAGCGATGATTTTCTGGCCGCAAACGTGCGGAGCGGTGATCAGGCCAGCGAGCCTTCAGCGGCAGTAATGCGACGATTTTCTTTACGCTCAGCAGCTGTAGCGATGATTTTCTGGCCGCAAACGTGCGGAGTGATGATCAGGCCAGCGAGCCTTCAGTGGCAGCGATGCAATGATTTTCTTTACGCTCTGTAGGTGTAGCGATGATTTTTAGGCTTTAGCGATAATTTTGAGGCTTTAGCGACGAAATGAAGTCTAGTGGTCCTGAGACTTCAGTCAGGGGGCTAGCTCTCTCTCTAGCCCTTGGGTGATTGCAGGTTCAAGATTAAAAAGTTCTCTTACATCTCCTTTTCCCTCCTTTTTCCAGTCCAATGAAAACTACTGCAGGCCAATCCAGGGAACAGCACACAACACCAGGACTGTCCTCTCCTGCAGCTTTCTTCAGTTCCACGGACAGAGGTTGGTCTTGAGATCCAGGGGCAATACAAATTGTAGGGGTTTCAGCACAGATATTTATACCCCAAAAGGCTTTGTTCTAAAGAGTCACAAGTCACTGAACACAGCCAGAACCAGTTCTGCTCAGTCCTGGAGCACTTTGTTTACCAGGCTGCTTCTTTCCTTTCAGGGTGCAGGGCAGAGACATCAGACGCACCAAAGGAGGTGGAGCCAGCATTGTGGAGGGAAGGCACATCCCTATTCAGGTCCCCGGTGCAACTCCTCCCACCCATCTAGATGCAGATCTCTCCACTCACCACTGGGACACCTCACCCTGTCTCCTGGAATTCCCAGCCCAGTCACTCCAAACCCAGAGAGCCAATACACATAACAGCAGAGCACACTGGAAGGCTTAGGCAAGAAAATACCTATCTTCTAAAAGTGGTATTTTCAAACACAATATAAAAATAACCTTCACTAAAAGATGTTTTTTAATATTCTGAGCTCAGGCATACTAAACTCGTTTTTCTACCATGTTCCTGGTGTCAGTTAGGACTATAGAGTGTAATTGTCAAACTGCCCGTTCTGGCCTATGGAGAACAGGTAGCCTTACAGTAGTGAAAAACAAAATTGGGTGTAATTCACTACCAGGACATGCTACACACATCAGAGCATGTCCTACCTGACACATACAATGCACCCTACCATAGGGGTGGCTTACATGATGCCAAGGGAAGGTTCAGGGGCTGGGAAGTGGGTGCACTTCACAGCCAAGATGGCAGTGCTAATCTGCACACAGACACTGCAGTGGCAGGTCTGAGATACACTTTACAAGCTGCCTCGGTGGGTGGCGCAAACCAGCGCTGCAGGCTCACCAGCAGCATTTGGTTTACTAGCCCTGGGCACACACAGGCCACGCTACTAGGGATTAACAGGTAAACCAAATAAGCCAATCATGGATATACCAATTCACACATCATATTTACAAAGGGAGAGCATATGCACTTTAGCACTGATCAGCAGTAGTAAAGTGCCCAGAGTCATAAAATCAACACAAACAGGTCAGAAAAAATACAGGAGGAAGGAAAAAAGTTTACGGATGACCCTGCAAAAAGGGCCATTTCCAACAATTGGGCAACCCAATAAACCCTTGGAGGCTTGGGTAACAAGAAAACAGTATCAGGTAACAGTGCCTTCAAGGGATTTCATTTAGATATATTTAACTTAATTCATCTGAAACAAATTATGAGAGCCCAAATTAGTGGCCTCAGGTATATGAATTGTTGAAATTAATTAAGGAACTAACAAAAGAATATATCAAAAAGGCAAACAAAGAACAAAATGCGGGTGTATACTTTTTATACAAATGTATTTAATTAAATAGTTCAGAAAAGGTTACAGAACAATATTCTCATAAACAAAAATGAATGAGATCAATTGTCTTTATAGATAGTCTTGTCTCCTTTTGTGAGTAACCCATTTTTTACACTTATTTACAGAACAGAAATTATCATTGCACATACAGTGAATAATTCCTATATGACAATTTATCGAAAAATGGGTTAAGTATGTAGACGTTTCGGTCTTGTGTCATAAAGCATTTAGAAGACCATCTTCAGGTCCCAAAACTTGGTATGTAGGTGAAGACCCTTAAGCTGACATCAGCTAAGGACTTTTAGACAATTAGTCCTAATGGAGAATGAATGCCTCAACGGAATTTGTGCCAGCAATAAGCCAAGCTTATATGTGACTTATATAGTGATGTTACTGGTAACTTGTGGCCAGTTGTAACCTTTACTTCAATAGATTTTGACAGTGATGTCTTTAAATTACACTTGGCGATCTGGGAAGATTTGTCGTCGTTTTGTATTAGGCGAATCAACACTTGTGTTGTCGAAGATGTGTAATGCCGTTGTCAATCAGCGACCGGACTGGTAGTTACTTATAGAAAGTGGACATTTTCTTTCCTTAGCAATTTGGTGACTGCAGTCTGTCTCGGATCTCATGTCTGGGTGTAGTTGGCAGTTGGGCGTTGTGTATTCCACCTAGACAGCCACACACAATGGGAGCTTAGGTGGTACTTGATGGTCCATCCTTAAAGGATTGGAGGGAGGAGCTGGGGGCAGCTTCACTTACACCTGAATAGGCTGTGTCCTGTCCACACACAAAGGGCTGCATATCCCTCTGTAGTGAGTCTGGAGCCAGGGCAGGAAGGGGTGCATCTGTGCATTTCAAAGGCATCTCTTTGAAGGCTCCCCCACTTCAAAGGCACCATTGAGCTTAAGTACTGGACCTCAGACACCACCACTTCAGTATAATTCTGGCCCTTTGGATATTATGCCAGGATGAAGGACTGCCATGCTGCTGAAAGGACTTCAATTCTGATGGACTGTTAGTCTGCTGGACTCCTGCTTTGCTGTGCTGACCTGCTGCCCTCATTCATGGGTGAGAAGGAATGGACCTGCCTCTTTTAAACCCAGAACCCAGAGTGACTCCAAGGACTAGTTGGATGGCCTAATGATTAGAAGTCTCCGGTCCATAACAGGCTTCAAACTGCCTTGTATCTGCACCTGGACACTGCCATCTGTGAGCCTACCCTGTCAAAAGGTGCCAGCTAAGTTCTGGCCCCTTGGAAGTGGGCCTAAGATCCTTACCAGCAGAACCGAAGCATCTTCTATCCTGAGCAACTCGTCCTCGAGACAAATCAATGCATCTTCTCATCTGAACTGTGCATTGTCAAGCAGAATAGACTCATCACAACTGCTGCATGTATTAGACCCAGCGCAAAAGGTCCTCATTTTCCTCACAGTCCTCAGAAGCGACGCATCAACAAAGTCTCAAGACATCTCCGACTCAGGGCCTCGCCTCCCCTGTTGACGGCACCTTGATAATGCTAGGCTCCGCATCACAGCCTTGCAGCTCTTTGGAACCAACACATCACAAGCTGCACGATGCGTCCTTGATGCCCATACGTCACACCGCAAGCCCCGTCAATGGGATCCTCATGATGATGCAACAGGACCTTGCACCACCAGGGCCGGACTGGCCGTAGCGGACACCGGGCATTTTTCCCGGTGGGCCGCCAGGGTGGGGGCTGGTTTTGGGCCCCTGGGGGCTGTTTTTGTTACAGGGCAATTTTTGCCGCATAGCTGCAATATCGGCCCCTGTAACAAAATCGTCCAAAACCGGCCCTGGCAAAAAGCTCGCCACACCCCCAACTCCCTGGGAGGCCGGCTGTGCACTCTGCCAGGCCGGTTCTGGCTCCCAGTCCGGCCCTGTGCACCACATCCTCACTGCATGTTGGAACCAACGCTTCACTTCCACTGCTCAATACTTCCTTGCCTTGGATCCACACAACACTTCGTAACCATGATGTGAACATACTTTGTTCAGCAGGCCTAATTTGGCCCCAGTAGGTGGTCTACGCTCCATTGTGTTAGGCCTGAACTTGGGACTTTGTTTCCTCACTCACTGACCTATGAAGTATAATAACCACAGCATAACACCGAAAAGGATGTGTCCTCGTAAACGGGTTCAGTGAGAAGTTCCCTAATAAAGGGTCTCTTGTCCAATCCGTACCTTTTAAAATTTTAATCCACATTGGTTGTGGGTTTGGGGAGTCATAATGTTTTTGTTATGTGCTTCAATATCTGTTTAGATGGTTTAGTGTTTATATTTTTGTCACCATGTATTTTTAAGAATGTTCATATATGTTTAAATTACAGCCTTGATGAAGTCCTCCTCAGGATGAAGTGCATTGGCTAGGCTGGATTGTGAAGTCTAAAGAATAACAATAAAACTATTTTTGGATACTACGTTATGGCTCCTGACCCGTGATGGACTGGAAAGATGAAAAATTAGTTGTTTGTTGAACAAGGATGAATATTTGATTTATTGAACTTTCAGAGAACTCCGTGATATTTATACAGTGTTCCCTTTGGCATATAGTTTTGATGTTTTACTTAAATAAATAATGGAGTTCCAGGATGGAGAAGCCACATTTGATGCAAACCTTAGGAAGCGTGAAGTGTCAGGACAGGCTTTGGAGTCCACCATGGCTTTTAGAGGAATATGCCGTATGAGTTAGAAGGTTTTTGATGCATCCAGGATTTTGTAGGTGACTCAGAGAATCTTGAAGTCAGTTTTAGCCATGCATTTGGGAGCACCATCCACAGTTAGTCACTGATTTATGAAAGGAAATGTCTAGAGTTGATGAAGGAGAAACAAATTGTGTTTACCCACAATGCAAATGTGTCCAGTTAAATGGCATAGTTTCACAGTTTGGTTAAAGCTATTGATGTATAAAAGAGCTGGTAAAGAATGTAGTAGGTGGTAAAGATTGTGCCATACAGTCATAGGCACCAGCCAGCACTGTCAAAGGTGACAGTGCTGGTGTTCTCCAACACCTGGGATTCTGTACACTTTGTCTAGAATTGAAAGTTGTCCTCCTGAATGTCATTGACTTTGCAGGTATAGGGATATAGCTGTCAAGGGCTAGCTCAATGCAGGTGCTGTTGGGTGACTCAAAGTATAGTAAAGCACAGTTATAACAGTTGTAATAAAAATATTAATGACCGATCAGAGTTTTAATTACACAGCACCTCTAAGCGATCAGCCAGTCTCATTATGTCCTCCTCTTTCTGATGTCTCAGCGCGGGGACACACCGATAGGTATAACCATGCGCTTTACAAATGAATAAATAAATAAATAAATAAATAACAATATGAACAGGCAGTCTTTACCCCTTCCCTATGGCCTTCGACTGCTGATATCCTAATACGGCAGTCGGACCGCTGCCCCAGATGTCAGATGGACCGCCACTGGCAGGCTGCCGGTGGCGATCCCGCTGACAACATAATTGGGCCCTCAGAAGATCAAAAATGCAAACCAATCCCAATATATTTATGTGAACAATGGAATGAATCAACAATGTTTGCAAAGATATACTGATCACAATTTCTTAATCATAATACTCGAAACACTGTAAAATAGGGTATTACAATCATCCCAACAGTGAGATACTTTGCTGTGAACTCTTAAAAAATTGCAACTCTGGTCTTTATGAACATATGAAAGTAAGAGAAACAAAACTAAAACAGTGGGGGCTTGTAATAAAGTGTATTGGTAACTAGCAACTTAATGGGGCAGCATCTTGGAGTTTTGAAAAGGGAGCACATGGCGGTAAAAACCCACATCCTGATTTAAGATTAGTGGTACTGGTCTCTGTGAAAAAACCCTAAACGTGTGGTGTAGAATGACTCCCATGGTGGTGGTGGCCCTATCAGCACTGCTGCAGTAATCTGAAAGAGAAAAAGAAAGGAGAACATTGGAATATAAAGAAAAATTAGAAGGTCAATACATACTTTTAAAACATAGGACCGGAAGCCGAAGGTGATGGTCGAGGTACAGAGGAGGGAGCCGACAGAAGGAGAGGACAGATGACACACCAGTGCTAATTCTGAATCTGACACCAGAAGGGACTGAATCCACAGTGACGAGCATGGACCAGTGGGCCAGGTATGGAAGGCCTCTCCTGAGACAAAGAGGCAGGCAAAATGGACCAACCTCTTTGAGTCTATGACCCAGGGGAGAGTTGTGGCTTTTCCATGTGGGTGACAGAAAGGTGGCAGGCCCCTTTACCTTACCTCCAGGACCCTTGAATATATGTGTTCTACAGTGATCAACAAGCTAAATCGATGCTCCAACCTTTTTTTCATGATCTGTGGCAAAGACTCACCTTGCCACACATGCACCCCTGCAAAGTACTATACTCTGAAGTCACAAGTTCTAAACTCGTTCTCGAGGAGAGCTGGTGATGCACTCAGAACATCTCTCTTGAGGATACACTATGCATGGATGCCAAACACAAGTATCAGAAATCACATTTCGCATGATGCCACAGAACGCTCACTATGGTTGCAAATGGCATTGGCTATCTTGAAAATATTGAGCATCAGTTTCTGTATGTTTCCAAATGTTCTTGTGAATTAATCAAGACTCTTTGGGGCAGATTTGCAATTTTTTCAAGTAGCGCATTGCAGCAGCCGCAAATGCTGTGCTGCATTACTTGAAAAGGAGAAAGTAGGAGAGCATCCAATTTAGTAAAATAAGGCACTCTCCTCCTCTCTCACTAGCACCGGTGCTAACATCAGCTGCTGTGAGCCATGCAGACACCTTTGCTCCATGGTGCAAAGGTGTCTCCGTGAGTCTATTATAGGTTTTGTACTAGAAGAAACCCTTCCAGTAAAAAATATTCTGCATAGACTCGCTTTAACCATTTTCCCACTTTGTGTTTGTGCTGTAAAGTACGGCGCGCATGCAAAGTCGAAAAAGGAAGGAGAAATTAGAGCATTGCTCCTTCCTTGCACCTACTTGAAAAGGGCGCAGTTTTCTCAGCAAACCCAATCTACTTTATTTAGTAAATTGAGATTAGAGTGAGAAACCTTGGGTGGTTGCTCATGCACCAGCCTTTGAATGCCCCCATGGCACAAATAATGCAAAGCAGTGCAACTCGCTGCTTCGCATTACTTTTCCATTAAACAAGTTTAGCGCTGGAAAGTAAATTGGGAAAAAAAATCTGCTAATTTGCATCACTTTTGAAATGCAAACATGGCGCAAGAGCTTAGTAAATCTCATCCTTCGTCGGTACAGTCCGGCCTTTAAAAAAAAATTGTGGTGATCACTATTTTACCTTTGATTTGGAGTTGAAATTGAATACAGTATCCTAAGTAATGATATGTACTCAGAATACTGGTTCATTGATACAGGTGCTAGGTATTCATCCTGATGAATGTTTGTTTTCTTTTTATTTAAAGAAACAATTGAAACTAGCAAGGGTGTACTCACAAAAATATAAGGTAGTTGCCTTTATCTAAGGTGAGAGAATTAGGTTCATGTAGAATCCAAGTAATACCAATTACATAGCAATTGTTCGTATTCAGTTCCAGGAATGTCAGAGTTCCACCAATATCCCACTGGGTCTGAGGTATAGAGATACTCTGGAGAGTTATAATGTATTATAACAAATATTGGATACATTTGAAACTATTGCCCTTTCTTTGATCCTACAGCAAACAGCCATATCCTATTGTGCATGGTTCGCCCTAGATACGGAGAATAGGAAAACAGTTATTGGTTCCGGATGTTTCGTGAACTGAGGTACATTAGTTCATTCTTCAATTTTTTCCTACCTGCAGAAGCCCAGGTACACTCTAGGGGCTGCTCTGCTGGGAAACATTTTGTATACCCTTCACACATTCCTGGAAACAAATAAGTACACAGGAAGAAGTCTTTTGAGATGTTCATATTCAAATGAAGCCTTTTGTGATTTTTTCAACCCAGAAGAAGAAAGTTTCAAATAACATACTGACATACCAAATTATCCTGCCATATTTGGAATAATTTAGCTGCTATGTCATGACTTGAATATAGTCTATGTGAATTGGTCAGTTTATTGTAAAACATTGTCCATCTTCTGGCATTGTGGTTGTGTTGGCAAAACACCTCTCAAGAGTTGAATTGCAGATGTATGTGGATAAGAAGATGCCCTTTATGGATTACCTTGTCATCATCACTTGGTTTACTTGAGTCCATTGACGCTCAATAGCACGCGTTTCAGCCAATCATGATGGACTCTAAGTAACATACAAAACAAAGGTATCATTTGAAAGACTACCACCAATACAGGCTTACATATGGATGTATACCTTCGAGGAGAAAAGAAGCACCTCTTGTGTTTCAGTTTTGGGACTGATAAAATCTGGTTTCCAACCTACTTCAAATCTTGCTTCAGTGGTAAGGACAGACTATTGTTGAAGTACTTGCCATTGGATACTACCTAGCCACTCTCCCGAGCCTCGAACATTTTCATAAATTAAGTGTGCATAGTTCACTTCTGAGGTGCGTACAACATGGACATGCAGGTTACACACACACAAATGTTACTGTTTTGACACTTTGTTTTCTGATTCACACACTTGTAGCACATACAAAAATCAAGCAGCTGCAGCAGTTGTAAGTACTTTTTGGGGTAAACTCTTTTTGTAACAAGATCCCATAGATGGTGAAATCTGGAGAAATCACTGAACATTTTTTTAGGTCAGAATCTATAAGCAATATAACAAAATACCATTACAATTTAAGTTCCGGGCACACGTGAGCAAGGTGTCAATCAAATAACTAAATACCATTACAATTTAAGTTCCGGGCACACGTGAGCAAGGTGTCAATCAAATTATAGCTTAAAAAGTTTCAATAAAGTCTCAATGTTCAATCTTCATTATATTCATTCTCGTTTTATTGTTCAATGTAACCAACGGAAACCAGCCGACACGTGTTTCGTCGCCAATGATAGTTATCCCGCGACTTCCTCAGGGCTGGGAAAGATACAAATAATAATATCAATGTATGAAAACAGTAACATCTTGTTAATTCTGAGTGTCGTGAGAATGGTGACTTTCACCTTAAAGTGGAAACCCTAATACAATATTAAGCACAAAGAAACATTCATAACGTCAATGGTGACTTGTAATACAGGAAAGAAAGCATATTTAATACAAGACACACACCAAAAATGTGAAACTCAGGTGAGAAGATATGACCTTGTGAGCTAAGTTAGGAGAGACAATCTGTGAAAATATCAATATGAAAATTCAAAAGGCATACGTCAACGGGAATCTACGCAATAGATTAGTCCTGGAAAAAATATACCATGTGGGCAAGATGGTAAAGAACTGAGATATAAAGGAACTAAAAAAATCATGTACGTGAAAGAAAGACTGGAAAAATCTATTGAAGCGCAAATTACCTTAAGACAAGTGGAGAATGTCTTGGTTCAAACTGTGAGGGTAAAAAGTAAAATATATATATATATATGTCGGTAACTATTAGATAGGACACAGAGACAGGAACTATAAAAAATAGAAGGAATAGAAAAGAGCGCTTACTGCTCTGCCGGTGATAATTCCAACCCGGCTGGTGTGGATGTATCAGAAGAAAGAAAGACCAATTTCTGAGATCCATTGCTAATTTGCAAGAAGTAATGCAATCCTCGTGCGAACTGAGGAGTAGAAGAAAATCCGTAAAATTAAATTATTCCTGCTATGTGAATAGGGGCAGACAAGTAAGGAAAGAATAGAGGTGGAGTATAGTCTAAGCAATGGAGCGCTCACCTAGCTGCCGGTGATACTTCGAACCCGGCTTCTGATGTTATATTCAAAGTTGAGAAGGTTCAAGTGAATAATAGGTGCAGTATTGCAAAGAGAGACAACAAGGGGGTCTTATATAAAGGCATACGTGTTACAAAATATTAAGGGGCATATTATCAAGCACGGCGTTAAAATTATCGCCGCTTTAGCGGCAGAAAACTGCCGCTAAAGTGGCGATAATGGGCTTGATAATATGCCGCAGAGAATTCAAATAGAAGCCCATGTTGACACCAGAACATGGGCTTCTATGGGAATTCTCAACGGCATATTATCAAGCCCATTATCGCCACTTTAGCTGCAGTTTTCAGCCGCTAAAGTGGCGATAATGGGCTTGATAATATGCCGCAGAGAATTCAAATAGAAGCCCATGTTGACACCAGAACATGGGCTTCTATGGGAATTCTCAACGGTATATTATCAAGCCCATTATCGCCGCTTTAGCTGCAGTTTTCAGCCGCTAAAGCGGCGATAATTTTAACACAGTTTCTTGATAATATGCCCCTAAGTCCTGTTAAAAAACCTCAATTATTATGAACCTCACCTAAAGTGTACGGTGCCTCTGTCAAAGAGGAACTCAGCAGCTGACTGTAAACTATAGTCGACCATATTTATCTGTAGATAAGGTTCTGTGTAAAAAGAGAATAACCTGTATTTAAAAACACCAGATGAGCTATCAATTAAACTCTAAAGTGCCCTAAATAAGAGATGTCAACACTTAATAAAGGCTATGAGCTATGGTGCGAAACCTTAAGTAACTATGGCCCTTCAAAATATAAAACAGGGCATGTTGAAAGACAAGTTAGGGCATGTAGTGCATCACAGACGATAAAATGTATTCCGTATTGCTGCATAAGAAACAATAATACAGGTTATTCTCTTTTTACACAGAACCTTTTCTACAGATAAATACGGGCGACTATAGTTTACAGTCAGCTCCTGAGATCCTCTTTGACAGAGGCACCGTATACTTTAGGTGAGGTTCATAATAATTGAGGTTTCAAGAGGACTTAATATTTTGTAACACGTATGCCTTTATATAAGACCCCCTTGTTGTCTCTCTTTGCAATACTGCACCTGTTATTCACTTGGACCTTCTCAACTTTGAATATAACATCAGAAGCCGGGTTCGAAGTATCACCGGCAGCTAGGTGAGCGATCCGTTGCTTAGACTATACTCCGCCTCTATTCTTTCCTCACTTGTCTGCCCCTATTCACATAGCAGGAATAATTTAATTTTACGGATTTTCTTCTACTCCTCAGTTCGCACGAGGATTGCATGACTTCTTGTAAATTAGTACTGGATCTCAGAAATTGGTCTTTCTTTCTTCTGATGCATCCACACCAGCCGGGTTGGAATTATCACCAGCAGAGCAGTAAGCGCTCTTTTCTATTCTTTCTGTCCTATCTAATATTTACCGACATATATATATTTTTTACTTTTCACCCTCACAGTTCGAACCAAGACATTCTCCACTTGTCTTAAGGTAATTTGCGCTTCAATAGATTTTGCCAGTCTTTCTTTCACGTACATGATGTTTTAAGCTCCTTTATCTCAGTTCTTTACCCTCTTGCCCACATGGTATATTTTTTCCAGGACTAATCTATTGCGTGGATTCCCGTTGACGTATGCCTTTTGAATTTTCATATTGAGATTTTCACAGATTGTCTCTCCTACCTTAGCTCATGAGGTCATATCTTCTCACCTGAGTTTCAAATTTGTTGGTTTGTGTCTTGTATTAAATATGCTTTCTTTCCTGTCTTACAAGTCACCATTGACGTTATGAATGTTGCTTTGTGCTTAATATTGTATTAGGGTTTCCACTTTAAGGAGAAAGTCACCATTTTCACGACACTCAGAATTAACAAGACGTTACTGTTTTCATACATTGATATTATTATTTGTGTCTTTCCCAGCCCTGAGGAAGTCGCGGGATAACTCCCATTGGCGACGAAACACGTGTCGGCTGGTTTCCGTGGGTTACATTGAACACTAAAACGAGAATGAATATAATGAAGATTGAACATTGAGACTTTATTGAAACTTTTTAAGCTATCATTTGATTGACACCTTGCTCAGGTGTGCCCGGAACTTAAATTGTATTGACATTGTGTAGGGCTTGACCTTGCACATATTTAGGGGGTCTTAGGGATTTTTCCCCTTGCCTGGTTGCACCGTACACTCAGATTCAGTTTACATTAAACCGCTTATGTAGCAGTGCGCCCCTTTTTTCCCTGAGTCACTAAAAACCCTACAGACATAGCTCATAACTAAATACCATGTTCTAATATGTATGCTGATAGAGTATTAAATAACATGTTCAAGAATTATTAAGGATCAAAACTGATTTCTTAAAACTTGCCACCACGTTCTTCAAACAGAAGTGAATTCAATCAAGATGATGGAACGGCTGTACATTGACTATACTTTCTCTCATTGTACTTTCCCTTAATATGTATGGCTTACTGTAGTGGTTCGTTCATTGCCTTCCCTATGACGAAGAATAGACAAACAGGCGGTGACATTTCGTGCACATGAAAGGGGCTGCATTCTTATAGGTAACACTAATCAGTGGTGTTAAAGAAAGAATAATGGGGCATATCAACAACAACCGGCGATAATTATCGCTGAGCGCACTTAGCGCTCGGATAATTATCGCCGGCTAGCGCCGATTTTTATCGCTGAGATAGCGTGCTATTAGCAACGCTTATCTCATCAGTGATAAAAATCCTAGCACTAACTGGCTAACGTGAGATTATCGCTGGAAACCAAGCGATAATCTCACGTTAGCTAGTTGATAGGGACTCACAAATTTAGCCATGATATCCACCTTCCATAGGATATCATGGCTAAGTCTGTCCTGAAGCAGGCGTAAGGAAAATAGCGATAACAGGGGTTATCGCTACTTTTCCTGACATGCCAGGTCAGGAACACCCACTTTGCATCTCATTAGAGATGCAAAGCTGGGCGTTAGGAATCCTGACGCTAAAGCAAGGTTTCACGCGTTAGCGTGACCTTGCTGATTAGGCGATAAAATTATCGCCACTTTTCGGCCGAAAACGGCCGCAAAAGCTGCGATAAGTTTTTTATCGGCTGCTTGTTGATATGCCCCAGTGAGTCTTACTAAGGATGTGTGAAATTAAAAGTTTGCTTTGTGAACTGTTCACATCCTTTCCTGCCTCCTTAAAGAAGGGAAGGGCACACATTTTCTACGTGAATCACTGACGTAGAGGTAGATTCATCCATGTGTTCTTGTGAAGAAACACTTAAGGAGTGTCCTCTTCAAATGGAACAACACTGGCTCAAACATTACTACCAATTAACGTCGGGAAACCATACTGAGGCTGTGGATTGTTTCCAAATACTGAACAAAGTGATTCCAGGCAAAGGCAAATTCACCATTGGTGACCACTGATGACCTTACAGCTTCCAAGACAGATTCCTGGACCAGAGGGGCTGCAGTTCTTCCTCTGTTTTACTTTGAAGAAAGGAGCATGAAGAAATGTCAACTATGGTCCAATATACTTGGAACCAGGATATATTATTGCCAATGCCCTTGCCATTTCTTGTCTTTTCACAGACTCTCATTACAAGAAGGCCGTAATTACCGATTTGGCTGGTAATAATATGTGTTACCTGCCGAATGTTGAGTTACAAGAGATGCAAGAATAATGCACTTACAACGTAAAAGCTGGTGTCATTTGCAGGTGGGAAACCGACCAAAAAAAGTGAATCACAACAGAAATGAGTTAAGTAAATTACTTATATTAATAATGTCTATCTATATTGTTAATGTTGTTCCGGTTTCTAGACCCACTTGTAGTGTGCGCCACCATCTTTATTTAGACATGTCGCTGACACATTTGGTACCTTACAATACTCCATAGTGATGAGGCTGCTAGTTTGTGAAGTATCCAATCAAATCAGTATATCAATATTGTCATAAAGCTGAGAAAGATAGAAAGGTTAATTACATTCTTGAGAGGGCACATTAATATTTTCCGGGCTTTGGCAATAATAGGAAGAAACGTTGTACCTAAGGCAAAGTGCAGAATAAAGGATACATTTACATCCATGTAATGAATTCTGTATTAAAAGATGGCGACATATACATCACAGGCTTGCATAAGCAGGAGATTGGCAGACATCCAGGTAACAAAGAGGGAAGCCATATATTAAAGCAACTCAAAGACCATGACCTTAGAAAATGAGAAGTATAATTTAAGTTAGTGTTAAAGAAATTTCAATAATTAATTGTTAGGCTGCCATTCAATCTCAAACTCCATCACCCCCAGTTTGCAAAAGTCATGGTTGTCAGTACTGTACCCATGACAGCCTAAAGACGTAGAGCATGGTATAGAGTTTTGTCGTAATGCAAAATTTACACCAGTTCTTGAATCTGGGAAATATGCAAATATTTTCAATCTCCCATGAGCCTTTACCCCATTTTTTACTGATTAGTGACGAAAAATTCACTGACAAATGTGATAGAAAATCCACTGAATTAAGAGTAGAATATTCATCAAGGTTTAATCTGTGAAAATACAGGAAAAATGCAATAGATTATCGAGAAAAGTTGAAAAACATTTGTGTTTTTTAAATATTATCCCATATCATTTGGAATGAAAGGGGCTTGACATATGTTGCAAATGTAATAACCATTATTTGTGCAATGGAGTACATATTTCCATAGATGCTAATTAGTTTGTTTAGGGGTAAGAAAATAAATTTTCCACTGAATTTGCCAATTTCACACTTTACATAGTTTGGTAAATTTGATAAGTTTACCAAATTTTACAGCATTGCTTGTGTTAAAAGATTTCTAATAAATAGAAATGTTTAATGGTTATTACTCCAACTATGAACTTTCCGAAGTTTATGTATACTGCAAACTCCCGATTTATAGTTTGGCATGCAGGGTACTTCATTGCGCTAGTGAAGGAGTACATTGCCCACCAAGCTCTTTCTGTACACTGAGCCCTGTTGACCCTGTTGATACAATACTTCCTCAGGTGGCCTGATGGAGTAGGGGCGGTCAGAGGAAGAACATACACCACCCACCCTATTTATGATGGACAGTACAATGCCTTTTTTTCCTGTCAATGCCAGCAAGGGCCGGGTAGTGAGGAACAGAATGAAAAGCACCAATGACCCCCTAGGGGTGGAATGTTCTAATAGCCTTAGAGCCCTCTAAAGCAGGCTCTACTGGCCATTAAAGGCCTGGTCCCTTGTTTAAGGCACCTGCTCGGGCCTTTAATGCAGGAGCAGGCCTTCAATGGCTGGCAGAGCCCTCTACGTCGGGCTTTAAGGCTTCAGTAAGGGCAAGCCTGTGTAAATTTTTCAATGTCCTAATCCACACCCTTTAACTCTCCCTCTTTCCTGCCTTTCCAAGATATGTAGACTGCACATAGGAAAGAGAAAGGCAGAGGCTGTGGAAGTTAAATAAAACCCAGTGGAACGAGAACAGAGGAAAAGCTGGGAGGAGGCAATTCTTCTCAGCTACTGTGTTTCCCTCAACTCTGCCAAACAATGAGTTGACAGAGTCTTATCAGAACAAAAGTCTGGCTACTGGTCACTTTCACAGTTCCCTCTGTCCATGGTTAGCAGGTACTACAATGGGCAGTGTGTGACAGCAATTGGTATACATGCACTGCAGGAGCTCTGAAACAAAGGCCTAGTAACTTAGGAGCCACATGTGCTTTTAAACCAACACTTTCTCAGGGGAAGATTTTCCTTTTAGAACATTAGCCCTCATGGGGAGTAATCATCTTATAGCCCTATAGGCCACTGTAGCATGCTATACCTGCCACTAAAGTCCTGCTCCCTTCTAATGGGCCCTTGTCAATTAAGTTCAAGTGGGCCTTTAATGAAATGATAGCTCACTGTAGCGTGCTATAAGGCTATATTAAATTGAGCATTCCCTTTTTAACATGGGAGTCATCAGATATTGACTTTGGCATGCATCAGGAACACAAAATATTGGAGGTTTGGAAGGATTTCTAACCAGACTATTGCACCTGTCCTAAACATGTTCACAGTAGTAATTTGTGTTGTCTGTTTTAGCAATCTGTATGTATTTCTTTATTTACAGTGTGTGTTATAGTAAGCTGCAGCTGACATTATAGTGCTTTATTATGGCTAAAACTATAACAAAGTAGTACATTTCTGATGAGGGCAGGATATCTATGTACATATTTCAGTCACAAATGTGTACTTGTCACCATAATTCCTAAACTCATTTTATTTTATTTCAAATGAAGTCCCAATCTGATTTCGAATTGATATTGACACATTTTTTAACTCTTATATGATATACGTTCACAGTCCTTCCATAGATACGACCTATTAAAACGGTTGTCTTTTATAAGATGTGCATTTTATAGCTGTCATTTATTTTACGAAATTCTGTTTTCAAATTGTATAAGATGATTTTTTGTGGTAGAACGATCAATGCATACTAACCATGGACACATCTCGTATTTACATTTCAAAAACGTGTTTGTCAGTCATTATCATATATTTTGCCCAAGACTTCCTTATATTTAGATACCACGGATAGCGCTGAATTGAATTGTAATGTAGCTTCTGACAATGTGAACATTTGCAAAATTACAATGCAATCACTAAGCTGCTACGCATATGAATAATTCAGAAGTTTGTCAAATTGGAATAAAAAAGTTAAGCACTCCTGCTGAAATTGGATTGCTTTGCAGTATAAGTGACTACTGTAATGAATATCTCATGACTTTTTAATTGTGGATTCTTTTACATTTTCATGAGAAGAAATGAAGGCTATTACCTGGGAGTTATAATGCATAACCTTTTTTTACTTTCACTACCACAGAAAATGAAGTTCATTAAAATTGTGATAGTCATTCTGTGTACATATATTTCTTATTTGAACTTTTGATAGTTTCAAACATTGTAATGTGTGTTTTCAATGCAAATGCAATACAGGAGAAGTAGTAAAACTACATTTCATTATTCCTACAAGCATTAAATGACCAGAGTTCTTGGGGGCCGACATTATTGAAGTAGCTGTGAGGAACAGGATCACTTGAAGCTTCCCGCTGATGATGAGCATATATTTTGCATGGTGCTCACCATAAACGTACTTTAGTAATGAATAATTGGAGGACTGGTACAAAACCCTGTCCCAAGAATGAACACATTTTTTGAAAGTGGATTATTACTGGTGGTAAATGTGCATCTACCACTGTCAATAAGCCACTAACACAGTCTAGGGCTCAGAACAGGCCTCAGATAAGTATTCCCATGCACAACCCCTGGGAGCTTGGCAACGAGCAGGCAGGCTTAACTTCAGAGTCAGGTATGTAAAGCACTTAAAACACTAATTCAGTAAATTATTAAGACACACCACATAATAAAAATCCAACACAAATGTATCTACATTGGAAATATGTATATCTTTAAAATGACACCAAAATGACAAAAATCCAATGTAGAGAACTGGAGATACGAATTTTCAAAGATTTAGCACTATATAGCACATAGAAACTTATAGCTTATAACTATAATTTATAGCACAAACAGATGTCCCTATTGGGACATCTGGCCGTGCTAGGCAGGGACAAAGTAAAGTTTAAGGCCGACCACGATGGAGCCCTGTATAGCTACCCTTTGAGGTATTCCTTGGTCAAAGTTACCTTCTGACTTAGAAACTTTCCCGAAGCTTTTTCTGCCGGCGTCCATCGATGCTCTCCACCAATCTTGGTTCAGTGAGAGTTCGTCGGCTTGACTTTCGACGAGCTCCCGGTCAAACTATGGAAGTTGGATCTCTGGAGCTTTTCAGCGGTACAAACCAGGGATGCAGGTCGGCTCGCGGTTGAAGATGGACGGACGGCTTGACTCTTGCGCTTGGATTTTACCTTCGGGCTTAGAAAACTTTCTGGAGCTTTTTCTACCGGGGTCCCTCAATACTCTTCACCAGGCTGGGTTCAATGACGGTTTGCACGCTTGCTTTCCAGGGAGCTCCCAGTCAAACTCTGGAAGTTGGACCTCTGGAGCGTTTCAGTGGGATGCAGCAGCAGGGCAGGCCGGCTCAGGGTTGAGGGTCGCCGGCTTAACTTGCCAGGTTGAGTTGGTCTGCTTATGGAGCTTTTTTTCCAAAGTTCTCCAAATTTCCGTGACTTCTTCTTGAAGTTCCTCTGGAGGTTCCAAAGTGTCCAAAACACAATCCAAGGTTCTGAAAGATCCAAGATGCTCCTTGAAAGTTTGGGACATCAGTTCCCACAATCCACTTGGACAAAACTCTTACAAATCCACTGGACACACTTCAGGCAGGGATTCTTGGTGGTGATGGTCCAGATGAGCTCTGTTTACCTGTAGCTTGCAGGGAGTCTGCTCTCTATTCCTCTTGAAGCAAGTTAGAATCACATGGCTGTAGTTCCAGGTTGTGCAGCAGGCACAGTCAGCCAGAGTGAAGGACCTGGTTGGTTCAAATCAGACTTCCAGCATGGTAACTTCTTATTCTCTTAGGGGCACATGCATTATTGCAAAGGGAGAGATTCACAATTTTTGCATTTGGGTGCATCATCCGAAATGCAAAAATCGCTATTTAAGTAATCGCAAAATTTGCGATTACTTAAATTGCGATTGCATTTAGGGAATCGCAAATTTTGATTCTGTAAATGCAATACAACAACAACAAGAAATTAATGATTTCGCTATTAAGAAATGCAAATTACCATCAACTTAAAGCTGATGGTAATTTGCGAAAACTTTGAAAAATGCACAAAAGGAGCATAGGAATCAATGGGAAGCCATTCCTTAATTGCGACTCGCAATTTGCGAGTCGCAATTAAGGAATTTTAAGGAATTTTAAGGAATCACATTTTTTTGTGGATCCTTCATGCATTGCATTTCGCAATTTCTAAATAGCGAATCGGTAAAATGTGTTATTTAGAAATCGCAAAATGCGGGATTGATGCATGTGCCCCTTAGTTTCAAGCAGCAAGTTGGAGAGGTTCTGCCTCTCTCAGATACTTATTCAGTGTTCTCTGGGGTCAAGCAGGAGGGCACTTCTGACCAGTGAGGTGCAGGGCAACACCCCAGAGCATGACCAGTTCCTCCAAGTGTAGCATAATGGTCTCCCAGAAAGCCCTATTTCTCCAAAATTCAATATGTCTGATGTCCCAGCAGAGGAGCAAGAGCTAGCTAAACCAATCTCCAGTATGGCTTATTTCCATAATTCTCCTCCCCCTGACATCTGAAAATTCCTTCCTTAAGCCGAGTCATAGGAGGTGGGGTAGCTGGACCTGGCTATTCCTGCCTGTCCTATCTTTTCTTCAAAGCCCCATGGTTTACAACCCCTCCCCACTGCTCTGGCATTCCTCTGCAGCAGGCCTTTTTCCAAAAGATAAGCCTCTCTGGGGTTAGCCACTTATTACTTCATAAAAAGCAGCCTGGCTAATCCTGTAAACTCTGACCAATCAGGGCAGACCACAGGAAGATTGAATGTTGGCTTACGGACAAATAAATCTTATAACTTATTTTCTGTATCCTTTAAGATAAATTCAAGATTAGCATATTGATGGATTTATCAAATACCATTCTCCTAAGTCCTTGAATGACAATTTTAGTGAATTCCTAGCTATAGGTATGAGTTCATGAACTATTGGAATGTTAACCTATGTGGTGGCGATCTACAATGTGGAAAATGAAATGTCCAATTTCTTCAGCACCAGGGCCTATAAAACATATTTTAAAAGGAGCCTGCTTATACCTACATGACCTCCCACCCCGGGGACACATATGGGAGACTTTAGGGGTCCTGAATATATAAAAATAATGTAGATCCTCACTTCACTATGCTCCTAGCACAAAAGTCAATTTTGGAAAGCACTTGACTACGATGGGTGAAGTAAATTGTGCAGTTTCTCTATCCTAGGGCATACATAACCTCTTTAATAAAGGTCCTCCTTATAAGTACCTGACCCTCCACCTCTGGGACACCTAGGGGAGACCCTGGGGGTACCAAATATGCCACAATATTGTAGCTTATCAATTTGTATGTGCCCCTAACACCAAGGTCGAGTTTGGGCACAATTTACATTTAAAAGCAGTTCTGCAACACAGGGCGGCTTTTAAAATGACCTCAGGCTCTCAGCAGTGTACACATGCAAGCGCAGAAAGGGCTGCTGGCTTCTAAACTGTCATGCCCTATAATATGCGGGGGCCTTAAAGGTCGTTTTAATCCCCCTGCCCTATTATGTACTAGGGCCTTATAGGGTAGGCCATACCAGCTAATCACAGGGGTACCCTAACCCATAGTGTGCCCTAAAGTGTGTAGGTATTTTCACTGTATGTTCTCTATGTTTTCACCATAGCACTGGCTTTTGGCCTGGATAGGCAGAGCCCAGAGACTATCAGAGTCCATTGCCACCAGTACCAGTCAGCCAAAACTTGGGGTGCCCAGGGGATACCATTACTTTGCAACATAGACCCCCACCAACCAAAAGGTAATAGGTTACTAACCTACACCCTGGTAGTCCTCATCAGCTAAGTGGAAAAACCTGGAAAGTCCATCCGCATTGGCATGGGTAACCCAGGACTGTGTTCCACTGTAAAGTCCATTACCTGTAGGGAAATGGACCACCTCAATAGCTTGGGATTCTCCCCTCTCATCTGCATGAGCCATCTGAGAGGTCTGTGGTCAGTTTGAACACGAAAGAGAGTCACAAACAAATATGCTCTCAGCTTTTTCAGGGACCAAACCACAGCAAATGCCCCTCTCTCTCATTGGCACTGCACCTCTGCTCTCTAGGAAGAAGTTGCCTACTAATGAAGGCAACTGGCTGATCAAGGCCCTCCTCATTTACCTGTGACAACACCGCCCCAATACCTTGTCCTGAAGCCTCTGTCTGAACCACAATTTCCTTTGTGTAGTCAGGGACCAGTTACACTGGTACTGAATACATAACAGCTTTCAGAGTGTTAAAAGCCTTTTGACACTCTTGGTTTCAATCCACTTTCTTGGATCTCTTTTTAGAGGTCAGTTCTTTCAGGGGAGCCACAATGGTCCCATAATTTTGAACAAACTTTCTATAGTCCCCAGCCAGACCAAGGAATGCCCTCACCTGCGTCTTGGTCACAGGAGATGTCTTATTCAAAATAGTTTAACTTTTGGCCTGGAGATGCTGTACATGGCCTCCACCTACAAGTGGGCCCAGGTACACCACATAACTCTGCCCTATTTGGCACTTACTTGCCTTAATAGTCAGGCCTGCCTGCTGAATGGCCTGAATCACTCTTCTCAGGTGGCTTGGGTGACCCCCCCCCCAGTTAGAACTATATACAGCTATATCTTCCAGATAAGCTGCACTGAACTGCTCCAACCCAGACAAGACCCTGTTCGCCAACCTCTGGAATGTGGCAGGTGTATTCTTTAAACCAAAGGGCATTACCCTGAACTGATAATGTGCCTCTTGTGAGAGAATGCTGGCCTCTCCTTTGCTCCATATGTGAGGGCAATCTGCCAATAACCGGAAGTCAGATAAAATGCACTCAGGTACATTAGTAGCCCCTAACCTGTCAATGAGCTCATCAGCTACAGGTATAGGGTGGGCATCAGTCTTAGTGACTGCATTAAATCCTCTGTAGTCTACACAGATCATTAACTCTTCGGTTCCCTTGGAGATTAGGCTTGGGCACCAGCACCACTGGGCTGGCACATGGACTATCAGGAGGCTCAATTACCCCCAACTCCAGCATCTTAGCTACCTCAGCCTTAATGCTGGCTCTTACATGGTCAGACAACCTGTACAGTTAAGTTTGACAGGTGGGCTGTCACCTGTGTCAATGTGGTGCAGACACCACTCAGGGATGCCTGGGGTCAAAGAGAACAGGTCAGCAGACTGATCCAGCACTGGCTTGCGTCCTCTGTGCTGGTGGTCCTTTAATTTGGGAGAGAGTACAACCCACTTCACTGACCCATCTTGGACATTGTTGGAGAGGAGGTCGGAACTGGCTCAGTTTCCTCCTCCACTCCCTCATCTGTGACAAGTAACATGGTCATGTCTGCCTTGTCATGGTGGGGTTTCAATCTATTCATATGCAGTAACCTATGAAGGTTTCTGGGGGTGCCAAGGTTGACAAGATAGGGAACCTCACCCTTCCTTTCACTGATTGGACAGGGCCCACTCCACTTGTCATATAGGGCTGTGGGAGCCACAGGCTCCAACATCCACATCAACTGTTCTGGAGTATACTTAGGCATAGCATCCTTCTGATCATACCAGTGCTTCATGAGCTCCTGGTTGGCCTCCAGTTTACTAGCTGCCTTGTATATGTACTCTGCCATTCTTGATCTCAGGCCTAGCACATAGTGAAGCAGATTGTCCTTTGCTTCTTTGGAAGGCTTCTCCAAAGAGTCTCTCAGCAGGCATAATGGTCCTCTGGGTGTCCAAACAACAGCTCAAATGGCCTGAAACCAACCCCTTTTTGTGGAACCTCTCTGTAGCAAACAGTAGGCATGGGAGGATAACATCCCATCTCCTTCTTTGTCAGACAACCCATTGATCATGCCCTTCAGGGACTTTTTGAACCTCTCCACCAGATCATTAGCCTGGGGGTGATATGGGGTAGTGAACTTGTAGTTTATACCACATTCATCCCACATCGCTCTCCGATAGCTGGACAGTAAGTTTGTGCCCCTATCTACATCAACCTCTTTTGAAAACCCCACTTTGGTGAATACACCAAGGAATGCCCTAGCCGCTACAGGAGCAACTATTGTCCTAAGAGGTATTGCCCCAGGGCATCTTGTGGTACGGACCACTAACACCAAGATATCTCTATTCCCTGATGCAGTGGGTGGGTCCAGGAGACCAATAATGTTCATCCCCACCCTCTCAAAGGGAGTCACAACCACTGGCAATGGTATACAGGGAGCCTTTGACTTGCCCCTGCCTTGCCACTGGCTGTACCGGTGACACAGGAGCTGCAAAACACCTTAACCCTTTCAGACATATGGGGCCAGTAGAAATGGTTCACAAACCGGTTCCATGCCTTAGCCTGTCCCAAAAGTCCTGCCCAGGGGATATCATTACCCAAGGTCAGGATGAACCATCAGTACGTTTGGGGTACCACCAACCTCCTGGTGGCTCCTTCCTTGAGGTTTTTGGCCTCACTATAAAGCAGACCATCTTCCCAGTAGAATCTGTGAAATCAACTGTCATCCCCTTCCTCTTGCTTGGAGGCAATCCGCCTCAATCTCTCATGGGTGGGATAGTCTCTCTGTCCCTGACAGAATTCCTTTCTGGAGGGTCCACCTGATCCTGTTAGTTCTGCCACATCTGACAGCTCTGGCAGGGATGGAGTCCCTTCCTCCGAGGTCAGATCCTCTAGTACCTCTGGAGTTACCTGGGCTGGATCACCAGACCCAGTGCCCGTGTCCTGGAAAGCTTGGCCCATTGTTTCAGGGTCTGTGACCTAGCTACTGCACAAACGTACTCAGGAAGCTCCAATATTTTCATATGGATCCCTCTTTCCACCTATGACCACTCAGATGCTTTGAGATCATTGCCCAGTAAACACTGGACTGGGAGCACAGGCGACACAGCTCCCTTCATAGAGACTGTCATACTTCCCCATTCCAAATCCACCTTAGCCATAGGATGGAGTTTGGCACTGCTGTCTGCATAGGCCACCTGGTGAACCTCACCAGGTAGCAACCTCTCTTGGGGCACAAGCTTGTCTAGGACCATAGTCACACTAGCCAAGTGCCTCTTATAGACTCAAGCTCAGTCACATTAACTGTAGGCCTCTGCCTGTACTTCTCCATGTTTGGAGGTAAGGCAGACAGGGATTTCAATATTCACACCACCCAAGGACACTAAGGCTGCCTCTACTACTTGCCTACCCCTCTCTGGTGTACTCTCCACCCACACACTTAAACTATCAATCCCTGGAAATGGCCTCTTAGTGGGGGGCTCATTGGTACAGACAGCATCTCCCTTTTTGTGCAAGATTCATAATCAACCACTTTCTCCTTTTTTAAACTAGTTGCAGTGGAAACATGATTAAAATTAATATTACCATCATTACACTTCTTATATATCATTTCTATTATTTTAATCACAAAAGAAAAACACAGCATAACATGATAACAACAGCATGTGACTTGAGATCAAGCGGATGAGTATAGAAACCTACAAGCATATACACTAGTGGGCACTCTATAGGTCAATAATATATTGATATGGAGGGGACATCCACTCCAATTAACCATCTGATTGACCTTACAGCCATGGCCCCATTATAGCCGAAATGGGAACCCAAAGTAACCCTGGCAATTTTATCTGACTCAGCCCCCTCCAGGGGAAACACCTGATGCCCACTACGGCCCTGGACTCCCTATTTTCGGATGTTTTTCTTGCAGCCTTTCCACCTATATACTATTTTCTTAGCAGCTGGACAGTAGTCCAGGCCTGTGTACCAATCGCCCATAAGCGGAGAGCTTTCCCTGCTCTAGTAGTGGGAAATATCTCTATTGGCTAACATAAATCCCAATCTGGCCAGAGTTTTCTAGCAAGCCTTAACATCCATCCTTCCATGATTCCCAATAAAACCACCTAAGGATCCCAATGGGGTGTGGTACGTATATATTCACAAGTGCCCCATGTATCCACCTTCAATATCTCTTAGTAGCGGATCATTTCAGAATAGTGTGACATTTTACATTTTACATGATAAAAGGTTCCTGTTGCTCCCCCACATCTAACTCATAGAGAGTTACTCATTCGACTTATTATCCATAATCTGTCCTTTGGAAATAGTGCAATTGAATTAGTAAGAGATTAAAGGGGATGACCAGTACTTAGGGGAACATCTTGGTTTCTTGCCACTCCTCATCCTCCAATTCTTTCACTTAGAACTCCCAGGAAGCCCATGTAGCCAGAAGAGGCTGCCGAGTGTTGAGGACCAATGCTCTGCATAGCCTAAAGACCCCCTTATAGCTCAGGGGCTCCAGCATAGGCTTTGCCTTGCATGGGTTATGGTTTGGGACCTTTTAAATTATGGCTTGTACTTGCCCAAAGTGTGGCCAAGCTGGAGACATCTATAGAAGTGGTGAATATTGTTATCCTGGACCACTTGTTCAAATGATTTCATGCGGTCCTGACCGCAAACATTCTCCAATCACAAGATCCCAATGGATTTCCATAGACGGAAGACAGACAGACTTGTGTTAATCGAGTTCCCATTCAGGTTGGAGTCAAGCCAGTGATCCGATCCACCCATTGGATGTGTCTAAGGGACATGTGCCAACTGAATATCGACACTCTCAACATCTGGAAAAACGTTAAGGTAGATGGGCTGTCGTATAGGAGTCTGTGTGTCCAGGAGGTTGAATTTAGGGATAAGGTATGCCGTATAGGAGTCTGTGTGTCCAGGAGGTTGAATTTAAGTATAAGGTATGAGTCATGTCTATCTATGAAGTTTCAGTCTCTAAACAACACCATCTTGCCCGCACAATATAATAATTGGAGATTTGGCACCCCCATTCCACCTTAGTATACCCGTAGAATACATTTCCTGAAGGGCACTCTTGGGTTCCTACCAGCACAAATAAATCTTGCAACTATCAACTGCAGGCCTGAAAAGAATTTCAGTGAGAGGCCATATGGGTAATGCTGCAGTACATACAAGAACCAGAGGAGTGTGATAATTTTATACAGTGCTGTTATATCCATAAATGAAACTGGCAAGAATGACCAGCCCTCAAACTCTTCATGGGTGTGCTGAAATAGGGCTGCTATGTTGAGGTTCTAGGCTAACTGTATCTCTCGGGTAATCAGAACCACAAAATTTCTAACCAAGTTCTCCACCAAATGTAGGGATGCCGGCATTGCTTTTCGGGGGAGTGTCCCTAGCAGCATGAACCTTGGGCCAAAATTCATTTCTTTTGAGAATTTTCCACAGTAAAGGCCAGTGAACCTTATCAAAAGCCTTCTCATAATGCCACCCTAGCCTGAGCCATCCGCAATCTGTGCAGGCAATGCCATGTACTTCTTTCTGGAATAAAGCTGTTCTGGTTCTCATGGACTAAGGTCCAGACCACTTTGATCAGTCTAGAGACCAGTATTTTCACCAGTAGCTTTGTCTCCACATCAAGTTAGGAGATAGGTCAGTAGGTTTGAGAATGAATACTATTGATGTGTCCTGGTGTGATGGATGTTGTAGGAATTAGGGTCACACCATTGTTGGTAGTATTCTGTATTGAGATCCAGCCAAGAGAACCACTATACTTCAGTATAGTCAGCTAGTATTGTGTCCACCTTAGGGAATGATGCTTTAAGGATATGTTGGGTAGCCCCAGGAGCCAAGTATGCCAGATGTGTTACCCATGTTGGTCACCAAATGGGAACTATGCAAAGAGGTCCTTGAACTGTCAGTATGAAAATGACTTTTTCCACCTTTACAAGGGCCTGCCAGCAGACATGGAATGGTATGCACCTGTGTCACAGCATAAGTGTTTGTATTGCATAGTTGGTGCTTAGTTTAATTATCTTTTGCTTAGGACCCCCTAATTCCTTAAACAATGTGTTCCTTGAGGGGCTCAATCAATTCACAGAAGGCATCATCAAAGTGAAATATGGTAGCTGCAGTACCCCAGCTGTGTCCCAGTAGAAGCAATGGCTTCTGTATGGGAAGAAAAAACACTCTCCATGTGAATGCCAATATAGTAAGAACATTGGTAGCCGAAAGACATTAGGTCAAACTGAGGTGGTAAGACATGTGGGAATGGACGACCTACCATTCAGGGACATTATGGGGATTAAAAATATGTAGACATTGAAATCATCTTCTTAGTGGGCAAAATAACTTGTTCTAGCAACACTTGCTAAAAATGGCAGGTACTAATGGAACACATTTTTGCCTTTCTGTATTTTTCTGATCTCTTCCTCCAGCTTCTATCGCCAATAATCATGCCATAAGCATTATTTGTGTGACTACCACCCTTATTGCTTTATTATTACTGCCCATCCACATACTCAGGCGTGGGCTATCCCATTCTTTAGTGAATCACATTGAATCTAAATGATTCGTTTTGTGAGTGATTCAGATGGGTACTTAATCTTACTTTGTGGACACTTGTTCCATGTGAAACCACCGGTGCACTTTCATTCCCATTATCTGTAGTACACACTTTCTGTGTCAACTATATAAAATGAATAATTCTGTCAGCAATTTTCCTATTTGGTCTGAACTTAAAACCTGAGGATTTTGGTATGTCATATACCTGTGTGGCGTTGGCCATGGAAATTCTGGAACAATCAATGCTTCAATTCTAAAAGATTCCATCACAAATGGTAATTTCCCATTTAACCAATGAATAACTCCTTGGTAACGTAGATGTATTTCATTCTTTTATCATGCATATCGAGCAGGAATTCTCGGTGGCTTGTACTAGATAAAGGGACCAATATCACTTTCAACTGGTGCCAATACTTCTCTTGTGTGAAAGATTTCAAACAGGTAAGATTGGTTGGGTGTGACAACAAATATTAATTTGACCCATGCAGTTGATTTATTGCATCAAATAATTAGTCCCCCATACATTTGCCTTTATAAGTGCTTTCCCAAACTCTCTTTTAAAAATGATTCATGTCAGACCTGTCAGCCCAAGGGTGGTCATACCCCCATTTTTGTTTTGTTGCTGAAACAAATTTTTTGGGGCCATAGCGATCAGTGCACTTTACCACTGCTGACCAGGGCTAAAGTGCTTATCCTCACTCCCTAAACATTGTTAAATTGATATGCACCTGATTGGTAAATTTACTTTACTTATATGTCTTTTGTAGAGTGCTATACCATATACCTAGGGCCTGTAAATTAACAGCTACTAGTAGGCCTGCAACACTTAGGTAGCACCTTAAAACATGTCCCAGGGCTGCCACTGCAGACTGAAAGCAGTTTTAAACTGGCCAATTAGACTTGGCAATAGAGCCTCCTTTCCAAGCCTTAAATCGCCCTTTTATTGCATATGGTTCATCCCTCTGGTAGGCCCCAGGGTGCTTTGTAATTAAAAGGTTGTACATATACTTTCAAGTTTTAAATATCCTAGTAGCGAAAAACTCCTAAATTTGTTTTTCACTACTGTGAGGACTATCTGTTCCATAGGATAACATTGGGTTGCCTTATTACATTTAATGAGTGATAACTTTTGATTAGGACCAGGTGAGCAGTTTATGGTAGCCATGACACTTTAGTGAAAAGTCCTCTTTAATGGTAAAGTTGGATTTTAAATTACAATTTTGCCTTACGGTGGTCTTCCTTCAACTTTTTGCCTGCCTCTCTTCATTATTCTGAAATCATTTTTGCTGGTGTTAGGACTCTGTACACTTCACCACTGCTTACCAGTGCTAAAGTGATTGTGCCCTAAATATGGTAACATTTGCCCATACCCAATTGGCATATTTAATTTACGTATGAGTCCCTCGTAAAGTAATATTTGCCCAGGGCCTGTAACTGAAAGGCTACTAATCGGCTTGCAGCACTCATTGCGCTGTTAATATTCGTGAATACGATATCAATGTACACCATGGTATATCTACACATAACAACGGAAACACCAATGAATTCAATATTGATGTATGCTGTAACCTATGCATGCATAACATGTCAATATCATAAAAGACAATGTTGAGGTATGCTATAACAACTGTACGCATCATAATGAGGATGTCGGTAAGATTGATATCAATGACCACCATTTTTTATATGCACGTCATCACGAACTCGTATCATTGCTGTCAGAGTCACCCAAGATGACCTCCCCATCAACCCCGAGTCAGAGATACGTGGTCAGACAGGCTCTGTGACCCAAAGCCAAGACTACCAATTAATAGGTCACAGGTGGGGCTATACTTACCCCAAAGACAAACGTGCACCCAGGGAAAACCTTGATCGATCCCACAGATAGGCAGTTACACCACAGACAGGCCAGAGGAAAGTAGCCCTAACAAGACGCGTTTGGCTAAAGGCACGTGTTCCAACAATTCCACAAAGTCAGGTGCCACATAAAGTTAGGAACACTCAACCAATCAAGACACAGCATACACACCACACATAGCGACCACACATCTGGACACATACTGGCCCACACTAGCTCTCCCCGAGGTCGAGAGCCACCTGCGTCACCCTTATCAGATGGTTATACTTGTTATTTTTGACTAGGATGCTTGTTTAAGAATGTGAGATTGGTTTATTGTACCTCACAAACTGTATATATGTTCAGCCAAAATGTATGTACAGAGAGACTGTCTTCAAACACGACTCTGTCGATACACTCCCGGCTGCTGCGTTTACTTAAACCAACTTGTTCCTGTTTTGCCCAACACCTCTTATCTTTTCATTTTTTTCAGGACAAATTGGTAGCCGAACAACAGTGCCACCGACTTCAGAAGCCCTCTAACCATGGCTCAGGCCTGCCATTGCAGAGCCTATATGTGCAATTTAAACTGCCAATTTAACCTGGCAAGATAAACCTAAATCCAGGCCTAAACCTTCCCTTTTTAGATATCTCAGTCACCCGTAAGGTAGGCAGCCCTGTATCATCCAGAGGGCAGGGTGCAATATATTTAAAAGGCAGGACATGTACATTTAAGTTTAACATGTCTTGAGAGTGAAAAACTCAGAATTTTGTTTTTCACTACTGCAAGGCCTATCTCTCCCATTGGATAACATTGAAGTTTCGTTAATACAACTTTTAATTGTAACTCCCAATTGCAAAGAGATAGACTTTTCAAGTTTGGTGTCACTGGACAATTTAAAATCACAACTTGCGGCAAAGTTGGATTTTAAGTTACAGTTTAGCAATGGCCACTTCTAGAAAGTTGGCAATTATGCACTTTAACCATTTGGTGCCTGCTGCCTGTCTCTGTTCTGTATGGGCTGGGTGACAGCTAGGCTTTGTATATTCCCTCTAGACAGCCACACACAAAGCAAGCTTGGGTGTGTCTTGATGGTCTCCCTGGGTGATGAGAAGAAGCAAGTCGGCACAGCCTCTCACTTACACTTGAATGGGCTGTGTCCTGACCACACACAAAGGGCATATGTGTAGTGAGTTTGGAGCCAGGGGAGAAAGGGTGGACCTCTATGCACTTGAAATCTTTCTTTGAAGTCTCCCCCACTTCAAAGGCAAAACTGGGTATATGTACTGGACCTCTGAAACCCTTTCTTTAGCACACTTCTGGACCTCGTCAGATCCCAAAATCTCAACATAATTTCCTATCAAGACAACACCCAACTTATCTTATCACTCACCGATGACCCCACCACCACCAGAACCAACTTCCCCAGATGCTTGATGAATGTTGCAAATTGGATGAAGAACAACTGCTGGCAGCTGAACACAGACTAGATGGATGTACTGATATTTGACAACAGCAGCAACATATGGAACAACTCCTGGTGGCCATCAGACCTAGGACCCACACCCACTCCCTCCAACCACACCAGAAAACTCAGAATCATCATTGGCAACAAGCCCACCATGAAATCACAGACCAACACCGTCTCCTCCGCCCTGCTTCCTCAATCTGTGCATGCTACCCCGACACAAGAGACTCCCTGTGACACAAGCCCTCATCACCAGCCGACTGGACTACGGCAATGCCCTCTATGTAGGAATCACTGTACACCTCCTACAGTGACTTCAGACCATACAGATCTCCGCAGCCAGAGCCTCAGCCTTCCCCCAACAAACCCACAATCCATCCTCACCTCAGGAAACTCCACTGGCTCTCCATACTGAAGAGATGCCAATTGAGGCTGCTGACCCATGCACACATGGTTCTACACAACCAAGAACCTGCCCACATTAACCCCCAAGCGAACTTCCACCAACCATCGAGTAGACTATGTTCCACTTCCCTTTCACTTGCCCATACTCCCCGCATCTACCAAAGCAGAAATGGAGGACTCTCCTTCTCCCACCTCACAGCAAAGTCCTGGAATAGCCTCCCCACGCACCTCCGGACCATCACTTCACTTCCAGAATTCCAAATGGCCCTCATGACCTGGCACTTTGAATAAGCCTCTGCGACCTTCAAGAACCTGGATACTCTATCGGGTGATTAGCTGCACTTTATAAATCATGATTGCTTGACATATAAAGACTCTGCCAAGAAGAAAAACTGCTGTGCTTCTGAAAGGACTGTCACTCTGTTGGATGGCTGATTTGTTGGACTCTTTCCTTGCTGAGCTGCCCTGCTGCTTGCTGTTCTCCTATCTGAGGGAGAAGGACTGGGCCTGCATTACTTGAACCCAGGGCGACTCCAATGGCTTGCTGGCTTGCCTCCTGTTCTAAGTCTCAAGGACATCAAAGACTTCATCTCATCCTGCTACAGCACCTGAACTTTGCTTGCTGCACGTCTTGCCCTGTCAAGTGGTGCCAACCCAGTCTCGGGCCGTTGGAAGCTGGTATAAAGTGCTGCTTCAACCAGAACCCATGAATCCTCATCAGAATTGGGGCATCTTGCCTATGCGTGAGTCAGAAGTAGTGCATCCTTGTCATTGCTCGAAGCTGACCTAGCGCATCACCTTCGGAACCAGCGCATCACCTTCAGAATCGACGCATCGCCTACAGCTTGAGCAACAACTGTGCATCGCATTTGGAACTAGCGCCTCACACCCGGAACCACTGCATGGCTTGACACTGATGCACCGCCTCGGCTGCACCTCACAACCTCATCGGCGATAACACATCGCAAATCATGGTACTTATATCAGCGGGCTCAAGTGGGTCGCTTTATCCGGCCCATGCTTCCCCACATTTTTGATCAGAACTTTTGACTTTATCCTGGCTCAGCGTGACCAGATTCCCATTTAAGCGCATGTTGCTTCTTTAAAAAATCATATCACAACTTCTACTTTTTTTCATTTTGGTCTTGTTTTATTTATAACGTTATTTGCTATTTTTCTAACCTGGTGTGGAGTCTTTTTGTGGTGTTTTCACTAAGTTACCGTTTAAAGTGTTGCACAAATACTTTACACATTGCCTCTTAAGTTAAGCCTGACTGCTCTGTGCCAAGCTACCAGAGGGTAAGCACAGGATAATTTAGGGTGTGTTTTGACTTACTCTGACTGGGATTGGGGTTCCTGCTTGGACAGAAAGCAAACCAGAAAACAGATTTTCAACACTTCTCTATGTAATAAGATCCGCAGCTGACAGTCTTCTTTGATCCAGGCACATCTGAGCCATCTTATGTTCTCTCTACACTTTTACCACACCAACTCCTGCCAGAGTCCAGTCGATGAACACTTCAGGCAAGTGTTGGAAGGGCAGCATACACTCCTGATGGCATTTGGGGAACAAACCAAGGTCCATTGCGTAGCTAAACAAAGCAGTTCACAGTAGGGGTTGAGGATAGACACTTATCTCCTCCAGCCAGAAGACCACCATTACGCAAGGGAAGAAGTGATTTTATTTTCCTTCAAACATATTTTTTCCTTCAATTTTTATGGGTATGTCATAACAATATTGCCCAGTACAGGTGGGAGTTCAATGTTGTCAAATCACTTCTGACATTGCAAACTAAATGGCTGGGTTAAATGTGCAGTGCTTATAACAGTGCGGGAATGATGAGGAGAATGGATTATGTAAAGGTGACAGAGAGTTTGGTGTATCTTTGACAGGGAGAGGAAACTATATAAGCTATAATGTACAACACTCATCATACTGTGGCATGTGGCCAATCTGTGTAGCCAGTCTCAGTGACACTGCAGCAACTACAACACTAGTAGAGGATGCTGCAAATCCCAATTCTGGTTGCAAAATATTGTCCTCCAAAGATGGTTAGATTCCTAAATATGCACATGAGACAAACAATATAGTTGTTTGTGCACTTTAGGCCTCATTTGAAGTCTGATGATCAAAAACAGACATGAGGCCAGAAACTAATGGTCATTTTATGGTGTGTGGTGGATGTCATGTAATATGCAAACCTACTTGGGTCCGTGATGGGGATGTGATGTCTGGCCATATGAGGATCTTACCTTGCCACACCATGGATTTTAGATAGTTTTGTGTTTGGCCACGGTGTTATCAATGGATCTAGGAAGTTGAATTACACATTTGTTGAGCTCTTTATGTTGGCCATATGTGTCTTCATGTTCCTTCTCATACGGGTAGTGAAATCATTTTGTCTGTTGAACTGTGAAAGTGTGTGTCCATGACTATTTGAGACTGAAGAACAGGCATGCTGATTCAATACATAGCCCCAGTTGCTGGGACAGACAAATGAGAAGCCTTTATTACTGTGCCTTACCTAGGCAAGGGATAGGGGTCTTTAGAACATGGAGTCATAGTAACTGGTTGAGGTGCAAGAAGCCAAGAATGAGCTGCTATGTGATGGTTGTAGACATGGTCTAGGTCCTTTCATTAACTCTATTAATGAGCTCCTGCCATAAAGCCTGCCTGTCATTTTCATTGATAATGTGTGGAGCAGCCTAAGGAGTTGATCATAGAGTTCAGTTCAACTACATAGTTCACCACAATTTCTGCCACTTTCTCAGTAGCATTCTTCTTTTCCTTCATTGGTACTGGTGACATTGTGTCCTTGTACCTCTGTGCAGATATACAACGGAAGTGGAAGGTGGCAAGGCTTTGGAAGGAGAAGCTATTTTTGAGTGTATAACATCTTGTGTGTGTGTGAATGTGGTCAGTTGTAGCGCCCTCCCTATTTTCCTCATTCTTAATAAAGTGCAACATATGTTTGTGATTTGCAGTATTACTACTATGCCATTAGGTGTCACGCTACAAAATGTGATGTACGGAATGCTTGAATTAATCTCGACCATTAATAATTATTCAGGGCCCTATGCCTGTCTATGGTTATTTTGCATGCCATCTCAATTTGGACCTAGCCACATGCAAATCAGTCTTGACCCTGCTCCAGTGAGAACAATCTAGTCTTAGCCGTACTAAGTGGCAAGGAAATGCCCAGACTTGGGTCCCGTTTACACTGTGCCACAGGAACCAAGCTACACCTGACTGGAAAGCCCCAATCAGTGCAAAACCGGTCTTGGGTTGCAGGGTTTCTGGTTCAGAAAAGACCTGGCTTGACATTTCGGGCTGGACGGTTCCTATTTGAGTAGGTTCAAGACTGATTTGCATATAGCTGTGTCCAAACTGAGTAGGCATGGTGGGCAAAAGAACAATGGGTTGGAATGCTACCCTAAGCGTTTGTCAGTGGTTAGACTTATTGTAAGCATTCCTCACATCACCTTTTGTGTGTTTGATGCCATTAGGCGTAGCATTTCATGTGTTCAGAAAAACAGAGAGATGCCCTTCAACCCATGATTTGCATATGCAAATTGAGCAAAATCACTGTGAGATCCTGCAATACGCTATGTGAGTAGGATCTTGTAATACATTCAGTGAATAGGATCAATTCAGAATTGGTTTGACCTCTCTTACAATCCAAAGCTTCCCCAAAAGGAATAGGATGACCCTAACAAATCTGTAGGGAGTAATTTTGCAAAAGCAATTGACGACCTCCTAAATAAATGTGTTGGCAAATATGAGATTACAAAGATTGCTCTTTCTAGTGGTAATGTGGATTACATTGATTGAACTTGTTTGCACTGCCATTTAAAACTACCAACTGTCGTAAAGGTTTATTGCAGAACTGGTCAATGGATTAAAAAGATTTTTTTGAACTTGTCAGAAAGTGTAAATATTGGTGCAAAGTTGCAGCAATGCAATCAACTTTAGAAACGATATTGCAAATTGCACCTGCAGTTCTAAATCTATGTAATCTAGCCCACGAAGGTAAGGCGTAGTACTTTCTGAAGAGTAGATAAGGAAGAGCAAAAATAGAAATGCGTGGAGGGAATGCCAAAGTTGTCTAATTTAGAGAGAATTTTAAAGAAGGTAAGCTTTTAGACCTGACTTTTTCAGCGGGTTTATCCCCAGACGTTTGCTTTGGGGCTCCTGTTTTTGACCCTGTTTTTGTTGGTTTTAGGACTCTGGGCACTCTACCACTGCTGATCAATGCTAAAGTGAATAATGCTGTGTGTGTAAATTGTTATTATGAATTGGTGTTTCCATGATTGGCTTGTTTGACTTACTACTAAGTCCCTACAGTGCAGGTGTGTGCCCAGGGCCTGAAGACAAACGCTGCTAGTGGGTCTGCTGCACTGATTGTGCCACCCACACAAGCAGCCTTTCAGAGGGGTCTCAGACCTGCAACTGCAGTGTCTGTGCGCAGTCGCTACTGCCATGTCGACCTGGCAAGTGCACCCACTTGCCAGGCCCTAACCTTACCATTTATTTCCTGTGAGTCACCCCTAAGGGAGGCCCAGGGTACCCCTGTGGGCAGGATGCAGTGTATGTGAAAGGTAGGACATGTACTGATGTGTGTGACATGTCCTGATAGTGAAATAGAGTGTATTTCTGGTAGAGTCAGGGCTGGGCTAAATTGACCTGGGCTGCATCGTAAAGGGTTATTTCAGAACTGTTCACTAGATTAAAAAGTTTATTTTGAACTTGCCACAAAGTGTAAATGTTGGTGCAAAGTTGCAGTAATGCAATCAGCTTTGGAAACGATATTGCAGATTTACATCTGCAGTTCTAAATCTATTAAATCTAGCCCGCAACGAAAAGTCGTAGTACTTTCTGAAGGGTAGAAAAGGAAGAGTAAAATAGAAATGCGAAGAGGGAATGCTGAAGTGGTCTAATTTAGAGAGAATTTTAAAGGTGGCACTCACATTAAAAAGTTGGATGTGGATAAATGTCAGGGATAAAAATGCTATTTTAATATTTAAGTACACAATTAAAAGCAACCATTACTCAGTAAAAACATGCTGATATGAGATGCCTTGCAGTTATTGTTCTCCCAGCTACTTGTCTGGCCTTCTGCTAGGGTGAGGTGTGATATCCTTTGCTCAGTGTATTCCTTTTCTTCGACCATGTATGAAGTGTTCATTTGACAGACAACAAAGTGACTCCAATTAGACCTCACAATTACGCACATCGCATCGAAATAATAAACAGGAAAAGAAATTCCTTGCGCATGCTTTTATCTTGGCAGACAATCACAAGTTGCAAGCAGTTGTTTCTGTTGTCAAGGCACAGTTGTCAAACTGTGTGGGAGAGTGAATGACATTTTATTGTGAAGACAGGTGGAAACTTTGCAGAGAAGCAGAAAACATTCCCAGTATAAAACTTCGAACTAGGGAGTCTCTAATCTTGACTACAGTAAATCATGCCTTTTCCATAATGCATGCTTCGATATAAAATGTTAAATACATTCTGCACTCGAGTTTCAATATCAGGCGTTTCAAATACTATGGGGCTTATTTATGAGCCCTTGCGTCACTTATGCGCCGTCGGTGCGTCACTTTTTGTGACGCACCAGCAGGGTAAAAAATGTGCCATGTTGCGTCATATTTACAAAGTGACGCATCTAGTAAGATGCGTCACTTTGTAAACCCCTGCGCCACATTATACCTGCGCCAGGTATAATGTATGCAGGGTGGGCGTTCTGATGCAAGTAAGCCTCGTAGAAGTGACGCAGGGAAATCTATGCGATTTGACGGCGTCACTTCTAGGACGCAAATGCGTCAATATCTTATGCCTGCCTCACACCAGGCGTAAGACTGACGCAGGCACATTTGAAATGGGACTTGCCCATGTGAAATGACCCATTGAAGGAGTTGCGTCACTTTCGTGACACACTCCAGCAATGCGTCGTTTTTGCGCCTACAGATACGTCTGAAATAATGACGTATCTGTAACTCCTTGAGACATGATGCGTCATACTGTAAATATGACGCATCCAGCATGTCGGAAGGAGGGCGCAATGAAAAGTGACGCATCGCTGTCTTCACGCGCGATGCGTCACTTTTAATAAATGAGGCCCTATATTTATTACGTTTGATGGCACGTCAATAAGGCATTCAATCAATCAATCGATCAGGGATTTATATAGTGCGGCTACTTACCCGTTAGGGTCTCAATGGGCTGAGACATGGTAAATATAAATCACAAAGAAGTAAACCAAAAAAGGGGAATATACAGTTAACATTAATGACGATTAGTACAAATAGGAGTTTTCATGAGTGTGACCTAAAAAATTATGAATAACTCTGGATAACTTCTTTAAGGGAGGAAACAAGTGATCGGTCTGATTATTCTAAGACATAGTTCATACAGTGGCGTAGCAAGGTCAGGTTGTACCCGGTGCGGAATTTTTTTGTCACCCCCGGCTTTACAAAATGGCAAAAAATATGTGTTTACGACACATATTTTTCCCATTTTCTCACCCCCCTCAGTGGGGCGGCCCGCTCCCACCGCACCCCCCTTCCTACGCCACTGAGTTCATAACCACCAGCGAGAATTTTTAAAAGAGGTTGCGTCAGAAATTGGGTTAGTAACTTGGGAAGGGGGTATGTAGTGATGTCACTGGAGGAGTACGCAACATGGTGACATCAGTAGAATGAGTGACGCAGGGGTGTTCCATGCCCTTCCATGAGAGTTATTTCTGTGCACCTGATTGTACTGGACATGTCCTTTGTGCAGCTTCAATAAACTCGGTTTCCAGCATCTTGCGGCATAGGACTCAACCATACAGGGTACTCCTATAAACCTATTAGCCAAATTCTGGTCAGGTTAAAATAGAGTGAAAAAAGATTCTTGACTGAAGCACAAATAGCACGGAATTCGTCAGAAGAATAGAGTGTTAAGTTTAAGCAGTATCAAATATTTTGAGAATTAAGAAAGCAGCACAATACATTTCCCAAATCTTTTGGAAAAACTAAAATCAAGAAAATGTGAATATGCCGAAAGAACCAATGATGATTACTTTCAGATAAGGGGAACTGAAGATATGTCAGTAATGCAGTAAAACGTTATTCGGCTATGATTAGTAATAAAAACAGTTGCAGAGTAAAACAATTAAAAAGGAGAATGCAGTTGATATAAAATCCTTACAAAACAAATATAATACACAATTCCTTCTCTCAAAACTATCTTTAAATACAATTAAAAACCATCAAAAAGACTTGGTGCAAGCAAGCATATAAAAAAGACTTCAACCAAACAGATCTAATGCTAATCCCCATCAGTATCTCTTCCTCATGATCAATGCACATGTTTTGTAATTTATTGGCGGGCTGCCCAGTTGTTGTAGAAATGAGACTGCATGTTTATAATGTCTTATAATGACATCACACAAAAACGTGGCTAAAAAAGGCTTCTGATGAGAAATGTCAAGAGTGCATAAAAACATAAAGTGGATAGTGCTTTGCCCAGAGGAATCATCATAGGGACATGTCAGAACATTAGAGAACCAAAGGCCCTAAGTGGGAATGTCTACCAGGAAAAGGACAAAGTTAAAATAGAGCCTAGTAAGGACTAAGGAGGAACAGGGGCCTGGTGTTTGCAATGAGTGTCAAGTAAACCTCTGGGGCGGGATTAACATCTAACCATTGAGCAGAGGAGGAGGGGTTGCCAGGGTGCGAGATTTGTCTTGCCTGAAATAGGGCATGCATTAGGAAAGCATCCTTTCACCGTGGCTATTAATTGGGCAGAGATACTTTTTGGTTGGGCATACTGCTCTGCAGTGCTAGATCGCTAAAGGTCTTCTTTATGTATGTCCGCCATGGGATGTACAAGGCATGGTCCAGGCTAGACAGTCAGAGATTATTAATCTGGTAAATGTAGCTTTAGGAAGGCTCCAAACCCTCAACCATTAATGTAAGGGATTGAGTTTTATGGCATATTCCACAAATCCTAAGTCAATTGCAGTATGGCATAGAAGAGTGAATGTGGACTGTGGTAGTGCCAGATGTGTGGATAACAATATATTTTACACTTTATGGATCTGTTCGATGTTGGCATGCCCTCAGACTGCAGCACTATAGGTGCCAATTGCTTCATTTAATGTTCAAGTATGAACAATGGCTTGTGGCCAAGTCTACCAGTTAATCGGAAAACCAAATCATTGGACCTATGGCATTGGAGGGATCTGACATTTAATAGGAACTTACAATTGCTTGTTCCATCTATAGGTATACTCAAGCAAGTAACAGTTTGGATTTAGGTCACTTCCACCCCTACCAGGCTGAATGTCTTTGATTTGGCATTCTTCGGTCCGCACTTCATAACAAAGGATTTTGTGAAATTCGTTTTCAGTCCCAATTTATCTTTATAGATGCAGAAGGCATCTAAAATGATTTGTGGCCCATTCGCATTTCTTGCCAATAAAACCACGTGATCTGCATATAGCAAGTCTGGGCTCAAACAAGAACCCAACTCCGCCAGATCCTTCCCAATGGTCCAAAAACCTTTCTAGGCCATTAGTGTAGAGCGAAAACAAAAAGGGAGCCATAAGACAGCCCTGGTGGACCACCTGGAAGGAATTTATTTTCAGCAAGAGTTCGCCCCGATTGCCAAACCAGACCTTGGCAAATGTGTGCCAATATAATAAGAGTAGGCCGATGAAGACCCTTTCTATGTCCAAGTCTTCCATGATATCGCCGAGTTTGAGGTGCTACACAGTGTCAAAGGCTCATGTGAGGTACATGAAAGCTAAGTGCATGGCCCCCCTCTTTGCCTTGACATAATTTTCTGTAATAAGATGTAGGTTCAAGCACTGTTCCACCATGCCCAGTCCAGGATGAAAGCTGAACAGAATATCAGACAGCGCTTTATTCTCCTCAACCTACGCCTATAGCCTAGGGAGTATGATCCTTCCCAAAATCCTAACAGAGCTATCCAGAAGAGAAATCAGGGGATACAAACTGGTTGGGGACCTAGCTCCTTTTGAAAATTGGGACGACTATTGCCTCCAGCTACCTTACCAATGGGACTACTATTGCTTCTCTGAGAACATTTCTGATTAGGGGGGCCAGAGTTACAGGTAATCCTTTAATAAATCCATTGGAACACTGCCCGGGCCAGAGGCTTTGCCCAAGGGACTACCATTGATGGCAGGGACCACGCACTTAATAGCGACAGATTCACTAAAGTGAATGGCAACTTCCTGGTCACAAATAACGTACTCTATGCCCATTACACTTTCCTCCTGTCCCATTGGGTCGAGAATCTTAATGAAATGCTCCACCCAAATGTGAGCTGCTATGAGAGACTCTATCTGTGGTCTTTCATAGTTCGAAAAAAAGGGAAAATTGACAACATTCCAGAAGACCTTACTGTCTTTTGCCAATCCCACAGCTACCGGGTACTCCCACGCGTTTGCACTTATTTCTATCTTTCTTGCTGAAAGTATCTCTTAGGCCAAGCTAAAATGAAGGGATAACGGGATTACGATCACTAATGCAGCTGGCGGTTAATTTGTACTCTGTTAGCTACAGTTTCCCTTGCACGTTGGTGGTAGGTGATTTGTATTCATGGCCGAAAACCACGTTTTTTGACATAATTACCCTATTTAGTTAATCCCTATGTGCCTAGTATGTGTATGTGTATGTGTTAGTATGTGCCTAGAGTGTGTGATCACCTTCCCAGCCATGTCCTGCAGCCCACAGGTCAAAGCAGTGTTTGGGTTGCAGGTAGGTATGTTAAAATTGCCTACCCACAAATTCAAAACCTCCTTGCTATGTGTTCCCTGCAAATCGGTGATGTGGGCCTCAAGATCATCCACCGCATTAGTTTTAGAAGAGTCAAAGATGTAATAATAAAAATTAATCAGTAATATGTAATAAGGTTCCTGGAGTTTAAAAAGTAATTACTGATACAAGGGAGGACATTTCAACTTTTCAATTGTCAATGTAGTCATTTTAACTAAAACTAAATTGGCCAGGCCTCCTTTGCTTGGCCCACTGGCGGCAGAGTGGCTGACATGCGAAATGAATAAAAGACATCTACTCAGCAATCGATCTTTAACCCAGGCCTCCCTGCAGGGCCGGCTTTATGGCAGTGCACCTGGTGCGGCCGCACAGGGCACTGACTTGTGGAGGGGGCACTGACCTCAGAGGGGAGCACTTGGTTTAGCAATAACTTGATCGGAGAGATGAGGGCACTTTTGCCCGGTGGAAGTGGGAGAATCTGAGGAGGCGGTCATTGGGTGTGGGGGCGCCAAAAATGAGTTGTCGGACCGGGCACCGCCAGCGCTAAAGCCAGCCCTGCCTCCCGCCAGCATATTTCATAAGAGTTTACTTGGTTAGGCTAGTCTGGGTTAGACACGTTAGTACGGAGCCTTGCCACAGATGCTAGGTGCTCCTCCGATAGGCCAGGAGGGTACTGACATATGTCAGTCACATCTCAGGCATTGGCCTTGCAAGGGCTGTGGCAACATCAGTCATATGTTACATTCAACACTGTCACATTTGCACTGGGCAGCTGCAGTCAATGTGGAGATGTCACTCCATCTCCTGCTAAATCCCACCCATCCACGGAGTTCTACATCCTTTACCCCTCCTTGTATCTCCCTGCTGCCCGGCACCTCGGGTGCTGCTGGAATTTTGTCTTTGAGATGGGCAGTGTTCATTTTATGTTGACCACTGTTTTAGATAAAAAGGACAGATTTTCTTTAAAAAATGGCATAACACAATTCATCAGCCAATTGGCTTTGTGCAAAACTGGGACTATGTGACTTCGACATTGCAGGTCAATGAAAACAAGCATTTTGCATAATTCATTGCATATTCTGTTCTTGCATGAAGATGCCATTTGTCTGTGCAGATGTTACAGATGTTTAAAATGTCCCTTTGTGAAGAAATTCAAATGTGATATTTTACCAAGTGCAAGTGATTTTCCTACAAATAATTATTTGGATGCATTTCTACCAATGATTTCACTTGCCGTGCTTCAATTATGTTTATGTTTTGAAAACGCCATTTTAGAGGGTATCACAGAGCAAGATTATACCTTGGCAATTGACTCAAACGACCGTTTGCTAAATGAAGCCCCTTTCGTAAAAAATGCAGCTTTCCTTAAATAGCACCTAAATCCAAGGCACATTCATATGAGCGAAATAGCAATTATCCTTCAGCCAAATGAATCAGCCCCTAGTCCAACCAACCTTTGTGGTTATTTGCAACTAATGAAATTGTAATGCATGTTGCAGTCATCAGCAACAAATTTGTTTTCGAATTGCACATTGTGCCAACCTCAGGTCTAATAGCATCTTCCTGTGAAATGACAGGCTACAATAAGTGTCCTTCAGAATGATTTATACCAGGGATTAGTTGGTGCTTGTAAAAATACACATGTTTAAATCAATGTCAACCTTGAAAAAAACAGCAAGGAAGGTTGTGAACCCAGTTAAAGTAAACAAAACAGTAGTGCTTCAGAAAGCAGATAAAAACCCACTCTCATGCAAAGGTATAATTTTGCTCCAAAGAGATAAACACTGTCCTTTCTCTCCCCTTCCTTTCCACTAACTTTCTTTCTGGATTCTAACCTCTTCAATGTCTATGCTGCTTTCTCTTTCTGTCATTATTCCACTGGATGTATTGCACCAAATCTCCTAAAACCTTTATATTGTGCCTTATAACCCGCAATAACACAATCTCCCTCTAAAAATGGTAGATGAATTGTGAAATGTATGCCATAAATTCCACTCGTCTCCTCATTCTAAAGATAATGGATAATTCGTTTGCGGTCTTAGATGACAAAAGAATACGTTTGGATGTGTTTCTTGTTTTTGCACCGAAAGACCAAAGGATAGTCATAACACAAACAAAAGATAAGCAAAGCCTGATCTCTAGACCATGTTTACCTTTTCGAAAGTATTTTGAAGTTTCAGCATGTCCTATACAACATTTATGAAGATGACGTGAATGCCATACAAATCTACTACAATCATATTACAGGAATATGGATCTGCTCAATCGTAGTTTGCACCACAAAACCACCTGGACAAGCAGCGCACAATAAAGTCAACTTTAAATAATTACACGGTAACATAAAAAGTGGCCTTGTATTTCCTTTCTTCAGCACAAGAAAAACCACACTCATAAACTGTCAGTTATAGCTAACAAGCGCTATTCACATGCAGGTAGGTAATCACTGGCAGAAAAGAGGCCAAAAACCCCAACATCAGCTCGGATAAAAAGTAGTATGCAAAAGTCTGCACCATTCCACAAAAAAATGAGAAATTATGCTTTGAGAACAAAATGTGTCTGCCAGTAATTCTTCTGACTTTTGATTTCATTCATTGTTGATTCATTCCTGTTCTGTGTGACTTCCTGGATTGATTCATGGACAATTGATCTGTTGCTCATTAGAGATTGGGTAATTGTGTGAGAACAGATTGGTTCACTCTGAATCGTAGAAGTTACTCGGGTTTTGATTTATTTTCTGTTCATATAAGAGCCAGTCATTATTTGCATTATCAACACCTAGTCCTGAGTGTGGTCTTGTGTACTTTTCAGACTTAAGAGGCTAAAATGTCGACAACATATCCACTCTTAGCATCATATACAATTGATATACTATTAAGATTGGATGGACTTTAGGAAAGACTACTACTGGTTTGGGTAGATTTTCTGTAACCCCTAGTCACCACTGAACTGTGAGTTTGATTCTATACCTAATGGGCGACGTGTGTGAATCTAAAATCTGACCCCCTCTGGAATTCTTTGGAAATATATATATATATATATATATATATATATATATATATATATATTACTTACTGGCGATTGCCAGTAGGTAGTTATAGTTAGCACCTATTTTCCATAGGAAGTCCCCAACATTCTATTCCCAATAACTTTGGCGCCGATTGACGAATCTTCACAAAATTTTCAAAACGTTTGGCCAGCTCTGGTCCGCTCCTATCCTGAAAGTCTCGGGATGATTCATGTAGCGGGGACCGAGAAAAAAGGGGGGTCCCAAAACGTGTTTTCCCCATGCAATTTCCCACAGGACCTTTAGCCGCAGCTACAGCTCGAACTGCTGAACGGAATTACACCAAATTTGGCAAAGAGGTAGTCCTCAGTTCAGACTCATGCCTTTTGCTTAAATGGTGTCAATCTGTTGAGTAGTTCCTGAGAAGATCAAAATCAAAATCACATATTATATCTGGGTGGAGCCTAGCCACACATCTCACCGTGAGATCTGATTGGCTGTCAGCACTTCATCCAAGAAGTGTTGGTAGCCATCTTGGGACCAATATACATGATAGCACCTCATTAAAAAGCATTGCAAGTTAATAGAAGGTTTTAAGACTTTAGTTACATTATAAATCATTTGTTGATGGTATCATACTCATTTTAGGAATTCTGGTGTGTTCTAAGGTGATTTTACCATGTGAAAAAGCTTTCTGCTGGGATATCATGAATCATGTTTGAGAGAAAAATATTTTCTCATGCTTTTCCCACAGAGGTTTGGAAGGTGATCTATAAGCTAACCTGAGAGCATATTTTCTGTAAATTCACATTATCTTTCTCGGTCCTGTGAGAATGAAGTCTGACATTCTCAGTAAAACATGTACATCCAACAAGGGCAGAGACTGTCAGTTGATTCCTTTGTGTTCTACTGCAGCTTCCCAGAGTGTTCTAAAGAACAACTAGAGCGCTAACCGTCCTACTTATGACAAACGTATGGCACACCTGAAGCCATCTTGATTGGAATAAAGTGGTAACGTTTAAAACATTTAATTTAAAAAGGAACAAAATGAGGGGGTTCATTTTGCCATAGAAAGTATGATTAGTGGTGCAGAAAGAAAAATTAGGGCACATTTTGAGTGACTTCTCAAATCCTCTTCTATTTCATTAAAAAACATGCACTTTGAATACCAGCAGAAGACTTCCCTGGTGAGCAGTAGCTTTACTACAGTGACCCAATGAGCAACTAGAGTGCTAACATTCTGAATTTATGGCAAATGTGTGACACATCTGAATGCCTTCTTGATGGATTCAAAGTAAAAAACCTGAAAGTATTCCTACTGAGGAGACTGTAGTAAATGAGGAAATTAGGAAACTTCATAACAAATAAGTCTTCCAAGATGGCCACCAGAGACAAAAGAGCCCAAATGTAGCACAAATATCACCCAGATGTAGCCTAAGCATAGCCCAATGACAGAATGTCCCAGAGTGTTCTAAAGAACAACTAGAGCGCTAGCAGTCATACTTATTACAAAAGTATGGCACACCTGAAGCCATCTCGATTGGAATAACGTGGTAACATGTAAAACATTTAATTTGCAAAGGAACAAAATGAGGGGGTTCATTTTGCCAGGGAAATTATGATTAGTGCTGCAGAAAGAAAAATTAGGGCTTATTTTCACTTCTCAAATCCTTTTCTATTTCATTAAAAGATTCTGACATGCAGACTGAAACATGCACTTTGAATACCAGCAGCAGACTTCCCTGGTGAGCAGTAGCTTTACTACAGTGATCTAATGAGCAACTAGAGTGCTAACATTCCATTTTTATGGCAAATGTGTGACACATCTGAATGCCTTCTTGATTAAATCAAAGTAAAAAACTGAAAGTATTTCCTTCTGAGGAGACTGTTGTAAATGAGGAAATTAGAAAACTTCACAACAAATAAGTCTCCCAAGATGGCCACCAGAGACAAAAGGGCCCAAATATCAGCCAGATGTAGCCCAAGTATAGCCCAATGACAAAATGTCCCAGAGTGTTCTAAATAACAACTAGAGCGCTAACAGTCTTACTTATGACAAAAGTATGGCACACCTGAAGCCATCTTGATTGGAATAAAGGGGTAACACTTAGAACATTAGGCACATTTTGACTTCTCAAATCCTCTTCTATTTCATGAAAAAATTCTGACATGCAGACTGAAACATGCACTTTGAATACCAGCAGCAGACTTCCCTGGTGAGCAGTAGCTTTACTACAGTGATCTAATGAGCAACTAGAGTGCTACCAGTTAGAATGTATGGCAAATGTGTTATACATGCCTCCTTGATTGAACCAAGTAAACAAGTATTGAAAATGCAATAGGTCTCGCCCTCGTTTAAGTTAATGCAATTCTGTTTGTAATTAGGTGGCTTTTTAGCTTTGCTTGTATTAGTGTTTTTCAAACTTTCATGTACATAACATGCATATGTATGTATATGTATATGTATGCATACATTTATATTTGTATTTATATCGATATGCAGATTATATATATGTTATATATGTGTGCGTGTAGAGTGAGGTAGAGAGATGTAGAGAGGTAGAGGTGTAGAGGTAGAGGTGTAGAGGTAGAGAGGTAGAGGTAGAGAGGTAGAGGTAGAGAGGTAGAGCTAGAGAGGTAGAGAGTAGTAGAGAGAGAGGTAAAGTGAGGTAGAGAGGTGGAGAGTGAGTAGTAGAGAGTAGAGAGTGAGTAGTAGAGAGTTGTAGAGAGTAGTAGAGTGAGTAGCAGAGAGTGAGTAGTAGAGAGTAGTAGAGAGTGAGTAGTAGAGTGAGTAGTAGAGAGTAGTAGAGAGTGAGTAGTAGAGAGTACTAGAGAGTGAGTAGTAGAGAGTGAGTAGTAGAGAGTAGTAGAGAGTGAGTAGTAGAGAGTGAGTAGCAGAGAGAGAGTAGTAGAGAGTAGTAGAGAGTGAGTAGTAGAGTGAGTAGTAGAGAGTAGTAGAGAGAGAGAGTAGTAGAGAGTGAGTAGTAGAGAGAAGTAGAGAGGGAGTAGTAAAGAGTGAGTAGTAGAGTGAGTAGTGGAGAGTAGTAGAGAGTGATTAATTGAGTGAGTAGTAGAGAGTAGTAGAGAGTGGGTAGTAGAGAGTAGTAGAGAGTGAGTAGTAGAGAGTAGTAGAGAATGAGTAGGAGAGAGAGAGTAGTAGAGAGAGAGAGTAGTAGAGAGAGAGCAGTAGAGAGTGAGAAGTAGAGAGAGTAGTAGAGAGTAGCAGAGTAGTAGAGCCTGAGTAATAGAGTGAGTAGTAGAGAGCTGTTGAGAGCGAATAGTAGAGAGTGAGTAGTGGAGAGTGAGAAGTAGAGAGTAGTAGAGAGCGAGTAGTAGAGAGTGAGTAGTAGAGAGTGAGTAGTAGAGAGTGAGTAGTAGAGAGAGAGAGAAGTAGAGTGAGTAGTAGAGAGTGAGTAGTAGAGAGAGAGTAGTAGAGAGTGAGTCGTAGAGTAGTAGAGAGTGGGTGGTAAAGAGTAATAGAGAGTAGTAGAGTGAGTAGTAGAGAGTAGTAGAGAGTGAGTAGTAGAGAGAGTAGTCGAGAGTAGTAGAGCAGTAGAGAGTGAGCAGTAGAGAGGGAGTAGTAGAGAGTAGTAGAGAGTGAGTAGTAGAGAGCGAGTAGTAGAGAGTAGTAGAGAGCAAGTAGTAGAGAGAGAGTAGTAGAGAGTTAATAGTGGAAAGTGAGTAGTAGAGAGTAGTAGAGAGTGAGTAGTAGAGAGTGAGTAGTAGAGAGTAGTAGAGAGCAAGTAGTAGAGAGTGAATAGTAGAGAGTGACTAGTAGAGAGTAGAAGAGTGTGTAGTAAAAAGTGGGTAGTAGAGCGAGAGTAGTAGAGAGTAGTAGAGAGTGAGTAGTAGAGTAGTAGAGAGTGAGTGGTAGAGAGTAGTAGTGTGAGTAGTACAGAGTATTAGAGAGTGAGTAGTAGAGAGTAGTAGAGAGTGAGTAGAAGAGAGTGAGTAGTAGAGAGTAGTAGAGAGTGAGTAGTAGAGAGTGAGTAGCAGAGAGAGAGTAGTAGAGAGTAGTAGAGAGTGAGTATTAGAGTGAGTAGTAGAGAGTAGTAGAGAGAGAGTAGTAGAGAGTAGTAGAGAGCGAGTAGTAGAGAGTGAGTAGTAGAGAGTGAGTAATAGAGAGTGAATAGTAGAGAATGAGTAGTAGAGAGTGAGTAGTAGAGAGTAGTAGAGTGAGTAGTAAAAAGTGGGTAGTAGAGCGAGAGTAGTAGAGAGTAGTAGAGAGTGAGTAGTAGAGTAGTAGAGAGTGAGTGGTAGAGAGTAGTAGTGTGAGTAGTACACAGTATTAGAGAGTGAGTAGTAGAGAGTAGTAGAGAGTGAGTAGTAGAGAGTGAGTAGTAGAGAGTAGTAGAGAGTGATTAATTGAGTGAGTAGTAGAGAGTAGTAGAGAGTGAGTAGTAGAGAGTAGTAGAGAGTGAGTAGGAGAGAGTAGTAGAGAGTGAGTAGGAGAGAGAGAGTAGTAGAGAGAGAGAGTAGCAGAGAGTAGTAGAGAGTGAGTAGTAGAGTGAGTAGTAGAGAGTAGTAGAGAGTGAGTAGTAGAGTGAGTAGTAGAGAGTAGTAGAGAGTGATTAATTGAGTGAGTAGTAGAGAGTAGTAGAGAGTGAGTAGTAGAGAGTAGTAGAGAGTGAGTAGGAGAGAGTAGTATAGAGAGAGAGTAGTAGAGAGTAGTATAGTAGAGAGAGAGTAGTAGAGAGTAGTAGAATAGTAGAGCCTGAGTAATAGAGTGAGTAGCAGAGAGTTGTTGAGAGCGAGTAGTAGAGAGTGAGTAGTGGAGAGTGAGAAGTAGAGAGTAGTAGAGAGCGAGTAGTAGAGAGTGATTAGTAGAGAGTGAGTAGTAGAGAGTGAGTACTAGAGAGAGAGTAGTAGAGAGTGAGTAGTAGAGAGTAGTAGAGTGAGTAGTAGAGAGTGAGTAGTAGAGTAGTAGAGAGTGGGTGGTAAAGAGTAATAGAGAGTAGTAGAGTGAGTAGTAGAGAGTAGTAGAGAGTGAGTAGTAGAGAGAGTAGTAGAGAGTAGTAGAGCAGTAGAGAGTGAGCAGTTTAGAGTGAGTAGTAGAGAGTGAGTAGTAGAGAGTGAGTAGTAGAGAGTAGTAGAGAGCAAGTAGTAGAGAGTGAGTAGTAGATAGTTAATAGTAGAGAGTGAGTAGTAGAGAGTGAGTAGTAGAGAGTGAGTAGTAGAGAGTAGTAGAGATCAAGTAGTAGAGAGTGAATAGTAGAGAGTGAGTAGTAGAGAGTAGAAGAGTGTGTAGTAGAGAGTAAGTAGTAGAGAGAGTGTAGTAGAGAGTAGTAGAGTGTGAGTAGTAGCGAGTAAGTAGTAGAGAGTGAGTAATAGTGAATGAATAGTAGAGAATGAGTAGTAGAGAGTGAGTAGTAGAGAGTAGTAGAGTGAGTAGTAAAAAGTGGGTAGTAGAGCGAGAGTAGTAGAGAGTAGTAGAGAGTGAGTAGTAGAGTAGTAGAGAGTGAGTGGTAGAGAGTAGTAGAGTGAGTAGTACAGAGTATTAGAGAGTGAGTAGTAGAGAGTGAGTAGTAGAGAGTAATAGTAGAGAGTAGCAGTGAGTAGTAGAGAGTAGTAGATAGTGAGTAGTAGAGAGTGAGTAGTAGAGAGTAATAGCGAGTGAGTAGTAGAGAGAGAGTAGTAGAGATTAGTAGAGAGTGAGTAGTAGAGAGTAGTAGAGAGTGAGTAGTAGAGCATGAGTAGTAGAGAGTAGTAGAGAGTTGGAAGTAGTGAGTAGTAGAGTAGTAGAGAGTAGTAGAGAGTGAGTAGTAGAGAGTGAGTAGTGGAATAGTAGAGAGTAGTCAGTCAGTGTCAGTCAGTGTCAGTCAGTGTCAGTCAGTCAGTCAGTGTCGGAGTCAGTCAGTCAGTGTCAGTCAGTCAGTCATACAGTGTCAGTGTCAGTCAATGTCAGTCAGTGTCAGTCAATCAGTGGCAGTCACTTTCAGTCAGTGTCAGTGTCAGTCAATCAGTGTCAGTCAGTGTCAATCTGTCAGTGTCAGTCGGTCAGTCAGTCAGTGTCAGCTAGAGCATCTCTGCTGACCTGGTTCTCTGGCTCTAAAGCAGCTCTCCTGACCTTGTTCTCTCCCTCTAGAGCAGCTCTGCTGACCTGGTTCTATGGCTCTAGAGCAGCTTTGCTGACCTGGGTCTCTGGTTCTAGAGCAGCTCTGCTGACCTGCTTCTTAGGCTCGAGAGCAGCTCTGCTGTCCTGGTTCTCTGGCTCTACAACGGCTCTGCTGACCTGGTTTCTCTGGCTCTACAGCACCTCTGCTGACCTGGTTCTCTGCACTCACGATGCACGCACCCTACTGCGTGAAAAATATATTTAAAATTAATATAAAATTCTAAGTACAAATATGTTATTTTTATGACTATCTTAGATAATCTCTTGCCCTTATATGTATATTAAAGACACATACATATCATTTTGGAACATACATTATTTTTGCGGGAGTTGCGCACCCAGCGCGCCCAGCACATATATGACATCACGCGGAACCCGCCACCGTGCAAGCATCTCGTACCGTAATGCGCATGTGTCGCGAATGCGCGGGAGCTTGAGTCGCCTACTGGTCGCATACCAATCGCGCACATCACGTAATATTAAATGTATATGATGTAACTGGAAAACACGCAGCCGTCGCACACCGTATGCGGATCCTTCACGACTTTTCTTAAATAGCGGCTAGAATCCGCGCACCCACCGTGATGTGTACGCTTTGAGTGCGCAACTCCGAAAAATATTTGGAAAAAACATTTTTTTTAAATTAAAATAACTTAAAAATATTAAAATAAAAAATGAAAACAAAAAATGTTATCAATATTTCAGTTTGAATTTGTTTTAATTTTTTTGTGCAATTTTCAGAAAAATATATAATGAATAAAATATTCATAAATGAACAGTTAAAAATCTGTAGAAAATCAGTACAAAAAATTGGTATAACTACTATCACACTTAAAAATTTGCATTTAAAACACCTTTGAAAATCACTGAAAAAAACTATAGGTTTCAGAGACTTTTTAGATAGAAATTAGCATTTAAAAAAGCTTTGAAATTCACTGAAAAACCATAGGTTTCTGAGACGTTATAGTTAGAAATTAACATTTAAAAAACCTTAGAAATTCACAGAAAAAACCATAGGTTTCAGGGGTGTTATAGTTAGCTGGCCATTTCACTCGTACAAAACCATAGAAATTCCTCCGTTATAGTTAGTTCTGCTAACTGTAACTCGCGCCCCCGCAATGCACTGCTGATGACGTCACATATTACATCACTCATGAAATGGTCAGTGACATCACTGATGACATCACTGATGACATCTCAAATGACATCACTGATGACATCACTGATGACATCATCTATGTGATAAATTAGTACACCTTCTCACACCCTAATATAACTTTTGATACACCAACTCAAAATTTCAGATGGCCATTTTGAAAACCATAGATACTCCAATACCAATAACTACATACCCACCCACTGACTCTTAGGTCTACATGCACCTCCATTCTCTCACCTGTACAGTCACTCATACTTACAGTCACTCCGTACAAGACTATCATATGCATTTATACACATATATAGACACTCACACACTGCCAATCATCCATTGAGGTACTGACACACCCAGTCAGTTGTGCAAATAATTAAACACAGTCCAATTGACTCACCTATACAGTTAAACACACTCAAGTTCACTTACTCATAAAAATACTAAAAAATTCTGTGTCTTCCTGCAGAAAAACAAACAGCACATGACACAGATATCCTTGCACTATGGCGCATACAGCCACTCCCAAAATCACACACTCTCACATATAGATAGTTATATACTCTTACACACATATACACTGCATTTCACATATTGCATCATTCATGACATGGTCAGTGACACCACTGATGAAATCATCCAGTGAATGTAGTTTAGTTTGAAATTTAAATATGTATTATATATATATATATATATATATATATATATATATATATATATATATATATATATATATATACCAATCTGTATTGATGATTGAGTGGGTATATAACTGTCTGGATGGAGGATTTAGTAGCTGTCTGACTGTCTGTTTAAGTGAGTAATTAAAAGTATCTCACTTAATACATGGATTAGTAACTAAACTATGTGAATGTGTGCATCACTGTCTCTGTCTCTGTGAAATAGCCAGCTAACTATAACACCCCTGAAACCTATGTTTTTTTCTGTGAATATATTACCTACTGGCGGTCGCCAGTAGGTAGATATAGTTAGGACCCTGTTTCCATAGGAAATCCGCAACATTCTATTTGGAATAACTCTGGCGCCGGTCGACGAATCCTCGCGAAATTTTCAAAATAGGTGGGGCGCTACGCTCCGCTCCTACCCTGAAAGTCTCGGGGGGATTCGTCAAGCAGGGGCCGAGAAAAAAGGGGGGACCCAAAACGCGTTTTCCCCATGCATTTTTCCATAGGACCTTTAGACACAGCTACAGCCCGAACGGCTGAACAGAATTACTTGAAATTTGGCAGAGAGGTAGCCATAAGGTCAAGGAAGTGCCTTTTGCAGGTCTGGTGTAAATCTGTTCAGTATTTCCTGAGAAAATAGCATTTAAAAGCATATATATATGTGGGCGGAGCCTAACCACACATCTCATCCTGAGATCTGATTGGCTGTCAGCACTTCATCCAAGAAGTGTTGGCAGCCATCTTGGGACCAATACACATGATAGCACCTCATTAAAAAGCATTGCAGTTAATAGAAGGTTTTAAGACTTTAGTTACATTATAAATCATTTGTTGATGGTACCATACTCATTTTAGGAATTGTGGTATGTTCTAAGGTGATTTCACCATGTGAAAAAGCCTTCTGCTGGGATATCATGATTGAGAGAAAAATATTTTCTCATGCTTTTCCCACAGAGGTTTGGAAGGTGATCTATAAGCTAAACTGAGAGCATATTTTCTTTAAATTCACATTATCTTTCTCAGTCATGTGAGAATGAAGTCTGACATTCTCAGTAAAACATGTACATCCAACAAGGGCAGAGACTGTCAGTTGATTCCTTTGTGTTCTACTGCAGCTTCCCAGAGTGTTCCAAAGAACAACTAGAGCGCTAACAGTCCTACTTATGATAAACGTATGGCACACCTGAAGCCATCTTGCTTGGATTAAAGTGGTAAATCTTAAAACATTTAATTTAAAAAGGAACAAAATGAGGGGGTTAATTTTTCCATAAAAAGTATGATTAGTGCTGCAGAAAGAAAAATTAGGGCACATTTTGAGTGACTTCTCAAATCCTCTTCTATTTCATTAAAAAATTCTGACATGCAGACTGAAACATGCACTTTCAATACCAGCAGCAGTTTTCCCTGGTGAGCAGTAGCTTTACTACAGTGATCTAATGAGCAAAAAGAGTGCTAACATTCTGAATTTATGGCAAATGTGTGACACATCTGAATGCCTTCTTGATGGAATCAAAGTAAAAAACTGAAAGTATTTCCTACTGAGGAGACTGCAGTAAATGAGGAAATTAGGAAACTTCATAACAAATAAGTCTCCCAAGATGGCCACCAGAGACAAAAGAGCCCAAATGTAGCCCAAATATCACCCAGATGTAGCCCAAGTATAGCCCAATGACAGAATGTCCCAGAATGTTCTTAAAAACAACTAGAGCGCTTACTGTCTTCATTATGACAAAAGTAAGGCACACCTGAAGCCATCTTGATTAGAATAAACTGGTAACACTTAAAACATTTAATTTAAAAAGGAACACAATGAGGAGGTTCATTTTGCCATAGAAATTATGATTAATGCTGAAGAAAGAAAATGAGGGCACATTTTGAGTGACTTCTCAAATCCTCTTCTATTTCATTAAAAAATTCTGACATGCAGACTGAAACATGCACTTTTAATACCAGGAGCAGACTTCCATGGTGCAGTAGTTTTACTACAGTGATCTAATGAGCAACTAGAGTGCTAACATTCAGAATTTATGGCAAATGTGTGACATATCTGAATACCTTCATGATGGAATCAAAGTAAAAAACTGAAAGCATTTCCTACTGAGGAGACTGCAGTACATGAGGAAATTAGGAAACTTCATAACAAATAAATCTCCCAAGATGGCCACCGGAGACAAAAGAGCCCAAATGTAGCCCAAAATCACCCAGATGTAGCCCAAATATAGCCCAATGACAGAAGTGTGCAAAACACTTATTATTTTGTGTTTTTGCAGTGTTATATAGTGCAGACTTGTCAGGTATTGGAGTGCTTTACATGAGCATTGGTTACATCACACAAGAACAAATTCATTTTGGTTGTAGACATGGGGAGACTAAGTGATTTGACCAGAATCACAGAATGTCGAGCTGAAGCAGAAACTTCAACCTGGTTCCCCAGTTGCAAAGTCTGCAGTTCTGGAAGTAACACCACATCCTCTCCCCTAAGTGCAACATTTAATCAAGTGGTCAACTGGATAAAAAAACATAAAGATAACAAATAATTTAAAAGTGCTTTGTCGCTATTTGAAAACTCAGAAAATATGTCCTTATTTTAGTCTTTTAGAGCACTAACCATAATTTTGATGCCAATAAGACCCTCTCATATATGTAATTTCTAAAGGAAATGCTCTAGGTATTACAGTTTTGATTACATCAAGATGATGTCAGGCGTTCCACACTTTTGTAATAAATATAGAATGTTAGCAATCTAGTTGTTCATTAGGATACTGTTGAGAGGCAGAGGCCAGGGGCACGGACTCTGAAAATTGAAGGCAGGTAGGAGGGTGCAAAGGCAACAATTTAACCACACTGAGCAGGCAGGAAGGGCCGTGGAAGCACAACAGACTATGGAGGGCAGTGGAAAGGGGGGCAGGGGCAACAAACCAACAATACAGGACTTGCAAGAGAGGCTGTTGGAGGGAAGATCTATTACGGGTCAAGGAAGCTAGGGGCGGTCCCCAGATCCCCGGGAGCCACCACAGAACTGAGCAGGAGAGTGAGTCAGGGACAAAAGGGGCACCTTAATTTGAGCCGGGGTGCCTAGGAACGCTTGCTCCAAAAATGAAGAAAACAGACATATGAGACATGGAATTGGAGGCAGAATACAATGGCAGTTTAATGAGAAGATGCAACTTCAAAGAAACCGCAGAATAGAGACATAAAGTACAAAATACAGAATCCAGATAATCATACAGCTGTCATAATATTCTCTGTATCTCAATTAATGTACTGACAGAGAGAGAGAGAAAACACATCTATAAGTGCATCATGAGAAACAAGTTACACCAAGGAAAATGTTACCTAGGAACACTCACGTTTACTCTTAGAGCAAGCATTCCTGCAATTACAATACAAAATCTTTTAAATGCAAAAGTAAAGAGAACAATGGTTAAACATAACATGACATTTCATATAGGTAAAATAGAATAAGATACTTCAAGCAAAGCAGAGCAAGACATTTTAAGCAAAGGAAGACAAGAGCTCCCAGCTCTTGGGGAAAACCTGCACTGCCTGTTAACCTACATACAGACGGCGAGGTAGTCCGTCGATATCTGTGGGTGCTCCCTTTTTATATCATTTTGTGGGCTCCTTTGCACGCTACATCTACCTACGTATGCTACCCAAAAGCTTCGTCTGCAGATTTTACCAGACATTTCGTCATTTACCCACTTAATGCTGACAATGGACTGGGTGAAAAGGTCAGTCTCTCAGGCCAATCGCTTATCGTAAGTTCCATAGAGCAAGCAGAAAATAATGGGTATTGTACGGGAATTCAATATATTCATGTATAAAATCTCCTCAGTTCTCCTAACTTGACGCTCTGCGGTTGCCACTTCCTTAAAAGCGGGAAACCTGCCCAGGAAGCAAGTACCAGTCCAGGATGCAGCCTACTGTATGTCGACAGCTTCAGGGGGATGTTGAACTTTGATACCGAGCACGGAGCACTCGGGTAGGGTGGGGGCTACTAGTTTGGATCAGAAGGCCTCGCAGACCTGCCTTCAGACTGCTATACACTAAAATTGCAGAGCTATGGTCAATTTAACAAAGAGGCCTACATATTGAACAGAAGGGCCTACACAGGGGTTTTATGCTGGCTGAGTGGTAAGGATGTCTCAGGATAATTATATAGCAACACAGGACCCGCTGGTCAATTTAATACGGCCTACAAATGCAGCTGGCAGGGCAAGGACAAGGGTCTCATACTTCAGGTGTGGACAGAACGGGCCAGGGGCCCCCTGTGATACAAAATCTACCCTCCTTCAAGGCTGTGGCAATGTAATAGACCATTGTGGGCAGAAGGAAGAGGCAATGGTAGTACAACCATACATGCCAACAGACCCGATTCAGCCAGGAAACGTCCAATGTTTTTAAGCTCAAATGGGCTTTATTTGATATGTCTCCTGTCTACAATATCCTCTTTTTCAATGTAACTCAAAGGGGAAAATCAATACCCCAGTTTTTTTTCAAAATCTCCCTCTTACCAAGTTCAAAATGTTCGCAAGTATGGTACATTGGATCATGGAAGGAAATGGGATAGGGACATGGACTTGGATAACAGAGGACAGGAGGGACATGGAGAGGTGCACCAAACTGACCCTGCAGGGCAGGCATCAGGGTTTGCAGCAGCACAATACACCACACAGGGCATGCAGGACGGGAGTGCAGCACAACAATCCATAGAAAGCAAGAGGGAGGGGACAGGACCATGCACATGGACAACATAGAACAGAGGGGCAAGAGGCAATGGTAGCTAGCTGACCATAATGGACAGACAGGAGAGAAAGCTGTAGTATAACAGACCATAAAGGGCAGGAGGGACGGATCAGGGGCATTACAATGGAACAGACAAGCCAGGAGGGAGGGAGTAGGGCTGGGGGCAAGGGGGCAGGGCAGGAGCAGCAAGATAGCCATGGAGGTCAGGCAGGATGGGCACTAGAAGCAAGACACACCATGAAGAGCAACAGTGAGACTGTGATGGCATACACACAGACCATGGAGGGAAGGTGGGAGGGGGTCAGGGGCAGCTAACTGACCACACAGGGAAGGTGGGAGGGGCCATGGCAGCACAGAAGACCATGCATGGCAAGTGGGAGGGTTAGTGGCAGCACAATGGCTATGATGGGCAAGAAGGAGGGTGGAGGGGCATGCACAAAGGACGATGGAGGATAGAAGGAAGGGTCAGGACCTGTGCACAGACAAGAAAGTTCAGGGGAAGGGACCTCACAACAGACCACACGGGGCAGGCAGGAGGAGCAGTTGTAGCACAACAGACCAGGGAGGGCAGAAGGGTGTGGCAGTACAATGGACCATGTAGGACAGGAGGAAGAGGATAGGGGCATGGCATGTGGACAGGCAGGGTGGAGGTGGCAGGGACAGGTTACAGTCATCTGACAATGCTAGGCAGGTGGGAGGGGAGTGGCAGCTCAACAGAACACTCAGAGTAGATAGGAGTGGCAGGTCCATGGGACATGGTGGGCAAAAAGGATGGAGCAGGGGCATGCACAAAGACATCGGAGGGCAGGGGGAAGGAGAATAGGGGCAGCAAGCTAAGCACAGAGTTTAAGCAGGAGGTCAATGATGGGGCATAGAATTGGGCAATGGAGGGCAGGAGGAGTGGACTGGTACATCATACTAAATTGAGGGCAGTGGCAGCACATCAGACCATGCATGGCAGGAGGGAGGAGGCTAGTCCATGGATTCACACAACAGAGGATAGGGAGGAAGGGGATGGGGCAGCAAGCTAACTGTTCAGAGAAGGCGGGTATTAGGAACTTTATTGTTTTTAAAACATTGTGTCTGTGCGAACTACTTAAAATATGAACAAGTATGCAGCATAATCTCACTTTTATTCAGGAAGAAGAGGACGTTTGTGACTGTGACTCCGGGCTCACTTGGCAGAAACACCCCCTGACCCTCCACCCCCTATCGCAAAATGTAATGCCCGTGAAAAGGGTAGGTGAACACAGTGTTATATAGAACATAGTCCTGAGAGCACGATTGAAAATGAAAACTAGATATAGTGTATGGTATAAACTATGCACCAAAAAGTGTGATATAAGATGAACCGGGCGTGAAATATAATATGCAATACATTGTGCGCAATGACAGATTCATGGGAGAGCGCGAGATAGCACAGGCACTAGCGCGTGCTATGCGATATGCGCCTTGGAGTGTAATATGCACAGGGCAGTGTTGTGTAACCTAACTAGTCTCTAAAGTTGTAATATAAAATATGTGCTGGGGAGTGTAACGTTGCATATGCACTGTGACAAAGATATGGATCCCAGATTGTAATATGTATGGCATAGCACTGTGCGTTATAACATAGGCATCGAGAAAGGCACGTTAGATGGGGCAATATAACCCGTGCGAAGACAAGTGTGGCATGACATATTCACGGGGTGGTGTTACAGTGCACATGGGCTAGAGAGTATCATAGCATATGCACTAGCTAGTGGAATACAACACAGAGGTGTGTGGCACTCGGCAGGCAATGGTGGGTGTAACACAGCATTGGGCTCTGTCAGGAGCACGCTGTGACTCTCAAGTGATGTTCGTCCCCTTTCCAGAGAGTAAAATAAAAAGTATTACACATCCGGCAGTGGATGTGTGTTTTATTAACCGTGAGGGGGGTTTCTTGCATAGTTTTGGTCGAATTTTTGTCGAATCCCCTTTGAATGGCTTGGTGTGCATGTGTATTAAATGTGCCCGTCAATAGCTACCCATGTTTGTATAAATAAACGACAAGGGTGTCTACCAGGATTAGGCACGGTAGGGCATCATACATGTCAGAGCTTCACTAGTGGTGTAAATACATTCCAGGTGGATTCATTGCATGCATAGTCGCCTTTTAATGAATATCACGCAAATCGTCATGGTGATAGGTACGTACGGTTTGTCCAGCATGTCCTAGGTGTGTCTATAAATATATATTTTTTTAAAATAATAAAAAACAGTGGCCGGCCCTGGGGATTGGGGTCAAAAAAATATAATTAGGAGACTGGCCCTGGGGGATGGGGTCATCAGGGCCAATAAATTAGAATAAGAAGGGGAACCAAACAGCCCCCCTTCTTAAAAAACTAAAATAAATAAAAGACTGGCATCGTGCCGGAGGCCATGCCCCCTCCGTGCAGCACTCTGCAAACGCGCCCCCAACAGGCATCTCCAGTATGCGCCAGGGAGCTGCGCTGCAGCCAGGTGTTCTGAGGCCAAGCCCCTTTTTACACCTCTCTGCAACGCAGCTCTGTGGCGCTTACTGGAGGTACCTAGTGGTCTAGTTTGACCCTAGGGACCCTTAGGATTCAGGGGGACTTAATCTCTCAACTTAGAACAGCCACAGGGCGCGTTTACACAGTGGTGAAGGGAGGGGACGGGGCCTGAGGTGACGTGTGCAAACACGCACTATGGCACGTTTTAAATTGGGGATATAATTTCCCTTCAATACTGAGGGCCCCTGGGGGCTAACTAGCCCACCAAGTGCTTCCAGTAAGCGCCACTGAGCTGCATTGCAGAGAGGTGGTCCAGGCCGTGACACTTTTTACACCTCTCTGCAACGCAGCTCTGTGGCACTTACTGGAGGTACCTAGTGGGCTAGTTGGACCCTAGGGACCCTCAGGATTCAAATGAACTTAATCTCCCAACTAAAAATGGACACAGGGCGTGTTTACACAGTGGTGAAGGGAGGGGACGAGGCCTGAGTTAACGTGTGCAAAAACGCCCTGTGGCCTGTTTTAAGAGGTAGTTTTAATCCCCATGCCCTATTATACACTAGGGGCTTACAGAGGAGGTCATGCTAATCACAGGGGGACCCCAACGCATAATGTTCCCTAGTGTATGTAGGTGTTTTCACTGTATTCTAAGTGTCTTTTAACATAGTACTGGCTCTAGGACTGGTTAGTCAGACTCAGTTACCACCAGTATCCGTCTGAAAAAGTTGAGGGTACAGGATGATTTTGCAACAAGGCTTCTTTCTGCTCTTTTTTTTGTTCTTTCTGCACGTTATCCTTCTTCCTGCACTTATCTTCGTATTTGAGCACTTCTGTTGCTTCTTTCTGCACTTCTTTTGTTTCTTTCTGTGCATTTTTTCTTCTTTCTTCACATGTCCTATCTCTGTAGGCATAGTTAGAAATTAGCATTTAAAAAACCTTTGAAATTCACAGAAAAAACCATAGGTTTCAGGCACGTTATAGTTAGGAATTAGCATTTAAAAAACCTCAGAAATTCACTGAAAAAACCATAGGTTTCAGGGGTGTTATAGTTAGCTGGACTTTTCACTTGTACAAAACCATTGAAATTCCCCCGTTATAGTTAGTTCAGCTAACTATAACTCGCGCGCCCGCAATGCACTGCTGATGACGTCACATATTACATCACTCATGACATGGTCAGTGACATCACTCATGACATCACTGATGACATCTCAAATGACATCACTGATGACATCACTGATGACATCATCCTTGTGATAGAGTGGCAGACCTCCTCTTCCCCTAATATAACCTTTGATACACACATTCAAAAATAGAAATTAAAATTTTAAAAACAATGGACATACCAATACCAGTTACAACAACCTATACAGTAATTCTAAGATCCACATACACATCCACTCATTCACCAACAGTCCTATACAGTCACTCATACATGTACTCACTCATCATATGTACTCATACACCTATACATACTGTTACACAATGCCACTCATCCATAGAGGTACTCACACACATAGTCACTCATGCTAATAAAGAATCAAACATACATTTACTTGCATATACAGTTATACTCACACCACCACACTTACTTCTACGGAAACTTACACATACTTAGTCTTTTAAACAATCACTTATAGAAACACATACTTATTCATATAGGAACTCTTTCAATCTCTCACTGTCACATATACTCGCTTATATACACCAATAGTCACATATACTAGTTTAAAACATATGTAGTTACTCATAAAGACACTATTGAGACAGTCATTCACTCACTAACACACCCATACACTCACTCATCCACCCATAGAGTCCTGCACACATGCTGTCTTCAACACATACAAAGAGTGAGTCATTCATTCATGCACCTATGCACTACGTAATACCCCCACCGAACCATGCAGACACTCAGACTGATACTCATAAAACCAACTAATAACCTATATAAACACCCATGTAGCTACTCACCAACCCATGCAGCCACTTATACACAAAGTGAGAGACTGATACAGATATTTACATATTTAAACATTACTCACTAAGCCATGTATTCACTATGAAACACTTAATCAGTCAGTTACACAATCAATTTTTCAAAAACAAATCATCCATTTAGACACTTATATACCCATTTATTCTTCCATCATTTGAGATGGTTTTTTCAGTGAATTTATATATATATATATTTCAGGGTAGGAGCTGAGCCCCATTAGTTTTGAAAATTTCACGTGGATTTGTCTACCGGTGCCAAAGTTATTCAAAATAGAATTTTGAGATTTCCTATGGAAACACGGTCCTAACTATAACTACCTACTGGCGACCGCCAGTAGGTAATGTGTCTATATATATATATATTCACTGAAAAAACCATGGGTTTCACACACGTTATAGTTAGGAATTAGCATTTAAAAAACCTTAGAAATTCAGTGAAAAAACCATAGGTTTAACACATGTTATAGTTAGCTGGACATTTTACTCGTAAAAAACCAATGAAATTCCCCCGTTATAGTTAGTTCAGCTAACTATAACTCGCGCGCCCGCAATGCACTGCTGATGACGTCACATATTACATCACTCATGACATGGTCAGTGACATCACTCATGACATCACTGATGACATCTCAAATGACATCACTGATGACATCACTGATGACATCATCCAGTGAATGTGTGTTTTTCTGAAAATTAAATATGTTTTATATATGTATATCTCAAGGTCGATGGAAGAATAAATGGGTATATAAGTGTCTAAATGGATGATTTTTATTTGAAAAATTGATTGTGTAACTGACTGATTAAGTGTATCATAGTGAATACATGGCTTAGTGAGTAATGTTTAAATATTTAAATATCTGTATCAGTCTCTCTCTTTGTGTATAAGTGGCTGCATGGGTTGGTGAGTAGCTACATGAGTGTCTATATAGGTTATTTGTTGGTTTTTTGAGTATCAGTGTCTGATGTCTGATGTCTGTATGGTTTGGTGGGGGGTATTACGTAGTGCATAGGTGCATGAATGAATGACTCAGTCTTTGTATGTGTTGAAGTCAGCATGTGTGCAGGACTCTATGGGTGCATGAGTGTGTGTATGGGTGTGTTAATGAGTGATTGACTGTCTCTATAGTGTCTTTATGAGTAACTACATATGTTTTAAACTAGTATATGTGACTATTGGTGTATATAAGTGAGTATATGTGAGAGTGAGAGATTGAAAGAGTTCCTGAATGAATAAGTATGTGGTTCTATAAGTGATTGTTTAAAAGAGTAAGTATGTGTAAGTTTCCGTAAAAGTAAGTGTGGTGGTGTGTGTATGCCTGTATATTTAAGTAAATGGATGTTTGATTCTTTATTAGCATGAGTGACTATGTGTGTGAGTAACTCCATGGATGAGTGGCATTGTGTAACAGGGTGTATAGGTGTATGAGTACATATGATGAGTGAGTACATGTATGAGTGACTGTATAGGACTGTTGGTGAATGAGTGGATGTGTATGTGAATCTTAGAATTACTGAAGAGGTTGTTGTAATTGGTATTGGTATGTCCATTGTTTTGAAAATGTTAGTTTGTATTTTTGAGTGTGTGTATCAAAGGTTATATTAGGGGAAGAGGAGCTCTGCCACTCTATCTCAAGGATGATGTCATCAGTGATGTCATCAGTGATGTCATTTGAGATGTCATCAGTGATGTCATGAGTGATGTCACTGACCATGTCATGAGTGATGTAATATGTGATGTCATCAGCAGTGCATTGCGGGCGCGCGAGTTATAGTTAGCTGAACTAACTATAACGGGGGAATTTCATTGGTTTTTTACGAGTAAAATGTCCAGCTAACTATAACATGTGTTAAACCTATGGTTTTTTCACTGAATTTCTAAGGTTTTTTAAATGCTAATTCCTAACTATAACGTGTGTGAAACCCATGGTTTTTTCAGTGAATATATATATATATATATACACATACATACATACATACATACATGCATACATATATATATGCACATACATACATACATATATATATATTATTTTATATATATATATATATATACACATATGTAGTGGACGAACTTTAGACACCTCCACCTACACTATGTATAAATTGTCATCAAATTACTCCTCCAGAAGCTTTACTTTTGTTTTATTTTTTTCCGTTTGAGAGCATACTTTGCATGAAGAAACTTGCAAGATACCAGTAGGCGATTTGTTCGAACAGTAAATGTCTGTCTGTAGGACATTTTCTGTATAAAGAAGTCTCCCTCATGCAAACACGTTTGCAATATTGGGTGACGCAAAATTTTGAGAAAAGTTACACATTATGCATATGCTAAATTCAGAAATTATGAAAATATTAATATAGTAATTAACATTCTGCTCACGCCTTTCAAAAAGTACATCTGTCTAGCGAGTCATCCAATTTCTTGATTATTGACCCTGTATGTCTGCCAGTCTCAACGAGCTGAAGACAATCCACAGCACAAATATATGTGAAATAGTACCTCTTAAGATATGATGGCATATGAGCCTCATGCACACCATCACATTCACAATGTTTAACAGTGACACATTTTTGGCAGTTCTTGCAAAGGTATACTTGAAGTGAACTTAGTATGATAAATGTGCCAAATAACAAGACAATATATATCCCATACATTTACCACAAAATAAAATTTTCCCTTTAGTCAAGTGGAAAGGTTCACAATTTTATTTCATCTAAATGTGCCAGCTGTTCAAAGCTCAATGGGCCTCTTCAGTGTTATAACAATATAACATATGGGAATGAGGTGGCCTTAAAGTCACCACCTGTAATGTTCTCACACAAGCTGTATTGAACAGTCACAAAATAATCTTAGACTGCTATAAAAACAATGAACTGAAATATATTTCAAACCTAGAGAAACACATTAAAAAATCACAAGATCAGTAGAGAATGTAAAGTAAAAATAGGGGAATTAATGTAGATGTATGTAAGTGGGGAAAGATCTGTGATCAAGTAAAAGAGCATATATATTGATGGATGTTGTGAAAAAGACCTGGGCACAACCACATCTAGACTCAGTATGAGTCCTGTTATAATCCCAATAAATGGAGACAAAGGAGTGTTTTTACCAAAAGCAGGGTTAACAGTATTGCAGAAAAACCTGCAAAAAATGTCCTCCATTCACATTTCTCCATGGAAAACTTAGGTGAAATATGAACCGGAAAAACAGCTTAGTCAGCCGTGAAACATGAAGTTTATGGCAAAGCTCTTATTTTGCATTGTTAGACCTGTCAGCATGTGGGTAGTCTTCCCCCAAACTTTTTTGCCTTTATCTCGCCTATTTCTCTGAATTCATTTTTGTTGACGTTAGAACTGTGTGCAAATTACCACTGCTAACCAGAGTTAAGGTGCTTGTGTTCACTACCCAAAACATTGCAAATTTGGCTTACACCTGAATGGCATATTTAATATACTTGTAAATCCCTAGTAAAGTTATAGATCATATACCCAGGACTGATAATTTTAATGCTACCAGTGGGCCTGTAGAACGTATTGTGCCACCCACTTAAGTAACCCACTACAACATGTCCCAGGTCTGCCATTGCAGCCTGTGTGCAGCTTCAATCTGCCAAATCGACTTGGCAAAATAACCCCTTTGCCAAGCAAAACCTCCTTTTTTAATACATACATTAACCCTACAGTAGGTGCATGTCCTGAAACTAAAAACATCACAATCTCTCTCATAGGATAATATTGGGTTACCTTATTACATTAAGTGTGTGATAACTTTTGACTGGAAACAGTTAGAAAGTCATGTTTGGAATCTGAGACATTTTAATTTAACATCCTCCTGAAGTAACATTGAATTGTAAGTCACAATTCTGAAAATGTGACTTTTAGAAATGTGGCATTTTCTTTGTGCTTGCAGCCTGTTCCTGTGCCACATGACTAGGTGTAGTTGACAGTTGCCCTTTGTGACTTCCTTCCAGGCAGCATCACAATAGATGCATGCCAAGTTATGAGAGGGTTAAGCACAGGTTCATTTAGTGACTTTTGTATTTCACCCTAAAAGGGATTGGGGCTTTTACTTTAGTTAGGTTTTACCCCCTGTTGGACTTGGCCTCTTTTGCAGAGTCATCCCTAAACTTTTTGCCTTTCTCCTAACCTTATTTCTGACATGGTGTTCGTGGTTCTAGGACTCTGGGCACTTTAGCACTGCTATTCAGAGTAAAGTGCGTGTGCTCTCTGTGTTAAATATGGTAAGATTGGTCTACAGCTGTTTGGCATATTACATTTACCTGTCAGTCTATTGTAAAGTGGTATCTCATATACCCAGGGCTGGTAAATTAAATGCTACTGGTGGGCTTGCAGTGCTGATTGTGCCACCCACCAAAGTAGCCTTTCAAACCTATCTCAGGCCTCTGCCATTGCAGGGCCTGTGCGCGCAGTGTCACTGCCGCTGTGACGTGGCACCTAAAGTGTGTGCCATGTCTGTGACCCCCCTTTTACTACATGTCAGTCACCCCTAAGGTAGGCCCTAGCTAGCCCTATGGGCAGGGTGCATTGTAGGTAAACATAGGACATGTACCTTAAAGTGTGTGACATGTCCTGTGAGTGACAAACAGCCATTTTGGTTTCTAACTACTGTGGGGTTGCCCTACCATAGGAATGCATTGGGGATTCCCTGATAAGTGTTTCAGTGGTAATTTCTGATATGAGAAGAGCAGTGTGGTCAAGTTTGGTATGTTTGAAATAGTAATAATAAATGCTACACAATGGTGTGCGCAGATTTATTATAGCTATTTTAGAAATGCCACTTTTAGAAGTTGGCATTTCTGTGTGCTATGTGTCTGCCTGCCTGATGTGAACTGCATGTCTGACTTTTGAGTGACAGGGGCTGGTGTGGTGTGTGTGGATCCAGGAGGGGCAGGGTGAGTCAATGCTAGGCTGAATGGGACATCTGCATTTGGAGTGGTGGGAGGGGAAGTCCCTGGTCCCTGAATAGGATTGTGCCTGCCCTAGTGAATGCTGGCTCCACCTCCCCTGTGGTGTGTCTGATGACGAACCCCCACCTAACAATGGAGAAGATGAGCCCTGTCCACAGAGTGCTCCAAATCCCCCCTGCACCAGTTGCATCTGGTTTCCCCAAAGTCCTGTCCTGCAGACAAAGGAAAAGGTGATATACATATAGGGGCTGTGACCCCATGAGGGAGAGTTGTTCCTGTACTTGCTGGGGGCTTGCTGCTGCTGGGGCCCAGGAGGAACCACCATGGAGGCTTGCCTCCCTGCTGGAGGGCCCTGTGTCCTGGCCTCCCTGGGCCCAGCTATGCCCTTTGAATCCTGAAGGACTCTTAATTATTGGGAAACCGAGGAGCCTTTTGTGGCTTGCAGTGCGTTGCTGTGAGGTGCCTGCAGGGGGAATCTCAGTGTGGGGACTCCCCCGTACTGCTGTGGGAGGAGCGGGAGCCCACCCTGCTTTTTGCATTTTCCGGAGGTGGGTGCCCACCCCGCATTTCTGCTGCGTTTTTGCATCTTTGGTGGCGGGTGCCCACCCCGCTTATGGTATTTTGGAGGCGGGTGCCCACCCCGCACTGTGCCGCTGCCGAGAAGTCACCGCCGCGGCACGATCCTAAAGCCAGAAGTCAGGCAACCTTGTGCCTGGAAGTGGGCGGGGTTCCCGTGTTGCCGGTGGGAACCCCACGTGATGCCCAGTAAAGAAAGAAGAAACCTCAGAGACTGCTCTCCATACCTGTGTCTTGCTGCTGGCGGAAGCCCACCCTGCATGGCTGTGTCCCGTGTGACCAGAGGAGGAGTGAGAAGCCATGGGAGACGTCACTCCCAGCTGTGAGGAAGTCAGGCAAGGCTGAGCCTGTCTATGGGCGGGGCTTCCGGGAGGAAAGGGAAGCCCCGCGTGTGCGTTCAGAGGATTAAGGAAGAAGTCTGCTGGCAGACGGGGCCCAGCGAGAGGGAAGAATGGTCCAGAACCCTGCGGGCACCCCCCCCTGCTGCATTTTGCCATTTTTTCTCATACACAGGGCCAGCGAGAGGAAGAAGAGCTCAGCCCCCAAGGAACAGCGAGTGGGGCTGAGCTTGCTATTACCAAGCTCCGGTCACCGTGAAGGTGGGAGCATTTTCTTCTTGGCAGTTTGGGGGCACAATGTACTGCAGTCCGGTGGGCGGGTGTCGGGTCCACTGTCAGTGCCCTCCCCTGTGGTTGCCCCCCTTGCCGCAGAGTGGTGCCAGTTCTGCCAGGGCCGTGTTGTAGAGTCCCAGAGGAGTGCCAGTATTGTCCTTTTCCCTACAGCTGCCCCTTGGACAGAGGGAGCTTTAACAAAGGGGGCATTGCTTGTTTTCCTGATGAGGAGGGGGGTGAGTTACACTCCCCCAAGCCCCAGCACATTGCACGCAGTGAGAGTGTTGCCAAGGCAGCCAGAGGGCCAGTTGAGAGGCCCTAGGTTTACAGAGCCCTGACATTTGGTACAAAGGGCCTTTGGGCCCCAGTGAAAGGTCATTTGGCCTGGAGTCATGGTGGGTGCCAGAGTGTTGGTAGGGTGCAAGGCCCTAATGCGATGCCTAATGGGGTTTATACCTACTATGATGGATGTATAATATGTTCATGCCTACAGTGATTGCATACTGTGTTTATGCTTAGGAAATTTATGCGTAATGTTATTTATGCGCAATGTTCTGGCCTAATTGTGATTCAGACATAATCTGTTTATGCTGGTGAGGCCTAGTGCGTAATGTGTTTATGCTAATGAGGTTTGGGCCTTATGTGATTTACTGCCTAATGTCATGTTATGATATTTCAGGATGGTGCCTAATGCTAATTAGGCCTGGGCGAAAATTTCGTTCCGTTCGTGGAAATTGCGATAATTTGGCATTTTCGCGTTCCGTGGAGAGCGCGAAAATGTCAAAATTTCCGGTTTCCGCAGCTTGGCGATAATTTGTTTAATAATACATTCTCGCGCACGCGTGATCGCCTTACCTGAATCCCTGCGTTCGCCGACAAGTGTCTCGCGACAGTTCGCGCCCGCAGTGACGTCATGCGACGCGCGATCACGTCTTTCTTCTCGCGATCATGCACCGCAAGACAACTCAAAACAAGATGGCCGCGCCCGCAAGCAACCATATGAGTAAGTTGGCGACCCGCAACCATGCCGAAAATCTCGCGAACACGCGGGAAAAAAACTTCCGCATCTTCGCGATATTTCCGCTTGTTTGCGATAATTTTCAACATTTTCACGATAATTTGCGAAAGTGGATTTCGCAAATTCCGCCCACCCCTAATGCTAATTAGGCCTGGGCAAAGCACTACGCTACGCTCGCGAAGTTTGCGAAGTTCGCGCTACTTCGCACTACGCAAATTGCACGTAGCACAGTGCGAACACGCGTAGCGTAGTCTTGCGTAGTGCTGCGGTCATTTTTTGCTTGCTCGCGGTCCTCAACGTCAAGTTGGCGACCGCGAGCAAGCAAAATGACATCCCGGCGAGACTTTTTCCTTGTTCGCGATCAGCAACATCAAGTTGGCGATCGCGAACAAGGAAAATAAACCTCCCGGCTAGATTCCCAACGCGAGGAGGTCAGGTTTCTCATTGCGAGGGGTCGCTTATGCTCGCGACTGCTCGCGATGAGAAACTACCAGTTCGCGTTGAGAAAGCTGCAGCTCGAGTAAAAATCTCCTTGAGCAGCAGAAAACTACAGCTCGCACTGTGCAAGATGTCATTTTCAATGATTGCACAGTGCCGGTTGCTTGTCCGCACTGTGCAATCATTGAAATACAACATCTTGCACAGTGCGAACATGTTACTACGCAGTTCGCGAAGTGCTACGCGAAGCCCGCGTAGTGCGCACTTCACTTTGCGTAGCTTCGCGAAGTGCTACTTCGCGAACTACGCCCACCCTGTTAGAAAGGATAGACGGACCGGGAGGGTCGGCCGGGGTCAGGAGGAGAGGTCTCCGGGGAGAGCCGTCTCCAGCGATCGTACAGACAAGTAACTTCCCCCCCACAGACAGATATCACACACGGATAAGGTTCAGTGTTCTTTATAAGTACTTCTTAAGGTACGGTTGAATGGTACAAGGAGGTCTGGACTCAGGGGTCCCCTCGATTCAAGTCTCTCAAAGCAGGGTAAGGGGTAGCGGGACAGTCTGTCTACCAGTCAGGTAGTTTGGATGAGATGATGACTAGCTCACAATCCTCGAGCTTGGTGGTTTAGTTGGTACGGGCCGCGGCAGCGCCAGCAGGTCCCGGTGGAGATGGTCGGTACACGGTCCGCGGTAGCACCAGCAGGTCCCGGAAAGATGGTCGATGTACGGTCCGCGGCAGCGCCAGCAGGTCCCGGTGAGGATGGTCGTTACAACGGGCCGCGGCAGCGCCAGCAGGTCCCGACGAGGATGGATGTTGTAGAAGGCCGCGGCAGCGCCAGCAGGCAGGACGATGGTTCACAAGAGCGGGCTACGGCAGCGCCAGTAGTCCGTCAAGGCTGAGTTCTCTCGGTGTCTCTCGACTCCAGGATACAACTGCCTTCCTGCTCCGGAGTTGCCCCAGTTATAGGGCAGGCGCCCTTTGATGTCCGGACCCTCGCACTTGGAGGTCGGAGGGCCCGGGATGAAGGTGTCCAGACACCCAGCAGGGGGTGGAGCCAGCGCCTGGGGGAGCTGGAGGCGATCGGCACCTGGCGGGGGAAGAGCTCTTGACACTTCGTCCTCCCATTGACCTGCCAAGTGGTCCGCTCACCTCCCGGGTGGATGGTGGTGCCGGGATGTCGGGGCCGGCCAGGCCCGGGGTTAGGGTCGGGGCGAGGCCACGCGGCCTCGTGGTGCAGGGCCCAAGATGGCGGCTTGAACCGGCCGGGGGAGCCGGTGGGGCTGGGCCCCGTGATGAGTAGAGGTCCGAGGGCAGAAGATCCGTCGGGAGACGGGGTACAGGTGCTTTTCGTGGGTTATGCCTGGTGGGCCGGAGCTCGGGCCCTGTCATGCGGGGAGGGAGCAAGCCCTTCGTGTGGCCTGTCCAACATGCGTCCCCCCCAGCTGAAGGCGGGGAGAGTCACCCATCTCCTTGGGGACTCTCTTCGTCGAGGCGGAAAAAGCGGGACAGGCCATCCGCGTTGGCGTGGTCTTGGCCTGGTCGGTGCTCCACAGTGAAATCCATTCCCTGCAGGGAAATGGACCAGCGCAAGAGTTTTGGGTTCTCCCCCCGCATCTGCATCAGCCACTGCAGGGGTCGATGGTCGGTTTGTACCCGGAAGTGGGTACCGAAGAGATAGGGCCGGAGCTTTTTGAGGGCCCACACCACTGCGAAGGCCTCCCTCTCGATGGTGCTCCAGCGCTGTTCTCGGGCCAGGAGACGTCGACTGATGAAGGCCACCGGCTGGTCATGACCTTCGGGGTTTAACTGAGAAAGGACGGCTCCGATGCCGTGGTCGGAGGCGTCGGTCTGTACCACGAATTCCCGACTGTAATCGGGGGCCTGGAGCACAGGGGCGGTGCACAGGGCGGCCTTCAGCTTCTCGAAGGCCGCTTGACAATCGGGGGTCCAGTTAATCCGCTTCGGTTGGTTCTTGGACGTGAGACCCGTGAGGGGCCCCACGATGCTGCCGTAGTCCTTCACGAACCGCCGGTAGTAGCCGGTGAGCCCCAAGAAGGCCCGGACCTCGGTCTGGGTGACGGGGGGCTGCCAGGACTGGATGGCAGCAATCTTAAGTTGTAGCGGGGCCACCAGCCCGCTTCCCACTTGGTGCCCAAGGTAGGTCACAGACCCTTGGCCAATTTGGCACTTGCCGGCCTTAATTGTGAGGCCGGCCCGCTGGAGGGCCTGTAGGACCTCTTGGAGGTGACGGAGGTGGTCGGGCCAGTGGCGGCTGTATACAGCGATATCGTCCAGGTAGGCAGCGCTGAACTCTTCGAGCCCCGCCAAGACCTGGTTCACGAGGCGTTGAAACGTGGCGGGGGCATTCTTCATGCCGAAGGGCAGGACCTTGAATTGGTAGTGGCCATCGGGGGTAGAGAAGGCTGACCGTTCCTGAGCCCTGGGTGTGAGGCCGATCTGCCAGTAGCCCGCTGTTAGGTCGAAGATACTGAGGTAGCGGGCGGCCCCCAGCCGGTCGATCAGCTCGTCTGCTCGGGGGATCGGATGAGCGTCGGTCCGGGTGACAGCGTTCAAGCCCCGGTAGTCGACGCAGAATCTCAGTTCAGGTGCGGTGCCGGGGGCAGCGGCTTTGGGGACCAATACAACCGGACTGGCCCAGGGACTGTCCGAGGGCTCGATGACCCCGATTGTGAGCATCTTGGCCACCTCCTCCTGTATGCAGGCCCGTACCCGATCTGGTACGCGGTAGGCCCGGTGTCGGACAGGGGGACTGTCCCCGGTGTCCACGTCGTGCAAACACCAAGGGGTGACCCCGGGGGTGAGGGAGAACAGGGTAGCGAACTGCAGCAGGAGGTTCCGGCAGCCCTGGCGTTGCTCCGAAGTGAGGGCGTCAGAGAGCCGGACCCCGTCCACGGAGCCGTCATTCTCCTGAGTCTTCAGAAGATCCGGGAGGGGTTCGGAGTCTTCCTCTGCCCCACTGTCCGTAGCCATCAGGAGGCTGAGTTCTGAGCGCACAAAGTGTGGTTTGAGTCGGTTGGTGTGGAGGACCCGAAGGGGGTTCCGGGAGGTCCCCAGGTCGATGAGGTAAGTGACGGGGCTTTTGCGCTCGACCACTTTGAAGGGCCCCGTCCACTTATCTTGCAAGGCACATGGTTCGGTGGGGGACATCACCCATACTTGTTGTCCAGGCTCGAACTCAACGGAGGAGGCATTGTGATCATACCACTTCTTCATGTCCTCCTGGCTGGCCTCGAGGTTCGCCTTGGCCATCTCTCTGAAGCGCCGGGTCTGATTGCGTAGGGCCAGGAGGTATTTGAAGACGTCTGGAGGGGTCTTTAGGGGGGCCATCTCCCAACCTTCTTTTACTAGGCTGAGGGGCCCTCGCACAGGGTGCCCGTACAGGAGTTCGAAAGGGCTAAAACCGAGGGACTTCTGGGGAACTTCTCGGTAGGCGAAGAGGAGGCACGGGAGTAGTACATCCCACTGGCGACGGAGGGGCTCTTCCAATCCCCCAATCATCCCCTTGAGGGTGCGGTTAAAACGCTCCACTAGTCCGTTCCCTTGGGGGTGATAGGGGGTCGTGAATCTGTAGGTGACCCCGCATTGTTGCCAGAGGGACTTCATGTATTTGGATATAAAGTTCGTGCCTCGGTCGCTGACGACTTCTTTGGGGAAGCCTACCCGGGAGAAGATCCCCATTAGGGCCCGGCCAACCACCGGAGCTGTCACGGTCCGTAGGGGCACCGCCTCGGGGTAGCGGGTGGCATGGTCCACCAGTACTAAGATGAACCTGTGTCCTTGTGCCGTGCGGGGGTCCAGAGGCCCCACGATGTCTATCCCCACCCTCTCGAACGGGGTGGTGACCACAGGGAAGGGTTGCAGAGGGGCTTTCAGCTTCCGACCACTCTTCCCGCTGGCTTGGCATGTGGGGCAAGATCGGCAGTAGTTCAGGACGTCGTTCCTCATTTTCGGCCAGAAAAAGTGGGTCACTAGGCGGCTGTACGTTTTATCTTGGCCCAGGTGTCCAGCCAGGGGGACATCGTGGGCCAGGTTGAGCAGAAAGTCTCTGAAGCGGAGAGGTACCACCAGTACTCGACCGGCCCCCAGCTCGGCGATTCTTTGCTCGCTGTATAGCAGGTCGTTATCCCAGTAGACCCAGTGAGTTCCGGTGGAGTCCCCTGCGTTCTGGGCGCTGGCTTGTTGGCGGAGTCCCTCGAGGGAGGGACAGGTCTTTTGTTCCTGGCGGAACTGTGCTTGGGTGGGCCCCCCCTCTTGACGCCACTGAGCCAGGTCAGGAAGGTCCTGGGGTTGCGCGTCCCCTTCGGTCGTCGGGTCTGGGAGGCTGGCCTCGTCGTTGTCTTCTACTGGGGCGACTGGGGGCGGAGGTGCTGGCCATTCTGGTTCTTCTGAACGAGGGACGGCACGGGCGGCCATGGACCGGGTGGTTATGCAGGCCCAGTCCGGGAGGCCCAGCATCCCCAGGTGCTCTCTTCTCTCAACGGTGGCCCACGGGGAACTCTCGAGGTCATTCCCCAGGAGGCAGTCCACGGGGGCATCGTCCCGGACCGTCACCTTCAACAGGCCGGAGACCCCTCCCCATTCGAATGGGACGCAGGCCATTTGACACATACTTTCAGAGTTGTCTGCCGAGCGGACGGGGCAGAGAATGTTCGGCAGGATCTGCTCGGGCTTCACCAGGTGACAGCGGACGGCCGTCACACTGGCGCCTGTGTCACGCAAGGCCTCGGCTCGCTGTCCATTAATGGTCACCCACTGACCGTATTTCCTGGTGTTAGCGGGTAGGGGAGCCCGCGGGACCATGTCTCTTCCCCCTAAGCACGCCAGGACCATGGCGGCCGGTTCCCACTCTTGCTGGGCCGGCTCATACTCCTCTGGTTCCTCCAATGATCGCTCTTCCCCCAGGGCGGCGGCAGCTACCTGGCGGGGCTTGGGTGTTTGGTTCTGCGGGCAGCTCGGGTCATTGGCGTAGTGGCCGACTCGCTGGCATCGGTGGCACGTGACGTTGGCTCGGACCCCAGGACGCCACGGGGGGTTGCCCCGACCGGCCGGAGCCGGGGTGCTGGCCACGTGTGTTGCGGGCAAGGCGTCTCTCCATCGCCCCTGGCCCCCTCCTCCTCCCCGAGGACGGTGCTGGCCTTGGTTGTTTCTGTTCTGTTCGTGTGGCCCCCTCCGGCCCACTCGGGTGCTTTCCCATCGGTCAGCTTCGGCGGCGAGCTGCCGGGGGTCAGTCAGCTTACTGTCGAGGAGGTGCTGCCTGAGCTCGACGAAGCAGTTGTTCGACAGGTGCTCCCATACCATCAGGTTAAAGAGTTGTTCGTAGGTGGTGACCTGGCTCCCCTTTATCCAACCCTCGAAGGCACGGCTGAAATAGTTCACGTATTCTACCCAAGTTGTACCTGGGATCCGGGTGCAATCTCTGAACCTCTGGCGGTACATCTCGGGTGTGAGGCCGTAGCGGGTGAGGAGGGCAGCCTTCATGTGGTCGTAGGACGACATTTGGTGATCTGGGAGCTGCAGTAGGGCATCGCGACCCTCGTTGATAAACCTCCCCCAAAGTCCGGCTCCCCAATCACTCCGGTCGATCCGGTGGGAGGTCATGGCGATCTCGTAGGCTTTAAACCACTGTTGTATGTCGTCTTCTCGGACATACTCGCGGACAACATCCTTGGGGATGTGGACTTTTTTCTCGATTGGCCCCGGGGTGTGTGGTCGCTCAGGCACCCCCAGTTCCTTATTCTGTTTCCGAAGTTCTATTTCCGCCAGTTTGCGCTCGTGCTCGAGCGTTATTTTTTTCTCCTCCAGCTCTCTCTGTCTCTGCTTCTCTTCTCGTTCATCTCGGAGCCGCATGTGCTCGAGGTTGAGTTTCTGTTCAGCTAACTTGAGTTCCCCATCCATCTTGAGTCGTGCCATTTCCAACTCGTGCAATCTGGTTCTTTCTCTTTCTCGGATCTCCTCCTGCGAGAGGCCCGTTCCCCGCTCCTCGGGAGTCGTGGCGTTCCCCTCTGGTGTGATGCTGCTTTGGTCGGAGGGTCCGGCGACCCCAGTTTCTGTCCACGACTCTAGGGCGTGCTTTAGATCATCTTTGGTACTCAGGCCGGTGGTAGCAATGCCAAGTTCTATGCAGAATTGTCTCAGTTCGCGGTGGTTGTATTCTTCTAATTTATCCATTTGGAATTTCTCGGTGGAGTTGCTATCTTTGGCTGACATCGTGTTTTTGTCGTGGGGTGAGCTACTCTCTGTACGATTACGCGTTGATTCGGATCGCGCCGCTGGCCACCAATGTTAGAAAGGATAGACGGACCGGGAGGGTCGGCCGGGGTCAGGAGGAGAGGTCTCCGGGGAGAGCCGTCTCCAGCGATCGTACAGACAAGTAACTTCCCCCCCACAGACAGATATCACACACGGATAAGGTTCAGTGTTCTTTATAAGCACTTCTTAAGGTACGGTTGAATGGTACAAGGAGGTCTGGACTCAGGGGTCCCCTCGATTCAAGTCTCTCAAAGCAGGGTAAGGGGTAGCGGGACAGTCTGTCTACCAGTCAGGTAGTTTGGATGAGATGATGACTAGCTCACAATCCTCGAGCTTGGTGGTTTAGTTGGTATGGGCCGCGGCAGCGCCAGCAGGTCCCGGTGGAGATGGTCGGTACACGGTCCGCGGTAGCACCAGCAGGTCCCGGAAAGATGGTCGATGTACGGTCCGCGGCAGCGCCAGCAGGTCCCGGTGAGGATGGTCGTTACAACGGGCCGCGGCAGCGCCAGCAGGTCCCGACGAGGATGGATGTTGTAGAAGGCCGCGGCAGCGCCAGCAGGCAGGACGATGGTTCACAAGAGCGGGCTACGGCAGCGCCAGTAGTCCGTCAAGGCTGAGTTCTCTCGGTGTCTCTCGACTCCAGGATACAACTGCCTTCCTGCTCCGGAGTTGCCCCAGTTATAGGGCAGGCGCCCTTTGATGTCCGGACCCTCGCACTTGGAGGTCGGAGGGCCCGGGATGAAGGTGTCCAGACACCCAGCAGGGGGTGGAGCCAGCGCCTGGGGGAGCTGGAGGCGATCGGCACCTGGCGGGGGAAGAGCTCTTGACACTTCGTCCTCCAATTGACCTGCCAAGTGGTCCGCTCACCTCCCGGGTGGATGGTGGTGCCGGGATGTCGGGGCCGGCCAGGCCCGGGGTTAGGGTCGGGGCGAGGCCACGCGGCCTCGTGGTGCAGGGCCCAAGATGGCGGCTTGAACCGGCCGGGGGAGCCGGTGGGGCTGGGCCCCGTGATGAGTAGAGGTCCGAGGGCAGAAGATCCGTCGGGAGACGGGGTACAGGTGCTTTTCGTGGGTTATGCCTGGTGGGCCGGAGCTCGGGCCCTGTCATGCGGGGAGGGAGCAAGCCCTTCGTGTGGCCTGTCCAACACACCCTTAATGCTAATATGATAATGCTTAGGTCATTATGGTACCAGTAGCTACTGGTTGTGTTTTATATTTACTTACCTGTCTGATGGTTCTGACCATGGCCCGATTGGCCCGGTCCTGTATATAATTCCCTGTGAATATTGCCTAGTGCCAGTTGGCACAGTGTAAATGTGTGATTAAGTTTCTAATGTGGTTAGGATAATACAATGGCTATTTTTGATATAACCTTGTGTGGTGTTTCTTTTGTAGTGTGCCTAATGTGTTGCTGCTGTGTGTGTGTGTTGCACAAACGCTTTACATATTGCCACTGGGATAAGCCTGACTGCTCGTGCCAAGCTACCAAGGGGGTGAGCAGGGGTTATCTTCAGCGTGTAACTCCCTTGCCCTGACTAGAGTGGTGGTTTCTGCCTGGCTTTGGTGCAAGCCCTATCCAACCAGAAATCCCATTTCTAACACCCACCCCTCAACCAAAACCCAATTTCTCACATTTACAAATAACTAAGTCGCCTACCGAAGATGTGTGTTGGAAGTATGATCATCCAACTCCAGAGGAGCATATTACAACACCTCAGGGAAATAAAAAACAACAATACTAGACACTCTGTCTCTGTATATTTTCATCATCTTCATGTCGGGTGCAAATAAAATTAATTATAATGCATTCGATCAGGCACCAATGAAAATGGGGGGGCAGGGAAAAAATTGTGATGTTGGATTGAAGGTATATTCTTGCCCTTGACAACTGGGAACCTAGAGGTTAAAATTTTGATGGAGAGCTGCATGTATATTTATGATTTAGATTTACAGTCTTTTTGCCTAGCCATGAAACTTGATGTGAATTAGGTGTTTTTAATAGATTTCAATGGCGTTTTTTATTATGTGTCTCATTGCTAGATAAAGGTCGGTATGATATCACACATGTCATTCAGTGCCTCCACCCATTGGGGCCCAATTGAGAGTTAAAGGAGATGTTTGGAGTTGCACCCATCCAAAGGTTTATACTATTATATTTCAATGTATAGTTATCTGTAGTTTTGGATTATTGATTGATTAGAACTCTATTGTTTTCAGTTTTTATACATTGGTAAGGGATGTAGGCCACACTGTTTTGCCACGCACTGTATTTCATTTGAGGGTTATGAAAAAGGCATAAGAGTTAGCCCTGTGGCATTGCAGCTACCGGGAGCCATGTGAGATTTGTTAGTTCAGCATTGGGATTTTATGGTTAATAAGGCAATTATAATTTTGAAAAATAAGGTTTGCTCATGGTTATATTACAAGAATTGAATATATGAGATGACTGTTTATTTCTTACGCATTGCTCCTACGTTTAGCAGTGCAGGAAATATGCCTTCTATGTTAATGAAAATGGTATAGCTTATCATGACCAAGGCTAATTTTAGCCGAAACGCATCAATGTTTGCACCTTGACCTGAACAATGAATGCAAATATATCCAAGTAATCACTTCTTGAGTGCTGGTCCCTCTTTAGGTTGTCACAAGAGCAGCTGCTTATTACCTCACATAGTATAATATTACATATTTTGTAACCTGGAAGATGTTAAAAGACTCTAAGATATGTTCATTTTTTATATAAAACGTTATTAAAAAAATTTTTGCAGGTGGGTTGGGTGCAAGTGGGGTGTTGGGTGCAGGCCTGGCCAACCCTATGCTGCACATGGCGATGGACATCTTACTTTACTTTTAAAAAACATAGAAATTCACTGAAAAACCAAAGGGTAAAGTGACATTACAGTTAGGAATTATGATTATGTATTACTGTACATAAAAAAATATGGAAATCCACTGGGAAAAAACAAAGGATAAAAGAATGCTATAGTTAGGTGTAAATGTCAGTTCAAAAATATAGTTTTAAATTAGCAAAACCATTGAAATTCACTGGTTACAGGTTGCTCAAGAAACTATAGCTTGTGCACTGAAGTAACATAATAATAACTTGTGTCCTTGCCATGAATTTATATTTACCTCTGATATGACATCTCTCATTACATGGTCTATGACATCATTTATAACATCACTGCAACATCCTAAGTGACATCATTGATGACAACACTGGTATGTAGATATATTCACTGAAAAAAACAAAGGTTAAAGTGACGTTATAGTTAGGTGACATTTTCAATGTCAGCATTAATATTTTGCACTAAATAAAATTCATCAATGAAAGTTAGCAGCGTTAACTATAACTTGCGCCCCCACTATGAACTGCTTATGACCTCACATATGACATCACTCATGATATGTTCCATGCCATTATTTCTGACATCTATGATGACATCCATTGGGTCAGACACATGTGCAAAGTAGGCTGTGGGTAGAGACTGTTCTCTCTGCACATACCTCTCTTCATAGTGATGAATATCCATAGTAGAGTAGAACATGGAGTAACCTCTCTGTTGAGAACTACCAGTTTTAGTCAATACTGCAATACTATACTAAAAATGAAATTTATAAAAAGTGTTAAAGAAAAATAACTTTAAATATTTTTATTACAACACAACAATTTAACAACAATACAAAACTACAAAAACTATATTAACACACTACAAACAACTATAAAACAAACAAAACAAATAACTTTATACAAATCAATAATTTTTCTCTGAATGTCTCCCTCTTTTTGCTTAACTTGCCTGCTGGATTCTGATGCAGGTAGCGGATGAAAGCCTTGATTTTAGCCACCTTAAACTGCCAAAGAGTCCTCAGTTTCCTACTCTTTTATCGCAAGCCAGATGCTAAAATAGTCTCTGCAAAGTAACATACATATAAATGACAATTTCTTTAAAAATTGATCACAAAGCATAGCAGATGCAGAGTTAGCTCATGCTGCTGAACTGGACAACTTTTCTGGTGCTTTCCATCTTTCCAACCTGAGCCTATTGCTGAACAGCACAATAATCCTGCTTGTCTTATACGTTGCAATATTGTTCATAAATAAATACTGCACGTTGAAAAAAACCTTCTGTGTCCCTGCCTACATTTAAATATCTGCCCACTATTGCTCCGCCCGGCATTATCTGCCCCTATATGCCTTTTTTGGTACAAACATATTGATTAACACTGTTTTAAACCCAACTGCTTTTGTTTGGTTGGGACCAATCCAGCTCTGAATGAACCACTGTTTTCTTAGATACTAATAACCACCCCTGGTTCGAATATTGGGGTTCCCTTGTTTTTTGCTTTACAGAAAAACAGAGCTTGTAGTAACACATTACACAATCTTTCTTTTATAGTTTGAGAAACACTTCTTCATTTACTTGCAAATACATGCAGCTGCAACACTCCATTTTTCAACACAACCTGCAATACTTGCTGATATCTCTCTGCATTTTAATGTCTGCCTCTCAAAAGCTATATTAAGAAATCTACACCTAACCAAACAGCTTTTCACACAGCAAACATTGTGTGGCTTAATTTCACCAACATTAGTACACTTACTGTCACTTCACAAAAAAGTTTATAAATGATATTAAATATGTGAACTTGAAGTTCTTTCCTAAATGAAGATGAAGACTGCAGTCTTTTTCAGCTCCACATAAATTCACTGCTGCTGAGCACATCTGAAAGACACTTCCTCCTCCTCCTAAGCAACAAGACAAAACTGAGCTATCCTGTTTCTGCCTGCAATCACATCAAAGGCCTTCTTCAACAATGTAATAAAATGGTAACTACTGGTTGATCCTTGGCCCCTTTTTTTTACTTTTGCTGGACCATAAAACACCTCATGGCAGGCCCAGTAATTTTCCATGCAGCTCTCGTGAGTGTCTCGCAAGATCATACAAGCCTCATGTGGGAAGCCTCACCCCCTGAAGCTTGCACTCTACACTTGTGAGACTCTCGTGGGATCGCAACATACTTGTAGGAAAAAGTTGTATGTGGGTGGGACTTGCCTCTTCACTGAGACCCTTTTTCTGAGTAATGGGTGTGCATACTAGGGTTTCAGAAGGGACTGCCCTCTCCTTTGAAGCCTCTCTCTCAAATGACAAGTATGCATAGTAGTGTATAGGAAGGGACCAGCCTTTCTGATAAGACATGACTCTTGGATTATGAGTGTGCATAGTAGGGTGTGTGGAGGAACTGGCCTCTTCAATGAGACCTCTCTTCCAGATCACAGATATGCAGAGTAGGGTGTGTGGTGGGACTGGCCCTCTGACTAGACCTCTCTTTGTAACGATGGGTGTGGATAGTAGGTTGTGAAGAGGGACTACCTCTCCTTTTAGACGTCTTTTGCTGATGACAGGTGTGCATAGTAGGGTGTGAGGAGGGACTGCCCACTTCATTCAGACCTGTTTCTTAGATGATGGGTGTGCATAATAGGTTGTGAAGAGGGACTGGTCTCTCTGCTGCAAACTAGCTCTGTAATAATAGATGTGAATAGTAGGGTGTGTGGAGGGCCTGGGCTCACCTTTTAGACCTCTCTCTCAAATGACAGGTGTGCATAGTAGAATGTGGGGAGGGACTGGCCTCTCTGCTGAGACCTCTCTCTGTAATGATAAGTGTGAGTACTCGATGAGGGACTGGGCTCTCCTTTCAGACCTCTTTCTCAGATGACAGGTGTATGAAGTAGGGTGTGTGTCGAGCGACTGGCCTCTACACTGAGACCTCTCTCTTGGGTGACAGGTGTTCACAGTATGCTCTTTCCAGGGACTGTCCTACCTGCTAACACCCTTCTCTTTGATAATAGGTGTGCATTTCTACCTTATAAGCGCCTGTAAGATATGGCCCTGATGGTGAGCACACTAATAGCTTTCTGCTGGAGAAAGGTGTATGTAAAGGGTGTGTAAAGCAAACAGAAGGAGATGATGGACGGAGCACTGAAACTTTTCAGACACTCACCCCAGTCACAGATCTGGGTTGAATCTATCATCATTCTTTAACTCCCTTTCGCCACCCCAGTTTATACCCAGCCATATGCAAATCAGTCTTGAGCCTCTGTATCATGGGAACAGTCCAGACCGACCTGCCAAGCCAGGTCTTCCCTGGACCGGAAACAAGCAACCTGGTACCGGTTTCAGGGTAACACCCCTCATCAGCCAGGCTAGCTTCAATCCAGTGGCAAAGTGAGCAAGGGACCCACATCTGGGCATAACCTGCCAACTTAGGGCGAACAAAGCGAACAAAGCAAACACAAAGAAATGATGGACAGAGCACTGAAACTTTTCAGAATCGCAACGTCACAGATCGGAGTCAAATCCATCATAATTTTTTAGCTCACTTTGCCACCCCAGTTGGGAAACAGAGTTTACAACGCTGCCATTACATCGCAGTGCTTTTACAACGCGGTAGTTGCAACGACCGCGTTGTTAGTACGCGACACCTTTACATCGAAAGTCATTAGATCGACTGGCTGTAGGGGGCACTCTAAACCAAGGAATAGTACAATTTACTATTCCAACACCTTCCCTACTGTTGCACACGCTGGAGTTGGAATAGTAAATTATACTATGCCTAAGTCCAGCGCGCCCCGTACAGCAAGTCCATCTAATGACTTGAGATGTAAAGTTATCACATTCTAACAACGCGGTCATTGTAACAACCGCGTTGTAATGAACAACGATGTAATAGCATGCATGGTAGCATGTTATTTTCCCCCCAGTTCAGAACCAGCCATATGCAAATCATTCTTGACCCTGTACCTCATGGGAACAGCTCTGACCGAACTGCCAAGCCATGTCTTTGTTGGACCAGAAACAAGCATCCTGGGACCAGTTTGGGGTAACACCCCTCATCAGCCAGGCTAGCTTGAATCCAGTGAAAAAGTAAACAAGGGACCCATGTCTGGACATACCCTGCCAACTTAGGGCGAAAAAAAGCAAACACAAGGAGATGATGGATGGAGCACTGAAACTTTTCAGACACCCAACCCCAGTTACAGATCTGGGTTGAATCCATCATTGTTCTTTAGTTTACTTTGCCCCCCCAGTTCAGACCCAGCCATTTCATGAAGATGTAAGACTGCTGCTTGGTGATGTCTCAGCATGCAGGGACTCCTGGTCTCAGTTGAAGTGCCTCCTCTGCTAATCATATGAGATGCTGATTATTTATGATAAAAAGCATCCTTGCAATGTGGGTGTAGATTAGCAATATTAGGTATATGTAAATAGCCCTGATGCCCCATGGATGAAGATAGAAGGACACTTGTACATTCGTGCCTAAAGGCCTTGTACTTGGTGTTTGAGGCATCTAGATAACGTTATATGGAGCCAGATGTGTGTTATGGTAATTTATTTTTAAAGTGCTCAATTACCCAGAGGCATCTTGGCTGTAGCAGCAGGAGCATCCCTGAAAAGAGCTCTATTTAAAATGAATTGTTTAAAATCCAGGTTTCTACTTGCTTTCTAAAGGCAAGTAGTGTGGGAGCAGCTATGTTATGGAGTGGGAGGGAGTTCCAACGTTATCCTGAGAGCGTAAAATTCTACTTGGCAGATACCATATCAAAGATTTTTTGAAGAAAAAGATGCCCATATCATGAATTGCCTTGAAGACCAGGCACAACGCCTTACATTTATACAATTCCTGACCGTAAGCCAGTGAAGATCCTTAATGGCCTGGTAGAGAGATTGAAACTTGGGTATTCCAAGGAGAAGCCTAGCAGCCAGGTTCTGCAAAATTGTCAGTTTATTGAAGTACTGTTCCTGTGAGCTCAGGAAACGAGCATTATAGTAGTCAATTTTTGACAACACCAATATGGTAATGAATGGGTTTTTTTGCGCTAATGGGATTGAAAGGTAATACTTTCTTAATAAGTTTTAAAGTGCTCAAGGAGGATGAAATTACTGAGTTTATTTGACTAGAATAATTTACTCCCAGATTTTTTGCCTTAATATCCGGAGCTGGGAGCTCACCCATCTCCTGTGGCCAGATGAAAGGTGACCAAAAACGGGGGTTGTTTTCAAACATAATGACCTCAGTCTTGCCAGAGTTTTATTTTAGACAGTGACTGCTCATCCAATCATTGATTGCACTCATGCAATTGTGAAAATTAGCTTCAATCTTATGGATATTGTTAAATGCTGATAGCACAATTTGTGTGTCATCTGCATAGGATGTAAGGGAGAAACCAAAGGTCATAATCAAGTAGGCTATTCCTGTTACATAGAGATTAAATAGCGTAGGGCTGAATGAGTTCTCCTGTGGGACCCTGCAAGGGAGAGTTAAAGGGTTTGATTCAAATGGATCTAGCGTCACTGTTTTCTGTCTACCTTCAAAAAATGATTTAAATAATGCCAGTGCCTTGTTGCTTACACCAACATGCTGCATCCCATCTATTAGGGCCGAGTGGTCTACCGTATCAAATGAGACTAACAGGTCAAGAAGAACAAGCCCTGCTGTTCCTCCACTATCCAACGTTGCCCTGATCGCCTCTGTAGATTTTATAGGCGTTGTCTCGTTACTATGGCCTGGTATGAACTCAAATTGTGTTGGGTCCAGGAGATGGTTGTTTTGTATAAAGGCTATTAGTTGTTGATTCAAGAGTTTTTCTATTATTTTTGCCGGGAACGGTAAATGAGATATGGGCCTATAGTTAGTTGGGTCTTCGGAATTGAGACTAGGTTTTCTTGGAAGGGGAAGGACTGAGGCCTTCTTCCACAGTGAAGGAAAAAGACCAGATGCAAACCAAGTTAAGGGCAAGATTTATTTAAGTTTGATGTGGTGAGTGTTGGAAAAAAGTGTATGACCTGTGAGATGGGTAGGCTGTTGCACAAGCTGTGAAAAAGCATATCGCCATCAACATTTCCAGGAGCCAACCGGACCGTTAGATGACTCAAGAAAAAAGCTAAAATCTCCTTATACTGTGAAATTCTTAGCATAGGCACCACCTTCCAATTGTGAGCCCAAGGTCTGTAGAAAGTTGCCCTTAGGGCTGGAAGGCCGGTAGAAATAATAAACCTGAAAAGATTTGTGTGAAATTTCAAAATAAAATGATAGTACATCGCAATATGAAGATGACACTGGTTCAAATCTGGCTTTAAGAAAGAAAACGACCCCCCAAACCCCACCTCTTTTTAAGGGTCTATCAAGTCTATACAAAGAAAAGCATACAGGAGTGGCTGCCACGATATCTGGGTTTGAGGTTGTGGTTGCACAGGGTTCTGTTACAAGAATTTGGTCAATAGGATGTGTGTCGATAAATTCTGATGCTTCTTGGCAGTGTTTAACTGTAAAACAGGCATTTAAAAGGGCACAACGTCATTTGGTTCCAGGATTGTCCAGATTACCACGGTTCTGTTTGGTGGCATTACAGTGATTGATTTGTAAGCATAGTTAAAAACCACAGTGCTGACATAGACTATTGACTGCAGGCAGTAGATCTGTTAAATTAATAAGAGCATAAACTTTATAAGGAATCTTAGCCAAACTGGCAGATGGTATATAAGTGTAAGCAGAAGGAGTTTCACAGATACAAATCCAACATTGTCACTCAATACTAAAAACCTTAGACTCAAGGGTGCAGGAAATTTCAACCTCGTTTTGTAAGTCCATATCCTATTGAGAAAATTATAATTCCAGTTAGCTTTCATTTAACCCTGCCTTCTCATGTTAAAATACATCCTGTGTTCCACGTGTCACTGTTAAAACTGTCTTCCACGAATCTAAGAAGGATTCTACCATTTAAACCCATTCTAGTGGAGGGCAACACAGAAATTGAAACTCATTATGGATTCCCAAAAAGTTAAAGGCCAGATTTATTTTTTAATTGATTGGAAGAGCTTCGGTCCGGAGGAGAGATCTAGGGAGTTCCATTCCGATTTTGATGCTTCTAGATTAGTCAAGGCCTTTCATCTGAAATTTCCCTACATTTCTTCACTCCAGAAAGGGTTAAATCAAATCATTGGAGAATGAAGTGGAGTAAGAAGAACTCCAATATGGCTGATTAGATGCACATTGAGAAACCCCAGTCTCTGGGTTTACCTCTGAAGTTCAGAGTAGAATGTTCATTGTGCAGGGATTCTACTCTGCGCATTTCACTGAGGCAACCTACTTGGTAGGAGGTTATTTTGAGAGCTCCATCATTTTAGTTCAGTTAATGAGGGTAGAGATGTCATATTGGGGTGTTTCGTTCCTTCACATTTAGATAATAGCAGTACTGCTGGAGACTAGTGTACCTTGTTGAGTCTCTTCCCTGTTGTGTGTGGTACAGGGGTTTACTCCGCCTACGGTCCATAATGTTTCTTCTGGGTAAAAGGTCTCAACTCAACGCTTGCCAAACCTTAAAAAGTCAGCGTCAGGGTTGAGCAGTGTCTCAAACTTGCTGCTTGCCCAAAAATAAAAAGCAGCCTTCTTGGAAAGACAGTTCTAGTAGTGCTGAAGTTGAAGGTATCATCTCAACTCTCCAGCCACCTAGTTCAGGAGTAGAGAAAACATATATCTTGGCAGGCATCTGCCTTGAATATTAGAGCACCTGGGAATACATTGTATTCACTGAAGAATTAGAAATAAAACAAAATTGTTAATTACTGAATGGAGATTAGTGTCTTCTACTGCCAATCCAATTCAAGAGTTCCTGAGCAGTTTGAGTATTCCTGCGAAGCGGAAGATGTACAGAGAATGCCAGTCGTCTCTGAACTGTCTACAGCTGAAGTGATCTACAATTCCCAGTTGCAAACTAAGTGTATCTGTTTATAGAGATAGTAGAAAAACAGAGTACAAGAAAAGAAAAGTTCTTACTGTTAAATAGAATAAATAATATTTAGAAAATTACTTACCAGTAGATAGAAGTGTATAGGACCGATTTCAGAATTGCAGATGTTTCCTAAATTCCTGAAACTTAAGAGAAAAGACGACATTACCTACTACCTTGCAGCGATTAAGAAATAAGACACTATGGGGCCGATTCCGATCCTGGAAAAACTGGGTACGAACCGTCGGTCGGAGCGTTTTCTCCGTCCGACTCGTACCCGGTCAAAAAACATTACAAAAATGCAAGTACGATTCGTATGGAAACACTATTTCCGTACGAGTCGCACAAAACACCGACCGACGAAAATATACATACAAATGTGATCCGGGAAAGCGCCGACGTGACGTCGGGACGCATTCAGGGTGCGGTTCACGAACCAGGAAGTACGATCCGTACCGACGTCACCCCGCACGGATTATATTTTCTGGCTGCCAAAAACTGCCGGGAAATCAGGACGACGGCACAAGGAGCACCTGTACGCGATGGACAGCCATGAACCCGAACCTACGTGTCACCCCAGCCCTCATAGCAGTCCACCTGCTCTACAGGAACCGACGCAGATGCCGCAGAAGGTCAGAACAACACCCAGGGGCAAAGGGGGGGGCAGGGGCAGGACACATAACCCCCACCCAAGTCACAAATCATACATGCCCTGGACATACCTGACCTTCAGGGCCTGGTCACTTCGAGGGGGTGGGGGTGTGTCCAGCAACGCATGCGTCCGCCACAACGGAAGTGGATGTTGACGCGAACCGGCAACACAACAATTCCGGTACGTACCGTACCCAGGCCTTAAGAGCGTGGGTACGGGTCGTACTACGCCCACCCCTACGTCGCCCCAACAATGGCGGTACAGCCCGTACCCACGTTCTAAAGGCCTGGGTACGGGCCGTACCAGCATTGTTGGGGTGATGTAGGGGTACGCGTGGTATGACCCGTACCCACGCCCTGAAGGCCTGGGTACGGTGCATACCCCTACGGCACCCCATTGGGGGTCCGCACCGTACCCAGGCCTTAAGAGCGTGGGTACGAGTCGTACCGCCATTGTTGGAGTGACGTAGGGGTACGCGTGGTACGACCCGTACCCACACTCTGAAGGCCTGGGTATGGTGCGTACCCCTACGGCACCCCATTGGGGTTCCGCACCGTACACAGGCCTTAAGAGCGTGGGTACGGGCCGTACCGCCATTGTTGGAGTGACGTAGGGGTCCGCGTGGTACGACCCGTACCCATGCTCAGAAGGCCTGGGTATGATGCGGACCCCTACGGCACCCCAACAATGGGGGTACGCACAGTACCCACGTTCCAAAGGCATGGGTACGGGCCGTACCCAGGCCTGCAGAGCGTGCATACGGGTATGTTCGGAGCGTACCCCCACCCGTGTATGTCCCGAGCGTACATGGCCAGACATAGGAGGGGTGGGTGCAGAGTCCTCCCAGCAGTGCCCAGACATAGGAGGGGTGGGTGCAGAGTCCTCCCAGCAGTGCCCAGACATAGGAGGGGTGGGTGCCTATCACTCCCAGCAGTGCCCAGACATAGGAGGGGTGGGTGCAGAGTCCCCCCAGCAGTGCCCAGACATAGGAGGGGTGGGTGCAGAGTCCCCCCAGCAGTGCCCAGACATAGGAGGAGTGGGTGCAGAGTCCTCCCAGCAGTGCCCAGACACAGGAGGGGTGGGTGCCTATCACTCCCAGCAGTGCCCAGACACAGGAGGGGTGGGTGCAGAGTCCCCCCAGCAGTGCCCAGACATAGGAGGGGTGGGTGCAGAGTCTCCCCAGCAGTGCCCAGACATAGGAGCGGTGGGTGCAGAGTCCTCCCAGCAGTGCCCACACACAGGAAGGGTGGGTGCCTATCACTCCCAGCAGTGCCCAGACATAGGAGGGGTGGGTGCAGAGTCCCCCCAGCAGTGCCCAGACATAGGAGGGGTGGGTGCAGAGTCCTCCCAGCAGTGCCCAGGCACAGGAAGGGTGGGTGTCTATCACTCCCAGCAGTGCCCAGACATAGGAGGGTTGGGGGCAGAGTCCCCCCAGCAGTGCCCAGACATAGGAGGGGTGGGTGCAGAGTCCCCCCAGCAGTGCCCAGACATAGGAGGGGTGGGTGCAGAGTCCCCCCAGCAGTGCCCAGACATAGGAGGAGTGGGTGCAGAGTCCTCCCAGCAGTGCCCAGACACAGGAGGGGTGGGTGCCTATCACTCCCAGCAGTGCCCAGACACAGGAGGGGTGGGTGCAGAGTCCCCCCAGCAGTGCCCAGACACAGGAAGGGTGGGTGCCTATCACTCCCAGCAGTGCTCAGACATAGGAGGGGTGGGTGCAGAGTCCCCCCAGCAGTGCCCAGACATAGGAGGGGTGGGTTCAGAGTCCCTCCAGCAGTGCCCAGACATAGGAGGGGTGGGTGCAGACTTCTCCCAGCACTGCCCAGACACAGGAGGGGTGGGTGCCTATCACTCCCAGCAGTGCCCAGACACAGGAAGGGTGGGTGCAGAGTCCCCCCAGCAGTGCCCAGACACAGGAGGGGTGGGTGCCTATCACTCCCAGCAGTGCCCAGACATAGGAGGGGTGGGTGCAGAGTCCTCCCAGCTGTGCCCAGACACAGGAAGGGTGGGTGCCTATCACTCCCAGCAGTGCCCAGACATAGGAGGGGTGGGTGCAGAGTCCCCCCAGCAGTGCCCAGACATAGGAGGGGTGGGTGCAGGGTCCTCCCAGCAGTGCCCAGACACAGGAAGGGTGGGTGCCTATCACTCCCAGCAGTGCCCAGACATAGGAGGGGTGGGTGCAGAGTCCCCCCAGCAGTGCCCAGACATAGGAGGGGTGGGTGCAGAGTCCCCCCAGCAGTGCCCAGACATAGGAGGGGTGGGTGCAGAGTCCTCGCAGCAGTGCCCAGACACAGGAGGGATGGGTGCCTATCACTCCCAGCAGTGCCCAGACACAGGAGGGGTAGGTGCAGAGTCCCCCCAGCAGTGCCCAGACACAGGAGGGGTGGGTGCCTATCACTCCCAGCAGTGCCCAGACACAGGAGGGGTGGGTGCCTATCACTCCCAGTAGTGCCCAGACATAGGAGGGGTGGGTTCAGAGTCCTCCCAGCAGTGCCCAGACACAGGAAGGGTGGGTGCCTATCACTCCCAGCAGTGTCCAGACATAGGAGGGGTGGGTGCAGAGTCCCCCCAGCAGTGCCCAGACATAGGAGGGGTGGGTGCAGAGTCCCCCCAGCAGTGCCCAGACATAGGAGGGGTGGGTGCAGAGTCCCCCCAGCAGTGCCCAGACATAGGAGGGTTGGGGGCAGAGTCCCCCCAGCAGTGCCCAGACATAGGAGGAGTGGGTGCAGAGTCCTCCCAGCAGTGCCCAGACACAGGAGGGGTGGGTGCCTATCACTCCCAGCAGTGCCCAGACACAGGAGGGGTGGGTGCAGAGTCCCCCCAGCAGTGCCCAGACACAGGAAGGGTGGGTGCCTATCACTCCCAGCAGTGCCCAGACATAGGAGGGGTGGGTGCAGAGTCCCCCCAGCAGTGCCCAGACATAGGAGGGGTGGGTGCAGAGTCCTCCCAGCAGTGCCCAGGCACAGGAAGAGTGGGTGTCTATCACTCCCAGTAGTGCCCAGACATAGGAGGGGTGGGTGCAGAGTCCCCCCAGCAGTGCCCAGACATAGGAGGGGTGGGTGCAGAGTCCCCCCAGCAGTGCCCAGACATAGGAGGGGTGGGTGCAGAGTCCCCACAGCAGTGCCCAGACATAGAAGGGGTGGGTGCCTATCACTCCCAGCAGTGCTCAGACATAGGAGGGGTGGGTGCAGAGTCCCCCCAGCAGTGCACAGACATAGGAGGGGTGGGTTCAGAGTCCCTCCAGCAGTGCCCAGACATAGGAGGGGTGGGTGCAGAGTTCTCCCAGCACTGCCCAGACACAGGAGGGGTGGGTGCCTATCACTCCCAGCAGTGCCCAGACACAGGAGGGGTGGGTGCAGAGTCCCCCCAGCAGTGCCCAGACACAGGAGGGGTGGGTGCCTATCACTCCCAGCAGTGCCCAGACATAGGAGGGGTGGGTGCAGAGTCCTCCCAGCAGTGCCCAGACACAGGAAGGGTGGGGCCTATCACTCCCAGCAGTGCCCAGACATAGGAGGGGTGGGTGCAGAGTCCCCCCAGCAGTGCCCAGACATAGGAGGGGTGGGTGCAGGGTCCTCCCAGCAGTGCCCAGACACAGGAAGGGTGGGTGCCTATCACTCCCAGCAGTGCCCAGACATAGGAGGGGTGGGTGCAGAGTCCCCCGAGCAGTGCCCAGACATAGGAGGGGTGGGTGCAGAGTCCCCCCAGCAGTGCCCAGACATAGGAGGGGTGGGTGCAGAGTCCTCCCAGCAGTGCCCAGACACAGGAGGGATGGGTGCCTATCACTCCCAGCAGTGCCCAGACACAGGAGGGGTGGGTGCCTATCACTCCCAGCAGTGCCCAGACATAGGAGGGGTGGGTTCAGAGTCCTCCCAGCAGTGCCCAAACACAGGAAGGGTGGGTGCCTGTTGGACAGGCCTCACAGACGGCTTGCTCCCTCCCCGCTCGACAGGGCCCGAACTCCGGCCCACCTGGCATATCCCCACGACAAGCACCTGTACTCCGTCTCCCGACGGACCCTCTGCCCTCGGACCCCTACTCATCACGGGGTCCAGCACCACCGGCTTCCCCGGCCGGGTCAAGCCGCCATCTGGGGCCCTGCACCACGCGGCCGCATGGCCTCCCCTCGACCCTAACCCCGGGCCTGGCCGGCCCCGACATCCCGGCACCACCATCCACCCAGGAGGTGAGCGGACCACTTGGCAAGTCAATGGGAGAACGAACTGTCAAGGGCTCTCCCCCGCCAGGTGCCGATCGCCCCCAGCTCCCCCAGGCACTGGCTCCACCCCCTGCTGGGTGTCTGGACACCTTCATCCCGGACCCTCCGACCTCCAAGTGCGAGGGTCCGGACATCAAAGGGCACCAGCCCTATAACTGAGGCAGCTCCGGAGCAGGAAGGCAGTTGTATCCTGGAGTCGAGAGACACCGAGCGAACTCAACCTTGACGGTCTACTGGCGCTGCCGTAGCCCGCTCTTGTGAACCATCGTCCTGCCTGCTGGCGCTGCCGCGGCCTTCTGCAACAGTCATCTTCCTGGGACCTGCTGGCGCTGCCGCGGCCCGTTGTAACGACCATCCTCACCGGGACCTGCTGGCGCTGCCGCGGACCGTACATCTTCCTGGGACCTGCTGGCGCTGCCGCGGCCCGTTGTAACGACCATCCTCACCGGGACCTGCTGGCGCTGCCGCGGACCGTACATCTTCCTGGGACCTGCTGGCGCTACCGCGGCCCGTTGTAACGACCATCCTCACCGGGACCTGCTGGCGCTGCCGCGGACCGTATATCTTCCGGGGACCTGCTGGCGCTGCCGCGGCCCGTTGTATCGACCATCCACACCGGGACCTGCTGGCGCTGCCGCGGCCCGTACCACCTAACCACCAAGCTCGAGGATTGTGAGCGCATCATCATCTCATCCGAACTACCTGATTGGTAAATAGACTGCCCCGCTACCCCCTTCCCTACCTTGCGAGACGCTAATCGAGGGGACCCCTGAGTCCAGACCTCCTTGTACCATTCAACCGTACCTTAAATAAGTGCTTATAAAGAACGCTGAACCTTATCCGTGTGTGATATCTGTCTGTGGGGGGGGGGGGAAGTTACTTGTCTGTACGATCGCTGGAGACGGCTCTCCCCGGAGACCTATCCTCCTGACCCCGGCCGACCCTCCCGGTCCGTCTACCTTTTCTAACATTGGTGGCCAGCGGCGGGATCCGAATCAACGCGTAATCGTACAGAGAGTAGCTCACCCCACGACAAAACACGATGTCGACCAAAGATAGCAGCTCCACCGAGAAGTTCCAAATGGAGAAATTAGAAGAATACAACCACCGCGAACTGAGACAATTTTGCATAGAACTTGGCATTGCTACCACCGGCCTGAGTACCAAGGATGATCTAAAGCGCGCTCTTGAGTCATGGACAGAAACTGGGGTCGCAGGACCCCCCGACCAAAGCAGCGTCACACCAGACCAAAACAGCATCACACCAGAGGGGAACGCCACGGCTCCCGAGGAGCGGGGAACGGGCCTCTCGCAGGAGGAGATACGAGAAAGAGACAGAGTCAGATTACACGAACTAGAGATGGCACGACTCAAGATGGATGGGGAACTCAAGTTAGCTGAACAGAAACTCAACCTCGAGCATTTGCGGCTTCGAGAGGAACGAGAAGAGAAACAGAGACAGAGAGAGCTGGAAGAGAAAAAAATAACGCTCGAGCACGAGCGCCGACTGGCGGAAATAGAACTGCGCAAACAGAATAAGGAACTGGGGGTGCCTGAGCGACCACACACCCCGGGGCCAATTGAGAAGTAAGTTCACATCCCCAAGGATGTGGTCCGCGAGTATGTCCGAGAAGACGACATACAACAGTGGTTTAAAGCCTATGAGATCGCAATGACCTCCCACCGGATCGACCGGAGTGATTGGGGAGCCGGACTTTGGGGGAGATTTATCAACGATGGTCGCGATGCCCTACTACAGCTCCCCGATCACCAAATGTCGTCCTACGACCACATGAAGGCTGCCCTCCTCACCCGCTACGGCCTCACGCCCGAGATGTACCGCCAGAGGTTCCGAGACTGCACCCGGATCCCAGGTACAACTTGGGTAGAATACGTGAACAATTTCAGCCGGGCCTTCGAGGGTTGGATCAAGGGAAGTCAGGTCACCACCTACGAACAACTCTTCAACCTTATGGTATGGGAGCACCTGTCAAACAACTGTTTCGTCGAGCTCAGGCAGCACCTACTCGACAGTAAGCTGACTGACCCCCGGCAGCTCGCCGCCGAAGCTGACCGATGGGAAAGCACCCGAGTGGGCCGGAGAGGGCCACACGAGCAGAATCGAAGCAACCAAAGCCAGCACCGTCCCCGGGGTGGAGGAGGAGGCCAGGGGCGAGGGAGAGACGCCTTGCCGGCAACCCCCGTGGCCAGCACCCCGCCTCCGGCCGGCCGGAGCAACCCCCCGTTGCGTCCTGGGTTCCGGGCCAACGTCACGTGCCACCGATGCCAGCGAGTCGGCCACTACGCCAATGACCCGAGCTGCCCGCAGAACCAAACACCCAAGCCCCGCCAGGTAGCTGCCGCTGCCCTCGGGGAAGAGCAATCATCGGAGGGACCCGAAGAGTATGAGCCGACCCAGCAAGGGTGGGAACCGGCCGCCATGGTCCTGGCATGCTTAGGGGGAAGAGACATGGTTCCGCGGGCTCCCCTACCCGCCAACACCAGAAAATACGGTCAGTGGGTGACCATTAATGGACAGAGAGCCGAGGCCTTGCGTGACACCGGCGCCAGCGTGACGGCCGTCCGCTGTCACCTGGTAAAGCCCGAGCAGATCCTGCCGAACATTCTCTGCCCCGTCCGCTCGGCGGATAACTCTGAGAGCATGTGCAAGATGGCCTGCGTCCCGTTTGAATGGGGAGGGGTCTCCGGCCTACTGAAGGTGACGGTCCGGGACGATGCCCCCGTGGACTGCCTCCTGGGGAATGACCTCGAGAGTTCCCCGTGGGCCACCGTCGAGAGAAGGGAGCACTTGGGGATGCTGGGCCTCCCGGACTGGGCCTGCGTAACCACCCGATCCATGGCCGCCCGTGCCGCCCCCCGATCAGAAGAAACCGAATGGCCAGCACCTCCGCCCCCGGTTGCCCCCGTAGAGGACAACGGCGAGTCCGACCTCCCGGACCCGACTACCGAAGAAGACGCGCAACACCAGGACCTTCCGGATCTGGCTCAGTGGCGGCAAGAAGGGGGGCCCACCCAAGAACAGTTCCGCCAGGAACAAAAGACCTGTCCCTCCCTCGAGGGACTCCGCCAACAAGCCAGCACCCAAAACGCCGGGGACACCACCGGAACCCACTGGGTCTACTGGGATAACGACCTGCTCTACAGCGAGCAAAGAATCGCCGAGCTGGGGGCCGGTCGAGTTCTGGTGGTACCGCTCCGCTTCCGAGACTTTCTGCTCAACCTGGCCCACGATGTCCCCCTGGCTGGACACCTGGGCCAGGACAAAACGTACAGTCGCCTGGTGACCCACTTTTTCTGGCCGAAAATGAGGAATGACGTCCTGAACCACTGCCGATCTTGCCCCACATGCCAAGCCAGCGGGAAGAGTGGTCGGAAGCTGAAAGCCCCTCTGCAACCCTTCCCTGTGGTCACCACCCCGTTCGAGAGGGTGGGGATAGACATTGTGGGACCTCTGGACCCCCGCACGGCGCAAGGACACAGGTTCATCTTGGTACTAGTGGACCATGCCACCCGCTACCCCGAGGCGGTGCCCCTACGGACAGTGACCGCTCCGGTGGTTGGCCGGGCCCTGATGGGGATCTTCTCCCGGGTAGGCTTCCCCCGAGAAGTCGTCAGCGACCGAGGTACGAATTTCATATCCAAATACATGAAGTCCCTCTGGCAACAATGCGGGGTCACCTACAGATTCACGACCCCCTATCACCCCCAAGGGAACGGACTAGTGGAGCGTTTTAACCGCACTCTCAAAGGGATGATTGGGGGATTGGAAGAGCCTCTCCGTCGCCAGTGGGATGTACTGCTCCCGTGCCTCCTCTTCGCCTACCGGGAAGTTCCCCAGAAGTCCCTCGGTTTTAGCCCCTTTGAACTCCTCTACGGGCACCCTGTGCGAGGGCCCCTCAGCCTAGTCAAGGAAGGTTGGGAGATGGCCCCCCTCACGGCCCCTCCAGACGTCTTCAAATACATCCTGGCCTTACGAAACCAGACCCGGCGCTTCAGGGAGATGGCCAAGGCGAACCTCGAGGCCAGCCAGGAGGACATGAAGAGGTGGTATGATCACAATGCCTCCTCCGTTGAATTCGAGCCTGGGCAGCAAGTATGGGTGATGTCCCCCACCGAACCATGTGCCCTGCAGGATAAGTGGACGGGGCCCTTCAAAGTGGTCGAGCGCAAAAGCCCCGTCACTTACCTCATCGACATGGGGTCCTCCCGGAACCCCCTTCGGGTCCTCCACACCAACCGGCTCAAACCACACTTTGTGCGATCCGAACTAAGCCTCTTGATGGCTACAGACAGTGGCACGGAAGAAGACTCCGAGCCCCTCCCGGATCTCCTGAAGACTCAGGAGAAGGACGGCTCTGTGGACGGGGTCCGGCTCTCTGACGCCCTCACTTCGGAGCAACGCCAGGACTGCCGGGACCTCCTGCTGCAGTTCGCTGCCCTGTTCTCCCTCACCCCCGGGGTCACCCCCTGGTGTCTGCACGACGTAGACACCGGGGACAGTCCCCCTGTCCGGCACCGGGCCTACCGCATACCAGATCGGGTACGGGCCTGCATACAGGAGGAAGTGGCCAAGATGCTCACGATCGGGGTCATCGAGCCCTCGGACAGTCCCTGGGCCAGTCCGGTCGTATTAGTTCCCAAGGCCGCTGCCCCCGGCTCCGCCCCTGAACTGAGATTCTGCGTCGACTACCGGGGCTTGAACGCTGTCACCCGGACCGACGCTCATCCCATCCCCCGAGCAGACGAGCTGATCGACCGGCTGGGTGCCGCCCGCTACCTTAGTATCTTCGACCTAACGGCGGGCTACTGGCAGATCGGCCTCACACCCAGGGCTCAGGAACGGTCAGCCTTCTCTACCCCCGATGGCCACTATCAATTTAAGGTCATGCCCTTTGGCATGAAGAATGCCCCCGCCACGTTCCAACGCCTTGTGAACCAGGTCTTGGCGGGACTTGAAGAATTCAGCGCTGCCTACCTGGACGATATCGCTGTATACAGCCGCCACTGGTCCGACCACCTCCGTCACCTCCAGGAGGTCCTACACGCCCTCCAGCGGGCCGGCCTCACCATTAAGGCCGGCAAGTGCCAGATTGGCCAAGGGTCTGTGACCTACCTTGGGCACCGAGTGGGGAGCGGGCTGGTGGCCCCACTACAACTTAAGATTGCTGCCATCCAGTCCTGGCAGCCCCCCGTCACCCAGACCGAAGTCCGAGCCTTCCTGGGGCTCACCGGCTACTACCGGCGGTTCGTGAAGGACTACGGCAGCATCGTGGGGCCCCTCACGGGTCTCACATCCAAGAACCAACCGAAGCGGGTCAACTGGACTCCGGATTGTCAAGCGGCCTTCGAGGAGCTGAAGGCCGCCCTGTGCACCGCCCCGGTGCTCCAGGCCCCCGACACAGTCGGGAATTTGTGGTGCAGACCGACGCCTCCGACCACGGCATCGGAGCCGTCCTCTCTCAGTTGAACCCCGAAGGTCATGACCAGCCGGTGGCCTTCATCAGTCGACGTCTCCTGGCCCGAGAACAGCGTTGGAGCACCATCGAGAGGGAGGCATTTGCAGTAGTGTGGGCCCTCAAAAAGCTCCGACCCTATCTCTTCGGCACCCACTTCCGGGTACAAACCGACCATCGACCCCTGCAATGGCTGATGCAGATGCGGGGGGAAAACCCAAAACTCTTGCGCTGGTCCATTTCCCTGCAGGGAATGGACTTCACCGTGGAGCACCGACCAGGCCAAGACCACGCCAACGCAGATGGCCTGTCCCGCTTTTTCCGCCTCGACGAAGAGAGTCCCCAAGGAGATGGGTGACTCTCCCCGCCTTCAGCTGGGGGGGACGCATGTTGGACAGGCCTCACAGACGGCTTGCTCCCTCCCCGCTCGACAGGGCCCGAACTCCGGCCCACCTGGCATATCCCCACGACAAGCACCTGTACTCCGTCTCCCGACGGACCCTCTGCCCTCGGACCCCTACTCATCACGGGGTCCAGCCCCACCGGCTTCCCCGGCCGGGTCAAGCCGCCATCTGGGGCCCTGCACCACGCGGCCGCATGGCCTCCCCTCGACCCTAACCCCGGGCCTGGCCGGCCCCGACATCCCGGCACCACCATCCACCCAGGAGGTGAGCGGACCACTTGGCAAGTCAATGGGAGAACGAACTGTCAAGGGCTCTCCCCCGCCAGGTGCCGATCGCCCCCAGCTCCCCCAGGCACTGGCTCCACCCCCTGCTGGGTGTCTGGACACCTTCATCCCGGACCCTCCGACCTCCAAGTGCGAGGGTCCGGACATCAAAGGGCACCAGCCCTATAACTGAGGCAGCTCCGGAGCAGGAAGGCAGTTGTATCCTGGAGTCGAGAGACACCGAGCGAACTCAACCTTGACGGTCTACTGGCGCTGCCGTAGCCCGCTCTTGTGAACCATCGTCCTGCCTGCTGGCGCTGCCGCGGCCTTCTGCAACAGTCATCTTCCTGGGACCTGCTGGCGCTGCCGCGGCCCGTTGTAACGACCATCCTCACCGGGACCTGCTGGCGCTGCCGCGGACCGTACATCTTCCTGGGACCTGCTGGCGCTGCCGCGGCCCGTTGTAACGACCATCCTCACCGGGACCTGCTGGCGCTGCCGCGGACCGTACATCTTCCTGGGACCTGCTGGCGCTACCGCGGCCCGTTGTAACGACCATCCTCACCGGGACCTGCTGGCGCTGCCGCGGACCGTATATCTTCCGGGGACCTGCTGGCGCTGCCGCGGCCCGTTGTATCGACCATCCACACCGGGACCTGCTGGCGCTGCCGCGGCCCGTACCACCTAACCACCAAGCTCGAGGATTGTGAGCGCATCATCATCTCATCCGAACTACCTGATTGGTAAATAGACTGCCCCGCTACCCCCTTCCCTACCTTGCGAGACGCTAATCGAGGGGACCCCTGAGTCCAGACCTCCTTGTACCATTCAACCGTACCTTAAATAAGTGCTTATAAAGAACGCTGAACCTTATCCGTGTGTGATATCTGTCTGTGGGGGGGGGGAAGTTACTTGTCTGTACGATCGCTGGAGACGGCTCTCCCCGGAGACCTATCCTCCTGACCCCGGCCGACCCTCCCGGTCCGTCTACCTTATCACTCCTAGCAGTGTCCAGACATAGGAGGGGTGGGTGCAGAGTCCCCCCAGCAGTGCCCAGACATAGGAGGGGTGGGTGCAGAGTCCTCTCAGCAGTGCCCAGACACAGGAAGGGTGGGTGCCTATCACTCCCAGCAGTGCCCAGACACAGGAGGGGTGGGTGCAGAGTCCCCCCAGCAGTGCCCAGACACAGGAAGGGTGGGTGCCTATCACTCCCAGCAGTGCCCAGACATAGGAGGGGTGGGTGCAGAGTCCCCCCAGCAGTGCCCAGACATAGGAGGGGTGGGTGCAGAGTCCTCCCAGCAGTGCCCAGGCACAGGAAGGGTGGGTGTCTATCACTCCCAGCAGTGCCCAGACATAGGAGGGGTGGGTGCAGAGTCCCCCCAGCAGTGCCCAGACATAGGAGGGGTGGGTGCAGAGTCCCCCCAGCAGTGCCCAGACATAGGAGGGGTGGGTGCCTATCACTCCCAGCAGTGCTCAGACATAGGAGGGGTGGGTGCAGAGTCCCCCCAGCAGTGCCCAGACATAGGAGGGGTGGGTTCAGAGTCCCTCCAGCAGTGCCCAGACATAGGAGGGGTGGGTGCAGAGTTCTCCCAGCACTGCCCAGACACAGGAGGGGTGGGTGCCTATCACTCCCAGCAGTGCCCAGACACAGGAGCGGTGGGTGCAGAGTCCCCCCAGCAGTGCCCAGACACAGGAGGGGTGGGTGCCTATCACTCCCAGCAGTGCCCAGACATAGGAGGGGTGGGTGCAGAGTCCTCCCAGCTGTGCCCAGAAACAGGAAGGGAGGGTGCCTATCACTCCCAGCAGTGCCCAGACATAGGAGGGGTGGGTGCAGGGTCCTCCCAGCAGTGCCCAGACACAGGAAGGGTGGGTGCCTATCACTCCCAGCAGTGCCCAGACATAGGAGGGGTGGGTGCAGAGTCCCCCCAGCAGTGCCCAGACATAGGAGGGGTGGGTGCAGAGTCCTCGCAGCAGTGCCCAGACACAGGAGGGATGGGTGCCTATCACTCCCAGCAGTGCCCAGACACAGGAGGGGTAGGTGCAGAGTCCCCCCAGCAGTGCCCAGACACAGGAGGGGTGGGTGCCTATCACTCCCAGCAGTGCCCAGACACAGGAGGGGTGGGTGCCTATCACTCCCAGCAGTGCCCAGACATAGGAGGGATGGGTTCAGAGTCCTCCCAGCAGTGCCCAGACACAGGAAGGGTGGGTGCCTATCACTCCCAGCAGTGTCCAGACATAGGAGGGGTGGGTGCAGAGTAGGCCTGGGCGGTAAATTCCGTTCCGTTCACGGAATTTGCGGAATTTGGGTAATTTCGCGTTCCGCGGAGAACGTGAAATTGCCCAAAAATCTGCGTTCCGCGACTTCGCGAAATTTTTTGCTTGTTCGCGTTCTCAATATGCGTGTTCGCGAGATATTTCACCCCGAGCATGCAAACAGCGATCGCGAACAGGAAAAAAGCATCGCGAACAAGCAATTCCGCGTGTTCGCGGAATTTCTGCGTGTTCGCGGAGATTTTTTACCGTTTCGCGGAGATTTGCGTAACGCGATTACGCAAATTCCGCCCACCTCTAGTGCAGAGTCCCCCCAGCAGTGCCCAGACATAGGAGGGGTGGGTGCAGAGTCCCCCCAGCAGTGCCCAGACATAGGAGGGGTGGGTGCAGAGTCCCCCCAGCAGTGCCCAGACATAGGAGGGGTGGGTGCAGAGTCCCCCCAGCAGTGCCCAGACATAGGAGGAGTGGGTGCAGAGTCCTCCCAGCAGTGCCCAGACACAGGAGGGGTGGGTGCCTATCACTCCCAGCAGTGCCCAGACACAGGAGGGGTGGGTGCAGAGTCCCCCCAGCAGTGCCCAGACACAGGAAGGGTGGGTGCCTATCACTCCCAGCAGTGCCCAGACATAGGAGGGGTGGGTGCAGAGTCCCCCCAGCAGTGCCCAGACATAGGAGGGGTGGGTGCAGAGTCCTCCCAGCAGTGCCCAGGCACAGGAAGGGTGGGTGTCTATCACTCCCAGCAGTGCCCAGACATAGGAGGGGTGGGTGCAGAGTCCCCCCAGCAGTGCCCAGACATAGGAGGGGTGGGTGCAGAGTCCCCCCAGCAGTGCCCAGACATAGGAGGGGTGGGTGCAGAGTCCCCACAGCAGTGCCCAGACATAGGAGGGGTGGGTGCCTATCACTCCCAGCAGTGCTCAGACATAGGAGGGGTGGGTGCAGAGTCCCCCCAGCAGTGCACAGACATAGGAGGGGTGGGTTCAGAGTCCCTCCAGCAGTGCCCAGACATAGGAGGGGTGGGTGCAGAGTTCTCCCAGCACTGCCCAGACACAGGAGGGGTGGGTGCCTATCACTCCCAGCAGTGCCCAGACACAGGAGGGGTGGGTGCAGAGTCCCCCCAGCAGTGCCCAGACACAGGAGGGGTGGGTGCCTATCACTCCCAGCAGTGCCCAGACATAGGAGGGGTGGGTGCAGAGTCCTCCCAGCAGTGCCCAGACACAGGAAGGGTGGGTACCTATCACTCCCAGCAGTGCCCAGACATAGGAGGGGTGGGTGCAGAGTCCCCCCAGCAGTGCCCAGACATAGGAGGGGTGGGTGCAGGGTCCTCCCAGCAGTGCCCAGACACAGGAAGGGTGGGTGCCTATCACTCCCAGCAGTGCCCAGACATAGGAGGGGTGGGTGCAGAGTCCCCCCAGCAGTGCCCAGACATAGGAGGGGTGGGTGCAGAGTCCCCCCAGCAGTGCCCAGACATAGGAGGGGTGGGTGCAGAGTCCTCCCAGCAGTGCCCAGACACAGGAGGGATGGGTGCCTATCACTCCCAGCAGTGCCCAGACACAGGAGGGGTAGGTGCAGAGTCCCCCCAGCAGTGCCCAGACACAGGAGGGGTGGGTGCCTATCACTCCCAGCAGTGCCCAGACACAGGAGGGGTGGGTGCCTATCACTCCCAGCAGTGCCCAGACATAGGAGGGGTGGGTTCAGAGTCCTCCCAGCAGTGCCCAGACACAGGAAGGGTGGGTGCCTATCACTCCTAGCAGTGTCCAGACATAGGAGGGGTGGGTGCAGAGTCCCCCCAGCAGTGCCCAGACATAGGAGGGGTGGGTGCAGAGTCCTCCCAGCAGTGCCCAGACACAGGAAGGGTGGGTGCCTATCACTCCCAGCAGTGCCCAGACACAGGAGGGGTGGGTGCAGAGTCCCCCCAGCAGTGCCCAGACACAGGAAGGGTGGGTGCCTATCACTCCCAGCAGTGCCCAGACATAGGAGGGGTGGGTGCAGAGTCCCCCCAGCAGTGCCCAGACATAGGAGGGGTGGGTGCAGAGTCCTCCCAGCAGTGCCCAGGCACAGGAAGGGTGGGTGTCTATTACTCCCAGCAGTGCCCAGACATAGGAGGGGTGGGTGCAGAGTCCCCCCAGCAGTGCCCAGACATAGGAGGGGTGGGTGCAGAGTCCCCCCAGCAGTGCCCAGACATAGGAGGGGTGGGTTCAGAGTCCCTCCAGCAGTGCCCAGACATAGGAGGGGTGGGTGCAGAGTTCTCCCAGCACTGCCCAGACACAGGAGGGGTGGGTGCCTATCACTCCCAGCAGTGCCCAGACATAGGAGGGGTGGGTGCAGAGTCCTCCCAGCTGTGCCCAGAAACAGGAAGGGTGGGTGCCTATCACTCCCAGCAGTGCCCAGACATAGGAGGGGTGGGTGCAGGGTCCTCCCAGCAGTGCCCAGACACAGGAAGGGTGGGTGCCTATCACTCCCAGCAGTGCCCAGACATAGGAGGGGTGGGTGCAGAGTCCCCCCAGCAGTGCCCAGACATAGGAGGGGTGGGTGCAGAGTCCTCGCAGCAGTGCCCAGACACAGGAGGGATGGGTGCCTATCACTCCCAGCAGTGCCCAGACACAGGAGGGGTAGGTGCAGAGTCCCCCCAGCAGTGCCCAGACACAGGAGGGGTGGGTGCCTATCACTCCCAGCAGTGCCCAGACACAGGAAGGGTGGGTGCCTATCACTCCCAGCAGTGTCCAGACATAGGAGGGGTGGGTGCAGAGTCCCCCCAGCAGTGCCCAGACATAGGAGGGGTGGGTGCAGAGTCCCCCCAGCAGTGCCCAGACATAGGAGGGGTGGGTGCAGAGTCCCCCCAGCAGTGCCCAGACATAGGAGGGGTGGGTGCAGAGTCCCCCCAGCAGTGCCCAGACAAAGGAGGAGTGGGTGCAGAGTCCTCCCAGCTGTGCCCAGACACAGGAGGGGTGGGTGCCTATCACTCCCAGCAGTGCCCAGACACAGGAGGGGTGGGTGCAGAGTCCCCCCAGCAGTGCCCAGACACAGGAAGAGTGGGTGCCTATCACTCCCAGCAGTGCCCAGACATAGGAGGGGTGGGTGCAGAGTCCCCCCAGCAGTGCCCAGACATAGGAGGGGTGGGTGCAGAGTCCTCCCAGCAGTGCCCAGGCACAGGAAGGGTGGGTGTCTATCACTCCCAGCAGTGCCCAGACATAGGAGGGGTGGGTGCAGAGTCCCCCCAGCAGTGCCCAGACATAGGAGGGGTGGGTGCAGAGTCCCCCCAGCAGTGCCCAGACATAGGAGGGGTGGGTGCAGAGTCCCCACAGCAGTGCCCAGACATAGGAGGGGTGGGTGCCTATCACTCCCAGCAGTGCTCAGACATAGGAGGGGTGGGTGCAGAGTCCCCCCAGCAGTGCACAGACATAGGAGGGGTGGGTTCAGAGTCCCTCCAGCAGTGCCCAGACATAGGAGGGGTGGGTGCAGAGTTCTCCCAGCACTGCCCAGACACAGGAGGGGTGGGTGCCTATCACTCCCAGCAGTGCCCAGACACAGGAGGGGTGGGTGCAGAGTCCCCCCAGCAGTGCCCAGACACAGGAGGGGTGGGTGCCTATCACTCCCAGCAGTGCCCAGACATAGGAGGGCTGGGTGCAGATTCCTCCCAGCAGTGCCCAGACACAGGAAGGGTGGGTACCTATCACTCCCAGCAGTGCCCAGACATAGGAGGGGTGGGTGCAGAGTCCCCCCAGCAGTGCCCAGACATAGGAGGGGTGGGTGCAGGGTCCTCCCAGCAGTGCCCAGACACAGGAAGGGTGGGTGCCTATCACTCCCAGCAGTGCCCAGACATAGGAGGGGTGGGTGCAGAGTCCCCCCAGCAGTGCCCAGACATAGGAGGGGTGGGTGCAGAGTCCCCCCAGCAGTGCCCAGACATAGGAGGGGTGGGTGCAGAGTCCTCCCAGCAGTGCCCAGACACAGGAGGGATGGGTGCCTATCACTCCCAGCAGTGCCCAGACACAGGAGGGGTAGGTGCAGAGTCCCCCCAGCAGTGCCCAGACACAGGAGAGGTGGGTGCCTATCACTCCCAGCAGTGCCCAGACACAGGAGGGGTGGGTGCCTATCACTCCCAGCAGTGCCCAGACATAGGAGGGGTGGGTTCAGAGTCCTCCCAGCAGTGCCCAGACACAGGAAGGGTGGGTGCCTATCACTCCTAGCAGTGTCCAGACATAGGAGGGGTGGGTGCAGAGTCCCCCCAGCAGTGCCCAGACATAGGAGGGGTGGGTGCAGAGTCCTCCCAGCAGTGCCCAGACACAGGAAGGGTGGGTGCCTATCACTCCCAGCAGTGCCCAGACACAGGAGGGGTGGGTGCAGAGTCCCCCCAGCAGTGCCCAGACACAGGAAGGGTGGGTGCCTATCACTCCCAGCAGTGCCCAGACATAGGAGGGGTGGGTGCAGAGTCCCCCCAGCAGTGCCCAGACATAGGAGGGGTGGGTGCAGAGTCCTCCCAGCAGTGCCCAGACATAGGAGGGGTGGGTGCAGAGTCCCCCCAGCAGTGCCCAGACATAGGAGGGGTGGGTGCAGAGTCCCCCCAGCAGTGCCCAGACATAGGAGGGGTGGGTTCAGAGTCCCTCCAGCAGTGCCCAGACATAGGAGGGGTGGGTGCAGAGTTCTCCCAGCACTGCCCAGACACAGGAGGGGTGGGTGCCTATCACTCCCAGCAGTGCCCAGACATAGGAGGGGTGGGTGCAGAGTCCTCCCAGCTGTGCCCAGAAACAGGAAGGGTGGGTGCCTATCACTCCCAGCAGTGCCCAGACATAGGAGGGGTGGGTGCAGGGTCCTCCCAGCAGTGCCCAGACACAGGAAGGGTGGGTGCCTATCACTCCCAGCAGTGCCCAGACATAGGAGGGGTGGGTGCAGAGTCCCCCCAGCAGTGCCCAGACATAGGAGGGGTGGGTGCAGAGTCCTCGCAGCAGTGCCCAGACACAGGAGGGATGGGTGCCTATCACTCCCAGCAGTGCCCAGACACAGGAGGGGTAGGTGCAGAGTCCCCCCAGCAGTGCACAGACACAGGAGGGGTGGGTGCCTATCACTCCCAGCAGTGCCCAGACACAGGAGGGGTGGGTGCCTATCACTCCCAGCAGTGCCCAGACATAGGAGGGGTGGGTTCAGAGTCCTCCCAGCAGTGCCCAGACACAGGAAGGGTGGGTGCCTATCACTCCCAGCAGTGTCCAGACATAGGAGGGGTGGGTGCAGAGTCCCCCCAGCAGTGCCCAGACATAGGAGGGGTGGGTGCAGAGTCCCCCCAGCAGTGCCCAGACATAGGAGGGGTGGGTGCAGAGTCCCCCCAGCAGTGCCCAGACATAGGAGGGGTGGGTGCAGAGTCCCCCCAGCAGTACCCAGACATAGGAGGAGTGGGTGCAGAGTCCTCCCAGCAGTGCCCAGACACAGGAGGGGTGGGTGCCTATCACTCCCAGCAGTGCCCAGACACAGGAGGGGTGGGCGCAGAGTCCCCCCAGCAGTGCCCAGACACAGGAGGGGTGGGTGCAGAGTCCTCCCAGCAGTGCCCAGGCACAGGAAGGGTGGGTGTCTATCACTCCCAGCAGTGCCCAGACATAGGAGGGGTGGGTGCAGAGTCCCCCCAGCAGTGCCCAGACATAGGAGGGGTGGGTGCAGAGTCCCCCCAGCAGTGCCCAGACATAGGAGGGGTGGGTGCAGAGTCCCCACAGCAGTGCCCAGACATAGGAGGGGTGGGTGCCTATCACTCCCAGCAGTGCTCAGACATAGGAGGGGTGGGTGCAGAGTCCCCCCAGCAGTGCACAGACATAGGAGGGGTGGGTTCAGAGTCCCTCCAGCAGTGCCCAGACATAGGAGGGGTGGGTGCAGAGTTCTCCCAGCACTGCCCAGACACAGGAGGGGTGGGTGCCTATCACTCCCAGCAGTGCCCAGACACAGGAGGGGTGGGTGCAGAGTCCCCCCAGCAGTGCCCAGACACAGGAGGGGTGGGTGCCTATCACTCCCAGCAGTGCCCAGACATAGGAGGGGTGGGTGCAGAGTCCTCCCAGCAGTGCCCAGACACAGGAAGGGTGGGTACCTATCACTCCCAGCAGTGCCCAGACATAGGAGGGGTGGGTGCAGAGTCCCCCCAGCAGTGCCCAGACATAGGAGGTGTGGGTGCAGGGTCCTCCCAGCAGTGCCCAGACACAGGAAGGGTGGGTGCCTATCACTCCCAGCAGTGCCCAGACATAGGAGGGGTGGGTGCAGAGTCCCCCCAGCAGTGCCCAGACATAGGAGGGGTGGGTGCAGAGTCCCCCCAGCAGTGCCCAGACATAGGAGGGGTGGGTGCAGAGTCCTCCCAGCAGTGCCCAGACACAGGAGGGATGGGTGCCTATCACTCCCAGCAGTGCCCAGACACAGGAGGGGTAGGTGCAGAGTCCCCCCAGCAGTGCCCAGACACAGGAGGGGTGGGTGCCTATCACTCCCAGCAGTGCCCAGACACAGGAGGGGTGGGTGCCTATCACTCCCAGCAGTGCCCAGACATAGGAGGGGTGGGTTCAGAGTCCTCCCAGCAGTGCCCAGACACAGGAAGGGTGGGTGCCTATCACTCCTAGCAGTGTCCAGACATAGGAGGGGTGGGTGCAGAGTCCCCCCAGCAGTGCCCAGACATAGGAGGGGTGGGTGCAGAGTCCTCCCAGCAGTGCCCAGACACAGGAAGGGTGGGTGCCTATCACTCCCAGCAGTGCCCAGACACAGGAGGGGTGGGTGCAGAGTCCCCCCAGCAGTGACCAGACACAGGAAGGGTGGGTGCCTATCACTCCCAGCAGTGCCCAGACATAGGAGGGGTGGGTGCAGAGTCCCCCCAGCAGTGCCCAGACATAGGAGGGGTGGGTGCAGAGTCCCCCCAGCAGTGCCCAGACATAGGAGGGGTGGGTGCAGAGTCCCCACAGCAGTGCCCAGACATAGGAGGGGTGGGTGCCTATCACTCCCAGCAGTGCTCAGACATAGGAGGGGTGGGTGCAGAGTCCCCCCAGCAGTGCCCAGACATAGGAGGGGTGGGTGCAGAGTCCTCCCAGCAGTGCCCAGGCACAGGAAGGGTGGGTGTCTATTACTCCCAGCAGTGCCCAGACATAGGAGGGGTGGGTGCAGAGTCCCCCCAGCAGTGCCCAGACATAGGAGGGGTGGGTGCAGAGTTCCCACAGCAGTGCCCAGACATAGGAGGGGTGGGTGCCTATCACTCCCAGCAGTGCTCAGACATAGGAGGGGTGGGTGCAGAGTCCCCCCAGCAGTGCCCAGACATAGGAGGGGTGGGTTCAGAGTCCCTCCAGCATTGCCCAGACATAGGAGGGGTGGGTGCAGAGTTCTCCCAGCACTGCCCAGACACAGGAGGGGTGGGTGCCTATCACTCCCAGCAGTGCCCAGACACAGGAGCGGTGGGTGCAGAGTCCCCCCAGCAGTGACCAGACACAGGAAGGGTGGGTGCCTATCACTCCCAGCAGTGCCCAGACATAGGAGGGGTGGGTGCAGAGTCCCCCCAGCAGTGCCCAGACATAGGAGGGGTGGGTGCAGAGTCCTCCCAGCAGTGCCCAGGCACAGGAAGGGTGGGTGTCTATTACTCCCAGCAGTGCCCAGACATAGGAGGGGTGGGTGCAGAGTCCCCCCAGCAGTGCCCAGACATAGGAGGGGTGGGTGCAGAGTCCCCCCAGCAGTGCCCAGACATAGGAGGGGTGGGTGCAGAGTCCCCACAGCAGTGCCCAGACATAGGAGGGGTGGGTGCCTATCACTCCCAGCAGTGCTCAGACATAGGAGGGGTGGGTGCAGAGTCCCCCCAGCAGTGCCCAGACATAGGAGGGGTGGGTTCAGAGTCCCTCCAGCAGTGCCCAGACATAGGAGGGGTGGGTGCAGAGTTCTCCCAGCACTGCCCAGACACAGGAGGGGTGGGTGCCTATCACTCCCAGCAGTGCCCAGACACAGGAGCGGTGGGTGCAGAGTCCCCCCAGCAGTGCCCAGACACAGGAGGGGTGGGTGCCTATCACTCCCAGCAGTGCCCAGACATAGGAGGGGTGGGTGCAGAGTCCTCCCAGCAGTGCCCAGGCACAGGAAGGGTGGGTGCCTATCACTCCCAGCAGTGCCCAGACATAGGAGGGGTGGGTGCAGAGTCCCCCCAGCAGTGCCCAGACATAGGAGGGGTGGGTGCAGGGTCCTCCCAGCAGTGCCCAGACACAGGAAGGGTGGGTGCCTATCACTCCCAGCAGTGCCCAGACATAGGAGGGGTGGGTGCAGAGTCCCCCCAGCAGTGCCCAGACATAGGAGGGGTGGGTGCAGAGTCCCCCCAGCAGTGCCCAGACATAGGAGGGGTGGGTGCAGAGTCCTCCCAGCAGTGCCCAGACACAGGAGGGATGGGTGCCTATCACTCCCAGCAGTGCCCAGACACAGGAGGGGTAGGTGCAGAGTCCCCCCAGCAGTGCCCAGACACAGGAGGGGTGGGTGCCTATCACTCCCAGCAGTGCCCAGACACAGGAGGGGTGGGTGCCTATCACTCCCAGCAGTGCCCAGACATAGGAGGGGTGGGTGCAGAGTCCTCCCAGCAGTGCCCAGACACAGGAAGGGTGGGTGCCTATCACTCCCAGCAGTGTCCAGACATAGGAGGGGTGGGTGCAGAGTCCCCCCAGCAGTGCCCAGACATAGGAGGGGTGGGTGCAGAGTCCTCCCAGCAGTGCCCAGACACAGGAAGGGTGGGTGCCTATCACTCCCAGCAGTGCCCAGACATAGGAGGGGTGGGTGCAGAGTCCCCCCAGCAGTGCCCAGACATAGGAGGGGTGGGTGCAGAGTCCCCCCAGCAGTGCCCAGACACAGGAGGGGTGGGTGCCTATCACTCCCAGCAGTGCCCAGACACAGGAGGGGTGGGTGCAGAGTCCCCCCAGCAGTGCCCAGACACAGGAAGGGTGGGTGCCTATCACTCCCAGCAGTGCCCAGACACAGGAGGGGTGGGTGCAGAGTCCCCCCAGCAGTGCCCAGACACAGGAAGGGTGGGTGCCTATCACTCCCAGCAGTGCCCAGACATAGGAGGGGTGGGTGCAGAGTCCCCCCAGCAGTGCCCAGACATAGGAGGGGTGGGTGCAGAGTCCTCCCAGCAGTGCCCAGGCACAGGAAGGGTGGGTGTCTATCACTCCCAGCAGTGCCCAGACATAGGAGGGGTGGGTGCAGAGTCCCCCCAGCAGTGCCCAGACATAGGAGGGGTGGGTGCAGAGTCCCCCCAGCCGTGCCCAGACATAGGAGGGGTGGGTGCAGAGTCCCCACAGCAGTGCCCAGACATAGGAGGGGTGGGTGCCTATCACTCCCAGCAGTGCTCAGACATAGGAGGGGTGGGTGCAGAGTCCCCCCAGCAGTGCCCAGACATAGGAGGGGTGGGTTCAGAGTCCCTCCAGCAGTGCCCAGACATAGGAGGGGTGGGTGCAGAGTTCTCCCAGCACTGCCCAGACACAGGAGGGGTGGGTGCCTATCACTCCCAGCAGTGCCCAGACACAGGAGCGGTGGGTGCAGAGTCCCCCCAGCAGTGCCCAGACACAGGAGGGGTGGGTGCCTATCACTCCCAGCAGTGCCCAGACATAGGAGGGGTGGGTGCAGAGTCCTCCCAGCAGTGCCCAGACACAGGAAGGGTGGGTGCCCATCACTCCCAGCAGTGCCCAGACATAGGAGGGGTGGGTGCACGGTCCTCCCAGCAGTGCCCAGACACAGGAAGGGTGGGTGCCTATCACTCCCAGCAGTGCCCAGACATAGGAGGGGTGGGTGCAGAGTCCCCCCAGCAGTGCCCAGACATAGGAGGGGTGGGTGCAGAGTCCCCCCAGCAGTGCCCAGACATAGGAGGGGTGGGTGCAGAGTCCTCCCAGCAGTGCCCAGACACAGGAGGGATGGGTGCCTATCACTCCCAGCAGTGCCCAGACACAGGAGGGGTAGGTGCAGAGTCCCCCCAGCAGTGCCCAGACACAGGAGGGGTGGGTGCCTATCACTCCCAGCAGTGCCCAGACACAGGAGGGGTGGGTGCCTATCACTCCCAGCAGTGCCCAGACATAGGAGGGGTGGGTGCAGAGTCCTCCCAGCAGTGCCCAGACACAGGAAGGGTGGGTGCCTATCACTCCCAGCAGTGTCCAGACATAGGAGGGGTGGGTGCAGAGTCCCCCCAGCAGTGCCCAGACATAGGAGGGGTGGGTGCAGAGTCCTCCCAGCAGTGCCCAGACACAGGAAGGGTGGGTGCCTATCACTCCCAGCAGTGCCCAGACATAGGAGGGGTGGGTGCAGAGTCCCCCCAGCAGTGCCCAGACATAGGAGGGGTGGGTGCAGAGTCCCCCTAGCAGTGCCCAGACACAGGAGGGGTGGGTGCCTATCACTCCCAGCAGTGCCCAGACACAGGAGGGGTGGGTGCAGAGTCCCCCCAGCAGTGCCCAGACACAGGAGGGGTGCATGCCTATCACTCCCAGCAGTGCCCAGACACAGGATGGGTGGGTGCAGAGTCCCCCCAGCAGTGCCCAGACACAGGAGGGGTGGGTGCCTATCACTCCCAGCAGTGCCCAGACACAGGAGGGGTGGGTGCAGAGTCCCCCCAGCAGTGCCCAGACACAGGAGGGGTGGGTGCCTCTCACTCCCAGCAGTGCCCAGACACAGGAGGGGTGGGTGCAGAGTCCCCCCAGCAGTGCCCAGACATAGGAGGGGTGGGTGCAGAGTCCTCCCTGCAGTGCCCAGACATAGGAGGGGTGGGTGCAGAGTCCCCCCAGCAGTGCCCATGGAAAGAAAAGGGTGCAGTACCCACAGATACAATGCCCACAATTGTCAGTCAGGTGCTCAAAGACCCTGCAGAACACGTAACACGTGTGCGAGGCTGGGAGTACACACATGCATAGTGTGTAAAAGGGAACATGTTCACATGAAGTCATGTTAATATACTCCATACCCAAGTACAGTGACCACCAAGGATGCCACTAATGATGCAGGTGGAGACATTACCCAGCATGCATGGGCAAAGTTGAACGGATCCGTCACACACCAAGGAAATGTAGACACAGCTCAGCACAACATTTAGGAAACACCCTGCAGGGAAGATGTCAGGGTCCACAGAGGAAGGAACACACCTTGGGACAATGTCACCATGCAGTAAGAGCTTACATGAACAAAGTTATTTTGCAAATACCTTGTGATGGCACACAGATACCAGAGTCCACCCCATGAGCAGCACACTACTACATTTCCCAGACACCTAACACATTATCCCCACCCCAAATCATGGAGCAGCACCACCAACAGCAATACCAGAAAAGCAGTAGTGTTCAAAGGAAAAAAAACATTGCTTTATTCAGCATGAAAAAAAATTGGTTATTAAAAGTTTAATATGTACAAGGCCCATAGGGCAGTCCATAGTCCAATTCCTGGTGGGGGACACATAGGGACTCGTGTCCCCTAGCTTGCCTGCACAGTTCATACCTCCTTTGCTTCCACAGGTGGGGGCATCATGTGGGGGGGAAGGACCAGGCACCGCAGGGACAGGAGGGGCAAGGGTAGGTGTTGTGGGTGCAGGGACGGAGGACTCCACCACAGGGGGTGGGGCAGCGCCAAAGGTGGAGGTGAGAATGGCGGTGCACACGGTTGCAAGGTCCTCCAGCGTCTCCCCTGCACCCGAAGGAACCACAGGCCCCAAGGAGCGGGGGGGGTCGGAGGGATGGGTCGCAGCGCTACTGGGGGAGGGTGTGGACAGCGGGGGGACTCAACTACCCTGACCGGGGACTCCTTCAACCGCTTGCGGGGTGGTGTCACACTGGGGCTCAGGGACAGAGCGGCCAGGAAGGATTCTTTGTTGGAATCTTGGCCAGGAGAGCTTAGGGGAGTGGATTTGGAGGGAGTGGGTTGTGAGGAATGTGGACTCCCACTGTGGCTGCGTGTCTTCCGTTTGCCCCCCGACCCAGTGGGTGTGCCTACTTCACCCTGTGTGTGCGTGACAGGAGGTGTGCGCTTGGCCTTCCCTGGTGGTGTGGTGCCTGTGTCTGTTGGGGTGTGTGCATGGGTACGTCTGGGTGTGCTTGGGACAGGCATGGGAGTGAGAAGTGTGGATGGTGCAGGGGTAGGGGGGGACGCAGCGCTGCAGGAGACCCACTGCTGCAGTTAGTGTCGAGTCTATGGACCTCAGCAACTGGCGTTGGTCAGGCTGCGCAGCTGAGATGCCCTCCATGTATGCCTCCATCTGGGTGAGCACTCGGGTGTGGCCATGGAGGACATTAAGCATCGCAGTCTGATCAACCTGCAACTGGCGCAGGATGTCCACAGACTCGGCATTCACGGCAGCAGTGGAGACAGGGGCAGGGGGTGCGGTGCCTATCAAGAAGGAGACACGTGGTGACCTAGCACGGCGGGAAGGGACCAGAGCAAGTGGGAGGCCGGTGATGGGAATGGAGGGGGCGGGTAGAGATGGAGTGCTGCTTTCAGCTGTGGGAGCAGCCTCCGCCACCTCTGGGAGCCCAGCCTCGGACCCATCAGCGTCATAGTCGGTGGTGGGACTGGACAGGTCCTCCGCCTCACTCCCCTCGGCCTCCGTGCCACTCGATGCGCCAGACAAGACAGCACTGCTGGCACTGGTGCTCGCTCCCTCCTCACGGTCCGTGCCAGTCTCTCCCTCGGAGTCCCCCGACGATGCTGTGGGCAAGGTGAAGAGACAGGAAATAATCAGACACCTGTATACATATGTCACATGAGTCAAATCTACATAGGTCACAGTGCATAGCCTGAAAAGCAACATGAGTAACATCTATAATACGAGGTACATATGTAGGCCCTGCAACACACAGCTGGTTGACCCACCATGCCACTGAGAAACAATGGAGAGCATGACACAACAGCAAATTACTTGATATCAAATTGGACAGAGGAGCTAGGCTCTGGGGACAATCGTGCACAGCATCTGCACCACACAGCGTTGCCAAAAAAGGGATGAGCAGGAACCATGTCTATTAACTTTTTGCACATGCTGCAAAGCTAATACATTAAAACATGCCCAACATGACTGGGTCACTGCACCTTGAGTGTATGTCCAGACAAACATCACACACAGGCCAGACCTAGCAAGGAGACTTTAGATTTGGACATGTAGGCCTTGCCCGCACAAACCACCCCCTACCTGAGACAATGTGATTGAGACAGAGGAAGTACTTACACCTCTTACTCTGGGATAAAAACACATGGCCTGCACTAAATCCTGATTGTACACAAACCACCCCTGGTGCGCCTGTCCACATATATCATTGACAATCAAGCATCATCAGATTGTCGTACCAAGACACTCAGGCACTGCCCACTGTGAGTATGCACAAGCAAAATTGGGTCACACTGTACAGTGGACACATGTAGCACAGTTTACGTAAATACAGATGAGGCCAGGGTACAATGCCACAGAGCCCAACCTATGCCAAAGACACAGAAAATGTCCACATTGTTGGATGACACACATGATACCTAGGAAAAGGTGCCCCAGGGCATGGTAGTGGCCACACTCCTCCATGGTCCTGGATGGATATGACTGCAACTGAAGCAACCGTCCCTGCACTATGCATTACTCCCACTCATGCACATCGTATCAGAGGGCACTACATTGGACATGCATGCTGTAAGGCAGTACCCTTTTAAGACACACTCCTATGTCGGGACTCAGCATCAGTGCCAACTGACATGGACCCCACAATGACTGAACTGGCCAGGGCACAGGCAAGGTCCCAAAAGCTGTTATACACCACCACCACACATGATGCTGCAAGCATTGGGCACTTGGATTAACTGCCAGCCTATATTACCTTGTGCAAGAGTGACTACACACAGACCAGGGAACACATGGCAAGGAGGGGAAGGGAGGAAGAACAGCACCGGTTTACTTTGGGGAACTGGTTATGCACTGCACATTTAAACCCTGGCAGTGTATCCATGCAACTGCGCACTTCCAAAAGCTGGTGACACACAACAAACACACATGTACCTACCCCCTTCCTGCTGCTGCTTCTCCTGTAAGCGCCTATCCAAGTCGGGTAAGACCACCGCCAGCACACGCTTATGGATGTGGGTCAGACGCCGGCGCCCACGGTTCTTGTGGCTCTCAGGTGAGTCCCCCAGCAGGACCCGTGCGATCCTCCTCGTCCAGCACCCGATATCCTGCCACCGTTTCCTCACCTGGGCTAGGCGCCGCTTCCGACCCTCCGTCTTCCTCACGGCACTGACGGCTTGCTTCCATATCTCCACCTTGGCATGGACGCCTACCTGTGAGGATGCAAAAGTGAGAATACTTTAATACACCTGAGCAATGACACAGAGACACACATATTAATAATTTGTCTTGTTTGAACAGGCCATGGTATGCAGGCAACTCATTGCACCTTTGCCACACAATCAATGATCCTGGATCACACTATGAATCACAAGCTACACCAGGATTATGTACAGCACCTCAAAGCAGTCACATGCCCCACCCCACTGATGCAACCTCAGCAGAGTACACAGACACACACAGGCACAGGACAATCACCTGCCATTGCCAACTGCGGGTACAAACCTCACTCTGCCCATGTGCCACTAAACTGGGGGGTGTCACAGGTGTGGGGCTGGCTCAGCACGGCAGTCACACAGCACTGCTGCCTGCTCACATCAGATGGGCAGGGTATATCCATCCCTCATGCAGCTGGTGTGCAACACTCCCCATATGCACTCACCCACATGACAGGGGACTTACACACACACACCAATGTCCAGGGGACGAACACATCATTTGGACACTCACAGCACAGGTACATTAAACAAACACACATCTATGGGTACTGTCACCTGTCACACTGGGGGGACCACAGAAACACATCAGGACTGTAGAAACAACATTCCCAGGAGGAGTAGCCATGCAGAATGTGGCATGCACCATGCATTGATTGTCACAGTAAGCACTATGCAAGTGAGGAGTGCACACAGGAACTACAGCATGCTCTGCATGGGGGACATGAGGCCTTCCCCACCCTGGGACCCACTCTAAACAACATTGCATGTCTGTCACACATGAACACAATGCCAGAAGTCACAGTCACAAAAAAGGGGCACAGTCTAAGCTAGTGGAGTCCGCACTCACCTGCTCCCCTGGTCGACCATACAGCATGGTGTACTGTGGGAGGATCACATCCACCAACGCCATATTCTCCTCCATGGTGAATGGCCGTGCCCTCTCCACAGACCTGGACATGGTGCCAGAGGAATCACGAGCAGCAGCAGTGTTGTGGAATGAAAGGATGTGCAGGCAAGTGCTCTCTCATGGGACCTGGCTGCCTTATATCTGCCTTGCTGGCCTGTTTCATTTACAGGAGTACAGAGTGATTGGTCAGTCACATTAGCATCCTACGTTTCCTCCAATCCCTTTAAACCTACCCCAGTGAGTGGCTTTGCATGGTTTAAAAATTGAGCATGATGTCAAGTCAACAACCACTTTGCAACAAAGTATATTGTTTCCAACCGACTTCTGCTGCCCACCTGATGCAAAAATTCAAACTTTAAACTCGGTCTCCATGACAACCAGCATGCATTTAGGCCCTTATACTTGTCCCTCATGTGTCCCCTATGTTATTTCAATATTTACACACAGGTATGGTGCGTTCCACGGCCCTAGGGCACCCCAAATGCAGTGAAACGGACCGTACAGGCGTGTGTACGGTCCCTATCACTATGGGAGTGCTTGCGTATGCGTACGCCATAGTAATACGGACCATACACACGCGTGTACGGGTCATATTACTATGGCGTACGCATACGCCAGCACTCCCATAGTGATAGGGACCCTACACACGCGTGTACGGTCCATATTGCTATGGCGTACGCATACGCCAGCACTCCCATAGTGATAGGGGCCCTACACACACGTTTACGGTCCGTATCACTATGGCGTACACATACGCCAGCACTCCCATAGTGATAGGGACCCTACACACGCATGTATGGTCCGTATTACTATGGCGTACGCATACGCCAGCACTCCCATAGTGATAGGGACCCTACACACGTGTGTACGGTCTATATCACTATGGCGTACGCATACGCCAGCACTCCCATAGTGATAGGGACCCTACACACGCCTGTACGGTTCGTATTACTATGGCGTACGCATACGCCAGCACTCCCATAGTGATAGGGACCCTACACACGCCCACAGAGCGTATGTACGGTGCGTTTCACACCTGACAGTGGTGACAGGCGGCACACAGACAGGAATAGAGCTGTCATACTTGGCCAAGGCTGGACATCAAGGCATTGTCTGTGCAGTACTACATGTGTCGGGCAAGGGTGTGTCAGGCTGTGATGTGGCACATTACTCCTGAGGTGTGAAGCAAATAAATGTATGATGAGCTGTGTACACATGTCATGTGTGATGGTGCACTATGTGCCACACATCCCCTTCACTCCTTTGACATGTGTGCATGTAGTACAGACTTGTTGAGCCATGCGTCACTGGCATGGCACAGTCACCGACACCCGTAACTGTCCCCTGATGCCAGGTACACACAATATTACACCTGACATGTGAATGCCCGCGTTGCACGCTGTAACTATGTCATGTGTGTGTCATGTGTTCCCATAGGTTTGCTGTAGGTGTTTGGTCAAATGCATCTGCAGTTGCTGCAACCAACATGTGTCTGTGTGTAGATGGGCATGGCACACTGTTACGCACACTAGCCCACATGTGTAATCCGACGTAAGGTGTGTATGTATGCATCGACACGGAGTTTCAAAACAAGGACATATCTGCATACTCTCAATGTATGTGTGATCAGTCTTGACATGTACTCCTTCATGGCAAGGTGTGTGGTCTGTCCTTTTTCTATGACATGTGACCTGTGCATCTAGTGTTCCGCAACCTGTCTGTACAATAAACATCCTTCTTCTGCACATATGTGGATGTCTGTAACTCCTGTAATGCATCTGCCTGTTCACTTACACTGGCCCACAGCTAGTTTCATGGCATGACATATTGAGGTTGAGAATCAACGTTTGTAGCTGGCTCTTGGTAGGAGTGTCACCTGCCTGGCATACGTGTCCAGGGCATATTGCACAGACGTGACTCTGTATGTAGCATATGTGTATTGCCTGTTGAACATGTGCTCAGTACATTGACATTGGTGGTGGACTGTACTCACTCTTCGTTGTCCCTTCAAATTTACTGCAGGGCTCCGCCTCTCCCTCGACCAATTCCGGACTTGGCTGACCTGAGGGAACATGACTGTATATACGCTGCTACCGCTTCCCCCGACAGTTGATTGAGAACTTGACGCCACGGCTGGCACCACACCTCCAACCGCTACACAGGTATCCTACTGCACTGACACCCAAGATGAAGGTGATGGCAGCCCTACATTTCTTTGCCACGGGTACCTTTCAATATACCATTGCTCATGTTGGTGGCATGTCCCAAACCATGTTCAGCCGTGTTCTGCATGATTTTTTAGAGGCCATGTTGGATCACCTGGATGAGTTCATTAAATTCCCAACTCCTGAGCAGTTGACAGGTGTCAAGCGTGAGTTTTATGCCCTGAGAGGGATGCCCCATGTCATTGGGTCCATAGATGGAACACATGTGGCTTTGGTACCACCACAGGCACAGGAGGTAGCGTATAGGAACCGCAAGCATTGCCACTCCATTAATGCCCTTGTGGTGTGTCTTGCCAACATGGTGATTTCCCATGTCTGTGCTCGTTTTCCAGGATCAGCACACGATGCCTACATCATGAGGCGTAGCAGGGTGCCTGAAATGATGCTGCAGCTGCGCAATGAACGAGCATGTATTGTTGGTGGGTATACTCTGTCAGTCCTGTATTTAGCGTCATCTTCCTGTCTTACTGCTTCTCCTGACCCACTTTTGTCCATGATGTTTCCATGTAGGGGACGTTGGCTATCCCAACATGCCATGGCTGATCACGCCTCTCCGCAACCCCAGCACGGCTGCCGAGCACCGCTACAACAACGCCCATGGGTGGACCAGGTGAGTGATCGAGAGGACGTTTGGCCTCCTGAAGAGCCGATTCTGTTGCCTCCACAAGACCGGCGGCGCACTCCCATATGCACCGGTGAAGGTCTGCAAGATCTTCCTCGTGTGCTGCATGCTGCACAACATGGCAGTGGAGAAAGCTGTGCCACTCATCCTGGATCCGGATGAGCAGGACCATCCACCCGTGGAGGATGAAGGGCTTGGTGACGTGGCAAGTGATGTGGAGGAGGAGGAGGCGGTAGAGGACATCCGGAGTCGGCTCATACGCAACTTCTTTGCTTAGTGGTGAGTTCCAGTGTCTGAGTGTGCACGCATTGGGCCGTGTGTGGCATGTGTTGCAATGTGTGTGTCCATCTTCATATCTGGAGTCAGAGGTGTGTTTGGATGTGTCACTCGAGTGATGGTGCAATAGAAGAATGTTTTTCCAGAGTCATCATTGTCACCTAGCATGTTGACAACCTTATACGTGTCGAGTACATGCACATGCATGCGGATGTGCTTCTTTTGGCTGACTTCTGGTGTGTCTCTCATCCACAGGTACTTGCAGATGCTGTCTGCTGGTGGCATTGTTGTGCTCCTGCTATTCCTCATGAACACAGCAACATGTGCTGAATCAGCGTTACATGCACGGACAAGTTTGAAAATCTCCTTAGGGTAAGGGATGCAGCCAGGGCCGGACTGGCAATTCCGGGCACCGGGCAATCCCCCGGTAGGATGGACGGGGTGGGGGCCGGTTTGGTGACAGGGGGCCGGTTTTGTTGCTGGGTCCGATTTGGACCCGGAAGCGTGACCGAACAAACAACAAGCACAATCTGCATAAGATGCAGCTGCTGGTGCTTCACGCACCGTCCGGGACCGTGTCCGTGATGTCACCTGAATTTATTTTATTTATTAAAAATCCACCTGTAACCTCTGACCTGGGTTGGGTGGGTGCCCCGTGATGTGCGGCGCGCAGTGACCTCTACTCTCAGTCTGCGCGCCGCGGTACAGTCATCATTCACTCTTAGGGTGGAGTCTGGATTCAGCGCAAGCGCATTGGGGTCGCACAATAAAAAGTGGGCGTGGCAGCGAGGCATAGACGACTGAAAGACAGGCTGGCATGGAGCGGAGCCTGCCCCCGTGTCTGCCGCCTGGCGCCCGCAGCCGAAGGTGAGTGACAGCAGCACAGGCCGTCCCCTGCGTGGGTTTCATGGCCAGGCTAGGGGGGGGGAGGGGGGTGGAGCGCGATACTCGCGACCGGGCCCGGCCGCAATTAAAAGCAAAAGCCATTAGGCCCCGGCCTACCCATTAGGCAATGAGGCTCCTGCAACAGGGCGGCTCTGTCTGGGTGATAGGACCAGAGCCCTGGAGTTGGCCTGGAGCCACGGCCTGCCGCCTCAATGTATTGGACAAGAAGGTAAAAATTATGATATTCATTATTTGTAATGACACAAGCTTTTTCCATGCGTAAAAGTGTCAAATAAAAAAGACAATACATGTGACGTAGCAAGATATTGCAAAAATCGAAAGCAACATGGAAAAAAAAAACTTGGTAATAGTATTTTTCTTCTGCAGTGAACTTAAAGTGCAGGATCGGCAGCCTCGATTTGCTTCCTAGTAACTGGCTGTAGATATATACTGTACTGGCGCACACATACCTCACAATTCTAGCATTTCCGGAATGGGTGGATTGTAGGTGAATGAGTTTCTGGTGAGCGGTACTTCCGCCATTGCAGCCATCAGTGGCAGAAGCCTGAGAGATGCCACTTGTAGCCGATGCCTTCGTGGCCTAGATAACAGGTGTTCCTCTCCCCAGGGGCAGATGTAAGCCAGTGTCTGAAACAGCTCTCCAAGCATCGCCGTACACAAGTAGCACACATATATTCAGCACCTTCTGAGAAGCTGTTTCGGGTCATCTTACATTGCACACGGGAATGACAAGTCCCGGACATGTTTTTCTCTGCTTGGGAAGGGCATAAACTCTGAAATTCTTTTTATAGTGACACTAGACGCCGTAACACGGTAAAAGCATTCATTCTCTTCACTAACAGACACAATAACAGCTTCGGGTACTCCAGAAAGCCAAGCTGATCATCATACCTGAAACCTAAAGACGGAGGAACAACATCAGCCCCTGAATACAATACAAGAGTGCTACATTACCTGGTACTATATACTTGATAATGCGCACACATTCACACCTGTCTTGCTCCATCTGCTGAATACGTGCATCTCTGTGCCTGTATTTGTACACTTCGTATCAAAGTCTACAGTGGTGGCTTTCTGAATACTTTTACATTGGTCCCTGCTTGTGCCTCGCAGCGCCAATGGTGTTAGCCTGATACCACTGGCTCTGCAACTTATCTGGTCAGTCTGGGCAATGATCACATGGTGTGCAGAACAGGTATCAGACGCAGCTACCTTTTCTAAGCAGTGGTCAACCTGATGCCATCTTGCAGCACCCACACTGGCCTGAGATAACTCCTCTTAGGACCAAGAAAGCTCTGGAGCTTCAGGCAGCCCTAGTCAGTGCAGCCTATAATTATAGATCTAGCGCTCAGTCACCACGCTGGTGCTGGTCCAACTTTCAGTGCATCCAGCATCACGTAGTGAAGAGCCTGGTGTTTGTAGTAGCTCTGTGGCAGGCACCGCCTGCTGCAGTCATCTGGTGCTGTGGGGTTGGGCAGCAGGCCGCGGGGAGCCCACTGGGGCAGACACCACTCAACAGTGCTGGTAATCATTTATATTAGGGTTGAGCAAGCAGTTCTATAGTCAAGTCTAATACAGTGTCCTGGCTGGCTGTAATGTGTGCCTCACTCTCCTGATCTCTGGTGCTTTGCAGCAGTAGCAAGACCTTCTTAGAGTTTGTTGATGCTCCAATGGGTGTAATGTCTGATATTTCTATGTTTCTCTCCCCTTCATTGCTTGATTTTTGCTTGCAAGAAAGTGTCACTCATAGAAGTTGAAATGTCTCTCATAATTACACTGAAATTGTGAAAATGTCACACATAGCAATCTGAAATCTTGGCAGCCATGTTAAACTAATCGTAAATACTGCTGCTGGTCTCCTCATTGGCATGTTGAAAATAGGCAACCCCTCCCTAAAGTAGCCATGCTGGCTCTAGCCGTGGAGCAGCATCATGTTTAAAACCATCATGCGTCACTTAAACGGACTTCAGAAACAACATCCCTGCATACCTAGACCAGAACTTGGCAATCTCAGGTGGACAGTGCGCACAGGAAGCCAAAACATTGCCAAATTGGAGACCAGGACACACTGGGCCAAAAGACTGGAACACTGCCCTCTACCGCAGGTGTCTGGAGCAGCATCCAGACTGACCTAAAAACTGCTAAAATCCTGCGGTTCAGAAGATCCCGAAGAAGCCCTTTTTCACTAAATACTGCCACCTTACTTGTTGGTTAACCATCTAAACTGTACCTTGGGTTCCTGACCTTTATTGCTCCATTGCTTCGCCAGACACATTCATGCTTTAGAAGTACTTCTACATCTATTTTGTAATCATGAACTACGTAAATGATTCTCGTTTGGATTTAAATGCATGCAAATTTCTTTTGTGGGCATTCTAAATCTGCCATGCCTTTAGCTGTTTTCAACCCGCATTCTCCTATACGGTTACTAGGTGAGGGTAGCTTATCCTACTCACTGAAATTTGTGTGAAGAAACCTTGCAGTCATTCTACCCATGCTAACGTGTTGATTCACCGTCGCTGTGCTATACTGGTCTTCTGCATTTAAAAAAACCCATTAAAAAATACTGCAGACTGAGATATGTACCTGCCTGAGAGGGAAGCTTGCACTGCTTCCTCTTATGTTGCCTTGCGCCCGTCCTGTTAGGAAAGTGCGCATGCTTGATGCACATCTCGTAATTGTGCTGTCTGCGTTAGGGAATCTTGTGCTGTTGGTGCAAACAGCCTTTGTGTAATGTTAGAACAGCATCTCCCAGATGTACATTTCTGAAATGGTTAAGCTCGAATTCACTTGCATGTGCAAAACTTTGAACTTGTATTGAATTATTTTCTTTAGCAGCAGCCATGTTTTGTACACGGAGATTTGCGAACTGACTCATGTTTGAGAATGCAGCTATTAATGTAGTCTGTTTTGGGCTCGTATGGGCCTGTGTGCCTGCAGCAGAGGAGTGGTTCTTGTTTTGATTGACATGTGTGGTCATTTTCCTTCAGTCCATAGAGACCATCAACCTCGATGGCAGTGGAAGGCTCTCCTTCCCGGAGATACTGAAGAAAAACCAGGACCCGGTCAGGCTGGCAGTGTTTGAGGGCTGGTTCTTCTCATAGAGTCTGTGATCTGCCAGGCGGTTGGCGCCTCGGTGTTGTTTGTGGGATACCCTGAAAGGCCTCAAAATGCCGCCCCTGTGATAAATGTTGCCTTAAACATCTGATTAGATGTTATCTCTGGCCACCGTAATTCACCACCCCACCAGGCCATCCATTACCAAGCAGTCTGTTCTAGTCCCTTACACTAGGCACCAGGTTCTGGCTGCGGCGGTACCAGTCTCAGCACTGAAGTGTAACATATTAGTTGATGCACATACTTTCGAGATTCGAACCACCGACTCCCATGCTACTGTGATGCCAGCACAGGGTGCGGAAAAACTGCCCATTCAGGCAGGTATATTTCCTTATCTCGAAATAGAAGTGAGAATACCTCAGCAGGTGGGGACACTTCTTGCTCGATCTGACTGGAGACCCGTGAGCATCAGCCATGAAGCAAAGGACGTGCATGCTTCAGAATATTGCCTATCAGTACATAAATCAGAATACCCATGCAGTGTATCCTCTTCTTTTTATGTTTGGGTTCTTCTTCTATTTCTCCAAATTAACCGGAAGCGCTTTGTGTATTCAGTCGCTACTTGCCCCGTGCCCTCTAGTGGGAGATGCAGTGACATCCACCTTCATGAGCTTCCTTGCAAAATAGATGCGTGTGAAATAGCAGCACGTTGGTTGTGCAGTGCAATAAATACTGCCTTTCTTCCCCGGGTAGATTCCATCATCTCTGGGACTCTCACAGACTTCCTTGCCAGACTAATAGTTATCGCCGAGCTGTGGAACACACTCATTTAAAAACGAGAACAGCCAATACCAATTGATTGGGCTTTTGTATAGTGGATAATGTTAGTCAGCATCAACGCTACACGGAAGGGGTAGCACAAGGGCAGCAATGGAAGGTGTTTGCTTTCCCACACTCAAGTGGGCCAGCTCCTGCCAGTGTAGTTCTAAAAAGCATGCAAATTTGGTCCTTATCGTGCTCTCCATTTTTGCCTTCACCCTCGGGGTGAAAAAAAAATCTCAACTCTGCAGCAGTGCCACCCTTCGCTGCCTTTGATGCAACTTCAAATAGCTTCGTTATCATTCTTTCACAGTCTCATCATTTCAGAACTGAAGCATTTTCAATATTATATACTACAAAGCCATAGTTGTCGCTTATTTATCTTATGCAACTAACATCCATTGACAAAGCCAATAGTGCCGGCTTGTTGTAGGTATAATGTTACTTGCTGTATTATGTATCTGGATGCAATGACAGAAGCATCAAAATACCAGTCGGGCAGACACACTCTGCTAAGCACAGGATTTTAGCTTGTGTATTTTAAGCTACGGCCTCAATGACGTCGACCACGCACCTTTGAGAGAGACACCCCATCCCACCCCAGTTTTTTCATCCCACTTAAAGCCCTGCTGAAGAACATATTAAACCTGTTGCCATGATCATGTTAAACAATCCTAGGTCGCGGCCACCGACCTAATTTGAGGCCCCGGCATTTGAACCTATACAAATTATAAAGACACAGAAGACAAACCCGAATGTCACCCCACACACAAGATTAGAAAGAGAAATAGTTTGACGATTTATTTAATTCATTTTTGTCTACCTAGGGATTTTATTCAGGGGACTCAGACTTATGTAGATCTAAGCCAGGAGAGAGATTTTTCCAGTTACAGAGGACTAGTTCCAGGCATCTGACAGCAAAGCTATCTCTTAGGGGTGAAATAATTCCCACAGGCTCGTCCTGGAGAGCTCTTCCTCGGGTTACAGGGTCTTCAGGCAACCCTATAGTCTTCAAGATGAAGCCCAAAGCTTTGTCTCTTCTGACCACATTCTGAGAGACCCCTAGAGACCTGAGGGCTGCCCCAGTCACATGACACAATGCTGAGGGCTAAGCGGGGATCTGAGTAGGAGGCTGCAGAACAACTTATCATGGAGGTCAGGCGGATTCAGTTTGGGAACCCCCCAGAAGCTCTACATAGGAAGCGAAGCATTTGGAGCAGGATGCACTGGTACTTTCTTCATAATTGCGGATGTGATCTGTGGACCTCTTTAAGGCATTAGCTACTCAACTACATTGGAATAAATGCAAGAGTTGAGCCTTCAAAATGTAAGTCATACAACCAGGAAACTTGGCTAGAGAATAACTATAATCACCACAAACAATTGAGTAAATGAGAAGATTTCTAATTGAATACAATGTCCTTCCTATATTTTATTTTACACTACCTGTACATTTTGTGGTGCTTTCTGTATATATAATGTGTTAACAAACAACGCACACATTGGGTTAAGGTGTTTCGGCAGGTGTGGCGGAGATATACTTTCATTTTGGGTCCTTTTCTTCAACCTTAAATCTGCCCTGTGTCTTCACCAAGTCTCTGAGCTCATTCATGGGACTTCTCCACAAGCTGGTGATCTCTGTCCGTTCATGCCTGAAAGACTGGATGATTTGGGAAAAAGGGGGTGGTGATGGACAGAGTTTCTGAATGATGCAGAATACTCTTACCAAGTCAAGAGATCATGGTTTTAATCCATCACCGTTTTTGAGCTCACTGCACCATCCCAGCTCAGAACCTGGCTACATGCAAATTAGTCTGTACCTGTCCCAGTGCATGATGGGAACAGGGCAAACCAAACTACCAAGCCAATTCTTATACTGGGAAGGAAACAAGCTTCCGGGGACCGGTTTCTGGCATCACAGCCTTCGTCGGCCCGGCTTGCCTGAATCCTGATGGTGCAATGAGCAAGGGACTCACGTCTGAGCATACCCTCCCAAACTGAGTGTGGATAAAATCGATTTGGGAAAAAGGGGGTGGTGATGGACAGAGTTTCTGAATGATGCAGAATACTCTTACCAAGTCAAGAGATCATGGTTTTAATCCATCACCAAGTCTCTGAGCTCATTCATGGGACTTCTCCACAAGCTGGTGATCTCTGTCCGTTCATGCCTGAAAGACTGGATGATTCATAAAGGGTCATGCAGAATGTCACTTCTCGGGTATGTAAGGTGCTCTGTCATCTTGGATTCTTTGTAAACTTGTCCAAATCACCTCTCATTCCAAAGTGGGCTCACACATTTATCGGCTCCTTCTCCGGGACAGATCTGTGTGCTGTATTTATATCCGATGCTCTGGCTCGCCTTCAACTCAAAGCATTATTAAAATTATTTTGAACATTGCCCTGTTGTCTCTAACAGGAACAGCACAGAGGCTCGCGTCTTGTCGGTGACAGTGAGGCCCGTGCTGTCTCTAGATGCTGCTCTTCACTCTGTCATGGACTCCGGAACTCATATTTGCATAAGCTGATCCCTCCTTTAAACATGGTAAAATTGGCTTACACCGAATTGGAAAATTAAATTTACTTGTAAGTCCCTAGAAATAAGGTTCTACATGTACCCAAGGACTGTAAATTAAAGGCTGCCAGTGGGCCTGCAACACTTATTGTGCCAACCACATAAGTAGCCTATTTAAAAAGTGTCAAGGCCAGGGCCTGTCACTGCAGTCTGCCTGTGCAGTTGTAAAACTGCCATTTTGACCTGGCAAAAGGAACCTTTTGCCAGGCCTAAAAATATTCAATTTTACTACATATGTCACCAGGATGTCACCACTAGCGCAAGCCCTTTCCATAAGGCAGGATGCAGAGTGCAGTGTATTTAAATGGTTTGGCATATACTTTTAAGTTTTATATGTCCCGAAATAGGCAAGGTTGAATTGCTACCCTTGTTCTTTGTGTGATTCTTGAATTGTTCTCAATCCCATGACTTCAGTGATGTACAGGCAACATTGATGGCAGCACCCACACTCTGAAAAGTGTTCCAGTGCCACTGGCCTGGGTGCCTTTGTGTGAATTTTTCATGCTTTCTGGCTAGGGTGCCATGTGAGACATTTCCATGCCTTCTGGCAGCCTGGGTGCTTATGCGTGACGTTTCCATGCTTTCAGCCTGGGTGGTTATGTGTGCTATTTCCATAGTTTCTGGCCTCAGTGACCTGGAGGCCTGTGTGTGATCAGGCCCGGGTCAGTGCCTAGGTGCTTATGTGTGAATTTCCAGTTTTTGGCCTCACTTTACATAAGATGCTTCTTTTGAGCACTGTTTACAAAACTCAGGATATAAAAATCCTTTAATGTTTACACATTGTCTTGTACACTTTTCACTCTGAACCTTTGCACAATTGTTTGAAGTTAAGTGCGTTTTTAAATGTCTTAATGCTATTTTATATGAAGAATAAATTGGTTATATTTCAATTCAGGTTTTGTGCCAGACATTTCATTTTTTAGTGTTCTCTGTAGGAATGTCTGTGATTTATGACTGGGTATCCTGCTCCATAAGGTAATCATTTACTATGCTTTAAAAGTTAATACAATCTAATATGTAATGAAAAATGTGTTGAAAAATGCTTTGTTTTGGCCTTTCTGTCTTCAAATTTTCTTGGGGGCACAACCCCCCAAACTCACCCTAGTAGTGGTTGCTCACTGCGCTTGCGCGCTACACACCGTGTGGGGGCTGGTCTCACTTTTACTGTGTTCTCTCTGATTCACTACTTGTGTCTATTTTTAGTGCTCTCTGAAAGAATGTCTATAGGTACATATGACTGGGTGGGTAACCTGGTGCTCTTTAAGGTCATCATCTACTATTTACTGTGCTTTGAAAGTTGATACAATTGAATATGTAATGAAAAATGTGCTGTAAAATTCACCATTTTGGTCTGTCTTTTTCCAAACTTTTCTTGGGGGGAGAAACCCCCCAAATCCCCCGAGTAGCAGTCGGTCTGGCTCGCTGCGCTCGCTCGCTACGCGCCGGACGGGGGCTGGTCTGGCAAAATTTGCCAGGGCTGCTTTCAGTTCCCAGTCCGGCCCTGGATGCAGAACGGCTTTTTGGGTGTGGTATTTGTTTTGAATGTGTGTGCACTGCTCCTGTTCATGTTTGGATACTTTGCATACATGTAGAATCACCATGGGGCACATGACATGGAGCTGAATTCACCTGAATTGATGGTCAGACTTGGTGACAGTCATCTGTAATGGGATTGTGGATTGTGATGAAGCCATCAATGTGTGTAACACTTCCCTCGGAAACATACAGGTTGCACCGGGTTGACATGGTGTGTGAATTCCCCATTAGAGGCTCAATGGTGTATAGCAGCCTCTCCGTGAGCAGCAGGGGGTGTTTAGCTGTAACCCGTCACTTGTGTGCCAGTTCTATGGATTTCCAGCATCTGTGGTGCAAAGGGGGGTGCCAGTGTCGGTCCCACATGTTCATCCACATGACCTGTGTATGTGTTGACAGAGTTGCATTAGCATTCCGACTCACATGACTAATAAAGGTGTCCCTCTGCCTCCAAGGTGCCTCATCTCTGTCAATGGTGGTCTGTTGCCACTGTGCATGCGGCATGTCTGGCATAGTTATCAGAGATAGTGCATTAGAGTCTATGTGTAGAGTAGCAAGATGCAAGCTGTTTGTCAGGGATTAGAATCTGTATTGTGCATGATGTCCATGGCTGTGTAGGTATTGTGGCATGTCAGTCTCCACGACGGCCACTGTGCTGCATGTGCATCCATTGTGTGTGTGTGTGTGCCATGTTGAACCAGAAATTCCTTCCTTGACATACACCTTTTGCATAGTTCCTTCCTGAGATCCTTGTCTTTGTGTGCAACTTGTGGCATTGTTTTCTTGACATGGCGCATGCTGCTGCAGGCCCTGCAGCAAGGGCACCCAGTGTCCACGCAAACGAGCTGGTGTTCTTCATGGATTGCTTGCTGACATGTGCTATGCTGATCAGCAGCATCTGTGCATCATGCTGCAGCACACTCTGCATTATGCACAAGATCCCCAGTTCCATCCACCTCAAGGCAAGAAAGACCATCCCCCAGGTCAACTACGACATCCGTGTCTAATCCTACCCTGCACTCTACGGACATGTGCGTTACAACTCCCATGATACTTGTCCACATCCAGGGTGCATCTGCACAGCTCTGCTTCTACATCCGGCGACCAAGCCACATCAACGTCCAACAGAGATGGGGGAATGGATCACTGCCAGCTGCAGGATGACCTTCTCAATCCACGCACACACTCAGGATGCAGCCCACAACCCCAACACAACCTTGTGGCACTGTGATCCAAGAGCCCATTGTGCCATCTCCATGCATCCAACCTTGGCCGGCCCACCATTCTCCACATCCACCTGACTCAAGCATGCAGGACATGGTTCTGCCACCTGTCTACACATACCTGGGAGTAGCACCACAGGACACTCCACATGATCCCTGACCTCTGCGCATGACTGTTGCTCTTCTAAATAGGTCTGTAGGCACAGTTGTGCGGGCACCCCCTCAGCTGGTTGGGCCCATCACGGGTGAGTATGGTGCTCCATGTCTGTATTGGATGATACATTGTGACCCATGTGTGTCCTGTGCCAGACTCAGACCCCAGGGTATGGATGGTTGGAGTTACTTCTGAAATCAGGCATGGTTTGACTTTACAACACACACATGTAGTGGAATAATGCAAAATGACGGCATCATCTCGTGATTTTGATGATTTTTATTTGTGGTGGGGTACGTGTTTGGGGGGATGACAAGAGGTGCTTGGCGGGAGTGTAGAATCCAAAGTTCACTGGGGGAGTTGGAATCCTTGCCATTGGAAATCATCAGAGTCCATGCCACAGTCTTTGTCAACATTGGTCAGACAGTGACCAGCAAGTCCATGTGCCAGAGAATGTCATGTGATGATGTGCTGCTGTTGGGCCAGAGGGCCAGGTGCCAGGCCAGGTGACCTTGGAGATGGTGATGTTCTGCTGACTCTCATGGTCTTTTGCGTGGATGACCCACCTTCCTGCGGGGACCCTCAGAAGCAGGCCGTGACGATGCTTGTGATGCTCCGTCGGATGAATCCTCCTCCTCCTGATCCCTCCCTGTGGGTGGTGATGTTCTTCGCCTGGTGGCACAGGGAGGGTTGCCCATGTTTTCAGCAATCCGACGGAGTACACGGGTCATGTCCGTTTGCACTGCCACGAGCTCAGCCTGTCTTGCCTCCATCCGTCCTTGGTGTCGCTGTTGACAGGCATGTTGCTCGGCCTGCAGGGTCTTCATCTCCTCGAGGGTCCCCTTGATGTCTGTGAGGGTGGACGCAATCTGGACCATGCCCCTGGTGTCACGCCGGTATGTGTCTAGGATGTTGCTGATGTGTGACATTACCGGTTCCTGAGCCAACTGGTCAGGTTTGCGCCTCCGCCATCCTCCACTCCCACCACCCCTGCCCACTTGCGCCTGGCCTGCCCTTGTGGGCACATCGGGTCTCCGGGACCCCTGAGGGATGGCATTTGCGGTGTCGCCTGCCTCCTCCTGGGTGCCCGGAGAACCTTGTCCCTCCTGGTCAGCCTGGCTGTGTTGTCGTGTGCGGGCAGGGCTCCGGGGTGTCTCCTGGGATGTGGCAGGAATGGGGGTGGTGGTTGGCACAGTTGTACCTGACGCAGGTGCTGCAGGTGGTTGGACACCAGAGGGGCCAGGTTGGTCTGGGTCATCCACGGAGTGGTGAGAGTCGTCGCTGCCGGTGGGGTCCTCTTCACGCAGAGCATGGTCCTGTGAGTCTTCCCCCCCAGTGTTGGGGGGAGATCGACGATGTTGACCTGTGTGTGAGAGAGACAATGTTAATTGTGTTACATGCGACATCCATGTTTCATTCATTTTTGAGTTGGCACAGTTCCTCTGGGTAGTTGGATATGTCTTGCATTCCTCTCACAGTGCACTTGTGCATGGGTATGTCCCTTGGCCACAGCTTTCGACACTTTACCTATGTGTGACACAATCTTAGTTGATGGATCTTTTTGGAACGCAGTCAGCAGTCTAGTGAGCGGGCGTAGCGAGCCATGCAGAGCCGCCTTACGTGTTGCACTGTACATGGCCAAATGGTGTTTTTTCCATGCTATTTGAGAATGCAGGTAGGTAACTTAAGCATTTGTGACAGGGTTCTAACAAACACAGTGGGTGGGTATACTGGGTGTAAGGTTAGGTTTGTGCCTGCAGCACGGATGTACTCGTGCACAGATTGACACATGGCCCAGTGTTTATCAAAGGAAAAAGGGGGGGTTAAGGCACTGCCAAACCTTGTCTACATGCACACAGTCCACCTGCTGACGAGTGGACATGGCCACACCGCCCAAGGGTGATTTGGTCTCCCTCTGTCTCCCTCCTCCCTCTGTCCGTCTCCCTCTGTCTCCCTTTCTCCCACCCTCTGTCACCCTCCTCCCTCTGTCCGTCTCCCTCTGTCTCCCTTTCTCCCTCCCTCTGTCAGCCTCCTCCCTCTGTCCGTCTCCCTCTGTCTCCCTTTCTCCCTATCTCTGTCAGCTTCCTCCCTCTGTCCGTCTCCCTCTGTCTCCCTTTCTCCCTCCCTCTGTCAGCCTCCTCCCTCTGTCCGTCTCCCTCTGTCTCCCTTTCTCTCTCCCTCTGTCAGCCTCCTCCCTCTGTCCGTCTCCCTCTGTCCGTCTCCCTTTCTACCTCCCTCTGTCAGCCTCCTCCCTCTGTCTGTCTCCCTCTGTCTCCCTTTCTCCCTCCCTCTGTCACCCTCCTCCCTCTGTCCGTCTCCCTCTGTCTCCCTTTCTCCCTCCCTCTGTCAGCCTCCTCCCTCTGTCCGTCTCCCTCTGTCTCCCCTTCTCCCTCCCTCTGTCAGCTTCCTCCCTCTGTCCGTCTCCCTCTGTCTCCCTTTCTCCCTTTCTCCCTCCCTCTGTCAGCCTCCTCCCTCTGTCCGTCTCCCTCTGTCTCCCTTTCTCCCTCCCTCTGTCAGCCTCCTCCTTCTGTCCGTCTCCCTCTGTCTCCCTTTCTCCCTCCCTCTGTCAGCCTCCTCCCTCTGTCCATCTCCCTCTGTCTCCCTTTCTCCCTCCCTCTGTCACCCTCCTCCCTCCCTCTGTCTGTCTCCCTGTGTCCCCCTCTGTCTCCCTCCCTCTCTCCCCCTCTCCCTCCCTCTGTGTGCCACCCTCTGTCACCTCAGCCCAGCTTCCTGGGCACACACAGTTTGCAGGTCTTTCAAAGGCCATTGGCTTGTTCATGTGGGTTTATTTCTAATCTCCGGGCACCCATTGTGCGGAGTGTCTGAGTCTGCGCTGCTGCTGTGGCGGTGTGTGCTGACACTCTTTCAGAGTGATGCGTCTTCATTAGCTGCTGCTATGTGCAAATTGTGCCTTCATACCCATGTCATCCTGCAACGCGGCCACCATTTGCAGGCAACACAGTACTGTGTGGGGACACACTGTTTGTTTGGCTGTGCCCTAGGCCATATGGGCTGAGGGCATTGTTGTGTGCTTCTGAGTTGCTCAATGTTAGTTTTGAGGCCCACCCTCCCGGCATCGGGGACATCCTGTCTTGTGTTGGTGTTTTGTGTGGCCTGTGACTTGGCATGGCCTTGCTTGGTGCATGGGGCATGGAGGCGCTAGTGGCATGTGTGTGTTTTTGGAGTGTGGTTGTGTCCGGTGATGGCTTTGGGGGGGTTGCGTGCATGATTGGGATTTTGGTTGTGTATGGCGTTCCCCCCATGTGAGGTGAGTTGTTTGTGTACTCACCAGGGTCTGGGACTCCTTCTACTCTGTCTACTCCTACCGGCGGCAGCATGGCCATCACCTTCTCCTCCCAGGGATGGTACTGTACCCATCTGCGGGGCGGCCCTCCTCCAGTGATGTTCCCCTGGTTGTGATCGTCCGTCATTTTGCGGCGGACTGTCCTCCGCAGATCGTACCACCTGGCTTGGCACTCATGCCTGGTCCTTCTGGTGACCCCAACAGCATTCACAGAATTGACAATCCTCTGCCACATGGCTGATTTTTCGGATATGCTGGTCCGTCTGACCAATGTTCCAAAAAGCTGTGGCTCGACTCTGACGATTTCGTCGACAAGGACCTCCAGCTCATCCTTTGTGAACTTTAGATTCTTGTTAGTGGGCATGGTGTGGGGTGTGGGTGTAGATGGTTGTGGGGGTGTGGGTGTGGATGGTTTGTGTGTGTGAATGTGATGAGGGGGTGTTTGTGATGGTGGTTGTGTGAAGGAGTGCAAGTGTAAGGTGTATTGATGGATGTAGTATGGTGCAGTGCGTTGTCTCTGTGGCATGGCAGTAGTGGATCTGTTGCAAAGGATCATGGTTTGTGTGTGTTGGGCCTTTTTATTGGTCCATTTGTGGGTGTGGCTGTGTTTGAACTTTGGGTGGGTGTGTTATAAGGAGTGGTTGTGTTTTGGGCCTCTGTTTAGCTGTTTGGCAGTTGCAGGTCAGTGTATAGGATGTATTTGGGCTTGTTGGACATGTTTTGTGGTGTTGTGTGAATCGAATTGACTCTCCTTGTGTTGTTTTGGTTTGTCCTGGTTCAGTACAAGTGTTTTTGGCGTCTGTACGGCGCGTACATGGGCCATGTTGTTGTACAGTGCTGTCCTTTGCTATGGCTTAGTACGACTCGTAAATGCGTGATGTTGGGTGAGGGTGCTGGTGTAGGGGCCTGGGGTAGGGTGCGTACAGACATGGCCAGGGTGTTGGTCCGCACCGTCCATCGGTGGTGGTGTTTTGCACTGTACATACAGGGGGGGCTGGGTGTACGCTCTGTACATACACGGGTGGGGGTACGCTCCATACATACACGGGTGGGTGTACGCTCCGTACATACACTGGTGGGGTGTTGGTACGCTCCATGCATACACGGGTGGGGGTACGCTGCGTACATACATGGGTGTGGGTACGCTCCATACATACATGGGTGGGGGTACGCTCCGTACATACACGGGTGGGGGTACACTCCGTACATACACTGGTGGGGTGTTGGTATGCTCCATACATACACGGGTGGGGGTACGCTCCGTACATACACTGGTGGGGTGTGGGTACGCTCCATTCATACATGGGTGTGGGTACGCTCCGTACATACATGGGTGGGGGTACGCTCCATTCATACACGGGTGGGGGTATGCTCCGTACATACACGGGTGGGGGTACGCTCCGTACATACACTGGTGGGGTGTTGGTACGCTCCATGCATACACGGGTGGGGGTACGCTCCGTACATACACGGGTGTGGGTACGCTCCATACATACATGGGTGGGGGTACGCTCCGTACATACACGGGTGTGGGTACACTCTGTACATACACTGGTGGGGTGTGGGTACGCTCCATTCATACACGGGTGGGGGTACGCTCCGTACATACACGGGTGTGGGTACGCTCCATACATACACGGGTGGGAGTACGCTCCGTACATACATGGGTGGGGGTACGCTCCGTACATACACTGGTGGGGTGTTGGTACGCTCCATACATACACGGGTGGGGGTACGCTCCGTACATACACTGGTGGGGTGTGGGTATGCTCCATTCATACACGTGTGGGGGTACGCTCCGTACATACACTGGTGGGGTGTTGGTACACTCCATACATACACGGGTGGGGGTACACTCCGTACATACACTGGTGGGGTGTGGGTACGCTCCATTCATACATGGGTGGGGGTACGCTCCGTACATACACGGGTGGGGGTATGCTCCAGTCATACACGGGTGGGGTACGCTCCGTACATTCACGGGTGGGGGTACTGTCTGTACATACACTGGTGGGGTGTTGGTACGCTCCATACATACATGGGTGGGGGTACGCTCCGTACATACACTGGTGGGGGTTCGGCACGTACATCCGCGGCCGGGGGTTGTTTGGCGCATACATACGGGGGCTGGAGGGTGTGTTCGGCGCGTACATACGAGGGCTGGGGGGGTGTTCTGCGCGTACATACGGGGTCTGGGGTGGGGTGTTCGGCACGTATGCGGGCACATGTCTCCATGGTTGCTATAGGAGTTCGGTCCGTACGGTGTTTTTTCCATATGTTGTAAAATCGGAAGGACGGCACGGATCGTACTTGCGCGGTCGGACTTCATTTTTCCGATTTGTACGGTAAATCGTCCGGGATGTGTCAGACACATTTTCCGACCCGAGGACGTGTGGGGAAATTTTCCCAATGCGATTCGTATGGACTTTTTCCCATACGAATCGTACTTGGCAGTTTGTACGCTACTTGTACGATTCGTACGGAAAAAAATCCAGATACGATTCGTATGGGGAAAATTTTTACAGGATCGGAATCGGCACCTTTATGCGAAGAGGGGCACTATCCTGATCTACTTTGGGTATGTAAGTACACACATATACAAGATACTTAGTTTTAGATAAACAGAAGTAATTATATTTGAAAAAGTGTACATTATGTTTTTTCTTATTTTCCTCCCACACCATTAAATAAGTACAAGTGTTGGCCAGAAGAATAGGCATGACATCGATAAAGAAGAAAGGTCAGAGAGGACCGGGCTGTCTCTGCTTGTCCCCATCCCCTTTCCCCTCTTAGTGCCCTTCAATCAGTTGTGTAATAAGTTGGTGGAGTGGACTGAGAAGGGCATTGGGAATAGTCGTCAATTCTGCTTCTGAGAACGTTATTTGGCTCCTGACACCAGAGGTAGCTGCTTCTTTGCTGCCACTCAAGTTGATTTTCTACTCGAGTGGCAGCTTTTTACAGCATGAGCAGTTGCGACGGCACTCGTTGAACAAATCATGCTAGGGGACATCTATTCTCATCGCCAACTTACCATTGGTGAGCTGCGTGAAACTCTGCCATGTGTTGGTTGGCGGAATATGGCTGGAACTTCATGCTCCAAGCGTAACATAGAGAGGCCATTTATTCACCAGTCCTAATCAACACTACACAACATCCAACATAAGGGAAACTATGCAATTTAAAAGGGTTCACTTGCTGTTTACACTGCAATTTATGCTACATTGGGGAAGGTGTTGAATTTTAACAGATGTAAATTTACTAGTCCCACTCCAATATAAACTATTTTGGGGTAGGTATTGGATTTAACGTGTTGCTTAGAGTGATGTAGCAATAGTAAATCTAACCCTTCCAAAGTCCTATACTTTCCCTACTGTTGCTCAGGTTGGTGTGGTGTTGTATTTCTACCCCGCCTCCACACACCGCATCCAACACTCTCCTTACTGTTGGTCAGGGTGGAGTGGCAATAGCAAATAAACCCTTTCAAGGACCAATACTTTCCGCACTGTTGTTTACTTTGAAGTTGTAACAGTAAATTTGTCTTCTACAAGTATAATCTTTTATGTGTTTTTTGTTTTAAATTTTTAAAGATGCAGTTTAGTAATTGTAGTTTAAAAATTGTTTCGATTAAATTATTTGAAAGAATGTTATTTGTATTAATATTTCTTGTAATATTAATTGTATTGTGTATGTTTATTTTTAATATTTGATGTATATTTTTTCAATTATTGCTAATTGTTATTAGTATGTTGAAATGGTATTATTGTGTTTATTTTAGAATTTTAAATATTGATCTACTATATCAATTATTTTTTACATTTAATATTTTATATACATAGTCAGTGCCTGTTCTTTTCTTTTATGGATGCCAGGATTGGTAACATATATATATATATATATATAAGTATTCCCAAAACGAAGTTCCACTTGCGCTCTCAGAGTCTCCTGACACAGAAAAACCAGGCTTTGTTCAATAACAATGGGGGTTTATTTCAATCATAAACCCGCTGTGACGCGTTTCGCCACCGTAGTGGCTTGTTCACACAACGTTCTTGAATAAAGATTGCCATTACATACATTTTCAAAGTAATGAAAATAGTGAAAGGACTTCAACATGTACAGCAATAGTTTCTGCGACGTGGACGCCATTTTGTAGATGTAGCTTTTACCTAGTTCATCATTAAATCATTGCTACATCCATTTTAATTCGTACATTTAGATAATATTGTTCGAGTTATTAGGTACAGATACAGTCTATTAATGTGATTTCTTAACGTATTGCTCAATTTTTGCTCATTTTTTCAAACATATAGACTCTTCACACTCGCATGGGATTATGGTCATTGTAGTGCTTCCCAATATATGCAATGATAATGTATTATGTTCTAATGCATAAATTACATGAGTGTATAAAAATAATTATTAAAAAATAATTTCTAAAAATTATTAGCTTCGCAATCGCGTAGTGCCATAGTTTAGGATTGTTGAAGCCCTATTTACTTTTTTTACCCTGATTAGTGGGTGTTTACGTGGTCGGATCACTTCCTAAACCTAGTGAATATATGTATATAACTGTATATAACTCGTAAATGTGAAATCAATTTAAATTCACTCTTGTTCATATATATCTGATGATATTTTAATGACTGTATGGCATCTGTAAGTTCACCCCCTATATAACAAAGCCCATAGTGTTCATACATATATATCAAAAAATTGCATAATTAAAATCGTATCTTGATTCACACATAATCGCAGGATGGTCTGAAGAAAAGGGTAGGGATCTTTTTGGCACTGGTTAACGACATTTTCCCTTCCTTTCCTACTGTGGGAAATAGATATACATAAAATTAGACAGACTATAGATAAACCTTCAAAATCTATAGATTAAAAAACAAATCATAATGACTGCTATTCTTCTTGCAGATGTACGGCCATTTCCTCGTCTAAGTTATGACCTCTTGGGAAAAGAGTACACATACCTATTATGTGTCTTGCCTCTCGCTGTCTAAGTCTCAAAACTCGATTACCACCCCTGGCTTTGGGTAAGATCTGTTCAATGGCATAGTATCTTAGTTTGGTGTAATCTGAAAAGTGATGACTAGCAAAATGACGGGCAATAGGGTACTGTTTGTCATTATTAGTTATTGCCCTCATATGTTCCAGGACACGTTTTTTTGCCATATGTGTCGTACTACCCACGTAACGAAGTTTACATGGGCATTCCAACACATAAATGACAAACGTGCTCGTGCATGTTAGAAATTGAGAGATATCAATCATGATGTTGGTGCTAGTATTCCAAAATTCTTTGACCATTTTACTATTTCCACATGCTTTGCGATGGCCGCATGGAAAAAAGCCTTGCAAATGTATACCTCTTTCATCCATATTAGAGGTTAGATGACTATGTACCAGTGAATTTCTGAGGCTGCGCCCTTTCCTATATGTTATGTTAGGTCTTTCTGGTAGGGCTTTACCTATAATGGGATCGTTTCTTAATATCCCCCAATGTCGGTTGACCACTTTGCGTATCTGGGCAGAATTACCATTATACGTCATGATCATCTTCCTTTTCTGTGGTCATATTTTCTGGTGTTGCCAGGGTACTGGATCTCTCTACTCCTTTGACCCTTTCGACCGCTTTCCTAAGGACCCATGCAGGATAACCTCTTATTTTGAATCTTTCAATCATGGTTGATTCTTCCCTGAGGTAGTCTAAAGGGAACCTGCAATTCCTTTTTGCTCTGAGCAGCTCCCCATAAGGTATACTCCATTTAAGATTGTCTGGGTGGCTGCTCAGAGCATGAAGTAGAGTATTACCTGCAGTGCATTTACGATCGAGGATCGTGTGTATGGTGTTGTTTAGCATTTGGGGATCCGGAGAGTCATATGAAGGAGTAATATAAATTCTTAAACCTCGCGGTACCATCGATTTATCAATATAGTTCTGCAAAGACGTTGCCTCCCACCACTTGGAGGTTTCTTGTTTATGAAGTTTTTCAAATCTTCTCAGTGGTTCAAAGATTGTTTTCTCAATTGGTGTTTTGCCATGTACAGATCTTCCAATGCCTGGTGCCCTTGCAAAGAGTGTTTGTGCCGCCTCTCTGCGTTCTTTTTCTTCATCCATCCTTTCTCAAGGGAATCAGGAAAATCCCCTTTTGAACACACCAAACCGCGAGCTTTAAGAATTTATATTACTCCTTCATCTGACTCTCCAGATCCCCAAATGCTAGAGGACTGGTCAGTGAATTCAGCTACAAGCTCCAGGAACATGCTGCAAATATTGGTCAAATATGCGTGGTCTGATAGAGAGAAGATCAAACAAGAAATAGAACAAACTAAAATCTTGTTGAATGCACATGATGACCAAGAAATTATCAAAAAATTCCTAGAGGAAATGAAGAAATGTTTAAAAGTGATGGAAGATGATATAAAGAGGAGAAAACAACGAAAGCTGCACAGGGACTGTGACAAATATGAGTCTGGTAGGGTCCTGACGTGCAGCAAAAAATATGACCACCTCTGTGATACTGTGAAACCGGTAGATGCCAGTACCAGACACCATCGGGAACAACATGAGGAGGATTCAACGGATCCAAGTGACATCAATACAGAAGATTCGGAAACAACAAGAACATCTGAGAGTTGACCATTAGACACAGACAGGGTGACTCGACCAAAAACTACTTTTTTAGACGAGTATCGGCTCATGAAACAGAGCCGTCAAACAACGAGATCTATGTCCAGAATGAACCAGATGGAGGACTCCCCGAACCTGAGAGAAAGGGGCAGAGGGAGAGGAAGGGGTACCAGAGGAAGAGGAGGAAAAGGTCCAGACAAAGAAGAAAGAAAATAGAAAACTAAGGAGTATATGGGAAGAAAACAAACACGCTCCAAGAAGAATCAGTAATGGATGATGGAATGGTAAATCAAACAATTGTCAACTTAACAACTAAGACCATCAGCAACAAAGACAAAAGAATGCTATATTTAGGACTTTCATTTTGTCCTGCAGTTCCCATGAATTATGTCGAAAGTAAAATCAATGTGTTTAAGTTTTGTAGGAAATTGAAACTTAAAAAGTGGCATAAATTGAAACCAGCCAACAGTAGGGAACAACATCATATAGCAAGAACCACACAGGTGGAAGATCTATCGATTGGGGATATAGATACCATGATCATTCTTCATGAATTTCAAAATAATCCAGATGAGACACATATGAGTCCAGAATCTCTTCTCATTCTAGATGAGTTAGAGATTAAACATGATAAGGCAGCCTGCAGTAATTTTAGACCACAATCTATTTTTGTACCTAGAATGGGCCATGATAACATTGACACTTTTCAAGATGGTAAATGTTAAATTTTAGACAAAAAAGTTGGTCAAAGAAGATGAAGAATTTCAAGCATAATTTAACAGCTGCACAGAAAAAAGCTATAAACGATCTAGCAACTGATGAGAGCATTGTAGTGAGACCTGCGGACAAAGGCGGGAATATTGTTATTCTATCCAGAGAGATGTATGTTAATGAGGCCTTGCACCAACTTAATGACAACAACACCTATACCAGTTCCACACGGGTAGAATATAACAATAGCATTTCTAATATCTGGGAATTACTCAATGAATGGAAAGACAAGGGACTGCTAGAATGGGAAGAATTGTGTTTTTTGAAAAAGGACTATCCCATCCTACCAGTAATGTACCTGCTCCCTAACATCCACAAGAACAGGGAAAATCCCCCAGGAAGACCTATTATTTCATCGAGAGGTAGTGCCCTGGAAAATATCTCAAGATATGTAGACTCCCTCCTACGTAAGAGACACAAAAGATTTTTTGAACAAAATTGCCTATCTAGTGTGGAGAGAGGATTACATCCTTATAACCGTGGATGTTAATTCACTCTACACCATAATAGACCATGAACAGGGAATACAAGCATGTGCAAAATTTCGAAAACGTAGAAACATCAGCTTTTTAGAACATACAAACATGATCCTAGATATGATAAGATTTTGTCTCACGAATAATTATTTTTTGTTCAATGGGTCAATGTACAAGCAAAAACACGGTACCGCGATAGGCACTTCTTTTGCGCCAAGTTTTGCGAATCTGTTCATGGGTGCGTGGGAGGAGGATAACTATACTAACATCAGACTTGAAGAAGCCTTTACCAGGGTTAAATTGTGGCTCAGGTATATTGATGATATTTTTGTGGTGTGGCAGGGCGAAGAAAAAGACTCAATGCTTTTCATAAAGGAGTTAAATCATAATGAAAAGAACCTTACCCTGACCAGTATCATTAGCAGGGAGGAAGTGGAATACTTAGACACACGGGTATTAGTGAAAAACAACACCATACACACGATCCTCTATCGTAAATGCACTGCAGGTAATACTCTACTTCATGCTCTGAGCAGCCACCCAGACAATCTTAAATGGAGTATACCTTATGGGGAGCTGCTCAGAGCAAAAAGGAATTGCAGTTCCCCTTTAGACTACCTCAGGGAAGAATCAACCATGATTGAAAGATTCAAAATAAGCGGTTATCTTGCATGGGTCCTTAGGAAAGCGGTCGAAAAGGTCAAAGGAGTAGAGAGATCCAGTACCCTGGCAACACCAGAAAAAATGAGCACAGAAAAGGAAGATGAAAACAAAACACCTATGATCATGACGTATAATGGTAATTCTGCCCAGATACGCAAAGTGGTCAACCGACATTGGGGGATATTAAGAAACTATCCCATTATAGGTAAAGCCCTACCAGAAAGACCTAACATAACATATAGGAAAGGGCGCAGCCTCAGAAATTCACTGGTACATAGTGATCTAACCTCTAATATGGATAAAAGAGGTATACATTTGCAAGGCTTTTTTCCATGCGGCCATTGCAAAGCATGTGGGAATAGTAAAATGGTCAAAGAATTTTGGAATACTAGCACCAACATCATGATTGATATCTCTCAATTTCTAACATGCACGAGCACGTTTGTCATTTATGTTTTGGAATGCCCATGTAAACTTCGTTACGTGGGCAGTACGACACATATGGCAAAAAAACGTGCCCTGGAACATATGAGGGCAATAACCAATAATGACAAACAGTACCCTATTGCCCGTCATTTTGCTAGTCATCACTTTTCAGATTATTCCAAACTAAGATACTATGCCATTGAACAGATCTTACCCAAAGCCAGGGTTGGTAATCGAGTTTTGAGACTTAGACAGCGAGAGTCAAGACACATAATAGGTATGTGTACTCTTTTCCCAAGAGGCCATAACTTAGACGAGGAAATGGCCGTACATCTACAAGAAGAATAGCAGTCATTATGATTTGTTTTTTAATCTATAGATTTTGAAGGTTTATCTATAGTCTGTCTAATTTTATGTATATCTATTTCCCACAGGAGAAAAGGAAGGGAAAATGTCGTTAACCAGTGCCAACGAGATCCCTACCCTTTTCTTCAGACCATCCTGCGATTATGTGTGAATCAAGATAAGATTTTAATTATGCAATTTTTCGATATATATGTATGAACACTATGGGCTTTGTTATATAGGGGGTGAACTTACAGATGCCATACAGTCATGAAAATATCATCAGATATATATGAACAAGAGTGAATTTAAATTGATTTCACATTTACAAGTTATATACAGTTATATACATATTTAGGAAGTGATCCGACCACGTAAACACCCATTAATCAGGGTAAAGAAGTAAATAGGGCTTCAACGATCCTAAACTATGGCACTACGCGATTGCGAAGCTAATAATTTTTTGTAATTTTTTGTAATTATTTTTTAATCATTTTTTGAATACACTCATGCAATTTATGCATTAGAACATAATACATTACCATTGCATATATTGGGAAGCACTACAAAGACCATAATCCCATGCAAGTGTGAAGAGTCTATATGTTTGAAAAAATGAGCAAAAATTGAGCAATAAGTTAAGAAATCACATTAATAGACTGTATCTGTACCTAATAACTCGAACAATATTATCTAAATGTACGAATTAAAATGGATGTAGCAATGATTTAATGATGAACTAGGTAAAAGCTACATCTACAAAATGGCGTCCACGTCGCAGAAACTATTGCTGTACATGTTGAAGTCCTTTCACTATTTTCATTACTGTGAAAATGTATGTAATGGCAATCTTTATTCACGAACGTTGTGTGAACAAGCCACTACGGTGGCGTAACACGTCACGGCGGGTTTATGATTGAAATAAACCCCCATTGTTATTGAACGAAGCCTCGTTTTTCTGTGTCAGGAGACTCTGAGAGCGCAAGTGGAACTTCGTTTTGGGAATATATTCATTACCGGTTTCTCCCGCCGGTCTTGCGCCACCCCTTAATGATTGAAGACGCTTTAGGAGGAACTTGGATTGATATATATATATATATATATATATATATATATATAAATATCTATCTATACATATATATATATATATATATATTCACTGAAAAAACAATAGGTTTCAGGGGTGTTATAGTTAGCTGGACTTTTCACTTGTACAAAACCATTGAAATTCCCCCGTTATAGTTAGTTCAGCTAACTATAACTGGCGCGCCCGCAATGCACTGCTGATGACGTCACATATTACATCACTCATGACATGGTCATTGACATCACTCATGACATCACTGATGACATCTCAAATGACATCACTGATGACATCACTGATGACATCATCCAGTGAATGTGTGTTTTTCTGAAAATTAAATATGTTTTATATATGTATATCTCAACGTCGATGGAAGAATAAATGGGTATATAAGTGTCTAAATGGATGATTTGTTTTTGAAAAATTGATTGTGTAACTGATTGATTAAGTGTATCATAGTGAATACATGGCTTAGTGAGTAATGTTTAAATATGTAATTATCTGTATCAGTCTCTCACTTTGTGTATAAGTGGCTGCATGGGTTGGTGAGTAGCTACATGGGTGTCTATATAGGTTATTAGTTGGTTTTTTGAGTATCAGTCTGAGTGTCTGCATGGTTCGGTGGGGGGTATTACATAGTGCATAGTTGCATGAATGAGTGACTCACTGTTTGTATGTGTTGTAGACAGCATGTGTGCAGGACTGTATGGGTGGATGAGTGTGTGTATGGGTGTGTTAGTGAGTGAATGACTGTCTCAATAGTGTCTTTATGAGTAACTACATATGTTTTAAACTAGTATATGTGACTATTTGTGTATATAAGTGAATATATGTGAGAGTGAGAGATTGAAAGAGTTCCTGTATGAATAAGTAGGTGTTTCTATAAGTGATTGTTTAAAAGACTAAGTATGTGTAAGTTTCCGTAGAAGTAAGTGTGGTAGTGTGTGTATAACTGTATATGCAAGTAAATGTATGTTTGACTCTTTATTAGCATGAGTGACTATGTGTGTGAGTAACTCTATGGATGAGTGGCATTGTGTAACAGGATGTATAGGTGTATGAGTACATATGATGAGTGAGTACATGTATGAGTGACTGTATAGGACTGTTGGTGAATGAGTGGATGTGTATGTGGATCTTAAGAAATACTGAAGAGGTTGTTGTAACTGGTATTGGTATGTCCATTGTTTTGAAAATTGTAGTCTCTATTTTTGAATGTGTGTATCAAAGGTTATATTAGGGTGAGAGGAGGTCTGCCACTCTATCACAAGGATGATGTCATCAGTGATGTCATCAGTGATGTCATTTGAGATGTCATCAGTGATGTCATGAGTGATGTCACTGACCATGTCATGAGTGATGTAATATGTGATGTCATCAGCAGTGCATTGCGGGCGCGCGAGTTATAGATAGCTGAACTAACTATAACGGGGGAATTTCAATGGTTTTGTAGAAGTGAAAAGTCCAGCTAACTATAACACCCCTGAAACCTATGGTTTTTTCAGTGAATTTCTGAGGTTTTTTAAATGCTAATTCCTAACTATAACGTGCCTGAAACCTATGGTTTTTTCTGTGAATTTCAAAGGTTTTTTAAATGCTAATTTCTAACTGTGCCTACATAGATAGGACATGTGAAGAAAGAAGAAAAAATGCACAGAAAGAAAAAAAAGAAGTGCAGAAAGAAGGAACAGAAGTCCTCAAAGACGAAGAAAAGTGCAGGAAGAAGGATAACGTGCAGAAAGAACAAAAAGAAGAGCAGAAAGAAGCCTTGTTGCAAAATCATCCTGTACCCTCAACTTTTTCAGACGGATACTGGTGGTAACTGAGTCTGACTAACCAGTCCTAGAGCCAGTGCTATGTTAAAAGACACTTAGAATACAGTGAAAACACCTACATACACTAGGGAACATTATACGTTGGGGTCCCCCTGTGATTAGCATGACCTCCTCTGTAAGCCCCTAGTATATAATAGGGCAGGGGGATTAAAACTACCTCTTAAAACAGGCCACAGGGCGTTTTTGCACACGTTAACTCAGGCCCCGTCCCCTCCCTTCACCACTGTGTAAACATGCCCTGTGTCCGTTTTTAGTTGGGAGATTAAGTTCTTTTGAATCCTGAGGGTCCCTAGGGTCCAACTAGCCCACTAGGTACCTCCAGTAAGTGCCACAGAGCTGCGTTGCAGAGAGGTGTAAAAAGTGGCACGGCCTGGACCACCTCTCTGCAATGCAGCTCAGTGGCGCTTACTGGAAGCACTTGGTGGACTAGTTAGCCCCCAGGGGCCCTCAGTATTGAAGGGAAATTATATCCCCAAGTTAAAACGTGCCATAGTGCGTGTTTGCACATGATAACTCAGGCCCCGTCCCCTCCCTTCACCACTGTGTAAACGCGCCCTGTGGCTCTTCTAAGTTGAGAGATTAAGTCCCCTTGAATCCTAGGGGTCCCTAAGGTCAAACTAGACCACTAGGTACCTCCAGTAAGCGCCACAGAGCTGCGTTGCAGAGAGGTGTAAAAAGGGGCTTGGCCTCAGAACACCTGTCTGCAGCGCAGCTCCCTGGCGCATACTGGAGATGCCTGTTGGGCTAGTTGGCCCTCAGGGACCCTCAGTATTGAAGAGGAATTAATTCCCCAACTTACAACTCGCCAGGGGGCGCGTTTGCAGAGTGCTGCAAGGAGGGGGCGTCGCCTCCGGCACGATGCCAGTCTTTTATTTATTTTAATTTTTTAAGAAGGGGGGCTGTGTGGTTCCCCTTCTTATTCTAATTTTTTGGCCCTGATGACCCCATCCCCCAGGGCCTGTCTCCTAATTATATTTTTTTGACCCCAATCCCCAGGGCCGGCCACTGTTTTTTACTATTTTTAAAAAATATATATTTATAGACACACCTAGGACATGCTGGACAAACCATACGTACCTATCACCATGACGATTTGCGTGATATTCATTAAAAGGAGACTATGCATACAATGAATCCACGTGGAATGTATTTACACCACTAGTGAAGCTCTGACATGTCTGATGCCCTACCGTGCCTAATCCCGGTAGACACCCTTGTCGTTTATTTATACAAACATGGGTAGCTATTGACGGGCACATTTAATACACATGCACACCAAGCCATTCAAAGAGGATTTGACAAAAATTCGACCAAAACTATGCAAGAAACCCCCCTCACGATTAATAAAATACACATCCACTGCCGGATGTGTAATACTTTTTATTTTACTCTCTGGAAAGGGGACGAACATCACTTGAGAGTCACAGCGCGCTCCTGGCAGAGCCCAATGTTGTGTTACACCCACCATTGCCTGCTGAGTGCCACACACCTCTGTGTTGTATTCCACTAGCTAGTGCATATGCTATGACACTCTCTAGCCCATGTGCACTGTAACACCACCCCGTGAATATGTCATGCCACACTTGTCTTCGCACGGGTTATATTGCCCCATCTAACGTGCCTTCCTCGATGCCTATGTTATAACGCACAGTGCTATGCCATACATATTACAATCTGGGATCCATATCTTTGTCACAGTGCATATGCAACGTTACACTCCCCAGCACATATTTTATATTACAACTTTAGAGACTAGTTAGGTTACACAACACTGCCCTGTGCATATTACACTCCAAGGCGCATATCGCATAGCACGCGCTAGTGCCTGTGCTATCTCGTGCTCTCCAATGAATCTGTCATTGCGCACAATGTATTGCATATTATATTTCACGCCCGGTTCATCTTATATCACGTTTTTTGGTGCATAGTTTATACCATACACTATATCTAGTTTTCATTTTCAATCGTGCTCTCAGGACTATGTTCTATATAACACTGTGTTCACCTACCCTTTTCACGGGCATCACATTTTGCGATAGGGGGTGGAGGGTCAGGGGGTGTTTCTGCCAAGTGAGCCCGGAGTCACAGTCACAAACGTCCTCTTCTTCCTGAATAAAAGTGAGATTATGCTGCATACTTGTTCATATTTTAAGTAGTTCGCACAGACACACGTTTTAAAAACAATAAAGTTCCTAATACCCGCCTTCTCTGAACAGTTAGCTTGCTGCCCCATCCCCCTCCTCCCTATCCTCTGTTGTGTGAATCCATGGACTAGCCTCCTCCCTCCTGCCATGCATGGTCTGATGTGCTGCCACTGCCCTCAATTTAGTATGATGTACCAGTCCACTCCTCCTGCCCTCCATTGCCCAATTCTATGTCCCATCATTGACCTCCTGCTTAAACTCTGTGCTTAGCTTGCTGCCCCTATTCTCCTTCCCCCTGCCCTCCGATGTCTTTGTGCATGCCCCTGCTCCATCCTTTTTGCCCACCATGTTCCATGGACCTGCCACTCCTATCTAGTCTTAGTGTTCTGTTGAGCTGCCACTCCCCTCCCACCTGCCTAGCATTGTCAGATGACTGTAACCTGTCCCTGCCACCTCCACCCTGCCTGTCCACATGCCATGCCCCTATCCTCTTCCTCCTGTCCACATGGTCCATTGTACTGCCACACCCTTCTGCCCTCCCTGGTCTGTTGTGCTGCAACTGCTCCTCCTGCCTGCCCCGTGCGGTCTGTTGTGAGGCCCCTTCCCCTGAACTTTCTTGTCTGTGCACAGGTCCTGACCCTCCCTTCTATCCTCCATCGTCCTTTGTGCATGCTCCTGGACCCTCCTTCTTGCCCATCATAGCCATTGTGCTGCCACTAACCCTCCCACTTGCCATGCATGGTCTTCTGTGCTGCCATGGCCCCTCCCACCTTCCCTGTGTGGTCAGTTAGCTGCCCCTGACCCCCTCCCACCTTCCCTCCATGGTCTGTGTGTATGCCATCACAGTCTCACTGTTGCTCTTCATGGTGTGTCTTGCTTCTAGTGCCCATCCTGCCTGACCTCCATGGCTATCTTGCTGCTCCTGCCCTGCCCCTAGCCCTCTGTTTACATGTGCAGACCCCTACTCCCTCCCTCCTGGCTTGTCTGTTCCATTGTAATGCCCCTGATCCGTCCCTCCTGCCCTTTATGGTCTGTTATGCTGCAGCTTTCTCTCCTGTCTGTCCATTATGGTCAGCTAGCTACCATTGCCTATTGCCCCTCTGTTCTCTGTTGTCCATGTGCATGGTCCTGTCCCCTCCCTCTTGCTTTCGATGGATTGTTGTGCTGCACTCCCGTAGCGCATGCCCTGTGTGGTGTATTGTGCTGCTGCAAACCCTGATGCCTGCCCTGCAGGGTCAGTTTGGTGCAGCTCTCCATGTCCCTCCTGTCCTCTGTTATCCAAGTCCATGTCCCTACCCCATTTCCTTCCATGATCCAATGTACCATACTTGCGAACATTTTGAACTTGGTAAGAGGGAGATTTTGAAAAAAAACTGGGGTATTGATTTTCCCCTTTGAGTTACATTGAAAAAGAGGAGATTGTAGACAGGAGACAGATCAAATAAAACCCATTTGAGCTTAAAAACATTGGACGTTTCCTGGCTGAATCGGGTCTGTTGGCATGTATGGTTGTACTACCATTGCCTCTTCCTTCTGCCCACAATGGTCTATTACATTGCCACAGCCTCTCTTGCAAGTCCTGTATTGTTGGTTTGTTGCCCCTGCCCCCCTTTCCACTGCCCTCCATAGTCTGTGGTGCTGCCACGGCCCTTCCTGCCTGCTCAGTGTGGTTAAATTGTTGCCTTTGCACCCTCCTACCTGCCTTCAATTTTCAGAGTCCGTGCCCCTGGCCTCTGCCTCTCAACAGTATCCTAATGAACAACTAGATTGCTAACATTCTATATTTATTTCAAAAGTGTGGAACGCCTGAAGTCATCTTGATGTAATCAAAACTGTAATACCTAGAGCATTTCCTTTAGAAATTACATATATGAGAGGGTCTTATTGGCATCAAAATTATGGTTAGTGCTCTAAAAGACTAAAATAAGGACATATTTTCTGAGTTTTCAAATATCGACAAAGCACTTTTAAATTATTTGTTATCTTTATTTTTTTTATCCAGTTGACCACTTGATTAAATGTTGCACTTAGGGGAGATGATGTGGTGTTACTTCCAGAACTGCAGACTTTGCAACTGGGGACCAGGTTGGAGATTCTGCTTCAGCTCGACATTCTGTGATTCTGGTCAAATCACTTAGTCTCCCCATGTCTACAACCAAAATGAATTTGTTCTTGTGTGATGTAACCAATGCTCATGTAAAGCACTCCAATACCTGACAAGTCTGCACTATATAACACTGCAAAAACACAAAATAATAAGTGTTTTGCACACTTCTGTCATTGGGCTATATTTGGGCTACATCTGGGTGATTTTGGGCTACATTTGGGCTCTTTTGTCTCCGGTGGCCATTTTGGGAGATTTATTTGTTATGAAGTTTCCAAATTTCCTCATGTACTGCAGTCTCCTCAGTAGGAAATGCTTTCAGTTTTTTACTTTGATTCCATCATGAAGGTATTCAGATATGTCACACATTTGCCTTAAATTCTGAATGTTAGCACTCTAGTTGCTCATTAGATCACTGTAGTAAAACTACTGTTCACCATGGAAGTCTGCTCCTGGTAGTAAAAGTGCATGTTTCAGTCTGCATGTCAGAATTTTTTAATGAAATAGAAGAGGATTTGAGAAGTCACTCAAAATGTGCCCTCATTTTCTTTCTTCAGCATTAATCATAATTTCTATGGCAAAATGAACCCCCTCATTGTGTTCCGTTTTAACTTAAATGTTTTAAGTGTTACCAGTTTATTCCAATCAAGATGGCTTCAGGTGTGCCATACTTTTGTCATAGTGAAGACAGTAAGCGCTCTAGTTGTTTTTAAGAACACTCTGGGACATTCTGTCATTGGGCTATACTTGGGCTACATCTGGGTGATATTTGGGCTACATTTGGGCTCTTTTGTTTCTGGTGGCCATCTTGGGAGACTTATTTGTTATGAAGTTTCCTAATTTCCTCATTTACTGCAGTCTCCTCAGTAGGAAATACTTTCAGTTTTTTACTTTGATTCCATCAAGAAGGCATTCAGATGTGTCACACATTTGCCATAAATTCAGAATGTTAGCACTCTTTTTGCTCATTAGATCACTGTAGTAAAGCTACTGCTCACCAGGGAAAACTGCTGCTGGTATTGAAAGTGCATGTTTCAGTCTGCATGTCAGAATTTTTTAATGAAATAGAAGAGGATTTGAGAAGTCACTCAAAATGTGCCCTAATTTTTCTTTCTGCAGCACTAATCATACTTTTTATGGAAAAATTAACCCCCTCATTTTGTTCCTTTTTAAATTAAATGTTTTAAGATTTACCACTTTAATCCAAGCAAGATGGCTTCAGGTGTGCCATACGTTTATCATAAGTAGGACTGTTAGCGCTCTAGTTGTTCTTTGGAACACTCTGGGAAGCTGCAGTAGAACACAAAGGAATCAACTGACAGTCTCTGCCCTTGTTGGATGTACATGTTTTACTGAGAATGTCAGACTTCATTCTCACATGACTGAGAAAGATAATGTGAATTTAAAGAAAATATGCTCTCAGTTTAGCTTATAGATCACCTTCCAAACCTCTGTGGGAAAAGCATGAGAAAATATTTTTCTCTCAATCATGATATCCCAGCAGAAGGCTTTTTCACATGGTGAAATCACCTTAGAACATACCACAATTCCTAAAATGAGTATGGTACCATCAACAAATGATTTATAATGTAACTAAAGTCTTAAAACCTTCTATTAACTGCAATGCTTTTTAATGAGGTGCTATCATGTATATTGGTCCCAAGATGGCTGCCAACACTTCTTGGATGAAGTGCTGACAGCCAATCAGATCTCAGGATGAGATGTGTGGTTGGGGTCCGCCCACATATATATGTGATTTTACTTTTGATTTTCTCAGGAACTACTGAACAGATTGACACCAGGCACTTCCCTGACCTGAGGACTACCTCTCTGCCAAATTTCAAGTAATTCTGTTCAGCCGTTCGGGCTGTACCTTGGACTAAAGGTCCCTATGGAAAAATGCATGGGGAAAACGCGTTTTGGGACCCCCCCTTTTTTCTCGGCCCCCGCTTGACGAATCACCCCGAGACTTTCAGGGTAGGAGCGGAGCGGAGCGCCCCACCTATTTTGAAAATTTTGCGAGGGTTCCTCAACCGGCGCAAAAGTTATTCCAAATAGAATGTTGCGGATTTCCTATGGAATCACGGTCCTAACTATAACTATCTACTGGCGACTGCCAGTAGATAATATATATATATATATATAGATATATATATATTTGTCTCCAAAGGTTGTCCACCTGGTGAGTAGCACTCGATCAGCAGCTTTATTTACGATAGGCAGGGACGAGGATCCGCTTGTAGAAGCCGCTCCGTAATGGAATTGCCTGATGCGTTTTGAAGCTCCATATGCTTCTCTTCAGAGGCTTGAACGGAGACGGTGTGTGCAAACGCTGAACCCACATCACCATTTTCATATTGCACTCCCACCAATGGGAAACTCGAAGGAGACTGTGCATTGTGGGAAATGTGGTCCGGATAGCACACAAATCTTGTCCTGTATGGACCCTGCAAGTGGAATCGTCCTCAATCCTTTTGCCGCTGCTGGCCCACATTGCCGACATGATAGTTACCTACTCGGGTGGCCCCCATAACATTACGGGGTGGTGCACACTCCGCGGCAGAACAGCCGCGTATTACATTCTATTCCAAAGGTTGTCCACCTGGTGAGTAGCACTCGATCAGCACCTTTATTTATGATAGGCAGGAACGAGGATCTGCTTGTAGAAGCCGCTCCGTAATGCAATTGCCTGATGCGTTTCGAAGCTCCATATGCTTCTCTTCAGAGGCTTGAACGGAGACGGTGTGTGCAAACGCTGAACCCACATCACCATTTTCATATTGCACTCCCACCAATGGGAAACTCGAATTAGACTGTGCATTGTGGGAAATATGGTCCGGATAGCACACAAATCTTGTCCTGTATGGACCCTGCAAGTGGAATCGTCTTCAATCCTGTTTGCCGCTGCTGGCCCACATTGCCGACATGATAGTTACCATCTCGGGTGGCCCCCATAACATTACGGGGTGGTGCACACTCCGCAGCAGGACGGCCCGTATTACATTCTGCTCCAAAGGTTGTCCACCTGCTGAGTAGCACTCGATCAGCAGCTTTATTTATGATAGGCAGGGACGAGGATCCACTTGTAGAAGCCGCTCCGTAATGGATGTAGCAGATCCTCGTCCCTGCCTATCATAAACAAAGCTGCTGATCGAGTGCTACTCACCTGGTGGACTATATATATATATTCAAGAAAGAAGTGACTCAAACGGATAGATTCACCAAAGAATGAAAATATATTTCCACGACAACGTTTCAGCTTCCGCCTTCCTCAGGTAGTACAAGATGGTTTGGTCTGTGGCTGCACAGATGACACAGCTGAATATAGAAAAAAATATATATATATATTTTCAACAAAAGATGAATACGTGGCACACACCTCAGTAGTTGCGGCTCTTTATTTGGACAAAGCTCTCCTCCTCCCTACGCGTTTCAAACTTCATGTTCTTGGTCACGGTAGTTTGTGAAGTCCCTTGTTTATTTTCACTTTATATACTCAGTATCCACTGGTGCCTGTTATGAGGCATTGTGGTACTGGTAGTTCAGGTTTTACAATTTAACTTTATTAATCACATTCTTTAAGCACAAAAGCTGTTTATAACCACATTTCAAGGCAGCATTCAACAAGTTTTTTCACATTGTTACTTCAAGTAAGTCTTATCATGATATGAATTAAAACAGTCTCAAGGGCAAAAGAGAAGGTGGCAAAAAAGGCTTGAGGACACAAAGAAAACTGGTGGAGGACCTTCAACAGAGCCAGTGACAACACCCCTGGAGGACTTTGTGGAGTCCACCCTACAGCCAGAAAGCATTAGTGGCATCGCAGATATTGACAGCTCAGCCACAGACAACACCTGACAAGCTATGATGCATGCTAAATGCCCCCTGAGCCATCACTCACCAAAATCCACACTCCTAAATGACCTAGTAAGAGTGCCATTCCAGTGCACATTTTGTTAACACCCAGCAATGCATCATGGGAGATGCTGTCCCAAACATTAGAGAGCAAAGCAGTGACACAGAGAAATATATCTGCAGTGTACTCACACCAGTCAATGAGCAAGCTAAGCACAGTATTTAACCATACCAACTCATGTACATTTAATAGAAAATAACAGAAAGCAGGACACACAGTAAATGGTTCTCTTATATTCACAGGAGAACCTGTGCCACAGGCAGAAGACCCACAAATTGATGAGGCACCTGAGCAACAGACAGGGGAGGAAGAGTCAGCCACAAGAACACAAACAACACCTGCACCAAACCACGCAGGTACACTTTAGCTCCACTACAGGATTTGAGGGAGGAGAGGAAGCCATCCAGGAGGATCCACAGTAAAGGCCTGAAGAGCAAGTACAGCGTCAAACTCATCAGTCTCCTGTGCAGCATAGCATCAGCAGTAGCCTCAGATGCAGAGCGAGGTCACAACGTGTCACTGACCGGGGGGCATCGTCTTCTCTGGGCTGGAGGGCACCATGGTAAAGGTGCAGCTGCTGCAATCAAAAAGCTTGAGATCAATGTAAAGACAGCTGGTGTCTTTAAATCATAACATGACGAACATCAAGGATGGGATCAGGGAGCGGAACAACACTGTTGTAGAGGGTCATAGGGCTAATGCAGAGAGTATGAAGGACATGACTGTAGCAATCAAAGAGCTATGCACCACCATGCAGAGGGAACATGGCTCTAGGTGCCGTGAAAAGCAACGCCAATTTAGCAGTATGGTTGGGTGCACAGTCAACCGTTTGTGCAATGCCACAGCTTCCTTACCAGATGCACCGTGTCCATGCAGGTAGAAATGGCCCACTGCAGCCAGGGGATTGGTGTAGGTCACCAATGCTGTTGAACAGCTACAGACAGCCAACAGCCAACATGGCACAGGTATACTGGGTGCTGGGGACAGTGAGGAGGCCTCTAGTCGCTGCAGCATCATTCAATCAGTAACTGAGCCCAGGCAGCAGAGTGTAAGGCAAGGGACAGCATCAGAACCCTAATCAGGGGAGGGCAGTGTGAACATTGACCGTTCCAGTCCTGCGCGTGGGCGCAAAAAATAGTTAGTGCTGTCGCTGAGGAATGCGAATGGGTGAGGTAACCCATGACACAAGATTAAAAGGGTTGTAAATGTGCATGGAGTGTATATATGCCATGATGAGCAACTCAAGGCACACAGTGGTGAGGATTTGGAGGCTGTGTGCACACATATTACCTGATGTCAAGGTCAATAAAACACAGTTTTACAACAGTCATGATTTGCTTTGTCTCATTACTCACCTAGAAATAGTTGCGTGTGATCTCATCACATCTGTGTCTCCGATCTGCGGCACCTAGATCACCTGCTGCTCTGCGAGGTGGCCGTAGGTCATTATCCTCCTCCAAGTCAGAATCTGTGGTCTCCAATGGGATGCCGTTTGTTGTTGTTAGGTTGTGTAGCATGTCACAGGTAGCAAATATTTTACAGCATATCTCTGGCCTGTACTGCTGTGCACCTCCACTTTTGTGTAGGCAGCGGAACCTACTCTTCAGCAGTCCGAATGTCCGCTCCACCACATTGCACGTCGACTTTTGGGCAGCATTGTATCTCCTTTCACTTGGGGTTGCTGGATTGAGTAAGGTGCGAGTATAAATGAACGCACTGCATATGCGCTGTCACCTACATGAGGGAAAAACAAAAAAACATTAATCACCGGCCAATTTCAACAGATCCAAGGAGTCCATCAGAGTGAGTCACATGCATTTACTTAGCAGGTATCCATCTCCAAATCCTCCCCCAGTGAGACATGTATATATTCCACTGTGCCTGACGATGTAAGAGTCATGCGCACTACCCGGAAATTTGGCCACAATGTCAGTGATGATGTGTGAGGCATTACATATGACCTGGACGTTGATGGAATGAAATGATTTCCTGTTCCTAAACACATACTAATTAGCTGAGGGGGGCAGATTGCGACATGTGTCCCTTCAATGCACCGAATGACATGAGGAAATTGTCCCATCTGGTAGAAATCCATTTTTTTCTTCTGCAATTCCAGTTGTGTAGTGGGAAACCTGATGTAATGGTGCATTCTCTGAACCATTGCATCCAGGAAAGAATTAAAAAAGCATGAAAGGCAACTTTGGGGGACCACTCCAGCTACAGCTATCACTCCCTGTTAACTCGCTGATGCCAATAGGTGCAGTGAACACAGGACCTGCACATGTGTTAAAATGGCTTGGGTCCTGCGTGTCTGATGCTCCAGTATTAGATGTAGGTCATCTATCAGGTCTAGTATAGTAGCTGAGTCTAGCCTGTACTTTTCATGTATTTCTTCTTCTGTCGCGTTCCTGTCTCCTCCTCATTCTCTGTGCTGCTGCTTGTATCCACATCCTCCTCACTATGACATATAGGGCTGCCATTGTAAAAGATTCTGAGGCACTCTGGGCCTGTTTAAATAGTGTGCACCTGGTTACCACCTGCCTTAAGTTAGTGGTAATTTGCACGTCGCAAATAGGGAATTTTCATGAAATCGCTAATTGCGATTTTTCATACATTTCTTTGCAATTTCTTAATTGCGATATCGCAAATAGCGAGTCGCAATTTTGACTTTGCAAAGTTCAGATTCGCAAAATTAGAAATCGGAAATTTGGGAAATGGTATTTTTGCGATTTATTATTTTGGAATTGGGTTTTGCTTCCATACATTGCACACTGTGATTTGCGATTGCAAACGGACACATTCTGCGATTTTTACCGATTGCAATCACAAAATTGCTTGATACAGCTGGCCCTTTACTTCTATTTAGGAAGATTACCATTTTGGTATTCAAGTTGTCCGGCATTTCGGTGTCTCGCCAGAGTTCACGCTGCCCGTTTTAGTTCTCACCTACATTTCAGCTTCGTGTAATAAAATAAAATCTATATAACATTCATACATATAAATAAAAAAAAGAAGAGCCCAGGGTTACCTCTCTTCAACAATACATCTGTTCAACTGCCATTCCCTTTTCCTGTTATTTTTTCTTTGTTTGTTTTCTTCTTTTTAGTTTTGTTGCATATGCTTGCAACGAAAAATTAAAAAAAACAAGCACTGTCTTAGGTAATTGATCTGTGTTTCATATGCTAGCAAATGCAACTTAAGCAAATTAAGCCAGGACAAGACACGAAAGGCAAACTTTTTAAAATCTCTTTAGTTGTAAACTAATACTTCATGCAATTTAGTGGATGTACCGGTGAGGAGGCGGAAGAATCTAAACAGCCAATGTTATTACGTCAAGAATAAAAATTCGACTGGGATGAGTCAAGAGGTCGACAAAGTCCCAAATCAAATGTTGAACGACACTAGTTGGAGAAAGGCAGTCAAAGAAAGGGTAAGTCCCAAAACCTACAAAATGTATTCTTCAAATGATAAATCTACTTGAAAACTGCACTGTCAAATCCCTGACCTAAAAGTAACCATTGCGCCAGCTTGCCAAGGTAAAACCTATTGTTTCCTTCGTGCAATTGCTTTTGACACATTTCTGTTATCGTTTTATTTATCATTCAGCATGTTCGGCTGACTTTTATTTTTATATGAAATAAATGTTTTTTCTTCTCATTTATTGTCTCCAGTTGTCCCAGAAAAGTCTTGCAGGGCGCTCACTTTGACCTAGAAGAGAAGTTTGATAACAGCAAGGAAGGCTATTAGATCTCCCTTGATGGTGCAATTTTAGGACACTTGGGAGAATATGAACAAGGAAGTGGAGGAGAGAGGCATTAGCCTTCCTGGCTTAACGCCTCTTTCCTCCACTTCTGAAACTTTACAAGAATGTGGTGCAGCCTTGTGTTTCCCCCTTTGGTGGCGCTAAGTTTAGCAACTTAGCGCCATTGCAGGCACCGTTGCACCAGAGTGCAAGGGTGTCTGCATGCAGGGGAGGATTGTTTATGTGGAGCCCACTCGGCATCTTGGAGATGATCAATGTGTCATCTGCGAACATTAGTATGGGGACTTTTTCACCTGCTAGTGTCAGGGCGTCCGTGGGGGTAGACCTCATGCAGTTCACTATTCCATTGATGTATAAGGAAAATAGTGTCGGGCCATCACACAACCTTGTCGAACTCCCTTCTCTACTGGGAAAGATTCTGTGACTTCACCCTGCGTACCCCATCGAATCTTAGCCTTGTTATCCTCGTGCAACCTAATGATGAGTGTCAACAGGTCTGATGGTAATCCCATTTCTTGTAATGTCCTCCATAGTTTAGCTTGTGGTACAAGGTCAAATACTGACCTAATGTCCACAAAAAAGGCATACAAACTGCCCTTACCCAGGGTTACTGGTTTTTGTCAATTGTGCTAGTAATAGCTCGGAACCCTGCTTGTAATGGCGATAGAATGCTAAATCATCAATCCACTCATGGACTTTGTTGAGCACCAACCTACCCATTACCTTTTGCAAAGAATCTATTAAGATGATCGGCCTATAATTCCCTGGGCACGATTTGTCCCCTTTCTTAAAAGCTGGTATGAGGGTGCCCGGGCACCCTGGTCTATGACATTTGTCAATAGGCGAATGTACAGATACCAACTATCCTTATCATAGAGGAATACATCCCCCGGTATGCCATCTGGACCAGGTGCCTTTTCAGCCAAAATAGATTTAAGTGCCACCTCAACATCTGCCTTGCTCAAAACTGCATCTTGATAAAAATGTTTGGCGATATCGCTCTCGATTTCATACACATTTGCGGCATATTGTGGTTTAAAATGGTTTACCCACTCCGACTGTGAGGCATGGTTTGGGGGCTGGGAGGCCTGCCGACCTCTATCCCATTTGTGTACATTCCGGAACTGTTTAGGTTTTTTCCTAGCACATGCCTCCCTGAGTTCCTCCCACCTTTTATTGTCCATTCTTTCTTCGCCTTTGCTTGGGCCCCCCGATTGTAGCCCTAGCTGCTTCTACCACTATTGGAACACCTTCTTTAATAGCCTCCCCTAGGTCTGCACGTGCATTTTTACAGTCTCTGTTGCACCATTTCTGTGTTTTAGGAATAGCAGCCTTTTTAGTTCTACCCCTGTTGATAAAATACGTTTGTACATGATAAAAACATTTGTTATGTATGCAGGTGGGTTGCTCTAAGGCCGAAGGATTTACTACACTGGCCTGGAGCTCATTTATGACATGATCCATATCCTTTTCGATACTAACTAATACTTCGAGTAGCTCAGTTATCTTAGCCCATTAAAGTCGCCTCAAATCATTAGATGGAACAACGTCACCGGTTGAATATGTATCCCGTAGTTAATGGGGAGCCTTATACCGTATTAGATCCAAGTCCACACATAATGGATTGTGGTCACTTTCTAATCTATCTTGAACCCTCATATCCTTCATGGCATGCCAAAGTGCTAAGCTAACCAATACATATTCTATCCTGCTAACACTATAGCCATTATCAAAGGTATTATACCCCATTTTTTCTGAGGGTGTACGGCCATTAACTGCCCGTGATCCCTTCTCCATACAGATAGAATTAATTTGAATGACTGTGTCGGACCATCTTTTAATTGGGTCAAGCTCCAGCTTTGGGATACCCCACTTAAAGGCTTCCTCTTCTGACAAATTACCATCCTCACTCATTGACAATGACATTTGAGTCTATCTGGCTGATGTCAAGAAGATCGTCAAGAGCCGCTAAAACTCCCAACTTCTTTCCCCTCGTGCCTCGCACATAGACATTATATATGACCATGGTCCTGTCTGTTCCCCTAGTCAGCCTAACAGCCTGGATGTCCTGGTTATAAGTTGGAAGTACTTGGAGGTCGAACCCTAGGTCCTGTCTCACCCAGCTTTTCAAGCCCCCTGATGGCCTCACTTTTATGCCTTTTTGTGGCCGGAATGTAAAAAATTTAGATATCCCACGCAAAAGAGTGGGGCTTCTGCCCAAGACTGGCAAGAGATAGATATCGAAACCCTCGATAAAAGCATGCCACTCTGGGGATCCCAATTTAGAACAAATGGGTTTCCTTTAAGGGGATTGTACAAACAGACAAATGACCACTTGGTACAGATGAAATTGGATTACCCTCCTGCCTTACTCCCTCATTTTGTCTAGTTGACAGGGGTGCAGCTTCTGGGGTTTGATCTAACTCTATCGGTAAATGTTCAATTCTTGGTGGACTGTCCCTTTGGATGGTATTAGCTATTTGATGTTCCTGCTGCTTTACTGGTGATTTTGCCACTAGTCAGTCAATGTTTTCTAAGGTAGACCTTCCCTGCATCCTTGATGGTTTCTGGGTAAGAGGGCGGGCGCTCTCACTACTCAGAGGGAAGCATCTAAACTGAATGGCTGACAGTCCTGGCGAGCTTGTACGAAACTCTAGAGCAAATAGATTTTCTGATAGATCTGCCCTAGTTATCGTGAGCTCGATACAATCCAGATGATTAGCTGGTGAAAACAACCTACAAGCTTTTCCTATGTCTTCCCCTATCACCGATCGGCATCCCCTAACATGCTGTAGCCAATGAATAATATTATTTATTAGTGAATCCTTGTTTTCTGGGCTTTTGCTTACATCAAGCATTGGTACATTCACCATAAAAATTCTACAAGTACTGGGTAAATCTGCAAAATTATAAACTGGTTGCCTATGTCTCTGCCCGACCTCTGGCTGAATAGGATGTACTACAGTATTTTCGATCTGCTGTGTCGGAGCCCTCATGAGTGCTGCTTTATAGGAGTTGGCAGTGTTACTAGCAGTAGGGTGAGGAGTGAGTCTAGGCAGCGGTGGAAGTGACCTCATATTATCATTCCTAGACCTGCACAAGCTGGATGGAACCCTGTTTGTTGCTTGCGGTGTAGTGACTGGTGTAGCCCTAAATGTTACCTGATTGGCTGGAGTGACACCCTGTAAACATACAGGGCAGCTACTTTCCCTTGCATCCCCAGTTTGCGATGGAACAGATGTTAATAGCTTGACCATCGATGTTAATCTATCTGACCTCTCATTGATCCCATTTCTTGTGTTAACAAAATGACTTGCTGTAGCATATCTTGGTGCTCCTTGATCATACCTGGCCCTACATCCTTTCTCTGCACAGGTGAGGTCTGAGTCATCTGTGTTGGCCACAGTCCTCCTTCTCCATCTCTGCTTATTTTGTTCTCAGACATGTCTAACAGTGGCAGAAATCTGTTAGTACAATGTACCTAAGAGACAATACAGCCTGTATTAGCTGCGCCCCCGTTAGCCCTTTCCCCTTTGTCGTTATTTTAAGACAATTTCTTTTTAAGTGTTTTATGGAACATTGCAGAGATGGTAGGAGTAGTGGAATTTGTATGTTGGGGCAAACTCAGGGGAGTTGTAATACAAGTGGGTTGTGTAGTGGGCACGGACTCCAAAATACCCTTGCACTGTTCTATTAATGTATCAATCCGATCTAATACACAATTACTGCCTGCTTGCAATTGGAGCATCCTTGCCTTTTTACCCCTACTACCTCGATTTGCTCCATTGCCTCCAGCCTCCCCCCATCCCCGCTTCCACCTGGTAACTTTTCCCCATAACTGATAGTTACAAATTAGATGATGTGACCCCTTCAGTCAAACAATTCACCCAGCGCGATTACTATGACCCGACTTCGCCTAAATGTGAATATGCTTTATGTGCTTAGCTTAATCATTCAGTCAAAGTCAAAGTCCGGAGTGTGTAAACAGTACCTTGGGGATTTATAATAGTCTCTACGAGGTCACAACAGCGACTCCACAACCAGACCTCCTGGGCTGCAGTGATTTTATCAGGCCTCCAGGCGCATTTGCGGCGCCAGAGGCACGAGGGCGCAAGGGCTGCTGGGGGTTGTGGTTGGTGCAAAAACAACAATTGATGGACAGAATGCAGAACAATGTCATACATTCACCCCAATACAGAGATCTGGGCCTAAATCCATCGTTTTTTTGCTCACCATGCCATTCCAGTTTGAACCCAGCCATATGCAAATCAGTCTTGACCCTGTGCCTTATGGGAGCAGTCCAGCCCGAACTGCCAAGCCAGGTCCTCCCTGGACTGGAAACAAGCATCCTAGGAATGGTTTCGGGGTTTCACCTCTCTTCAGCCAGGATAGCTTGATTCCAGTGGCATGGAGAGCACGGGACTCACGTCTGAGCATACACGTCCCACTCGGGTGACAAATGCAAAAACAACAATTGATGGACAGAATGCAGAACAATGTCATACATTCACCCCAGTACAGAGATCTGGGCCTAAATCCATTGTTTGTTTGCTCACCATGCCATTCCAGTTTGAACCCAGCCATATGCAAATCAGTCTTGACCCTGTGCCTCATGGGAACAGTCCCGCCCGAACTGCCAAGCCAGGTCGTCCCTGGACTGGAAACAAGCATCCTAGGACCGGTTTCGGGGTTTCACCCCTCTTCAGCCAGGATAGCTTGATACCAGTGGCATGGAGAGCACGGGACTCACGTCTGAGCATACCCGTCCCACTCGGGGTGACAAATGCAAAAACAACAATTGATGGACAGAATGCAGAACAATGTTATGCATTCACCCCAGTACAGAGATCTGGGCCTAAATCCATCGTTTTTTTGCTCACCATGCCATTCCATTTTGAACCCAGTCATATGCACGGCCTGGATTGGTAGAGTTCAGCCGTTCCCCTCACGGCAGCAGCGGAGGCTGCTGAAGAAAAATCTCAAGCCTCCAGGTGTCCCGCGCTGCGGGAGGGCCACAGTGATTTTATCGCGCCTCCAGGCGCATTTGCGGCTTCAGAGGCACGAGGGTGCAAGGGCTGCTGAGGGGTGTGGTTGGGCCGTTCCCCTCACGGCCTGGATTGGTAGAGTTCAGCCGTTCCCCTCACGGCAGCAATATCCCGAGCCTTCAAACGATTTACATAATGGTCTATCTATGGAGCTCTTGGAACTGTTTATAAAGACTTACTTTAAGACAATTAATAACAACCGAAGGCCTACATTCTTCCCTACCAACCCAAAACAAGCACAATTCTCAATTTTTTTGCAATTATTAAATGTCTATTTATTGTCAAATAGTTTCATTTGCAAAACAGGGGCTCGCAAGACATCCTCTTCAAAAATGTTTTTTAAAATTATGCAATAGGTGCTTCTGGATATATTACCGAGTTCCCAAAAAGTAGGGGGAAGTGTTTTCCTGTTGTTTATAGGTGCTTTTTTAACCTACTATCGGTCTACTTCTTGGTGAAACAAGATACATTTGAGAGAAACAATTGTAGTGGGAGGTGAGGGTTTTAGGATACTTCCTGAAACAATGCAGATAAAATAGCATTTCAATCGGTAAAAACTGCATTTTGGAGACAATACAGGAGTGTTTCTAGGATTGATTTAGTGATATTTCTGCCCTCCTCATGAACAAAATATTGCATATAATATACAAGAGCGAAATAGGAGGTTGGTATGTACAATCGTTATGGAATTAGTAAGAAAAGAGACATGCAGATATTTTAGATCAGGAGCAGAGTGTGCCTTTCTCGCAAGCTAATCCAGGATTTGCCATTTTCATTAGTGACTCACTGGGGCCTGGGAAAACCTAGGGCCATATTTATGACCCGGTTTGCGTCACCCTTGCAAAATGCAACGTGGTGCAAGATCAACTCAAACCCTAAGTCATATTTTTGAACCCACGCACAGCCATTTTGCTTGGCTTTGAATGTATTGAAAAATATGGAGTAATGCAAAGCAGTGCAAACCGCTGCGTTGCATCACTCTGAGCCAGGGAGGCACTCCATGGGCGTTTCATGGTTGCTCCTCATCAACATCCATGCATTCCCAGATATCCCAAACCTGGTGAATCCTGGAATGCCCCAAAATTATACACCTCCCCTGGAGAGGCATAGCGAGGGGAATTATCTTTATTTCTCCTCATCTTTACCTCTTTCTATGTGTGCTGCATTCTGCAGAGGAATAGAGAAAGGAAAAAGCCTCTCAGGATTGTGTTTGTGCAGGAAGATATTCCTTCCTGCACAAAAACAATCTTACTTACAACACAGGCACCCTTGCACAAGGTGCAAGGGTGCCTGCATTGGTGCTAGGCTGCCAAAACAGCACCAGCGCAAGGGAAGAGGAGAGGAATGCACTGTATTGTATAAATACGGCCAATTCCTGTCCTTACCCTGTGGTGCAGGGCAGCTTTTCATAAATATTCCCCAAGTGCCTTTCGAGCAGAGAGCACATCCAGGCAGTTTTTTGTGATAGCTGTGTGATCCATGTCAAGGTTCACTGATGTCCCTATTTTCAAAGCAGGACAGTTCTTTGTGTTTACTCCTTGAAGCACTCTAGTGAGATATGCATAGCAGTAATTGTCAGGAATAAAATTAAACTAATATGCATAGCTAAGTACAGTAAATAAATAAAACTAATTAGTGTAGATGGTAGTGTTGTTTTGAAATAGCAAACGTATTTTGCAAACAATACAATGCAATGTAATAAACACAGAGATGTCTGGCAGTGGTGGGTGAACTGACTAAAGTGTCCGAAGTGTCAAGCAGCTTTCTTATGGAGAAGTTAAAGGTTTTGGAGAAGATATTCTTTTTTATGGATGTGATGTATTGTAGTCTATATGTACAGTGGTTTTCTATCATAAGAGAGAATGCTCACCACTGTACATCAACAGTTAGAGAGGAAGGTCTCTCCATAGCTTGTGATTTTGGTAAGTGCAGAAGGACGTGACTGCAGTAACACAGGTAGTCTTCTGCATGTCAAAGTTAGTTTTGACTCGGTGATGGTTAACACTGTTACGGGGGAAATACATGGACCACCTTTGAATAGCCATAAGGAATGTTCACAGAGGTCAGCTGTGGGTCTTGGCCCTTTCTGCAGGCTCACCCCAGACTTTTTGCATTCACCCTTCTGAACCTATTTTTGTTAGCCTTTAGGAATCTGAGCACTTTGCTCTTGCTAATCAGTGCTAAAGTGCTTGTGCTCTTTCCCTTATAACATGGCAGAAATTGGCTTACACTCAATTTACATTTTTATTTTCCATCTAAGTCCCTAGTAACGTGGTACTACATGTACCAAGGGCTTGTAAACTAAATGCTACTAGTGGACCTGCAGTACAAAAGGGGGTGGTGATGGACGGAGCATCAGAACCAATCAAACACTCACACCCAGTCAACAGATCTGGGTTTGATCCATCACCGTTCTTTAGCCCACTCTGCCACCCCAGTTCAGACATGGCCATATGCAAATCAGTCTGACCCTGTGCCTCATGGGAACAGTCCAGCCCGAACTGCCAAGCCATGCATTCCCTGGACCGGAAACAAGCTTCCTAGGACCGGTTTCTGGCATTTCAGCCGACTTCAGCCAGGCTTGCTTGAATCCAGTGGCAAAGTGAGCAAGGGACTCATGTCTGAGCATACCCTGCCAACTTATGGCAGACAAAGCGGTACAAAAGGGGGTGGTGATGGACGGAGCATCAGAACCAATCAAACACTCACACCCAGTCAACAGATCTGGGTTTGATCCATCACCGTTCTTTAGCCTACTCTGCCACCCCAGTTCAGACATGGCCATATGCAAATCAGTCTGACCCTGTGCCTCATGAGCAAGGGACTCACGTCTGAGCATACCCTGCCAACTTATTGCTCAGACGTGAGTCCCTTGCTCACTTTGCCACTGGATTCAAGCAATCCTGGCTGAAGACGGCTGAAATACCAGAAACCGGTCCGAGGAAGCTTGTTTCCGGTCCAGGGAAGGCATGGCTTGGCAGTTCGGGCTGGACTGGGCAGCTGTATCGCCTCAAGCAATTTCCCAATCACTTCAGCATTCTTTATTGGAGTCCCACTCGACGTCAAGAAACCTCTTTGTAGCCAAAGTCATGCACAACTCCAAATCCATACTGACTATCAGTCATCACAGTCACTCTCAAATCTTTCCCAATTTCACAAGCTTTTGTCAATGCAATTAATTCAGCAACTTGCGCAGATTTCACTCCTTTCAATGATGATGCTTCCATTACTTCTGAAACCTTACACACTGCATATGCTGCACATAGCACACCCTCATCATTCCTCAGGCATGATCCATCCACAAACAACACATGATCACTCTCATGCAAGGGAAGATCCCTTATGTCTGGTCTCGGTTTTGTACAGTAATCAAGCACATCCAAACAATTGTGATCATCTTCTGTTTTCACACCTACATTTTCAATATCCGGCAACAATGTCGCTGGATTCACATTCACACATCTCTCAAGAGTCACATTTGATGCTCCCAGAATGACTTTCTCATATTTAGTCAGCCGACTATGTGACATGTACTGAGTTCTGCTTCTCGTCAAAAGAATTGCCACATTATGAGGTACGAATACCCTTACAGGATATCCCATTATGATTCCCTCACTCTGTTCTAGGCTTCTGCATGTTGCAGCCACAGATTTCAGACAACCTGGTAAACCCACAGCTACAGGGTCAAGTTTCGATGAGAAGTACGCAATAGGCCTTCTCAGTAATCCATGCTTCTGAATTAACACTGAAAGTGCACATCCATTTCTCTCACTGCAGTACAATTCAAATTCTTTTTCATAGTCTGGCATACCCAAAGCAGGGGCTTCACACATTCTGCTTTTCAGCTCTTCGAATGCTGCCATTTGTTCCCCATCTAGTTCCAATGGGTCTGTCATCTCACTTTTAGTCAGCTTAATCAGTGGCTTTGCTATCAGCGAAAAATTAATTATCCACTGACGACAATAACCCACCATTCCCAGGAACATTCTCACTTCCATCTGGGTCTTTGGGGCTTTCATTTCCCTGATAATTTTGATCCTGTCATCAGTCACTTTTCTCAGACCTTTCTCAATATTGTGTCCAAGATAATGCACCTCTTTCTTGCAGAATTGCAATTTAGCTGGAGATACTTTCAACCCTCCATCTGCCAGATGATTCAGTAAAGCTATAGTATCTACTTCACAAGCTTCACGTGTCTTTGATGCCACAAGTAGGTCATCAATATACTGCACTAATACTGAGTTTTCAGGCATAATCAAACTCTCCAATGACTTTTTCAATAACTGATTGAATATTGAAGGACTCTCCGTATACCCCTGTGGGATACGACACCATGCTAAAATAAGCTGGCCAAATCTAAATTCAAAAATCGGCTGGCTGTCATGATGCAATGGAATTGAAAAGAAAGCATGACACAAATCAATCACTGTATACCACTCAGCATCATGTGGAATCTGATACAAAATCACTGATGGATTTGGCACAATAGGACAACATGCCACCACAATTTGATTAACTTTTCTCAAATCCTGTACGATCCTGAATTTCCCATTAGGCTTCTTTAGCCCCATTATCGGTGAATTACACGGACTACTCAGTAGTTCTCTCAGAACTCCCTGCTGAATCATTTTCTCAATTATAGGAGTTATTCCCTCAATTATTTCTGGTGTCACTTTGTACTGAGGAATGTTAGGATAAGTAATTCCCTCTTTCACTGAAATTTTCACAGGATCTACATTATTCATCAATCCCACATCCTCTCCAGTAAAATCCCAAACTGTCCTTTTCACTGTGTCTCTCAGCTCTTGAGGCAAATCCTCCGGATCAAACACAGCATATGCACCAATTAACTCACTTTCTCTATTTTCTAGAGTCATTCGGTACAAAACATCCTCATCTGGTGTTTCAAAAGCTATTCCATCTGGTGTACAAACAATTGTACAGTTCATTTTACAGAGTAGATCCCTACCTAACAGGTTCACTGGACTTGTGTCACAGACGATAAATCTGTGCATGTCTGAAAATTTCCCTATTTGTACTCTTACTGGTTCAGTAAGACGTGTTCTGATTTGTGTATTGGCTACACCAACTACTTGGATTGCTTCATCCGAGAGAGGAAGATTTCTAATATCTGTTGACCTGACAGTTGAACTTGTCGCACCTGTGTCTACTAAAAAAGTAACACCTTCTTCATTTATTTTTCCATCCACAAATGGTCCTGCCTGGTCTATTTCTAGAGCTGCACCAAGTATGCACTCTTCCTCCTCTCTTCGGCACCGTCAATAATCACCCTCAGACTCACTCCCTTCATTCTTTAACAAGTACTGTTGTACCTGGTTAAAACAAAAAAGTACTGGCACACTGTAGCAAAACTTCCTTGTTATTCTGGACTAGGTAGGAGGAAGTGTGCTTTATCACAGACCTCCAACACTCATTTATATTGTATGGAGACAGCCCATCCAGAATGCTACAAATTTTAAAAAATTAAAGTAGATAAGAAAAGTAAGAAGAAAGGAGAATGTGCAGTCAGTCCACAAAAAGATACCCTCTACAGAAACCCTCAATAGTAACGAGGTGAAAAAATGTGTAGAGAGAGAGAGAGTACCTCACGTGCGCACCACCAGAGGAGCTACTGGTTGGTTCTCACCAGCTTGCCCACGTTTATTTCATCATCGGTCACTCTCTCTCAAGAAAAAAGTGTGCAGCGTCCAGTGGAAAAACACATAACACAAGACAGTGTAGTGTGAAAAACAAAAAAACACATAAATTGTGCAGACAACGACAGTAAAAAATGGTGAGGGTATATAGACTCACAAATGGTTGTTTTATTCTGGTTAGGAGTCTATCACCCTGTTTAAAAACACAGCATGTTGCATACCTTAATAATGACGGCCAACATGTTTCATTGCCAATAAAATTTGTGGCAAATTCATCAGGGCAAGAAGGGGTCAAGAATCACCTTCTCTGGACACACACCTTTAAAAGGACTGACAAACACAAACAGACAAACATACAGCATAATCAGTACGGAGAGGGATGAGTTCACTGACCATCCTGAAGATGGTGATGGTAACAAGATTTAATTCATTACCTAGTTGGGGCTATGGGCCCACATACCAGCCACCAACCAGTCGCAGGGGCGTTCTAAACTTTTTACTATTGCCTTCCTGCTCGGCAAAGCACGACCGTCGTTGGTGCCTGCACCTGTGGAAACAAGTATAGACCATCTATACCTGATTTAATCCGGAAAACACTCTGTGTGTTTACTCTTCCTCGATCTCTAAAAGATTAATCACCTCGCTGTTTGGAAGTTCTACTCCGTCATTTGTCCTTACAACAAACTAACCCATTGAAATCTGATGTGTCACATCAGCACAACCCGTTACCAATATCGTTTTCACAGCTCGACTGACTTCAAGGATCACAACCGTTTTGTTCATACCAAGCTTAAAAAATGTGTAGAACCATGGTCTTTACGTACCGCAACAGCCACGCAACAACCAAAAGTGCAAACAGCGTTTTTCAGTAGCTCATCCACCCCCGGCTTACCCTGTCCCTTGTACAACCAGGCGGTACCTCAACACTGGAGCAACTAAACGCGCGACTGCGTCTATTTTCAAAGTGTAGCTCTGGCGTCATCTCGCGAGACTACGCGAGTCACCAGGTTGTATCGATCTACACTGGAGAATGCCGCGGCCATTTTGAAATGGTCCAGGACCCCGATTTAAAGCCATTACGAACTCAAATGGAACAAAACTACTCTGACTACAGAGTAGTAGGTGATTATGCCATCTTGTTTAAAACATGAGCCCGAATCCATCAGGGTAGAATCCCATATGTTGAGGACGTGATCCTAATCCAAACCAGTCTGCAAGCAAATCTCTTCTGAAAAAGGACCAACATGGCAGCCATCTTGCCAGAGATCGATATAGTGTGTAATAAAAGGGGAGTCAGTCCGCGATTGATAACATTTGGGATAAATCAGGGAGAAATTAAAATTAATATTAACCAGCCTCCAGAATACATAGTGGAGCGCATATGTGCACCATGAACATTTTTCATACAGCGCCCCCACCAATCACGCCAGGGAGAAACTAAACCCATGGCCCGTATGTCACCTGATGGGCACCCCGGGGAACAGGTGAATCTCAACCAGATTATTACGGAACATGCGGAATCACTTTACCAGGGCTATACTACATTAAAAAAGGTTCATCAAGGGTGAGTGGAGGTGGTATATTCATAATTACATGATGAAGTACTCAGCTTGTTAATAACCACCTATCTGCTTACTTTGTTCCACTCAATTTGGTCATTAAGACCAATGGTGTCCCCCTTCTCAGTGAAGATCCAGCGGGCCTCCTTCACGGCCAGTCTCTTGTCAATATCGCCCATGTCGCCCCAGACTTTCTCCAGAACAACCCACTTTAAAGATCTAAATTGATGTTGCTGGTCTTTATAGTGTTGAACCAGTCGAGTAGTGAGCTTGCCAGCCCTAATCGTGCTCAGATGTTCCTGTATGCGTACCTTGACCTTTCTAGATGTAAGACCAATGTAATGTAGTCCACATGGACATGTCAGTCTGTAAATTACATGGCAAGTAATACAATTGGTAAACTGACGGAGAGACCAGGTCCTCCCGCTACCTAGTATGATCTCAGTTGTTTTCTCCGTCAGTTCGCATACTGAACAGCTCCCACAGGGATGGTGTCCTGGAGGTAGACTTACGTTCTTCTGAACATGGGCAGGTCTTGTATGCACCAGTCTGTCCTTAAGGTTTTGAGTCCTTTTGAATGCAAATCTAGGCTGGGGCATCTGAAAGTCACTGGTGGATAACAATGACCAATGTCGCTTGATTATTTGTCTGATCTTATTAGACAACGGGTCAAATGTAAGAACCACTGGCAAACTCTCCTTGGCTTCCTTCTTGTTCCTCTCTAGCAATGCCTCCCTAGGTGTATTGTGCGCCCTTTTATGGGCTCTGGTGATAATTTTCTTAGGGTACGCACGTTGTTCCAATTTCATGCTCAGCACATCTGATTGATGTAAATAATCAGATGTAGAGGAACAGTTTCTGCGGTATCTCAGAAACTGACCAACTGGGAGGTTGTCCCTCAGAGCTCTGGGGTGGTACGACTGGTAGTGTAATAAGGAGTTTTTATCAGTGGGCTTGTGATGAACGCTGGTACTGAGTTTATCATCCACCACAGTGATATCAAGGTCGAGGTATGTGGCCGCCTCCCTACTGAACTGCCAGGTAAATTTCAAACAGATGTCAAGTGAATTCAGCCATTCCAGAAACTCACAGAGATGTTGTTGAGTGCCCCTCCAAATACATAGAACATCGTCTATATATCTCTTCCAGAGGCAGATGTGCCCCTGGAAGGGATTAGAGGGGTGGTCAAGGTAGTTTTCCTCGAATTGGCCGACGTAAATACACGCCAAGCTCGGCGCAAATGTAGCGCCCATCGATGTCCCCGAGATCTGTAAATACAGGGCATCCTTGTGACAGAAATAGTTACGGGTGAGGGCCAACTCCACACATTGCATGACAAAGGACTGGGGAGTGTCGTAAAACCACTCCTGGGCCCCCAGGGCGCGAGCTGCTGCCACCAGCGTCGCGTCCTGGGGGATGCTAGTATACAAGGACTCGATGTCGATGGTCACAAGTAACTGCTGGGAGAGATCAAAGTCAATTTCATTGATGATGTTAAGGATATCGGTAGTATCCTGCACATAAGACCGTTGGGTGATTACAGATTCCCTGAGGAAGAAATCAGAGAACTCTGCCTCTGGAAGAGATATATAGACGATGTTCTATGTATTTGGAGGGGCACTCAACAACATCTCTGTGAGTTTCTGGAATGGCTGAATTCACTTGACATCTGTTTGAAATTTACCTGGCAGTTCAGTAGGGAGGCGGCCACATACCTCGACCTTGATATCACTGTGGTGGATGATAAACTCAGTACCAGCGTTCATCACAAGCCCACTGATAAAAACTCCTTATTACACTACCAGTCGTACCACCCCAGAGCTCTGAGGGACAACCTCCCAGTTGGTCAGTTTCTGAGATACCGCAGAAACTGTTCCTCTACATCTGATTATTTACATCAATCAGAGGTGCTGAGCATGAAATTGGAACAACGTGCGTACCCTAAGAAAATTATCACCAGAGCCCGTAAAAGGGCGCACAATACACCTAGGGAGGCATTGCTAGAGAGGAACAAGAAGGAAGCCAAGGAGAGTTTGCCAGTGGTTCTTACATTTGACCCGTTGTCTAATAAGATCAGACAAATAATCAAGCGACATTGGTCATTGTTATCCACCAGTGACTTTCAGATGCCCCAGCCTAGATTTGCATTCAAAAGGACTCAAAACCTTAAGGACAGACTGGTGCATACAAGACCTGCCCATGTTCAGAAGAACGTAAGTCTACCTCCAGGACACCATCCCTGTGGGAGCTGTTCAGTATGCGAACTGACGGAGAAAACAACTGAGATCATACTAGGTAGTGGGAGGACCTGGTCTCTCCGTCAGTTTACCAATTGTAATACTTGCCATGTAATTTACAGACTGACATGTCCATGTGGACTACATTACATTGGTCTTACATCTAGAAAGGTCAAGGTACGCATACAGGAACATCTGAGCACGATTAGGGCTGGCAAGCTCACTACTCGACTGGTTCAACACTATAAAGACCAGCAACATCAATTTAGATCTTTAAAGTGGGTTGTTCTGGAGAAAGTCTGGGGCGACATGGGCGATATTGACAAGAGACTGGCCGTGAAGGAGGCCCGCTGGATCTTCACTGAGAAGGGGGACACCATTGGTCTTAATGACCAAATTGAGTGGAACAAAGTAAGCAGATAGGTGGTTATTAACAAGCTGAGTACTTCATCATGTAATTATGAATATACCACCTCCACTCACCCTTGATGAACCTTTTTTAATGTAGTATAGCCCTGGTAAAGTGATTCCGCATGTTCCGTAATAATCTGGTTGAGATTCACCTGTTCCCCGGGGTGCCCATCAGGTGACATACGGGCCATGGGTTTAGTTTCTCCCTGGCGTGATTGGTGGGGGCGCTGTATGAAAAATGTTCATGGTGCACATATGCGCTCCACTATGTATTCTGGAGGCTGGTTAATATTAATTTTAATTTCTCCCTGATTTATCCCAAATGTTATCAATCGCGGACTGACTCCCCTTTTATTACACACTATATCGATCTCTGGCAAGATGGCTGCCATGTTGGTCCTTTTTCAGAAGAGATTTGCTTGCAGACTGGTTTGGATTAGGATCACGTCCTCCACATATGGGATTCTACCCTGATGGATTCGGGCTCATGTTTTAAACAAGATGGCATAATCACCTACTACTCTGTAGTCAGAGTAGTTTTGTTCCATTTGAGTTCGTAATGGCTTTAAATCGGGGTCCTGGACCATTTCAAAATGGCCGCGGCATTCTCCAGTGTAGATCGATACAACCTGGTGACTCTCGTAGTCTCGCGAGATGACGCCAGAGCTACACTTTGAAAATAGACGCAGTCGCGCGTTTAGTTGCTCCAGTGTTGAGGTACCGCCTGGTTGTACAAGGGACAGGGTAAGCCGGGGGTGGATGAGCTACTGAAAAACGCTGTTTGCACTTTTGGTTGTTGCGTGGCTGTTGCGGTACGTAAAGACCATGGTTCTACACATTTTTTAAGCTTGGTATGAACAAAACGGTTGTGATCCTTGAAGTCAGTCGAGCTGTGAAAACGATATTGGTAACGGGTTGTGCTGATGTGACACATCAGATTTCAATGGGTTAGTTTGTTGTAAGGACAAATGACGGAGTAGAACTTCCAAACAGCGAGGTGATTGATCTTTTAGAGATCGAGGAAGAGTAAACACACAGAGTGTTTTCCGGATTAAATCAGGTATAGATGGTCTATACTTGTTTCCACAGGTGCAGGCACCAACGACGGTCGTGCTTTGCCGAGCAGGAAGGCAATAGTAAAAAGTTTAGAACGCCCCTGCGACTGGTTGGTGGCTGGTATGTGGGCCCATAGCCCCAACTAGGTAATGAATTAAATCTTGTTACCATCACCATCTTCAGGATGGTCAGTGAACTCATCCCTCTCCGTACTGATTATGCTGTATGTTTGTCTGTTTGTGTTTGTCAGTCCTTTTAAAGGTGTGTGTCCAGAGAAGGTGATTCTTGACCCCTTCTTGCCCTGATGAATTTGCCACAAATTTTATTGGCAATGAAACATGTTGGCCGTCATTATTAAGGTATGCAACATGCTGTGTTTTTAAACAGGGTGATAGACTCCTAACCAGAATAAAACAACCATTTGTGAGTCTATATACCCTCACCATTTTTTACTGTCGTTGTCTGCACAATTTATGTGTTTTTTTGTTTTTCACACTACACTGTCTTGTGTTATGTGTTTTTCCACTGGACGCTGCACACTTTTTTCTTGAGAGAGAGTGACCGATGATGAAATAAACGTGGGCAAGCTGGTGAGAACCAACCAGTAGCTCCTCTGGTGGTGCGCACGTGAGGTACTCTCTCTCTCTCTACACATTTTTTCACCTCGTTACTATTGAGGGTTTCTGTAGAGTGTATCTTTTTGTGGACTGACTGCACATTCTCCTTTCTTCTTACTTTTCTTATCTACTTTAATTTTTTTAAATTTGTAGCATTCTGGATGGGCTGTCTCCATACAATATAAATGAGTGTTGGAGGTCTGTGATAAAGCACACTTCCTCCTACCTAGTCCAGAATAACAAGGAAGTTTTGCTACAGTGTGCCAGTACTTTTTTGTTGAAACTGTTGTTGATTGGAGGGCGTTCTGGCACGTTTTTCCCTCTCTAGCTCCTTTTGTGATTGAGTACCTGGTTAGAACGCCTTGGTTTGTTTACCTGCTCATCATTGTAGAATCCCGAATCCGGATTATACTTTTGTGCTCCTCTATTATGCGGCAAGGGCGGTTTTGGCTCTTGACTCTGCTGTCTCACAACTTTCTGCTGTTGCTGCTGTTGATTTTTCCCCTCGTTCTGCACCTGTTGATTCAAGGAGTTTCCCTCATTATTCACTAATGGTGGATTGGTACATTCTGATCTCCAATGTCCCAGTTGGCCACAGTTGTGACATGGGAACTTCTTTTTTGCTTCCTCAAGATTCCCCTTTCCTTTCCCTGCATACCTAGGTCTATTCCCTGCATTATTTCCTGGATTATTCGCCTGTTCCACCAACTGTGCTTCCTGTCTTTCCGCAACTTTCACCTGTGCCCACATTGCTTTCTCTTTCAGATTTCTCTGTTTTGCTTCAATCTCATCACTGAAGTATTTTGCATGTCTCAGAATCTCATCTATTTTCTTACTCTGCCAATCCACAGTATGCTCACGAATTCTTTCACTAATCTCAGGTCTCAGGCCATATACAAATCTGTATACAAAATGACTCAAATCCTTGTCACCCAGGTGTTCATCTCCACTGAATTGTTTAAATGCCAGTATCAGCCTCTCGTAAAAAGCATGAACTGATTCTTTTGCTTCCTGATGTGTTCGATCTATTTTAACCCAGTCTGTTTCTTTTGGAGGTACTTTATTTTTCAGGTATACAATCACCTGCTCATACTTTCTCATTACTTCTGGATCTGGTGCTCCTGTTCTCTGATCCCTTGGATATTCCTCAGTAGGCCAACTCACAACTATTTTACACTCAGCCCACAAGTCTGCTGGAACAATTATATCAAACAGACTATTCAGGTCAATCCACAGCACTTTTGACAATTTCACAAACCTGTCTACCTGCCTGTACCACTCGACGGGCTTTTCTCTCAATCGAGGGAAATCATTCGTAAATGATAAAATATCCTGTCTGGTCCATGGAACATGTACATATCCTCCTCCAGGTATTTCTCTCATAGGATAAGTATCCACTGGTTTTTCCTTTTCTCATACAGGAAATGCTGAATAAGTCCTATCCCCTGATTCTTCTCTCTTTTTGTACCATCTATCCTTCCACTTTTCAACATCACCCCATTTTCGCAATAAAGCGATCATCTCTTTAATCTGTCCTGTTCTACCAGTACCATTCAAATTTTCTATGTCTTTATCTGTGAAATCCATCCTGTAAGACTTCTGCAAAACTTTCACTTTATCAATGTCAACTCCATAGTCATTTGCTATTGCTCTTAATCTGTCATGTGTATTTCTCGCTCTCCAGGTGATGTTCTTACACATAAACAATAATTCACCATCATGATGATTTTTTAGAATTTCTGTTGGAACTGTCCCTGCAACAAGCTCTTCTAATTCTACACATAACCTAGCAACATCAATTGCTTGTGAATCTTTATCCCTCTTTTGAAGAACTTTCATCCATTCATTCAGATCCTCAGCTGTTATTTCAGTAGATTTTCTCACTGGAACCACTTTCTTCTGCGGTTCTAAAATCGGCATCCCTGAACAACTAGCTTCACCAGCATCCAGTCCTGAATTAGACTCCTCTAATCCTTCATTACAGGTGTCATGTCTGAATTTTCCTGCCCTTTTTCCTGAATCTCCTGAAGGACCAGCCAAACTTGTCAATCTATTCCCAACATATGGAATAACCAAACCATTCTCACCCTTCCTCTGCTTTTCAAAAACAGGCATAACCGGACCTATGGTTACGGGTACCGTAACAGCATCTAGATTTTTTGTCAGTTCCTTGATCTTTTCAGTCAACTCCGATGTAGTTCTGGCTAATTCTCTCGTATTTTCGCCACTGCTTCTATTCTCTCTCTCCCTGAAAGGATTACCACTTCTTAACTCAGGTGTCACATTTTCTGTCTCAATGATACGATGCGTATCTCTTATCGGAGAAACAATTGGTGTACTCTCTTCTGGTTCCGGTCTATATGGAGGTGGTCTTTTGTAAATCATGTCATTTAAAACCTCATCCTCATATTCATTAACTCCATATCTTCTCACTTCTGCCTCAGGAACTCTTTCTGCTCCCTCTTCAACTGTTCTCACAGGATATAATCCCTCTGACATACTAGCATCTCGCCATCTCGTCATTCGATCATGATGAGTTTCACAACCATGTCTCCTCCCGAACATATGCCTATAGTTGCCTCCAGACCTCTGTTTCTCCCGCTCATGTACTTCCTCTTCCCATTCCACTAAAGCCTCGAATTGTGTCGGCCTTGGTCTCGGGTCAAGACATTACATCTTTTCCCGTAAATTTTTTAACACGGCCAGATTAAATGAACCATGTTCTGGAAATGCTAAAACTCCATCTTCTTTGGTATACCTAACCCAATTCTCCAACCATATACAGGTATGATACCCATATCTCGCAGCCATGAAGGATGCAGGCGTTTTCGATGGAGGTAACAATTCACCCTCTCTCGTTTTAACATCTTTATCCTTGTCGAACCAATTTTTAATCTTTCTGAACAAAGATTTTTTCTTTTTCTCTTCTTGGTAATACATTTTAACGCTTACCAAAACTTTCTAATCCCTTCCGTAATACAACTACACAATATGATTTTCTAACCAATAACAGCGCGACTCACACTAACGCACCAATCCTGGAACATTTACGTCACTAGAATAGCTCTACCAATCCTTGCGCGGCTCACACCAACGCACCAATCTCAGCGCGAGCACTATTCTGATCTAATATCCAATCAGAGCGCGGTCTGTTTGACGTCAGCAGTCGCTGCAGTTTCTCGCTCCTGTCTCCTGTCAGTCGTCTACCCCTCCTTTACAAAATTTCTCAGTAGACTCCGTGTCAAATTTCTACAAAATCTATTAGTTACAACATATAAACATCTCCATTGTCTGCTTCGCTAACCACAGAATAGTAAAGAAAATCTATTTCTCAAGAATCAACGAAATTCTTTCATACATTCCTTAACTGTTTCCTCTAGGACTTGTCCAAAGAGTCTTACAATCAACTAATACGAACATTCACGCACATTCATACAAGAAAATATAGTACATACACACAGAATCCTGCTTTTCCCGAGAACAGCGAACAATCTGCTCCACTACAGAATTATAACACACGTTAACCAAGCAGCTTACCTCTGCCCAGTTTCTCAAACAAGCTCAGAGAATACCTATTACTTCTCCCGTGATAAGCTTTAACGGCGAACCTTACGGATCCCTGGGACTTAAAACCAGAGTTTCATAGATAACCTTCACTACCATACGCACTCCTTATATACCAGAAATATCTCTAATAGTAACATATAACAATGTCACTGATTCCGAACTCAGACAATGTGAATTTTTCCTGCATACGTACAGGACCAACAATCCCGTCTTTCCCGAGAGCAGCATATACTTCCCTCTGCCCTACTACGGAACTGCTACTAGCTCCCAAGTTCCAGAAGCACTACATATAACTCAACATGACGACTCCAACATATAGTATTAGTACATATACCAACATCAATCAATAATCAATAATCAATAAGCTAATGTACAAGCAATCTAATCAGATCAAGACAATCATCAATAACCATCATCACTCTGCTACCAGGAACTTGATGCAGATTGGGGTGTACAAAATCTCCCTACTTCCACGGAAAGAGTAATTTCACAGTTACACGCACATACACTCACCATACACTAGGGCCCAATTCACTAACATACACTCAAATACTCTACCAGCATTGAACCTGTGGAAAGAAACCTTCTAAACTCCTGAACCCCACACCTACACCGAGGTCGATAAGACCTAGCTATTGCAATTGTCATAATCTAAACAATCTATACATTAATAATCAAATAGAGTACTCAATAATTGACAAAAAATAATTACCAACACCGTATTTAAAATTATGATTCTTTATCTAAAATTAGTCAAAGAAATTAATCAGGAAAAATCATTTTCTTATAATTACCTATTCTAGCTAAATGTCAGAATGGGTCATCAGGACAAGTCTCTCAGTAGAAATCTCCCAAGTCACCGTCTTCACAGCATCGATCCTCACCAACGCAGGTTTGGGAAGAAAATGGCAAAGTGGCCTCCCACCCTCTCTAGGCTAACAATATTTATAATGAAACTTGCAATATTAAAGAAACATTAATGTTGTACACGTCCGCCGAATCCGCTGAGCAGAGCGAGCAGGAAAGGATGTAGCATCGCTACATTTGGAAAAATCTCCGCTCAGAAAAAGTCACAAAAATAAAAAGACAGAACAGGAACTAAATATTAAATGTATCTTCTCAACTTCCACACATTTCCTCTGGTGAGCTCAGAGTTTAGAGTCTTTCTTTAAGGCTCCTTTGTTTTCCAAGGCTGCCAAGGCTGTCCCAATGCATCTGGAGACTTGCCCAGATCTGCTGCTGTCCTCACGGAAAGTTTTAACCAGGCAAGGACTGTGGACAGATGACTCGCATCCATATTCAGCAAGGCCTTTTCCATCACAAATTCTCACTCGAAACCTGGCTTCAAAAGTCAGCCATCATTGATTAGGCCACAATAGGCCACAATAGACCATCTTAATTAAAAGAGACAAAACAACGTTACCACAGCATAATGATTGAACAGTGTTAACCCCACTAATACCCTTATGTGTATGTAATTATCTAGCTTTAGCAACACAAAAAAGCATTAATTCAAAAGCGTTTCGTGCTTAAAATAAACAGCACTCAGCAACGTTTATTTAATAAAACATGCACATTTATTAATAGCAATACAAAAGCGTTCCCACGTGTCGGTTTTCTTATCATTAGTATGTTGGTAAGTTTAAACACACACTTACACAAAACAAATAATTATTAATTAATGATTATTAATTTTAATCATGACAAATAGACAAACCAGAGCTTCAAAACCCTATAGATTTTCATTTAGAAAATCCTGCTCCAGCAGCTGCGTGTGTCGACGCAGAGTCCCGTCTCGTGACGCATCGAGGGTTGCGGCGCCAGAAGTCAACGCCGCGACGCGCACCGCGTCGCATCCAGGGTTGCAGCGCCAGAAGTCAGCGCTGCGCCGCGCATCGCGCCGCATCGAAGATCGTCGCATCGTACCTGTGCGTGAAGCTTCCACCTAAGAAACCTACGCGACGAAAGCCAAAGTCATTGCATCCTCCCCCTACAGATCAGAGCCGGGGCATCCACCTCTGCTGCGTGAAGCAGGGCTGCTGCAAAGCCTCCCCAAGATCTCAGGAGTATCGCATCGCCTTTGTCATCTTCCTTGTTATAGCTTTTGGGAACCTTAACGCAACTACAGGTACTGTTGGGCACGAGAGTGTCGCATTTTGTGCATTGAGAGTTGCATTGTGCAGGACACTGATTTTTACATCCTGGAGTACTTTCTGCAAACTCTTTAACTATCTTTAAAGTAACCTTTTTAATTGTATGTTGGTTTTTCTGTAGTATTTGGTCTTGTGAAGTTTTTAGTAAAGATAACTTATTTTTCTAAAACTGGTGTGGAGTAAATCTGTGGTGTTTTCACTGTTTTACTGTGAGTGTTGGTACTAATACTTTACAAATTGCCTTTGATAGCCTAGACTGCTCAGGCCAAGCTACCTAGAGGGTGAGCAGGGGTTATCTTAACAGTGTATCCCCCTTTCCCTGACTAGAAGCAAGGGTCCCTAATTGGACAGTGGTACCTACCCTACCAACTAGAGACCCCCAGATCTAACACCTCACATTCTGCAACCTGTGCAGCGTCAGTGTCTGCACACCCCTTACATCCCATGGGGGCCCGGCCGAGTCGCATGTGAGTAAACCCCCTTTCCGTTTTTCACTTTATCACTTCCTGGAGGTGCACTTTTGAATCACGCTGACCTGCTATCCTCCCCTTCAGATTTCCCTACAATCCTAGGTCCTGAAGAGACCCTCATTTAACTAGGGGTCGAAACGCCGTTGACACAAGCAAAACGAACCATTTTTGCCAGCTCCTAAAATTCAATAAGGATGCTGTTGTAATCATTTATTTTCCCTAAATGTTGGACTTTACCACTGTTTTTTAGGTAACATGTTCACCGAGGACACTTAATCACAGTTTTTTTTAATAATCTGTAAAAGTGTATTCATACTTATATAAATATTTATTATTGAATATTAAGCTGTGTGTGGTCATTTCTCCTTTGGACACCGTTGCAACCCATAGACATTGCGATTACGCTTGTTAGTACGACATCCTTGGTTGATATTTTCTCCACAGCAACCTCTGTTTCTGTTAATAAGTTACTTACCCTGGTTCCGAGTGAGTAGGGTCTCCCCTGTCCTTTGTTTTTGATCTCTGTGATGGTAGTAAATCATAGTTGGACACAAATTGTAACCTACTTATTAATATTCATGAAGTATGTCTATTTGTGACCCACTACGACTCGCTATGCAGGAAATAGGGGTTAAATAACCCCTTTGTACTTTAGTAATAGCAGTTACCAAACAAGGATTCGCAAAAAAAATGTCTATTTGTGAATTACTAGTCCTAACTTACAACAGAAGTAATAATCAAAGGGATGGGCATGGAGTGTCAGGAGTCATCACCTTTGGATATCAGACTCTGCCAGAATCCTAATTTGGCTGGAAGTGTCTCCTGCCATTAATTAAAACATACAATACAAAATACATGTGTGGATCATATAGTGCTTTCCTTCCTTGGTCATTTTATGACCTGATTATGCACATTTGTGCTTATTTAAATAGGCTTTGTTTTTTCACAAATGCTTTCAAACTCCACATAATGATAATCAGCGTTCGCCGAACAAGGACTGTTTCCTGAGATGTAAGCTAATGCAAGATGTATCAACACACAGCAATGTGACCATAAAAGAGTAATTATGGCCCTCTAATTAAACTTTTTTTCAAAAAGCATATTAATAATTAATTTTAAGATACACATTACTGTACAAAATTCATAGCAAGTGTGCCATTTCCATTCTCTTCAGATTGTCCTCAAACAGAGTACATTTCGTTTCATAGGAACTGGATGAACTTTAGAAAGAACAAAACACAAAAGGCTGGGGCCCAGATGACATAAGTTGTTGATAGGCAATGCAAGGCCTTATCAGGAATTTACTAAGCCACACAAAGCCACTTTGAGTGACTCTGCGTGGTTTAGTAAATACAAAGGGGCAGATTTACAAGCCCCTTGCATCACTTTTGCGCTGCCGTTGCATCACTTTTGTGGCACAGCGGCGACGTAAAAGTTGCAGCCCATTTACAACTTGAGGCATCTAGGGAGATACGTCACGTTGTAAAGCCCTGCGTCACATTATACCTACGCCAGGTACAATGTATGCAGGGTAGGCGTTACCATGCAAAAAGCCACGTAGAACTGGTGCAGTGAAATTTATTTACAAGATTTCACTGCGTCACTCTACACCTTCAATGCGTCAAAATCCCTACGCCTGCTCAGACCAGGCATAAGGATTGGCGCAGGGCATTTTACATGGGACCTACCTATGTTTTCTGGTGCATTGCTGGAGTTGCGTCACTTTTGCGACAAACTCCAACAATGTGTCACATTTTTTCTCCAACAGATGCGCATCTGTAATTCCTTGCGCCATGGTGCACTGTATTGTAAATACAGCGCATCCGTGGTGGCACAAGGACATTTGAAGGTGAAGCAAGAAAACGGACGCATCTATGAAGATGTGTCAGTTCCTTGTAAATCTGCCCCAAACTTTACATCTGGGAGGAGTTCTATGTGTGGAGAATTGGCGTTTCCATGCATCCCCCATGAATTTTGATACATTCCCAGACTTAATAAGGTCAGTAAACTTTGGATTGCACCCAAATTGTGTGCCACACAGACCCAGGCTTAACAAGGAGAAATATCTTTATTTCTCCTCGTTACTTTCTTTTTCTATGTGTGATGCATTCTGCATCACACGTAGAAAAAGGTAAATACCTTTTGGATTGCTTTTGTGCCGGAATGTAGCCCTTCCCGCACAAAAGCAATCCTGCTCATTACGCAGGCACCCTTGCACAAATGCGCAAGGGTGCTTGCATTGATGTTCGAAAGTCTGAAGTGCGCAAGCACAAGTAAGTAGCAGAAGTGCACCATATCTTAGTAGATATGGCGCATTTCTGCTCTCTCTGTTTCACACAACTCAGCAGCTTTGCTTGCTGTGCCGCATTGCATGAAATGTTTGCAAACATGCCCCCTGGCAGCAAAGCCGTGTACATGTGTACATTTAGCTTGCATGCACTAATGTGTGCTCTTAAGGCCTCTCCTTGTATTGAATCTCTTCTTTGGCTTGAACGCTCATTTTGTATGCAGATTGCTCTCAGCGGCTCCAGGAATTCCATCAAAGAACAACTATTTTCAACATATTTAACAGATTACGTTCCAGAACTAGAACAAATTGCATGTTTGGCTGTATTGACAAGAAACATAAAACTCAAAACCGGGGATGTACCAAATGGATGAAGAAGGGGGCTATGGTGGTGCTTCATTAATAGGTATATTTGATATATATTTGATATTTTCATTTATAAAGCGAGGCATATGATAGAGGGCATCTTGACGCTAGTGTTCAAAAGGAAAAAATGCTGCAAGTGAAAACAGAATGTAAAAAGCAACGTTTGAAGATGTTTCCTGAATATCGTCAGATTTTGCAGGCATCTAAGGTGTCAGTGTAGCAGATTCTAAAGCTGGCAGCTGGGATATACAATGCTTCTGCCACCCCATGATGAGTCCATATGAATTCTAGGAATTCTCATTGTTTTTGAAGTTGCCAACCGAAGGCAACTTCTGGGTGAGTACCAGGAAAATGTGTTCTTAAGGTAATCAGGGCCAGTAAGGTGGAGCCACTTTATGTGCTGGTCACAGAGCTTTGACAGCCACTCTCTTTTAAGGTCTCGCAGACCTGCGTTGCAGCGCACATGTGATGCTCGCGTCTGCGAGACATATTGTGGGTGAGTATATTTCAGAAGGGGGCTTGAAGCCCCACCCCTCATTTTCATTGGGTAGCGTCACCATTTATGGTAAACAGTGGCTTCCCCTCGAAAACTAGGCTTCTGTGTTACCGCCCTTTGACCTTTTGGGATGGCCCATCCGGACTGCGTCTCCTGCTTCACGGCTGTCATGAAGCAATTTCTTATCTCAGAGGCGTTTTATGTAAACAAGCCTCTGAGATCCAGTCCTGATGGCCCTCCCAAAAGGAGACAGAGTACCGCGTGTTTATTTTTGCATCGCGCTTGATAGCACGATTCAAATATAACCAGCGTTGCCTTCCCACAATGGCGAGCGCTTGTTTTATCAGGAGCCAATGAAGCTCCTCCACGACAGTAGAGACAGGGTTTAATTTTCGGATGTTTTTGAGGAAACGTGCAGCTGCATTCTGCACTCTCTGCAATTTCTTAAGAGACACTTGCTGCATGCCCAAATAAAGGGCATTGCAGTAGTCCAATCTCGATAGGACCAGGGAGATAATGACCATTTTCTGTAATTCGAGTTGAATAAATGGGAGAATATGCCTCAATGTTTTTAACTGAAAAAAACAAGAGGAAATAAGTTTGTTGGTCTGTTCAGTGAATTCAAGTTTGGAATCAAAAATTACCCCTAGGTTTCTCACCTTAGGTACCAGAATAGGAACAAAACAAGGTCTGGGGCCACCAGGAGTCACTCCAAAAAGAAGTGTAGCTGCTAAAGAGGAGCACCTTAGTTTTTCTGAGATCAGTTTGAGACAGTGACTGCTCATCCAACTAATCACCACGGGCATGCAGTTGTTGAACCGATGTGCGACCTCCTCAATGCTGTTTGTGATGGACACTACTATTTGCGTATCATCAGCATAGGTGCTGGTTGAAAAGCCAAGGGACCTTTTAAGCTTTGCAAGAGTAGACACATATTTATTAAATAATGTGGGGCTGAGTGATGAACCTTGCCGGACACCACATAGAAAGTATTGGAGTGAAATCTCCAAGCGAGAACAATTGTTCTCTTCTTGTAAGGAACGAGCTTAAGAGATCATATGCTAGCCTGACAGTTCCTATCTCCACTAGTCATTTTATTAGGACTGAGTGGCTTACTGTCAAAGGGTGCAGATAGGACTAATAGAACTACGGCAGCCTTACAGCCACTGTGTATGATGTTACAAATCTCTTCTACGGCCACTGCCAGTGCTGTCTATGGACTTTTTGGAAGCCAAACTGGACTCCATTCAGAATCTCGTTCTGATCTAGTTATTCTAAGAGAGCAATGTGCACTTGCTTCTTTAAGATTTTTGCTGGTATGGGAAGACATCAGATGGGACAATAGTTATTTTCTCCATTTGGATCCCAGAAAGGTTTCTTGAGCAAGGGGATGATAGATGCCTTTTTCTAGTCCAATGGGAAGATGAGGATGTTGATAATGCTATTTAAAAGTGTGGTAAGAGGAGAAATCACTATGCCTATAATCTCCTGAAGGACTCTAAGTGCACATGGGTCAGATGGGGATCCTGATTTGGTTAGTTTATTAGTTCTGACACTCTATCAGTGGTAAGAGATGGGAAATTGAGGAACTTCAGGTGAATCAAGTCCAAAATATAAGATTCTACATTGGGGGGGGGGGGGTTGTTAATGTTAATGGCATCAAAGTCCCTATATACTGTCTCAACCTTTTTTTTTTAAACATTCAACTAGGTTGTTGCTAAATATTTGGATGGGAATTAAGGTGGCTTAACTGGATATACCTGAGAGCTTCTGCACTGTCTTAAAAAGCTCTGTGGACAGCTTTTACACCAGTTTCATTTTTTCTGTATAGAAGTTGTTTTTTTTGTGATTCTATCATGATTTCATATTTCTGAATTAGCTGATTGTACTTTATTTTTTCATTTGTGTAGTAATTACTCATCCAGACTTCCCTAAGCTTGGAGAAAAACCATGGCACTTTGGGGCGCATTCTGAAACATTTGACTGATTGGCTGCTTGATTGATCTGCTCCACATAGCTAGCCGCAGCTGTATTAGGGTCACCTATTAAGGATGATTGAGAGGAGTCCAAGATCTCAATTACCCCTCCCATTGATTTTGTTTCAAGCCTACGTTAATTTAACCTGACCTATGTTTTTAGTTGACGGTTTACTAGAAAATAGTTTGAGGCTGAAACCAACCACCATATGTTCTGACCAAGTGACAGGGAGAATATCCTCCAGTTGTTGATCTGGATGGTTTGCAAAAATACCATTTAAGGTATGTCAGGCAGAATGCGTTACAGTATTGCCAAGTTGTTTTAGATTTAGACCACTCAAATTGTCAATGACAGCTATAGAGTCTATATTACTTAGGTCTTCCAAATTGAAATTAAAGACTCCTACGATAGAATAGTTCACATATTTCATGCGAGATTCTAGGAACCCACTTAGAGCTTCCAATATTTAATTTTGGGACCCGGGGTCTATTCATCAGTATAACGCATAGAGTTGGTATTTAGTTTTCATTTAAAGGAGAGTGCTTCACAATCCTCTATTTTGGAAGGTTCCCTGTCATATCAAGATGGTCTTTGTAAATTATTGCTTGTCCTCCACTGTGCTTGCCTTCCTGATCCAATCTTATGATTGTATAGCCTCCTTGTAGTGCTGAGATGCAGTTGCAGTCACTAGTAATGTGAAGTGGTGGGGCGGGGCGGGGAGAGGGAGCAAAAAAATGCAATTCCTAGCATGTGAGAAATTCTGGGATTGGACAGAGCACCTCTGTTCGGCGCTCAGACATTGACTGGGGGGCTGGGTTGGTTTCTGCACCAAGCTCTACAACACAGCAAGGTGGAGAAAGTCTAAGTGCACATTACAGTTTGGTCCGCCCTCTGGGACCGGACAAACCATCAAGCACACTTAGTAGTGCCCATCACTCCCCCCTCCTCCCGGATGCTTGCTGCAGCGTCACTATGGCTGTCCCTGTCCCCGCCCCTCCCTCGGCTCGGCTGGCAAACAGCCTGCAAGACGCAAAATAAAAAATGTATTCTCTTTTTATTTAGTCCTTGCATCTGCTGGCTTTCATCAGGGGTGCAACGCTCCTACGCCATAACGGAGGAGCTGCCACTGCTGAGACGAAATCTGGGTCAGAGCAGTTTTCCAGCCAGGTTTCTATTATAAATGCAATATCTGAGGCATGCAAATCTAAGTAGTTGAAAAGCTTATGTTTATGTTTAATGACTAAACAAGTGTTCAGCAATATGCAGATTAGTTAAGATACATGGTTAGTAGGATTTATGATCTAAGGGTGGAGGAGGTCCTACCTGGACTCCACCAATGTAGGTAATGGCTCTGCTCAACAAGAATAGTGGCAGTATTTGCAAACAAAGTTGTTTTGCATCAAATGCAGTTTAAAGTTGCTTCAAAACAGAGATTCCTTACCTGCTGGACCATTTCTTTTGAATATTTTAAAAATTGTCCAGGGGACCCGGAGTCGGTCGCAGTCCGGCCATGTACAGGGGAGATAGGCTTGCCTTTGGCGCACCAGCGATGCACCTGCTGTGCGCATCCGCTGCGTGAACGCACTCTGCAGTTCAATTTCATGGCAGCAGGGGGGCATGGCCAATGGCTGAGCATAAGTCAGTGCTTATGTTTAAAAATTATTGTGCAAACAATGTCTCCCCTGAACCAGGTGACTGCTGGGAAACAAAAGCAAATCAAAATAATAGTGCATAAAGACAAACCATAAAATTAAAATAAGCGGACCACACCCAGTTTGCAAGGCAGTATGAAGACAGGCACCTCCTAAAATAGCTAATCAAATGTCTTACAAGGAAAATAAATGTGGCAACGTAGAAATATATTCTCACCTGCAGACGTCCTTTGTGAATCCTAAAGAACACTCCAAAAGGTTCTGTTTAAGAATTTGTGAGCAACGATGAATGATTTGACTCACAGTCAAGAGCATACATTATTGACATGACTTGGAAAAATCATAATTACTTTGTGGCCCACACCATGTTTTAAAATTATATTAAGTAATAATAACCTGAAGGGGGAGGTCAATGTGAAATAGTAAATTTGTCATCGTCATTGCAAGATGTATAATTTATTTATAATTCTTAACCAGACCTGGGGTAATTTTTAAACAATGCTAAAGTTACATCTTGCATGGAGAAGACTGCTATCCCACAGTTATCAGATTTACGTAGGATGGAGGTGGCTCAGTCAGGCATCTTGTGCATACTTTTGGTGCTGGTAGAAAAAGTAATGATATTTAAGGATCGGGACTTTCTTTGACTGGGGGTTATTTTAAATATGTTCAGCAAATCACAGAGATAGTGTTGTACTAGGCCATGATGGGGACAGACCTAGTTGTGTGATGGGTTAGCCTGGATCTATGAATAATGAAGCAACTCACCCATTTCGATCAAACCATCTATTAAAAGGGTGACATCTGGTGCGGGTGCTAAAATCTAATGTTAGATTAGAGGTAGCATTTGGCTTTCAGTAAGGAATGGAGATAATGGTTTAGGGACGTGAAACCCCATTCATCCAGGAACCCTAATGAAATAGGTACCACAATCCCTTTTCAGGGGAAGTCACAATGAAACCTCAAATTAACCTATGTTCATACCTCAGGTAGCTTGGTACAGAGCAGTCAGGCTAAACTCAGAGGCAACGTGTAAAGTATTTCTGAAACACTTCAAAAAGTAACAGAGTGAAAACACACCGCAAAGGGATCTCATTCCAGGTTCGCAAATAGAGTAGCTTTTAATAAATAAAACAAGACTAAAACAACACAAATCTAATTATCAGAAATGGAAATATGCAGTTTTAAAGATAGCAGTGAAAAATAGTACCAATCGCCAACTGTTGATATCTGGTTGCGCCAGACCAGGACAAAGTCACAAGCTCAGCCTGACAATGATGGGGCATGGGCCGACGACAGGGCCCGCTAAACAAGATTACTTTAAATGCTGGTTATAGGTGTCTGAGAGGTCCTGCACCGAGGAAAGATCACCCAGCTCAGGTAGTGCGTAAGTTCTGAGGAGCAGTGGAGATGCGATAGAAGGTCCTGCATCATCATAGAGGATCAAAGTCTGGCGTTGAGGATGCATCATGCAGTCGAGGCAATACATCCATTCCAAGTGACTGTGATGTGAGAACATGCATCAACATTGAGGCGGTGCAGGCAGAAGTTCTGATGCACCTAACAGCAGAGGAGAAGGGTTGTTTTTGTTGAGTCAACAGATGTGCTGGCAGAGCACCTTCAGGCCCACTTCCAGGGGGCCAGGACTGGGGTGGCACCACTTGGCAGGATAGGACTCACAGATGGTAGAGTCCAGGTGCTGGGTTCAAGATTGTTGGAGCCTTATGTCTCTGAGGCTCTTTTCAAGAGGCCAGCCAACTAGCCCTTAGGGTCACCCTGCGGCCTTGGCTTCAAAAGATGCAGGTCCAGTCCTTCTCACCGAGACAACAAATCAGTAGTTCAGCACAGCAAGACAGCAGTCCAGCAATGCAGCAGTCCAGCAGAATGGCATTCCTTTCAGCAGCACAGTGGCCCTTCGTCCTGGCAAAGTAAATGGCCCATAAGTGTGCTAAAGGGCTGGTGTCTGAAGTCCAATATTTATACCTTGGCCTTCATTTGAAGTGGGAGAAGATTTCTCTTTGAAGTCCACAGGTTTCCTGCCTTCCCTGCTATGGCTTCAGACTAACTATGGGGGTATGCAGCCCTTTGTGTGAAGGCAGGACACAGCGTATTCAAGTGTAAGCAGAGCTGTATTCAGGTCTGCCCTCCCATCCTGTCAGTGATGGCCCATAAAGGCACACCTAAGATCTCTATTGTGTGTGGCTGCCTAAGCGCAATACACAAAGACCAACTATGAGCTACACCTAGTCATGTGAAGCAGAGGCAGGCTACAGGCACTAAACAGATAAGGCAGGAAAATGCCATCTTTCCAAAAGTGATGACCTCAGCGAATGCTCAGGATACAGTGTGCACTACGCAAGCCCTAAATAGGGTCAACCAATGTGTTAATATTTACACATACATATCTTCAAAACATCTTATTAGAACAATTATGACAACATAGTTATTAAAGAACAGAAATTCAAAAGTATTTAGAAATCTCAATGCAACAGAGAAATGTGAATCCAGTCGATTTAATGTCAAAGACCAATTTCTTGATTCATAACATTGAGTTCTCAGATGATCGTGAAATTCATTATGCGTCCCAATGAAATTCCGGCTTTCAGTCCCCCACCAAGAGCGCACCAGGAGGCACGTTTGAAGAGTGGTGGAGAAAGGGGGCGTGGCCTGTGTCCACCTCTCAGCAATCTCACTATGTGGGGCTTACTGGAGGTAACAGGTAGGCTAGTCGGACCCTAAGGACCCCCATAAACGAAGGGGACTTTAATCCCCATCCAAGAGCGTGCCAGGGAACACGTTTGCAGACTGGTGGGCAAAGGGGGCGTGGTCTGCTTTGAGAACTTACCAATGCTGCTTTTTGGGACTTACTGGAGGTAATAGGAGGGGTAGTTAGGGCCAACTACCCATCCTGTTACCTCCAGTAAGTCCCACACAGTGGTATTTATAAGAGGTCTTCCGAGGCCATGCCCCCATTTCTCCACCACTCTGCAAACTCCCCTCCTGGAACACTACGGGCTGGGTGATAAAGTCCTGTCATGTAGTTCCTATAAACCTATATAGGATCTGCGTGTTTAGACAACATATACTGTATGATTGGAGCAAGACTGATTCTAGACACCCCTACCGAATATGTCAGCCTGTATACCAGCTAGCTCACCCTGTATACCAACTAGCTCACAGTACCACTAGAAACCCCTCTTGCGAAGGAGAAAATTGTTCTTGGTAACTATCGAACATGACAACCCTGTCCCATCAGGGATCGTGGAAACAGTGTACTACTTTTCGCTCAGTCACTCGTGCTCACTTTGTCTCAGAGAGATACACAGAATAAACGGTGGGGCCTTATTTTCATTAAGTATTTATTGAACCAGCGTCGTTCTAGTGTAAAATAGGTGTTCTGAATCAACCATTAGACAGTAACAGATATAAATGATTACAAGCACTAACAAAGTAAAAGGATGGTAGATTTCTGCCATCGTGCTAAAACAATGAATACAGGCAAGTTTCTGAAATACATGACAGTAAAATGCGTACTCCGACAATGCGTCCCCAGCTAGATGTACCTGAATGTACCTAGCATGTATGTGCACGTAAAGCCAAGAATCTCTCTAGGATAAAGTCAACCCTATTACCTGAAGTGAGAGACTATGTGACCCCATCTTGGTCTCGAGATGAGCACCCCACAAGGGATGTCAGACCACCGCAAGCTGGAATGTCTGCATGCAGAAGCCTCAGCGTCTCGCATCAGTGTGTTGGCATGAAAGTCCTTTTCTCCTCTGACTATCTCAGCAAGAGTTGATGTATATATACCCAAAGTGGTACCCCTTGGGGATGTACCTTGCTGTGTCATGTCGGACTGGGATGACAGAAGGAATGACCCTTACACACAGTTTTTATGCAGGAGATGGTAGGCCTGCTGTCCTGCTGTGATTCTAAGAATCCTCATGCATTATGAATGAGGTTTAAGCTTTTCGGAGAAAACCCCATGTCATCTTTGGACATTGCCATAAGTAAGTAAAAGGTCAGTACTAAGAACTGTTATGCAGTATAATGGTAGGGGAGAATATAGGTGAAAGGATGGTGATTCCCTGAGCCTATATTGAGGTACCTACATGGAACATAACACCCACTCCTCATCCGACTGGATGCCATGCTGAAAATTCTACGTACTGCTAAACAAGGTACGCAACTTTTAATACATTTGTTTAAAAAAGTCCATAAAATGTAAAATTTCTATAAATGCTGAAAAGAAAAATAGTGCATGTGATAAAAAGTCTGTACTAAATAAGTTCGTATATACAGTCCGAACAATGAGAGAATGAAAGCCATGCAGTTTAGACAATGTGTTTTCTTTAAACTTCCAAATTTGGTTGTTTTGGAAAAAGGCAGAATTTTCCCAGCACACGATGAGCCAAACGGTTATGTGTCCTGGCTGGGAGACGCAACATCACTGTTGTCTGCAATAGAGAACAGATGTTCCTCCGCATTCACCACAGCCGTTGCTGGGGATTTATTAGTGTCATCAAAGGCCTGAGTATTTTTTGAGGAGCCGTTATCCTTCCCAACAGGAGCTGAAGCATCCCGTGGAGGCTCTAAGAATGCAAACATCAACATTGGAATACCCTGAGGACACTGTAGACCATGGGCTTTTATAGGGTCCAGTAAAACATCAACATTCGGTGGTGCATGTGTTAAACAGAGATCCAACATGCATTCTTGTCTGCAGAACAGGCATCGGAGGACAGGCAGAATACAGTCAATCGAGACTGGTCTAAATGACAAGAACCAAGACTCGCTCAGTTCTCAAGAGGAGATGTGTCCAGATGGATTACCATGCAATCAAGGTATCGGCGCTCCAAGAGCATGCGTTCCATCTCCTTGGTCACTGGGACGTCCATTGCATAGCAGAAAAAGGATTCCTGCTATTAGAAACAGGATCAGCAGAAACCCTTCAAAAATGCTTCAGAATACGGAGTGTATAAAGTTGGGAACAACTCCGAGGATTGTCTGAAAGGTGCCCAACAGTCCAGAACCTATGGTCTTAAATAGGTGGACATTACCCGTCTTATCAGACATGTTAAAGTTACGTTGTATCATTTCTGTGAAATGGAACGGGCAGTTTGTTCGTATCAGTGCCTGTATCTCGGCCGAGGGCCTTGCAACCTGACGATCCTAAATTTTTTGGGCAGTGGTTAAGGGCACAGTTTGCTGTAAAAGCATGGCTTTCATTCGGCTCAGCTTATCAAACCGTATAAAGGAAACATTCAATGAAGACCATAACGGTGCCTCTCTGATTGTGTGGGTCGGTGGAAACAATACTTGCATACAGCAAGTAACCCTGGAGATTACAGTGACAAGATATGCGATGCCCTGGAGCATCCCACAACAACCTTGATCATTCAGCATCAAGTAACTCCCATTTGAAAGTAACATGAACACCGGATTAATCACGGCAGCTGGGGAACCTTTCAAGTGGCAGGATACGTTTGCAACTGAACCATTGCAGGCCCCGTGAAGCATGATATCCTGACATATAAGAGATCCACTTAAGGAATTCTCACAGTTGGAACCGGTAAGAAACATTTCCGTGTCCCCATTCCTACATAAAAATCTGTACTGCAATTTCCAAGATTCCTTGATGAATTCCCTACCCATCACATACCTGCCTGCCTGTCGCTGTTCTAGGCAATATTGAAACTGGAAAGTAGGGACCGGTAATGTTATATGGCCATGAATTAACCATTCTTTGGCTGGCGACTCTGCCACAGTAAAAAGTAACTTGTCAAGTTTTTCAATACGCAGCATTGTTTATTTTGAAAAAAGAGACGTAATGTTGATAAATCGCCAAGGCCGATAACCAGCGTGCAATGACTGCAGCTTCCAGCTTAATGACATAATAGAAGGTAGTTGAGATTGTTCGTGTTGTAACATGGACAAGTCCTGTTCTAGTATATCAATAGCAGAAGATGCAATGTTGCCCAGTGAAAAATCCTGGATGTTAATGTAGTCATGTCATTGTCAACTACTGCTAAAACCTTATCTAGGTTAATCTTATCTATTTTGCAAAGTCTCTTCGCAGCTTCTGTTGAGAGATTTTCCAGATTTCATTAAAGACAGCACAATGGAAATGTTTCTGATGTGGCTTTCGGGGACCAAGTAAAAAATCCCTTAGATCCACCTCATCTGAGAGTAAGGGTAAGTGCTATTTCACCTGGGACAGTGCCGAGGTTTTTAGCCTATCGAGGCACAACTTCCCAACACTGTATGATGTCACTACCCCCAGATGTTCTCTTTGTAAATATCGAGGGTCAAGCCTATTGATACTAAACCCTTCTGTGGTACCCTTGAATCTTGATTGACATCCGTTTGAGAGTGTGGGCCAAGCTAACCATCCCTTCCAATTGGGGTCTGATGTATTGTACTACATGATGTCATCTATTGTACCCCCTCCACTTGATGTAAAATTTATGTGTGAAAGTGTGGGAAACCGTGGTTTGATCAAGTCCTTAATCATGGCTAGTCCAAGAAAGGAAGTCTGTTGCACAGTTTCATTCAGAAATGGAATCTGTTGCAGAATGAGGCATGCTCTAAATAGTGCTTCTGTTCCCTGAAGTTGCCATTCTTTAGAACCTCAGACTGATTTTGTGTCTATAGTGTCCTTCCACAAGTCGAAACCCTGTTCAGACAGTTTAGCAATAAAGGATGCAGAATAAATCTGTTTGGTGTTAGTCACCATATTTTTCTGTGCAGGTGTAGGTGCAACCTTATAGTAAAATGAGGTCAGGTCAGAAGTGTTAAACCCTGAAAAATATGAAAATTTATGTGCAAATGTTTTTTAACTAACTTTCGGCAGTGTTGGGCAATGTTCCCATTGGTAGTATGTGAAAACATTATGAGGGATACTCGATTTGTGTAAAAAGTGATGACCATAATGATAATAACAGTGTTGTGGCGCATGGTGGAGACCGCCGGAGAACACTGCCAGGAGCCACGGGTATCGCCACTGTCGCTGGGAAAAGGGAATAAAACTCCATTTCCCAAGAGGCGCTGGGCCGGTGAAGCGCATGACGTCATCACGTTGCCGGCATATGACTGCTTCCAGGGCGCCCGACGGGTGCCGTTGATTCTTAGAACTGCTGAGCACTCGAGACGCGAGGAGGACTGGTAGGGGTGCTTCTGGCACCACAAACTCCTTGTTATCTTTGACTTTAAGGAAACGGATTTCTGCCTTATGTTTAAGGGTTGCTGAATATGTACATTGTCACTGAGTAGTCCCGTTGGACGAACCTTGTTTCTGGTTCTTGCGGGGCTGCTCGAGTGACCTTCTACAGGCAGCCACACAAAGGCGCTCTCTAGACCGGCTTGTAATGGGGACACAATTGCCACGGTCTCTATTACTTTATTTGTTGTAACCGGTTCCATGCGTTATTCGCGGTTATCGGCACATTGCCCCAACTTATACATTACGTCTATGCGTACTCCCTGAGGTGAATTAACCCTGGGGAAGCTGGGCAGTGCATCTGGGCTTAGAACTCTGCCTGTTTTTTTATCTTTATGCAGCAGGGGCTTGTTGAGCTTATCCTGGGGCCAGCTCCAAAATCCCCCTGTTTAAAGCCACTACTAATCCGAATGGTATGTTTGATCACGAAGTACCACAGCGTTATTTTCCTTTACAGGTATTAAAGCCTTGTTTTATTGTTGGATAGAGTTAGGTATCTAGATATATAGAGATTGATATATATACTGCCTTGGTGTATGTGTTTGTGTTTCATAGTGCCTTGCTCTCGTTCCAGGTCTCCCTCCCTGCTGTTCCCATCCTTCCCTTTCCTCGCCTGATCACCCCATCGAGTCTGTTATTTTACTCAGACCCTGGGGCTGTCTGGAGGTGGAACCCATTTGAGCATCGTGCAACTCTGAGGATCCAAGGCCTTGACAAACAGTACAAAGTCAGCTGCGTCTTCTAACATTTCATATCTTGAAAATCATTTATAGAAATTTTAAATAAATGTGGGAGTTTTAAAAGTTCAGTGGGGCAAAATACATTATAATCAACTTTGTCCCAAACTATACCATCAGGAATTTGAACAGCTGTAACGTTCACGGAAACAAGTCTGTTTGTTCGCGATGAGATGACGTATGAGGTTTCAGGACCAAGTTCACATTAGATACTGCAGAGTGTTCTGGGAGATAGATATTCCATTTATCAGCAAGCAAAAAATAGTTACCAGGCTAATCCAGAACAGAAAAAACAATACTGCAGATATTATCCAGAGCTGGAGCGAAGGTGATATCAAGTAAGTCTTTTTTAGAAAAGTGTAAAATTCATGCATTTGTTGCCTACGGGAAACTGGAGCTGGCATTTTCTCGGGTTCACTGGGATCTAGATAGAAGGTATCAAAATTGATGACGTAGCCAGATGCAGTTCGATTAATCTTTGGTAGCTCGGAACGTTGTGTAGAACCAGTTGATAGCTTTTGTTGAGGCATATTGATGTAGACGTCGGTGTTTGGCCGAATTGATATTTGTCTTTCATCTGTTTCTTGAAGTTCTGTTTCCAGAGGAACGAGTTCCATTTCATTGTTGGAAATTCCATTTCTTCGAATAAGTTGACTCTTCGAATGCTATGAGTCTTTCTGTCTGTACTTCCTTAATGGTAGCGAGAGGAGAGCGTCGCTACCAAGGAGCACACAAGGCCTACTATTCAGTATCGGCCGCATAGTGTGGTTTGATCAGATCAATGGAGAAGAATCTCTTTTCTTTTTTTGCCTGGAAGAGGCGGAAGAAGTACTGTTCGTGTTCCTTTGAGAGCCAGGACAGGTACAGGCTTTCTGTAGGATGGCTCAAATTCGTTTTTGTTCTCGATCTTTTCTCTGACCAGATCCCTGACTTTTGGGATCCAGGCAGGTCTTGCCATGACTGATTTGGCTTCCCCAGTGGTTGTGCTTTTGACCTGCACATTGTTTAGTAGTGCTCTGGATTCATTCTGATCCTGTAAAACAGCCAAACGTTTATTGATGTCAAATGGTTTTTCATCTGCCACTGTGCCTTCTCAATCGAGATCAGGTACCCACATTCTCATCCCAAATAGGACTCCATAAGGAGTGACACCCCCTAGAGAACTTCTTGGCATGTTATTGAGGGCACGCTGTACCCCATATAGGTGATTTACCCAACTACCACCCAAACCTAATACTCTTGCTGTTAAAGACTGCTTTAAAGTCCCAGTTTTTCCTCTCCATGACCAAATTTCCCTTGGGATGGTACAGAGAGGAGTACCGCAATGCTATACCCAAACCTTCCATGGCTTCCCTGTCAGCCCGAGAGCTAAACACGGGCCGCAGTCAGAATGTAATGTGCCAACTGCGTTTGTCCTTTTTATAACAGTTCAAGCGTCAGCCTAGTGCTGAGTCCATACCCATAGGAATCTTGAGCATAAATCCACTGCCACCAAGATATACTTGTAAGCCCCATTCGAATGTAGGACACCGCAGTGGTCCAGATAGACATACGCTAGTGGTCTGTCTGATACTAATAAAGGTGTCTGTGCTGGACGTGCTATGGTGGAACCCTTCATCTGCTGACAGATGTCACATTTTAGGACAACATTTTTCGTCTGTTTTGTTAAACCAGGCCTCCAATAGTGTTGTTTCCGTAAAGAAACTGTCGCAGTAATCCCTTGCGTCTGCAGAACCTAGACCCTCGTGTGCAGCTAGTATTAAACCTAATCTGCGATCCATGTTTGGTATAACTTTATCCCCCACTCCTGGAATTTGAGCATACGGAATGTTATTTGCATCTAATTTGCAGGAATATTTGAGTGGAAAACCTTTTGGTAAGGCTGTGCTGTTTTGTGTGAAGCAATAATAGCTACCATTATCTGTCCTTCTATTCTCGTTTGATTGCAGCTACAGCAGCAGTACGTACTGCCCCCTTTGCGGCTTCATCAGACAATGAATTCCCTTAAACGTGAACACCATCACGTTGATGACTCAGCATGTGTATCACATGAGCTCTTGGTAGTTCATTTTTCAACTCAGCTACCTGTTCCCATGGCTTTTTATGTTTAATTATGCCACCTTTTGAGTCTTTAAGCCCATTTTGACCCCAGTAGTGAAGATATTCGTTCTATGACTGGACACTGTAAAATGAATCGCACACTATGAGTGTGGGGAATTCCTGATCCGTATTTATTAGTTCCAGTAATAGAGCTTTTAATTCTGCCAGCTGAGCGGTGCAGTCTCCTAGAGACTGTGGGCCCGATTCACAGAACTAACTTAAGACAAAATCCTAAACTTACTACCATTTTGGTATTCACAGAAGGCACATCAGTGACGTCACTTGAGATGTCATCAGTGATGTCACTGACCATGTCATGAGTGATGTAATATGTCACGTCATCAGCAGTGCATTGCAGGGCGCGAGTTATAGTTAGCTCAACTAACTATAACGGCCGAATTTCTCTGGTTTTGTACGAATGAAATGCCCAACTAACTATAACATCCCTGAAACCTGTGGTTTTTTTCAGTGAATTTCTAAGGTTTTTTAAATGCTAATTTCTAACAATAATGTCTCTGAAACCTATGGTTTTTTCAGGGAATGCCAAAGGTTTTTTAAATGCTAATTACTAACTATAACGTCCCTGAAACCTATGTTTTTCCAGTGAATATATATCTATATATATATATATATATATATATATATATATATATATATATATATATATACACACACACACATCTTTTTATTCCGTTACTAATAGGATTGCTCCAGATACGGACACGCACCCAAAGTTCCATGCTGAAGTTATTTTATTCCTTTTTTGCCATAACGCGTTTCGGCTCCCGCGAGCCATGTTCACAATAACATGGCAGTATCAACTAGTTTGCATTTTTAAAGTGACGGTGCATAGTGAAAGAACATCACATGACTTAAAAACCATAGACATAGAAAAGCAAATGGTAAACGCTTCTGCAATGAAGCACTGCATATCGATAATAAACAAAATACTAAAACAGAGAGTATTGGCCTCTAAATATTGATAATATCTATTGCAATATCTTGTTTCATGCCGCAATTCAAATAAATGTCAAATACATAAATATAGATGTACCCAATATAATCAATATGCCAATCGACGGGTTCATGATGAACTTTCCCAACTTGTTCTACATGAAGCATTAGCTGGATAGTTACTGCTGGATAGCCGACAGGACATCCTACGATGTTGTTAACTAAAATTTTTTTGAATAATGAGGATAAATCCTCAAAGTAAGCATCATAATGTTGTGTAGATATACTTCATTGGGATGTCTAATATGTGTGTTATGTGATGTGCTAAAGTGCTGACATGAGGTATGTGAGTTAAAAAAGGGGGTGATAAATAAATATAACTAATGCTTAAAGCCTTTCTCCATCACAGTAATACTGATTTCACTGCTAATGTATCTGTTTTAACCCTTGTTTTTTTTTTCTAATTACATGCGGTGGTTGCTGTCCCGTGTCTTTTGATTAATAAATAAATAAATAACTATACGACCACCATTTCAAGATCATGTGGGACTAATAGCACTTTTAGATCTGACTTCATTATAAAGTTTGTGCAAATTCTGCAATCTGTATATGCAGTTTTAGAAAGGGTAACCATATCCGGAGATGTACACCTGTGTATTGTCTGCTAATGTCCTGAATGGGTGTGTGCAAATCTGCTAATTATGTACAAAGATGCATTTGATAAATTCCACCAAAAATATGTAAAATTGCATAAATAAATATATAAATATATAATACATAAATATATAAATATATAGCAGCTTCTAACTGTTATTTAATAATATTGTGTGGTAATACAGTCTATGAAATGACATTAAAAACTGCAAAAACTGTAAATATTAGCAGCTGTAAATAGATACGAGCAGTTTGGTAAACCCATATAAAACATGTTATAGACACGTATATAAATCCTCTTTTACATTGAGACCTCAAGGGTGTTTGGTATCAAGTTCTAGAATGTATCTAGTCTCAAGTTTTCTGATCTTGTGTTCCCTTTTCCCACCTCGTCTGCTGGGGGAAATTGCGTCAATCACATTCATAGTAGCTGAGTTCCTGATTGTTAGATTTGTGGAACTCCCTAAAATGTCGTGCCACTGGGTGAGTATTGCCTTTATTTGTGATCACGCATAGATGTTGCAACACCCTTTTATGCACTTGTAGTTTTGTGCTGTTTATGTACTGTAAGCCACTTGGGCACAGCAGCACATATACGCCAAATTCCGTTTTGCATGTCAGTAACTTTTGGATCTTATATTCCCTGCTGCTAAAAGGAGTAGAATACATGTTTTTGTTGATACCATGTATACATGCTTTAATGTTTTGCATTTAAAAAACCCTTTATGTGTTTGAAGCCAGCTCATGCCTTCAATGATCTCAGGATTGGTTTTTACTAGGCTATCTCTCATGGATGGGGCTTTGCTGTAAGTGATGGACACCCTCTGCAGCAGCAGGGGTCCTGTCACTGGGTTATTTAAGGCCAATGGCCAGCTTTTTTGCATGATCTTTTGGATGGTTTTCTGTTGCCTACTGTACCCCATGATAATCCTGAATTTATTCATGTCACTTAATGTCCCTGACCCTGCCACATCTTGGGTCACATTGTCAAGCTGTTTGTCTCTCAATAGTGCATCCCTAGTCAGTAGCATGGATTTTGATATGGCTTTGTTGATGATTCCCCTTTCCAAAAATCTTGATCTGCTTTTTCATTGGCCTGAGCCACAACATCTCCCCGTAGGGTATGCTATTAATCAGACTTTTGGGGTGCAAGCTGCTAGTATGTAAGGTAGAGTTACCCGCTGTTTCCTTTCTATATAAGCGGGTCTCAATCCTGTTGTTATGGATGTAGACTTGTGTATCAAGAAATTTTACTGAGACCTCACTAATTGTTGCTGTGAAATGTAGGTTGATTTTATTTTGGTTGATAGTGTTGACAAATCCCTCTGCCTGTTCTCTTGTTCCCTGCCATATCACTAGTAGGGCATCAATATAGCGAAGCCACATCTTTATATTACGATCAACAAAATAGCCATGTTCTACTTTGAGGACCAGCTCCTCCCACCAGCCCATTTGAAGACATGCATAGCTGGGAGAGAAGCTGGCTCCTATTGCTACCCCACTTGTCTGCTGGTACAACAAATTGTTGAACATAAAAATGTTATTGGTAAGACACAACTTCACCATTTCCACTAGCACACTACTGTGTCCTTTCTATTGAGGTGCTCGCTGCAACAAGTAATATTCAGTACCATTCACACCATCCTCATGTCTGATGCTAGTGTATAACGAGGTTGCTGTTATCCTTTTGCAGATTTTTAATCAAGTTATTGTACTGTTGGTCTTGTCTGTTGTATTTTGTCTGTGTCATTAAGTTGGTTTTATTCAATATTTTAATCCGTGCTTTGACTGTCACATGAAACACATCAATAGAATCCTGAGGAGCAATAGTATTACAAGTAGATTTTGATCTAAACGGTGTTGGTTGCATAAGAGTGCCACAGCGTTGTTCAATGGTGTTCGCATCACCTACACCAAGGTGTTCCGTCTCCTCCCCCTCCCATAGATCCTCCATATCTCTCAGGAAGAGTAGGTCTGATTGGGAATGATAAGGATACTCTATAGAGTCTATATGTTCTCTTCTTTTTTGTTGTTCGTCGGTTCTTGTTAGCTTGTGGTACTTTTTAAGTTTTAATTTTCTAATGCTCTCATACAGATCCATTCTCGTGGATGCATAGTTGAAGTTTTTTGATGGGGAGTACAATAGACCGAGGCTAAGTATTTTTGTTTCCTCTGTTGACAGCTTGATTTTGGACAAATTTACAATTGTGTTGTTGGTCTTTTCCTTGTTATTAATTTCTTCTGCCAGTAGCCTCTTCCTCTTTTTTTGCTGGCATTTGTAATGCATCCTATTTGCCTTGCGCCTCTGCCTTCGCCTGAAGTTTTTGTCTGCTCTGCGTTGTTCCTCTGTGGTCTGGGTCGGAGGGTTTTCCTCCGTTCGTAACATAAAAAATTAAGTTCTTCACCTGGAGATGGTTTCGATAGTTGTTTTCCACTCTGAGGATTTCTCATATCGGACTCAGATTCGCTGCCCCCTGCTGCACTTAAATCTGATTGAGATGTGTCTGCAGTTAGTTCGGCCCTCTTTGATGTCATTGTTGTGGGGACTTCCGTTGTTTTAAATTTCGACACACTAAGTGCATCATACTTCTTGGAAAAGGTGAATATTTGTCCCAACTCGTAATCGTTTTTTTCCCTTTGAAATTTAAATGTTTTTCTCTCCTTTATTTTGTCTTCTTCTTTTTTGAGTCTAGCTATCATCTCTCTATGTAGTTTGGTTATTTCCTCGGTTTGACCCAGGTTTTCCAACTCTTCATTTATTTAGTCGATTTTCTGAGCAGCTCCGCACGATCAATATCTGCATATTTAATTAAAATAAAGACCAATCTTCGTGAAGACTCGAGGTTACATTCTGCCCATTCACGCATTAAATCAAGGTTAGGATTTTCATAAGTTAGGGCAGTAAGAATCCTCAGGCCCCTTGAGATTCTGCCTACGTCGATATATCTTTGTAGTGATTGAGACTCCCACCACGTACTTTGTTCCATTTTCATCTTTTTTAATAGGGTTTTAAATGTAATTTTTACGGAGTTAGTGTCATTTGTACTTTCATTATTTTTTTCTTTGGTACAAGATATCACCGGGAGGGTGTCTGAAAACATTTCCATTGCTGCCGCCTTCCTGTCACATACCATGTCGGCCGACATTGGTAATATTTGTCCGCAGTGCTGTTAGTGAAGTATTGTTCCGTTTGAATACAGCTGACTATTTTCGCACACTGCTCCACCCCAGAATACCTGTATGTTCTAACTGGGTTAATCCGTTTGTGTTGATTCCTCCGACATGGCTTTCACAGAGCTCCACAGGATATTGGCGTGATTACAGGTTCTGGGGGGTCAGACGCACAGTTTTCTTCTCGGATTCTAAATGCTTCTAGGTTGCCCCGAAACTAGTGTTTCACTATGTGGGTCGTCCAGCTGGAGAAGGGATCCGTGTATGACCGAGTGAAACCATACGGTCAGTTACATCACTTTCTTTCATTTACCAATAGGATTGCCCCAGATACGGACCCAAAGTTAAGTGCTGAAGTTATTTTATTCCTTTGTCGCCATAACGCGTTTCGGCTCCCAGCAGTATCAACTAGCTTGCATTTTTAAAGTGATGGTGCATAGTGAAAGAACATCACGTGTCCTTAAAAACCATAGACATAGAAGATATATATATTAACAAAACCTTGTGCAACAAGGATTGACAACGCCGTGTTCTAGCCAAATATACGATTTATTGTCGGCTAATCGGATGCGTTTCGCCTGTCCAGCAGGCTTGCTCACCAACAAATATACATACCGTTTCAACCATTTTAAATACAGTACTCGTGGGATGTCATGTGTTAGACTATTAAAATAATGTACTAGAAGACAGAAAAAAGACATATAAAACATACTGGTTTCTCTCCATAAACCTTGTTAGTTAAATCAACATGACATTTCAAATTAATTTATATAGATTCATGGATTTTGTTATGCCCTTTTCAACATTTTTCATGGTAAAAGACATTATTAAACTTGCAGTCCATTATCATGCCCTTTTCAGCAATGCCGATAATTATCATGACAATCCATTATGACGCTCGCAAATTTGGCCCCTGTGGGCCAAAGAATTATCCTTGTCAATAAACATAATGCAACTGGTGTAAACAATATCAATTTCATTGGTATCACAAATATATCATATTCAGCCCTAGTGGGCAATTGCATACTAACAGTGCCTTGATATAGTTGATATAAACGCACATACATTTTTAACTATCATGCCAAGTGGGCTACTATGTAATATAACAATGTATCAGCCTTCTAAAGTGCAAAGTGGTTTAACAAAAAACAAAAACTTAAACTAAAATAACACTGCCAATGGCTAAAATGGAGATTCAGGGAGACTCATTTCAGAATGTCAAAAGTCTAGCAATCTTACAAATGCGTATGCAAGTCCTCTTCCATATTTAAACCTGCCGGGATTCTCGTATCAAGCTCTTTATACATAACATGATACAAGCTTTCTCAATTTTTTCTCCCGGTCACCACCTCTGACATTTGGTGGAATAGAATCAATCACTAAATACGTTAGCCCTTGCACTTTCTGACTGTGGTATTTTTCAAAATGGCGAGCCACTGGATATGATTTATCACCATTTTTTATGGCTCTCAGATGCTGCATTACTCTTTTGTGTACAGGAAGAATTGTGCTGCCCACGTACCTCAGGCCACAAGGGCCCTGGAGTACGTAGACTGCAAATTCAGTTTTGCATGCAAAATGACCTTTCTTTTTCTTTTCTCTTTTAGAAAGGCCTGGTTTGTACATTGTGGTGTTTTCCCATGTATACAAGCTTTACACTTTACACATTTTATAAAGCCTTCTTTTCTTTTTAAGCAGGAAGAAATTGTAGCTACTAACTGGGACTGTGGAATCATATTGCTCACTAACATCTGTTTCAGGGATTTCGCACGCCTAAAAATTAATGGTTTCCTCTGTACTAGTTTCTCAAGCACCGGGTCATTGCGTATTGGATGCCAGTGTTTAGACAGAATGTTCCTCACTTTAATATGTTGTTTATTATATGAGGTAATCATTCTGCATTGATTATTCACAACACAGTCTAATTTTTCTTTTGTTTTACTTTTATTAAAATAATTTCCTCCCTTGTTTTTTTCTTAGCTTTATATAGGCTGATTGTACACAGTCCTCTGAATATCCTCTTGCTGTAAAACAAGTTTTTAAACAACTAAGTTCATTGTCAAGAACTCCTTGCTAACTGCAATTTCTCATTGTCCGAAGACACTCCCCATCGGGAATGCTTCTGATGAGGTTATTTGGATGGAAACTTGTTGCGTGAAGCAACATGTTTCCTGCTGTTGATTTCCGGTACAGCAAATTATGTAGTTTTGCATCTTTAACACAGATGGTTAAATCAAGGAAGTTCACAGAGGTTGCACTGATAGTACTTGTGAATCTTAAATTTAGGTTATTAACCTGAAGTTTTTTAATAAACTATTTCACCGATTTCTCTGAGCCCTTCCATACGACAAATAAGTCATCAATAAAACGACTCCAATGTATTATGTTGTGCTGCCACTCTTCCTGGTACAGCATCCGTACCACATGCTCCTCCCACCAGCCAATATGCAAATTTGCATAGCTGGGGGGGGAAGCAGGTGCCCATAGCTGTACCGCAAGTTTGATAGAATAACTCGCCATTAAAAAGGAAGTAATTGTTCTTGAGGCAAATGGAAATCATTGCTATCAATATCTGTGTATGTGCCCATATCTTTATCGGCCTGCTACCTAGATAGTACTTTGTGGCATTCAGGCCGTCTTTTTGTCTTATGCTAGTATACAATGTGATAACATCTATTGTTACTAGCAAGAGATCTTGTTCCCAGGGTAAATCATAAATTCTCCTAAAAAAATCCCCCGTGTCCTGGATGATGTAAGAGGGAGATATTTTCACTAAGGGGTCAAGGAACGAGTCTGCAAATTTAGATGTGTTCTCCAGGGCGCTACCTATAGCAGAAATATTAGGGCACCCAAGAGGATTTTCAAGATCTTTGTGTACTTTAGATATTAAATAAAGCACTGCCACTACAGGATTGTTGATTTTTAAGAACATTAATTCTTCATGTGTGAGCAGACATTGATTGTACCATTCATGCAATTGAGCTTTATAAAGGCGGTGGCTACTGGTCATAATATCTTCAGTAACCCTTACATAGTTTGAACGATTGTTGACTTGTTTATATGCTTCATTCAGGTACTGTTGCTTATCCCAAAGGACCACATTCCCGGCCTTATCTGTATTATGTACGATACAATTAGCATTAGATGATAATTTCGCAACTAGGGCAGTATACTCTTTTTGTTGCTCCAAAAAGATTTTATTTTTAACACTGGTATATTTTTCAAGATTTTTCAAATTACTAATCACCAGTTCATTATAAATGTCTACTGAGTCTCTGGTTGACATCGGTACAAATTTAGAATTAGGTCTGAACATCGTTTGCGTGCTGGCTGCAATATCAATTCCTTGTTCTGCTGCGAGTTCAGTGGCTTGATTGATAGTAGTTTGTGCATCTAAACTTGTACTTGGGGTGCTCACTTCATTTTCTTCCTCAAGTTGTCTCAAATCCAATAAAAGAAGATTTTTATTCACCATTAAATCTCCAGATTGGCTTTCAATTATAAATGCACTACTAACAGGTGCTGTTGTCCTTTCTTTTTGATTTATTGCAAAAAACTTTTTTTTTCTAAGCGCTCTTGTAAACTTGAAGATATCCACTCGTGTTCTAACAAAGTCAAATTCTGCTTCTGGACAATATGACAGACCTAACTTTAAGATATTCTTTTCTTTTTCCGATAATGTGATGTTAGTCAAGTTAACAATTGAGGCTTCATTTTCTCCATTTATTTCTTTATTTGCTTGTTCTTGGCGCTGTCTTCGGTGCCTACATTGCTTTGCACTTTTGCGCCTCTGTTGCCTCTGCCTCTTCCTCTTGGTGGTCCTGCGTTGGTTACTGGTACTCTTGGGCGGAGGTTGAACCTCTGTTCTTTCTGTAAAAAAACAAATCCATCAATTACTGTGGGAACAACCTCTGTTTCATGACCACTCGGACCATCGTCTGCTTCAGTGCTGATATCTGAACTTTGAATACTACTTAGTTCTGATTGCGCATCAGGTACTGGTTTGCCACTTAGATTAATTTTTTGTCTTCCCAGATCTTCAAACTTTTTCCAAAAGTGTAGATTTGACCACGATCATAATAATGTTGTTGCGTAAAAACTTTTGCCCTTTTCTTTCTTTTATCGAATCCTAATGTTTGCGAAGGCGATCTTTCACGTGCAGTCGCATCTGATATTTTGCCATTATTTGTTGCACCCACAGATTTCTTAACAGTTGTTTTCGTGTCATTGAAAATGGATAGTGCTGCCTCCTCTCTCTCCTTCACCTCTGCAGCCGACATACTGATTTTTTTCAGTGGATATCCTCCACTTGCCAGAAACCGCCAGCGTCTACACCTCCCAATGATTGTAGAAAAACATTTAAACACTGAATTTACCTCTTTCCTCACTCGCCTCAAAAACACCGCTTACCTGAGTGTTAATGGCGTTCTCCGTGGGTCCTCCGACTCTCGCCACACACTCCAGGCTGGCTTCTTCCGATATCTTAGGCACGTTGCCACTCTCCTTGTTGTGCAATGAGGGGGGCGACGGTAGTAATACAGCACACCTGTTGCTTGTTTTCCCCACCGCAGCATCAAAGCAGAGGGCGCGTTGTCGACAACGGACCAACCAAGCCATGTCCGGTTAAAATTAACAAAACCTTGTGCAACAATGAATGACGATACCGTGTTCTGGCCAAATATACGATTTATTGTTGGCTGATCGGATGCGTTGCGCCTGCCCAGCAGGCTTGCTCACCAACAAATATGCATAAAGTTTCAACCATTTTAAATAAAGTGCTCTTGGGATGTCACGTGTTAAACTACTAAAACAATGTATTAGAAGACAGACTCCTAGTTTTTACATATGAAACATACCGGTTTCTCTCTGTTGGAAAAACACCCCACTCCCACACCTGAAGAGGTTGGTGGTAATGGGGTCTTTTCCCAGACATACACAGTGGTAGCTTGGCTCGCGTGGTCAGGGGTCAGGCACCGTGTTAAGCATACGACATACCCACACAATAACCATGCGTGCATCCGTTCCAAAAACGACACTACACCTTAAAAATTATGAAAATATCTCTGTGTTTATCTTCTTTTCTCTTAGTTACTGATTAAATAAATAATAATACAATCACAGTACACAAGCTTCTCCTTAGAAAGTGCAGGTCAAATAAATAATAACACTTTACAGGTGCAATAAATAGGATCAGGTCAAATAAATACTGTAAGGGAATAAATACTGTGCAGGAATAAGTTAGCTCAGGACAATAAATACATTACAGGAATAACTTAGATAAATACACTAAATACAGTACCCTCAATAAATAATATCAGCCAACAATGACATTTGTAAAATCAGATCACATTTAAAATACTATGGGCTGATTTGGCCCAGTCACAGCTTGTGGTTAGGTGGATGGCCTGAGGGTGTCTCACCTAGCTTGGGTAAGGCTGAGGCTAAAACTGAGGTAGATCAAGGCTAATCTATGAATCTGGCTCTCCCAAACTACAAAACCCCTCACACAGGTCACTGTATCAGTCTCAGTCCACCCCTGGCACTTCCAGGCTGGTCCTAACACCTCTTTATCCCCTAGGATGGTCTCTCAGGGCTCCACAGGGCCTTAGGCGCCCTCTATTCCACTTACTGCCCTTTTTATGAAGCTCCGACGCCGCTGGAGTCGTGTCGACGCCGTGAGGCGGTTCCGGTTCGATGTCGGCGGCCTCGGCGCAATGTCAGTTCTTGACGACGCCGGTAGGCGGTTCCGGTTCGATGTCGGCGGCCTCGGCTCGATGACGACCTACGGTTCGATGACGTCGGGCTGTCTTGGCTCGATGTCGACTTCGGGCAGCTCCGGTTCGATGTCGGCGGCCTCGGCTCGATGTCGGCCTCCGGTTCGATGACGTCGGGCTGTCTTGGCTCGATGTCGACTTCCGTCGGCTCCGGAGTGCGACCTCCACTCCCGACCTCCGGCACGATTCTCTTCAGGTTCCGGCGACTCCGGAGTGCGATTTCCACTCCCGACCTCCGGCACGCTTCTCTTCAGGTTCCGGCGACTCCGGAGTGAGACCTCCACTCCCGACCTCCGGCACGCTTCACCTCGGTCTCCGGCGACTCCGGAGGGCGGACTTCACTCCCCCGTCGACGCCGCTCACTCGACCTCGGGTGACTTCCTCCTCGACCTCTGGTACTCTCCACGACCTCCGTCGGCGCCCTCTCTCGACCTCTGGCGGCTCCGGGTATGACGTCTGCTTTCCAGTCAGCGCCGCTTCTCCACCTCGGGCTCCAGGTCTCAGGCTTCTTGACGTCGGACTCCAGGGAAACCAATAAACAGGTCAGATTCTTGCTTTTCTTCTCTTCTAAGGCCTGTTCCTGCTGTCCAGGTCCTTAAGATGGTTTTTCTTGCTTTGTCCCACACAGGGCTCCAGGCTGGGCTCAGTCAGTAGGGACTAGTATCAAGGGTGGGTTTATGGACCCCACTCCAGGCACAAGTTTCCACCCCTGCTGCCTCACTCCTTCCTCCTTCAGGTTTCTGCTGCTCTCTCTTCACCAGTCAGGTGCCAACTGCCAGCTCCAACTGTCAACTCTGACTTAGCTTCCCAACATTCCAAACCGCCTCCAACTGTCACAGGGTTCCAGAATGTTGCAGAAGGTTCTAGTAGGTTCCAGTGGGTTCTGATGATGTCACAGGTGGCCACCATTTTGTGCTCCAGGCCCTCAGCCAGAAGTTCCAGGGGTAGATAAAATGGCTCCCTGAATCTGCATCAATACTAAAAAATCTGGTGGTTCCCAAAAAGGAAAAAGTACTAACAGGGTTTGAGGCAAAAGTGGGACAAAATAAATAAGGATGAGGAGGGACCACCCAAAGGGCTGACAGGTCTAACACGCGTCCCCCCCAGCTGAAAGTGGGGAGAGCTACCCAACCCCTTGGGAGTTCTCATCACTAAGGCGGAAATACCTTGAGAGACCATCTGCATTGGCGTGGTCCACTCCAGGCCGATGTTCCACCTGAAAGTCCATTCCCTGTAGGGAAATAGACCACCTCAACAACTTGGGATTCTCCCCCTTCATCTGCATCAGCCAACGAAGGGGTCTGTGGTCGGTCTGAACTAGGAAGTGCGAGCCAAACAGGTATGGCCGCAACTTCTTCAGAGCCCATACCACTGCAAAGGCTTCACGCTCTATTGCACTCCACTTCTGTTCCCTGGGAAGTAGTCTCAGGGATAGGAAGACCACGGGTTGATCCAGACCCTCTTCATTGAGTTGCGATAACACTGCCCCAATGCCATGTTCTGATGCATCTGTCTGGACAATGAACTCCTTGGAAAAGTCTGGGGCCCTTAAGACCGGGGCCTCGCACATGGCTTGGTTTAGCTTCACAAAGGCCTGCTGACAAGCCTCCGTCCAGACTACCCGTCGAGGTTGTTTCTTGGACGTGAGCTCCGTGAGGGGGGCTACGATGGTACCGTACCCCTTCACGAAGCGGCGGTAGTATCCCGTGAGGCCCAGAAAAGCTCGGACCTCAGTCTGTGTCTTGGGGGGTTCCCAGGCCATGATGGCCTCGATCTTCGCCTGGAGGGGTTGCACAGCTCCCCTACCCACCAAGTGTCCAAGGTACACTACCGACCCCTGCCCGATCTGGCGCTTGCTGGCCTTGATCGTCAATCCAGCTTGTCTCAGGTCCTGGAGAACAGCTTGCAGGTGACGCAAGTGATCCTCCCAGCTGTTACTGAAGACGGCTATGTCATCCAGATAAGCAGCAGAGAAACTCTCCATTCCGGTGAGGATCTGGTTTACCAGGCGCTGAAACGTGGCAGGTGCGTTCTTGAGCCCAAAGGGCATCACACAGAACTGGTAGTGGCCATTGGGCGTGGAGAAGGCTGACCTTTCCCTTGCTCCATCAGTCAAAGAGATCTGCCAGTACCCAGAAGTAAGGTCAAAGGTACTTAGATATTGGGCAGCTCCCAGCCGGTCAATCAATTCATCCGCCCTAGGGATCGGATGAGCATCAGTTTTAGTTACTGAATTCAGTCCCCGGTAGTCCACACAGAACCTCAGTTCCGGTTGGGCACCCGGTGGTGCAGCTTTCGGTACTAACACCACCGGACTGGTCCAGGGGCTGCTAGAAGGTTCGATCACTCCTAGCTCCAGCATCTTAGTGACTTCACTGTTAATGCTGGCCTTCACCTTGTCTGACATCCGGTAGATCTTGGACTTCACAGGTGGGCTGTCTCCTGTGTCCACATCATGGACGCACAGGTGAGTCCTACCCGGAACAAGGGAGAACAACGAAGAGTACTGTCCCAGGACCTGGCGGCAATCCTCCTGCTGTTCAGGAGTTAGAGATGGGGAGAGAATCACTCCCTCCACCGACCCATCCTTCTCTTGAGACGCAAACAAATCGGGGAGAGGCTCGCTTTCCACGTCCTCTGCTCCGTCAGTCACCATCATCAAGATGACTTCGGGCCTCTCGTGGTGGGGTTTGAGGCGGTTGGCGTGCAGCACCCGTAGGGGCTGACGAGGGGTTTTAAGATCCACCAAGTAGGTAGCCTTACCCTTCTTCTCCAACACCTCAAAGGGTCCTGACCAGCGATCCTGGAAGGCGCTAAGCTCTCCCGGTTCGATCACCCACACCTTCTGGCCAGGCTCCAACTCCACCGGGTGAGCGTTGTGGTCATACCACGCCTTCATTACTGCTTGGCTGGCTTCCAAGTTGTCAGAAGCTTGCTTCCACAACTTAGCCATTTGGCTCCGGAAGGCCAGCATGTAGCTCACCACATCCTGGGGAAGCTTTCTGGGAGTTCTTTCCCATCCGTCTCTCACCAGGTTGAGAGGTCCACATACAGGGTGCCCATACAAAAGCTCGAAGGGGCTGAAGCCCACTCCCTTCTGTGGCACTTCCCTGTAGGAAAACAATAAACAGGGTAGGAGGACGTCCCATTTCCTCCGCAGGCTTTCAGGCAGACTTCTGATCATGCCTTTCAAGGTTTTGTTAAACCTCTCCACCAGACCATTGGTCTCGGGGTGGTAAGGAGTGGTGATCCGGTATGTCACTCCACACTCCTTCCACATCGCCCGCATGTACGCTGACATGAAGTTGGTCCCCCTGTCGGACACAACTTCCTTGGGAAAACCCACTCGGGTAAAGATTCCCATCAGGGCCCTAGCCACAACAGGTACTGTTATGGTCCTCAGAGGTATTGCCTCTGGGTACTGTGTGGCATGATCCACCAGAACCAGGATAAACCTGTGACCAGCTGTAGTAGGTGGATCTAACGGACCCACAATGTCGATGCCCACCCTTTCAAAGGGGGTGCTAACGACAGGAAGTGGTTCCAGGGGAGCTTTTAGCTTCACCCCTGTTTTCCCACTGGCTTGGCAAGACACACATGTCCGGCAGTAGGTATCGGACGACACTTTCATTTGAGGCCAATAAAAGTGTGGGACAAGACGGGCGAAGGTCTTGTCTTGCCCCAGGTGTCCTGCCAAGGAGATCTCGTGAGCCAACTCCAGAAGGAAGGCTCGATAACGTTGAGGGACTACCAAGGCTCGTGACGATCCATGTAGGGGTGCCTTGGGTTCACTGTAGAGGAGGCCATCCTCCCAGTAAACACTGTAGTTCCCTTCAACGTTCCCTGCTGCCTGGGCTTCGGCCTGTCGCCTCAGCCCCTCAAGGGTAGGGCACTCCCTCTGGCCCTGGCAGAATTCCTCCCTGGACGGGCCTCCCTCCACGTGCCACTCGGCCGGGATGGGTAGGTCCTCCAGTTTGGTAACATCCCCCACCGCAGACTCCTGGTCCACCACCTCCGGTGGCCTATCCGTCCTACGGGGTGTGGACGCCGAGGCAGGCTCCTCCTGTCCTCGGTTCTTCCCTTGACTGGCAGCTGGCTGGGCCTTTGTTCCAGGCTCCAGCCGAAACGAACTCCCTCTCCGGGTAGTCGCGGACCTTGTGCTCACACAGGCCCAGTCAGGTGTACCCAGCATCTCAGTATGAGTCCGGTATTCCACCTCCTTCCAAGCATTGTGCTCCATGTCATTCCCCAGCAGACAATCAACCGGCACGGCAGGGCTTACGGCAACTCGAAGTGAACCTGCAACCCCCTCCCATTCAAAGGGAACCTCGGCCACCGGATAGTGGCCTGTTCTGCCGTCAGCCATCGCGGCTGGGTGGAGTACATCGGGAATTGCCTGCTCTGGAGACACCAGTTGGCTACGCACCATAGTCATACTGGCTCCTGTGTCTCTCAGAGCCTCCCCTCTTTGGCCGTTGATGGTGACCCACTGCCCATACTTTACGGTATTTGCGGGCACCTGGATCTTAGGAACCATCTCCCGTTCTCCCAGGGACACTAAAGTGACACCCGCCCACTCCCTTCCCTTAATTAAAGGCATCTCCTCCCCGAGCACTACACTAGCTACTCCGGGGGTCTTTCCTCCAATGGGAGGGGGTGGTCGTTTCGGGCACTTCGCATCTCCCTTGTAGTGTCCAACGCCACCGCACTCGTAGCAATGGACAACCCTTGGCTGCTGACTCTGGCCAGGATTAGGGTTTCTGGGGGGGTTAGCCCTAGGGGTGAATCCTGCTCCCTTACCTTGGAAGTTATTTTGGGGGCCTTTGGAGAACTCCTTTTTCTTTTCCCCTCCCTCTTTCTTCTGGGGGGCGCCCTGTCCGGCCTTTTGAGTATCCCCTCCAGTCCCCCTTGTGGACACCCGGGTACTAGCCCAAATGTCCGCCTCCTCAGCAAGCTTCCGGGGATTGGTCAGCTTGCTATCCACCAGGTGTTGACGCAGTTCAGGGAAACATTTTTCGAGCAGGTGTTCCTTCAGTACTAAATCAAACAACCCCTCGTAGTTCACTGCCCTGAATCCAACCCTCTAGTGCCTTCTTTGCATAGTCCAGGAAGTCCACCCAATTCTGTGTGCCCAGTTTGTGACTACCCCGGAACTTCTGTCTGTACTTTTCGGGTGTTAGTCCAAACTTTCTTATGAGCGCCAGTTTCATGGTGGGGTAGTGGGTCTGCTCATCCTCCTCGAGGGCCAATAATGCATCCCTACCAGCTGGAGGCATGTACTTGTACAATCCCCCTCCCCAGTACTTCTCTGGAACCCCATGGGCCCTTAACGAGACCTCATAGGCCGCTAGCCACTTGGCAATATCGTCGCCCACCCCATAGCTAGCTAATATGTCCTTTGGCAGGTAGGGTTTGGGTTCCCTGGTGAACTCTTGGTCTTTGCTGCCACCATTAGGAACAGTGTGTGCCCCGACTCTTAGGATCTGAAGATCTATCTCTTTCAGCCTTAGCTCATGAGCCATCCTCTGTTCCTCCTTCTCTTTCTCCAGCCTTGCTAAGTCCCATGTGAGCTGTCTTTTCTCCCTCCGGTCTGTTAACTCCACTTCAGATAAGCCACCGCTAGAGGCACTGCTGCCCTTCCTAGAAAGTGTCCTGGGCACCGCTAACAGGTTCCCCACCTCAGGTTGGTACAACCCAGCTCCCTCACTGTCGGGCTCTCTATCCCTGTCCTCCTCCTCAGCCTTGCTTTCTCGTCGTGCCTCCCCCCAAGCCCTTAAGCTGGTTTGGAGTGCACCCTTCTTTGCTCCTGGGGGACAATATACCCCCTCCCGCTGACAAAACTCCCTGAGTTGGGCCACAGTATAGGTTTCTAAATTCTCCAGTACAAACTCCATCTTGCCCCCTCAGGTCAGAGGACAGTTATTTGCAGAAGCTATGCAGGGGGGTACCTTTTATAATACCTCCTCCCACCACCAGAGTAAATTTGGAAAAAACAAAAACTCACAATTAGGAAGGCCGCTTTGAGAAAACTCCAGGTGTAGGCCTATGGACTACCCACAGTTATTGTCGAGTATGCGTAGGCACAGCTCAATCCCGCCGCTGAACACCAATTATGTTGGAAAAACACCCCACTCCCACACCTGAAGAGGTTGGTGGTAATGGGGTCTTTTCCCAGACATACACAGTGGTAGCTTGGCTCGAGTGGTCAGGGGTCAGGCACCGTGTTAAGCATACGACATACCCACACAATAACCATGCGTGCATCCGTTCCAAAAACGACACTACACCTTAAAAATTATGAAAATATCTCTGTGTTTATCTTCTTTTCTCTTAGTTACTGATTAAATAAATAATAATACAATCACAGTACACAAGCTTCTCCTTAGAAAGTGCTGGTCAAATAAATAATAACACTTTACAGGTGCAATAAATAGGATCAGGTCAAATAAATACTGTGAGGGAATAAATACTGTGCAGGAATAAGTTAGCTCAGGACAATAAATACATTACAGGAATAACTTAGATAAATACACTAAATACAGTACCCTCAATAAATAATATCAGCCAACAATGACATTTGTAAAATCAGATCACATTTAAAATACTATGGGCTAATTTGGCCCAGTCACAGCTTGTGGTTAGGTGGATGGCCTGAGGGTGTCTCACCTAGCTTGGGTAAGGCTGAGGCTAAAACTGAGGTAGATCAAGGGTAATCTAGGAATCTGGCTCTCCCAAACTACACAACCCCTCACACAGGTCACTGTATCAGTCTCAGTCCACCCCTGGCACTTCCAGGCTGGTCCTAACACCTCTTTATCCCCTAGGATGGTCTCTTAGGGCTCCACAGGGCCTTAGGCGCCCTCTATTCCACTTACTGCCCTTTTTATGAAGCTCCGACGCCGCTGGAGTCGTGTCGACGCCGTGAGGCGGTTACGGTTCGATGTCGGCGGCATCGGCACAATGTCAGTTCTTGACGACGCCGGTAGGCGGTTCCGGTTCGATGTCGGCGGCCTCGGCTCGATGATGACCTCCGGTTCGATGACGTCGGGCTGTCTTGGCTCGATGTCGACTTCGGGCAGCTCCGGTTCGATGTCGGCGGCCTCGGCTCGATGTCGGCCTCCGGTTCGATGACGTCGGGCTGTCTTGGCTCGATGTCGACTTCCGTCGGCTCCGGAGTGCGACCTCCACTCCCGACCTCCGGCACGATTCTCTTCAGGTTCCGGCGACTCCGGAGTGCGATCTCCACTCCCGACCTCCGGCACGCTTCTCTTCAGGTTCCGGCGACTCCGGAGTGCGACCTCCACTCCCGACCTCCGGCACGCTTCACCTCGGTCTCCGGCGACTCCGGAGGGCGGACTTCACTCCCCCGTCGACGCCGCTCACTCGACCTCGGGTGACTTCCTCCTCGACCTCTGGTACTCTCCACGACCTCCGTCGGCGCCCTCTCTCGACCTCTGGCGGCTCCGGGTACGACGTCTGCTTTCCAGTCAGCGCCGCTTCTCCACCTCGGGCTCCAGGTCTCAGGCTTCTCGACGTCGGACTCCAGGGAAACCAATAAACAGGTCAGATTCTTGCTTTTCTTCACTTCTAAGGCCTGTTCCTGCTGTCCAGGTCCTTAAGATGGTTTTTATTGCTTTGTCCCACACAGGGCTCCAGGCTGGGCTCAGTCAGTAGGGACTAGTATCAAGGGTGGGTTTATGGACCCCACTCCAGGCACAAGTTTCCACCCCTGCTGCCTCACTCCTTCCTCCTTCAGGTTTCTGCTGCTCTCTCTTCACCAGTCAGGTGCCAACTGCCAGCTCCAACTGTCAACTCTGACTTAGCTTCCCAACATTCCAAACCGCCTCCAACTGTCACAGGGTTCCAGAATGTTGCAGAAGGTTCTAGTAGGTTCCAGTGGGTTCTGATGATGTCACAGGTGGCCACCATTTTGTGCTCCAGGCCCTCAGACAGAAGTTCCAGGGGTAGATAAAATGGCTCCCTGAATCTGCATCAATACTAAAAAATCTGGTGGTTCCCAAAAAGGAAAAAGTACTAACAGGGTTTGAGGCAAAAGTGGGACAAAATAAATAAGGATGAGGAGGGACCACCCAAAGGGCTGACAGGTCTAACACTCTCCATATACCTTGTTGGTGAAATCAACATGACATTTCAAATTAATTTATATAGATTATAGATTATGTTATGCACTTGTCAACATTTTTCATGTTTAAAGACATCATTAAGTTTGCAGTCCATTATCATGCCCTTTTCAGCAATGCCGATAATTATCATGACAATCCATTATGACGCTCGCAAATTTGGCCCCTTTGGGCAAAAGCATTAATCTTGTCAATAAACATAATACAACTGGTATAAACAATATCAATTTCATTGGTATTACAAATATATCATATATGTATATATATATTCACTGAAAAAACCATAGGTTTCACACATGTTATAGTTAGCGGAAATTTTACTGATAAAAAACCAATGAAATTCCCCCATTATAGTTAGTGCAGGCAACTATAACTCACGCGACCGCAATCCTCTGCTGATGCTAATACTGTATTTAGACACTTATTTGCCCATGTCTTCTTCCATAAATTTTTAGCTACATATATTACAAATATTTTTTTTTCATAAAGACACATATGTCATCAGCAGAAGATTGCGGTCGCGTGAGTTATAGTTGCCTGCGACCGCCAGTAGGTAATATATATATATATGTATATGTATATGTATATATATATATATATATATATATATATATATATATATATATATATATATATATATATATATATATATATATATATTTGTATATTACCTACTGGTGGTCGTCAGTAGGTAGTTATAGTTAGGACCTTGATTCTATTCAAAAACCGTTTGACGAATCTTCGCAACATTTTCAAAACTATTGGTTCACTTAGGTCAGCTTCTGACTTGAAAATTTCGGGGTGATTCGTCAAGCGGGGTCCAGAAAAAAGGGGGGGTCTCAAAATGCGTTTTCTCCATGTTAATTTCCATAGGAACTTTAGACATGGCTACAGCCCGAACTGCTGAACGGAACAACACCAAATTTGGCAAAACAATAGCTCTTGGTTTAGAAAGTGCCCTTTTTTCAAATGGTGTAAATCCATTCAGTAGTTCTTGTTAAATTCCAAAAATAAAAATATCGATATCTGAGGGCCGAGGAGGATTCGTGAACACTCCTGAGCACGAGCTTCATTTTGATTGGCTGTCAACACTCCAAACCAGGAAGTGTTGGCAGTCATCTTGTGACTCGGTAAAACTGAGTCAGAAGAAAACAGTTAAAAAAAAGTTGAAAAATCTAGAAAAGGGGGCAGGGTAGAAACACCCTGACACCCTAGGCCTTCTCAGCATTTCCCACAGGGACCTCCAGGCCCAAAAAAAGCATTACAAAAAAAATCTTCATAATTCGCACTGAGTGCACAAATCCCGCCGAAAATAGAAAAAAACAAAGCGCGGTCTCCCGCCCTTTGTTTAATTAAACCCCCGGGTGGGCTAGATCCAGGGGGCAATCACAAAATATAGTGTGGGGGCCCAGGGGGTATGCCACAGTTCCGGGGACCACCACCTCCCTGGGGCCATGCTGATTACATGCATGGGACACGCAGCCCCCCGCATCCCTGGTGCTTTATTGTAATTAAAATACGCGGGGGGCTTATGCCTCTCCCCACACAGCTTTAATAATTAAATGAGGGATGCACGAACCCCCCCACAATTTGTCCCCACACAGCCCCAGGATCACCACCTCTGCACCTGTGCAAATGATGGGAGGGGCCCTTGGCCCTGGGACCACCACTCCGCTCCCGCCCTGCCATAGCAAACACTGCTTTGCAAGCAGAATTTCTTTTGGTCAAGGGAAGCTGCATGTCAGCAGCTTCCTTTGTCCAAAAGCAATGCTGGCTCCCGCAGAACGGGGAGCTGGCAAGGGCCACGGGGTCATTGGGGCTCCCCCGCAGTCTCCATCTAGTTGGCCAGGCCCGGGAGATGGGGTCCCCGGGGCCAATAGTGGCCCAGGGAAGGGGGACCCCTTCCATTTTGATTTTATTCCTTTAAAAAAAAAAACTAGATATGGTCGGGCCCCAGGGGATGGGATCCCCAGGGCCAAAATTGGCCTTAGGAGCGGGCACTCTACAAAATTATAAAATAAAGTCTGAACAGGCCCCGAGGGATGGGGACCCCGGGGCTAAAAGTGGCCCAGGGAAGGGGGCCATACGGCCCCGTTCTTTAAAAAAAGGTTTTGCCGGGCCCCTGAGGGTGGGGTCCCGAGGCTGTAATCAGCCTGGGGAGGAGGTAACTGGGGCCCAAAAGGGTTAATGGAAGAGGGGGTCACACAGCCCCCTTCCAAAAAATTTTAAAAAACAAAAGAAACCCCGGCAACTCGCCAGAGGCCCCGCCTCCTCCCTGCACACCTATGAAAACGTGCCTCCTCCCTCGTTCTGGGTTGGGGGATTATGTCCCCTTGGAACCTGAGGGTCCCTGGGGATAAGTAGTCCACCAGGTACCTCCAGTAAGGCCGAGGCTATGCCCCTTTTTACACCACTCTGCAAACGCGCCTCTTTGCATACTGCTGTTGAGGCGATGACGTCCTCTTAAGTCCTGAGGACCTCAGGACTAAAGTAGACGTCATCCCCTGAGCAGCAGTGCACCAGGAGGCATGTTTGCAGAGTGGTGTAAAAAGGGGCATGGTCTCGGACCACTCTCAGCCATCCAGCTGTGTGGGGCTTACTAGAGATAACAGGAGGGCTAGTTGGCCCCCAGGGACCCTCCGGAGGCAAGGGTACTTCATCCCCCAACCAAGAGTGCGCCAGGAGGCATGTTTGCAGAGTGGTGGAACATGTGGGCGTGGCCTGTGTCCACCTCTCAGCAATCCCACTATCTGGGGCTTACTGGAGGTATCAGGTAGGCTAGTTGGCACCTAAGGACCCGCAGCAGCGAAGGAGACTTTAATCCCCTTCCAAGAGAGCACCAGAGAACACGTTTGCAGAATGGTGGGCAAAGGGGCATCGCCTGCTATGAATACTGACCAATGCTGCTGTGTGGGACTTACTGGCTATAATAGGAGGGGTAGTTGGCCCCCAAGGATGTCCTTGAGGGCCAACTACCACTCCTGTTACCTCCAGTAAGTCCCACACAGTGGTATTGCTGAGAGGTATTTGGAGACCATGGCCCCCTTTCTCCACCACTCTGCGAAAGCGCCTCCTGGCACACTACGGGTTGGGGGATGAAGTTTGCTTTACTCCTGAGGGACTTTGGGTCCAAGAAGCCCTCCTGGTACCTCCTGTAAGTCCTATGCAGTGGAATTCCTGAGCACTGATTGGAGGCCCAGCCCCCTTTCTCCACCACTCTGCAAACGCGACTACCAGTTAAAGAAGCATTTGTAAAGTAACAGGTCTTGCATTTGCAAGAGTTAGTGCTTTTGGTGTTGTAAATGTAAAAGTTTCCTACTAATGTTTTTTGGAGTGGAGTGGATGTACGTTGTGTGTAGTGGAATGATGTGGTATGTTGTGCAGTGAAATTATGTGGATAGGAAGTATGTGGTATTTAGTGTATAGGAATTATGTAGAGTGGGATTATTTGTTATGGAGAGTAATTATGTGGTATGGTAGTGTGTGTTGTGGAGTGGCAACCTCAGGTTTAGTCCTCGTTTCCATAGAAGATAAACTATGAACACAATGAGACAAAAAGAAGTAGGAATCACTGAGGAGCACTTCTGGACCTAGTCAGAGGTATAAGCAGGGTCACTGGAATTATGTGACTGTTTGGCTGCACCGACGATCGCATAATTATACATTTTCCGCATAAACCACAAATCCATCATCTGATGCCTAATCTGCAGATTTGAACAAAAAAGCCTTGTTTCTGGCTCAAACGTTACCAAAAATGCAGCCACAACTGTTACAGCATGGTGGAAGGTCCTTTGCAAATCTAGAATGGTCACCTGTTACTTATTGCTAAATGTGGTGTTAAATTGGTACTAATGGTTTGTGAGCCACTCTTGCTTCTTTCTCCCCCTCTCTTGCCTCTTTCTGCATTTCTGTTGCTTCTTTATGCACCTTTCTTTCTTGTTCTGCACTTCTCTTGCCTCTTTCTACAAATATCTTCTACTTTCTGCACCTCTTTTGCCTCTTTCTGCACCTCACTTGCTTCTTTGTGCACTTCATTTGTTTCTTTCTGCACGTCTCTTGCTTCTTTCTGTACCCCTCATGCCTCTTTCTGCACCCCTCTTGCCTCTTTCAGCACCCCCTTACATATTTCTCCACCCTTGTTTCCCCTTTTTGCACCTCTGTTGCTTCTTTCTGCACTTCTCTTGCCTCTTTCTCCATCCCTCATGCCTCTTTCTGCACCTATGTTGCTTCTTTCTGCATGCCTCTTGCTTCTTTCTGTACCCCTTGTTCCTCTTCCACACCCCTCTTCCCTCTTTCTGCATGCCTCTTGCCTCTTTCTGCACCTTTGTTCCTTCTTTCTGCACTTCTTTTGTTTCTATCTGCAACTCTCTTGTTTCTTTTTGTATCCCTCTTGCCTCTTTGTCCACCACTTCCCCCTTTCTGCATCCCTGTTGCTTTTTTATGCATTTCTCTTGCTTCTTTCTGCATCTCTCTTGCTTATTTCTGTACTCTTGTGCCTCTTTCTGCATCCCTCATCCCTCTTTCTGCACTCCTCTTGCCTCTTGCTGCACCTCTGTTGCTTCTTTCTGCACTTCTTTTTGTTTCTTTCTGCACCTCTCTTCCCTCTTTTTGCACCCCTCTTGCCTCTTTCTGTACCTTTGTTGCTTCTTTCTGCACTCCTCTTGCTTCTTTCTATACCTTTCTTGCTTCTTTCTACACCACTCGTGCTTCTTTCTGCACTCCTCATATGTCTTTACGCACCCCTCTTGCCACTCCCTCTTCCCCAGTTCCCCCTTTTTGCATCTCTGTTTCTTCTTTCATCACTTCTCTTGCCTCTTTCTCCACCCCTCACCCCTCTTTCTGCACCTTTGTTGCTTTTTTCTGCAACTCTCTTGCTTCTTTCTGCACACCTCTTTCTTCTTTCTGCACCCCTCGTGCCTCTTTCACACCCCTCTTCCCTCTTTATGCTCGCATCTTGCCTCTTTCTGCACCTTTGTTCCTTCTTTCTGCACCTCTCTTGTTTATTTCTGTATTCTTCTTGCCTCTTTGTCCACCCCACTTCCCCCTTTCTGCATCTCTGTTGCTTTTTTATGTATTTCTCTTGCTTCTTTCTGCATCTCTCTTGCTTCATTCTGCACCCCTTGTACCTCTTCCTGTACCCCTCAGCCCTCTTTTTGCACTCCTCTTGCCTCTTTCTGCACCTCTGTTGCTTCTTACTGCACTTTTTTTGTTTCTTTCAGCACCCCTCTTGCATCTTTCTGCACCTCTGTTCCTTCTTTCTGCAGTTCAATTCAATTCAAAAGACCTTTATTCGAATTTCATAAAATCCATAAAAGTACAACAAAGAAAAACAACACATTTGTACAATAATACAATCCATAAAAACACCACAATCACAGTAATTCATTTGCAAATATACAACTAACATACATAATTTTCAGGGATTTTCCATCGTTTTACGTGCGTGTACAATTAATCTCAGAAAAGTGCTAGTGCGAAAAATTAATTCATCTGTATCCAGGGAAAATAATAGTGAACATGATTCCCCCAATGTAAGAGGTCTTAATTTCCTAAAATAGGGAGTTAAAAACCAATTAATATATTTTAGATAAAATTTGCAGAAGAATAAGAAGTGGATGTCATTCTGTTTGCTAATTCCATCACATGGGCAAGGATTGTGTTCTACTGTGTGATGATACCCCAAAGGGAAGGCCAACAAAGTTTTTACAGAACCTGCCCTTAAACGAAAGAGCAGCGATCGTTCCCAATTGGACATGGGGAGAGTTAGGTAAGATGGTAGTGGGTGTCTACACAAATCATACCCCATGTATGTAGCAACAGAAGATTTAGACAGCTCCTTCCCCAGTCTTTCTGAATTAAAAAGTGCATAAAGTGCTTGTTTGACTATGACCTTATCATTCATCTCAATTCCTGTGGGTTCTAAGAAAAGATTGCCTTTATCCACTGCACATAATGTTTTAGAGACCTCAGCTAACCAGGGTATGGACATGTGGTGGTCACACTTTAGGCAGTCTAATATAATGCTTTTGGTTAAGGTCGCAAAGTTATTTGTCCAAATCCTAATCCAAAATAGGGCTGGTCTGGCTCTGATGAAATCGCATACATAGGGGAGATTTAGTTCTTTGTGGCAAATGAATTCAGAGGCTGAAAAGGGAGCACCCAATATTTTCCTACAGAAGCGGTTTTCCTCCCGTTGAATCCCTGAGTTTCTCCCTGAGCCCCAGACCTCAGCCCCATATGTTGCCACAGGAATGCACTGTAATTTAAAAAATTTTAAAATAGCCCTAGTGGCACCTATTTTCTTCGGGCGTTGGAGGCTCAGTATAGAATTGGTGGCTTTCGAGAACTTGCCCATGGCGTGGGCAGAATGCCCACTCCATGAGCCGTTCGCAGCGAAAACCATTCCTAAGTATGGGAAGGAGGTTACGGATTCTAATTTATCCGAGCCTACATTTATCGTATTGAGCTTCCTTTTCCCGGGTCCGCTAGACATGATAAAAGATTTTTTAAAATTCACACGCAGATCGAGTGCCTCCATATGCTGGACGAATGCTCTAATAAGCAAACGAAGAGCATTAGGGGTGCGGCCCATAATGACCGCATCATCTGCGTATAATAAAACTGGTAGTTGATTCCCCTGGATAATTGGCACATCTCTCGTCACTTGTCTCAAGGCTTTGGCAAGACCATTAATATAAATAATAAATAGCAGGGGTGCCAGAACGCACCCCTGCCTTACCCCCCTACCTATTTTTATGGGTCCGGACACATCGCCACCAGACCCGATCCTAACTTGTGCTTTAAGGTCTGTATGGAGGTAGGCCAGAAAATTAACAAGACTTGCATCCAGACCATAGTTAGAAAGCATAAGCCATAATTTGGATCTGTTAACTAGATCGAATGCAGATGAAAGATCCATAAATGCAAGGTAAATTGGACTAGAGCGGGCAACATTATACTTATCGATAATCAATTTCAAATTTAGGCACTGCTCCACCGTGCCTACGCCACTCCTGAATCCCAACTGCCACGGGTCCAATAGGTCAGTGTCTTCAGTCCACTCTATCATCCTATTGTAAATAACTCGTCCAAGGATTTTTAAGGTATTGTCCAATAGCGAGATTGGACGATAGTTGGCTGGATCTGACCTATCTCCCTTCTTAAAAATGGGAACTATGGTGCTGGTCGCCCAGGTATCAGGCATTGGCACCATAGGTAGACTATTGAAAACATTGAGGAGAATTGGTGCCCATAGATCCGTGTTATACTTAATAATGTCTATGGGAAGCCCATCGGGGCCAGGGGCCTTGTTACCAAGGCTTTCTTTAATGGCTGTGACTATCTCGGGGAGGTCAATCTTGAGATTGCATGTCACCCTCAGAGTAGGAATAGTTACTTCCTTAGAGGGGGTAGCATATATTTTGGCAAAATGGGCCTCCCAGCTACTACTAGTAATGTTGCAGCTAATTGGGGACAGTTGTTTCCCCATATCTCGCGTCTTCCTAACGGCTAACCAGAAGGGGCCGCTGCTCTTCAAATTTGCGCTCGCGACCAATGCTTCCCACTGTTCTGCCAGCAGCGCAGCCTTCCTTTCAGTAATTTTTAGCTTGTAATTTTTCCTGGCCATCTGTACCTCCAATATGCACCTTGGATTAGAAGACAATGCTTTACGCAGGTCCCTGTTTGCCTTAGAACAAGTCGAGTCAAACCATCTCGGTTCTTTCGCTATTTTTGGTAGTGGGACTAACAACAATTTTTTGATCACTAAACACAATTTGCCAAAGTCAGAGATGATTCTATTATTATCTCCATTTAAAAATAGACATGAATTAATTAATTCAACATGATCATTCTGCACATTTTCTAAAATAGCTCCGCTATCAATCCCCCTCCATTTCAGCCGCAGACCATCACTTGATGGCGTAATGTCTCTTGCACCAATAGATTTCGAATATACAGGGCGGGAGCCTAAGTGCAAAGAAACTGTGAGGGGGTTATGATCACCAAAAGATGTTTTTATCACCTTGGATTCCAATACACGGTCCAGCAAATCGGGGGACATAAAAATAAAATCAATAGTAGAACAACAGTCGTGCCCCCTAAACGTGGGGACATAGTCCATGTCAGATGTTAGAGATACTTCCATGGCATTCTCAAGGGTATGTTCATTCAATAATTTTGCTATTTCAAGCCCCCTTTTTTCAGCTTGGTCCGTGATATTGTTGGTGTCCTCGGTCCAAGACTTCTTTGATAATTTAGCATTGAAATCACCGCCGATTAAGATCCCTGTCCCCCCCTCTGATTCCAAGTTTGTTTCCAGTTTTCTTAGAGTCTTAGAGAGGGCTATATAGTTTGTGTTGGGTGTAGAGTAAAAATCATTATTATAAAAATTAATTATAAAAATCCTGGGTTTAAGTTTAAGCTTCAGCTCAAGGACCTGAATGTTCGGATTTCCTTCTGATAGGTCCTTAATGGTGCCTCCCACCAATGTACTAACACCTATAAATAATCCTCCTACTGCACGGCCAAAAATAGGCTTCTTTGAGGTTATACTAAAACAATGGTAACCCTCAATGAATAAGTTGCTGACAGCCCATGTCTCCTGGAACATAACAATGTCTTTGTTATCCAATAGCTTGATCCATTGAGGGTCGAGCAATCTTGGTTCCAACCCAGCAACGTTCCAACTAAGGATGGACAATTTGGGGCGTTTAAGGGCACAAGAGGTATTATAGCCACTAGACTGCTTAGGTTGAATTGATGGAATAGTTATGTTCTCAAGTATAACTGGGGACATAGTCAAAACAGTGCGTGATACCGTTGTCACATTCTCATTGCATTGTACATCTGAGGGATTTTCCTTAGCAATAATTTGTGCATCCTCACTCCCCCTATTTCTTTTCCCCAGTCAATCTTGACATTCCAAATTGGAGAGAGCATGTTCAAAACGATTATGCGTTGGTATATTGTATATATACCTTGGTTCGTTCTGGGGCATATTAAAGTTTTGGTTAGGCCTTACATAAGGTCTCTCCCTTGGATTGGGATAGGAGGGGGTGGGGAGAGGTAGATATGGGAATTGATATGGTGGGGGTATAATCCGATGGCCTAATGAACGACCGTTCCTTAAATTAGTATTGAACTCTTGGTAAGGGTGTTCATAGCCATTGGCAATGTTACGATTCATGCCCGGCTGATCTGTTAAAAAGTTAATCCCAGGGTTAGAATGAAGGTCAATTAAATGTCTATAAAAATACCCGAGGGGAAGCAGAGTAGTGTTAAATTCCCAGGGTGAGGGCAGTGGGGCTTTTGAGAGTGTGGATTGCACCCATTGTGGAGATCTAAAATTTATAATGATGCAATCTCCTTCAAAATTTTTCCTCAATGGGCCCACCCACCCTACTCTCTGTGTGTGAATAATTTCTCCTACTCCTTCCATTGGGAAATTACAGTTTGCAGAAAGCCAGTGAAGAGTTCTATTTCTTAGGCTTGTGTAATTTTCCTCTTTGGTTTCCTCCAATTTTGGGACATTGGCTAAAATCAAAACATATGGTCCGCAATCTGGGGGCAAACTAATGCGGGCCGGAATCTTTCTCTTATTAATCACTTCAATTATATCGGGCTTATCTGCTAAGTGATCTTGGTTAGCATCCTGCACTTGCCTCGTTACTGGCCTGTTATTTGTGTCAGTAGGTTTCTCCCTTCCTCCCGAACTAACTGTTGTAGCTGTTTTGGTGTCTAATGCCTGTCTGGCTGAGGACTCTGTGTTTGGTTGACCTTTATTTCTACTCAATTTAGATGTAGAGGGGGAGGCATTGGACTCCACTACACTTTTCTTGTTGGCCATAGTGTGTTGTGGTTTTTGTATATTAGTATTGGATGCAACATGGTGTGATGAAATTATAGAGTTACACCCTGTGCCTAATTTCAACACATGGTCATCTAATGCCTTCAACCTCTTGTCAATATTGAGGATTTGTTGACTAAAAGGTCCTAATAGAGTAGTTATTAAGGTCTCCAGTCTCCCCCAAAAATCTTCATTACCCGGCATTGCATTATTTAATGAGCTTTGTTCGTTATTTTTGCCCGAGTGCACCTCACTTTGAATATGATTTTGTGCTACAGGAGAAAAAGGCCTACTCAATTGAGAGCGTCCACCATTCTCTCTACGTTTATCTACCAGTGACTCTAAGTGTTTCTGTTTCCGCTTTGCTTTTTGTTTTCTTGCTTTTTGACCCCTAGTTCGTGCTGGTGTACTATCACTTTTTTCTTTATCTGTGGTTGATGCGTCCGTGTCTAGACATAATTCTATCCCTTCCTGCTCATTAATTAGGGAAGTATCAGTGATTCTATTAACACTTGATCGTGACATGGACGGTGTTTGTGATAGTCTATTTTCCATTATGCGATGATTAGGGGATACACTGTCCAGGATTATACAATTCGCATTTGAGTTGGTGCCTGGTAGCCCCGCATAGGAAGTTATGTCCGATGTGGCCGCCAGGGAATCCAATGTATTGTCCTGCAGTAAAGGTAATTGCGTGCTTGGTGGGAGCGAGAGGCGTCTTTCAGTGCTTTGAATGGCAGAAGCCACAACGCCGATCGTCCTCTGCAGCATTTTATCAATTGCGGTCAAACTAGGCAACTGGGTGGGAGCAATAACAGTTGAGGGAGATGTTAATTGCTTACGACTAGGTTTAAGCGCAGGTGGGGCTTTTTTCCCCATTTTCCGATCAAAGTTTTGAGTGTACTAAGCAGCAATAGATAATTAAATCCCAGGCACAGCGTTTACTTTACTCACGAACTTAGCGATGACTTCCAATTGCACCAACTTGAAAAGGGCCAAGAGGGGTTGCCCGGCCCGCCCTCTGCCCGGGCTCAGCCCGGCGCCGCCCGCGCGCGTCCCGCGTCGCGGAGGGAGCCGCCGATTTTAAAGCGCCTCCGGGCGCGCAATCACCTGGATTGGGGCGTGGCAGTGAGGGCTCACGGGAGCTGTAGTCTCCCCCCACCGCGGCCCTCGATGTCGTCAGGGCAGCGGAGGAGACAAACAGCGTGGGTGCCCCGCCAAGGATCCGCCGCTCTGCTACTCCGGTAGGTGTTTGGTGCGTGGCCTGGGTCGCGTCTGTTTGCAGTTTAAGATTCCCCCGCTCCACCGAGGGAGCCGCCGATTTTAAAGCGCCTCCGGGCGCGCAATCACCTGGATTGGGGCGTGGCAGTGAGGGCTCACGGGAGCTGTAGTCTCCCCCCACCGCGGCCCTCGATGTCGTCAGGGCAGCGGAGGAGACAAACAGCGTGGGTGCCCCGCCAAGGATCCGCCGCTCTGCTACTCCGGTAGGTGTTTGGTGCGTGGCCTGGGTCGCGTCTGTTTGCAGTTTAAGATTGCAGTTCTTTTGTTTCTTTCTGCACCTCTCATTTCTTTCTGCACCCCTTTTGCCTCTTTCTGCGCCCATCTTGCCTTTTTCTGCACCTTTGTTCCTTCTTTCTGTACTTCTTTTGTTTCTTTCTGCAGCTGTCTTGCTTCTTTCTGTACCCCCTTGCCTCTTTCTATACCCTTCTTCCCTCTTTCTTCACCCCTGCTTCTTTCTGCACACTTCTTCTTTATTTCTGTACCTCTCTCGCCTCTTTCTGCACCTCTGTTCCTTTTTTTCTGCTAGTTTATTTCTTTCTGCACCTCTCTTGCTTCTTTCTGCACTGCTCTTGCCACTTTCTCCACCCCTCTTCCCTCGTTCTGCACCTCTGTTGCTTCTTTCTACACTTTTCTTACTTCTTTTTGCACCCCTCGTGCCTTTTTCTCTACCCCTTGTGCCTCTTTCTGCACCCCTCATTCTCTCTTTCTACACTCTTTTTGCCTCTTTCTGCACTTCTTTTGTTTATTTCTATACCTTTCTTGCCTCTCTCTGCTTCCCTCTTGCCTCTTTCTCCACCCCTCTTCCCTCTTTCTATACCTCTGTTGCTTCTTTCTGCACTTCTCTTGATTCTTTCTGCCCCCATTGTGCCTCTTTCTGCATCCCTTTTCCCCCTTCTGCACCTTCCTTGCCTCTCTCTGCACATCTGTTCCTTCTTTCTGCACTTCCTTTGTTTCTTTCTACATGTCTCTTGCTTCTTTCTACACCCCCTTGCTTCTTTCTCCACCCATCTTCAAACTTTCTGCACCCCTTTTGCCTCTTTCTTCACCTCTGTTCCTTCTTTCTGCACTTCTTTTGTTTCTTTCTGCATGTCTCTTGTTTCTTTCTGCACCACTCATGCTTCTTTCTGCTGCACCCATCCTTCTTTCAGCACCCCTCTTGCCTCTTTCTGCACCTCTGTTCTTTCTTTCTGCAGTTCCTTTGTTTCTTTCTGCATCCCTCTTGCCTCTTTATGTACCTATGTTCCCTCTGTCTGCACCTCTCTTGTTTCTTTCTGTATCCCTCTTGCCTCTTTGTCCACCCCACTTCCCCCTATTTGCATCTCTGTTGCTTTTTTATGTATTTCTCTTGCTTCTTTCTGCATCTCTCTTGCTTCTTTCTGCACCTCTTGTGCCTCTTTCTGTACCCCTCAGCCCTCTTTTTGCACTCCTCTTGCCTCTTTCTGCACCTCTGTTGATTCTTTCTGCACTTTTTTTGTTTCTTTCAGCACCCCTCTTACATCTTTCTGCACCTCTGTTCCTTCTTTCTGCAGTTCTTTTGTTTCTTTCTGCATCTCTCGCTTTTTCTGCACCCCTTTTGCCTCTTTCTGCACCCATCTTGCCTTTTTCTGCACCTTTGTTTCTTCTTTCTGTACTTCTTTTGTTTCTTTCTGCAGCTGTCTTGCTTCTTTCTGCACCCCTTGCCTCTTTCTCTACCCTTCTTCCCTCTTTCTTCACCCCTGCTTCATTCTGTACCCTTCTTCTTTCTTTCTGTACCTATCTTGCCTCTTTCTGCACCTCTGTTCCTTGTTTCTGCTCTTTTATTTCTTTCTGCACCTCTCTTGCTTCTTTCTGCACTGCTCTTGCCACTTTATCCACCCCTGTTCCCCCTTTTGCATCTCAGTTGCTTCTGTCTGCACTTCTCTTGCCTCTTTCGCCACCCCTCATCCCTCTTTCTGCACCTCTGTTGCTTCTTTCTGCACCCCTTGTGCCTCTTTCTGCGCCTCTCATCCTCTTTCTGCACCTCTCTTGCCTCTTTCTGTACCTCTGTTCCTTCTTTCTTCACTTCTTTTGTTTCTTTCTGCCCCTCTCTTGCTTATTTCTGCCCCCTTCTTGCCTCTTTATCCACCCTTCATCCCCCGTTCTGCATCTCTGTTGCTTCTTTCTGTGGTTCTGTTGCCTCTTTCTCCACCCCTCTTCCCTCGTTCTGCACCTCTGTTGCTTCTTTCTATATTTTTCTTACTTCTATTTGCACCCCTCGTGCCTTTTTCTCTACCCCTTGTGCCTCTTTCTGCACCCCTCATTCTCTCTTTCTAAACTCTTTTTGCCTCTTTCTGCACGTGTTTCTTCTTTCTGCACTTCTTTTGTTTATTTCTGTACCGTTCTTGCTTCTCTCTACTTCCCTCTTGCCTCTTTCTCCACCCCTATTCCTTCTTTCTGCACTTCTCTTGATTCTTTCTGCCCCCATTGTACCTCCTTCTGCATCCCTTTTCCCCCTTCTGCACCTTCCTTGCCTCTCTCTGCATATCTGTTCCTTCTTTCTGAAAATATTTTGTTTCTTTCTACATGTCTCTTGCTTCTTTCTACACCCCTTGCTTATTTCTCCACCCATCTTCACACTTTCTGCACCCCTTATGCCTCTTTCTTCACCTCTGTTCCTTCTTTCTGCACTTCTTTTGGTTTTTCCTACACCTCGCTTACTTCTTTTTGCTGCCCTCTTGCCGCTTTCTCCACCCCTCTTCCCCATTTCTGCATCTCTGTTGCTTCTTTATGCACCTCTCTTGCCTCTTTCTGCACCTCACTTGCCTCTTTCTGCATTTCCCTTGCATCTTTCTACACCTCTCTTTATTCTTTCAGCAATTCTCTTGCCTCTTTCTGCACTTCTCTTGCTTGTTTCTGCACCTCTCTTGTGTCATTCTGCACCTCTGTTGCCACTTTCTGCAGCTCACTTGCTTCTTTCCGCACCCCTCTTGCCTCTCTCTGTACCCCTCTTTCCTTTTTCTACACCTCTCTTGCCTCTTTCTGTACCCCTGTTACCTCTTTCTGCACCTTTCCTGCCTGTTTCTGTACATCTCTTTCCTCTTTCTCTACCTCTGTTGCTTCTTTCTGCACTTCTCTTGCCTTTTTCTGTACCCTTCGTGCCTCTTTCAGCACCTTTGTTGCTTATTTCTGCACTTCTCTTTGTTCTTTCTGCACCCCTCCTGCCTCTTTCTGTAGCCCTCTTGCCTCTTTGTGTACCTCTCCTACCTGTTTCTGCCCCCCTCTTGCCTCTTTCTACACCCCTCTTCCATCTTTCTGCACCCCTCTTGCCGCTTTCTCTACCATACTTCCCTCTTTCTTCACCCCTGCTTCTTTCTGCACCCTTCTTCTTTCTTTCTGTACCTCTCTTGCCTCTTTCTGCACCTCTGTTCCTTGTTTCTGCTCTTTTATTTCTTTCTGCACCTCTCTTGATTCTTTCTGCACTGCTCTTGCAACTTTCTCCACCCCTGTTCCCCCTTTTGCATCTCAGTTGCTTCTTTCTGCACTTCTCTTGCTCTTTCGTCACCCCTCATCCCTCTTTCTACACCTCTGTTGCTTCTTTTTGCAGTTCTCTTGCTTCTTTCTGTACCCCTGTCCCTTTTTTCTGCGACCCTTGTGCCTCTTTCTGTGCCTCTCATCCTCTTTCTGTACCTCTCGTGCCTCTTTCTGTACCTCTGTTCCTTCTTTCTTCGGTTCCTTTGTTTCTTTCTGCACCGCTCTTGTTTCTTTCTGCCTCTTCTTGCCTCTTTCGCCACCCTTCTTCCCCCTTTCTGCATCTCTGTTACTTCTTTCTGCGGTTCTGTTGCCTCTTTCTCCACCCCTCTTCCCTCATTCTGCACCTCTGTTGCATCTTTCTACACTTTTCTTACTTCTTTTTGCATCCCTTGTGCCTTTTTCTCCACCCCTTGTGCCTCTTTCTGCACCCCTCTTCTCTCTTTCTACACTCTTTTTGCCTTTTTCTGCACTTCTGTTCCTTTTTTCTGCACTTCTTTTGTTTCTTTCTGTACCTTTCTTGCTTCCCTCTCCTTCCCTCTCCTTCCCTCTTACCTATTTCTCTACCCCACCCCTCTTCCCTCTTTCTATTCCTCTGTTGCTTCTTTCTGCACTTCTCTTGATTCTTTCTGCCCCCATTGTGCCTCTTTCTGTATCCCTTTTCCCCCTTCTGCACCTTCCTTGCCTCTCTCGGCACATCTGTTCCTTCTTTCTGAACTTCTTTTGTTTCTTTCTACATGTTTCTTGCTTCTTTCTACACCCCCTTGCTTCTTTCTTCACCCCGCTTCACACTTTCTGCACCCCTTTTGCCTCTTTCTTCACCTCTTTTCCTTCTTTCTGCACTGCTTTTGTTTTTTTCTGCATCTCGCTTGCTTCTTTTTGCTGCCCTCTTGCCTCTTTCTCCACCCCTCTTCCCCCATTCTGCATCTCTGTTGCTCTTTCTCTACCCCACTTGCTTCTTTCTGCACTTCTTTTGCTTCTTTCTGCACCCCTTGTGCCTCTTTATGCACCCCTTTTCCCTCTTTCTGCACCTTCCCTGCCTCTCTCTGCACCTCTGTTCCTTCTTTCTGTACTTCTTTTGTTTCTTTCTACTGGTCTCTTGCTTCTTTCTACACCCCCTTGCTTCTTTCTGTACCCCTCGTTCCTCTTTCTGCACCTCTCTTGCTTCTTTCTGCACCCTACTTCCATTTTCTGCACCTCTCTTGCCTCTTTCTGTACCTCACTTGCCTCTTTCTGCACTTCCCTTGCGTCTTTCTACAACTCTCTTGATTCTTTCAGCAATTCTCTTGCCTCTTTCTGCACTTCTCTTGCTTGTTTCTGCACCTCTCTTGCGTCTTTCTGCCCCTCTGTTGCCACTTTCTGCAGCTCACTTGCTTCTTTCTGCACCCCGCTTGCCTCTCTCTGTACCTCTCTTTCCTTTTTCTACACCTCTCTTGCCTCTTTCTGCACCCCTGTTACCTCTTTCTACACCTTTCCTGCCTGTTTCTGCACATCTCTTTTCTCTTTCTCTACCTCTGTTGCCTCTTTCTGCACTTATTTGCCTCTTTCTGTACCCTTCGTGCCTCTTTCAGCACATTTGTTGCTTCTTTCTGCACTTCTCTTTGTTCTTTCTGCACCCCTCTTCCCTCTTTCTGCACCCCTCTTGCCTCTTTCTGACCTCTTTTGCTTCTTTCTGCATGTTTCTTGCCTCTTCCTGCACTCCTCTTGCCTCTTTCTGCACCTCTGTTGGTTCTTTCTCCACTGCTCTTGCTTCTTTCTGCACCTCTGTTGTTTCTTTCTACACTTCCCTTGTTTCTTTCTACACCTCGCTTGCTTCTTTCTGCATCCCACTTGCCTCTTTCTGTACTCTTCTTCCCTCTTTGTGTCCCTGTCTTGCCTCTTTCTGCACCTCTCTTGCCTCTTTCTGCACCTCTCTAGCCTCTTTCCACATCTCTTTTGCTTGTTTCTGCTCTTCTTTTACCTCTTTATATACCCCTCTTGCCTTCTCCTGCAACTCTGTTTTTCTTACTGCACTGCTCTTGCTTCTTTCTGCACCTCTCTTTTAAATTTTGGCACCCCTGTTCTGTTTTTCTGCACCTCTTCTGCCTCTTTCTGCATCTCTGTTGCTTCTTTCTGCACTTCTCTTGCCTCTTTCTGCACCCCTCTTCCCTCTTTCTGCACTTTTCTTGGTTCTTTCTGCACCTCTCTTGCTTCTTTATGCACCTCTCTTGTCTCTTTCTGCACCGATCCACCCTCTTTCTGCACCTCTCTTACCTTTTTCTGCACCTCTCTTGCCTCTTTCTGCACACACAGGGCTACTTTTAAACTGACCTGAGGCTCAACAGTGCACACATGCAAGTGCAGAAAAGGGCTGCTGGCCTCAAAACTGCATGCCCTATTATATGCAAAGGACTTACAGGTAGTTTTAATCCCCCTGCCCTATTATGTACTAGGGCCTTACAGGGGAGGTCATGCCAATCACAGTGGTACCCTAACCCATAGTGTACCATAGTGTATGTAGGTGTTTTCACTGTATTCTAAGTGTCTTTCAGCATAGCACTGTCTCCAGGCCTGGTTAGGCAGAGCCCAGGGTCAGTCAGAGTCAGTTACCACCAGTACCAGTTAGCAAAATGTTGGGGGGTGCCCAGGGCACAGGATGAATTTGCAACAAGGCCTCTTTCTGCACCTCTGTTGTTTCTTTCTGCATATCTTTTGCTTCTTTCCGCGCCTTTCTTCCTCTTCCTGCACATGTCCTACCTCTGTAGGCATAGTTAGAAATTAGCATTTACAAAACCTTAGAAATTTACTGAAAAAACCTTAGGTTTCAGGGATGTTATAGCTCTAAATTAGGATTTAAAAAACCTTTAAAATTCACTGAAAAAACCATAGGTTTCAGGGACGTTATAGTTAGAAATTAGCACTTAAAAAAACCTTAGAAATTCACTGAAAAAAAACCACAGGTTTCAGGGACTTTATAGTTAGTTGGACATTTCACTTGTACAAAACCAGAGAAATTCGGCCATTATAGTAAGTTGAGCTAACTATAACTCATACCCCCGCAATGCACTGCTGATGATGTCACATGTTACATCATTCATGACATGGTCAGTAACATCACTGATGACATCACTGAGGGACCTCACCGGGGGTTTAAAGTATTTTTTAAAAAAAATGCAGCAGCGAATCTGGGGCAAAATTCTTTAGAAAAAAGAGGTAAGCGCAGGCTCCCATGCTTGCTTTTGAATAATCCATGGGTGGGCCAGGTCTTGGTGGCATAAAGTTAATGAAGGAGGGGGGCTAATGTGTCCTACCTCTGAGGTTTTGCTAAGCCCCACGTACCGCCACCTCCCCTGGCACTGAATATTAGAAATGTGGGACAGGCACTCTGCCTGACCTGCTGCCCTGGGGGCTGCAACCTTTCTGGGATATTGCCCCAGAAAACAATGTGGGTGAGGCCCTGGGCCTCCCCCACAGCCCCGGGGACTGCCACCTCCCCCAAGCAATCTTGTTTGCACATGACTGCCCCAGGGACCACCACCACCAAAGGGCTAAACACAACAGTAGCGTGGGGAGGGCTATTTGACCCCCCGCATCCCCATGGACCACCATCATCTGAGGCTAGATATTATATTAATGCATTGGGGCTCTGGACCCTGTCACCACAGCACTGAGGACCACCACCTCCCGGGGCCAAAGCAAAGAAATTAGGGGGGCTGTGTGGCCCCTGTCAGAAGCCCTAGATGGCCCTGGGGGCTGCCTCCCCCAGGACCAGCTCCACCAATGTCCCGGGTGCCCATCCCCTAGACATTGCAGTCTGTTATGGCTTGGCAGGAGCACCGCTCCACCAAGCTATAGCAAACTCTCTGCTTTCAGCAAAAATGCTCTTGCTTGCTAAAAGCAGAGCAGTGTCTGTTTCCTTGCCTGCAGTGAAGTGAGCAGGGAAACAGACACTTTGCTTTGGGACCCAGGGAGAAGTCCACTGGGTCCCAAAGCAGTGTCGGCTCTCACAGGAGGTGGGGAGCAGGCAGGGACTGCAGGGGCCTTGAGGCTTCCCCGGGCACCCTTCCTTTATAAAAAAAAAAAGACCAGGCCCCGGGGGATAGGGTTCCTGCAGCCAAAATCAGTGCAGGGAAGGGGGGCTATGTAGCCCCTCTTCCCTTTGAGCCCCCCTGCAGCTTGCAGGAAGCTCCACCCCCTTTTCTCCACTACTCTGCAAATGCGCGTTCTGGTGCACTGCTGGTTGGGGACTGACATCCCCATGCCTGCTGAGGGTGGTTAGGGGCCAACAAGACCTTCTGTTATCTTCAGCAAGTCCCACACAGTGGGATTACATTGAGGTGGTCATAGTCCACACATCCTTTCTTCACCACTCTTCAAATGCACCTCTAGGCACACTGCTGGGGGTATGAGGTTGTATGTTAACAGCTCCCTCTGTGTCAAAGCAATGCCAGCTCCCACAGGAGGCGTGGAGACTGCACGGACTGCAGGGGCCTTCAGGCTCCCCCCATGGTCCCAGTGGAGAGTGGAGCACCCACTTTCAATAGCCTGACCCTGGGGGATAGAGTCTCTGGAGCCAAATTCAGCAACGAGGAGGGGAGCCACGCAGCACCCTCACCCATTTGTACATGGTCGGGCCCTGGATGATGGGGTCCCTAGGGCCAAAATCAGCCCAGGGTGGAGTGCAATGCAGCCCCCTCCCCTAAATGAAATTTAAAAAAATAAAGCCCAGGCCCCTGGAGATGGGGTCTCCAGGGCTGAAATTGGCCTATATTCCTGCTAGGCTGGGCCCCAGGATATGGGGTTCCTGGGGCTGAAATCAGCCCAGGGAGTGTTTCTGCTTGGCCCCCATCTCCGTTCAAGAAATGCTTGGCCCCGGGGGATGGGGTCCCTGGGGTGATATTTACCCAGAGAAGGGGAGCCATGGGCCCTCCTTCAAGAGTAAATTAATTTTTTTTGAAGTCCAACCTGCAAGTCACCGGAGACCCCGCCCTTTGCTCCACCACTCTGCAAACGCACCTCCTGGTGCACTGCTGTTTGGAGGATGAAGTCCCCTTATGTCCACAGGGTCCTTGGTGGCCAACAAGCATTCCAGTATGTCCCATACAGTCTGATTGCTGAGAGGACTTTGGAAGCAAAGCCCCCTTTCTCCACCATTTTGCAAATGTGCCTCCTGGTGCACTGCTGGTTGGGAGATGAAGCCCCCTTAGGTCCAGAGAGTGCGAGGAGGCCAACAAGCCCCCCATTACATCTACTAAGTCCCTTACAGCAGGATTACTGAGAGCTGGTCACAGGGCAGTTTCTCTACCACTTTGCAAATGTGACCACCAGTTACAAAACCGTTGCAATTCACTTAAATAACCAAAGGATACACAGACATTACAGTTAGGAAATAGATTTTGAAAAACCTAAAATATTCACTGAAAAAAACAAAGTTTTCAGGGACGTTATAGTTAGGCTCAGATTTCCTTTGTACAAAACATGTCAAATTCAGCAGTTATAGTTACGTGAGCTAACAATAACTTACACCCCAGCAACGCATTGCTTATGACCTCACATATCACTCATGACATGGTCAGTGACATCACTGATGACGTCACTAATGGCATCATCTACAGAACCACTCACACATACTCACACTCCCATGAAACCTCTCGTAAGCCCATTCACTGACCCATCCAGCACTCACATATGCATTCATTCCTCCACAGAGGCACTCACACCCCCACTCACTCATACAGCCTCTCACACAACCATTCACTCTCCCATACAACCACTCATACAACCAGTCAGTCACCTTTACAGCGGCTCACATACTCACTCACACACCCATAAAACCATTTACACACCCATTCACACATCCATATAAGCACTCACACATACACTCACTCACCCATACAGTCATTCACACATACTCACTCTAAAAAATAACCACTCACACCAACTACCTGAACCAAACATCCACTGAAACATCCACTCACTCACTAATACAGCCACTTACATACCCAGTCACTCACCCGTGCAGCCATTCAGATACCCACTCATTCATCAATACAGCTACCACACACCCACTTACCCACCCATTGAGCCACTCACACCGCCACTCACTCACCCATAAAGCCACTGACACACTGAAGGATAAGAGGTGTCTCATGACTCCCACCTGGAGAAGTGAGATCTCCCAGAGAACAGTGCAGATGGCCCAGAGGGTGCCCCCAGAAGTGGGTCTTCCTTTGTTCCTCCTGGGAGGGTCCAGAGTAGACTAAGGAGGTCTAGATCCTCCTCTAGAGAATCCAATGATTTAGGACATTCTATAGGGGCTTCCGTATCTAGTAAGAGGGGAACTGTTTTGGCAGGGAGCACCAACTGTGTGAACTTGAGAAATCAAGACTTAGGCTCAGTCAAGATCAGCTGTCCCTTGACAAAGAGTCCCTAAAAGCCCAGTAAGCTAAGAAGAAATTGGGACTAGAGTACCATGGTGGCAGAAACAGTGTCCCTAGAATCAGCAAAACTTCTTTTGACCATAGGAATCTGAACAAGATAGTCCGTCCTTACCAGGAGGGGAATGACATCCATAAATGGATCACTGCTTTGGAGAGAGCCTGTAAATGTCAGAGGGTCCCTGAAGAGCAGGGGACAGCTTTCTTGTGGCTCTTCTTTGCTAACAAAGGCAGAGATAAGTAAGTTTTATTGTTACATTTTTTATAACAAAACAGGACCACATTAGTAGTTCTGTAAGAGGGTCAGCGTCGCTACATTAAATTGCTTTTGTCTTTACAAGTCTGTGCCTACCCTACCTATCTTAATAACCCAGAATGAAAGGAAAGTAGGAAGGAACAAGAGAGCTAAGAGGTGAAAGAAGAGATAGAAGACAGGAACGCAAGAGTAACACTGCATAAAACCATCTTCTGACAATGGATGTGTCCATTAGAGCCCGGTTGGGGTGGAGCCTCGCTTGGGGTGCCAGAATGTGTCTCCCCCGGCCCTCCACGATTTCACGGGGGCTCATAAGAGTCTAGAAATGTGTCCAGGGACCCCCACATCCTTCTTGAAGCTGGTTTCCAGGGTGAATTCTGTAGAGAAATGTTGTCAGCTCCTCTGAGATGTGTGATCCAGTAGAACCACCCTTTTTACGGAGTCTTGGAAGTGTCTTTCCAGTTTTTGAGGACCATTTTCACTGCTGCTGTTAGTAATAAGTCCAGAAGGTCCCCGTCTTCCACTGACCTCAAGTCATTGCACATAAAACCCATGGTGATAGTAGAGAATTCTTTTGTTAGAGTGCAGTCAAACAATTTATTTAGAAATTTGAAGATGTCATCCCAGAAAGTTTTAAGAGATGGGCAGTACAGGATAAGGTGTGCAAGATCCCCCTTTTCTTTGTTACAATTCCAGCATATATCCTCCTCCCTGAGTCCTAAAGTGTGTAATAGTGCAGGGGTCCAGAAAGCATTGTGAAGCAAGCAAATCTTAGTTTGTGAGAGCACTGGGGAAATCTTATTACGTGAAGCTGACGACCATAGTGTGTCCCACTCTTGGGCATTGAAAATGGTTTTGCTTTGATTATTCCAGTAGGCAGCTCTCTTGTTGCTAAGCTTGGTGGATTTAGGGCAGAGGAGTTTGTAGAGGTGTGAGACCTGGTGCCCTAATTTATTTATTTTGGAAATGAGCTGGAAGATAGACGATTTTTCCTTGAAGGCGGCGAAGGTGATGGGGTAGTTTTCGTTTTCTAATTGTAGGGGGTAGCATATCCCCTTTTCAATCCATGATTCAAAGGTTCAGCTTTTGCCCTTGTAAAGAATCCTACTATTGGCCCAGAGTGATTTGTTTTTTGACCCTTTAATGCTAATTTCTAGTTTTTTATCTACCTTTAGTAGGGCGATTTTAGTGTTTTTAAAGATTGGCTTTGAGGTATAGGGGTATCTATTAGCTGTTAGTAGAGCGAGAGGGCTTAGGTTGTTTAGGATGGCCTTCTCCACCTGCAACCATGCCAGTGTGTACCCATCTGGCGGGCCTATCCAGTAAGAGCCTTGTTTAGCTAAAAACGTTAATTGGAAAGTTTTGTAATCTGCCAGGTTTACACCTCCTACTTTTTTTTCCAGTCTTAGTTTTTTAATGCTTATCCGGGCTTTCTTTCCTCGCCAGAGGAAATTTGAGATCATAATCTCAACTTTGCGGTGGAAATCCTCTGTGAGTAAGAGTGGGAGCATGCTGATCAGGTAACTAATCATTGGTGTGATCATCATTTTGATCGTTTCTATTCTACCCCACCACGTCATGAACTTTGGTGACCATGATTCTAGGAGTTTCTTAATCTTCTCTAGCATTATTTTCTCGTTATGATGTAGTGTGTCAATTAGGTCGTTGCCAAATTGTATGCCCATGTATTTGATGTAACCCGCTTGCCATGATAAGCCCGACCCCCCTAGACTGCCCCGCGTGCAGTGAATATTTAATGGTTTGCATTCAGATTTGTCATTATTTAATTTATACCCAGAGAGCCCGGAGTATTCTGCTATCGACTGCATCAGGCCAACAATTGAGGGCTTCGGGTGTTCTGTTATGTTTAAAATATCGTCAGCGTAGGTTGCTACTTTTATGTCAGTGCCGTTGATATTTATGCCCTTTATGTTCTTGTTTAGTTTGATGTCTTGGATGAGAGGTTCTAGTGCTAGTAAGAATAGCAAGGGGGACAGTGGACACCCTTGTCTGGTGCCCTGTTGTAGGGTGAAGGGGTCAGATAGTGACCCGTTAACCACTATTTTGGCTGATGGCTCCCGGTACAGGGCCATCACCATCCGTATGTATCCTTCACCTAGGTTGAAGGCCTGCATACAGCGTTCCAGGAACCCCCAGGAGACTCTGTCGAAGGCCTTCTCTGCGTCCAAATTAATGGCCACAGCTGGTACCTCTAATGTAGCTGCCTGCTCTATGATATGGCAGAGAAGTCTTGTGTTGTCATTGGACATGCGTGTCCATTAGAAGACCATCTGTGAGTTACTTATTAGTTTGTGGAGAATGAAGTTTAGTCTGTCTGCCAATATTTTCGAGTATATCTTGCAGTCCACGTTAATAAGGGATATAGGTCTGTAGTTTTTTGGTGATAATTGGTCTTTACCTTCTTTGGGGATGACTATAATGTTAGCCTCCGACATGGATTTTCACACACCCCCCCATTAGCTGCAGCGTGATTAAAGACATGTTTCATAATCAATTTCAGTTGGTTTAGGAAAGCCTTGTAGAAGGCTGCCGTGTAACCATCTGGCCCCGGAGCTTTTTTGTCTTTCAGGGATTTAACTGCCATTTCGATTTCGGAGATATTAAATTCTTGGCCTAGCCTGCGCATCTCATCGGTGTTTAATTGCGGTAGTCCAAGTCTGTCTAGGTATCTCAAGCATTCCTCTGTGATGAGGATCTGGTCTTTCTTGTATAGATCCTGGTAAAACTCTTGGAAGGTCTTAAGGATGTCTTTGTGTTTGGTGTGGGTTCTGTTATTTGAGTCAGTGATGGACGAGATGGCGAATTGGTTATGTTTATTTTCTTAAGTAGGAGGCCAGTAATTTCCCTGCTTTGTTGGCCTCACACAGATTAAGGGCTTTGTATTTATTGATCCACAGACCCGCCCTCTCACTCAGTATTTTTTTGTATTCATACTTCTTGTGTGTGAGATTAGTAAGAAGTCAATTATCCTTAACAGCCTGGGATAATTCAGGGTTTTTAATCTCCCGTGCCAGCTGCTCTATTCTAGAGTTAGTGTTTTTGTTTATTTTAGATTTAATCTCAATTATTGTGCCTCTGACTGTCGCCTTCAGGGCATCCCATAGGGAGCTGGGGTTAGTCTCAGGGGCATCGTTAAATTTGAGATAGTCCGATACATACATTACAATAAGCGTTATTTTAAGAACGTTTGGTTAAAAATCTCATATAGTTTTAAAAAATGTAATGGGACAAAAAACTGAGAAAGCTCCTGATTTCACTAGTATGATCTTAGTCTATGTCTAGTGTAAAATGCCCTGCATTCTATTCAGGTGTAACAGTAGGGGAGGGAATATCGGATTATGATATTTAATTAGAAACAGTATGTAACAATTTGGATTTTGCAGCTTCTGCCTTTTGAAAATGGGCCTCTATATTTAGTCTGCTATATGACAGTTGGATTTGAGATAGCTTTTGCCATGTTTATAAATTTGACTAGTCTGCATCCTAACTGAATGTCTCTTCCATCAAAACAGGCTTTTAATGCTTGCCTGCGAGTTCGGATCCCTCTCTGGTTCCAGAATGGTTTCAATAGCAGTTTGAGCTTTTTGTCTAGGCCCCTGCAGCTACACAACAAGTGGAGGATATCATCTTTGGAATCGCCACAAATTCTGCAGTTCATAGTTGTTTCTAACCTTTGCCAAGGAGGGAGGTGCTGGTTTACTGTTAAAACATCCATCCTCAATTTCAAATATGATTCCTTCATGATCTTTGAGAATCCTGTTCCCAAGTAGACTTGTGGCGTGGGCCTTATATAACTCTGAATAACAAACCACCCGTGGGCCCTCTTGGTCAGGGCAGATTTATCTTCTTCCAGAGATAATGACTTTACTGTTTTATTTACTAATTAATTAAAAATGTTATGCGACCCATTGACCTCCCAGAGATCTTGTAGGTCTAGATAGTTTATTGCCATTTGTAGGTAGACCGCAGCTGGACTGTCTTTGTTCTTGTTCAGCTCTTTCCATAAGAATGAGTTCATAGAGCAACTCTCTGCTCCCTTTGTTTTGTACCAGCACTTAACGTAAGCACCCTTACGTGCTACCTGCTGTTTTTGAAGGCCAAATTCTAGTCTTATCTGCGCTGGAGAGATATACTGGGGGAGGTTAAACATTATTCGAATTGATTTCGACACTGATTTGTCCAGAACTGTCTCATCCCTTCCTCTCATGCATTCACTTCCGTAAGTGCTGGTAGGAAGCAATTTTGCTCGAAGGACTTCTAACAGAGGCGTTAGATCTGGGCCTGTTATTTTTTGCTTAATACCTTTTAGTGCTACGGCCAGTGCAGTCCCTCTAGCTCTGATCATTGCTTTGTGTTGTCCAAAAGATCCCTTTCTGTCAAAAATAATACCCAGATATTTGTACTCATTGACCACCTCCAGCAATTTGCCCTGAAGTTTCCATCGAGATTGCCGTGTTTGCTTTCGATTCAAGATCATCACTTTTGACTTCTCCAAATTTATCTCTAGCCCGTTTCTGTCTGAAAAGGCAGAGATAAGCTCCTCACTGTTCGAGAAGAGGATGCTTACAATTACTCAGTACTGAAGAACGTTCTCATAGATGGGTTTGGCTTAACCTCTGAACAGTAGAGGATTAAGTTCAGAGACACCCAGAAGGCACACATCCAGGACTGGGTAGATTTTGTGCACAGTGTTATTAAGACTCTGGAATGCTGGCTTTCTGGAAGCGAGGTACAGGACTGCCAAGGATTGTACAATTTGATTATGAGGGAGCATATCCTTAATAATTGTCAGAACCAGCTTTTGAACTAGTACCTGGTGGACTCTGATCTGACCTCTCCCCAAGAATTGGGAAAGAAGGTGGATAAATGGGTTCGCACCAGGGCTAAGCAGAGAAACCATGGTAATGGAGGGGACCAGAAGAGCAAGATTCTTCTAAATCTCAGTAAAAGGGTGGGAACAAGGCTAAAGATAAAAAAGAGCCTTCTCAAGGGCCCTACAAACCTGCATCTGGGGGTGAGTCCCAAAATTCCAAGAAAGGCAAAAAGAAACCTTGGTGTTACTTCTGTAAGGTGAAGACCCATTGGACAAAAGATGCTGATTGTCTAAAAGTCAAGGATACTACTCCTACTACCACTGTCCCTAAGGCACTTGCTCCCTCTAGCACAAGTACAATTGGTAGTACTGCAAACAAGGGATTAGTGGAGTTAACCTTGGGTACTGAGATGGGTTATGACTTAGTTAGGACTCCAGCTCAGGCTGTTATAGTCTGTGATGGTAGCATTGATCTCACCACCTCACTGATAATTCCCACTAACTTGGGCAAGTACAGGCAGCAGCCTTTAATCAATGGAAAAGAAGCAATGGCTTATAGGGACACAGGGGCCAGTATCACTATGAGAAACTTGTGTCTCCTGAGCAGATCATACTTGGGAAAATGTACCAAGTAACCAACACTAGCAATGTCAGGACTGACCATTCCATGGCAGTTTTGAACATCAACTGAGGAGGGGTAACTGGATCTAAGAGGGTTGTGGTATCTCCAGACCTACCTGTAGATTGTTTGTTGGGCAATGATCTAGAAACTTCAGCCTGGTCTGAAGTGGAGTTCAGGACTCATGCAGAGATGATGGGCATCTCTGCCAGTGTGTTTGCTGTCAACAGGGCTCAGGCCAGACAGCTCACCACTGAAAACGCACTGGATCCTAAAAAAATGGACAAGGTGCTTCGCAAGAGAAGTAGTAGGAAGAGTAACAAATTGCCCTACTCAAACTCTCAGTAAAGATCAGTCTCCTGAAGGAGATGATCTTAGGCCCTGTACAGAGACTGTCACAGAGGAGCTTGGGCCTGACAAGGCAGACTTCTTGAGGGCAGTGGATCCTTCCAGGGAAAATTTGAGTTTAGAGCAGCAGTCCTGCCCCTCTCTTGAACCCCTCAGACAGCAAGCTGCTGCTGAGGAAGCAGGGAATATCAGTGGGTCCCATAGGATCTATTGGGAGGATGGACTTCTATACCCTGAGGGTAGAGATCCCAAGCCTGGTGCCACTAGGAGGTTAGTAATACCCAAGAAGTTCAGAGGTTTTCTACTCTCCCGAGCACATGATATTCCTCTTGCAGGATACTTGGGGCAAAGCAAGACTTGGCACAGGCTTGTCCCTCACTTTCACTGGCCCCATATGTCTAAAGACACAAAAGAGTTTTGTCGCTCCTATGCCACTTGCCAAGCCAGTGGTAAGTCGGGTATCACCACAAAGGCCTCCTTAATTCGACTTCCAGTGGTTGGGGTACCCTTTGAGAGGGTAGGGATTGACATTGTTGGTCCCCTGAAACCTCCAACTGCATCTGGGCACAGTTACATACTAGTGGTGTTGGACCATGCCAGTAGCTACCCAGAAGCTATTCCCCTTTGAACCACTACAGCTCCTGGAGCGGGCAGGCCCTCCTGGGAAACCTTTCCAGAGTGGGCTTCCCTAAGGCGGTCTCAACTGACAGAGGTACTAAATTCATATCAAGTAACATCACTGCGATGTGGAAAGAGTGCGGAGTAAACAATACGTTTACCACACCCTACCATCCACAATGCAATGGGCTTGTTGAAAGGTTGAACAAGACCCTCAAGGATATGATCATTGGACTCCCAGAAAAGCTTAGGCGAAAGTGGGATGTCTTACTACCTTGCCTTCTCTTTGCCTACAGAGACGTTCCTCAGAAGGGGGTTGGGTACACCCCATTTGAGCTTCTGTTTGGACATCCAGTTAGGGGTCCCTTGTGTCTAGTGAAGGAAGGTTGGGGATAACCTCTCAAACCTCCTAAACAGGACATTGTGGACTATGTTCTTGGCCTGTGCTCTCACATGGCTGAGTACATGAAGAAGGCCAGCAAAAACCTGAAGGCCAGCCAAGAACTTCAAAAACCTTGGCATGACCAAAAGGCTGTCTTGACTGTTCACCTGTGAGGTCAGAAAGCGTGGATGTTGGAGCCTGCGGCCCCAGCAGCTCTCTAAGATAAGAGGAGCTGACCCCACACCATCCTTGAACAAAAAGATGAGGTCACCTATCGGTGGACCTAAGTACTCCAAGAAGTCTCCTTAGGGTACTTCATGTGAATCACCTAAAACCTTTTGTTGACAGGGCTGACACATGGGCTTGATCATGGCAACTGATGAGGGACAGGAGGAAGAGAGTGACCATCTCCCTGATCTCATCTCTCAGAACCCTGATGATGGATCAGAAGATGAAGTAGCCTTGGCAGGCAGCCTCACTGATCAACAGCAGACTGATTGCAGGCAAGTCCTCAATCAGTACAAACATATGTTCTCCCTGGCACCCAGTCAAACCACCTGGTGTACCCATGAAGTGGACACAGGTGACAGTCTGCCTGTGAAAAATATAATCTACAGACAGCCTGACCATATTGGCCCACCTGGTAGATGGAGGCCAGGTTCAACTATTGGAGAGCAAAATCCAGACCATTGTGGACTGGGTTGCTCCAACTACCCAGACTCAGGTCATAGCTTTCTTGGGCCTGACTGGGTACTACAGAAGATTTGTGAAAAGATATGGGCCCATTGTGACTCCCCTGAATGATCTGACATCCAAGAGAATGCCCAAGAAAGTTCAGTGGACAGTAAGCTGTCATAAGGCACTTGATGACCTAAAGCAGGCCATGTGCACTGCTCCCATCCTGCGAAGTCCTGACTTCTCCAAAGCTTTCATTGTCCAGACAGATGCATCTGAAATAGGGATAAGGGCTGTGTTATCACAACTTAATGCAGGAGGCCAGGACCAACCAGTAGCTTTTATCAGCAGAAGGTTGACCCCAGGGAGAAATGTTGGTCACCCATTGAGAGAGAGAGGCCTTTGCTGTGCTCTGGGCCTTGAAGAAGCTGAGGCTTCCCTGTCTGGGATCCTGCTAATCATGACCCCAGTCTCTTTGCTTTCTCCCCTAAATTGTTATGGTTAGTACTTAAAGGTATATCCCAGATTGGATACTGGGACACCCTTAAAAGTCCCTGGTATATGGTACTAAGGTACCCAGGGCATAGGTACACCAGGAGTCCCCTATAGGCTGAAGCATGTATTATGCACCTTATGGGAGGCCATTCAAACTGTCACTACAGGCCTGCCATTGCAGCCTGTGTAAGCTGGTTCTAACACCACTTACAACATATATAGGTTACCTATATCTAGGGTCACTTTACTAAAAACCTATAAGACACCCCTACAGCAGGCCTATTCAATCCTGAAAGAAGGGTTCGCAGCTCTAAGTGTGACCTTGCATGAGCAGGACACCCCTACAGCTTTCGGACTCCATTCTCCCGGGTTGTAAGTGAGACAGCCATATAAAATATAGAGGGGCACCGCATCATTACGCGATGACCATCTTGAAACTGGATGTAACGAACTCTGTCATGTTTGGTATCAAGCATGTCTGAATCATACCCCATCTCCTAAATTGTGTGGGAGGTTTGATTCCAAGCACTGTAAAGGCCCCCCGTTATACCCTCAGTGTTCCCAGTACCAGTCTTCCAGACCCGGACAGCACAACATGTCTGCTGCCGACCCGAGACACGATTCTGCCCTCCTGCTCCTGAGCCAAGCTCGAGCAGGGGAAGGTAGAACAATAGGTATCCAGTCACAGGGAGGTGACTACCTCCCAGAAAGGGTTTAGTGTGTTGGGGGGAGTGCTTGCCAGTGCCACTCAGTCTGCTTGAAGGGCAAATTTGGTGCCCTCCTTGCATAGTCCAGTTCAAACAAGCTCAGGGAGCTGTTGGCTCCCACTCTGGGCCAAAACTGGACAAAGGACATGGGAGTATCCTCCCCACTGTCCAGCCCCTCAACTGGGTGGGAACCCTGAATAGCCCCAACCCTTTCCTTAGGGTACTTAAGGGCTTATCTGAGAGCAGATCCCTAGATTCGTCGTGGGACATGAATCAATTCAGATACAACTTCAACTTTGACCATCTGGGCACTCTGGACTTTGCTGGACTTCGCTCTGGGCATCAAGGCTGCAACCGGGAAGACTCCTGCTGCTACGGATCTCTTTACCCTGCTCATCTGCTGCACTGTCTGTGGTCTATACAGGAAACCTTCCAAGGCCTGTGGGCATCCAAGACACCTGAAGGAATCTCCCTTGAAGTGAAGGAGCCACTTCCCTGCATCTGCAGGCACCGTTCTTCACATCCCCCGAGGCCTGCCCTGTTATCTCACCAAGTTTGAGGCCAGCATCCCTCGTCGGAGCTGTAGGAACTTAACCCCTGTGCACCACATCAACTTGCCGTTGCAAAGGCTTGTTGGATTCCTTCCCTCAAGATCTTCAGGCCCCAAGTAGCCCCAACCTCAAGGACCTCCAGTGACCAGAATCGTCAACCACGCCACATCGCTTGCACTGTGAAACTGCTTCATTGGTAAGCTGCTCGAGGTCCTCTTGCGACTCAAGTGCCTCCAGCCTGTGGGTCCTGTTGGGGGTCACCTTTGAATTCTTTGGGCTGCCCTGATTGCTTGGGCCTGCCTTGACTCCCCTACTGTGGTGAGTACCCTGGACCTTGCTGGTCCCGACACTGCACCTTCTTCGCTTTCCACATTGTTTGCAGTTGCCACGGTTTGTTGGTGCTCCCGACAGGCACCGACACCTCAACTCTCAACATCTGATGTGGGATAGCTCGTGAACAACTCCTGGTATTCCACAGCATCGCCTGGTCCTCACAGCTGCAGCTCCAAGGTCACCGTCATCTTTCCTGAAACACCCGACATCTGTGGGCCTCCTCTTCTGTGCCACCTTGTCCCCCTGAGTGACCTAGACTCTGTCCCTTCTGCTTGCAGGTACTCTCCACCTTGAATCCACCTTTGGGTTCCGCCAGACATTTTCACCTTCTCCAGCAGCGGCATCTTCCTGAAGTCTCCCACTGAGTTCGACGATGGTTTCTTACACCACTTCACACATATGCACCCGGCTTCCCTGGTGCAGGTAACCTGGTTCCAGGGTATCCATGGGTGGAGTGCTCTCCATCCTCTTGTCTTTCACTGGGTTTCTTCAGGGTCCACCTGGAAGGGTCTTCTTTCTTTAAAATTGCTACCGCAACTTACACATTGATTTGTACAGAGAACGCTGTTGTGTTCCTACACTGCACACAACCTCTGTAGGCTCCTCAGTTCTCACCTTGGGTGGTTCCTTAGGTCTCTGGCACATCTACATCCTCTGAGTATTGTCTTGACTCGAATGGTGGTTCACATACCGCTATTTTAGTATATGGTTTGGTGTCCCCCTGGGGACCACTGTGTATTCTGTGCTACTTACCTGTTTCTATTGCAAAGTATTGTGTGCATTGTGTATATCTACGGCTAGGAGATATCTGTATGTGTTAGTGAGTGTCTTATAATAAATACTTATTTTCATAAATACACTGCGTGGTTCTTTTTCACTTAATCTATACCTATGAGATTATGTTCTGGTAAAACAAGCTGCTTTACACCCCTTCTGGACTAAGCCTGAAGGCTGCTCTCTACAGCTACCACTTAGAGAGCTCTAAAAAGTTATCTAAGACCACAAAAAATCACCATAAGGGTTGTCTGGATCAGTGCAAGGTGTCCACTTACATAAGTGTGCATCACATACTGAGCCAGCCCCTCACACACACCCACTCACTTACAAATACAGTTACTCACACATAATCTAACTCACCCACTCACCCACAAAGCCACTCACACACCCATACACACAAGGATACATACTGTCACACAGTCACTCATATAATATATGTTAGAAGCAGTATCACTCTTTAGTAGTGCACCTAGTATAGTAATTTACCACTTGTAAGAGGTTAGTATATATGTTTATCAATCATAGGCTCTTTGAAAACACTCACTAGATGATGTCATCAGTGATGTCATTTGAGATGTCATCAATTATGACATCAGTAATGTCACTGATCCTGTCATGAGTGACATAATGTGTGCGGTCCTAAGCAGCGCATTGCAGGGGCATAAGTTATAGTTATCTCAAACTGCTGAATTTCGCTGGTTTGATTTGTAAGAGTAAATGTGACCCCACCCTAACTATAACATCCCTGTAACCTTTGCTTTTTTTCAGTGAATATATATATTTTTATTATATTATAATTTAGGGGAGGGGGCTGCGTACCACCCTACCAGGCTGATTTCAGCCCGGAGACCCCATCTCTCACGGCCCAGCCTGTCAGTAATATAGAGGCTGATTCTGGCCCCAAAGACCCCATGCCCTGGGGCCTGGCCATGTACAGATGGGGTAAGGGGGCTACGCAGCCCCACTCCCCGGTCTGAATTGGGACCCAGGTACCCCATATGTTTTACATGTAGATATGTATATATATATTCACCTAAAAAAACACAGGTTTCAGGGACGTTATAGTTAGTTGGACATTTCACTCGTACAAAACCAGAGAAATTCAGCCGTTATAGTTAATTCAGCTAACTATAACTTGCGCCCCCGCAATGCACTGCTGATGACGTCACATATTACATCACTCATAACATGGTCAGTGACATCACTGATGACATCACTGATAACATCTCAAATGACATCACTGATGACATAATCCAGTGAATGTGTTTCTGTAAAGTTTAAATATGTTTTATATATATATATATATTCACTGAAAAAACCATAGGTTTCAGGCACGTTATAATTAGGAATTAGCATTTAAAAAACCTTAGAAATTCACTGAAAAAACCATAGGTTTCAGGGGCTTTATAGTTAGCTGGACTTTCACTCGTACAAAACCATTGAAATTCCCCTGTTATAGTTAGTTCAGCTTACTATAACTCGCGCGCCCGCAATGCACTGCTGATGACGTCACATATTACATCACTCATGACATGGTCAGTGACATCACTCATGACATCAGTGATGACATCTCAAATGACATCACTGATGACATCATCCAGTGAATGTGTGTTTTTCTGAAAATTACATATGTTTTAGATATGTATATCTCAAGGTCGATGGAAGAATAAATGGGTATATAAGTGTCTAAATGGATGATTTGTTTTTGAAAAACTGATTGTATAACTGACTGATTAAGTGTATCTTAGTGAATACATGGCTTAGTGAGTAATGTTTAAATATGTAAATATCTGTATCAGTCTCTCACTTTGTGTATAAGTGGCTGCATGGGTTGGTGAGTAGCTACATGAGTGTCTATATAGGTTATTAGTTGGTTTTTTGACGATCAGTATGAGTGTCTGAGTGTCTGTATGGTTCTGTGGGGGGTATTACGTAGTGCATGGGTGCATGAATGAGTGACTCACTGTTTGTATATGTTGAAGACAGCATGTGTGCTGGACTGTATGGGTGGATGAGTGTGTGCATGGGTGTGTTAGTGAGTGGATGACTGTCTCAATAGTGTCTTTATGAGTAACTACATATGTTATAAACTAGTATATGTGACTATTCGTGTATATAAGTGAGTATATGTGAGAGTGAGAGATTGAAAGAGTTCCTGTATGAATAAGTATGTGTTTCTATAAGTGATTGTTTAAAAGACTAAGTATGTGTAAGTTTCTGTAGAAGTATGTGTGGTGGTGTGTGTATAACTGTATATGCAAGTAAATGGATGTTTGATTCTTTATTAGCATGAGTGACTATGTGTGTGAGTAACTCTATGGATGAGTGGCGTTGTGTAACAGGATGTATAGGTGTATGAGTACATATGATGAGTGAGTACATGTATGAGTGACTGTATAGGACTGTTGGTGAATGAGTGGATGTGTATGTGGATCTTAGAATTACTAAATAGGTTGTTGTAACTGATATTGGTATGTCCATTGTTTTGAAAATTTTAGTTTCTATTTTTGAATGTGTGTATCAAAGGTTATATTAGGGGGAGAGGAGGTCTGCCACTCTATCACAAGGATGATGTCATCAGTGATGTCATTTGAGATGTCATCAGTGATGTCATGAGTGATGTCACTGAATATGTCATGAGTGATGTAATATGTGACGTCATCAGCAGTGCATGGCAGGCGCGCAAATTATAGTTAGCTGAACTAACTATAACGGGGGAATTTCAACGGTTTTGTACGAGTGAAAAGTCCAGCTAACAATAACGCCCCTGAAACCTATGGTTTTTTCAGTGAATTTCTAAGGTTTTTTGAATGCTAATTCCTAACTATAACGTGCCTGAAACCTATGATTTTTTCAGTGAATTTCAAAGGTTTTTTTAAATGCTAATTTCTAACTATGCCACAGAGATAGGACATGTGAAGAAAGAAAACGCACAGAAAGAAAAAAAAGAAATGCAGAAAGAAACAACAGAAGTCCTCAAAGACAAAGAAAAGTGCAGGAAGAAGGATAACGTGCAGAAAGAACAAACAGAAGAGCAGAAAGAAGCCTTGTTGCAAAATCATCCTGTACCCTCAACTTTTTCAGACAGATACTGGTGGTAACTGAGTCTGACTAACCAGTCCTAGAGCCAGTGCTATGTTACAAGACACTCAGAATACAGTGAAAACACCTACATACACTAGGGAACACTATGTGTTGGGGTCCCCCTGTGATCAGCATGACCTCCTCTGTAAGCCCTTAGTATATAATAGGGCAGGGGATTAAAACTACCTCTTAAAACGCGCCACAGGGCGTGTTTGCACACGTCACCTTAGGCCCCGTCCCTTCACTTCCCCACTGTGTAAACACGCCCTGTGGCCATTTTAAGTTGGGAGATTAAGTCCCCTTGAATCCTGAGGGTCCCTAGGGTCCAACTAGACCACTAGGTACCTCCAGTAAGCACCACGGAGCTGCGTTGCAGAGAGATGTAAAAAGGGGCACAGCCTAGACCACCTCTCTGCAACGCAGCGCAGTGGCGCTTACTGGAAGCACCTGGTGGGCTAGTTGGCCCCCAGGGTCCCTCAGGATTGAAGGGGAATTATTTCCCCAACTTAAAACGCGCCACAGATCTTGTTTGCACACATTAACTCAGGCTCTGTCGCCTCCCTTCACCACTGTGTAAACACGCCCTGTGGCCGTTTTTAGTTGGGAGATTAAGTCCCCTTGAATCCTGAGGGTCCCTAGGGTCCAACTAGCCCACTAAGTACCTCCAGTAAGCGCCACAGAGCTGCGTTGCAGAGATGTGTAAAAAGTGGCACGGCCTGGACCACATCTCTGCAACACAGCTCAGTGGCGCTTACTGGAAGCTCCTGGTGGGCTAGTTAGCCCCCAGGGGCCCTCAGGATTGAAGGGGAATTATTTCCCCAACTTAAAAGGCGCCATAAGGCATATTTGCACACGTCACCTCAGGCCCGTACCCTCCCTTCCCCACTGTGTAAAAACGCCCTGTGGCCGTTTTTTAAGTTGGGAGATTAAGTCCCCTTGAATCCTGAGGATCCCTAGGGGCAAAGTAGCCCACAAGATACGTCCAGTAAGTGCCATTGTAGAAAGGTGTAAAAAGGGGCACGGCCTGTACCACCTCTCTGCAACGCAGAGCAGTGGCGCTTACTGGAAGCACCTGGTGGGCTAGTTGGCCCCCAGGGTCCCTCAGGATTGAAAGGGAATTATTTCCCCAACTTAAAACGCGCCACAGGGCGTGTTTGCACATGTCACCTCAGGCCCCGTCCCCTCCCTTCACCACTGTGTAAACGCGCCCTGTGGCCGTTCTAAGTTGAGAGATTAAGTCCCCTTGAATCCTAAGGGTTCCTAGGGCACGATGCCGGTCTTTTATTTATTTTATTTTTTAAGAAGGAGGGCTGTGTGGCCCCCCTTCTTTTTCTTATTTACTGGCCCTGGGTACCCCATCCCCCAGGGACTGCACCCTATTTTTTTTTGTTGAAAAAAATAAATTTGGCCCTCCCAAGGCCTTAATCGGCCCCGGGGACCCCAACCCCGGGTCATGGCCTTTTTTTTAAAAAATTCTTTAGGAGGGGGCTGCGTTGCCCCCCTCCTCAGGCCACTTATGGCCCCGGGGACCCCATCCCCCGGCACCGGCCTTTGTTTTTTATTATTTTTTTTATAGATATATTTATAGAAAATCCTAGGACATGCTGGACAAACCGTATGTACCTATCACCATGACGATTTGCGTGAAATTCATTAAAAGGCGACTATGCATAGAATGAATCCACATGGAATGTATTTACACCGCTAGTGAAGCTCTGACATGTCTGACGCCCTACCGTGCCTAATCCCGGCGCCCCCGCCGGTGGATACTCTCCAAGTAGACACCCTTGTCGTTTATTTATACAAACATGGGTAGCTATTGACGGGCACATTTAATATACACGCACACCAAGCCATTCAAAGGGGATTCGACAAAAATTCGACCAAACTATGCAAGAAACCCCCCTCACGGTTAATAAAACACAAATCCACCGCCGGATGTGTAATACTTTTTATTTTACTCTCTGGAAAGGAGACAAACCTGACTTGAGAGTCACAGCATGCTCCTGGCTGAGCCCAATGCTGTGTTACACCCACCAGTGCCCACCGAGTGCCTCACACCTCTGTGTTGTATTCCACCAGCTAGTGCGTATGCTATGACACTCTCTAGCCCATGTGCACTGTAACACCACCCCTTGAATATGTCATGCCACACTTGCCTTTGCACAGGTTATATTGCCCCATCTAAAGTGCCTTCCTCGATGCCTATGTTATAACGCACAGCGCTATGCCATACACATTACAATCTGGAATCCATATCTTTGACACAGTGCATATGCAACGTTACACTCCCCAGCACATATTTTATATCACAACTTTAGAGGCTAGTTAGTTTACACAACACTACCCTGTGCATATTACACACCAAGGCGCATATCGCATAGCACGCGCTAGTGCCTGTGCTATCTCGCGCTCTCCAATGAATCTGTCATTGAGCACAATGTATTGCATATTATATTTCACGCCCCGGTTCATCTTATATCACACTTTTTGGTGCATAGTTTATACCATATACTATATCTAGTTTTCATTTTCAATCGTGCTCTCAGGACTATGTTCTATATAACACTGCGTCCACCTACCCTTTTCACGGGCATTACATTTTGCGATGGGGGTGGAGGGTCAGGGGGTGTTTCTGCCAAGTGAGTCCGGAGTCACAGTCACAAATGTCCTCTTCTTCCTGAATAAAAGTGAGATTATGCTGCATACTTGTTCATATTTTAAGTAGTTCGCACAGACACACATTTTAAAATCAATAAAGTTCCTAATACCCACCTTCTCTGAACAGTTAGCCTGCTGCCCCATCCACCTCCTCCCTATCCTCTGTTGTCTGAATCCATGGACTAGCCTCCTCCCTCCTGCCATGCATGGTCTGATCTGCTGCCACTGCCCTCCATTTAGCATGATGTACCAGTCCACTCCTCCTGCCCTCCATTGCCCAATTCTATGGCCCATCATTGACCTCCTGCTTTGCCTCTGTGCTTAGCTTGCTGCCCCTATTCTCCTTCCCCCTGCCCTCTGATGTCTTTGTGCATGCCCCTGCTCCATCCTTTTTGCCCACCATGTTCCATGGACCTGCCACTCCTATCTACTCTGAGTGTTCTGTTGAGCTGCCACTCCCCTCCCACCTGCCTAGCATTGTCAGATGACTGTAACCGCCCCTGCAACCTCCACACTGCCTGTCCACATGCCATGCCCCTATCCCCTGCCTCCTGTCCTCCATGGTCCATTTTACTGCCACACCCTTCTGCCCTCCCTGGTCTGTTGTGCTGCAACTGCTCCTCCTGCCTGCCCCGCGCGGTCTGTTGTGAGGCCCCTTCCCCTGAACTCTCTTTTCTGTGCCCAGGTCCTGACCCTCCCTTCTATCCTCCATTGTCCTTTGTGCATGCCCCTGCACCCTCCTTCTTGCCCATCATAGCCATTGTGCTGCCACTAACCCTCCCGCTTGCCATGCATGATCTTCTGTGCTGCCATGGCCCCTCCCACCTTCCCTGTGTGGTCAGCTAGCGGCCCCTGACCCCCTCCCACATTCCCTCCATGGTCTGTGTGTATGCCATCATAGTCTCATTATTGCCCTCCATGGTGTGTCTTGTTTCTAATTCCCATCCTGGCTGACCTCCATGGTCATCTTGCTGCTCCTGCCTGCCCCCTTGCCCCCAGCCCTCTGTTTCCATGTGCAGACCCCTAGTCCCTCCCTCCTGGCTTGTCTGTTCCATTGTAATACCCCTGATCCGTCCCTCCTGCCCTTTATGGTCTGTTATGCTGCAGCTTTCTCTCCTGTCTGTCCATTATAGTCAGCTAGCTACCATTGCCTCTTTCCCCTCTGTTCTCTGTTGTCCATGTGCATGGTCCTGTCCAATCCCTATTGCTTTCTATGGATTGTTTTGCTGCACTCCCGTCCTGCATGCGCTGTGTGGTGTATTGTGCTGCTGCAAACCCTGATGCCTGCCCTGTAGGATCAGTTTGGTGCACATCTCCATGTCCCTCCTGTCCTCTGTTATCCGAGTCCATGTCCCTACCCCAATTCCTCCTGCCTACCATGATCCAATGTACCATACTTGCGAACATTTTGAACTTGGTAAGAGGGAGATTTTGAAAAAAAACTGGGGTATTGATTTTCCCCTTTGAGTTACATTGAAAAAGAGGAGATTGTAGATAGGAGACAGATCAAATAAAGCCCATTTGAGCTTAAAAACATTGGACGTTTCCTGGCTGAAACGTGTCTGTTGGCATGTATGGTTGTACTACCACTGCCTCGTCCTTCTGCCCACAATGGTCTATTATATTGCCACAGCCTCTCTTGCCAGTCCTGTATTGTTGGTTTGTTGCCCCTGCCCCCTTTCCACTGCCCTCCATAGTCTGTTGTGCTGCCACAGCCCTTCCTGCCTGCCCAGTGTGGTCAAATTGTTGCATCTGCACTCTCCTACCTGCCTTCAATTTTCAGAGTCCGTGCCCCTGGCCTCTGCCTCTCAACAGTATCCCAATGAACAACTAGATTGCTAACATTCTATATTTATTACAAAAGTGTGGAACGCCTGACGTCATCTTGATGTAATCAAAACTGTATTACCTAGAGTATTTCCTTTAGAAATTACATATATGAGAGGGTCTTATTTGCATCAAAATTATGGTTAGTGCTTTAAAAAACTAAAATGAGGACATATTTTCTGAGTTTTCAAATAGCGACAAAGAACTTTTACATTATTTGTAATCTTTATGTTTTTTTATCCAGTTGACCACTTGATTAAATATTGCACCTAGGGGAGAGGATGTGGTGTTACTTCCAGAGCTGCAGAGTTTGCAACTGGGGAACCAGGTTGGAGTTTCTCCTTCAGCTCAACATTCTGTGATTCTGGTCAAATCACTTAATCTCCCCATGTCTACAACCAAAATGAATTTGATATTGTATGATGTAACCAATGCTCATGTAAAGCAATCCAATACCTGACAAGTCTGCACTATATAAAACTGCAAATACACAAAAAATAAGTGTTTTGAACACTTTTGTCATTGGGCTATACTTGGGCTACATCTGGGTGATATTTGGGCTACATTTGGGCTCTTTCGTATATGGTGGCCATTTTGGGAGACTTATTTGTTATGATGTTTCCTAACTTCCTCATTTACTACAGTCTCCTCAGTAGGAAATACTTTCAGTTTTTTACTTTGATTCCATCAAGAAGGCATACAGATGTGTCACGCATTTGCCATAAATTCAGAATGTTAGCACTCTAGTTGCTTATTAGATCACAGTAGTAAAGATACTGCTCACCAGGGAAGTCTGCTGCTGGTATTGAAAGTGCATGTTTCAGTCTGCATGTCAGAATTTTTTTATGAAATAGAAGAGGATTTGAGAAGTCATTCAAAATGTGCCCTAATTTTTCTTTCTTCAGCACTAATCATACTTTCTATGGCAAAACGAACCCCCTCATTTTGTTCCTTTTTAAATTAAATGTTTTAAGAGTTACCACTTTATTCCAACCAAGATGGCTTCAGGTGTGCCATACGTTTGTCATAAGTAGGACTGTTAGCGCTCTAGTTGTTCTTTAGAACACTCTAGGAAGCTGCAGTAGAACACAAAGGAATCAACTGACAGTCTCTGCCCTTGTTGGATGTACATGTTTTACTGAGAATGTCATACTTCATTCTCACATGACTCAGAAAGATAATGTGAATTTACAGAAAATATGCTCTCAGTTTAGCTTATAGATCACCTTCCAAACATCTGTGGGAAAAGCATGAGAAAATAGTTTTCTCTCAAACATGAATCATGATATCACAGCAGAAGGCTTTTTTACATGGTAAAATCACCTTAGAACACACCGCAATTCCTAAAATGGGTATGGTACCATCAACAAATGATTTATAATGTGACTAAAGTCTTAAAACCTTCTATTAACTGCAATGCTTTTTAATGAGGTGCTATCATGTATATTGGTCCCAATATGGCTGCCAACACTTCTTGGATGAAGTGCTGACAGCCAATCAGATCTCACGATGAGATGTGTGGTTAGGCTCCGCCCAGATATATATGTGATTTTGCTTTTGATTTTCTCAGGAACAATTGAACGGATTTACACCATTTAAGCAAAAGGCACGAGTCTGAACTGAGGACAACCTCTTTGCCAAATTTGGTGTAATTCCGTTCAGCACTTCGGGCTGTAGCTGCGTCAACAGGTCCTATGGGAAAATGCATGGGGAAAATGTGTTTTGGGACCCCCCTTTTTTCTCGGCCCCCGCTTGACGAATCACCATGAAATTTGCAGGATAGGAGAGGACCGAAGCTGGCCAAAAGTTTGGAAAATTTTGCGAAGATTCATCAATCTACGCCAACGTTATTCCAAATAGAATGTTGCAGATTTCCTATGGAAAATAGGTCCTAAATATAACTACCTACTGGCGACTGCCAGTAGCTAATATATAGATAGATAGATAGATAGATAGATAGATAGATAGATAGATAGATAGATAGATAGATAGATAGATAGATAGATAGATAGATAGATAGATAGATAGATAGATAGATAGATAGATAGATAGATAGATAGATAGATAGATAGATAGATAGATAGATAGATAGATAGATAGATAGATAGATAGATAGATAGATAGATAGATAGATAGATAGATAGATGCGCCAAGGTGTATTAAAGAATAAGTGGGTGTATAAGTGTCTGAATGGATGATTTAGTAGCTGCGTGACTGATTCTATAAGTGACTGATTAAGCGTTTCTTACTGAATTCATGGGTTAGTGAGTAAACTGTGTAAATGTCTGAATCAGTCTGTCAGTTGGTGTATAAGTGGCTGCATGTGTTGGTGAGTAGCTACATAACTGTCTCTATGGGTTACTGATTGGTTGTCTGAGTATTTTTATGGGTGCCTGAGTATCTGTGTGAGTGGGTGAGGGGTGAGTGACTCTGTTCATAGATATGTGAGTGGGTGATTCACTGGGTGTATGGGTTCAAGAGTGCATCTGTGAAGGGCTGTATAGGTGGGTGAGTGTGTGTATGGGTATGTTGGTGAGTGAATGGATGTGTCAGTGGTATATATGTGAGTAACCACATTTGTGAAAGGCAGTATATGTGAGTGTTGGAGTATATAAATGACTATACGTGAGAGTGAGTGATTGTGAGAGTGGCTGTATGGATGAGTGTGTACTTGTATCAGTAATTGTATAAGAGAGTAATTATGTGTTAGTATTTGTATAAATAAGTGAGGTTGTCTGTGTATAACTGAGATGTCATCAGTGATGTCATCAGTGATGTCACTGACCATGTCATGAGTGATGTACTATGTGACGTCATCAGCAGTGCATTGCGGTGGCACGAGTTATTGTTAGCTGAACTAACTATAACAGGGGAATTTCTAGGGTTTTGTACGAGGGAAATGTCAAGCTAAGGTTTTTTAAATGCCAATTCCTAACTATAGCGTGCATGAAACTTATGGTTTTTTCAGTGAATTTCAAAGGTTTTTTAAATGCCAATTCCTAACTATAACGTTCATGAAACCTATGATTTTTTCAGTGAATTTCAAAGGTTTTTTAAATGCTAATTCCTATCTATAACTTATCTCTAAAGCTATGATGTTTAATGATTTTCATTGGATTTCTACATTTTTCTATTTCAGTGTGTCAATTCCTTTAATTATTTAAAAAAAAAGTTATCACCATTTTTTTAACTTATTTTTTTCATTAATTCTTTTGAAAATTAAAAAATATTATTTGTTTTTTTTAAAAAAAAGAAATTGTCAATTTTTTTAAAAATATTTTTTTATATTTTTTAAAATATTTTTTAAACTATATTTTCAAAACTTTTTTTTTTTCTCCATTTTTTGGGGGATTTGCGCACCCTATGCGCACCGTTCCCAATCCCTGCGCGAAAGCATCCGCGCACGGTATGCGTTGGGTACGTGTTTGGTGCGCGATTGCAATGCGACCGATACGCGATTCCAAGCCTATACGCGACACGTACGATGCACGTTACGCAACGCTTGCGCGCTTCCCCGATACATCATATGCTTGTATGACGCGGTGGGTGTGCGAATCCTGTGAAATATTTTACATTTAAAAAAACATATATATATGTATTTCATGTGAATATTAATTGAAGACAAACTCTAAACTACTCATAAAAGTAATATATTTTTACTTCTAATCCTATATTCCTTTTAAATTCAATTTCATGGATGCGCGCTGGGTGCGTGCTGCGTAAGCGCACGGTGCGCGGATCCCATGTGACCTGAAAAAATTAGATTTGATTGGTTCACTACACTTCCTATTCTAACTATTGTAAGACCCCACCCATTTCAATCATTCTTTTTTGACCTTCTTTGGAGGAGCATCTCTCTGCAGAGAAGAACTTTTTTGGGGAGATTTCCACAGCTACCATTCTTTTTATTCTAAAGAAAATGGCTTCTGGACAGCAAGCACCATCTGATTCAGAACATTCTTCAGATGATGGGTTTCTTCCAGAAGCTCCTCGCCCTCAACGATATAGTTCAGTGGTATGGAAATTTTTTACCTTTCCTGATGGAGAAACAAAGACAAATGCAACAAAGGTGACGTGCAAAATTTGCCAGAGAGTCCTATCAACGGGAGATTCAACTAAAAAGTACTCTTGCAGGACCACAAGCATGATGAAACACCTCAGGACTCTCCACCCCATCAACCTGGCAAGGGAAGAATGCAGAAGTATGCATCACAACCCTCCGCCAGCAGTGGCAAGTAAATCTACAGCACCGCCAACTATTGTTCACCCGGACATACGTCCCGAATTTGGACAACTTAAAATTAGTTGCATTAAATGCAACAAACTGCGGTGTTACGGTGAGCAGTCTGTTGAGCTTATCTGTAGGATGCAGAGAAACCATCACTGTTAATTTTTTTTTTTTTCCTAAAGTTCACTTTTTTGTTCTTCATGTTCCCTTTTTTTGTTTAAAAAAAAAATATCACAAAATCGTTGAAAAACCCCCAAAAATATACATAAAAGAAAAAAGAAGAAAAAAAAAGTTCTTCTAAGAACTAACTTTCCTGGATTAAAAAAAGAGCTATATTTGTTTGTTAGTGTGTGAAAGTTTAGATGAATGTATGTGTAGTATGTAATTGACTGAATGAATGCATTAGTAGCGTATGTTGAATGTATAAGTACAGAACTATGAGGAGGTGCTGCAGCATCACACAGTAACCTCTTTAACTGCAGTGTGCTGTAGTACTTCCGAAGCACAGGGATGCAACCTATGTACATAAATATGTTGCAAATCTATGCTTCTCTCTGCACAGCTGCTTAAATTGCAGCCATGTGGTGACACAGGCACCCTTGCACCATAGTGCAAGGATATCTGTGTCATGTGCTGTTTGTTTTTGTGCAGGAAGACACACCTTCCTGCACAAAAACAATCAGAAAATGCATTTTTCTCCTTCAATGTATGCTGAACATTTTAGCATGCATTGAAGATTTAAAAATGAGGAGAAATTAAAACAATTATCCTTGTTGTGCTTTCGTACACCAATTAGAGAATGGTGCAGCATTCACACACATATCGAGATTTATGATTTCTGATAAATCTGGAGATGTGTCTTGTTCTATGAGTATTCAGTGCAATCATGCACAACAACACTTATAGAACACCCTTTCACCGCAAAGTGGTGTGTATGATGAGGTTGTATTTACATGGAGTAGAAAAAGTATACAGAGTGCCTTTTCATCTCTTTGTAAATATGAAAGAGTGTCTTGTGCAATAACTATGTTACAAAAAGTGACATATTTCTGTTTTTGAAATTGCTTGCGAATGATAGAAGGTAAGCACAGAGTTTTGTCTGGAATGATGCTCAAAGAAGAATGATTGAAATGATTGCGGTCCTTCAATAGGTACAATGGGAAATATTATGAACGACTCAAATCTGTTTTTTTGGAGGTCACATGATATCCGATAACAGAGAGATTTCAAAACTACATAGGTATAAACAGAGTGTTTTTAAAAACGTGTTCAAACTTTGTAGCTTCTTCCAGATCTGCCCATTCTGCATATTAATACTTAATTAAACTTACCTTCACAGTAATAGAAATTAAAAATGGTATACTTTTTTTTCAGATTTTTCTTGCAATGTAAATTGATGTAAATTGCTTATTTTAGAATTAGGATCTGTGAAAGAAAAGAAAAAAATGTTTTAACATGTAATAATACATTTTTTACAACACAGCATAATTTGTTTGCCTTTTTTGCTGTTCTCAGAATATATTGAATTTCACTAGAAATAGTGATTTCAATCGTACTCATCACTTAACAGTGGGCAAAAATAAAACAATCAAAAAGATTGTTTAAAAAAACCCCAACATGCTATTGTCAGTAAAATACCAGAAAATACAAATCACACATATATGAAATGCTTATGGCTAACAAAATTTTATAACTTTAAAATATAAAAACTGTAAATGTTGTTGCTTTAAAATATTCACAGAGTCAATGAGCACAAAAAAGTCCATAGTTCAAACATATACCTTTCCTTGAGGCCAAATGGTATTTTTGCACTCCTTTTTATGCAAATTGCCTTCCTAAAACTTTGACTTTAAAAATGTTAGGTAGGAATTTGGTAATTCCCTAGGCAAACATTGTTTGAAAACCAACTGGGAATCATTACAAAGTGTCCAGCCTTTGTCACATTTTAGATAGGCAGTGTAATGTCCAGATGTTGTGGAAGGACCATCATGGAAAATTATTGCAATTGCTACAAAAGTCCTTCCTGATATTGAAAGTTGTGTTGCTACAATTTGCTTTATTAAAGTATCCAATTTTCTTCCATCAGCTGTACAATGTTGCATCATTACAATTATGTATTGTCCATATTTTGTTAAAAATAATGTGGATAACATTTCTGATTTACATTGGCTACACTCCATGTTTTGATTTGCACCTTTAACTAATTTATTGAAAGACACTGATTTACAGTCTTGTAATGTTAAATACAGAAATCTTTCAGTGTCTGCATTAGTGGTACATGTATACATGCAATTTTCACAATGATGTTCCCATTTGTAAGAAAGGCCAAAAATATTTTCTATTTCTACACCTTCATTTTCAAAATGGTAAGCATATACAATAAAAATTCCTGAGCATCGTGATGGATATTTTGTGTAAATTATGTAGAACCAGAACACACATCCAAAAGATTACGAACATCTGAAACAGATTGTATTTTACTTGTATCTGTTGTTAATTTTTCATAAACAGAATGCAACAGAGAACAAAATCTTTTTTGCCTATACTGCATAATTTGTTCTTGAAAACCTTCAAGATAAAAAACAACATTAACCACTACATTAGCATAGCAGTTGACACCTGAACTATTTTCAAACTGATAACCAACAATCTCTTCAACAGTGTCCAATTTCTTTTTACTTGCAATCACAACATTACCTTGTTCTTTTCCCTTCTCGACACCTTCAGAAGAGATATTCTCAAACCTTCGTTTTCGACCAACCACACGCTTTTCAAATACAGGATATTGACCTTAATTTGGAGCATACACCCTTCTTAACCTATTATACTCTTTTACACAGTTTGCATCTGCAGTAACCTTTGTCTCATCAAAATCAATCAAAAACAAACCAGATAATGTTCTGACTCGCGACAAAGCAACATATGCCATATCCTCTTTAAATACGGTAGATCCAATGTTCACCAATGCACTGTCTACACTTAATCCTTGAGATTTATGAATAGTTAACTGCATATGCCAAAGAAAATGGAAATTGTTTCCTACGGATATATAAATCTTTAACAAGCAAAAAACGAACTGAACAACAACCAATTTCTTTAACTTCTTCAATCTGATCAAATGTAATTTTTAAAAATTCAATTCATTCTTTTTGTCTGATAATTAACAAAATCCACAAATTTACCCATTGCGCCATTAACTAAACCTTTTTCTACATCCAAATTACGCCTTAAAATTAACCGACAGTTTACACATGCATATAGTGTCTTTTCTAAACCAGCTGTTTTAGATAAAAAAAATTCTAAAGAATCCAGTTTTGTTTTCAACTTTCCCGTCAAAATAATAGTGATTCCTTCATGCTCTATTTTATCGATGGCTTCCATTTTTATAATTTCTTCATTTTCCAATTTCAATAGTTTTTCGTTGAATATAGAACACTCGCGCAGTGTTGGCATTAAGCAGATCACTGATTTATTTTCTGCAATTTTCATGTACACTTTTGCAGGAACTACATTTTTATTTGGAAACACATTGCACAGTAATCGACTCTCCAAAGCTTGTTTGCCATGTTCTGTAAGAATTCCAATTCTTATATCTTGAAGAATACTTCCATATTCAGCATCATTTGCCTGTCTCATATTTGTTGTCAGTTCTTTGTATTCAAAATAAGTCCAAATGTTCACATTACTAACACTACCAAGAGACTTTCTGGTATCTTCATGTGCAAGTGTTTTAAATACCGGTTGTCCTTTTACCGGAGTCAGTTGCAGAAGATCTCCAAAAACTATGACGTGTTCCTCCAAATAACACGTCATACTCTGTTTTAAGAATTTGCTGCATTCTTAAAAGCACAAAGTCAAGCATCAAGTTTGAGACCATGCTCACCTCATCAATAATGAGAAGTTTCATTTTCTTCAGGACTCTTGAAACTTCACGACAAGCTTCTCCAGATAGCTTGTGGTATTCCAATATGTTCTCATGCTCTACTGGTAGCATTAATAAACGATGTAAAGTAATTCCTTTAATGTTATGTGCTGCCAACCCAGTTGAAGCAGTGGCAACACAAAACAAATACGACTCAGTTGTTTTCTGCAGATAACTTGTAATTATTTTAATTAAGAAACTTTTTCCTGTTCCAGCTTGACCACTCACATACATTTGGATAGGTTGAAATGATGCACATGAGCACCCTTTCTTTTCATGAAATAACCCATGGTCAATGTGCTCTTTCACTTGTTGATATATTTGTTTCTGTTCAACATTTAGTTGTTCTTCCAAGTTTCCTAACTGTATTACATCTTCTTGAGCTTGATACATTGCTGTTTCCACCTCATTCATGGCAGTCGCTGCTTCATTTTTAACAATTGGTTGTCCAAGTGGATCTTGACTCAGTGCAGCAGAACTTTGACTGTCTTGAGAACTGTCTCTAGCAATCTCAGCTGCAATTGTAGCTTCTTGATCAATTTCATCATTCAACATTTTCACATAATTTGCAAAAGCACTGCATTGTATGCTATCTTTACAAGCATTAAATGAATCTTCATAGCTCTGAAAATTTCCAAGTAATTCTAATTCTGAACACCACGATTTGATCATTTGCAAAAGAGCTAAATAGTAAAATTCCCTTTTGTCAGCAGTGTCGCAACTCAGTTTCCTGTGATTAATTAAATTTCCTTTCCTTTGTTTCACCAGACATCCTTCGGAACCAATCACTGCATATTTTCCATCATTGATGTTCTCTGTAGTATTCCGTTTAAAAGTGTAGTTTTGCAGCACTTCATAGAGACACATGTTCTCAAGGTGATGACTTCTGTTTGGGTAATATGTGTCCAACATATTCGTTTTCAAAATATCTGTACTTTCTGGTTCTTTTTCTGCTAAATATTCAATTTCTTGAACAGATTTCAGTGTCGGATTTCGCATTCCTGCAAGACCTAGACTCACCCAAATGATTCTTCTACTTTTGGAATATAGACTTGCAGATGATAACCGATCTGAACATTCATATGCTCCAATTTCACGATGCGATAACATCTTCAAACTGAAACTGTATAATTTCTTACTTAGAGTCTTCTCGTGAGAAATCTCTTCCCACATTTCTTTCAATTTAGTCTTTTCTGATTTAGTAATGCAGGATGTTACATATCAAGCAACAGCAATGGAATTGTCCGCAACATACTGAATATCCATGTTAGCGTTCCACATGGATAAAATAACTGGATTGTAGTCATTTATGTATTTCGATTCTTCGCTTCTTCTTAAGTTGTAGGTATTTTTCGGCGACTTTCTTGTTTTGGTATGTCGCATAGCTGACAAAAAACTGTTCACTCTTCCTTTGGATAATACAGGTCTTGGAAATCCAAAACGATATTTGGTATAGAACTTATCCTTTGACTTGTACTTTCGTCTACAGTATTTTCCACACCTATGGCTTTGGAATCGTAAGACTTGTTGTTTTAAGTTTTTATCTTCTCTGTTCCAAATTTGGGGGCGTCCTTGATCCATAACAACATATGTATATGTGCAGCACCTCTTGCTTGATACTCCTTTTTCCAAAAGAAATCCACAACTTCTCCAAGAGGAGGATTCTTTTTATTGCAGATGAAAGACATCATTGCTTCAAATCTATGATTGAAATATCTGCATACATTAACAGGATCCAAGGAGCATAATTCTCCAGGTGTCTTGTATTCAATATTTTTTATATTGGAATTTGCCTCTCGAAGAAATTCAAGTAAATCGTCCCAAGCATACTCAGCACAGCTTAGTTTAACAAACCATGTTGGAGTTCCCAAGTTCCGTAGCATACATTTCAGTTCTCCATGACGACGGTACCAATATTCATTAGTCCCACGCTGACATGCCATCAGATTAATCAACTGACATTCTAAATGAATCTCTGATGCACTTTCTCCATAAAATCCTTTGCAGTTACATTTTGCAGATGCATTCTAGTTTTTAAAATGTGATTTACTGCATATGAAAGTCCAGACAAGTCACTTTCAAACAGAAGATGAAACATATAAGGGATACACTGTCGAAATCTTGGATCTTCTGCATATAATCTTGTTGTCCGATATTCAGATGCAGGAATCTGCACAGGACGTTCATCATATCGTCCACCTTTTCCTGTTGGAAACAACTGCGGGAAACAACGAGCTTCCAAGCTCTCTTCCCATACACTCATGGGACTTCCTGTTGCTTTTTTCAATTGAAACAACTCAATCGTATTCCCCATCACCTCTTTGGAATGAAGTGGATGTAAACTGTAATGTTCATAGATTTCTTCACATCTCGACATGTCCACTTTTTCAATTTGTCCACTTAATGTTTCAGTATCTTCTGCTAAATCTATTTCTTCTTCTCCAACAAACACATTTCTATAGTACTCATTATTTTTTAACAGATACAATGATGCCTTTTGCACGTTTCTAACATCCTCTAACTCTTGCCAGATTTTTTTATTCTTAGTAGGAACATCATTAACTAGAATGACTAGTGGCTCATTTTCTGCATGGTCTACACCAATAGTTTCAATATTTTTCCTTAAATCTAACGGTAAATCCACAACTCTTCCTTTCAATCCTCTTTGCAACTCTGATGGCGGTAATTTACCTGTTTTAGGCTCCATATGAACAATAGCCTGAAACGGGTGAACACATTGAATGAGAATAGACTCATACGTATTTAAATCTATCAGCTCTGGAGGAATAGCAACCAACTCTAGATTATTATGAACAGCTCTAGCAGGCATTTTATTCTCATTTAATTTGTTATAACAATATTTGCAAATACGCTACTCAGATACCAAATCAAAACAATCCTCTACCAACAAATAAGTTGCAAATTCCATCCACTTATCATTATGTTCTATTTCACTTTTTAAATACAGATTGACACCCCTAGTCTGATTTTTATAGTGACTTCGCCGACAACAAATACAAGAACCATTTGGTCTTTCACCTGAAATTACCTTAAACTTTGTGATTTCATCCTCAAAATGTTTTGTTATTACGGGTTCTACATTGTCTTCAACATTTTGTTCTACTAATGTGTCAGTTTCTGCACTCTCTTGCTGAGGACCAAAGTAACAAAACTCAATATCATCACAAACCTTCTTCACATCTGATCCTGACCCACGCAAAAGAGCACTGTTCAACTCATTTAACTTTAGTGCTGGACTTTTTGCATAATACAATCTTCTCACTAACTTCCGCATTTGAGTATGATGTACTGCCAGCATCCTGAAATGGTGAAAAACACTTTGACAAACTTTCCTAGAAAGACAAGCCAGAGAATGACCTTGCAAACCAGTATTTTTTCTCACTCTGCAAGGGTCTAGTCCTTGCAACACCTTAATCTTTTGTTTAACACTTTTTTTACTATATGCTCGTAAAAAACTACATAATTTATCAATAGATTCCTGTCCTACACTACAAATACTACTGCAATTCCAAGTGTACACAGGGTGTTTAGGACGTCTCCCTAGAACTTCATCAGCTATCACTTCGTCTGCATTTCTTTCAACCATTTTCTCTTTCTCAATTGGACAACCATCTCTAACCTCATAACCTCTACCACTGGTGTCAACTGCACACAATAATTTTTTTGCTCTGTAAATAACTCTCTTCATTAAAGAAAGGCTCTGAACTGGAACTGTGTTTCCATTCTCCCAAAAAAAATCACAATTTTTTTTTCTATTAATTACTCTTTTCCTCCTACTTTTCGCCTTCATTAAATGGATTGGTTTATCTAGTGATCGAATTCTGTTTAATACTAAAATGAATAGTTTCCTTTTTACTTCAAAAGCCTTTTCAACAATGTTTTCAATATGCTTCTTCTTTTTATAAAATAGAGCTCTCTTTTTCTATTTCTTCACTTCTTTCAGCAAATTATGTACTACTCTCTTGTAAAATATTTTTTTGCGTAATTCCTTATACTGGTTTTGCCTTCTTTTACCATACTTTGTATCCTTTGACTAACTATTTGCTTTTTTGCTTTTCCTCTTATTTAGATTTTTTTTCTAGTTGAAGCATTCTCAGTGGTTTCAGCATTCTGTACATTCTGTTTGGTCCTACAAACATTTTTAATAAATTGCTTTGTGATCTTACCAGAAGATTTTTTCTTTTTATCCACATTATCTGGTTCATTCAATACTTGTGGTTGATGTTTCTTCAAGTATTTCTCCTGTCTCTGTTCTTTTCTTTTTCTTTTTTTTCTGGCATGATTTCTCTATTTTAACGTTGAAAAACATTATCTGTAAGAAAGAATCACAAATAAAAGTATATTAATAACTTTCAAATTTATACTATTCTATTACTGTAGAAACACATTTTATATAAAAACTGACTAAGAAACTATAGCCCTGAAGCACAAGTATGACAATGGTTAAAACACTACATGCATAGTGCATACTACTTTGAAGCAGTTCATGCCCTAAAGTCTGCCTCACTAATATACTACATGCTAACTGACTGAATGATTACAGTACTATGAGGAGACACACTGGGTGAGTGACAGGGCGTTTGCTAGAAGTGTATGAATACTGACATGGATATTGATGGTGTGAAAGACAAGAGTGTAGGTGATTAGAGACCTACATGCATAGTGGATTGAATCCATCCATATGTTAAGGCCTGTCTCAGTCCAATAGTACTTGAAAACTGACTGAATGTTTTCAGTATTGCAAGGAGAGTGCCAGGATGAATTTATAAGTATATGTATTTTGGTGCAGTAAATACATTAGTACATGGTGCTGAATAAGTCACTGGAGAAGTATAAGGAGAGTGACAGAGTGTTTGCGGGAACTGTATGAATACTGTCTGGGATATTGAAGGTGTGAAAGACAAGTATGTAGGTGGCTACAGACCTACATGCATAGTGGATAGACGTTTGAAACAGTCCATAGAGTAACACTTGGATCACTGCAAAACTACCTGAGTACTGACTGAATCTTTAGAGTATTACAAAAAGAGTGACTGGGTGAATCTTTTTAAGATTTTGGATTCTAGTGCAGTGAATAGATTAGTACTTACTGCCAAATGAGTCAGTGGAGGTGTGCAATTAAAGTGACAGAGTGTTTATTGGAGTTTATAGATACTGACAGGGAAATTGAAGGTCTGAAAGGTAATTGTGTTGGTAGTTAGAGGCCTCCATGCATAGTGGAAACACGTTTGAATCAATCCATGTGCTAAGGCCTGCCTCACTTCATTAGTACTTAGGTACTGACTGAATGATTAGACTATTGCAAGAAGCGTACCTGGGTGAATTTATAAGTGTTTCAGTTTTGGCGCAGTGAATGCATTACTACATGGTGCTGAATAAGTCACTGGAACAGTGCAAGGGGAGTGACATGATGTTTGCTGGAAGTACATGGATACAGACTGGGGACTTTAAGCTGTTAAAGACAAGTGTATAGTATGTTAGAAGACTGCATGCATACTGCATAGACATTTGAAGCAGTCTATGTGGTAATGCATGGTTCACTACATGAGTACCTGGAAACTGACTGAATCATTAGACTACTGCTAGGAGAGTGCCTGGGTAAAACTTTTTAGTTTTTCAGTTTTGGCGCAGTGAAGAGATTAGTACATGGTACTGGATCAGTCACTGGATGAGTGCAAGATGAGTGACAGGATGTTTATTGAAGTATATAGATACTGACTAGTTCATTGAAAGCAGTCCATGGCCAAAGGCAAGGGTCACTGCATGAGTACCTGGGTACTGACTGAATCATTAGAGTACTGCAAGGAGAGTGCCTGGGTACATCTTTTAAGTTTTTGGGTTTTGGCGCAGTGAATATATTAGTACATGCTGCTGAATGAGTCACTGGAGGTGTGCAAGGAGAGTGACAGGGTGTTTATTGGAGTATATAGATACTGACTGGGCAAATGAAGGTGTGAAAGACAATTCTGTAGGTGGTTAGAGGCCTGCATGCATAATGGATAGTCATTTGAAGTAGTCCATGTGCTAAAACCGGGTTCACTACATAAGTACCTAGGTACTGACTGAATCATTAGAGAAGTACAAGGAGAGTGCCTCAACAAATTTATAAGTGTTTGGCTTTTGGCACAGTAAATGGATTAGTACATGGTACTGAATGGGTCACTGGAGAAGTGTAAGGGGAGTAACAGGGTGTTTGCGGAAACTGTATAAATACTGACTGGGATATTGAAGGTGTGAAAGACAAGTGTGTAGGTGGTTAGAGGCCTGCATGCATAGTGGATAGGGGTTTGTAGCAGTCTATGTACTAAGGCCTGACACACCATTAGTACTTGGATTTTAACTGAATGTTTACAGTATTGCAAGGACAGTCCCTGGGTGAATACATAAGCAATGACTGTGTGCTAATTCTACCAAAACTTGAGAACAGGAAAGGTTTTTAAGCAGTTATGCGTATGCAAAGATGTCAAGTACTCAAGTGCTTCTCTCACAGTGGTTCCCAAACGCACACAGACTCACAGTGTGATTCTAGACAAGCAACACTATCCTAGGAGTTTACCAAAACTCATTCACTAGTCTGGAAGGGGTAAGGGTACTGCACACAATCTACATATCTCAGTACTGCACTTTAGTGTCAAAGCCTGACTCATTTGATCAATGCATAAGCAAAGACTGGCTTGTAATGCTAGAAAAACTTGACAACATGACAGGTTTTAAAACAGTTATCTGTCAGCAAATACATGATGTTACCAAATGCTTCTCTCACAATGGTTACCCAAATGCACACAGACACACAGTGTGATTCTAGACAAGCAACATTATCCTTAGGAGTTCATCAAAACTCATTCACTACTGTGGAAGAGGTTAGAGGACTGCACACAATCTATATATTTCAGTACTGCACTTTAGTGTCAAACCCTGACTCATTTTATCAACAAATACGAAAAGACTGGCTTCTAATGCTACTAGAACTTGACAACATGAACGGTTTTAAAACAGTTATCTGTCAGCAAATACATGATGTTACCAAATGCTTCTCTCACAGTGGTTCCCAAATGCACACAGACTCACAGTGTGATTCTAGACAAGCAACACTATCACTAGGAGCTTACCAAAACTCATTCACTACTGTGGAAGGGGTAAGGGGACTGCACACAATCTACATATTTAAGTACTGCACTTTAGTGTCAAAGCCTAACTCATTTTATCAATGCATAAGCAAAGACTGGCTTTTAATGCTACTAAAACTTGACAACATGACAGGTTTTAAAACAGTTATCTGTCAGCAAATACACGATGTTACCAAATGCTTCTCTCCCAACCCTTACCCAAATGCACACAGACTCACAGTGTGATTTTAGACAAGCAACACTATCCTACGAGTTTACCAAAACTCATTCACTAGTATGGAAGGGGTAAGGGTACTGCACGCAATCTACACATTTAAGTACTGCACTTTAGTGTCAAAGCCTGACTCATTTTATCAATGCATAAGCAAAGTCTGGCTTCTAATGCTACTAAAACTTGACAACATGACAGGTTTTAAAATAGTTATCTGTCAGCAAATACAAGATGTTAACAAATGCTTCTCTCACAGTGGTTCCCAAATGCACAGAGACTCACAGTGTGATTCTAGACAAGCAACACTATCACTAGGAGTTTACCAAAACTCATTCACTACTGCGGAAGGGGTAAGAGGACTGCACACAATCTATATATTTCAGTACTGCACTTTAGTGTCAAACCCTGACTCATGTTATCAATGCATAAGCAGAGACTGGCTTCTAATGCTACTAAAACTTGACAACATGACAGGTTTTAAAACAGTTATCTGTCAGAAAATACATGATGTTACCAAATGCTTCTCTCACAGTGGTTCCCATATGCACACAGACTCACAGTGTGATTCTAGACAAGCAACACTATCACTAGGAGTTTACCAAAACTCATTCACTACTGTGGAAGGGGTAAGGGGACTGCACACAATCTACATATTTACGTACTACACTTTAGTGTCAAAGCCTGACTCATTTTATCAATGCACAAGCAAAGACTGGCTTTTAATGCTACTAAAACTTGACAACATGACAGGTTTTAAAACAATTATCTGCAAGCAAATACATGATTTTACCAAATGCTTCTCTCACAATGTTTACCCAAATACACACAGACTCACAGTGTGATTGTAGACAGACAACTATCCCTTGTACAAAATACATTTACTAGTCTACAAGATCTAAGGTGACTGCACACATTGCAGAAAATCTACTACTACAGATTAGTACCAAAATGTTTCTCTCAAAATGATTCCTAAATGCACACAGACTCACTGTGTGATTCTAGACAAACAACACTATCCCTTGCACTATGCCAAAACACATTTCTTAATCTACGAAAACTACATTTTAGTGTAGAAACATGACTCATTTTGCAAATTCATAAACAATGACTGATTTCTAATTGTACCAAAATATTAAAACAGCACAGTTATATGTCTGCAAACACATGAAAAACACAAATGCTTATCACAGAATGATTTCTACATGCACACACACTGTCAATAATATTGTAGACAAAAATAAGTACTCCCTGCATTTTAGCAGGAAAAATACATTAGTCTGATTAAAATCAAAATAGACCACATACATCCCCTCACAATTAAATAACTCTCCTTTCAAGTTGTTTTGTAGATTAAAAAGTATATCAGTCACACACCAGATTTTCTTATACAGAATCTCTGCACTGTGCACCTGTCAGCAAAACCAAAGAATGGCAACGTTTCCCTCTCATTTTCCACACATATACATGTAAACATCAAATCACATTCCTTCCCACATAAATTCAAAAGCTAACACACATTTCTATTGGCTAAACATTTCAACCCTTTCCAAATGAAATTAATTTTAACCCTACCCCCAATCTGCCTTCTGCCTGTTACCATAGAAACAGGTCATGGAACACTGAACTGATCACACAGGTCACACGTTCAGCACACAATGTTGCTAATCAAAACAGCAAGTGTGGTTGACTTTTCAACATATCAGCTTATCATATATAATGTTCCTTTCAATCAGTTTTTGTTGACCAATAAGAATCATGCGTTTAAAAAACAGAAACATGCACCCTACCTTTCAGTGTAGAAGGTTGTCAAACAACCAATGATTTCTTGTCTTTTTTCAAAACTGCATCTTTGCCACCATTTTAGAAAAATCTTACTTTCCAAACTGCCATTTCATTTACACAAACCATCTGAGTGCATCCAGACCTACCTTCAAGATGCTTAGAGTGTGGATTCTGGGACACAGCTATATTTTCTGGAGCCAAAGGTATGCAGAAAACAAAGGCATTCACAAAGACCTCGGTTTGCCAAATGTAGACATTAAATGGATTGGACAGAGAGGGTTAAAGTGGCACCAATTGATGCCATTGATAAAATCCTTTATGCATATCCAACACCCTGACCTCATAATATTGCACTGTGGTGGCAATGACCTAGGCACTTTGACTGGGGTAGGTCTGGAAATGCTTATGAAGGACACCTTTGCAGAATTGATTTCACTTTTTCCCAAAACTGCCTTTGTGTATTCTAACATATGCCAAAGGCAGAAATGGAACTGGTCCAATCATTTTTGTCCACAAATTGAGAGAGCTAGGAAACATGTGAATAAATCTTTTTCTGCTTTTCCCCGAGACTCTAGAATGGGTTCCATTTACAATAACAATCTGCGCTTTCATATGCAAGAGATGTATAGGAGTGATGGAGTACACTTTACTGATGAAGGAAACAGAGTTTTCCTCAACAACTTTAGAATCTGCATAGGTACTTACTTATAAGTACCAAAAACTCTCAATGAACACAATGGCTCTTTTTAGAGCCACTCAAGAACAAAACACTTAAGCTTGATGTTTATCTCCCAAAAATGTCAGTTTTTTTTCTTTGGATCAGCGCACCCAACGCGTTAGGAACCGCACACCCAACGCGAGAGAAACCGTGCATCCTACGCGTTAGGATGCGCGACTCCTAATTTTACCGTAAAAAAAAAATAGCCCCTATCACTCATTTTTATTATCCCCGGGGACCCCATCCCCCGGGGCTTATAAAAAAACGTTGGAGACCGTGGGGGGAGCCCCAACGCCCCCATGGTCCCAGCCGGCTCCCCGCGTCCTTCGGGAGCCCGCATTGCTTTTCCACATGGGGAGCTGCTGACATGCAACTCCCCGTGTGGAGAAGCAATAGCGTTTGGATTTTGAAAGAGAAGCAGGTTTCCCTGCTCTCTATTTCAAAATCCTAACGAAGTTTGCTATGAGAGGGCGGGAGACTCCCGCCCTCTCATAGCAAACAACAGTGTCCTGGGGGTGGGCACCCCAGGACACTGTAGGAGCCGGCCCTGAGGGGTAGCGGTCCCCAGGGCCCTCGAGGGCTCTAGGAGGAGGGCTACGCAGCCCCCCTCCCCCTATTAATTTATAACAATTTGCCCCCGGGACTTAGCCCACCAGGGGGCTAATTATTAACGAAGCGCAAAAGCCTGCGCTTCAGGGTTTTTTTTCGGTCGGATCAGCGCACCCTGCCCGCATTTTGCCATTTAAAAAAAAGGGGGCCCCAGGGGGTCCTCTGGGACCCCCTAAGCAACACTAGAGGGTCAGAGTATTTCTGCCCTGCCCCCTTTACATATTTCACACTCTTATTTCCCTTACTTAATCAGCCTCGCTTCTACCGAGGTACAAAATGGCTGCTAGTAGTTCCTGGTTTCGAATGTACACAGACACTTGACAGCCAATTAGCATTCAGAGCATGATCGGGAGGGTGGCGCTCGGTTCTGGAGGGTGCGTTTAGGGTGCGCATAGGGTGCGCGGATCCTCTGAGGCCATAGATATATCTATCTTTTTTACTCTCATTTTCTCAGGACTACTGAACGGATTTACACCATTTATGCAAAAGGCACGAGTCTGAACTGAGGACTACCTCTTTGCCAAATTTGGTGTAATTCCGTTCAGCAGTTCAGGCTGTAGCTGCGTCAACAGGTCCTATGGAAAAATGCATGAGGAATATGCGTTTTGGGACCCCATTTTTTCTTGGCCCCCGCTTGACGAATCACCACGAAACTTTCAGGATAGGAGTGGACTGGAGCTGGCCAAGAGTTTGGAAAATTTTGCGAAGATTCGTCAACCGGCGCCAGACTTATTGAGAATAGAATGTTGCGGATTTCCTATGGAAAATAGGTCCTAACTATAACTACCTACTGCCGACCGCCAACAGGTAATATATATAAATAAATAAATATATATATACATATATATATATATATATATATATATATATATATATATATATATATATATATATATATATATATATATTTATATATATATACTCCACAAGTCCCCTTAATACCAAGGAAACACTCGGACACCCCGTTTGAAAGTGGATAATTTAATTTGGCAAGTTGAGACGACGCGTTTCACCTTTACGGCTTGTTCACGCTCGTGAAATAAACAATCCATCATGTTTAACTACATCACCATGTGAGTAATGAAAAACGAACTACTCTTGCAAACGAAAAGCAACGAGTACAAATACCGCGGCCATTTTGAAATGTCGCGTAACATGAGTTAGATGCCAATTAATCTTGATAATACCATACATATCATAATTGTGATCCCAATGAACTTCTCCTTGTTTTTATAAATACCACAAAAACATAATGGGGAATGTTATAATAACACATACAATATTGCACTATAAAATTAATGTTACACGTGAATCCATCAATTACCACCATGTGGACTAATGTATTGTCCTGCATATGTTTTTCATAAAAATGACGAGCTATAGGGTATTGCCTATTGTTGTTTCTTATTGCACGAAAATGCTCCAAAACTCTTTTTTTTGCCTCATGTTTCGTGCTTCCAATGTACCATTTATTGCATGGACACATCAAAACATAGACGCAATATTTTGTATTGCATGTCAATTTTTACTTTATCACAAACTCCCTCTTAGAGTTAGGTACTGACAGTCTATTGCAATCGCTGCTATTTTTACATGCTTTGCATTTGCGACAGCATCTAAACCCGGGTGTAACCATGGATATGTTTATGTCCCGTTCAGTAATGTAATTATGGCTGAGTACATCCTTCAATGATCGTCCTTTTTTTAAGGTAATTTGTGGATTACTCCCCAGATTTTTCTTTAGATGATCATCAGTGAGTAATACATGCCAATGTTTCTTAAATATTTTGCGTACCTCATTTGCCTGCCCTGAGAATGTGGTGATAAACCTGATGCAATCACTACCTTCCTCTTTCTTCTGTGGATATAGTAATTCATTTCTAGATTTCAATTCTACTCTGGAAATTGCTTCCTTGATGATTTTATTACTATACCCTCGATCTTTAAATCTCTGGCACATAGTTGTTTCCTCACATTTGTAAGCCTCAACAGAACTACAGTTTCTTTTGGCTCTCAGTAACTCTCCATATGGGATACTGTACACCAAATTCCGTGGATGACTACTGCTTGCACTGAGAATACTATTCCCTGCTGTTTTCTTGCGAAACAGTTTAGTTGTTAATTGATTGTCCTTCACTTCTAAGAACACATCAAGAAATTCCATTGTATTCTTACTGATATGTTCTGTAAACTGTAAGTTGAGTTTGTTACTGTTAAGTTTGTCAATAAAAGTTCTAACTGATTCCTCATCCCCGCACCATATGAAAAAGATATCATCAATATAACGCAGCCACAGGGCCACGTTGTTAAAGTCCGCCATTTCAGTGACAACCTGCTCCTCCCACCAGCCAATGAATAAATTCGCATAGCTGAGAGCGAAGCAGGTTCCCATAGCTGTGCCCTGTGACTGCTTATATGTGGTGTCATCAAAGATGAAAAAATTGTTTTTGAGGCAAATCTCAATCATCGTTAAAATCTGTGATGAATTAAGGAAATAGATCTTGTCTTGAAGAAGTGTCGAACAGCCTGCAATCCAAGATCATGTTGGATACTTGTATACAGACTGCTGACATCAAGGGAGACCAAGATGTAATTCTTCTCCCAATGTATTCCATCAATTATAGTTAAAAAATGGGTGGTATCCCTCAAATAAGAAGGTAAAGCCACCACATACGGTCTTAGATAATAGTCGATGAATTTAGATGTGTTCTCCAGTAATGCCCCTATAGAGGAAACTATGGGTCAACCTGGAGGATTACAAGTATCCTTACGTAATTTTGGGAGCAGGTAAAGAATGGGTACTCTTTGATGTGCACAATATAGATAGTTAAATTCCTCCCACTCCATCAGCCCTCTTTCTCTCCATTCAACCAGTGTCTCTCTGTACATAACATTAGATTTCAAAACTTCAGCCATATTGGTCTTGCAGTAACAGTTGATGTCATTCAGTTGTCTCAGACCTTCTGCCAGATATTTTTGCTTGTCTAGGACAACCACATTACCCCCTTTATCTGATTGTCTGATTACAATGCTCTTGTCTGCTTCCAGATTATCAATTGAGGTAATTTGTTCCGCTGTAAGATTTTTCTTGTGTCACTGTAACTTTTTATATCTCATTCTGTGTAGATCCTGCAAGACTCCCTTTTCAAATATATCTATGGCCTCACACTGTATGTTGGGCAGAAATACTGATTTCGGCTTAAACTGGCTCCCTGGATTACTGCCCAGATCCACACCCCATGTTTCCCAATCAGGTGTTGAAATATCTACATCAGCTCCATCAACAGTCATAGTATGCAGATCATGTAACAATTCAATGTCAGCCAAATTTAAGTTACTTTCACTTTCTCTGCTACTCACAGTATCTTGTCTTGGTGGTTTCGTACAAAACCATTTTTTCAGTTTCAATTTTCTAGAAAACAGGAACAAGGTCAATTCTGGTTTGCGCATAGTTCATATTGGATGTAGGGCAAAAGGACAAGCCAAGGGAAAGAGTCTCAATTTCATCATTAGAAAGAGACCGATGGGAAAGGTTGATGACAGTCATATCTTCTGTTTCCTGCCCCTTGTTTCCATTCCCACTGGAGCTTTGTCTGCGTTTATTCCTCCTCTTTTTGGCTTGTTGATTCCTCTTGTTCTTCCTCTGTTTCCTCGTCCCCGTCCTCTGTGTGATCCCCCATCCTGCTGAAACTCTGTCCTGTTTTGATTTATCAATTGGAATTGTAATAAAAAACCTACTCGCATTTTTCTGTGAGTCGTATGTTATTTCTTGATTTGCACCTGAAATCGATGCGTCTTTAGTTATGCCTGCATTGCTGGATAATGCAACCATCACTCCTGCTTTTTTATCAAACAAATGGTCATATTTTCTTTGGAATGTTAGTGTCCGCCCTGATTGATAGTCTGTATAATCACGTAAAAACTTTCTTTGTTTCTTAGCAGTAATTTCCTCCTCCAATTTGTCCATTTTGACCATCAATTTCTTTATATGTTCTTCCAATGCTTCCTTAGACATTAATTGGCTTATTTCCAATGTTATTTTATCAATTTCTTTCGGTAACTTAGCGCGATCCTTCAAGGCATATTTAACAAGGATCCGCATCATAGTCATAGAACAGGATGAAGAACTGTCAGACCATTATATATATATATATATATCGCAAAGCACTCCTACAATGTCGCACCTTCTCACTGGTAGCACTGAATAGAGCATGGACCACAGGATTCATAAAAATACCGCTTTGTTTATTTGATCTTCTCACAAACACATAGCGGCAGCCATTACACGTTTGGTCTCTCCCAGGGGACTTGATCACATGACGCGCATAAACCATTGGCCTTTCATTTTTAAAGGTTACACTTTTTTTTTCCTTCTTTCTCTTTTTTTTTACTGATGTTCTCAGTTTTTTTCTTTTTAACCACGTGATTGCAAATTTAAAGTGCCCAGTGCTTGTCACAACAACCAACATCATAAAATAAAGATAAGAACATACAAGTCAATGACCAAATTACTTCTAGTTCATACTTGCTTGTTATTTGCAGTAAGGTTCATTGTTAAATGTATATATATACATATACATAAAAAAATATATTTGTAAATAAATACCCATGTATGCGTAAAAATCACACCCCCAATGGGTTATCAGTTATTGCAATCAATTTAAATATTCATTATTTAAATATCTAAAACGTATAAATATATAAATATATAAATGAATAAATAAATAAATACATGAATAAGAAAATAATAGTATAAATCCGTTCTAATGGTTCCTACAAACCATTGAATTTGCTCTTAAAATTATTATTAGATTGCCTGATCATTTTTTTGAACCTGAGCTGATTCTTAAAAAGCCTGGACACGTTTGGTCTATCATTTTCGTCATCAAATCTCATGTTTTATAATTTATTGTGGGATGAATCCCTATTTTTTATTAATGTCACAGAGGACATAGCTGGTTGTGCAAATAACTATGTGCAAAAAATAGTGCTTAATAAAGTGCTTAAAAAAAGTGAATAGTGCCTAATAAATAGATAAAAATGGTGATTAAAAATTCATAGGAGGATATTTTTTTCTCTCATGCACAGTATAAATACTTAATGCAGATTAAATAGCTATGTTTAGCGAGCTGACAACAATTAAAGCATAGAACATTCAATTTGATTAATTTTTGTGATTTCTGAATATTGTTGATGTTAATGAAATTTACTAGCAGGGTTGTTTCTGTGGAGTAGACTAATGATTATTGTCTGGAAAGACTGGCATGTAACTCCTCCAAGCTATTTAATCCGTTGGGATGCTTGGTATCGAGGTTTAAAATATAATTCATTTGCAATAGCCGGAGGGTCTTCTCTCTGTCTCCTCCTCTTTTATTTCTAGGGACACAATCTATGAGGAAATATTTAAGATCCTTTGGATTGTTTTTATGCCGCTCATTGAAATGGCGAGCCACTGGGTAGGCAGGATCATTGTTATTAATCGCGCGGATGTACTGGAGTACCCGCTTATGTCCTTGTAAAATTGTACTTCCAATATATCTGAGTTTACATGGGCACTCCAGCACATACACCACATGATCCGTTTTGCAGTTTAAAGCTTTTTTGATTTGTCTATCCGGGCTGCCAAAGGGTGTTGAATAACTGGTTGTTGACACCCCATGCTGGCAGGCCTTGCATGATTTGCATTTGTGAAACCCCAATCTTTGGTTTAACCAAGTTGTCTTACCTGGAGGGCCGCAGGGATCATTTTCAACTAAGGTGTCTTTCATTGAAACGTTCCTCCTATAGGTAATGGAGGGCTGTTTAGGGACTGTCATGACTATGACTGGATCCTGTCTCATGAGATACCAGTTCTTATATATATAAAATTTGCTGCATTTCCAGTCAAACCAAATACGCACTAAGAAATGAAAGAACATGTAACCTAGCGCAAATAAAAAAATATTGGAATGTTTCTTTATTCACAACCCTGTGCAATTCAAGTTTCTGAAATTGAGATTTTCTGATTTTAGTTTGTTTGGAAGACATGGCTGAATTGATTTCGTTCAGATGATATGGGAAAGCTGTCAAGTGCAAAATGTACAGTGTATATGTTTACTTTCTTATGAGCAGACCTACAAGAAACATTGAATCCTGGCACATCACCTTGGGTTGTTGCCTGTTTGGCACGTGAGTCTGCCACCCATCCTCAAGCGCTGCTACCTGGCTCCGGGCCTCTCTCCATTGTCTCCCCCTGTCATTGGTTCAGTTGTTTTGTCTAGAAAACATCGTTTTGCTCCCCCCGAATATTCCCAGCGCAGAGCCATGCTGTGTGATTTTGGGCGCCCTGTTCTCTCCCCAGTGTCTGTGTGGTAGTGTGAGCAGCAGCAGCAGGTACAGTACGTCCTCAGTAGCCCAGGGAGGGCTCAGTCATCGGAGGTCATGTCTATCTCTTCTGGGCTAGCCTGCTTGTTGGCTATTCGCCACCTGTTGATGTGGTGCATGCCCTTCTTCTTCTGGGAAGAGTCCGAGCCCTCCTCCTCCAGTTTCTGTCGCTTGAACTTGGTTCGCCGGTTCTGGAACCAGACTTTCACCGGAGGAGGGAGAGAATAGGGGTGAGAAAGAGAAGCCTTCGGCGTGAGACCCGCCCCGCCCCGACCCCTCAGCCCTGTGCAGACATTCCCAGCCCAGGCCCCTCACAGCTCCCCATCCCCCCTTACAGACAGACCACCTGGGAAACAGGCCCTGAAACCAAGTTCACACCCTCATGACCAGAGAGCGTTCACTTTTCATCTGTTCTGCAATTACACACCCTGCATGACCCCCCCCCCCCACACACACACAAGTTCGGGGCCCTCATCACCCAGCTGAACCCATCAGAAGCCTCAACGGCAGGCCCGCTAATAGCAGTCCAGATAGCTGAAGAAGTGTCCGGCATTTGCAAAGCAGGCTAGTTTTGACTTAACACGCGCTGTAAGGGTCTTTTGCACAATATAGGCTTGTGCATGCACCTTTATTCATTGCAGCCAAGGTTTATGCTAATATCAAGGGAATCAGCCCATGAGACCATGAAACAGGCTGACCCTGTCCAGCACCCCTCACCTTTTGCATGGAGCAGAAGCTGACATTCGTCAGCCATTCTTTAGACCCCCTACACCTTACTCTAACCACGTAGAGCCCCTACCCGCATTTAATAACCACACCCCAGCTCAGCAAGGGCCACCCACCCCAGCAGAGGATCTGGTAGTGCCGTGTGCAGTGCTCGAGAGCTGACGTCAAGTACAGAAAGTAGCAGTGAACACCGCCAGATAATCATCTGCAGAACAAAGCAGCGACTAAACACAACGTGCGAGCATCACAGGTGAAAACGGGACTGATGCAAGTATGTAAAACTGCCACAGGACAGACAAACTCCACTAAAAACCACTGCTGCAAGTCAGAAACACAAAGCGCCACTGATAGAAATACACAATGCGCGCTGCAGTAAACTACACGGAGCACCACCGCCATAAAACACACTTCAGCACTGCTGCTAGTTACACTACCGCTGCACCGCTGCAATGGAACACCGGCACTCGCGTCCTGCCCACCAGAGGACTCTAGAAGCACAGAGTTAAGCGGGGAGGGCTCAGGTCACAAGATCCCTCCACCTCGCTCGACGCCCGCCCGCATGCAACTATTCACTGGAAATCCAACCAGAACACGCTTCTTGCACTTCACGTGTGATGAAGAGACCAGAGCATTGCTGCGCAAACACATCATGGCTTTCACTCAGAGAGAATGGTTAAATTTATTTTTTTCAAAGTTCTGTTTATTATCATTTCAATATACACATTACCATAACAGCTAGGCTTCAGGCCATTACGACATTCCACACGTAGTACATTGCTAATAAAGTCACAGTAGCTTATAGTCCAAGAATGACTCATATGTCAAGAGCTGTGGCGGCCCTGATTGTCATGGCAATGGCACCAAAAAAGACAGAAAACCAGCATAAACCGAAAAACACCCCTAGAGCCCCATCCCGTGATAGAGATGCAAACCCCCCCAGCTACTTCTCAAGGTACTCTGTTGAAATGAAGTTCTGCTACTTAGTTTGTGGCATGTGACGTGGCCATTCCTACAAAGGGCACTCCCCAAAAGCGCCCCAGTTGGATCTAAAATTGGAACAGATGCAGCCCTCTCGGTGTGGGCGGGCAAACTGCAAGCGGAAGACCCTTCGTAAGGTAGGACACCAACGGGCCCCATTTAAATTCAAAGTTTTTGTATTCACCTCTAAAAATGTCCGCCATACGCTCCATAGAGAATATTTTCCAAAGGCGAGAATGCCATTGTGCCATGATGGGGGCTTCTTTTTTCTTCCATTTGGCCGCTCTCGCTTTTTTTGCAGGCCCCAGACAAGCCCACATAATTGCCTTATCTGCCTTGGTTTGGTGTTCTAATGCTGCATCTCTAAAACCCAGAAGGATTCCATCTATGGAGGTTGGGACGGGGTACCCCAACATATCTCTCATATGCGATAGAATCTCCTCCCAAAAGGGCCTAATCGTAGGGCAGTCCCACCAGATGTGGCGGAAATCCCCAAGTAGACCGCAGCCTCTCCAGCAAAGGTCCAAGGTGTGTGGGAAAATCTTTCGAAGTTTGGCAGGGACTAAGTACCAATCAAATAGTATTCTATAATGGGCCTCTCTCAGGTCAAGCGTGTGATGTCGGACCATAAGTGTTTCCACTCCACCTCAGTTGTCTCCCTACCCAAAACCTGTTCGCATGTCGATCTGTATCAGGGTTGTGGAGTGCAAGTGGTGGAAACCAGCAGTTTGCCAAGAAATGAAATCGTACCCTTAGTCGAACTCTTCTTCCGCACCAATGTTTCTATCAGAGTGAAGTCCCTAGTCGCCACTTCTTTGAATGGTGGGAGAAGCGCCCAGTGCCTGAGTTGCATATAATGAAAGCGCTCTGAAGCAGGGACCCCGAAATCACGCTGACAGTTCTCGAAAGACAGGATATCGTAATTGTGGAAAAGATCAGAAAGCACTTTGCACCCCCCTCTCTCCATTTATCAAAGGGCCCCTCTTTAACTGTTGGCGGGAACTCCGGTTTGAAATGTATGGGTGTATATGGGGATGGAAAGGAGGTCCAGCCCTGGTTTCTGTTGACCTCGTCCCAAATCTTGAGCGTAGTCCTAGTAGGGGCGCTAAGATACGCATTAGCCGGTGTGCCTTTTTTTGGCTTCCAGAGCACATCCCAAATTTTCCTGCCCACAATTGCCCTATCCATATGGAGCCAGTGTTTATCAGAAGCTCGTATGGACCACTCAGTGATAACTCAGAGCAGGGCTTCCTTGTAGTACAATTCTATGTCAGGGAGAGCAACTCCTCCCTCCGATGTAGGTCTCCGTAGGACATGAAAGGGCAGACTTGCTCTACCATCCTGCCATACGTAGCGCAGTATCAGGGATTTCAGCTCTTTTAGGAAGGCTCCATCTATTTCTATTGGCAGGGCCTGGAATAAATAAAGTAATTTCGGGAGTGAGGTTCTGGACTTTTAAGAGTCCAGAGGTGTCAGGGAAACAACACCCGAAGACCCCTGAGTTCCTCCTGTCCCGGTGCACAAATAAACAGAGACACGGGCTTCTCGATGGTGGCGTCAAAGACCAAGGTTTATTTACTGCAGGGACACAGAAATCATAGGAACCACACAGAGGCAGAATCTACGAGACTTTTCAAATTGCATTAAGTGGGTTACTCTTTAAATACACGCAAATTGTCTTTAGGCTACATTACACGAATATTTCTCATGCCCAACCCGGTATCCCAAACAAACAGTAAATAGACATCAAACAATAATTTGTAGGATTTCGGTATTCGATCAGATCCCCTTGTCAGTTTTCCATTCTTTACCCGATCCTCCCCATCATAAAAATCGTAACCTCCCCATTGTAAATGCCCAGAAGGAGAGGAGCAGAGCCAGGTGCAAAGGATTGAAAAGGAGGATAAGAGGTGTTTATGGATCATAAACGGGCATGGCTACCGTCTTCGGCCTTTCAGTCAGGACAACGGACACGAGAACCAGTATGGCAGGGCTGGCCTCAGGCAGGGGAGGCAGCTTGATTCTGCCTAGTCATGTAGTGTCAGCCTTTCTCGGGGCTCGGCTTACGTGTCCTTAACAAGGTGACTCTGTCGGGGTCATCGCCCGTTCATTGACTATCTGAGGGCAAGAAACAAAATGGATGCCGTAACTAAAATGGATGCCACGACTTTACAACAGAATGCCCTATTTCTCAGTGAATTCATGCTAGTTGCGTAGCGAAAACACTGTCATGCATGTAATGGATCATTTGCGGTTCATTGGTACCAAAATCGTGTCAGTACTACGATACCGAATTCACGGGTTCGGATCGCTACAAAACCTCAGACCGTCCTTTTGCCCTTACATAGGCAATAACTCACTCTATGTCAGAATCCATTTCTATGTTCATCAGGTCACTGATATGTTGTTGGAGCATTACTCTATCCCGTGGCGTATCTCTAAAAACAGGTGGTCTTCTTACGCATGTTGAAATGCAGACGTTACATAAGGCAGGACCACACTGAACAATGAGACAGCACGAAAATAAAAATACTAATGCAACACCAGTGACTATCAGAACCTTCCATCCCCACGCAGACAACAGGCTCCAGAACCATCCCATTAATGACCAGTCACATTCCTCTACATGAATAGAGTCAGAGATCTTATGTAACTTAGAGATGGCCTTGTACACCGTTGGCGCATTATCTGGGATAAAAACACAGCAACTCGATTGGATCATCTTACACACTCCACCTCGATCTGCAAGTAAAACATCAAGAACCATACGGTTCTGTAACGTCATGAGGCGATCCGCTTGAAGCTCAGCTGTCAGGTTACTAAGGGCACCCGCAGTTTCGGTGATAGTGGATTCAACTACCCGTGTTAGTTGACGTAAGTTTCTACTGTTGGCCATAGGCCCCCAGAACGGAAGGAAACCTTTGAAAAAGTCTCCTGCTTCTTGGCCAGTAGTATCTTCTTTACTGAAAACACCTCTCACAGCTCTAGTTTTGTGATAATCCGGTGTAGCAGTGTATGTCGGAGGTAGCAGTTGAGCGATATAACATGAGCCTGAGAAGTCAGCAGGCAGCCATGTGTATGCTCTGTCTTGGCAAACAAAATAAGTACCCTTAGCAGCTAAGAATGCAGGGGAAGACTGTGACGGGAAAACATATGTTTCGATACAGTCACTCTTCCCTAGTCGAGCTTTCGGATTCCTCCCATTTCCTTGCAAACAGACCTGACCTTGGTGGGGTACGACCCAGATCGGAGTTGAGCTTTTACGTTTGTTCTCACCTAGAGTAATGCCATATTCCGTAACATTCCAACCCATGTAAACTCGCAATTCATCCTTGGGAATGAACGGAGTATTATTGACATCTCTAACCATGTCAGTGATTCCTTTTACCAAGGCTTTATACTCTATACCAGAGTTATACCGAGTGGAACGCGGAGGTCGTGGAGGATAGGTTTCTAGGGCATAAGCGAACATGGTCTGAAATGCCCAGAATGATCCATTATAGCTAAAGGGCAGAACCAAATAAGGGATGCCCTTGTCCATGGTATGTGGTATCAAGCCACACACCCAGCAGTTTGTTGTGTTAACTACTAGTTGATGTTGGTGCAAGAGCTGAATGAAAGTGTTATTTATAAACTCAGAGCGTCGAGCTTGCTCGTGGGCAGGAAAAGGGTGGAAAGAATGAAGAGAAACAACAGTCGGAGAAACAGGAACATGGGGAGATACTGTAGATGTAACAGGTGTAAAGATCAACTGAATACCAAAAATAATTCCGCCTACCAAAGTTATCAAAACAATTAGAAGTGTCAGAGTACATTGCATTAGAAAACATTTGCTATACAATATGTCATATAGCTTTGTCTTGTGCACATTTATGACATTAACCCGTCGCAGTTCCGGAAGCTCCATCTTCTACAACCGTTCGCAACGGATGGTTTGTACCTGTTAAAAACTCGCCTCTGTTTACCCTGGGAGTTCCCAAGATAGACAGAAGAAACCGACCTTATGTCTGATTCCCTGCAAATTAAAACAAGGCACACGTTACGACCCTACGGTAACCCAGATGGCAAGGTGAGAGAAACAATAAAAAAACAAAAAGATAAAAATTTTGAGCAAACTTCCTGACTGAATGGAATGCAGTAAGATCAAAACAGTTTTCAAACAGAAAGGTAATTATGCAATGTCATTAGTTCATAACATGAGAACGTAGATTATATCTGTACTTTCCGGGTCTTGTCTGATCTTGAAATAGCTGGTCTACATGTGCGGAAATGTTCGACTCCACAGGTGGCAAATGTTCACTTTGTACAATACTCGGTCCAAGATTCAAAGGAGCGGTTCCTGCTGAGGTGTCAAAGTTCTGTGTTTCAGTTCGTGGGTGGTCCGTTAGTACTCTGCATCACTGAAAGGGATGTGCCTAGGAACAGGTTCTGTCTCGGATACACCAAATCCCTGTCTAACCCAATTGTCATAGGGGAGTGGGAGAGGGACATGCTTCGTATGGCTAGCGTGTACCCAGTTTTTCCTTCCAGCTAGGCGTACTGCAGTTCTTGTTGTGAGGAGTACCTGGAACGGACCCACGAATCTTGGCTGGAGGTTCCGAGTACGGTCAAAATTCCGAACTACAACTTGGTCGCCTGGTTTCAACGTGTGGCCTGGACTCTCTGGCAGTTTAGGCAAGGATTCGAATACCTGTTGATGAATAAGGCTTAATTTAGCAGTCAGATCATAAAGATAATCAATCAACATTGGGTATTCAATCTGTTTGAATTCCTTTGGCCTAGGGACTCCCCAGACATTAGCAGGACGACCGAACACAATCTCATATGGGCTAAGCCCTACTCGAGAGTGTACAGTCGCTCTGGTGGACAGTAGAGCTAAAGGTAGTGCGTCTGGCCAAGAGAGACCAGTGGAAGCTTGAATTTTAGCAAGTTTCAGCTTCAGGGTGCCATTGTACCCTTCAACCAAACCCGCTGACTGTGGGTGATTCGCACTGTGGAATTTTTGATTAATACCCAGACCCGCACACACACTTTTCATAACTTTCCCTACAAACTCACTTCCATTGTCCGACCAAACAATCCGTGGCATACCATACCTGGGGAAGTATTCTTTGAGGAGGATTTTGGCAGTGGACATAGCAGTGTTATCCTTCAACGGATATGCCTCAATCCATCTTGAAAAGGCACATACTACCACTAGGACGTATTTAAGATTGTTATACCTATCCATGTGGACATAATCCAACTGAATCACTTCAAAGGGACAAGAAGGGGGAGCAAAATGACCAGTTGGGGTTGGGGTCCTTGCCAGGATTATGCATCAGGCATATCATGCAGTTTTTCACCACTCTTTCCGCACACTTAGTAATTCCATCGTTCTTCCATACTGGAGCTAACATTTTACAGATCCCTTTCGAACTGATGTGCGCCGCTCCATGCGCGATCGTGACTACCGCAAGTACATACGCATCTGGTAACATCCAACGTTGCTGTTCGGACAAATCAACCCAACATCCACTTGAATCCATTTTACTCGTTTTCTCCTTCCATTCATTCTTCTCATTCTCAGTTGCTTCATTCTGGATTGCCTTCACACTTTCAATCGTATTCTCACACATCCCTGATTCAGCAATCCATCTTGCAGACGTTGCAACATACATTCGGCTCATCATGTTCTTGGCCGTCTCTTTGGCGACCTCATCAGCAAACGCATTTCCACGGCCAACATCATCCGTAATCTTCCGATGTGCACTGCATTTCACAATCGCAACTTCATTCGGTAGGGTCAGAGATTCCAATAGATCACTGACTAACTGTCCATGTTGGATTTTAGTCCCATGGGATGTGAGAAAACCTCTTTCTCTCCAGAGACGTCCAAAGTTATGTGATACGCCGAAGGCGTATTGGCTGTCAGTAAACACATTCACTCTCTTTCCCTCAGCTAAAACACACGCTCTTGTTAGTGCAATTAATTCTGCAGCTTGGGCAGAATTCTGACTTACTCTTGCAGTCTCAAAAATCGTACTCAAAGTCGTAACTGCATACGCGGCCGTCACATCACCATTCTGTAACTTAAAACAAGACCCATCGACATATAAAGTGCCGTCTGGATCTGGCAACGGAGTGTCTTTTGAATCAATCCGACCTTTTGTCTCTTCCTCAGTTCTGAAACAACAATCATGGGGCTCTGAATCACTCGACTTCTGAGTAGTCGGCAACAACGTTGCTGGATTCAGTATGTTGCATCGCTTGATCTGAATGTGACTTGCCAAAAGTGTCAGCTCGTAGCCTGATAGTCTAGCACTGGTGAGGTGCTGAGTTTTCGTTCGATTCATGAGTGTATCCACGGCATGTGGAACCATGACTATTAACATGTTGTTCATGACTAGTCCAGCAGACTGTCTAATAGACACTGCAGCTGCTGCTGTAGCTCTCAAACAACTCGGCAATGCTCTGGCTACCGGATCTAATGTGGATGAGAAATATGCACAAGGCCGCTATTGTCACCAAACTGTTGCGTTAAAACACTCAACGCACAACCTTCTCTTTCATGGACATATAGTGTAAACGGCTTACTGTAGTCAGGAGTACCTAACACAGGAGCTGAGCATAACGCATCACGCAATTCCGAGAAGCTTTGTTGACATTCATCAGACCATGGCAAAGGACTCGGAACACCTTTTCCAGTCAGAGCCACCAATGGTTTTGCCATGAGAGAAAAATTTGGGATCCATTGCCTACAGTATGACGTAATACCCAAAAACGCACGCACTTCTCTCTGTGTGCTTGGTACAGTCATCTGCGAGATTGCTTTGATTCTCTCTGGGGTCAACCTTCTTCCCTCCTTTGATAAAAGATGACCTAAGTAGGTCACTTCTTGGCAACAATATTGCAGTTTAGAAGGTGACACCTTGTGATGTAAGTCTGACAAATGACGTAATAAAGAAATTGTAGCTGTTTTGCAAGTTTCCTTGTCATCAGCAGCCAGTAAAAGATCATCTACGTATTGGATCAGGGCAACACCAGGAGGAAGTACAAGAGCATCTAATTGACTCTTTAATGCTTGGCTGTAAATTGAAGGGCTCTCACAATAACCTTGTGGAGCGCGCTTGAATCTGAAACTGCGACCTCCTAAGGAGAAACCAAAAATGTCTCTACTTTCCTCGGCTATGGGAATGCTGAAAAATGCATTTTTCAAGTCGATAACCGTAAACCATGAGGCTGAGGCAGGAATCAACGTCAATAATGCAGTGATATCTGGGACCACAGGAAACTGTGGAATCACTATTTTATTAACTTCTCTGAGGTCAATCACAAATCTGTAGATTGGAGGTTTGGATGGGTCAGTACGTTTCAAAATTGGCAAAACAGGACTATTGCAGACATTTCCTCTAGTTTCCTCAACCACATCTTTCTGTATTAAGTCTTTCACAATCAGTAAGAGTGCTCGTTCCCCTTCATTCGAAATCCGATACTGTGGGATTCGTGGGAATTTAACATTCGCTTTCAAACTTACCACATAAGGGGGAATTTCCAAGAGGCCTACATCGTTAGGACCAGTTGCCCAAAGAGTATCAGGGAGAGAACGCAGCTCCGGTGGGAGCTTATCCATCGACATATACATTGGAGAAATGACTCTCTTGCCTAATGTGAGCTGTACTCCCGAAGGAGAACAGTACAGTGTCGCATGTAGGCATTTCAACAGATCTAAACCAAGCAGATTCTCATTACAACCGGTTGTTAGAATAAGGGGTGCTTCTAGTTCGCATGGCCCAACAGATATTGATAAAGGACTAGAAACAGGATTGTGAACAGGGGCGCCTGAGAAACCTACTGAAGTGTTCGTTAAGCCAGACAAAGGTGCGCCAGGGAGTTTCGCATGCATAATTGAACTTTTTGCCGCACCAGTATCCAACAGAAACGGTTCGACCACGCCTGAGGTAACTACTGTGACATAAGGTCCACTCTGATCAACTGGAACTGATACTACTCCCTTTCTTTGCCTGTGGCTGTCCTAGTACTCGCTTCTCTGAATCTCCTCATTATGATCATAGTAATCTTCAACATGATACTGTGGAGATCTACCTGTTTGCGCAGATTGTGCATTTCGCTGATCGAAATAATTCGATTGGCGATCGGCTTGTGGTGTCATAGTACCACGTCCTCTACCTCTAGGAGCTTGCGTAAATCCAACAGTACTTCTCTGAGCTGGGACACCACTAGTCTGTGCGTGCAGTACCGGACCCTCATTCTTATAATGACCCTCCTTTTTACAATAGGCACACTGATTCCATGCTAACTGTTGTCGGGAAAACCATAATTAGATCTTTGGGACGTCCCTTGCTGGAATTGTGGCTGTTGCTGAAACTGGGGTCGCTGCTGTGAATCTGACTGATTCGAGCGAGGCGGATACGCCTGTTGCAAAAGAACTTTAGTCTTTAAATCTTTTGTTTTCTTTTCTGACTTTTCCTTCTCTTCTTTCTCTCTATTCTCGTAATACTGAGCAGTTGCAAGTATCTGTGCTGTCGTCGACACTGCCCATGCACTTTCAGAATCCTTTAACTTGTTACTAAGCTCAGGTAGTAAATTAAACACGAACTTGTCGACAAACAACCTTTGGCCTCCCTCAGTACTCATATCTTGCCCACTGTGGTCTACGAAGGTCTCTTCAAATCTAGTGAAGAAGTCAGAGACGCTTTCATCCTTCTTTTGTTTGCATGCCGATAGTTTATCCCAATTGACACGTAATGCTGGCATCAGCGTTTTCATCAGATTAATTATTCTGCCAGGTAGGGCAGCAATCAGAGGTTCAGGTTTAGCACCGCCAACTTGTTGCGCATCTGCTGCTACAATAGCTGGCCAATCACCTCCTAAGGCGACTGGGTGGTTCTCTTGCCGAATTTTGGCCCATATAGGCTGTGGCACTACATTACCAAATAACATTTCAATGTCTGCCAAATTCATGATGCACGCTTGAACTGTCTGCGTTAACTCTTTGTAATAACCAGCAGGATTTTTACGTGGGTCTGGTAACGCTTGTTTTACTGCTAATACTTCGGCCCGTTTCCAAGGGATGTGTATCCACACTCTCTGGAAATGTGCCGGGGCAGCTACAATATTATTAGCCCCATCAGCTTGAACTGCATCACGCCATATCGGCGGAACTTCCCTCGGATATTGACCACGTTTTTTCCTAGTAGTAATCGGTGAACCGTCAAGGTCTCTTGTCGCTCGAAGAGGGGAATCATCCCTATGAGCTAAAATCAGTTCTATCGCTCCCCTTACTTCTGAACCTATCACCATTCCTGCGGCGAACTTCTGTTGAATATTTATCAAATCAGAGGGGACGGAATCTAAGTCATCATCTTCCCATTCTTCACGCACAAGAGAACACATCACGTCAAAAACATAACGTTGAGTAGGTTCATTCCATTGCATAAAAGTATCTAACACTCTTCGTGCATCATACTTCGCAGCTTTCGACATCCACCTAAGAGCTGTCGAATCTAACATTTCTCGTTCCTGAGGACCAGGAAGCTGGCTACGTCTCTGTATAGAGTCAGAAACGGGGGTCCCAATTAAGGACCTGTAGAGAGGAGTTAAAATATTAGTTACAGAGTCGGTTATTTTCCGACGAACGGAAAGCGGAGTCAGAATGTTCACAGGGTTCGGGAATAGGGCAGCTGGAGCAGATGAAATAGTAAGGGTAGGAGTAGCAGGTAAAGCAGTTTGCGAAACGACAGGAAAAGGCGGAGCAGGCGACCCAGGAAGAGGGGGTGCCGAAGGAACATTAACCACGGGAAGGACAGGAGCTGGAATCAAAGGAAGTGGAGCAACTATTCCAGGCTGACCAGCAGCTGGCTGTACAACAGGTAGTAACTGTGGTACTGTAATACCCTGTGCATACGGTGGAGGTGAATTCAACAGGTAAGACAACAGAGGATCCTTCTCATGATCCTCCATCAGCTTAGTAGGACAAGATGGCAATACAGGGTAACATTTATCAATTGCCAAATTATATTTTCTATTCGCCATCTCCATTGCTTTCTCAGTCTCGTTGACATGCAGCTGCCTAGCAGACTCCATTAAAGTCAACCCTTTCTCTTTCTGTTCTTTCTTCGTCTTCCTAATTTCTCTCTGTCTTGCTTCTTTACGCCATACGCGAAAAGAATCAAACATTGCCGGCCGGGCTTTTCTCTTAAACAACTTCTTTTCTAGATTGTCTAGAATTTCGGTTTCGAAGCTACCATGCGGTGACCAACTAAGGACACCATCTTTTCTGGTATAACGGACCCATACTTCATTATACGTAATAGGACCAACACCATGTTTACAATAGAGCTCATATGTAGGAGTTCCAATCGGAGGAACCGAACACGAATCCTCTAACCGGGAATCCTCGTTGCAACGTAACCAGGACAGGAAACAATTACTACTGGTAGTCATGACAAACAAAGACAAATTCCAACCAAAATGCGCAAAGAACTTAGGCCTACCAAAATGAACTAATACCAAAACAAAGATTATCTAGACAAGAGCAACCAATGATAATCTACAAATTAAACCAGAGCAACAAGGAACAACCAAACTGAGCGTAACCCACTTAATACTTAACTGAAATGTGGAAGACGTCACCAAGGAGAACCCGTCTACGTCTCGCCGTACTAAGGTCTGCACCTCGGGTCCAAGACAGGGCGACAGTCAGGGCAGCGGTCCTCTACAGCCGTCTGGGAACGGGAACCCTCGTGGAAGAGATCGTCGGGCCACTTTTACGACATGCAGGGATCGATGAAGCGGGGTACCTCCCTCCGGAATCTTCACACGAAACTTCTCGAACTTTTCAGGCTTTGGACCGGTACCGGATGACGTCGCCCAACGTTGGGCGCCAATTTGAGGTTCTGGACTTTTAAGAGTCCAGAGGTGTCAGGGAAACAACACCCGAAGACCCCTGAGTTCCTCCTGTCCCGGTGCACAAATAAACAGAGACACGGGCTTCTCGATGGTGGCGTCAAAGACCAAGGTTTATTTACTGCAGGGACACAGAAATCATAGGAACCACACAGAGGCAGAATCTACGACACTGTTCAAATTGCATTAAGTGGGTTACTCTTTAAATACACGCAAAATGTCTTTAGGCTACATTACACGAATATTTCTCATGCCCAACCCGGTATCCCAAACAAACAGTAAATAGACATCAAACAATAATTTGTAGGATTTCGGTATTCGATCAGATCCCCTTGTCAGTTTTCCATTCTTTACCCGATCCTCCCCATCATAAAAATCGTAACCTCCCCATTGTAAAAGCCCAGAAGGAGAGGAGCAGAGCCAGGTGCAAAGGATTGAAAAGGAGGATAAGAGGTGTTTATGGATCATAAACGGGCATGGCTACCGTCTTCGGCCTTTCAGTCAGGACAACGGACACGAGAACCAGTATGGCAGGGCTGGCCTCAGGCAGGGGAGGCAGCTTGATTCTGCCTAGTCATGTAGTGTCAGCCTTTCTCGGGGCTCGGCTTACGTGTCCTTAACAAGGTGACTCTGTCGGGGTCATCGCCCGTTCATTGACTATGTGAGGGCAAGAAACAAAATGGATGCCGTAACTAAAATGGATGCCACGACTTTACAACAGAATGCCCTATTTCTCAGTGAATTCATGCTAGTTGCGTAGCGAAAACACTGTCATGCATGTAATGGATCATTTGCGGTTCATTGGTACCAAAATCGTGTCAGTACTACGATACCGAATTCACGGGTTCGGATCGCTACAGAACCTCAGGAGAAGGGTAATTTTCATCGCATGGATCCTCCCCAACCAGGATATAAATAGGGGCTTCCGCCGCTAAAGTTCTTGTTTTATTTGCCTGAGCAAGGGAGGATAATTTACCTTGAACAGACCCTCTATATTGGAAGTAATCTGGATTCCCAGGTAGGTTAGCCCGTGGCTGGCCCACGTAAATGAGGAGTCCCCCTGGAGTGCTCTCTTTTCCCCCTCTGATAGAGAAATGTTCAATATAGAAGATTTGGCGAGATTGACCTTGAAGCCCGCCACGTTCTCAAACGCAGTTATGTCTGGAAGTAGTGCCTATAGAGACAGGGCGGGGCTCGCAAGGGACAATAGAATGTCGTCTGCGAACAGCGACACCTTCTGTTCTTCCCCCCCAAATCTGATCCCATGAATGTCTGGGTTTGCCCTTAGATGGGCCGCCAGCAGCTCTATGCTCAACGCGAACAGTAGGGGAGAGTGGGAGCATCCCTTTCATGTACCTCTCCCCAACTAAAAGAGCGCTGAGCTAACCCCATTTACCTGGATTCTAGATTTTGGTTTAGTATAATTGGCTAGTATCATCCGCAGAAGTTTTTCCCCAAAGCCAAACTTTTCCAGAGAAAGGAACAGAAAGCCCCAGTCCACCCTGTCGAAAGCCTTTTCCGCATCTAGCCCCAACAATATAGCCGGGATTTTGAACTTGCTGGCTTTTTTTGACAAGGTGGAGGGTCCTGCAAATGTTATCATGTGTTTGTCTCCCCTTAATAAACCCAGACTGGTCCGGATAAATCAAGTCGGGCATCAGGTTTTCCAGACGAGTCGCCAAGATAGCCGAATAGAGCTTGGCATCCAGTTTGAGGAGTGCTATCGGTCTAAAAGAGGCACAATGTCTGGGGTTCTTCCCCGGTTTGGGGATTACTGTAATGAGCGCTTCTGCCATGGTGGTTGTGAGCGCTTGCCACATTCTATTATCATTGAACAAGGCAGTGAGATGTAGCACTAGCTCGGAGGCATGTTTTATAGAAAAGGGCCGTTAGGCCGTCCGTTCCCGGAGCTTTATGAAGTTTAAGTCCCTTAATCGCGAGACATACCTTTTCGTCAGTAATGGGTGAGTCTAGTTGTTCCCTCCATGATTCGGGAATCTTGGGGAGTGTTAAGGGGTCTAGGTAAGATTGCTGCACGTCAATGTCGGAGGATGATGCTGTGTAGAGATTTTGATAGAAGGTGCCGAACAGCGAGGCTTTCCCCTAATCGTCAAGTTCTAGTTCCCCCTCTTTGTTATAGCTTCCCACAATATACTCCTTGGACCTCTCCTCCCGAAGCTGTCTTGCAAGATGAGAGCCAACCTTGTTCCCCTGAGCATACGTGTTATGCCGGAGCCGAAGGAATGTGAATTCTGCCCTATTTGTGTAGATTGCCCCCAATTTCCCTTTAATAGTACTCAGTTGCCGCTTCAAACTGTGAGTAGGATTCTTCCTAACTCGCGTTCGTCTTGTGACAGGGCCGTCTCCAACCCCTCCCGCTCCTCAGCCCTTTCCTTATTTAAAGTTGACATCCACCCTATACATTTCCCCCGGACCACCACCTTGAAGGCGTCCCAGTTGTTCTGGGGTGATGTATCCCTCGGGTCATTTGTTTGAAAAAAATTGCTAATGGCGAGCCGCAGTTCGTCCCTCAGGGATCTATCCCTGTGTCTTCTTTCCCCACTTTAGGTCCACCGTTACAGGACTGTGATCAGATAAAGTATGGGAGAATCGTCATCCCCTGAAGCAGGCCCTGCAGATCTTGGGATAGAAAAATGTAGTCCAGCCTGGAGAAAGTTTGGTGGGCATGGGAAAAAAAGTATAATCTTTGGTAGAGGGGTGAAGGAATCGCCATGCATCAAGGAGCCCCATATTGAGAAACGTTTGTTGCATGGATGTGGTAAATCTGTTTCCCCTGGATCTAAGTGGATGAGAGCTATCTTCTGTCGGATGCCAGGTGAGATTAAAGTCCCCCATCAATATTATGTGTCCTTCTGCAAACTGACCCACCATATTTAGGAGCGAACTCACGAAGGTCACTTGCCCAGTATTGGGTACATATGCGGAGACCAACGTTACCACCCTCCCCCTCAGCTTCCCTTTCACCATCACCGCCCTCCCATCTTTGTCCGTCGGGATGCCTTTCGACTGGAATTTCGTGTTGTTGTGGAAGAATAATGCTACCCCGTTGTGTTTGGTTTTAGCAGAGGACCTATATATGAGGAAGTAACTTTTGTGCTTCAGCCGCAAATTGTCCGATCTCTTAAGATGCGTCCCTTGGAGCGCCACCACATCAAATTGGTGGTCATCCAGGTATTTCCATATTTTGTGACGTTTAATCGGTGACTTCAGGCCTTTCACATGCCATGTTGTGACTCATATCATCTCATGAAGTAACATCTTTTCTGCATTAGAGAACCCCTCAAGTGTCTTGTGCTCTCTCCCCAGGCCATGTTCTGGTGCCCGAGGGCCTTGCGCCTCCGACGTCAGAGATCAGACATTGGTGTAGCCTTTTCCCACCCCCCACCCTCACCTGCTTCTCTACCACCCCCCTCACCACACCATCCCCCCTTAACAATAAACCAAAAACATAGAAACAAACATTAGTTATTCGCAGGACCCGTACAAGTCCTGTGGTTACGCAAAGTATGGTAAGGTACAGCATGCTGGGGTTTAGGCCCTCGGCCATCACCTGGCTGTCCGTATCTCGAAGTCCAATGTAGCCAGTCGCTCACTGTAGCCCAGGCTTCAACTAAGTAGCGATTGGAGGCTCCTGTGCCACCTAGGACATCCCCCTTGCCCCCCAGGCCTATGAAATCTTGTGTCCTTAGAAAACCAAGCCCTTCACAAAGGTTGCACTTTGCATGATCCTGAGCAGCGTCAGGAAATGCGGCACACGAGTCTCAAGTCGCGTCTCACCCACAGGTAGGCTGCTGTGAGGCATCTTTAGACTCTGTGTCTGTTCAATTCACAAAAAAATATCACTGCGGCTAGTGGACTAGCGTCTCTTATATGGAGATCTTGCTGCCATCCTCCAGCAACATGTCTGGTGCGCCCAGTGTATTCATGTTGACCTATAGATTACCGGGCCTCGGCGCATGCATTTCTTCCCGGTCCTTCGTGTTTAGCTCCCATAAGCAGTTACTCAGGCCTTTGAAGAGCGTCCCTTGGAGACTGTTTCCCATTGCTCTCAGTTAGGTAGCTGACCCGACTGAGAGCTCGGAGCCTCGTCCTCCGGCAGCGGTTGCACAAGCAATTCCAGGCCGTCCTTAAACTCCATGATGTGGCGCTGTTTATTTTATGTTTAAACGCTAAACCAAACGGGTATGTCCAACGATATCTGATTTAGTCTTTCTGTAGTTGCTCCGTAAGTGGCCTAAAGGACTGTCTCCTCTGGAGGGTTGTCTGTGCCAAATCCTGGAATATCACACAGCGATAGCCCTGGAAGGAGATGGAGTCTTTCTTTCGGGACTCTTGCAAGATAGTTTCCTTGACCTTATAGGAGTGGAGCTTGACCAAGACATATCGTGTGCAACTTCGCTCCCACAGAAGTGCCGGGCCCACCCTGTGTGCTTTATCAATCTTAATCTTAAGACGTTTAGGCCCCAGAATCTCTGCAAAGAGCCCCTCCATGAACGCCTCCAGATCAGAACCTTCTGCCCCCTCTTCCAGGTCCTAATGCGGATGTTCTCGCGTCGCGACCTGTTTTCAAGGTCTTCATTTTTCAGCAGGGCTGCTTGAAGTTGTGCTTGCAGGAGTTGTACCTTGGCGGTCGTTTCCGTGGAGCGGTGGTCGAGTTCCTGCATGTGCGTTTCCACATCCAGGATTCTGGCTCCAACGGAGTCCACATCTTGCTGTAGTGAGGTCATCTTTTTCGACAGGTCTGATGTCAATTGCTCTACAGAAGCTTGGAGATCTCCTTTTAATTCGGAGCGCAGTTCATCCTTAGAGTCTTTCAAGGAATTGAGCAGCTCTGCTTTTGTCAGGGCCATGGTGGAAGTGGAGGCCTCCAGGTCCTGTGATCGTGATTTCTCCACCGGGGCCAAGTAACTGGAAACCTTAGTGGAGGATTTCTTGGGTGGCATAGATGCAGCACTAAAGCGGGTCGGGGCCTTTGCAGACTGCAGGCGCACTCCGTGTGCCGAGTCTTAGACGTCTTTCTTACTAAAAGGGATGGCTCCAGGTGTGCTCAGGCTAGTGGCATGCTCTTTACCCCCCTGCGGGGAGCCGAATGTGAGGTGGAAGTGCCAAAGAGTGCGGCCATCATAAAGTCAGGCACCAGCGCGTGGAACCTGCCCGCCTCCCGGGGCGGCGTGAGTGGAGAGTCCTCGAGCCTGTGTGTACTTCTGTTGTGATCCTCTTCCCATGTGAGGCCAGCCTTATGCGACTTGCACTTTTAGTTCAGGGCTCACGACTTGTGCACAGCCGCCTTGTTGAAGTCAGGCATTTGCACTAGAAGGCACCGCCGCCATTTCTCCTCCAGTTCCTGGACCCACACTAAGAGGCCTTCATCACACCTTGACTCCAGCCACCCAATTCATCCCGCGATGGGTCTTGCCAGCCACATATCCAACAGCCGCACCCCATGCACTGGAGCCCCTGGGTGCTGGCTTGTGCGGGAGCACGTATTTGCATACTTGAAGTGCGGGAGCGGGGGCCCTGTGCATGCACTGCTCCGCCGGATGCCGGTGCCAAGTCTCACTTCATGGAAAAGCCTCCGACAGTGAGATCGCGGCCATGAACCACCATCTTGGGTCCCGCTCATCGTCGGATGGATTTCCACGGATAGCTTGGCAGCGGCAGATTCCCTGCTTCTCCTGCTGGACCCAGCTTATCCCTCACGGCAATCGGCAGCAGGTCGGCAGTTTGGCGGCTACATTGGCATTCTAATAGTAGCGTTTACAGCCTCGCCGTGATGGAGCCAACACAAATTACCTCCGATTGGCCATCTTGCGGGGCCACGCCCCCGTTAAATGTTTTTTTAAAGACACAGGTGAGAGTTTTTGAAATGACGCGCAAATCACAGGCATATTATATTTATATAACGATTAGTATATATATATATTCACAGAAAAAACCATAGGTTTCAGGGGTGTTATAGTTAGCTGGCCATTTCACTCGTACAAAACCATAGAAATTCCTGCGTTATAGTTAGTTCTGCTAACTATAACTCGCGCGCCCGCAATGCACTGCTGCTGTCACATATTGCATCATTCATGACATGGTCAGTGACATCACTGATGACATCACTGATGACATCTCAAATGACATCACTGATGACATCACTGATGACATCGTCCAGTGAATGTGGTTTAGTTTGAAATTTAAATATGTATTATATATATACCAATCTGTATTGAAGATTGAGTGGATATATAACCGTCTGGATGGAGGATTTAGTAGCTGTCTGACTGTCTGTTTAAGTGAGTAATTAAAAGTGCCTCACTTAATACATTGATTAGTAACTAAACTATGTGAATGTGTGCATCACTGTCTCTGTTGTTGTAACATGCTGCATCAGTTGGTCACTAACTACATGAGTGTGTATATTAGTTATTGATTAGTTGGGTGAGTATTTGTATGGGACACTGAGTTTGTGTGTGGTCGGAAGGTGTGTGTAACTCTATGCATAGATGTGTGAATGGTTGATTGACTAGGTGTATAGGTTTAAGAGTGCATGTGGAAACAGTTGTTTGGGTGAATGAGTGTATTTATTTGTGTGTTGGTGAGCGAATATATGTTTTAGTTGTACATCTTTAACAAAGTAAAAAAATAGAAGGCATTGTATGTGAAAGTTGGTGTATATAAATAAGTATGTATAAGAGTCAGTGATTGTGAGAGTAACTATATGAATGAGTGTATAATTGTATGGGGATTTTTTAACACATTAACTATGAGATACTATGTGTTTGAATAAATGAGGTGTTGTTGGATAATTGTGTAAGTGAGTAAATGTAAGTGTGAATATTTTTTTTCATGGGTGAGTAGGATGACTGCATAACCGACTAAGATGACTGCTGATGTGTCAATGTCTATAAATGTGTATAAGTGCATTTGATAGTGTTCTATTAATTAGAGACTGCATGTATAAATGATTCTGTTGTTGAATGGGTAGTTGTGTGTGTAGACTTAGGAATCAGTGAGTCGGTATGTAGTAACTGGTATTGGTGTGTCAATGGTTTCAAATATGGTACTCTGTATTTTACAGTGAGTGATGAAAGGTTATACTAGTGTATGATGAGGTGTATCAGATTGCCACGTAGATGATGTCATCAGTGATGTCATTTGAGATGTCATCAGTGATGTCATCAGTGATGTCACTGACCATGTCATGAATGATGCAATATGTGACATCATCAGCAGTGCATTGCGGGCGCGCAAGTTATAGTTAGCAGAACTAACTATAACGGAGGAATTTCTATGGTTTTGTAAGAGTGGAATGGCCAGCTAACTATAACACCCCTGAAACCTATGTTTTTTTCTGTGAATTTCTAAGGTTTTTAAATGCTAATTTCTAACTATAACGTCTCTGAAACCTATGGTTTTTTTCAGTGAATTTCAAAGCTTTTTTAAATGCTAATTTCTAACTATAACGTCTCTGAAACCTATGTTTTTTTTCAAAGAATTTCAAAGGTTTTTTAAATGCAAATTTTTAAGTGTGACAGTAGTTATACCTATTTTTTTGTACTGATTTTCTACAGTTTTTTAACTGTCCATTTATAAATTTTTATTCATTAAATAACATTATATATTTTTCTGAAAATTGCAAAAAAATAGTTTTTTTTAAAATTCTAACTGAAATATTGATTAATTTTCTTGTTTTCATTTTGTATTTTAATATATTTGTATTAAAAAAAATTCCATTTTTTGGGGGAGTCGCGCACTCAAAGCGTGCACATCACAGTGGGTGCACGCATTCTAGCCGCCATTTTAAAAAAGTCATGAAGGATCCGCGTACGGTGTGGGACGGTTGCGTGTCTTTCAGTTACATCATATGCATTTTATATTACGTGACGTGCGTGATTGGTATGCGACCAGTCCGCGACTCCTGCTCCCATGCATTCGCGACACATGCGCATCACGGTACGAGATGCTTGCGCGGTTCCGGGTCCCGCGTGATGTCCTATACATGCTGGGGCGCGCTGGGTGTGCGACTCCCGCAAAAAAAATGTATGTTCCAAATTATTATGTATGTGTCTTTAATATACATATTAGGGCAAGAGATTATCTAAGATATTCATAAAAATAATATATTTGTACTTATAATAAACTTATATTATTTTTAAATATATTTTCGCGAAGTCGGGTGCGTGCATCGTGAGTGCAAAGAACCAGGTCAGCAGAGCTGCTGTAGAGCCAGAGAAACCAGGTCAGCAGAGCCGTTGTAGAGCCAGAGAACCAGGTCAGCAGAGCTGCTCTAGTGCCTAAGAAGCAGGTCAGCAGAGCTGCTCTAGAACCAGAGACCCAGGTCAGCAGAGCTGCTCTAAAGCCAGAGACCCAGGTCAGCAGAGCTGCTCTAGAGGCCGAGAACCTGGTCAGCAGAGCTGCTGTAGAGCCAGAGAAACCAGGTCAGCAGAGCTGCTTTAGAGGGAGAGAACCAGGTCAGCAGAACTGCTTTAGAGCCAGAGAACCAGAACAGCAGAGCTGCTCTAGAGCCAGAGAACCAGGTCAACAGAGCTGCTTTAGAGCCATAGAACCAGGTCAGCAGAGCTGCTCTAGAGCCAGAGAACCAGGTCAGCAGAACTGCTTTAGAGCCAGAGAACCAGGTCAGCAGAGCTCTTTAGAGGGAGAGAACCAGGTGAGCAGAGCTGCTTTAGAGCCAGAGAACCAGGTCAGCAGAGCTGCACTAGAGCCAGAGAACCAGGTCAGCAGAGCTGCTTTAGAGCCAGAGAACCAGGTCAGCAGAGCTGCTTTATAGCCATAGAACCAGGTCAGCAGAGCTGCTTTAGAGCCAGAGAACCAGGTCAGCAGAGCTGCTCTAGAGGCAGAGAACAAGGTCAGCAGAGCGGCTTTAGAGGGAGAGAACCAGGTCAGCAGAGCTGCTTTAGAGCCAGAGAACAAGGTCAGCAAAGCTGCTCTAGAGCCAGAGAACAAGGTCAGCAGAGCTGTTTTAGAGCCATAGAACCAGGTCAGCAGAGCTGCTCTAGAGGCAGAGAACCAGGTCAGTAGAGCTGATTTAGAGGGAGAGAACCAGGTCAGCAGAGCTGCTTTAGAGCCAGAGAAACAGGTCAGCAGATCTGCTCTAGAGGCAGAGAACCAGGTCAGCAGAGCTGCTTTAGAGCCATAGAACCAGGTCAGCCAAGCTGCTTTATAGCCAGAGAACCAGGTCAGCAGAGCTGCTCTAGAGCCTAAGAACCGGGTCAGCAGAGCTGCTCCAGAGGCAGAGAACCATGTCAGTAGAGTTGATTTAGAGGGAGAGAACCAGGTCAGCAGAGCTGCTTTAGAGCCAGAGAACCAGGTCAGCAGAACTGCTTTAAAGCCATAGAACCGGGACAGCAGAGCTGCTTTAGAGCCAGAGAACCAGGCCAGCAGAGCTGTTCTAGAGCCAGCGAACCAGGCCAGCAGAGCTGCTGTAGAGCCTAAGAACTAGGTCAGCAGAGCTGCTCTAGAGCCAGAGAACCAGGTCAGCAGAGCTGCTGTAGAGCCAGAGAAACCAGGTCAGCAGAGCTGCTTTAGAGGGAGAGAACCAGGTCAGCAGAGCTGCTTTAGAGCTAGAGAACCAGGCCAGCAGAGCTGCTTTACAGCCAGAGAACGAGGTCAGCAGAGCTGCTCTAGAGCCAGAGAACCAAGTCAGCAGAGCTGCTTTAGAGCCAGAGAACCCGGTCAGCAGAGCTGCTTTAGAGCCAGAGAACCAGGTCAGCAGAGCTGCTCTTGAGCCTAAGATCCAGGTCAGCAGAGCTGCTCTAGAGCCAGAGAACCAGGTCAGCAGAGCTGCTGTAGATCCAGAGAAACCAGGTCAGTAGAGCTGCTTTAGAGGGAGAGAACCAGATCAGCAGAGCTGCTCTAGAGCCAGAGAACCATGTCAGCAGAACTGCTTCAGTTGGTCACTAACTACATGAGTGTGTATATTAGTTATTGATTAGTTGGGTGAGTATTTGTATGGGACACTGAGTTTGTGTGTGGTCGGAAGGTGTGTGTGTAACTCTATGCATAGATGTGTGAATGGTTGATTGACTAGGTGTATAGGTTTAAGAGTGCATGTGGAAACAGTTGTTTGGGTGAATGAGTGTATTTATTTGTGTGTTGGTGAGCGAATATATGTTTTAGTTGTACATCTTCAACAAAGTAAAAAAATAGAAGGCATTGTATGTGAAAGTTGATGTATATAAATAAGTATGTATAAGAGTCAGTGATTGTGAGAGTAACTATATGAATGAGTGTATAATTGTATGGGGATTTTTTAACACATTAACTATGAGATACTATGTGTTTGAATAAATGAGGTGTTGTTGGATAATTGTGTAAGTGAGTAAATGTAAGTGTGAATATTTTTTTTCATGGGTGAGTAGGATGACTGCATAACCGACTAAGATGACTGCTGATGTGTCAATGTCTATAAATGTGTATAAGTGCATTTGATAGTGTTCTATTAATTAGAGACTGCATGTATAAATGATTCTGTTGTTGAATGGGTAGTTGTGTGTGTAGACTTAGGAATCAGTGAGTCGGTATGTAGTAACTGGTATTGGTGTGTCAATGGTTTCAAATATGGTACTCTGTATTTTACAGTGAGTGATGAAAGGTTATACTAGTGTATGATGAGGTGTATCAGATTGCCACGTAGATGATGTCATCAGTGATGTCATTTGAGATGTCATCAGTGATGTCATCAGTGATGTCACTGACCATGTCATGAATGATGCAATATGTGACATCATCAGCAGTGCATTGCGGGCACGCAAGTTATAGTTAGCAGAACTAACTATAACGGAGGAATTTCTATGGTTTTGTAAGAGTGGAATGGCCAGCTAACTATAACACCCCTGAAACCTATGTTTTTTTCTGTGAATTTCTAAGGTTTTTAAATGCTAATTTCTAACTATAACGTCTCTGAAACCTATGGTTTTTTTCAGTGAATTTCAAAGCTTTTTTAAATGCTAATTTCTAACTATAACGTCTCTGAAACCTATGTTTTTTTTCAAAGGTTTTTTAAATGCTAATTTTTAAGTGTGACAGTAGTTATACCTATTTTTTTGTACTGATTTTCTACAGTTTTTTAACTGTCCATTTATAAATTTTTATTCATTAAATAACATTATATATTTTTCTGAAAATTGCAAAAAAATAGTTTTTTTTAAAATTCTAACTGAAATATTGATTAATTTTCTTGTTTTCATTTTGTATTTTAATATATTTGTATTAAAAAAAATTCCATTTTTGGGGGGAGTCGCGCACTCAAAGCGTGCACATCACAGTGGGTGCACGCATTCTAGCCGCCATTTTAAAAAAGTCATGAAGGATCCGCGTACGGTGTGGGACGGTTGCGTGTCTTTCAGTTACATCATATGCATTTTATATTACGTGACGTGCGTGATTGGTATGCGACCAGTCCGCGACTCCTGCTCCCATGCATTCGCGACACATGCGCATCACGGTACGAGATGCTTGCGCGGTTCCGGGTCCCGCGTGATGTCCTATACATGCTGGGGCGCGCTGGGTGTGCGACTCCCGCAAAAAAAATGTATGTTCCAAATTATTATGTATGTGTCTTTAATATACATATTAGGGCAAGAGATTATCTAAGATATTCATAAAAATAATATATTTGTACTTATAATAAACTTATATTATTTTTAAATATATTTTCGCGAAGTCGGGTGCGTGCATCGTGAGTGCAAAGAACCAGGTCAGCAGAGCTGCTGTAGAGCCAGAGAAACCAGGTCAGCAGAGCCGTTGTAGAGCCAGAGAACCAGGTCAGCAGAGCTGCTCTAGTGCCTAAGAAGCAGGTCAGCAGAGCTGCTCTAGAACCAGAGACCCAGGTCAGCAGAGCTGCTCTAAAGCCAGAGACCCAGGTCAGCAGAGCTGCTCTAGAGGCCGAGAACCTGGTCAGCAGAGCTGCTGTAGAGCCAGAGAAACCAGGTCAGCAGAGCTGCTTTAGAGGGAGAGAACCAGGTCAGCAGAACTGCTTTAGAGCCAGAGAACCAGAACAGCAGAGCTGCTCTAGAGCCAGAGAACCAGGTCAACAGAGCTGCTTTAGAGCCATAGAACCAGGTCAGCAGAGCTGCTCTAGAGCCAGAGAACCAGGTCAGCAGAACTGCTTTAGAGCCAGAGAACCAGGTCAGCAGAGCTCTTTAGAGGGAGAGAACCAGGTGAGCAGAGCTGCTTTAGAGCCAGAGAACCAGGTCAGCAGAGCTGCACTAGAGCCAGAGAACCAGGTCAGCAGAGCTGCTTTAGAGCCAGAGAACCAGGTCAGCAGAGCTGCTTTAGAGCCATAGAACCAGGTCAGCAGAGCTGCTTTAGAGCCAGAGAACCAGGTCAGCAGAGCTGCTCTAGAGGCAGAGAACAAGGTCAGCAGAGCGGCTTTAGAGGGAGAGAACCAGGTCAGCAGAGCTGCTTTAGAGCCAGAGAACCAGGTCAGCAAAGCTGCTCTAGAGCCAGAGAACAAGGTCAGCAGAGCTGTTTTAGAGCCATAGAACCAGGTCAGCAGAGCTGCTCTAGAGGCAGAGAACCAGGTCAGTAGAGCTGATTTAGAGGGAGAGAACCAGGTCAGCAGAGCTGCTTTAAAGCCAGAGAAACAGGTCAGCAGATCTGCTCTAGAGGCAGAGAACCAGGTCAGCAGAGCTGCTTTAGAGCCATAGAACCAGGTCAGCCAAGCTGCTTTATAGCCAGAGAACCAGGTCAGCAGAGCTGCTCTAGAGCCTAAGAACCGGGTCAGCAGAGCTGCTCCAGAGGCAGAGAACCATGTCAGTAGAGTTGATTTAGAGGGAGAGAACCAGGTCAGCAGAGCTGCTTTAGAGCCAGAGAAACAGATCATCAGATCTGCTCTAGAGGCAGAGAACCAGGTCAGCAGAGCTGCTCTAGAGCCAGAGAACCAGGTCAGCAGAACTGCTTTAAAGCCATAGAACCGGGACAGCAGAGCTGCTTTAGAGCCAGAGAACCAGGCCAGCAGAGCTGTTCTAGAGCCAGCGAACCAGGCCAGCAGAGCTGCTGTAGAGCCTAAGAACTAGGTCAGCAGAGCTGCTCTAGAGCCAGAGAACCAGGTCAGCAGAGCTGCTGTAGAGCCAGAGAAACCAGGTCAGCAGAGCTGCTTTAGAGGGAGAGAACCAGGTCAGCAGAGCTGCTTTAGAGCTAGAGAACCAGGCCAGCAGAGCTGCTTTACAGCCAGAGAACGAGGTCAGCAGAGCTGCTCTAGAGCCAGAGAACCAAGTCAGCAGAGCTGCTTTAGAGCCAGAGAACCCGGTCAGCAGAGCTGGTTTAGAGCCAGAGAACCAGGTCAGCAGAGCTGCTCTTGAGCCTAAGATCCAGGTCAGCAGAGCTGCTCTAAAGCCAGAGAACCAGGTCAGCAGAGCTGCTGTAGAGCCAGAGAAACCAGGTCAGTAGAGCTGCTTTAGAGGGAGAGAACCAGATCAGCAGAGCTGCTCTAGAGCCAGAGAACCATGTCAGCAGAACTGCTTTAGAGCCATAGAACCGGGTCAGCAGAGCTGCTTTAGAGCCAGAGAACCAGGTCAGCAGACCTGCTGTAGAGCCAGAGAAACCAGGTCAGGAGAGCTGCTTTAAAGGGAGAGAACCAGATCAGCAGAGCTGCTTTAGAGCCAGAGAACCAGGTCAGCAGAGCTGTTCTAGCTGACACTGACTGACTGACACTGACTGACTGACACTGACTGATTGACACTGACTGACACTGATTGACTGACACTGACTGACACTGACTGACACTGACACTGTTTGACTGAAACTGACTGACTGACAATGACTGACACTGATTGACTGACAGTGACTGACTGACACCGACTGACTGACTGACACTGACTGACACTGATTGACTGACACTGACTGACTGACGGACACTGATTGACTGACACTGACTGACACTGACTGACTGACACTGACACTGACTGAATGACTCTGACTGACTGACACTGACTGACTACTCTCTACTACTCTGCTACTCACTCTCTACTACTCTCTACTACTCTCTACTACTCACTCTCTACTACTCACTCTCTACTACACACTACTACTCACTCTCTACTACTCTCTCTCTCTGCTACTCACTCTCTACTACTCTCTACTATTCACTCTTCACTATTCACTCTCTACTACTCTCTACTACTCACTCTACTACTCACTCTCTAATACTTTCCTACTCTCTACTACTCACTCTCTACCACTCACTCTCTACTACTCACTCTCTACTACTCTCTACTACTCACTCTCTACTACTCACTCTCTACTTCTCTCTACTACTCACTCTACTACTCTCTACTGCTCTCTACCACTCACTCTCTACTACTCTACTACTCACTCTCTACTACTCTCAACTGCTCTCTCTCTACTACTCAATCTCTATTACTCACTCTCTACTTCTCTCTACTACTCAATCTACTACTCTCTACTGCTATCTACCACTCACTGTCTACTACTCCACAACTCACTCTCTACTACTCTCAACTGCTCTCTCTCTACTACTCACTCTCTACTACTCATTCTACTACTCACTCTCTACTACTCTCTCTCTACTACTCACTCTCCACTACTCACTCTCTACTACTCGCTCTCTACTACTCACTCTCTACTACATACTCTCTACTACTCTACTACTCTCTCTACTTCTAACTCTCTACTACTCACTCTTTACTACTCTACTACTCTCTACTACTCTCTCTACTACTCACTCTCTACTATTCTCTACTACTCACTCTACTACTCGCTACTACTCTCTACCACTCACTCTCTACTACTCTACTACTCATTCTCTACTACTCACTCTCTACTACTCATTCTACTACTCTGTACTACTCACTCTCTACTACTCTCTCTCTACTACTCTCTCTCTACTACTCACTCTCTACTACTCTCTAGTACTCACTCTCTACTACTCACTCTCTACTACTCTCTACTGCTCACTCTCCACTACTCACTCTCTGCTACTTGCTCTCAACTACTCTCTGCTACTCCCTCTACTACTCACTCTCTACTACTCTACTACTCTCTCTTACTCTCTCTACTTCTCACTCTCTACTACTCTCTCTACTACTCACTCTCTACTACTCTCTACTACTCACTCTCTACTACACACTCTCTACTACTTGCTCTGCACTACTCGCTCTCTACTACTCTCTAGTACTCACGCTACTACTCCCTCTCTACTACTCTCTACTACTCACTCTACTACTCACTCTCTACTACTCTCTACTACTCACTCTCTACTGCTCTACTACTCTCTACTACTCTCTCTCTACTAACTCTCTACTACTCACTCTCTACTACTCTCTCTCTACTACTCTCTCTCTACTACTCTCTACTACTCACTTTGTACTACTCTCTACTACTCACTCTCTACTACTCTCTCTCTACTACTCTCTACTACTCACTCTCTACTACTCACTTTACTACTCACTCTACTACTCACTCTCTACTACTCACTCTCTACTACTCTCTACTACTCACTCTCTACTACTCTCTCTCTCTACTATTCTCTACTACTCACTCTACTACTCACTCTCTACTACTCTCTACTACTCACTCTCTACTACTCACTCTCTACTACTCTCTACTACTCACTCTCTACTGCTCTCTACCACTCACTCTACTACTCCCTCTACTACTCTCTACTACTCTCTACTACTCACTCTCTACTACTCACTCTCTAATACTCACTTTCTATTACTCTCTACTACTCACTCTCTACTACTCAGTCTACTACGCTCTACTACTCACTCTCTGCTACTCTCTCTACTACTCTCTACTACTCACTCTCGACTCTCTATTACTCACTCTCTACTCTCTACCTCTCTACCTCTATCTACCTCTCTCTCTACTACTCTCTACCTCTCTACCTCTACCTCTCTACCTCTTCCTCTCTACCTCTACACCTCTACCTCTACACCTCTACATCTCTACCTCTCTCTACCTCTCTCTACATGCACACATATGCACATATATATGCATATATATGCATATGCATTTATATATGTATATATTATCTACTGGCGGTCGCCAGTAGATAGTTATAGTTAGGACCTATTTTCCATAGGAAATCCACAACATTCTATTCCAAATAAGTCTGGCGCCGGTTGATGAATCCTCGCGACATTTTCCAAACTTTTGGCCAGCTCCGCTCCCCTCCTACCCTGAAAGTTTTGTGGTGATTTGTCAAGAGGGGGCCGAGAAAAAAGGGGGGTCCCAAAATGCGTTTTCCCCATGCACTTTCCCATAGGATCTGTTGTCGCAGCTACAGCCCGAACCGCTGAACGGAATGACACCAAATTTGGCAAAGAGGGAGTCCTCAGCACATACTCGTGCCTTTAGCATAAATGGTGTGAATCTGTTAAGTAGTTCCTGAGAAAATTAGGGTAAAAAAGTTAGTGATATCTATGGCCAGGGAGGATCCGCAGACCCTACCCGCACCGAGCGCGCACCCTCCCCGAACCGAGCGCGCACCCTCCCGATCGCGTGCTGAATGCTAATTGGCTGTCGAGTGTCTCTCTACATTCGAAACCAGGAACTTTTGATGGCCATTTTCTGCCTCGGTAGAAGCGAGGCTGAAGAAGCAAGGGGAATAAGTGTGTAAAACATATAAAGGGGGCAGAGTGGAAATACTCTGACCCTCTAGAGGTGCTTAGGGGGTCCCAGAAGGACCCCCTGAGGCCCCCCCTTTTTTTTTTTAAACAGCGAAATACGGGCACGGTGAGCGCATCCTAACGTGTTGGGTGCACGGATTCTCACGCGTTGGGTGCGTGGATCCACGGCAATGTTTTTTGAAAAAAGACAAGAAATCATTGGTTGTATGACTACTTTCTATACTAAAAGGTAGGGTGTATATTTCTGTTCTTTAAAGGTATGATTCTTATTGGTTAACAAAAATAGATTGTAAGCTGATATGTTGAAAAGTCAAGCACACTTCCTGTCTTGTTTAGTAACATTGTGTGCTGAACTTCGGACCAGTGAGCTCAGTGCAGTGTTCCATGACCTGTTTCTATGGTAACAGGCAGAAGGCAGATTGGGGGAAGGGTTGAAATGTATTTCAGTTGGAAAGGGTTGAAATGTTTAACCAATAGAAATGTGTGTTTGCTTTTGAGTTTATGTGTGAAGGATTGTGATTTGATGTTTACATGTATATGTGTGGAAAATGAAAGGGAAACTTTTCCATTCTTTGTTTTTGCTGAGAGGTGCACAGTGCAGAGATTCTGTAAAAGAAAATATGGTGAGTGATTGATATACTTCTTAATCTACAAAAGAACTTGAAAGATGAGTTATTTAATTGTGAGGGGATGTATGTCGACTATTTTGATTTTAATCAGACTAATGTATTTCTCCTGCTAAAGTGTAGGGAGTACTTTTTTCTCTACAATGTGTGTGCATGTAGAAACCATTCTGTGATAGGCATTTGTGTTTTTCATGTGTTTGTAGACAGATAACTGTGCTGTTTTTATATTTTGGTAGAATTAGAAACCAGTCATTGTTTTTGAATTTGTGAAATGAGTTATGTTTCTGCAGTAAAATTTAGTACTCCTTGTAGATGAAGAAATGTGTTTTGGTATAGTGCAAGGGATAGTATTGTTTGTCTAGAATCACACAGAGAGCCTGTGTGCATTTGGGAACCACTGTGAGAGAAGCATTTAGTAATATCGTGTATTTGCTGACAGATAACTCTTTTAAAACCTGTCATGTTGTGAAGTTTTAGTAGCATTAGAATCCAGTCTTTGCTTAGGCGTTGATTAAATGAGTCATGCTTTGACACTGATGTGGTGTACTTAAATATGTAGATTGTGTGCAGTACCATTAACTCTTCCAGACTAGTGAATGAGTTTTGGTAAACTCCTAGGATAGTGTTGCTTGTCTAAAATCACACTGTGAGTCTTTGTGCATTTGGGTAAGGATTGTGAGAGAAGCATTTGGTAACATCGTGTATTTGCGGACAGATAACTGTTTTAAAACCGGTCATGTTGTCAAGTTTTAGTAGCATTAGAAGCCAGTCTTTGCTTATGCTTTGATTAAATGAGTCAGGCTTTGACACAAAAGTGCAGTCCTGAAATATGAAGATTGTGTGCAGTTCCCATACCACTTCCACAGTAGTAAATGATTTTTGGTAAACTCCTGGGTATAGTGGTTGTTGTCTAGAATCACACTGTGAGTGTGTGTGCATTTGGGAACCACTGTGAGGGAGGCATTTGGTAACATCGTGTAGTTGCTGACAGATAACTATTTTAAAACCTGTCATGTTGTCAAGTTTTAGTAGCATTAGAAGCTAGTCATTGCCTATGCGTTGATTAAATGAGTCAGGCATTGACACTAAAGTGCAGTCGTGAAATATGTAGATTGTGTGTAGTTCCCTTACCACTTCCACTGTAGTGAATGAGTTTTGGTAATCTGCTAGGGATAGTGTTGTTTGACTAGAATCACACTGTGAGTCTGTGTGCATTTGGGAACCACTGTGAGAGAAGTGTTTGGGAACATCTTGTATTTGCTGACAGATAACTGTTTTAAAACATGTCATGTTGTCAAGTTTAGTAGCATTAGAAGACAGTTATGGCTTATGCTTTCATTATATGAGTCAGGCATTGACAGTAAATTGCAGTTGTGAAATATGTAGATTGTGTGCAGTTCCCTTACCACTTGCACTGTAATGAAGGAGTTTTGGTAAACTCATTGGGATAGTGGTGCTTGTCTAGAATCACACTGTGAGTTAGTGTGTATTTGGGATCACTGTGAGAGAAGCATTTGGTAACATCATGTAATTGCTGACAGATAACTGTTTTAAAACCTGCCATGTTGTGAAGTTTTAGTACATTAGAATCCAGTCTTTGCTTATGCGTTGATTAAATGAGTCATGCTTTGACACTGATGTGGTGTACTTAAATATGTAGATTGTGTGCAGTACCATTAACTCTTCCAGACTAGTGAATGAGTTTAGCTAAACTCCTAGGATAGTGTTGCTTGTCTAAAATCACACTGTGAGTCTGTGTGCATTTGGGTAAGGGTTGTGAGAGAAGCATTTGGTAACATTGTGTATTTGCTGACAGATAACTGTTTTAAAACCGGTCATGTTGTCAAGTTTTAGTAGCATTAGAAGCCAGTCTTTGCTTATGCTTTGATTAAATGAGTCAGGCTTTGGCACAAAAGTGCAGTCCTGAAATATGAAGATTGTGCGCAGTTCCCTTACCACTTCCACAGTAGTGAATGATTTTTGGTAAACTCCTAGGTTTAGTGGTTGTTGTCTAGAATCACACTGTGAGTCTGTGTGCATTTGGGAACCACTGTGAGAGAAGCATTTGGTAACATCGTGTATTTCCTGACAGATAACTAATTTAAAACCTCTCATGTTGTCAAGTTTTTGTAGCATTAGAAGCTAGTCTTTGTTTATGCATTGATAAAATGAGTCAGGGTTTGACACTAAGGTGCAGTACCATGTACTATTCTGTTCACTGTGGCAGAACTCAAAATTTAAAAGTTTTACCTAAGTACTGTCCTAGAAGTAGTCTGATTATTTAATCAGTTTCTAAGTACCAAATAGATTGCTTCAAATGTCTATGCAGTATGCATGTAGTGTTCTAACATACTATACACTTGTCTTTTACACCTTCAATTCCCTAGTCAGTATCCATACACTTCCAGGAAACATCCTGTCACTTCCTTTGCAGTCCTCTAGAGACCCATTCAACAGCATGTACTAATCCATTCACTGTGCCAAAACCCAAACACTTATAAATTCACCAAGACACTCTCTTTCCAGTACTCTAATGATTCAGTCACTGCCTAAGTATTCATGCACTGAGCCAGGTCTTAGCACATGGACTTCTTCAAGCCCCTATCCACTATGCATGCAGTCCTCTAACCACCTTCACACTTGTCTTTCACACCTTCAATTCTCCAGTCAGTATCCGTTCACTTCCAGCAAACACCCTGTCACTCCCCTTGCACTCCTCTAGTGACCCATTCAGCATCATGTACTAATCCATTCACTGCGCCAAACCCTAATAAATTCACCCAGGCACTCTCCTTGCAGTACTCTAATCATTCAGTCAGTACCCAAGTACTCATCCAGTGACCCAGGCCTTAGAATATGAACTGCTTCAAACCCTTATCCACTATGCATGCAGTCCTCTAACCACCTACACAATTGTCTTTCACATCTTCAATTCCCTAGTCAGTATCCATACACTTCCAGGAAATACCCTGTCACTGCCTTTGCACTCCTCTAGTGACCCATTCAGTACCAAGTACTAATCTATTCTCTGTGCGAAAAGCCTACCACTTATAAATTCACCTAGGCACTCTCCTTGCTGTACGATAATCATTCAGTCAGTACCCAAGTAGTCAAGCAGTGAGCCAGGCCTTAGCACATGGACTGCTTCAAACCCTTATGCACTATGCATGCGGTCTTCTAACCACCTAGACACTTGTCTTTCACACTTTCAATTTCCTAGTCAGTATCCATACAGTCCAGCACTTGTCACTGCCTTTGCACTCCTCTAGTGACCCATTCAGTACCAAGTACTAATCCATTCCCTGTGCGAAAAGCCTAGCACTTATAAATTCACCTAGGCACTCTCCTTGCTGTACTCTAATCATTCAGTCAGTACCCAAGTAGTCAAACAGTGAGCCAGGCCTTAGCACATGGATGCAGTCCTCTAATCACCTACACAGTTGTGTTTCACACCTTCTATTCCCTAGTTATAAAGGACCAGAACCTTTTGGACCTGGCGGCGCAGGGTACACCCTAGTCTCCGGAGTTCTCCTGCTCAGCTACACAGAGACACGGGACACTCTGTCGGCGTTAGAAGATCAGATTTATTAGCTGCAGCTAGTACAGTTATCCCAGAAGTACACAAAGTAGGTTCTCAGGAGACTGCCACTTCACTCTGTGGCGCACAGGTTTATATACTATATAGGTAATGTGTACATTAACCAAAATACACTCCCAGAAAATACAAGAAAGAGCCAATAAGGAGAGTTGGAAAACAGGATAGAACCAATAGGAGAGTTTGGAAAACAAAGTATCAGATGACTCGAAAAGACCTCTCCTCCAACTATGTTTGTCACCCCTCCCTCAAGCTAATTCATTAACAGATTCATAACTAACTTGCAGGTGGCGAGATACGTTTGTGTGTGTTGGAGGACAGTTGTGAAACGAGAGAATGCTAGCAGAAGACAGTGAAGGCCAGACGATAAGATAAGGTCAGGAAAGAATAGTGTGAACCAACAGATAGTTGAGACGGGGATTAGAAAAGCCAGACAGGGATTAGTGTACTCGGCTAGTCCTAACACCAGCTTTGCAAACAGAGGCAGAAAGCGTATTTCGACACCAGGCTGCAGAAAAAGCAGAATAGACTTTGTTCGCCGTGCTGCCTGAGTGATGGCAACACAAAATGGCAGCTGCGCACAAAATGGCGGGTCGATTCGATCGCGATCAGAAATCAAAGTTCCTCAGACCCTCCTTTTGCCAGAACTCAGGCAAGATAGACTCATGCTAATCTGAGTCAATATCGATAGCCATGAGGTCGTCGAGCTGTTGCTGTAACATCAGCCTTATGTTTTCTGTTACTTGTGGTTTGGGTTTTGGGATGCACATAGTAGCACAGAAGTCACAGATAGCGGGACCACAGTGCATACAAAGGCAGCAGGAGAAAATGATGGTCAGAATTATTCCTAGAAACGTCAATGCTTTCCAACCCCATTTGGACAGTAGTCCCCAAAACCATTCCGTAAAAGACCAATCTCCTTCGTCCTGGTGAATAGACTCAGAGATTATGTTCAACTTGGAGATAGCTTGGTATACTGTCGGAGCGTCATTAGGTATGAAAATACAGCAACTTGACCCGATCAGTTTGCACACTCCACCACGATCTGCAAGAACAAAATCTAAGGCAACTCGATTTTGTAATGTCATAAGACGGTCCGCCTGTAGTTCTGCCGTGATGTTACTTAAGGCTCCTACAGTGATGTCTATTGTAGTCTCTACGACACGGACCAGTTGCCTTATATTTCTGCTGTTGGCCATCGGACCACAAAAAGGAAGAAATCCTTTAAGGAAATCTCCTTCCTCTTGTCCAGCTGTGTCCTGCGAATCAATAATTCCTCTGCCGTATCTGTTTCGATGATGGTTTGCGGAAGCGGTGTAGGTAGGGGGAAGAAGGAAGGCTATATAACAAGTACCAGAGAAACCCATTGGTAACTACGTATAAGCCCTATTATAGCAAATGAAATAGGTGCCTTGAGACGGCACTTGAGGAGGCGAGTTCTGAGAGGAATAAACGTACGTGTAGGAGCAGTTATTTTTTTGTATAGTGTCAGAAGAGCGATCGTTTATCTGTAAGCAGAAGTTGCCCTGATGTGGTATAGTCCAAATGGGTGAAGACTTTCCTTTCTTAACTTTATCATTAAGACTAGACATATATTGGGTGACGTTCCAGTTACTGTACTCTTTTCTTTCATCAATAGAGATTTTACTATTTTCCATGATTTTAGCCATGGCTACCATTCCCTTAATCAAAGAACTATGACTAAAATCCGGATCGCTAACATGTGAATTAATGGATCGTCTGAATTTGCTTTGATAAGCATTGGAGAAGATGACGAAATAAGCCCAAGCAGAACCCTCATAAGAGAACGGGAGAACTAAATATGGCATCCCTTTCTCTGTGGTATGTGGCACAAGTCCACGCACCCAACAGTCAGTTGTATTGACCACTAATTGGTGCTGATGTAATAGCTGGACAAAGGAATTGTTATAATATTCAGTTCTTCTAATGAGTTCATGTGGAGGAAGAGTATGAAAGAGATGTGGAGAGACAGTAGAAGAGAACGAAGAGGAAGAAGGAGAGACAACTTTTTGCTGCAGAGCATAAATAATCCAACCTATAAACGCCAAAGCAATACACAATGATATAATAATACATAAAGTTATGCTGAAACGACTATACATTATTTTACAGGATCTTTTCTTCATTTAATCTTTTCTCTCTCTCTTGTCTAGTGTAGTTTCCATCTTGCTAATGGATGCTCACGGCAATCTTCCTCAATCGCTCAATTACGATTGTCTGCCGTCCTATGACACTGCAAGTCCTGCAGGCCTATTGCCACTACTCAGGTCGCAATTTAGACTCCTACCGTGACCCTGCAACCGGGATAGAATACTACACAAGAGAGAAAAATCTTAAGTGTTCTTTGGTCTAGGTCTCAAATCGTATCTTTCTTTCCCAGGAATGTTCTGATCTTGAAACAATGTTCGAGGATTAGTCGTATCTAAGTGACGATGTGATGCTATTGCTTCCTGCAGAATGTCGCCGTCCTCTTTCTCAGACAGTGTCCCATTTAGGTGTGCATCACTAAAGGGTACGAATCGTGGAACCCTCTCACTTTCAAAGTCACCAAGACCTCTGCGTATCCATTGATCGTAGGGTAAAGGCAAAGGCTCTTTTTCACAATGCACACCGTGAATCCAATTTTTCTTTCCTTCGAATTTAACTGCTGTTCTCGTACTGAGCAAAACCATCCGGGGCTCTCTCCATCTGGGTTCCAAATTTCTCGTCCTTTGGAAGGTCTTAATACAGACCCAGTCTCCTGGTCGGATGGAATGACCTGGGTCTGTGGAGGCCTCCGGCAGAGCACTCTGAACCTGTTGATGGAGAACACGCAATTTAGTGGTAAGATCATGCAAGTAGTCAATCAACATTGGATATGGCAAGTCTGAGTATTTCTTAGGGCGAGGGACTCCCCATACGTTGGCCGGATGTACAAAAACCACTTCGTAAGGGCTAAGTCCCAAATGCGAGTGTACTGCAGTTCTGGTGGATAGTAGAGCTAATGGCAAAGCATCGGGCCAATTGAGTCCTGTGCTTGCTTGAACTTTTGCTAGCTTTAATTTCAAGGTTCCGTTGTAACATTCTACTAAACCCGCTAACTGTGGATGATTTGCCGCATGGAACTTTTGCTTGATACCAAGACCTGCACAAACTTTTTGCATGACTTGGCCAACAAATTTGCTCCCATTGTCACTCCAGACAATGCGCGGCAAACCAAACCTGGGGAAGAATTCTTTCAGTAGAATTTTAGCTGTGGATAAGGCTGTGTTATCTTTTAAAGGGTATGCTTCTATCCATCTTGAAAAGGCGCATACTACCACCAGAACATATTTGAGGTTGTTGCATCGTTCCATATGAATATAATCGATTTGCAACACCTCAAATGGATATGTTGGGGGAGCAAAATGACCTGCTGGAGTTGGGGTTCCCTTTCCCGGATTGTACATCAAACAAATAATACAATGCTTCACTACATTGTCTGCGCATTTTGGGATTTGTTCGTTTCTCTACACTGGAACCAGAAGTTTGCATATACCTTTTGCACTTAAGTGGGCTGGACCATGTGCCATAGTAACCACTGGGAGTACATAGGCATCTGGCAACAGCCAACGTTGATGTTCAGATAGTTCTACCCAACAACCCATCTCATCTAACATTCCTGTACTTTCTTTCCACTTGCTTAACTCCCTCTCTGAAGCCTCTTTCTGAATCGCTTTTACACTTTCTACTGTATCCTCATACATTCCTCTCTCTCTGACCCAATTCGCAGGACCCGCCACATACATTCGACTTGTTGCATCTCTTGCTGTCTTTTTCGCTATTCCATCTGCAAATGCATTTCCTCGACCAACATCATCTGTAATCTTTTTGTGTGCACTACACTTCACGATTGCTATTTGGGTGGGTAAGGCAAGTGATTCAAGAAGATCAGTCACTAACTGACCATGTTGTGTTTTGGTGCCATGTGAAGTTAGAAAACCCCTTTCCTTCCAGAGACGTCCAAAATTGAACGCTACGCCAAAAGCATATTGGCTGTCGGTGTATACGTTCACTCTCTTTCCCTTTGACAATGCACAAGCTCTCGTTAATGCTATCAATTCTGCTGCTTGCGCTGAATTGTGTCTAATGCGTGCAGTTTCCACAACTGTATGTAAAGTAGTTACAGCATAGGCTGAAACTGTATCTCCATTAGGCATTTTAAAACAAGAACCGTCTACCCATAGAGTTCCAACCGGATTCTCTAGCGGTGTGTCTTTTAAATCAATTCTTCCTTTCGTCTCTTCCTCAGTACGGAAGAAACAATCATGTTGCTCCTGAACACTTTCCCCATCTGGAAGGGGCAACAGAGTAGCTGGATTCAGGGTATTACATCGTTTAATATGTATGTGACTAGACAAAAGCGTCAGCTCGTATCCAGTTAGACGAGCACTCGTAAGATGCTGCGTTTTTGTTCTGTTTAATAAAGTATCCACTGCATGTGGCACCATGACAATGAGAGTGTTATCCAACACCACTCAAGCAGACTGTCGAATAGAAATTGCTGCTGCTGTTGTCGTTTTGAGACAACTGGGCAATGCTTTAGCTACAGGATCTAACGTAGCCGAAAAATAGGCACATGGCCGCTGTTTGTCTCCAAATTGCTGTGTTAAAACTGACAATGCACAACCTTCTGTCTCATGAACATAGAGCGTAAAAGGCTTAGTGTAATCAGGGGTGCCTAGTACAGGAGCAGAACACAGAGCAGTACGTAAGTCAGTGAAACTCTTTTGGCACTCCTCAGTCCAAGGAAGGGGCTGAGGGGTATCTTTTAAAGAGAGTGCCAATAAAGGTTTGGCCAACAAAGAGAAGTTAGGGATCCACTGTCTACAGTAAGAAGTAATACCCAGAAAGGCACGTACTTCTCTTTGTGTGGATGGCACGGACATTCGTGCAATCGCCTGAATTCGTTCTGGTGTCAATCGTCGTCCCTCCTTTGATAGGAGATGACCCAAGTAGGTAACCTCTCGACAAACATATTGTAGTTTGGAAGGTGAAACCTTGTGATTCAGATTAAACAAATGGCGTAATTATGCAACAGTGACATCTTTGCAGATATCTTTTGAATCAGCGGCGATTAACAAGTCATCCATGTACTGTATAAGAGCATCACCAGACGGCAAATGAAAAGTATCAAGATGACATTTTAAAGCTTGACTGTAAATGGAGGGACTTTCACAATAGCCCTGAGGTGCACGTTTAAACCGGAAGCTTCGGCCTCCAAGAGAGAAACCAAAAATGTCCCTACTCTCTTCTGCAATAGGAATACTAAAGAAGGCATTCTTTAGATCGATAACAGAGAACCAAGGGGCATATTATCAAGGAACGGCGATAAAATTATCGCTGCTTTAGCGGCAGAAAACTGCCGCTAAAACGGCGATAATGGGCTTGATAATATGCTCTATGGAATTCCAATTGAAGCCCATGTTAGACGACCTTCACATTTAACATGGGCTTCAATTGGAATTCCATAGAGCATATTATCAAGCCCATTATCGCCGTTTTAGCGGCAGTTTTCTGCCGCTAAAGCGGCGATAATTTTATCGCCAGGCTTGATAATATGCCCCCAAGTCGCTGTGGAAGGTATCATTGTCAACAGAGCAGTGATATCTGGAACAGCAGGAAATTGTGGGACAACAATTTTGTTTACCTCCCGCAGATTAATTACAAAACGATATACAGGTGGCTGAGAAGGATCAGTGCGTTTGAGAACAGGAAGAATAGGACTATTGCATGTGTTACCTCTTGTTTCTTCAACCACACCCTTCTAAATCAAGTCATGAATGATTTCCAAAAGCGCTTTTTCACCTTCAATAGAAATTCTATACTGCGGGATGCGCGGTAATTCAACATTGGGTTTGAGAGTGACAACATAAGGTGGAATCTCAAGACAACCCACATCATTCGGACCCGTGGCCCAAAGCGTTACCGGAAGGGAAAGCAATTCAGGTGGGAACTGATCTTTGGACAAATACATTGGAGAGATCAATTTCTGTCCTAAAGTAAGATGTACACCAGAAGGAGAACAGTATATTGTAGCATGCATTCTTTTCAAGAGGTCTAAACCCAACAGATTTTCACCGCAACCATTTTTTCAACAGAAGTGGAGCTTCCAAATCATAAGGAACAACTGAAATAGGCAAAGGGCAAGAAACTGGATTACGAACAGGGGCGCCAGAAAATCCTACAGAAACATTTGTTAAGCCAGACAAAGGTGCCCCAGGGAGTTTGGAATGAATGATAGAACTTCTCATTGCCCCAGTATCTAGAAGAAATGGCTCTGAAACACCCATTGTAGTGACGTTAACATAAGGTCCATTCTGGTCTACTGGGATCGACACAACTCCCTTACTTTGTCTATGGCTGTCCTAGTTAGCATGAAGACTTTCATTCTCGCCTTCAATATAATGGTCTTCATTGTAATACTGTGCAGACCTCACATTTTGCTGATCAAAGTAGTTCACGGAATTGGGAGAAGAAAGGGCACGCTGTTCTTGAGACAACACACCCCGACCTCTACCTCTGTTTGCTGACAGAAGGCCAGCACGACCTCGTGGAGCAGATAATGCTCCGTTGCGTTGCAATAAAACCGGACAACTATTCTTAAAATGACCTTCCTCTCTACAATAGGCACATTGATTAGGTCCTAATAAAGGTCGCGGCATGTATGGCTCAGGTTTTTGATACAACCTCTGAAACTGCGGAGGCTGTTGAAATTGAGGCTGAACATAACGTGGAGGATAGGCTTGTTGCAAGAGAACCTTCGTTTGTAATTCTTTCATCTTTTTCTCTTGCTTTACTTTTTCTTCTTTGTCCCTATTTTCATAATATTGTGCAGTAGCCAATATCTGGGCAGAAGAAGAAACAGCCCATGAACTTTCTGAATCTTTTAATTTGTGTGACAGCTCGGGAAGCAAATTAAATACGAATTTGTCCACAAATAGTCGCTGTCCACCTTCTGTAGCCATGTCTTGACCACTGTGATCAATAAAGGTCTCTTCGAAACGAGTGAAGAAATCAGAGACACTTTCATCTTTCTTTTGTTTGCATGCTGCTAGTTTATCCCAATTTACTCTCAATGCAGGCATCATAGTTTTCATTAATGTAATGATTCTACCAGGGAGTTCCGAGATAAGAGCGTCAGGCTTTGCACCACCCACTTGATCCCTATCTGTGGTAGTTATAACATCCCAAGTAGCACCTAATTCCTGCGCGTGATCCTCTCTACGAATCTTAGTCCATATTGTCTATGGGACTACATTTCCCATCAACATGTCAATATCTGCTAGGTTCATAATGCAGGCGTCAACTGTCTGTAATAATTCTTTATAATAACCTGCAGGGTTTTTACGAGGATCCGGTAGAGTCTGCTTAAGGGCCAAAACTTCAGATCTCTTCCAAGGGACATGTACCCATATACGTTGGAAATGAGCAGGAATAGCTGGATTAGCACCTACTCCCGCAACCTCTTCCTTCCATACTGGAGGAACCTCTCTCATAGGATAATTTTTCAACGTCAGTCTAACCGACGGATCAGAATCAAGGAAAGCCTGAGAGGACAATAAGGATCTATAAGAAATAAGTGTCCTTACAGCTTTCTCAACCTTAGAACCCACAACAAGTCCTTTATCAAAATCTGTCTGAACATCTAGTAGATCTTGTGGGATCGGACTCAAACTCACATCTTCCCATTCTTTAATAAGTGTATCGCACATTACATTAAAAACATATCTTTGCGTAGGCACGTTCCATTGCGAGAAAGTAGGCAAAATATCAAGCACACTGTATTGTGGACCCTTTCTAATCCATTTTTGTGCAAGAGAGTCCAACTCGTTCTTCAAAATCTGGAAACTGACTACGAGACTGCCTTCGAGCAAAAGCCGGAGACACATTTAAAGCTCCAAAGAAAGGAGATAGAATACCAGCGACTGTGTCTGTAAGACGCTTACGCACAGACGGAGAATTAGACATAAGAATTGGAGACAAAGTATTAGGAGGACTGACAGGAGAAGAACTGATAATTGCAGGAGGAGCAGAAGGCAAAGGAGATCTAAGATCAGGTGATGAGGGCAAAGAAGTCGAGGTTAACGGTAAAACCGGCAAGGGCGGTAATACTGGAGGAGGCAAATGCGGAAGAGCCGGAACAGGCGGAGGTACCGCTGGCGGCTGGACAGGCTGTAATGGCTGAGGTGCATTGGCACTTTGTGCATAGGGCGGAGGCAACTTTAATAAGTGGGATATTAGGGGATCTTCTTCTAGATCTTTCTTATTATCAGAAGGAGAAACAGGCAACACCGGATAGCATTTATCTATCGCCATACGATGCTGTCTTTCTGAAATATCAGTCGCATTATCAATTTCATCGTCTTTAAACTGTTGGGCAGCCTGTATAATTGTCATACCCTGTGCGATTCTATCTAGTTTTGCTTGTTTAATTTCTTTCTGTTTGGCTTCCTTACGCCAAAGGCGGAGAGAGTCAAACATTGCCGGCCAGGCTTTTCTTTTGAATAAAACTGCTTCCAAATTATCTAACACATCAGAATCAAAGCTACCATTTTCTGGCCATTTTAGAACACCATCTTTCTTTGTGTATCGGGTCCATGTGTCGTTAAAGGCAATGGGGCCAATACCATGTTTTGAATAGAGCTCATATGTGGGAGTTCCAACCGAAGGAATCGGACAAGAGTCCTCAAGTCGGGAATCCCTATTACAACCAAGACAACAAATTCTTCCAAACTTAGTCAGACCAGGCATCTCGAGATGTCTCCGGACTGTTCACAAACTTCAAGGGAGTAAAACTCAGTTTACGCAGCACAAATGCACTTACCCTCGGCTTTGTTTATTGCAATAGACAAATCTAAGAACCGAAGAAAAACAAAGAACCAAAATTGTTGGCGCGACCCACGAAAATACTTAACTAAGGACGTCTTCTCCCACCAACAGAGGCCCGTCTATCGTCTCGCCTTACCATACATCATCAAAGGAAGGGCAAAAGCAGGGCGGCAGTCAGGGCAGCGGTTATCAGTAGCCATCAGGAAGGAGTAACCGCGCTGCAAAAGACCTTCGGACCACTTTCGACATACAGGAGTCGCTTAATGTGGCTCGCGAACCCTCCGGAATTTTCTTGTGGGGTTCCTCACAACCTTCGGGCAGAACCGGTACCACTGAAGCCGCCCCATGTTGGGCGCCAGTTGAAGAACCAGAACCTTTTGGACCTGGCGGCGCAGGGTACGCCCTAGTCTCCGGAGTTCTCCTGCTCAGTTACACAGAGACACGGGACACTCTGTCGGCGTTAGAAGATCAGATTTATTAGCTGCAGCTAGTACAGTTATCCCAGAAGTACACAAAGTAGGTTCTCAGGAGACTGCCACTTCACTCTGTGGCGCACAGGTTTATATACTATATAGGTAATGTGTACATTAACCAAAATACACTCCCAGAATATACAAGAAAGAGCCAATAAGGAGAGTTGGAAAACAGGATAGAACCAATAGGAGAGTTTGGAAAACAAAGTATCAGATGACTCGAAAAGACCTCTCCTCCAACTATGTTTGTCACCCCTCCCTCAAGCTAATTTATTAACAGATTCATAACTAACTTGCAGGTGGCGAGATACGTTTGTGTGTGTTGGAGGACAGTTGTGAAACGAGAGAATGCTAGCAGAAGACAGTGAAGGCCAGACGATAAGATAAGGTCAGGAAAGAATAGTGTGACCCAACAGATAGTTGAGACGGGGATTAGAAAAGCCAGACAGGGATTAGTGTACTCGGCTAGTCCTAACACCAGCTTTGCAAACAGAGGCAGAAAGCGTATTTCGACACCAGGCTGCAGAAAAAGCATAATAGACTTTGTTCGCCGTGCTGCCTGAGTGATGGCAACACAAAATGGCGGCGGAGCACAAAATAGCGGGTCGATTCGATCGCGATCAGAAATTGAAGTTCCTCAGTTAGTATTCATACTCTTCTAGCAAACACCCTGTCACTCACCCAGTGTGTCTCCTTATAGTACTGTAATCATTTAGCCAGTTAGAATGTAGTCTTTTAGTGAGGTAGGCTTTAGGGCATGAACTGCTTCAAAGTAGTGTGCACTATGCATGTAGTGTTTTAACGATCGTCACACTTGTGGTTCAGGGCTATAGTTTCTTAGTCAGTTTTTATATACAATGTGATTGTACAGTAATGGAATAGTATAAATTTGAAAGTTATTAATATACATTTATTTGTGATTCTTTTTTACAGATACAGAACAGGAGTGTTTCTCATCTGTGTGCACTCTTCTCATGCAAGATTGTTTGGATAAAGGGTCCTTAGGTGTTTCATCATACTTGCTGTGCCGCACGAGTATTTTTTGTTAGGATCCCCTCGTAACAGAACTCTTTGGCAAATCTTGCGAGTGACGAAGGTGGCATTGGTCTTTGTTTGCCCCTTGGGAAAAGTAAAAAATTTCCTCACCACTGAAGAAAAACGTTATGGGCGTGGTGCTTTCTGCAAAAAATGTTCCTCAGATTCGGTAAATATTTTAAAGCGGCAACATTTACAGTTTTTGTAAGTTAAACATATAAAATTTTGTTAGCTGTATGCATTTTATATATCTGTGATTTGTTTCTTGTGGTATTTTGTTGAGAATACCATGTTGTTTCTTTTTTAACAATCTTTCTGATTTTCCAGGTCTGTCGTCGACATCCATGGTCCCCACAGGAGTGTTCCGCCTTGTTGTTTTGTATTATTGTTGTTATATTTTGTTTATTAGTTTATTGTTCATATATATATGTTAATAAAAAAATTAAGTTTGAAAATAGTTTATCGTTTATATATATATTATTATAAAAAATAAAGTTTGAAAAAAAAATCAATAACGTTTTTGCTTGTTCTCTTAACTGCTGTGTGACTCTTTCTTGTTCTTATTACTGTTATTTGATGGAGTCCACTATGGTGTTAAATTTTGGGGCACTTATCGCTGGAATACTGGTGATATCTGCAGTTTGCATCAACTTCTGGATAGTGTGTTAGATTTATCTCAACTTTACTTCCGTTAAAGTGCTGATAATGAAATGGAGAGTAGCCGTTCCTGTGCAAAAAGACACGAGGTGCACCTTTCCGATTTATTCTAAATACTAAAATCCTGTATTGAATTGCACTGAGGTATTGGCTGCACTTACAGTGTACACACAAAACCTATTAAGAAATCTCATTGTATTTATATTGATTGGGAATAGTGCGTCAGGTGCTGGATCTTGACGAGATACACTGCTCAGTTTGTATATTGTTCTGCACACGAGAAAAATCACATCACAACTTTCACACCAATTGCAATGCGAAACAAATTCACGTTAGCACCAGGGATTTTACACCTGCTTTCTGCTGGTGTTAAGCAGGACAACTACCTGCACCATGAAAGGGAACACTGCCAAGAGCCACACCAGAACACCCACAGGTGCCATAGAGTCAATGAGCATGATACAGGGATACCCATGAGGGCCAGAAGACTCATCTCAACAACTCCAGGACCACCAATGCCCCCCAAACCCACATCTTAGTAAGTGTGTCCCTGTGGTCATTGTCTTAGCATGATAGGCATGAGCCCTGCAACATCACAGTGTGCTGTCACCTCAGCGTAGGGAGTGAGCCTGGATGTGTAGCTACGCACGCATCCTCCTGCATGCACAACTGGCGTGTGCTGGTCTGGGGTTCACAGGTCAGTGCAGGGGTGTGCCTATCCGGCAAGGGGGTGTCTCAGACATGTCCATGTACAGGAAGTGCGGTAAGTGTGTCTCTGTGTTCTGGTGTGGCCTGCTACAAGAGCCGCAGCAGTCGATGTTGTAAAGTGGCATGCACCACCTCCAAACGGCACTGTGATGTTGTAGTTGGAATGTAGCAGGACATGCGCAAATTGGCATTACAATGGTGTGCCGTACGAGTGCACGAGATACAACAGCGCACCGTACAAAAGTGTGGGGGCTCGTGGGAGGGAAGAGCAGCCGTTTGGCAACATAACACACAGTGAACTCGACCATGTGCCACATGCTGGGCATCTCATCCATGATGACCACGGTTGCAGACATCCCACAACACCAACGACTGGCCTTTGTACACATCCTGTATGAATGCAGCGTGGTTTTCACTTCTATGCTCGTTCAGTGGTGTGATGTTGGCGGGTTGTGTGACTTGTGCTCCTTGTTGGTGTGTTTCATTTTGGCCATTGTTAGTCTATATGTGTGTTGTACTTAATTGTGCATGTGTGCCTTTCTGCCCATCTCCCCCACCCCCCACTCCCTGCTTCTTCCTCTTCCTAGTGCTGTTGTGCCTATAATTTTGTTTTTGCACACATAAATACATGTAAACAATAAATTAGAATAGTTCCTTGATTCTTTTAGGTTTCAAAATTTCTCTATTAGTTTCTTTTTAATTTTCCATATAAACCGTTTTTTTAATATTCAACAACACATAGAAGTCAGAAGTGCAACGTATTCTATCAACTGACTTTCTAGAACATTCTACAACACATGCAGGTTAAAAGTTCATCAATTTTTAAAAACTTAACAATATTTTTTGTAACATTTTCTTGAACATTTAACGACACGTGCAGGTTAAAAGTTGACCATTGTTTTAAGTTCGAACAGTGCCTTCGAAATGCAAGTAGCAGGTGTGGTTGAGCTGAGCAAATTTTATCCTATGATATGTACTCCACGTTGAAACTGCTTTTTCTTAACCAATCACAAAGATGCTTTTCCACAAAACTAATGTGCACCCTACTTTTAAAAAAGAATGCTTTTCATGATATCTTTAGAGATAAGTTATAGATAGGAATTAGCATTTAAAAAACCTTTGAAATTCACTGAAAAAAACATAGGTTTCATGCACGTTATAGTTAGGAATTGGCATTTAAAAAACCTTTGAAATTCACTGAAAAAACCATAGGTTTCAGGCACGTTATAGTTAGGAATTAGCATTTAAAAAACCTTAGAAATTCACTGAAAAAACCATAAGTTTCAGGGGCGTTATAGTTAGCTGGACATTTCCCTCGTACAAAACCCTAGAAATTCCCCTGTTATAGTTAGTTCAGCTAACTATAACTCGTGCCCCCGCAATGCACTGCTGATGACGTCACATATTACATCACTCATGACATGGTCAGTGACATCACTGATGACATCACTGATGACATCTCAAATGACATCACTGATGACATCACTGATGACGTCATCCATGTGATAAATTACTGCATCTTCTCACACCCTAATTTAAAGGTTGATACACCGACTCAAAATTTCAGACGCCCATTCTCAAAACCATAGATACTCCAATACCAATAACTACATACCCACTTATTAACTCTTAGGTCTACATACACCTCCACTCATTCACCTGTAAAGTCACTCAAATTTACAGTCACTCCGTACAAGACTATCATATGCATTTATACACCTACATAGACACTCACACACCACCAATCATCCATAGAGGTACTCTCACACCTAGTCAGTCATGCAAATAATTAATTACACTCCCAGTTACTCACCTATGCAGTTATACAGACTCAAGTTCACTTACTCATAAAAATAGTACCACATTCTTACGCTCTTATACAATCATTGATACAAGCACACACTCATCCATACAGCCACTCTCACAATCACACACTCTCACATATACCCACTTATATACTCTTACACACATATTTACTGCCTTTCACATATGTAGTTACTGACACATGTACAACTGAGATATACATTCAATAACTACCACACTCATACATACACTCACCCAACCATACAGTCCATCACAGTTGCACTCTTAAAACCATGCACCATAGAATCACCCACTCACACATCTATGCACAGAGTCACACACAGCCTACGCACACAAACACTCAGGCACCCATACAGATACTCAGACAACCAATCAATAACCCATATCAACACTCATATAGCTATTCACAAAACCATGCAGCCACTTATACAGCAACACACAGACACATACATTCACACAGTTTAGTCACTAGTCTGTAGTAAGATACATTTAATGACTCACTTATAGAGTCAGTTACACACCTACATAATCATCCATTCACACACTTGTACACCCACTCATTCTTCAACAGGCCTTTCACTATATATAGTAAACATATTAAAACTTTACAGAAACACATACTCCCTGGATGACGTCATCAGTGATGTCATCAGTGATGTCATTTGAGATGTCATCAGTGATGTCACTGACCATGTCATGAGTGATGTAATATGTGACATCATCAGCAGTGCATTGCGGGGGCGCTAGTTATAGTTAGCTGAACTAACTATAACTGGAGAATTTCTAGGGTTTTGTACGAGGGAAATATCCAGCTAACTATAACGCCCCTGAAACCTATGGTTTTTTCAGAGAATATATATATACATACATATATAAACATATATATAATCTGCATATCTATATAAATACAAATATAAATGCATGCATACATATACATATACATATACATATGTGCATACATATGCACGTTATGTAAATGAAAGTTTGAAAACACTAATACAAGCAAAGCCAAAAAGCCACCTAATTACAAACAGAATTGCTTTAAGTTAAAGAGGGCAAGGCATATTGCATTTTCAATGCTTGTTTACTTTGGTTCCATCAAGAAGGCCTTCAGATGTGTCACACATTTGCCATAAATTCTGAATGGTAGGACTCTAGTTGCTCATTAGATCACTGAAGTAAAGCTACTGCTTACCAGGGAAGTCTGCCGCTGGTATTCAAAGTGCATGTTTCAGTCTGCATGTCAGAATTTTTTAATGAAATAGAAGAGTACTTGAGAAGTCAAAATGTGCCCTAATTTTTCTTTCTGCAGCACTAATCATAATTTCTATGGCAAAATGAACCCCCTCATTTTGTTCCTTTGCAAATTAAATGATTTAAGTGTTACCACTTAATTCCAATCAAGATGGCTTCAGGTGTGCCATACGTTTATCATAAGTAGGACTGTTAGCGCTCTAGTTGTTCTTTAGAACACTCTGAGACATTTTGTCATTGGGCTATACTTGGGCTACATCTGGCTGATATTTGTGCTACATTTGGGCTCTTTTGTCTCTGGTGGCCATCTTGGGAGACTTATTTGTTATGAAATTTCCTCATTTACTACAGTCTCCTCAGTAGGAAATACAGTTTTTTACTTTGATTCCATCAAGAAGGCATTCAGATGTGTCACGCATTTGCCATAAATTCAGAATGTTAGCACTCTAGTTGCTTTTTAGATCACGGTAGTAAAGCCACTGCTCACCAGGGAACTCTGGTGCTGGTATTGAAAGTGCATGTTTCAGTCTGCATGTCAGAATTTTTTAATGAAATAGAAGAGGATTTGAGAAGTCACTCAAAATGTGCCCTAATTTTTCTTTCTTCAGCACTAATCATACTTTCTATGGCAAAATGAACCCCCTCATTTTGTTCCTTTTTAAATTAAATGTTTTAAGAGTTACCACTTTATTCCAACCAAGATGGCATCAGGTGTGCCATACGTTTGTCATAAGTAGGACTGTTAGCGCTCTAGTTGTTCTTTAGAACACTCTAGGAAGCTGCAGTAGAACACAAAGGAATCAACTTACAGTCTCTGCCCTTGTTGGATGTACATGTTTTACTGAGAATGTCAGACTTCATTCTCACATGACTGAGAAAGATAATGTGAATTTACAGAAAATATGCTCTCAGTTTAGCTTATAGATCACCTTTCAAACCTCTGTGGGAAAAGCATGAGAAAATAGTTTTCTCTCAAACATGATTCATGATATCACAGCAGAAGGCTTTTTCACATGGTAAAATCACCTTAGAACACACCACAATTCCTAAAATGAGTATGGTACCATCAACAAATGATTTATAATGTAACTAAAGTCTTAAAACCTTCTATTAACTGCGATGCTTTTTAAGGAGGTTCTATCATCCATATTGGTCCCAAGATGGCTGCCAACACTTCTTGAATGAAGTGCTGACAGCAATCAGATCTCACGATGAGATGTGTGGTTAGGCTCCGCCCAGATATTTATGTGATTTTGCTTATGATTTTCTCAGGGACTACTGAATGGATTTACACCATTTAAGCAAAAGGCATGAGTCTGAACTGAGGACTACCTTTCTGCCAAATTTGGTGTAATTCCGTTCAGCAGTTCAGGCTGTAGCTGCGGCTAAAGGTCCTATGGGAATTTGCATGGGGAAAACAAGTTTTGGGACCCCCTGTTTTCTCGGCCCCCGCTACATGAATCATCCCGAGACTTTTAGGATAGCAGCGGACCAGAGCTGGCAAAAAGTTTTGAAAATTTCGCGAAGATTCATCAATCGGCGCCAAAGTTATTGGGAATAGAATGTTGCTGATTTGCTATGGAAAATAGGTCCTTACTATAACTACCTACTGACGACCGCAGTAGGCAATATATATATATATATATATATATATATATATATATATATATATATATATATATATATATATATATATATATATATATAAATATAATGCTTTTTTGGGCCTGGGGGTTCTTGTGGGACCCCCTCAGCAGGGCTGGGGGGTCAGGGTGTTTGTATCCTGCCCCCTTTTCTTGTTTGCAATGTATGTCTCACCTTTTTCCTTTTCACTCGATGCGAGGGACAAGATGGCAGCCAACACTTCCTGGTTTGACGTGTTGGCAGCCAATGAGAGCCAAGCTTGTGCTCTGGAGGAGATGTGTGGTTAGGCTCCGCCCAGATATCAACACTTTTTCTTTTTCTAAGTTATCAGGAACTACTGAAAAGATTTACACCATTTAAAAAGAAGGGCTCTTTCGGAACAAAGACTTACCTTTTTGGCAAATTTGGTTTAATTCTGTTCAGCAGTTCGGGCTGTAGCTTTGTTTAAAGTTTCCTATGGACATTAACATGGGTAAAATGCATTTTGGGACCCCCATTTTTTCTCAGCCCCCGCTTGACAAATCACCCCAAAACTTTCAAGACAGAAGCTGACCAGAGCGGGCCACTAGTTTTGAAAATTTGGCGAAGAATCATCAACCAGTGTTAAAGTTATTGGGAAAAGAAAAATTGCTATTCCTATGGAAACTAGGTCCTAACTATAACTACCTACTGACGACCGCCAGTAGGTTATATATATATATATTCACTGAAAAAAACATAGGTTTCAGGGGCGTTATAGTTAAACCATTGAAATTCCCCTGTTATAGTTAGTTCAGCTAACTATAACTCGCGCGCCTGCAATGCACTGCTGATAACATCACATATTACATCACTCATGACATGGTCAGTGACATCACTCATGACATCACTGATGACATCTCAAATGACATCACTGATGACATCATCCTTGTGATAGAGTGGCAGACCTCCTCTCCCCCTAATATAACCTTTGATACACACATTCAAAAATGGAAACTAAAAATAACTATAACGCCCCTGAAACCTATGGTTTTTTCAGTGAATTTCAAAGGTTTTTTAAATGCTAATTTCTAACTATGCCTACAGAGATAGGACATGTGAAGAAAGAAGAAAAAACGCACAGAAAGAAAAAAAAGAAATGCAGAAAGAAGCAACAGAAATCCTCAAAGACGAAGAAAAGTGCAGGAAGAAGGATAACATGCAGCAAGAACAGACAGTAAAGCAGAAAGAGGCCTTGTTGCAAAATCATCCTGTACCCTCAACTTTTTCAGACGGATACTGGTGGTAACTGAGTCTGACTAACCAGTCCTAGAGCCAGTGCTATGTTAAAAGACACTCAGAATACAGTGAAAACACCTACATACACTAGGGAACACTATGCATTGGGGTCCCCCTGTGATTAGCATGACCTCCTCTGTTTGCACACGTCACCTCAGGCCCCGTCCCCTCGCTTCCCCACTGTGTAAGCACGCCCTGTGGCCGCTTTTAGTTGGGAGATTAAGTTCATTTGAATCCTGAGGGTCCCTAGGGTCCAACTAGCCCACTAGGTACCTCCAGTAAGCGCCACAGAGCTGCGTTGCAGAGAGGTGTAAAAAGTGGCATGGCCTGGACCACCTCTCTGCAACGCAGCTCAGTGGCGCTGACTGGAAGCACCTTGTGGGCTAGTTAGCCCCCAGGGGCCCTCAGGATTGAAGGGCAATTATTTCCCCAACTTAAAACGTGCCATAGGTCGTGTTTGCACACGTCACCTCAGGCCCCGTCCCCTCCCTTCCCCACTGTGTAAACACGCCCTGTGGCCATTTTTTAAGTTGAGAAATTAAGTCCCCTTGAATTCTGAGGGTCCCTAGGGGCAAAATAGCCAACTAGGTACGTCCAGTAAGCGCCATTGCAGAGAGTTGTAAAAAGGGGCACGGCTTGCAACACCTCTCTGCAATGCAGAGCAGTGGTGCTTACTGGAAGCACCTGGTGGGCTAGTTGGCCCCCAGGGTCCCTCAGGATTGAAAGGGAATTATTTCCCCAACTTAAAACGCGCCACGGGGCGTGTTTGCACACGTCACCTCAGGCCCCGTACCCTCCCTTCACCACTGTGTAAGTGTGCCCTGTGGCCGTTCTAAGTTGAGAGATTAAGTCCCCTTGAATCCTAAGAGTCCCTAGGGTCAAACTAGCTCACTAGGTACCTCCAGTAAACGCCACAGAGCTGCGTTGCATAGAGGTGTAAAAAGGGGCGTGGCCTCAGAACACCTGTCTGCAACGCAGCTCCCTGGCGCATACTGGAGATACCTGTTGGGCCAGTTGGCCCTCAGGGACCCTCAGTATTGAAGGGGAATTAATTCCCCAACTTACAACTGGACAGGGGGCGCGTTTGCAGAGTGCTGCAAGGAGGGGGCGTGGCCTCCGGTGCGATGCCGGTCTTTCATTTATTTAATTTTTTTAGGAAGGAGGGCTGTGTGGCCCCCCTTCTTTTTCTAATTTATTGGCCCTGGGGACCCCATCCCCCAGGGCCTGCACCCTAATTTTTTTTGTTGAAAAAAATAAATTTGGCCCTCCTAAGGCCTTAATCGGTCATGGCTTTTTTTAAAGAAAAATCTTTAGGAGGGGGCCTGCGTTGCCCCCCTCCTCAGGCCACTTATGGCCCCGGGGACTCCATCCCCTGGGGCCGGCCTTTGTTTTTTATTATTTAAAAAAAAAAACATATTTATAGAAACACCTAAGACATGCTGAACAAACCGTATGTACCTATCACCATGACGATTTGCGTGATATTCATTAAAAGGCGACTATGCATACAATGAATCCACGTGGAATGTATTTACACCGCTAGTGAAGCTCTGACGTGTCTGACGCCCTACCGAGCCTAATCCCGGCGCCCCTGCCGGTGGGTACTCTCCAAGTAGACACCCTTGTTATTTATTTAAACAAACATGGGTAGCTATTGACGAGCACATCTAATACACACGCCCACCAAGCCATTCAAAGGGGATTCGACAAAAATTCGACCAAACTATGCAAGAAACCCACCTCACGGTTAATAAAACACACATCCACCGCTGGATGTGTGATACTTTTTATTTTACTCTCTGGAAAGGAGACGAACCTCACTTGAGAGTCACAGTGTGCTCCTGGCTGAGCCCAATGCTGTGTTACACCCACCAGTGCCTGCCGAGTGCAACACACCTCTGTGTTGTATTCCACCAGGTAGTGCGTATGCTATGACACTCTCTAGCCCATGTGCACTGTAACACCACCCCGTGAATATGTCATGCCACACTTGCCTTCGCACGGGTTCTATTGCCCCATCTAACGTGCCTTCCTCGATGCCTATGTTATAACGCACAGCGCTATGCCATACATATTACAATCTGGGATCCATATCTTTGTCACAGTGCATATGCAACGTTACACTCCCCAGCACATATTTTATATTACAACTTTAGAGACTAGTTAGGTTACACAACACTGCCCTGTGCATATTACACTCCAAGGCGCATATCGCATAGTACGCGCTAGTGCCTGTGCTATCTCGCGCTCTCCAATGAATCTGTCATTGCGCACAATGTATTGCATATTATATTTCACACCCCGGTTCATCTTATATCGCACTTTTTGGTGCATAGTTTATACCATATACTATATCTAGTTTTCATTTTCAATCGTGCTCTCAGGACTATGCTCTATATAACACTGCGTCCACCTACCCTTTTCACGGGCATTACATTTTGCGATGGGGGGTAGAGAGTCAGGGGGTGTTTCTGCCAAGTGAGCCCGGAGTCACAGTCACAAACGTCCTCTTCTTCCTGAATAAAAGTGAGATTATGCTGCATACTTGTTCATATTTTAATAGTTCGCACAGACACACATTTTAAAAACAATAAAGTTCCTAATACCCACCTTCTCTGAACAGTTAGCTTGCTGCCCCATCCACCTCCTCCCTATCCTCTGTTGTCTGAATCCATGGACTAGCCTCCTCCCTCCTGCCATGCATGGTCTGATGTGCTGCCACTGCCCTCCATTTAGCATGATGTACCAGTCCACTCCTCCTGCCCTCCATTGCCCGATTCTATGGCCCATCATTGACCTCCTGCTTAGCCTCTGTGCTTAGCTTGCTGCCCCTATTCTCCTCCCCCTGCCCTCGGATGTCTTTGTGCATGCCCCTGCTCCATCCTTTTTGCCCACCATGTTCCATGGACCTGCCACTCCTATATACTCTGAGTGTTCTGTTGAGCTGCCACTCCCCTCCCACCTGCCTAGCATTGTCAGATGACTGTAACCTGTCCCTGCCACCTCCACCCTGCCATGTCCCTATCCCCTTCCTCCTGTCCTCCATGGTCAATTTACTGCCACAACCACCTGCCCTCCCTGGTCTGTTGTGCTGCAACTGCTCCTCCTGCCTGCCCCGCGCAGTCTGTTGTGAGGCCACTTCACCTGAACTCTCTTGTCTGTGCCCAGGTCCTGACCCTCCCTTCTATCCTCCATGGTCTTTTGTGCATGCCCCTGCACTCTCCTTCTTGCCCATCATAGCCATTGTGCTGCCATGGGTATTGATTTTCCCCTTTGAGTTACATTGAAAAAGGGGAGATTGTAGATAGGAGACAGATCAAATAAAGCCCATTTGAGCTTAAAAACATTGGACGTTTCCTGGCTGAAACGGGTCTGTTGGCATGTATGGTTGTACTAACACTGCCTCTTCCTTCTGCCCACAATGGTCTATTATATTGCCACAGCCTCTCTTGCCAGTCCTGTATTGTTGGTTTGTTGCCCCTGCCCCCCTTTCCACTGCCCTCCATAGTCTGTTGTGCTGCCACAGCCCTTCCTGCCCAGTGTGGTCAAATTGTTGCCTCTGCACTCTCCTACCTGCCTTCAATTTTCAGCATCTGTGCCCCTGGCCTCTGCCTCTCAACAGTATCCCAATGAACAACTAGATTGCTAACATTCTATATTTATTACAAAAGTGTGGAACGCCTGATGTCATCTTGATGTAATCAAAACTGTAATACCTAGAGCATTTCCTTTAGAAATTACATATATGAGAGGGTCTTATTTGCATCAAAATTATGGTCAGTGCTCAAAAAAACTAAAATGAGGACATATTTTCTGAGTTTTCGAATAGCGACAAAGAACTTTTAAATTATTTGTAATCTTTATGTTTTTTTATCCAGTTGACCACTTGATTAAATGTTGCACCTAGGGGAGAGGATGTGGTGTTACTTCCAGAGCTGCAGACTTTGCAACTGGGGAACCAAGTTGGAGTTTCTGCTTCAGCTCAACATTCTGTTATTCTGGTCAAATCACTTAATCTCTCCATGTCTACAACCAAAATGAATTTGATCTTGTGTGATGTAACCAATGCTCATGTAAAGCACTCCAATACCTGACAAGTCTGCACTATATAAAACTGCAAATTCACACTTTTGTCATTGGGCTACATGTGGGCTACATCTTGGTGATATTTGTGCTGCATTGGGCTCTTTTGTCTCTGGTGGCCATCTTGGGAGATTTGTTTGTTGTGAAGTTTCCTAATTTCCTCATTTACTGCAGTCTCCTCAGTAGGAAATACTTTCAGTTTTGGTGCTATCATGTATATTGGTCCCAAGATGGCTGCCAACACTTCTTGGATGAAGTACTGAAAGCCAATCAGATCTCACAATGAGATGTGTGGTTAGGCTCCGCCCAGATATATCTGTCTTTTTAACTCTAATTTTCTCAGGAACTACTGAACGGATTTACACCACTTAAGCAAAAGGCATGAGTCTGAACTGGGGACTACCTCTTTGCCAAATTTTGTGTTATTCCGTTCAGCAGTTCGGGCTGTAGCTGCGTCAACAGGTCCTCTGGGAAAATGCATGGGGAAAATGTGTTTTAGGACCCCCCTTTTTTCTCGGCCCCCGCTTGACGAATCACCATGAAATTTTCAGGATAGGAGCGGACCGGAGCTGGCCAAAAGTTTGGAAAATTCCCCGAAGATTCGTCAATCGGCGCCAACGTTATTCCAAATAGAATGTTGCGGATTTCCTATGGAAAATAGGTCCTAACTATAACTACCTACTGGCGACTGCCAGTAGTTAATATATATATATATATATATATATATATATATATATATATATATATATATATATATATATATATTACCTACTGGCGGTCGCCAGTAGGTATTTATAGTTAGGACCCTGTTTCCATAGGAAATCCGCAACATTCTATTTTGAATAACTTTGGCGCCGGTCGACGAATCCTCGCGAATTTCTCAAAATAGGTGGGGCGCTACGCTCCGCTCCTACCCTGAAAGTCTCGGGGGGATTCGTCAAGCGGGGGCTGAGATAAAAGGGGGGTCCCAAAACGCGTTTTTCCCATGCATTTTTCCATAGGACCTTTAGACAGGGCTACAGCCCGAACGGCTGAACAGAATTACTAGAAATTTGGCAGAGAGGTAGTCCTCAGGTCAAGGAAGTGCCTTTTGTAGGTTTGGTGTAAATCTGTTCAGTAGATTCTGAGAAAATAGCCTTTAAATCAATATATATATCTGAGCCAGCTTACGGTACGCTTACCGTAAGCTTACCGTACGCGTACGGTGGCGTGCGCGAGCGCGATTCTGATTGGCTGTTAGATCTTAGTAAACATTCGAATCGGCCGAAACCAGGAAGCGGCGGCCGCCATTTTGTGTATTTCACTCCAGTAAAAAAGAGTGATATCTTGAAAAGGGGGCAAGGGAGAGAGTTACAGACCCCCTAACATTTGTAAGGGGGTCAAAGAAGGACAGAAAAGTACAAAGAAAACATTTATTGATTTTTAAAAAAATCACGGGGTACGCGTACGGTAAGCTTACGGTAAGCGTACGGTAAAAAAAAAAAGAAAAAAAAGAAATGAAATTCAGATTTAAGTGTATAGATATTAGGGGGCTCTAAAAAGAGCCGTTGTGTTTATTAAGTGATTTTTTAGTGGTACCTACAAGTAAGTACCGATGCAGAGTCTAAGGTTCAAGAGGAAGACTCTGTTCCCTTCATCAGTGAAGTGCATACCATCTCCTCTATAAATGTCTTGCATGTCGTAACGCAAGTTGTTGTGGTAAATGGAACCCATACCATAGTCACGGAGGAAAGCAGAAACAGATTTGTTGACGTGCTTTCTTGCTTTGTCAATCTGCGGACAGAAATGATTGGACCAGTTCCATTTTTGCCTTTGGCATATGTTAGAAAACACAAAGGCAGTTTTAGGGAAAAGTGAAAACAGTTGTGCAAAGGTGTCCTTCATAAGCATTTCCAGACCTACCCCAGTCAAAGTGCCTAGGTCATTGCCACCACAGTGCACTATTATGAGGTCAGGGTGTTGGATTTGCATGAAGGATTTCACCAATGGCATCAATTGGTGCCACTTTAACCCTCTCTGACCAATCCATTTAATGTCTACATTTGGCAAAGCAAGGTCTCTCACCATACCTGTTTTCTCTGCAAACTTTTCACTCCAGAAGACATAGCTGTGCCCTACAATCCACACTGTGAACATCTTCAAAGGAGAACTGGATGCACTCAGGAGGTGTCTTTCAGTAGAATGGCAATATGAAAAGAAAGACAGTTTGGAAATAAAGGCATACATATTTTTTTTTTAAAAAAAAGAACTGATTGGCTGTTTCATACCATTCTAGAATAAAAACTAGGCTGTATGTGTAAATTAATAGAAGCATGTTTTGTATTGGTACAGAAAAATGTGTTACCAAAGAACAGTACTATGGATTTGCTGTTAGGTTTGAAAAGTCAATCTTGCTCTGTGGAATTGAAACATTGTTTGGCGAACTTCTGACCTGACTCCACACAGCAGTGTTCCATGAGCTGTTGCTATGGTAGCAGGCAGAAGTCAAGTTGGGGGAAGGGTACTAGGCAGAAGTCAAGTTGGGGGAAGGGTACTTTTGGAAAAGGGTTGGTTTTCAACCAATAGAAATGTGTGATTACATTTGAAAAAAAGGGGGAAGCACTGAGATTTGAAACTTACATGTATATGTGTGGAAAAATAGAGGGAAACTTTGCCATTATCTGGTTCTGCTGAGAGGAGAGAGGTGTAGAGAACAGAGATCCTGGCTCTGATAATCTGCTGTTTGAGTGCCACATTTCTTTCACAACTAACTAATTTTAAAGGTGAGGTTAGAGTTTGAGAGGAGATGTATATGGTAAATTAAGAAATGAATAATAGAAATGTAATTCTTTTTGTTGAAGTTGCGTTTATTATTTTCTGTTTTGGGAGAAATTTAAATATGAGGAACATGTAAAATAATATGGACTATGTTTTCACGATAAATTAAGGTGTATTGGTATAAAAAATGAATAGTTTAAGGGTTTGAGGTTGGACTCAGTAATGCAAATACATTCAGCATCACTAAGGCTGGTTGCCCTTGGTGGAATGTAGGCAGTCACCCAGGTTACACATGTTGGGAAATATAGGCAGAGATTTATTGTGTACAACTCTGGTAATTTTATATTTGCATTAGTAGGAAAAAGGGGGAGCGATTTTTTGGTGCAGAAGCAGACTCTTAGCACACACTCAGCTCCTTTCCATGTATAATCATGCACAGTATTTACAAGCGAGTGGGGTTTGAGGTTTCAGTCTGTAATGCAAATACATTCAGCATCACTAAGGCTGGTTGCCCTTGCTGGAGTGTAGGCAGTCACCCAGGATACACATGGTGGTGGTCTGAAAAAGCAGTCTGGACATGTGCATTTAAAAAAATCTGAAAAGTGGATTCATAATGTGTCAGTCTGTAAAAGTTATTATCACTTGCCAAAAAAAAAGAGCAGTAAGTGTGCATTCAAATTGGCAAAGAAATTTCGTTTTGTGACTAATGTGAAAACATGACTCTGTGTGCAAATAGGAATTACAGGCAGAGATTTATTGCGTTATGCTCTGGTGATTTCACAGTTGCATTAGTAGGAAAAAGGGGGAGCGATTTTTTGGTGCAGAAGCAGACTCTTAGCACACACCCAGCTCCTTTCCATGTATAATCATGCACAGTATTTACAAGCGAGTGGGGTTTGAGGTTTCAGTCTGTAATGCAAATACATTCAGCATCACTAAGGCTGGTTGCCCTTGCTGGAGTGTAGGCAGTCACCCAGGATACACATGGTGGTGGTCTGAAAAAGCAGTCTGGACATGGGCTTTTTAAAAAATCTGAAAAGTGGATTCATAATGTGTCAGTCTGTAAAAGTGATTATCACTTGCCAAACAAAAAGAGCAGTAAGTGTGCATTCAAATTGGCAAAGAAATTTCGTTTTGTGACTAATGTGAAAACATGACTCTGTGTGCAAATAGGAATTACAGGCAGAGATTTATTGTGTTTTGCTCTGGTGATTTCACAGTTGCATTAGTAGGAAAAAGGGGGAGCGATTTTTTGGTGCAGAAGCAGACTCTTAGCACACACCCAGCTCCTTTCCATGTATAATCATGCACAGTATTTACAAGCGAGTGGGGTTTGAGGTTTCAGTCTGTAATGCAAAGACATTCAGCATCACTAAGGCTGGTTGCCCTTGCTGGAGTGTAGGCAGTCACCCAGGATACACATGGTGGTGGTCTGAAAAAGCAGTCTGGACATGTGCATTTAAAAAAATCTGAAAAGTGGATTCATAATGTGTCAGTCTGTAAAAGTGATTATCACTTGCCAAAAAAAAGAGCAGTAAGTGTGCATTCAAATTGGCAAAGAAATTTCGTTTTGTGACTAATGTGAAAACATGACTCTGTGTGCAAATAGGAATTACAGGCAGAGATTTATTGCGTTTTGCTCTGGTGATTTCACAGTTGCATTAGTAGGAAAAAGGGGGAGCGATTTTTTGGTGCAGAAGCAGACTCTTAGCACACACCCAGCTCCTTTCCATGTATAATCATGCACAGTATTTACAAGCGAGTGGGGTTTGAGGTTTCAGACTGTAATGCAAATACATTCAGCATCACTAAGGCTGGTTGCCCTTGCTGGAGTGTAGGCAGTCACCCAGGATACACATGGTGGTGGTCTGAAAAAGCAGTCTGGACATGGGCTTTTAAAAAAATCTGAAAAGTGGATTCATAATGTGTCAGTCTGTAAAAGTGATTATCACTTGCCAAAAAAAAAGAGCAGTAAGTGTGCATTCAAATTGGCAAAGAAATTTCGTTTTGTGACTAATGTGAAAACATGACTCTGTGTGCAAATAGGAATTACAGGCAGAGATTTATTGCGTTTTGCTCTGGTGATTTCACAGTTGCATTAGTAGGAAAAAGGGGGAGCGATTTTTTGGTGCAGAAGCAGACTCTTAGCACACACCCAGCTCCTTTCCATGTATAATCATGCACAGTATTTACAAGCGAGTGGGGTTTGAGGTTTCAGTCTGTAATGCAAATACATTCAGCATCACTAAGGCTGGTTGCCCTTGCTGGAGTGTAGGCAGTCACCCAGGATACACATGGTGGTGGTCTGAAAAAGCAGTCTGGACATGGGCATTTAAAAAAATCTGAAACGTGGATTCATAATGTGTCAGTCTGTAAAAGTTATTATCACTTGCCAAAAAAAAAGAGCAGTAAGTGTGCATTCAAATTGGCAAAGAAATTTCGTTTTGTGACTAATGTGAAAACATGACTCTGTGTGCAAATAGGAATTACAGGCAGAGATTTATTGCGTTTTGCTCTGGTGATTTCACAGTTGCATTAGTAGGAAAAAGGGGGAGCGATTTTTTGGTGCAGAAGCAGACTCTTAGCACACACCCAGCTCCTTTCCATGTCTAATCATGCTCAGTATTTACAAGCGAGTGGGGTTTGAGGTTTCAGTCTGTAATGCAAATACATTCAGCATCACTAAGGCTGGTTGCCCTTGCTGGAGTGTAGGCAGTCACCCTGGATACACATGGTGGTGGTCTGAAAAAGCAGTTTGGACATGTGCATTTAAAAAAATCTGAAAACTGGATTTATAATGTGTCAGTCTGTAAAAGTGATTATCACTTGCCAACAAAAAGAGTAATAAGTGTGTTTTCAAATTGGCAAAGAAATTACGTTTTGTGACTATTGTGAAAAGAAATGTAGTAATATATTTAAATAAAATAAAGGAATTTTTTTTTAGTTTTTTTCAGGTATTGCTGAAGAGCAGTGAACAAAATTTAAGATGCCTACAAAATCCAGAGTTAAAAAAACTCACAAAAAAAACCTATATTTGAAGACAACTGGAGGACCAAAGTTAGTAGAAGATGCTCATGTTGGAAAAAAGAAAACATCTTCTGGTAAGCAGAAAAAACAATTTCTAAAAAATATATTCAAAAAAATGAAAAATGTACAAAATGTCTGTACTGGAAAGAATGTTTTGAAAAGAAAAGGACAGGAAAAAATTGAGAATTTAGTTAATGCAAATATACCTTCTGCAACTGAAAAGATTTACATAAATAGAAAAACAGCGTTTAAAGAGATACGTAGAAAAATGTTTCAGAGAAGAGTTATGTCCAATTTGATAAAGGATGTGAAGAAATAGACTAAGTTTTATAAAAGAAAAAAAGAAATTGAAGCCATTGCAGCAAAGGCATTAGAATTAAAAAGGAAACTATTCATTTTAATTTTGAATAGGATGCGTACATTAGACAAAATGGTTAATGTACTGAAATCACATAGCAAAAGGAAAAGAGTAGTGAACAGAACAAACTTTTGTAAAGTGTTTTAGGAAAGTGGATGCATAGTTCAAGTAGTGAACCTTTTTTTAATGAAGAGAGCTATTTTCAAAGTAATAGTTTGCTGCATGCAGTTGACACCAGAGGTCGTGCTTACGAAGTAAAAAATGGTTGCATAATGGAGAAGGAGATAATGGTTCCAAGAGATGAGGTACAAGTGATGGCAGATGAGGCTATGGGGAGACGTCCTAAAGCCCCAGTGTACACTTGGAATTGTAGTAGTATTTGCACTGTGCGTCAGGAATCTATTGACAAATTTCGTGAGTTTCTAAGAGAATATAGTAAAAAAAGTATAAAACAGAAGATTAAGGTGCTTCAAAGTCTGGATCCATGCAGAGTGAGAGAGAATACTGGTTTGCAGGGTCATTCTCTGGCTTGTCTATCTAGAAAAGTGTGTAATAGTGTTTTCCATCATTTTAGGATGCTGGCTGTTCATCATACTGAAATGAGAAAGTTTGTGAGACGGTTGTATTTTGCCAAAAGTCCAGCAATAAAGTTAAATGAATTGAATAGGGCTCTGTTCCGAGGAACGGTATCAGATGTAGAGAAGGTTGTTGATGAAATTCAGTTTTGTTACTTTGGTCCTGAACAAAACAGTGCAGAGAAGGACACAGTAAATGAGGAAGAAGTGGAAGAGAATGTAGAACCCTCTGTAAGTAACACATTTAATGATCACATAACAAAATTTGCAATAATCTCTAATGAAAGACCAAATTTTACTTGTATTTGTTGCCGCAGAACTCATTATAGAAAACAAACTAGGAATGTTGATCTCTACAGAAAGAGTGAAAATGAAGATAATTATAAGTGGAAGGATTTTGCCACATATATATTTCTTGAAAATTGTTTTGATTTGGGTGAAGATCAGCGTATTTGTAAATACTGTTACAACAAGTTAGAGGAAAATAGAATGCCGACCAGAGCTGTACATAATAATTTAGAATTGGATGCTATTCCTGCTGAACTTTCTGAATTAAATACATATGAGTCTATACTCATTCAATGTGTTCATCCGTTCCAGACCATAGTACGTATGGAGCCCAAAACTGGTAAATTACCTCCTTCCGATTTACTGAGAGGTTTAAAAGGTAGAGTGGTGTATTTGCCCTTGGATTTGAAAAAAAATATGGAAACTATTGATGCGGATACTTTGGAAACTGAACCATTAATTATTCTGGTTAATGGTGTACCTACAAAGAATAAGAAGATTTGGCAGGAGCTGGTAGATGTGCGGAAAGTACAAAGAGCAAATTTGTATTTGAAAAGGAATAACAAATGGTATGAATCAATTTATATAGAAGAAGAAGAAGAAGAAGATTTACAAGAAGACACAGAAACACCAACTGGACAAATTGAAAAAGTGGACAAGTCAAAGGAAGAAGAAATTTATGAACATTTTAGCATACATCCTCTTCATTCAAAAGAAGTTATGGGAGACAATATTGATCTCTTTCAGATGAAGAAAGCAAAAGGAACTCCCGTGAGTGTATGGGAGGAGAGCTTGGAAGCTCGATGTTTTCCCCAGCTGTTTCCTAAAGGAAAAGGAGGACGATACGATGAACGTCCGGAACAGATTCCAGCTTCTGAGTATCGGACTACAAGACTATATGCTGAAGATCCCAGATTTCGACAAAGTATTCCTTATTTGTTCCATCTTTTATTTGAAAGCGACTTGTCTGCACTGTCTTATGCAGTAAATCACATTTTAAAAAGTGGAGTACATTTACAAAATGTGTCTGCTAAGGATTTTATGGAGAAAGTGCAGCACCGAGATGATCATTTGGAAACACAACTGATCAATCTGATGGCTTGTCAGCGTGGGACAAATGAATATTGGTACCGACGCCATGGTGAATTAAAATGCATGTTACGGAATTTAGGAACACCAACATGGTTCGTTACACTAAGCTGTGCCGAGTACGCTTGGGATGATTTACTGGATTTTCTACGAGAGGCAAATTCAAACATTAAAAACATCGAATACAAGACAGCAGGAGAACTGTGCTCATTGGATCCGGTTAATGTTTGCAGATATTTCAATCATAGATTTGAGGCTATGATGTCCTTCATCTGCAATAAAAAAAATCCACCTCTTGGAGAAGTAGTAGATTTCTTTTGGAGAAAAGAGTACCAGGCAAGAGGTGCTCCTCATATTCATATGCTGTTGTGGATCAAGGATGCCCCAAAGTTTGGAACAGATACTGATGAAGCAGTGTTATCTTACATTGAAGAATATGCAACATGTGCTATACCAAAAAGCACAGAAGAGAAAAAGTTAAAGGAGCAAGTTTTACGTTTCCAAAGTCATCGGTGTGGAAAATACTGTCGACGGAAATACAAGAGCAAAGATAAATACTACACTAAATGTCGATTTGGATTTCCTAGACCTGTTCTTTCAAATGGAAGAGTAAACAGTTTTATGTCAGCTGTGAGACATACTATCAGAAGAAAATCACCTAAGAATACCTACAACCTTAAAAGAAAAGAAGAATCAAAAAATATAAATGACTACAACCCAGTCATTTTATCCATGTGGAACGCTAACATGGATATACAGTATGTAGCTGACAATTCCATTGCTGTTGCTCGATATGTAACGTCTTACATTACGAAATCAGAAAAAACAGAATTGAAGGAAATGTGGGAAGAGATTTCTCACGAGAAGACTGTCAGTAAGAAGCTGTACAGTTTCAGTTTGAAGATGTTGTCGCATCGAGAAATTGGATCCTACGAATGTTCAGATAGGTTATCTTCTGCAAGTCTCTACTCGAAGTCAAGAAGAATAATTTGGGCAAGTTTAGGCCTTGCAGCAATGAGAAATCGGGTACTAAAATCTGTTGGAGAAATTGAATATTTGGCCGAGAATGACCCAGAAAGTACAGATATTTTGAAATCAAACATGTTGGATACATATTACCCAAAGAGAAGTCATCATCTGGAGAACATGTGTCTCTATGAAGTGCTGCAGAACTACATTTATTCACGGAAAGCCGCAGAAGACATCAACAATGGAAAATATAAAGTCATTGGTGAGGAAGGATGTTTGGTGAAGCAAACAAAAGGAAGTTTGATAAATCACCGGAAGCTGAGTTGCGACACTACTGACAAGAAGGAATTTTACTACTTGGCTCTTTTACAGTTGTTTAAACCATGGCGTACAGAGGATGAACTACTGGGAGAATTTCAAAGCTATGAAGATTCTTTTAATGCTTGCAAAGACAGCATACAATGCAGTACATTCTCAAGTTATCTGCAAATGTTAAATGAAGAAATTGAACAGGAAACTACAATTGCAGCAGAAATAGCTAGAGACAGTTCTCAGGACAGCCAAAGTTCAGAAACACTCAGTCAAGATCCCCTAGGACAACCAATCGTTGAAAATGAAGCATCAATAGCCATTAATGAAGTGGAAACGGCTATGAATCAAGCTCAAGAAGAATTTATAGACTTACAAAATTTGGAAAGACAACTGAACGAAGAGCAGCAACAAATTTATGAAGAGATCAGAAACAAAATTGATCACGGATTTCTACATGAAAAAAAAGAGTGCTCATGCACATCATTTCATCCAATCAGGATGTATGTAAGCGGACACGCTGGAACTGGAAAAAGTTTCCTAATTAAAGTCATCAGAAGCTACCTACAGCAAAAAACGGATTCTACTTTGTCTTGTGTGGTTACTGCTCCAACTGGGTTAGCAGCATATAACATAAAAGGAATCACTTTACATCGTTTGCTAATGTTACCAGTGGAGCATGAGAACAAAATACAATACAACAAGCTAACTGGAGAAGCATGCTTGGAAGTTTCAAGAGTATTGAAGAAGATGCAAGTTCTCATTATTGATGAGGTGAGCATGGTATCAAACTTAATGCTTGCCTTTGTGCATTTAAGAATGCAGCAAATTCTGAAGACAGACTATGACGTGTTATTTGGAGGAAAACACGTCATAGTTTTTGGAGATCTTTTGCAACTTACTCCAGTTAAAGGACAACCAGTGTTTAATACTGTGACACATGAAGACACGAAGAAGTCATTGGGAAGCATCGGTAATGCAAATATTTGGTCCTTCTTTGAGTACAAGGAACTTACTACTAATATGAGGCAAGCAAACGATGAAGAATATGGAAGTATTCTGAAAGATATCAGAATTGGACTACTCACTGAAGCTGGCAAAAAAGCATTACAGAGTCGGCTGCTACATAATTTATTTCCAAAGGAAGAAATAGTTGCAGAGAAGATATACAAGAACATTGCAGAAAAGAAAAGTGTCATCTGCTTAATGCCAACTCTACGTGAATGCTCAATATTCAATGAGGAGCTTTTGAAATTGGAAAAGGAAGATATCAGGAAATTGGAAGCAGTGGACAAAATTGAGGATGGAAGAATTACTGTCACATTAACAGGCACACTGAAAAATAAATTGGATTCACTAGAGAAGAACATTTCCAAAACAGCTGGATTAGAAAAAAATCTATATGTTTGCATGAACTGTAGAGTATTTTTAAGGAGAAATTTGGATGTTGAAAAAGGTTTAGTTAATGGAGCTATGGGAAGAGTTGTGGGTTTTATTAATTATCAGAAAAAAGATGGAATTGAATGTTTAAAAATAAAATTTGATCAGATAGAAGAAGTTAAAGACATTTGTCGTTGTACAGTTCGTTTCATGCTTGTGAAAGACTTATATGTACAAAGGAAACAGTTTCCGTTTTCTCTAGCATATGCTGTAACTATTCACAAGTCTCAAGGATTGACTGTAGATTGTGCATTTGTAAACATTGGTTCATCTGTGTTCAAAGAAGGTATGGCTTATGTAGCTTTGTCACGAGTGAAAACATTATCTGGTTTATTCATGATAGACTTTGATGATTCAAAAGTTAGTGCTGATTCAAATTGTGTAAAGGAGTACAGTAGATTAAGAAGAACCTATGCTCCTCATTTAGGTCAGTATCCTGTGTTAGAGAAACGTGTAGTTTCTCGTAAAAGGAGAAATGAGAATATCTGTGATGAAGATGTACAGAGGAGGAAAAAAAAGAGGAGTGATGTAATTGCAAGCAAAAAGAGTAAGGAAAAAGAAGAACAGGTTGTAGGATGTCATTTTGAAAATAGCTCTGGTGTCAACTGCTACGCAAATGTAGTGCTGAATGTTGCATTTTATCTGGAAAGTTTGCAAGAGCAGATAATAGTAAATCAGGGAAAAAGATTCTGTTCAGAGCTGAGTCTCCTTTTTCAAAAGCTGAGTAATGATAAAACTCAAATAGAAAGTGCTACTGAAATTAGAAAACTTTTAGATGTATGTTCAGGACGAACACAGTTTTCTCAAAATGAACAGCAAGATGCACACGAATTTTTGATTTTTTTTCTTCAGGTACTGGAAGAAGAAGAAGTTGCAATTGATAATTTATTTGGTCTCTCTTATAAATGGGAACATAGTTGTGAAAACTGTTATAATATATGTGGCTCTAATGTTGATAATGAAAGGTTTATTTTTTTGACATTGCCAGAGACTAAAACAGTCACTTTTGCTAAATAAGTTAAAGATGCTAATCATAGCATGCAATGCGGTGAGTGTCAATCTGACATGTTTTCAACATTAATTTTAAAGGAATACGGACAGTATGTAATTTTAATGATGCAACGATGTAGAGCTGATGGTTCAAAATTGGATACTTTAATAAAGAAGTTTACAGGACAGCAATTATCAATTTCAGGAAAAACTTTTGTAACTGTTGCAATAATTTTCCATGAAGGACCTACTGTAACTTCTGGTCATTACACAGTTTATCTTAAATGTGAAAAAGGCTGGACACTGTGTAATGATTCCCAATTGGTTTTTAAGCAACGTTTGCCTTTTGATTGAGCAAATTCCTATCTAATCTTCCTGAAACCTAAATTTTAGAGAGACTTGGCAAGATCTGGACAAAACAATTTTACCATTTTATTGGATTACCATTGGAATTTTCAAAAATAAAGATTTTTTAAATTATCATTTGGCCTAATGGAAAGATAACCAATTGTAATGTGGACTTTTTTAATTTTTAATGAAACTTTCGAAAACCAAAAATTTAGAGAAAATCGGTAACATCTGCTCAATTTAAATTTTGGAATGTTATTGGAGTGCCATTGGAAATTTTTTCAAAAAAGGTTTTTTTAAATTACTATTTGGCCATGTGGAAAGGTAAACAATTCTATTGTGGACTTAATAAATTATTAATAAATATTTAGGGAACCAATATGTTACAGAGAATCGGTGAGATCTGTAAAAATAAAACTTTAGAATTTTATTGGATTACCATTGGAAATTTAATCAAAAAAGAATTTTAAAATTACTATTTGGCCTAAAGGAAATGGAACCAGATGTAATGTGGAGTTATTTGAGATATAATATTGTGATTATACTTCTGAAACAAACATATCAGACGGTATTTTAAAGAAATAAGTATTGATATTAGATGATATTTTTTTAGAATATTATGCATTTCTATAATGTTAAGTTTAAGTAAAAAGAGATTCTGGGCTTTTTTAATACAATCTTTGAGATTGTTATTTTTTTTTGCCCGCTGTAAAATGATGAATGCAATTGCTTTCACAATTTATAGTGAAATGCAATATATTCTGAAAACAGCAAAAATAAGGCAAAAATATTTTTTGATAAATATGTAAATATGTGTACTGTATTATAAAATGTTTTAAAAATATTAATACTTTTTTCTTTTTTTTCAGATTGATATAGAAAATTTTCGAAAACTAGAACCATTTTTAAAGCAATTTTTTTAAAAAACAAATGAATAAATATTTTTTTGAGTGGGTATGGTAAGTCAATAATAATAATTGTAGTCTCTCAAAGACCTTGTAATGTGATAATTGATTTTTAGTGTTTTTAAAAAAAAAAAAAAAAAAAAATACGCGCACCGTACGCGTATGGTAAAAAAAAAAAAAAAAAAGTTTTTAAAAACATATATAAAAAAAAGATGAAAGATAAGGTTGGCTCTTAAAAGAGCCGTTGTGTTCATGCAGGGACAGAGGAAAGAAAGATTGGGAAAATTAGTCTCTGCGACAAGTGTGCTGATCTATTTTGAGGTTCACTAGGGAAACACTGGTCTCCCTATGACAAATTAGATCATGACAAGAGGCGCATCGAATATCAACCCTCAGAAATCGAGGGTTAATTTCCTGAGGGCCAGCAAAAGGAGATGCTCCCCCCACAGATGAAGTGCTCACCTGACCTGCAGAAGAAGGACTCAGCCCTGCAGATGATGGTCCAGGCTGAGCTGCTGTGGATGTGCTTGGTTGACTTACTGAAGGGTTACCTCCAGTAAGTCGAGCATGTGTCCTTTTGTGTACATCCTTGAGGTGCCTCATCATGGTATGATTCCCAAAGGAATACTTCCTGTCAGGATTACCTCTTGAAAGTACACGCTGACACAGCTTGCAAGTCACTAAGGGTGCATTTACCTTTTGCTGGCCTTCAGGAAAAGTAAAATAATCCCATACATAAGAGGTCTTTTGTTTCCTCGCTCTCTGCCTCAAGGTAGTGCTGCTAGTGCTAGCCTCACTCTCAGAAGGGCTCTGCTGTTCTGCCATCGTATCACAAAGACAACCCAGCTCCTTCTCCTAAGGGATCACAAGCAGAAATGAGGGGAATGGGTGTGGAGTAGGAGAGTTCTAGAACTGAAAGTAGTTTCAACCAATCAAAAGTTGTGTTTCATGATCACATGACCTACCGTACGCTTACGGTACGCTTACGGTACGCTTACGGCAAAAGTACGCATGCGCGTAAAAAAGACACGCGCTTGCGCGCATGCGCATAACAGTCACTACCCGACACTTCCGCGTAACGTGCGCGTGTAGCGTACACGCGTACGCGTCCCACGCGGAGTACGCGCCGCTACGCAAATTGCGTAACTATACGCAAACAGCGTAGATAAATTACGTACATTGCGTAAACCGTACGCTTACCGTAAGCTTACGGTACGCGTACTAAAAAAAAAAAAAAAAAAGGAAAAAATGTATTGCTAATAAATTTTACCTGTTTATTTTATAAAATATTTTTAAAAAAACATATTATAGAATTTTAAAAATTTAACCATAGTCTTAAAAAAAGGATAGAAAATTAAAAAAAAAAATGTTTAAAAAATAGAAGAAAATAAAAAAATTAGCATTTAAAAAACCTTGCAAATTCACTGAAAAAACCATGGGTTTCACACACATTATAGTTAGGAATTAGCATTTAAAAAACCTTGCAAATTCACTGAAAAAACCATGGGTTTCACACACGTTATAGTTAGGAATTAGCATTTAAAAAACCTTAGAAATTCAATGAAAAAACCAAAGGTTTCACACATGTTATAGTTAGCTGGACATTTCACTCGTAAAAAACCAATGAAATTCCCCCGTTATAGTTAGTTCAGCTAACTATAACTCGCGCGCCCGCAATGCACTGCTGATGACGTCACATATTACATCACTCATGACATGGTCAGTGACATCACTCATGACATCACTGATGACATCTCAAATGACATCACTGATGACATCACTGATGACATCATCCTTGTGATAGAGTGGCAGACCACCTCTGCCCCTAATATAACCTTTGATACACACATTCAAAAATAGAAATTAAAATTTTAAAAACAATGGACATACCAATACCAGTTACAACAACCTATTCAGTAATTCTAAGATCCACATACACATCCACTCATTCACCAACAGTCCTGTACAGTCACTCATACATGTACTCACTCATCATATGTACTCATACACGTATACATCCTGTTACACAATGCCACTCATCCATAGAGGTACTCACACACATAGTCACTCATGCTAATAAAGAAACAAACATACATTTACTTGCATATACAGTTATACACACACCGCCACACTTACTTCTACAGAAACTTACACATACTTAGTCTTTTAAACAATCACTTATAGAAACACATACTTATTCATACAGGAACTCTTCCAATCTCTCACTCTCACATATACTCGCTTATATACACCAATTGTCACATATACTAGTTTAAAACATATGTAGTTACTCATAGAGACACTATTGAGACAGTCATTCACTCACTAACACACCCATGCACACACTCATTCACCCATAGAGTCCTGCACACATGCTGTCTTCAACACATACAAAGAGTGAGTCACTCATTCATGCACCTATGCACTACGTAATACCCCCCACCGAACCATACAGACATCAGACACTGATACTCAAAAAACCAACTAATAACCTATATAGACACCCATGTAGCTACTCACCAACCCATGCAGCCACTTATACACAAAGTGAGAGACTGATACAGATATTTACACATTTAAACATTACTCACTAAGCCATGTATTCAAAAAGATACACTTAATCAGTCAGTTATACAATCAATTTTTCAAAAACAATTCATCCATTTAGACACTTATATACCCATTTATTCTTCCATCGACCTTGAGATATACATATATAAAACATATGTAATTTTCTGAAAAACACACATTCTCTGAATGATGTCATCAGTGATGTCATGTGAGATGTCATCAGTGATGTCATGAGTGATGTCACTGACCATGTCATGAGTGATGTAATATGTGACGTCATCAGCAGTGCATTGCGGGCGCGCGAGTTATAGTTAGCTGAACTAACTATAACGGGGGAATTTCATTGGTTTTTTACGAGTGAAATGTCCAGCTAACTATAACATGTGTGAAACCTTTGGTTTTTTCATTGAATATATATATATATATACATATATATATATATATATATATATATATATATATATATATATATATATATATATATATATATATATATATTATCCACTGGCGGTCGCCAGTAGATAGTTATAGTTAGGACCGTGTTTCCATAGGAAATCCGCAACATTCTATTTGGAATAACTTTTGCGTCGATTGACGAATCCTCGCGAAATTTTCAAAATAGGTGGGGCGCTCCGCTCCGCTCCTTCCCTGAAAGTCTCGGGGGGATTCGTTAAGTGGGGGCTGAGAAAAAGGGGGGGTCCCAAAACGCGTTTTCTCCATGCATTTTCCCATAGGACCTTTAGTCCGCTCTACAGCCCGAACGTCTGAACAGAAAACCTTGAAATTTGGCAGAGAGGTAGTCCTCAGGTCAGGGATGTGCCTTTTGCAGGTCTGGTGTAAATCTGTTCAGTATTTTCTGAGAAAATAGCATTTAAAAGCATATATATATCTATATTCGCGCACCGTGCGCGCACGGTAAGCGCACCCTGCCGTGCGCGAGCGCAATTCTGATTAGTTGTTAGATCTTAGTAAACATTTGAATCGGTCGAAACCAGGAAGTGTCGGCCGCCATTTTGTCTCTCGCAGTCTGAGGGGGTGAAAAACAAAGGTGGAGAACATGAAAAGGGGGCAGGGTGGACAGTTCCTGACCCCCTAGCCATTGTCAGGGGGTCGCCAAAGGACCCCCAAGGGCCATAAATGTTTTTAATATTTTTACGAAAAATCGCGGAGCGCGCTTACCGTGCGCGCATGGTAGAAATGGGAAAATTACGCGAACGGCGTAACGTGGGCGCTCGGTGCGCGAAGCTCACCGTGCGTGCACGGTGCGCGCACGGTGAAAAACCTTTAAAAAAAAAAATAATAATAATAAATACATAACTTAGCATTTTAAAAACCGTACAAATTCACTGAAAAAACCATAGGTTTCACACATGTTATAGTTAGGAATTAGCATTTAAAAAACCTTGCAAATTCACTTAAAAAACCATAGGTTTCACACATGTTATAGTTAGCTGGACATTTCCCTCGTAAAAAACCAATGAAATTCCTCCGTTATAGTTAGTAAAGGGAACTATAACTCACGCGACCGCAATCCACTGCTGATGACGTCAGATATTACATCACTGATGACATATGTGTCTTTCTGTAAAATAAATATTTATTAAATATGTATAGCTAAAGGTTAAAGGAAAGAAAAATGGGTAAATAAGTGAATAAATACAGTGATGTAATAGTTTTTTAACCATAGGTTTCACACATGTTATAGTTAGCTGGACATTTCCCTCGTAAAAAAACATTGAAATTCCCCCGTTATAGTTAGTGCAGGCAACTATAACTCACGCGACCGCAATCCTCTGCTGATGACGTCAGATATTACATCACTGATTACATATGTGTCTTTCTGAAAAATAAATATTTGTAATATATGTATAGGTAAAGATTAATGGAAGAAGACATGGGTAAATAGGTGTCTAAATACAGTGATGTAATATTTACATGTCAAATTTTAACCAGGCATATGCCTTTACCATTCATGCCTTTAGAAAAGAAATTTGTGCGTGGCAAAGGAATATTCGTTGTAAAAATCCTGCTTGGTGGCAAAGGAATAATCGTTGTAAAATCCTGCTTGGTAAAGGCATGCGCGGTAAAGACATGCAGGTTTCAGCTGTCGCTGTAAAGGCTGTTTCCCGTTGAAGACTCACTCTACATTCGTGAGAGAATACCATCACAACCTGAACTGCTTAGCGTCCCTGATTGTGAGTTAGACGGAGTTCCATGTGAAGACTCCTATCAGCTGCAATTGCTGTTAACAGCCAGTATCTCTGCATTGAATTCCACTTATTACTACGTGGAGCCCTTGAGAATGGGGAACAACTGTGAGGACATAGAAATGCTAAGAGGCATTCCTCATCAAATACTCTACATTCAACAGGTGGTAAATGGGAGTAGTGAGTTCCCTGCAAGGCTTGCGTGAATGGAAGAGAACTTGCAGAGTATCGAGAGAAAGTAAAGGATATTTTTGGCAGGGTGTGGGAGGGAGCTCGCTGGCATATTTCAGTAGGCCCACCAGTACAACCTATGTAGGTTTTATTTTCTAAATGATACACTGTGACATGGTGCACAATATGCATTGGTCATTGTGTATGTATCAAAACCACTCAGCAAAAAGTGGTAAATTACTCTTTCTCCTAAGACCCTAAATCACAGCGTAGAGAGATGTGAAAATTTAAATCTCCAAAATCTGTGACTTTAGTTGTTGATAGCTCTTCTCACGGAAAAGTAAAAAAGTACAGTTTAGTATATAATTTAATTATTTTTTACTCTACACATACATTGCAAGGGAAATGACCCTGAGAGTGAGCAAGAGAATGAAGGTCTTAATCTAATGTCCTGTTCACTTGCATAATTTTTACATATTAAAACTGTTGTCTGGGGGCCTGATTCACAAAGATAAACGTACACTTTAGTTTACAATTGTTTCCTATTTGTGGAGTATTCACAATTGTGACAGAGACTTTGCACATAAAAATAGGACTATCCTATCTTTTTATGTGTGGAGTCTCTACATGGCAGAGTTAGTTCTCCTAAAAGGTGGACTTGTCTATTACATTTATTTATTTATTTACAAATGTAGGGCTAACAATCTAATTGTGCAAACAAGAAATGTCACAGGAGAATATAATATTGATAGCAACATCATTTATCAAATAAATCATTATGCAAAATGTTACACTTCTTTAAAATCACATGTAAAATTCAATTATTAAAATCAAAATATCTATTCACCTTGATAAAGTAACATGATAACCATACAAAAATTATATATAGAAGGGTCTCATTTACACCCTGCTCACAAATACATACTTTTCCCATCTGACAAATCGCATATCCTGATCTATTTCGGAATGCACTCTAAATAGGTTAGAAGAGATAGCCACCTATTTATGGTGTCCTGCATCCACTAACACTAAATAATCCTGTTTTTCTACTGTATATATAGCTTATTTACCAGATTATAGTCAATACATGAAAATGACTGATGATGGAAGGAGTAAAAGAACTGTGATGATGTCTAATCCCCAGGGATCCGCACTAAATCTATACATAGTGAATTTAAGGATTAGATAATAGAGCACTATATAGTTCCTCCGAGATCAGCATTGAATTCACAAATCAGGATAATATTGTTTTCTCCATATCATACCAGAAATGTTCTCATTTTGAGGTCATAACTATTTGTAGTTCTTCTTCAGCAAATACTTTTACAGTCACTCTCTTAGAATAAAATGAAAACATTTGCTATTTTAATATCAAGATGAAAACATCGTTGGAGGATTCTTCCAAAAAAAGGATATTGTAAACCCAGCTTTATATAATTTTTGGAACTTCTTCAGGCGGTTTCTTGCCTCTTGTAGGAGGGCAATGCCACTATTCATCACTTCACAATCATCTCAAATGTCCCTGAATTTATGGAATAAGTAAATACTTTCAGATATTGTATTTTTAGTATATTCATGTGTTTGAGTTTCGGTCTCAAACCTTGCAAACTGCATTTAAATTACCTGTTATCAGGACAAGGGTGTTTGAAGTACACTTAAATGAACAGTAAAGTGCTCCCTAAAGTGAAATTCTGGTTCATTGAAGGTAGGCAGTTTGGTGAGTAAATTATAGGGGTAGACAATTGAAAATGAACACGTGGCCACTATGCTGTGCCAAATGATTCTTTCTGTCATTGATTTTCTCTGGAACATGTTCACCTAATGTAGGCATCCAATCCAACTTCCTAAACATTTCCAGATGTATCCTTTAATTTTCTATTCTTTGAAGCATTCTCTGGTCTGTTGCACGTCATGGAACAGATCAATATGTGTAATTTGGTGAGACCTAGGACCGCTAAGGGTGATGTGGGATGCAGGTAGTGATACAAAAGAGTCTATGTTGCATGGTTTTATTGTGAATCACTTTGCTTGCATTAACCATTACTCCCTCCTTTGCACCCCTATCAACAGAATATCAATACCTTGATTGTGGTACTCTCAACTCCCCTCTATTAGAACATAAAATGTGCATTTTATTCTGACCTACAAACAATATATATGTTGTTAGTGTAGGAAGCTGTTATGTTATGTTAATAAAAAGTTCTAAAGCGCACGGTGACTCGGAGGTTCCATGGCGCTAATCATGAGTAGTGTCGCCGCAGATCGAACTATGCATAGGCTTGCTCAAACAAAACCAGGTTTTCAGAGCATTTCTGAAGCCCAGGAGGTTGTCGCAGCCTCTGAGTGCCAGAGGTAGGGAGTTCCAGAATTTAGGGGCGAGGTAAGAGAAACGGCACACTCCTTGCCGTTTGCGTTTGATGGTCGGGGTGGTTAACAGGTGAAGGTGAGCCGATCATCGACTTCGATGTGGCACGTGCTTTATGATCATGCTACTGATGAATTTGGGGCTCTTACAGTGCAGGGCCTTAAAGGCTAAACATCCTGTCTTAAAGGCTACCCGTTGGGCCATCGGTAGCCAGTGGAGTTTAAGCAGCCCAGGTCTGGCAGACAGCCATTTAGGCTGTTTATGGATAAGTCTTGCTGCCTGATTCTGAACAATTTGTAGGCGTTTGAGTAGACACAGCGGCAGACCAAGGTAGATCGAATTCGAGAAGTCCAAACGGGAAAGAACCAAAGCTATCACCACCTGTATGAGGGCTGAGAGGGTCAGCAAGTGGGCTATTTTCCTAATTTTACGCAGTTGGAAAAAGCTGGAGGAAACCACTGCACCCACTTGTCCTCTGACCGAGAGGTCTGCATGGATGGTGACCCCTACGCTTTTCACCGAGGGGGAGGGAGTAGGGGGTGATCCAAGTTCGGCCGGCCAGTAGTGCAGGCCCCAGCAGGTCTCGCTCTTCCCAGGCAACACTAATTCCGTCTTGCCTGGGTTAAGTTTCAAGTGGTTCAGATCCATCCAGCGCTGGATATGAAGCATGATAGCTTGGAATTCAGCAACGGAATCAGGGGAATCCAGTGGAAATACGAGCTGAAGGTCGTCTGCGTAGTTAAAAATGGTGATCTTTCTGTTTTTTATGGAGTGGATCAGGGGCCTGAGATAAAGATTAAACAATAATGGGAACAGAGATGAGCCCTGTGGGACTCCGCATGTGGAGGTGAGCTTGGTGGCGGTGAAAGTTCCCAGTCTTACTGCTTGGGTTCGGTCGGCGAGAAAGGATTTAATCCAACTGAGTGCAGGCCCTCGTAGACCTGCCTGTTTGACACGGTTCAACAAGATGTTGTGGTCGACCAGTCCAGGAGCACCAGAGCCTGGTGGACACCGCTGTCCGCATTTGCTCTGAGAGTGTCCAGAACTGTGAGGATCACTGCCTCAGTTGAATGCGCCGGCCGAAAGTCTGCTTGATTTGGCTCTAAGTAGTCTGATTATTCAATAAAGTTGGACAGGCACCTGGCCACGTGGGCCTCCAAGATCTTGGCCAGGAAGGGGAGGAGAGATATAGGGCGATAGTTCGAGGGATTCGATGGGTCGGCCCCTGGTTTTTTAATAAGAAGAATTACCGTAGCGTTCTTGAATGCACTGGGTACCTTGCCCTGAACAAGTGACTCATTAAGGAAAGGGAGTACGCTGTGAGGAAGGACGGAGAAAATGTCTTTCAAGACATAAGGTGGACAACTTTCATTAGGAGACCCGGATTTAACACGGGTCATTAGATCTAATAATGTCTTGGGACAGATAGGCGGAAGGAGGTCTAGTGTGGATTGGTTACTGGATACATCTTCCAGTGGTTCCGTGCTGGCAGTGTTGGAGATGCTGGCTTTAATGGCGGAAATTTTGTCCAAGAAAAAATTATTCAAGGAGTTACAGAGCTCTTGAGTAGGTGCCTGACTGGGCAGTGTTCTCTCGTCATTGCACAAGTTGTTCACAATCATAAAGATTTCTTTAGATTTGTTGTGGGCATTTAGTATTCTGGTAGAGAAGTAAGCTGCTTTAGTATCCAAGATGGCTTTTTTATACTCTCTTTGAGCTAGCAAAAACTGCTCCTTATCTTCTGTGGAGTATCTTAGTCTCCATTTTCTCTCTTTTTAACAAAGCTCGAGTTTTTGTTTTTTAAGTTCGGCGGTGACCATTTATGAGCGTCTGAATGGCGAGCACGGGAACATTTTGAAAGTGGGACGTGTGCATTACTTGCCGACAGTAGCCAATCCGAGATGTTCTCTTCCATGGAGTTGACATCAGGGCTAAAGGTGGGTAATGAGCTAGACAAGGTGTTAATGAATTCCAATTTATCGAGGGTTCTCCACTTTCTTTTCATGCCTCCCGCCAGTGGGGGGGGCTTGGTCTTACCATTGATAGTGGCCGTAAATTTTATTAAGTGGTGATCTGACCATTTACATGGGGAGATTATGGGCACCGACAATGAGAGATTATGGGACCATATTTGGTCCAAGGTGTGTCCCTTTTCATGAGTGGGGGAGGATAAATGCTGGGCCAGATTCAAGTTAGAGAGTAGCTCGGAGAGTTCTGCTGCATGTGGCCTGCCCAAGATGTCATTGAACCAGTAGTTCAAGTCTCCAATAAGTAGGACCTTAGCATGATTTACGATGAGGGTGGCCATTTGTTAGCTTAGGGAGAGAGGAAAAGTGGGCATTGCCTGGGGGGGGTTAGTAAATAAGCACTAGCACCAGCGACCCCATGTCAGTGTCGAGTTTAATAACAATGTTCTCTACCTCCAGAAGGTCAAGGGAGGTCATGGTGACAAATTTGTGATCTTTATGTATGATAGCGGCAACACCGCCACCCATCTTCCCTAGGGGGCGATTTGCCGACAGGATGTAGTAATCTGAGGGATGTCTGGCGTGGAATCCTGGGTTAACCAAGTTTCGGTGATCAAGAGAGCATCTGGTTTTTCCGAGGTGAGCAGCAGAACGATATTGAGTGAGTGCTTTACCATGGAGCGTGTGTTGAGGTAACGAATACGAAGGGTGATTTGATTTGCTATTGTGGGAGCGATAATAGGGGGAAAATAAATGATGGGAGAGGGTGGGGGGGGACGTGGTCCGGCTGAGTCACTGTATAAACGATACCAAAGTAAGGTATAGTGTGCACAGAGTCCAGTGGATCCCCAGAATCTATACAGAGGCTAAAGTAGATAATACTAATGCTCTCTTTTGTGGTAGTGTGGGTGAGCAGTTGGGCTTATCAGAGGGCAGTGCTAAGCATTTGTTGTAAACATACAGGCAAGAAATGATTATAAACACTCAATGACTAAATCCGAGACCAATGGTTTGTAAAAATATTACTTTTAAAATATTTATTTTACAGAACCAAAGATCAATGCAATATCACTGTTTCTCAATGTAAAAAGTGGACACAGTACATTTTTCAATCAGTACAATGTTATCCTATGGAAGTAAACATAATCAGTAATATACAGGCATGTGAGCTTTTGGATGAAGAATCATTATAGGCAAGGGTCAGGTGAGTGACCTCACTGCACCACTAGTGGCACTGAGGTGGCCGGGTGCAGAGGTCAAATGCCAGATCTGGTGTTAATGCTATCCAAAGGAGAAAGTGGAGAATCAAAGTAGAACGGTTTGGTAACCCAGCCTCCAAGGGTTAAGGTAAGCATTGGGGGGAGGCATAGGGCAGTACCACATCTACACCTCCAGTGGCACTGGGGTGGCCAGTTGCAGAGTGCCAAAACAGTGTCACGTGCCCAAGGGAAACCAATAGGGCATCTCGAACTTGGAAAAAGGCTGCAGGCTCAGGCCAGGAGTCTGGATGAAAGAAACCTACAGCTGCACAGGTAAGTTGGGATGTGCTGGAGGTCTGGGACACATTTGTTAGATCTCCCCAAGTCCCAGGGGCTCCGGGTGCAGGGGTGCTCTTAGGCGTCAGAAGTCAGCTTACCAATGTGGTTGGGGGGTCATCGTGCAGAGGCTGCAGGTGTCAACTGGAGTCCAGCAGGGGTCAGCCCTTGAGGGACTCTTGCTCACGATCACAGGGGAAGCTTTTCTGGACTGGTAGGCCTCTTAGACTTGGGCCCGTGGGCGTCATGTGCAGAGGTGGGTGACTTTGCGATTACATAGGCAGAGCACTTGGTTTTAAAGCTGTTTTTCTTCTGGACAAGTCCACTGTCCACCTGAGATCAGAAGTCTTTTTAGAAGGCAGGCAGTCCTCCTGTGGTTCTGAAGGTCACTGGGCTGTGGGATGAGTCGCTCTTCAGTAGCAGGGTCTTTGAGGACTGCAAACAGGCCATTAGGGCTGGGGCCAGGTCAGTTGGTGTCTTCAGTCTTCGCTGCTGCACGGCTCTTCTTTGTACTCTTCTTCATAGGTCATCGGTTTCTGAGGATTAAGGTTCAGGGGTGCCCCTAAATACTCAATTAAATTAAATTCATCTTTATTCGATTCACACAAGGTGTACTGTTAGAAATGGGATCTCTGGTTGGCTAAGGCTTGCGCCAAAGCCAAGCAGAAACAACCACTCTAGTCAGGGCAAGGAATTTACACGCCAAAGATAACCCCTGCTCACCCTCTTGGTAGCTTGGCACGAGCAGTCAGGCTTATCCCGGAGGCAATGTGTAAAGCATTTGCGCACGCACACAGTAACAACATCCCAGGCACACCACAAAAGGAACTACACACAAGGTTATATATAAAAATAGCCTTTGTATTATCATAACACATCAGAATAGTAAGCACACATTATACATGGTACCACCTGGCACTAAGTCATATTTACAAGGGATTATTTACACATGACAGGGCCACCTGGACCACTGTCAGAACCATCACAAAGTGAACTTAGTAAATGCAGAACATATCATAATCATAGAACACAACCAGTAACTACTGGTGACCACTGTACTTAGCATCAGCCTGTAACATAAACTACATTATGCACAGCATCACATCAGGCGCGAATTACATTCTGCACCAACCTCACTAGCATAAACACATGAGGCAATCAGCTCACAAGTCTAAACGCATAAGACCCTGACCTCCTAAGTATATCTACATTAGGAAATAAATCTCACTAGCATAAACCATAATATGCGAACCAACCTCATAATCATAAAACACATTTATAGGTATCAACACAGGGTGCGTAAATCATTCTACATGAATCACATATTCTGGCACCCAAAAATCACAGTAGGGCCTGAAGCCCTATAAACCTAAACAATTCCCCTGGCCAACTGGCCATCTCAAAAAGGGGGCTCAAATGCCCTGTGTCCCGAAAGTCAGGGTGTGCTGCCTAAGCAGCGAAAGTCAAGGGTGTGCAATCTGTGCAGACCTAAACATAGCAGCTGGCACTAAGTGCTTCGCAGCTGTGAAGGTCAGGGGCAAAGGAGTGCATCTCACTCCTAACTTCAACCATGTCCACAAAGAACTGTGCGCCTAAACGGTGCAGCTGCCCACTACTTGCTGGGCAGCTGGGAAATATTGGTGAAGGCCTGGCACCTCTGTGCCACTTCTGTCCCTCTCAGGGACGCTCTGAAATAACTGCCCAAAAAAGTTGCAGCTGCCTGCTCTCTCGCAGGGCAGCTGGGATCAGCAAAAATGCAGGCACCACTGTGCCGCTGGACTCAATGTGGCCCCCACACAGGAAGAAGCCTGGGCCCCTCTGGGCCCTCTATAAAATATTGGTGCCATCGTTGGAGCCACCTAGGCTCTAAAAACAATTGTGCCCCACGTTGGAGCGGCCCGCTGCTAGACGGGGCCGCTCTGACTGACACAGGGCCCTCACTGGCCCCACACGGAGTCTCCACAGAAACTCTGCACCCTCGCTGGGGTGGCCCTCTGCGAGACGGGGCAACCCAGCACCGTCAACATGCCTGGAACAGGCACCAGCACACCAGAGCCCTAGCGCCACTCACCGGCTCTTTCTGCTCATAGGCGGCGGTCTGCCTCCTTCACCCGGCATCAACACGGCAGTACCTCTTCTGCGGCGTGGGGCTTCCCTTCACTATTGGGAGCCCCGCAATGCTATTGGCAGCCTCTGCTGCCCTGTCTTCTTCACCCGGATCCCCTCCTGCATGACTTTTACTTCATTCCTGGAGCCCACGAGGCTCCAGACAACTTTCCTCCGAGGCAGTGCACGGGGCTTCCCTTTTCACACGGGAGCCCCTCGTGACCAGGCGCCGCCCTGGACATCTCCTCTTCTGCTTCTGTCCGCCAGGCCCCGCCCACAACCAGGCGGGCAGCAGACGGCGTCGGTGCTCGGGTTCTTTGGCGGCAATGAGGGGTAGGCTCCCTCAGCTAAAAATATCGGCATAAGCGGGGTGGGCACCCGCAATGGCGCTCCATAAGCGGGGTGGGCACACATAATTTTTTATATAAAAATGAGCGGGGTGGGCACCTGTGATTGCAGGCAAAATGCAGGGGAATCCCTATGCCGGGGATTCCCTCCTGCACATGCAGCTTTGTGCTGCGGAGCCTTCGCGCTCCTTTTTCCTTGGGACCATGCAATTAAAGCGATCCTCCTTCGGACAATCACAGCGCTTTGCTGTAATGGAAATAAAGCGCTCCCAGGGCGCTAGGACAGCAACCAAAAAGGTCCTGTGGAAAGAAGAAACAAGCAAAAGGGTTCCAAGAAGTCCTTTAGGCATCAGGGGGCAATGCAGGGGCTGTGACCCCATGAAAATGTTCTGCTTTTGGATCTTGACAGAGGGGGGCTTGCTGCTGGTGGGGCCCAGGAGGGACCGCCATGGGTGCTGCCTCCCTGCTGGAGGACCCTGTGTGCTGGCCCCTCCTGGGCCCCACCAGCAGCAAGCCCCCCTCTGTCAGGATCCAAAAGCAGAACATTTTCATGGGGTCACAGCCCCTGCTTTATACAGCATTTTCCTTTGTCTACAACTGTAGGGCAATGGGAGAACCAGATACAACTGGTTCAGGAGCACTTTGTTTTGCTCAGCTCCCCTGTCTATTCACAGGACAGGCCAGGGACATCAGACGCACCACAGGAGGTGGAGCCAGCATTGTGGAGGGAAGGCCCAGCCCTATTCAGGTCCCAGGTGCAACTCCTCCCTCCCATCTACATGCAGATCTCTCCATTCACCACCGGGCAGACTCACCCTGGCTCCTGGATTTCCCCAGCCCTCTCAGCTCCTGTCAATCACAAGCCAGACATGCACTTCACATCAGGCAGGCAGACACATAGTACACAGAAAGGCCTACTTCTAGAAGTGGCACTTCTCCACTAGTCACCATAAATCTGCGCACACCATTGCGCAGCATTTACTCTCACGAGTTCGCACATGCTAAATTAGACCCTGCACTCCACTCACATCAGGAATTACCATGGACACACATATCCCCCATGCATTCCTATGGGAGGGCAGGCCAATCTCACCACATGCACTCAGAGAGCACACGCACTTTACACTGGACCACAGTGCTAAAGTGCGCAGAGGCCAAAAATCACTACCAATGTGTCAGAGCTTAAGGCAAACCTGCCAGAAGGGCCAAGTCCAACATGTACCATTAAAGAATTAAAAAAAAACAGCAATTCGTTAAAAGCAATTATGGTAATATAAAACAGTTACAGTAAGATACAATTCACACATTAACATACAGCAAGTAAAGACTTTCTTCTCATTAGTGTTGCCCTAAGAAATCTTGCAAGTACCATGCATGTATAAAGATTGGACGAAGTTGCAGATATAAAAATGCCGGCCTGTATTGTTTAAAATGTAAAGATTTCATTAAAGGTATGATAAAAAATCTTCTCAGGTCTTTCTAGAATTTACAAAAGAACACTAAATGTATGGTTGATTGTTTAGACACATTATCACAAGAGCAGAAGATTAAATCATTTGACCAAGTGTTGACATTTGGGATAATGATCAGGCGGTGGAATATATCTAAACTGAAACGCGTTAAAACAAATCTGTGCTGAGCATTAAGAACATTAAAAAGGTACGGTTGCATTGAAAAGGTGGTCAAAACCATTTGATTTTGTTGAACAGTTGGTCTGGCTGATTCCACTCACAGCCTCAGTTCCTCCAATAGATTTAAACAATCTGTCCTTAGTACTTTCCTCGAGATGTTTCTCAAAGTTTCAGTCACAACAGTCCTTTAACATGGCACGATTCGAGTCCATATAGTCTGAGGTCCATATTTTGTGCAAAAGAAGGACTGGCTGAATCTTGATCAAATCTATTAGATAATTATCTCCCAGATCAGAGTGACATACAAAGTTTCCACCTGTAGTGATTCAACATTTGCGTATCCCTATCTTTCAGAACCATACATTGCAATAGATCTACATTTTGCGTTATAGATGGTTAAAATTTCTTTCAGCTGATTACTCCCCAGTTTCCTTGCAAAGTTATGAAGAGCCTAATAGATCTAACAAATTGATGCCTTCTCGAAGTAATAGCACTTTTCCAATTCCCTTCACAGTCAAATAAAATTCCCAAATATGAGAAGGTTGGGGTTATAGGTAAAATGGCTTTGCCTATAAAGATGTTCCAACATTTAGTTGAGTTACGACCCACTTTCATAACAAATGTCTTGCTTATATTAATTTGTAACCCCAGATTTTCCATAAAAAGGACAAAGTTGTCAAGGAGACGCTGCAAAGCCAAAAGTGTGAGCGCCATAAGTACTGCGTCATCCGCATAAAGCAGAACAGGTATTGGCCGGTACTTAATTTGTGGCAAATCCGTGCACGTACTAGCGAGTGTTTTACCCAGGTTATTAATATACAGGTTAAATAAAAAAGGGGCAGGTAAGCACCCTTGACGAACCCCTTTTTCAATACTAAAGGGACGTGTACACTCAACCTTTACACCAAAACGTACCTTTGCGTAACTATTTGAATAGAAGTATCTTAAAAAGTTAACAATAGTACAATCAATACCCATCAAATACATTACAGACCAGAGCTTCTCGTGGATTACACAGTCGAAAGCTGATGATAAATCAACAAAAAACATATACAGGTTGCCACTTTTGATGTATGCATATTTTCCCAGTAGCAAATGCAACTTAATGGCTTGTCCGTGGTCCCAATTCCCTGGCGGAATCCATATTGTAAGTCAGAGATCTTATTATTACAATACGCCCAGCTTTGTACTCTGCCTAAAAGAATACAGCCCACCACCTTCACTAGTGAATGTAGCACCTTTCTTAAATATTGCTACAATCTGAGACTTGGCCCAGGAAGAAGGGAACCCCACACTCTATCAGGATCTAAAAAAAATGGGCGAGAAGGGGGCCCGAAAGATCAATATTCGCTTTAAATAGGTCAATCAGTACCCCATCAGGTCGTAGAGCTTTATTTCCCATACATTACTACCATTACCCTCTTTTTGCTTTATTTCCCCTACTTGAACTAATTGTAAACCTCTTCCAGGGTGAAATTCAAAACAGACCAATCTAAGGCGCTAGTAAGCATCGAGGGAGCTACCGTAGGAGCTGGGACAGGATGATTAATATCACATTCTGTAGTAGCCGCATACAAGCTGGAAAAATGTGCTACCCAGTCCTCTTCGGTCACTGCAGCCTCTATTTTTGGCTTATCACCTTCACTAAAGAATGGGGAGTTCACAACATGCCAGAATGCAGTGGTATTGTTACTACGGCTAGCCACATACAGTTTCTCCCAGACCTCCTCTTTTAGTGCTTTTTACAATTTTTTAGAGTAAGCCTGTATAGCCGTCCCCAGTGCTGAACCTCCCCATTGTTCCTAGGTTTATTTTTCAGAGCTCTTATAAGTTTTTTGTGGGCCTGACTGCATGCATGGTCAAACCAGCCCTTCCTCTTTACCGCTCCTGGTTAGATGTTAACCCCATTTTAGTAGCTCTAGTAATTTGGCCAAAAGACTCCATGACAGCAGAGGCATCCTCAGAAGTATTCAGACAGACATCAAAGGCACTCCTTTGTTGTTGGATAAATTGCTGTAGGAAGCTCGTCGGGTCAACTTGTTACGAGGCACTCACCTGTGCTCCAGATTGTTTCACCTTGATGACGATGTGAGGACAGGTCCCCAATCCCTCTAGAAACTAGCAGCATGATACCAAGATATAACTTAGTATCAGTCCGGTATTCTCAGGGGGAAAAGGGGTTGGGATGACAAGAGAAGAGAAACAAGAAGATTCCAACGGTCTTCTTTTAGGAGGACCAGGGCTTCAGGGGGCTTGATTATTCACAGGATACAATAAACAGGAATGTAACTGGATAGTGGCTTGAGTTTTCTACTAGACTCCTAAGTACAAAACACAGAAGATAAACTATGTGTATATCTGTGAGGCAGTATCTTCTTACAGTTATCATAAACTTGTAACCAAAAGTCTCCAATAATTCTTACCTACAGACTACGTAGGCTTCAACAGAATTTTGGGTTGATCTAACAACCTACTTGTCGATTTATGCAATCTGCAATAAACAATACAATCATTACCATACTATCAAATAAGTTTAACAATCATGATAGCATTTAGTTATGTTCATCAGCATAGGTACCTGAATCCTTAGATGCCCAGCTTAGGATCAGATGCCTTGAGTGCACAGAAGTTCAAATGCTGCCAAAACAACCTTCAGCCATAAAGGAACAAAATACTGCATACAAAATAATAGTAGTCAAAACCACATCTGTGCTGTTGTGATACTTAAGGCTGACTTTGCTTTTCGATAACTATTTTCACACTTTTAAAAAGGCACAATCTTCTTTGTTTTATAAATTTCAATAGTTTCTGGGTACTACAGGAAAACTCGCCGTAACACTCGAGATGAAGTGTTTTCCTTCTGTCCAAGAAATATAGTTCTGATAATTTGCGCAGTTCAAAGAGTAATGTTGCAAGTTCTAAAAACAATGTTCCAAGTTCTAATGCAAGCAGACTCACCGTGGGATAGTTGTCTTCCAAAAAATACCTTAAAGCATGTTTTCTCTGTGCGCTTCTTTTCAGGGAACACGACACGGAAGAAGACGTTGGACCGGAGACTCAGCCCGGAACCAGGAAGCCAGGAAATTGCTGATGCAAGGCTGTCAAGCAGGAGATGCCGATCAGAAAAGCTGGAGCCAGGTAAGTGTGTTGAAGCAACGAGGCCAAGCACTGAATAGTGAAGAGGAGTGGTTTAAATAGGTGCCTAAGCAGGTGCTGGGTGTGGTTCTGAGTGTGGCCCAACTGTCTTTCAGGCCCAGGGATTACTGGGTGTGGTCCTGGGTGTGGCCCAACTGTCTTTCAGGTCCAAGGTTTGCACAGAATAACTACACATTATTCTATTACTTATGGCATGATAAAGCCACAGTTTAAGAACATGACATAATACATGAACATAATTTACAGTAAAAACATATATGAACAGGATGGTATTCCATGATTTGAAATGGAAGAAATCCATACATTAACAGGATGCCTTCTACAAGATACCAGTGTTATATTACCATTTACTCTGTTTCTGCTGATATGTGTTCAAATCAAGGTGGACAGGGAAGGAGACGTGCATGGGACAATGCACCTGTAACAAGGCTGGACCATCGTAAAGTATAGTCATTCATTCAAGAGAGCTCTAAGTTCTCCACGGCTAAAGTATGATGACAAGCCCTTTGATCTTTTGCTAACTCAGAGTTCAGCACTAAACTCTTAGGATAATGGTCACTCATTGCATCGTGTAATATAAAATTAGTGACTAGTGCTGAATAACGATTGGGGAAAACAGAAAATCGATGACACTTTCACGCATAGTGCCATCGGAAGTGCAGGATACCTCAACTGAGCTGTCCCCAAATTCATTACTGAAACCTAAATCATATTTAAAAATAAGCTTGTTAAGGTTCTTGCCATAGTCTGAGTATAGAAAATGAGTGACGTCTTAATTTAATGGTGAGGTCATGCCACAAATACTGTTGGAAGGCATTTTACAGGGTTGAATGTTAAAGTCCCCCCCCAAGTCAGGATTTTTTCCCCATCCCCTGAGAAAGTATGGATTCCAAATCGATATCAAGTAAGCCCATTGTAACCAGTATGTCTGGATTACAAGCATTGTTGTAAAAATTAACTAAGATCAGCTTGGAGGAAATAGAGAACTCAACAGTAACAATTTGATAAAAAGTACTAGGTAACTTAATGTTTATAATAGAGGAGGGTGATTTATTTGACACATAAATGTAAAGCCCACCCTTGGTTCTACCATGCCATGATGGAATAGCCGGAGAATTAAATGTTTTAAAACCATTCAAGTGACATGGTTCAATGACCGGTAAACAAATATTAGAAAAATCTGTTGTAAATTCAAGCAATTCTTGGTGATTAAGCTTACTAGGCAGCCCCGCTACGTTCCAGCCTAAAACGGTGATGTTATTTAAATCTTCGGTTATAGAGTCCGCAATTTCTCAACGGGGATTGTTCCACAATCGTTAGGACATTTAAACCTACCTCTGGCCAAATGTATGGCATTAAACGAGCTCGGATTTTCATTGAATGTGGCATACTGACAGACTACCACTAATAGAGGGGTTGTGATATTGGCCCGCCAAGGAATTGTGGGGACCGGGCGAAAATTGGTGGATAATTTTGGTAGGTGGGCCATCGCTGAATGTTTAGTAGGGGGTACTAAGTTGATAATATGCACAATCTATGGCTCAAATATGGACAAAGCAGTAATACTAGAGGGATTAAATGTAGAACTAGCTCTGTTGGATACCCCGTTGATATTATGTGGAGATTTTAACATTCATGTAGTAGGTCAGACCTGGGATGCTGACTATGAAAGATATAAGGGTCGAAAGACTAGAGTCTTTAAAGCACTACGGCAGCTTATAAGTGATCATGGATTGGTAGATGCATGGTCATCTCTCGACTACCCTGACCCCGGATATACCTTTTATTCACAACCTCAACACAAATTAGTTAGGCTTGATTATGTTTTCACGTCTAGGTCGCTTATTGTGGGGCCAAAACTGCAGGTGTGGCCTAGGATCACAGCGGATCACGGGCCATTGCTTTTGGATATGTAGAGGATTAGTCAAGTGAAGCTGGGTAGGGCTTTTACTTTCAATAGGAAGCTCCTACTGGACAGTACATTTTTGGACCATAAGAAAACGTGGGCTATACAATTTTTGGATGTAAATAGAGGACCTACCTCTACTGCTATGGCTTGGGATGCTCTGAAGGTGGAACTGAGAGGAGAGACGCTTAGTTATGGATTGGCGAAGCAGCAGCAACAACAGACTGTGCTACACGGCTTCTTGGGGGATCTTAGGGAAGCAGAGCAGGAACTTATACAGGCGATTAGGACTGGGCTGGAAGTCAAGGACATACAAACTAAGATAGCTTGCTGTAAAGCTAAGATCAATAGGGTTTGGAGAAAGGAAATTGCTAGTCAGTACAAGGCATAGAAGGAGGAGAGATATGAGTATGGGGAGGCTACAGAGTGCTGTCTGGCCCAGCGGTTGCGTGTAAAGCAGTCTTCACAGAAAATAACAGCACTGGTTGATACAGCTGGGAATATAGTTGAAACTATGGAGGACATTTTGGAAGTATTGCACCTCTTTTATAAAGAGCTGTATACACAGAATTAATGTCATGATCAAGCTATAAAGACATTTCTCCAGCAATTAGAGTTAGCTGGGCTAGGCCAAGAAGAACAGGCAATACTGGAGGCATTGAGAACCACGGAGGAGCTTGAGGAGGCTATAGGATCGCTGGCTAGTAGAAAAGCAGCAAGACCTGATAAATTGCCACTGGATATCTATTGCTGCTTTTTCCGGTTCTTAAGGAGGATATGTTGGTCACGTTTCAAGCGGCTTAGTCTGGGAATCCGACACAATCATGGGACGAGGCTAACATAATTGTCTTCAAGAAGAAAGACAAACCTTCAAACTTGCCAGGGTCTTAAAGACTAATCTCGCTGTTAAATGCGGAGGGCAAAATGTATGCAAAGATCCTAGCAACAAGGCTGGCACATGTGATTTCGCCCTTGGTATCTACCCATCAACATGGATTTATACCTGGCAGGAGCATGGTCAATCATATTAGTAGAGTCATCACATTGATAGACTATGCTAATGTACAACATACTAGACTCGGGCTGATCTTTCTTGATGCTGAGAAAGCGTTTGACCATGTTTCTTGGTCCTTTTTATGGGTACTCATGTTTAAGATGGGGTTCGGTGTAAATTTTATTAGAGCTATACAGATCATGTATAAATCACTGCGTGCTAGGATCTGTGTAATGGGCAAGGAATCGGAACCTATTTACATTAGTAGAGGAACAAGGCAGGGCTGTCCTTGCTCCCCGCTCTTATTTGCCCTATATATAGCCGTTTTTGGCTATGTTGGAAAAGAGTAATAAGATCACCTCCATGACTTGTGGGCAATACCAGGTGCCGGTTTTAGCCTATGCAGATGATGTCGCAGTGGCAACGGCAGACCCAGAGCAAGTTGCTGTGGAGATAGAACGCTTGGCCAGTACATTTGGGGAGGCATTAGGATATAAACTAAACCCAACTAAAACTCAAATTATGTGTAATCAAGTGGCCTGCCCGGGAGATGTTCGGGTAACTGAGGAAGCCCCGTATTTGGGCATTAAAATTAGGATGTCTCTGCAGGAATTAATAAAAGTTAACTGGGAAGGTATAGTCTCAGGGATTCAACAACAACTGGATCGGTTGGAGCGCTTGCATCTCTCACTAGTGGGGAGGCACAATGTGCTCAAGATGAGTATTCTACCCAAAGTTATGTATTACTTCAGGGCGGTCCCTCTAGAGCTGACTAGAAAACAACTACAAAGACTACAATTCATAACTGATAGGTTTTTGTGGGGGCAAAGGAAAGCGCGACAGGCCTTCCAGTTTATGATGCTACCTCAAGATAGGGGGGGATGGTCTGTGCCCAATTTTACGTTTTATTATTATGTATGCTTGCTTTAAAATATGCGGATATTGCTAACAGGGGAGGAAGTGGCTGCATCGGCGGAAACACCATCAATCTATCAGATGTTACTGGATTCAGTTGCTAGAAATTCTATATTTACATTTTTGGAGTTAAGCTATTATAACAAAACATGTTTTAAGGTTGTGTTGGCAGCATATAAGGTCTGGAAGATAATATCTATTCCGGGGGTTTGTTTTTATTCACCTATCAACTCAACGCTAGTGTTACCTGTTATATTTTGGGAGTCGAGGCTGGAGAGATGGAGGGGTAATGGGATATGGGTATTAGATGACTTATGTGAGGATGGAATACTTGTGTCATTTTTAGAGTTGGCTGATAGATATAGTCTGCAGAAAAATGACTTCTTTACGTTTTATTTGTGGAAGCATTATAAATCGTCTCGGTTGGAAAGTAATCCATTTGTGGAGGCAATCAAATGAGGGGCGAAAATTGGGGTGATGTATGGTATCTTAATGGACACTCAGCAGGATGATTTGGAAATACAGTGCGGGGATGGAGAATACGGTTAGGACATGAGGGTGCTTACATGCAGCAATCAATTGATACTGCGGAATTTTTTTTGCTGTCAGCCAATCTGAAAGCCCAACATTTTAAGTCACTCTTTAACTTGTACTATACACCAGTGAGGATGATGAAATGCGGTGGTTCAAATGATGGGAAGTGTTTTAGATGCGCTTCAGAGATGGCAGATATTATGCATATCTTTTTTGACTGTACATGTTTAAGGCAATGGCGGGGACATATTGAGGATTTTCTGACTGAAATTATAGGGGTCGAAGTCAATAAAGTAATTGGTGATGCCCTTAAACAGGGCCAACCAAGCTATCCATTTAGATATCTCATATTTATAGCTGTGGCAGTAGCACGGCTCTGTGTTGCATCAACTTGGCTGCAGCAGGATGCCCCATCATTTGAAATGTGGCGGGCTAAATTCTATAATATTTACAAGATGGAATATAGCCTCTATTGCTTAAAATTGAGGAAAAGGCAAAAATTGGGTACTGTGATATGGGGGCCTATGATAGAGCATATGAGCTGAGAGGGCCAAGCTGCAATGCTTTTGTGTACTCTGTTATGCTGCTATATATTCCTTTTTTATTTTCTTCTTCTTCTTTCTTTTGGACGGCCTCGTAGATTGTCAAATTGCCATGTGGTTTATGAATGTGCAATAATTGTTTACTGTCATCTGTTTTGGATTGAATTAGTAAAAAGATTATAAAATAAATAAATCTGCCTCTGGCTGTATATCATTGACAGGAGTTGGAATTATAGGAGTGGGATTTTGCAATATGGTTCCCACCAATGATTCATCCTTCAGGCAATCTACCCCAGTAAGGCTGGAAAGAGTATCAAACCTGTTGGAAGTTGTGATAGAGTACAAACGAGGACTTCCATAGTTTGGATTTGTGGGTAGTTGTTTCAGTGTACATTGTATTTGGGGGATTCGTTGTGTCAAAGCATTCGGCTGACTGGACAGTTGCCTGGGGGGCATTTAAAACAGACCAAGTGGGAGAACTTAAATTTCATTTTTGGTTGGAAGCATATACTATGCCCGGCCCAATATTTTGTTTACTAGACCTAGAGATTTGAAAGAGAGCACCACACAGTCACCCTGAAACAATTTATTACCCCTTCTGACCCACTCAACCCATCCCGCCGTCTTGAAATCTGCAAAAAGCGCTCACCCAGCCCCACTTCAGAATTTAGCCAGTTGAGAGATTTATTTCTCAATGAGTCCCATGTTTCATGTGGCAGAGAATCTATGGGCGGAACATTTGCCAAAATAACCACATATGGGGTAACATCAGGAGAGAGGTCTAGTCGATCCATGACAGGCAGGGGGTGTGTCAGGACAGTTCCCCCCGAATAGGTATTAAACGCGAAGACTGGTAATGCCCCCTTGTTATGAGCCCTTACTGCATCCGTAACAGAAACGATTTGTGACTGGGGCACTGTAGTTAACACTGGTTGAAGGGGTTGAAGTGGTGAAGGGGCGCCTCACGAATCCCTGGAACAAGTTGTTGTACTGGGGGGGGTTCTGAATGTTCTGGGGACAGCACCATCAGTGCTACGGTAATCATTTGGCCCTTCCCTCAAATTCCTAGAGTGCAAAGTAGCTGGACCTAATCTTTCTGCATGTTAGCCCAGCACATTCAACAGCTTTAAGTCGATCTGAAAGACTACACACAGAGGATTTGATAAGAACTGTCAATGCTTGCACATGAGGTCGCTAGTGAAGAACAGTCGAGGGAGTCAGACAATGCAGTGGGCAATGATTTGTTAACGTCCCTCTGGGGCTTAGAGCTTGAGCCCAGTTTTAACACAGATGCCTTTTTTGTAACCTTTATTTCCCCATCACATCTTACCGTATTGGTGTTAGCAGAGTGGTTTTAGTGGATTTTGGGCCGTTTAGATGGGAGACTAGAGTTCGGAGTACACGGTAAAATGAGGGTAAGGTTATGGACGACTCATCTTTATTCACTATGTCTAAACTTGTGGGCAGCATTTCAGGCTGTTGGTCGGCATTTGAGGAAGTTATACATGTGTTAGAAGATTCAATGCAACTCTCAGTACAAATAGAGTTTCTTCCACACTTAAGATTTGCTTCTCGATGGCCCCCATTGCCCCTGTTATATAATTCATAATAAACTGCAGTGATTTTGGAGGTGATTTTGCAAGGGTGGAACTCGGATGTTTCCTTTTCCCCATGTACATAAGGAAAAACCACCACTAATTGAATCCAGAAACTACACGTGCAATGATAGAGTAATATGAATGTAAAACTAACAGCAAAAAGAAAAATTCAAAAGTTACAGTACCATAGCCGAAGTAGTCGATTGCGGACAAAATGGCAGAAGACTAAGAGTTTCTGCCAGAACACACATCAAAGAGGGGGAGGGCCCAGCCCTGCCTCCTCCTGCCGCGGACGCCCCAAGCTTCCTTTATGAGCCTCCTGGCACTTGTCTGACATGGTTGCGGCGCCTGTCGCGAGAGCTGTTTGGGAATGGAGTCCCCTTTGCAAAGTGCTGGAGCTGGTGCCTGAAAAATGCAGAAATGGACTCCTGCACCACGCGAGCCTTGAACTTCCTTTAAGCGCCTCCTGGGGCTTCTCTGACGCGGTTTCAGCACCTGCTGCGAGAGCTGTTGGGGGATGGAGTCCCCTTCGCAAAGTGCTGGTGCCTTGAAAATGCAGAAACAGGCTTCTGCACTGCATGAGCCCCGGGCTTCCTTATGTGCCTCCTGGCGCTTCTCTGACAGCACCTGTTGTGAGAGAGCTGTTGGGTGATATAGTCCCCTTGGCAAAGTGCTGGTGCTGGTGCCTGGAAAATGCAGAAACTGGCACCCGCGCTGCGGGAGCCCTGAGCTTCCTTATGCACATCCTGGTGCTTCTCTGATGTGGTTGTGGTGCCTGCTGCAAGAGCTGTTGGGGGATGGAGCCCCCTTTGCAAAGAGCTGGTGCCTGGAAAATGCAGAAACCGGCTTCCCAAATTAGGAGTGTTACTGGGGTTAGAAGGTTGTAGCCAATGGGCTACTCACCTTTATAGCACCTATAACCTTTGGATGTTCGCTCCCTCCAAAACAATATGGAGGTTTTTAAAAGCAGGGGTTCACTGAAGCTCAGGGCACCTCAGGGGGGGGTCTAGGCTAAAAGGGGTGACACCTCTCTTGCTTGCTAATTTTCTCGCCGACCTTGCCACCAAAAGTGGGGCTTGGTCAGGTTGGCAGGAATCGCCACTAGTTGGACAGGCCTTGGTCAGTATAACAAAGGACCGAAAGCCGTTGAGCTCCACCCTATTCTATGCTGTTCCTGCTTGGGGGTAGGTGTAAGGCACCTCCACCCAGAGCATGCTTTGTTTCTGACCCAAAAGAGCAAAAGGTCCCCACCTCTGGGGGCCAGAAACATGTCTAGAGATGGCAGGCTGGTGCAGACCAGTCAGGCACACACTAGTGGCTTGGTAGGTTTGCAGGTGTACCTCAGAGGTGCCCTCTGAGTGCATGTATTAATGAATCCCACACAGGTATCAGTGTGGGCTCATTAATCTGAGATGTCTGGTATCAAACATCTTGGAATTCGGTGAACCCATTATGGAGATGTGGAACTCGTAGTGACAAGATCTCATCCCATGTACTCAGTATGGCTTCAACGTACACTTAGGCACAATAGGGGCACATCTGCTCATTCAGTTATGCTCTCACATGATGTATAGTGCACAGTGCCTTAGGGCTGTAAGGCCTGCTGTAGGGATGACTTACCTATGCCTCTTAGAGTACTGGTAGGCCTTGCTCACAGGGGTCTGTGCAGGCTGCAGTTGCAGTGTGCATGTGTTTGGTGAGGAGTTTCTTAGGGTGGTGTAATACATGCTGAAGACCCTTAGAGACCCCCTCTGGTCACAAGGCCCTTCGAACCACTGGTACTTTTTGCAGGGGACCTATATGTGTACCAGAGGTGTGCCAATTGTAGAAACAAAGGTACAATTTTGGGAAAGAACATAGACACTGAGAGCCTGGTTAGCAGGAACCCAGTGCACATTCAGTCAAAGATGCATCAGCCAGGCAAAAAGTGGGAGGTAACCATGCCAAAGGAGTACTTTCCTACAGTTAGCTTGTGCCCTCGAATATTTACAACATACATATTGGTCTTTTTAAAATAAATTGGAAGGTGGGATTATGCACACATTTTGCACACTGGGGCCTTCCATCAAAATTGTAACACTGTGATATAAACTTGATTTGTCAAGTACATTTGTTCTAATAATAACAGCTGTCATTCAGTGGTGCTGTTTAGTGATTCATGCCCCAGTAGTCATCAAAGCCACTTTTTAAACATGAACTTCCATCTAATGATACTACTACTGATTCCTTCTTATCAAATTTTCATTATTCACAATAATTGTTTGAACTGTCAGTTGAGTCAATACTATCTCAGCTGAGTCTGACTTTTAAAAGAGCAACCCCATGTGAGTTTACATTTTGACAATGAGTACTGCTAAAGTTTGAAAATGTGCATTCCATGTTGTTATGTCAGTGTCTGGACTACTACTGGAAATCTTCCAGGATGGAAGCATTTTAAGATATAATGAACAATTCTTGCAATATCCATTTATTGAGAAAAGTAGGGCATGGACGTCACAACTGCCTAGGAATCATAGAATGTGATAATTTTGAGTAGTCATAGTTAGCAAGTCTTCCACCAAGATTGGCACAGGTAGAGACGAGGAGAATTACAGCAAATCTGACTAAACAACTAGCTCTTCTATTATAGTGTTCAGATTTATAAAGCGGCAGATCACCAACAATGAGTGCTAGCAGGATGTATAATTGATTATCTTCTGTTGATTATGTTTCCTTCAATTGTTGTGACTAAGTCCGAGAGCTGAATTGATAGATTATTGGTAAGGAAAAATCCTTTGAGTGCTAAAGAAAGTGTTAAATCTTCAAGAAAATGTGTTGACTACAGCGAAAGTATGGTTAATTCAATGAATGTAGTGATTTTTTTTCACTACATTTAGCCCTACTTCCAGAACTTGGAGGATCCTCTCAAAACAACCAATTCTAAATGATTGCTTATGCCCCCGCAAACTTAATCAAAGGCTATGTCAAATAAATAGTCTTTAAGAAGGCATTTGGTTTGCTTCTGGGATGAACTACTGGCAAAGGCTTAGTGGGGTGTGAGCTAAAGTACCTGGCCCTACCCAGAGGTTTATCTTTCAGTGGTATTTATGGGATAAATGAAACTCTTTTCAAAGCATTGTGAGCTGATATTTGGTGGTAAAATGAGTATATTGAAAAAGGAAGAAGTTTCAGATACCAACAAAAAGGATGTTTTGATAGTCCGAGAATAGTAGATCATAGATTATCTGTGAAAGAAAACAATGCCCATGTAGGAAGAAGAAGGTGGAGTTAATAGAAAGAAATGAGGCGCATGAAAGTTACCATCTGGGGTAGTATCACAATCCAGTTTTCTGCTCTGCAGCAGAAATCTTCTATGTAGCCTAGATTTAGCACTTTTTCATTCAATGCAACATTGCAGCCAAATTTGCAGTGCAGCATTGTCGAAGAAGGAAAACATAGTGGCGTACCTTATCTGTTAGGATTGGCTTGCTTCTACTGCCATCCACTGCTCTGGCACTCTGTAAAGGATGACCTACCTTGCAGAGGTCAGTGTGTTGTCTAACATAGGCGTTGTACTAAATATAACCTTCCAGTACATTTCTATGCCTAGACAAGCATAAAAGGATCTCACACACTGGATATGTGCTGTGCACCTCAACATGCATGATTTCTTTTTTAGAGAAAGGAAAACATTTCTCCAGGTTGGTGCCTGCTTCAGGAGTTGTTAGTTTTTGACACAAAGTGCAGTTGAGCTCTCTTAGTAGATCAGGATGTGCATCAAAGTTTATGGGTTTGTGCGCTCATATGCACAGGAAACACATCAATGACGCCCCATGACCTTTTCACATGCAAAATGCAGTTTGGGATCAAAAGTAAATTCTATGCATAACTTTGAGTAGCTTTTCGTTGTCCAAGGGCCTTAGTATTATCTAGGCCACGATTTTATGTCCGTTCATTACCTCAAAAAATCTCCAGTTTAGTACCTGTTTTCCTGACAGCAGAGCCCAGAAACACAGGGCCCATTCACAAAAGTAATCTGAGACAAAATCCTAACTTTGACTTTCAGTATTTACAAAAGGCATTTAGGAGTAGTAAAGTTAGGATTCCTAACTTTACTACTCCTAATCTGAGACAAAATCCTAACTTTATGACTATCAGTATTCACAAAAGGCATTTAGGAGTAGTAAAGTTGGATTCCTAACTTTACAGCTCCTAATCTGAGACAAAATCCTAACTTTATGACTTTCGGTATTCACAAAGGGCATTTAGGAGTAGTAAAGTTAGGATTCCTAACTTTACTACTCCTAATCTGAGACAAAATCCTAACTTTATGACTTTCGGTATTCACAAAAGGCATTTAGGAGTAGTAAAGTTAGGATTCCTAACTTTACTCCTCCTAATCTGAGACAAAATCCTAACTTTATGACTTTCGGTATTCACAAAGGGCATTTAGGAGTAATAAAGTTAGGATTCCTAACTTTACTACTCCTAAATGCCCTTTGTGAATACCGAAAGTCATAAAGTTAGGATTTTGTCTCAGATTAGGAGGAGTAAAGTTAGGATTCCTAACTTTACTCCTCCTAATCTGAGACAAAATCCTAACTTTATGACTTTCGATATTCACAAAAGGCATTTAGGAGTAGTAAAGTTAGGATTCCTAACTTTACTACTCCTAATCTGAGACAAAATCCTAACTTTATGACTTTCGGTATTCACAAAGGGCATTTAGGAGTAATAAAGTTAGGATTCCTAACTTTACTACTCCTAAATGCCCTTTGTGAATACCGAAAGTTATAAAGTTAGGATTTTGTCTCAGATTACTTTTGTGAATCAGGCATACAGAGAGATGATTGATGCCGCGTGTTTCTGAGCTGAGCTGTGCTGCGTACAGCCCATACACCAACTCTGAGATGTTGTAAGGTAATGGATGCACTCAAAACGTGAAAAAGAAGGGAGACGCGCGAGCGCGCGAAACAAGATGGCCGCCGTGTAGAGAGCTCCGGCGTTTTTTCGCCCGTTTTTCGTTAAAAACGACGATTCCTGTCAGTTTTTTACTGCAAATGAGGTCGCTTGGATGCTGAGCATCTTACCTGTCGATTGCTGAGTTTTTCTTGGAATTTGGGCGCTGTCTGAGGCGTTTTCCAGTGTCCAGCCTCTGCCTCCAGCTCTCCCTTCAGGTATTCCCAGCTTTGTCTGTCAGGGGGCGGAGCAAGCATTCAGGAAAGGGCCTGGCTTGGGCCTAGCCACTCCCATAGCCTGTTATAGCTGCTGCACCAGCTTTAATAAGGATATTCTTACTGCTGCAGTATTCTTTTCCTTCATTTTTTCTGCGTTGTTGCTGTTATTTTTGCAATTTTGATATTTTATTTTATTGTTATTATTATTATCCTACTTTTGCTACCAAATCAACATGGATAATAAAAATATTCATCCTAAAAGAAAGCAGCAGGTTTCACCTCCGCCAATTAAATCAAAGGCGGTAGAGTCAACAGAACCTTCATTATCCTTAATTTTGGAGGAAATTCAAGCGCTTCGTGTTAACACAGATGCTATTGCCTCAGAGATTAAAAATGTTCGAAAGGAAATGGCGAGTATGTCAATGAAAATATCTGATAATGCAATTAAAATACACGATAATAAGGCTAAGCTTGAGACTTTCACTCCTCTTGTAGCTAAAATATCTCCTTTGTCTACCCGGCTCCTAGAGATGGAAAATCGTAACAGACAATACAATTTACGCATTTTTAATTTACCAGAGGATGTGGAGAGTGGCAACTGTAGGTTGTATTTGGAAAATTTGATTCCTGGGCTTCTACAAATTAAATTTCCAGAAAAATTTGAGATTGACAAGGCCCATAGAATCCCTTCACATCGCAATCCTCAACATACCAAACCTCGTCAAATGATTTTCAAAGTCCTCAGACATCATCATTTGGTTTTGATTCGAAAGGCAGCACGAGAGATTCCTTCCTTAATGGTCAATGGGAATAAAATTTTTATTCATCAAGACTTTGCCAAGGAAACAGTCTCAATCCGCAAGGAATTTTCTACTCTTCGGCCTCAACTGCGAAGTCTTGGATTCAAATATGGTCTTTTTGACCCTTCAACAATGCGTATCTGGAAAGACAATCTGTCAAAATCTTTTCAACGTCCTGAGGACTTGCGTCAGTTTTTGGATCAACGTTCACAGCAATCCATGGATACTCATGACTCTAATACCTGATTATAGCTAATTTCCTTTTTGTTTTTTGACAGGTTAATGAACCATTACTACATTGGGCTCCAACGGTTAGGTCATGCTTGTTGAGCGTATGTGCGTCTCATCTTTGATATTTTTGTACCCTGTTTGTCATTTTCTCCTTTTTTTAATTTTTTCACCTCCTTTTACTTGTTCTGGAGCTACTATTTTCTCTCATTATCGTTCTCCTTCTTTTCTTTTTCTCCTCTTCTTGATTTTTTCTTCTTTCTCTCTTCATTATGGCTAATATCCACAATATTAAAGTTGTTTCACTAAATGTTAAAGGTTTACGTCATCCAGTTAAGCGTACAAAAATCTTAGATTATTTAGGTAGTTGTAAGGCAGATATTTGTTTTCTTCAAGAGACTCATATAGATGACAACATCTTAAATTATATGAAAAAGAAATGGGTAGATACTATTGTTTCATCACCTGCAATTGGTAAAAAAAATGGGGTGGCTATTTTTGTTGCGAAAAAATTGCATTGCCAAGTCTTAAGCAAAATTTCGGATGCAGATGGAAGATTTATTATAGCTAAAATTAAAATTCATGATTCAGTCATATTTTTGCTCAATGTTTATGGTCCTACTGCGGATGACCCTCTTTTTTGGTCTAATATTACCACCGAGGTTCTAAAGTTGGGTAAAGTTCCTTTAATTGTTGGAGGTGACTTTAATGTTATTGCTGACCCATTATTGGATAGAATATCTAGTACTAAATTTCGCCCTCCTAAGGTTTTTCATGCTTTTAAGTCATTTATTCATAACACCAAATTAGTTGACATTTGGCGTTTGCACTTTCCCACAGAAAAATGTTTTACATTTTTCTCTAATCCACATAATTCGCATTCTAGAATTGATTATTTTTTAGTCTCCACACAATTAGTCCAATCTGTTAAGACTCCTAAGATTGGTAATATTGATATCTCAGATCATGCCTTGATTTCTTTTGTTCTGAATTTAACTTCAACTTTTGCAAACCAAACTAGATGGCGTATGAATACTGGAATTGTTCTTAATGAACATAATAAGCCTAAAATCTTAAATGCTATTCAGGACTATTTTTTACTCAATCCTGAAGGTTCCACTTCCATGGTCAATAGATGGGACGCCTTTAAAGCTTACATTAGGGGTGTAACTATTTCAATTATGGCCTATGAAAATAAAACATTTAACGCACGTATCAGGTGTTTGGAAAAACAAATTGCGAAATTTGAAAGGCTTTTTATTTCATCAAATGATCCTCAATTTAAAGTCAAGCTACAAAAGCTTCGATATGAATTTAACTCAATCCTTAGTACTAGAGCGGGCATCCAAATTTCTAATTCTAAGGCTAAGTTCCGTTTTAATGCCAACAGATCTGGGCAGCTTTTAGCTAATTATTTACGTATAAAAAAAGATAGAACGCAAATTACCTCAATTCATGGCCCTAATGGTAACATTGCAATATCTCATAATGATATTGTTAAGGAATTTTTGGATTTTTACTCTACTTTATATAATAAGCCTGATCCTCATGATCCTTCCATACTGGACTCTTTTTTAGATACATGTGATTTGCCCAAAATCTCACACTCGGACAGGCTTAGTCTAGATTTACCCATTACTACTGAGGAAATTTTAGCTGCTATTAAATCCATAAAAAAAAAAAAATCCCCTGGCCCAGATGGTATCCCAGCTGAGTTTTATAAAGAGTTCCAGTCCCAACTTTTGCCTTATTTATTTCAACTTTTTACTTTTTTTGGTTCTTCAGGAACGATCTCAGGTTCCTTTACTGATGCTTTAATTATTGTACTTCCTAAACCAGATAAAGACCCCACTCTTGTTTCAAATTATCGCCCTATTTCCTTAATTAATCAAGATTGTAAATTGTATGCTAAAATACTTGCTTCTAGACTGTCCCCTATATTGGATTCTATTATACATCTTGATCAATCTGGTTTTATGAAGAATAGATATTCTACAAATAACACAAGAACCTTATTACACATTATTGAACAGAGTTCCACTTTAAGTTCCCCCGCAGGAATTTTGGCTTTAGATGCAGAGAAAGCTTTCGACAAAATCCATTGGCAATTTTTATTTCAAACCTTATTATCATTTAATTTTGGTGCTTCGTTTATACGCATGATTTCTGCTTTGTATTATGCCCCTACTGCTCGTTTATTTATTAATGGTCAAGTATCTAGTCAGTTTTCTCTTTTTAGAGGCACAAGACAAGGTTGTCCCCTCTCTCCACTTTTATTTCTCATTGGAATTGAACCTTTCCTTACTCATATAAGAAATTGTGTTAATATCAAAGGTATTCAGATTAAGGAGATTAATATCAAAACGTTAGCCTATGCTGATGATGTGCTGTTATTTATTAGTGAACCTCTATCCTCAATGCCTGCCCTATTAGAAATTATTACAAAATATTCCATGGTTTCTGGTTATAAACTTAATATTAATAAAACTGAATTCTTCCCTTTAAACATTTTTTGTACTCCTGATATGTTACCCATGGCTGATATTGTGTGGCAAAAAGATAAATTAAAATATCTTGGGATTCTATTTGCGTCCTCCGTAAAAGCAACATTAACATTAAATAGTAATTTTATTCTGAATTATATTAAAGATAAAACGTCTAAATGGTCTTCACTTCACCTCTCTTGGTGGGGTAGAATGGACTCCATTAAAATGACTATTGCTCCTAAAATTTTTTATACACTTGCTATGATTCCTATTCAATTTCCTTTACAATTCTATAAAAACATTGATAGACTTCTCTCCAAATTTCTCTGGAATAATAAATCAACTCGTATTGGTTATAAAAAATTAAAAGTACCTAAATGCAATGCTGGATTTGGCTTGCCTGACTTTTTTCTATATCACAAAGCATTTATACTGAAACAAAGTTCCATATGGTTTTCTCCTTCCTCTTTAAAGAACCAACCTACATGGTTTCATATAGAGCAGTCTCTTGTGGATCCTTTTCCATTGACCACCTTGCTAACAATGTCCAATAGGTCAATATATGTGCATAAATCGGTTATTATTAAATCCACTAAACTCATTTTTAATGACCTGGATTCAATCTTTTTGATCCCTATGACTCATACTGAAGATATGTCATTGTGGCATAGTAATGTGATTAAATTGAATAGAAATGTTACTTTTTGGAATGCTTGGATTAAAGCTGGTATCTTTTATCTTAAAGATATCTATTTTGACAATGTTTTTATTTCTTTTGAAGCTTTACAAATGAAATTTAATTTACCTCAATCTGATTTTATTAAATATGAATCGTTATGTAATTCAATTTTAGACTCCTTCCCTCATGGTATCCCATTTAATGTTAAAGCAGATTTAGCACTATATATTCGAACTATCTCTACGTCATCTCATACTGTCTCTATTTTATATAAAAAATTATCTAATTCTATAGGAAACAATCTAAATATTATTTCAACATTTTGGAATGATGAGCTTTCCCTCTCTTTGTCCAACGATACATGGACGACTGTTTGGCTTAATAGTATTTCAGGATGGCTGCCTGTTTCACTTTACCAAACCAATTCTTATATTTTATTTAATTGTTTATGGACCCCAGTGCGTTTATTTCGTGCTAAGCTGATGAAAGACGACATTTGTTGGCATTGTAAATTACTCCCTGGTTCACTACGACATATGCTTTTTGAATGTCCATTAATTTTTAAATTTTGGTCTGATGTTTGGGATATTATTCAACAAATATTTCATATTCATGATGTTATTTCTTACAAAATATTAATATGTAAAGCTGTTGATCTTACGCATAACTTAACTGAATTAGAAGGTAAACTGTTTAACTTCCTAATATCAGCTGCTTTAAAGTCCATTACATTTTGCTGGAAGGATATTTCGTCTTTATCGGTTCATGCTTGGTGGTCATGGGTCATTTTTACAAGAAGAGGTGCTCAATTATCCCTGAAAGGGATCAATCACAATTCTAGTTTGTTTCACTCATTTTGGTTACCCATAGATGTATACTTATCTTTATAATTGTATATTTATACTTGATTCACCGTTTTATAGTCATTCTATTTAACGCCTTATATGATGAATGTAGCTCCTTTTTTCTAATAAGTTGACATTGCAATTCTTCATGGCTCCCTCCCTGCCCTTCTTTTTAGTTTATCTTCCCTCCTTCTAATTGATTATATATACATCTTTATCTATTGTATTTAGGATTGCTTTTAGAAATGTTTTATTTTATATTGGTATTTTCGCTTGAGATAAATTTTTTCTGTATTGTCTGTATTTGTTCATTCTTATGGAAAATCTAATAAAACATTTTGAACTCAAAAAAAAAAAAAAAACGTGAAAAAGAAATGTGCAGACATCTTCTGTGCCGGGCAGAAAACATGATCAAAATATGGCCCCTGGGGGCAAAGCGCAGAAACAGCTGCCAGTAATAACCTCTTTATGTTTCCAAGCTCTGCTGTCTGATGCCTATGTGTAAATTTAGAGATTTTTAGATTTAATGTATGCACAGCAGATAGGAAAAATAAACTTGCAGGCTCCGTCTGTGTCGAGGCAGCGCAGAGAATAGGATCATGAGACGACCCCTGAATGTTTCCTTTGTAAATGCATATTCTGTAGTCTGTATATCCTAGTCATGCAGATGCTCCCGATTTTCAGATAGCAATATCCAGAATGCGTCCACGTTTTGTCCATTTGTAAACAGAAAACAGCAGCGTTGAATGAGAGGTTGTTTAATAACATTGAATAATAAAGAATTTTAAATGTGCAATCTTAATAAATAATTATATACCAGCTGCTGGGAACGTTATGATAGCTTTTTAATGATTTTTTTCCCCCCCGAGGTGCTTTCAAAAATGAATTCAAATATTTTCTTTTAAACTAACTGTTCTTTATTGCCTTTTAGCAATTCTGTGCTGCATTAATTCATTTAATGTTGACGGGTTTATTCTTTGACACGCTCTAAAAAAGAGCAAATCATACAATATAAAATCTTTTGATTGCAGCCACTATGATACTCACCAATCCATCATTACAAAAAAATAATAAAAGAGCGATGCCACACATTTCTAAAATTGACAGCATGTATTAGTGTACTTGTTTCTCGTGTAAAACACTCTTGCTAAATAGATGGTAATATAGTCAATGTGCTAATTTGGTTACATAACTTAATCTGCTTCGTTACTGCCGTTTTCACATTATGAGCAGAAAGGGGCTGTTCCAATTTTGCATGAAAATTGAAGTTCTTATGCAAATGTCCTTTTTAAGAGTGTAAAGTCACACTTTTGGGTTGCAAACCAAAGTTTTACAGTTGTAAAAAGAGTTAGGGTTTGATTGGGAGTATGGCAAAATGGTAGAATCACGGTTTATTGGTGGTTCTCCTGCCGGCCCAGCTCACAGAACCCTCTGCCCATTTAGATCAGGGGAACAGCTAACTGACAGCCAGGTGGGCCGCCAGTGGTCAATGATAAGCAAAGACCCACCCAGGCCAGGGTCATAACTCACATGACAGGAAGTCCAACAACGTTAGTGTAGTCCTGATGCATATCTTCACTGCTGAGTTTGGTCACATGAGGTATGTTTGACACCATCAATAAAAACAGGCAATGCTGATTGAGCGGTTTACTGATGCGATATCCAAACCATAAATATCGTGATACCAAAATATTGTGTCAAAAATATGCATCACAAAAATATTATGTTCCTATACCTAAAATGGTAAGTACAAAAATAGCAAAAAAATATTTACGGACACAATACCGAAACCATAAATATCGTGAAACCAAAATATCGTGTTAAATATATAGATCACAAAAATATTGTTTTTCCACACATAAAATAGTAAGAACAAAAATAGCTAAAAAATATATATAGAACTATTGTTTTTTACTATATATGTAGCTTAAATAAGTAAAACTGAAATGTTTTAACATATAACATTTAAATAATGTAAATTACATTTGTTTACATAATATTTAAAAAGAACTATAAATATTTACTGATTTAAACACATATATATATCAAAGTGTGTATGTTTATAAACACATATATAATATAAAACTATTAAAAAATATATTAATTTGAACTCATATTATAATTTGATAGTTGTTTTTAAATTTACATATATATATATATATATATATATATATATATATATATATATATATATATATATATATATATATATATATTCACTGAAAAAAACCATAGGTTTCAGGGGCGATATAGTTAGCTGGACTTTTCACTCGTACAAAACCATAGAAATTCCCCCGTTATAGTTAGTTCAGCTAACTATAACTCGCGCGCCCGCAATGCACTGCTGATGACGTCACATATTACATCACTCATGACATGGTCAGTGACATCACTCATGACATCACTGATGACATCTCAAATGACATCACTGATGACATCATCCAGTGAATGTGTGTTTTTCTGAAAATTATATATGTTTTATATATGTATATCTCAAGGTCGATGGAAGAATAAATGGGTATATAAATGTCTAAACGGATGATTTGTTTTTGAAAAATTGATTGTATTACTGACTGATTAAGTGTATCTTAGTGAGTAATGTTTAAATATGTAAATATCTGTATCAGTCTCTCACTTTGTGTATAAGGGGCTGCATGGGTTGGTGAGTAGCTACATGAGTGTCTATATAGGTTATTAGTTGATTTTTTGAGTATCAGTATGAGTGTCTACAATTACTGAATAGGTTGTTGTAACTGGTATTGGTATGTACATTGTTTTGAAAATTTTAATTTCTATTTTTGAATGTGTGTATGAAAGGTTATATTAGGGGGAGAGGAGGTCTGCCAGTCTAACACAAGGATGATGTCATCAGTGATGTCACTGACCATGTCATGAGTGATGTAATATGTGACGTCATCAGCAGTGCATTGCGGGTGCACGAGTTATAGTTAGCTGAACTAACTATAACGGGGGAATTTCTATGGTTTTGTACGAGTGAAAAGTCCAGCTAACTATATCGCCCCTGAAACCTATAGTTTTTTCAGTGAATTTCTAAGGTTTTTTAAATGCTAATTCCTAGCTATAACGTGCCTGAAACCTATGGTTTTTTCAGAGAATTTCAAAGGTTTTTTAAATGCTAATTTCTAACTATGCCTACAGAGATAGGACATGTGAAGAAGGAAGGAAAAACGCACAGAAAGAAAAAAACCAAATGCAGAAAGAAGCAACAGAAGTCCTCAAAGACGAAGAAAAGTGCAGGAAGAAATATAACATGCAGAAAGAACAAACAGAAGAGCAGAAAGAAGCCTTGTTGCAAAATCATCCTGTACCCTCAACTTTTTCAGACGGATACTGGTGGTAACTGAGTCTGCCTAAGCAGTCCTAGAGCCAGTGCTATGTTAAAAGACACTCAGAATACAGTGAAAACACCTACATACACTAGAGCACACTATGCGTTGGGGTCCCCCTGTGATTAGCATGACCTCCTCTGTAAGCCCCTAGTGTATAATAGGGCAGGGGATTAAAACTACCTCTTAAAACGCACCACAGGGCGTGTTTGAACACGTCACCTCATGCCCCGTCCCCTCCTTTCCCCACTGTGTAAACACGCCCTGTAGCCATTTTAAGTTGGGAGATTAAGTCCCCTTGAATCCTGACGGTCCCTAGGGTCCAACTAGACCACTAGGTACCTCCAGTAAGCGCCACAGAGCTGCGTTGCAGAGAGGTGTAAAAAGTGGCACGGCCTGCACCACCTCTCTGCAACGCAGAGCAGTGGTGCTTACTGGAAGCACCTGGTGGGCTAGTTGGACCCCAGGGTCCCTCAGGATTGAAAGGGAATTATTTCCCCAACTTAAAAACGCGCCACAGGGCGTGTTTGCACACGTCACCTCAGGCCCCGTCCCCTCCCTTCACCACTGTGTAAACACGCCCTGTGGCCATTCTGTGTTGAGAGATTAAGTCCCCTTGAATCCTAAGGGTGCCTAGGGTCAAACTAGCCCACTAGGTACCTCCAGTAAGCGCCACAGAACTGCGTTGCATGGAGGTGTAAAAAGTGGCGTGGCCTCAGAACACCTGTCTGCAACGCAGCTCCCTGGCCATACTGGAGATACCTGTTGGGCTAGTCGGCCCTCAGGGACCCTCAGTATTGAAGGGGAATTAATTCCTCAACTTACAACTGGCCAGGGGGCGCGTTTCCAGAGTGCTGCAGGGAGGGGGCATGGACTCCGGCGCGAAGCCGGTCTTTTATTTATTTATTTTTAAGAAGAAGGGCTGTGTGGCCCCCTTTCTTTTTCTAATTTATTAGCCCTGGGGACCCCATCCCCCAGGGCCTGCACCCTAATTTTTTTTGTTGAAAAAAATTAATTTGGCCCTCCCAAGGCCTTAATCGGCCCCAGGGACCCCAACCCCCGGGTCATGGCCTTTTTTTTTAATTTTTTTTTTTATTCTTTAGGAGGGGGGCTGTGTTGCTGGACAAACCGTATGTACCTATCACCATGACGATTCATTAAAAGGCGACTATGCATACAATGAATCCACGTAGAATGTATTCACACCGCTAGTGAAGCTCTGACATGTCTGACACCCTACCATGCCTAATCCCGGCGCCCCCGCTGGTGGGTACTCTCCAAGTAGACACCCTTGTTGTTTATTTATACAAACATGGGTAGCTATTGACGGGCACATTTAATACACATGCACACCAAACCATTCAAAGGGGATTCGACAAACATTCGACCAAACTATGCAAGAAACCCCCTCACGGTTAATAAAACACACATTCACCGCCGGATGTGTAATACTTTTTATTTTACTCTCTGGAAAGGAGACAAACCTCACTTGAGAGTCACAGCGTGCTCCTGGCTGAGCCCAATGCTGTGTTACACCCACCATTGCCTGCCGAGTGCCACACACCTCTGTGTTGTATTCCACCATCTAGTGCTTATGCTATGACACTCTCTAGCCCATGTGCACTGTAACACCACCCCGTGAATATGTCATGCCACACTTGCCTTCGCACGGGTTATATTGCCCCATCTGGTGTCAATCTGCCTTCCTCGATGCCTATGTTATAAAGCACAGCGCTATGCCATACTTATTACAATCTGGGATCCATATCTTTGTCACAGTGCATATGCAATGTTACACTACCCAGCACATATTTTATATTACAACTTTAGAGACTACTTAGGTTACACAACACTGCCCTGTGCATATTACACTCCAAGGCGCATATCACATAGCAAGCGCTAGTGCCTGTGCTATCTCGCGCTCTCCAATGAATCTGTCATTGCGCACAATGTATTGCTTATTATATTTCACGCCCCAGTTCATCTTATATCACACTTTTTGGTGCATAGTTTATACCATATACTATATCTAGTTTTCATTTTCAATCGTGCTCTCAGGACTATGTTCTATATAACACTGCGTCCACCTACCCTTTTCACGGGCATTACATTTTGCGATGGGGGGTGGAAGGTCAGGGGATGTTTCTGCCAAGTGAGCCCGGAGTCACTGTCCCAAACGTTCTCTTCTTCCTGAATAAAAGTGAGATCATGCTGCATACTTGTTCATATTTTAAGTAGTTCGCACAGACACACATTTTAAAAACAATAAAGTTCCTAATACCCACCTTCCATGAACAGTTAGCTTGCTGCCCCATCCACCTCCTCCCTATCCTCTGTTGTCTGAATCCATGGACTAGCCTCCTCCCTCCTGCCATGCATGGTCTGATGTGCTGCCACTGCCCTCCATTTAGCATGATGTACCAGTCCACTCCTCCTGCCCTCCATCGCCCAATTCTATGGGCAATCATTGACCTCCTGCTTAGCCTCTGTGCTTAGCTTGCTGCCCCTATTCTCCTTTCCCCTGCCCTCCAACGTCTTTGTGCATGCCCCTGGTCCATCCTTTTTGACCACCATGTTCTATGGACCTGCCACTCCTATCTACTCTGAGTGTTCTGTTGAGCTGCCACTCCCCTCCCACCTGCCTAGCATTGTCAGATGACTGTAACCTGTCCCTGCCACCTCCACGCTGCCTGTCCACATGCCATGCCCCTATCCCCTTCCTCCTGTCCTTCATGGTCCATTTTACCGCCACACCCTTCTGCCCTCCCTGGTCTGTTGTGCTGCAACTGCTCCTCCTGCCTGCCCTGCGCGGTCTGTTGTGAGGCCCCTTCCCCTGAACTCTCTTGTCTGTGCCCAGGTCCTGACCCTCCGTTCTATCCTCCATGGTCCTTTGTGCATGCCCCTGCACCCTCCTTCTTGCCCATCATAGCCATTGTGCTGCCACTAACCCTCCCGCTTGCCATGTATGGTCTTCTGTGCTGCCATGGCCCCTCCCACCTTCCCTGTGTGGTCAGCTAGCTGCTCCTGACCCCCTCCCACCTTCCCTCCATGGTCTGTGTGTATGCAATCAGTCTCACTGTTGCTCTCCATGGTGTGTTTTGTTTCTAGTGCCCATCCTGCCTGACCTCCATGGTCATCTTGCTGCTGCTGCCCTGCCCCCTTGCCTCCAGCCCTCTGTTTCCATGTGCAGACCCCCATTCCCTCCTTCCTGGCTTGTCGGTTCCATTGTAATGCCCCTGATCCGTCCCACCTGCCCTTTATGGTCTTTTATGCTGCAGCTTTCTCTCCTGTCTGTCCATTATGGTCAGCTAGCTACCATTGCCTCTTTCCCCTCTGTTGTCTGTTGTCCATGTGCATGGTCCTGTCCCCTCCCTATTGCTTTCTATGGATTGTTGTGCTGCACTCCCGTCCCACATGCCCTGTGTGGTGTATTGTGCTGCTGCAAACCCTGATACCTGCCCTGTAGGGTCAGTTTGGTGCACCTCTCAATGTCCCTCCTGTCTTCTGTTATACGAGTCCATGTCCCTACCCCAATTCCTCCTGCCTACCATGATCCAATGTACCATACTTGCGAACATTTTGAACTTGGTAAGAGGGAGATTTTGAAATAAAACTGGGGTATTGATTTGCCCCTTTGAGTTACATTGAAAAAGAGAAGATTGTAGACAGGAACCAGATCAAGTAAAGCCCATTTGAGCTTAAAAACATTGGGCGTTTCCTGGTTGAAACGGGTCTGTTGGCATGTATGGTTGTATGACCACTGCCTCTTCCTTCTGCCCACAATGGTCTATTACATCACCACAGCCTCTCTTGCCAGTCCTGTATTGTTGGTTTGTAGCCCCTGCCCCCCTTTCCTCTGCCCTCCATAGTCTGTTGTGCTGCCACTGCCCTTCCTGCCTACCTAGTGTGGTCAAATTGTTACCTCTGCACTCTCCTACCTGCCTTCAATTTTCAGAGTCCGTGCCCCTGGCCTCTGCCTCTCAACAGTATCCCAATAAGCAACTAGATTGCTAACATTCTATATTTATTACAAAAGTGTGGACTGCCTGACGTCATCTTGATGTAATCAAAACTGTAATGCTTAGAGCATTTCCTTTAGAAATTACATATATGAGATGGTCTTATTTGCATCAAAATTATGGTTAGTGCTCTAAAAAACTAAAATGAGGACATATTTTCTGAGTTTTCAAATAGCGACAAAGAACTTTTAAATTATTTGTAATCTTAGTTTTTTAATCCAGTTGACCACTTGATTAAATGTTGCATCCAAGGGGAGAGGGTGTGGTGTTACTTCCAGAGCTGCAGACTTTGCAACTGGGTAACCAGGTTGGAGTTTCTGCTTCAGCACAACATTCTGTGATTCTGGTCAAATCACTTAATCTCCTCATGTCTACAACCAAAATGAATTTGATCTTGTGTGATGTAACCAATGCTCATGTAAAGCACTCCAATACCTGACAAGTCTGCACTATATAACACTGGAAATACACAAAAAATAAGTGTTTTGCACACTTCTGTCATTGGGCTACATTTGGGTGATATTTAGGCTACATGTGGGCTATATTTGGGCTCTTTTGTCTCTGGTGGCCATTTTAGGAGATTAATTTGTTATGAAGTTTCCTAATTTCCTCATTTACTGCAGTCTCCTCAGTAGGAAATGCTTTCAGTTTTTTACTTTGATTCCATCAAGAAGGTATTCAGATATGTCACACATTTGCCATAAATTCTGAATGTTAGCACTCTAGTTGCTCATTGGATCACTGTATTAAAGCTACTGCTCACCACGGAAGTCTGCTGCTAGTATTAAAAGTGCATGTTTCAGTCTGCATATCAGAATTTTTTAATGAAATAGAAGAGGATTTGAGAAGTCACTCAAAATATGCCCTAATTTTTCTTTCTTCAGCACTAATCATAATTTCTATGGCAAAATGAACCTCCTCATTGTGTTCCTTTTTAAATTAAATGTTTTAAGTGTTACCAGTTTATTCCAATCAAGATGGCTTCCGGTATGCCATACTTTTGTCATAAGTAAGACAGTAAGCGCTGTAGTTGATCTTAAGAACACTCTGGGACGTTCTGTCATTGGGCTACATTTGGGCTACATCTGGGTGATATTTGGGCTACATTTGGGCTCTTTTGTCTCTGGTGGCCATCTTGGGAGATTTATTTGTTATGAAGTTTCCTAATTTCCTCATTTACTGCAGTCTCCTAAGTAGGAAATACTTTCAGTTTTTTACTTTTATTCCATCAAGAAGGCATTCAGATGTGTCACACATTTGCCATAAATTCAGAATGTTAGCACTCTTTTTGCTGATTAGATCACTGTAGTAAAGCTACTGCTCACCAGGGAAAACTGCTGCTGGTATTGAAAGTGTATGTTTCAGTCTGCATGTCAGAATTTTTTAATGAAATAGAAGAGGATTTGAGAAGTCACTCAAAATGTGCCCTAATTTTTCTTTCTGCAGCACTAATCATACTTTCTATGGAAAAATGAACCCCCTCATTTTGTTCCTTTTTAAATTAAATGTTTTAAGAGTTACCACTTTAATCCAAGCAAGATGGCTTCAGGTGTGCCATACGTTTATCATAAGTAGGACTATTAGCGCTCTAGTTGTTCTTTGGAACACTCTGGGAAGCTGCAGTAGAACACAAAGGAATCAACTGACAGTCTCTGCCCTTGTTGGATGTACATGTTTTACTGAGAATGTCAGACTTCATTCTCACATGACTGAGAAAGATAATGTGAATTTACAGAAAATAATCTCTCAGTTTAGCTTATAGATCACCTTCCAAACCTCTGTGGGAAAAGCATGAGAAAATATTTTTCTCTCAAACATGATATCCCAGCAGAAGGCTTTTTCACATGGTGAAATCACCTTAGAACATACCACAATTCCTAAAATGAGTATGGTACCATCAACAAATGATTTATAATGTAACTAAAGTCTTAAAACCTTCTATTAACTGCAATGCTTTTTAATGAGGTGCTATCATGTATATTGGTCCCAAGATGGCTGCCAACACTTCTTGGATGAAGTGCTGACAGCCAATCAGATCTCAGGATGAGATGTGAGGTTAGGCTCCGCCCACATATATATATGATTTTACTTTAGATTTTCTCAGGAACTACTGAACAGATTTACACCAGACTTGCAAAAGGCACATCCCTGAGCTGAGGACTACCTCTCTGCCAAATTTCAAGTAATTCTGTTCAGCCGTTCGGGCTGTACCTTGGACTAAAGGTCCCTATGGAAAATTGCATGGGAAAACGCGTTTTGGGACCCCCCTTTTTTCTCAGCCCACGCTTGCCGAATCACCCCGAGACTTTCAGGGTAGGAGCGGAGCGGAGCGCCCCACCTATTTTGAAAATTTTGCGAGGATTCGTTTACCGGCGCCAAAGTTATTCCAAATAGAATGTTGCGGATATATAATCTACTGGCGGTCGCCAGTAGATAGTTATAGTTAGGACCATGTTTCCATAGGAAATCTCAAAATTCTATTTTGAATAACTTTGGCGCCGGTTGACGAATCTTCACGCAATTTTCAAAACTAATGGGGCGCTCCGCTCAGCTCCTACCCTGAAAGTCTCGGGGGAATTCGTCAAGTGGGGGCCGAGAAAAAAGGGGGGTCCCAAAATGCGTTTTCCCCATGCATTTTCCCTTAGGACCTTTAGTCGAAGGTACAGAGGTAGTCCTCAGGTCAGGGATGTGCCTTTTGCATATATGGAGTCAATCTGTTCAGTAGTTCCTGAGAAAATTGCAGTTAAAAGCACATACATATCTATAGCTGCGCACCGTGCGTAATTCTGATTGGTTGTTACATGTCAGTCAATGTTCGAATCGGTCGAAATCAGGAAGTGTCGGCCGCCATTTTGTTTGTTTTCAGTGCAAGAGTGAAAAAGGAAGGTGGCGAACGTGAAAAGGGGGCAGGGTAGAGAGATCCTGACCCCCTAGCCTTTGTCAGGGGGTCCCTGAAGGACCCCGAAGGCAGAAAAAAACATTTCATACGTAGTTTATTGAAAAATAAATATATAAAAAAATAATAATACATACATAACTTGGCATTTTAAAAAACCATACAAATTCACTGAAAAAACCATAGGTTTCACACACGTTATAGTTAGGAATTAGCATTTAAAAAACCTTGCAAATTCACTTAAAAAACCATAGGTTTCACACATGTTATAGTTAGGTGGATATTTCACTCGTAAAAAAACAATGAAATTCCCCCGTTATAGTTACTTCAGATAACTATAACTCGCGCGACCCCCACTCTATCACAAGGATGATGTCATCAGTGATGTCAAATGTAAATGTAAATGTTGTAGACTTGTAAAGCGCACAGCTGCCCCAGCAACGGGGCGTCCCGGCGCTGTAGACCGCTGGGGAACCCGTTCTGGCTATCCCTGTGAGATGGTCCCTTTCTGGGTATCTCCAAGGTGAAACCAGGCATCCCCGGCGTCTGTGGGGGGCCGTTGTAGAGATGAGGCAAGCTTAATGCCCAGAGTTGCCGAGTGTGTTTCTGGTTAGAGTAGGTACCGAGGTGAGAATTATCGAGTCCGTTTTGACCCTGGTCCACGACCCTGCCACGTCGGGAATTGAACCTTGGTCCCTGGCTGATTCTCTGCTTACGGGTCTGCCGCCTCTAACCAGTGAGCCACACCTCTCCACCAAGAGTGATGCCACTGACCATGTCATGAGTGATGTAATATGTGACGTCATGAGCAGAGGATTGAGGGCGCGCGAGTTATAGTTATCTAAAGTAGCTATAACGGGGGATTTAATCAATTTTACAAATGCATGTTTGCATGGCGGCAATTTAACAACTAGGGCGTAATGCAAAGTTTCCACCATCGCAAAGGCCACTTGTGAGGGAGGAAATGGGTAGCTGTCACCTAAAGAATGAAGCTACCCAATTCCAGCAACTTGGAAAGTGTGCAACCAATTAACCAGTCAAAATAGTTATCTTTTTACTGTCTGTCCATTTCCCGGGACGAGATCTAAGCAGTGTACCCAAGGACACTGCTTTTTTCTGTCCTGTAGACCCTGCCCACACTCTCTAGGCAAAAAAATCTTTTCTCCCATCGGTTTGGGAGAAATTAAATCAGATGGAATGGGGTGCTGTCCCGAGTGATTGCTAGTGTGTGCGATTATTTAAAGCATTGCATTCATCACCTTGTTGTAGTTGAAGGTGACGCCCTAAGTGCAATGGGTATGCCCAGATGTGGGTCATCAGCTCACTATGCAACTGTAATCAGTAAATGCTTGGCTGATGATCCCTTATCAGGGTGCGACTGGTCCTAGGTTACTTGGATTCCGGTTCAGGGAGGACCTGGCTTGGTTGTTTAGGTTGGACTGTTCCCATTGGAGCAGGGTTATGACTAATTTATATACGGCTAACTCCAAACTGAGGTGGCACACAAGGAGACTCTTATAATAGCCTGCAAGGGTTTTTTAATTATATATTTTTTGGAGCATGGTGGTACCCCTAGAGGGGGCAGCACCAAGCATTTTTTTTATGTTGTTGGGGACTGCAGGTATTGCAACAGGGCCCCAGCAACAATAAAACAAAAACACAGTAAGTCTCTTGGAACAATAAACCCATAACCCCAGGAGAGCTTACCATGTTTTTAAAGCACTCCGAGCTGTAGCTGTATGCTTATCAGCTGGAGTGCATGATCCTCTTGTGGTTGGTTTGATTGTTGCACTTTGTGGCCTGAAAAATATTAAAAGAAAAGCTCAAAGACATATTGATGTTTTTATTTTTCAATGCTCCTTTATAAAAAAAAATGAAAATCTATTTTATTAAAAGTGGCAATGTCTGAATTTATCTAATGTACATTTGATCATAAATACTGGTGATTATTTGACAAAGATAATAAGTCTGCTTTATATATGTTAAAATGCTTAATTCGTCATGAAGCCAAAAAGCCCAGTGTTTGACCTGGCATCCTTGGTGTGGTTTTCCCCCTAACGCTTTGGCTTCACCTGTTTTGCTGACTTTGTTTTCGCTGGTGTTAGGACTCTGCGCTCATACCCCTCTGGCATATTTAATTTACTTGTAAGTCCTAGTAACATGGGACTACATGTGCCCAGGGCATGTAAATTAAATGTTACTAGTGGGTCTGCTGATAAAAAGAAACGGTTAGGCCCTTAACTGCAAACTAGATTGGGCCTCCTAAACTTTATAAACTAACAAAGTATCTAGTTGCCAAATCTTTGTTAAACTTATTCAAAATAAAGGAACCAATAATCGCATTTCCATTAGCCCTGTGATTTTTTTCACTTTTCTTATATATTAGCTCCCAGATTTCTTGTTCATCTTGTCACATGTCTTTTTTGAAGGGCATACGTTTTTTAGAGAAGAGTTCATATATACACATCAAACACATTTAAAATTGCAACAATACAAAAAACATACACTTACAAAAACAATAAAGTTATCTCATTCAATTCAAAAACCCACAATGTGAATGACATTTCTTAGACCAGTCCTTCATTTAAACATATTAACACCTGGTGGAATATTCAGTTCCTGGTTTTTAACATACTATTTCCTGCCGGTGTAAGCTACCGGGCCACTAACTCTGAATGTTTTTATTAGGAGAGTAGATATTCAGTCAATATCTCTCAAGCAGTGTTAATTTGATTCTGGCTATTTTTCTCTTAGTGGCTAGTGGGCCTGCAGCACTGATTGTGCCACTCACGTAAGTAGCCCTCTAATCATTTCTACGGCCTGTCATTTTAGAGGCTGCAAATGCGGTTTACACTGCCATTTCGACCTGGCAAAATAAACATTTTTCCAGGCCCAAACCTGATATTTTAATAGATATATGTAACCCCTAGAGTAGACCCTGGACAGCCCAAAGTTCAGGGTGCAATGCATTAAAAAAGGTGGAATGTGTACGTTTTAGTTTTACATGTCCTGGTAGTGAAAATAAAATGTAAGAGTTTTTCAGTACCAGGATATGTAAAACTAAAAATGCAAGGCCTACTTGTCCCATAGGGTATTTTTGAATTGCCTATTACATTTATTATGCTGTAATTTCCAAATGAGAACAGTTTATCAGTTTATGTTTGGTGTCTTTGAAATTGTAATGAAAAATCCTAACTTATGGTGCAGTCAGATTTTAAATTACAATCTTGAAAATGGCCCTTTAGGGAGTTGGCATTTTCCTGCTTTAGCCATTTGGTACGTTCAGCCTGTCTCTGTGTCATATGACTGGGTGTGGTTGACAGTCGGCTTTGTGTATTCGTCCTAGACAGCCACATCACTGGCAGGACGGGAGGGAGAAGCTTGGCACCGACCTACTTACACTTAAATAAGTTGTGTCCTTCTTCCACACAAAGGGCTGCATTCCCTCTGTAGTTAGTCAGGAGCCAGGGTAAGGAAGGCAGGTCACCTGTGCACATTGAAGGCAAGCCTCTAGAATCTTCTCCACACTTCAAAGGCACAACTGAGTATAAATATTGGATCTTCATATCTGCATTTTGAAAGGGTTTCAGAAAAGATGTAAAATGAAATTTTGATATTGTCAATGTAATGAAAACATGGATAAGAAATACAGCAGATGGTGTTTCTTCTACTGTAAAAGGCAATATTTCTAAACACTCTGGGTCTCATTTGGATGTCGGTTGGAAAGCCTCCTACCCCAGGTCAGAAGATTTCTGACCGACATCCCTGGTTTGACTTCCGATTGCCTAATAAGAATGTAGGCGGTTGGAAGTCAAACCAGCCGGTCATTCCGACTGGCTTTCGACGGGCTCAACAAAATCCCTAAGAACAGCATTTTTTCCGTCCGGCTTATGATGTCAGTTATGGACAGGCTTTTAATGTCAGGCTTTCTGACATGAGAAGCCTGTCAGAAAGAGACTTTGGGGGCCCCTAGCAGGGCAACCTTCTCCCTGTGGCCTCTGGTTGGGGGCTAAAGGAGCACCTCTGTAAATTCCTGCACCTTGTGGCCACATGGTACTACAGGTGGAAAATGCCAGCTGCACAAGCTCCCACAGAGAAATGGGAGTCTGCGACCACACCATGTGCAGTTGCATCCTAATGTGGTGGGCGGAACCTCCGATCTAGGGTCAGTCGGTTCCTACACCGAAACGGTGTCAGGCAGACTCAAGTGCGTCTGACTTCGTAATTAGGGCCTCAATGTTAAGCATTGTATACATTGCATATTTCTTTGCCATCAGTTAATGTGTGCAGGTTAAGTTGTTAAGAAAGAATGAATTTGTTGCGTTCAGATTTTCCCATGGCACACAGTTGCATAATTAATCTCAGCTGACTTTGCCCATGCTGGAGGAGTGACTTGTCATTCTGTGTTATGTTGAATGCGGATGATACAATATTATTCAAAGAATACATTTGAGTTAACAATGTAGTCATGCAATTATCAACAAGCCAATACCTTTTTACAAATTTGCTCTGTCAATCAGTCTTAAGCGTTCAGCAGCTTCTATCCTCCAAAGTTCATTGTATGTGACATATATGAAAAATATAGAACATAGTGATGTAGAACCCAACAAGAAATCTTCTAAATCCATGTCTTTGGAAAGGAGAGATAGAGGTTCATTAGCTGCAGATACGGTGGAATACTATAACCATTGCTGGCATAACTTAGTAACCACCCCTGAATGTTGTGACTGCATGTACCGCGGGTCTAGTCTGCTAGTTTTAAATCCTGTTGAGGAGTTTAAATAAAAAGTGTGTTACAACCATTAGTGTCAAGTGGCCACACTAACCACCCTTCTGAATCTGAAATAGAAGAGCTAAATGTTCCGTTCTGTACCATGCTATGGAGCTGTTCTTCTGTAAAAAGTACTGCCAATTGTCAAAACGTGCAATTGAGGGAAAACTAGGTACATTCATTTCTTTAGTTTTAGCCAGACCTGGGCAAGTGGCTTGTTCAGAAAGATCATTTTTCGAGGACTCAGATAAGCTCTCAAAAAAGGCTTATAAAGTATCAATGCCTGGGATCTTCCAGTGTTGTGTTCCTCAAATTGATTTCAAATCAATGTTTTCTTTCCTTTATTCATAGCCTTCTACTGCTAACTGGGAAGCAAATGACTAAATAAATTAATTCTGTTTGGGCCAGCATGTTTTTCTTCACTGGGGAAAGGATACGCTTATAAAAATTAGAAGCTGGGTCTTCAAGATTGTGAACCAGAAAAAATGCAAACCGTTTCACATATATTTTTCAACTATCCACTGGTGCTGTCCAGCAATGCTCTCATTGTGTGTAATTGAAAACCGCAAAAAGAACTATTGATGGACAGAATACAGAACAATGTCATACATTCACCCCAGTACAGAGTTCTGGGCCTAATTGCATAGTTTTTTTGCTCACCAGGCCATTTCAGTTTGGACCCAGCCATATGCAAATCAGTCTTGACCCTGTGCCCAATGGGAACAGTCCAGCCCGAACTGCCAGACTGATTGTTCTGCATTCTGTCCATCAACTGTTGTTTTTGCATTTGTCACCCGAGTGGGAAGGGTATGCTCAGAAGTGGGTCCCGTGCTCTCCATGCCACTGGAATCAAGCTATCCCGGCTGAAGAGGGGTGAAACCCTGAAACGGGTCCTAGGATGCTTGTTTTCAGTCCAGGGAGGACCTGGCCTGGCAGTTCGAGCTGGACTGTTCCCATGAGGCACAGGGTCAAGACTGATTTGCATATGGCTGGGTTCAAACTGGAATGGCGTGGTGAGCAAAAAAACGATGGATTTAGGCCCAGATCTCTGTACTGGGGTGAATGTATGACATTGTTCTGCATTCTGTCCATCAACTGTTTTTTTGCATTTAATAATTGAAAACCGTATATGGAGTGCTAGCTCTGCGTATATAGTGATGGGCATTGTGATGAAAACAAAATGTTCTGTATAGTATTCTAGGCCAGAAAGCATTATCTTTCCAGTCTCAACATCCCATTCACCAGGTATAAACCCAGAAGTAATTATTTCATCCATGTTGACCTTAAGCACATGAAGAATCTTCAAAGTTTCTTCAGGACCAAAATATCTATAGGGACCTCATCCCAACAATTCCATCAGAAACAGGAAATGCAGAAATGTTCACAAGGGACAGGTATCTTTGCACTTTATGTGAAGATGAATACGTTTTCACTACTTCTGGAGCAGAGCGTCCATTCAGAAGCAAAAATAAAAGTGTAACAAATCGAACACAAATGAAGAAGAAAAGCAGTGAAATGGAAATCCGAATATAGAAGCATGGAGGAATCAGGTAAGTCTGTTTTAGCCAAAGAAGAAATGCATGTGCTCCATGCAATGAAGTGTGCGAGGAATCTCAAGAAAATCATCAACTTTGTTGTTAGCATTTGCGGTGGAAAATCCACATCTGGTGTGTATCCTGTATTTGCAGTAGTAACAGGAAGTAAGAAAAGTTCAGGACTTGAAGTCTCCAGCTGGGGAGGATAAATATTTATATGATTTAATGCTTGAAGTGGGATTTCCTGGATGGTAGCAATAGGAGGCAGGCAATTACCCAGGAGCCCTTGTGACTTACTATGTAGGACTGGCCACATGATACAGCTTGATCAATTCCATTGAAAATAAATTATTGTTTCTACAATCAGCAAGCAGATGCCAAATCACTTTTCTGGTACCTTGAATGCCATGGACTAGCATTGTGCACTATGTGATTGCTCAAATTCCTTTTTGCTTGTAATCTCTCAGACTAGAGCCCCAACTTTATGAGTCCAGCCAGAAGTTTCTGGTTGCTCCTTCATTTTGTCAGTGGCAGAACTTTTGGAAATTTCTTGTGAGCACTCATCTCAGAAAATTTTTAGTTCCTTTAAGGCAGCAAAAAATTAATTGATGTCAAAGGACATATCTGCCACCACTGTGCCAGGATTATCAAGATCTAGAACGTACATCTGGATGCCAAAAAGGACTTCATAGGGAGCCCCGCCACCCAGGGATTGTATAGGCAGATTATTGAAAGCTCTCTGGACTCCATACAAGTAATGCACCCAGCTATTATCTGAACCTAATTCTACAGTTGTTAAGGACTGCCTTAAGTCATAATTCTACCTTTCCACTATTGAATTTCCCTCAGGATGATGGGGGAGGAATAATGCACAGCAACACCCACGGTTCCCATGGTGTCCTGTTAAGCCTTAGAGGCAAATGTTGGTCCCTGGTACAAGTGGAATGTTGCTACTGCATATGACCCGTAAATAATGCCTGCAAATATTTAATAACAGTGTGTGCGTCAGCCGTTCACTGTGGCCACACACCAATAGAAATCTAGAACATGCTTTGATGGCCCATAGATTAAATTTGAGTGCACCATGTAAATGCAGACGGCAACAATGATCTAAATAGAAACATAAGGGGATTACATGAAATTAAGAGGAGTGTCTTTTGTGGGCAGGCTGCGGGGAACTTTTAATTTTTTGACAAATGTCAGAGCTAAGTAGATTTCTGTCCGCTTGTGCAGACCAGGCCACCAATAGTGTTTCTGTAGTTAAGAAACTGTAGCTGCTAACCCTTCATGAAAAGCTATGATTAATTCTAGCCTGTTCTCCTGATTGGGTATCACTCGATCACCCAAGGCATGTTTTGAGCACTCAATAAATAGGAGTAATTTGCTGGATATTTTTTAGGTAATTAAGTGACACTACATGAAGCAGTCAGAGCAACCTTGATGTCACCATCCACCTTCTTCTGTGAATGAGCAATTGCAGATACAGCAGCAGTCTGAACTTCCTCTTTGGCTGCTTCATCAGCCAGTGAATTCCCTACAACGTGTATTCCAACTTGCTGATGACTCAGTGTATCAATTACATGAGCCCATGGCAAGCAATCTTTAAGATGCAACACTTTTCCCAAATGAATTTATGCTTGACAGTATTTCCTTTAGAGTCTCTAAATCCACTCAAGCATCATTAATGTAAATGTTCATTAACAAACTAGATACAGTAATATGAATCACATGATATGAGTGTGGGGAAATCAGGATCATCATTCTCTAGTGACAGAATTAAAGTTTTCAGTTCAGCCTGCTTAGAGGTACAGTCCCCAAAGGATTGTGTAAATATTTTTGTTGATGGAATACTCATTTTTCATGAACCATCAGTATATAAGATATAGTCATGCTGATCAAGAGGCAAGATGTCACTGGGCCGGGTATTGTTCATACTGGTAAAATTCATATGTTGGCAAGATAGGGTCAAAAACCTAAAAGTCAACATCAGTAGCTATTAAGGATGTGGCCAATTGTGTTTATCTAGGATGTAAGGAATGCTGGCTTTGGTGATAGCCTCAAAGGCTGGAAGAAGAGTTACCACGGCTATGCATTTTCCCTGAGCCAATGGTCTTTACTTTACAACTGTAGTCAGTATTTTTTCCGTCGATGCAAAACGCATTTCAACATTGGAGTGTAACTGCAATTTATAAGAAATTGGTGCAGTACCGCCCTTGTTAAAGGTGACTTATGTATAGCCAATGGATTTTACAACTATGCGAATCACCAAGTGTCAGCAGGAGATAAGGGAGCCTCAGAAGACTATGGGAGTTGCAAGCGTATGTCTTTTTATTGGAATGTACAAAAAATAAAGTTAGCCGTTCTCCGGCGTCTGGGGTCCCTTGATTTCTTGTTAGGGAGGGCTAAAAAAAAAGGAAAAGAAAGGAGCACGTATTAGTGCATGTTCTATCTGCAAGCTTCTGGGGGGAAAGGAGTGGGGGATTCACCGTCTCCTATCCTTATGACTGAGTGCCGGAAGAGGGGGGAAAGCCACCACCAGGGAAAGCTGAGCAACAGCGGGCAGGGTCTACACGTGGACGGTTCTTAGGAGGTTATTGTCACGTAGGTTTCCCCGCCTTTCTCTGGGGGTACCAAACCCACCTGACTCCCGGATCCCCGGAGACGTGCATGCACCTGTTGTAGCCACGACCCTCTGGGGCCGAGGCGGGGTGATGCGTCCTCCTGTGGGTCACGGGTCCCGTATAGACGGTCGTCTTCTGGAGCTTCTCTCTCCGTGAACGCTGGTTCTCCTCCTTTTCTCCCATCGGGGTTCTTCCTGGTGCGTCTTTCCTCCTCCCGGGTGTTGCCGACGCCTCTCCCAACGTCACAGGTTGAATAACTCTCCGGGATTGGTGCGTCCGCCCTCCAGGGGGTGTAACCTGTGTCTGCAGGGAAATCCTTAAAGGGCCAGGTGTTCCTTTCTCCTTGGCTGCTCTCGTCCTCTGTTGCCGGTAGCTGTGGGGGAAAGAGGAGACCGCTAGCCAGAAATGTCTTCTCTTTGGGCCTCCCAGAGTCTGGAGCCTGACACCAAGTTAGTTGTGTTGACACGATTGTGTAAGTGTTAGGATGCAAGCATGTCAGTTTTTAGTGCTCTGAGAATCTGTGTTTGTTCTGATGTCCAAGGTGTTCTGGAGGAATCAGCATGAATTCATTTGTATATAATAAGAGCATTGTTCCAATCGCACTGTGTCTAAAGGCGCGGAGTTGATGTGATGGTTTGTTTTGAGCCTTAGAGCTGTCTCCAAAGGGACAACCAAATACAAGGGCATCACATTCTATGTGCCTAGCTCGGTATAGAGTGTACGAACAACATGATAAATACTTACCAAGTAAAGAACTATGGGCCACATGCATCAAGCTATTTGGTGATCGCAAACAGTGCGAATCGCAAAAAACATCTGTCTGTGATCACAAAATAGCCATAAGTAATGCATCAATGAAATTCACAGAATCACCCTCATATTCGCAAAAAATGGTGATGACCTATTTACTGATTCCCAAATAGCGAATCCTTATTAGCGTTTTGCTAATTGGTAATCGCAAACCTATTCATGGTAAATTTGCAAATTGCGAATTGGCTGGGATTCACAAATTGCATTTGCAAAATGGCACCAAATAAAATTAGGTGGTAACCATTTCAAAAGCAACAAATCAGGTGGTAACCATTGGCAAACTATTTAAGCAGTCCAAGAAGGCCTCAGAATGTTTCACAATGGTAGCACTGTACGTCATGGCGAGGAGGATGAGGCTATGAGCAGCAGCAGAGAGAAGAAGGAAGATACAGGAGCCCATTTTTAGAGTGCGCGTTACATTGTTGGGGCAGACAGAGGAAGAGAAATATGACAATTATAGGTTGAATGCAGACATGATCTATGATATCACAACTGAATTAGATCCACAACTGCAGCGTCACACTCACAGGACACATGCCATCCCCACTCATGTACTGGTCCTATGTTCACTGCACCGCCTAGCGTCAGGTAGCTTCCAGGGAGTAATAGCTGCAGATAGAGGTGTTTTCCAAAGTGCCCTATCGCGCTTTTTCAACTCGTTCCTTGACACCATGTTGCAGAGGATGCACCACCACATAAGGTTTCCCACAACCCCACAGGAATTGCAGCAAACAAAATATGATTTCTATCAGGTAGCCCATTTTCCCCATGTAATTGGTTGCATTGATGGGATGCATGTAGCCATTTGTCCGCCCTCAGCGAATGATTAAATTTACAGGAACAGGCAATTATACCATCCATTGAACATACAAGTCATCTGCAAATCCAAACACATCATCACAGACATAGTGGCTAGTTACCCTGGCAGTACTCATGATTCCTACATCTTCAGACACAGTGGCATACACACTCGTCTCCTTGGGGTGAATTGGCGAAAGATACATGCTTGGTAAACATATGTAATACTGTCTTGCAGACTCTTTGGCCATGGTGACACATAGCAGTGAGTAATCTGTTGCTTTACACCCTGTAGGAGACATTGCATATGCTGTGTGCTCCTTCATTCTGATGCCATAACTAAATCCAAGTACCCCAAGTGAGCAGCGATATAATGAGGTGCATATTTCAACCCGCAATGTCATTGAGAGGACATTTGGATTGCTTAAAAGTAGGTTCCGCTGCCTCCACAGAACTGGTGGTGTATTGCAGTACAGGCCAGATACCTGCTGAAAAAGTGTGGCCACTTGTGCCATGTTACACAACATTGCAACTTCTAGAGGCATACCCCTGGAACTCTCTGACAGCAAGCCTGAGGAAGACAATCAGCCAGGGCAACCACCACAAGCAGCACGCGTTCCAACACAGCAGAGGGGAGATAGAGACGTGCAGAAATCACACAGCATTTCTGTTAAGGTGGGTTATGATGAGATGACACACTACATGCTCAACTGTTTTATTAGACAAAATGTGGTAGTGTTAATGCACACATACCAGGTGCAAACTTGCATTGTGTTAGAAAAAAATGTAAAACAACACATTGCCATTGGACTTGAATGTCAGCCCAGAAAATGTGCATCATACTGGTTACCTCACCAGATTTAGTTTTGTGCGTCATTCTACTTCCTGCGGCCACGCACTCCCATGGGCCTTCCTGTGGGCGCTGCCACATCCCCGTTGAGCCTTCGGAGGCAGTGCTGCTCCTAGTACTAAGCCTCCTGCATGTGGTCACTGGTGCCAGGAGACTATTCATGCTGGAGGTCTCCTCACTCCCCCCCCCCCACCCAGAACATTGTTGTCACCAACTGCAGCAGCCTGCAATTGCTCCATGGCGTTGGTGGCCTGTATAAGTCCCCTGGCCACATCCCCACAGCAATGGTTCATCTCCACTTGCATCAGCACGACAGGACAGCCGAGCTGTGGTTGTGCTCAGGCGATTGATGTACTGAGTTAGGCCTGCATTAAGCGCATGTTCTTACATTGTAGGTGCTGCACCCTCAACATCTGTCCCTCCAGACCACCCCATACAGCAGGAGCATCATCCTCTGCAGCACCCATTTGAGCCCTTGCCCTGCGCCTCCAGAAATGGACCTTTCTGTGCTGCATCGGTGCCTCTGCACTTGGTGGGGGGTATGCCCAGCCTGTGATGAGTGAGGGTCAGGTTGGCTCTCCTCTTCAATTTCAAAGGCTGGCAGTGGTGGCACTGTGGTCCTGCATCTTGTCAATGCAGGTATTGTTATTACTGGTGCCACTTGTGTCTCCTCTTCTGACTGTGCCTGTATTTCCTGGGTGTCATGTCCTTCACCACAGTCAGACGCCTGCGCAGCTGCATCTGTGATGTTAAACAGTGCAAGTTCAGTATTTTTTAAATATTTAAAAGTGTAACAAATCCAATACAAATGAAGAAGAAAAGCAGTGAAATGGAAATCCGAATATAGAAGCATGGAGGAATCAGGTAAGTCTGTTTTAGCCAAAGAAGAAATGCATGTGCTCCATGCAATGAAGTGTGCGAGGAATCTCAAGAAAATCATCAACTTTGTTGTTAGCATTTGCGGTGGAAAATCCACATCTGGTGTGTATCCTGTATTTGCAGTATTAACAGGAAGTAAGAAAAGTTCAGGACTTGAAGTCTCCAGCTGGGGAGGATAAATATTTATATGATTTAATGCTTGAAGTGGGATTTCCTGGATGGTAGCAATAGGAGGCAGGCAATTACCCAGGAGCCCTTGTGACTTACTATGTAGGACTGGCCACATGATACAGCTTGATCAATTCCGTTGAAAATAAATTATTGTTTCTACAATCAGCAAGCAGATGCCAAATCACTTTTCTGGTACCTTGAATGCCATGGACTAGCATTGTGCACTATGTGATTGCTCAAATTCCTTTTTGTTTGTAATCTCTCAGACTAGAGCCCCAACTTTATGAGTCCAGCCAGAAGTTTCTGGTTGCTCCTTCATTTTGTCAGTGGCAGAACGTTTGGAAATTTCATGTGAGCACTCATCTCAGAAAATTTTTAGTTCCTTTAAGGCAGCAAAAAATTAATTGATGTCAAAGGACATATCTGCCACCACTGTGCCAGAATTATCAAGATCTAGAACGTACATCTGGATGCCAAAAAGGACTTCATAGGGAGCCCCGCCACCCAGGGATTGTATAGGCAGATTATTGAAAGCTCTCTGGACTCCATACAAGTAATGCACCCAGCTATTATCTGAACCTAATTCTACAGTTGTTAAGGACTGCCTTAAGTCATAATTCTACCTTTCCACTATTGAATTTCCCTCAGGATGATGGGGGAGGAATAATGCACAGCAACACCCACGGTTCCCATGGTGTCCTGTTAAGCCTTAGAGGCAAATGTTGGTCCCTGGTACAAGTGGAATGTTGCTACTGCATATGACCCGTAAATAATGCCTGCAAATATTTATTAACAGTGTGTGCGTCAGCCGTTCACTGTGGCCACACACCAATAGAAATCTAGAACATGCTTTGATGGCCCATAGATTAAATTTGAGTGCACCATGTAAATGCAGACGGCAACAATGATCTAAATAGAAACATAAGGGGATTACATGAAATTAAGAGGAGTGTCTTTTGTGGGCAGGCTGCGGGGAACTTTTAATTTTTTGACAAATGTCAGAGCTAAGTAGATTTCTGTCCGCTTGTGCAGACCAGGCCACCAATAGTGTTTCTGTAGTTAAGAAACTGTAGCTGCTAACCCTTCATGAAAAGCTATGATTAATTCTAGCCTGCTCTCCTGATTGGGTATCACTCGATCACCCAAGGCATGTTTTGAGCACTCAATAAATAGGAGTAATTTGCTGGATATTTTTTAGGTAATTAAGTGACACTACATGAAGCAGTCAGAGCAACCTTGATGTCACCATCCACCTTCTTCTGTGAATGAGCAATTGCAGATACAGCAGCAGTCTGAACTTCCTCTTTGGCTGCTTCATCAGCCAGTGAATTCCCTACAACGTGTATTCCAACTTGCTGATGACTCAGTGTATCAATTACATGAGCCCATGGCAAGCAATCTTTAAGATGCAACACTTTTCCCAAATGAATTTATGCTTGACAGTATTTCCTTTAGAGTCTCTAAATCCACTCAAGCATCATTAATGTAAATGTTCATTAACAAACTAGATACAGTAATATGAATCACATGATATGAGTGTGGGGAAATCAGGATCATCATTCTCTAGTGACAGAATTAAAGTTTTCAGTTCAGCCTGCTTAGAGGTACAGTCCCCAAAGGATTGTGTAAATATTTTTGTTGATGGAATACTCATTTTTCATGAACCATCAGTATATAAGATATAGTCATGCTGATCAAGAGGCAAGATGTCACCGGGCCGGGTATTGTTCATACTGGTAAAATTCATATGTTGGCAAGATAGGGTCAAAAACCTAAAAGTCAACATCAGTAGCTATTAAGGATGTGGCCAATTGTGTTTATCTAGGATGTAAGGAATGCTGGCTTTGGTGATAGCCTCAAAGGCTGGAAGAAGAGTTACCACGGCTATGCATTTTCCCTGAGCCAGTGGTCTTTATTTTACAACTGTAGTCTGTATTTTTCCGTCGATGCAAAACGCATTTCAACATTGGAGTGTATCTGCAATTTATAAGCAATTGGTGCAGTACCGCCCTTGTTAAAGGTGACTTATGTATAGCCAATGGATTTTACAACTATGCGAATCACCAAGTGTCAGCAGGAGATAAGGGAGCCTCAGAAGACTATGGGAGTTGCAAGCGTATGTCTTTTTATTGGAATGTACAAAAAATAAAGTTAGCCGTTCTCTGGCGTCTGGGGTCCCTTGATTTCTTGTTAGGGAGGGCTAAAAAAAAAGGAAAAGAAAGGAGCACGTATTAGTGCATGTTCTATCTGCAAGCTTCTGGGGGGAAAGGAGTGGGGGATTCACCGTCTCCTATCCTTATGACTGAGTGCCGGAAGAGGGGGGAAAGCCAACACCAGGGAAAGCTGAGCAACAGCGGGCAGGGTCTACACGTGGACGGTTCTTAGGAGGTTATTGTCACGTAGGTTTCCCCACCTTTCTCTGGGGCTACCAAACCCACCTGACTCCCGGATCCCCGGAGACGTGCATGCACCTGTTGTAGCCACGACCCTCTGGGGCCGAGGCGGGGTGATGCGTCCTCCTGTGGGTCACGGGTCCCGTATAGACGGTCGTCTTCTGGAGCGTCTCTCTCCGTGAACGCTGGTTCTCCTCCTTTCTCCCATCGGGGTTCTTCCTGGTGCGTCTTTCCTCCTCCCGGGCGTTGCCGACGCCTCTCCCAACGTCACGGGTTGAATAACTCTCCGGGATTGGTGCGTCCGCCCTCCAGGGGGTGTAACCTGTGTCTGCAGGGAAATCCTTAAAGGGCCAGGTGTTCCTTTCTCCTTGGCTGCTCTCGTCCTCTGTTGCCGGTAGCTGTGGGGGAAAGAGGAGACCGCTAGCCAGAAATGTCTTCTCTTTGGGCCTCCCAGAGTCTGGAGCCTGACACCAAGTTAGTTGTGTTGACACGATTGTGTAAGTGTTAGGATGCAAGCATGTCAGTTTTTAGTGCTCTGAGAATCTGTGTTTGTTCTGATGTCCAATGTGTTCTGGAGGAATCAGCATGAATTCATTTGTATATAATAAGAGCATTGTTCCAATCGGACTGTGTCTAAAGGCGCGGAGTTGATGTGATGGTTTGTCTTGAGCCTTAGAGCTGTCTCCAAAGGGACAGCCAAATACAAGGGCATCACATTCTATGTGCCTAGCTCGGTATAGAGTGTACGAACAACATGATAAATACTTACCAAGTAAAGAACTATGGGCCACATGCATCAAGCTATTTGGTGATCGCAAACAGTGCGAATCGCAAAAAACATCTGTCTGTGATCACAAAATAGCCATAAGTAATGCATCAATGAAATTCACAGAATCACCCTCATATTCGCAAAAAATGGTGATGACCTATTTACTGATTCCCAAATAGCGAATCCTTATTAGCGTTTTGCTAATTGGTAATCGCAAACCTATTCATGGTAAATTTGCAAATTGCGAATTGGCTGGGATTCACAAATTGCATTTGCAAAATGGCACCAAATAAAATTAGGTGGTAACCATTTCAAAAGCAACAAATCAGGTGGTAACCATTGGCAAACTATTTAAGCAGTCCAAGAAGGCCTCAGAATGTTTCACAATGGTAGCACTGTACGTCATGGCGAGGAGGATGAGGCTATGAGCAGCAGCAGAGAGAAGAAGGAGGATACAGGAGCCCATTTTTAGAGTGCGCGTTACATTGTTGGGGCAGACAGAGGAAGAGAAATATGACAATTATAGGTTGAATGCAGACATGATCTATGATATCACAACTGAATTAGATCCACAACTGCAGCGTCACACTCACAGGACACATGCCATCCCCACTCATGTACTGGTCCTATGTTCACTGCACCGCCTAGCGTCAGGTAGCTTCCAGGGAGTAATAGCTGCAGATAGATGAGTTTTCCAAAGTGCCCTATCGCGCTTTTTCAACTCGTTCCTTGACACCATGTTGCAGAGGATGCACCACCACATAAGGTTTCCCACAACCCCACAGGAATTGCAGCAAACAAAATATGATTTCTATCAGGTAGCCCATTTTCCCCATGTAATTGGTTGCATTGATGGGATGCATGTAGCCATTTGTCCGCCCTCAGCGAATGATTAAATTTACAGGAATAGGCAATTATACCATTCATTGAACATACAAGTCATCTGCAAATCCAAACACATCATCACAGACATAGTGGCTAGTTACCCTGGCAGTACTCATGATTCCTACATCTTCAGACACAGTGGCATACACACTTGTCTCCTTGGGGTGAATTGGCGAAAGATGCATGCTTGGTAAACATATGTAATACTGTCTTGCAGACTCTTTGGCCATGGTGACACATAGCAGTGAGTAATCTGTTGCTTTACACCCTGTAGGAGACATTGCATATGCTGTGTGCTCCTTCATTCTGATGCCATAACTAAATCCAAGTACCCCAAGTGAGCAGCGATATAATGAGGTGCATATTTCAACCCGCAATGTCATTGAGAGGACATTTGGATTGCTTAAAAGTAGGTTCCGCTGCCTCCACAGAACTGGTGGTGTATTGCAGTACAGGCCAGATACCTGCTGAAAAAGTGTGGCCACTTGTGCCATGTTACACAACATTGCAACTTCTAGAGGCATACCCCTGGAACTCTCTGACAGCAAGCCTGAGGAAGACAATCAGCCAGGGCAACCACCACAAGCAGCACGTGTTCCAAGCACAGCAGAGGGGAGATAGAGACGTGCAGAAATCACACAGCATTTCTGTTAAGGTGGGTTATGATGAGATGACACACTACATGCTCAACTGTTTTATTAGACAAAATGTGGTAGTGTTAATGCACACATACCAGGTGAAAACTTGCATTGTGTTAGAAAAAAATGTAAAACAACACATTGCCATTGGACTTGAATGTCAGCCCAGAAAATGTGCATCATACTGGTTACCTCACCAGATTTAGTTTTGTGCGTCATTCTACTTCCTGCGGCCACGCACTCCCATGGGCCTTCCTGTGGGCACTGCCACATCCCCGTTGAGCCTTCGGAGGCAGTGTTGCTCCTAGTACTAAGCCTCCTGCATGTGGTCACTGGTGCCAGGAGACTATTCATGCTGGAGGTCTCCTCACTCCCCCCCCACCCAGAACATTGTTGTCACCAACTGCAGCAGCCTGCAATTGCTCCATGGCGTTGGTGGCCTGTATAAGTCCCCTGGCCACATCCCCACAGCAATGGTTCATCTCCACTTGCATCAGCACGACAGGACAGCTGAGCTGTGGTTGTGCTCAGGCGATTGATGTACTGAGTTAGGCCTGCATTAAGCGCATGTTCTTACATTGTAGGTGCTGCACCCTCAACATCTGTCCCTTCAGACCACCCCATACAGCAGGAGCATCATCCTCTGCAGCACCCATTTGAGCCCTTGCCCTGTGCCTCCAGAAATGGACCTTTCTGTGCTGCATCGGTGCCTCTGCACTTGGTGGGGGGGTATGCCCAGCCTGTAATGGGTGAGGGTCAGGTTGGCTCTCCTCTTCAATTTCAAAGGCTGGCAGTGGTGGCACTGTGGTCCTGCATCTTGTCAATGCAGGTATTGTTATTACTGGTGCCACTTGTGTCTCCTCTTCTGACTGTGCCTGTATTTCCTGGGTGTCATGTCCTTCACCACAGTCAGACGCCTGTGCAGCTGCATCTGTGATGTTAAACAGTGCAAGTTCAGTATTTTTGTTGGACATATATGTCACATTGTGCATGGCATTGTTTAATAAAATTATTTAGTTACACACGATGTCTAGTTTATTCACTTGCTTGTTGTACTTTGATGCACTAAATCTGTTTTGATCCCTCCTTGCCTTGCCTAATCTAGTTGCTGTCTGCCAATATCATAATGCATTTGGGTGTGGCACGTAAGATGTGAACTGGAGTCAGATTTGCTACACTAAGCCTGATCTACTTATAGGTGAGATTTTTCAGATATAGAGAAGAATAACAATTTCCATGCATCTTACCTTGAGAGGTACAGGCCTGAGCCGAGGTGTCAATCTGTGTGACGCCAACTACTGCTTCCGGCTGAACTGTTGACTCCACCATTTCCTCCAGGGGTGTGTTGCCAATTTGAGTTGATGACCCCCCTCCTGTCTTCTTGGCAACCCTTTCCTTTGCACGTCTCTGCAGGTCATACCAGCACCTGCACAGGTCTGCTATGGATCGCTTTGTGACCCCCACAGCATTGATCCTGGATTTGATCCCAAGCCATGTTTTTCTTTTCTCCGACTCAGGGACCTGGAGTGACTGCTTTCCAAACAGTTTGTCATGGCTCTGGACAACTTCCTCAATGAGGACTTCAAGTTCTTTTTTTTCTTTGATAAACAATTTTATTGAATTTTAGAACAAAAGAAAGTACAAGACCAGCAGTACAATACAGCATATTGATAATCAAGTCCCACAATTGATTAGGTGGTAAATCACAACACATTAGGACCCCTAGGGGTCTTAGGCGAAGCATGTAGTAAACAGGTAAGACCATTTCAACTTATCAGACTGAACCATTTGCCCCAAACCTTGTGGTATTTCTTTGGGCAGCCCCTCGCTACATACAGGGCCTTCTCTTGTGTGGCACACCAATCGACTTTCCTTTGCCACCTCCCGATGCATGGCGGAGTGGGATATTTCCAGCTGGTGGCAATGTCACACTTCGACACAATCATTGCCGTGTTGAAGAAAAGTTTTTCATTCCGGGACCCATCCAGTCCGTCCGTGATCCCCAGAAGGGTGTGCAGTGGGCCGTGCGGGACCTCCCAGCCCAGGACCTTGGTAAGTTCTTGCTCTATACCCCTCCCAGTACTGCTCTAGGAGGGGACATGCCCAAACCATATGGAAGAAGTCGGCCTGGTCTTGGCCGCAGCGTGTGCAAGAGGAGGTTGGGTAAAGGCCAGCCCTGTGGAGGTGAGTTTGGTGAGGTAGGCTGCATGCAAGTAGTACAGGTGGATCAGACAGAGCCTGGCGGATGGAGTAACCGTCTTAGGTGCCATCAAGGGGTTCCTACAGTCCTCCTTCTCCAGGGGACCCACCCAGCCCTCCCACTGGCTTCTAAGCCGCTCAAGTTTTGTCGGGGTGTTGTTGGTTAGTGAACGGTAAATGCGGGAGATACCCCCTTTCTCCAGGTCCCCCATCTTGATTTGCACTTCCAGTAGGCTGTACTCGGGTATTGTAGTGCCGCCCGCGATGTGTGTGTAAAGGGTGTGGCGCAGCTGCAGGTATTTATAAAATTGGGATGGGTGCAGGGAGTGTCTGGACTGCAAGTCTTGGAAGGAGCGCATGTGGTCACTGGAACAAACATCCCCAAGCTGGGAGATCCCAATTAGGTCCTAGGACCAAAAGCCCTTGAGAGAGTTCACCTCCTGCAGCCACGTGCCCCGCCAGAGCGGAGTGTGTTGGGTCAATTTGTTTGTCCGCTGGGTGTGGCACAGCGAGATTAGCCAAGCCAAGAGGACGGATTGGGTCACCCCAGGTAATGTTCTAGGTATGGAACCCCCATTCATCATCGCCTAAATTCAAGAGAGGCCCAGCTCACCCAGCTCAATTCTGTAGGTCGGGTCCGACCACCCCTGTTAAACCAATTGTGTAAAACGAGTAGGTGAGTTGCCAAATAGTATAAGTAGAGGTTGGTAATTCCCATGCCCCCGTCGTAGGGTGGAAACCGGCAGCGGGCTAACGCTATGTGCGGTCGGCGGTCGCCCCAGAAGAATTTAGTGGCAAGGCTGTCAAGATTTCTGAACCAGGTCCGCGGGAAGCAGAAGGGAGTGTTCCTGAGAATATAAAGGAGTCTGGGGAGGATCATCATTTTAAATAGGGTGACCCAGCCCAGGGTGCTCAGCGGTAGTTTTTGCCATCTGCAGAGATCCTCCTTGGCGCGCTTTACTAGCGGGGTTATGTTGAGGGACCAGGCGAAATCCGGGAGTAATGCGATCCAGATCCTCAAGTACTTAAAGTATTGTCACCTAATGGGTATTGTAACATGCCAATCCAAACAGTTCCTAGTTAAGTGCAAGGGGAACAGGACAAATTTGCCAGGGTTAAGCCGCAGACCAGAGGCCTGCCCAAAGGAGTGTAACGCCCTGAGAGAGTGGGGGCAGCATTGGGCCGGCTCTGCGAGGTGGGGCAGGACGTCGTCCGCATATAAGACAATTTTATCCACTTCAGAGTTGGGCCATTTCCAGCCCTGGATGTGGTCGTCTGATCACATGAGGGCCGCTAGGGGTTCCATCGCTAAAGCGAAGAGGAGGGGTGAGAGGGGGCATCCCTGTCTTGTTCCTTAATGGGGAATTCCTCTGACAACACTCCATTAACTAGCACCCGCTCATGGGGTCGAGAGTAGAGGACCCCCACCAGCCTGCGGAATCGAGGACCGAATCCCATTTCGGCCAGCACGTCCTCTAGATACCGCCAGTCCACCGAAACAAGGCCTTCTCAAAATCGATGAGAAGAAGAAGCAAGGAGTGAGTAAGTGACTGTTCGCTAGGGCCAGGTGGAGACAGCGGAGGCAATGTCTGGCCCCCACGCAGGCATGAACCCACATTGATCGTAATGGACCAGTTTGGCTAGGTAGGGTTTCAGCTGCTGGGCGAGGACCGCCGCAAAGATTTTAACCTCCATGTTTAGAAGAGAAATTGGGCAGTATTGGGCACAGTTGGGTGACGGCGGTTGTGTTTTGTGAATAACCACAATGGTGGCAACATTTGTCTCGGGGGGAAAGGAGCCCTTCTCGATGTCCTCAGCGAAGAGATCGTATAGGTGCGGGCTGAGGGTCTCTTGTTACTCAGCATAGTACTCCTGTGTGAGACCGTCCAGGCCCAGGGTCTTGCCCGGTGAGGTGTGTTATTGCGTCATTAATTTTTTCTCGGGACAAGGGGGGGTCCAGGTCGGCTGACTCTGTTACGCTGAGGTGAGGGAGAAGGAGATTACCTGGGCCCAACTGTTCTGAAAGGGAAACGTCTGGGCGCTGTCTGGAGTATAGTACTCTGTAGAAGGAGGCAAAGGCCTTGGCCATTCTGAGTGGGGAGCGGTGCACCACGCGGTAAGGGTACATCACTTCCGGGATTATGCGGTTGGCCATAGGATATGTGGCCAAGCGGTGAGGCATCTTCCTCTTCTTGTCACCCCATCCGTAAACCCTCACCACAGAAGACTGCCATCGGAGCTTGGCAGCGTTCAAGGAGAATTGCCTGATTTTGCCTTCCAGGCATGCGAGTCGCCTGTCTTGTGTCTCGTCACGGTCCGCTGGAGGGCGTTGTTTCGAGATGCAGCGCTTCGGCCTCCCGCAGGGTGAGTTGGTGGGATTGGGCTCGCTGCTTGAGGTTAAGATGGCCTTTAGCAAAGTCACGGATGGGGGCTTTGCTTGCCTCCCAGAGAGTGCCCGGGGAGGGAACAGATCCGGTATTGGTGAGGAAGTATTGTTGGAGTTCAGCCCCAATTGCCTTTTTAAGCTCCTTGTCCTGGAGGAACCACGTGTTCAACGCCACATCTGGTGCGCTGAGTTGGGTGGATCTCTCGTGTGTAGAAGTACCCGTGAGTGGTTCGATATGCCCCTGGGGAGGATAGGGATGTCACTAATCAATCGGCAGTCCGCAGAGGGGACGAATAAGATGTCTATCCGGACATGGGTGCAGTGTGCAGCTGATGTATGACTGTCTCTCCTGGGGGTGACAGATCCACCAGGCATCGCACAGGCCCAGAGAGTCTGCCCAATTGGCCAGGTGTTTGGCGTGTGTGATTCTGGCAGCAGATGGTGTGCTTGCAGTGTCAAGGTTAGGGTCGAGTACTGCATTGAAGTTGCCCCGACTATTGTTGGACCAATGGGAAGAGATGCAATGGGGGCGGTAGTGTGGTTAAGACTTGTTGTAAGCCGCTTTGGGGGTGAATATATAGAAACATGGTTGAGGGGATTGCCTGCTAGCGTACCCGCGAGGGCTATGAAGCCGCCTTGGGGTCATGGGTGGCCTGCATGAGTATGAAGGGGAGGTTATGTCGTAGAAGGATCGCCACTCCCTGAGAGCCCCGGGTGAACCCGGAGTGCCAGACTCTGTCATACCCATACCTCGCCAGGAAGGGGCACTGATTTCCCAAAAGATGGGTCTCCTGGAGGAGAAGAATGTCCGCCACCTGGCGCTGAGCAAAGCGCAGAACAGCTGTTCACATGACCCAGTCCATTTGGGCATGTCATGGTGGGTGCAGTGGGACCGTGGGGCTGCAGGACCTGGGATGGCTGCATGGGTGATTGAGGTCAGATTTGTGAGCAGGACAATGGCTGTGGCTGTATATCGCGAGCAGCATGTTGGACCTTCGTAGTGCATATCAAGAAGGCTGGTGAAACAACATAATAAAACAAGAACAACATCAGGACAACGGTCCCAACCCCCCTCCCAAACCCTCCCTCCACCCTACTCTTCAGAAACAGAAGCATCTGAATAGACAAAGTTAATAACCAAACTAAAACGTTCAGGTTGGGTTGCATGGAGGAACCCTCCTTACATAAGGATATGTATTGTCTCGGCAGAGCGATCAGTTGGTCGTAAGTGGACCATTGAGCACTTATCAGCAGTACAGTACCAGGTGTCAGTCAAAAATATAAAATCACGGATGTGTAAAAATTGAAAGACATAGTATTTGTCTGTTGATTGTAGTCTCTCCCTTTTTTTATCACTTGTTTTTAAATTTCCATGTACTGCTTCACATATGTTTTTAATATGTATCTCATGTGTAACCAATTCTAGAAAATCACCCCACCTGTTCTTTTTCCGTGATTTGTGTAATTCTAACACATTTTATGCATTTGTTTTAATAAATTGAGGTACATCTTTTCCTAAAAGCATATTGTATTAGCATTTATCTTGGGTATACAATTATATTTCCTTTGCAAGTGTGTTGGATGCGTGACTGAGTGTGTTCAGGACGTTTGTTGATACCATTTGGCTCATAGAATCTAGAGTTCTGAAGTCATACCCAAAGGATTAACTCTCTTTTTATGCATGTGTATAGTACCCTATTCCTTTGGTCTGAAGGGGTCCCTCTCTTTTTTCTGATAATCGTAAGTGATTCCTGGCCGTGAGGCTGTTGAAGGTGGACAAGCAAAGTTGCGGCGCCGGTTAGGGCCGTCACTTCAGGAGCACTGGGCTGCGGGAAAGCTCGGAGTCCATAGAGGCAATGTGAAGGCTTTCTGTTGAAGTGTTTCGCAGATCAATAAGGCTTGTGGAGCTAGACCTCTGCGGGGAGCAAGAGGTGAACAAGGGTGCGTGATCCTTAGGGCACGGCTCGGAATAGGTGTGTGAGCCCGACCTGGTCCGGCGAGCTCCGCTCCTTCTGTGAGACTGCGTGCGCCTTCCATGTGGGTTGGCTGTTCCCTTGTTGGTATTGCCCCCTTGGGCCTCTGGGCAGGGATCTGAATTGAGCATCTTGAGGGGCTGCTCCTCAGTCAGCCAAGTCAGATGGTCTCAGGGGATTCGAAGAAGTGGGTTTTGTTCCGAAACACCACACGGAAATGGTCTGGGAAGAGTAGCCTGTATTTAAGATTCAGGGCTCACAATTCTTGCTTCACATTGGTAAAAGAGCACCTCTGGGATTGCACCTCCTGCGTCTAATCTGGGAAGATCAGTATGGGTTGCCCTTGGAAGGTTAGAGTCTTGCGGCTATGGGACCCACTCAGAATGGAGTCGCTGTCCTTGAAATTAAGGATTCTAGCAATGGCAGGCCTGTGCGAGGGGCAGGGTGGAGGCCTGGGAGCCAAGGAGTGGTGAGCGCGCTCTACGGTGAACCAGCAGAGAGGGAGTCTTCAGGCACCCAGGATCTTATCCAGCGTTCAATGAAGTCTCCCATTTGCCCTTGCTCTGCTCCTTCCGGGAATCCCACCAGGCAGAGGTTATTGCTCCGTGACCTGTTTTCGCCATCCTCTGCCTGCCTGTGCAGGTCTTTTTTGTGTGTCTGTAGGCGAGCCACTTGCTCTTTGAAATGGGTGACCTCATCCTCGAATGTGGAAATGTGCGACTAAGTTTCTGTGATGCGGATTGCCGCGTTGCGGAGGTCTTGTCGAAGGAGGTGTACCTACACCTGGACCTAGCCGATTTTGCCCTCTACTGAGGCCTGTGAGGCACTAATCGCCTGGAGCATAGTGTTGAGGTCGGTGACCGGCATAGTGGATTTCTCGACGGGTCAGATTGAGGACCTGGGGTCGTTTGTCGTGTACTGGTCCATTTTGGTCTGTGTTGGTGGAGGTTTAGGCCCTTGGTCTCTCCCGATGGGCGCCGATGACGCGGATGACCCCGATCATGGGGATTCCAAGGTGTGGCACAGGTTTTGCTAGGCAGGGCACTGTCTAGTTGCGGTGTGACAGCATCCCAGCGGGCAGATCACGCCCACCGTCTTTCAGCGCCAGGCCCCAGAAAGCACGGGAGAGCAGGGCTTACCGTTTGTGGGGCGTCACAGGAGTCAGGGGAGGACGCCGCCCGTGGTGGAGCCCCAGTTCCACTCAGTAAGGGGGATAATGAATAGTGTTAGCTGCGAGTTGGGGGCACTTGATGCTGCAGGCGTTAAGCTGCACCATGAGGAGGAGGGGGGCTGAGGGGCCTATTGCTTGGTCACGTGTCTGAGGGATGCCGGTGACAGGCACTCGCCAGGCCCAGAAGAGCTGGTCCGAATGTGGGTTGTAGTAGGCCTGGGCAAAATTTCTGTTCCGTTCGCGGAATTTGCGATAATTTGGCATTTCCGCGTTCCGCGGAGAGCGCGGAAATGTAAAAATTTCCGCATTCCGCAGCTTTGCGATAATTTGGTTCTTGCTCGCGCTGTAAAATAATACATTCTCGCACGCGTGCGATCGCCTTACCTGAATCCCCGTGTTCGCCGACAAGTTTTCCCGATCCGGTCGCGTTCTCCATCAGATGTTGTATTGTTTTAGCCATTTGCGCTGTCTCGCGACAGTTCGCGTCCGCAGTGACGTCATGCGTCGCGCGATCACGTCTTTCTTCTCGCGATCATGCACCGCGAGACAACTGAAAACAAGATGGCCGCGTCCGCGAGCAACCGCAGGGGTAAGTTAGCGACCCGCAACCATGCAGAAAATATCACGAACGGGCGGGATAAAAACTTCCGCATCTTTGCGATATTTCCGCTTGTTTGCGGAGATTTTTAACATTTTCGCGATAATTTGCGAAAGTCGCTTTCGCAAATTCCGCCCACCCCTAGGTTGTAGTGAGCGGCTTCTCACCCCAGGCGACTGCTCTGTGGCCTGGAGCAGGATTCTGAAAGTGCAGTAGGGCGAGGGGGGGAGTACTGCCCACAGCGCGGTCTCACAGCCGAACCACCACCTTCAACCACTCCGGAGTGGTTTCATTACACTAAGCCGGGAGCCAGTCCCGGCCTACCTCTCATGCATGGCATGGGCCACCCACCTCTGGCCACTGCCTCCTCGGACCCTGTTCTCTGATGCCTCGCCGCAGTCCAAAGTGATTGGAGGATTCTACGGTTGGGCCAAAAAACCCCGTAGGCAGCATGGTGGGTTTGGGTGGGCCAGCGCGGCGATCCCCGCTGTCCAGTCATGACAGCAGGACCCCCAGTGGTGATCCCCACAGCACTGCAGGTGTGGGCATTAGCAGGTCAGGGGATGCCTCGACGTGCTGAGTCTTGGAGGATAATGGCAGCTGCAGGCTTCCTCCCCCAGTGCCTCGCCACCCGTCTGACTCACTGCCTCCCACACCGGTCTGTTAGTATGATGGGGGTGCTGGCCAACCACAACAGCCGAGCCCCCTCTTGGTGATCTCCAGGATGTTGTGCGCAAGGGTATTGTCATGGCGGGGAGCCACCCTGCGTATCTGCCCCAGGACACCTGAAATAGGGGAGGTGTGGGCCTCCTCCTCCCGGGACCTCGAAGGAAGCCCCATGTCACTCTGGCGGTGGGGTCCCACGGGACCTCACACCCCCTCCGGTGGTCCCAAATGTCAGGATCAGAAAAGCAGCACGCCGCCATCTGTGTACTGGATACGCGGTAGGCGGACCGCATCCGGGCGTTGCACGAGACGAACCACATGACTCACGCAACGCCCCTCGTGGACGTAAAGAGAGTCTCATGCAGAGGAGCGGTTTTACCTTGTGGTCACTCACCCATTAGGGAGTGGGTCTCAGCTCGGTCATTCCTCTCGGGTCGAGAGACAGCCCCCAGACTCACCGCTATCTCTTGCAAGGTTCCTTATTGTTTATTCGCTGTCTTACGAGACAGTAAAGACCTACCATCACTTGGAGTGCGTATATGAGTGTGGATTTCTGATGCATGTTTCTTACATATACTGGCAGAAGCAAGACGCGCAAAAAGGCCCGTTCCCGCATCCAGTCCTCATCATTGTTTCTTTCTTATTTTTCGTTCATTAGATATAGGAGAGAGCCTCAACACGAAGGAGTGGTGCCATAAACGCTGGGCTTGAGAATAGTGGTTCAGACACAAGTGGGTACATGCGAGATGAAAGTATAAAGACATGTTATGTTTCATGTGTTTTCCTTGCCTAAGTGTTGATCCCTATGTGTGGTCTTTCTTTTCTTCTGTATTAGTTGCCTGAGACCTCTGGCCACTGCCTCTTGCTCTCCCCTATATGTTTAGATGTACCTTCTTTACTTTACAGGTGAGAGGGCGCTCCAGGGTAGATAATACTGGTGTTCATGTCCAACGTGCATATCCGACTATATCGATAAGGGTCTCTTATGGTGTTTTGTTTTTTCTTTGCCTTGCAGATCTCCCTCCCTGCAGTCCCCACCCTTTCCTTCCCCTGCTCGATCACCTCAAAAGTCCGTGGTCACTCTTAAGCCGGACTTGGGGTCATCCAGAGGTGGGCCCCTTTAGAGCATCAACACAGCCCCGGGGGCATCGGAACGGAGGAACCTGACAGAATTATCGGCCCAAGAATTCTCTTTTCCTTCTGGTTGTGTTGAAGGCTAAAGATGGCTACCTTGGATGACGTTATGGCTGCGTTAGCACAGATGCAGGCAGAGCTAGCAGCGTCTCGACAGGAAACAGCGTCCTTGCATGCCCGCGTAGGTTACATGCAGAAAAACCCATTTAGCGTGGGAGGCCCCTCACAACCGACTTCGGTAGTGGTAGAAGTTCCCTCCTCAGTACCCTTGGCCCCACCCGAGAGATTCCATGGGGATAGGAAAAAGGTCCAAGTATTCATGACCCAGGTATTGCTTCATTTCACCTGCAAGCCCAAAATGTTCATTACCAACCAAGCCAGAGTCGCTTTTCTTATCTCATATTTGGGGGGGAAAGCCACCCAGTGGGCAGTCCCTATAGTGAGGAATGATAACCCACTGCTCTACGATTGGGATACGTTCCGATCAGCCTTCGAGAAAACGTTCGACCGGCGAGCAGAAACATTCTCGGCGGATAAAGACCTCCTTGAGCTGAGGCAGGGATCATTGGATTTGGTCAGCTACCTAAACAATTTCAGAAGACTGGTAGCAGAAACCGATTGGCCTGAAACCAAACAGTCGGTCATTTTTTACCACGGCCTCACAGAAGAGCTAAAGGACGTTCTGACCCAAATCGAGCCTCAACCCAGCACTTGTGCTGCCCTCATCGACCTGACGCTCCGGTTGGACCATAGGTTGAAAGAAGGTAAAGGAGAGCACACAAGGAAAGAGAGGTCCAGTACATGGAGCGAGCGAACAGGGCCCCCAGAGAAAACCCCTAACAAACCAGAACCTATGGAGATTGGAGTAGTGAGGGCATCGTTAACTCTGAGTGAGAGAGACCATCGGCGCAAACAGGGATTATGTTTGTATTGTGGCAAGAAAGGGCACTTCATATGGGAGTGCCCGGTCAAACCAGCGTACGGGCGTTCTCGTCCCGGCCAGATGGTGACGGTAGCAACGGACAAGGGGGAGGAAAACTCCCACGCCTGAGAACGGTTGAAGGGAAGCTCTCAGGCAGACGTACCATCCCTTCAGTGGATTACGCCGTCTTCAGGGAAAAAGAACATTTTTTTATTACGATGCACATTGACATAAAGAGGCAGCCAGATTGGGTGTTCAACTCCTCCTCAAAACCACCCCGGAATCGGTCTACGCGGTGGACGGCAAGGAGTTAGAGTCAGGGCCGATACAGCACCACACTCCTGAGTACGAACTCAAGTATGAAGGGTACCACCGCGAATGGGTGTCCTTTAATATCATCCAAGCCCCTCAGTACGGAGTCATCCTGGGGCTCCCATGGCTGCAGAAACATGAGCCCATCATCCAATGGGCAACAAAGACCCTACAGTTGCAGTCAGCTTACTGCCAGAGGCATTGCAACCTGGAGTCAATCCGCCCGTCGGAGGTGCTAGCCACCTGGCACAGAATAGCGACCGCTGCCGAGAAGGAGGTGGCGTTCCCGGAATGCTACCGCTCCTTCACAGAGGTGTTCAGCGATACTAAGGCGGAAGAGCTCCCGCCGCATCGAGAGTTCGATTGCCGCATCGATTTGGTGCCTGGAGCAGTGGTACCCTGCGGGCGGATATACGCCCTGACCATACCGGAAAATCTAGACCTATGAACCTACCTGGACAAATACCTAGGACTAGGGTTCATTCGTCCTTCGCGGTCTCCCGCTGCCTCACCGCTTTTCTTCATTCCGAAGGCCAACGGAGAATTGAGGTGCTGCATCGTCTTTCGGGCGTTAAACGCTATCACGGTAAAAAAACGATATCCACTCCCGTTAATACCAGTTCTCCTGGAGCAGGTGAGAGCTGCGAACGTATACACCAAGCTGGATCTGAGAGGAGCATATCACCTGGTGAGGATGCGCGAAGGCGATGAATGGAAGACGGCCTTCAAAATGCGGTACGGGCTCTTCGAGTATCTGGTGATGCCCTTTGGGCTCTGTAACGCCCCTGCCGCGTTTCAATTCTTCCTCAACGAGGTGTTACGAGAGTTTTTGGATGTCTTTGTGGTCGTGTATATTGACGACATCCTCGTTTACTCCGTGACAGAAGAGGAGCACGTCCTCCATGTGCGGCGAGTATTACAGGCCCTACAAAGAAACCGGTTATTCTGTAAACTCCCGAAATGTGAATTTCACGTTACTACAGTAGAATTTCTCGGGGTCATGCTTACCCCCTCCGGACAGGTCATGGCAGAGAGGAAGGTGAAGGCCGTCGTGGAGTGGCCCCGGCCTCACAATGTTAAAGATATTCAAAGTCTACTGGGGTTCGCGAATTTCTATCGGAGATTCATCAAAAACTTTTCCAACACGGTAGCACCCCTGACCAAATTGACCAGATTGAAGGTACTGTTCATATGGTCCACCGAAACCCAGGAGGCGTTCAATCGCCTAAAGGAGGCTTTTACAACCGCTCCCGTCCTTGTTCATGCTAATCCAGAGTTGCCCTTTTTTGTCGAAGCAGACGCTTCCGAAGTAGCGGTGGGAGCGGTGCTGTCCCAGAGACACGAGACCACGGGGTACCTCCATCCCATAGCCTTTATGTCCCGGAAATTGAACCCGGCAGAACAAAACTACAATATCGCTGAAAAGGAACTCTTGGCTATAAGAGACGCCTTCCTGGATGGAGGCATTGGCTCATGGGGGCAACACACCAGATCACGGTATATAATGATCATCGAAACCTTCAGTTTTTACGAACAGCTCGACACCTCTCACCCAGGCAACTTCGTTGGACGCTTTTTTTTGCCGAGTTCAACTTCATAGTGACCTTCTGCCCAGGAGTGAACAATAGGAAAGCCGACGCACTCACACGACAGGAAAGTCCTCAGCCTAAGGATTCGGTTACCGAGAAAGCCATCATCGAACCCAGCCGATTGGTGGGGATAGTGGCCACCGACACCTTCTTGGACAGCACTAGACGAGGAATACGGACTGTGGAGTGGAGAACCTGGCTGCTGTTCCACCCCGAATGGCGGTTACATCAAGGCCGCCCCATGAAAGGCCGTCAAGTCCTCGTCCCCACCAAAACGCTGAGAAAGACGGCATTTATGTGGTGTCACGACCTCCCTTGTGCAGGACATGCCGGACGCAAAAAGACCCTAGAAAGAGTGTTACGACACTTCTGGTGGCCCTCCGTCCGCCCGGATATCAAGACATCGGTGCAAGAGTGTTCCACCTGCGCCCAAACGAAGACCGATCACCAATCGGCCCAGGGGTTGCTAGTACAGACGATGCCCACTCCCGACCAACCCTGGGAAAGGATATCAGTGGACTTCATAGTGGGGCTACCCCGGGATCAAGGAATGACGGCCATCATGGTGGTGATAGACTATTTCACCAAAATGGGTCATTTTGTAGCCTGTAAACAGGCACCCACAGCAGGACAGTTGGCCGTGTTATTGCTTACCCATGTAGTCCACCTTCATGGACTTCCACAGGTTATAGTGTCTGACAAGGGGGCCCAATTCACGTCAGACTTTTGGAAGGCTTGGTGTTCCAAGCTCCAGGTCACCTCTTCCCTTTCTACGAGCTTCCATCCCCAGACGGATGGCCAAACCGAGAGGCTGAACCAGACTTTGAAGCAATGCCTCAGGTGTTATGTAAATACCGCTACTGATGCGTGGGTGGAGTGGTTGTGGACCGCAGAAATCGCTTACAACAATGCCACACACTCATCCACTAAACACACCCCGTTTTTTTGTACTTACTGGTTCCATCCCAGATTTACCCCCTTGATCCTGCCGAACACTGACACCCGACTCCCAGAACTGCGAGAAAGGCTAGGGTTTATGCGGAAAATACTGGCGCAGGCTAGAGATAATTTGCTGAAAGCAAAGGACCAGTATAAAAACAAGCAGACAAACACCGCAGATCAGGTCCCGTATACAAGCAAGGGGATTGGATGTGGTTATCTACCCTGCATATCCGGTTTCGGAGACATAGCGCGTTCAACCCTCGATATATCGGACCTTATCGGGTCATAAAGCACGTAAACCCTGTCGCCGTAAAACTGAGGTTACCTGCACACTTCCGGATACATCCGGTTTTTCATGTCTCCCTTCTGAAGCCTGCAAGACAACCAATGAAGCGGCATCCAGCACCTATTTGGGTGCATCAAGAACAAGAATACGAGATAAAAGCCATCATGGATGCCAAGACCGTGCAGGGTAGGTTATGGTACCTGATTTCCTGGAAAGGGTATGGGCCAGAGGATGATTCGTGGGAACCTGCATCGGCAGTCCATGCGCCCCGGCTGGTTGCTAGGTTTCATCGGTTGCACCCCCACAAGCCACCCGGCAGTCAGTGACCCTCGGAAGGGGGATGTGCTGTCACGATCAGAAAAGCAGCGCGCCGCCGTCCGTGTACTGGATACGCGGTAGGCGGACCGCGTCCGTGCAAAAGACTACAATTCCTGGCGGGCGTTGCGTGAGACGAACCACGTGACTCACGCAACGCCCGTCATGGACGTAAAGAGGCGAAAGGTCGGCTCCTTCGGAGAAAACGCGCCTGAGAACGCACGGTATTTTGGAGGAGGGAGCTCGGTGGCAGAAGGATTCAGGAAGCTCAGACTGTACACACCCCCGGAGTCATCCACGCGACCAAGGTAGGCGTGTTGTCACTGGTTCCTGCTACGGCTCCTCCTAGAACTGAGTTCCGAGACCAAGAGGCTCGGAGAACCGGAATGTTTGGGGTGTTACCCTGAGCAACTTATTTTGGAAACGTTAGCGCCCCTCTGTTGGAGAGACAGGTGGGTCTCATGATGAGGAGTGGTTTTACCTTGTGGTCACTCACCCATTAGGGAGTGGGTCTCAGCTCGGTCATTTCTCTCTTGGCGAGAGAGCCCCCAGACTCGCAGCTATCTCTTGCAAGGTTCCTTATTGCTTATTCGCTGTCTTACGAGACAGTATAGATCTACCATCACTTGGAGTGCGTATATGAGTGTGGATTTCTGATGCATGTTTCTTACATATACTGGCAGAAGCAAGACGCGCAACAAGGCCCGTTCCCGCAGCCAAGTCCTCATCATTGTTTCTTTCTTATGTTTTGTTCATTAGATATAGGAGAGAGCCTCAACACGAAGGGGTGGTGCCATACCCGCTGGGCTTGGGAATAGTGGTTCAGACACAAGTGGGTACATGCGAGATGAAAGTACAAAGACATGTTATGTTTCATGTGTTTTCCTTGCCTAAGTGTTGATCCCTATGTGTGGTCTTTCTTTTCTTCTGTATTAGTTGCCTGAGACCTCTGGCCACTGCCTCTTGCTCTCCCCTATATGTTTTGACGTACCTTCTTTACTTTACACGTGAGAGGACGCTCAAGGGTATATAATACTGGTGTTCATGTCCAACGTGCATATCCGACTATATCGATAATGGTCTCTTATGGTGTTTTGTTTTTTCTTTGCCTTGCAGATCTCCCTCCCTGCAGTCCCCACCCTTTCCTTCCCCCGCTCGATCACCTCAAAAGTCCGTGGTCACTCTTAAGCCGGACTTGGGGTCATCCAGAGGTGGCCCCTTTAGAGCATCAACACATCCCCGGGGACATCGGAGCAGAGGAACCTGACACCAAATGCCCCAAGGGTCTAAGTAGGGGGGCCTCTCACAGGGCCCTGCCGCTCTATATAGCGGCCGGTGTTGTGGCCTGTACTCCCGTCTGGCACAGCCTGCATGATCAGGCACGTCTCCAGGGCAAGGCGGAGTAAGCGCGGCAGAGGGTAGGGCCCGCCCCGGGCCCGAGTCTCCCGGTAGCACAGAGCTCGGAGTCACACACCAGTCTGCTGCCCCGGGGATGATCCACCTCAGATGGGGTGATCAGAGCTTTCATGCTGGGCCTTGGTGCTTGATACAACAGCCAGCGTTCAGGCCCACGCTCCCATCAGGCACAGCACTGCAGAACCAGGCCCGCCTCCAAGGTAAGGCGGAACAGAGGTGATCAGAGCCTCAACACAGCTGCGGGGCCCAGTAGAAGTCAATCTGCCAGGAGAGGCCGCTCATCGTCCAGAATCAGACCCCAGGCCGGGTTACGGCCCAGCTGGCGCTGCCATGTTGCATGGGGGAATTGAGGATTCAGGCACAGCTCTCCCTTTGCGGCGGCCCTGGCCGTGACCTCGCCGTGTCCGCAGGGGGTCTTTAGGTTAATCAGGTGTTGGCATCGGTTTAGGGCCAGATTGGACTGCTGATGGCTTCGGATGCAGGAGCGGATGACGGAGGGGTCCGGCGCACTCTTAGAGTGCAACCGCCATCTTGATGCTCCAGGCCATGCCCACCGACTTCAAGTTCTTTTTGGCTAAATTTCAGCTTCCTCTTGTGCCCTTCTGCATTCTTCTCACTTGATCCAGGAGCCATGCTGGTGTCCTTGCAAAGGTTCTGGTCTCCACAATGCTTTCTTCTGCTGTACTCCTGCAGTCTATCCCTCTGTCTCTTTCAGTACACAGGTGTGAGCATTTCCTGCATCACTTCCTGGTTGAGATGTCATCATGCTGCATCGAATACTCCGATTCGCTATTTGCGATTCGGTAATTGCGGATTCGCTGTTTGCGATTAGGGATTCTACTATCGCTAATAGCGATAGAGATTTTTACCGATTTGCACATTTTTAGTGCATTTTATGATGCATGGACTTTTGCGATTACCAAATAGCGATTCCTTAAAAATCGCTATTTGGTAATCTCAAATTGGGAATTTGATTCATGTGTCCCTATAGGCATAGTAGGTTCTCAGTACATTCCTGTGTAAGTGTAAAACAAGTCACCATTGGAAAAAGATGTTTCGCCACCTGATATCTCAAAGCTGATATCTCAAAAGTTAAACAACTATTTTTAGGATTTGTGCAGTCCACTAAGAAGCAGGACCAGCAGAGCCAACCAAGTCTGCAAGAGTATGATATAATACAAATAACAATTGGCCTTGAGCCACATCTGAGCTGGGTCATGAGCCCTTGGGAGAGAACACTTTAGCTAAATTCTGTTCAGGGACTGTAAGAGTGCTACTTTGTTTTTTTAGGCCAAATTGATAAGAGCTCTTTGTTAGTCTGCCCCGAGATGAGTCTGCTGTGCTATTTTTTTGTAAGTATTATGCCCTTTTTTACAAAACAATTCTTAGAGCCAATTTTAAATATATATGGATTCAGACAGCATAAACCTGCACTATGTTTCTTGCGAATGCTACCCAATAGTCAGATCTGTTTTAGTGTTGGCAGTTTTTTTTTTAATCAGCCATTTTTAAAAGTAGATGTTAATCTATTTGTTTGACTATTTTAACTTTTGTTTTAATTAAAGTGATGAATTGTAATGTGTTTGTACCACTTTTATGAATATTTGAGAAAAGTTTGATTGGTTGAGTGAAAATAAATGCCAATCTAAAACATGAAACTAAAATTGGGACTCAGAGAGGGCCCTGATGTTCTTTACAAATCTTTAGTACACTTCCGGACCTGTGGATAGCCTGCCTGGAAGAGGGACTACTGTGCTTCTAAAAGGACTGTCACTCTGCCGGACTGCTGCTCTGAAGGACTGCTGCCCAGCTGTGCTGACCTGCTGCCCTCTTGCCTGGGTGGGAAGGACTGGACCTGCATTTGTTGAACGCAGGACTCAAAAGTGACTCCAAGGGCTAGTTGGCTGAGGGACACAGATGCACAGGTTTTGGTTTTTCAGTACGCTAGCAGCTTTAAACAGCTCTACAGGCCAATTTATGGTATTTATTATCATTATAGTCTCCTTAGCTGGTTACTGCACTGGGTTGTCCAATCACACATTTTGGGGCAGTTTTACTTACCTTTCACGCAATACAATGTGACAGGGCAACTTGCTGCACTGCATTCAATGAAAAGCAAACAACAGAACTGCACCATATTTACAAAGATATGGCACAATTCTGCTGTCTCCTAGCTCTAGTACACTGTGTGCTGCCTTCCCCCAATGCAGGCACCCTTTGGCCATGGTGCAAGGCTGCCGCCGTTTTGTTTTTGTGCACAAAGGAACATGCTCATGCACAAAGGCAATCCTTAGATGTATACTCGTCTTTCTTTGTGTGCTGCAGAATGCAACATACATCGAATGTGAAAGTAATAATGATAAATAAAAATATTTCTCCAAGTTACGCCTTACTCGGGAAGGCTTGGCATTGTGACACATTTTCAGGCTTACTAGCTTTAGTAAATCTGGAAATGTACCAAAATCCAAGGGTGGGTGCACCTTCCTAACACAAGGTAATGTAAGGCAGCAATACGCACTGACTTGCATTACTTTGTGTTTACTAAACTACTCAAAACCACACAAAATGGCTTTGTATGGCTTAGGAAATGCCAAACATGATTGTGCATTAGGGCAACACCACAAAAGAAATGCAACTTCGGTACAAAATCTGCCCCCTAGTGTATAGTTCTTGGCCAGAGCTGGCATTGTTGGAGGGACATAGATGTGGAGAAATCTTCTGGGATTTGCATGGCCACTATCATCTCATATCTGTGAGCCACTGTGAGAAGCGGACATAGAGTATAGATATTTTGAACCTGCTGTCATGAACTAGATCAGGCTTCTTCAATGCTACCTTTGAGTTGCTCTCCTGTGTGCATTCCCCTCTACTAAAGTAGAACCTTTTGCTTGACTTTTTTAATTTTGGTATGAATATGAAGTTTATACCCAAATTCAAAAGAGTTTATTTGAGATGAAAATGTATGTGTTTTCAGAACTCAGATGATTTTGAATTTCCAAAATACATTTAAAGCCGAGTGATAAACCATGTTACGTTGTGGAGACTTATTACTAATATCATCTTGGTGCCAGGAGCATTGCAGCTATGGTATAACCTATACAATACAGGATTACAAAGTGACAAAGACCTTTTTAAGTTACTGCTGGCAACCCTGCATGATGCACTGCAGTGGTTACTGATGGTGGCCACTAATATAATCTTGTCTCATGTGTCACTATTATAAGGCCAAGAATATTATTAACTTTGGATAATTTTCATTGAACATAAGTAGCTCTTGTTACATAACAGGTTGGAGACCTGTGGACTAGATTAAGGTCCTCCAATTGACCCACAGTGTGTGACAGATCTTTTCAGTTATTTCATGCCCGTTAATTTAGTGACAGCTGGTATATTGACTAGTATGTATGCTTCAATTCAATGTAAGAGGTGTAAGTTACATATGGCTACTGCCTGAGTGTTATGGTATTACTGTGGGCCAGAAATGTTCGGAATGAACTTACATAACTATATAATACTCCAGTGAAGCATAGATCAGCTCTCCTTAACTTACCTGCATATCAAAAGTAGTTTTCTGGTTGGGTTGAGCTTAAACATGCAACTGTCTTTCCAGGTTCTGTTGCCAGGATGAATGCTAGTGTAGTTGTCTTGCAAACAGGCATGTTTTCAACTGTGTTCTGAAGTGTATAGGCTCCTAAATGCTTCAAATGCTGGCTGATAGTGTGTTTCAGAGCATAGAGGCCTGCCCTGAGAAAGCAGTGCCTCCAACTGATTTCTCATGGTAAGGTGGTATGATAAGTGGTACAAGCCCGGAGCGCAATGTCCTGGTTTGTTTGTGTTGCTTAAATTTAGCTCATAGCTAAAGCTATCCTTTTCCTTGGAGGCTCTGTTAACAATGCAAAGTGCTTTTGAACATTGCCCTTCTTGCTAAAGGTAGACAGTAGAATGATTGCAAGACAGTAGTGGTGTTCTCTTAGGTGAAGGCAGAGAAGAAGTGTTGCAGCAGCATTTTGGATGAGTTTTATTTTTCATATGATGAATGCGGGTATGCCAAGGTATAGGCTGTTTACATGGTCAAGCATAGCGATTACGAATGTGAGGATGGCTTGTAGTTTCTGTTGTTATCCAAGGTATGGGAGGCTGCAACATAGTGCTTTCATTGTATGAAGGCACTGTGTTTTATTCTGTTATTGTTGGAGGGGCCTCATGTTCCTTAGACCATATGGCAATAAGTTGGTATTTTTCCCATTGTCCACAGGCCAAAATGTCTGTCTTTGTAGTATTGAACTTTAGACAGTTAATCACCACCCACATATTTTGGGCAATCATAAAGTTTTAAATAATTCTATAGGTCTTCCAGAACATCGATTTTTAGAAATGATTTGGGTGTCATCCTCAGTTGTAACAGGTGAGGTTGAAAGATTTAATCAAGTTGGGTAAGGAGGTTAGGTAGATGTTGAATAATATAGGCGATATGATATACCCCTGTGGGACACCACAGTGTTGTGTGTGAGGAGCTAATTTTAAAGGTGGTATCAACACTAGAGGCCAAGAATTCAATGGGAATTAGCTCTGCTCCCTTCTCTCTTTTTGCATATGGTATGGCGAAGAAGAATTTGCTGTGCAGGGATTTTACAACTGTACAGGACATTGAGTCATGTTATTCTTATGTCAGCGACTTTCATTGCATTTCCTTTTCCTGATACATAAGTGGTTGTTACCGCCTAAACCTATATAGTCATTCAGAAGCAATGTCCAGTCCGGAAACTCCAGATTCCAATATGGCATGGCGCTTTCATTAGTCTGTTGTGTTGGTTTAGAGTTATCACAAGTCTGTATGACTTACATGTGACTGACATTGCTCCAGGCTAAACTGACCTTTTGTGAAATATAGCCTGGTGAGATAATGTATCTACTCTGCAGATCACTATTTTGTCGCAGGAGCCAGATATGTTTTTAGGTTAATGTGCCTGCTGCAGAGGGCTGCAAATTCCATAGCCCTAACTAGCAGTAGTGTTAATCTGAAATGGCCCAATAGAGGCTGCTATGTCATAAAAGGCTGCTAGAACAGACCATCTTTCAAAAATGGTTTAAAATCTAGTTACCCCTGCCATGATCAGCGTGCTGAGGATTAATCTTCTTAAACAAAATATTGTGGAAACTTTTATTATGGCATTCGGGGTCAAAAGCATTCGGGCTATATTTGACTTCTCTAGGCATTTCTGCACAAAATTGATTAACATTTTCTCATTTGTGTGTATTGTAATTTAAGATCTAGGTAGTATGAATCTGATTTTTGAACTATATTAACTCCTTTAGAATCCTGCTTTATCTTTATCTAATGTATGGTCAAAGCACATTTTTTACTGTTATAGGTCCTATAAAATGAATGTACTAAATGCATAATATTTGGTTAACACTAGGGGTAGAGTTTTTATTGGCAGAAGTGTGGGAATTCTGGGTGGTAGGATTTGTATGGATCCTCACAGGTTCTGGAAATTTCTTTCACAGAAAATGAGGAAAATCTGTGATTAACAAAATGTTGGTGTTTGTAGTGCACGTGGGTAAGTAAAGGTATTGGGAACCATGCTGGCTACACCATCCCAGACTACCTTAGATACCTTGATTACAGAAATGTCTGTGCCTGGCAGGTTTCCCTAGGTGCCAGCTGAGCCCTGGCCTAAATACTGCACCTACCCACGTCGCCATCATTAGTTAATTTGCAAGGCAAAATCTCGATCTTTACTTATGTCTCAGAGAGCTTTTCCTTTTATGGGCGATAGCTCAGTCATACAAGTGGGGTACTATTGTTATGGGGAGGAGAGTAGGAATTAGGTGTGGTAGGACTCTTGTTGATCCCCGCTGATTACATTAGCGCGGTCTGCTTTCACCTTTGTTTTGCTGTGTAACTAGGCAAAACAAAAAAACAAACTGGGGACTCATGGGAAGCATTTCCCTTGCATGCTGACTTTGATTTATTTTGGATGATCCATTAAAGTCCATCCCAATGTGAAAGTAGTGTTGTAGACGTCAGCAGTTACAATCTACTAAATCCATGCAGCCTGATGTCCTGTCCAACAAGGATTGACAACAAGCTTCAGAGGGTATGATGGCCACATTGTTGCATGATCCTAGTGGACGTCTTCAGGTCTAGGAGGCCACCCAGGAATATAGGCTTCTATTAGTGGGAAACAGAGAAAAGTATAAGGGTGAAAGAAGGGTGGCAGGCACTGCTAATGGCCATGTAAAACTAAGAAAAAGCTTCAGTTGACATACATTGTCTATGGAGGAGAGGGCTAGACAGAAAATAAAGATATTGAGAAGTACAAAGAAGATAGAGAGAAGATGTTCTAGAAAAAAGAGAGAGGATTGAGGGTATGAAAAGAGAGTAAATAGAATAAAAAAGTGAGACCAGGAGAGACTGTGATGGGAAGATAGATGCAGCAGCAAACAGAAAGGGATAGTGGGGGGAAAGGTTGATAGAGGTAGATAGGCAAGAGATTGGGAGATTGGGAGAGAACAGAGAAAGTAAAAGAGAGCCTAAATGAGCAACATAAGAGCTAGGTACACATAGAGGAATGATGATTGGGGATTTCAAGTGGAATGTATAGTTTATTATATTCCGACCAATACACCTGGCCCAATGTGTTTTCAAAGCACACTTTTGCTCTTTGTTTTCTTAAAGTAACCTTAGTTTAAGATCCAAAAAATACCTTGCATAGTAGTCTTTAAAATCCTAATTAGGTCTAACCATTGTAACTTGATCAACAATGCGTTTTGCAAATTGCTTAATAATAGCACTCCCTTGGTAGGTGCTACTATATGCACTTTACTTTTTTCTGCACCTGGTGTAATGCTGAACTATCCTTCCAAAAGTAAATATTTTCCATTTTTAGTACACATGGCAGGCTTCCATGCTTTCCACATTCACTACTTGGAAAAGTGCTAGCTGGTCCAAGCAATGTTAGCCACATAGAGGGTGCGACCTTGAGGGTCCTATGCAAGGAGTCTACTGCATGTGAAAGAGTAGAGAATGTTAATAATTCGGTAGTGGAGGATTCTGTAGCATTCAATTGGAAAATGCCAAGCAAGCAGTATTAAACAGAAATGTTATCACATAGCGAAATCGTAGATGCAAACTGTGAAACCACCACGCAGAGCATTAGAGACTACAGCCTGACCATTTACGAATCCTCTAGCCGGAGATCCAACTAGTGTCTTTAGTCAGACCAGAGTCCTCAAATGGACCCATTCCGGGTGCATACTATCACCTTCTTTACCATGCAGCTTGCTTTGCTGGTCGATGTCTAACAAAGGTCACCTTTTGCACAACCTGCCTGTAACTGTGAGGGATGTATGCCATATCGGAGTCTGTTTGAAGTCCATGCAGTTTTGACTGGTGCTTTTGGTGAAATGTAATTGAGCAATCCACCATTTGTCTTAACCTTATCGTGAAATTCATTAATTCATGTGGGACCTATACTACTTCCTCTGTAAAATGAAATTTAGATTCTGTTTAGTGTTCAACATTGTTGCATCCCTAAAACTTTAAAAAAATACTGTTCGCCACTAATTTCCCAAAATGTTCTTGCTGGATATGCTCTAAGCTCATACTTCAGGACATACGTAATGAGTGTGGAGGCTGGACTTTTACGACCTGAGTTTAGAGGTGTGGGAGAGAGGGCTCTGAGTGAAGACCAGCTTATTGTTTCAAAGAATGAACTTAAGAAGCTTTGCATTGCACAAAGCTTGAACAGTTTAGAAAATGCACACAGCTGCGAGTCAGCCTACTTTACAACTTTACACTCTTCTACTTTAAATCACAACTAACAGATGGGATTTAAAGTTGCATTGTGAAAAGTCGATTGAGAGTGCCTTAATATATACTTTGAAAACATCCACATATTTCTTCACATAGAATCACACAGTGTACCTGAATATTGAAATTATAATATTGATGGCACAGAATATCGAGGACAGCATTGAATTGAAAAAATAGAAAAGTAAGCAAGTAAAGTTTTTAAATACCTTACGTGTACTATATGTGCCTACACAATGTATACATCTTTATGGTATGTTTATGTGGAGTTAGGCATAGTAAAGCTATGCTTCCTCTATATGCATTTACCTTTCAATATTCTGTCCTCTATATTCTACAAAAATCTGGGGGTAGTTATTTAGTAGTACAATTAGTATTTGAAAAGAATGCACCTATACAGCACCGCTTTAGTTTTTGGTCATAGCTGAGGCCATGCCCCCTTAAGATTATACTTTTGACTATGGGCCGGTATCCACAGTCCGTGCTTTGTGGTGCTATTTTTATTGAAATCCTCATGCATGCATATATTCAGTTCTACTGATTGAATTCTTGTCATTTTGGTATTGTTTTAGCTATTCAAAAACAGTCTATTCTTCTAACTTGGTGTGGGATCCTTTTTGTGTGGTGTTGTTCACTTTATTACTGTTTGAATGGTTGCACAAACACTTTACACATTGCCTCTAATTTAAGTCTGACTGGTCTGTGCCAAGCTAACAGAGTTTTGATCACAGGTTAATTTAGGGTTGGCTTGTGCCTCACTCTGATAAATATTGTAGTTGCTGCTTGACCAGGGCTCACAGCCTTCAACCAACAACCTCATTTCTTAAACCCACTTTTTACATTTTGGTGTTCTGAGCCTTTGGCAAAGTCAGTAGGTCTGCCTTCTTCAAAATAACACCCTATTTATTGTTGAAACACGTCTGCAGGGTTTTGGGGGCCCGTGGGTGTTGGATGTAGGGCCTGGCCACAGACCAGGCATTGCGAACAACAACACTCTGGGGCCGATTCCGGGCACAAAACAAACCGACCGACACAAACCCGGACCGAATACCGACCGACATGGACCAGCGCCGTACGACCCATGCAGTACGATGCAATGCGTGTGAATTCCAACCGACACGTACGAAATACAAGCCGTACGACCGAGCCGTAGGGAAAATAGTGATCCGGCCGGAAAACCGACGCGATTTTCACCGACCGACACGAATCCGGAATGAACCCGACCGACCCGTACCCACGATGTACTATTAGCGCAGTACGATGCAATGCGTGTAATACCAGGTTGACTCGCACGGAGACCAAGCCACACGACCGACACGCACAGACAACCCAGCACACAAGCAATAGAGACCGCCGCGAACGACGCGTACCAAACACAGAAGACAGGCAGCGTGAACGAGGCGGAGAAGCCCGCACGAGACAACAGCTGCGTCCGTTTCCATCAAATGAACGTCTCCTTCAGGCCTACAAAACACAAAGGAAAAAAGACAAAAAAAGGACCAAACAAGCAATGACAAATCCAATAAATACCAAATAAAAAAAACATGGGACAAAGACAACCCACAACTCCAACTATATAAAGGACTACAATCACTACCATCATCCCTTGCAAACAGGAGACACAGCCAGCAGCAAACACCAGTACACAGCAACCACAGACACACTCACAACTCCCCCATCACACAACTAACACACCATCAGCACCTCATATAAAAGCACACACACATACACACAGCAAAACTAACACCAACCCACCATCACTTGGACCCTCACACACACATCACTCACCACCACCACCCTTCACCATGCCTCCAAAGAAGAATCCAAAGTTCACAGATAGTGAGTTAGAAGTGCTGGTAGACGAGATCATCAGAGTTGAGCCACATTTGTTTGGTACATTGGTTCAAAGGACCCCCATCTCACAGAAAACCAAGATGTGGGAGAGGATTGTGGACAAGGTGAACGCACAAGCACCAGTAAGGCGCACAAAGGACGACATCCAGAACAGGTGGTATGACGTGCGCAGGAGGGTCAAGAAACTCATCGAAGAAGATCACGCCCTGAGTCAGTGCACCGGCGGTGGCCCTCCTGCCAAACCAGTCTACTTCAAGACCTGGGAGGTGAAGGTGTGGGACATCCTACCACCAGAGAGCATCCATGGCCTAACACACATCCCAGAGCCTGGTGAATACACAAACAGCATATCCAGGATTGTGTGGCAAGGGGACAGTGAAACCATGCACCCCAAGCAAAGCTACACTAACCAATAGATAATCAGCCCAAGATGTGTATGCCAGTCAGACACACACAATACCTGCCATCTCATAGTGACTGGGGACTGTGTCATGACATGCACCAACCTACAAACAGAGCAAGCCAGTGGCACAAAGCCAAATACACCCTCCCAGACAGTTTGCCACCACAAACACACCACCTCACAGTGCAGCATGTGGGGATGCAGGTGAAGTGAGTGTAGCCAAAAGCATGATGGGGCCTGTAGTCACAGATAATGCACACCCTCCTGATTGGCCCATCAAGACCTCTCTGAAACATGCCACATCACAGGGAGTGGAAAATGACTGACAAGATGGCTGGCACTGGGTTCTGCTGTGGGGAGCACAAGGCCCTGCAAATCAGAAGCAAGACACCACTGACTGACATCCTGAAAGACAACTTGCACACCCTACAATGGAAGCACGTTTCATGATGGGAAGGAGGACTGACAGCCCTGACCATACTACTCAGCATGGGGAGACACCTCCCCCTCAACACAAACTCCACACAACTCACCGGGTACAATGCATTGACAAACACCTCATTGAAATATCAGCAAAAGATACCCCGTACTGGGTGCTGCTGTGTGAAGCACAGGGGCTCACTTGGGACTTATAGCTGAACAAACACTAGGATTTCGCAGTCAGCCATCTTGCCATTGCTGTCACACCCCCTCACAGGGAAGCAGAGTCAAGAGGGAGGAAGCATGGGCATGCTGGGAAGGGGGGTGTAGCCAAGAGTATGATGGGAGTCACAGTCACAGACAACCTACACCCACCCACATGGCCCAGCAAGATCAAACTGAACCATACTCGCCTCACAGGGAGTAGGAAGGGAATGACAAGATGTCTGACACTGGGCTCTGTTGTGGGGAGCACAAGGCCATGCTGGGAAATGGCCAACAACAATATCAAACTCTGTCTGTGAAAAGCTGGGGAAACGCAGTGTACAGGCAGGCATCTGTTTGAAAAGTAGAAAATGTCATGTTTGTGAACCAACGATGCATGTAGAAACATACATCACATTGAGTGTCTCTTCCAAACAAAGGTGGTGCTGGGCACCCAGCACCAACTGACGAGGCTACCCAGTCCCAGACTCTGGTGGACACTGAGCTCTCTGGTCTGACTCTCTCACTGTCCTCTTCGGATGGCGACGACCAACCTGGCCCCTCCGGTGTGAGCCATCATGCAGCACCAGCAGCATCAACATCTGCCTCCCCTGTACCCACGCCTCCAGCACCTGGACACTGACAGGGCATCCCCGCCAACATGGACAGACCAAGGACAATCAACGCACACAGCACAGGGACACAGGACCCCACGGAAGCTACAGCCAACACCACCAGCAACACCACCCAAGGGGTCCCAGTGTCACCTGTGCGTACCGCCGCTGGTCCTGCCTGTGTAGAGAGGGGTGCTGGGAGGGGTGGGAGGCACAGGGCACGCCGTGCAGAGGGGTCTGGAATGCATGATGACCCCCAACTGGCACGCATCATAGATGCGTACCAGGATAGCACCGGAGGATTTGGCCAGGTAGTGGGGATCCTCAAGGACATGCAACATGAGCAGGTCGCCCACCATGCCCGCAAAGAGGCTAAGTGGGATGACATCACTGCGGTGCATCGGGACATCCTCCGCCAGATCAACACCAACCTGTCCACACCCCCCTGTGTGCCCACAACATCTGTTGCAACACCATCTGCCAGCGCCACAGGGAGGGAGAAGGACTCTGGCGGAGAGTCCCCTGCACCGCAGACGCCTCCCCGGAAGAAGAGGTGTCGTCCGAAGAAGGACATGTGAGAGGCAGATGTCCCAGCACATTCCCCAGGGCCTCCAAACCTGTTCTGGATAATGTTCTTTGTGCGCAACCCGTTCACCTTGTCCAATCGCACACAACTCGCCCACATTACATGGAGGGTTCATGTTGGGCCAATGTATCAGATGACTGTGGACTTTACTCTGGACATTTCATCTACCAGCACTTCCAACTCCAATGTGAACTTTGGATTCCCAAACCACTGTACAGCACCCACCATCCGGTGCACTTCCCTCACACATGTTTGTAAATAAACTCACCAGTACACCATACTTGCCTCTGTTGTGATTCCAACTTGTCATGTTCAGGGAGATGTCGATCTGCTACACAACACAGTGCATGCCAAATACTGCAACAATGTGACCAACGTAAGGTAAGTCATGGGGATGTGACACATGTGAGGGACACACACCACTATGGCAACACAAAACATACTCACCATGGCCATGTTACTCATCACACACAATGATGTTGACCTGAAACACATTGGCATTCACAGACACAACACCAAGCCCAGTCAGTGGTAACAAGTCCACAGGTGAGGTAAGCAGATGTCACTCAGATGTGGGAAGACAGACAACGCACCTAACAAAGCGTAGCACAGGTTCATTACTCATCAGCAACACGTTTATTTCACATTAGTTGCACGGTAATTCTACGTAACAGTTGACACACGCTCACAATGTGTTGGAGAATGGAAGTCCAGGGATGTGTGGTACATCAGTTGATGGGAATTGTCAACTTCCACACTGGTGTTGGCTTCTGGGTGTTGGGGGTCAGTGTTGACCACAGAACAGGCAAAGTACCCTGGGAAGGACAGACAAGATACAGTCAAAAGCACAGAAGAACAGACGAGAAATGCAATACACATGCACAAAACGTGTTGCAAAACACCTACACAAACACTAGTTAGCAGTACTACCTTATTGTGGAGTACATACCACCTGAATGGACACATCACAGCACGCATCCAGTTAAGTGGCACTCAGACACACTCAGACAGCAACAGAGCTGGCTCAACACATTCCAGGCTACCTCCATACATTCACATAACAACCCTGGAAACTCACATTCAGGTGAAGAAGTTGTTGATGAGCTAGGAGCGGACGTCGCCATCATCTTCATCATCACTGGCATCTTGGCCCAGGCCGGTGCCGGAGGTTGGTCATCGTCATCCTGGATGAGAGGCACCTCCTTCCGCGCCGCCATGTTGTGTAGCATGCAGCAGATAAGGATTATTTTGCACACCTTTGCAGGCTCATATGGGAGGGCCCCTCCGGTCTTGTCCAGGCAGCGAAAGCGGCTTTTCAGGAGGCCGAATGTCTGCTCAATCACCCTCCTGCTCCGACCATGTGCCTCATTGTAGTGCAGCTCGGCTGGTGTCGCAGGGTTCCTGAGGGGTGTCAGCAACCATGGCATGTTGGGGTATCCGGAGTCACCTACAAACACAAAAATGAACAAGTAGCTGAGATTTGTAGGAGTGCAGAATACAACAGTGACAAACACACACAATGAGAAACAGTCAGTACACACCGACAAGCCAGGCACGCTGAGCTGGCATCTGTGACATCAGTGTTGTAATGCGACTACTCCTCATAATGTAGGCATCGTGCGCCGAACCAGGGAACCGTGCACACACAAGTGTGATCGACATGTCAGCAAGACAGACCACCAGAGCATTGATCGAATGGTAGTGCTTCCTGTTCCGGTATGCCTGCTCATGTGCCTGTGGTGGTATCAGGTCAACATGTGTCCCATCAATTGATCCGATGACGTTCGGCATGGTCCCCAGGGTATAAAAGGCATCCTTAATTTCAGGGAGTTCATCTGGGCTCTGGAACTTGATATACAGGTCGAGGAATTGCAACATCCCCTCCAAGACATCCCGCAGCACCCGACTAAACATCGTTTGCGATATACCACCAGCAGTAGCCACAGTGTACTGGAAGGTACCGGTAGCAAAGAAGTGCAGGGCTGCCATCACCTTCACCTCTGGGGTCAGTGCTCTAGGGTATGCCCAGCCAGGTAGCAGATGTGGCGCCAACTGCTCCGCCAACTCCGCAATCAGTGGCCTGGTGAAGCGGTACCGTCTGATGCAGTCGCGTTCCTGCATGGTTGCAAGGTCTGGGAACGGACGATGGACAGCTAGTGCCCTGCAGTACAGAGATGCACAAAGGAAGATTGTCAGTACATCCACCCATGTGGCCATGACGACGTTCACTATTACATGCTAGTTCATGACATTACACAATGTACTGAGGTGTGTGCTGTTGGGCATGGACACATATGTCACCTACAAGACCACCACCTCACATCTCAATTCCACATGTCCACATGAGTCCCATGTAGTGCAATGGCCAATCATCTGGCTGTGTCACCCAACCTATGTGCTGCTGCAACATTAAAAAAACACACCCCAGTGACAATTGAGGCCTCATGTCTCCCAGGCATCACAGATCTTTGCCATGCAGAAACCCAGGCTCCCTGTATAGCCACATCAACACAGCAATGAACATGGCATAGCACGTACACACCACAAGGCAAGCGTACGTCCCACAGGTAGTGGCCACTGTTTTTCCTGCCGGTCCTACATATACGTCTCCTAGACACACACCCCATCAAGGTTGATGCATATACCACATGGATGTGGAGACTGTCACCCATTGGTAACATGTGATCAGACACATCTGAGACACAATATGCACACTGACTGTGGGTGCACATCAGTATTGTGGCTACAGGTCTCACTGTGATGTACATGCCATCAACCCAGGACTCAGGGTTTATGTGACATGTCCTAAACATATCCAACCTGACACTGTGGCCTTGACTCATGCCCATTACTGTACAATTGCACATCACAGTGGTAATGTGCACAACACACAAAGGATTCTGCCCCCATGTACACGTGCACAGTCTGGGAGTGGCTGCACAAAGTGCCAGCCAAAAAAACTACTGTGGCCCCCCCAAACACCCAGGGAATGCAGCCTTACATGCCATGGGACACTGTGTGGCCAATGCTATAGTGTGGCAGGTGTGCGCATGTGTCCATGGCCAGTATATGTGTGTTGCATCCATATAATAGTCACACTAATGAGGTCCGACGCGGGTGACAATGCGTGCGCATTGCACGGGTCATGTCCGAGCCGTGCGTATGCTTTGTCATTGAATGCAATGGGGTCCGACGCGGGTGACAATGCGTATGCATTGCACGGGTCATGTCCGAGCCGTGCGTACGCTTTGTCATTGAATGCGATGAGGTCCGACGCGGGTGACAATGCGTACGCATTGCACGGGTCATGTCGGAGCCGTGCGTACGCTTTGTCATTGAATGCAATGTGGTCCGACGCGGGTGACAATGCGTACGCATTGCACGGATCATGTCCGAGCCGTGCGTACGCTTTGGCATTGAATGCAATGAGTTCCGACGCGGGTGACAATGCATGCGCATTTCACGGGTCATGTCCGAGCCGTGCGTATGCTTTGGCATTGAATGCAATGAGGTCCGACGCGGGTGACTATCATGCATCCACGTCGGACAGGCATGGTCTGAGACAGGCGCACGCCTTGGCCATTGAATCGTAAGGAGAAGGGTGCATGTGTACATTCAAAATACGCGTTGTACAGTCAGTTGAACGAGTCGTGCGCACCCATTGGCTCTGGACTGTCATGGAGACGGATGCGGATTCAAAAGTTGTACGAGTTGTGCACTGGAAATTCAGTTGGATGCCTACAACAATGTTGCAATTTCAAGTGTTCCATGAAGGTGAAGATTTGAACGATGCGGAAGGCGTATACGAGTCGTAATTTTAAATGGATTTGCCAGATTCATAGAATGCAACCATGTTGGACCTATCACTTGGGACACATGGCACAGAGTCTGCCTCTGCAGAACAGATATAAGCCCTGTCTGTCCCCCAGGGAGCTCACTTGCCTGCACTACATGCTACTGGACCACATCCCTGCTACCACTGCTGCTGTCTATGCATCCTCTGGCTCCTGCTATGGTACGTACTCTGGAGAGGGTCCCCACCTTCACTGAGGAGGAGAGCCAGGCCCTGCTGGACGGGCTCCTTCCAGAGTACAGAAAGCTCTATGGGAAACCAGGGGAGCAGGTGAGAGTGCAGTCCTCTGCCTTCCTAATTATGCATGTTGTCTGACTAGCAGTACTAGCAGTCTGTACACCAGTGGCAAGCAGTCTCAATGACTGCTTTCATCCCCCAAAATGTGTAGGCACATGCAATGAATAGTATTCCTGCTGCTAAAGTGCATTATTGTAAGCTTAAACTATCCAGGCATTGTTAACATGTCAGAGATGCATGTGCCTTTGCAATCCCCATGGTTGCACTACCTGTGTAATTTATTCCCCTTTGTGATGATGACATGTCTATCCAAATGTGTGCTACAGCAATCTGGGGCATGTGTGTTAATGTACTTTTCACTTAGTCCTCCTCACAGGTTGATGCCCACCAGAAGCAGGAGATCTGGCTGACCATCGCCCGGGCTGTTCGTTCTGTGGGGGTCTACAAGCGCCGGATCCTCAACTGCCAGAAGAGGTGGCAGGAACTTCGGGGCTGGACCCGGAGGATAGCTAGAGTCCAGCTGAAGCTGTCACCTCCACGCAGGAGGGGTGGACACCGGACCCTGACTCCCCACATGCTCTGGATCCTGGTGGTGGTCTTCCTGGACCTGGATAGGCAGCTGAAGGCCAGACAGCAGCAGGAAGGGGGTGAGTCCATGTCTGATCTGTGTAGTATGTCTGACATGCAAATAGCAGTCTTTTGACCTGCTCACACTTCCGAGTTACGTAGCTCTTGTAGTCCCAAACTCAGGTCCCTCATTTGTGTGATGCACCCTCCTCATCTGTTCCACTCCAATCTGTTGCTTGTGTCACTAGGGCACTGTGTCCCTGCAGTCAGCTATGCTTCAGGTACCGGTCAGCATCAGGTCCCGTGAATCTGTTGTGTGTTTCATGTGTGGGTCAATTGTTTACACAATGCCTGAGATCTGACATGTGATCTGTGTGTGCCCTTGAGATGTGTAACAATTGCTGGTCTGACTCGCAACATGTGGCTGGGGTATTCCAAACAAACCCATGCAGCAAGGGACTCCAATTAAGGGGCCTCAGGAGTATGTATAGCAAGTATGTCACACTTGCTTAGCCACCTGACTACTGTCCAGAGCCAAACACTGTTCCACTTAGTCCTGGCCAGTCATGCCCTCTCAAGGGCATTTACAAACACTCTGTAATCCCACTCCTGTGTATGAAATTGCAGGTTGTGATCAGTGACATGTGCCCTCAGGTGTCTGCCTCTGTGTCATCAGGGTGTGGCTTGTTGCTACGTACAACTGGGGTGTCCATGATTCAGAGGGTCAGCATGACATCTGCGATGTGACTGTGAGAAACAAGATCTGTGTGACATATAGGTGTGTGATCATCTGACAGCGCACAATGGTGTATGCAACTGTTTCCTTCATGCAGCTGGGTTACATGCATGGCAGACTGTGATGTGTTAATGTACAGGGATTTGTGTTTGCTGACACTCATATGTCTGATTTGCATGATGTGGGGTCTTCTGGGTCCTGGATATGTTTTTTGCATGGGATGGGCAAGTGCGCCGGTCATCTGCGGAGTTTGCTTTACCCCAGAGCTAGGATTGTGAGTCAGTGCATATTGTTGTTGTCTGGATGCCCTGCCCCTGTGACAGGAGACAGTGTTGACTGACTTTCAGGGCATACCCGTGCCATGGCATTTAACTTTCTATGAGTGAGCCTGCATTGTGTTCAAGTGTGCACCATGCACCACATTGTGGCATTGACCATCAGGACAGGAGTACATCATAGTGTGTGTTGCTGGCATGTATCACAAGCATGTGGAATGAGTCTCTGCCCATTCCTTCATCCGGACACCTGTACTGAGTCAGTAGCAAGAGATGTGCTGTGTTTATAGTGACATACTCCTACATGTTCACTTGCATGTACAACTGATGTGTGGGTGGTACATGTTGGCACATTGGGGTGTTAGCATCCAACATGCAACGGACATATGTGTGAAAGTCAAGGAGGGATATGTGTGCCATGGTTGATGTTGAGAATGACAATTGTCTTATCCTAAACAGTGTTGGCACTTTGAGCTGTGTTCAGCTTATGATGCCAGGGCTTGACCTGTGATGTGATGTACTCACTGTGGTGTGTGCAGTCGGTGCAGGTGACTGATGTAGTTCTGTTACTTCCTATTCCTATCCAGATACATCCACGGCCACAGGAGGGGACAGCTCCACAGACCAGGAGGAGCCACAGAGCCTTACAGGGACAGAAGGAGAGGAGTCGGGTGGACCCAGTGGTACGGAGGGCGAGTTGAGCCACACAGAGGAGTCGTCAGCACCATCCCCCCCAGCTGAGGGCCACAGCAGCTCTGAGGATGACTCCCTTGTGGAGGCGGGTGTCAGCAGCCACCAAACCCCAGCTAGTGAGGCTATCCCCGCCCCGCCACCGCCACTGCCACCACCACCACTACCACCACAACCACTCCCCTTCCATCGGCTACCATCCCAGAGGTCCCTGTGGGTTCCCGTGTTCATGAGCATGTCTCCTTTGTGCCAGCCACCGCACACCCTGCCCCTGTGTCCCCTGCTGCCCTGAGTAAGGAGTCTGTGGACTTACTTCGACAGATCCATGTAAGGCAGACGTCGATGCTGAAGGTCCTTGCACCCTACCTGTCCCAACCACAGAAACCCCCAAACCAAGGTCTAGACATGCACACAAGCAAGCGCAGGGGACTGATTCCACACTCACAGGGGCTGGTTTGCTGACACACACACAGTCATCCCCAACCACTCCGCAGTCCTCCGGGACCTCTTTCCTTTCCAGCCCCCTTTCCTTGCCTCACCTGCAACACCATCCCCCCAGAAGCTCTTCCTCTGTGACCTTGGCCTCTTCCCCACCGACCCTGCAGATCCTGATTACAAGGGGAAGAGGAAGTCCCCACACACAGAAGGGAGTGCCCCTCACACCCAGACACCCTCCGCCAGGTGCAGTCAGACCGGGACACCCACCCGCAAGTCCCCCCAGCGCCAGAAGAGCAAGACCCCCCCGCCACCACACAGCTCTAAGGCAAAGTCTCCATCCTCCATCTCCCAGGCCACCACTTCAGAGGCTCCCCCGTCACTCCCTGCCCCGGGTTCCCCCACAAACAGATACACCATCCCCAAAATGCTAAGGCCATCCCCCCCTAGCACTTGCTCCTCCACACCTGTTCAGACAGTTGGTGCCACTGATGTGGAGACCGTGTCCCCCCCTGCCGACCTCACCTGTCCCCCATTCCGCTCCCATGGATGTAGGCACTGCTTTGGAGTCCACGACCACCCCGTCTAACTTGGGCACTGCAGTGGTGAGCCAATCCACTCCATCTGACCTGCTCACTGGAGTTGTGCCGGCACCCACCCCATCTGACTTGTGCCCCACAGTTGTGACAGCACCCACCACTTCAGTCAGCTCCACTGCAGTTGCAAGTGTCTCACCTGCATCCTCCACCTCTTCACTGCCTCCTTCTGCTGTGCCCTGATCCTGTCTCTGCGGTGCCTGGCCTGCCCCCATGTAAGCCCCTCCGAGGGGATGACCCCGGTCCTTAGCAGTGCAGGCAAGCAAGGTGTGACAGTTGTCACTCTAGTTCACTCCTTGGCATTTGGACATGGACTGGCCATTGGCCTTTTGTTTGCACAGACGTTTAGATTTTCATATACTGAATTTGTCACTCTAGTTCACTCCTTGGCATTTGGACATGGACTGGCCATTGGCCTTTTGTTAGAACAGACGTTTCACTTTTAATATGCTGAATAAAGCTTTTTTCTTTATCCCTGTGAACTTGATTTAGCTGTACATTATGTTGATGTTGTTTTACATGCCCTTGCACCTGTAATGCTTGGTTTACAATGTTGAATACTGATGTGTTGATGTGAGGTACTCCCTGTGGTCCATGAGATATGTATCCTATTCTGGTGGGTATCCATGTCATCCTTTGCAGCTACCTGGGTGTGTCAGGATCAACTATTTGTGTACATCTCTCTGTGAGCATTTCATTGGCATGGTCACATCTGTGGCTTGCACCCCTGCACATATGATGTGCTTCCCATTGTCCAAGTTGTCACTTCCGCATACTTTGTGCTCATCAACACTGGACCTACAGGTGTGGGCATCGTTGTAATAGGAGCGACTGGGGCCTCTGTGCAACTTGCTAGAAATTTGTTTTGGGTATGTACAGATGACTTAGGGGAGACTCACGTACCCAGGCTGTTGTGACCAGAGCCTTCATTGTGTGGTAACTGATGGCTGACTGACCAAGTGTTCTGCAGACATGAGTGGGACTTGCGGTGAATATGTTTGACATAGCTGGGCTCCCACAGGAGTTGTGTCCCCTCAAGTAAGTGTGTTGTCCAGTGACATTGCCTGGGCCCATGGTGTGTGTTGTATGAGCATGTATGTGTGTCCACATCCCTGTTCATACACAGACAGTGTTCCCTTGATATGTTGCTGTTGTTGATGCTTGCCACTACTTTTCCAATGGGCTACCAGATGTGTGGGTGCATGACACACTACTGTTAATTGGTGTATCATCATTGGGATTTGTCAGTTCTGAGTGGTGATGATGTTGTCAGACACAGATGGGACACAGTCAGGGTTTCTCAAGGCACCTCTTTATTTGCTAAATCATGTAGTTGTCCCTAGGTGGTAGTTTTCAGTGATTGAGACATTTGTATGTGTGTGTGACTGCTCCCACTTGTCGGGTTCATGGCTGCGATGCTGGCAGGTGCCAGCATGTGTGCCTTGTGTTTCTTCTTGGCATCTGCATTGTCCTGGGACTGTGGCAGGGATTCTGAATGTTACATGAGCTTTGAGGTCATGGCCATGTACCGCATACTGTGCAGTATGTCTGTCATACTCCAGGGTTGTGAACTGTTCTTGTGTGATGTGTGTGTGCACCTTAGTTCCTCCCAACATTCCTGTGTTTGTAATGGGTGCATGTGCAATTTCACCTGTCCATGTGGGCTTCACAGATACACATTGTTGCAGTTCAGAGTGTGTGGTGTTGAGGGTGGACTGATGTGAATGTGTGCGTAGGTGGTCCCCTAGCTCCCGTTTGTCCATGGATGAGGGGCCATGCTGAGTGATTTGTGTTTGTGTATGTGTGATGTACGTTTGTGGCACAGGACACATGTCTGGGTTTCCTAGTTTGTACGACATCTGCCTTTTACATCGCAGTGGATGTGTCATGCATGCTTGTGTCACCCCAATGTCTGGTCCCTGGGGGTAGTGGTGTTGTGTGTCAGTCTCTTGCTGTGTTAGTTGGTGTTGATTCCAGCTTGTGTCACATGTGTCTGTTGTGCTCCCTCTCATCTCCCAATGCCTGATTGCCCATTGAGGGTGTCCCAATGATGGTTTACTTTTGTATGGCACTGTGTCCACATCTGTGTCACTGTGGTTCAGCCCCCCTCATGTGTTGTGTAGTTGCCTGGTGATACTGTGACACACACACACATGCTGTGTCCGATGTTCAGTGTGAGTTTGCCTGTTTGTGTTTGTGCATCTGCACCAGTGCATTGGTATTGCTGTTGTGGGCCTTTGTCTGGATGCTGTTTCTGTGATTTTGCATGCTGTCCCCACATCTCTGTGTGTATGGGACACAACCACTAGTTTGCCCCAGAAGTGTTTGATGTATTGGGAGCAGGGATCATACATGCTGTTTGTTATATGCAGCTTTGACCATGATGACACCTACCTTTTGGTCACTGTGATGAGAGGGGTTTGGTCCCCATCACCACAATGTTCCACATCTGCTGCATTTTGTGAGCCCCCACTTAACTTCTGTTCTACACAGTGAGGGGGTGTTTTTACAGTGCCACAGTGCTAGGGTGATGTTTGCCTTGTGTATGTCACACCCATGTGTTGGTCACACATGTGCTGTTACTTACATTGTATGCTCGTAGCCATAATCACTATAGTGGGCATTTGTCACAGACTACACGCTGTTGTCATGATGTTATGGGAGATGTATTTTGCAGACATACCTGATGTTGGAGTATGCTGGATGTGTTGTGCATCACCCATCCTATGGCTGGGGGTGGCAGGGGTGATGAGCAACATGAGCCCTATGGCTGGGGGTGGCAGGGGTGATGGGCAACATAAGCCCTATGGCTGGGGGTGGCAGGGGTAATGGGCAACAGGTCCCCTGTGAGTGGGGGTGGCAGGGGTGATGGGCAACATAAGCCCTATGGCTGGGGGTGGCAGGGGTGATAGGTAACATAAGCCCTATGGCTGGGGGTGGCAGGGGTGATGGGCAACAGGTCCCCTGTGAGTGGGGGTGGCAGGGGAGATGGGCAACAGGTCCCCTGTGAGTGGGGGTGGCAGAGGTGATGGGCAACATCCGCCCTATGGCTGGGGGTGGCAGGGTTGATGGGCAACATCAGCCCTATGGCTGGGGTGGCAGGGGCGATGGGCAACAGGTCCCCTGTGAGTGGGGGTGGCAGAGGTGATGGGCAACATCAACCCTATGGCTGGGGGTGGCAGGGGCGATGGGCAACAGGTCCCCTGTGAGTGGGGGTGGCAGGGGTGATGGGCAACAGGTCCCCTGTGAGTGGGGGTGGCAGGGGTGATGGGCAACATAAGCCCTATGGCTGGGGGTGGCAGGGGTGATGTGCAACATAAGCCCTATGGCTGGGGTTGGCAGGGGTGATGGGCAACAGGTCCCCTGGGAGTGGGGGTGGCAGGGGTGATGGGCAACATAAGCCCTATGGCTGGGGGTGGAAGGGGTGATGGGCAACATCAGCCCTATGGCTGGGGGTGGCAGGGGTGACGGGCAACATCAGCTCTATGGCTGGGGGTGGCAGGGGTGATGGGCAACAGGTCCCCTGTGAGTGGGGGTGGCAGGGGTGATGGGCAACATAAGCCCTATGGCTGGGGGTGGCAGGGGTGATAGGTAACATAAGCCCAATGGCTGGGGGTGGCAGGGGTGATGGGCAACAGGTCCCCTGTGAGTGGGGGTGGCAGGGGAGATGGGCAACAGGTCCCCTGTGAGTGGGGGTGGTAGAGGTGATGGGCAACATCAGCCCTATGGCTGGGGGTGGCAGGGTTGATGGGCAACATCAGCCCTATGGCTGGGGTGGCAGGGGTGATGGGCAACAGGTCCCCTCTGAGTGGGGGTGGCAGAGGTGATGGGCAACATCAACCCTATGGCTGGGGGTGGCAGGGGCGGTGGGCAACAGGTCCCCTGTGAGTGGGGGTGGCAGGGGTGATGGGCAACAGGTCCCCTGTGAGTGGGGGTGGCAGGGGTGATGGGCAACAGAAGCCCTATGGCTGGGGGTGGCAGGGGTGATGTGCAACATAAGCCCTATGGCTGGGGTTGGCAGGGGTGATGGGCAACAGGTCCCCTGGGAGTGGGGGTGGCAGGGGTGATGGGCAACATAAGCCCTATGGCTGGGGGTGGAAGGGGTGATGGGCAACATCAGCCCTATGGCTGGGGGTGGCAGGGGTGATGGGCAACATCAGCTCTATGGCTGGGGGTGGCATGGGTGATGGGCAACAGGTCACCTGTGAGTGGGGGTGGAAGAGGTGATGGGCAACATCAGCCCTATGGCTAGGGGTGGCAGGGGTGATGGGCAACAGGTCCCCTGTGAGTGGGGGTGGCAGGGGTGATGGGCAACAGGTCCCCGGGGTGATGGGCAACAGGTCCCCTGTGAGTGGGGGGGGGCAGGGGTGATGGGCAACAGGTCCCCTGTGAGTGGGGGTGGCAGGGGTGATGGGCAACATAAGCCCTATGGCTCGGGGTGGCAGGGGTGATGGGCAACATAAGCCCTATGGCTGGTGGTGGCAGGGGTGATGTGCAACATAAGCCCTATGGCTGGGGGTGGCAGGGGTGATGGGCAACAGGTCCCCTGGGAGTGGGGGCGGCAGGGGTGATGGGCAACATAAGCCCTATGGCTGGAGGTGGCAGGGGTGATGGGCAACATCAGCCCGATGGCTGGGGGTGGCAGGGGTGATGGGCAACATCAGCCCTATGGCTGGGGGTGGCAGGGGTGATGGGCAACAGGTCCCCTGTGAGTGGGGGTGGAAGAGGTGATGGACAACATCAGCCCTATGGCTAGGGGTGGCAGGGGTGATGGGCAACAGGTCCCCTGTGAGTGGGGGTGGCAGGGGTGATGGGCAACAGGTCCCCTGTGAGTGGGGGTGGCAGGGGTGATGGGCAACATAAGCCCTATGGCTGGGGGTGGCAGGGGTGATGGGCAACATAAGCCCTATTGCTGGGGGTGGCAGGGGTGATGTGCAACATAAGCCCTATGGCTGGGGGTGGCAGGGGTGATGGGCAACAGGTCCCCTGGGAGTGGGGGTGGCAGGGGTGATGGGCAATGTTAGAAGGCGACCTCAGAGGAGCCCGGAGGGGGCCCTGACTATCCTGAGACCCACCCTCAAAGTATCATAGCCGGGCACTGGCGGGAGATTCCGCAGGGGAGGAATCTCGTATCTAGGATCGTACACTTGGCACCACACGACAAAGAGACACCACACCGAGGGTTCTTAGGATTCGAGCTTTATCAAATCGAAGTGGTAGGATCTTTATGATCAGCAAGGCAGATATTTACAAGCAGAGCGTGGGCTCACAGAGTCTTGGCGGGGGTAGGAGGTAGCGGGACAGTCTTTGGGGGGATATGGATCAAATGCAGGAGCGTACCCGGCGCACTGCTCACAATCCTCGAGCTGGGGGATACGCTTGTCGTCGTGGGGTCCGGCGGGACCAAAGAGAGTCTGGGGGAGCCGCGAGTCACTCAGCAGGCTCAAGCACAAGTTCGGAGGTCTTACGATCTTCAGAGAGCCGCGAGTCACTCAGCAGGGCTCAAGCACAAGTTCGGAGGTCTTACGATCTTCAGGGAGCCGCGAGTCACTCAGCAGGGCTCAAGCACAAGTTCGGAGGTCTTACGATCTTCAGGGAGCCGCGAGTCACTCAGCAGGGCTCAAGCACAAGTTCGGAGGTCTTACATTCTTCAGGGAGCCGCGAGTCACTCAGCAGGCTCAGGTACCAGTTCGGAGGTCTTACGATCTTCGGGGAGCCGCGAGTCACTCAGCAGGGCTCAGATGTTCCAAGGCGAATCTGCCGGACAGTCCCAGAGCACCCCTTGTTATAGGTCAACCCCTCTTTGATGTCCGGAGTCTGTGCAGGCAGGGGTCTTGTCACCTGGGGGTCGCTTGTCGAGGTTTCCTGCCATTGTCTTTTGATCCTTTTAGGGCCGGGTCGGGAGGAGTCCCAGACACCCAGCAGGCGTGGAGCCAGCCCTCAGGGAGGCCGGAGGGCCGATCGAAACCCATCGTCCCAGGGGAGTTCAGAGGTGCGATAGAAACTGCTCCTCCCTCTCTCATCCCCTGGAAGCGTGATGTCCTCCAGCCGGAGTGGCGCCTCTAGGCCCGGGTTGTGCTGGGGCCGGGCGGCCATCTTGGTGCACGAAGTGGGCACGCGTGCCCGGGGTGGCCGAAAGGAGAGAGGCCATGGACGGGGAGGCCCGGGCCGCGTGTGTGTGTTCTGGTTGGAAGGATCGGCTGGGCCGTGTGCTTGGGGTCCCTGGTACCAGGTTAGGTAGTGCGAGGACAGGAAGAGCCATGCTACGAGGCCGGGTCTAACAGGCAACATAAGCCCTATGGCTGGAGGTGGCAGGGGTGATGGGCAACATCAGCCCAATGGCTGGGGGTGGCAGGGGTGATGGGCAACATCAGCCCTATGGCTGGGGGTGGCAGGGGTGATGGGCAACAGGTCCCCTGTGAGTGGGGGTGGAAGGGGTGATGGGCAACAGGTCCCCTGTGAGTGGGGGTAGCAGGGGTGATGGGCAACATAAGCCCTATGGCTGGGGGTGGCAGGGGTGATGTACAACATAAGCCCTATGGCTGGGGTTGGCAGGGGTGATGGGCAACAGGTCCCCTGGGAGTGGGGGTGGCAGGGGTGATGGGCAACATAAGCCCTATGGCTGGGGTGGAAGGGGTGATGAGCAACATCAGCCCTATGGCTGGGGGTGGCAGGGGTGATGGGCAACATCAGCTCTATGGCTGGGGGTGGCAGGGGTGATGGGCAACAGGTCCCCTGTGAGTGGGGGTGGAAGAGGTGAGCCCTATGGCTAGGGGTGGCAGGGGTGATGGGCAACAGGTCCCCTCTGAGTGGGGGTGGCAGGGGTGATGGGCAACAGGTCCCCTGTGAGTGGGGGTGGCAGGGGTGATGGGCAACATAAGCCCTATGGCTGGGGGTGGCAGGGGTGATGTGCAACATAAGCCCTATGGCTGGGGTTGGCAGGGGTGATGGGCAACAGGTCCCCAGGGAGTGGGGGTGGCAGGGGTGATGGGCAACATAAGCCCTATGGCTGGGGGTGGAAGGGGTGATGGGCAACAGGTCCCCTGGGAGTGGGGGTGGCAGGGGTGATGGGCAACATAAGCCCTATGGCTGGGGGTGGAAGGGGTGATGGGCAACATCAGCCCTATGGCTGGGGGTGGCAGGGGTGATGGGCAACATCAGCTCTATGGCTGGGGGTGGCAGGGGTGATGGGCAACAGGTCACCTGTGAGTGGGGGTGGAAGAGGTGATGGGCAACATCAGCCCTATGGCTAGGGGTGGCAGGGGTGATGGGCAACAGGTCCCCTGTGAGTGGGGTTGGCAGGGGTGATGAGCAACAGGTCCCCTGTGAGTGGGGGTGGCAGGGGTGATGGGCAGTAACAACAAAAAAACGTGGGAGAAGGTCCAAGGGAAAGATTTTAAAGACCAGCAGGTTGTGAATCCCCTTAACCGAATCACTATAACACTGGACAACCTGGGTCTAGTGCTGAGTCAACAAAGATAAACAAAAGGCATATCTACTAGTTACGACATCTCTAGTTAGAGGGGTGATGGGCAACATAAGCCCTATGGCTTGGGGTGGCAGGGGTGATGGGCAACATAAGCCCTATGGCTGGGGGTGGCAGGGGTGATGTGCAACATAAGCCCTATGGCTGGTGGTGGCAGGGGTGATGGGCAACAGGTCCCCTGGGAGTGGGGGCGGCAGGGGTGATGGGCAACATAAGCCCTATGGCTGGAGGTGGCAGGGGTGATGGGCAACATCAGCCCAATGGCTGGGGGTGGCAGGGGTGATGGGCAACATCAGCCCTATGGCTGGGGGTGGCAGGGGTGATGGGCAACAGGTCCCCTGTGAATGGGGGTGGAAGAGGTGATGGGCAACATCAGCCCTATGGCTAAGGGTGGCAGGGGTGATGGGCAACAGGTCCCCTGTGAGTGGGGGTGGCAGAGGTGATGGGCAACATCCGCCCTATGGCTGGGGGTGGCAGGGTTGATGGGCAACATCAGCCCTATGGCTGGGGTGGCAGGGGTAATGGGCAACAGGTCCCCTGTGAGTGGGGGTGGCAGAGGTGATGGGCAACATCAACCCTATGGCTGGGGGTGGCAGGGGCGATGGGCAACAGGTCCCCTGTGAGTGGGGGTGGCAGGGGTGATGGGCAACAGGTCCCCTGAGAGTGGGGGTGGCAGGGGTGATGGGCAACATAAGCCCTATGGCTGGGGGTGGCAGGGGTGATGTGCAACATAAGCCCTATGGCTGGGGTTGGCAGGGGTGATGGCCAACAGGTCCCCTGGGAGTGGGGGTGGCAGGGGTAATGGGCAACATAAGCCCTATGGCTTGGGGTGGAAGGGGTGATGGGCAACATCAGCCCTATGGCTGGGGGTGGCAGGGGTGATGGGCAACATCAGCTCTATGGCTGGGGGTGGCAGGGGTGATGGGCAAGAGGTCCCCTGTGAGTGGGGGTGGCAGGGGTGATGGGCAACATAAGCACTATGGCTGGGGGTGGCAGGGGTGATAGGTAACATAAGCCCTATGGCTGGGGGTGGCAGGGGTGATGGGCAACAGGTCCCCTGTGAGTGGGGGTGGCAGGGGAGATGGGTAACAGGTCCCCTGTGAGTGGGGGTGGCAGAGGTGATGGGCAACATCAGCCCTATGGCTGGGGGTGGCAGGGTTGATGGGCAACATCAGCCCTATGGCTGGGGTGGCAGGGGTGATGGGCAACAGGTCCCCTGTGAGTGGGGGTGGCAGAGGTGATGGGCAACATCAACCCTATGGCTGGGGGTGGCAGGGGTGATGGGCAACAGGTCCCCTGTGAGTGGGGGTGGCAGGGGTGATGGGCAACAGGTCCCCTGTGAGTAGGGGTGGCAGGGGTGATGGGCAACATAAGCCCTATGGCTGGGGGTGGCAGGGGTGATGTGCAACATAAGCCCTATGGCTGGGGTTGGCAGGGGTGATGGGCAACAGGTCCCCTGGGAGGGGGGGTGGCAGGGGTGATGGGCAACATAAGCCCTATGGCTGGGGGTGGAAGGGGTGATGGGCAACATCAGCCCTATGGCTGGGGGTGGCAGGGGTGATGGGCAACATCAGCTCTATGGCTGGGGGTGGCAGGGGTGATGGGCAACAGGTCACCTGTGATTGGGGGTGGAAGAGGTGATGGGCAACATCAGCCCTATGGCTAGGGGTGGCAGGGGTGATGGGCAACAGGTCCCCTGTGAGTGGGGGTGGCAGGGGTGATGGGCAACAGGTCCCCTGTGAGTGGGGGTGGCAGGGGTGATGGGCAACATAATCCCTATGGCTCGGGGTGGCAGGGGTGATGGGCAACATAAGCCCTATGGTTGGAGGTGGCAGGGGTGATGTGCAACATAAGCCCTATGGCTGGGGGTGGCAGGGGTGATGGGCAACAGGTCCCCTGGGAGTGGGGGCGGCAGGGGTGATGGGCAACATAAGCCCTATGGCTGGAGGTGGCAGGGGTGATGGGCAACATCAGCCCAATGGCTGGGGGTGGCAGGGGTGATGGGCAACATCAGCCCTATGGCTAGGGGTGGCAGGGGTGATGGGTAACAGGTCCCCTGTGAGTGGGGGTGGCAGGGGTGATGGGCAACAGGTCCCCTGTGAGTGGGGGTGGCAGCGGTGATGGGCAACATAAGCCCTATGGCTGGGGGTGGCAGGGGTGATGTGCAACATAAGCCCTATGGCTGGGGGTGGCAGGGGTGATGGGCAACAGGTCCCCTGGGAGTGGGGGCGGCAGGGGTGATGGGCAACATAAGCCCTATGGCTGGAGGTGGCAGGGGTGATGGGCAACATCAGCCCAATGGCTGGGGGTGGCAGGGGTGATGGGCAACATCAGCCCTATGGCTGGGGGTGGCAGGGGTGATGGGCAACAGGTCCCCTGTGAGTGGGGGTGGAAGAGGTGATGGGCAATATCAGCCCTATGGCTAGGGGTGGCAGAGGCGATGGGCAACAGGTCCCCTGTGAGTGGGGGTGGCAGGGGTGATGGGCAACAGGTCCCCTGTGAGTGGGGGTGGCAGGGGTGATGGGCAACATAAGCCCTATGGCTGGGGGTGGCAGGGGTGATGGGCAACATAAGCCCTATGGCTGGGGGTGGCAGGGGTGATGTGCAACATAAGCCCTATGGCTGGGGGTGGCAGGGGTGATGGGCAACAGGTCCCCAGGGAGTGGGGGTGGCAGGGGTGATTGGCAACATAAGCCCTATGGCTGGAGGTGGCAGGGGTGATGGGCAACATCAGCCCAATGGCTGGGGGTGGCAGGGGTGATGGGCAACATCAGCCCTATGGCTGGGGGTGGCAGGGGTGATGGGCAACAGGTCCCCTGTGAGTGGGGGTGGAAGGGGTGATGGGCAACAGGTCCCCTGTGAGTGGGGGTGGCAGGGGTGATGGGCAACATAAGCCCTATGGCTGGGGGTGGCAGGGGTGATGTACAACATAAGCCCTATGGCTGGGGTTGGCAGGGGTGATGGGCAACAGGTCCCCTGGGAGTGGGGGTGGCAGGGGTGATGGGCAACATAAGCCCTATGGCTGGGGTGGAAGGGGTGATGGGCAACATCAGGCCTATGGCTGGGGGTGGCAGGGGTGATGGGCAACATCAGCTCTATGGCTGGGGGTGGCAGGGGTGATGGGCAACAGGTCCCCTGTGAGTGGGGGTGGAAGAGGTGAGCCCTATGGCTAGGGGTGGCAGGGGTGATGGGCAACAGGTCCCCTGTGAGTGGGGGTGGCAGGGGTGATGGTCAACAGGTCCCCTGTGAGTGGGGGTGGCAGGGGTGATGGGCAACATAAGCCCTATGGCTGGGGGTGGCAGGGGTGATGTGCAACATAAGCCCTATGGCTGGGGTTGGCAGGGGTGATGGGCAACAGGTCCCCAGGAAGTGGGGGTGGCAGGGGTGATGGGCAACATAAGCCCTATGGCTGGGGGTGGAAGGGGTGATGGGCAACATCAGCCCTATGGCTGGGAGTGGCAGGGGTGATGGGCAACATCAGCTCCATGGCTGGGGGTGGCAGGGGTGATGGGCAACAGGTCCCCTGTGAGTGGGGGTGGAAGAGGTGATGGGCAACATCAGCCCTATGGCAAGGGGTGGCCGGGGTGATGGGCAACAGGTCCCCTGTGAGTGGGGGTGGCAGGGGTGATGGGCAACAGGTCCCCTGTGAGTGGGGGTGGCAGTGGTGATGGGCAACATAAGCCCTATGGCTGGGGGTGGCAGGGGTGATGGGCAACATAAGCCCTATGGCTGGGGTTGGCAGGGGTGATGTGCAACATAAGCCCTATGGCTGGGGGTGGCAGGGGTGATGGGCAACAGGTCCCCTGGGAGTGGGGGTCGCAGAGGTGATGGGCAACATAAGCCCTATGGCTGGAGGTGGCAGGGGTGATGGGCAACATCAGCCCAATGCCTGGGGGTGGCAGGGGTGATGGGCAACATCAGCCCTATGGCTGGGGGTGGCAGGGGTGATGAGCAACAGGTCCCCTGTGAGTGGGGGTGGAAGAGGTGATGGGCAACACCAGCCCTATGGCTAGGGGTGGCAGAGGTGATGGGCAACAGGTCCCCTGTGAGTGGGGGTGGCAGGGGTGATGGGCAACAGGTCCCCTGTGAGTGGGGGTGGCAGGGGTGATGGGCAACATAAGCCCTATGGCTGGGGGTGGCAGGGGTGATGGGCAACATAAGCCCTATGGCTGGGGGTGGCAGGGGTGATGTGCAACATAAGCCCTATGGCTGGGGGTGGCAGGGGTGATGGGCAACAGGTCCCCTGGGAGTGGGGGTGGCAGGGGTGATGGCCAACATAAGCCCTATGGCTGGATGTGGCAGGGGTGATGGGCAACATCAGCCCAATGGCTGGGGGTGGCAGGGGTGATGGGCAACATCTGCCCTATGGCTGGGGGTGGCAGGGGTGATGGGCAACAGGTCCCCTGTGAGTGGGGGTGGAAGGGGTGATGGGCAACAGGTCCCCTGTGAGTGGGGGTGGCAGGGGTGATGGGCAACATAAGCCCTATGGCTGGGGGTGGCAGGGGTGATGTGCAACATAAGCCCTATGGCTGGGGTTGGCAGGGGTGATGGGCAACAGGTCCCCTGGGAGTGGGGGTGGCAGGGGTGATGGGCAACATAAGCTCTATGGCTGGGGGTGGAAGGGGTGATGGGCAACATCAGCCCTATGGCTGGGGGTGGCAGGGGTGATGGGGAACATCAGCTCTATGGCTGGGGGTGGCAGGGGTAATGGGCAACAGGTCCCCTGTGAGTGGGGGTGGAAGAGGTGATGGGCAACATCAGCCCTATGGCTAGGGGTGGCAGGGGTGATGGGCAACAGGTCCCCTGTGAGTGGGGGTGGCAGGGGTGATGGGCAACAGGTCCCCTGTGAGTGGGGGTGGCAGGGGTGATGGGCAACATAAGCCCTATGGCTGGGGGTAGCAGGGGTGATGGGCAACATAAGCCCTATGGCTGGGGGAGGCAGGGGTGATGTGCAACATAAGCCCTATGGCTGGGGGTGGCAGGGGTGATGGGCAACAGGCCCCCTGGGAGTGGGGGTGGCAGGGGTGATGGGCAACATAAGCCCTATGGCTGGAGGTGGCAGGGGTGATGGGCAACATCAGCCCAATGGCTGGGGGTGGCAGGGGTGATGGGCAACATCAGCCCTATGGCTGGGGGTGGCAGGGGTGATGGGAAACAGATCCCCTGTGAGTGGGGGTGGAAGGGGTGATGGGCAACAGGTCCCCTGTGAGTGGGGATGGAAGAGGTGATGGGCAGCATCAGCCCTATGGCTGGGGGTGGCAGGGGTGATGGGCAACAGGTCCCCTGTGAGTGGGGGTGGCAGGGGTGATGGGCAACAGGTCCCCTGTGAATGGGGGTGGCAGGGGTGATGGGCAACATAAGCCCTATGGCTGGGGGTGGCAGGGGTGATGGGCAACATAAGCCCTATGGCTGGGGGTGTCAGGGGTGATGGGCAACAGGTCCCCTGTGAGTGGGGGTTGCAGGGGTGATTGGCAACAGGTCCCCTGTGAGTGGGGTGGCAGGGGTGATAGGCAACATAAGCCCTATGGCTGGGGGTAGCAGGGGTGATGGGCAACATAAGCCCTATGGCTGGGGTGGCAGTGGTGATGGGCAACAGGTCCCCTGTGAGTGGGGGTGGCAGGGGTGATGGACAACAGGTCCCCTGTGAGTGGGGGTGGCAGAGGTGATGGGCAACATCAACCCTATGGCTGGGGGTGGCAGGGGTGATGGGCAACAGGTCCCCTGTGAGTGGGGGTGGCAGGGGTGATGGGCAACAGGTCCCCTGTGAGTGGGTGTGGCAGAGGTGATGGGCAACATCAGCCCTATGGCTGGGGGTGGCAGGGGTGATGGGCAACAGGTCCCCTGTGAGTGGGGGTGGCAGGGGTGATGGGCAACATGAGCCCTATGGCTGGGGGTGGCAGGGGTGATGGGCAACATAAGCCCTAAGGCTGGGGGTGGCAGGGGTGATAGGCAACAGGTCCCCTGTGAGTGGGGGTGGCAGGGGTGATGGGCAACATGAGCCCTATGACTGGGGGTGGTAGGGGTGATGGGCAACATAAGTCCTATGGCTGGGGGTGGCAGGGGTGATGGGCAACAGGTCCCCTGGGAGTGGGGGTGGCAGGGGTGATGGGCAACAGGTCCCCTGTGAGTGGGGGTGGCAGGGGTGATGGGCGACATAAGCCCTATGGCTGGGGGTGGCAGGGATGATGGGCAACATAAGCCCTATGGCTTGGGGTGGCAGTGATGATGGGCAACAGGTCCCCTGTGAGTGGGGGTGGCAGGGGTGATGGACAACAGGTCCCCTGTGAGTGGGGGTGGCAGGGGTGATGGGCAACATAAGCCCTATGGCTGGGGGTGGCAGGGGTGATGGGCAACATAAGCCCTATGGCTGGGGGTGGCAGTGGTGATGGGCAACAGGTCCCCTGTGAGTGGGGGTGGCAGGGGTGATGGACAACAGGTCCCCTGTGAGTGGGGGTGGCAGAGGTGATGGGCAACATCAACCCTATGGCTGGGGGTGGCAGGGGTGATGGGCAACAGGTCCCCTGTGAGTGGGGGTGGCAGGGGTGATGGGCAATAGGTCCCCTGTGAGTGGGTGTGTCAGAGGTGATGGGCAACATCAGCCCTATGGCTGGGGGTGGCAGGGGTGATTGGCAACAGATCACCTGTGAGTGGGGGTGGCAGAGGTGATGGGCAACATAAGCCCTATGGCTGGGGGTGGCAGGGATGATGGGCAACATAAGCCCTATGGCTTGGGGTGGCAGTGATGATGGGCAACAGGTCCCCTGTGAGTGGGGGTGGCAGGGGTGATGGACAACAGGTCCCCTGTGAGTGGGGGTGGCAGGGGTGATGGGCAACATAAGCCCTATGGCTGGGGGTGGCAGGGGTGATGGGCAACATAAGCCCTATGGCTGGGGGTGGCAGTGGTGATGGGCAACAGGTCCCCTGTGAGTGGGGGTGGCAGGGGTGATGGACAACAGGTCCCCTGTGAGTGGGGGTGGCAGAGGTGATGGGCAACATCAACCCTATGGCTGGGGGTGGCAGGGGTGATGGGCAACAGGTCCCCTGGGAGTGGGGGTGGCAGGGGTGATGGGCAACAGGTCCCCTGTGAGTGGGTGTGGCAGAGGTGATGGGCAACATCAGCCCTATGGCTGGGGGTGGCAGGGGTGATGGGCAACAGGTCCCCTGTGAGTGGGGGTGGCAGGGGTGATGGGCAACATGAGCCCTATGGCTGGGGGTGGCAGGGGTGATGGGCAACATAAGCCCTAAGGCTGGGGGTGGCAGGGGTGATAGGCAACAGGTCCCCTGTGAGTGGGGGTGGCAGGGGTGATGGGCAACATGAGCCCTATGACTGGGGGTGGTAGGGGTGATGGGCAACATAAGCCCTATGGCTGGGGGTGGCAGGGGTGATGGGCAACAGGTCCCCTGGGAGTGGGGGTGGCAGGGGTGATGGGCAACATAAGTCCTATGGCTGGGTGCGGCAGGGGTGATGGGCAACAGGTCCCCTGTGAGTGGGGGTGGCAGGGGTGATGGGTGACATCAGCCATATGTGTGTGGGTGGCAGTGGTGATTGGCAACAGGTCACCTGTGAGTGGGGGTGGCAGGGTTGATGGGCAACATAAGCCCTATGGCTGAGGGTGGCAGGGAGGATGGGCAACATAAGCCCTATGGCTGGGGGTGGCAGTGATGATGGGCAACAGGTCCCCTGTGAGTGGGGGTGGCGGTAGTGATGGGCAACAGATCCACTATGTGTGGGGGTGTTTGTGGTGCTGGCCATGCAACCCCTATGGTGGGCTGTTGTTAGTTAGCAGGATGTGGATCCCCTGTGTGTTTGTGCCAGTTTGCAGCTACGTGCCGTTTGTTTGTGTTGTAGGTGTCTGACCTACCGCCTGCGCCGTCGGCATTGGTCCCTGATCCGGTCATAGATATAGAGTACTGGTATGACCTGAGCAATGGGATTCATGATGTGTTCGTGTCGTACACGCTGCTTGTTGCTCCGCCTTGTACCCGCTGCAAGCTGGTCCGTCTCGTAGCTGTGAATTGATTTGTGGCGCGAATCGTAGCTGTTATGCTTGTTTTACGGATGCTGTGACGTCCTGTGCGTGACGACCCGTCCGGCGCTTAGGAAGTACGCACCATACTTGTCATGCCGGAAACTGCTATGGATACTGCTTCCGGACGACTCGGTAGGAGTTACGGCTGGGACGGAGAATGGGGCTTGATTAACAGCCTACGTGTTGGTCGTGTTTTTGGTAGTTATGCGCATCGTACTTACTCTACAGGACAGACCGGCTCCAGGTACGTGTCGGTCGCATGGTAAGGCTACGGACAGCTGTCCGACCGGCCATCGGAATCGGCCCCTCTGTGCACGGGTGACAGCTGTGTGCAGCATGGGGTTGGCGTTGTCTAAATGTAATAAAATAATACTTTGCGTTAAGAAAAACCCTAGAAATTCACTGGAAGAAACACAGGTTAAATTCACATTACAGTTAGTTATGGTCCGAAAATCGAGCTTTGCATTAAATATTTTTTAGAAGTTCACTGAAAAAACAAAAGCTAAAGAGACATTACAGTTAGGTAAAAATATCAGTTGAAACATACCGTTTTAAACTAACAAACTCACTGAAATCTACCAGTAATAGTTTTCTCAAGTAACTATAATTCATGCCTTAAAGTAACTATAACTCATTCCCTCGCCATGCACTGCTTATGACCACACATATTACATCACTCATGACATGTCCTATGACATCATTGATAAAATCCCAGAAAAACTTGAAATGGCATAATTTATGAGAACTTTGAGTATGGTGGGTCAGAACACCAAAATATAAAAAGTGGGCCTATTGACTTAATGAAGGGCTCAAGATTTCAACATATATAAGGAACACGTAATGTCCTTGTCAAAAAAGGAACACTATTTATAATGAAATGTATTTTATATTAATTCACACATTGTAATGTTTATCAAAAAATAATTGCCATTTAAGAAATGTACTAAAGTTTTGTTTAAAAAAATCAACATCTTTGAGTTTCTTTTTTAATATGTTTCAAGTTATAAAACAAAGCTATAAAAAAACCACAAGGTGGCTCTTCATTCCAGCTGAAGAGCATAGAGCTTTTTAGTGTTGATGGGGGAGCGCTGAGCTCCTACAGCAACCCCTACAGCATTAAAACAAAATGATAGTGCCCCCGCCTTTTCTAGTAGCACCAATAGATACAGTATATAGTCTTTCAAAAAGCCCTCAGCATTATGGTGCACTCCTTGGTAGAAGCAGTGAACAATAAATGAGTGGCTGTAGCTGCGTAATTAATATTCACTTTTTCCTTTGATTCATATTTGCTGTGGGTGTCCCGGTTTTACCTGTGCCACCCACAGATTTATTTGTGACTGGGGGTGTGCGGAAAGCCCTAGGGCCACTGCACAGAGCCTCACCAACTTCTTGCAAACAGCCCCATTTGACTAGACCCTGCAGGAACCGTCAATTGTGTTTCATTTGTATTCTAGGGTTTCCTGTGCCCACCTGGGACACCCCGTTATTTATGTTGGGGGCTAAAGGGAGGAGTCCCAGGTCCCTCCCAACCGTGCCAGATCCCTGCTCCTCTTTTTTTAATTTTGTTGGGGGGCTGTGGGGGAAGAACCCACTGGCTCCCCTGACTGTACCCCACCAAGGTGTAGTGGGAGCTGGCATTGCTTCCACCCCGCAGGAGCAGTTTTCTTTTGCTCAAGCCGGGTTGGAAGAATTGTCTACATTTCTCTGCCAGAGAGCATGCACAGGGAAAAAGTTTGTTCTTCCACCCAGCTGGAGCAGCTTTGTGCAGGTAAAAGATGGTGAGCCATATTATCAAGATTGCCGATAACATTATCGCAGTTTATTGCCGTTTTAGCAGCAGGAAACTGCTGCTAAAGCGGCGATAAGGGGCTTGATAATATGCCTTAGAGAATTCCAATAGAAGCCCAGGTTTGATGTCCTTTACACCAGAACCTGGGCTTCTATTGGAATTCTCTAGGGCATATTATCAAGCCCCTTATCGCCGCTTTAAAACGGCGATAATGTTATCGCCGTTATTGATAATATGGCCCGGTGTCTCATGGGGTAGGGATCCTGGCACATCTTCCATGATCCAGGTCATTGGGCTGGGGTCCCCAGGTATATTCATTGGCTCTGGGAGGGGTGTTAGGTGCCCCCTCCTCATTTTCTATGTTGTGGCCCCAGGCTTCTTACAGTCTTGCATTTGAGATGTCATGAGTGATATCATCAGTGATGTCACTGACCATGTCATGAGTGATGTAGTATGTAATGTTATCAGCAGTGCATTGCCGGGGAAAGAGTTCTATAATGGCCAAATTTCTCTGGTTTTGTACGAGTGAAATGTCAGCTTAACTATAACGTCCCTGTGATTTATTTAGTGAATTTCTAAGGTTTTTCAAATGCTAATTCCTAACTATAATGTCCCTGAAACCTATGTTTTTTTCCGTGAATTTCTAAGGTTTTTTAAATGGTAAATCTTAAGTATAGAATTATTGTAATCTTACCTTTTTTATGATATTTGTAAGTGTTTTATAGAATTGCTTTTTTTCCTTATTTAAAATCGATTGGAAGTATATTTTTTAACTTTTCTTTTTAAAAATATTCTTAATTTCTCTAAAATCTTCAACAATTAAAATAACTCTTTTAAAATATATAGATCATACACTACTAAAAATAAACTATTTATGTGTACAACTTACATTTATATTTACTTGAAATAATGCTTTTAATACTGTGAAAGTTGTTTTATTGTATTGTTATGCTTGTTTTTCCTTTTTTAAAAAATATTTTTACAAAGGAGATGCGCATCCTACAGCGAACCTACACGATGGGTACGCAGATTCAGGGTGCACGAACCGTGCTAATGCGTATTTCCAGAGTCGCGCAGGAGCCGGCGAAATTTCAAAAGTATTTCACTAATATAATTTAGAAAACAATTTATAAAAAGGAATTTATACTGTATAATTAACTGTACGAAATTTCTCGACTGCGCGACGTATGCGTGTAGGGTATGCGACCCTTGCCAGCATGTATTTCCTGAGGGTTCGTGACTCAAGTGTGAAATATCACTGTGTAAAGTTTAAATATCAGTTTTGCTTAAACACTTTCACTAGTATACTTTATTATGTATGCACAATTTTACGAGTTCCCGACTTGTACGCGGCAGCTGCACGCACCCTACGCGACTCCATGTGGCCTGAAAAGAAAGCTTCTGATTAGTTTAAAACCTTTCCATTCTGTTAGAGGAAGGATCTAACACCTATTTTGTTTCTCTTATTATTTGTCTGTCTTCCTGGCAAGACTTGTTTATTGTAGCTTCTTGCAATTTCTTTTTTGGGTGTGTTTTCTTTTTTTTAAAATGGACTCCAGTCATCCAGAAGAAGATCTCCTGGAAGAGGTAGATGATGTGGAGGAGCCTGTGAAGAAAAGAAAGGAGAGTGTGGTTTGGGCTTTCTTTACAGTGGCAGAGGGTGAGAAAAAGGTGAACACAAGGAATGTTACTTGCAAGTTGTGCAAATGAGTACTATCAAGAGGTTCTGAAAAAAAGTATGTTCCATCCTCCATGAAAAAACACTTGGAGACCATTCACCCAGTGCATTTGGCTAAAGAAATCTCACAGAGGGAGAAAAATGAATTAGCTGTGCAGGTTGACCTAAATGCTCCATCTGCGTCATCAGTAGGAGTTCCACCTTTACCTCGGCCACACACTTTCCCTGAGCTTCTGGATGCTACAATCAACTGTAAAAAGTGTGATGGAAAACATTGCATTGGGAAGCAATGCACTGATGTTTTTTTTATTTTTTTTTTTAGTTTTTGTCCTCATTTGCCTTATTACTACCTTACTTCTAACAATTCCGCCTTGGGTAATCAAACCTCTTTTTGCTGGAAAAAGGGATGAAACATCGTGGAAAACCCCCCCAGAGAGCTAGACACCATTGGATTCTACTGGGCGACCTTCTTCCACCAACAACCGGAGATGCAATCCCTTATCCTGCCTACACTGGAAGAAAAATATTGCCAGCTGAGGCAGATGAAGGCTTAATCATTGGACTGATTGATTTTTCTTGAGTACCCCAACTTTAACCACACAAAGACAAGAAAGGAGCCCAAAATTTGTATCTCTTTTTCATCCGATCCAAAATATCCAACTTTGCAATAAATGTCATCGATTGTATCCAGCCACCCTCCGTTGGGGAGGCTAAAGAGACATATAATTTACATAACTCTCTGCGGGCCAACAGCACAGCATAAAATACCAGCGTTGTAGTGTCTTTCGTAATTTAACCTTGCAGATCAAGCCTTCCAAATATAACCAGTTCAACGCTTACCTTGATCTGCTGATTTAAAGCACTCGACAGGCAATTACTCACGGCCTCCCAGACAAACTGAATCTTCGGGCAATGCAGAAACATATGTAGATCATCTTTGTTTGCACTACCACACTTAGGACATGCCACCACCCCACCTGAACCAAATTTAGACAGCCTCTGTGGAGTCCAATAAGCCCTGAGCAACGTAAAAAAAAATGTCCTCCTCATATATGCAGGTTTGACTGTTTTGTTAAGCATAGACATTGATACTTGCCATTGGTCTTCCATCGCAGTCTCTGGCAAGCATCTTCCCCACAGATCTTCCGGTAAAGTGAAAGTGCCATCCTCTGTCTCTAGCATCAGCCAGAACCATAGTGCAATTTCTTTTTTAAACATGACACTGAACACAAGTTTTTCCTCCAATTCATTCGGTCCTCCTATCATTTCCCCTGACGCCAAATACCAACTTTGAATCTGGAGGTGCTTAAATCTTGAGAAGCTCGGGCTCAGCTCCTGCTCGCGCCAACCCCACAAACTTAAATGGCCCTCTGGAAATAACTGCTTCCACCTTAAAATACCCGTCTCCTATAAGAGTCTGGCCAGTAAATCTTTCGTCCAAGACGGAGATCCAGGTGCATCCCACATCGGAGCCAACTGACTAAAAAACTGAATCTTTAGGGAAATTCTGACTCCATACCACGTTCCCTGCCATGCGCATTAGAACTTTTAACCTGACTTTCTTGAAATATTTCGGATCGCCATACTTAAACATAAAACCACTATCCGCTCCTTTTTCTTTACTCAACATTTCCTTAAACATCTTGCCTACCTCTGTGTTCCTAGGGGTACCTAATAACATCCTTCCATTCTTCAAAAGGAATGCCCATGAGGAAAATAAAAAGTCTGGAAGAGCTAAACCCCCTCCACTAACCTCCTTCTAAGCTTTTTCCAAGCTAGTCATGGCCCCTTTTGTCGCCCAGATGAAAGAGCTAATTTCACCTTGCAAAAAAAAACATTCTTTCGTGAAAGTTAAGGGGATTGTTTCAGACAGAAAAGTTAGCTTCGGAAGAACTACCATCTTCAACAAATTTACTCATCCAAAAGTTTAAGTGGGAGATGCATTCAGCCTCGTAAACTAGCACTAATTTCCTTTTTGACCCAATCAAAATTTGCCTTAGTGAGTTCTGCAATGTTCTGGGTTATACTGACTCCTAAGTATCTCATTTCTCTTTTACATTCGATGCCTTCTGTCTCCAGATTCCCTACCATAACATCCGTTTTCTGCCTAGTAATGTCGTACCCTGAAATTTTACCAAACTCATTCGTTATTTTTAAAATACAACTCATGGTTTGTTGTAAATTACAATATCATCAGCATACAGCCCGATTTTCCTGTTCCAATCATAGAATTTAAAAGGCAGTATACCCTCACAGCTTCTTATTTTCCTAGCCAGCGGCTCAATATAAAGATCAAACAAAAGTGGGGATAAGGGGCACCCTTGCCTTGTGCCCCTCATAATCCGCACCTGCTGAGTCAGCACCCCATTAACCAGCACTCTTGCTACCGGAGCAGTATATTTACCTTTTAACATTCTGCAAACATTTTCACCCAAGTTAAGATGTTTGACCAGCGTCTGCAGATATACCCAGTTGACCCGATCAAATGCTTTGGCAGCGTCTAATGCTATTACTGCCAACGGAAGGTCATAAGCCGTAGCCAGATCTATAGAACCAATAAGAGAAAACGTCAGCTCTTTCAAAGCTCTTCCTCTGATAAAACCCTTCTGATCTTCGTGGACCATATGCAACATAATCCCATTTAACCTCCCTGCTATAACCTTTGTAAACAGCTTGTAATCAGCATTTAAAAGAGAAATAGGCCTATATGAATCAACATTTTTTAATGACTTTCCAGGCTTAGGAATCAAAGCTATACTGGCCTCTTTCCAAGAATCCAGCATAGCAGAACCTGAAAGAAAGATGGCATTAAAGAGCTGCCTCATAGCAGGTATTATGGCGCTGGTCAGAGTTCTATAAACCTCCACCGGAAGGCCATCTGGCCCTGGAGCCTTTCCCCCTTTGCCCCCTCTAATAACCTCCTCCGACTCCTCAGCAGAGATCTCCCTAATCAGCACCTCCATTACCTCCTCTGATAATGGCTCCATGCTCCAACCAGATCATCACATCCTCCTCCGTAACTACCAGATCTTCCTTATAGACTGTTGGACTTGGCCCTCGGAGAAGAGTGTCGCTGCCAAGGCCGCTGTCGTCGCATCTCGTAAAGTGTGTCAACGCTGCAGCTGAAGCATCGAGTTGAGTCTTCTCGCAACATCGGAGAAGCGTGTCGCATCTGGAAGATCTTCACGTCTTCATTTCTTTGCACAAAAACTTTCATCGCATCAACATCGTTGCAACACTTTCGTTGCCCTGTGTGTCGAATCTAAAAAGTACATTGACTTAAAGTGTCGCATCTAAGAACTTAAGAGAACTAAGCAAAATTCTACCATCTAAAGTAACAATATTGTGTATTTTTGTCGTTTAATGGTCTTGTGGTAAATCTATATAAAGAATACTTATTTTTTATATAAAACCTGTGTGGTGTTCATCTGTAGTGTTGTCACTTGGTTACTGTATGTGTTCACAAATGCTTTACACACTGCCTCTGAGATAAGCCTGTCTGCTCGTGCCAAGCTACCAAGGGGGTGGACAAGGGTTATTTTAGGAGTGTACCCCCTTACCCTGACTAGAGGCGAGGGTCCCTATTTGTCACAAGTGCATACCTGTGCCAACTAGAGACTCCCAAGTCTAACATTGGTGGCAGCGGTGGGATTCTGGACTTGCATTTGTGACTCATGTACCTTGATTGGTGAACACTATTTAGTGAGTGCAGACCATAACGCAACCAATACTTGTGGGCAGATTTCTTTTTGGGACTTTCTATTTTTGAGTACTGCCAAGCATAACGATGGTGGAGAAAGCAGCATCCATCGTTTCTGTTGATAATGAATGGGAATGGGAAGAAGAGAAAATGGACAGCTACCCAGTAAAACAGCTAAAGTTCTTCTGCAAGAAATTCAATCTTTCTACTACTGGATGCAAAAATAAGGCAGAGTTCTACAAGGTGCTGAGGGCCTTGGTAGAAGCAAGGAATGCCACTGATGATGATAATGCAGAGGAGCAGCTGGATGGGCCAGTGGGTCCAAGAGGAAGGAGAACCCCTTCCCCTGCCAGTAGCAGTGTTTCTGGTAAAAGTCTATCTCCAGAGGAGTTGGCAGATAGAAAAGAGAGTAGGATGCATGAAATGGAGCTGACCAGGCTCAAGTTAAAAGGGCAGTTGGAATTGGAATGGCAAATTAGAAAGTTAGCCCTAGAGGAAAAGAAAATGGAAATGGAGCATGAGTTGACTACGAGGAAGCTGGACTTAGAGCTCGAGAGGCTTGAGGCCATGAGTGTCTCAGCCCAGCAACAAGAAATGTGTGTAGCTCAGAGAGTGAGCTTTGCTGAGTGGGAGGAGGAATCCAGCTCAGCAATTTTGAATTTTCTAGTGCTGAGAAAGTAGTACACACACCCAGAGATGTGCCGCCTGACTTGAAGGAGGGGGTTAATTTACACCAGGAGGTTCAAGGATATGAGGTAGCTCCAGTGGTGCTCAGTGTTCTTGGGGGGAATTGGGAAACTGGCACAGGGGTTCATAGTCCTAGAGGTGGGAGGGATTCCCCCATGGTTGAGATCCTTGTGTGTGAGTGTGATGACCACCCAGAAGAGTGTGGGTTGAGTGACAGAGACAGTCAGATACTGTCTTGCCAATCTCAAGAGAGTGGTGTGGAGTTCATGTGAGAGGCACTGGATGGTGAGGTGAAGGATAGTTTGGTTAACCCTGCTAGGGGGCTGTGTGATCGAATTGTGGGAGAGCATATTGTAAGTCCCTGTTCTCCAGAGCTATGCCAACACCTGTGGGAGAGTGAATTCTCTGACTGCAGGGAGCTCACATTGGAGGCAGACCTTTTGGTGGAGTCCAGAGGGTCTGGAAAGGCATTGGGGAGTGATCCCAAGAAGAGTGGTTCAGGTATCTTCCAACCCAGAGTGGGGGAACAGGTTCAGTGTAGCCCAGCTAGGTCCCAGTGTAGTGGGAGGGGTGTAGGGACTCACGTCCTGTCTCAGCGGAGAAGGAGTGAGTGTGGGGCTGCGTGTCACGAGGTGCCCGAAACCCAGCCTCAGAGCCTGGATGGTTCTTTAAGGGAACACCAGGTGGGGAGCCTAGTCTGTCCTGAGGGGCTGCCCGTTGTGCGGGATCCCCTAGTATCTAGGGAACTGAGAGTGTCTGTAAGCAGCCTAGTATCTAGGGAACTGGGAGTGTCTGTAAGCAGGCCTCCATCCGTTCTGGTGTCTGTCAGTACCGCTCCAGTTGGCAGGGTGCAGAAGTCCAGATTGAGGGGTGAGAGGGGAAAAGAGTCCCCAGTGGAAGAACCAGTGGGTCAGGGGCCAGCCAGAAGGGCTGCATCACCAGTGAATGACCATGGTGACACCACTTCTGTCCTGAGGGATCTTCGCGCACTGTCAGATGGACAGGGGTCGGGAGAACTGCGTCAGGCAGACTGTCACACGACACATGAGTTATGTGTCATCCTCCGGTGGGGCATGCGTGCTCCCTGGGAAGTCCTGCTGCGCCAGGCAAGCGTTCAACCGCATGGGTTGGTCCCAAGGTTGGGAAGGCAGGTTCAGGTGTTGTCTGACCTGGAGGGAGGGACATCTGTAATCAGTGTCCCTACCAGTCTGTCTTCTTGGTGTACCACTCCAGGTGGGAGGTTACAGCCATCTGGAAGGGGGTGCAGAGGGAGGGAGTCCTCGCCTCTGACCCCGGCTCAACTGAAGGGTTTAGACCCTAGGTTGGAGGGCCAGGTTCAGGGTGTCCCCCCTGACCTGGACGCCCAGTTGCAGGATAGAACCCCTGAACTGGTGGGTGAATTGTGCAGGACACCTGCCACAGGTGCCCTGGCAATTCTGGAAGGGGGAACCACTCCAAGTGGGAGGGCACAGAGCCCCACGGAGGAGGACCGGGTGTGGGAGAGGCCACCCCAGTCTTTGGTCCAGCTGCCGGGTAGAGGCCTGGGGCTGGTGGGTCAGTGCCAGGATGTCATACCTGACCTGACAGGAGGGAAAATGGACAAAGGGTGCCAAGCACCTGGGGCTACTGCCCCCCCACTCCCTGGCGCCACAGAGGTTTGAGAGCCCTGAGAGGCATAAGGCCTGGGTCTCATCCCTGACTACTGTCAGTGGCCACTGTGGCATTTTGCTGTCTGGCTGTTGGGACACACCTGTGAGCCAGTTAAGGTTAGGTGCTGCACAGGTGGTGTCCACAGGTGAGGAGAAGGGTTCGCCATGGATTGGCTTGGTGGGCCCTGAGAGTATGGACAGAGGGATTCCAATAGGTTCAGATTGGTGTAGAACTGGAGTCTGCCCTTGCAGTTGCGGGCCAGGTCCTTGTTCTATCGTCCAAAGCAGGTAAGCCCATCAAGGTAGTGATTGGTCTACCCTGCGTTTTGGCTGGAAGGGGGTTGTGTTGGACTTGGCCCTTTTTGCAGGGTCATCCCTGAACTTTTTGCCTTCCTCCTATATTTTTTCTGACCTGTTGTTGGCTATTTTATGACTCTAGGCACTTTATCACTGCTGTCCAGCGCTAAAGTGCACATGCTCTCCCTATTGTAAATTGACATATTGATTAGTGATTCCATGATTGGTTGGTTTGGTTTACCTGTCAGACCCTAGTACAGTGCACCAGGAGTGCCCAAGGCTTGTAAATCCAAATGCTGCTGGTGGTCTTGCAGCACTGGTTGTGCCACCTACAGAAGCAGCCTGTAAAAGTGTGTCTAAGGCCTGCCATTGCAGAGCCTGCGTGCAGTCTGGTACTGTCATGCTGACTGGGCAAGTGCACCCACTTGACAGTCCCTAAACCTTCCATTTTCTTCTTATCACACACCCCTATGGTAGGCCCAAGGGCAGGGTGCATTGTAAGTATAAGGCAGGACATGCCCTGGTGTGTGTGGCATGTCCTAATAGTGAATTACAGCCATTTTCGTTTTTCACTATTACAAGGCTACCTGTTCTCCATAGGCCAGAATTGGCAGTTTGATTATTACATCTTATAATCCTAACTGACTCAGGGAACATGGTAGAAATTCAAATTTAGTATGCCTGAACTCAGAATGCTAAAACACATCTTTCAGTGAAGTTGGTTTTAACATTCTGTGTTTGAAAATACCACTTTTAGAAAGTAGGTATTTTCTTGTCTAACCATTCAAACCTGCCTCTGCTAGGTTGTGGATTCCTTGTCTGGAGTTTGAGTGACAGGGCTGAGGGATTCCAGGAGACAGGGTGAGTCCGCCCAGTGGTGAATAGAGAGAACTGCATCTAGATGGGAGGGAGGAGTTGCACCTGGGACCTGAATAGGACAGTGCCTGCCCCCCACAGTGTTGGCTCCACCCCCTGTGGTGCGTCTGATGTCTCTGCCCTGCACTGTGAAAGGAGAGAAGGAATCATGTCAACAATGTGATCCAGGGCTCTGCTTTCCCTCCACAATGCTGGCTAAACCTCCTGTGGGGCGTCTGATGTTTCTGTCCTGAACTGTGAAAGGAAAGAAGGAGTCATGTAAACAGAGTGCTCCAGAACTGGTTTGGACTGGGCAAAGACCCCTCTGCCCACCATTTGTACCTTGATAACTTCTACACTGCTGTGCAATTGTTTAAGGAATTGTTCAAAGTGGACACTTTTGCTTGTGGTACAATCCGCTCTAACCGTAAAGGTTATCCAAAAGAGCTTGTCTGTCGCGGGTACTTGGGCCTCCCACACGACTGAGTTACCATTTTTATCGGGAGACCTGGGGGAACGCTGGGTGGTGGGAAATTTCTGTGAGCCCAATGATGCCACAACTTTCCCAAACAAAAATGTGTGAAAAAAAGTGATTTATTTCAGCTAAAATTGAGGTTTGCAGGGGATTCTGGGTAAGGTAACGTTGGGGGCTCCACGCAAGCCATACCTCCTTGGAATCCCCCGTGTGTCTAGTTTTCAGAAATGTGTGGGTTTGGTAGGTTTCCCCATGTGGCCACCGAGCACCGGCCCAAAGAACCAGGGAACCCCTTGCAAAACCAGGTCGTTTTGAATTAGGCAATTTTGATGTTGCCTCACTACGTTTTGGGCCCTTGCGCGTCGTGGGTACTTGGGCCTCCCACACAAGTGAGGTACCATTTTTATTGGGAGACCTGGGGGAACGCTGGGTGGTAGGAAATTTGTGTGATCCCAGTGATGCCACAACTTTCCCAAACATAAATGTGTGAAAAAACTGATTTTTTTCAGCTATAATTGAGGTTTGCAGGGGATTCTGGGTAAGGAAACGTTGGGGGATCCACCCAAGACATACCTCCCTGGAAGCCCCCAGGTGTCTTGTATTCAGAAATGTGTGGGTTTGGTAGGTTTCCCCATGTGGCCACCGAGCACCGGCCCAAAGAACCAGGGAACCCCTTGCAAAACCAGGTCGTTTTGAATTAGGCAATTTTGATGTTGCCTCACTACGTTTTGGGCCCTTGCGCGTCGTGGGTACTTGGGCCTCCCACACAAGTGAGGTGCCATTTTTATTGGGAGACCTGGGGGAACGCTGGGTGGTAGGAAATTTGTGTGAGCCCGGTGATGCCACAACATTCCCACACAAAAATGTGTGAAAAAAGTGATTTTTTTCAGCTAAAATTGAGGTTTGCAGGGGATTCTGGGTGAGGAAACATTGGGGCATCCACGCGAGCCATACTTCCCTGGAAGCCCCCCGGGTATCTAGTTTTCAGTGATGTGTGGATTTGGTAGGTTTACCTTGTTGGCCGCCGAGCACGAGGCCAAAAACCCAGGTGACTCCCCTTGCATAACCAGGTGGATTTGAGCTAGGCAATTTTGATGTCGCCTCACAACATTTTGGGCCCTTGCCTGCCGCGGGTACTTGGGCCTCCCACACAAGTGAGGCACCATTTTTATCAGGAGACCTGGGGAAACGCTGGGTAGTGGGAAATGTGTGAGCCCAGTGATGCCACAACTTTCCCAAACATAAATGTGTGAAAAAAATGATTTTTTTCAGCTATAATTGAGGTTTGCAGGGGATTCTGGGTAAGGAAACGTTGGGGGATCCACCCAAGACATACCTCCCTGGAAGCCCCCAGGTGTCTTGTTTTCAGAAATGTGTGGGTTTGGTAGATTTCCCTCGATGGCCGCCAAGCACGAGGCCAAAACCCTAGGTGACCCCCCTTGCAAAACCAGGTAGTTTTGGGATAGGAAATTTTGATGTCGCCTTACTACATTTTGGCCCTTGCCTGTCGCGGGTACTTGGGCCTCCCACACAAGTGAGGCACCATTTTCATCAGGAGACCTGGGGGAACGCTGGGTGGTGGGAAATTTGTGTGAGCTCGGTGATGCCACAACTTTCCCACACAAAAATGTATGAAAAAAGTGATTTTTTCAGCTGCATTTGAGGTTTGCAGGGGATTCTGGGTAAGGAAACGTTGGGGGATCCACACAAGCCATACCTCCCTGGAAGTCCCTGGATGTCTAGTTTTCAGAAATGTGTGGGTTTGGTAGGTTTCCCTAGATGGCCGCCGAGCACGAGGCCAAAAACCCAGGTGACCCCCATTGCAAAACCAGGTGGTTTTGAAATAGGCAATTTTGATGTCGCCGCACTACGTTTTGGGCCCTTGCCTGTCGCGGGTACTTGGCCCTCCCACACAAGTGAGGCACCATTTTTATCGGGAGACCTGGGGGATCGCTGGGTGGTGGGAAATTTCTGTGAGCCCAATGATGCCACAACTTTCCCAAACAAAAATGTGTGAAAAAAAGTGATTTATTTCAGCTAAAATTGAGGTTTGCAGGGGATTCTGGATAAGCAAACGTTGGGGGATCCACGCAAGACATCCCTCCCTGGAAGCCCCCAGGTGTCTAGTTTTCAGAAATGTGTGGGTTTGGTAGGTTTCCCTAGATGGCCGCTGAGCATGAGGCCAAAAACCCAGGTGACCCACCTCGCAAAACCAGATGGTTTTGAGATAGGCAATTTTGATGTCGCCTCACTACGTTTTGGGCCCTTGCCTGTCGCAGGGAAATTGGGGCTCCCACACAAGTGAGGCCCCATTTTTATCGGGAGTCCTGGGGAACGCTGAGTGGTAGGAAATATGTGTGAGCCCAGTGATGCCACAACTTTCACACACAAAATGTGTGAAAAAAGTGATTTTTTCAGCTAAAATTTAGGTTTGCAGGGGATTCTGGGTAAGGAAACGCTGGTGGATCCACGCAAGCCATGCCTCCCTGGAAGCCCTCGGGTGTCTAGTTTTCAGAAATTTGTGGGTTTGGTAAGTTTCCCTAGATGGCCGCTTAGCACGGGGCCAAAAACCCAGGTGACCCCCTTTGCAATACCAGGTGGTTTTGTTTTGAGATAGGCAATTTTGATGTCGCCTCACTACGTTTTCGGCCCTTGCCTGTCGCAGGTACTTGGGCCTCCCACACGACTGAGCTATCATTTTCATCAGGAGACCCGGGGGAATGCTGGGTGGTAGGAAATTTGTGTCAGCCTGGTGATGCCACAACTTCCCCACACAAAAATGTGTGAAAAAAGTGATTTTTTTCAGCTAAAATTGAGGTTTGCAGGGGATTCTGGGTAAGGAAGCTTTGAGGGATCCACGCAAGCCATACCTTCTTGAAATCCCCTGGGTGTCTAGTTTTCAGAAATGTGTGGGTTTGGTAGGTGTCACTATGTGGCCGCCGAGCACCGGGTCAAAAACCCAGGGTACCCCCTTGCAAAACCAGGTCATTTTGAAATAGGCAATTTTGATGTCGCCTCACTACGTTTTGGGCCCTTGCCTGCCGCGGGTACTTGGGCCTCCCACACGAGTGAGGAACCTTTTTCATCAGGGGACCCGGGGGAACGCTGGGTGGTAGGAAATTTGTGTCAGCCTGGTGATGCCACAACTTTTCCACACAAAAATGTGTGAAAAAAGTGATTTTTTCAGCTACATTTGAGGTTTGCAGGGGATTCTGGTTAAGGAAGCTTTCAGGAATCCACGCAAGCCATACCTCCCTGGAATCCCCTTGGTGTCTAGTTTTCAGAGTTTGGTAGGTTTCTCTAGGTGCCGGCAGAGCTATGGTTCAAAAACTGCAGCTAGGCACTTTGCCAAAAAAGGGTCATTTTTCACTGCGAAATTGAGGTGTGTCCACGTTGCGTTTTGCGCCGTTTCCTGTTGCGGGCAATATGCCGACCCACACATGTGAGGTACCATTTTTCTCTGAACACTTCGGGGAATGCGGGGTTGGTTGAAATTTGTGAATCCACGGAGATTCCAGAAATTTCCACCACAAAAATATGGGGAAAATGTGGTTAATTTCCAAATTTTTTCGGTTTGCAAAGGAATCTGGGTAACAGAACCTGTTGGGTGGCAGTCAAGTCACCCCATCCTGGATTTCTCTGGGTGTCTAGTTTTCAAAAATGTATAGGTTTGCTAGGTTTCCCTAGTTGCCGTCAGAGCTATGGTTAAAAAACTACAGCTAGGCACTTTGCCAAAAAAGGGTAATTTTTCATTGTGAAAATATTGTGTGTTCACGTTGGGTTTTGAGCCATTTCCTGTCGTGGACACTATGCCTACCCACACAAGTAAGGTACCATTTTCATCGGGAGACTTAGCGTAATTCAGATTTGTAAAGCAACTGTTATTACCTATTGACTTTCGATGCATTTCTGCCTTCCAAATGAAAGACATTGTGTAAAAAAGAAGCTATTCTAAAAAATGACCGATAATTCTCATGCTAGTATGAGTATTCCCAATTTCGGGAATGTGCAAATATCTACTGTTTCTAAAGACTATATTTTGTTCCCATTTCAGAAATATATAGGTGTCTTTCATACCGATTTTTCCATGTATACATTTTCCCACAATAATTGCTATATACTCGGTACATAATAAAAAGCCATTGCAAATTGCTGCTCAGTTTTTGACTCAGGGTTCATCAGGTTCTTGGTGAACCTACAAATCCTATATATCCCCACAACCAGTAAGGTCCAGCGGATGTAACGGTATATTGTTTTCAAAGAGATGCAATAATTAGAAGAAGTTATAGGTGAAAACATTGACACAAAAGGATGTTTTTTTCATCTAATTTTCAATTTTTCCTATATTTAACTGTTACTTTCTATAAAGAAACCTTGATGGATCTACACAAATGACCCCTTGCTGAATTCAAAATATTATCTACTTTTCTAAAATGTATAGTTTTCCAGGATCCATTATTGCTTTCATACCCATTTCAACCATTAACTGGAAGGAGGTTGACAGCCTAAAAAAAAGCAAAAATAGGCTATGTCCCAGAAAAATGCCAAAATTGTGTAAAAATTGTTGGTTTTCTGACAAAGATCTGTCATTCCCTAAAAGCTGGGAAAATGGTGATTTCAGCCCCACAACCCCTTTTTTGATACCATTTGCAGGGAAAAACCCAGATGCTTTCATTTGCAGCCCTTTTATCCCATTTTCCCCCCAAAAACTAAATGTTGCTATATTTTGGCTAATTTCTGGGACCCCTCCAGAGGAATCCACAAACCCCGGGTACCTTTAGAAATCCCATGATGTTGGAAGAAAAGGATGCAAATGTGACGTGGATACCTTATGTGGTCAAAATGTTACAGGGGCCTAAGCGCGCACTACCCCAAATAGCCCAAAAAAAAGGCTTAGCACATGGCGGGGGGGGGAGGCCTAGCAGCGAAGGGGTTAAGGTCCCTGACTCCGCCCTCTAGTGCCAATGTTCTTCCACTCAAGTCATCTATTTTTTTCTCTAGCACCTCACATTGAGACCTGATGCTTTTCTTATTTAGCTCTGAAATCTCGCATCTCAAGGGTAAGGGTTTTGAACAATATACTTATAGAAGGATCTCGACTCCCAGGGTTTTCTCCCTCAACCCCTAAAGCATCTTGCCCCAACCTAGAGTCCCTCCAAGGTTCTGACTCGCCCTGTACCTCCTCCGAAATGTACGATCTCCCTCCTTTCTCCAAAAGAGACGCCACTCAGTGATTAAGACTGCCCTCTGGGTCGTTTAAACTGACCTCATCCCTTGTGGCTCCCACTACCTCCCCCATCTCCACAGATAGAACTTGAAATCGATTTGGGCTCAAATGTGCAGACCAGTCTTCCAGATTTATTATCCCCTCAGGGCTGCCCCCACCTCCCAATTGATCGCTATACTGCTGCTGACATAGGGTTATTCAGTCAGTCAGTCAGTCAATAGCTCTATTTCGATATAAATATAATAAAAGCATCACAATACAAAAAAGTTTCAAGATAAAATTACGTCATAATGGTTAGGGTAAAACAATGCAATTTTCCCCGATGAGAAGAAATTAAAGCTATTTGCTGCACATAAGAATTCATTTTGATTAGTAGAATTTAAAACAATAAAAGATGGTTAAAGTTAAAATATATAGAATTCATTATAGGCGACAAGGTATGGCGTTACAGATTTCAGATGACCTATGTTCATACTCTATATTAGAACATTGGAATGTTGGGAGCTCCATTGAAAACAATGGAGTGCTCCGGGCTTATAATGGCTGGTATAAGCCCGGAGCACCAACATTCCAATGTGTCTTTGTTCACAGCTGTGAACAAAGACTTCAGGGAGCCTGAGGGGATTTCAATCCCCTGGCGCTCCCTGAAGGCTTTGTTTTGTTAGAACATTCTGCCCTCTAGTGGCAGAATGTTCTAATAGCCTTATAGCCCTTCGCAGCAGGGCTATACCGGCTTTTAAAGTCCCTCTGCTTTGTTAAAGTCCCTCGCCTTCGGCTCGGGCCTTTAACGCTGCAGCGGGCCTTTAACAGCCGGTAGAGCCCGCTACGGCGGGCTATAAGGCTATAGTAATCTGTATCAGTTTTCGGAACCCCTTCGTATAGCCCTATGCCTGGTTAACCAGGCTCGGCCCAGAAACTTGGCAACTCCGCAAACATATAGGGTTCTCGAATCAGTTCTTAGTATACATAGGGCAACCCGATGGTCTAGAGAGCCTAGTTGTTTGCAAATTGGCACAAGCCAACAGGACCGAGCACTACCGTAAGCAGGGCAAGCAGACATAAAATGCACAATACTTTCTTTAGAGATCCCGCAGGATGGGCATTCTACAGTGGTCTCGTTGAAGGGGCACCAATTCACGGTGAATTTATAGACTGAAAGTGTGCCAAATCTGAGTTGAGTATATAATGCCCTATCCCTTGGGGTCTGGATTACATCCAAATAAGGTTGAAGGCCTCTAGATGGTTTGTGTTGGAAGAACTCTTCCGTAAGCCTTCCTAAATTTGGGTTGCTAAGGTCTCTGGCATCTATCCAATTCCAGTAGATGTGTTTGAGCTCTGCTTTGCTCGGCAATAGGGTTATTCCTTAACACCAGAGTTTTCAGAAGCACCTTAAAATAAGTCCTAAGGGACGGTGTCACCTTAATCTTGAGCTCCAAAGAACCCCCTCTTACCAGCTTGTTATACACCTTAGTCTCTTTATTGCACCCTGGACTTCACCACCTTCACCTCCACCTCCTCCTCCTTCTTCGCCACCTGCTTTTTTCCAGATTTAGATGGAAGATCTACTAACTCCGGGAAATACGCCGCACCCCCTCTAACCACACTTCTCAGTGAGTATCTTGAAAAACCAGTAGGCAGTCCGACCACCTCATCAGCACTACAGCCACTATCAGACCTCACTGCTGCTCTTTTACCCTTATCCACTCTCTGGCTCTTTCCATTAATTCCCTGCTCCTGGGCCGGTTGAAAAAAAGGGGCAAACTGTACCTCTGTGTTTTCAGCACCCAAAGACTGCTCCACTCTGCTCTTGCCAGTGAGCTCCTTGCTGGACCCACTCAGCCTACTGCCTCCTCGTACGCTGCCTCGAAAGGACCCTGGCAGCAGCATGACGCCCCTTCTGCAATTCCAGTGCCGCTAACCTCCATGGCTGCTCCGCCATGCTCCCAGACTCCACCTCCAGCCTTGCTACCTCACTGCTCCACACTCGGCTCCAGGAGCTCCCTGCCTCCGTAGAAGCTCCGCTAGATCCAGTAGCACTCTGGGACGCTCCAAACTGCGTAAGTTTCCTGCTAAATCACAACTTTAAATCTACTCGCTTAGTACCGCATCTACCAGCCGTATTCACCCCCGCTCGCCTTCAGAATCACAGCAACTTCACTCCACACCTTCGGGATCACCCGCGACCCGCCGCTAGCCGGCCGCAATGTTTTCCCTGCACTGATGCTGTAATCAATGCATTTCAAACACACAAGTGCTAATTTTTTTTTACTTGCTCCCAAATCTTCTTTTCCTTTATTTCAAATAGTTATAATGGACTCTTGAATTTAGTTTGTTTAAAAAAAAGTCAAAAACACCACAAAAAAAAGAAAAAAATTGTTAGAAAACACAAACTTTAAAAAAAATTGTTTTAAGAAAAATGGTTCTTATTGAACCACATATACTGGTTAAAAATAGAAAAGTTGCCCGAGTGATTGAATAAGTGCAGGGATGTTGCTTAAGTGATTGCAGGAGTACTTGTATAGTGCCTGGGTGATTGCAAGAGTGCATGGGTAGTGCCTAGGTGATTGCATGAGTACATGGTTACTGTCTGGGTGATTAAAGGAGTACATGTGTATTGTCTGACTGATTGCAAGAGTGCAGGGGTAGTGTCTGAGTGCATGGATGAATGCATGGATAGAGCCTGAGTGATTGCATGAGTACATGGTTAGTGCCTGAGTGATTGAAGGAGTGCATAGGTAGCGTGTGGCTGTTTGCATGAGTACATGGGTAGTGCCTGGTTGATTGGAGGAGTGCATGGGTAGTGATTGGGTGATTGAAGAAGTGCATGGAGTGTATCTGGGTGATTGCATGAGTACAGGGGTAGCACCTTAGGGCATGGATGAGTGCATGGGTAGTATTTGACAGAATTTATGAGTGCATGGGTAGTGCCTGGGTGATTGCATGAGTGCATGACTACTGCCTGGATGATTTGAGGAGTACATGTGTACTGCCTTAGTGAATGCAAGAGTGCAAGGGAAGTGCCTGAATGCACAGATGGGTGCATGTGGGGTGCCTGAGCGATTGAAGGACTGCATGGGTAGTGCCTGTGTGATTGCATCAGTGCAGGGGTAGCAACTGAGGGCATGGATGAATGCATGGGTAGTATTTGACAGAATGGATGAGTGCATGGCTAGTGCCTGTGTGATTGCAGGAGAACTTTTATAGTGCCTGGGTGATTGAAGGAGTGCATGTGCACTGCCTGAGTGAATACAAGAGCGCAAGGTAGTCCCTTAGTACATAGATAAGTGCATGGGTAGTGCCTCAGTGATTGCATGAGTGCATGGATAGTGCCTGGGTGATTGAAGGAGTGCATAGTTAGTGCCTGTGTGATTGGAGGAGTGCATATGTACTGCCTGAGTGATTTCAAGAGTGCAGGGGTAGTGTCTGAGTGCATGTATGAGTGCATGAGAAGTGCTTAGTGATTTTATGAGTGCATGGGTACTGCCTGGGTGCTTGGAGGGGTGCATGTGTGCTGTCTGAGTGATTGGAGGAGTGAATGGGTAGTGCCTGTGAGATTGCATGCGTAGTGCCTGAGTGCATGGATGAGTCCATGGGTACTGCCTGGGGGATTGCATAAATGCATGTATAGTGCCTGGGTGATAGCAGGAGTGCATCTGTACTGCTTGGGTGATTGCATGACTGCAGGGGTAGTGTCTGAGTACATGGATAATTGCATGGGTAGTACTTCAGTGATTGCATGACTGCATGGGTAGTACGTAAGTGATTGTAGGAGTGCATAGATAGTGCCTGGGTTATTGAAGGAGTGTATCGGTAGTGCCTGTGTGATTGCATGAGTGCAGGGGTAATACCCAAGGACATGTATGAGGCATAGGTAGTATTTGAGAGAATGGATGAGTGCATGGGTAGTGCCTGGGTGATTGCATGAGTGCATAGCTACTGCCTGGGTGATTGGAGGATTGCATGTATAATGCCTGAGTGAATGCAAGAGTGCAGGGGTAGTGCCTGAGTGCATGGATGAGTGCGTGGGTAGTACCTGGGTGAGTAGAGACTTACAGCTCAGACATGTGATGGGTTGCTGACTGCATACATAGTGCCTCAGTGCATGGATGAGTGAATGGGTAGTGCCTGAGTAGTTGCAGAATAGTAAAATTGCAGCACAAAAGTGAGGTTTATGACATGGTGTACACTTTTGTACTACAGCTTCACCATTCTGTAGCTACTCAGGGGGTTGGGGTCACCCAAATATAAAGCATCAACCCTTCACAGGAGTCTGTTATAAATCTCACCAGATTCCTAAAAGCATGTATGCATGTGTCTGTACATTGTACTAGTACTACCATATATAATAGAAATATATACATATAAATACATCTCTCTTTTATACGTTTAGCATCTTCAGATGCATAACACATATGAGAATACATATGCAAGTAGAGACATATATCAATCAAATTACCATACAGACCTTAAAACTTGACAGACTACACTTAACATTTCAAACAGACACCTAGATTTATGCGGCATACTTCAAGTGAAGTTTTACACAGGCTCTTACAAAGTACCATAATCACTAATTCCTCACCCAACATATCTTATACTTCACTTTTCTTCTCCTGCTGCTTCACCATTGTACTACTACTCAGATGTAGACGCTAGCAAAACACAAAGCAGCAGCCCTTTACATATCTCTGTTGTAAGTCTCCCCATATTTCTAAAAGCATGGATGCATGTGTCTGTACCTTTCCCTAGTGCCATCATATATAAAAGAAACATACAAATAGATGTCTACCTGTATTTTATACATCTAGCATCTTGAGATTCATAACACATATGAAAATACATCTGCAAGTACAGACATACCTCAGACACAAGACCGTGCAGACCTTAAAACTTAAGAAGCTGCACTTCTCATTTATAGTAGAGACCTAACCTCATGTGGTGTATTTCAAGCATACCTTTCCACAGACTAATATAAAGGACCAACCCATCAGATGTCTATGCTGTAAGTCTCACCATCTTCCTGAAAGCATGCATGCAATGTGCATATGTTTGTACGCCGCATAAATGTAGGTGTCTATGTAGATATGTCTCTACTTACTCATGTATTCTGATATGTGTTACCCTTCAAAGATGCTACATGTGTAAAACACAAGGATATATCTATTTGTATGCTTCCTTTATATATCGTGACACTAGCAATAGGTACAGACACATGCATGCATGGTTCCAGAAAGATGGTGAGACTTACAGCAGAGACCTGTGAAGGGTTTCTGCTTTTTTTTGGCTATGCTCAATACCTAACTTGTAGTAGAATAGTAAAGCAGCAGCACCAGAAAAGTAATGTTTAAGATATGTTGGGTGAGGAATTAGTGATTATGGTACTTTGTAAGGGTCTCTGGAAAAGTTCACTTGAAGTGCACTGAATAAATCTAGGTGTCTCTTTGAAATATGAAGGACAGTCTCTCAAGTTGTAGGGTCTTCATGGTCTTCTGATTGAGGTATGTATGTACTTGCGCATGTATTGTGATATGTCTTATGCATCTGAAGATGCTAGACATAAAAAACACAGGTATATATCTATTTGTATGTTTCTTTGATTTATGATGCTACTAGCAAAATGTACAGACATATGTATGCATGCTTTCAGGAAGATGGTGAGACTTACAGCAGAGGCATGTGAAGGATTCCTGCTTTATATTTGGCTAGGTCAAACACCCTATGTAGTCGTAGAATGGTGAAGCAGCAGCACAAAAGTGAGGTTTAAGGCATGTTAAGAGATAGATTAGTTATTACGCTACTTTTTATGTGTCTGTGGAAAGGTGCACTTCAAATATACTGCATCATTTTCATTATCTGCTTCAAATGTGAAGTGCAGTCTGTCACGTTTTAAGGTCTGCATGGTGTTGTGACTAAGGTATGTCTCTACTTGCACATGTATTCCGATGCGTATTATGCATCTGAAGATGCTAGACGTATAAAACACAAGTATACATCTATTTAGATATTTTTTTTATATAAGATGCTGCTAGAAAAAGGTACAGACATATGCATGCATGCTTTCAGGAATATGGTGAGACTTACAGCTGAGACTTGCATACATTGCTGCTTTATATTTGGCTAGGCCCAATGCCATAAGTAGTGGCAGAATGGTGAAGCTCCAGCACAAAAGTGAGGTTTAAGACATGTTAGGAAACTGATTAGTGATTAGGCTAGTTTGTATGAATGTGTGGAAAGGTACACTTAAAGTACACCACATAAATGTAGATGTCTGTTTGAAATATGAAGTGCAGTCTCTCAAGTTTTAAGGTCTCCATGGTGTTCTGTATGAAGTATATCTCTGTTTACACATGTATTCTGATATGTGCTATCCATCTGAAGATGCTAGATGTGTAAAACACAGGTATATACATCCATTTGTATGCTTCTTTATATATGGTGTCACTAGCAAAAGACACTGATACATGTGTGCATGCTTTTAGAAATATGGGGAGACTTACAGCAGAGACATGTGAAGGGTTGCCGCTTTGCTCTTAGCTATGCTCAATACCTGGTTAGTAGTAGAATAGTGAAGCAGCAGCAGCAGAAAAGTGATGTTTAAGATAAATTGGGTGAGAAGTTAGTGATTATGGTAATTGTAATTGTAATTGTAACAGTATTTATTGAGCGCGGTTGCTGCCCGCAGGCGTCCAAGCGCTGGATAGAGGGAAAGTGACTGAGGGAGCTTAAGGTACATAGGATTGAACAAACAACAGTGTCTTTAGGTTTTTCCGGAATGCAAGAAGGTCAGGGTTGGAGCGGAGTGTGATGGGAAGAGCATTCCATAGCCTAGCGGTGTTCAAAGAAAACAGCCTGCCTCCAGACCTAGCTCGCTTCACCCTAGGTACAACGGCCAGGAATGCCTCCGAAGACCGGAGGTTCCTTTTAGGATGGTAGGGGGTAACCAAGCCAGTGTTTATGGCAGGTCCCGTCTTCCAAAAGGTGCGATGTGCCAAGCATAGCGCCTTGAAGGACACTCTCTGCTTCACTGGCAGCCAGTGGAGGCTCTTCAGAGCAGGTCTGGCCGACTGGGTCCGTGGAATTTTCAGCAAAGTGCGTGCTGCACAGTTCTGAACAATTTGCAATTTCCTGAGGGTCATCTCCGGGGCCCCCAAGTATAAAGCGTTATTTGAGTCCAGGCGAGATTGAATCAGACCTTGGACTGCCACCTTTTTGGCCTCTAGGGGAAGTAACGGGAGCACCTTCCTCAGAATTCTGAGTAGGCCAAGGCAGGTGGCGGACAGCTTCTTGGCCTGGGTGGAGAAGGAAAGTTTGTTATCTAGCCATACTCCCAGGCTTTTAACACTTTCTTTGTGAGTGGGCGGGGGACCCAGGGCACTGGGCCATAGGGAGGTGAAAGACACAGGAGAAGTTGGTCCCAGGAGCATGAGCTCCGTCTTTTCACCATTCAGCTTAAGGGAGGAGTTGGTCATCCATCCCTTCACGTCCACTAGGCAGTTTAACAGGTCTGCTGCGGAGTGAGTATTGTTCTCCGTTGCCAGCGAGACCACAAGCTGGGTGTCGTCGGCATATGACACGATTTTAATGTCATACGGTTCGACAACACCCGCCAGCGGCCTCATGTAGACGTTGAACAACACAGGGCTCAAGGAAGAGCCCTGTGGCACTCCGCAGCTCAAGGGTTTCCTGGAGGATACTGTCTTTCCATCGAAGATCTGAAACGACCTCCCAGACAGAAAGGACTCGAACCACCTTAAGGCGTCACCTGAGACCCCGATGTTATAGAGGCGGTCTAGCAAGGTGGTATGGCTGACCGTATCGAAGGCGGCACTTAGGTCAAGGAGGATCACTGCCACTGATCCTCCCTGGTCTAGTATCCTTCTGGTTTCTTCGGTGACTGCCAATAAGGCGGTTTCAGTACCATGCTTTGGTCTGAAGCCTGTCTGGGAAGTATGTAGTAGAGAGTGGTCCTCCAGGGACTGGACCAGCTGCGCGTTTATGTGTTTCTCTAACACCTTGCTAACCCAAGGGAGAAGTGAAATGGGGCGATAACTGGCGTGGTCGTCTGGGTCTAGGCTGTTTTTTTTTAGCAGTGCCCGCACCATGGCCTGTTTCCAAGCCATGGGGACTGAACAAGCAGATATGGAGGTGTTGAGGAGGTCTAGAATTACGGGCAGGGTGGTTTTGCTGGCTCGCATAAGGATCTCTGGGGGGGCAGGATCACAAGGGGAACCCGACTTGACTTGTTGGGCCACCTTGCTTAAGGTGTCCAGATCCAGAGGATGGAAGTACTCAAGGGAGGGCTGGTCTGGGTGAGGGGGTGGTCTAGGGGGAGGTGAGATGCTCGAGTCCAGGGATATGGCTGCGATAGGGAATGTAGAGTAAATTTTTTGAACCTTTTCGTAGAAGAAGTCCGCGAGCTCGTTGCATTGGTCCTGGGTTTTAATGGGTGGAGGGGCCGTATTGACATTGGAGCACTGTTTTATAATTTGAAAGATTTCTTTTGGCTTGGATTTTGCTTCTAATATTTTCTCGGAGTAATGGGTTGCCTGGGCTGACCTGATTGCTTCTTTGTAGGATCTGATCGCCTCTTTGTAGGCAGTCTTCTTATCTGGAAGGAAGTCTAGGCGCCAAGCTCTCTCTCGTTGTCTGCAAATGCGTTTTGATTGTCTTAGAGAGTCGGAAAACCAGGGAGCGGATTTCTGTGATCTCTTCGCGAAGGACTTACGATGCGGAAGGATCGCGTCTAGCGAATGAGTGATCCAGCTCTCATAGTGGGTGTTTCTATGGGTGGTACTATGTAAGAGTCTGTGGAAAAGTTCACTTGAAGTATGCCACATAAATCTAGGTGTGTGTTTGAAATGTGAAGTGCAGTCTGTCAAGTTTTAAAGCCTTTTTAGTCTTGTGACTGAGGTATGTCTCTACTTGCACATGCATTTTGATATGTGTCATGCATTTGAAGTTGATTGACATCTAAAACACAGGTAAACATCTATTTGTATATAACTTTTATATATGATATTTCTAGCAAAAGGTACAGACATATGTATACATGGTTTCAGGAATATGGTGAGATTAACTTCTGTGACATGTAATGGGTGTGTCTGAGTGATTGCATGGCTCCATGGGTAGTACTTGGGTGATTGTATGAGTGCAAGGGTAGTGGCTGTATAATTGGAGGAAAGAATGGATAATGATTGGCTGATTGTATGTGTTCAGAGGTAGAGCTTGAGTGCATGGATAAGTGCATGAATAGTGCCTGAATGCACAGATGAGTGCATGAGTAGTGCCTATGTGAATGGATGAGTGCAACAGTAGTACCTGTGTGATTGTATGAGTGCAAGGGTAGCAGCTAGGTAATTGGAGGAGAGGATGGATAGTGACTGACTGATTGCATGAGTGCATAGGTAGTGCCTGGATGATTGGAGGAGTGCATGGGTACTGCCTGAGTGATTGAAAGAGTGTACGGGTAATGCCTGGGTGATTGCATGAGTGACACAGTGCATGATTGCATCACTGCCTCTGTAGTTCCTGGGTGATTGGAGGAGGTCATAAGTACGTACTGCCTGGGTGATTGCATGAGTGCACAGGTAGCACCTGGGTAATTGGAGGAGTGCATATGTAGTGCCTGGGTGATTTTATGAGTGCATGGGTAGTGGCTGGGTGTTGGAAGAGTGCATGGATAGTGACTGGGTAATTGTAGGAGTGCAAGGGTAGTGCCTGGGTTATTGCATGAGTGCATAGATAGAGCCTGGGTGATTGCATTAATGCAGGGATAGTGCCTGGGTGATTGGAAGAGTGCATAGGTAGTACCTGGGCCATTTTATGTGTGCATGGGTAGTGGCTGGGTGATTGTAGGAGTGCATGGGTAGTGCCTGGGTGATTGCATGAGTATAGGGGTAGTGTATGGGTTATTGAAGGAGTGCATAAGTAGTGCCTGAGTGATTGCATGAGTACAGGGGTAGTGCCTGGCTGATTGAAGGACAGCATACATAGAGCCTCAGTGCATGGATGAGTGCATGGATAGTGCCTGGGTGATTAGAGACTTACAGCTGAGACATGTGATGGGTTGCTGCTTTATATTTGACTAGGCCCAACATCCTGAGTAGTTGTAGAATAGTGAAATTGCCTCACAAAAGTGAGGTTTATGACATGGTGTACACTTTTACACTACAGCTTCACCATTCTGTAACTACTTAGGGTGTTGAGGCTACCCAAATATAAAGCATCAAATCTTCACATGAGTCTGTTATAAAATTCACCATATTCCTGAAGGCATGTATGCATGTGTCTGTACCTTTTACTAGTACTACCATATATAACAGAAACATAAAAATAGAGATATATCTCTCTTTTACATGTCTAGCATCTTCAGATGCATAACACATATGAGAATACATATGCAAGTAGAGACATACACCAATCACAAGACCATGCAGACCTTAAAACTTGAAAGACTGCACTTCACATTTCAAACATACACCTACATTTATGCGTCATACTTTAAATGTGCCTTTCCACACACTCATACAAACTAGCCTAATCACTTATCCGTTTGCTAACATGTCTTAAAACTCACTTTTGTGCTGCAGCTTCACCATTCTGAAACTACTTAGGGTGTTGGGCCTAGCCAAATATAAAACAGCAGTCTATTACATGACTCAGCCAACATATCTTAAACATCACTTTACCATTCTACTACTACTCAGGTATTGAGCATAGCCAAAAACAAAAGCAGTAACCCTTTACATGTCTTTGCTGTAAGTCTCACCATATTCCTGAAAGCATGCATGCATTTGTCTGTACCTTTTGCTAGCAGCATCATATATAAAAGAAATGTACAGATAGATGTATACTTGTGTTTTATACATCTATCATCTTCAGATGCATAACACATACCATAATACATGTGCAGGTAGAGACATACCTCAGTCACAACACCATCCACATCTTAAAACTTGACAGACTACACTTCAAAAATCAAACAGACACTGAAAATTATGCGGTATATTTGAAGTGTAGCTTTCCACAGACTCATACAAATTAGCCTAATCACTAATCCCTCTGCAAACATGTCTTAAACCTCACTTCTGTGCTGCAGCTTTACCATTTTACGACTTCTTAGAGTGTTACAACTAGCCAAATATAAAGAAGCAACCCTTCACATTACTCTGCTTAAAGTCTCACCATCTTCCTGAAAGCATGCATGCATATGTCTGTACCCTTTGTTAGCAGCATCATATATAAAAGAAATATGCAAATAGATGCATACATGTGTTTTATACATCTAGCATCTTCAGATACATAACACATATCAGAATATATCTCCTAATAGAGACTTTCTTCAATCACAACACTGTGCACACCTGAAAAATTCACAGAACACACTTCCCATTTCAAACAAACACCAAACATTATGTGCCATATTTCAACTGTACCTCTCTAGAGACTTATAAATAGTAGCCTAATCGCTAATACCTTATGTCAACATGTTTTAAACCACACGTTTGTGCTGCAACTTCACCATTCTACTACTACTCACAGTCTTGAGCCTAGCCACATACAAAGCAACAACACCTCTTTGTTATATATCATGCATCTTAAAATGTATAAGACATATGAGAATACATATACAAGTAGAGACATACTTCAATCACAAGTCCATGCACACCTTAAAACTTGAAAGAATGCACTTCCAATTTGAAAGCGACACTTAAAATTATGTGATATACTTCAATTGTACATTTCCACACACTAAGACAGACTACCATAATTGCTAATCCATCTTCCAATATACACATATTACTGTATATAATCTATTTCAAATTACATTTAAGTACAATACAACAAACTACAATACACATCTCCAGATTTAATAATATATTTTAAACATCACAGTTCTTGAATAATTTTCAAAGTTTTAAAATAAAGCTAATACATAATACACCTTACAAATGTATAACTCACCTTCCAAATAGTTGTGCAGAATATGAAATATCAGAAACTCATAAAAGATTTTCTTATGCACACAATCAATGTAATGCCCCACTCTCAACAAGGTAAAACCAGTAATGGCAAACTTTCTCTCTCTTTTTCCACACAAATAAATATAAGTAACAAATCACATTGCTGCCTACATTATTTATATAGGTTAGACATATTAACCCTTACCAACTTACTTCTAAAGTGCCCAAACTGGTTCTGGAATTTTCTACCGCAGTGCCTCAGTAAAGCGTGGCAATGGAGCCGCAAATCCATACGGGAGTTCAAAAACCTATTACTAATAATACAAGCATTATTTTTTAAGATCACACCACTTCTAAATATAGTACTGATTTGGGAAATATTACTTTAATAACATATCATTTATATATAAATTAGAATTCCATATTTTAAAACCACAGTTAAGATTCAACCCTTCCCCCATTCTGCTTAATCCAAGTTACCATAGTAACAGTTTCTGCAACAGCCAACTGAACAGGCGGGACACAAGTTCACCATATGTTCAATTTCAGCACACAAGGTTACAAATGCAAATAGCAGGTGTGGTTGACTTTTGCTAAATATTACCTTATCCTATCTACTGTACCTTTCAAACATATTTTGATTACCAATATGAAACATGCTTTTTAAAGAAAGTAACATGTGCCCTATTTTTTGAGTGTACAATGTTTATAAACAGCCAATCAATTATCTCCTTTTAAAAAAACAGCATCTTGTCCACCATTTTAGATACCTCTCATTTTACCAACTGACTACCTCAGCTACAGACATCTCTTTTTTACTTCCAGGCATCCCTTCAAGATGCTTACATTATGGATTGTTGGGCACAGCTATGTTTTCTGGTACAAAAGGTATGCTGAACGCAGAGGTATTGACAAAGACCTAGCTTTGCAAAATGTGGATATTAAATGGATTGCACAGAGAGGATTAAAGTGGCACCAATTGATACCTTTGGTTAAAACCTTTTTGCATCTCCAACCCCCTGACCTCATAATTGTGTACTGTGGTGGCAATTACCTAAGCACATTGACTGGGGTAGGTCTGGAAATGCTAATGAAGGACACCTTTGCACAAATGATGTTGCTTTTGCCTCAAACTGTCTTTGTATATTCTAATATATGCTAAAGACAGAAATGGAAGTGGTCAAATAAATTCTGTCCACAGATTAAAAAGCTAGAAAGAATGTCAATAAAGCTGTTTCTACTTACCTCAGAGACCATAGGATGGGCTTCATCTCTAACAACAATCTACGTTTTGATATAGATTACATCTACAGAAGTGATGCAGTACAATTCACAGATCAAGGAAACAGAGTCTTTCTCAACAACCTAAATCTGTGCATCTGCAATTACATGGGGCTACAAAAAACTCATAATGAAAACAAGGGCTCTTTTTAGAGCCACCCTATAACACAATAGTGAATCTATGTTACACATACATACTTTTAATAAATTTTTTGTGGATTTGCGCACCCGTCACGTTTCTGCACAAGCATTAAGTCAATGTACTACCACAGAATACACTTTTCAGGTTTAACTTTTAATTTTTTTATTTTATATATTTTTGCTAACTCTATCAAATGTAATCTTATTATTAACTTCAATCACACTACCTCTATAAAGCAAGTTCACAAAAGCAACACTACCATCTAAATTATATACTATTAAATTATTTATTTGAGGTGGCACCGCGAATCCACCACAACGTTACACGGGGCAACTCCAAAATCGGAAGCAAAAAAACGCTCCACATCCATTATTCGGTATCCGCCCCAGGGACCCCATTCCCCGGGGCATGCCTCATGTTGGGGACCGTGGGGGAAGCCCCAATGCCCCTGCAGACCCAGCCGGCTCCCTGACTCTTGCGGGAGCTGTCATTGCTTTTGGACAAGGGGAGCTGCTGACATGCTGCTCCCTTTGCCCAAAAGCAAATCTGCTTTGCTCCTGGAGGGGGGCCATGCAGCCCCTCTCCCAAAGTATGCAAAGCCCCGGGGAGGGGGTGGTGCCCAGGGCCGGGGGACCGCAACAGACCCCCAACTTCTGTAAATTAGTGCCCTGGGGGGTGACGGTCTCCGGGGCATGTGGGGGGGGGCTTGAGCCCCCCCACACTACTTTAATTTAAGCAGTGCCCCGGGAATGTGGCAGTCTCTGGGGCTGCGGGGGTGCCACGTACCCCCGCATTTGTTAATTGAAGCCCCAGGGAGGTGGTGGACCCCGGGGCTGCGTGAGGGGGGGGCAGGAGTTAGGAATCCTAACTTTACTACTACTAAATCCCTTTTGTGAATACCGAAAGTCAGAAAGTTAGGATTTTGTCTCAGTTTAGTAGTAGTAAAGTTAGGAATCCTAACTTTACTACTACTAAATACCTTCTGTGGATACTAAAAGTAGTAAGTTTAGGATTTTTTCTCATATTACTTTTGTGAATCGGGCCCATAGTCAGTATTAAGATCCCTTAGATGTACACTAAGGGAATGTTCTAACTTTTTAGCTATGTCAGTATTTGTATCAACAAAATATTTGTGATAAACATTAGTGATGACCAATGTTACATTCTGCTCAAGCATGATATTAATACATTGAAAATGTGGACCGTCAAGCTGTATCTTGCAAACTTTATTGTCTAAAGTAGTTGCTATTAAAGTAAGCAAATCCCCCTTATGCTGTCCCCCCAGTGCCTGGCCAGCTGTGGTAGAGATAGATACATACCCATCAATATGAACAACTTCCCTAGCCCAGGTTTCTTGGAGACAGATGACAGTATAACCCTTCATTAGATCAAGTCAATCATCATTCTTCACTTCATTCCAAAGCAGACAGCCAAATACAATAACATCATTTTTAGAAGGTACACCATAACTACTTGTACAATCACTGTTTCTAGGGTCACCGGTGGCTCCCGGGACTATGTTTAAGGAAGATGTATTTACCACCATATTTACCGCCATTTCTAGCCCCAATAAAGATGTATTTTCTGGAACCACGTTAGCATTGACCGCAAGTGTATAACACTTTCTTTGTTGTCTGTCGCCATAACCCTAGATGTCATTATCTGGGGGGCAATCAACACTTGTGGATGCAGACAATCAACTTGCTCAAGGAATGGGAAAAACGACCAAAAGTTGGAACAGCAAAATGGTGAGATGCTCAGTGGTCAAAGTACTGGGGTCTTGAAAATACTTGCACACTCGGCTTATAAAAATTACACAAAGGTACTGCCTTGATGTTCCTCCTTGAGGGGCTCAGCCTGGAAAGTTTTTCCAAAACAGAGCTGACCAAATACATGTTTTTAAAATTGCTAACAACACAATCCCCCGTGTCATCCTTTACCTGTGAGCCCACACATGAAACTCTGTACATTATTTATGTTCATAAATAAGTCCTCACAGCTAGGCCAATTTGTGGTTCTTAATGAACGGCTTTATTTTTCAATTGCGCATTGAATTCTTCCCTCTCAGACCACAGGGTGGGAACATTTTTTTAAACTATAACCAGCCGAGTTGCTTCTGGTGGGAAGTGGAGGACTCTTTTAGTACTTGTTCTCATAATCGGATGCCTGATGTTTTTCTGCTAAGTTAGATCCGGATTCAGTTTGTAGTTGCCCCTTTCTTTGTTCCAGGCTCTGAACCCTGTTTACTCCCTTTTGAGTTAGGCAGGCCAAAGAATCAAGGACCGAAATATTATTTTGATGGCTAATCGCTTGCAAAGATTGTAACTTTTACTGACCCTTAGAAGCTGAGCGATTTTGCCAGTATGATGTGGTATCCAGCTCCGCTACCTTTTTGATACCACTAGTTATAATGGTCAAGCCTGAGGCAAATAAGGACTTCAATGAGGTGTCAATAATGGTAAGTGTGACCAAGAGCGGATCAAAATATATTTTAAAAGTTTTTTCCAAGGTGCTGGCAAACTGGGCATGTAATTAAAGACTCACCCATAGCCTGTTTTGCTGGTTCCTTTGCCGGGGCCTTCCGCTTGTTCTCCTTGCCAGGAATGATTTTTTTACAAACTGCAGGTAGCTTTTGGCTACTATTAGGTTTATTACATCCCTTTGCTTTTTTTAACGGTGGTGAGCGTAAGGTATCAGACTTGGTCCCCACAGCTTGGTTAGTGGCACTCTCTAGGTCACCCTGAAATACACATGGGGTTTGAGGCTGCTGCTAAGGGCTTGTTGACTCCTGCTGAACATGAAAGCTCTGTAGTGCTGTCTACCCCCACCAAAGGACTCATTAACAAGGCTTTCTTTGTGGCACCCATCCTCTCTGCCACACACTCAATTTAATTAATAATTGACCCATGGCAGTAGTAAGAAAACAGGTAATTATTGCAGTCAATAGGCGATCCTTGGTGGCAAGCACAACACACTATCTCTTCCCCATTTCTCTTACCTTGCATTAAAGCAGAATTTTAGGGAGTTTTAGAGAGGGCCAGAAACGCACATCGAAGAACCAGGAAGGATGGCCCATCCTTGTTTGGCCGCGGACGGGCGCTGACGGGCCCGGTCTTGGTTGCGGTCAAGAATCAAGAGGGCATTTTCTAGACAAATAAACCCCTGATGCAAATGCGGTGTGCAGGATGGGTGGTAAAAAGAGGTAAAGTTAAATCTAATTGGTCGCACACTGCTCCACCTACCAAGCGTGTTCCCCCAATGAATGTGGTCCCTGAGGTCAGCGTCGGCGGGTACGCCTATGCCCGAGTCATGAATGCAAGTATGAGTGGCGTGTGCCATCCCTGGACACGTGTTTCGAGGTAGTTGCCTCTCGTCAGCAGGGAGTAGGAAAAAGTGTGTGGGGTTGCTGTGTAAGCTGCTAAAATCGTTATCAGGTAAATACCTCTCGTAGCGCGCAGGTGCGTAACCAAGAGCCCGTCGACTCCACCGGCTCAAGGGAGCCTGAATATAAAGTTAAATCTAATTGGTCGCACACTGCTCCGCCTACCAAGCGTGTTCCCTCAATGAATGTGGTCCCTGAGGTCAGCGTCGGCGGGTACGCCTATGCCCGAGTCATGAATGCAAGTATGAGTGGCGTGTGCCATCCCTGGACACGTGTTTTGAGGTAGTTGCCTCTCGTCAGCAGGGAGTAGGAAAAAGTGTGTGGGGTTGCTGTGTAAGCTGCTAAAATCGTTATCAGGTAAATACCTCTCGTAGCGCGCAGGTGCGTAACCAAGAGCCCGTCGACTCCACCGGCTCAAGGGAGCCTGAATATAAAGTTAAATCTAATTGGTCGCACACTGCTCCACCTACCAAGCGTGTTCCCCCAATGAATGTGGTCCCTGAGGTCAGCGTCGGCGGGTACGCCTATGCCCGAGTCATGAATGCAAGTATGAGTGGCGTGTGCCATCCCTGGACACGTGTTTTGAGGTAGTTGCCTCTCGTCAGCAGGGAGTAGGAAAAAGTGTGTGGGGTTGCTGTGTAAGCTGCTAAAATCGTTATCAGGTAAATACCTCTCGTAGCGCGCAGGTGCGTAACCAAGAGCCCGTCGACTCCACCGGCTCAAGGGAGCCTGAATATAAAGTTAAATCTAATTGGTCGCACACTGCTCCACCTACCAAGCGTGTTCCCCCAATGAATGTGGTCCCTGAGGTCAGCGTCGGCGGGTACGCCTATGCCCGAGTCATGAATGCAAGTATGAGTGGCGTGTGCCATCCCTGGACACGTGTTTCAAGGTAGTTGCCTCTCGTCAGCAGGGAGTAGGAAAAAGTGTGTGGGGTTGCTGTGTAAGCTGCTAAAATCGTTATCAGGTAAATACCTCTCGTAGCGCGCAGGTGCGTAACCAAGAGCCCGTCGACTCCACCGGCTCAAGGGAGCCTGAATATAAAGTTAAATCTAATTGTTCGCACACTGCTCCACCTACCAAGCGTGTTCCCCCAATGAATGTGGGCCCTGAGGTCAGCGTCGGCGGGTACGCCTATGCCCGAGTCATGAATGCAAGTATGAGTGGCGTGTGCCATCCCTGGACACGTGTTTCGAGGTAGTTGCCTCTCGTCAGCAGGGAGTAGGAAAAAGTGTGTGGGGTTGCTGTGTAAGCTGCTAAAATCGTTATCAGGTAAATACCTCTCGTAGCGCGCAGGTGCGTAACCAAGAGCCCGTCGACTCCACCGGCTCAAGGGAGCCTGAATATAAAGTTAAATCTAATTGGTCGCACACTGCTCCACCTACCAAGCGTGTTCCCCCAATGAATGTGGTCCCTGAGGTCAGCGTCAGCGGGTACGCCTATGCCCGAGTCATGAATGCAAGTATGAGTGGCATGTGCCATCCCTGGACACGTGTTTCGAGGTAGTTGCCTCTCGTCAGCAGGGAGTAGGAAAAAGTGTGTGGGGTTGCTGTGTAAGCTGCTAAAATCGTTATCAGGTAAATACCTCTCGTAGCGCGCAGGTGCGTAACCAAGAGCCCGTCGACTCCACCAGCTCAAGGGAGCCTGAATATAAAGTTAAATCTAATTGGTCGCACACTGCTCCACCTACCAAGCGTGTTCCCCCAATAAATGTGGTCCCTGAGGTCAGCGTCGGCGGGTACGCCTATGCCCGAGTCATGAATGCAAGTATGAGTGGCGTGTGCCATCCCTGGACACGTGTTTCGAGGTAGTTGCCTCTCATCAGCAGGGAGTAGGAAAAAGTGTGTGGGGTTGCTGTGTGAGCTGCTAAAATCGTTATCAGGTAAATACCTCTCGTAGCGCGCAGGTGCGTAACCAAGAGCCCGTCGACTCCACCGGCTCAAGGGAGCATGAATATAAAGTTAAATCTAATTGGTCGCACACTGCTCCACCTACCAAGCGTGTTCCCCCAATGAATGTGGTCCCTGAGGTCAGCGTCGGCGGGTACGCCTATGCCCGAGTCATGAATGCAAGTATGAGTGGCGTGTGCCATCCCTGGACACGTGTTTCGAGGTAGTTGCCTCTCGTCAGCAGGGAGTAGGAAAAAGTGTGTGGGGTTGCTGTGTAAGCTGCTAAAATCGTTATCAGGTAAATACCTCTCGTAGCGCGCAGGTGCATAACCAAGAGCCCGTCGACTCCACCGGCTCAAGGGAGCCTGAATATAAAGTTAAATCTAATTGGTCGCACACTGCTCCACCTACCAAGCGTGTTCCCCCAATGAATGTGGTCCCTGAGGTCAGCGTCGGCGGGTACGCCTATGCCCGAGTCATGAATGCAAGTATGAGTGGCGTGTGCCATCCCTGGACACGTGTTTCGAGGTAGTTGCCTCTCGGCAGCAGGGAGTAGGAAAAAGTGTGTGGGGTTGCTGTGTAAGCTGCTAAAATCGTTATCAGATAAATACCTCTCGTAGCGCGCAGGTGCGTAACCAAGAGCCCGTCGACTCCACCGGCTCAAGGGAGCCTGAATATAAAGTTAAATCTAATTGGTCGCACACTGCTCCACCTACCAAGCGTGTTCCCCCAATGAATGTGGTCCCTGAGGTCAGCGTCGGCGGGTACGCCTATGCCCGAGTCATGAATGCAAGTATGAGTGGCGTTTGCCATCCCTGGACACGTGTTTCGAGGTAGTTGCCTCTCGTCAGCAGGGAGTAGGAAAAAGTGTGTGGGGTTGCTGTGTAAGCTGCTAAAATCGTTATCAGGTAAATACCTCTCGTAGCGCGCAGGTGCGTAACCAAGAGCCCGTCGACTCCACCGGCTCAAGGGAGCCTGAATATAAAGTTAAATCTAATTGGTCGCACACTACTCCACCTACCAAGCGTGTTCCCCAATGAATGTGGTCCCTGAGGTCAGCGTCGGCGGGTACCCCTATGCCCGAGTCATGAATGCAAGTATGAGTGGCGTGTGCCATCCCTGGACACGTGTTTCGAGGTAGTTGCCTCTCGTCAGCAGGGAGTAGGAAAAAGTGTGTGGGGTTGCTGTGTAAGCTGCTAACATCGTTATCAGGTAAATACCTGCATTCATGACTCGGGCACGCTTGGTAGGTGGAGCAGTGTGCGACCACTTAGATTTAACTTTATATTCAAGCTCCCTTGAGCCGGTGTAGTCGACAGGCTCTTTGTTACGCACCTGCGAACTACGAGAGGTATTTACCTGATAACGATTTTAGCAGCTTACATAGCAACCCCACACACTTTTTCCTACTCCCTGCTGACGAGAGGCAACTACCTCGAATCACGTGTCCAGGGATGGCACACGCCACTCATACTTGCATTCATGACTCGGGCATAGGCGTACCCGCCGACGCTGACCTCAGGGACCACATTCATTGGGGGAACACGCTTGGTAGGTGGAGCAGTGTGCGACCAATTAGATTTAACTTTATATTCAGGCTCCCTTGAGCCGGTGGAGTCGACGGGCTCTTGGTTACGCACCTGCGCGCTACGAGAGGTATTTACCTGATAACGATTTTAGCAGCTTACATAGCAACCCCACACACTTTTTCCTACTCCCTGCTGACGAGAGGCAACTACCTCGAAACACGTGTCCAGGGATGGCACACGCCACTCATACTTGCATTCATGACTCGGGCATAGGCGTACCCGCCGACGCTGACCTCAGGGACCACATTCATTGGGGGAACACGCTTGGTAGGTGGAGCAGTGTGCGACCAATTAGATTTAACTTTATATTCAGGCTCCCTTGAGCCGGTGGAGTCGACGGGCTCTTGGTTAAGGCACCTGCGCGCTACGAGAGGTATTTACCTGATAACGATTTTAGCAGCTTACATAGCAGCCCCACACACTTTTTCCCACTCCCTGCTGACGAGAGGCAACTACCTCGAAACACGTGTCCAGGGATGGCACACACCACTCATACTTGCATTCATGACTCGGGCATAGGCGTACCCGCCGACGCTGACCTCAGGGACCACATTCATTGGGGGAACATGCTTGGTAGGTGGAGCAGTGTGCAACCAATTAGATTTAACTTTATATTCAGGCTCCCTTGAGCCGGTGGAGTCGACGGGCTCTTGGTTACGCACCTGCGCGCTACGAGAGGTATTTACCTGATAACGATTTTAGCAGCTTACATAGCAACCCCACACACTTTTTCCTACTCCCTGCTGACGAGAGGCAACTACCTCGAAACACGTGTCCAGGGATGGCACACGCCACTCATACTTGCATTCATGACTCGGGCATAGGCGTACCCGCCGACGCTGACCTCAGGGACCACATTCATTGGGGGAACACGCTTGGTAGGTGGAGCAGAGTGCGACCAATTAGATTTAACTTTATATTCAGGCTCCCTTGAGCCGGTGGAGTCGACGGTCTCTTGGTTACGCACCTGCGCGCTACGAGAGGTATTTACCTGATAACGATTTTAGCAGCTTACATAGCAACCCCACACACTTTTTCCTACTCCCTGCTGACGAGAGGCAACTACCTCGAAACACGTGTCCAGGGATGGCACACGCCACTCATACTTGCATTCATGACTCGGGCATAGGCGTACCCGCCGACGCTGACCTCAGGGACCACATTCATTGGGGGAACACGCTTGGTAGGTGGAGCAGTGTGCGACCAATTAGATTTAACTTTATATTCAGGCTCCCTTGAGCCGGTGGAGTCGACGGGCTCTTGGTTACGCACCTGCGCGCTACGAGAGGTATTTAACCGATAACGATTTTAGCAGCTTACATAGCAACCCCACACACTTTTTCCTACTCCCTACTGACGAGAGGCAACTACCTCGAAACACGTGTCCAGGGATGGCACATGCCACTCATACTTGCATTCATGACTCGGGCATAGGCGTACCCGCCGACGCTGACCTCAGGGACCACATTCATTGGGGGAACACGCTTGGTAGGTGGAGCAGTGTGCGACCAATTAGATTTAACTTTATATTCAGGCTCCCTTAAGCCGGTGGAGTCGACGGGCTCTTGGTTCCGCACCTGCGCGCTACGAGAGGTATTTACCTGATAACGATTTTAGCAGCTTACATAGCAACCCCACACACTTTTTCCTACTCCCTGCTGACGAGAGGCAACTACCTCGAAACACGTGTCCAGGGATGGCACACGCCACTCATACTTGCATTCATGACTCGGGCATAGGCGTACCCGCCGACGCTGACCTCAGTGACCACATTCATTGGGGGAACACGCTTGGTAGGTGGAGCAGTGTGCGACCAATTAGATTTAACTTTATATTCAGGCTCCCTTGAGCCGGTGGAGTCGACGGGCTCTTGGTTACGCACCTGCACGCTACGAGAGGTATTTACCTGATAACGATTTTAGCAGCTTACATAGCAACCCCACACACTTTTTCCTACTCCCTGCTGACGAGAGGCAACTACCTCGAAACACGTGTCCAGGGATGGCACACGCCACTCATACTTGCATTCATGACTCGGGCATAGGCGTACCCGCCGACGCTGACCTCAGGGACCACATTCATTGGGGGAACACGCTTGGTAGGTGGAGCAGTGTGCGACCAATTAGATTTAACTTTATATTCAGGCTCCCTTAAGCCGGTGGAGTCGACGGGCTCTTGGTTACGCACCTGCGCGCTACGAGAGGTATTTACCTGATAACGATTTTAGCAGCTTACATAGCAACCCCACACACTTTTTCCTACTGCCTGCTGACGAGAGGCAACTACCTCGAAACACGTGTCCAGGGATGGCACACGCCACTCATACTTGCATTCATGACTCGGGCATAGGCGTACCCGCCGACGCTGACCTCAGGGACCACATTCATTGGGGGAACACGCTTGGTAGGTGGAGCAGTGTGCGACCAATTAGATTTAACTTTATATTCAGGCTCCCTTGAGCCGGTGGAGTCGACGGTCTCTTGGTTACGCACCTGCGCGCTACGAGATGTATTTACCTGATAACGATTTTAGCAGCTTACATAGCAACCCCACACACTTTTTCCTACTCCCTGCTGACGAGAGGCAACTACCTCGAAACACATGTCCAGGGATGGCACACGCCACTCATACTTGCATTCATGACTCGGGTATAGGCGTACCCGCCGACGCTGACCTCAGGGACCACATTCATTGGGGGAACACGCTTGGTAGGTGGAGCAGTGTGCGACCAATTAGATTTAACTTTATATTCAGGCTCCCTTGAGCCGGTGGAGTCGACAGTCTCTTGGTTACGCACCTGCGCGCTACGAGATGTATTTACCTGATAACGATTTTAGCAGCTTACATAGCAACCCCACACACTTTTTCCTACTCCCTGCTGACGAGAGGCAACTACCTCGAAACACATGTCCAGGGATAGCACACGCCACTCATACTTGCATTCATGACTCGGGCATAGGCGTACCTGCCGACGCTGACCTCAGGGACCACATTCATTGGAGGAACATGCTTGGTAGGTGGAGCAGTGTGCGACCAATTAGATTTAACTTTATATTCAGGCTCCCTTGAGCCGGTGGAGTCGACGGGCTCTTGGTTACGCACCTGCGCGCTACGAGAGGTATTTACCTGATAACGATTTTAGCAGCTTACATAGCAACCCCACACACTTTTTCCTACTCCCTGCTGACGAGAGGCAACTACCTCGAAACACGTGTCCAGGGATGGCACACGCCACTCATACTTGCATTCATGACTCGGGCATAGGCGTACCCGCCGACGCTGACCTCAGGGACCACATTCATTGGGGGAACACGCTTGGTAGGTGGAGCAGTGTGCGACCAATTAGATTTAACTTTATATTCAGGCTCCCTTGAGCCGGTGGAGTCGACGGGCTCTTGGTTACGCACCTGCGTGCTACGAGAGGTATTTACCTGATAACGATTTTAGCAGCTTACATAGCAACCCCACACACTTTTTCCTACTCCCTGCTGACGAGAGGCAACTACCTCGAAACAATAGTCCAGGGATGGCACACGCCACTCATACATGCATTCATGACTCGGGCATAGGCGTACCCGCCGACGCTGACCTCAGGGACCACATTCATTGGGGGAACACGCTTGGTAGGTGGAGCAGTGTGCGACCAATTAGATTTAACTTTATATTCAGGCTCCCTTGAGCCGGTGAAGTCGACGGTCTCTTGGTTACGCACCTGCGCGCTACGAGATGTATTTACCTGATAACGATTTTAGCAGCTTACATAGCAACCCCACACACTTTTTCCTACTCCCTGCTGACGAGAGGCAACTACCTCGAAACACGTGTCCAGGGATGGCACACGCCACTCATACTTGCATTCATGAATCGGACATAGGCGTACCCACCAACGCTGACCTCAGGGACCACATTAATTGGGGGAACACGCTTGGTAGGTGGAGCAGTGTGCGACCAATTAGATTTAACTTTATATTCAGGCTCCCTTGAGCCGGTGGAGTCGACGGGCTCTTGGTTACGCACCTGCGCGCTACGAGAGGTATTTACCTGATAACGATTTTAGCAGCTTACATAGCAACCCCACACACTTTTTCCTACTCCCTGCTGACGAGAGGCAACTACCTCCAAACACGTGTCCAGGGATGGCACACGCCACTCATACTTGCATTCATGACTCGGGCATAGGCGTACCCGCCGACGCTGACCTCAGGGACCACATTCATTGGGGGAACACGCTTGGTAGGTGGAGCAGTGTGCGACCAATTAGATTTAACTTTATATTCAGGCTCCCTTGAGCCGGTGGAGTCGACGGGCTCTTGGTTACGCACCTGCGCGCTACGAGAGGTATTTACCTGATAACGATTTTAGCAGCTTACATAGCAACCCCACACACTTTTTCATACTCCCTGCTGACGAGAGGCAACTACCTCGAAACACGTGTCCAGGGATGGCACACGCCACTCATACTTGCATTCATGACTCGGGCATAGGCGTACCCGCCGACGCTGACCTCAGGGACCACATTCATTGGGGGAACACGCTTGGTAGGTGGAGCAGTGTGCGACCAATTAGATTTAACTTTATATTCAGGCTCCCTTGAGCCGGTGGAGTCGACGGGCTCTTGGTTACGCACCTGCGTGCTACGAGAGGTATTTACCTGATAACGATTTTAGCAGCTTACATAGCAACCCCACACACTTTTTCCTACTCCCTGCTGACGAGAGGTAACTACCTCGAAACAATAGTCCAGGGATGGCACACGCCACTCATACATGCATTCATGACTCGGGCATAGGCGTACCCGCCGACGCTGACCTCAGGGACCACATTCATTGGGGGAACACGCTTGGTAGGTGGAGCAGTGTGCGACCAATTAGATTTAACTTTATATTCAGGCTCCCTTGAGCCGGTGGAGTCGACGGGCTCTTGGTTACGCACCTGCGCACTACGAGAGGTATTTACCTGATAACGATTTTAGCAGCTTACATAGCAACCCCACACACTTTTTCCTACTCCCTGCTGACGAGAGGCAACTACCTCGAATCACGTGTCCAGGGATGGCACACGCCACTCATACTTGCATTCATGACTCGGGCATAGGCGTACCCGCCGACGCTGACCTCAGGGACCACATTCATTGGGGGAACACGCTTGGTAGGTGGAGCAGTGTGCGACCAATTAGATTTAACTTTATATTCAGGCTCCCTTGAGCCGGTGGAGTCGACGGGCTCTTGGTTACGCACCTGCGCGCTACGAGAGGTATTTACCTGATAACGATTTTAGCAGCTTACATAGCAACCCCACACACTTTTTCCTACTCCCTGCTGACGAGAGGCAACTACCTCGAAACACGTGTCCAGGGATGGCACACGCCACTCATACTTGCATTCATGACTCGGGCATAGGCGTACCCGCCAACGCTGACCTCAGGGACCACATTCATTGGGGGAACACGCTTGGTAGGTGGAGCAGTGTGCGACCAATTAGATTTAACTTTATATTCAGGCTCCCTTGAGCCGGTGGAGTCGACGGGCTCTTGGTTAAGGCACCTGCGCGCTACGAGAGGTATTTACCTGATAACGATTTTAGCAGCTTACATAGCAACCCCACACACTTTTTCCCACTCCCTGCTGACGAGAGGCAACTACTTCGAAACACGTGTCCAGGGATGGCACACACCACTCATACTTGCATTCATGACTCGGGCATAGGCGTACCCGCCGACGCTGACCTCAGGGACCACATTCATTGGGGGAACATGCTTGGTAGGTGGAGCAGTGTGCGACCAATTAGATTTAACTTTATATTCAGGCTCCCTTGAGCCGGTGGAGTCGACGGGCTCTTGGTTACGCACCTGCGCGCTACGAGAGGTATTTACCTGATAACGATTTTAGCAGCTTACATAGCAACCCCACACACTTTTTCCTACTCCCTGCTGACGAGAGGCAACTACCTCGAAACACGTGTCCAGGGATGGCACACGCCACTCATACTTGCATTCATGACTCGGGTATAGGCGTACCCGCCGACGCTGACCTCAGGGACCACATTCATTGGGGGAACACGCTTGGTAGGTGGAGCAGAGTGCGACCAATTAGATTTAACTTTATATTCAGGCTCCCTTGAGCCGGTGGAGTCGACGGTCTCTTGGTTACGCACCTGCGCGCTACGAGAGGTATTTACCTGATAACGATTTTAGCAGCTTACATAGCAACCCCACACACTTTTTCCTACTCCCTGCTGACGAGAGGCAACTACCTCGAAACACGTGTCCAGGGATGGCACACGCCACTCATACTTGCATTCATGACTCGGGCATAGGCGTACCCGCCGACGCTGACCTCAGGGACCACATTCATTGGGGGAACACGCTTGGTAGGTGGAGCAGTGTGCGACCAATTAGATTTAACTTTATATTCAGGCTCCCTTGAGCCGGTGGAGTCGACGGGCTCTTGGTTACGCACCTGCGCGCTACGAGAGGTATTTAACCGATAACGATTTTAGCAGCTTACATAGCAACCCCACACACTTTTTCCTACTCCCTACTGACGAGAGGCAACTACCTCGAAACACGTGTCCAGGGATGGCACATGCCACTCATACTTGCATTCATGACTCGGGCATAGGCGTACCCGCCGACGCTGACCTCAGGGACCACATTCATTGGGGGAACACGCTTGGTAGGTGGAGCAGTGTGCGACCAATTAGATTTAACTTTATATTCAGGCTCCCTTAAGCCGGTGGAGTCGACGGGCTCTTGGTTCCGCACCTGCGCGCTACGAGAGGTATTTACCTGATAACGATTTTAGCAGCTTACATAGCAACCCCACACACTTTTTCCTACTCCCTGCTGACGAGAGGCAACTACCTCGAAACACGTGTCCAGGGATGGCACACGCCACTCATACTTGCATTCATGACTCGGGCATAGGCGTACCCGCCGACGCTGACCTCAGGGACCACATTCATTGGGGGAACACGCTTGGTAGGTGGAGCAGTGTGCGACCAATTAGATTTAACTTTATATTCAGGCTCCCTTGAGCCGGTGGAGTCGACGGGCTCTTGGTTACGCACCTGCGCGCTACGAGAGGTATTTACCTGATAACGATTTTAGCAGCTTACATAGCAACCCCACACACTTTTTCCTACTCCCTGCTGACGAGAGGCAACTACCTCGAAACACGTGTCCAGGGATGGCACACGCCACTCATACTTGCATTCATGACTCGGGCATAGGCGTTCCCGCCGACGCTGACCTCAGGGACCACATTCATTGGGGGAACACGCTTGGTAGGTGGAGCAGTGTGCGACCAATTAGATTTCACTTTATATTCAGGCTCCCTTGAGCCGGTGGAGTCGACGGGCTCTTGGTTACGCACCTGCGCGCTACGAGAGGTATTTACCTCATAACGATTTTAGCAGCTTACATAGCAACCCCACACACTTTTTCCTACTCCCTGCTGACGAGAGGCAACTACCTCGAAACACGTGTCCAGGGATGGCACACGCCACTCATACTTGCATTCATGACTCGGGCATAGGTGTACCCGCCGACGCTGACCTCAGGGACCACATTCATTGGGGGAACACGCTTGGTAGGTGGAGCAGTGTGCGACCAATTAGATTTAACTTTATATTAAGGCTCCCTTGAGCCGGTGGAGTCGACGGGCTCTTGGTTACGCACCTGCGCGCTACGAGAGGTATTTACCTGATAACGATTTTAGCAGCTTACATAGCAACCCCACACACTTTTTCCTACTCCCTGCTGACGAGAGGCAACTACCTCGAAACACGTGTCCAGGGATGGCACACGCCACTCATACTTGCATTCATGACTCGGGCATAGGCGTACCCGCCGACGCTGACCTCAGGGACCACATTCATTGGGGGAACACACTTGGTAGGTGGAGCAGTGTGCGACCAATTAGATTTAACTTTATATTCAGGCTCCCTTGAGCCGGTGGAGTCGACGGGCTCTTGGTTACGCACCTGCGCGCTACGAGAGGTATTTAACCGATAACGATTTTAGCAGCTTACATAGCAACCCCACACACTTTTTCCTACTCCCTACTGACGAGAGGCAACTACCTCGAAACACGTGTCCAGGGATGGCACATGCCACTCATACTTGCATTCATGACTCGGGCATAGGCGTACCCGCCGACGCTGACCTCAGGGACCACATTCATTGGGGGAACACGCTTGGTAGGTGGAGCAGTGTGCGACCAATTAGATTTAACTTTATATTCAGGCTCCCTTAAGCCGGTGGAGTCGACGGGCTCTTGGTTCCGCACCTGCGCGCTACGAGAGGTATTTACCTGATAACGATTTTAGCAGCTTACATAGCAACCCCACACACTTTTTCCTACTCCCTGCTGACGAGAGGCAACTACCTCGAAACACGTGTCCAGGGATGGCACACGCCACTCATACTTGCATTCATGACTCGGGCATAGGCGTACCCGCCGACGCTGACCTCAGTGACCACATTCATTGGGGGAACACGCTTGGTAGGTGGAGCAGTGTGCGACCAATTAGATTTAACTTTATATTCAGGCTCCCTTGAGCCGGTGGAGTCGACGGGCTCTTGGTTACGCACCTGCACGCTACGAGAGGTATTTACCTGATAACGATTTTAGCAGCTTACATAGCAACCCCACACACTTTTTCCTACTCCCTGCTGACGAGAGGCAACTACCTCGAAACACGTGTCCAGGGATGGCACACGCCACTCATACTTGCATTCATGACTCGGGCATAGGCGTACCCGCCGACGCTGACCTCAGGGACCACATTCATTGGGGGAACACGCTTGGTAGGTGGAGCAGTGTGCGACCAATTAGATTTAACTTTATATTCAGGCTCCCTTAAGCCGGTGGAGTCGACGGGCTCTTGGTTACGCACCTGCGCGCTACGAGAGGTATTTACCTGATAACGATTTTAGCAGCTTACATAGCAACCCCACACACTTTTTCCTACTGCCTGCTGACGAGAGGCAACTACCTCGAAACACGTGTCCAGGGATGGCACACGCCACTCATACTTGCATTCATGACTCGGGCATAGGCGTACCCGCCGACGCTGACCTCAGGGACCACATTCATTGGGGGAACACGCTTGGTAGGTGGAGCAGTGTGCGACCAATTAGATTTAACTTTATATTCAGGCTCCCTTGAGCCGGTGGAGTCGACGGTCTCTTGGTTACGCACCTGCACGCTACGAGATGTATTTACCTGATAACGATTTTAGCAGCTTACATAGCAACCCCACACACTTTTTCCTACTCCCTGCTGACGAGAGGCAACTACCTCGAAACACATGTCCAGGGATGGCACACGCCACTCATACTTGCATTCATGACTCGGGTATAGGCGTACCCGCCGACGCTGACCTCAGGGACCACATTCATTGGGGGAACACGCTTGGTAGGTGGAGCAGTGTGCGACCAATTAGATTTAACTTTATATTCAGGCTCCCTTGAGCCGGTGGAGTCGACAGTCTCTTGGTTACGCACCTGCGCGCTACGAGATGTATTTACCTGATAACGATTTTAGCAGCTTACATAGCAACCCCACACACTTTTTCCTACTCCCTGCTGACGAGAGGCAACTACCTCGAAACACATGTCCAGGGATAGCACACGCCACTCATACTTGCATTCATGACTCGGGCATAGGCGTACCTGCCGACGCTGACCTCAGGGACCACATTCATTGGAGGAACATGCTTGGTAGGTGGAGCAGTGTGCGACCAATTAGATTTAACTTTATATTCAGGCTCCCTTGAGCCGGTGGAGTCGACGGGCTCTTGGTTACGCACCTGCGCGCTACGAGAGGTATTTACCTGATAACGATTTTAGCAGCTTACATAGCAACCCCACACACTTTTTCCTACTCCCTGCTGACGAGAGGCAACTACCTCGAAACACGTGTCCAGGGATGGCACACGCCACTCATACTTGCATTCATGACTCGGGCATAGGCGTACCCGCCGACGCTGACCTCAGGGACCACATTCATTGGGGGAACACGCTTGGTAGGTGGAGCAGTGTGCGACCAATTAGATTTAACTTTATATTCAGGCTCCCTTGAGCCGGTGGAGTCGACGGGCTCTTGGTTACGCACCTGCGTGCTACGAGAGGTATTTACCTGATAACGATTTTAGCAGCTTACATAGCAACCCCACACACTTTTTCCTACTCCCTGCTGACGAGAGGCAACTACCTCGAAACAATAGTCCAGGGATGGCACACGCCACTCATACATGCATTCATGACTCGGGCATAGGCGTACCCGCCGACGCTGACCTCAGGGACCACATTCATTGGGGGAACACGCTTGGTAGGTGGAGCAGTGTGCGACCAATTAGATTTAACTTTATATTCAGGCTCCCTTGAGCCGGTGAAGTCGACGGTCTCTTGGTTACGCACCTGCGCGCTACGAGATGTATTTACCTGATAACGATTTTAGCAGCTTACATAGCAACCCCACACACTTTTTCCTACTCCCTGCTGACGAGAGGCAACTACCTCGAAACACGTGTCCAGGGATGGCACACGCCACTCATACTTGCATTCATGAATCGGACATAGGCGTACCCACCAACGCTGACCTCAGGGACCACATTAATTGGGGGAACACGCTTGGTAGGTGGAGCAGTGTGCGACCAATTAGATTTAACTTTATATTCAGGCTCCCTTGAGCCGGTGGAGTCGACGGGCTCTTGGTTACGCACCTGCGCGCTACGAGAGGTATTTACCTGATAACGATTTTAGCAGCTTACATAGCAACCCCACACACTTTTTCCTACTCCCTGCTGACGAGAGGCAACTACCTCCAAACACGTGTCCAGGGATGGCACACGCCACTCATACTTGCATTCATGACTCGGGCATAGGCGTACCCGCCGACGCTGACCTCAGGGACCACATTCATTGGGGGAACACGCTTGGTAGGTGGAGCAGTGTGCGACCAATTAGATTTAACTTTATATTCAGGCTCCCTTGAGCCGGTGGAGTCGACGGGCTCTTGGTTACGCACCTGCGCGCTACGAGAGGTATTTACCTGATAACGATTTTAGCAGCTTACATAGCAACCCCACACACTTTTTCATACTCCCTGCTGACGAGAGGCAACTACCTCGAAACACGTGTCCAGGGATGGCACACGCCACTCATACTTGCATTCATGACTCGGGCATAGGCGTACCCGCCGACGCTGACCTCAGGGACCACATTCATTGGGGGAACACGCTTGGTAGGTGGAGCAGTGTGCGACCAATTAGATTTAACTTTATATTCAGGCTCCCTTGAGCCGGTGGAGTCGACGGGCTCTTGGTTACGCACCTGCGTGCTACGAGAGGTATTTACCTGATAACGATTTTAGCAGCTTACATAGCAACCCCACACACTTTTTCCTACTCCCTGCTGACGAGAGGTAACTACCTCGAAACAATAGTCCAGGGATGGCACACGCCACTCATACATGCATTCATGACTCGGGCATAGGCGTACCCGCCGACGCTGACCTCAGGGACCACATTCATTGGGGGAACACGCTTGGTAGGTGGAGCAGTGTGCGACCAATTAGATTTAACTTTATATTCAGGCTCCCTTGAGCCGGTGGAGTCGACGGGCTCTTGGTTACGCACCTGCGCACTACGAGAGGTATTTACCTGATAACGATTTTAGCAGCTTACATAGCAACCCCACACACTTTTTCCTACTCCCTGCTGACGAGAGGCAACTACCTCGAATCACGTGTCCAGGGATGGCACACGCCACTCATACTTGCATTCATGACTCGGGCATAGGCGTACCCGCCGACGCTGACCTCAGGGACCACATTCATTGGGGGAACACGCTTGGTAGGTGGAGCAGTGTGCGACCAATTAGATTTAACTTTATATTCAGGCTCCCTTGAGCCGGTGGAGTCGACGGGCTCTTGGTTACGCACCTGCGCGCTACGAGAGGTATTTACCTGATAACGATTTTAGCAGCTTACATAGCAACCCCACACACTTTTTCCTACTCCCTGCTGACGAGAGGCAACTACCTCGAAACACGTGTCCAGGGATGGCACACGCCACTCATACTTGCATTCATGACTCGGGCATAGGCGTACCCGCCAACGCTGACCTCAGGGACCACATTCATTGGGGGAACACGCTTGGTAGGTGGAGCAGTGTGCGACCAATTAGATTTAACTTTATATTCAGGCTCCCTTGAGCCGGTGGAGTCGACGGGCTCTTGGTTAAGGCACCTGCGCGCTACGAGAGGTATTTACCTGATAACGATTTTAGCAGCTTACATAGCAACCCCACACACTTTTTCCCACTCCCTGCTGACGAGAGGCAACTACTTCGAAACACGTGTCCAGGGATGGCACACACCACTCATACTTGCATTCATGACTCGGGCATAGGCGTACCCGCCGACGCTGACCTCAGGGACCACATTCATTGGGGGAACATGCTTGGTAGGTGGAGCAGTGTGCGACCAATTAGATTTAACTTTATATTCAGGCTCCCTTGAGCCGGTGGAGTCGACGGGCTCTTGGTTACGCACCTGCGCGCTACGAGAGGTATTTACCTGATAACGATTTTAGCAGCTTACATAGCAACCCCACACACTTTTTCCTACTCCCTGCTGACGAGAGGCAACTACCTCGAAACACGTGTCCAGGGATGGCACACGCCACTCATACTTGCATTCATGACTCGGGCATAGGCGTACCCGCCGACGCTGACCTCAGGGACCACATTCATTGGGGGAACACGCTTGGTAGGTGGAGCAGAGTGCGACCAATTAGATTTAACTTTATATTCAGGCTCCCTTGAGCCGGTGGAGTCGACGGTCTCTTGGTTACGCACCTGCGCGCTACGAGAGGTATTTACCTGATAACGATTTTAGCAGCTTACATAGCAACCCCACACACTTTTTCCTACTCCCTGCTGACGAGAGGCAACTACCTCGAAACACGTGTCCAGGGATGGCACACGCCACTCATACTTGCATTCATGACTCGGGCATAGGCGTACCCGCCGACGCTGACCTCAGGGACCACATTCATTGGGGGAACACGCTTGGTAGGTGGAGCAGTGTGCGACCAATTAGATTTAACTTTATATTCAGGCTCCCTTGAGCCGGTGGAGTCGACGGGCTCTTGGTTACGCACCTGCGCGCTACGAGAGGTATTTAACCGATAACGATTTTAGCAGCTTACATAGCAACCCCACACACTTTTTCCTACTCCCTACTGACGAGAGGCAACTACCTCGAAACACGTGTCCAGGGATGGCACATGCCACTCATACTTGCATTCATGACTCGGGCATAGGCGTACCCGCCGACGCTGACCTCAGGGACCACATTCATTGGGGGAACACGCTTGGTAGGTGGAGCAGTGTGCGACCAATTAGATTTAACTTTATATTCAGGCTCCCTTAAGCCGGTGGAGTCGACGGGCTCTTGGTTCCGCACCTGCGCGCTACGAGAGGTATTTACCTGATAACGATTTTAGCAGCTTACATAGCAACCCCACACACTTTTTCCTACTCCCTGCTGACGAGAGGCAACTACCTCGAAACACGTGTCCAGGGATGGCACACGCCACTCATACTTGCATTCATGACTCGGGCATAGGCGTACCCGCCGACGCTGACCTCAGGGACCACATTCATTGGGGGAACACGCTTGGTAGGTGGAGCAGTGTGCGACCAATTAGATTTAACTTTATATTCAGGCTCCCTTGAGCCGGTGGAGTCGACGGGCTCTTGGTTACGCACCTGCGCGCTACGAGAGGTATTTACCTGATAACGATTTTAGCAGCTTACATAGCAACCCCACACACTTTTTCCTACTCCCTGCTGACGAGAGGCAACTACCTCGAAACACGTGTCCAGGGATGGCACACGCCACTCATACTTGCATTCATGACTCGGGCATAGGCGTTCCCGCCGACGCTGACCTCAGGGACCACATTCATTGGGGGAACACGCTTGGTAGGTGGAGCAGTGTGCGACCAATTAGATTTCACTTTATATTCAGGCTCCCTTGAGCCGGTGGAGTCGACGGGCTCTTGGTTACGCACCTGCGCGCTACGAGAGGTATTTACCTCATAACGATTTTAGCAGCTTACATAGCAACCCCACACACTTTTTCCTACTCCCTGCTGACGAGAGGCAACTACCTCGAAACACGTGTCCAGGGATGGCACACGCCACTCATACTTGCATTCATGACTCGGGCATAGGTGTACCCGCCGACGCTGACCTCAGGGACCACATTCATTGGGGGAACACGCTTGGTAGGTGGAGCAGTGTGCGACCAATTAGATTTAACTTTATATTAAGGCTCCCTTGAGCCGGTGGAGTCGACGGGCTCTTGGTTACGCACCTGCGCGCTACGAGAGGTATTTACCTGATAACGATTTTAGCAGCTTACATAGCAACCCCACACACTTTTTCCTACTCCCTGCTGACGAGAGGCAACTACCTCGAAACACGTGTCCAGGGATGGCACACGCCACTCATACTTGCATTCATGACTCGGGCATAGGCGTACCCGCCGACGCTGACCTCAGGGACCACATTCATTGGGGGAACACACTTGGTAGGTGGAGCAGTGTGCGACCAATTAGATTTAACTTTATATTCAGGCTCCCTTGAGCCGGTGGAGTCGACGGGCTCTTGGTTACGCACCTGCGCGCTACGAGAGGTATTTACCTGATAACGATTTTAGCAGCTTACATAGCAACCCCACACACTTTTTCCTACTCCCTGCTGACGAGAGGCAACTACCTCGAAACACGTGTCCAGGGATGGCACACGCCACTCAGAGTTGCATTCATGACTCGGGCATAGGCGTACCCGCCGACGCTGACCTCAGGGACCACATTCATTGGGGGAACACGCTTGGTAGGTGGAGCAGTGTGCGACCAATTAGATTTAACTTTATATTCAGGCTTCCTTGAGCCGGTGGAGTCGACGGGCTCTTGGTTACGCACCTGCGCGCTACGAGAGGTATTTACCTGATAACGATTTTAGCAGCTTACATAGCAACCACATACACTTTTTCCTACTCCCTGCTGACGAGAGGCAACTACCTCGAAACACGTGTCCAGGGATGGCACACGCCACTCATACTTGCATTCATGACTCGGGCATAGGCGTACCCGCCGATGCTGACCTCAGGGACCACATTCATTGGGGGAACACGCTTGGTAGGTGGAGCAGTGTGCGACCAATTAGATTTAACTTTATATTCAGGCTCCCTTGTGCCGGTGGAGTCGACGGGCTCTTGGTTACGCACCTGCGCGCTACGAGAGGTATTTACCTGATAACGATTTTAGCAGCTTACATAGCAACCCCACACACTTTTTCCTACTCCCTGCTGACGAGAGGCAACTACCTCGAAACACGTGTCCAGGGATGGCACACGCCACTCATACTTGCATTCATGACTCGGGCATAGGCGTACCCGCCGATGCTGACCTCAGGGACCACATTCATTGGGGGAACACGCTTGGTAGGTGGAGCAGTGTGCGACCAATTAGATTTAACTTTATATTCAGGCTCCCTTAAGCCGGTGGAGTCGACGGGCTCTTGGTTACGCACCTGCGCGCTACGAGAGGTATTTACCTGATAACGATTTTAGCAGCTTACATAGCAACCCCACACACTTTTTCCTACTCCCTGCTGACGAGAGGCAACTACCTCGAAACACAAGTCCAGGGATGGCACACGCCACTCATACATGCATTTATGACTCGGGCATAGGCGTACCCGCCGACGCTGACCTCAGGGACCACATTCATTGGGGGAACACGCTTGGTAGGTGGAGCAGTGTGCGACCAATTAGATTTAACTTTATATTCAGGCTCCCTTGAGCCGGTGAAGTCGACGGTCTCTTGGTTACGCACCTGCGCGCTACGAGATGTATTTACCTGATAACGATTTTAGCAGCTTACATAGCAACCCCACACACTTTTTCCTACTCCCTGCTGACGAGAGGCAACTACCTCGAAACACGTGTCCAGGGATGGCACACGCCACTCATACTTGCATTCATGAATCGGACATAGGCGTACCCACCAACGCTGACCTCAGGGACCACATTAATTGGGGGAACACGCTTGGTAGGTGGAGCAGTGTGCGACCAATTAGATTTAACTTTATATTCAGGCTCCCTTGAGCCGGTGGAGTCGACGGGCTCTTGGTTACGCACCTGCGCGCTACGAGAGGTATTTACCTGATAACGATTTTAGCAGCTTACATAGCAACCCCACACACTTTTTCCTACTCCATGCTGACGAGAGGCAACTACCTCCAAACACGTGTCCAGGGATGGCACACGCCACTCATACTTGCATTCATGACTCGGGCATAGGCGTACCCGCCGACGCTGACCTCAGTGACCACATTCATTGGGGGAACACGCTTGGTAGGTGGAGCAGTGTGCGACCAATTAGATTTAACTTTATATTCAGGCTCCCTTGAGCCGGTGGAGTCGACGGGCTCTTGGTTACGCACCTGCACGCTACGAGAGGTATTTACCTGATAACGATTTTAGCAGCTTACATAGCAACCCCACACACTTTTTCCTACTCCCTGCTGACGAGAGGCAACTACCTCGAAACACGTGTCCAGGGATGGCACACGCCACTCATACTTGCATTCATGACTCGGGCATAGGCGTACCCGCCGACGCTGACCTCAGGGACCACATTCATTGGGGGAACACGCTTGGTAGGTGGAGCAGTGTGCGACCAATTAGATTTAACTTTATATTCAGGCTCCCTTAAGCCGGTGGAGTCGACGGGCTCTTGGTTACGCACCTGCGCGCTACGAGAGGTATTTACCTGATAACGATTTTAGCAGCTTACATAGCAACCCCACACACTTTTTCCTACTGCCTGCTGACGAGAGGCAACTACCTCGAAACACGTGTCCAGGGATGGCACACGCCACTCATACTTGCATTCATGACTCGGGCATAGGCGTACCCGCCGACGCTGACCTCAGGGACCACATTCATTGGGGGAACACGCTTGGTAGGTGGAGCAGTGTGCGACCAATTAGATTTAACTTTATATTCAGGCTCCCTTGAGCCGGTGGAGTCGACGGTCTCTTGGTTACGCACCTGCGCGCTACGAGATGTATTTACCTGATAACGATTTTAGCAGCTTACATAGCAACCCCACACACTTTTTCCTACTCCCTGCTGACGAGAGGCAACTACCTCGAAACACATGTCCAGGGATGGCACACGCCACTCATACTTGCATTCATGACTCGGGTATAGGCGTACCCGCCGACGCTGACCTCAGGGACCACATTCATTGGGGGAACACGCTTGGTAGGTGGAGCAGTGTGCGACCAATTAGATTTAACTTTATATTCAGGCTCCCTTGAGCCGGTGGAGTCGACAGTCTCTTGGTTACGCACCTGCGCGCTACGAGATGTATTTACCTGATAACGATTTTAGCAGCTTACATAGCAACCCCACACACTTTTTCCTACTCCCTGCTGACGAGAGGCAACTACCTCGAAACACATGTCCAGGGATGGCACACGCCACTCATACTTGCATTCATGACTCGGGCATAGGCGTACCTGCCGACGCTGACCTCAGGGACCACATTCATTGGAGGAACATGCTTGGTAGGTGGAGCAGTGTGCGACCAATTAGATTTAACTTTATATTCAGGCTCCCTTGAGCCGGTGGAGTCGACGGGCTCTTGGTTACGCACCTGCGCGCTACGAGAGGTATTTACCTGATAACGATTTTAGCAGCTTACATAGCAACCCCACACACTTTTTCCTACTCCCTGCTGACGAGAGGCAACTACCTCGAAACACGTGTCCAGGGATCGCACACGCCACTCATACTTGCATTCATGACTCGGGCATAGGTGTACCCGCCGACGCTGACCTCAGGGACCACATTCATTGGGGGAACATGCTTGGTAGGTGGAACAGTGTGCGACCAATTAGATTTAACTTTATATTCAGGCTCCCTTGAGCCGGTGGAGTCGACGGGCTCTTGGTTACGCACCTGCGCGCTACGAGAGGTATTTACCTGATAACGATTTTAGCAGCTTACATAGCAACCCCACACACTTTTTCCTACTCCCTGCTGACGAGAGGCAACTACCTCGAAACACGTGTCCAGGGATGGCACACGCCACTCATACTTGCATTCATGACTCGGGCATAGGCGTACCCACCGACGCTGACCTCAGGGACCACATTCATTGGGGGAACACGCTTGGTAGGTGGAGCAGTGTGCGACCAATTAGATTTAACTTTATATTAAGGCTCCCTTGAGCCGGTGGAGTCGACGGGCTCTTGGTTACGCACCTGCGCGCTACGAGAGGTATTTACCTGATAACGATTTTAGCAGCTTACATAGCAACCCCACACACTTTTTCCTACTCCCTGCTGACGAGAGGCAACTACCTCGAAACACGTGTCCAGGGATGGCACACGCCACTCATACTTGCATTCATGACTCGGGCATAGGCGTACCCGCCGACGCTGACCTCAGGGACCACATTCATTGGGGGAACACACTTGGTAGGTGGAGCAGTGTGCGACCAATTAGATTTAACTTTATATTCAGGCTCCCTTGAGCCGGTGGAGTCGACGGGCTCTTGGTTACGCACCTGCGCGCTACGAGAGGTATTTACCTGATAACGATTTTAGCAGCTTACATAGCAACCCCACACACTTTTTCCTACTCCCTGCTGACGAGAGGCAACTACCTCGAAACACGTGTCCAGGGATGGCACACGCCACTCAGAGTTGCATTCATGACTCGGGCATAGGCGTACCCGCCGACGCTGACCTCAGGGACCACATTCATTGGGGGAACACGCTTGGTAGGTGGAGCAGTGTGCGACCAATTAGATTTAACTTTATATTCAGGCTTCCTTGAGCCGGTGGAGTCGACGGGCTCTTGGTTACGCACCTGCGCGCTACGAGAGGTATTTACCTGATAACGATTTTAGCAGCTTACATAGCAACCACATACACTTTTTCCTACTCCCTGCTGACGAGAGGCAACTACCTCGAAACACGTGTCCAGGGATGGCACACGCCACTCATACTTGCATTCATGACTCGGGCATAGGCGTACCCGCCGATGCTGACCTCAGGGACCACATTCATTGGGGGAACACGCTTGGTAGGTGGAGCAGTGTGCGACCAATTAGATTTAACTTTATATTCAGGCTCCCTTGTGCCGGTGGAGTCGACGGGCTCTTGGTTACGCACCTGCGCGCTACGAGAGGTATTTACCTGATAACGATTTTAGCAGCTTACATAGCAACCCCACACACTTTTTCCTACTCCCTGCTGACGAGAGGCAACTACCTCGAAACACGTGTCCAGGGATGGCACACGCCACTCATACTTGCATTCATGACTCGGGCATAGGCGTACCCGCCGATGCTGACCTCAGGGACCACATTCATTGGGGGAACACGCTTGGTAGGTGGAGCAGTGTGCGACCAATTAGATTTAACTTTATATTCAGGCTCCCTTAAGCCGGTGGAGTCGACGGGCTCTTGGTTACGCACCTGCGCGCTACGAGAGGTATTTACCTGATAACGATTTTAGCAGCTTACATAGCAACCCCACACACTTTTTCCTACTCCCTGCTGACGAGAGGCAACTACCTCGAAACACAAGTCCAGGGATGGCACACGCCACTCATACATGCATTCATGACTCGGGCATAGGCGTACCCGCCGACGCTGACCTCAGGGACCACATTCATTGGGGGAACACGCTTGGTAGGTGGAGCAGTGTGCGACTAATTAGATTTAACTTTATATTCAGGCTCCCTTGAGCCGGTGAAGTCGACGGTCTCTTGGTTACGCACCTGCGCGCTACGAGATGTATTTACCTGATAACGATTTTAGCAGCTTACATAGCAACCCCACACACTTTTTCCTACTCCCTGCTGACGAGAGGCAACTACCTCGAAACACGTGTCCAGGGATGGCACACGCCACTCATACTTGCATTCATGAATCGGACATAGGCGTACCCACCAACGCTGACCTCAGGGACCACATTAATTGGGGGAACACGCTTGGTAGGTGGAGCAGTGTGCGACCAATTAGATTTAACTTTATATTCAGGCTCCCTTGAGCCGGTGGAGTCGACGGGCTCTTGGTTACGCACCTGCGCGCTACGAGAGGTATTTACCTGATAACGATTTTAGCAGCTTACATAGCAACCCCACACACTTTTTCCTACTCCCTGCTGACGAGAGGCAACTACCTCCAAACACGTGTCCAGGGATGGCACACGCCACTCATACTTGCATTCATGACTCGGGCATAGGCGTACCCGCCGACGCTGACCTCAGTGACCACATTCATTGGGGGAACACGCTTGGTAGGTGGAGCAGTGTGCGACCAATTAGATTTAACTTTATATTCAGGCTCCCTTGAGCCGGTGGAGTCGACGGGCTCTTGGTTACGCACCTGCACGCTACGAGAGGTATTTACCTGATAACGATTTTAGCAGCTTACATAGCAACCCCACACACTTTTTCCTACTCCCTGCTGACGAGAGGCAACTACCTCGAAACACGTGTCCAGGGATGGCACACGCCACTCATACTTGCATTCATGACTCGGGCATAGGCGTACCCGCCGACGCTGACCTCAGGGACCACATTCATTGGGGGAACACGCTTGGTAGGTGGAGCAGTGTGCGACCAATTAGATTTAACTTTATATTCAGGCTCCCTTAAGCCGGTGGAGTCGACGGGCTCTTGGTTACGCACCTGCGCGCTACGAGAGGTATTTACCTGATAACGATTTTAGCAGCTTACATAGCAACCCCACACACTTTTTCCTACTGCCTGCTGACGAGAGGCAACTACCTCGAAACACGTGTCCAGGGATGGCACACGCCACTCATACTTGCATTCATGACTCGGGCATAGGCGTACCCGCCGACGCTGACCTCAGGGACCACATTCATTGGGGGAACACGCTTGGTAGGTGGAGCAGTGTGCGACCAATTAGATTTAACTTTATATTCAGGCTCCCTTGAGCCGGTGGAGTCGACGGTCTCTTGGTTACGCACCTGCGCGCTACGAGATGTATTTACCTGATAACGATTTTAGCAGCTTACATAGCAACCCCACACACTTTTTCCTACTCCCTGCTGACGAGAGGCAACTACCTCGAAACACATGTCCAGGGATGGCACACGCCACTCATACTTGCATTCATGACTCGGGTATAGGCGTACCCGCCGACGCTGACCTCAGGGACCACATTCATTGGGGGAACACGCTTGGTAGGTGGAGCAGTGTGCGACCAATTAGATTTAACTTTATATTCAGGCTCCCTTGAGCCGGTGGAGTCGACAGTCTCTTGGTTACGCACCTGCGCGCTACGAGATGTATTTACCTGATAACGATTTTAGCAGCTTACATAGCAACCCCACACACTTTTTCCTACTCCCTGCTGACGAGAGGCAACTACCTCGAAACACATGTCCAGGGATGGCACACGCCACTCATACTTGCATTCATGACTCGGGCATAGGCGTACCTGCCGACGCTGACCTCAGGGACCACATTCATTGGAGGAACATGCTTGGTAGGTGGAGCAGTGTGCGACCAATTAGATTTAACTTTATATTCAGGCTCCCTTGAGCCGGTGGAGTCGACGGGCTCTTGGTTACGCACCTGCGCGCTACGAGAGGTATTTACCTGATAACGATTTTAGCAGCTTACATAGCAACCCCACACACTTTTTCCTACTCCCTGCTGACGAGAGGCAACTACCTCGAAACACGTGTCCAGGGATGGCACACGCCACTCATACTTGCATTCATGACTCGGGCATAGGCGTACCCGCCGACGCTGACCTCAGGGACCACATTCATTGGGGGAACACGCTTGGTAGGTGGAGCAGTGTGCTACCAATTAGATTTAACTTTATATTCAGGCTCCCTTGAGCCGGTGGAGTCGACAGTCTCTTGGTTACGCACCTGTGCGCTACGAGATGTATTTACCTGATAACGATTTTAGCAGCTTACATAGCAACCCCACACACTTTTTCCTACTCCCTGCTGACGAGAGGCAACTACCTCGAAACACGTGTCCAGGGATGGCACACGCCACTCATACTTGCATTCATGACTCGGACATAGGCGTACCCGCCGACGCTGACCTCAGGGACCACATTCATTGGGGGAACACGCTTGGTAGGTGGAGCAGTGTGCGACCAATTAGATTTAACTTTATATTCAGGCTCCCTTGAGCCGGTGGAGTCGACGGGCTCTTGGTTACGCACCTGCGCGCTACGAGAGGTATTTACCTGATAACGATTTTAGCGGCTTACATAGCAACCCCACACACTTTTTCATACTCCCTGCTGACGAGAGGCAACTACCTCGAAACACGTGTCCAGGGATGGCACACGCCACTCATACTTGCATTCATGACTCGGGCATAGGCGTACCCGCCGACGCTGACCTCAGGGACCACATTCATTGGGGGAACACGCTTGGTAGGTGGAGCAGTGTGCGACCAATTAGATTTAACTTTATATTCAGGCTCCCTTGAGCCGGTGGAGTCGACGGGCTCTTGGTTACGCACCTGCGTGCTACGAGAGGTATTTACCTGATAACGATTTTAGCAGCTTACATAGCAACCCCACACACTTTTTCCTACTCCCTGCTGACGAGAGGCAACTACCTCGAAACAATAGTCCAGGGATGGCACACGCCACTCATACATGCATTCATGACTCGGGCATAGGCGTACCCGCCGACGCTGACCTCAGGGACCACATTCATTGGGGGAACACGCTTGGTAGGTGGAGCAGTGTGCGACCAATTAGATTTAACTTTATATTCAGGCTCCCTTGAGCCGGTGAAGTCGACGGTCTCTTGGTTACGCACCTGCGCGCTACGAGATGTATTTACCTGATAAAGATTTTAGCAGCTTACATAGCAACCCCACACACTTTTTCCTACTCCCTGCTGACGAGAGGCAACTACCTCGAAACACGTGTCCAGGGATGGCACACGCCACTCATACTTGCATTCATGAATCGGACATAGGCGTACCCACCAACGCTGACCTCAGGGACCACATTAATTGGGGGAACACGCTTGGTAGGTGGAGCAGTGTGCGACCAATTAGATTTAACTTTATATTCAGGCTCCCTTGAGCCGGTGGAGTCGACGGGCTCTTGGTTACGCACCTGCGCGCTACGAGAGGTATTTACCTGATAACGATTTTAGCAGCTTACATAGCAACCCCACACACTTTTTCCTACTCCCTGCTGACGAGAGGCAACTACCTCCAAACACGTGTCCAGGGATGGCACACGCCACTCATACTTGCATTCATGACTCGGGCATAGGCGTACCCGCCGACGCTGACCTCAGGGACCACATTCATTGGGGGAACACGCTTGGTAGGTGGAGCAGTGTGCGACCAATTAGATTTAACTTTATATTCAGGCTCCCTTGAGCCGGTGGAGTCGACGGGCTCTTGGTTACGCACCTGCACGCTACGAGAGGTATTTACCTGATAACGATTTTAGCAGCTTACATAGCAACCCCACACACTTTTTCCTACTCCCTGCTGACGAGAGGCAACTACCTCGAAACACGTGTCCAGGGATGGCACACGCCACTCATACTTGCATTCATGACTCGGGCATAGGCGTACCCGCCGACGCTGACCTCAGGGACCACATTCATTGGGGGAACACGCTTGGTAGGTGGAGCAGTGTGCGACCAATTAGATTTAACTTTATATTCAGGCTCCCTTAAGCCGGTGGAGTCGACGGGCTCTTGGTTACGCACCTGCGCGCTACGAGAGGTATTTACCTGATAACGATTTTAGCAGCTTACATAGCAACCCCACACACTTTTTCCTACTGCCTGCTGACGAGAGGCAACTACCTCGAAACACGTGTCCAGGGATGGCACACGCCACTCATACTTGCATTCATGACTCGGGCATAGGCGTACCCGCCGACACTGACCTCAGGGACCACATTCATTGGGGGAACACGCTTGGTAGGTGGAGCAGTGTGCGACCAATTAGATTTAACTTTATATTCAGGCTCCCTTGAGCCGGTGGAGTCGACGGTCTCTTGGTTACGCACCTGCGCGCTACGAGATGTATTTACCTGATAACGATTTTAGCAGCTTACATAGCAACCCCACACACTTTTTCCTACTCCCTGCTGACGAGAGGCAACTACCTCGAAACACGTGTCCAGGGATGGCACACGCCACTCATACTTGCATTCATGACTCGGACATAGGCGTACCCACCAACGCTGACCTCAGGGACCACATTCATTGGGGGAACACGCTTGGTAGGTGGAGCAGTGTGCGACCAATTAGATTTAACTTTATATTCAGGCTCCCTTGAGCCGGTGGAGTCGACGGGCTCTTGGTTACGCACCTGCGCACTACGAGAGGTATTTACCTGATAACGATTTTAGCAGCTTACATAGCAACCCCACACACTTTTTCCTACTCCCTGCTGATGAGAGGCAACTACCTCGAAACACGTGTCCAGGGATGGCACACGCCACTCATACTTGCATTCATGACTCGGGCATAGGCGTACCCGCCGACGCTGACCTCAGGGACCACATTCATTGGGGGAACACGCTTGGTAGGTGGAGCAGTGTGCGACCAATTAGATTTAACTTTATATTCAGGCTCCCTTAAGCCGGTGGAGTCGACGGGCTCTTGGTTACGCACCTGCGCGCTACGAGAGGTATTTACCTGATAACGATTTTAGCAGCTTACATAGCAACCCCACACACTTTTTCCTACTCCCTGCTGACGAGAGGCAACTACCTCGAAACACATGTCCAGGGATGGCACACGCCACTCATACTTGCATTCATGACTCGGGTATAGGCGTACCCGCCGACGCTGACCTCAGGGACCACATTCATTGGGGGAACACGCTTGGTAGGTGGAGCAGTGTGCGACCAATTAGATTTAACTTTATATTCAGGCTCCCTTGAGCCGGTGGAGTCGACAGTCTCTTGGTTACGCACCTGCGCGCTACGAGATGTATTTACCTGATAACGATTTTAGCAGCTTACATAGCAACCCCACACACTTTTTCCTACTCCCTGCTGACGAGAGGCAACTACCTCGAAACACATGTCCAGGGATGGCACACGCCACTCATACTTGCATTCATGACTCGGGCATAGGCGTACCTGCCGACGCTGACCTCAGGGACCACATTCATTGGAGGAACATGCTTGGTAGGTGGAGCAGTGTGCGACCAATTAGATTTAACTTTATATTCAGGCTCCCTTGAGCCGGTGGAGTCGACGGGCTCTTGGTTACGCACCTGCGCGCTACGAGAGGTATTTACCTGATAACGATTTTAGCAGCTTACATAGCAACCCCACACACTTTTTCCTACTCCCTGCTGACGAGAGGCAACTACCTCGAAACACGTGTCCAGGGATGGCACACGCCACTCATACTTGCATTCATGACTCGGGCATAGGCGTACCCGCCGACGCTGACCTCAGGGACCACATTCATTGGGGGAACACGCTTGGTAGGTGGAGCAGTGTGCTACCAATTAGATTTAACTTTATATTCAGGCTCCCTTGAGCCGGTGGAGTCAACAGTCTCTTGGTTACGCACCTGTGCGCTACGAGATGTATTTACCTGATAACGATTTTAGCAGCTTACATAGCAACCCCACACACTTTTTCCTACTCCCTGCTGACGAGAGGCAACTACCTCGAAACACGTGTCCAGGGATGGCACACGCCACTCATACTTGCATTCATGACTCGGACATAGGCGTACCCGCCGACGCTGACCTCAGGGACCACATTCATTGGGGGAACACGCTTGGTAGGTGGAGCAGTGTGCGACCAATTAGATTTAACTTTATATTCAGGCTCCCTTAAGCCGGTGGAGTCGACGGGCTCTTGGTTACGCACCTGCGCGCTACGAGAGGTATTTACCTGATAACGATTTTAGCAGCTTACATAGCAACCCCACACACTTTTTCCTACTGCCTGCTGACGAGAGGCAACTACCTCGAAACACGTGTCCAGGGATGGCACACGCCACTCATACTTGCATTCATGACTCGGGCATAGGCGTACCCGCCGACGCTGACCTCAGGGACCACATTCATTGGGGGAACACACTTGGTAGGTGGAGCAGTATGCGACCAATTAGATTTAACTTTATATTCAGGCTCCCTTGAGCCGGTGGAGTCGACGTTCTCTTGGTTACGCACCTGCGCGCTACGAGATGTATTTACCTGATAACGATTTTAGCAGCTTACATAGCAACCCCACACACTTTTTCCTACTCCCTGCTGACGAGAGGCAACTACCTCGAAACACGTGTCCAGGGATGGCACACGCCACTCATACTTGCATTCATGACTCGGACATAGGCGTACCCACCAACGCTGACCTCAGGGACCACATTCATTGGGGGAACACGCTTGGTAGGTGGAGCAGTGTGCGACCAATTAGATTTAACTTTATATTCAGGCTCCCTTGAGCCGGTGGAGTCGACGGGCTCTTGGTTACGCACCTGCGCACTACGAGAGGTATTTACCTGATAACGATTTTAGCAGCTTACATAGCAACCCCACACACTTTTTCCTACTCCCTGCTGATGAGAGGCAACTACCTCGAAACACGTGTCCAGGGATGGCACACGCCACTCATACTTGCATTCATGACTCGGGCATAGGCGTACCCGCCGACGCTGACCTCAGGGACCACATTCATTGGGGGAACACGCTTGGTAGGTGGAGCAGTGTGCGACCAATTAGATTTAACTTTATATTCAGGCTCCCTTAAGCCGGTGGAGTCGACGGGCTCTTGGTTACGCACCTGCGCGCTACGAGAGGTATTTACCTGATAACGATTTTAGCAGCTTACATAGCAACCCCACACACTTTTTCCTACTCCCTGCTGACGAGAGGCAACTACCTCGAAACACATGTCCAGGGATGGCACACGCCACTCATACTTGCATTCATGACTCGGGTATAGGCGTACCCGCCGACGCTGACCTCAGGGACCACATTCATTGGGGGAACACGCTTGGTAGGTGGAGCAGTGTGCGACCAATTAGATTTAACTTTATATTCAGGCTCCCTTGAGCCGGTGGAGTCGACAGTCTCTTGGTTACGCACCTGCGCGCTACGAGATGTATTTACCTGATAACGATTTTAGCAGCTTACATAGCAACCCCACACACTTTTTCCTACTCCCTGCTGACGAGAGGCAACTACCTCGAAACACATGTCCAGGGATGGCACACGCCACTCATACTTGCATTCATGACTCGGGCATAGGCGTACCTGCCGACGCTGACCTCAGGGACCACATTCATTGGAGGAACATGCTTGGTAGGTGGAGCAGTGTGCGACCAATTAGATTTAACTTTATATTCAGGCTCCCTTGAGCCGGTGGAGTCGACGGGCTCTTGGTTACGCACCTGCGCGCTACGAGAGGTATTTACCTGATAACGATTTTAGCAGCTTACATAGCAACCCCACACACTTTTTCCTACTCCCTGCTGACGAGAGGCAACTACCTCGAAACACGTGTCCAGGGATGGCACACGCCACTCATACTTGCATTCATGACTCGGGCATAGGCGTACCCGCCGACGCTGACCTCAGGGACCACATTCATTGGGGGAACACGCTTGGTAGGTGGAGCAGTGTGCTACCAATTAGATTTAACTTTATATTCAGGCTCCCTTGAGCCGGTGGAGTCGACAGTCTCTTGGTTACGCACCTGTGCGCTACGAGATGTATTTACCTGATAACGATTTTAGCAGCTTACATAGCAACCCCACACACTTTTTCCTACTCCCTGCTGACGAGAGGCAACTACCTCGAAACACGTGTCCAGGGATGGCACACGCCACTCATACTTGCATTCATGACTCGGACATAGGCGTACCCGCCGACGCTGACCTCAGGGACCACATTCATTGGGGGAACACGCTTGGTAGGTGGAGCAGTGTGCGACCAATTAGATTTAACTTTATATTCAGGCTCCCTTGAGCCGGTGGAGTCGACGGGCTCTTGGTTACGCACCTGCGCGCTACGAGAGGTATTTACCTGATAACGATTTTAGCAGCTTACATAGCAACCCCACACACTTTTTCATACTCCCTGCTGACGAGAGGCAACTACCTCGAAACACGTGTCCAGGGATGGCACACGCCACTCATACTTGCATTCATGACTCGGGCATAGGCGTACCCGCCGACGCTGACCTCAGGGACCACATTCATTGGGGGAACACGCTTGGTAGGTGGAGCAGTGTGCGACCAATTAGATTTAACTTTATATTCAGGCTCCCTTGAGCCGGTGGAGTCGACGGGCTCTTGGTTACGCACCTGCGTGCTACGAGAGGTATTTACCTGATAACGATTTTAGCAGCTAACATAGCAACCCCACACACTTTTTCCTACTCCCTGCTGACGAGAGGCAACTACCTCGAAACACGTGTCCAGGGATGGCACACGGCATTCATACTTGCATTCATGACTCGGGTATAGGCGTACCCACCAACGCTGACCTCAGGGACCACATTCATTGGGGGAACACGATTGGGAGGTGGAGCAGTGTGCGACCAATTAGATTTAACTTTATATTCAGGCTTCCTTGAGCCGGTGGAGTCGACGGGCTCTTGGTTACGCACCTGCGCGCTACGAGAGGTATTTACCTGATAACGATTTTAGCAGCTTACATAGCAACCCCACACACTTTTTCCTACTCCCTGCTGACGAGAGGCAAATACCTTGAAACACGTGTCCAGGGATGGCACACGCCACTCATACTTGCATTCATGACTCGGGCATAGGCGTACCCGCCGACGCTGACCTCAGGGACCACATTCATTGGGGGAACACGCTTGGTAGGTGGAGCAGTGTGCGACCAATTAGATTTAATTTTATATTCAGGCTCCCTTGAGCCGGTGGAGTCGACGGGCTCTTGGTTACGCACCTGCGCGCTACGAGAGGTATTTACCCGATAATGATTTTAGCAGCTTACATAGCAACCCCACACACTTTTTCCTACTCCCTACTGACGAGAGGCAACTACCTCGAAACACGTGTCCAGGGATGGCACACGCCACTCATACTTGCATTTATGACTCGGGCATAGGCGTACCCGCCGACGCTGACCTCAGGGACCACATTCATTGGGGGAACACGCTTGGTAGGTGGAGCAGTGTGCGACCAATTAGATTTAACTTTATATTCAGGCTCCCTTAAGCCGGTGGAGTCGACGGGCTCTTGGTTACGCACCTGCGTGCTACGAGAGGTATTTACCTGATAACGATTTTAGCAGCTTACATAGCAACCCGACACACTTTTTCCTACTCCCTGCTGACGAGAGGCAACTACCTCGAAACACGTGTCCAGGGATGGCACACGCCACTCATACTTGCATTCATGACTCGGGCATAGGCGTACCCGCCGACGCTGACCTCAGGGACCACATTCATTGGGGGAACACGCTTGGTAGGTGGAGCAGTGTGCGACCAATTAGATTTAACTTTATATTCAGGCTCCCTTGAGCCGGTGGAGTCGACGGGCTCTTGGTTACGCACCTGCGCGCTACGAGAGGTATTTACCTGATAACGATTTTAGCAGCTTACATAGCAACCCCACACACTTTTTCCTACTCCCTGCTGACGAGAGGCAACTACCTCGAAACACGTGTCCAGGGATGGCACACGCCACTCATACTTGCATTCATGACTCGGGCATAGGCGTACCCGCCGACGCTGACCTCAGGGACCACATTCATTGGGGGAACACGCTTGGTAGGTGGAGCAGTGTGCGACCAATTAGATTTAACTTTATATTCAGGCTCCCTTGAGCCGGTGGAGTCGACGGGCTCTTGGTTACGCACCTGCGCGCTACGAGAGGTATTTACCTGATAACGATTTTAGCAGCTTACATAGCAACCCCACACACTTTTTCCTACTCCCTGCTGACGAGAGGCAACTACCTCGAAACACGTGTCCAGGGATGGCACACGCCACTCATACTTGCATTCATGACTCGGGCATAGGCGTACCCGCCGACGCTGACCTCAGGGACCACATTCATTGGGGGAACACGCTTGGTAGGTGGAGCAGTGTGCGACCAATTAGATTTAACTTTATATTCAGGCTCCCTTGAGCCGGTGGAGTCGACGGGCTCTTGGTTAAGGCACCTGCGCGCTACGAGAGGTATTTACCTGATAACGATTTTAGCAGCTTACATAGCAACCCCACACACTTTTTCCCACTCCCTGCTGACGAGAGGCAACTACTTCGAAACACGTGTCCAGGGATGGCACACACCACTCATACTTGCATTCATGACTCGGGCATAGGCGTACCCGCCGACGCTGACCTCAGGGACCACATTCATTGGGGGAACATGCTTGGTAGGTGGAGCAGTGTGCGACCAATTAGATTTAACTTTATATTCAGGCTCCCTTGAGCCGGTGGAGTCGACGGGCTCTTGGTTACGCACCTGCGCGCTACGAGAGGTATTTACCTGATAACGATTTTAGCAGCTTACATAGCAACCCCACACACTTTTTCCTACTCCCTGCTGACGAGAGGCAACTACCTCGAAACACGTGTCCAGGGATGGCACACGCCACTCATACTTGCATTCATGACTCGGGCATAGGCGTACCCGCCGACGCTGACCTCAGGGACCACATTCATTGGGGGAACACGCTTGGTAGGTGGAGCAGAGTGCGACCAATTAGATTTAACTTTATATTCAGGCTCCCTTGAGCCGGTGGAGTCGACGGTCTCTTGGTTACGCACCTGCGCGCTACGAGAGGTATTTACCTGATAACGATTTTAGCAGCTTACATAGCAACCCCACACACTTTTTCCTACTCCCTGCTGACGAGAGGCAACTACCTCGAAACACGTGTCCAGGGATGGCACACGCCACTCATACTTGCATTCATGACTCGGGCATAGGCGTACCCGCCGACGCTGACCTCAGGGACCACATTCATTGGGGGAACACGCTTGGTAGGTGGAGCAGTGTGCGACCAATTAGATTTAACTTTATATTCAGGCTCCCTTGAGCCGGTGGAGTCGACGGGCTCTTGGTTACGCACCTGCGCGCTACGAGAGGTATTTAACCGATAACGATTTTAGCAGCTTACATAGCAACCCCACACACTTTTTCCTACTCCCTACTGACGAGAGGCAACTACCTCGAAACACGTGTCCAGGGATGGCACATGCCACTCATACTTGCATTCATGACTCGGGCATAGGCGTACCCGCCGACGCTGACCTCAGGGACCACATTCATTGGGGGAACACGCTTGGTAGGTGGAGCAGTGTGCGACCAATTAGATTTAACTTTATATTCAGGCTCCCTTAAGCCGGTGGAGTCGACGGGCTCTTGGTTCCGCACCTGCGCGCTACGAGAGGTATTTACCTGATAACGATTTTAGCAGCTTACATAGCAACCCCACACACTTTTTCCTACTCCCTGCTGACGAGAGGCAACTACCTCGAAACACGTGTCCAGGGATGGCACACGCCACTCATACTTGCATTCATGACTCGGGCATAGGCGTACCCGCCGACGCTGACCTCAGGGACCACATTCATTGGGGGAACACGCTTGGTAGGTGGAGCAGTGTGCGACCAATTAGATTTAACTTTATATTCAGGCTCCCTTGAGCCGGTGGAGTCGACGGGCTCTTGGTTACGCACCTGCGCGCTACGAGAGGTATTTACCTGATAACGATTTTAGCAGCTTACATAGCAACCCCACACACTTTTTCCTACTCCCTGCTGACGAGAGGCAACTACCTCGAAACACGTGTCCAGGGATGGCACACGCCACTCATACTTGCATTCATGACTCGGGCATAGGCGTTCCCGCCGACGCTGACCTCAGGGACCACATTCATTGGGGGAACACGCTTGGTAGGTGGAGCAGTGTGCGACCAATTAGATTTCACTTTATATTCAGGCTCCCTTGAGCCGGTGGAGTCGACGGGCTCTTGGTTACGCACCTGCGCGCTACGAGAGGTATTTACCTCATAACGATTTTAGCAGCTTACATAGCAACCCCACACACTTTTTCCTACTCCCTGCTGACGAGAGGCAACTACCTCGAAACACGTGTCCAGGGATGGCACACGCCACTCATACTTGCATTCATGACTCGGGCATAGGTGTACCCGCCGACGCTGACCTCAGGGACCACATTCATTGGGGGAACATGCTTGGTAGGTGGAGCAGTGTGCGACCAATTAGATTTAACTTTATATTCAGGCTCCCTTGAGCCGGTGGAGTCGACGGGCTCTTGGTTAAGCACCTGCGCGCTACGAGAGGTATTTACCTGATAACGATTTTAGCAGCTTACATAGCAACCCCACACACTTTTTCCTACTCCCTGCTGACGAGAGGCAACTACCTCGAAACACGTGTCCAGGGATGGCACACGCCACTCATACTTGCATTCATGACTCGGGCATAGGCGTACCCACCGACGCTGACCTCAGGGACCACATTCATTGGGGGAACACGCTTGGTAGGTGGAGCAGTGTGCGACCAATTAGATTTAACTTTATATTAAGGCTCCCTTGAGCCGGTGGAGTCGACGGGCTCTTGGTTACGCACCTGCGCGCTACGAGAGGTATTTACCTGATAACGATTTTAGCAGCTTACATAGCAACCCCACACACTTTTTCCTACTCCCTGCTGACGAGAGGCAACTACCTCGAAACACGTGTCCAGGGATGGCACACGCCACTCATACTTGCATTCATGACTCGGGCATAGGCGTACCCGCCGACGCTGACCTCAGGGACCACATTCATTGGGGGAACACACTTGGTAGGTGGAGCAGTGTGCGACCAATTAGATTTAACTTTATATTCAGGCTCCCTTGAGCCGGTGGAGTCGACGGGCTCTTGGTTACGCACCTGCGCGCTACGAGAGGTATTTACCTGATAACGATTTTAGCAGCTTACATAGCAACCCCACACACTTTTTCCTACTCCCTGCTGACGAGAGGCAACTACCTCGAAACACGTGTCCAGGGATGGCACACGCCACTCAGAGTTGCATTCATGACTCGGGCATAGGCGTACCCGCCGACGCTGACCTCAGGGACCACATTCATTGGGGGAACACGCTTGGTAGGTGGAGCAGTGTGCGACCAATTAGATTTAACTTTATATTCAGGCTTCCTTGAGCCGGTGGAGTCGACGGGCTCTTGGTTACGCACCTGCGCGCTACGAGAGGTATTTACCTGATAACGATTTTAGCAGCTTACATAGCAACCACATACACTTTTTCCTACTCCCTGCTGACGAGAGGCAACTACCTCGAAACACGTGTCCAGGGATGGCACACGCCACTCATACTTGCATTCATGACTCGGGCATAGGCGTACCCGCCGATGCTGACCTCAGGGACCACATTCATTGGGGGAACACGCTTGGTAGGTGGAGCAGTGTGCGACCAATTAGATTTAACTTTATATTCAGGCTCCCTTGTGCCGGTGGAGTCGACGGGCTCTTGGTTACGCACCTGCGTGCTACGAGAGGTATTTACCTGATAACGATTTTAGCAGCTTACATAGCAACCCCACACACTTTTTCCTACTCCCTGCTGACGAGAGGCAACTACCTCGAAACACGTGTCCAGGGATGGCACACGCCACTCATACTTGCATTCATGACTCGGGCATAGGCGTACCCGCCGATGCTGACCTCAGGGACCACATTCATTGGGGGAACACGCTTGGTAGGTGGAGCAGTGTGCGACCAATTAGATTTAACTTTATATTCAGGCTCCCTTAAGCCGGTGGAGTCGACGGGCTCTTGGTTACGCACCTGCGCGCTACGAGAGGTATTTACCTGATAACGATTTTAGCAGCTTACATAGCAACCCCACACACTTTTTCCTACTCCCTGCTGACGAGAGGCAACTACCTCGAAACACAAGTCCAGGGATGGCACACGCCACTCATACATGCATTTATGACTCGGGCATAGGCGTACCCGCCGACGCTGACCTCAGGGACCACATTCATTGGGGGAACACGCTTGGTAGGTGGAGCAGTGTGCGACCAATTAGATTTAACTTTATATTCAGGCTCCCTTGAGCCGGTGAAGTCGACGGTCTCTTGGTTACGCACCTGCGCGCTACGAGATGTATTTACCTGATAACGATTTTAGCAGCTTACATAGCAACCCCACACACTTTTTCCTACTCCCTGCTGACGAGAGGCAACTACCTCGAAACACGTGTCCAGGGATGGCACACGCCACTCATACTTGCATTCATGAATCGGACATAGGCGTACCCACCAACGCTGACCTCAGGGACCACATTAATTGGGGGAACACGCTTGGTAGGTGGAGCAGTGTGCGACCAATTAGATTTAACTTTATATTCAGGCTCCCTTGAGCCGGTGGAGTCGACGGGCTCTTGGTTACGCACCTGCGCGCTACGAGAGGTATTTACCTGATAACGATTTTAGCAGCTTACATAGCAACCCCACACACTTTTTCCTACTCCCTGCTGACGAGAGGCAACTACCTCCAAACACGTGTCCAGGGATGGCACACGCCACTCATACTTGCATTCATGACTCGGGCATAGGCGTACCCGCCGACGCTGACCTCAGTGACCACATTCATTGGGGGAACACGCTTGGTAGGTGGAGCAGTGTGCGACCAATTAGATTTAACTTTATATTCAGGCTCCCTTGAGCCGGTGGAGTCGACGGGCTCTTGGTTACGCACCTGCACGCTACGAGAGGTATTTACCTGATAACGATTTTAGCAGCTTACATAGCAACCCCACACACTTTTTCCTACTCCCTGCTGACGAGAGGCAACTACCTCGAAACACGTGTCCAGGGATGGCACACGCCACTCATACTTGCATTCATGACTCGGGCATAGGCGTACCCGCCGACGCTGACCTCAGGGACCACATTCATTGGGGGAACACGCTTGGTAGGTGGAGCAGTGTGCGACCAATTAGATTTAACTTTATATTCAGGCTCCCTTAAGCCGGTGGAGTCGACGGGCTCTTGGTTACGCACCTGCGCGCTACGAGAGGTATTTACCTGATAACGATTTTAGCAGCTTACATAGCAACCCCACACACTTTTTCCTACTGCCTGCTGACGAGAGGCAACTACCTCGAAACACGTGTCCAGGGATGGCACACGCCACTCATACTTGCATTCATGACTCGGGCATAGGCGTACCCGCCGACGCTGACCTCAGGGACCACATTCATTGGGGGAACACGCTTGGTAGGTGGAGCAGTGTGCGACCAATTAGATTTAACTTTATATTCAGGCTCCCTTGAGCCGGTGGAGTCGACGGTCTCTTGGTTACGCACCTGCGCGCTACGAGATGTATTTACCTGATAACGATTTTAGCAGCTTACATAGCAACCCCACACACTTTTTCCTACTCCCTGCTGACGAGAGGCAACTACCTCGAAACACATGTCCAGGGATGGCACACGCCACTCATACTTGCATTCATGACTCGGGTATAGGCGTACCCGCCGACGCTGACCTCAGGGACCACATTCATTGGGGGAACACGCTTGGTAGGTGGAGCAGTGTGCGACCAATTAGATTTAACTTTATATTCAGGCTCCCTTGAGCCGGTGGAGTCGACAGTCTCTTGGTTACGCACCTGCGCGCTACGAGATGTATTTACCTGATAACGATTTTAGCAGCTTACATAGCAACCCCACACACTTTTTCCTACTCCCTGCTGACGAGAGGCAACTACCTCGAAACACATGTCCAGGGATGGCACACGCCACTCATACTTGCATTCATGACTCGGGCATAGGCGTACCTGCCGACGCTGACCTCAGGGACCACATTCATTGGAGGAACATGCTCGGTAGGTGGAGCAGTGTGCGACCAATTAGATTTAACTTTATATTCAGGCTCCCTTGAGCCGGTGGAGTCGACGGGCTCTTGGTTACGCACCTGCGCGCTACGAGAGGTATTTACCTGATAACGATTTTAGCAGCTTACATAGCAACCCCACACACTTTTTCCTACTCCCTGCTGACGAGAGGCAACTACCTCGAAACACGTGTCCAGGGATGGCACACGCCACTCATACTTGCATTCATGACTCGGGCATAGGTGTACCCGCCGACGCTGACCTCAGGGACCACATTCATTGGGGGAACATGCTTGGTAGGTGGAGCAGTGTGCGACCAATTAGATTTAACTTTATATTCAGGCTCCCTTGAGCCGGTGGAGTCGACGGGCTCTTGGTTACGCACCTGCGCGCTACGAGAGGTATTTACCTGATAACGATTTTAGCAGCTTACATAGCAACCCCACACACTTTTTCCTACTCCCTGCTGACGAGAGGCAACTACCTCGAAACACGTGTCCAGGGATGGCACACGCCACTCATACTTGCATTCATGACTCGGGCATAGGCGTACCCACCGACGCTGACCTCAGGGACCACATTCATTGGGGGAACACGCTTGGTAGGTGGAGCAGTGTGCGACCAATTAGATTTAACTTTATATTAAGGCTCCCTTGAGCCGGTGGAGTCGACGGGCTCTTGGTTACGCACCTGCGCGCTACGAGAGGTATTTACCTGATAACGATTTTAGCAGCTTACATAGCAACCCCACACACTTTTTCCTACTCCCTGCTGACGAGAGGCAACTACCTCGAAACACGTGTCCAGGGATGGCACACGCCACTCATACTTGCATTCATGACTCGGGCATAGGCGTACCCGCCGACGCTGACCTCAGGGACCACATTCATTGGGGGAACACACTTGGTAGGTGGAGCAGTGTGCGACCAATTAGATTTAACTTTATATTCAGGCTCCCTTGAGCCGGTGGAGTCGACGGGCTCTTGGTTACGCACCTGCGCGCTACGAGAGGTATTTACCTGATAACGATTTTAGCAGCTTACATAGCAACCCCACACACTTTTTCCTACTCCCTGCTGACGAGAGGCAACTACCTCGAAACACGTGTCCAGGGATGGCACACGCCACTCAGAGTTGCATTCATGACTCGGGCATAGGCGTACCCGCCGACGCTGACCTCAGGGACCACATTCATTGGGGGAACAAGCTTGGTAGGTGGAGCAGTGTGCGACCAATTAGATTTAACTTTATATTCAGGCTTCCTTGAGCCGGTGGAGTCGACGGGCTCTTGGTTACGCACCTGCGCGCTACGAGAGGTATTTACCTGATAACGATTTTAGCAGCTTACATAGCAACCACATACACTTTTTCCTACTCCCTGCTGACGAGAGGCAACTACCTCGAAACACGTGTCCAGGGATGGCACACGCCACTCATACTTGCATTCATGACTCGGGCATAGGCGTACCCGCCGATGCTGACCTCAGGGACCACATTCATTGGGGGAACACGCTTGGTAGGTGGAGCAGTGTGCGACCAATTAGATTTAACTTTATATTCAGGCTCCCTTGTGCCGGTGGAGTCGACGGGCTCTTGGTTACGCACGTGCGCGCTACGAGAGGTATTTACCTGATAACGATTTTAGCAGCTTACATAGCAACCCCACACACTTTTTCCTACTCCCTGCTGACGAGAGGCAACTACCTCGAAACACGTGTCCAGGGATGGCACACGCCACTCATACTTGCATTCATGACTCGGGCATAGGCGTACCCGCCGATGCTGACCTCAGGGACCACATTCATTGGGGGAACACGCTTGGTAGGTGGAGCAGTGTGCGACCAATTAGATTTAACTTTATATTCAGGCTCCCTTAAGCCGGTGGAGTCGACGGGCTCTTGGTTACGCACCTGCGCGCTACGAGAGGTATTTACCTGATAACGATTTTAGCAGCTTACATAGCAACCCCACACACTTTTTCCTACTCCCTGCTGACGAGAGGCAACTACCTCGAAACACAAGTCCAGGGATGGCACACGCCACTCATACATGCATTCATGACTCGGGCATAGGCGTACCCGCCGACGCTGACCTCAGGGACCACATTCATTGGGGGAACACGCTTGGTAGGTGGAGCAGTGTGCGACCAATTAGATTTAACTTTATATTCAGGCTCCCTTGAGCCGGTGAAGTCGACGGTCTCTTGGTTACGCACCTGCGCGCTACGAGATGTATTTACCTGATAACGATTTTAGCAGCTTACATAGCAACCCCACACACTTTTTCCTACTCCCTGCTGACGAGAGGCAACTACCTCGAAACACGTGTCCAGGGATGGCACACGCCACTCATACTTGCATTCATGAATCGGACATAGGCGTACCCACCAACGCTGACCTCAGGGACCACATTAATTGGGGGAACACGCTTGGTAGGTGGAGCAGTGTGCGACCAATTAGATTTAACTTTATATTCAGGCTCCCTTGAGCCGGTGGAGTCGACGGGCTCTTGGTTACGCACCTGCGCGCTACGAGAGGTATTTACCTGATAACGATTTTAGCAGCTTACATAGCAACCCCACACACTTTTTCCTACTCCCTGCTGACGAGAGGCAACTACCTCCAAACACGTGTCCAGGGATGGCACACGCCACTCATACTTGCATTCATGACTCGGGCATAGGCGTACCCGCCGACGCTGACCTCAGTGACCACATTCATTGGGGGAACACGCTTGGTAGGTGGAGCAGTGTGCGACCAATTAGATTTAACTTTATATTCAGGCTCCCTTGAGCCGGTGGAGTCGACGGGCTCTTGGTTACGCACCTGCACGCTACGAGAGGTATTTACCTGATAACGATTTTAGCAGCTTACATAGCAACCCCACACACTTTTTCCTACTCCCTGCTGACGAGAGGCAACTACCTCGAAACACGTGTCCAGGGATGGCACACGCCACTCATACTTGCATTCATGACTCGGGCATAGGCGTACCCGCCGACGCTGACCTCAGGGACCACATTCATTGGGGGAACACGCTTGGTAGGTGGAGCAGTGTGCGACCAATTAGATTTAACTTTATATTCAGGCTCCCTTAAGCCGGTGGAGTCGACGGGCTCTTGGTTACGCACCTGCGCGCTACGAGAGGTATTTACCTGATAACGATTTTAGCAGCTTACATAGCAACCCCACACACTTTTTCCTACTGCCTGCTGACGAGAGGCAACTACCTCGAAACACGTGTCCAGGGATGGCACACGCCACTCATACTTGCATTCATGACTCGGGCATAGGCGTACCCGCCGACGCTGACCTCAGGGACCACATTCATTGGGGGAACACGCTTGGTAGGTGGAGCAGTGTGCGACCAATTAGATTTAACTTTATATTCAGGCTCCCTTGAGCCGGTGGAGTCGACGGTCTCTTGGTTACGCACCTGCGCGCTACGAGATGTATTTACCTGATAACGATTTTAGCAGCTTACATAGCAACCCCACACACTTTTTCCTACTCCCTGCTGACGAGAGGCAACTACCTCGAAACACATGTCCAGGGATGGCACACGCCACTCATACTTGCATTCATGACTCGGGTATAGGCGTACCCGCCGACGCTGACCTCAGGGACCACATTCATTGGGGGAACACGCTTGGTAGGTGGAGCAGTGTGCGACCAATTAGATTTAACTTTATATTCAGGCTCCCTTGAGCCGGTGGAGTCGACAGTCTCTTGGTTACGCACCTGCGCGCTACGAGATGTATTTACCTGATAACGATTTTAGCAGCTTACATAGCAACCCCACACACTTTTTCCTACTCCCTGCTGACGAGAGGCAACTACCTCGAAACACATGTCCAGGGATGGCACACGCCACTCATACTTGCATTCATGACTCGGGCATAGGCGTACCTGCCGACGCTGACCTCAGGGACCACATTCATTGGAGGAACATGCTTGGTAGGTGGAGCAGTGTGCGACCAATTAGATTTAACTTTATATTCAGGCTCCCTTGAGCCGGTGGAGTCGACGGGCTCTTGGTTACGCACCTGCGCGCTACGAGAGGTATTTACCTGATAACGATTTTAGCAGCTTACATAGCAACCCCACACACTTTTTCCTACTCCCTGCTGACGAGAGGCAACTACCTCGAAACACGTGTCCAGGGATGGCACACGCCACTCATACTTGCATTCATGACTCGGGCATAGGCGTACCCGCCGACGCTGACCTCAGGGACCACATTCATTGGGGGAACACGCTTGGTAGGTGGAGCAGTGTGCTACCAATTAGATTTAACTTTATATTCAGGCTCCCTTGAGCCGGTGGAGTCGACAGTCTCTTGGTTACGCACCTGTGCGCTACGAGATGTATTTACCTGATAACGATTTTAGCAGCTTACATAGCAACCCCACACACTTTTTCCTACTCCCTGCTGACGAGAGGCAACTACCTCGAAACACGTGTCCAGGGATGGCACACGCCACTCATACTTGCATTCATGACTCGGACATAGGCGTACCCGCCGACGCTGACCTCAGGGACCACATTCATTGGGGGAACACGCTTGGTAGGTGGAGCAGTGTGCGACCAATTAGATTTAACTTTATATTCAGGCTCCCTTGAGCCGGTGGAGTCGACGGGCTCTTGGTTACGCACCTGCGCGCTACGAGAGGTATTTACCTGATAACGATTTTAGCGGCTTACATAGCAACCCCACACACTTTTTCATACTCCCTGCTGACGAGAGGCAACTACCTCGAAACACGTGTCCAGGGATGGCACACGCCACTCATACTTGCATTCATGACTCGGGCATAGGCGTACCCGCCGACGCTGACCTCAGGGACCACATTCATTGGGGGAACACGCTTGGTAGGTGGAGCAGTGTGCGACCAATTAGATTTAACTTTATATTCAGGCTCCCTTGAGCCGGTGGAGTCGACGGGCTCTTGGTTACGCACCTGCGTGCTACGAGAGGTATTTACCTGATAACGATTTTAGCAGCTTACATAGCAACCCCACACACTTTTTCCTACTCCCTGCTGACGAGAGGCAACTACCTCGAAACAATAGTCCAGGGATGGCACACGCCACTCATACATGCATTCATGACTCGGGCATAGGCGTACCCGCCGACGCTGACCTCAGGGACCACATTCATTGGGGGAACACGCTTGGTAGGTGGAGCAGTGTGCGACCAATTAGATTTAACTTTATATTCAGGCTCCCTTGAGCCGGTGAAGTCGACGGTCTCTTGGTTACGCACCTGCGCGCTACGAGATGTATTTACCTGATAACGATTTTAGCAGCTTACATAGCAACCCCACACACTTTTTCCTACTCCCTGCTGACGAGAGGCAACTACCTCGAAACACGTGTCCAGGGATGGCATACGCCACTCATACTTGCATTCATGAATCGGACATAGGCGTACCCACCAACGCTGACCTCAGGGACCACATTAATTGGGGGAACACGCTTGGTAGGTGGAGCAGTGTGCGACCAATTAGATTTAACTTTATATTCAGGCTCCCTTGAGCCGGTGGAGTCGACGGGCTCTTGGTTACGCACCTGCGCGCTACGAGAGGTATTTACCTGATAACGATTTTAGCAGCTTACATAGCAACCCCACACACTTTTTCCTACTCCCTGCTGACGAGAGGCAACTACCTCCAAACACGTGTCCAGGGATGGCACACGCCACTCATACTTGCATTCATGACTCGGGCATAGGCGTACCCGCCGACGCTGACCTCAGGGACCACATTCATTGGGGGAACACGCTTGGTAGGTGGAGCAGTGTGCGACCAATTAGATTTAACTTTATATTCAGGCTCCCTTGAGCCGGTGGAGTCGACGGGCTCTTGGTTACGCACCTGCACGCTACGAGAGGTATTTACCTGATAACGATTTTAGCAGCTTACATAGCAACCCCACACACTTTTTCCTACTCCCTGCTGACGAGAGGCAACTACCTCGAAACACGTGTCCAGGGATGGCACACGCCACTCATACTTGCATTCATGACTCGGGCATAGGCGTACCCGCCGACGCTGACCTCAGGGACCACATTCATTGGGGGAACACGCTTGGTAGGTGGAGCAGTGTGCGACCAATTAGATTTAACTTTATATTCAGGCTCCCTTAAGCCGGTGGAGTCGACGGGCTCTTGGTTACGCACCTGCGCGCTACGAGAGGTATTTACCTGATAACGATTTTAGCAGCTTACATAGCAACCCCACACACTTTTTCCTACTGCCTGCTGACGAGAGGCAACTACCTCGAAACACGTGTCCAGGGATGGCACACGCCACTCATACTTGCATTCATGACTCGGGCATAGGCGTACCCGCCGACACTGACCTCAGGGACCACATTCATTGGGGGAACACGCTTGGTAGGTGGAGCAGTGTGCGACCAATTAGATTTAACTTTATATTCAGGCTCCCTTGAGCCGGTGGAGTCGACGGTCTCTTGGTTACGCACCTGCGTGCTACGAGATGTATTTACCTGATAACGATTTTAGCAGCTTACATAGCAACCCCACACACTTTTTCCTACTCCCTGCTGACGAGAGGCAACTACCTCGAAACACGTGTCCAGGGATGGCACACGCCACTCATACTTGCATTCATGACTCGGACATAGGCGTACCCACCAACGCTGACCTCAGGGACCACATTCATTGGGGGAACACGCTTGGTAGGTGGAGCAGTGTGCGACCAATTAGATTTAACTTTATATTCAGGCTCCCTTGAGCCGGTGGAGTCGACGGGCTCTTGGTTACGCACCTGCGCACTACGAGAGGTATTTACCTGATAACGATTTTAGCAGCTTACATAGCAACCCCACACACTTTTTCCTACTCCCTGCTGATGAGAGGCAACTACCTCGAAACACGTGTCCAGGGATGGCACACGCCACTCATACTTGCATTCATGACTCGGGCATAGGCGTACCCGCCGACGCTGACCTCAGGGACCACATTCATTGGGGGAACACGCTTGGTAGGTGGAGCAGTGTGCGACCAATTAGATTTAACTTTATATTCAGGCTCCCTTAAGCCGGTGGAGTCGACGGGCTCTTGGTTACGCACCTGCGCGCTACGAGAGGTATTTACCTGATAACGATTTTAGCAGCTTACATAGCAACCCCACACACTTTTTCCTACTCCCTGCTGACGAGAGGCAACTACCTCGAAACACATGTCCAGGGATGGCACACGCCACTCATACTTGCATTCATGACTCGGGTATAGGCGTACCCGCCGACGCTGACCTCAGGGACCACATTCATTGGGGGAACACGCTTGGTAGGTGGAGCAGTGTGCGACCAATTAGATTTAACTTTATATTCAGGCTCCCTTGAGCCGGTGGAGTCGACAGTCTCTTGGTTACGCACCTGCGCGCTACGAGATGTATTTACCTGATAACGATTTTAGCAGCTTACATAGCAACCCCACACACTTTTTCCTACTCCCTGCTGACGAGAGGCAACTACCTCGAAACACATGTCCAGGGATGGCACACGCCACTCATACTTGCATTCATGACTCGGGCATAGGCGTACCTGCCGACGCTGACCTCAGGGACCACATTCATTGGAGGAACATGCTTGGTAGGTGGAGCAGTGTGCGACCAATTAGATTTAACTTTATATTCAGGCTCCCTTGAGCCGGTGGAGTCGACGGGCTCTTGGTTACGCACCTGCGCGCTACGAGAGGTATTTACCTGATAACGATTTTAGCAGCTTACATAGCAACCCCACACACTTTTTCCTACTCCCTGCTGACGAGAGGCAACTACCTCGAAACACGTGTCCAGGGATGGCACACGCCACTCATACTTGCATTCATGACTCGGGCATAGGCGTACCCGCCGACGCTGACCTCAGGGACCACATTCATTGGGGGAACACGCTTGGTAGGTGGAGCAGTGTGCTACCAATTAGATTTAACTTTATATTCAGGCTCCCTTGAGCCGGTGGAGTCGACAGTCTCTTGGTTACGCACCTGTGCGCTACGAGATGTATTTACCTGATAACGATTTTAGCAGCTTACATAGCAACCCCACACACTTTTTCCTACTCCCTGCTGACGAGAGGCAACTACCTCGAAACACGTGTCCAGGGATGGCACACGCCACTCATACTTGCATTCATGACTCGGACATAGGCGTACCCGCCGACGCTGACCTCAGAGACCACATTCATTGGGGGAACACGCTTGGTAGGTGGAGCAGTGTGCGACCAATTAGATTTAACTTTATATTCAGGCTCCCTTAAGCCGGTGGAGTCGACGGGCTCTTGGTTACGCACCTGCGCGCTACGAGAGGTATTTACCTGATAACGATTTTAGCAGCTTACATAGCAACCCCACACACTTTTTCCTACTGCCTGCTGACGAGAGGCAACTACCTCGAAACACGTGTCCAGGGATGGCACACGCCACTCATACTTGCATTCATGACTCGGGCATAGGCGTACCCACCAACGCTGACCTCAGGGACCACATTCATTGGGGGAACACGCTTGGTAGGTGGAGCAGTGTGCGACCAATTAGATTTAACTTTATATTCAGGCTCCCTTGAGCCGGTGGAGTCGACGGGCTCTTGGTTACGCACCTGCGCACTACGAGAGGTATTTACCTGATAACGATTTTAGCAGCTTACATAGCAACCCCACACACTTTTTCCTACTCCCTGCTGATGAGAGGCAACTACCTCGAAACACGTGTCCAGGGATGGCACACGCCACTCATACTTGCATTCATGACTCGGGCATAGGCGTACCCGCCGACGCTGACCTCAGGGACCACATTCATTGGGGGAACACGCTTGGTAGGTGGAGCAGTGTGCGACCAATTAGATTTAACTTTATATTCAGGCTCCCTTAAGCCGGTGGAGTCGACGGGCTCTTGGTTACGCACCTGCGCGCTACGAGAGGTATTTACCTGATAACGATTTTAGCAGCTTACATAGCAACCCCACACACTTTTTCCTACTCCCTGCTGACGAGAGGCAACTACCTCGAAACACATGTCCAGGGATGGCACACGCCACTCATACTTGCATTCATGACTCGGGTATAGGCGTACCCGCCGACGCTGACCTCAGGGACCACATTCATTGGGGGAACACGCTTGGTAGGTGGAGCAGTGTGCGACCAATTAGATTTAACTTTATATTCAGGCTCCCTTGAGCCGGTGGAGTCGACAGTCTCTTGGTTACGCACCTGCGCGCTACGAGATGTATTTACCTGATAACGATTTTAGCAGCTTACATAGCAACCCCACACACTTTTTCCTACTCCCTGCTGACGAGAGGCAACTACCTCGAAACACATGTCCAGGGATGGCACACGCCACTCATACTTGCATTCATGACTCGGGCATAGGCGTACCTGCCGACGCTGACCTCAGGGACCACATTCATTGGAGGAACATGCTTGGTAGGTGGAGCAGTGTGCGACCAATTAGATTTAACTTTATATTCAGGCTCCCTTGAGCCGGTGGAGTCGACGGGCTCTTGGTTACGCACCTGCGCGCTACGAGAGGTATTTACCTGATAACGATTTTAGCAGCTTACATAGCAACCCCACACACTTTTTCCTACTCCCTGCTGACGAGAGGCAACTACCTCGAAACACGTGTCCAGGGATGGCACACGCCACTCATACTTGCATTCATGACTCGGGCATAGGCGTACCCGCCGACGCTGACCTCAGGGACCACATTCATTGGGGGAACACGCTTGGTAGGTGGAGCAGTGTGCTACCAATTAGATTTAACTTTATATTCAGGCTCCCTTGAGCCGGTGGAGTCGACAGTCTCTTGGTTACGCACCTGTGCGCTACGAGATGTATTTACCTGATAACGATTTTAGCAGCTTACATAGCAACCCCACACACTTTTTCCTACTCCCTGCTGACGAGAGGCAACTACCTCGAAACACGTGTCCAGGGATGGCACACGCCACTCATACTTGCATTCATGACTCGGACATAGGCGTACCCGCCGACGCTGACCTCAGGGACCACATTCATTGGGGGAACACGCTTGGTAGGTGGAGCAGTGTGCGACCAATTAGATTTAACTTTATATTCAGGCTCCCTTGAGCCGGTGGAGTCGACGGGCTCTTGGTTACGCACCTGCGCGCTACGAGAGGTATTTACCTGATAACGATTTTAGCAGCTTACATAGCAACCCCACACACTTTTTCATACTCCCTGCTGACGAGAGGCAACTACCTCGAAACACGTGTCCAGGGATGGCACACGCCACTCATACTTGCATTCATGACTCGGGCATAGGCGTACCCGCCGACGCTGACCTCAGGGACCACATTCATTGGGGGAACACGCTTGGTAGGTGGAGCAGTGTGCGACCAATTAGATTTAACTTTATATTCAGGCTCCCTTGAGCCGGTGGAGTCGACGGGCTCTTGGTTACGCACCTGCGTGCTACGAGAGGTATTTACCTGATAACGATTTTAGCAGCTAACATAGCAACCCCACACACTTTTTCCTACTCCCTGCTGACGAGAGGCAACTACCTCGAAACACGTGTCCAGGGATGGCACACGGCATTCATACTTGCATTCATGACTCGGGTATAGGCGTACCCACCAACGCTGACCTCAGGGACCACATTCATTGGGGGAACACGATTGGGAGGTGGAGCAGTGTGCGACCAATTAGATTTAACTTTATATTCAGGCTTCCTTGAGCCGGTGGAGTCGACGGGCTCTTGGTTACGCACCTGCGCGCTACGAGAGGTATTTACCTGATAACGATTTTAGCAGCTTACATAGCAACCCCACACACTTTTTCCTACTCCCTGCTGACGAGAGGCAAATACCTTGAAACACGTGTCCAGGGATGGCACACGCCACTCATACTTGCATTCATGACTCGGGCATAGGCGTACCCGCCGACGCTGACCTCAGGGACCACATTCATTGGGGGAACACGCTTGGTAGGTGGAGCAGTGTGCGACCAATTAGATTTAATTTTATATTCAGGCTCCCTTGAGCCGGTGGAGTCGACGGGCTCTTGGTTACGCACCTGCGCGCTACGAGAGGTATTTACCCGATAATGATTTTAGCAGCTTACATAGCAACCCCACACACTTTTTCCTACTCCCTACTGACGAGAGGCAACTACCTCGAAACACGTGTCCAGGGATGGCACACGCCACTCATACTTGCATTTATGACTCGGGCATAGGCGTACCCGCCGACGCTGACCTCAGGGACCACATTCATTGGGGGAACACGCTTGGTAGGTGGAGCAGTGTGCGACCAATTAGATTTAACTTTATATTCAGGCTCCCTTAAGCCGGTGGAGTCGACGGGCTCTTGGTTACGCACCTGCGCGCTACGAGAGGTATTTACCTGATAACGATTTTAGCAGCTTACATAGCAACCCGACACACTTTTTCCTACTCCCTGCTGACGAGAGGCAACTACCTCGAAACACGTGTCCAGGGATGGCACACGCCACTCATACTTGCATTCATGACTCGGGCATAGGCGTACCCGCCGACGCTGACCTCAGGGACCACATTCATTGGGGGAACACGCTTGGTAGGTGGAGCAGTGTGCGACCAATTAGATTTAACTTTATATTCAGGCTCCCTTGAGCCGGTGGAGTCGACGGGCTCTTGGTTACGCACCTGCGCGCTACGAGAGGTATTTACCTGATAACGATTTTAGCAGCTTACATAGCAACCCCACACACTTTTTCCTACTCCCTGCTGACGAGAGGCAACTACCTCGAAACACGTGTCCAGGGATGGCACACGCCACTCATACTTGCATTCATGACTCGGGCATAGGCGTACCCGCCGACGCTGACCTCAGGGACCACATTCATTGGGGGAACACGCTTGGTAGGTGGAGCAGTGTGCGACCAATTAGATTTAACTTTATATTCAGGCTCCCTTGAGCCGGTGGAGTCGACGGGCTCTTGGTTACGCACCTGCGCGCTACGAGAGGTATTTACCTGATAACGATTTTAGCAGCTTACATAGCAACCCCACACACTTTTTCCTACTCCCTGCTGACGAGAGGCAACTACCTCGAAACACGTGTCCAGGGATGGCACACGCCACTCATACTTGCATTCATGACTCGGGCATAGGCGTACCCGCCAACGCTGACCTCAGGGACCACATTCATTGGGGGAACACGCTTGGTAGGTGGAGCAGTGTGCGACCAATTAGATTTAACTTTATATTCAGGCTCCCTTGAGCCGGTGGAGTCGACGGGCTCTTGGTTAAGGCACCTGCGCGCTACGAGAGGTATTTACCTGATAACGATTTTAGCAGCTTACATAGCAACTCCACACACTTTTTCCTACTCCCTGCTGACGAGAGGCAACTACCTCGAAACACGTGTCCAGGGATGGCACACGCCACTCATACTTGCATTCATGACTCGGGCATAGGCGTACCCGCCGACGCTGACCTCAGGGACCACATTCATTGGGGGAACACGCTTGGTAGGTGGAGCAGTGTGCGACCAATTAGATTTAACTTTATATTCAGGCTCCCTTGAGCCGGTGGAGTCGACGGGCTCTTGGTTACGCACCTGCGCGCTACGAGAGGTATTTACCTGATAACGATTTTAGCAGCTTACATAGCAACCCCACACACTTTTTCCTACTCCCTGCTGACGAGAGGCAACTACCTTGAAACACGTGTCCAGGGATGGCACACACCACTCATACTTGCATTCATGACTCGGGCATAGGCGTACCCGCCGACGCTGACCTCAGGGACCACATTCATTGGGGGAACACGCTTGGTAGGTGGAGCAGTGTGCGACCAATTAGATTTAAGGTAAAAAGAGGTAAGTTAACCATTTTCAAGCCACACTACAATGTCTACGGCTGGGTAGGAGGTAAAGACTATTACATAATGAGGCTTTGAGTTTCACAAGAGGCATGAACAAATTATATTGCTGGTTTAATTACAAAACTGCTCAGTCACAATTCTTGACTGTACCTTGAAAAAAAGACATTTCAAAATTAGTAGATTTAGGCATAATCATTCAAAAAACAATAGATGCAGGGTCACATTGTAGATTAATCTTTTGAATGAATACAAGTTTGTTGATGAATTCATGCATATTATAAGACAGATGTTTCTCCATATTCCCATTTGAATGTAGATATTGGTCCAGGTAAAAGATTGGTTAATTAAAAGATACTTTGACGTTTGCAGTTTTTTTTTTTTTTACTAGACTGGCGGCTTCTTAGGGTTACTTACTTATCAGTTAACAAGCATGGTTAATAAACCATTTTCTCTATCGGATTTAATTAAAATGGATGTGAACATTGCAGTTTGTAGGACTGAATTGCATCATGTTTTCGTGGTCAGAGAGCTGACCGCGCAGGTTAGCTCAGCCTTCTGCAACATGACGAATAGCTCAAACAGAAACAAATGAGGAAAAGCTGATAAAGAATGAGCTCTCTAAACAGGCTTGTTGTTTAAAAAGACCCGTAATTTTCTGCCCGCCATTACCATTTAGGAAAATCAATGGGAAACAGAAAGATGAATGGCTTTCAAGCAGCACTTTGAAGCCTAGGAGCTTTGCGGTCTTACAGGAATACGGCAGGGAAATATTAATGACCAGAATATGGTAACTAAGGAAGGGGAATAAAGACGTGGTGGAATATTTTTATTGGTAACAAGTTCATGGGAATAGGCATACTCATTTGGAACTGAAATGATAAATAAACACATCTAATCACTTTCTCAATATAGTTATTAGAATAAGGAGAGAGTGTGGATGGCACAAAGGTCGAATTTACAATTATTTCACACAACGCAGCATAGCAACGAAAGTTGTTCGACTGCATTGTGTCAAAGGGACAGAGAAAAACAGCGCCATATATATTTCCAAATGCTGGCACACTTTATTCTGCCTTCTGCCAGAGCTCACCTCTTTTGCTCCATAGTGCAAGGATATGGGTGTGATTTCAAGCATAGGTTTTGTACTGCAGGGTAACCTTCCTGAACAAACACTATGCTTTGACACAGTTCTTTACTTTTCCTATTTTGTGTGTGTGCTGTGCAGCGCAGACACAAGAAAAGTTGGAAAAGTGTTGATACTTTTAAAACTTCCTGTTTTGCCTCAAAACTCAAGGGTGATTGCATTGGAATAACCAAGTACAACCTTTGGGATTTTCTCTTAGCGCAAAGTAGTGCATAGTGCTAATTTGAGTTACTTTAGGCAACTTTCCAACACAAACCATGAGTTGTGTTCGAACGTAAATCCCAGCATGATTTGCGCCATCTTTGCAACACCTTTGTTGACCCAATCCAGCCTTAAGTGTTAGCAAATTCACCCACTATGCTTAGATAACTTTAAAACTGTTCTCACTTGTATATTTGCTGTATGGTGCAGCACACACGCAAGGTTTGAAGGTTTGCTGAACTTACTTTGCAAATGCTTTGAAATGGTGTAAAGTTTTGGCACGAAGACCGATCTACTATTGTCAGTAGATAGGGCTTTGCCTCTAAAATCATTGGGGGGAGCATGGAATCTTCCATATACCACCGATGCAACACCCCCTTGAAGAAAATTAAAGCAACGCACTTCCCAGTCATGAAACAAATTTTACACTGGTAGGTAAACATGAATAATCACTTTTACAGTTTCTGAAGCACAAAGCCTTATTTAGACTGATGCAGCAGCGGTAAAGATGTGACCGAGGAGAAAGATTAGGCCTTATTTGCATCAATTGGAATTCTGATTAACATCAGGTATTCCCTACCTTCAACCTTTCAGTTTTGCTTCTTCATCTAGAGTTGAGGAAATAACCAAGTTTCTGATGGTCTAGATTGAGTTAGTTCTTGTTAGACTTGGGGGTCTCTAGTTGGCACAGGTATGCACTTGTGACAAATAGGGACCTCCTCCTCTAGTCAGGGTAGGGGGGTACACTTCTAAAATAACCCCTGCTCACCCCCTTGGTAGCTTGGCATGAGCAGACAGGCTTGTCTCAGAGGCCGTGTGTAAAGCATCTGTGAACACATACAGTAACCAAGTGACAACGCTACAAATGGACACCACACAGGTTTTATATAAAAAATAAGTATTCTTTATATAGATTTACCACAAGACCATTAAACGACAAAAACACACAATACTGTTACTTTAGATGGTAGGATTTTGCTTAGTTCTCTTAAGTTCTTAAATGCAACACTTTAAGTCAATGTACCTTTTAGATGCGACACGCAGGGCAACGAAAGTGTTGCAACGATTTTGGTGTGATGAAGTTTTTGGTGCAAAGAAATAAAGACGTGAAGATCTTCCAGATGCGGCACGCTTCTCCGATGTTGCGAGAAGTCTCATCTCGATGCTTCAGCTGCAGCGGCGACACCCTTTACACAATGCGACGACAGCAGCCTTGGCAGCGGCACTCTTCTACGACGTTTGCGAGACGCTTCCGCTCGATGCGATGTTGCAGCGGCGACACCCCTTTACATGATGCGACGACAGCAGCTCCAACGGCGGCACGCTTCTCCATGGATGCAAGGCGCTTTTCTTGATGTGGTGCAATGCGACAACTACGATGGCTGCGATGGCGACACGCTTCTTTTTCGATGCAAGACTCTTCTCTTGTTGCTTTGCAATGCGTCAGCTACGATGGCTGTGATGGCGACATGCTTCTTCAGCGTTGCGAGACACTTCCTGGATGATGCGAGACGCTTCCGCTCGATGCGATGCTGCAGCGGCGACACACTTTACGAGATGCGACGACAACAGCTCCGACAGCGGCATGCTTCTCCTTCTTGAGTCGCGCTTCCTGCTCCTTGCAACACGGAGTCCCTCAGAAGGCCCAACAACAGCAGCAGGCACTTCCAAAGAACTCTGGGGAGCTGGGGGGGGAAGTCTGTTGTTCCTGAAACTTCAGCAGGAGGCAAGCTCTTTTCCAAGCCCTTGGAGATCCTTCACAAGTTGAGAAAAAGTACACACAAAGTTCCTTTCTCCTCTCTTTGGCAGTAAGGCAATCACTGCAGGCCAACCCCCCAGGTTCAGGGATAGTTTCCTCCTCAGCTTCTTCTGGTTCCTCCCTCAGCAGATGTGCTTCTTGTTTTCCCAAAGTGATCTAAAATATTGGTATCAGGGTCCCAATATTTATACCCAGAAATCCTTTGTCCTCTGAAGGCAGAGGGGCCTTTGCCCAGTCCAAACCAGTTCCTGAGCACTCTGACTCCAGACTTCTCCTTTCCTTTCACAGTGCAGGGCAGAAGCATTAGACGCCCCACAGGAGATGGAGCCAGCATTGTGGAAGGCAAGTGCAGCTCTGGAGCGCTTTGTTGACAGGATTCCTTCTCTTCATTCACTGTGCAGGGCAGAGACATCAGCCGCTCCCCAGGAGGTGGAGCCAGCATTGTGGAAGGCAGGCATAGCCCTATTCAGGTCCCAGGTGCAACTCCTCCCACCCATCTGGATGAAGATCTCTCTATTCACCACTGGGACACCTCACCCTGTCTCCTGGAATTCCCCAGCCCAGTCACTCAAACTCCAGACAAAGGAATGGTTAGACAAGAAAATGCCTACTTTCTAAAAGTGGCATTTTCAAACACAGAATGTTAAAACGAACTTCACTAAAATATGTATTTTATCATCCTGAGTTCAGGCATACTAAATTCGAATTTCTACCATGTTCTCTGAGTCAGTTAGGATTATAAGATGTAATAACCAAACCGCCCATTCTGGCCTATGGAGAACAGGTAGCCTTGCAATAGTGAAAAACGAAAATGGCTGTAATTCACTATTAGAACATGCCACACACACCAGGGCATGTCCTACCTTATCCTTACAATGCACCCTGCCCTTGGGCCTGCCATAGGGGTGTCTGATATGAAGAAAAGGGAAGGTTTAGGGACTGGCAAGTGGGTGCACTTGTCCAGTCAGCATGACAGTACCAGACTGCACGGAGGCCCTGCAATGACAGACCTTAGACACATGTTTACAGGCTGCTTCTGCGGGTGGCACAACCAGTGCTGCAAGCCCACCAGCAGTATTTGGATTACAATCCCTTGGCTCTCCTGGTGCACTGTACTAGGGTCTGACAAGTAAACCAAACCAACCAATCATGGAATCACAAATTATACATCGATTTACAATAGGGAGCACTTGCACTGTGGCACTGGACAGCAGTGGCACCGTGCCCTGAGCAACTAACACCAGCAAAAAATACATGAGGCACAGCAAAAAACGGAAGGGAGACTCACGCCAATGTGCCAGGTCTAACAGGTGTCCCCTCCAGCTGAAATGTGGGGAGAACTACCCTACCTCCTGGGAGTTCTCATCACTAAGGCGCAAAAATCTGGACAGACCATCAACATTGGCGTGTTCTGTACCGGGTCGATGTTCCACCGTGAAATCCATCCCCTGTAGGAAAATGGAGCACCTTAACAGCTTTGGATTCTCACCCCTCATCTGCATCAACCAACTGAGGGGCCTGTGGTCTGTCTGAACCCGGAAGTGATTCCCAAACAGGTAGGGTCTCAGCTTCTTCAGTGCCCAGACCACAGCAAAAGCCTCACGCTCAATAGCACTCCACCTCTGTTCCCGTGGAAGTAACCTCCTACTGATGAAGGCTACAGGTTGATCTAGGCCCTCCTCATTCACCTGTGCTAGAACAGCCCCCACACCATGCTCTGAAGCGTCTGTTTGTACTATGAACTCCTTGGAGAAGTTGGGTGCCAAGAGCGCTGTGCACATAGCAGTTTTTAAGGCCTCATAAGCTTCCTGACAGGTGTCAGTCCAAATCCCTTTCCTTGGCTGCTTCCTGGAAGTCAGCGCTTCCCAACTGGCACTGAACACTGCGATGTCATCCATGTAGGTGGCACTGAACGAGTCCAGTCCAGCCAACACCTGGTTGACCAACCTCTGAAAGGTGGCAGGGGCATTCTTCATCCCAAAGGGCATAACCCGGAACTGGTAGTGCCCATCTGGTGTGGAGAATGCTGACCTCTCCTTTGCCCCATCGGTCAAGGTGATCTGCCAGTACCCAGACGTTAAGTCAAACGTGCAGAGGTACTGTGCAGCCCCTAGCCGATCTATGAGCTCATCAGCTCTGGGGATGGGGTGTGCATCAGTCCTAGTGACTGCATTGAACCCTCTGTAGTCCACACAGAACCGGAGTTTGGGTGTGGCACCCGGCGCGGCAGCCTTTGGGACCAAGACCACTGGGCTGGCCGAAGGACTGCTAGAGGACTCAATCACCCCTAGCGCAAGCATCTTTGAGACCTCATCTTTGATGCAAGCCCTTACCCTGTCAGTCACTCTGTAGGCCTTGTGCCGCACAGGTGTACTGTCCCCAGTGTCCACCTCATGGACGCACCAATCAGTGACACCAGGGACCAGGGAGAACAGATCAGAAAACTGTCCCAGCAACTTGTGGCAGTCATTCTGTTGCTCAGGGGTCAGGGTGGAAGAGAGGTTGACACCATCCACTGACCCATCTTGCTCTCGGGCTGACAGGAGGTCAGGAAGAGGCTCGGTCTCCTCCTGCATCCCAGCATCTGTTGCCAAGAGCATGCCCACTTGAGACCTCTCCAAGTGGAGCTTCAGGCGGTTGACATGCAGGACCCTCAAGGGGTTCCTGGGAGACCGCAAGTCAAACAAAAGTAGTTAACCGGACTCTTGCGCTCCACAACCTCAAAGGGGCCGGTCCACTTATACTGTAGCGCACAGGGTTCCACTGGGGCCATGACCCACACCTTCTGTCCAGGCTGAAGCTCAACCAGAGTGGCACTCTGGTCGTGCCACCACTTCATCTCCTCCTAGCTGGCTTCCAGATTCGCCTCAGCGAGTTGTCTGAAATGCCTAGTCTGGTTCCTGAAGGCCAGCATGTAGCTATATACTTCCTGGGGAGGTTTCCTGGGAGATTGTTCCCAGCCTTCCTTGACCAGACTTAGAGGTCCTCGTACGGGGTGTCCATAGAGAAGCTCAAAGGGACTGAACCCTAGAGATTTCTGTGGCACCTCACGGTAAGCAAAGAGCAGGCATGGTAAGAGGACGTCCCACTTACGCCTCATAGGTTCCTCAAGACCCATTATCATGCCTTTAAGGGGTTGGTTGAATCTCTCAACCAACACGTTTCCTTGGGGGTGGTAAGGAGTGGTGAACTTATAGGTTACACCACACTCCTGCCACAGGGACTACATATACTTGGAAATGAAGTTGGTTCCCCAGTCAGACACTACCTCGCGAGGGAATCCCACTTGGGAGAAAATTCCCATCAGTGCTCGTCCCACCACGGGGGCCATAACTGTCCTCAGAGGTATGGCTTCCGGGTACCGGGTGGCATGGTTCACCAAGACCTGCTGACTACGGGGAAGGGCTGGAGAGGAGCCTTGTGCTTCCTCCCACTCTTACCACTTGCCTGGCAAGTCTGGCATGTCCTGCAGTGAGTGTCTGAACTCCTGCGCATTTGGGGCCAATAAATATGGGTGACAAACCTTTCAAAGGTCTTGTCCTGCCCCAGATGTCCTGCCATGGAACATCATGAGCCAGCCCCAGTAGGAAGGCTCTGAAGCGCTGGGGTACCAGCACACGGGCTGACCCAGGCTCAGCAACCTTAGGCTCGGTGTACAGGAGGTCATTCTCACAGTAGATTCAATTTGATCCCGACTGATCACCTGCTGCCTGGTCTGCAGCCTGTTGTCGCAGACCCACAAGAGAAGGGCATTCTTTCTGCTCCTTGCAGAATTCCTCCCTGGAGGGTCCTCCTTCTTGCTGCCAATGGGTCAGCACAGGCAAGTCCCCCAGTTCGGCTACCTGTTCCCCTGTAGGCTCCAGGGCCTCCCCCTCAGTGTCTGCTCCCTCCTGGACCTTGGGAACTTCGGGGGCAGGTTTCTCATGCCCCCTGCCTCTCCTCTTGCTGGCAAGGTACCTGGGCCTCCCTCTCAGGCTCCAGGTCCTCTTGAGCACCTTTACTTGCTGCCATTGACCGGGTGGTCACACACACCCAGTCAGGCATACCCAAAATTTCTAAATGCGCATTCCGCTCCACCTTCGCCCAAGGTGAGCTCTCCAAATCATTCCCTAACAAACAGTCAACAGGCATGGCGGGCCTCACAGCTACCTGAAGAGTAGCAGAGACCCCCCCCCCCACTCGAAGGGAACCTGAGCCACTTTGCAGTGACTCTCTGTGTTGTCAGCGGCAACAACTGGGTAGAATGCTCCAGGGACAACCTGCTCTTGAGACACCATGTGACACTTGACAGCTGTCAAACTGGCCCCTGTGTCTCTCAGAGCCTCCACTCTATGGCCATTGATGGTCACCCACTGCCTGTATTTCTTAGTGTTATCAGGCAGCTGGGTCCTAGGGACCACCTCACAGTTTCCTAATGAGACAAGGGACATCTCTGCGGGACCCCACCCACCTTGGGCACCCCTCTCCTCACCCAGGGCTACACTAGCCATCTGCTGGGGGGCTGCACCAGTGGGTGCTGGTTTTCCAAAAAGGCGAGACTTGGTATCATTGGCAAAATGACCCAGTTCACCACATTTGTAGCATCTCGGGGGCCCTCTTTGAACAGGTGGACCTGTCGGGGCCCCTGACGGTTTCTGGGGGGGAGGCTGAGAACCTTTCCCTTGGTGCCCTTGGGGATTACTTTGGGGCCTCTTATGGAACTCCCTCTGTTTACCCTTGTCCCCCCCACTCTTCTGCTGGGGACTCTGCCCACTCTTGGCTGAGTCTCCCACGTGACCCTTGTGGACCCTGGTACTGACCCAGCGGTCCGCCTCCTCAGCAAGCTTCGTAGGATTAGTCAGCCTACTATCAATCAGGTGCTGGCGTAGCTCAGGAAAACAGTTACTTGACAAGTGCTTCCATGCAATAAAATCAAGCAATCCCTGAAAATCATTGACTTTGCTACCCTTCACCCAACCATCCAATGCTCTGCAGAAAAAAGTAACATATTCAACATAGGTACTGTTGGCTATCTTTGTGCAACCCCTGAACCTCTGTCTATACATCTCAGGGGTCAAACCATATCTAGACATCAATGCATCTTTCATGTGGGGATAGGAGTTATAGACATCAGAAGGCAAGTCTAGCAGTGTGTCCCGCCCCTCACTAAGGAAACGTCCCCACAACCCCGCTCCCCAATCCTTCTCAGGGACCCGGTGGGAAGACATGGCTACCTCATAGGCCCTGAACCACTGCCCAATATCATCATTTTAAAAAAATTCCAACACCACATCTTTAGGGATAAAAACTCTAGATTCTACAGGCATTGACGGTGTGCTGCCAACAGAGGGAGCAATTTCTAAACTCTGGGCTTTCAACTCCAACTCCCTCAAAACCTTTTCATGTTCATACTGTAGCTTTTTCTCTTCTAGGGCTAACTTTCTACTTTGCATTTCAAATTCTAACTGCTCACTTAACTTGAGCTTGGTCAGCTCCAATTCGTGCATCCTACACTCTTTTCTATCTGCCAACTCCTCTGGAGATGGACTTTTACCAGAAACACTGCTACTGGCAGGGGAAGGGGTTCTCCTTCCTCTTGGACCGACTGGCCCATCCAGCTGCTCCTCTGCATTATCATCATCAGTGGCATTCATTGCTTCTACACAGGCCCACAGCGCCTTTTAGAACTTTGCCTTGTTTTTGCATCCAGTAGTGCAAACATTACATTTTTTGCAAAATAATTTCAGCTATTGTACTTTGTAGCTTTCCAGTTTCTCTTCTTCCCATTCCCATTCATTATCAACAGAGACTATGGATGCTGCTTTCTACATGGTTAAGCTTGGCAGTTCTCAAAAATAGAAAGTCCCAAAAAGAAATCTACCAACAGGTATTGGTTGCGTTAAGGTCTGCACTCACTAAGTAGTGTTCACCAATCACTGTACATGAGTCACAAATGCATGTCCAGAATCCTCACTACTGACCACCAATGTTAGACTTGGGGGTCTCTAGTTGGCACAGGTATGCACTTGTGACAAATAGGGACCTCCTCCTCTAGTCAGGGTAGGGGGTACACTCCTAAAATAACCCCTGTTCACCCGCTTGGTATGTTGGCACGAGCAGACAGGCTTATCTCAGAGGCCGTGTGTAAAGCATTTGTGAACACATACAGTAACCAAGTGACAACACTACAAATGGACACCACACAGGTTTTATATAAAAAACAAGTATTCTTTATATAGATTTACCACAAGACCATTAAATGACAAAAACACACAATACTGTTACTTTAGATGGTAGGATTTTGCTTAGTTCTCTTAAGTTCTTAAATGCGCCGCTTTAAATCAATGTACCTTTTAGATGCGACACGCAGGACAACGAAAGTGTTGCAACGATGTTGGTGCGATGAAGTTTTTGGTGCAAAGAAATAAAGATGTGAAGATCTTCCAGATGCGGCACGCTTCTCCGATGTTGCGAGAAGACTCGACTCGATGTGTCAGCTGCAGCGGCGACACCCTTTACGCGATGCGACAACAGCGGCCTTGGCAGCGGCACTCTTCTCCGACGTTTGCGAGACGCTTCCGCTCTATGCGATGTTGCAGCTGCGACACTCCTTTACGCGATGCGATGACAGCAGCTCCGATGACGGCACGCTTCTCCGTGGATGCAAGGTGCTTTTCTTGATGCGGTGCAATGCGACAACTACGATGGCTGCGATGGCGACACGCTTCTTTCTCGATGCGAGACTCTTCTCTTGATGTGGTGCAATGCGTCAGCTACGATGGCGGCAATGGCGACATGCTTCTTCGGCATTGCGAGACACTTCCTGGATGATGCGAGACGCTTCCGCTCGATGCGATGCTGCAGCGGCGACACACTTTACAAGATGCGACGACAACAGCTCCGACGGCGGCACGCTTCTCCTTCTTGAGTCGCGCTTCCAGCTCCTTGCGACATGCAGTCCCTCAGAAGGCCCAACAACAGCAGCAGGCACTTCCAAAGAACTATGAGGAGCTGGGAGGTGAAGTCTGTTGTTCCTGAGACTTCAGCAGGAGGCAAGCTCCTTTCCAAGCCCTTGGAGATCCTTCACAAGTTGAGCAAAAGTACACACAAAGTTCCTTTCTCCTCTCTTTGGCAGTAAGGCAACCACTGCAGGCCAATCCCCCAGGTTCAGGGATAGTTTCCTCCTCAGCATCTTCTGGTTCCTCCCTCAGCAGAGGTTCTTCTTGTTTTCCCAAAGTGATCCAAAATCTTGGGATCAGGGTCCCAATATTTATACCCAGAAATCCTTTGCCCAGTCCAAACCAGTTCCTGAGCACTCTGTTTACCAGACTTCTCCTTTCCTTTCAGAGTGCAGGGCAGAAACATTAGACGCCCCACAGGAGGTGGAGCCAGCATTGTGGAAGGCAAGTACAGCTCTGGAGCACTTTGTTGACAGGATTCCTTCTCTTCATTCACTGTGCAGGGCAGAGACATCAGCCGCTCCTCGGGAGGTGGAGCCAGCATTGTGGAAGGCAGGCACAGCCCTATTCAGGTCCTAGGTGCAACTCCTCTCACCCATCTGGATGAAGATCTCTCTATTCACCACTGGGACACCTCACCCTGTCTCCTGGAATTCACCAGCCCTGTCACTCAAAGTCCAGACAAAGGAATAGACAGCCTAGCAGAGGCAGGTTTGAATGGTTAGGCAAGAAAATGCCTACTTTCTAAAAGTGGCATTTTCAAACACAGAATGTTAAAACCAACTTCACTAAAAGATGTATTTTATCATCATGACTTCAGGCATGCTAAATTCGAATTTCTACCATGTTCTCTGAGTCAGTTAGGATTATAAGATGTAATAACCAAACTGCCCATTCTGGCCTATGGAGAACAGGTAGCCTTGCAATAGTGAAAAACGAAAATGGCTGTAATTCACTATTAGAACATGCCACACACACCAGGGCATGTCCTACCTTATCCTTACAATGCACCCAGCCCGTGGGCCTACCATAGGGGTGTCTGATATGAAGAAAAGGGAAGGTTTAGGGACTGGCAAGAGGGTGCACTTGCCCAGTCAGCATGACAGTACCAAACTGCACGCAGGCCCTGCAATGGCAGACCTTAGACACATGTTTACAGGCTGCTTCTGTGTGTGGGACAACCAGTGCTGCAAGCCCACCAGCAGTATTTGAATTACAAGCCCTGGGCACTCCTGGTGCACTGTACTAGGGTCTGACAAGTAAACCAAAACAACCAATCATGGAATCACAAATTATACATTGATTTACAATCGAGAGCACTTGCACTGTGGCACTGGACAGCAGTGGCACAGTGCCCTGAGCAACTAATACCAGCAAAAATACATAAGGCACAGCAAAAAATGGAAGGGAGACTCACGCCAATGTGCCAGGTTCCACAGTTCTGATATCAGAAGCATCTTGCTAAGGAGCAGCTGCTGCAGGACTGACAATTTCAAAGGCCTGCCCTACTTAGGGCAGGGCTTGCAACAATGTTTAACCCTGTCTCTGGCACAGAGGTCACTAGCCGGTATAAAACAACAGTGTCTCCATGCATTTAGGGTAGTGGTGGTGGGTGTTCTTTGAAAGTGGTGGGGCTCAATACCCTGCTTAAATTCCACTGAGTGAAGGAACCCCCAAAGAAAATTTTGAAATAAATGGAGTTAAATAGTGCTTTTATAGGACAATGTACACATACATTCATTCAAAAGACTAAGGGGCATATCAGCAATGAGGCGATATAAAATTATCGCCGCTTTTGCGTCTGTTTTCGGGCGAAAAGCGGTGATTATTTTATCGCTTAATTTGCAAGGTCACGCTGTCGCGTGAACCCTTGCATTAGTGCCCGGATTCTTAACGCCCAGATTTGCATCTCTAGTGAGATGCAAAGTGGGCGTTCCTGACCTGACATGACTGGAGAAATGTCGCTAAGCGACATTTCTCCTATAATCAAGCCCCACGCTATGAAGCATAGCGGCAAGAAAAGTAGCGATAACCCTTGTTCTCGCTACTTTCCTTACGCCTGCTTCAAGACTTACTTTGCCATGATATCCTATGGAAGGTGGATATCATGGCTAAGTATGTGAGGCCCTATCATCAAGCTAACGCCAACATTCGTGAGATTATCGCTGGGTTTCCAGTGATAATCTCATGTTTGGCAGTTAGCGCTAGGATTTTTATCGCTTTTGAGATAAGCGTTGCTAATAGCATGCTATCTCAGCGATAAAAATCCACGTTAGCCGGCGATAATTATCCTAGCGCAAAGTGCGCTTAGCGATAATTATCGCCAGTTTTTGCTGATATGCCCCATAGGCTTAGAAAGAGAAGTCATTAAATATTCAAGTCCTTTCATGATGTGCCAAAGCAAACAAACTTGAAGCTCTCAAGGAGTTGACCCCTTTTTTTTCAAACATACTGTGGGCACACTCTTATTATGTTGATGGTGCCAGGGACTGTACTTTGTGATCAGCGCTACCCATGACAAATGGGGAACATTGCTTACAAAATACAGGCCCCCATATGTCATGTGTACACCCTTATGCAAAATATTTCATATAATATGCCAGAATTTTACCTTTTATGCTGTTGTTCTACTATGGGTGATATTTTTTAACAAAAATGCCTATGCCAACTATTACCTCTAGTATACCAGTGACAGGTATCACCTGTAGTATGCGTGTAACAAGTATTACCTACCATTGTGAAGTATTACCTCTGGTATGTCAGTGGCAAGTATTACCTTGCCTCAAGTATGCTTGTGTTTTATTTTTTTGACATGTGCTCTTTTAAACTATATATACATTTTTCACCTTTCCACCTCATTCTGACCTCATTGACTTTTCTCCTCACAGATTCTACTTTAGGACTTACTGCGCATTACCAGAACGTGTGTGACATCATTGAAACGCTCGTCAAGGTGAATATTTTATATTGGGCTATGTGACTGTACGTCGTAGCCATTTTGAGCTCTTCATGTCACTGTTGTGGGTTCTCCTTAGCAGTGACACGCACACTTCAAAGTCCATTTAAACTTCAATAGTAACAACTTGTTACCAACGTGCGTTTCTCCTTTACCGTGATGCACACACTACCAAGCGGCTCTGCTTGTATCACTGTAACAAATTATTTGCTACCTACGCAAACTTGTAATACTCATCTGTGATGCGCACACTTCTAAACAATAAAATTTGTATCATTGTAACAAACTCTGTTACCAACGCACATCCATTCTCCTCAACAGTGATGTGCACACTTCAAAGCACTTACAGCAGTAATCTATGGTAGTACGCCTGTTGCTACAACAACGCGCACCCTCTGCGCACCCTGTCTTTTTTGTGCCATATTTCAACCAACACGTCATTTTTCACCATCAGTGACACGCACACTTCCTGCACATTCTACGAGTTTGTAAGCGATTTGCGCTACCGTTTACATCCTACAATTTGTTGTTACTTCATCAGTGACGCGCACACTTCCTGCGCATCCTAGCATTAGTGTAACGTTTTGTACCATTTTTGACCTTCCTGCAACTTTTTTTTTTGCCTATATATACATATTTTCTTCTGTTCTGCACACTCTACCCTGAGCACTCATTCATCATTGACAATATTATATTCTGCGACCTTACCTGCGCAGCTATCTCCACTTCACTTTTCACCTGTTACCTCTACTACTCTCATTCACCCCTACCTGTCTGTGCAGATCACACTTCTTCTCCTACTACTTCACCCATAACTTTTCATTCTTTTTCTTCCTTTTATTCTCTTCTCTTGCACGTGCCTTCATTTTCTTTAACATTGCCTCAGTAAATGTTTGGAACCTTTCCCCTCCACAACCTATTATTCCCTCACGGGGATTCTTCTCTTAAATGGGAAGAATGTTTCAAGAACTACATCTCTACATTCGAGGATGACGAAGATCTTACTCCAGAAAGGAAGAAGAAAATACTACTACACTGTTTAGGTGCACAAGCGATGAAAATTTACAACCGCATTAATAAGAAATCTCGATCAGGGGATGGCTATACAAATGCACTTGAGGATTTATCCTTGTACTTCAAACCTACAGAATGTGTTTCCGTAAACAGATTCACATTTCTTCACCGTAAACAGAGTCCTGCAGAGTCTGTGGAGGATTTTGTTGTTGCTCTAAAGAATTTAACTCTTTCCTGTCACTTTGGCACACTGCATGACGAATTCATTCGCGACCAAATTTTCATGCGAGCTGCTAATCATAACATCCAAGACAAATTGTGGGCAAAAGGTGAATCTTCACTTCAGGAAGTCATCGACATTGTCAAGTGTGCAGAATTAACTGGGAGATGTGCCAAAGCAGTTTTGTCTGATGATAAGAACAAATCCATTGCAGAGGATCAACCAACTGTTCCAAGAGTCAAAAGCTTTAATGGCTCTACTCAAAAATCCATTTCGTACACTCCACAAGGGAAGGACTTTAGTCCCAAGACCAAATTATCTGGGGACAGGAAATGTTTTAGGTGTGGTAGCAAATATCACTTAGCGAATGATAAAACATGCCATGCACTTAAAATGTGGCATAGTTGATCATTTCTTTAAAATGTGTCATAGGAAACAAAAAGAAACACTAATGTTAAACTTCTCGTACCAGATGTACAAGATGATGTACATCCTCTGATGATGATGATGACATAAACCTCTTTGTTTTACAGGTTGATGAAAATATGCTTTGTAAAGGTAAAAAACCCATATGCCATCTAAACATAGGTGGTGTGGAAATCTCCATAGTCGCATACTCTGGCTCCCCATATACAATTGTTAATAAGAATGTTTGGATATAGAAATTTGTACCTGTCATAGGTAACCATTTAGTCAATCCTGATATTTCACCCAAAACATTCACTGGTGAACCCATTGATGTGTTAGGATACAGGGAACTGTGTTTCCAATTCAAAGATCGACACATGCAAGGTAAATTGTATGTTTCTGCTGTTGGTCCTTCAGTACTCGGGTGGATTGATCAAGGGAAATTAGGCATAATTCTTGACCCTAATAGCCCTGATCCTGTGCTTTCCATACAAACTGAAGATGAGTACAAGAACCTTATTGTCAAAAGGTATCCTCGCGTGTTCTCTGGGGACATTGGCAAACTTAAAGGGTTCCACCACAAGATTAAACTTACAAACAATGCTGTCCCATGCGTTCATAAATCAAGGAATATTCCTTTCTCCATCATAAGCGAAGTTGAAACAGAACTTCTTAAGTTGCAAGAGTCTGGTATTATTGAACCAGTTGAATTGGATGAGTGGGTTGCTAAGAAATCCAACGGGAAACTCCGCTCAAGTGTGGACCTCCGTGATCTCAACAAAAACATTCTCGTTGATCACTTCCCCTTACCTAAAATCAGTGAGATGTTATCCTGCACCAATGGCATCAAGTGGTTTTCCAGGACTGACCTCACTGCAGCCTACCACCAAGTTGCACTACTCCCCAACATTAGAAGTCTCACGACTTTTGTAACACCCTTTGGTTGCTTTAGATTTGAAAGGGTACCCTTTGGATTGGTCTCCGCTGCTGCCATGTTCCAGAGATTGATGCAAATACTTTTTAAAGATGAAACAAATCTCCTAGTCTTTCAGGATGACGTTATGGTCATGGATACCAAGAGAAAGGAACATGACGCTAAATTAACCAAAGTGTTAAATATTCTGGAAAACTATGGCCTCACTGCTGATGTTCGCAAATGCAAATTCGCAGCAACTAGTGTCACATATTTAGGACACAAAATTGATGGGAATGGTATCAAACCAAAAATAGAACTTCTAACTGCTAATAAAAAAGAACCCTCCCCCAAAAATAAAGATGAGGTCAGAGCCTTTGTAGGCCTCTCTGAATTCTAAGTTTGTCCAAGATTTCTCTACCAAAACTTTTGTTCTAAGACAGCTTATTAAACTAAAAAGTAAATTCGAATGGTCCACTGCTTGTGAAGAAGCCTTCAATAGGATCAATAATGACATTTGCAATGCTCCACCCCTACAAGGTTTAATTCCTCCTTACACAGCATTGTCACTACTGATACTAACGGTGAGGTCTTGGTGCTGTTCAACCCAAATCGATGATTCTAGCAAGGAAAGGACCATCGCCTTTGCCTCAAGCTTAATCACATCCACAGAAGAAAGGTACTCTGTGATTGTGCGTGAGGCTCAGGCATGCACATGGGGTTTAGAACACTTCAAGCAATACATATGGGGATATCATGTCACCCATAGAAGTGAACATAAACCCCTCGTCAAAACACTCACTACCAAAGAACTACAAAGTGCCTATCCCCATCTTGCATGCATTTCCCTCAGGATGATGGACTTCAATTATGATGTACAGTATGTTCCAGGTATTGAGAACAGAGTCGCTGACTGTCTAAGTTGCTTGCCTTTGCCTGATATGGGACAACCTACCTCCGATGTTGAATCATTCTGCGTGGCTAACATTTTAGAAGAGGTGCCCTGCATATCCCAATCCGAATGGTTGTCAGCCCAAGAAAAAGATACCAATTTATGTGAACTCAAAAGGCATATCAAAGATGGTTGGCCTGCATAAATATGTGTTCCCAAACATTTATGTACCTTCTGGAAACTAAGACATGAATTATCTAGCGAAGGTGGTCTCATACTGAGAAATGGTAAGGTCATACCTCCCGTTTCCCTGCGTTCCAAAATCCTTGACATTTGCCTTGAAGGACATTTAGGCATAGGAAAAACTAAAAGCAGAGTGAAAAACTCATATTGGTGGCCTGGGTTTGATCTAGAAATTGAAAGGAAGGTTAGGAACTGCTCCGCCTGTGAGAACTCTGACAAATCTCAACACACCTTTAGGCCACCCCTACAACCTCTTTGCAGCCCCAGTATGGCTTGGGTCAGATTAGGTATAGACATTTGTGGCCCCATTTGGAAAAACAGTGAACAAATGTTCCTTATTGTACTTGATCATTTTTCAAAATGGCCTGAAGTAGAGATTGTACAAAATGCAGATACCAAAACAATCATTAATTTCTTGTGTAAGTTGTTCCTGAGAGAAGGTTTACCAAAATGCATTGTTTGGGACAACGGTCCACAATTTATCTCAGAAGCTTTAAAACAAATTGTAATGGAGAATGGCATTTCTCAAAAAACCACTTCACTGTACCACCCAGCTGATAATGGGGCAGTAGAAAGGTTCAATCGTGTGATAAAAGGCATTGTACAACTTGCCAACCACAATAACCTTTCATGGAAGAAAGAATTGGTACACAACCTCTGGGCTTTCCGTGTCACTCTTTGTGAGTCCACTGGTGCAAGCCCCTTTGTGTTGTTAAGAGGTAGAACCCATATCACCAAAGACAATGTCGGGTGGCTAGCACCTAAGAAAGTTGCTTGGTCTGCAGGAAGGGTGAAGGAAAAACATGTTACACTCTCAAATGACCAGCAAAACCTATTACGACTCTAAACATGCATGCAAACATGTAAACATTCACGTTGGAGAAAAGGTCAAAGTAAGGAAAAGTGGTTTTGTCAAAAAGGGGCAGAGTCACTTTTCACAGCCCATGGTGGACAAGAAAATCATCTGTAACTCAGGCCATTTAAGTGATGGGAAGATTTGGCATTTTTCTTCCTTATCTATGTGCAGAGGGGAGGATATCACTGCTCCTCTACATGCCTACTCTGAGAGCCACATTCCTTCTACTTACCCAGATCACGATTGGCTTCTGGATGATGGCACCAAAAGGGATTCCTACTCACAGGCGACCGAAGTTACTTCTCCTTGTGGAATGGATGTTCCTAGTGGTGGTACCTTTCAGAATGACAATGGTGGTACTCTTTTTTTAATTCTTTATTAGTCTTTTATCTTTTTTAAACACAGCAACTTAACAGAAAAACATGCATAAATCATCTGAGATATATACATTCTTCACAATACAAAAAAAAACAGTAAAGAGAAACACAAATCAGAAGAACAGGAAATCAGAGCCAAAACAATAATAATACACCGAATAGCATTTACAGTAATTAACATTAATATTAACTAATTTATCCTCCTTGTTCGGATACCCCTTCAGAAAGACCACGTAACAAAAGGGAGAGGGAAGACGGCCCAGTTGGCCACTACGTCACTGATTACTGCTGATTTACCTTCCATCTATAGATGGGTCCCCAGATACATTTGCCAAGCTGTCTCCCCCTTTTTCCCTTTCTTTCATAAATCCCCTTCTCGAGATTGTAGGTAGACAGCAGCCTGGCAAGCCATTGTTGGAACGTTGGAGCTGCTTTATCCAACAACGCTGTAGCAATACAGATACGCAGTACAGACATAGCCATGAAGAGAAAACATTGTGATGGATCTTGCCTGTCCTCACTATTTATCCCCAGCAAAATTATGGAAGGAGGAAGACAAAATTTTATTTCTAAAGTTCTGTCCAAGAATGATTCTATCGCCTTTTTCAAAGCTTGCAGCTGAGGACATGACACAAACATATGCATTATTTCAGCGTCCACACTGTCGCATCGAGGGCATCTAGTTCCCGTCTGCCCGCCATTGCGCAATCCTTGCAGGAGAAGATTGTTTTATACTGTTGAGTTTGAAGCCCTGCAAAGCATAATACAGTTTGGCCTAATTCTAATGAGGCTCCAAAGTAATCATGATCTATGCCAAGTTTATCTACCCATTTCTTCACGGATTTTTCAAGATCGTCATTTTTAAGTAGAGAAAGCTCAGCATATATCCTCTGAATAGTACAATCTTCCCCTCTAATAACATCCATTATTCAGTTTTTATCAAATCTGCAAGGCCCCCCCTTCTTCCCACCTAGAAAGCTCCGATACTTAAAAACAAATATTTTGTTGATACCATAGCTATTCTGTGTGTCTATAAACTGACGGATTCCATGTGGTCCCATTAGATCACCCAATTCCCTGATTCCACACATTGCCCATTCCGCCATTGTACCGTCTGCGAAGATTTCCCCCGGGAGAGTGGGGTTCCTAAATAGCTGAGTATAGTCATTTAGTCTGCCAATACCAGTTTTGTTATGAAATGCTATCCAGATCTTATATGCAGCCTCAGTAAACTTCAGAAGACAGTTCTCCGCTTCTCCTCCGACCAAAATTGAGTACATGTCAATTGATCCAGTCTTGACCTGCGGGTCAGACCCGTCTCCCTTGATTAGCCCGCTCATATACTGAAAGGCTGCCGCCCAATAATACATTCTGAAATCGGGAACAGCCCATCCTCCCCATACCCTTGGCAAAGACATAAAACGCAGTGCCCTTCTAGTTTTTCCATGTGCCTAATTAAACCTTTTGACTATGTGCTCCAGTGCTGAAAATCATTTTCTCTCGAATTCAAGTGGAATCTCCCTAAAAAGATACAACATTTTTGGTAGAAATATCATTTTCACCACATTGCAGCACCCAACTAGCAACACGTGCAGATTGTGCATTCTATTAAAATCCTTTTTTGCTTTAGACATTATTAGCTCAATGTTTCGGTCTACAGTCTTTCCCAGATCTGCAGATATATTGATCCCTAAATAAACAGCTGAGTCGGTAACACATATATCATCACACACAACCCCCGCATTTTTGACTATCTGAGTCTTAGACCTATTTAAGGCATACCCTGATACAAGGCCAAAGGATTGAGCTTCCAGCTCTATCACAGCTAGGGCGTTTCCTGGAAATGGAGTTGCCAGTGCGATGTCATTTGTATACGTCAAGGTTGTATATTCTAGGCCATGAATCTTTATAGGAACAATGCCACTGTTAGACTCCAGCTTCCTGATTAGGGGTCAATATATATCGCAAAGAGCAATGGTGAGCATGGGCATCCCTGGCGTGTACCACGCTTGATTATTAAAGGTGCTGTATATCCTCTATTAACTCTAAGTCAAGTTGTGGGATCTTTATACAAAGCTTGAACTGCTTTAACAAAACACCCCCGATGCCTGCCCACTTCATAGCTGCCCAGAGATAGTCCCAGGAGACCCGATCAAATGCCTTTTCAGCGCCCATTAGCATGACTGCCATAGGTTCTCCTGAGACTTCAGCAGCATCAAAGAGAGTTACAACCCTATGGACATGCTGCGTTGTTCCTCTCCCTGGGATGAAACCATGCTGGCTGGGATTGACCATCTTGCCTATGACTTTGCTGAGCCTTGTTGCTATAGTTTTAGAAAAAAAAATTGCATCACAGTTCATTACGTTATTGGCCTGTATGACCCTAGATCTCTAGTCCACTCTAGTTACTATATCTGCCCCTGCCCATGAGCCTGGAATGGAGCTACCCGACTGGGCCTGATGTATTGTTTCAATTAGGTCGGGTCCGATTACCTCCAGAAAAACTTTATAAAATTCCAGGGGGATCTGATCAGGTCCGGCTGCTTTGCCCGATGGAAGGCTACCCAAGGCTACATAAATCTCTTCGGCAGTCAATTAAGTTTCTAGCGCCTCCCTATCTTCATCAGTAATTGTTTGTGTGAGGATTTCCAAAGGTTCTTTCGCCTGTTCTTCATTATATAATTTAGCGTAGAAATGTCTAAATATCTCTCGGATCCCTTCTGGTTCGGTAGCTATATTCCCATTTCCGTCTGCTATCTCCTTAATTTCCCCGATTGCTGTTTTCTGTCTCAAGCGCACCGCTAATGTATGCCCTACCTGTTCGCTAAGCTCATAGCATTGCTCCTTTCTTGCCAGGAAAGTTGCAGCTGCCTTAGTGGCTATAGCCTCCTGAGCTTCAGATTTAACCAATGTCAGTTTAAGCATAATATCGTCCAGCGATATGCCCAGTCTGATTGCAGCATTCAAGTCCTCCTCTCTGCCAGTTACTGCCTGGCATAGCTTTTTCGCCTCTTGTTTCTGTCTATGCAGACTATAGCTCAGCATCTCCCCTCGTATCCTGGCTTTAAATGCATCCCAGGCTAGCCCTGAGCTAGTACTTCCTGTATTATTGTCCCAGAAACACACTATCCATTCCTTCATGTGTTGTACGTATCCCGGATCTTTCAGCAGCCCTCTCTCAAAAGTCCATACCCGCTCAGGTCTATTCCCCTTTGCAATATTGACTGTTAACACTGTAGGGTTATGGTCAGAGATGATACGGGGTAGCTTCTCAATCTGACACCTCGATACCAATGAGTTAGATGCAAAAAAATAGTCTAGCCTAGCAACCACCGTGTGTGGAGCCGAAAAATATGTGCTGCCTGGATCGCCAGGCTACAATCGTGCCCACACATCCGCCAGCAAGTTATTCCGAGCTAAATTAGAGATTGCTAGAAAAGTCCTTTTCTTCTAGCCCGCATACCGATCTCCAGTCTCCATCCAGAGTCCACCCATCCCATTTATATTAAAATCTCCACACATAATGAATGGTGTAGGCCAGGAGGCTAATTCCGAGTCTAAAAATTCACAGATATCTGGGTTGTCCTTGGTCGAACCATACACTGAGCAGATAGTAAACGTCTCACCGCTTATCATGCACTCCACCAAAACCCATCTACCCCACTGATCTTCCAACTTCCTTTTAACTGTTATATCACCCCGTCAGGAGAGAATGGCAACCCCTCTAGTTTTAATCCCCTGTTTAGTATTTGCAATCAGATGGAGACCTAGCTGTGCCATTAAGCTGCCTCTTGTACCCTCTATATGCGTTTCTTGCAGGCATAAGAGATCCAAGCGCATTACTCTCAAGATTTCTGAAACCCGTTGTCTTTTAGCCTGGTCATTCAATCCACACACATTGACTGAGGCAATTCGTATATTCATTAGTGAACATCAAGCATCCGTCCATGCCATTTATCCTTCAAATTTATTTTCATTTTTTTGTCTTTCTTCTTAAGTTCTCTCTTTCTTTTTATTCTGTTGCTTCATTACACCTCTTATGTCTCCCTCCCAACCCTCAGACCCCCCCCAGACCTCCCCCCTCCCCCCTCACGGGCAAATAGGTAAAAAATTACCTATGTGAGGTAGCTGAAGCCCATAGCTGAGTCGCATCCCCCCTGTGCTCCCCCTACTGCCCCTGAAAACAATCCTTTCAAGCTATTCATCCAGCCATCAAACAAATATGTAATGAAATAAAGTCACTAGTGCATATATGAATGATAGAGCATACTAAAACAGCAATCGCCTTGCAAATATCAAAATTGCATCAACGCTATCAGACCCCTCCACCTTTCCCCTTCCTCTCTTACAGTTCAGTCATATATGCTTGTGACTTGATCCCTGAGGGGAACATTCGGACTTGCCCTTGGAGATTATTTTGAGCCTAGTAGGATACAGTAAATAGGCCTCACATCCCAGTCCCTGAAAAGGAGCTATCAGCTGTCTGAGTGTCCACCTCCTTTCGACAGTGGCATGGCAGAAATCTGGATGGGCGAAAAATGTATTGCCCTCAAATGTTCGCCTAGCGTCTGATTTTGCCTTGTCGATAATTGCCTGCCTGAGAAGAAAATTGCCGACATACACTAAAATAGCCCTGGGCCTGTCACCTTGACTCGCAGCATGCCCTCTCCTTTGAGTCAGTGGGAACCGATGCACCCTCTGTACCTCAGTCTCCCAATTCCATGAGACCAAGTCAGGGAATGCCCCCTTCAGCAGGTTTAGTACAAAGGCCATTACATCCCCTCCCTCTATGCCTTCTGCCAATCCCAAGAGTTTGATGTTTTTCCTTCTCTGCCGATTCTCGAAATCTTCGAGCTTCCACTGAAAGTCCTCCGCCGGCTTCTCCTGCATCTCCTTGAAAGCCTGCCATTTATTGACCTCATCCTCAAGTCTGCCAGTCCTCTCCTCTGCATGGGTAACCCTGTCTGCCATGTCATCATATAACTTATTTACCTTCCTTAATGAGCCCTGAAGTTTCTTGGTTGCTTGTTTCGCCCTTCGGCTCTCCAGCCTGGCCTCCCCCTGCATCTGTTTTAGCGAGGTGTATACTAAATCCATTGAGGGAGTTTGAACTGTGCTGTTCGGGCTGGTATGCCCACCGTGTTCAAGCATTACCCCATCATCCTGATAGAGCTGAGTAATCCCACGCAAGCTTTCGAGCCGTTGCTGTATCAGTTCTGGATGGGCTCACTGTAGACTTAGATTTAGATTTAGATTTTGACCTACTTTTATGGAAGGCAGCCCTTGGAGCAGCTGGTGCTTTTTGCACTGAAGAGGTCTCTGCTGAGTCCGAGCCATCAGAGAAATTGCCATCACTAGTGAGTGAAGAGTCATCATTGAGGGAAAAAAAGCAATCCCCTTCTGGTGAGCCAGCAATTGTTTTAGAGTGCACTGTGAGGGGGATCAGCACCTGATCACCACGTTTATCTTTACTCCCTCCAGTCACTTCCATATTGAGGCAAAAATCACTAACAGTCAGCTCCTTATTCGTACTACAGTCTGGTTCCTGTTCCCCCAGAAGATTCTGCTCACCCAGCTCATCCGTGTACTCATTGTTCGACTCCACTTGTGTATCTGGCAGCCCAGCGTGAGGCGGCAACATTGTATCATCGCCGGGGAAAGTTTCGCCGATCTCCAGCTGTTCCCCTAGTCTGGCTGTTACTGATTGTGCTGGTGTTGCTGCTGAAAAAGATTCCCCCAGGGTAGGCTGCCGGAGGCTGCTTTCCCGAACCTTGTTGCCCCCTTCATTACCAGCCTTCTGACTCAGACCGTTGCTGCCATTACCGCAATTGCTACCATTACCACCACCAATGCCACCGCTTTCTCCCGTTTTCTTCAATAGCGCTCTGCGATACTGCACTGGACCTCGCACAGCCGTGACCAGAGATGCTGGGGCAGCTGGATCCTTCTGTGCATCCTTCAGGTCTTTCTGGTGCTTGTTTGTTCTCGGCGCCATCCTATTGCCAGCAATCACACACCGATAGAGGAGGTGGACTGTGTGGCCAATTTCCAGCACTGCTAGCTTCACGGATGCTGTCAGCTCCCAGCTCCAGTACCACAGTGACTTGCAGTTAATCACCCTTTTCTGCATCAGGGCGGGAGAAGGTTTCGCTGCGACTACTCACTATGGCCGGTCAGCGGCCATCTTGCCCCAAAAAATCAAAGACTGCGGTACTCTTTCTAATGGGGAATCCCTTCAGGACATTCCACAAAACCACATCGCCAATAGAGACGACCACATACAAAATAGTGATGATGTTAACAATGATTCCCTTTTAAGAGGTGCAACTGTCACGCAATTTTGTGTGTGGCTAATGTTTTTGGTTCCCGCTTCCTTCCTGCTCTGCTTCACAACCATGGGACTCTGTTCTCCTCTTCACTCCCCCGTTGTTCCTATATTTTGTTTTCTGATGAAAAGGAGATGTGTTATGTTTATTGTACTTGCGCTCATTGTATTACCTGCATTGTATTCACCGCTCCGGTCTCGCAACCTGTCTCGCGATGTCTCTCCTGCTGCGAGCCCATGCCCAAGTGTTCTATGATGTCTACCCATTCCGTGATAGAACCTTGGGCATGGGTGGCGGTTGGTGAGGCAGTTGGCCGAGCTTCTCTTCTGAGAGGACGCCCTCCCTGGTGTCAGTGGCATTCTTACAATAAAGACTGTTCTACTCACCTGATGTCTACGCACAGTTTTCACATTATTGGTTTCAAAACACAACAAAGAAAGTTATGCTAGGGTTTGGAGCATGGCACTTGTTTCATAGCTGTTAATGTATTGAGTAAACTAAAACATTAATCACGTATGACTATCTGTGAGTAAATACAGAAGTTGCATATTACATGTCTTGATGGTAGTGGGGGATTAAATGGCAAGCTCAACATCCAGTATAAGGAACAATTATCTGAGAGCACAGGAAATTTTCAAATTGGTATCCCGATTTCCCTCCAGGAAAAGGAGCAAATAAAGACCAGGGGTTCAGGGCTTTGAGGCAAAATGATGTCCCAATCCATCAGTACCATTGACCTTTGCTTATGGAAGGATATAGTGTGAATCGAAGTGTTCTTGGCCTATGTCCATTTATGCAAATACAGTTTCCAAATTAAATTGCAGATGCCAAGGGTGATCTCCTATCGGCAGCTATGGTTCGCTTGGTAATCACTTGGTAACCGCTAGCACCAAGTCTAAAAGTCTGATTTCATTACAAGACTGGAGGCTACCATTTTGCATTATTCCTTTAATGCAAACTGCTCTTAGCCACTTTGAAGTATTGCATCACAAGTAAAATTGTTCTAGAACAGAATACAGCTAGACCATAAAAGGCATGCCCTCAGTACAACACCACTGACCACTGACTCATTGTCAGTTAAATTGCCTGTCCGCGACCCAACTGCGACCAGTGCTAGGAACCCTGGATCTCTGCACCGCCAACGCTACGACCCAGCGGCACCCCATGCTCTCAACCCAGGCCACATCAACAACAGCAAGCTAGCATCACCAGCCGACACCCACAGACCCTTCAGCTATCACCGCTGCCAGCACACCTTCAGCACCACCAAGACCACTGACCCAGCGCAATCTGCCCGCAAGAACACAACCGAACCGAATACCCTGCAATGCATCCCCCTCAATGTTCGATCCCTCCACAAATACACCACTGAAATCTGGGACCTCTTCGACAGCACTACCCCGGACGTAACATTCTTTACCGAAACCTGGACCAACACCACCTCGAGACCGGACATCGCCATTGCCATTCCCCAAGGATACAAGATCTCCAGGAAGGACCACCCCACCCGCCCAGGAGGAGGAATCGCCATCATCCACAAATCCACCCTCCGCCTGAGCCCACTCCCCGACAAGCCCACAGACCTGATGGAACACCTTCACTTCAAGATACTGGCCAGCCCTACCTCCACCCTCCGAGGAACCCTCATCTACCGACCCCCTGGACCCCGTGGACTTTTCACCATCTCCATCACGGACATCATCTCCCCGCATGTTATTGCGTCCACCAACTACACCCTACTGGGAGACCTCAACTTCCACCTTGAAAACCAACTGGACCCCAGCATGACATCCCTCCCGAACAACCTCCACAACATTGGACTCCGCCAGATCGTGACCAAACCCACGCACTCATCAGGACACACCCTCGACCCCCTCTTCACAACAGGAAACTCCATCACCTTCAGCCACACTACCGAACTCCCATTTACTGACCCTCGATGCGTCCACTTCACCTTCAGAACACCCACCATCCACAGACACCAGCACCTGCTCCCACTAAGAAACTGGACCATAATCACCGACAACCAGCTAACCTCATCACTCAGCAACTGAACCCCAACCATCGCGGAAAACGCCATTGCCAACACCGCAGCCCAAACCATGCACAGATGGATCTCCGACAGCTCCAACACTGTAGCCCCCCTCAAGAAAAACAACAACACCCACGGCAAGAAAGCTAGATAGTTCACCACAGAACTTCGAGAGTCCAGACGCACTTGCCGCCGCCTCGAAAAGGCCTGGAGGAACACCAAATCCACAGAAGCACGCAACAACTTCAGAGCTGCCACCAACGCCCACCACCAACTCCTCAGAAAAATGAGGAAAAAAGCGATTGAAGACAGAATCTCCACTCATGCACACAACAGCAAAGAACTCTTCAAAATCATCAAGGAGTTCGCCCAACCCACCAGTGAGTCCACTGACATCCCTCCCTCACAAGACCTCTGCGACAAACTCAGCACCTTTTTCCACCACAAAATCAAGAGCATCTACGACAACTTCGACAAAGACAACAAACACACTGAACCCTCACCAACCACACTCCGACACCCTGAAGCCAGCGATTGACATCTGGACAGCCCTCACCACCGAAGACACACTGAAGACGATGAAGTCAATCCACTCTGGGGCCTCCAAGGACCCCTGCCCCCCCCACATTTTCAACAGAGTTGCCGACACCATCGCACCCATGCCCTGCCACACCATCAACCGCTCCCGGGCTACCGCTAAATTCCCAGACGACTGGAAAAAAGCTGAGATCAACCCCCTCCTGAAGAAACCCTCGGTAGACCCCACCGACCTCAAAAACTACAGACCCATCTCCCTGCTCCCGTTCCCAGCGAAAGTCATCGAGAAAGCCATCAACAGCCAACTCACCACATTCATCGAAGAGCACAACATCCTCGACTCCTACCAATCTGGCTTCAGAAAAAACCACAGTACGGAAACCGCCCTCCTCGCTGCAACAAACGACATCCGTACCTTACAGGACAAAGGAGAAACAGCAGCCCTCATCCTCCTCAACCTCTCAGCGGCGTTCAACACAGTTTCTCACCTCACCCTAATATGCAGACTCCATGATGCAGGGGTCCAGACAAGGCCCTCGACTGGATCCGCTCCTTCCTCTCTGGTAGAACGCAGTGGGTCAGACTCCCCCCTTTCCTCTCGGACCCTATACCTACCACCTGCGGAGTCCCCCAGGGGTCCTCCCTCAGCCCTACGCTCTTCAACGTCTACATGGCTCTGCTCGCCCCCATCGTCAGAACCTATGGACTCAACATTGTGTCATATGCAGATGACACCCAACTCATCCTCTCCCTAGCCAACGAACACAACACCGCCAGACACAGCCTTCGAGAAGGCATGGAAGCCGTCGCCAAATGGATGAAAAACAGCTGCCTACAACTAAACACCAACAAAACGAAAGTACTCATCATGGGCCCAAACCCAAACGCCTAGAACGACACCTGGCGGCCCTCCACCCTCGGAAGCCCGCCCACCCCCACGGACCACACACGCAACCTGGGAATCATCCTGGACTCAGAGCTCAAAATGGACCACCATATCAACTCTGTCTCATCCCCCTGCTTCCACACCCTCCGCCTCCTACGCAAGACCTTCAAATAGATCCCCCTCGAACACAGAAAGACCGTCACTCACACCCTGGTCACCAGCAGGCTCGACTACGGCAAGGCACTCTATGCCGGAATAAACAAAAACCTCACCCGCAAGCCACAGAACATCCAAAACGCCGCCGCAAGACTGGTCCTCAACCTCCCAAGACACTGCCACATCTCCCAGCACCTGTGCACACTCCACTGGCTCCCCATCAAAGCTAGAGTCACTTTCAAGATGCTAACCCACGCTCACAAGGCCCTCCACGACACCAGGCCAGCATACCTGAATAGCCGATTCAAATTCCACGCACCCCAAAGGACCCTACTATCAGCCCAGCTCTCCTACACCCTGGTCCCACACATTAGAAAGACCAGATCGGGAGGCCGCTCCTTCTCCTTCCACACGGCCAGAGACTGGAACGACCTTCCGCTCCACCTCAGACAGATAACATCTCTCCCCATCTTTGCAAGAAACCTCAAAATCTGGCTCTTCGACAGACCCCCTCCTTGATGGACTGGAACCTGCAAACCCCCCACACCCTCCAGCACCTTGAGACCCTTATGGGTGAGTAGTCGCGCTTAACAAACACCTGATTTGATTTGATTTGATTTACAATCTGTCTCTTCTAAATGCGGCTCCACAAAGATAAGTATCTCCAATTTTGTATTTGTAATATCTTTATATTGTTGTCTTTCTTTTAGTTATTGTATACAGGTTTTCAATTTAACGAATCCTTCTCCCTTATTCATAGCCATAGTGTCTTTGATTTCCAATTATTATCTGTAAAAGCTTAGTGCTAAGTTATTTTAATATTGGGCAAAGCTTACACAGTTCTTACCCCTGTCGAGGGGCTAAGTAATCCCTCAAACAGTTTTTCTGGTTAGGTTAAGTGCTATTACCCCCAACAAAAAATATATATGTATGTGTATTTATTATATATATCTCCACACAATCCTTCCAGGCAGGAATGAAAAATGGGCCGCACTCTCTATTCAAATATTCAAACAGATATTACATCACTTCCTCTTTGAGTCCCAAGTGTCCCTTTGCATTTTGGAGGATGTAGTTTTTGTTGTTAATATCTTGAAAGTGAATGTCTTCACAGTAACAATTGTAGTCTTTCATTTTCAACTTTGACAAAATGTCCTATTGTATTAACGGTAAGTGATGTAATATCCGTTTGAATATTTAAATAGAGAGTCAACAAGTGGTCAGCTGATCGTGAGCAAGGTATCAGGAGATACCGAAATGCGTAGATCTTGTCTCCCTATGAAATGAAGGAGTAAGATAAAAATAAACAAAAATTGCAAAAAGTACTTCAGGAGGGCGGCCCATTTTTCCTTCCTGCCTGGAAGCATTGTGTGGAAATATTGAGCGGCTTGGTTCTGCCGTAGGGGATCGCACCCGCGTGGAGCGCTGCAAAATCCGGTGAGAGTGAACCAGCTTGGAGGAATATATATATATATATATATATATATATATATATATATATATATATATATATATATATATATATATATATATATATTCTCTGAAAAAAACATAGGTTTCAGGCACATTATATTTAGAAATTAGCATTTAAAAAACCTTTGAAATTCATTGAAAAAACCATAGGCTTCAGGGGCGTTATAGTTAGTTGGACATTTCACTTGCAAAAAACCATAGAAATTCCCCCGTTATAGTTAGTTCCGCTAACTGCAACTCGCGCCCCCGCAATGCACTGCTGATGAAGGCACATATTACATCACTCATGACATGGTCAGTGACATCACTGATGAAATCTCGAATGACATCACTGATGACATCATCCAGTGACTGTGTGTTTCTGTAAAATTTAAATATGTTTAATATATATAGGGAAAGGCGTATTGAAGAATGAGTGGGTGTATACGTGTCTGAATGGATGATTTAGTAGGTGCGTGACTGACTGTGTAAGTGAGTGATTAAACATATCTTACTGAATGCATGGGTTAGTGACTAAACTGTGTGATAGTCTGTATTTGTCTGTCTGTTGGTGTGTAAGCGGCTGCATGGGTGGGTGAATTGCTAGATGAGTATCTATATGAGTTATTGATTGGTTGTCTGAGTATCTGTATGGGTGCCTGAGTGTTTGTGTGGTTGGGGTGTGTGTGACTCTGTGCATAGATATGTGAGTGGGTGATTCACTGGGTGCATGGTTTCAAGAGTGCATCTGTGATGGACTGTATGGGGGGGTGAGTTGTGTATGGGTGTGTTAGTGAGTGAATGTATATCACAGTGGTACATGTGTGAGTAACTACATATGTGAAAGGCAGAATATATGTGTGTTAGAGTATAAATGGCTGTAAGTGAGAGTGTGTGATTGTGAGAGTGGCTGAGTGTCTATATAGGTGTATATGATAGTCCTGTACTGAGTGACCGTAAGTATGAGTGACTGTACGGGTGAGTGAGTGGATGTGTGTGTAGACCTAAGAATCAATGAGTGGGTATGTAGTTATTGGTGTTGGAATGTCTATGATTTTGAGAATGGCATACTGTAATTTAGAGTGGGTGTATCAAAAGTTATATAAGGGTGTGAGAAGATGCATGAAATTATCACATGGATGATGTCACCAGTGATGTCATCAGTGATGTCATTTGAGATGTCATCAGTGATGTCATGAGTGATGTCACTGACCATGTCATGAGTGATGTAATATGTGATGTCATCAGCAGTGCATAGCGGTGGCGCGAGTTATAGTTAGCTCAGCTAATTATATTGCATAATGAGTAAACCTTATTCCGCATTATATTAAAGGAAGGCCGCAATACGGTGCATTGGTATTTTCCCAATATAATTTCCACAGCCTACTGCACCCCCCTCCGAATATAAGTGAAGCCCCGGGGCTGTGGGGGCCCCTGCTATTATTTTTAAGAAATGCCCCCGGGATAGAGAACACTCCCTACCACATATTAATAAATTTCCTGTAACAAAATGACTCTATCCATGATAAAAGTGAAGACTGCATAATAAGTAAACATTATTCCGCATTACATTAAAGGAAGGTGCAATATGGCGCATTGTTGTTTTTCCGATATATTTCAGCCTACTGCACCCCCCTCCCAACATAAGTGAAGCCCCGGGACTGCGGGGGCCCCAGCGAGCCCCCGCTTTTATTTTTTTTTAAGAAATACCCACGGGACCTAGCCCACCAAGGGGCCTCATTAAAATAAAATGCGAGAACCCACGACCCCAGTGCGATTTATTATTTTTCTTAATTCTTTTTTTGGCCCTGGGGGTCCTTCTGGAACCCCCTAAGCAGCCCTGGGGGTCAGGGTGTTTCTACCTCAGTTTTCTGGTGACTTGCTTCTACCGAGTCACAAGATGGCTGCCAACACTTCCTGGTTTGGAGTGTTAGCAGCCAATCACAGTGAAGCTCGTGCACGGCACTTAGGCTCCGCCCAGATATCGAAACTTTTATTTTTCAATTTTCTCAGCAAATACTGAACGGATTTACACCATTTAAAAAAAAAAAAAGTCGCTTTCTGATCCAAGCACTACCTTTCTGCCGAATTTGGGATAATTCTGTTCAGCAGTTTCAGCTATAGCCTTGCACAAAGTTTCCTATGGGAAATTGATTTATTCACTCTTATTTTTTCAATTTCTCAAAAACTACTGAACGGATTTACACCATTTAAAAAAGAAAAGGTCGCTTTCTGAACCAAGCTCTACATTTCTTGCCAAATTTCAGGTAATTTTGTTGAGCAGTTCGGGCTGTAGCTCGTTGCAAAATTTCCTATGGAAATTAACATGGGAAAAATGCGTTTTGTGACCCCACTTTTTTCTCAGTCCCCGCTTGACGAATCACCCCCAAACTTTCAAGACAGGAGCTAACCTAAAAAGTGCAACTTTTTGGAAAATTTCATAAAGGTTCGTAAAACGACACCAAAGTTATTAGCAAATCAAAAAATGCTTTTCCTATGGAAACTAGGATGTAACTATAACTACCTACTGGCACCCACTTGGCGTGTGCACACATTGCACGCTGGTATCTGTAGTTTAGCATAAGTACATAGGCGGCCTGCCTTGGTCCCGGAGAGCCCACCCTGCGGATGAGCAGGTCCAGCACCTTCAGGAGTACGGCACCAGAGGAGCTACGGCATGGTAGCGGTTGTGGTGAGATAGAGCTACCCACTGTAATATTTGAGAGATATTAGGATTTGGGCAGTTACCTACTAAAGGAATACTTATGCTAAACTACAGATACCAGCGTGCAATGTGTGCACATGCCAAGTGGGCGGGACAAGAGTAACCATATAATCATCACCTGCTGAGCTGCCTTCCTTATGAGTCATCGCTGTGAACAAGGGCGAAAGGACGCCCGAAACGCGTCGGAGGAAATCGATGACAAGAACCTGCTATACTCACCTTACTGATGTACAATGCTGCCTGGCAGAATAAAGAAATTTACACGAGAGCGATGGGCCTCCAAATGTTGGGTGTTTTCGTTTGGTATATAGGCGGCCCGCCGTGGTCGCGGAGAGCCTGCCCTGCGGATGAGCAGGTCCAGCACCACCACGAGTACGGCGCCAGAGGAGCTACGTGTAGTTCTGCCTAGGACAATCCGACATGGTAGCGGTTGTGGTGAGATACAGCTACCCACTGTGAAATTTGAGAAATATTAGGATTTGGGCAGTTACCTACTAAAGGAATACTTATGCTAAACTACAGATACCAGCGTACAATGTGTGCAAACGCCAAGTGGGCGGGACAAGCGTAACCATATAATCATAACCCGCTGAGCTGCCTTCCTTATGAGTCATTGCTGTGAACAAGGGCAAAACCATAGGTTTCAGGGGCGTTATAGTTAGCTGGACTATTCACTCGTACAAAACCATGATGTCATCAGTGATGTCATCAGTGATGTCATTTGAGAAGTCATCAGTGATGTCATGAGTGATGTCACTGACCATCTCATGAGTGATGTAATATGTGACGTCATCAGCAGTGCATTGTGGGCGCACGAGTTATAGTTAGCTGAACTAACTATAACGGGGGAATTTCAATGGTTTTGTACGAGTGAAAAGTCCAGCTAACTATAACGCCCCTGAAACCTATGATTTTTTCAGTGAATTTCTAAGGTTTTTTAAATGCTAATTCCAAACTATAACGTGCCTGAAACCTATGGTTTTTTCAGTGAATTTCAAAGGTTTTTTAGATGCTAATTTCTAACTATGCCTACAGAGTTAGGACATGTGAAGAAAGAAGAAATAACGCATAGAAGTCCTCAAAGACGAAGAAAAGTGCAGGAAGAAGGATAACGTGCAGAGAGAACAAACAGAAGAGCAGAAAGAAGCCTTGTTGCAAAATCATCCTGTACCCTCAACTTTTTCAGATGGATACTGGTGGAAACTGTGTCTGACTAACCAGTCCTAGAGCCAGTGCTATATTAAAAGACACTCAGAATACAGTGAAAACACCTACATACACTAGGGAACACTATGCGTTGGGGTCCCCCTGTGATTAGCATGACCTCCTCTGTTAGCCCCTAGTATATAATAGGGCAGGGGATTAAAACTACCTCTTAAAACGCAACACAGGGCCTGTTTGCACACGTCACGTCAGGTCCCGTCCCCTCCCTTCCCCACTGTGTAAACACACCCTGTGGCCGTTTTAAGTTGGGAGATTAAGTCCCCTTGAATCCTGAGGGTCCCTAGGGACCAACTAGACCACTAGGTACCTCCAGTAAGCGCCACAGAGCTGCGTTGCAGAGAGATGTAAAAAGGGGCACGGCCTAGACCACCTCTCTGCAACGCAGCGCAGTGGCGCTTACTGGAAGCACCTGGTGGGCTAGTTGGCCCCCAGGGTCCCTCAGGATTGAAGGGGAATTATTTCCCCAACTTAAAACGTGCCACAGGGCTTGTTTGCACACTTCACCTCAGGCCCCGCCCCCTCAATTCCCCACTGTGTAAACACACCCTGTGGCCATTTTTTAAGTTGGGAGATTAAGTCCCCTTGAATCCTGAGGATCCCTAGGGGCAAAATAGCCCACTAGGTACGTCCAGTAAGCGCCATTGCAGAGAGGTGTAAAAAGGGGCACGGCCTGCACCACCTCTCTGCAACGCAGAGCAGTGGCGCTTACTGGAAGCACCTGGTGGGCTAGTTGGCCCCCAGGGTCCCTCAGGATTGAAAGGGAATTATTTCCCCAACTTAAAACGCGCCACAGGGCGTGTTTGCACATGTCACCTCAGGCCCCGCCCCCTCCCTTCACCACTGTGTAAATGCGCCCTGTGGCCGTTCTAAGTTGAGAGATTAAGTCACCTTGAATCCTAAGGGTCCCTAGGGTCAAACTAGCCCACTAGGTACCTCCAGTAAGCGCCACAGAGCTGCGTTGCATAGAGGTGTAAAAAGGGGCGTGGCCTCAGAACACCTGTCTGCAACGCAGCTCCCTGACGCATACTGGAGATACCTGTTGGGCTAGTTGGCCCTCAGGGACCCTCAGTATTGAAGGGGAATTAATTTCCCAACTTACAACTGGCCAGGGGACGCGTTTGCAGAGTGCTGCAAGGAGGGGGCATGGCCTCCGTCGCGATGCCGGTCTTTTATTTTTTTTAGGTGGCCCCCCTTATTTTTCTAAATTATTGGCCCTGGGGACCCCATCCCCCAGGGCCTGCACCCTAATTTTTTTTGTTGAAAAAAATTAATTTGGCCCTCCCAAGGCCTTAATCGGCCCAGGGGACCTCAACCCCCGGGTCATGGCCTTTTTATTTTTTAGGAGTGGGGCTGCGTTGCCCCCCTCCTCAGGCCACTTATGGCCCCAGGGACCCCATCCCCCGGGCCGGCCTTTGTTTTTTTTATATTGAAAAAATATATATATTTATAGAAACACCTAGGACATGCTGGACAAACCGTATGTACCTATCACCTTGACGATTTGCGTGATATTCATTAAAAGGCGACTATGCATACAATGAATCCACGTGGAATGTATTTACACCGCTAGTGAAGCTCTGACGTGTCTGACGCCCTACTGTGCCTAATCCCGGCGCCCCCGCCGGTGGGTACTCTCCAAATAGACACCCTTGTCATTTATTTATACAAACATGGGTAGCTATTGACGGGCACATTTAATACACATGCACACCAAGCCATTCAAAGGGGATTCAACAAAAATTCGACCAAACTATGCAAGAAAACCCCTCATGGTTAATAAAACACACATCCACTGCCGGATGTGTAATACTTTTTATTTTACTCTCTGGAAAGGAGATGAACCTCACTTGAGAGTCACAGCGTGCTCCTGGCTGAGCCCAATGCTGTGTTACACCCACCAGTGCCCGCCGAGTGCCACACACCTCTGTGTTGTATTCCACCAGCTAGTGCGTATGCTATGACACTCTCTAGCCCATGTGCACTGTAACACCACCCCGTGAATATGTCATGCCACACTTGCCTTTGCATGGGTTATATTGCCCTATCTAATGTGCCTTCCTCAATGCCTATGTTATAACGCACAGCGCTATGCCATACATATTACAATCTGGGATCCATATCTTTGTCTCAGTGCATATGCAATGTTACACTCCCCAGCACATACTTTATATTACAACTTTAGAGGCTAGTTAGGTTACACAACACTGCCCTGTGCATATTACACTCCAAGGCGCATATCGCATAGCACGCGCTAGTGCCTGTGCTATCTCGCGCTCTCCAATGAATCTGTCATTGCGCACAATGTATTGCATATTTTATTTCACGCCCCGGTTCATCTTATATCACACTTTTTGGTGCATAGTTTATACCATATACTAAATCTAGTTTTCATTTTCAATCATTGTGCTCTCAGGACTATGTTCTATATAACACTGCGTCCACCTACCCTTTTCACGGGCATTACATTTTGCGATGGGGGGTGGAGGGTCAGGGGGTGTTTCTGCCAAGTGAGCCCGGAGTCACAGTCACAAACGTCCTCTTCTTCCTGAATAAAAGTGAGATTATGCTGCATACTTGTTCATATTTTAAGTAGTTCGCACAGACACACATTTTAAAAACAATAAAGTTCCTAATACCCACCCTCTCTGAACAGTTAGCTTGCTGCCCCATCCACCTCCTCCCTATCCTCTGTTGTCTGAATCCATGGACTAGCCTCCTCCCTCCTGCCATGCATGGTCTGATGTGCTGCCACTGCCCTCCATTTAGCATGATGTACCAGTCCACTCCTCCTGCCCTCCATTGCCCAATTCTATGGCCCATCATTGACCTCCTGCTTAGCCTCTGTGCTTAGCTTGCTGCCCCTATTCTCCTTCCCCCTGCCCTCCGATGTCTTTGTGCATGCCCCTGCTCCATCCTTTTTGCCCACCATGTTCCATGGACCTGCCACTCCTATCCACTCTAAGTGTTCTGTTGAGCGGCCACTCCCCTCCCACCTGCCTAGCATTGTCAGATGACTGTAACCTGTCCCTGCCACCTCCACCCTGCCTGTCCACATGCCATGCCCCTATCCCCTTCCTCCTGTCCTCCATGGTCCATTTTACTGCCGCACCCTTCTGCCCTCCCTGGTCTGTTGTGCTGCAACTGCTCCTCCTGCCTGCCCGCGTGGTCTGTTGTGAGACCCCTTCCCCTGAACTCTCTTGTCGGTGCCCAGGTCCTGACCCTCCCTTCTCTCCTCCATGGTCCTTTGTGCATGCCCCTGCACCCTCCTTCTTGCCCATCATAGCCATTGTGCTGCCACTAACCCTCCCGCTTTCCATGCATGGTCTTCTGTGCTGCCATTGCCCCTCCCACCTTCCCTGTGTGGTCAGCTAGCTGCCCCTGACCCCCTGCCACCTTCCTCCCATGGTCTGTAATAATGCCATCATAGTCTCATTGTTGCTCTCCATGGTGTGTCTTGTTTCTAGTGCCCATCTTGCCTGACCTCCATGGTCATCTCGCTGCTCCTGCCCTGCCCCCTTGCCCCCAGCCCTCTGTTTCCATTTGCAGACCCCTATTCCCTCCCTCCTGGCTTGTCTGTTCCATTGTAATGCCCCTGATCCATCCCTCCTGCCCTTTATGGTCTGTTATGCTGCAGCTTTCTCTACTGTCCGTCCATTATGGTCAGCTAGCTACCATTGCCTCTTTCCCCTCTGTTCTCTGTTGTCCATGTGCATGATACTGTCCCCTCCCTATTGCTTTCTATGGATTGTTGTGCTGCACTCCCGTCCCGCATGCCCTGTGTGGTGTACTGTGCTGCTGCAAATCCTGATGCCTGCCCTGTAGGGTCAGTTTGGTGCACCTCTCCATGTCCCTCCTGTCTTCTGTTATCCGAGTCCATGTCCCTACCCTAATTCCTCCTGCCTACCATGATCCAATGTACCATACTTGCGAACATTTTGAACTTGGTAAGAGGGAGGTTTTTAAAAAAAACTGGGGTATTGATTTTCCCCTTTGAGTAACACTGAAGAAGAGGAGATTGTAGACAGGAGACAGATCAAATAAAGCCCATTTGAGCTTAAAAAACATTGGACGTTTCCTGGCTGAAACTGGTCTGTTGGCATGTATGGTTGTACTACCACTGCCTCCTCCTTCTGCCCACAATGGTCTATTATATTGCCACAGCCTCTCTTGCCAGTCCTGTATTGTTGGTTTGTTGCCCCTGCCCCCTATTTCCACTGCCCTCCATAGTCTGTTGTGCTGCCACTAACCTTCCTGCCTGCCCAGTGTGGTCAAATTGTTGCCTCTGCACTCTCCTACCTGCCTTCAATTTTCAGAGTCCGTGCCCCTGGCCTCTGCCTCTCAACAGTATCCCAATGAACAACTAGATTGCTAACATTCTATATTTAATACAAAAGTGTGGAACGCCTGACGTCATCTTGATGTAATCAAAACTGTAATACCTAGAGCATTTCCTTTAGAAATTACATATATGAGAGGGTCTTATTTGCATCAAAATTATGGTTAGTGCTCTAAAATACTAAAATGAGGACATATTTTCTGAGTTTTCAAATAGCGACAAAGAACTTTTAAATTATTTGTAATCTTTATGTTTTTTTATCCAGTTGACCACTTGATTAAATGTTGCACCTAGGGGAAAGGATGTGGTGTTACTTCTAGAGCTGCAGACTTTGCAACTGGGGAACCAGGTTGGAGTTTCTGCTTCAGCTCAACATTCTGTGATTCTGGTCAAATCACTTAATCTCCCCATGTCTACAACCAAAATGAATTTGATCTTGTGTGATGTAACCAATGCTCATGTAAAACACTCCAATACCTGACAAGTCTGCACTATATAAAACTGCAAATACACAAAAAATAAGTGTTTTGCACTCTTCTGTCATTGGGCTACATGTGGGCTACATCTGGGTGATATTTGTGCTGCATTTGGGCTCTTTTGTCTCTGGTGGCCATCTTGGGAGATTTATTTGTTGTGAAGTTTCCTAATTTCCTCATTTACTGCAGTCTCCTCAGTTGGAAATACTTTCAGTTTGTTACTTTGATTCCATCAAGAAGGCATTCAGATGTGTCACACATTTGCCATAAATTCAGAATGTTAGCACTCTAGTTGCTTATTAGATCACTGTAGTAAAGCTACTGCTCACCAGGGAAGTCTGCTGCTGGTATTGAAAGTGCGTATTTCAGTCTGCATGTCAGAATTTTTTAATGAAATAGAAGAGGATTTGAGAAGTCACTCAAAATGTGCTCTAATTTTTCTTTCTGCAGCACTAATCATACTTTCTATGGCAAAATGAACCCCCTCATTTTGTTCCTTTTTAAATTAAATGTTTTAAGAGTTACCACTTTATTCCAATCAAGATGGCTTGGTTTGTTATAAGTAGGACTGTTAGCGCTCTAGTTGTTCTTTAGAACACTCTGGGAAGCTGCAGTAGAACACAAAGGAATCAACTGACAGTCTCTGCCCTTGTTGGATGTACATGTTTTACTGAGAATGTCAGACTTCATTCTCACATGACTGAGAAAGATAATGTGAATTTACAGAAAATATGCTTTCAGTTTAGCTTATAGATCACCTTCCAAACCTCTGTGGGAAAAGCATGAGAAAATTGTTTTCTCTCAAACATGATTCATTATATCACAGCAGAAGGCTTTTTCACATGGTAAAATCACCTTAGAACACACCACAATTCCTAAAATGAGTATGGTACCATCAACAAATGATTTATAATGTAACTAAAGTCTTAACATCTTCTATTAACTGCAATGCTTTTTAATGAGGTACTATCATGTATATTGGTCCCAAGATGGCTGCCAACACTTCTTGGATTAAGTATTGACAGCCAATCAGATCTCACGATGAGATGTGTGGTTAGGCTCCACCCAGATATATCTATCTTTTTAACTCTAATTTTCTCAGGAACTACTGAACAGATTTACACTATTTAAGCAAAAGGCACAAGTCTGAACTGAGGACTACCTCTTTGCCAAATTTTGTGTAATTCCGTTTAGCAGTTTGGGCTGTAGCTGCGTCAACAGGTCCTATGGGAAAATGCATGGGGAAAACGCATTTTGGGACCCCCCTTTTTTCCCGGCCCCCGCTTGACGAATCACTGTGAAATTTTCAGGATATGAGCAGACCGTAGCTGGCCAAAAGTTTGGACAATTTGGCGAAGATTCGTCAATCGGCGCCAACATTATTCCAAATAGAATGTTGCGGATTTCCTATGGAAAATAGGTCCTAACTATAACTACCTACTGGCAATTGCCAGTAGGTAATATATATATATATATATATACCGTGAAAAAAGCCTGGTTGGCCACAACGCGTCCGTGTGACAGACTGGCTCTGTATTCTAATTAAAACAGATACAGCACAATACTCCAGAGTGCGGCGTCCTTTGTTTCTAAAACTTCAACCTTGCCCACTGGTTTGGCCCAACGCCTGCACCCGCTGCTGCGCGCTCCAGCTATATGTATATATATATATATTCAATGAAAAAAACCATAGGTTTCAGGCATGTTATAGTTAGGAATTAGCATTTAAAAAACCTTAGAAATTCACTGAAAAAACCATAGGTTTCAGGGGCGTTATAGTTAGCTGGACTTTTCACTCGTACAAAACCATTGAAATTCCCCCGTTATAGTTAGTTCAGCTAACTATAATTTGCGCTCCCGCAATGCACTGCTGATGACGTCACATATTACATCACTCATGACATGATCAGTGACATCACTCATGACATCACTGATGACATCTCAAATGACATCACTGATGACATCACTGATGACATCATCCAGTGAATGTGTGTTTTTCTAAAAATTACATATGTTTTATATATGTATATCTCAAGGTCGATGGAAGAATAAATGGGTATATAAGTGTCTAAATGGATGATTTGTTTTTTAAAAATTGATTGTATAACTGACTGATTAAGTGTATCTTAGTGAATACATGGCTTAGTGAGTAATGTTTAAATATGTAAATATCTGTATCAGTCTCTCACTTTGTGTATAAGTGGCTGCATGGGTTGGTGAGTAGCTACATGAGTGTCTATATAGGTTATTAGTTGGTTTTTTGAGTATCAGTATGAGTGTCTGAGTGTCTGTATGGTTCGGTGGGGGGTATTACGTAGTGCATAGGTGCATGAATGAGTGACTCACTGTTTGTATGTGTTGAAGACAGCATGTGTGCAGGACTGTATGGGTGGATGAGTGTGTGCATGGGTGTGTTAGTGAGTGAATGACTGTCTCAATAGTGTCTTTATGAGTAACTACATATGTTTTAAACTAGTATATGTGACTATTGGTGTATATAAGTGAGTATATGTGAGAGTGAGAGATTGAAAGAGTTCCTGTATGAATAAGTATGATTTTCTATAAGTGATTGTTTAAAAGACTAAGTATGCGTAAGTTTCTGTAGAAGTAAGTGTGGTGGTGTGTGAATAACGGTATATGCAAGTAAATGGATGTTTGATTCTTTATTAGCATGAGTGACTATGTGTGTGAGTAACTCTATGGATGAGTGGCGTTGTGTAACAGGATGTATAGGTGTATGAGTACATATGATGAGTGAGTACATGTATAGGACTGTTGGTGAATGAGTGGATGTGTATGTGGATCTTAGAAATACTGAATAGGTTGTTGTAACTGATATTGGTATGTCCATTGTTTTGAAAAATTTTTAGTTTCTATTTTTGAATGTTTGTATCAAAGGTTATATTAGGGGGAGAGGAGGTCTGCCCCTCTATCAAAAGGATGATGTCATCAGTGATGTCATTTGAGATGTCATCAGTGATGTCATGAGTGATGTCACTGATCATGTCATGAGTGATGTAATATGTAACGTCATCAGCAGTGCATTGCGGGCGCGCGAGTTATAGTTAGCTGAACTAACTATAACGGGGGAATTTCAATGGTTTTGTACGAGTGAAAAGTCCAGCTAACTATAACACCCCTGAAACCTATGGTTTTTTCAGTGAATTTCTAAGGTTTTTTAAATGCTAATTCCTAACTATAACATGCCTGAAACCTATGGTTTTTTCAGTGAATTTCAAAGGTTTTTTAAATGCTAATTTCTAACTATGCCTACAGAGATAGGACATGTGAAGAAAGAAGAAAAAATGCACAGAAAGAAAAAAAAGAAATGCAGAAAGAAGCAACAGAAGTCCTCAAGGACAAAGAAAAGTGCAGGAAGAAGGATAACGTGCAGAAAGAACAAACACAAGAGCAGAAAGAAGCCTTGTTGCAAAATCATCCTGTACCCTCAACTTTTTCAGACGGATACTAGTGGTAACTGAATCTGACTAACCAGTCCTAGAGCCAGTGCTCTGTTAAAAGACACTCAGAATACAGTGAAAACACCTACATACACTAGGGAACACTATGCGTTGGGGTCCCCCTGTGATCAGCATGACCTCCTCTGTAAGCCCCTAGTATATAAAAGGGCAGTGGATTAAAACCACCTCTTAAAACGTGCCACAGGGCGTGTTTGCACACATCACCTCAGGCCCCGTCCCCTCATTTCCCCACTGTGTAAACATGCCCTGTGGAAGTTTTAAGTTGGGAGATTAAGTCCCCTTGAATCCTGAGGGACCCTAGGGTCCAACTAGACCACTCGGTACCTCCAGTAAGCGCCACAGAGCTGCGTTGCAGAGAGATGTAAAAAGGGGCACGGCCTAGACCACCTCTCTGCAACGCAGCGCAGTGGCGCTTACTGGAAGCACCTGGTGGGCTAGTTGACCCCCAGGGTCCCTCAGGATTGAAGGGGAATTATTTTCCCAACTTAAAACGCGCCACAGGGCTTGTTTGCACATGTTAACTCAGGCCCCGTCCCCTCCCTTCACCACTGTGTAAACACGCCCTGTGGCCGTTTTTAGTTGGGAGATTAAGTTCATTTGAATCCTGAGGGTCCCTAGGGTCCAACTAGCCCACTAGGTACCTCCAGTAAGCGCCACAGCGCTGCGTTGCAGAGAGGTGTAAAAAGTGGCACGGCCTGGACCACCTCTCTGCAACGCAACTCAGTGGCGCTTACTGGAAGCACCTGGTGGGCTAGTTAGCCCCCAGGGGCCCTCAGGATTGAAGGGGAATTATTTCCCCAACTTAAAACACGCCATAGGGCGTGTTTGCACACGTCACCTCAGGCCCCGTCCCCTCCCTTCCCCACTGTGCAATCACGCCCTGTGGCCGTTTTTTAAGTTGGGAGATTAAGTCCCCTTGAATCCTGAGGATCCCTAGGGGCAAAATAGCCCACTAGGTACGTCCAGTAAGTGCCATTGCAGAGAGGTGTAAAAAGGGGCACGGCCTGCACCACCTCTCTGCAACGCAGAGCGGTGGCGCTTACTGGAAGCACCTGGTGGGCTAGTTGGCCCCCAGGGTCCCTCAGGATTGAAAGGGAATTATTTCCCCAACTTAAAACGCGCCACAGGTGTGTTTGCACACGTCACCTCAGGCCCCACCCCTTCCCTTTACCACTGTGTAAATGTAACCTGTGGCCGTTCTAAGTTGAGAGATTAAGCCCCCTTGAATCCTAAGGGTCCCTAGGGTCAAACTAGCCCACTAGGTACCTTCAGTAAGCGCCACAGAGCTGCGTTGCATAGAGGTGTAAAAAGGGGCGTGGCCTCAGAACACCTGTCTGCAACGCAGCTCCCTGGCGCATACTGGAGATACCTGTTGGGCTAGTTGGCCCTCAGGGACCCTCAGTATTGAAGGGGAATTAATTCCCCAACTTACAACTGGCCAGGAATCGTTTGCAGAGTGCTGCAAGGAGGGGGCGTGGCCTCCGGCGCGATGCCGGTCTTTTATTTATTTATTTTTTAAGGAGGGCTGTGTGGCCCCCCTTCTTTTTCTAATTTACTGGCCCTGGGGACCCCATCCTCCAGGGCCTGCACCCTAATTTTTTTTGTTGAAAAAAATAAATTTGGCCCTCTCAAGGCCTTAATCGGCCCCGGGGACCCCAACGCCCGGGTCATGACCTTTTTTTTCTTAATTCTTTAGGAGGGGGCTGCGTTGCCCCCCTCCTCAGGCCACTTATGGCCCCGGGGACCCCATCCCCCGAGGCCGGCCTTTGTTTTTTATTATTTAAAAAAAATATATATTTATAGAAACACCTAGGACATGCTGGACAAACCGTATGTACCTATCACCATGATGATTTGCGTGATATTCATTAAAAGGCGACTATGCATAGAATGAATCTACATGGAATGTATTTACACCGCTAGTCAAGCTCTGACATGTCTGATGCCCTACTGTGCCTAATCTCAGCACCCCCGCCGGTGGGTACTCTCCAAGTAGACACCCTTGTTGTTTATTTATACAAACATGGGTAGCTATTGACAGGCACATTTAATATACACACACACCAAGCCATTCAAAGAGGAATCAACAAAAATTCGACCAAACTATGCAAGAAATATCCCTCACGGTTAATAAAACACACATCCACCGCCAGATGTGTAATACTTTTTATTTTACTCTCTGGAAAGGAGACGAACCTCACTTGAGAGTCACAGCGTGCTCCTGGCTGAGCCCAATGCTATGTTACACCCACCAGTGCCCGCCGAGTGCCTCACACCTCTGTGTTGTATTCCACCAGCTAGTGCGTATGCTATGACACTCTCTAGCCCATGTGCACTGTAACACCACCCCGTGAATATGTCATGCCACACTTGCCTTCGCACGGGTTATATTGCCCCATCTAACGTGCCTTCCTCGATGCCTATGTTATAACGCACAGCGCTATGCCATACATATTACAATCTGGGATCCATATCTTTGTCACAGTGCATATGCAACGTTACACTCCCCAGCACATATTTTATATTACAACTTTAGAGACTAGTTAGGTTACACAACACTGCCCTGTGCATATTACACTCCAAGGCGCATATCGCATAGCACGCGCTAGTGCCTGTGCTATCTCGCGCTCTCCAATGAATCTGTCATTGCGCACAATGTATTGCATATTATATTTCACGCCCCGGTTCATCTTATATCACACTTTTTGGTGCATAGTTTATACCATATACTATATCTAGTTTTCATTTTCAATCGTGCTCTCAGGACTATGTTCTATATAACACTGCGTCCACCTACCCTTTTCACGGGCATTACATTTTGCGATGGGGGGTGGAGGGTCAGGGGTGTTTCTGCCAAGTGAGCCCGGAGTCACAGTCACAAACGTCCTCTTCTTCCTGAATAAATGTGAGATTATGCTGCATACTTGTTCATATTTTAAGTAGTTTGCACAGACACACATTTTAAAAACAATAAAGTTCCTAATACCCACCCTCTCTGAACAGTTAGCTTGCTGCCCCATCCACCTCCTCCCTATCCTCTGTTGTCTGAATCCATGGACTAGCCTCCTCCCTCCTGCCATGCATGGTCTGATGTGCTGCTGCTGGAGCGGGTTATGCAAAATTTTTGTATACCCACCCCATTTTGCATGTCGTTTTAATAATTAGATTAATTAATTAATCATAATCGTACTAATGGTTTGGAGTGATGTGGAAATAACTAATCAACCTTACCAATGACCGAAATACACGAGGGATTTGCATCTGCATGGCCTAATTAATGACGTGAACTAAATTTCGTACGCATATTAATGATAGATAATTAGAACATTGCATGATATATGTCGCTTTGGTGATGACATTGTGATTCCTTGCTTTATTTAGTAAGTATAAACTGCATTGAGTGTTGCTTTTGGCTAGATAAATACACACACATATGGGTATTAGCGAGGGAGTAACATTTAATTAGTCATTTCTATGTATTAATTACGTTTTTGTGTTTCTTTGCTTAAGTTGACTATTCTGGCCTATCAAATGATGGCTGCTTTTGGTGCCTGCTGCTGAACCAGGCTTGGGTGAAGTGCGCCTGCGCTAAAAGATGAGCAACAATGGCCCTGTCTTGACCCCAGGCAAGCTGCACTTATCAAGGCCACTGGGAAAGGTGCCAGCGCTACAGACAAAAGGCTTTATTAAAGAACCGGAACCAGCAAGTATGCTGACAACATGGACTAAACCTTATGGGAACGGAGAGGTTGACCCCTGATCAGCCAATTAGAACAGTTTAAAACTCAATATTGTTACATTTTGCTATTGAAATTATTATAAAACCCATAGAATAGAGAGGTTGGAGGGTCGCTCCTTCGATTTCCTGATGATATGCTGACGAAGAGGACGGTGACACTGCAGGACAGTTGTTAGCCTGAATCTTTGACGGACTGAATTAATGCCCAAAATCCTGATGAACTTAACCTGCTAAATTGATGGGCATAGATTTTCGAGATTGCCAGAATTGACATAGAGGACGACTTTAGCCAGAATAGGTAAATATGAATGGCAACTTGATCAAATGAATGATTTAATCTGCAATATTACTATAAATTTGGATTTGAACATCTACAGAAATGAGTTGGGATGTTTATTCATTGAAATGTGTTAATGAAAAGGTTAATTAGAGTATTAGAAATTCACTTAAATCTACAACTAACAGATCCATCCCGGTCATGAGGGGAATACCAAATGTAGAATCTAGGGCCTAATGAGTATAAGAAGGGTTTGTAGGTTTGTTGCTCATTAGGGTAAAGTGGTATCTTCCTCCATCATTATCAAGCACTTGGAAGGATAATCGCCTCTCGTACGGACTGATGGTGAGTGTGTGTTGGTGTTATGGGCCCCACCAGCGAATGTATGGATAGGGTGCGTGTGTGAGAATTGTTTTTTTATCCGCAACGGTAGGGAGGGATTTTGCACTCTGCGCTGGAGCATTGCCACTGCCCTCCATTTAGCATGATGTACCAGTCCACTCCTCCTGCCCTCCATGGCCCATCATTGACCTCCTGATTAGCCTCTGTGCTTAGCTTGCTGTCCCTATTCTCCTTCCCCCTGCCCTCCGATGTCTTTGTGCATGCCCCTGCTAGATCCTTTTTGCCACTCCTATGCACTCTGAGTGTTCTGTTGAGCTACCACTCCCCTCCCACCTGCCTAGCATTGTCAGATGACTGTAACCTGTCCCTGCCACCTCCACCCTGCCTGTCCACATGCCATGCCCCTATCCCCTTCCTCCTGTCCTCCATGGTCCATTTTACTGCCACACCCTTCTGCCCTCCCTGGTCTGTTGTGCTGCAACTGCTCCTCCTGCCTGCCCGCGCGGTCTGTTGTGAGGCCCCTTCCCCTGAACTCTCTTGTCTGTGCCCAGGTCCTGACCCTCCCTTCTATCCTCCATGGTCATTTGTGCATGCCCCTGCACCCTCCTTCTTGCCCATCATAGCCATTGTGCTGCCACTAACCCTCCCGCTTGCCATACATGGTCTTCTGTGCTGCCATGGCCCCTCCCACCTTCCCTGTGTGGTCAGCTAGCTGCCCCTGACCCCCTCCCACCTTCCCTCCATGGTCTGTGTGTATGCCACCATAGTCTCATTGTTGCTCTCCATGGTGTGTTTTGTTTCTAGTGCCCAACCCGCCTGACCTCCATGGTCATCTTGCTGCTCCTGCCTTGCCCCCTTGCCCCCAGCCCTCTGTTTCCATGTGCAGACCCCTATTCCCTCCCTCCTGGCTTGTCTGTTCCATTGTAATGCCCCTGGTCCGTCCCTCCTGCCCTTTTATGGTCTGTTATGCTGCAGCTGTCTCTCCTGTCTGCCCATTATGGTCAGCTAGCTACCATTTCCTCTTTCCCCTCTGTTCTCTGTTGTCCATGTGCATGGTCCTGTCCCCTCCCTATTGCTTTCTATGGATTGTTGTGCTGCACTCCTGTCCCGCATGCGCTGTGTGGTGTATTGTGCTGCTGCAAACCCTGATGCCTGCCCTGTAGGGTCAGTTTGGTGCACCTCTCCATGTCCCTCCTGTCCTCTGTTATCCGAGTCCATGTCCCTACCCCAATTCCTCCTGCCTACCATGAACCAATGTACCATACTTGCGAACATTTTGAACTTGGTAAGAGGGAGATTTTGAAAAAAAACTGGGGTATTGAATTTCCCCTTTGAGTTACATTAAAAAAGAGGAGATTGTAGACAGGAGAGAGATCAAATAAAGCCCATTTGAGCTTAAAAACATTGGACGTTTCCTGGCTGAAATGGGTCTGTTGGCATGTATGGTTGTACTACCACTGCCTCTTCCTTCTGCCCACAATGGTGTATTATATTGCCACAGCCTCTCTTGCCAGTCCTGTACTGTTGGTTTGTTGCCCCTGCCCCCCTTTCCACTTCCCTCCATAGTCTGTTGTGCTGCCACTGCCCTTCCTGCCTGCCCAGTGTGGTCAAATTGTTGCATCTGCACTCTCCTATCTGCCTTCAATTTTCAGAGTCCGTGCCCCTGGCCTCTGCCTCTCAACAGTATCCCAATGAACAACTAGATTGCTAACATTCTATATTTATTACAAAAGTGTGGAACGCCTGACGTCATCTTGATGTAATCAAAACTGTAATACCTAGAGTATTTCCTTTAGAAATTACATATATGAGAGGGTCTTATTTGCATCAAAATTATGGTTAGTGCTCTAAAAAACTAAAATGAGGACATATTTTCTGAGTTTTCAAATAGCGACAAAGAACTTTTACATTATTTGTATTCTTTATGTTTTTTATCCAGTTGACCACTTGATTAAATGTTGCACCTAGGGGAGAGGATGTGGTGTTACTTCCAGAGCTGCAGACTTTGCAACTGGGGAACCAGGTTGGAGTTTCTGCTTCAGCTCAACATTCTGTGATTCTGGTCAAATCACTTAATCTCCCCATGTCTACAACCAAAATGAATTTGGTCTTGTGTGATGTAACCAATGCTCATGTAAAGCACTCCAATACCTGACAAGTCTGCACTGTATAAAACTGCAAATACTGAAAAAATAAGTGTTTTGTACACTTCTGTCATTGGGCTACATGTGGGCTACATCTGGGTGATATTTGTGCTGCATTTGGGCTCTTTTGTCTCTGGTGGCCATCTTGGGAGATTTATTTGCTATGAAGTTTCATAATTTCCTCATTTACTGCAGTCTCCTCAGTAGGAAATGCTTTCAGTTTTTTACTTTGATTCCATCAAGAAGGTATTCAGATATGTCACACATTTGCCATAAATTCTGAATGTTAGCACTCTAGTTGCTCATTAGATAACTGTAGTAAAGCTACTGCTCACCACAGAAGTCTGCTGCTGGTATTAAAAGTGCATGTTTCAGTCTGCATATCAGACGTTTTTAATGAAATAGAAGAGGATTTGAGAAGTCACTCAAAATGTGCCCTAATTTTTCTTTCTTCAGCACTAATCATAATTTCTATGGCAAAATGAACCCCCTCATTGTGTTCCTTTTTAAATTAAATGTTTGAAGTGTTACTAGTTTTTTCTAATCAAGATGGCTTCAGGTGTGCCATACTTTTGTGATAAGCAAGACAGTAAGCGCTCTAGTTGTTCTTAAGAACACTCTGGGACATTCTGTCATTGGGCTATACTTGGGCTACATTTGGGTGATATTTGGGCTACATTTGGGCTCTTTTGTCTCTGGTGGCCATCTTGGGAGATTTATTTGTTATGAAGTTTCCTAATTTCCTCATTTACTGCAGTCTCCTCAGTGGGAATACTTTCAGTTTTTATTTTGGTTCAATCAAGAAGGCATTCAGATGTGTCACACATTTGCCATAAATTCTGAATGTTAGCACTCTAGTTGCTCATTAGATCACTGTAGTAAAACTACTGCTCACCAAGGAAGTCTGCTGCTGGTATTCAAAGTGAATGTTTCAGTCTGCCTGTCAGAATTTTTTTATGAAATAGAAGAGGATTTGAGAAGTCAAAATGTGCCCTAATTTTTCTTTCTGCAGAACTAATCATAATTTCTATGGCAAAATGAACCCCCTCATTTTGTTCCTTTGTAAATTAAATGTTTTAAGTGTTACCACTTTATTCCAATCAAGATGGCTTCAGGTGTGCCATACTTTTGTCATAAGTAAGACTGTTAGCGCTCTAGTTGTTTGTTAGAACACTCTGGGACATTCTGTCATTGGGCTAAACTTGGGCTACATCTGGGTGATATTTGGGCTACATTTGGGCTCTTTTGTCTCAGGTGGCCATCTTGGGAGATTTATTTGTTATGAAGTTTCCTAATTTCCTCATTTACTACAGTCTCCTCAGTAGGAAATACTTTCAGTTTTTTACTTTGGTTCCATCAAGAAGGCATTCAGATGTGTCACACATTTGCTATAAATTCTGAATGTTAGCACTCTAGTTGCTCATTAGATCACTGTAGTAAAGCTATTGCTTACCAGGGAAGTCTGCTGCTGGTATTCAAAGTGCATGTTTCAGTCTGCTTGTCAGAATTTTTTTATGAAATAGAAGAGGATTTGAGAAGTCAAAATGTGCCCTAATTTTTCTTTCTACAGCACTAATCATAATTTCTATGGCAAAATGAACCCCCTCTTTTTGTTCCTTTGTAAATTAAATGTTTTAAGTGTGACCACTTTGTTCCAATCAAGATGGTTTCAGGTGTGCCATACTTTTGTCATAAGTAAGACTGTTAGCACTCTAGCTGTTCGTTAGAACATTCTGGGACATTCTGTCATTGGGCTATACTTGGGCTACATCTGGGTGATATTTGGGCTACATTTGGGCTCTTTTGTCTCTGGTGGCCATTTTGGGAGACTTATTTGTTATGATGTTTCCTAATTTCCTCATTTACTACAGTCTCCTCAGTAGGAAATACTTTCAGTTTTTTACTTTGATTCCATCAAGAAGGCATTCAGATGTGTCACACAGTTGCCATAAATTCAGAATGTTAGCACTGTAGTTGCTTATTAGATCAATGTAGTAAAGCTACCGCTCATCAGGGAAGTCTGCTGCTGGTATTGTAAGTGCATGTTTCAGTCTGCATGTCAGAATTTTTTAATGAAATAAAAGAGGATTTGAGAATTCACTCAAAATGTGCCCTAATTTTTCTTTCTGCAGCACCAATCATACTTTCTATGGCAAAATGAGCCCCCTCATTTTTTTGCTTTTTAAATTAAATGTTTTAAGAGTTACCACTTTATGCCAACCAAGATGGCTTCAGGTGTGCTATACGTTTGTCATAAGTAGGACTGTTAGCGCTCTAGTTGTTCTTTAGAACACTCTGGGAAGCTGCAGTAGAACACAAAGGAATCAACTGACAGTCTCTGCCCTTGTTGGATGTACATGTTTTACTGAGAATGTCAGACTTCAGTCTCACATGACTGAGAAAGATAATGGGAATTTACAGAAAATATGCTCTCGGTTTAGCTTATAGATCACCTTCCAAACCTCTGTGGGAAAAGCATGAGGAAATAGTTTTCTCTCAAACATGAGTCATGATATCACAGCAGAAGGCTTTTTCACATGGTAAAATCACCTTAGAACACACCACAATTCCTAAAATGAGTATGGTACCATCAACAAATGATTTATAATGTAACTAAAGTCTTAAAACCTTCTATTAACTGCAATGCTTTTTAAAGAGGTGCTATCATGTATATTGGTCCCAAGATGGCTGCCAACACTTCTTGGATGAAGTGCTGACAGCCAATCAGATCTCACGATGAGATGTGTGGTTAGGCTCCGCCCAGATATATATGTGAATTTACTTTTGATTCTCTCAGGAACTACTGAACGGATTTACACCATACATGCAAAAGGCACATGCCTGACCTGAGGACTACCTCTTTGCTAAATTTCAAGTAATTCTGTTCAGCCGTTCGGGCTGTACCTTCGACTAAAGGTCCTATGGGAAAATGCATGGGGAAAACGCATTTTGGGACCCCCCTTTTTTCTCGGCCCCCGCTTGACGAATCACCCCGAGACTTTCAGGGTAGGAGCTGAGCGGAGCGCCCCATTAGTTTTGAAAATTTCACGAAGATAAGTCAACTGGCGCCAAAGTTATTCAAAATAGAATTTTCAGATTTCCTATGGGAACTCGGTCCTAACTATAACTATCTAATGGCGACCGCCAGTAGATAATATATGTATATATATCTATATATATATATATATATCACCATCACTGAGCTATACACACATAAGACATCAATAGAAATCAAATCTTCTTAGTTCATTTCTTTTTGTTGTTATTTATTTTTTCTTAAGCAGTCAAAACATAGCCGCAGTCTGTAGAAAGCCAACACGTGTTTCGCGCTCCACTGAGCTTCTTCAGTGCTGTTTACAAACATAGGACTTTACAATTAGAATCTAAACAAAATACAACTTGAAATTCAGCATAGTAAATCTATTTAACAACACACTGATGTGAAATCTATACACATCTATACAATTACAAATTATATTTGCCTAGATGTTCTCTAAACCTTCTCCTTTAGAGGCTACAGAAACCATACAACACCTGGTAATCCCAGGCACTCTCCCATCCAGGTACTAACCAGGCCCAGCCCTGCTTAGCTTCAGAAATCAATTGATCACATATCTTCCTTCTCCACAAGCAGTTAGCCTAACACCTTTTTTCTTTTACCGTACCTATACATCTATTTACTTATTTATTTAAGCAAATAAAAAGAGAAAAAGAAAAAAAAGCTCACTTACCTTTTATATTCTCTTGATTTTGCTATTCTTTTTTCATTTTCTAAAGTCAGCACTTGTACTTCCACAAAAAGACTTCTAAAGTGGTGAAAAAATGTTATCATTATTTGAACTCTAGTAAGGACTTCCAAAAAGTTCTCGTTAAATATTTATTTATTTTATTATTTAATTCCATATTTCTCACCTTATAACGATTTTAATCTCCAAGTTCTAAGTGCATCATTGTCAGTATTTCTTAATGTATTAAGTTCCCCTTGATAAGGTCTGCGAAGAGAAAATAGAACACATATACATTCCATTTCTTTAGCCTCAGCCTTAAATTTCTTTTAGTACTCTTTTGGCAGTTGATTCACTAGCCACTCTACCATCTCTTTAATAGACTCTATATTAGAGGCAGAGATTATGTCCTTAATCATATAAATCCCTTAAAACCAGCAGTTCCCTCACCAAAAAAGTTATAGTTAATCAAGTTAGAGAATATATCATTAGGTTCCTCTATCCTTAAATAGTATCAGTCTCCCCATAGTGGATACGTTATATCTCCACCCTGCACTCTTACCTCCATTCAGGCTGGAAGCCTTCCCGTCCTTTCCTTCTGAATCGTAGTGCGTACTGAGTACATTGCTTTCCTGCCCTTAAATACCCTCTAGATTGTTTAATCATCTGCACCTGTTCGGACGTAAAAAACAGAAAATGTGAACCCTGCCACGGCCAAGATATGAACTCTCGGCACTTGGATAAATAAACACTTTCCTTAGTCTATTGAGCTACCTCCTTCTCACGTTGTTACTACTATCCAGGATGTCTATGTTCTATGATTTTGAAATTCCTACAAGTTAATTACTCCTTCTCGTGCCTAATCTTCAAACAGAAAATGGGGACGTGCCTAATCTTCAAACAGAAAAAGGGAAAAATAAATGTTTTTTAAATATATACATTACAAACTCCTGGCATAGTGCCTGGATTCGAACTCCTGACACTTGGATAAAAAAACACTTTCCCTAAGCTATTAAGCTACTTCCTTTTCACGTGGTGACTAGTATTTTTTATGGGAACTTAGCGATTACTAAAATATTGCCCAATCATTAGACTTAATGTTTATCTTTAAATGTTTTAGAACGAACCTTTGGTTTTTTGTTATATAACCAGTTTTAGTTCTGTAACTTTATTCAAATCGTTACGAAAGAAAATAATATAATGAAATTCTTAATTTGTTACATTATCTAGAATCGAAGCCAGTGCTAATTCTCTCAACATAATTATTTATTTTCTTGAACAGTATAGGTACTCTTTGACATTTAGTCTTCTTAGAGGGGAAAGCATTCTATCTGCTATTTCTGGTTTCTCAATTGTGAATATGAGCTTGTTAAACCTGCACTTATCTATACACTTGAATAATGATTACTTTTCATGATCCGAATGTATACCTTGATAGATGTGTTCTTCTGAATTCAGTCTATTCTATCAGATTAAAGTATATAATTCGCGATCAATATTTAAGACATATTGAACAGTACATAATTTATTGATCCAAAAGGTTTCTCTACTCAGTAGTTTTCCTTCTAGATCACCACCTCTCCTGTCTTAGGTGACCTGTTCTATTACAATAAATCTGATTCCTCCAATTTCCATGAGTTTATGGTTCTCTTTGACGTGTACTGCCATAGGGTATTTCAAATCACAATTTTTAATAGCCCTAATGTGTATCATCCATCAAAATTTTAACTTCCTAACTGACGACCCTAAATACATTTTGCCACATATGCATGTCATTATATAAACACAATTGTTGGTATTGCAATTAATAAATGAACCGATTTTAAACACTTTCTGATGCCTGCTATCATGAAAAGTTTGTGTTTTGTCTACTATATGCTTACAGCATATACATTGATTGCATTTGTAAGAACCAGTTGGTAGTACATTACTTATCATAGTTGTTGTCCTACTGGCTACATTCGGGATTTCAAAACTCACTGTGTCACTGGGACTCAATACATTTCTCAAAGTTGGTGCCTTTTTGTATACCATGGTCGGTTTTTTCTGTACAATGCTAGCTATATCCTTATCTAGGGTTAGTACTGCCCAATGTTTGCATAACGTATTGAAGCATTCCCTTCACTGTAGGTAGTGATATACCGTATCACATCATCATCACCCCCCCGTGAGCTTAGTTTTATCCTTTAATAGTTCATTACATGTTACTTTCTGAGCCCTTACTCTTGCTTTCTCTACAAAGCCTTTATCATAGCCTCTTCTTAAGAATCTCTCAGCGATCTCTTTAGTAACACTATCATACTCTCTTTCTTCACTGCAGTTCCTTTTTGCACGTAAACATTTCCCATATGGATTATTGTCAATTTGCCTGTTCAGGTGTCCTGATCTAGCGTGCAATATCGAATTTAGTGACGTAGATTTTCTGTGTAGTCTAGATTCAATGCAACCCTCTGAAACATGCATTTCTACATCTAAAAAAATGCGGCTATGTTTTGACTGCTTAAGAAAAAATAAATAACAACAAAAAGAAATGAACTAAGAAGATTTGAATTTTATTGATGTCTATTCTGTGTATATCTCAGTGATGGTTTTTGATATACTAATATGAAGAATACTGGTGGGGACTGGGGACCAGTATCTGAGATACGTTAAGCGATGGGCAATTTTCCTGTTACCCACAGTGTGTATTGTATGTAACTAAACAGGAGCAAGGCGCTGTAGGTGGCCCTTCTAGTGCAAAAATAGCTAAACACTTTGACAAACGAGTGGTGTTATCCACCCTGAGATAGAAAGGGACAAAGTCTTTCGCCATTTCTACCGCAAAGCTTAAAAGAACCGGTACATTATATCTGATGCAGAAACACATGGCCCTGACTCCCCTAATGCTATCATTAATGAGGAATTACTTTAAAAGAGTTATATAACAGGGGATGCACACTTGTGTGCACGAAACCTTGCCACAAGTCATGCCTAATAAGAGGTCCCTAATCTCTGATGACCTAATCTCTGGTGAGGATTGTGACTTGGAAACCTCCTCAGTAAAAGAGTCTGATTGCAGTAAGAAAGGGGGCAAAATACTAAAAAAAAGTTAATTACATTGAAGGGGCAGCTTCCATGAGTATACTGGGAGGTTCAAGCACCTCAACTCATACTGAAGGGTCAAAGCACCTCAAAGCATAATGAAGGTCTAAGCACCTCAATTCATATGGTTAGATCGAAGCACCTCAAATCATACTGGAGGTCTAAGCACATCAACACATAATGGAGGTCTAAGCACATCAAACAGATCTGGAGATCAAAGCACCTCGAAAGTCTTAGGTGTCCTACGCAACACAACTCATTAAGGTGTCTGAAGCAGCACACATATCTTAAGTTATCAGAGGAGAGCAGAAGATACTGCCATGGAAGATCAAGGGCATCAAAGTGAAGAATTAATCAATGAATACATCCTTGACCTGGATCAGGATGATATGGACATTGAAGGCCTCTTCACAGAGGAGGAATGCCAGTCATCCTCTAAGGGGATAATATTGGATCCCCTTGGTCAGGATATATTTTACTCATATAACATCAGGCATCCAAGAAATCCTGAATGGTGGCCTCAAGATCATGTGGGGAAATGTATTTGGAGGTAGATAAGAAATCCCCTAGTACAACAGGCACGTAACATCTTGAGAGCCGAGTGCTCTAGACCAGTGATTCAAGAAAAAGTTTGCCTAACACTGAACCTGGATCCTGAAATGATCACCGTTTTATTTAAGCTTGGGAGAGACCCCAGAAAAGGCATGATAAAATCTCTTAAGGCCTGCCAAGATCGCCTTCTCGATATCATAGGCCCCCTAGCAAGAATATTTGGCATGGCAGAGGAGACCAATTTTTATGGGACTCCAGTAGATATTAATCTACTTAGGGGCTGGGGCCGGAGAGCTTTGAACCTCATAGGAAACTTCAATGTAGGGCTGAAGGCCTAATGGCGTAAGGTTGTCCTAAGCAACATCAACCCAAAATTAGGAGACATGGTGGATAAAGAACCCTCTGAAAACCCTAATGGCCTCCTGTTCAGAGAGGATATGATTAAAACAATAGGAAAATATGTGGCTAAATCCACGGCCTTGGACAACGCACAGACAAATATGAGAATGATTTTTAACCCTAGTGTTTTTGGTACTTCAGACAAAGAGGTTTTGCTAGAGGTTACCAGCCAGGTACCTCACAGTCCTTCTACCCCCAATGAAGATGAACCACTCGTACCAGAGGTTTCAGATCCCCTGGACAAAGATCCAATTTTCAGAGTGAGTGTGAACACTTCACATATTTATTTTTCTCCGGTAAAAGTGGGGGGGTCGACTCAAGTTCTTTTCCCACGCTTGGAAATTAATTACACAAGACCCTTAGGTCCTGTAAACCATTCAGAACTTCAAAATTGATTTTGCAGAGGTCCCGGTCCAATCCTTTCTCCCAAGAGTATTGAAATGTAATTTAGAGAAACAGAAGGTGGTAGAAGAAGAGATGGTCTCTATGATACAAACAGGTGCAATTGTAGAGGTTCCTTGGGAATGCCAAGCTTTTGTAAGTACACTCTTCCTTGTGGAGATGAAAGACAAAGGATGGAGACCAGTTATAAATCATAGGGACCTGAAAAGTGTTCTAGTCTTGAGACATTTCAAGATGGAGGGAATCCATCACTTGAGAGGCATTCTACTAGAAAAAGACTGGCTCTTGAAGTTGGACCTGATGCCTACTTCACCATTACCATGGCCATTGAGTCTCAAGGTTACTTCCAGTTCATATGGAATCACCATCTTTTTCAGTTTCAGGTACTTCCCTTCGGCCTATCCTCGGCACCTTTGTGTTTCACCAAGGCAACAAGAGTGGCTGCATCCATAGAGGGGAATATGGTTAATTGTTTAGCTAGAAAATATCCTCATAATGTTCCAATATCATTCTCAGATTTTAAAGGATCTTGAATTGGTGGTAAATCTTCTAGAGAGTTTGGTTTCTTCCAGCTCCCTAGAATTTTTAGGTTTTATGACAGACACAATAAAGACCCTTCTTTTGGTGCCAGAAAAGATTTGAAGATTCGGAAAGAGATAAGATTTGTGTTGAGACAGGACTCTATAACGTTGAGAGAGCTAGCCAGGCTCCTAGGTCTCCTTTTCTCTTCTATTCGAACCAAAATTCGGGGGCCATTATATTATCGAGCTCTACAGAGGATGAAAGCGAGAGCTCTAAGAGAAGAATCATGGTATGGGGGCAGAGTGATCATAGATCAAGATGCCAGATTAGAATTGGACTGGTGGTTGGAGAACATGGATGCCTGGAATGGCAGGGCAATCTTTGGTAGTTCCCCGAAATATATATTAGAATCAGATGCAAGCCTTCATGGCTGAGGTGCACATCTGGGCAACCAGAACACAGGAGGTTAATGATCTTTTATGGAGAGGTCTCACCACATAAATTATCTGGAGTTAACAGCAGGTCTCTATGCTCCAATGAGCTTCAAAAACTCTCTTCAGGGCAGAACTGTCGTGCTAAAAATGGACAATGTTTCTGCAGTGGCATTCATAAATCGGTTAGGGGGTAAAAAATCCTCAGTATTGCCAGATTTAGCAAAAAGAATTTGGATGTTCTGTCTAGAACACAAGATTAGCTTGAGAGCAGGGTACTTACCAGGGAAAAGCAATATTGCAGCAGATTGGAACTCAAGGTTTTTGAGAGACTACAGTGACTGGGAGCTGAACGAGAGCTGATTCAGAGGTCCCTGTCACTAAAGGGGTCCTTTGGAGGTGGATCCCTTTGCAAGCAGGTTGACATTTCAACTGAAGTACTTCAGCTGGATGCCAGACCCAGGTGCTCAGGAGGTCAATGCGTTCCTGCAACCCTGGAAGGGAACCCAAACTTATGCCTTCCCCCTTTGCAACGATCCAGAGGGTAAGACAGTAGCAATGATCCCTGGTACTAGGAACACCCTTCCGGCCATCCTAGGCTTGGCTCCCAATGACCTTGGAATTGGCCTGTGATATTTCCGTGCTTCTACCAGCAGATGAAGGCCTTTTAAGGGATGTAGATGGAAGGGAACTCCCTCTGGTTTGTACTGGAATTGTTAACCTTCTGCCTGGAAAGATCAGGAGATCTAATGAGATGTCAGGTCTTTTGGAAAGGACTGAAGAGCTCCTAGAGGAATCCTTGTCTCCATATACCCACTATAGATACAATGGATTATGGAAAACATGGGTACGCTGGTGCTTGGATAGGTACATAGATCCTCTGGAAGCTCCAATAGTTGAAGTGGTTAATTTCTTAGTAGAACAGTTTGATAGGGGCCTAAATTATAGGTCACCTAATTGTTACAGATCTGCAACCTGAGCAGGGCACACATTAGCAAACGGTAGAAGAATTTGGAAAAATGTCATAGTATGGAGAATTTTTAAGAGCATTAGGTTAAGGAGACCCCAGACCTAGATATGAGACCCTTTCGGACGTTAAACAAGACTTGGATCTTTTCACAGCATGGTCTAGTAACATATTTATATTGGAGAGACGTTCTATTAAGCTAGCTTTTCTTCTCTGTTTAATTTCCTGCTGTAGTGTATCAGATGTTAAAGCTTTAGAGGTAAGTAACAGGGTTTATGATGCCTTTGGAGTGAGATTTGAAATTATTAGAAGAACTAAGACTATGTCAGACACAATTTTTTATCCTAACTTTTACTCTTGCAAAACATTGTGCTTAGTAGATTTCATGAGAGAATATCATTCCAGAATGAGTGAGCATAATTCTGATGGTGTTGAGCAACTACTCACATCATTTGTGAAACCTTCAAGGCTATAACGTCTGCTTCAATAGCAACTGGGTTTAGTGGACTATGAATTTGGCGGATGTTGACCATAAGAAGATTCAAGGACACTCTGTGCGAGGCCAATCCTTCTGGAAAGGTGGAAGACTAGTGGACATCATTAGGGCTGCTGATTGGTCTAAGTTTAATACTTTCGCAAAATATTACTGTAAACCGATCGAGCACATGTCAGATGTGGTTTTACAGGAAAACCAACATGCATGATGGTAGCCTCTGGTCTTTTGATGAAATAGCGATTCTTCTAGTTAAACGCCAAGAGAATCTGGCTTTCTTTAAAAACACGGAGGCTAACATTATCCCATCCTGGAGTTGTTTGAAGGGTTTGGATAATGACATACATAATAATAAAAAAGAAAAAGAAAAAAAAACAATACGAAACTAAAGGAGGTTAATAAAATGTAACATTTTATTAATTCCAGATTGTTAAATACATTGTACTTGTTTATGTGATATTTATTTAGAATGTCTTACACTATAGAGTTTGTTCTAATATTCCTCTTCAATTTCAGATAATTCCCAGTAGTTTGTTTCTACGCGTCTCCATCGCCTGTAAACCTCTATGAACTGAGCGCCTTTTTTTCTTGATTCTGCAATGCAAGTCCTTCGTTGTTTGAGGAGTTTCTTCATTTTCTGTTGTGCCATATCATTTTTGGACTTTTTGTAATACATGATTGAGAATTTTTGACCACATTTCAAAGAAGCAGATTGCAATGTGGACATGTCTATTAGGGTCAAGCTGTATTTCGTTTGTGATGTAATACTTCAAAGTGGCTGTGTGGAGTTGGCATCCAAGATATAAGGCATATTGTTAGCCTCCATGTCTTTAATGAAATCCAGATTTTCTTGTCATTTAATTAGGAGAATCGCTATTGTCATGTGATTGTGTTTAGAGCGTGGGATTGTATTGTATTGTATTGTAATTGCATTTATATAGCGCTTACTACACCTAGTGAGGACACTGATTAGTGCTGAAAATCAGTATAGTGAAATAGGAAAGTAATTTGAGTGGTGGATATGTTATTCAGTTATTTGGATAGAGAAGGGTAGCTTAGGGATAGAAGAGGGAAAAGGTTTTGCATTTGTATAGTGCTTGCTACCTCTGATAAGGTGTTGAAGCGCTTTTTTGGTGAGTAGCATGCTACTCTGGAACCCATAAAGGATTAGTGGTGAATTAGTATAGTGAAACATGACATTTGAGAAGTGAACATGTTAGTCTGTTATTTTGATTGAAAAAGATAGTGGAGGGATAGAAGAGTGAAGGATTTAGACCTTTTTTGTTTATTTGTTTTGGAGTTCATAGCAGTAGGACGAGGCTTGGGATGAGTAAAAAGGGATGTGGAGGCAAAGAGTCAGAGGGAAGAGTTTAGAAGGGCTTATTTTGGGGGATCAGTATAGTAAAAGAGGTGTCAGATGATGCAAGGAGTGGTAGAGTAGGGGAGAGTCTAGAAAGGGTTATTTTGGGGATCATAGTAGTGGTATGGGGTTTGGAATAAATGAGAGAGTGGATGTAGAGTATATATTGATAGGGGTTCAGGGTGAGAAATAGGGTAGTGCATTGGAAAGAGTAGTAGAAAGATGTTTGAAATGAGTCAGAAAGTTGGAGTAGAAGATATATTGAGAGAGGTATAGTGTGATAAATGGGGTAGTGCATTGGATATGTTGAATTAGAAGAAAGTGCTAAACATATAACTCCATAAGTACATGTAAAGTATATAGATGCATAAAGGAGGTAGGTATATGTAGATTAAAGATATTGATAGAGGTATGATATAAGAAATAGTGTAGTGCATTGACTATACTTTTTTTATGAAAAAAGTAATAAATATATAGATCCAAGTACATGGTAGGTATATTGATGCATAAAGGAAGTAAGTATATGTAGATTAAAGATGCATTAGATAAACCCTGGTTTTAAAGAGTTGTTATACTTAAAATTGTATTTTATTTATTTTAACAACATAATTATTCTTTATGTTTATACAAAGCAATACACAAAGATAGGTACATATCTATAGTACAAATATTTGCTTATATACAGTGGGATATGCTGTATATTTCTGTTTGCGTATGGTGCTTATGTGGGGAAAAGCCAATTCTTGAGTAGTTTTCTAACGATAAGGTGGTTGTCCATGGATCTTTTGTTGGGGGATAAAGAGTTCCATATTTTGACTGCTTTGACAGAGAAGGATGTGCCACCCATAGATTTTTCGTTGTATATTAGGATTTTGAGGCGAGGTGCCACTCTAGAGTGGAGGTTCCTTTGTTGAATGTGTTTGGTGATTTTTTTCCTGATGAAGAGTGGTCCCATTCCATGTATGGCTTTGTGGGTGATACAAAGCTGCTTGAACGTGGATCTTCTGGCAACCGGTAACCAATGCAGGGTTTTCAAGGCAGGTGAGATGTGGTCTCGCGTTTAGATATGCAAGAGTAGTCTGGCAGCTGAGTTCTGAATCCGTTGTAGTCTTTTCATGGTTGTTAAAGGTGACCGTGGTAGAGGCTATTGGCGTAATCGAGTTTGGACAGAACAAGGGAGATGGTAGCTTGGACCTTTTGTGGAAATCCCAAATGAGGGAAGATTTGTTGCAGAGTTTTTATAGTGACAAATCTTGATCTTGCTAGTTTGTCTACTTGGGGATTCGTCAATAGCTTGAAGACCATGGTCATTCCGAGGTTTCTTACTTCCTTCGATACTTTAGGTGGTGAGCCCCGTTCATCAGGCCAGGCAGCAAATGGGTCATAATGTTTCCAATCCCCACACATGAGTATTTCTGCTTTGGAAGCATTCAATTTGAGATGGCTCCTAGTCATCCATTCCAGCTCTGCTACAACTGAAACTTGGCGAGTTTCCAATGTCTTTGGGGCATTCCAGTTGAAGGAGTATTTGTGTGTCATATGCATAGTTATAGCAAGTGATGTGAAATTGATTGATCAGTACCGGTATTGACTTCATGTATATGTTGAAAAGCATGGTTGAGATGATAGAGCCTTGAGGGAACCCCTGCTTTTGTGGAGTATGGTTTGGATGAGAAAGTTGGGGTATGGATGACATTAGTTCTGTTTCGAAGGTAGGATGCAATCCACTCTAGAGCAGTCCCCTCTATGCCTGCTTTATAGAGTCGTTGTTTCAGAGTGTCATGGTCAACCGGGTCAAAGGCAGCTAGAAGATCCAAAAGGAGTAGCGCAGCAACCCCGTTGCGGTCAACGGTGTTCTTCAGGTGATCCCAGATGGCAAGGAGGGCAGATTCTGTGCCTCTTCCCTGATGGAATCCGGTTTGGAAGTCTGAAAGTATGGCATTCTCTTCAATGAATTGTGACATCTGGGTGAACGCTGCTCTTTCTATCAGTTTGCCCACAAAAGGTGCATTAGTAATGAGACTGTAGATGTCAGGGTTCAGCGGGTCCAAGTTTGTTTTCTTCACTAAAAAGCGTATGTATGACTTTTTGAGTTCTTCTGGAAATATTCCCATAGTTAAGGAATCATTAATGATTCTTCTTACTGGGGTCGCAGCAGAGGTTGTTAAAAGAATTGTCTTGAAAGTTTGCTGTGGACATGGGTCAGAAGGGCTGCCAGCAGGCCTGCTTGCTTTGACCAGGTCCATAAATTCATCATGTGAGATGTGTTGGAAGGAACAGAGAGGCTGGGTTAGAGTATTCTTGTATTGTTTTTTTGTAAAAGGGTTAGTGCTGGTGCTTTGTCTCTGTTTTAAGTATGATTCCAACGTGTCTGATTTGTCCGTTTAATGATTTGCCAGTTTGATTTTGAAATCTTGAGTAACAGGATGAGTTGCTTCTAGGCAATTTAATTTACAAAATGCATTGAGTATTTTATGGAATTCTTTATTTGCACATTTAGCATTTTCAATTTTCTTCGCTTTTTTGATAGCTGACTGTTAATTTTCTGTAGGTGAAGTTTGTCTTTTTTGGCATTTGTTTTGAGCCAGGTACGTTGCAGCTTTCTAATTTGTTGTTTTATGTCTTTTATCTCGATATTTCTCCAAGGTGCTTTTTTAGTTTTGTTCTGTTGTGTGGTTTTAGGATGTCAAAATCTTCCTGTAGCCATTTAAAAAGTTTTTGAACAGAATTTATTATTTCCAGATCTGTACTGGATGTTAGTTGTGTTTCTAAGTGTTCCAAATTGAGTTTGTTCCAAGGTCGATAGGTGGATGCACGTACAGTAGTTTTAGGTGAGTCTCTTAGTGTTGTTTTATGTTTGAAAGCAAACAAATGGTGGTCTGACCATGTGACTGGAGTTATAGTTTGAACGTTAACTAGTTTGATATTAGCAAAAATGACATCTAGGATGTGTCCAGCGTGTGTGTGGGTTTGTAGACGATCTGATGCAGGTTCAGTGCATCTAGGCCAGTGATTATTAGTGATGAGACCCAGGTGGCAAAACCTAGGAGTCAGAAGTTGACTCTTATTAGTCCAATATGAGAGAAGATCTGTTAACTTTACCCAGAAGCTTCCAATAACCGACCGGACCACACCATGTGTATGAATGTAACAGCTGACTTTCTATATGGTGAGTGCTCCCCAGGTCAAGAACATCTGCAGAATGCAATCCATTACCTCATTGGTGGGGCTCCTGGTGGTCCTAATAGTGTACAGTAAAGCATCATGTATGGGGAACTGACCTGGGGGCAATGATGTTTCTCACTGAAACCCAGCAGAAGGCATGGGATGACATACAATTGGACTATCTGAAATCAGCTACAGAACACATAGAAATGTTGATGGTACGGTGAAAATGTCTAAACCCAGGCAACAACCTAACTAAAAGATATGGGGAATTAGGACAGTGCAGCTTAGCTTCTGGAGATACCTGTGCCAAAAATGTTGTGCCTTCAACAAGAGGCATGGCAGCCTTCCAAGGCATAGGCGAATGCCAAACGAAAGCTCTACAACTGATGCATTCCCAATAGAGGGAGAGATGTGTAGCAACACAGAGCTGGAACAAGAGAGGTACCAGGACAGCACAATAGGCCCCATAGAACTCTTAAGGCAGACCATTGTTGCCTGGCATCTTGCCAGGCAGGTTACCACCATCATAATTTCAGGGAGATTGAGTCAGGCCTCCAGGTCAATGGAGGCCACTCTGTGTAGTCTTGGAAGGATTGCTTGCTGCATATAGGTGTCTTGGTGTTCAAAATCCAATAACGAATCAGTGACATAAAGTCACTCATAAAAGTTGGCATACTGGAGATAAATAGTTGCCAATGAGTTTACTATGTGCCCCTGGGGATGTATGACAGCCATGAAAGATGTATGGGAGATTCAGCATGGATGAACCATGATAGGAGTCGCCTGGATTTGTCACACCCTAGATGTTGTAAGGAGACATAGTCTTTAGTCTTATAAGCTAAGCGTAGCATGTATCTCAAAATGCTGGCAACATTTATGCAACAGAATGAGCAAATCTGTCTTCAAGTCATTTTGGTCCTGATTGAAGGGATCTTAACCGAGTAAGACGGGCTTTTGGACCCAAGTGGAACAATACATGCAAGTGCCCCTTATGTTGACCTTAAAGGCATCCCATTTATTGGATGTACTCTTATTAGACCTCAAAGAAGGCAGTAATCGTCACCACATAGTATGACTGATCAAGATCACTGTTCAGGACCTTGTTAAAGTCCCCTACTATTATCAGCAGATCAGGGGTCAAAAAAGTTAGTATAGTAGACAAGGTGTGCAAGAAAGAAGGCTGCCTCTGATTGGGAGCATATAATGCAAGTATGTGTTTAGCTGAGACAAATAGATCACGGCTTTCAGGGTCAATTCTCTGCAGCACTGGGGCAAACGTTGTGCCTGGCTTCACCAATATTTATACCCCTCTATAGTAGGCGGAGTAGTAATGAAGAACAACTGGTCCTGTCATCTAGGTCTGAGCCTGTGAAGTACATCTAACCTGAGCTTCAATTGGAATGACAGAGAGCATATTATCAAGCCCATTAGCGCCGTTTTAGCAGCAGTTTGCTGCCGCTAAAGCGGCGATAATTTTATCACCTGTCATGATAATATGCCCCTTTGCTTGTTTCCCATCATACCACAAAGTGAGCTCCTCATCTCCTTTCAAATGCGAGCACCTGATGTCTCTTAATAGGTTGGCATTGTCCTTGGACATTTCATGTGAGAAAATAAGGTCTACGTATTTGGTAATGGGTTAGGGTAAAGTAAGGTGAAGAACCCCAACCCAACGCAAAAAGGATCTGAACGAACCTGAAAAAGTACGTATAAGGAGGAAGATTACACCCATCCAGTGACTGGGAGACTTCCCAACCCAGTGACACATATGTTTCCTGTGTGAATTCACAGGTAGTGTGCTCACAGCAAGATAGAAAATGAAAACAAAAAAACTTAGAATACCAATGCGCCAAAACAGTACCCAATAACTTGCAGGTCGGGGTGAAGATTCAAACTAATTTGTGCCCCAATTTGAAAGGACTATGCACAGTGTGATCGGAGCAATCCGAAATCTGCTGGTAAAGGTGAGGTGGGGAGGCAAAATCACTGTGCAGCCGTAGGGAGCAATAATAGAGCATGATTGACGCACAGTGGGAAGAGACAAATACCCTACAGAAAGACCTCCCCGGCAAATCAGTGTGAAATGAACCATCAATTTAACTCCCAGTACCAAATAGTGGCCCCTGTACAGCGGTGATGTTATGTCATGTTATGTGAACAAGCAATTATATAGCTCATGTACACAATACAAGTTCTTGGTGCCAGGGAACAGTAAAGAAATCACAATGCCAAAAAAGCTGATTTCCCGTCCATGGTACCAAAGAAAGCAGTGGTGCCCCTAATCAGAGTGCAATATTGAGGGATATGGGCAGATATTGTATAAACCCAACATTGATCAGTGGAGACTTTCATTTTGTGGCCGCCTTGCTTGCCGTCTTGGCCATGCCCCTTTTCAGATGTGCTCTCTTATGCTAAGAGTTACTTCCCATATGCCATCACCAGCATTTTGAAGTCTGTTCTATGTAAGCGCAGAATTACCTTGCCAGAGACTTGGAAACACAACACCACATTCTCACCCTCTCTGGCTAACCTATATTCACTCACTCACACTTTTTTTTTTTACTTTTCTTTATTGATTATCACAAAAAACACAGTGCAAGTACAGTTATGCCTGATGTTATGGTACATGTGGATCAGCAAGGTCAACTGGCTAAGGCCAACATAGCAATCTATTGCATCAACAGTTCCAATCACCGACATATTCGCAGTCAGTGGTGTACAGCCCTATGCCTCCTCCCGTTGATCGGAGGGCACCTGCATCCCCCCACCTGTCCCTGTTCCCATGGCAGTATGTGGCTATGATACTGTGCTCCCGTCTGCGTCCTGTGTAGTGAGTAGATATGTGTGAAATGGCTGCCATATGTCTAGGGGCCTAGCAGTAGGAGGCTGTAGTGACGCATAAATGTCGCTGTTTGTGTTCAGTATGTCATGCTTCTTAGCCAAGCCTTCAATGTTGGCACCCATTTACTGTCCCAGTTAAGGGCGATGCGGCGTTTAGCAATAAGGAGCTCTATGGCTCCAAATCTCCACCTAGATTTAGGGAGATCATAAACATACCCCATTAGTGCAGGCATTGGTGTGGGTTCAATCTCCAACTCCACCATGCAAGAAAGTTCCCCAAAGACTGCCCTCCAATATTCTGCTATTTTATTGCATGTTCATGTAATGTGCGTAAAGTCTGCTTCTGGCGAGCCACACCTAAGACATTGGTGTGAGCGGGCTGGATCGATATGATGTATTTTCGATGGCGTCATGTATGCTCTCCATAAAAATGTAAAGTGCAGCAACTTGTGCCGATAATTGGGGGAGACCTGCTTAATCTGCGTGCAACAACGGCCCTACTGTGTGTCAGTTACTGGGTGGCCCAGATCCCTTTCCCATGCCGCCCGCATCCCGGAATCTCTGTTGGGTAGCAGTGCCACCACAGCCCTATATAATCTTGACATGAGGTATGACAAGAGCATGTCTTAAATGATGCATGTCAACGAGGGGAAATCGGGCAGCTCCAGTGGGTAATAGATCTCCGAAAGTTACCAATCGGAACTTGGTCAGCGTCTTTTTTACCAGTGGTTCCTGCAGGATGGGAATTCAGCCATTACCCGCCAATGGCATAGAGAAGATGGTGCCCAGTTATTTTGAGTAGGCGATGCCAGGCCCAGCTAGTGCTGGAAAGTGTCTGTATATCTTGTAGGTCCATAGGAAACCCAGCTGGCAATAGCGTGTTTAGGGACGCGTGGAGCGCCAGATCGGCCGCAGGCCCAAAGTATGGAATCCTGGCATCTGCATGGTACCAATGCCGAGCAAAACGTGCCTGAGCCACCAAGTAGTAGAGGTGGAAAATCGGCACCCCAAACCCCCCCCTCTCGTATGGCAACACCAGGGTGTCCCAGCTAACCCGTGGCTGCTAACCTCCCCATATCAGCCTCATCAAAGGTGTGCAGAGAAACTATTATACAGCGGAATGGGGATATTTTGAAACAGGTATAATAATTGCGGGCAGACCACCATTTAAATAATGGCAATTCTCCCTGCCATAGCAAGGGGAAGTGCCAGCCAACGCTCAATGTTGCATTCCAGCCTCTCCATCACAGGGCCATACTTGAGCTGTAATATATGAGCTGCTTCTCTATGTATGTGTATACCCAGGTTCTTAATGGAGTCCTCACACCACGACAGCGGGTAACCCTCCACCTCTCCACACAGCGCATCAGTTAACGGAAAGACCTCTGACTTTTGCCAGTTGATACAAAGGCCTGATATATCTAGTTATTTCACTAAGAAGTGGGGCAAGATTAGCCGCAGGGTGCCGTAGTACAATATTATGTCATCTGAATATAGGGTAATGAGGAGTAGTCCAGTATTAAATGTGCTGTGCTCATCCTGAAAGCATCTCACAAGGGGGTCAAAAGCTAGAACAAAGAGCAAGGGTGAAAGCGGGCAACTCTGCCGCGTACTCCGCAAGAGGGGAAATGCTGGTGTTAAAGTGCCATTAAGACAGATGCGTGCCGTGGGGGTTGAACATAGTAACTTGATGACCACCAAAAATGGATCTGGCACCCAGAGATGGCCTAATGTGGCGTACAAAAAGGGCCATTCAAGGGAATTGAACGCCTTTTCCGCATCAAGCAGATGGCAGCTGTTGGCACTGAGGGCAATATTCTGTGTAGCGTGGCGAATAAAGTGTGTAAATTAAGAGCAGTTGACTTTTGGGGGATGAATCCAGATTCTGCTGACTAGAGCATTTTGTCTACTATCAGGGCGAGCCTTGTCGCTAATATTTTAACTAAACGTTTTGTAGAAAAATTTAACAGTGACAGCAGCCTATATGACCCGCACTTTCGGGGATCTTATTCTTTACCTGGCTTAGGAAGGAGTATAATTACAGGTTCTCTAAGGGTGGGCGGGAGGACTCCCGACTCCACTGCTTCCGGGTACATACCTATAAGGTAAGGGGCAAGTATTCCCTTAAACTTCTTGTAGAAGAATCCAGTGAATCCATAGAGCCCCGGGGCCTTGGAGCCATTTAGTGCATCAATAGCTTCAGTCACCTCATCTACAGTAAAAGGTTCAGCTAAAAACTTCTGGTGCTCCTTTTATAACCATGAAAGGGATATCTCGTCCAGGTACTCCCTGTATATTCCACGGTCCCCCTCCATCCTTGATGTATATAGAATGGTATAATAATTAGGGACCTCCTCAAGTATGTCCGTATTCCCAACTAAGCATGTATCATACTGCTCTAGTAATTCAGCAAATATATGTTGGTTTGTGAGTTTGTTTCATCAACCTAACAAGGGTTCTGCCTGGCCTCTCCCCTTCCCCATAGAGTCTTGCCACTGCATATTTACCTAGTGTGCTTCCCGTTCCACTACCTCATGGAACTCCACCAGAAGGGCTGCTCGGTGCTGCAAACTAGGAGGCCCAATCCCCGTGTGATCACCCGTCTAGTTCTGCCAGCTGCGCCTCCAATTGTGCTAACTTACGACGGAGTTCCCTGAGTACCCCCACGCTGTTTGAGATGCACACTCCCCTCGCGTATGCCTTAAACGCCTCCAATAGGGTGGCCTTCAAGTCAACAGAGCCATCATTTCATGGGAAGTATTCCAGTATCGCGTCATGGAGCTCTCACTCAAATACTGCGTCCCATAGAGACATGTCCGGAAATCTCCACGGTCGTTCCTCATCACCCGCCCGAGGAATACGCAAATGCAGCAAGACAGGTGAGTGATCTCAATGTGTGCAAGGAAGGTGTCTGACATCAATAATCCAGACAGTCGCCCCTGTGGTGAGAAGCCAGTAATCCAACCGGGTCCAGGTGTTGTGTGACGCAGAGTAGTGTGTGTACCCTGCTTGTCCTGGGCAGCTATATCGCCATGCATCCACCAACCAATATGCCTCCGTAATGTCCGCCAGCAATCGCCTAGCGCTTGGTTTTGTGTCTGCGGTAGTGGCAGTGCTGTCCCTAGCTGGTTCTAGTAATTGGTTGAGGTCCCCGCCCAGGAGTATTTGGTCCCCACCCATGTGCTCAATAGGTGCATGAATTGCTGCAAAGAAATTTGGGTCATCCGTATTGGGTGCATAAACATTATTGTTCCAGTAGGCTACCCTTGAAAATAAAAAAACACCTGCCTACATCTCTATAAACCTCCATTTCCCTAAAAGGCACACCGCTGCGAATCAATATGGGGACCCCACAAGCATAGGAACTGTACCCAGTGAAATACCTGTACGCCCCCCATGATGCAGCGATTTGTACTTGCGCCTTGGGTGCCAAGTGCGTCTCCTGCTGAAATGCAACGTCTACCTTGTGTCTTTGCAAATAGTTGATTACTTGCTTGCACTTCTGTGCATTATTGAGGCCCCTGACATTCCAGGACATCATAACAATATTAGCCTCTGCTTGCACTCCATTAACCATGATCTAAAACTGTAGTACATGTACTGCTTGCTGCTCTATGCCTGTTGCTGCATTGTGAAGGGAAAATACAAATGAAACAACTTGGAAAAACTAGCTGAAGTGCCCCGTACCCCCATCCACCTCCCATACCCAACATCAGGGGAAAAGCCCATCCCTGAACTTTAGTAATTAAGTATACAAAACAGTGGACCATTATACCATAGTGTGACAGCCATAGCGCGTGCATCTGCACTGGAAGGGTGGCAACGCCCCTCCATTACCCCTATTCAAATGGTGCGGTTTGTGCCCGTTGCAACTGTTATAGTCCACCACGTGCAGCAACTCCAGCTCCATCAACAGTCCCTGAGAGGGGAAAAAGGCCCTTGCAGCAGGCTTGTACCTCTTCCGATAGGGCTGAAGAACCAGAACCTTTTGGGCCTGGCGGCGCAGGGTACGCCTTAATCTCCTGGGTTCTCCTGCTCAGCTAACAGAGACACGGGACACTCTGTTAGGCGTTAGAAGATCAGATTTATTAGCTGCAGCTAGTACAGTTATCCCAGAAGTACACAAGGTAGGTTCTCAGGAGACTGCCACTTTACTCCGTGGCGCACAATCTTATATACCATATAAGTAACATATACATTAACCAAATATACACCCAGAACATACAAGAAAGAGCCAATGAGGAAAGTTGGAAAACAGGACAGAACCAATAGGAGAGATTTGAAAACAAAAGTGTCAGATGACTCGAAGAAACCTCTCTTCCAACTATGTTTGTCACCCCTCCCTCGAACTAATTCATTAACGGATTCGTAACTAACTTGCAGGTGGCGAGATACGTTTGTGTGTGTTGGAGGACAGTTGTGAAATGAGAGAATGCTAGCAGAGGACAGTGAAGGCCAGACGATAAGATAAAGTCAGAAAAGAATAGTGTGAACCAACAGATAGTTGAGACGGGGATTAGAAAAACCAGACAGGGATTAGTGTACTCGGCCAGTCCTAACACCAGCTTTGCAAATAGAGGCAGAAGGGCTATTTCAACACAAAGCTGCAGAAAAAGCAGAATAGACTTTGTTCGCCGTGCTGCCTGAGTGATGGCAACACAAAATGGCGGCGGAGCACAAAATGGCAGGTTGATTCGATCACGATCAGAAATTGAAGTTCCTCAGACCCTCCTTTTGCCAGAACTCAGGCAAGATAGACTTATGTTAATCTGAGTCAACGTCGATAGCCATGAGGTCATCGAGCTGTTGCTGTAACATCATTCTTATGTTTTCTGTTCTTGGTGATTTTGGTTTAGGGATGCTCATAGGTCACAGATGGTGGGACCACAGTGCATACAAAGGCAACAAGAGAAAATAATGGTCAAAATTATTCCAAGGAATGTCAATGCTTTCCAACCCCATTTGGACAGTAATCCCCAAAACCACTCCGAAAAGGACCAATCTCCTTCGTCCTGATGAATTGACTTAGAGATTATATGCAACTTGGAGATAGCTTGCTATACTGTCGGAGCTCTCAACCAGGGGAAGGAAGTAAAAACGGGTGGGCTATATTTAATGAGGTCCAGCATACATGCCCTGGAATAATTAAGAAAGAAAGAGTATGCTGTTCCTCCTGGTCAGGGGAGGTTGTTTGAAGTGTACACTCTACCCCAAGGTGAAGACAAAGTGAAAGATAATGTCTAAACAGCCTGAGGACTTGAAGCACGTGGTGGGTGGGGGGACCCACACGGGTGGAACTAAAACCCTCACACACCCAGCAAGCTAGGTGTCATGCTTCATCGTCTGGGTTTTGCTCCTCGTCGGGTCGGCGCTGCAATTCCCAACGGGCGCCCAAAGATGGGGCTCTTTATCGGAGATCTTTTGTTCCTCGCCGAAAGTTGAGTGCAAGTGAGGGCCAGGTAAGTGTAGACGTTGGTGAGTGTATTTTAAAACAGGGTTGGTTATATTATACTGTCGGAGCGTCATTAGATATGAAAATACAGCAACTTGACCTGATCAATCTGCACACTCCACCACGATCTGCAAGAAGAAAATCTAAGGCAACTCGATTTTTTAAGGTCATAAGACAGTCCGCCTGTAGTTTTGCCGTGATATTACTTAAGGCTCCTACAGTGATGTCTATTGTGGTCTTTATGACACGGACCAGTTGCCTTATATTTCTGCTGTTGGCCATTGGACCCCAAAAAGGAAGAAATCCTTTGAGGAAATCTCCTCCCTCTTGTCCTGCTGTGTCCTTCAAATCAATAATCCCTCTGCCATATCTGTTTCGATGATAGTTTGCAGAAGCGGTGTATGTAGGGGGTAGAAGGAAAGCTATATAGCAGGTACCAGAAAAACCCGTTGGTAACCACGTGTAAGCTCTATTGTGGCAGATAAAATATGTGCCCTGAGATGGCACTAGAGGAGGCGAGTTCTGAGAGAAATAAAGTATGTGTGGGAACAGCTATTTCTTTGTATGGTGTCAGAAGAGCGAACGTTTATTTGCAGACAGAAATTTCCCTGATGAGGAATCGTCCAAATTGGTGGAGAATTTCTTTGTTTGACCTTATCACTAAGGCTAGTGACGTAATGGGTGACGTTCCAGTTTGTATACGCTTTCCTTTCATCAACGGAAATCTTACTATTTTCCATGATTTTAGCCATAGCTACCATTCCCTTAATTAATGAGCTATGACTAAAATCTGGACCACCAATATATGAACTAATGGATCATTTGAACTTGCTTTGGTAGACATTGGAGAAAATGACAAAATAAGCCCAAGCAGAACCCTCATAAGAGAACGGGAGAACTAAATATGGCATTCCTTTCTCTGTGGTATGTGGCATAAGTCCACACACCCAACAGTCAGTTGTATTGACCACTAACTGGTGTTGATGTAATAACTGGACAAAGGAATTGTTGTAATATTCAGTTCTTCTAATGAGTTCATGTTGAGGAAGGGTATGAAAGAGATGTGGAGAGACAGTAGAAGAAGATGAAGAGGAAGATGGAGAGACAACTTTTTGCTGTTGAGCATAAATAATCCAACCTATAAACGCCAAAACAATACACACTAATATAATAACACATAAGTTTATATTAAAACGACTGTACATTAATTTACAGGATTCTTTCTTCAATTTCTCTCTCGTTTGCCTAGTGTAGTTTCCATCTTTCTAATGGATGCTCACGGCAATCTTCCTCGATCACTCAATTATGATTATCTGCCATCCTATGACACTGCAAGTCCTGCAGGCCTATTGCCACTACTCAGGTCACAATTAAGACTCCTACCGTGACCCTGCAACCGGGACAGAATACTACACAAGAGAGAAAAAATGTAAGTGTTCTTTGGTCTAGGTCTCAAATTATAGTGTTCTTTGTTTGGTACAGTCTGATCTTTGTTGTATCTAAGCGACGATGTGGTGTTATCGCTTTCTGCAGAATGTCGTCGTCCTCTTTCTCAGACAGTGTCCCATTCAGGCGTGCATCACTGAAAGGTACGAATCGTGGAACCTTCTCACTCTCAGAGTCACCAATGCCCCTGCGTACCCATTGATCGTAAGGTAAGGGCAAAGGCACTTTCTTACAATGCACGCCGTGAATCCAATTTTTCTTTCCTTCGACTTTAACTGCTGTTCTCGTGGTCAAAAGCACTAAACGAGGCTCCTTCCATCTGGGCTCCAAATTTCTCGTCCTTTGGAAATTCTTGGTGCAGACCCAATCACCTGGTCGGATGGAATGACCTGGGTCTGTGGAAGCCTCCGGTAAAGCACTCTGAACCTGTTGATGGAGAACACGCAATTTAGTCGTAAGATCATGCAAGTAGTCAATCAACATTGGATATGGCAAGTCTGAGTATTTCTTAGGGCGAGGGACTCCCCATACATTAGCCGGGTGTCCAAAAACCACTTTCGTAAGGGCTAAGTCCCAAACGAGAGTGTACTGTAGTTCTGGTGGACAGCAGAGCCAGGGGCAAAGCATCGGGCCAATTGAGTCCTGTACTAGCCTGAACTTTCGCTAGTTTTAACTTTAAGGTTCCGTTGTAGCATTCTACTAAACCCGCTGATTGTGGATGATTTGCCGCATGGAACTTTTGCTTGATTCCAAGACCCGCACAAACTTTTTGCATAACTTGGCCAACAAATTCGCTCCCGTTGTCACTCCAGACAATGCGCGGCAAACCAAACCTGGGGAAAAATTCTTTTAGTAAAGCTTTAGCTGTGGATAAGGCTGTGTTGTCTTTTAGAGGGTATGCTTCTATCCATCTTGAAAAGGCGCATACTACCACCAGAACGTATTTGAGGTTGTTGCATCGCTCCATATGAATATAATCGATCTGCAACACCTCAAATGGATATGTCGGAGGAGCAAAGTGACCCGCTGGAGTTGGGGTTCCCTTTCCCGGGTTGTACATTAAACAAACAATACAATGTTTCACTACATTGTCTGCACACTTTGGGATTCCCTCATTTTGCCACACTGGAGCCAGAAGTTTGCACATACCTTTTGTACTTAAGTGGGCTGGACCATGCGCCATAGTAACCACTGGGAGTACAAAGGCATCTGGTAACAGCCAACGTTGATGTTCAGATAATTCCACCCAACAGCCCATTTCATCTAACATTCCCGTACTTTCTTTCCACCTACTTAATTCCTTCTCTGTAGCCTCTTCCTGAATTGATTTTACACTTTCTACTGTAATTCGCAGGACCTGCCACATACATTCGACTTGTAACATCTCTTGCTGTCTTTTTCGCTACTTCATCTGCAAATGCATTTCCTCGGCCAACATCATCTGTAATCTTTTTGTGTGCACTACACTTCACAATTGCTATTTGGGTGGGTAAGGCAAGTGATTCAAGAAGATCAGTCACTAACTGACCATGTTGTATTTTGGTGCCATGTGAAGTGAGGAATCCTCTTTCCTTCCAAAGACGCCCAAAGTTGAACGCTACACCAAAGGCATATTGGCTGTCAGTGTACACGTTTACTCTCTTTCCTTTTGACAATACACATGCTCTTGTTAATGCTATTAGTTCTGCTGCTTGAGCTGAATTGTGTCTGATACGTGCTGTTTCCACAACTGTATGTAAATTAGTTACATCATAAGCTGAAACTGTATCTCCATTAGGCATTTTGGAACAAGAACCATGTACCCATAGAGTTCCATGCGGATTCTCTAGCGGTGTGTCTTTCAAATCAATTCTTCCTTTTGTCTCTTTCTCAGTATGAAAGAAACAATCATGTTGCTCCTCAACATTTTTCTCATCTGGAAGGGGCAACAGAGTAGCTGGATTTAGGGTATTACATCGTTTGATGTGTACGTGACTAGACAAAAGCGTCAGCTCGTATCCAGTTAGACGAGCACTCGTAAGATGCTGCGTTTTCGTTCTGTTTAGTAAGGTACCCACTGCATGTGGTACCATGACAATGAGAGTGTTATCCAACACCACTCCAGCAGACTGTCAAATAGAAATTGCTTATGCTGCTGTCGCTTTGAGACAACTGGGCAATGCTTTAGCTACTGGGTCTAACGTAGCCGAAAAATAGGCACAAGGCCGCTGTTTGTCCCCAAATTGCTGTGTTAAAACTGACAACGCACAACCTTCTCTCTCATGAACATAGAGCGTAAAAGGCTTACTGTAATCATGAGTACCCAATACAGGAGCAGAACACAGAGCAGTATGTAAGTCGGTAAAACTATTTTGGCACTCATCAGTCCATGGAAAGGCTGAGGCGTATCTTTCAAAGTGAGTGCCAACAAAGGCTTGGCCATCAGAGAGAAGTTAGGGATCCACTGCCTACAATAAGAGGTGATACCCAGAAAGGCATGTACCTCCCTTTGTGTGGATGGCACAGACATTTGCGTAATCGCCTGAATTCGTTCTGGTGTTAATCGTCGTCCCTCCTTTGATAGGAGATGACCCAAGTAGGTAACCTCTTGATGGACATATTGTAATTTGGAAGGTGAAATCTTATGATTCAGATCAAACAGATGGCGTAACAATGCAACAGTCACATCTTTACAAATATCTTCTGAATCAGCAGCAATCAACAAGTCATCCATATATTGGAGAAGAGCAGCACAAGATGGCAAATGAAAAGCATCAAGATGACATTTTAAAGCTTGACTGTAAATGGAGGGACTTTCACAATAGCCCTGAGGTGCGCGCTTAAACCGGAAGCTTCGGCCTCCAAGAGAGAAGCCAAAAATATCCCTACTCTCTTCTGCATTGGGAATACTAAAGAAGGCATTCTTTAGATCGATAACAGAGAAGCAAGTCGCTGTGGAAGGTATCATTGTCAACAGAGCAGTGATATCTGGAACAACAGGAAATTGTGGTATAACAATTTTGTTTACCTCCCGAAGATCAATTACGAAACGATATACAGGTGGCTGAGAAGGATCAGTGCGTTTAAGAACAGGAAGAATAGGTCTATTGCATGTGTTACCTCTCGTTTCCTCAACTACATCCTTCTGAATCAAATCATGAATGATTTCCAAAAGCGCTTTTTCACCTTCAGTAGAAACTCTGTACTGCAGAATGCGTGGCAATTCAACATTGGGCTTGAGAGTGACAACATAAGGTGGAATTTCGAGACAGCCCACATCATTCGGACCCGTGGCCCAAAGCGTTGCTGGAAGAGAAAGCAATTCAGGTGGAAACTGATCTTTGGACAAATACATTGGAGAAGTCAATTTCTGTCCTAAAGTAAGATGTATACCAGAAGGAGAACAATATATTGTGGCATGCATTCTTTTCAATAGGTCCAAACCCAACAGATTCTCACCGCAACCATTCGTCAAAAGAAGTGGAGCTTCCAAATCATAAGGGCCAATTGAAATAGGCAAAGGGCAAGAAACCGGATTGAGAACAGGGGCGCCAGAAAATCCTACAGAAACATTCGTTAAGCCAGACAAAGGTGCCCCAGGGAGTTTAGAATGAATGATAGAACTTCTCATCGCCCCAGTATCTAGAAGAAACGGCTCTAAAACACCCATTGTAGTGACGTTAACATAAGGACCACTCTGGTCTACTGGAACCGACACAACTCCCTTACTTTGTCCATTGCTGTCCTAGTTGGCATGAAGACTTTCATTTCCATTTTCAATATAATGGTCTTCATTGTAGTACTGTGTAGACCTAACATAGGATCTGCTTGTTGCAAGAGAACCTTCGTTTTTAATTCTTTCGTCTTTTTCTCTTGCTTTTCTTTTTCTTCTTTATCTCTGTTTTCATAATATTGTGCAGTAGCCAATATCTGAGCAGAAGAAGAAACAGCCCATGAACTTTCAGAATCTTTCAATTTGTGTGACAGCTCGGGAAGCAAATTAAATACGAATTTGTCCACAAATAATCGCTGTCCACCCTCTGTAGCCATATCTTGACCACTGTGATCGATAAATGTCTCCTCGAAACAAGTGAAGAAATCAGAGACACTCTCGTCTTTCTTCTGTTTGCATGCTGCTAATTTATCCCAGTTAACTCTCAATGCAGGCATCATAGTTTTCATTAATGTAATAATCCTACCAGGAAGTTCTGAAATCAAAGCTTCAGGCTTTGCACCACCCACTTGGTCTCTATCTGTGGCAATTATAACATCCCAAGTAGCACCTAATTCCTGTGCGTGATTCTCCTTACGAATCTTAGCCCATATTGTCTGTGGGACTACATTTCCCATCAACATATCGATATCTGCTAAATTCATGATGCAAGCGTCAACTGTTTGTGATAATTCTTTATAATAACCGCAGGGTTTTTACGAGGATCCGGTAGAGTCTGTTTCAGGGCCAAAACTTCAGATCTCTTCCAAGGGACATGTACCCATATACGCTGAAAATGAGCGGGAATAGCTGGATTAGCACCTGCTGCTGCAACCTCTTCTTTCCATACTGGAAGAACCTCTCTCATGGGATAATTTTTCAGTGTCAGTTTAACCGACGGATCAGAATCAAGGAAAGCCTGAGAGAACAATAAGGATCTATAAGAAATAAGTGTCCTTACAGCTTTCTCAACCTTAGAACCCACAACAAGTCCTTTATCAAAATCAGTCTGAACATCTAACAGATCTTGTGGGATCGGACTCGAATTCACATCTTCCCATTCTTTAATGAGAGTATTGCACATTGCATTAAAAACATATCTTTGCGTAGGCGCATTCCATTGTGAGAAAGTAGGCATAATATCGGGCACACTGTATTGGGGACCCTTTTTGATCCATTTTCGTGCGAGAGAGTCCAACCTTTCTCGTTCTTCAAAATCTGGGAATTGACTGCGAGATTGTCTTCGAGCAAAAGCCGGAGACACATTTAAAGCTTCAAAGGAAGGAGATAGAATACCAGTGACGGTATCCGTAAGACGCTTACGCATAGATGGGGAATTAGACATAAGAATTGGAGACAAAGTATTAGGAGAACTGACAGGAGGAGAACCGATAATTGCAGGAGGAGCAGAAGGCAAAGGAGATCGAAGATCAGGAGATGAGGGTAAGGAAGTCGAAGTTAATGGTAAAACTGGCAGAGGCGGTAATACTGGAGGAGGCAAATGCGGAAGAGCCGGAACGGGCGGAGGTACCGCTGGCGGCTGAACAGGCTGTAACAATTGGGGTGCATTGGCACTTTGTGCATAGGGCGGAGGCAATTTCAATAAGTGAGACATTAGGGGATCTTCTTCTAAATCTTTCTTGTTTTCGGAAGGGGATACTGACAACACCGGATAGCATTTATATATCGCCATGCGATGCTGTCTCTCTGAAATTTCAGTCGCATTATCAATTTCATCGTCCTTAAATTTTTGGGCAGCCTGTATAATTGTCATACCCTGTGCCAAAGGCGGAAAGAGTCAAACATTGCCGGCCGGGCTTTTCTTTTGAATAGAACTGCTTCTAAATTATATAGCACATCGGGCTCAAAGCTACCATTTTCTGGCCATTTTAGAACACCATCTTTCTTCGTGTATCGGGTCCATGCCTCGTTAAATGCAATGGGGCCAACACCATGTTTCGAATAGAGCTCATATGTGGGAGTTCCAACCAAAGGAATCGGACAAGAGTCCTTAAGTCGGGAATCCCTATTACATCCAAAGCAACAAAATTTTCCAAACTTAATCAGACCAGGCATCTCGTGATATCACCGGACTGTTCACAAACTTCAAGGGGGTAAAAACTCAGTTTACGCAGCACAAATGCACTTACCCCTCGGCTTCGGCTATTGCAATAGTCGAATCTAAGGACCAAGAGTAAACAACTAAGAAACAAAGGACAAAAATTGAGGGCGCGACCCACGAAATACTTAACTAAGGACGTCTTCTCACACCAACAGAGGCCCATCTATCGTCTCGCCTTACCATACATCATCAAAGGAAGGGCCAAGGCAGGGCGGTAGTCAGGGCAGCGGTCGTCAGTAGCCGTCAGGAAGGAGTAACCACGCTGCAAAAGACCTTCGGACCACTTTCGACATACAGGGGTCGCTTGACTTGGCTCGCGAATCCTCCGGAATTTTCTTGCGGGGTTCCTCACGACCTTCAGGCAGAACCGGTACCACTGAAACCGCCCCACATTGGGCACCAGTTGAAGAACCAGAACCTTTTGGGCCTGGCGGCGCAGGGTACGCCTTAATCTCCTGGAAGGGTGGCAACGTCCCTCCATTACCCCTATTCAAATGGTGTGGTTTGTGCCCGTTGCAACTGTTATGGTCCACCACGTGCAGCAACTCCAGCTCCATCAACAGTCCCTGAGAGGGGAAAAAGGCCCTTGCAGCAGGCTTGTACCTCTTCCGATAGGGCTGAAGAACCAGAACCTTTTGGGCCTGGCGGCGCAGGGTAAGCCTTAATCTCCTGGGTTCTCCTGCTCAGCTAACAGAGACACGGGACACTCTGTTAGGCGTTAGAAGATCAGATTTATTAGCTGCAGCTAGTACAGTTATCCCAGAAGTACACAAGGTAGGTTCTCAGGAGACTGCCACTTTACTCCGTGGCGCACAATCTTATATACCATATAGGTAACATATACATTAACCAAATATACACCCAGAACATACAAGAAAGAGCCAATAAGGAAAGTTGGAAACAGGACAGAACCAATAGGAGAGATTTGAAAACAATAGTGTCAGATGACTCGAAGAAACCTCTCCTCCAACTATGTTTGTCGCCCCTCCCTCGAACTAATTCATTAACGGATTCGTAACTAACTTGCAGGTGGCGAGATACGTTTGTGTGTGTTGGAGGACAGTTGTGAAATGAGAGAATGCTAGCAGAGGACAGTGAAGGCCAGACGATAAGATAAAGTCAGAAAAGAATAGTGTGAACCAACAGATAGTTGAGACGGGGATTAGAAAAACCAGACAGGGATTAGTGTACTCGGCCAGCCCTAACACCAGCTTTGCAAATAGACGCAGAAGGGCTATTTCAACACGAAGCTGTAGAAAAAGCAGAATAGACTTTGTTCGCCTTGCTGCCTGAGTGATGGCAACACAAAATGGCGGCGGAGCACAAAATGGCGGGTTGATTCGATCACGATCAAAAATCGAAGTTTCTCAGGGCCCCGATACTGTCTCTGTTCCCATTCAAGGCACCATCTTTCAGCTAGCGGCGAAAAGGTCCGCACTTGCTCCGGAGTCAGGCAAGTTCTGAGAGTTTTGCAGAGAAGTGGTTCCTCATTGTCACCCCTGCTTAGAATACGCCTGGCAATATTCTTGCGCATCATGTGGAGAGTCAAACACACGTGAACTGCCATCCACGTCCACCTTTAACCGGGCCGGGTACAGCACACCATAACGTAGGCCAATCTTGCGGAGGCTAGCTTTTACTCCTACATACTTCTGCCTGGCTTCCTGCACCATTGCAGTGAAATCTGGATAGAGAGATATGATAGACCCTTGCCATGTGAGGGCGCCCTGTTCATGAGTCTTTCGCAGTGCGGTGTCCCTGTATTTGAAATTTAACAAACGGGCAATGATTGGTCTCAGAGGGCATCCCGGGTTAGGGTGCGAACCTAGAATTCGGTGAGCTCGTTCTACTACAAAGGTGGACATGAATGACTCACGCCCGAATAGATCAACCAGCACCGTCTCAACAAACTCGTCCAGGCACCCCGTGTTCATGGACTCCGGCACTCCCACTACCCTTATGTTACTGCGGCGGCCCCGCGCCTCCAAATCCTCATTCTTAGTGGCAATGGTCTTCAGGGTTTTCTCCAGTTTCTCAAGCTTTCTGGTAGCTTGGGTGGTACCGTGCTCTAAATCAGAAATTCTGCCTTCATCGGTTGCAATTCTCCCCTCATGTTGATCAAGCCACACACCCATGATGTCGAGCCTCTTATCCAGGGCATCCAGGGCCTTAAAGCCGGCCCTAAATTCTGTCAACATGGTATCCGGACCAGCTGTCGCAGTCACTGGTGGTGCACCACTCTCCCCCATATTGGCACAGCGTGCATCTGCTCCGCCAGCTTGTGGCTTGAATGTGAGTTCACTTTGCTTTGGGTCCCTCCGGACCAGTCCCCAGTCGTGCGCAGGCTGTCGTGTGTGCCAAGTGGTGCAGTGTCTTTTCAATATTGGCAATGAGATTTGGCAGCAAAATGGGTTTTCACTGTGCCCCTATGATGTAGCTGAAGGGCCCTTCGGTGTGCTGGTCATTAATGGCGGCCCGACATTACTGGGCTATTTGCTGCATAGTTGCCCACCAATATGAGCCACAGCATGCTGTGAAACCGGGGAAGGGAGTTGCTGCCAGCGGTAATTCCGGACCGTTCGGTAATGGGCTGGGTGCAGTGACGGGGGGGCACTCTTTATCACCTTTCCACCGCTCCCGGGCCAGTGGCCGGTCCCCAGGCTCACTTATGGCCCCTGTGGCCACGGGGCCTCCATGGGTGAGACAGTGGGGCACACACACACTGGTACTGCTTGCAAGGTACTGAGCACCTTTCTTGGCCTCCCACGCCACCGCTTACCCCTATTGTTGTCCCACAGTAGCCTTTGTGGTACTTCAGTCCAGTCCAGCAGTGCTGGTATAATTTAGCCCCCTGGCTTCCCATGTAGCGGTAGGCCTCCCCACGCACGAGCCTACTACAGTAGCACTGGCATGTTCATCGGGCTCCTGCACTGTCGGCTGCCCTCACCTCCACTCATGCTTTGTTTCCCAGCCTGGGGACGCGTGTATTGCCTCACGGGCACCAGGATTGCTGGGCCGTATGGAGGAGCTTAACATCGAAGTGGCCATTGCGGTTGGCGGCTTGGCCACACACCCCACTCATTCACACTTGGTCTCTCACACTCATGCTCACTTCAATGCCATCACTCGCCAGATTTTCATTCTCTGATTTACGCTCGCTCTTACCATTCTCTCACTCAATCTCCCTCATCTACCTGCGCTCACTGTCACTCATTTGCATTCACTCTCAATCAGTTATTCTCACTCATTCTTATTCATTCACAATCAGTTACGCTCATTTAGACTTGCACTCATTCACATTTAATCACTTTTACTCTGTCATAGTTTTTTAGTACTCAAACTCATGAGAACTCACTCTTACTCCTTTTCACTTAATCTCACTTAATCTCACCCATTCTAACTTGCTTATTCTTACTCACAGTTACAATTGCTGTGATTCACTCCCGCTCATTCTCACTCACATTCATTCCCACCCATGCTTCCTTTCACACATTATCACTCAATCTCTTACTCACATACACTTACTTTCACTCATTCTCACTCACTCCTTTTTGCAACCATTCACACCCTCAATCACTCATTCACTCTCTGGCTCACTTACTTGCACTCACTCTTACTCTCCCACACATTCTCACTCTCATTCACTATTACTCTCTCTCTAATTTTCACTCACTCATACTCATATTTAATTCTCCATCACTCGCTCTTTCTCTCACACACATAGACATGTAGACATGCTCACAAGTACACATGTTTTTTTATTGCACAGTTACACGCTCTCAACCACACTCCACACACACTCACACAACATTTAAAAGTATGTTTTATATACCTTGTAGCCGGCACAGTTCCTATTTGAGACCATGCTGTTACATTTACCCTCAGGCAGCAATACAGCTCCTTCCCACTTCAAGGAACGCTGGTTTCTGGAACTGAAACCGTGACCCTGCGCGGGTACCAGTTTGTAGTGCTTTGCTTTTTCACCCCACCCTTCCCCACTTTTGTGAATAGTCTAATGAGCATGTAACCCCGGGCACTGCAGACCTTAAGCTCTACAGTGCCCAAGGCTACTTTTAGTGGTGCTTCAGTAAATCATAGATGGGGAGACAGGCCTCGAGGCCAGGGCTGAAACGTCACCAGGCTGGGGCAAAGTCTGTGATGGCCTTCGTGTGCCTGCACCAGTCATCTGGTTTGTCACAGGCTACTTCAGGCTGATTCGGCATCAGAAGGTTGACATGTTTTTCATTATCCAAGCAGTGAATAACCGGTAAATATTTGCTGTTGGTATAATTAAAAGGGGCCAGAAAACAAGGAAGGAGTAGCCCAGAAGCCTATAAGGGTGACCCTCAAATTACTAAGGGACATGATTTCCGTTTCATAAACTACTCTACTTTAGGTCTGTCATTCTAAAAAAAACACAACAATGCTGACCGCGCTGACATGATATGGCAAACAGGTCTGCGCTGCAGCTTCCCTGAAAATTCCCCCTTCATGTTGAGAAGCAAAGCCTTTTCTTGACTCTTGACTCCTGGCTTCTGCATTTCCCCAAAGGCTTAAGGGATAGTGGGAATACTAGGAAGTGAATTAGGGCCACGTTACAAATGTTATAATTACTGGGGGTGCAAATATATTAACTTTTTCGTATTCACTATGGAAGACTAAAGGATAAGTGGGCCACCTGGAACTGAGGGGGGGTGATAGTTTGAATATTTCTCCGAGGCAGACTGGGCTGAACTTGGTGCAAAGGCTGATCTCAGGCAAGAGGTCACAGACACACAAGGAGGCTGCTGGTGCAGTTTAAAGGACCTTCCTTGGGTGAAAGTGACCCATCTGGAGAGACAAGCGAATATGTTTCGGGAAGCAGACTGGAACAAGAAAGCTCTGTTCCTCACAGAGAATGCGAATCATTTGAAGTGAACATGGAAACAGTTGTTGCAGCTTTAAACAGTATTTTTGTTGTCACTCAGTTAGAGCAGGGAAGCCGAATAAGGTGGAACGTAGGAGTGGACATTAGAAGATGTGAATAGTAACCCCACATACACGTTCTGTGTACTCTGATCTGAATCCTGCTAGCTCCAGGGACCTCGGCGTCTTTGTTTTGTCTCGTCTTTCTTTCTCCTGTGACACATTGTTGAGAATGTCTGGCCGAAGTCCTGCCTGAGATGTGCAACTATGGCTGTATCTTTTAAGGTCTATCCTTACAACAGCGACGAGGTTGGCAGGTCTTGGGGTAAGATAAGGAAGTCTTTAAGACACATCCAGGGGCAAGGTATTGAGGTTAGGCCACCCATATTGATTGAGGGCCAGAAAGCTGCTTTATCTAATAATTGTGCAGGGTGCTGTTTAAATACCGTAGTTCGAATGGCTAAAATTCTACTTATGAATTATGAGCTGATTATTGTGGAGAACGGGCTTTAAAGAAATTCTGGTAGGAGAGTGGGTTGTTGGCACCATATGATATCTTATTAATCAATATTGTATGCGGTTATTAGTTCTACAAGTGTGGGGGTTGATTGTGAAGTTATTTGCAGTTAACATAGAGCAGGTTTCTTACATCAAGACAGAGGCAGTGCTTCTGTCCAAAACTAGCCCAACCCCCACCCACCATTCTCCACTCGGAGCTGGCCGCTGTAATGATCTTCATGAGCAGGGGACGCTGGTCCTTGTCAGAAACATAGCGCGGCATTTGCAGCCATCGGCATAGCAGTGCCAGCACGACCACGCTGAAGGGCCTACATCCGGGAACTCGTACCGATAGCGACCCCAAACTCCTTAAAAAATGTTGAGAGCCAGGGAGTTTCCAGAAGTGCTCGCGCACCCCATGGAAATCAGGTTAAGGATCACCAAGGCACCTTGATGTGTTGCGACCACAGAGCCATCTCTGGAACTCAGGAAATGCACAGAGATTCGCCCTATTTTTCGTGGCTGGAAGTCGGCGGATGAAACTCTGACATCGGGAGGCTAATGGCGCCACCATAGGTCAAGGTTTAAATAGAACACGAAATCCCATACTTGGCTGTGGTAGCGCTAATATGTCATAGTATTAGCGCTATATTTCTCACATAAATAAAATTAGCACGGCACAGCTGCATGCAAACAGCTTTGGGAACGTCGCTGGAGTTGCACCTGGTGCATGGTGAGAATTACAGGACAGAGTGAAGTACATACATGAAGCTTATCTAAATTCTATCCAGTGACTTTCATGTAAAAATATATACCGATAAAATATCCACTTAATAATACCAATGCTCATATTACAGCACGTCCTATCACAATTAGAACCTGCTGAGGGACTTTAGTTGGCATGGAAACAAAATAATCCATGCAGTCTTCCATGGTGGTCCTTTCAGAGCGCAGATGGGAGCTTACATTTTATCTGCCCTGCCAGCTCCCTCTGCTTTATTCTTGGATTTCTATAAAAGCAATTACAGAAATAAGGTGAGAATTCTTAATGGTTTCATTGCCACAGATTCTCATCTCATTAATTTGGGCTGTAATGACAACTAACCTCTCTGTTCATGTATTCCTACATGGAGCGTTACTTATAGCAATTTAACCCCTGTGAACCATGCTTTATCAGCGGCGGTCCGTGCAGGTAAGCACAGTGGGGCAGTGGGGCTGGGTGGAGCAGGAGGGGGGATCAACAGACAACGGAAATCGGGAAAATAATTAAATAAATCATTCCTATTCCATCGTCTGTTGACCTCCCCCAGCCCCGCCGCATCGGGCTTAAACGCACGGACCGCTACCACTGTGTCTAGGCCATGACTCAATGTGCATGGTTTAATATTAGTGCTCTTCAAAGGCATTTCGCAAATGAATGAATATATTAAAATAACTATATAACCATCTATTAAAAAAAATTACAGTGACCCTCTGTTGAAATGCCTCTACTAAGCAAATGTTCTTTGAAATATAGCTCTGTTGTGGTACTAGTTTGCTGTTTATTGGAGACTATATAAACAACTTGTTTCTACTATGCCAGAGCGTAATCTTTTATCATTTCTAATTACATGTGCTACACAAAATTCTCAAAATTACGCTATTATGGACCTAATTTGAAGTCCGTTTGGGTAAACATACTATTGCGGAAACACAGGAGCAAAGTGAACAAACATAATGCAAGTGGCTGTTGTTCGCAGAAACCAATATATTTTTTACATTTATTTTTTAGCATGAAATGTGTTCTTGCATCTAAAATGGACACAAAAACAACTTTACCACTAAAATACAGCCATACATGCCAGATTTGTATCTCACATTATTTCACATCATCATTCCGATATTTTACATAACCACTTTATTTCACGTCTACTATTCTATGTTCTCACACATCTGATAAAAATGGTACCACACTAGTGTGGATGGAAGGGGCTATCACCAGTGATAGGGAAAGCCCTTAAAGAAATTAGTTGTAAAATAAAATTCGACTTGCAGGCTATATTAGAATTGTACCTTAAAAACACGTTTTAAGCTGCTGTAAAACATTTTCAATTAGAAAATGGCATACAGACAAAATTTACCCACCTAATAATGTGAAGGATTTTTATTAATGCTGCAAACAGATATCTTAATCCTGCATATACACTAAAAAGTATGCTTACAAAATGTTTGTGAAATAGTATAGTTAAAAAAAATTGTACTAAGCTATCATTCTTTTTTTTTTAGTTTAAAGAGCTTTATTGAAATAATTAGAAACATAGGCACAATATACAACATAAACTTATAAAAAGAATATCAATAGATTAGCAAACTGAATAAGTAATTCAATGGAATATATAACACAAAAATCTGTTAAAAATATAAAGATACTCCAAAGACGAAAGGCAGTAATAAGAAATTGTACCTAAAAACAAAATAGCATTTTACTTCTTTAAATTTTTGTCAGAAGACAGGAGGAGCTAAAGAAAGGGAAAAGAAGAAAAGAAAGGGAAAACGTGGAAAGAAGAAAGAAAGAACAGAAAAAAGGGGGGGAGAAGAGAAAAGGAAGTAAAGACATAGCAGTATGTTCATCTGATATTATATTGAAACATTAATAATATAATCCTTATATTGCATCTCAAAAAGAAACAGAATGATAACTGTACATATGACATAAATAAGAAAAGAAAAAAGGTGCTCATGGTGGCTGAAAAACGAAGGAGCTATCTTGATTTAGTAGTGCAGAAGCAGATAGATAATTGGTAAGCGGAGACCAGAGGGCTTCTTTACGAATAAGTTGTTGAGAAGTTTTGGAAGAAGCTCTGTCTAGTCTGTGATGATAACAAGGAAGGTTCCACCAAGCGGAAAAAGAGACCTTAGAGGCATCCTTCCAGTTAGAGGTGATTACCTGAAAGGCAATAGCAATCAACAAGTCCACAAATATGCCCACCTTACGAGAACCAAACCAATCTGTAGAGTTACTTCCCAAAAAAATGGAATATATGTCCAAGGGAAATTTGATAGTGCAAATAGAGAATATGGCTTCACATACCTTAGTCCAAAAACGGGCAATGTTAGGACAAAGAAAAAAGGAATGCATGAATGAGCCAGGGATAGTAGGGCATACCCAGCAGTTCGGGGATGAGTCTGAACTATACTTGGAGAGTGATAATGGAGTTAAAAATCGTCTATGATAAAAATAATAAAGGGTCTGTGTGGTGCTCGAATTACATGAGGTATGGTGTATCCATGTCCAAATGGAATTCCATGTTTGAACAGAAATAGTATTTGTAAATCAGATTCCCACAAGAGCAGGTATTTGTAGACATGAGAGGCTTTAATAAAAGGGGCAGTGGATAAAGGTTCTATTAAAGGATCTTGAGAAGAAAGAGGAGAACTAGAGAGTAGGGAGTGTTGATCCGTCAAAAGCAATCTTAAAGATTCATAGTTCAGTAGCGAGGAAATAGGTCGGTCAAATGTAGACTGAACTTCTTGTAGAGAAAGGCAACGAGAATCCTGTATTAATTGCTTAACTTGGAAGATCCCTTTGGGAGTCCATGATTTCCAAAAAATAGTGCGGTTAGAAACTTTAATACTTTTTTTATGCCAAAGAGGAGAGTCTAGAAATATCTGTAAAGGACCGTGAGATTTACATTTAATAGGGTGAAAAGTTGAAACGAATTTTGAGATCGTAGGGTAATTAAAAGAACGAGGAGGATGAGTAAAGCTGGCTAAGAGGGAAAAAGGGAAAGAAGAGATCAATGATTCCTCCAAACTGCGCCAAACAGAGGAGAAAGTTTCTCCCACAGTAGATAAGTATGGTAACATTAGACGGATTAGAAAAGATGAATGATATTGTCTAAAGTTGGGAAAGTAGACGCCACCCCGATCGTTCGGAGTGGAGAGAAGCGCCAGAGAAATGCAAGCCTTCGTACCGTTCCAAAGAAACGTACTCAGAATTCCGTTAAGAGTTTTAAAAAACTTCAGTGGTATTTTAACTGGTAACATGGATAAGTAAAAGTTAATTACGGGAAGCATCATCATTTTAATGGAGTCCAATCTACCCCACCAAGATAAAAAAAGGGGAGACCATCTATCTGACATATTATTTACTTTTGATAGAACTTCTTCTAAATTAGACTGAATCGTCTTTGGAAGGGTTGAAGAGTATTTAATCCCTGAGCAGGTACTATTAGTAGTATTCCATTTAAAATCAATACCTTCAAACACAGTCCTTAAACAATATTTATTTAGAAGAAGAAAACGTATAACATAATCTCATCTGCACAAGCAGTAAACTTACTTTCGACCGATTTGTGCGTAAAGCCACGGAAAGTAGAGGAATGCAGTAGAGAATGGAGAAAAGGCTTGAGAGAAAGGATAAAAAGTAACGGGGATAGAAGACAGCCTTGACGAGTACCCCTTTGTAAAGGAAAGTAAGAAGATTGAGAACCATTAACAAAAACTGAAGTGGATGGGGAGGAATATAATACGTTTATAAGGGACAAGATAGAAGGGCCAAATCCATGCAATTTAAGGGAACGCATCATGAAAAGCCAGTGAACGCGATCCAAAGCTTTTTCGGCCTCTAATGTTATGGCAGCCATAGGGAAGGAGCTCTTAGAAGCAAGATGAATAATATTGAGGAAAGTTCTGGAATTATCAGTGATATTCCTTCCCTTTACAAATCCAGTTTGCTCAGAACCAATTAGATCGGGGAGGACCTGGTTGATACAAAAGGCTAAAACCTTGGCAAATAGCTTGCAGTCAAGAGTGATATGGGATGGTAGTTGGCACATCAGGAAGGGTCTTTATCTTTTTTGGGAATAAGGCAAATCATAGCTTTAAGAAAGGAGCCTCGAGCCTCACCATTATGGGCAAAATGTTGAAAAAGAGATAAGAGATGGGGCAAAAGAACAGAAGAAAAGCATGAATAGAACTCAACAGTAAAACCATCAGGGCCGGGGGCCTTATCTTTAGGAAACAAGGACAAAGCAGATTTAATCTCTGAAAGAGAGATGTCTTTTTCCAAAATGGAACAATCAGGGAGAGGGGAAGAGCGGGGAGGTAACGAGTTAAAAAAAGAGTCCATGTCTACATCTGAAGGAGAAGACTCAGGAGTATTAAGGTTCTTATAAAAGTCTGTGAAGCAGTTTAAGATTTCTTTGTCTTTAAGATGGGGAATGTCGTAATCATCAATAATCTGGACTATTCTAGATCTTTGAGATTTAATCTTCAAATAGTTCGCCAACAGTTTACCAGTACGATTGCGACCCCCATTAAATTAAGAGTTAATTTTTAAAAGCATCCCGGAGGCTTCTTCTGTAGATTTCTTATTAAAGTCGAGCTTTGCTTGAATTAGAGACTTGAAGGTATCGACAGATTTAGAAGAAAAATAGGCATGTTCCAGTTCTTTAATGGAAGAGAGCAAAGTAGCGGAATCTTTGCGATATTGTTTTAGTTTGCGAGCTACATAATCTATAATGAAGCCCCTAGCTGTAGCTTTGACGGAATCCCAAACCGTGTGGAAGGACATGTCTGGGCTAGCATTGAGGAGAAAAAATTCTGAAACAAAATCTTTGAACTGTACAAGGAAGGAGGGATCTTTAAGTAGATAATTATTAAACACCAATGGTGAGATTTAGAAGACAGGGAAGGAAGATCTAAACTAATAAAAACAGGAGCGTGATCAGAAATAAGAATTCCAAGGCACTTTTATAAAAGTAGAGCACACCTTCATAAAATTGGAATTTGAGTAAAATAATTTCAGAAGGGGAATATAGCCTGCATAGTTACACTGAGGCATAACATCAAAGATCTTTATAACGTAGAGGCGATATTGAAATGGTTATTGCACGATGTTGCAAAAAAAAAAGCTCATTTCACGAAGAGAGATATTACCCAAAAGGGATTAGGACATATGGCAGACAGAGGAAATTCCATTGACCAAAGAATCATATTACAGCCAAGTAGTGCGCCGCAAAAGAGAAACCAGGTAAAACAACTGTGAGGAGAGCAGTCCCTCAGGTGCAGATATTACAGAGGTCACAAAATGGTGGTCATGTTCTATAAATGAAGCGCGCCCAAAAGCAGAGTTGAATACCCAAGGAATGAAGGCATGGATAGTCTAAAAAATTAGCTGTCCTTTCTCATCTTCACAGAAATTGCCAGCATTATAGACAAAGCGGAGTACCTGTAGTTCGTTAACTGCCGCGCTTAGGCAATATCTTGATAAGCACAAGACGGCGGCCGCGGTCCACTCAGGGAATGCGCCGCACATCGAAAGCAAATTCTAGCAAAATACTGGCTCACTGAGTCTGGAAAAGAGTGTTCTCCGAGTCAGAATACATTCCGCTGGCGAAATATGTGGTTGAAATCCGCCGCAATGCACTCTGTCAGCCGCCCTTCATAGGTTATCTAAAGCTCGGTCCGGAGCGAGATTTACCAGCTGCCATCCATGTCGGCGCTCAAGCCACGCCCCTAAGCTATCATTCTTAAAAGTGTTCCTCTAGTTTAGGCCTCAAAGCTTTTTTCTATTGAGTCTTGCTCACTGTTCAATAGAAATGTATTAGGATATTTTCTCAAGCATCAACAAACTTACTTAGAATGTGTTGACTTTAAATCTATGTTTCATTCAGTACCCTCACCCCATGTTAGGTCATAGACTGTAATACGATGAGACTTGCTGTATTTGTTATATTAAATATAGATTAAGACATTTATGAATGCTTCAGGATCATATTATTACTAGTTTGCCTCCGAATCGCTAAGCAGCCTTTGTCTTCATATTTAAACCCATAGCGCATCTTCTAGCTTAGGTAAGAAGGTTCTCATGAGAACCTTCCTCCATGTAATAATATTTGCAACAGTGTTTTACTAATGTACCAGCGTAAATGTTTCCCATGGGAATCGAGTGAAGAGACATTGGACGTTGACGGTACCATCGGATAAGCGTATCCCATTGGCTGGACGAGTCAACTCCTAATAAAGTATTGATACACTATTCTAATGGATTTATAAAAATGAGTGGTCCTAGTTAGTTTGAGAAGAAGATGCAGATGAAGCTTTGGAGGAGCTTGATGCTACACTGAGAGGCCCAGATCTATCTTCCCTGCCTTGTGAATCTTCTCCTGAAAAGTTGATCCTTTGATCTGTTACTGACAGCTACTACTAAAGGTGACTATTTCTCTTATCTAATGACTTTACCCTAATCGATGCTACTACAGAGATCATTCTAATTAAAATGGTAATAACTGCAGCTGTATGGAACTCGGCTGCATTTCCAAAACGACCCCTTATGGGAAGTCCATCTTTTATTCTCACTCTTACTCTTTTCCAAAGAGGACTCTTTATGGGGTCTACAAACAATAGATCATGGGTCTCCAACCTTTTCTGTAATAAGAGCTACTTAGGCTCAATGAAAATCATCCTGTGCTTCTAATATTAGTAATGTAATGGTGACCACCGAATCCAAGATCGTCAGCTGTGATTACATTAGTGCATAAGGCTGAGTTTCCAGCAGTACTGTAAAAAAGACTTTGGTAATTTGAAATTACTGCACATGGGTAAAGCATAAAAGACAAAGATGCATTCCCCTGAGCACCAATGTACTAATATGAGATCAATCAATACACACATTTTCGTCTTGAATATGTGGGTTTTAATTTTGGTTTACATATAATAGTTCAGCCAAGTAAACCCCTCTATATTAGTAGGCTGGCCTGCACACACAGGAGAGCTACTCACAAGTACCTGGAGAGCTACTAGTAGCTCACGAGCTACTCATTGGAGACACCTGGAGTTAGTTTAGCGATGTTTACTTTGTTGAACAATGTGTATTGATTTATGCTGCCACTAATCAATTTTTTATTGATATTTCTGTAAACCGACTAATCTACATAAAGATGACAAAAGCAATACTAATCTTTTAAAGCTAAATAAACGTGCTAAATCTTCACCACCCTCTCATAGTTGACTGAACATCTTAAATTCTATTGTCGATGATATATGCTTAGCCCATGTTTTGTTTTAGTTTCATTAATACTAAGGTGGCAAAGGTCCATTGACCTTTTCAAGAGCCATCAGGATTTATCAAGGACAAAGTCTGTAAATTGGTTATTTTAATTTTGAGAACCTTACCTAGCTAATCCTCGGGGTCCCGCAGCCCCAAAATACAACGTGGAGACATCTTGGAATTTCAGTCTTTCTGAGGATGAGTACCTGAGGTATTTGGGCCCAGGGTGTGCCATGAGACACCCCAGGTAAAATTAGAAGGAATGACACGTAACAACAGATGGATCCCCAAGAGGATGCTCAGCTACTTCAGCAATCAGATGTAGACACTCGAAAAATAAGACATTTGCCTAGGCTTGTACGTGTGACGGCCAACCCATCTTATAAATCTTTCACTATAAGTAGTTTTGTTTTATTTTTGTTTAGTTGTGACTTATTCCTTAACATCCAGGAGTACACATTTGCAGAAAAAACAATTGGTAATCAACCAGGCATAATTTGTGTTTTCCTTTAGGCCAGCAGAATCAACACTGATATAGTCTAATAGAAAGGCATACTGGGAAGATAAAATCATTGCAATCCAATGAGACTTTACTGTGAAACAACATGGAAGTCTGAATTCCTGGTAAATTTCTGACTTTGCCCAGCTAAAAGAAGATTTAACTAAAATCATTACACCCAGGGGATGACCCTACGCTTTCTTACTGAGAATGGCTTGCAAACATTAAGCTGTTGCTGATATCACATATATTTCCCACATTTATGTATAGAAAAGTTCTGTAATCTGCAGGGATCAAACAAATCCCTACCTCTCGGCATTTCCACACTCCTCCTAATACAAACAGCACCTCACTAATCTGGGTGGACGAAGTGTCTGTGATAGGAACAGCCCCAAAAAACAACATGGAATCATCCTTTAAAATTCACTCATTATTGGGCATGGGTTTCTGCAGTATTTTGGCCTGGACCTATGGAAAACCTACAAACCCATCAACTGGCATCAATGGAAATCCTACAAACCCCAGATATTTCTGAAAACTAGACACCTCATTGAGTCTAAGGAGGTGCGACTCACATGAATCATACCAGGTTTTTGTTACTCAGTATGCAATGAACAGATCAAACTTTGGTTAAAATAAATGGTTTTTTTCACACTTCTGTGAGGGGATATTCCAAAATATGCATCTACTAAAGTCCTACCACCCAATATTCCCATACTTCTCCCAGTAAAAATAGTACCTAGCTGGTGACTGGGTCTATCACCCGTGACTAAATAGGTCTCTAAATGCAATGCCGACACATCAACTTTTCGACATGAAAATCAATCCAATTCGGTGATATCAGTACACATGACCACACAGAGAAACAGACATTTCAGAAAACTAGGCATATACAGCATGTCTAGCTTGGTGTGACTCGCATGAATCCTACTTCGTTTTCTTACTAAGAATGTCCAGTAAAAATTCAACTTTGGCTAAAATAATGGACTTTCCTCACATTTCTGTGAGAGAAAGATCCGGAATCTACACTTCTCACAATGAATACGATAACTACTTGTGTTAGTGGGCCTATCGATGGCATTCAGAGCCAGTCAAAACTTGGATCATGTAAAGTCAATGAGTAGAAATAATGGCTGTTAAGACTAAGCCTGGGCAAAGCACTACGCTACGCTCGCGTAGTTTGCGAAGCTCGCGCTACTTCGCACTACGCGAACTGCACGTAGCACAGTGCGAACACGCGTAGCGTAGTGTTGCGTAGTGCTGCGGTCATTTTTTGCTTTCTCGCGGTCCTCAACATCAAGTTGGCGACCGCGAGCAAGCAAAATGACATCCCCGCGAGACTTTTTCCTTGTTTGCGATCAGCAACATCAAGTTGGCGATCGCGAGCATGGGAAATAAACCTCCCTAAGAGATTCCCAACGCGAGGAGGTCAGGTTTCTCATTGCGAGTGGTCGCGTATGCTCGCGACCGCTCGCGATGAGAAACTACCAGTTCGCGTTGAGAAAGCTGCAGCTCGAGTAAAAATCTACTCGAGCAGCAGAAAACTACAGCTCGCACTGTGCAAGAGGCCATTTTCAATGATTGCACAGTGCCGGTTGCTTGTCCGCACTGTGGAATCATTGAAAATGACATCTTGCACAGTGCGAACAAGGTACTACGCAGTTCGCGAAGTGCTACGCGTAGCTCACGTAGTGCGAACTGCACTTTGCGTAGCTTCGCGAAGCACTACTTCGCGAACTACGCCCAGGGTTAGTTAAGACTTTGGTCAGTGGCTGAAAGTGCCTGAGTTTTCTGTCTCATAAATACGTGAAAACAGTGCTTTTTTACCCACACCTCAATGCTCACACTGCTTTCTAAGAAAGAAATCTGTGGGATCTACGTAAATCACATAACCCTCAAATCCCCTAGGTCACAAAGTTTCTTAAATGTCCAGGGACTATAACATTTCTTGGGTGCCGACCAAGCCCTAGCTAAAATGTTGCAGTCATGAAAAGAGTTAGGAAATGTAGGTTTTAGGTACATTGTTAAGGCTTGTACAGCATTCCAAGTGAGAAAATTTGTTGGGACCCAGGCAAGCCACACTGTCCTGGATTGCTCTCAGTCTTTGGGTTTAAGAAATGCCTACTGTTGGAAAGGTTAGCTGAGTGCCTACCAAGCCTGCGTTAAAATGTTGTAGCAATCCTCAATGGAAAGAGAAAGGAAATTTAGATTTCATGAGTGTAGTTTTAACACGCGGGCTGGCAGAGAGGAGGTAAGCCCCATAATTTTCATCCCTGTGGGATCAGAAATACTGTCAGGTGTCCAGAAATTGGACCAGATGTCCAGCACACCACCCAATTCCTTTTTCTCCCTTTCGTCCTGGTTAATCCGGTGGGAATTCTGGTAACCTGGGTGAGCCTTTATCTGTCCATCAAGGGGTGGGAGGCATGGGGGAGAAAGCCCACTAGACTATCAGGAAACAAATGAGAAACAGAATGGGGTGTGGGGCTTGCACTTTCTGACACTGAACTGCAGCACCTAGTCTTGGGCACCAGACAATCTTTCTGTGACCTTAGAAAGAAAGAATAAAGAGTTTGCCACCTATCTTCCTGTCCCAGGTGGCAGATATCTCAGTAGACACCTGGAATTGGAGTAAATATAATGGAATGGTGTGGAGCATTGGCCGCTTTTGGCATTGGAGTACATCTGCAACCAGTTAGAGTCAGAATGGGGAGGTTACCTCACTTTACAGGTCCATGTGTCAAAACTACTCTTAAAGAAATCTACAGTTGTTATCAATTACCATGCAGATGGCTGAATCAAGGGGGCAAAGACTGTTTGAGCTCCAGGAGTGGGGGTATGGCCTAATAATAGGATGGACCCAGCAGCCCATTTGATTTAAAGACAAAAAATGAGTTTAGGATCCAAATTACATATTAGACATGCTGTCCATGTTAGTCCTGCAGTGCACTCTAAATAGGTGTTCTTGACGAAGGCTGGCAGAGAACACCTGATTTGAAACATTCTGTCCTCAGCACAGCAATAAACTTTGACAGTTCCCACCTGCACTGAGTAGAGAACATTAGTGATAGACAGGGCCATGTTTTGAAACCCCAACTTTATGGCCTCGCTTTAGAGAGGGGAATATCTGAGGATTCCTGCGAACCCCATGCAGACCGTAATGGGCACACTCAGAGGTTCCCTGCCTCTATGTTGCACACAGTCAGTGTGCCTCCCAATAGGTTTTTACCTCTTTTCCAATATCTGTCATATCGAGCAAAGGCAAAGTGCTCAGGTTGTGTAAGTAGTGGCCCAAAACACTTTTTTTTACACCTTGGAGCACTGTCTGTAATATGGCCTTCCATGTCTAGGATGCTGTGGCACCCCCATCTTACCCCCAAGAGCAGATTGGGTTTAATCCCCCAATTTGCCCACCAAAGGGGAACAGAAAGACTGCTGTCCTTTAGAGGTGAGGGTATAGCCTAATGTCAAATGAGCCGCCCACATAGAGCTGTCCATCTTTGAATGGGCTTCCAAACCAATTCAAAGAAGGCTGCCCATGCATGTATGTGCGCTCACGGGTGGCCATGTTTTAATGCTTCTATAAACCTTTATTACAGAAACTTTAAATTACAAATGCCTGTGCATGCATGTGTGGATGATTTTAAATATATATATATATATAATAAATATCCAATAAACATTAAATTAAGCAAGTAATGCAAAACTTTCAACAGGCATATAAAATGTATAAGTGTTAGATACCAGTAAGGCAGTTTTGACAATTTCCTGGTGATGTTTAAGTAGAATAAATGCACTCTATTACATGACCACCACACAAGTACATTTATTCCAAATTTGGTTGTACACTTTGTCAAGAGGCTTGTTTTGGATTTACTTAAACTTAGAGTTTAAGATATAGATTTACAAAACCTGTATATCCAACGTTATTCTAATACTTTCATGGATCTTTTTCCCACAACTCCTTTAAGTGCTTTAGAGCGAACTTCATGTAATGTAGAAAGCAGTCTCCCTTGTCATCGGAAGCACATTATGATGTGTTTTACTGTGCACCACTGGATCAATGGAGAACTAGGACATACTATATGGTATGGGTGGGCAGCAAATTCCGTTCTGCTCGAGGAACTTTCAAAATTTTGGCACTTCCGCGTTCCGCGCGGAACGCGAAAAAGTCGGAACTTCCGCAATCCGCAGCGAAAGGGAATTCGGGGGCATGCATGAGGTAATTAAACCTCACCAGGAAGTGACCAGAAGGCTGCTTTCTCCTCATCTGCTGCTCTGATCGGCACCTAGAGGCAGAGGCATGTGAACTCGCATTGAAGCCCCGCCTGTTTGGCCATACCCCACACACACTATCGGTATGCACCGGCGTCTTCCCACCACACACATACATGGTCACTGGAGACAACTCTTCTGGCCCTTTACGCAGCTGTACTGTAGGAAAAGCACTATACATCTACCCAACGAGGTTTGGCACGATGCTCCTGTCACCAAAGCACCATCCCCGTGTAGTTCTTGTGACCAGGAGGCTGCTTTCTCCTCATCTGCTACTCTAATCGGCCTGAGTCCTTTAGCTGGTTCGCAGTAACGAATTACTGCATGCACTGTAGACACCGTCATTTCCTTGAAAAGAAGCACACAGTTTCATTCTTCGGTGTTCTGTGGCATTCATGATGTTGTACCGCACAAAGGCACTTCCTTACAGTAGCACACCAGCACGTGTTTCATCTGCCCCCTAATTACAATCCTACTACAGTTTTGCAGTTTGTTGCTGCAAGCAGCGGTCATGAAAACCCACCGATATAGTCTAGAATTGCAGCCCTGCCTAATTTTACCACACAAAACAGTTGAGATAAAAACCACCCTGTTATTTTTCACTAAGGAAATGCCAAATTACGAGGCTGTGGCCCATCTGTGTCTGTTTAAATAAAAGTGTGATTGCAATACCCCCAACAGCCCTTTTCCTGCCAATGAAAAAGGATAAAACGCCGTCCTGGCTGGATGTTAGCCGGCGAGTACTAGCTGACTCGGAGATGTATTGTTTAACATCAGGCATGTGAAGAACTTGCATTGAAGCCCCGCCCATTTGGCCACGCCCCACACACACTATCGGTATGCACCGTCTTCCCGCCATTTCCCCACTATGATGGACAGCTCACTCTAGGGACCTTGGTGCCATTCGGCGCGGTGGCAAACTAGCCTTACACACATACATGGTCACTGGAGACAACTCTTCTGGCAGTTTACGCAGCTGTAGTGTAGGGAAAAACTAAGCACTATACATCTAGCCAACGAGGTAGCACTTACTAATGTTGTAATCTATGCAGGCTAATCTACTGGCTAATCAGTGATTAGCCAGTAGATTAGCCTGCATAGATTACAACAACAGGTGCAGCAAAATCTCCACGAGCACGCAAAATTCCACATGTTCGCGGAGATTTCGTGCTGTTTCGCGGAAGTTTCCGGAAGGCACTTCCCCAAATTCCGCCCACCCCTTCTATATGGACCTCAACAATCCCTCGTTCTCTTGGATGTCTACCTAATGCACAGAGTTTCCCATTAATAGCCAAAATATAAACACAGAGGGCCTAATTTATGTGTTTTTGCCGTAGGGCAGTGCAGCAGGCCTTCCTGCTGCACTGCCCAACGGCAAAAGAAAACGACAGGAGTGTGCCTTATCTATGAGATACAGCACAGTCCTGTCCTTTTCCCCTGGGCTGGTGCACAATAAGCTGCAGTGCGCCAACCTATGCACCTTAGCACTATGGTGCAAGGGTGCCTGCATTGGGGGATGATTGTTTTTGTGCAGGAAGGGAAACCTTCCTGCACTCAAACAATCACAAGAGGCTTTTACCTCTTTCTATGTGTGCTCCAGAATGTAGCACACATAGAAAAAGAAAAAATGAGGAGAAATAATGATATTTCTCCTCGTTGTGCCTTCCTTATACCTTCCCTGGGAAGGCATACGTTTTGGGCGATGCCTCAGATTTACACTTTCTCGTAAATCTGGGACAGTGTCAAAACGCCATGGATGTTGCTGGGAACTCCCCCAGCAACACCCATTGTAAGCCCCTTTAACGCACAAAACTGTGTTAAATGGGACAATATTTACGAGGCAGCATTAAACTAAAAAAAGTGGCTTAGTGCTGACTTGTAAATATGGAGCAGGCTCCTGCGCCACAGAACGTCACAAAAAGTGACGTTTGGATGGACCCAGAGGCTTCATAAAAGAAGTCCAGAAATTCTGCCAAATGTTCAAGCAGTTTCTATATTAACTGTTTGGCGCATAAGTGTTCAGCATCATGTTCACATGTAATATAACTACCACTGCACTGTATTGCTCACATGGGTCTGTGATGGTGTCAGTGACATGTAGTAGGGCACTGGGACCAACCTAAGTTAGCACCACTCTAAATGAAGAACTAAATGTGAAGTATGATTGTGAGCCCCCTCATTTGTATTTCAGTTTATCATGGTCCTTGTGTGGGAAATTGGGTTTCTTACAGCATTGCTATCTTAAATTCCTTCAGGGCTGCTGGAAATACACCCTGAGGCGGATATCTATGCGAATATCATCAATGTTTTTGACAAAGGTTTGAATCTTACCTTGTGCATATTCTTGATTGTGCTACAAATTTTCTTTGGTTTTAAAAACAAGTCATATATTTATTAAACTTTTTTGTAAACATGTTTCTTTATACATTTATTTTATCAGTGATGCCATTTGAGATATCATCAGTGATGTCATCAGTGATGTCACTGACCATGTCATGAATGATGTAATATGTGATGTCATCAGCAATGCATCGCGTGGGCGCGAGTTATAGTTAGCTGAACTAACTATAACGGCCGAATTTCTCTGGGTTTGTACAAGTGAAATGTCCAACTAACTATAACGTCCCTGAAACCTGTGAGTTTTTCAGTGAATTTCTAAGGTTTTTTAAATGCTAATTTCTAACTCTAAAGTCCCTGAAACCTATGTTTTTTTCAGTGAATTTCAAAGGTTTTTTAAATACTAATTTCTAACTATAACGTCCCTGAAACCTGTGGTTTTTTTCAGTGAATTTCAAAGGTTTTTTAAATGCTAATTTCTAACTATGCCTGCTCAAGTGCTACGTGAGACCTGCATGCCAGTGAGAGACTCTGTATTCGTTGGAGGTGGGACTGCGAGGACCAGCTTCCCTAGCGCCCTGAGCATCATCGGCGCAGCTGGGTCCTCTTCCCAACCACTCCCCTGACAAGGCAGAAACGACTCGCGGCCCCTGCTTGTGGACTTAAATTGCTGTTCTGCCTCGAGGGTGGGTGTCCTGCTCAAGTGCTACGTGAGACCTGCATGCCAGTGGGAGACTCTGTATTCGTTGGAGGTGGGACTGTGAGGACCAGCTTCCCTAGCGCCCTGAGCACCATCGGCGCAGCTGGGTCCTCTTCCCAACCACTCCCCTGACAAGGCGGAAACGACTCGCGGCCCCCGCTTCGCGGGAGCCGTTCGTGGACTTAAATTGCTGTTCTGCCTCGAGGGTGGGTGTCCTGCTCAAGTGCTACGTGAGACCTGCATGCCAGTGAGAGACTCTGTATTCGTTGGAGGTGGGACTGTGAGGACCAGCTTCCCTAGCGCCCTGAGCACCATCGGCGCAGCTGGGTCCTCTTCCCAACCACTCCCCTGACAAGGCGGAAACGACTCGCGGCCCCCGCTTCGCGGGAGCCGCTCGTGGACTTAAATTGCTGTTCTGCCTCGAGGGTGGTTGTCCTGCTCAAGTGCTACGTGAGACCTGCATGCCAGTGAGAGACTCTGTATTCGTTGGAGGTGGGACTGCGAGGACCAGCTTCCCTAGCGCCCTGAGCACCATCGGCGCAGCTGGGTCCTCTTCCCAACCACTCCCCTGACAAGGCGGAAACGACTCGTGGCCCCCGCTTCACGGGAGCCGCTCGTGGACTTAAATTGCTGTTCTGCCTCGAGGGTGGGTGTCCTGCTCAAGTGCTACATGAGACCTGCATGCCAGTGAGAGACTCTGTATTCGTTGGAGGTGGGACTGCGAGGACCAGCTTCCCTAGCGCCCTGAGCACCATCGGCGCAGCTGGGTCCTCTTCCCAACCACTCCCCTGGTCCTCCCTCCCTATAAATCCTGATTGCCGCAAGCGCGCGAGCGGAACGCGCGCGGAACGAAGCACGGTGTGAAGACCGGGCTAAGAGTGGGCCGTTTGAGGCCGTTCTAGTACGGTTGAGGAAGGGCCTGGGCCCCAAATCGATGATCATCGCTGCGTCCTATCCACTGAACTGACATACGATAATGTCTACAAGAGAAACGAGAAGTAGAACCACGCTGGCCACAGGGGCGGCCAAAGGTACTTTGGACACTTATTTTGCCAAAGCGGGTTCCCTCATAATCGATGATATATCTATCCTGGAAAGGCGAATATCCCAAGAAATTGACTGGGTGAGGAGATCCTCACTTGGCCCCCTTGCACATGTTACCACGCCTGAACAAATCGGTGCTCTTACAACGTTAGATATTAGGGGGACTAATGGTACTCTTGATTCAGCTGACTCCCGCAGTCCCAATACAATTGCCACTGATTACGATATGTCTGTTATTACGGAGCCAAGTATATTGCCTCTTCCCCCTGTCAGACCCCCTTCGCTTCCATCTACTGTTACAATGACCCCCCTCAATAGTGATGTAATTACTGAGAGAGTTAGTTCCAACACACAGCCACTAAGGCAGGAGAGGGAGGGAGCTATTCCCAAGAGAAAAACAAGGGTAGGAACCACAGGGGGGCTTAGGGCGAATGCTCCTAAACACAATCCCATCAACGAGCCCAATCATCAAAATTCAACTTCTAAGAGGCCGAATCAACACGGGTTAAAAAGGTTGTCATCAACTACAATCCCGCCCCAGCTGCCCCCCAGTTCAAATTTTATTACAAGGGATGAGTCCCCCACCCTCTCAAATATTCGTACCCTTTTGAAGGAAATCTTCAATCCGTTAGAGGATCGTATATCCAAGATGGAACTACTCCTATCGGAAATACATAAGGGACTTGCACAGATAATAGAGGGACAGCAATCATCTAGAGATATGATTATTAAGGAGAGTGAGATACAATCTACGTCCCTCCCTAAAAAAGGCATACTTCTATCCGAGCCCATTATAACCCAACAGTCCTCCGTAGCTGCACCAGAAATTTCTATACCACGCACCTCAACATATGTAAATAGAAACCCCCAACAAGATCTGGTGGCGCTTACAGCTGGGGCACCCTCAATGGATTCACAGCATAGGATAGTTAATTTACCACCACAGGCTATTCCTTATGTAGTGATTCTAGCAGGCATCCCCAAATTAAAACCTTCCGCTATCGAACCTGTGAGGGCTCTAAAAAATAAGGTAATTCATTGGCTCTCCATCAACAGACCCCTTCCCGAGGACACATATAGTGAGGTTCTCATCGTGAGAAGAGTCCCATGGATAGGCACCACTAAGAAATCTATTCAGGGCGATTGTATCGTGATCAATTTCAGGGACCCCGCTACTGTCAAACACATATGCAGCTGGCCCCGGAACGCATACAAATCGCCCATCCAAACCCTCCCCCTGTCATTTTTCTACCCCTTGGCGGGGTGTGAGGGGGGAGAGGAGGAATGGGAAGCTGTGTCTAGAAGGGGACGCAGGTGGAGGCCCAATGTAATTAAAGACCATTCTAGTTTTAGAATCCCGCCAGACGATTATTTTCCTACATTCAATAGGTTCAGCCACCTTGACATGGTGGACTGACTGGATAGGTCAGGGCTAGGGGAGGACCTGGGTCATACAAGGCCCGTATTACATGATGTACAAACAGTCACCTCTACCCAGAAAAATAGATCTAAGCAGAAACTACCAAATGCGGAAATTTGCCCGGGGGTTCTTAACCTAACTGCCACCGCATCATTGGTGTTACCAGCACAGGATGAATTGACTGCTAACATGATGGTTCACCCCATGGTCGTTGCACCTTCCACAGCCAAATCCGAAAGGACTAAAATGCCCTTTCTCAAAATTATATCTTGGAATGTGGCGGGATTGTCTAGTAAATTGAATTGCCCAACCTGGAATACTTTCATAGAGGACAAGGACATATGCCTGTTTCAAGAAACATGGCTGAGGGAAGACCTTACGCGTACAGGCTTTGCTGTCTTCTTGAAAAATGCAAAATGGAGTGGCAAAGGACGCCCTTCGGGGGGTCTCACAACTTGGGTAGCCATAGATTTAGGCTGCAGGGCTGCAATTTTTCCACAGATTTCGGATGATATTTTGGCTGTGTTACTGGAGTGGCCAGATTCGCATAGCCTCCTGGTACTGAATGTCTATTCTAGGCCAGTTAATATCTCGCAAGAATCCTGCACCATCGAGGAGCTCGATCTTTCTTTAAATGCAATTCCAGAGGGTACCCCATATTTAATAGGAGGCGATCTTAATTGCCACTTCGAGCCACTTTTGCGCTCACTGGATGGACTGGCTCAGGAGGAGGATCTTGCCTGGTCCATACCACCATCGCACTTACCGGCTCCAAGAGTTTGGTCCCCTCTGGCACTACAAATTACATCCCTTACTCTTAAGCATGGTCTCAGGGCTTGTAATGGAAGGTTAACTTCGGGCATTCGTCCAAGATGCACCTTCCATAGAGAGGATAAAACATCAAGACTAGATTATATTCTAGTCCCACTGGCCATGTGGTCACAACTAAGTGATTTTCGGGTAATTCCAAGAGAGGACAGTGATCATAATGCTCTGGAGCTGGAGCTTTACCACTCTGGTCTGGAGTCTAGGGAAAAGAATAGGGACTCACCCGACTTGGGTTTACTACTTACAATTAACAGACGCAGAATAAAGTGGGAGAAATTAGTAGCCAAACAAGGGCAATTATCTAAGTTATATGCTCTATTAATCCCCACGCTTGAGAAGGCTCAAGTTCTAAGTGTGCAAGGTAGTATCCCAGGACTATTCAATCAGTTGGGGCAGCTACATGCAGATCTTATTACACTTACATCTGAAGTTTTTATTATCACATCCAAAAGGGCTAATGGGCCTATTCCTGGTCCACCTTGGTATAACTCTGCCTGCAGAAAGGCCAAAAGTGATCTCCTGATTGCAATCAAGACAGGACAGGGTCGGGTGGAAATTAGGGATAGAAGATCGGCATATAAAACCCTAACCAGGAACGCAAAACGTGAGTGGGAGCATCAAAAATGGGAGAAACTAACGAATTTTTTGGCATGTGGAGATTCACGCAAATTCTGGCGCTGCGCAAATACAGGCTCGGAGGAGCTGGTCTCCGCAGTAGAGCCTAATATTGCAGCCAAGACCTGGCAAGATCATTTTCAGTCCCTCTATGAGTTACCTGATGGGATCGAAACCGACTTAGTCCGGACGTAAACCACAAGTTTGCGGGGACTGTCACTTACATTAAAAGAGGTTAGAACAGCTATTATGGGTTTAGCGTCAGGTAAGGCACCTGGCCTGGATGGACTTCCGGGAGATCTGTTTAAGCAGGAACCAGAAGTCTGGGCACCTTATTTTATGCTTCTATTTAATTCTATTTTGGAGGGCATGGAGTTGCCTGATACTTGGCTGGGTGCAGAAATTGTCCCAATATTCAAAAAGGGCTCGCCTCTGCTCCCAGCCAATTACAGACCCATTAGCCTCATCGATGTCCCCCAAAAACTATTTGGCAGACTCATCCTCAACCGGTTGCAAGACTGGATTGAGAAATCAGGAATTATGAGTACATACCAAGCTGGTTTTAGAAAAAGAGTTTCTACTATTGACCAGATCTTCTGTCTAAATTGTATACATTGGAAGACTGTGCTAATTGAGGGCGGCACCCTATACACAGTTTTTGTCGACCTGCGTGCCGCATTTGACTTAGTGCCCAGGGACAAACTGTGGGCCGTTCTGACGGACCTTGGGCTTCCAACTGATATTCTAGCAATTCTGAGAAGACTACACCGGGGGAATTTTGCAAGGGTCAGGTGTGGGAGAGGTGGAATCCTTACAGACCGCTTCCCCGTTGACAGGGGGGTTAGACAGGGCTGTGTACTTGCACCGACTCTTTTCTGCCTCTTTGTCAACGGGGTGATCAGTCACTTGAACGGCCTGGAAAACATTGACGCTCCCAGGCTTGGAGGCACAAGGGTACCCGCTATTCTTTTCGCGGATGATACCCTGTTGCTTTCCAAATCCCCAATGGGCATACAGCGGATTCTTGATGGATTCGCAAATTTCTGCGCGATTCGTGGCTTGGAGATCAATGCATCCAAAACCAAGTATATGATCTTCAACCCACTCTCGTCAACACGCGCTAACCCTGCTCTTGTGCCCTCTAGGCTGGAGAGGGTCTACACATTTGAATATCTGGGGGTAACAATTAATCAGTCTTTGACCTGGGACTCCCACCGCATTAGGGCAAATTTAAAACTGACTCAAATGATAGGTGGTATATCAAGGATGACTCGAGGATTGACCTTTCAGCCGCTTTCCCCTCGCCTACAAATCTATAGAATTCAGGCAAAAGGGGCTGTGACTTATGGAGCCGAATTATGGGGGCAAACTGCCACCCAGACCATGCAGGTCACTGAAAATAATTTTCTCAGGCAACTGACAGGTCTCCCGGCTAGTACCCCGCTCCTCCCCCTCAGACTTGATCTAGGCCTTAGACCAATTGCAGAAGAGTTGGGCCTCAAACCACTATTGTATTGGCGAAAACTCTGGTCCACGCCTGAATTGTCCAACTACAGAGCTGAGCTTCAGGAAATTATGCGACTTGCTAACCATGTACAAATTCCATGGCTCAGTTACATCAAACAAACATGTGAGGCATTAGGCAGACAGAACTTATGGTTTGATCCGGAAAATACTTGCCCCAGAACTTCACGAAAGTCTCTCTCCAAGGCTTATTATGAGTACCATTTACATGCACAAACCAAAAATGTACAGGAGAGGTCTTTAACAGGAAGATTTCTGAGGTTCAAAGATTCATACCATTTAGAGCTGGTATACGAGAATATAGGCCCTCAGCTCACAAGGAAGCTTTTTATGCAATGGCGGTATAGTACCCTTCCTCTTAAAGCATTTACTGCTCGTTGGACAAGTCTCGAGACTTCATTACAATGTCCAGCTTGTGCCTACCAGAGAGAGTCCGACTTGCATATTATATTCTTCTGCCCAGCATACAGAAGAGCAAGGAACTACTGGTTAGTACCACTACTAAAAAATCTGGGCTTTAGACGGTACCTTCCCGCATATAGGATTTTAAAGAAAGACTTGTCGGCCCCAATTGTATTTGCAGTCGCAAAATTTTTAACAGTAATGTGGCACAGTCGTAATCAATGTATTAAGTTATCATCAACTGAATGATCTGGTTCACACTCTGGTCAATTGTCTGTAAATAACTGTTTTATTACCTGTAAATTTTATATTGCTTCCAATTCTTTTATGGTACAAGTGACCGAAATAAAGAAATAAATGATGATGAACTATGCCTACAAAGGTAGGACATGTGCAGAAAGAGGAATAAAGGCACAGAAAGAAGCAAGAGAAATGCAGAAAGAGGCAACAGAAGTCCAGGAAGTCGAAGAAAGATACAGAAAGAAGAAAGAGATGGGCACAAAGAACCAACAGAGGAGCAGAAAGAGTCTGTTTCAAAGTTATCCTGTGCCCCCAACCTTTTGGTGATAGGTACTGGTGGTAACTGACACGGACTAACCAGGCCAGGGGCCAGTGCTATGGTGAAAACAATTAGAATACAGTGAAAACACCTACATACACTAGGGTACACAATGGGTTGGGGTACCCCTGTGATTGCCATGACCTACCCTGTATGGCCCTAGTACATAAAAGGGCAGGGGAATTAAAACTACCTCTAACTATGAGGTGCAGAAGGAGGTAAGAGAAGTGCATAAAAAACAAGTGAAGTACAGAAAGAGGCATGTGAGGTGCAGAAAGAAGCAAGAGCAGTGCAGAAAGAACCATCAGAGGTATAAAAAGAGGCAAAAGGGGTGCAGAAAGGGGTAGGAGAGGTGCACAAAGAGGCAAGAGAGGTACAGAAAGAGGCAGGAGGGGTGCAGAAAGAAGGAAGCGAAGTGCAGAAAGAGGCAAGAGAATTGCTGAAAAAAGCAACAGAGGCGTAGAAAGAAGCAAAAGAAGTACAGAAAGAGGCAGGTAAGGTGCAGATAGAAGCAAGAGCAGTGCAGAAAGAACCAACAGAGGTGCAGACAGAGGGAAGAGGGGTAGAGAGAGAGGCAAGAGGTGTCAGAAAAATTTAGGATGGGTGCACAAAGAGGCAAGAGAGGTACAGACAAAGGCAAGAGAGGTGCAGAAAGAAGGAAGAGAAGTGCAGAAAAAGCCAAGAAAAGTGCAGAAAGAGGCAAAAGAGGTACATAAAGAGACAAAGGGGTGCATAAAGAAGCAAGACAGGTGCACAAAGGAGCAAGTGAGGTGCAGAAAGAGTCAACAGAGGTGCAAAAAGAGGCAAGAGAGGTGCAGAAACAGGCAAGAGATGTGCACAAAGAGGCAAGAGAATTTCTGAAAGAAGCAACATAGGTGTAGAAAGAAGCAAGAAAAGTGCAGAAAGAGGCAAGTGAGGGGCAAAAACAGGCAGGAAAGGTACAGAAAGAGGGAAGACTAGTGCTGAAAGAAACAACAGGGGTGCAGAAAGAAGCAAATGAGGTACAGAAAGAAGCAACAGACGTGCAGAAAGAGGGAAGAGAGGTGCAGAAAAAGGCAAGAAAAGTGCAGAAAGAGACAAAAGAGGTACATAAAGAGACAAGAGGGGTGCAGAAAGAAGCAAGACTTGTGTAGAAAGAAGCATGGAAAGTGCAGAATGAATCAACAGGGGTGCAGAAAGAGCCAATAGAAGTGTAGAAAGGAGCAAGTGAGGTGCAGAAAGAGCCAACAGAGGTGCAAAAAAGAGGCAAGAGAGGTGTAGAAACAGGCAAGAGAAGTGCACAAAGAGGCAAGAGAATTGCTGAAGGAAGCATCAGAGGTGTGGAAAGAAGCAAGAAAAGTGCAGAAAGAGGCAAGTGAGATGCAAAAAAGTCAGGAAAGGTACGGAAAGAGTGAAGACGGGTGCAGAAAGAGGCAACAGGGGTGCAGAAAGAAGCAAATGAGGTGCAGAAAGAGGCAACAGATGTGAAGAAAGAGGGAAGAGAAGTGCAGAAAATGCCAAGAAAAGTGCAGAAAGAAGCAAAAGAGGTACATAAAGAGACCACAGGGGTGCAGTAAGAAGCAAGACAGGTGCAGAAAGAAGCATGGAAAGTGCATAATGAAGCAACAGGGGTGCAGATAGAGGTAAGAGAAGTGCATAAACAGGCAGGAGATGTGCACAAACAGGCAAGAGAATTGCAGAAAGAAGAAACAGAGGTGTAGAAAGAAGGAAGAAAAGTGCAGAAAGTGAGATGCAAAAACAGGCAGGAAAGGTACAGAAGGAGGGAAGACGAGTGCATGAAAAGACAACAGGGGTGCAGAAAGAAGCAAATGAGGTGCAGAAAGATACAACAGACGTGCAGAAAAAGGGAAGAGAACTGCAGAAAAAGGCGAGAAATGTGCCGAAAGAGAAAAGAGGTACATAAAGAGACAACAGGGGTGCAGAAAGAAGCAAGACAGGTGCAGAAAGAACCATGGAAAGTGCAGAATTAAGCAACAGGGGTGCAGAAAGAGGCAAGAGAAGTGTAGAAAGGAGCAAGTGAGGTGCAGAAAGGGCCAACAGAGGTGCAACAAGAGGCAAGAGATGTGCAGAAACAGGCAAGAGAATTGCACAAAGAGGCAAGAAAATTGCTGAAAGAAGCAACAGAGGTGTAGAAAGAAGCAAGAAGTGTGCAGAAAGAGGAAAGTGAGTTGCAAAAACAGGCAGGAAAGGTACAGAAAGAGGGAAGACGAGTGCAGAAAGAGACAACAGTGGTGCAGAAAGAAGTAAATGAGGTACAGAAAGAGGCAATAGACATGCGAAAAGAGGGAAGAGAGGAGCAGAAAAAGGCAAGCAATGTGCAGAGAGAGGCAAAAGAGGTACATAAAGAGATAACTGGCGTGCAGAAAGAAGCAAGACAGGTGCAGAAAGAAGCATGGAAAGTGCAGAATGAAGCAACAGGGGTACAAAAAGAGGCAAGAGAAGTGCAGAAACAGTTAAGACAAGTGCACAAAGAGGCAAGAAATTTCTTGAAAGAAGCAACAGAGGTGTAGAAAGAAGCAAGAAAAGTGCAGAAAGAGGCAAGTGAGATGCAAGAACAGGCAGGAAGTACACAGAAAGAGGGAAGACGAGTACAGAAAGAGACAACAGGGGTACAGAAAGAATCAAATGAGGTGCAGAAAGAGGCAACAGACTTGCAGAAAGAGGGAAGAGAGGTGCAGAAAAACACAAGGAAAGTGCAGAAAGAGACACACGAGGTACATAATGAGACAACAGGGGTGCAGAAAGAAGCAAGAGAGGTGAAGAAAGAAGCATGGAAAGTGCAGAATGAAGCACCAGGGGTGCAGAAAGAGGCAAGAGAAGTGCAGAAACAGTCAAGAGAAGTGCTCAAAGAGGCAAGAGAATTGCTGAAATAAGCAACAGAGGTGTAGAAAGAAGCAAGAAAAGTGCAGAAAGAAGCAAGTGAGATGCAAAAACAGGCAGGAAAGGTACAGCACATGGGTGGTGCGGGAGCTGAGGTAGGAAGCGCAAAGGTGGTCGTCGGCACCCTCCCCCCTCGCCTATTACCTGCTCTCACTTTGCGAGGGCACACTCTAAATCCCTCTTTGTGGGTTATTGCGGTTGTGCATACTGCCTGTAAGCTACTGAAGAACAAGAGGCACAGAAGTGCCAATGCCCTACTTCACTGAGGCCTTAATAGTAGTGCAAGTTAATTGCGGTGCGGCGGCTGGGCTAATTGTGGCTTGCTTGGCGCACAGTTATTGGACTGCCTCTCACTGGACTCCAGCATTGAAATACACAAACTAGAGTGTGTTGACACGAGGCCTTCCACAAGGCGCCACCGCCTAAGCCAACATAAAAAGTTGAAGAATCTTGACTTACGAGATGTGACACCTCAGTAGAGCTCTTAGCTAACCACAGTGCTGCAACAATGGGGAAAACAGATAGGAACCAGCCCAAACTCCATTTTGGGCAGGCAAGGAAGGTGACTGACAACAGCGCAGAAGAGCAGTCTTCAACTCAGACACCCGCGGCGGATGCAAGCTAAGCTACTACTGTTGATTTTCAATCTATGTTCATGACGATTCAGGCAACGCTGACTAACATAGATGGGAAAATTAACACTCTGACCTACAGAGTGGACCGTATGTCTGAACACCTGGACAGACACATGGAGTGGATAGTTATGGCAGAGAGACGGATCTCGGACACTGAAGACGCTCAGAGTCAAATAGACACAAAACAGGAGAAAACCGAAAAAACTCTAGCAGCTATAATGGCGAAGTCAGAGGAATTGGAGGCAAGATCTCACTGCAATAACCTACGCGTTATGGGCATAAAAGATTCCCCTGAACTGTGAGTAGTACTGGGTCACTGCCCATTGGCTATCTCCAGCAACACTGTACATGAACACAGATAAGTGCCCTCCACGAACTCATGGTTTGTTTTATAGTTTAAAATAAACACTGTGGGCACGATGCATACACACATGGTGCAGTAGTGCAAATGGTGATGAACCTTGGAATGTGGACAGCACGTTGTTTCTTCTTTGAGTTAAGCAGCTTGTGTTGATTGTATTATTTCCTTATTTCCTACGGTTGGATGGGCGACCCCCCCACGTGACGTAGCCACTGGGATTCCAGCTGGCAGCTCCCTCTATCATGTATGCACCACAATCTAATTTTTTTCCTGTATCGGATTGTTTTGGGGGGGTGGGGATATAGGCAAATGTTTATTGGGCTTGTCTTCGCTGTAATTGGGATGGCGGAGTGGGTGGGGGAAGGGTGTACATTTTAGGGGTGGGTGGAATTTGTGTAGTTGTGTTACGCAAAGTACCGCGAAACGGTAAAAAATCTCCACGAGCTACACAGAATTCCATAAGCACGCGGAATTGCTTGTTCAGCCCGCTCACGATGCATTTTTCCTAGTCGGGGATGCTGTTTGCGTGCTCGGGGGGAAATATCTCATGAATTTGCCAATGCGGTCGCCAATTGGCGGGCCATCTTGTTTGACTTGTCCCGCTCGCTCGCAATGCATGTTTCCTGTTCGCGACCACGAATGTCTGATGGCGCGTCCGAATGACATGTTCGCGATCGCACACTCTTGCGGGATCACGCGGCCGGCTACCAAAATCTCATGGTGCATGCAAATGGATAGGAAAACTCGTCGGCGAACGCAGGGATCCCGGTAAGTCGCTACCGTGTGCACGAACACGCATTATGAAAGCACGAACAAGGAAAAAATTCCGCTACACTGCAGATTGCAGAATTTCCAGCAATTTTGCGTTCTCTGCGGAACGCGGAATTGCTAAAATTCCGCGAATTCAACGAGCGGAGCGGAATTTACCGCCCAGGCCTAGTAAATATGGTCAGCGCGGAGAGGGCAGACACCAAAATCATAATGAGACACACACTCATACAGCACAGCTTGGATAATGCAACCACCACAGCAGAGTATGGATAATAGAACGCATTCCACTATAAAATTAACACTTATGACATGGAATGTACGTTGTCTAAAAAACCCACAGACAATTTGGAAAGTTCTTGCATATTTTGACCACCATAACATAGATATAGCTTGCCTTCAAGAAACGCATCTAACAGACATTTCCGAGAGTAGGGTTGGGCTAGATGGGCCACTTTTAGACTGACATGCTCTTACTCTACATACGCTAGAGGGGTATTTTTACTTGTAAGAAACGGTACACCATTTATGCTGCTTCACTCAATTAGGGATGAGCAGGGTAGATATGTCATTGGTTAGGGCAACTTTGGCAGAACAGTTTTAACCATAGTTACTGCATATGGACCGAACATCGTCTACCCCTCATTATTGTACAAATTTGGGCTAAATTGCACACATTACCATCATCAGCAATACTTTGGGTCAGAGATTTTAATGCATGCCTTGACCCACTTCTACATAGGTCTACGCGTAACGATAAATATGGTAAACAGTCTTCCATTGCACTCAAGGAGGGTATGGAGGAACATAAGATGACAGATATATCGCAACGAAGACATCCAAATCAAAGTGAGTGCACCTGTATCTCTACCACTCACAACACGTGGTCCAGAATTGATTTCTGGATAGTGACTGCAGATGCATGCACATGGACTATGGCAATACCACATATGCCCAAAACCCTTTCAGACAACGTAACGGTGCGATTAGAACTTGCCACCCCCACACATAACCCACAACAGTACTCATGGCACTTACAGCCCAGCGTGATGCTGGGTCAGGTGTTTAGAGCTGAACTACAGCAAGCCATTACTGAATTATTTGAGAAGAATGTCGGCTCAGTTGACAGCGCAAAGGTGCTGTGGGAGGCTTTTAAGGTCACAATACGTGGGTTCTGTATAGGCATATTAAAAAAAAGGCTTGCACACAATTAGTACCAATTTAACACCCACATTTAGCAATAAGTAACACGTGACAATTCTAGGTTTGCAAAGGCCTTCCACCACGCTGTAACACTTGTCGCTGCATTTTTGGTAACGTTTGATCCGTTTCACCTAGAAAAAAGGCTTTTTTTGTTCAAATCTGCAGGTTAGGGTACAGATGATAAATGATGTGACTAATGCAGAAAATGTATATTTGTGCGAAAGTCGGTGCAGCCAAACATTCACATAATTCCAGTGGCCCTGCTCATACCTCTGACTAGGTCCACAAGTGCTCCTCAGTGATTCCATCTTTTTTTGTCTCACTGAGTTCATAGTTGAGCTTCTATGGAAATGAGGAAAACTAAACCTGAGGCTACCACTCCACAATACAGACTGCCATACCACATAATTACTCTCCATACCACATAATCCCACTCTACATAATTCCTATACACTAAATACCACATACTTTCTATCCACATAATTTCACTGCACAACATACCACATAATTCCACTATACATAACATACACCCACTCTGCTCCAAAAAACATTAGTAAAAAACGTTTGCATGTACAACGCCAATAGCTCTAATTCTCGCTAATGCGAAATCTATAACATTGCAAACACTTCTTTAACTAGTAGTCGCATTTGCAGAGTGGTGGAGAACGGGTGCTGGATCTCCGACCAGCGCTCAGGAATTCCGGTGCAGAGGGCTTACAGGAGGTACCAGTAGGGCTTCTTGGCCCCCAAATTCCCTCAGGAGTAAATTGGACTTCATCCCCCATCCCGTAGTCTGCCAGGAGGTGCGTTTGCAGAATGGTGGAGAAAGGGTGGCATGGCCTCCGAAGACATTTTAGCAATCCCACTGTGTGAGACTTACTGGAGGTAACAAGAGGGGTAGTTGGTCCCCAAGGACATCCTTGGGGGCCAACTACCCCTCCTATTACCTCCAGTAAGTCCAACACAGCAGCATTGCTAAGTTTGAAGAGCAGGCCATGCCCCCTTTGCCCACCACTCTACAAACGCATTCCCTGGTGCACTCTTGGATGGGTATTGAAGTCCCCTTCGCTGCTGGGGGTCCTTTAGGGGCCAACTAGCCTACCTCTTACCTCCAGTAAGCCCCACACAGTGGGATTGCTGAGAGGTGGACAAAGGCCATGCCACCTTTCTCCAACACTCTGCAAACCCGCCCCCTGTCACTCTAAGTTGGGGGATTAAGTTCCCTTGAATACTGAGGGTCCCTGAGGGCCAACTAGCCCACCAGGTACCTCCAGTAAGCACCACACAGCTGCGTTGCAGAGAGGCAGTCTGAGGCCATGCCCTTTTTTACACCTCTCTGCAATGCAACTCTGTGGTGCTTACTGGAGATACCTGGTGAGCTAGTTGGACCCCAGTAAGTGTCAGTAAGTGCCACAGAGCTGGGTTGCAAAGAGGTGTAAAAGGGGGCATGGCCTCAGACCACCTCTCTTGAACACAGCCCTGAGGCGCTTACTGGAGGTACCTGGTGGGCTAGTTGGCCCCCAAGGACCCTCAGGATTGAAGGGGAATTAATCCCCCAACTTAAATCCCGCCAGGGGGTGCGTTTGCACAGTGGTGCAGGGAGGGGGCGGGGCCTGATGTGACAAGTGTGCAAAAGCGCCCTGCGGCACATTTTAAGTTGGGGGATTAAGTGGCGCCACCAACCTGAGGGCCTCATTATGATGGTGGAGGGTCCGCCAGTCGTTAGGTGGCGGTCCCTCTACCACAGGACAGCACTTTTTCCCCGCCAAATTAGGATGGCGGGGGAATCGTAATGTGACCGTGACGGGCACAAAGACCGCCTGCCACGGATCCACCACAGGCAATCGTTCTGATCCGTGAAATGGTGGCGGTGCCTAGCATGCACCGTCCGCCAAATAACAATGCTGCATCCTCGCCAGCCAGTGTATGGTGGTGGAACCACAATTCACAGGCTGGCGGGGATTGTATTTGGGGCCCGTTGAGGCCCCCCTTGTGTTGGGTGGGGTGGGGGTGCACTTGGGGGGTACCCATGGCACCCCCTACATTGCCCTGCACTAAATGGAAGGCACCGCATGTTATGTTATGTTATTGAAACTTATAAAGCGCACATATACCCATAGGTGTCTTAGCGCTTTCAGGATTATAAACATACTACGCTGAGGTATAGCTAATGTATAGCCAATGACCCCCCTCAATAGTGATGTAATTACTGAGAGAGTTAGTTCCAACACACAGCCACTAAGGCAGGAGAGGGAGGGAGCTATTCCCAAGAGAAAAACAAGGGTAGGAACCACAGGGGGGCTTAGGGCGAATGCTCCTAAACACAATCCCATCAACGAGCCCAATCATCAAAATTCAACTTCTAAGAGGCCGAATCAACACGGGTTAAAAAGGTTGTCATCAACTACAATCCCGCCCCAGCTGCCCCCCAGTTCAAATTTTATTACAAGGGATGAGTCCCCCACCCTCTCAAATATTCGTACCCTTTTGAAGGAAATCTTCAATCCGTTAGAGGATCGTATATCCAAGATGGAACTACTCCTATCGGAAATACATAAGGGACTTGCACAGATAATAGAGGGACAGCAATCATCTAGAGATATGATTATTAAGGAGAGTGAGATACAATCTACGTCCCTCCCTAAAGAAGGCATACTTCTATCCGAGCCCATTATAACCCAACAGTCCTCCGTAGCTGCACCAGAAATTTCTATACCACGCACCTCAACATATGTAAATAGAAACCCCCAACAAGATCTGGTGGCGCTTACAGCTGGGGCACCCTCAATGGATTCACAGCATAGGATAGTTAATTTACCACCACAGGCTATTCCTTATGTAGTGATTCTAGCAGGCATCCCCGAATTAAAACCTTCCGCTATCGAACCTGTGAGGGCTCTAAAAAATAAGGTAATTCATTGGCTCTCCATCAACAGACCCCTTCCCGAGGACACATATAGTGAGGTTCTCATGGTGAGAAGAGTCCCATGGATAGGCACCACTAAGAAATCTATTCAGAGCGATTGTATCGTGATCAATTTCAGGGACCCCGCTACTGTCAAACACATATGCAGCTGGCCCCGGAACGCGTACAAATCGCCCATCCAAACCCTCCCCCTGTCATTTTTCTACCCCTTGGCGGGGTGTGAGGGGGGAGAGGAGGGATGTGAAGCTGTGTCTAGAAGGGGATGCAGGTGGAGGCCCAATGTAATTAAAGACCATTCTAGTTTTAGAATCCCGCCAGACGATTATTTTCCTACATTCAATAGGTTCAGCCACCTTGACATGGTGGACTGACTGGATAGGTCAGGGCTAGGGGAGGACCTGGGTCATACAAGGCCCGTATTACATGATGTACAAACAGTCACCTCTACCCAGAAAAATAGATCTAAGCAGAAACTATCAAATGCGGAAATTTGCCCGGGGGTTCTTAACCTAACTGCCACCGCATCATTGGTGTTACCAGCACAGGATGAATTGACTGCTAACATGATGGTTCACCCCATGGTCGTTGCACCTTCCACAGCCAAATCCGAAAGGACTAAAATGCCCTTTCTCAAAATTATATCTTGGAATGTGGCGGGATTGTCTAGTAAATTGAATTGCCCAACCTGGAATACTTTCATAGAGGACAAGGACATATGCCTGTTTCAAGAAACATGGCTGAGGGAAGACCTTACGCGTACAGGCTTTGCTGTCTTCTTGAAAAATGCAAAATGGAGTGGCAAAGGACGCCCTTCGGGGGGTCTCGCAACTTGGGTAGCCATAGATTTAGGCTGCAGGGCTGCAATTTTTCCACAGATTTCGGATGATATTTTGGCTGTGTTACTGGAGTGGCCAGATTCGCATAGCCTCCTGGTACTGAATGTCTATTCTAGGCCAGTTAATATCTCGCAAGAATCCTGCACCATCGAGGAGCTCGATCTTGCTTTAAATGCAATTCCAGAGGGTACCCCATATTTAATAGGAGGCGATCTTAATTGCCACTTCGAGCCACTTTTGCGCTCACTGGATGGACTGGCTCAGGAGGAGGATCTTGCCTGGTCCATACCACCATCGCACTTACCGGCTCCAAGAGTTTGGTCCCCTCTGGCACTACAAATTACATCCCTTACTCTTAAGCATGGTCTCAGGGCTTGTAATGGAAGGTTAACTTCGGGCATTCGTCCAAGATGCACCTTCCATAGAGAGGATAAAACATCAAGACTAGATTATATTCTAGTCCCACTGGCCATGTGGTCACAACTAAGTGATTTTCGGGTAATTCCAAGAGAGGACAGTGATCATAATGCTCTGGAGCTGGAGCTTTACCACTCTGGTCTGGAGTCTAGGGAAAAGAATAGGGACTCACCCGACTTGGGTTTACTACTTACAAATAACAGACGCAGAATAAAGTGGGAGAAATTAGTAGCCAAACAAGGGCAATTATCTAAGTTATATGCTCTATTAATCCCCACGCTTGAGAAGGCTCAAGTTCTAAGTGTGCAAGGTAGTATCCCGGGACTATTCAATCAGTTTGGGCAGCTACATGCAGATCTTATTACACTTACATCTGAAGTTTTTATTATCACATCCAAAAGGGCTAATGGGCCTATTCCTGGTTCACCTTGGTATAACTCTGCCTGCAGGAAGGCCAAAAGTGATCTCCTGATTGCAATCAAGACAGGACAGGGTCGGGTGGAAATTAGGGATAGAAGATCGGCATATAAAACCCTAACCAGGAACGCAAAACTTGAGTGGGAGCATCAAAAATGGGAGAAACTAACGAATTTTTTGGCATGTGGAGATTCACGCAAATTCTGGCGCTGCGCAAATACAGGCTCGGAGGAGCTGGTCTCCGCAGTAGAGCCTAATATTGCAGCCAAGACCTGGCAAGATCATTTTCAGTCCCTCTATGAGTTACCTGATGGGATCGAAACCGACTTAGTCCGGACGGAAACCACAAGTTTGCGGGGACTGTCACTTACATTAAAAGAGGTTAGAACAGCTATTATGGGTTTAGCGTCAGGTAAGGCACCTGGCCTGGATGGACTTCCGGGAGATCTGTTTAAGCAGGAACCAGAAGTCTGGGCACCTTATTTTATGCTTCTATTTAATTCTATTTTGGAGGGCATGGAGTTGCCTGATACTTGGCTGGGCGCAGAAATTGTCCCAATATTCAAAAAGGGCTCGCCTCTGCTCCCAGCCAACTACAGACCCATTAGCCTCATCGATGTCCCCCAAAAACTATTTGGCAGACTCATACTCAACCGGTTGCAAGACTGGATTGAGAAATCAGGAATTATGAGTACATACCAAGCTGGTTTTAGAAAAAGAGTTTCTACTATTGACCAGATCTTCTGTCTAAATTGTATACATTGGAAGACTGTGCTAATTGAGGGCGGCACCCTATACACAGTTTTTGTCGACCTGCGTGCCACATTTGACTTAGTGCCCAGGGACAAACTGTGGGCCGTTCTGACGGACCTTGGGCTTCCAACTGATATTCTAGCAATTCTGAGAAGACTACACCAGGGGAATTTTGCAAGGGTCAGGTGTGGGAGAGGTGGAATCCTTACAGACCGCTTCCCCGTTGACAGGGGGGTTAGACAGGGCTGTGTACTTGCACCGACTCTTTTCTGCCTCTTTGTCAACGGGGTGATCAGTCACTTGAACGGCCTGGAAAACATTGACGCTCCCAGGCTTGGAGGCACAAGGGTACCCGCTATTCTTTTCACGGATGATACCCTGTTGCTTTCCAAATCCCCAATGGGCATACAGCGGATTCTTGATGGATTCGCAAATTTCTGCGCGATTCATGGCTTGGAGATCAATGCATCCAAAACCAAGTATATGATCTTCAACCCACTCTCGTCAACACGCGCTAACCCTGCTCTTGTGCCCTCTAGGCTGGAGAGGGTCTACACATTTGAATATCTGGGGGTAACAATTAATCAGTCTTTGACCTGGGACTCCCACCGCATTAGGGCAAATTTAAAACTGACTCAAATGATAGGTGGTATATCAAGGATGACTCGAGGATTGACCTTTCAGCCGCTTTCCCCTCGCCTACAAATCTATAGAATTCAGGCAAAAGGGGCTGTGACTTATGGAGCCGAATTATGGGGGCAAACTGCCACCCAGACCATGCAGGTCACTGAAAATAATTTTCTCAGGCAACTGACAGGTCTCCCGGCTAGTACCCCGCTCCTCCCCCTCAGACTTGATCTAGGCCTTAGACCAATTGCAGAAGAGTTGGGCCTCAAACCACTACTGTATTGGCGAAAACTCTGGTCCACGCCTGAATTGTCCAACTACAGAGCTGAGCTCCAGGAAATTTTGCGACTTGCTAACCATGTACAAATCCCATGGCTCAGTTACATCAAACAAACATGTGAGGCATTAGGCAGACAGAACTTATGGTTTGATCCGGAAAATACTTGCCCCAGAACTTCACGAAAGTCTCTCTCCAAGGCTTAATATGAGTACCATTTACATGCACAAACCAAAAATGTACAGGAGAGGTCTTTAACAGGAAGATTTCTGGGGTTCAAAGATTCATACCATTTAGAGCTGGTATACGAGAATATAGGCCCTCAGCTCACAAGGAAGCTTTTTATGCAATGGCGGTATAGTACCCTTCCTCTTAAAGCATATACTGCTCGCTGGACAAGTCTCGAGACTTCATTACAATGTCCAGCTTGTGCCTACCAGAGAGAGTCCGACTTGCATATTATATTCTTCTGCCCAGCATACAGAAGAGCAAGGAACTACTGGTTAGTACCACTACTCAAAAATCTGGGCTTTAGACGGTACCTTCCCGCATATAGGATTTTAAAGAAAGACTTGTCGGCCCCAATTGTATTTGCAGTCGCAAAATTTTTAACAGTAATGTGGCACAGTCGTAATCAATGTATTAAGTTATCATCAACTGAATGATCTGGTTCACACTCTGGTCAATTGTCTGTAAATAACTGTTTTATTACCTGTAAATTTTATATTACTTCCAATTCTTTTATGGTACAAGTGACCGAAATAAAGAAATAAATGATGATGAACTATGCCTACAAAGGTAGGACATGTGCAGAAAGAGGAATAAAGGCACAGAAAGAAGCAAGAGAAATGCAGAAAGAGGCAACAGAAGTCCAGGAAGTCGAAGAAAGATACAGAAAGAAGAAAGAGATGGGCACAAAGAACCAACAGAGGAGCAGAAAGAGTCTGTTTCAAAGTTATCCTGTGCCCCCAACCTTTTGGTGATAGGTACTGGTGGTAACTGACACGGACTAACCAGGCCAGGGGCCAGTGCTATGGTGAAAACACTTAGAATACAGTGAAAACACCTACATACACTAGGGTACACAATGGGTTGGGGTACCCCTGTGATTGCCATGACCTACCCTGTATGGCCCTAGTACATAAAAGGGCAGGGGAATTAAAACTACCTCTAACTATGAGGTGCAGAAGGAGGTAAGAGAAGTGCATAAAAAACAAGTGAAGTACAGAAAGAGGCATGTGAGGTGCAGAAAGAAGCAAGAGCAGTGCAGAAAGAACCATCAGAGGTATAAAAAGAGGCAAAAGGGGTGCAGAAAGGGGTAGGAGAGGTGCACAAAGAGGCAAGAGAGGTACAGAAAGAGGCAGGAGGGGTGCAGAAAGAAGGAAGCGAAGTGCAGAAAGAGGCAAGAGAATTGCTGAAAAAAGCAACAGAGGCATAGAAAGAAGCAAGAGAAGTACAGAAAGAGGCAGGTAAGGTGCAGATAGAAGCAAGAGCAGTGCAGAAAGAACCAACAGAGGTGCAGACAGAGGGAAGAGGGGTAGAGAGAGAGGCAAGAGGTGTCAGAAAAATTTAGGATGGGTGCACAAAGAGGCAAGAGAGGTACAGAAAAAGGCAAGAGGGGTGCAGAAAGAAGGAAGAGAAGCGCAGAAAAAGCCAAGAAAAGTGCAGAAAGAGGCAAAAGAGGTACATAAAGAGACAACGGGGTGCATCAGAGGTGTGGAAAGAAGCAAGAAAAGTGCAGAAAGAGGCAAGTGAGATGCAAAAAAGTCAGGAAAGGTACGGAAAGAGTGAAGACGGGTGCAGAAAGAGGCAACAGGGGTGCAGAAAGAAGCAAATGAGGTGCAGAAAGAGGCAACAGATGTGAAGAAAGAGGGAAGAGAGGTGCAGAAAATGCCAAGAAAAGTGCAGAAAGAAGCACAAGAGGTACATAAAGAGACCACAGGGGTGCAGTAAGAAGCAAGACAGGTGCAGGAAGAAGCATGGAAAGTGCATAATGAAGCAACAGGGGTGCAGATAGAGGTAAGAGAAGTGCAGAAACAGGCAGGAGATGTGCACAAACAGGCAAGAGAATTGCAGAAAGAAGAAACAGAGGTGTAGAAAGAAGGAAGAAAAGTGCAGAAAGTGAGATGCAAAAACAGGCAGGAAAGGTACAGAAGGAGGGAAGACGAGTGCATGAAAAGACAACAGGGGTGCAGAAAGAAGCAAATGAGGTGCAGAAAGATACAACAGACGTGCAGAAAAAGGGAAGAGAACTGCAGAAAAAGGCGAGAAATGTGCCGAAAGAGACAAAAGAGGTACATAAAGAGACAACAGGGGTGCAGAAAGAAGCAAGACAGGTGCAGAAAGAACCATGGAAAGTGCGGAATTAAGCAACAGGGGTGCAGAAAGAGGCAAGAGAAGTGTAGAAAGGAGCAAGTGAGGTGCAGAAAGGGCCAACAGAGGTGCAACAAGAGGCAAGAGATGTGCAGAAACAGGCAAGAGAATTGCACAAAGAGGCAAGAAAATTGCTGAAAGAAGCAACAGAGGTGTAGAAAGAACCAAGAAGTGTGCAGAAAGAGGAAAGTGAGTTGCAAAAACAGGCAGGAAAGGTACAGAAAGAGGGAAGACGAGTGCAGAAAGAGACAACAGTGGTGCAGAAAGAAGTAAATGAGGTACAGAAAGAGGCAATAGACATGCGAAAAGAGGGAAGAGAGGAGCAGAAAAAGGCAAGCAATGTCAGAGAGAGGCAAAAGAGGTACATAAAGAGATAACTGGCGTGCAGAAAGAAGCAAGACAGGTGCAGAAAGAAGCATGGAAAGTGCAGAATGAAGCAACAGGGGTACAAAAAGAGGCAAGAGAAGTGCAGAAACAGTTAAGACAAGTGCACAAAGAGGCAAGACATTTCTTGAAAGAAGCAACAGAGGTGTAGAAAGAAGCAAGAAAAGTGCAGAAAGAGGCAAGTGAGATGCAAGAACAGGCAGGAAGTATACAGAAAGAGGGAAGACGAGTACAGAAAGAGACAACAGGGGTACAGAAAGAATCAAATGAGGTGCAGAAAGAGGCAACAGACTTGCAGAAAGAGGGAAGAGAGGTGCAGAAAAACACAAGGAAAGTGCAGAAAGAGACACACAAGGTACATAATGAGACAACAGGGGTGCAGAAAGAAGCAAGAGAGGTGAAGAAAGAAGCATGGAAAGTGCAGAATGAAGCACCAGGGGTGCAGAAAGAGGCAAGAGAAGTGCAGAAACAGTCAAGAGAAGTGCTCAAAGAGGCAAGAGAATTGCTGAAATAAGCAACAGAGGTGTAGAAAGAAGCAAGAAAAGTGCAGAAAGAAGCAAGTGAGATGCAAAAACAGGCAGGAAAGGTACAGCACATGGGTGGTGCGGGAGCTGAGGTAGGAAGCGCAAAGGTGGTCGTCGGCACCCTCCCCCCTCGCCTATTACCTGCTCTCACTTTGCGAGGGCACACTCTAAATCCCTCTTTGTGGGTTATTGCGGTTGTGCATACTGCCTGTAAGCTACTGAAGAACAAGAGGCACAGAAGTGCCAATGCCCTACTTCACTGAGGCCTTAATAGTAGTGCAAGTTAATTGCGGTGCGGCGGCTGGGCTAATTGTGGCTTGCTTGGCGCACAGTTATTGGACGGCCTCTAACTGGACTCCAGCATTGAAATACACAAACTAGAGTGTGTTGACACGAGGCCTTCCACAAGGCGCCACCGCCTAAGCCAACATAAAAAGTTGAAGAATCTTGACTTACGAGATGTGACACCTCAGTAGAGCTCTTAGCTAACCACAGTGCTGCAACAATGGGGAAAACAGATAGGAACCAGCCCAAACTCCATTTTGGGCAGGCAAAGAAGGTGACTGACAACAGCGCAGAAGAGCAGTCTTCAACTCAGACACCCGCGGCGGATGCAAGCTAAGCTACTACTGTTGATTTTCAATCTATGTTCATGACGATTCAGGCAACGCTGACTAACATAGATGGGAAAATTAACACTCTGACCTACAGAGTGGACCGTATGTCTGAACACCTGGACAGACACATGGAGTGGATAGTTATGGCAGAGAGACGGATCTCGGACACAGAAGACGCTCAGCGTCAAATAGACACAAAACAGGAGAAAACCGAAAAAACTCTAGCAGCTATAATGGCGAAGTCAGAGGACTTGGAGGCAAGATCTCACTGCAATAACCTACGCATTATGGGCATAAAAGATTCCCCTGAACTGTGAGTAGTACTGGGTCACTGCCCATTGGCTATCTCCAGCAACACTGTACATGAACACAGATAAGTGCCCTCCACGAACTCATGGTTTGTTTTATAGTTTAAAATAAACACTGTGGGCACGATGCATACACACATGGTGCAGTAGTGCAAATGGTGATGAACCTTGGAATGTGGACAGCACGTTGTTTCTTCTTTGAGTTAAGCAGCTTGTGTTGATTGTATTATTTCCTTATTTCCTACGGTTGGATGGGCGACCCCCCCACGTGACGTAGCCACTGGGATTCCAGCTGGCAGCTCCCTCTATCATGTATGCACCACAATGTAATTTTTTTCCTGTATCGGATTGTTTTGGGGGGGTGGGGATATAGGCAAATGTTTATTGGGCTTGTCTTCGCTGTAATTGGGATGGCGGAGTGGGTGGGGGAAGGGTGTACATTTTAGGGGGGGGGTGGAATTTGTGTAGTTGTGTTACGCAAAGTACCGCGAAACGGTAAAAAATCTCCACGAGCTACACAGAATTCCATAAGCACGCGGAATTGCTTGTTCAGCCCGCTCACGATGCATTTTTCCTAGTCGGGGATGCTGTTTGCGTGCTCGGGGGGAAATATCTCATGAATTTGCCAATGCGGTCGCCAATTGGCGGGCCATCTTGTTTGACTTGTCCCGCTCGCTCGCAATGCATGTTTCCTGTTCGCGACCACGAATGTCTGATGGCGCGTCCGAATGACATGTTCGCGATCGCACACTCTTGCGGGATCACGCGGCCGGCTACCAAAATCTCATGGTGCATGCAAATGGATAGGAAAACTCGTCGGCGAATGCAGGGATCCCGGTAAGTCGCTACCGTGTGCACGAACACGCATTATGAAAGCACGAACAAGGGAAAAATTCCGCTACACTGCAGATTGTAGAATTTCCAGCAATTTTGCGTTCTCTACGGAACGCGGAATTGCTAAAATTCCGCGAATTCAACGAGCGGAGCGGAATTTACCGCCCAGGCCTAGTAAATATGGTCAGCGCGGAGAGGGCAGACACCAAAATCATAATGAGACACACACTCATACAGCACAGCTTGGATAATGCAACCACCACAGCAGAGTATGGATAATAGAACGCATTCCACTATAAAATTAACACTTATGACATGGAATGTACGTTGTCTAAAAAACCCACAGAAAATTTGGAAAGTTCTTGCATATTTTGACCGCCATAACATAGATATAGCTTGACTTCAAGAAACGCATCTAACAGACATTTCCGAGAGTAGGGTTGGGCTAGATGGGCCACTTTTAGACTGACATGCTCTTACTCTACATACGCTAGAGGGGTATTTTTACTTGTAAGAAACGGTACACCATTTATGCTGCTTCACTCAATTAAGGATGAGCAGGGTAGATATGTCATTGGTTAGGGCAACTTTGGCAGAACAGTTTTAACCATAGTTACTGCATATGGACCGAACATCGTCTACCCCTCATTATTGTACAAATTTGGGCTAAATTGCACACATTACCATCATCAGCAATACTTTGGGTCGGAGATTTTAATGCATGCCTTGACCCACTTCTACATAGGTCTACGCGTAACGATAAATATGGTAAACAGTCTTCCATTGCACTCAAGGAGGGTATGGAGGAACATAAGATGACAGATATATCGCCACTAAGACATCCAAATCAAAGTGAGTGCACCTGTATCTCTACCACTCACAACACGTGGTCCAGAATTGATTTCTGGATAGCGACTGCAGATGCATGCACATGGACTATGGCAATACCACATATGCCCAAAACCCTTTCAGACCACGTAACAGTGCGATTAGAACTTGCCACCCCCACACATAACCCACAACAGTACTCATGGCACTTACAGCCCAGCGTGATGCTGGGTCAGGTGTTTAGAGCTGAACTACAGCAAGCCATTACTGAATTATTTGAGAAGAATGTCGGCTCAGTTGACAGCGCAAAGGTGCTGTGGGAGGCTTTTAAGGTCACAATACGTGGGTTCTGTATAGGCATATTAAAAAAAAGGCTTGCACACAATTAGTACCAATTTAACACCCACATTTAGCAATAAGTAACACGTGACAATTCTAGGTTTGCAAAGGCCTTCCACCACGCTGTAACACTTGTCGCTGCATTTTTGGTAACGTTTGATCCGTTTCACCTAGAAAAAAGGCTTTTTTTGTTCAAATCTGCAGGTTAGGGTACAGATGATAAATTATGTGACTAATGCAGAAAATGTATATTTGTGCGAAAGTCGGTGCAGCCAAACATTCACATAATTCCAGTGGCCCTGCTCATACCTCTGACTAGGTCCACAAGTGCTCCTCAGTGATTCCATCTTTTTTTGTCTCACTGAGTTCATAGTTGAGCTTCTATGGAAATGAGGAAAACTAAACCTGAGGCTACCACTCCACAATACAGACTGCCATACCACATAATTACTCTCCATACCACATAATCCCACTCTACATAATTCCTATACACTAAATACCACATACTTTCTATCCACATAATTTCACTGCACAACATACCACATAATTCCACTACACATAACATACACCCACTCTGCTCCAAAAAACATTAGTAAAAAACGTTTGCATGTACAACGCCAATAGCTCTAATTCTCGCTAATGCGAAATCTATAACATTGCAAACACTTCTTTAACTAGTAGTCGCATTTGCAGAGTGGTGGAGAACGGGTGCTGGATCTCCGACCAGCGCTCAGGAATTCCGGTGCAGAGGGCTTACAGGAGGTACCAGTAGGGCTTCTTGGCCCCCAAATTCCCTCAGGAGTAAATTGGACTTCATCCCCCATCCCGTAGTCTGCCAGGAGGTGCGTTTGCAGAATGGTGGAGAAAGGGTGGCATGGCCTCCGAAGACATTTTAGCAATCCCACTGTGTGAGACTTACTGGAGGTAACAAGAGGGGTAGTTGGTCCCCAAGGACATCCTTGGGGGCCAACTACCCCTCCTATTACCTCCAGTAAGTCCAACACAGCAGCATTGCTAAGTTTGAAGAGCAGGCCATGCCCCCTTTGCCCACCACTCTACAAACGCATTCCCTGGTGCACTCTTGGATGGGTATTGAAGTCCCCTTTGCTGCTGGGGGTCCTTTAGGGGCCAACTAGCCTACCTCTTACCTCCAGTAAGCCCCACACAGTGGGATTGCTGAGAGGTGGACAAAGGCCATGCCACCTTTCTCCAACACTCTGCAAACCCGCCCCCTGTCACTCTAAGTTGGGGGATTAAGTTCCCTTGAATACTGAGGGTCCCTGAGGGCCAACTAGCCCACCAGGTACCTCCAGTAAGCACCACACAGCTGCGTTGCAGAGAGGCAGTCTGAGGCCATGCCCTTTTTTACACCTCTCTGCAATGCAACTCTGTGGTGCTTACTGGAGATACCTGGTGAGCTAGTTGGACCCCAGTAAGTGTCAGTAAGTGCCACAGAGCTGCGTTGCAAAGAGGTGTAAAAGGGGGCATGGCCTCAGACCACCTCTCTTGAACACAGCCCTGAGGCGCTTACTGGAGGTACCTGGTGGGCTAGTTGGCCCCCAAGGACCCTCAGGATTGAAGGGGAATTAATCCCCCAACTTAAAACCCGCCAGGGGGTGCGTTTGCACAGTGGTGCAGGGAGGGGGCGGGGCCTGATGTGACAAGTGTGCAAAAGCGCCCTGCGGCACATTTTAAGTTGGGGGATTAAGTGGCGCCACCAACCTGAGGGCCTCATTATGATGATGGAGGGTCCGCCAGTCGTTAGGTGGCGGTCCCTCTACCACAGGACAGCACTTTTTCCCCGCCAAATTAGGATGGCGGGGGAATCGTAATGTGACCGTGACGGGCACAAAGACTGCCTACCACGGATCCACCACAGGCAATCGTTCCGATCCGTGAAATGGTGGCGGTGCCTAGCATGCACCGTCCGCCAAATAACAATGCTGCATCCTCGCCAGCCAGTGTATGGTGGTGGAACCACAATTCACAGGCTGGCGGGGATTGTATTTGGGGCCCATTGCGGGCCCCCCTTGTGTTGGGTGGGGTGGGGGTGCACTTGGGGGGTACCCATGGCACCCCCTACATTGCCCTGCACTAAATGGAAGGCACCGCATGGTATGTTATGTTATTGAAACTTATAAAGCGCACATATACCCATAGGTGTCTTAGCGCTTTCAGGATTATAAACATACTACGCTGAGGTATAGCTAATTTCTGAAAAGCCAGGTTTTTAGTTGCTTTCTAAAAGCAAGAAGGGTGAGTTTTGTCCTAAGATATAGTGGAAGAGAGTTCCACAGCCTGGTCGCACTGTGACTGAAACTCCTACCACCCCAGCTCTCCTTTCTAATTCTAGCATTGGTAACCAAGCTGGCATTGGCAGATCGAAGAGAACTATTTTGGGAACACCAGCTAAATGTATTCCAAAGAAATGTTGGACCTTCTCTGCTTTAAATTTGACTCGTTGACATACTGGAAGCCAGTGATGATCCTGAATGTCTGACGCTCTTGGCTGATATTTGGGAACATATAGGATCAATCGGGCGGCAGCATTCTGAACCGCCTGAAGCTTCCTAAGTAATCTGGCCTGAGGATTCATATATAGGCCATTACAATAGTCCAACTTGGACAAGACTAGCAAGGACACAACAGTTTTTCTGGTATTTCTAGGAATAAAGGGTAGAATTTTTCTCAGAGTTTTGATGGTGAAAAAAGAGGAGGACACAACGTTAGACACGAGGATCTTGAAGTTGAGTTTCTCATCCATGATAAAGCCGAGGTTCTTGGCTTTTGTTACTGGGATAAGGGGTGGGCCCGGATTTTCTGGCCACCAGGCAGGAGAACAAGGTGGAGAGAGGTTACCAAACTGAACCACCTCTGTTTTGCTAGAATTAAATTTCAGGAGGTGCTTGCTCATCCAGCTACTCAGGGCAATCAGACAGTCATGTAGTTTTAGAGAATTGTTAACATCCTTATCCACTGCAGAAATAACCAGCTGGGTGTCGTCAGCGTAGGATGTTGGATTCAGGTTGAAACTTCTAATCAGCGGCATATATATTAAATAGCGTCGGGCTCAACGAGGAGCCCTGAGGGACCCCACAAGGCAGGTTAAATGGTAAGGATTTAAACTGACCTAAATGTACAATTTGGCATCTCCCTGCTACAAAGGATGTTAGTAGAGTGAGGCGTTCAAATGGTGGCCATGGTCCACCGTATCAAACGCTGCGGACAGGAGCCTGCCACGTAGTGCAGGCAAATGCACGACATGGCTGTTTAGCATTGCGGCGGGAGCTGCAGCCAGCAGCATCCACCGCAATGCTAAATGGCCTGAATGCGGCTGCCATGGTGGCAGTCGCATCGTAATCTGTGGTGGAAGACCGCCGCCTTACAGGCGGGCGTCTCAGTCACCGCAACAATGTAACATCGTAATCACCCCCTGAGTGTTTTCCTTTCAAATAAATGCAGCCGGCAGGTATCCTCCATAAACCATAACCAAATGACATTTGATGAAATAGATGCCCTTCCAAACGGGTCCGGGCTTGTAGGTGACGTCACCGCCTATGTACAGCATAAGAAAAATCATGCTTCTTTCACAGCATGATAATCATGCCCATCCAGTCGAGAAGTAAGTAAAAAAGATTTTATTGCAGCAGGCAGTCGGATAGTGTTAGCATTATGCATTTCAACCCCCACGGGGTCTTAATCTTATGCAGCTGTGAGAGTCAGTTGTCTTCAAATTTAAATACACTTGGTTTGATAAACAGTGAAAAAGGACGATGTGTGCAAATACCTGGTTTTAAAATGCATCAGTCGCATATGAATACTTGGTTTAATTTCCAATCTTTGACTGAAAAACATTTTCTTAAACAATACTTATTAGTTTTCTTGGCAGTGCATTATTTTGAAGCAATGTACGATTTTGTGAAATGTCAGCCCCAGTGCTGCTTACATATGAACTACAGTGATCACAATGCACAGCAACTGTGTTTCAAAATACAGCATAGCGTCCTCTCTATTTGTATTTATTCTGAATGTCTGTCACGGTTAAAAAGTTTTAGAATGTTATATCATGCCCCCCAAGTGTATTTAAATTCAAAGATAACTGACTCTCACAGTTGCATATGATTAAGACTCCATGGGGGTTGAAACGGGTAATGCTAACATATACATACATGTACCATATATATATGTATATATATATATATATATATATATATATATATATATATATATATATATATACTCATCGGTGGTTGCCGCAGAGGTCCCGGTCGTTCCACGGAGTCGGAGGACGCCGAAGGAGGCAGGAGGGCATCATTGCGGTAAGCCGTGTGCGCTCGTGAACGGGGCATTAATGACGGTGGAGAGATTAAGCTTTTAAACTTACAGGCTAACTGGCATTTCATATTGTCAACACTTCGCCAGTTAGCAAACAGTGCATATCATTATTGTTACACGCAAACATAATGTCCACAGTGGACGTGCTTCGTGACAGGGAGGCAGCTGCTGACCCCATGTTTTCAAACTGACCGGATGTCGATGCAAATCCCAACGACAATGAAACCAACAATGGAACGAGTATAAGAAATGATGCAAAAACATTACTTTAATAGCTAGAAAAACTCCTATGCAGTGAGCTCACCAAGTGGTGGGAACATAAGTCACTGGAAAAGTATGTGGAAGCAGGCAGGGTGCCTCGAGGTTTAAGAGTGCTCATCGCACCATCATTTGAAAACCCGAATCCATCAATGCTCAAATAATGGTCTTCAAACAACCTAGAAGCCTCCATGAACATGGTGAAAATACTCGTGAAATACGCTGTCATAGATAGAGCAGAGATTCTAAAACAAATAGAATCCTTAAACGAAAAGCTGGAGGCACATGATCAACCAGAGGCGATAAAAAAAGGCAGAGAAGAGATAGACGCCCGCCTTAAAAAACACGAGGAAACGATCAAAACAAGAAAAATATACAAGTTTGCCAGAGACAAACAAGATTATGAAACCGGAAGGGTTTTCACATTCTCTCAAAAGTTTGACACTGCGAAAAGAAAAGCTATGACACCTCAAACAGAACAATCTGCTCCAGTGAGCAATTTAAATCAAGATGGCTCCATGACAGATCTCTGCTCAGCACCCAGCAGATTAGATTCTGATGACAGTGGTCTAATAAACATGCAATCTCTAGCACCAACCAAATATACACCATCTGAAGAACTCGGTTTTTTAATAGAAGACCTCCGCCAGACACTGCACCCAAGATCACTCCAGAAGAAACTAGAAGAAGGAGAAACAAATGCCGCAAACAAAAGCGCAAAATCAGGAGGCAACAAGAAAGGCAAGAAAGGCAAAGCTTACCAAAGGAGATAAGCAATAGCACTTTATTGACCACACAAGCTACAGACAATACAGTTATCAATTTATCTGATATCAATCGGGACACTTCAGAATTACAGTTACTATCTTTGGGTCTATCATATTGTCCGAACAACAGGTTTAAATATGCTCAGACGCGTATTGATGTTTTTAAGTTTATTCTCAAACTTAAACTTATGAAGGATTTTAAACTCAGTTAAGCTGCAGAATCCGCTTCTATCATTGAAAATGCCAACCAGCCCAGCACGAAATTACAAGTATCTGATATTCTTATTCTTAGATCTTTTCACTCTCTCAGATCAGAACCAGAGGACCTTACATACAATACGCAAACAGATCTTCAGGTAATGGGCATCTCTTGCAGTGGAGCCGTAAGCAGTCTGTTCCAGCCACCTTCAACCTTTGTCCCTTTGATGCCTAAAGACTGCATAGATACTTTTAATGATATTGTGACCAATTAATTGAAAGCTCTTAACAAGAACATCTTTAGTAAGAATAAACATGAGAACTATTCTGAGATTCAATACTTTAACCTCATGCGTAAACTGAAGAATGCGGACATTGTTTTATGGCCAAGACAAGAATATATGCAGGAAGCAGAATGCCAACTAACTGACACAGACTGTTACATTAAAGTAACACATCAAACCATTACTAACACAAAAGATCTGGTCCAGGGACTCTTGACGCAGTGGAAAAGGGAAGGGTTGCTCAGTATAAATTCCTGAAAAATGACCATCCAATCACCCCGGAGTTCTATCTGATTCCGAAGATCCACAAAAAAGAAATCCCGGTACCTGGACGCTCGATAATTTCTGCACAGAACAGTGTGCTTGAGGCAACATCTAAATATGTTGATTTCTTTTTTTTTTAAATTGTGGAAAACCTACCTTCATATATCAAGGACACCGGCCACTTTCTTACTAAACTACGAAAAGTAACGTGGAAAAAAGATTATCTTCTAATAGTGATGGACATCTGTTCATTGTACACCAGTATTCGGCATAGTGATAAACTTACAGCTGTTAAGCACTATCTCGATTCTAGAGGTATACAATGTTACAAGCATAATGCTATGATATTACAAATGATCGAACTGTGCTTGAAAAACAATATGTTCCTATTCAATAAGGAGGTGTACCATCAACTGCGCGGGGTGGCCATGAGGGCATGCTTCTCTCCCAGCTATGCATATCTCCATGTTGGCTGGTGGGAGGAGGATGTCCTCAGGCACACTCACAAACAGTTGTGTGATGCACACGTTATTGAATGGTGGCATTTTATAGATGACATCTGTGTAATCTGGCATGGCACCCTCCAATCGGCTAAGAGTTTTGTTAATGCCATTAACATCAATAACTCTAATCTACAGTTCACAGCGCACATTAGTGATCAAAGTGTACAATTTTTAGAAGTTGAAATCTATATTAGTAATGACACAATCCAGACTAAACTGCACAGGAAGGTCACGGCAGGTAACTCTATCTTACATGCCCATAGTGCCCACCCAAGACATCTTATCAGTAGTATTCCCTATGGGGAGTTCCTCAGAATGAAGAGAATTTGCAGCACTGAAGCTGATCGCAAAAACTGTGAGGCAGAAGCATTCCAAAGATGCTTACTGAGAGTGTGCACCAGTAAGGCTCTACTTGCTGCATTAACGAAGGCTAATACAAATGAGACACCATTAGTCACAACTAATCATACTGAGTCGGCAACAACAATTCCTAATCCAGCTGAACCCAACACGATAAGACTCATAACTACTTTCAGTGATCAGGATCACCAAGTAAGAAAAATCATACTCAATAACTGGCACATTGTCAAAACTGACCTGACCCTTTCACGCATACTTCCTGACTCCCCCTCTATTACATTTCGAAGAGCTCCTTCTATGAGGGACACTCTTGTGAGAACCAGTCCTGAAGTCATGAAGGCACCCACCACCTGGCTTTCCCTTAAAAAAGGCTTATACAAATGCAACAATTGCAGATCCTGCAAACTCGGTATTAACAAACAAGAATACACCGATGCTTTTGATCCCAAACCTATTCAAATTAAGGGTCATTATACATGCCGCACTGACTTCGCGGTTTACATACTGTGGTAAATAATTTAATTACCGGGACTTAATTTGATACAGAAACATAATAAAAATAGCTCAGTAAATAAGAGGCAGAATCCGTGGTATTAGAGGTTCGGAATGGGCTTTATTCCAATGGACGATTCGAATCGGTTGCTCCAAGTTCCATCACCACGAAGGTTCAGGAAGTGAAGTACATACTTTATTGATAATTAATCACTTTTATACAATAGGCATTACAGTGAAGCAAATGCAAGAGGCGTAACAATTGATAGTGTAGATAAGAGATACATACGTAGCAAAAAATAGGCGTAACTGGGTGTGATTAAAGAACGTCATCAGATGTGATGTCATAATAGGGTGGTTCCATGAGAGAATTTCGCAATGTCAGCAGAAATACTTGGCAGAAATGCGCGCGCAGCAACATGACGTGTGATTGACGTGCAACTAGGGGGTGAAGGGGACTTGACATTTAGCTCTACATGTGGCGACAGAAGTCTGGAGGGTCAAGTCAACCTAATCCCAAATCATATCTAACATCCTATGTTTAAAGAACTATGTTATCCAAAAGAGAGGTCTCTTAGAGTAGAATCTTATTCTATACTGACTATACTGACTGTTAGTGCGTGTGCAAGCGTCTAAGTGTCTACACTAGATGCGAGGGCGGAAATCTTCCATAATAATAGGGCTATGAATTACTTGCATAAAGACAGAGAAGCCGGGCCTTTGCTCGGTAGCTGGAAGAATGTTTACTTAAACTACTAGACAGGAATGCATTGGGCAGGGAGCGGAGCAGATAATTTCGAAGGTGAAATACAGTTTTTGGCAGGCAACAGGCTGATGTCAGACTTCGTGAGCCGCGCAGGGAATGAGACAAAGTTCATGGTCACAGATGCAGGCTCAGACTGGAGCTTTCAGAGGCAGAAGGCAAGAAAAGCTTGATGACAGAATCAGGGCCTACTTGCCTGGACTGTAAAATGGCATAAGTGAACCATATAAAGCCGGTGGCCTTTCATACTTAGGAATGGAATATCCGGCCTATTCATGGCGGATCTGAAAGAGGACATGTTGACGGTGGACGCACATGTGTTTGCGTCTTCATAACTGGAACTGGAGGGAACATACATGTACTTGTGATTCATACATGAAACCGTTGGGGTCCAAGATAGGGGACAGAACTGATCAGAAAAATCCATATTTCCACATTCCCTCCTTGTCCCCTACTTGCCCGTTAAGAGATATCAATCTTCATCAATCCGTTGATCTGTTCATATAGCATCATTTGTTCTTCTTTTTTCTTCTGGGATGAATGAAATCTGGATGGTGGAATACACGATGTGGCACACAGACCACAGATCGCTGGTCCACATTGTAGACATAGACAGCAACTGAATAGTATGCGAAGGCCAATACCTAGGAAGGATAGGACCTTCCATCCAAAGGTAGATAATACACTCCAAAACCAACCGGACCAAGTCCAGGTGCCTGGGTTCTGGTGTATCTGGCTTACAATCTTATGAAGGCGAGTTATGGCTTTATATACAGATGGCGAATTTTCTGGTATGAAAATGCAACAACTTGATCTGATGACCCTACAAGCTCCGCCCCTATCGGCCAGGATGACGTCAAGGACAAGACGATTTTGAAGCACAACAATCCGCATAGCAGACTGCTCTTCTGTTAAATTGCCTAAGGCGGAAATAGTTTCGTTCACTACTGCTTCAAGGGTTCTAGTTAATCTACGTATCAGCTTACTATTAGTAACGGTACCTATATAGGGAAAGAGACCTTTATTGAAATCTGTGTATTTTTCCCATGCTGTTTCAGTGTAATCGACTATTGGGAGATCTCTCCTTTCTCTATTGTGTACTAAATGAGTATTTCTGTGATAATCAGGAGGAGCTAGGAAAACAGGTGGCAAAAGAAATCCAATGTAGCAGGTACCATCCCAATCTAGAGGCAAACGTACATATGCCGTCTGACCACATATGAAATAGGAATGGCGGGAAGCTCTAAATGTAGACTTGCCTTGATCACTAAATTCTACTACAGTGGTGCATCTACTATGGCCCATATGTATGGAACCATTCTTTCTTACACATAATTCACCTTTTACTGGAAATATTGACATAGCGGGCAAAATTGGAGTAGCTTCGGATTCGACATTTAGGATCATAAGATTAAGCGTAAAATTACCTAATCCATACACTTCATTTTCTAGATCAGTTCCTGTTCTTTTGGGAAGTCCCTCCTTGTTAGGGTAGCAGACCTTAAGTAAAACTAAGTTCAAATTTCCTCATACCCAGTTATCTTGATAAACTGCAGAATTCGAATCTAGGGAATTAATTAAACTAAACCATGCTCCACAGGAGCCGTTGTGTGTGAACGGGTATGGAAAGAGAGGTAGAATTCCTTTATAATTCTGATAGGGAGGGAGTCGGCCACATATCCAACAATTTGTAGCATTGCTAACCTGATGGGAATGATGTAACATACTAATAAACGTGTTATTGCGCAGCGCAAATCTATAAGACAACTCAAGCGGAGGTAATTCACTAAAAGAATGTTCAGCAGTAATATTATAAACATGTCTAGAAATAGGATAATATATGTGCAACAATATACTTGCAGTAATTATTAAAAGACTTAAGAAAAACAAAATTAATAACGTCACTGTGCAATGACTACGCAGTGATTTACAGTACGCATGTCGTTTCAACATTTTTTGGGTGTGTTCTCTATTCAGGTCTAAGGGATACATGTCAGAGACAATTCAACCGCTTCACCTTGGAGAGGACTTAAACAATCAAATTGCTTGACTGATTAGACCTGAGTTTTAGTTTATAATGTTCGTGATTACTTGATTCAACCAAAGGAAGTTTTGAGTCAATGGGTGAAAACGCACGAGGTGTGGTATTTACATCCGATGGTAGTCTATGAAATTTCTTGATATGACTTGAATGCACCCAGCCTTTCCTGCCTTCGATCTTCACGGCTGTCCTTGTGGTGAGCAGTACGAGCTGAGGCGACCTCCACCTAGGATCCAGCTGAGACTTCCGATCAAAGTTCCTCACTAAGACCAGGTTCCCCGGAACCACGTCATGGGGTTTCACCTCAGTGTTGTCGGGAAAAGTTGCAGCTACCTGTGAACGACAAGATTGTAGTGCAGACATCAAGGAAGCCAAGTAATCTGTCAGCATATTACAGTCAACATCAGTTATTTTGCGTGGTATAGGCGTCCCCCACATATTTGGTGGTCTGCCAAAGATCACCTCATACGGGGATAGCCCTGTTCGAGAGTGTGCTACCATTCTCATGTAAAAGAGTGCAACTGGTAACGCTACTACCCAGTCGACACCTTTCTCTCTGCATATTTTGGACAATCTGATTTTCAGGATCTGATTATGTCTTTCTACGAGACCTGCTGCCTCGGGGTGTCGGACACAGTGGAATTTCCACTGATAGCCTAACAAAAGTGAAACGTGTTTCATTAGTTCGGATGAGAACGGCTGGCCGTTATCTGAGTAGACAACACGTGGTAAACCGTATCGTGGGAAGAATTCTCGAACCAACTGTTTGGCAGTAGTCGGGGCAGTGTAATCTGAAACCGGGTATGCCTCTGTCCAACGGGAAAGAGCACAGACAACTACGAGAACATATTTGAATCCTCGACATCGTTCCATCTGGATATAATCCATCTGGAGGACTTCAAAAGGGTGATCAGGAGGCTGAAATCCACCCTGTTCTACGGGAACACTTTTTCCTGGGTTGAACTGACAACAGATCATACAGGTACGAACTTTTTGTTTAGCTGCTGCTCGTAAATGTTTATTGAACCAAATGTGTTGAATGCTGTCTAGCATAGCTTTTTCTCCTAGATGCGCTGGACTATGTACAGTGTTAATAATGACTTGGACCATTGAATCAGGAAGGAACCACACAGATTTTTCCTTCGTCATCCATCCTTGATCCGTTCGGATCCCTCCTAATTCAGTCCATTTCTTTATTTCGTCTGGTGTAGCATGTGTCTGTATATCAATTACGTCAAGAGTGGGATCTTTAACCGTCATACAATGTGTTGGCGTCGGAACTATTGTCTTTGTCATGTCGGATGTTTGAGTTTGAGCAGTCTGTTTAGCTGTTCTGTCAGCTAGATCATTGCCTTGAGAAATGATATCAGTAACTTTCGTATGAGCTTTACATTTCATAATTGATATTGCAGTGGGTAGATGTATCGCATCTAATAAGGCATGAATGAGGGGTCCGTGCTGAATGTGGGCACCGTGAGAAGTTAAATAACCTCTCTCTCGCCACAGCACGCCGAAGTCATGTACAACTCCGAATGCATAACGTGAATCAGTGTATATGTTGACTTTTTTATTTGTGGCTTGAATACAGGCTTGTGTCAGAGCGATGAGCTCTGCGGCTTGAGCTGACAAGGTATTTATACAATTTGTTTCAATGATTTCAGTATCTGTTGTGACTGCGTAAGCGGCCACTAACTCTCCTGTACTTGTTCTCATACATGAACCATCTACATACAACGTCAGGTCTGGGTCTGACAATGGGACATCTGTCAAGTCTTGTCTGGGTTTCGTCGTGATAGTGATAACTTCAATACAATCATGAGCTAGTGGGTCTGTTCCGATTACAGGTAAAAGTGTGGCAGGATTCAATGTGTTACAACGTCTGATTTCTATATGTGGCTGAAACAATGTTAATTCATACCCTGTAAGTCGCGCTATAGTCAAGTGTTGTGTTTGCGTTCGATTCACAAGAACCTCTACTGCATGTGGTACTTGAACTGTCAATGGATGTCCTAACACTATGGCATCGCTTTGTCTGATTGCTAAAGCTGTTGCTGCCACTGATTTCAGGCACGCAGGCAAAGCCTGAGCTACGGGATCTAATGTACTAGAAAAATAAGCACATGGTTTGTGTGATCCTGCTTGTTCCTGTGTGAGTACTGACAAGGCAGTACCTTCGCGTTCTGTAACAAAGAGTGTAAACTGTTTACTGTAACATGGCGTTGCTAAGACAGGTGCTTGGCATAAAGCTTTCTTTAGGCTTTCAAAAGCTTGTGTATGTTCCTGAGTCCAAGGGAGAACAGTCGATGTGGCTGCCTCCTGTGTTGTCAATTGAATGAGTGGTTTTGCTAGAAATGCATACTGAGGGATCCACTGTCTACAATATGAAGTGAGGCCTATGAAAGCCCGCACCTCCTTTTGTGTCTTGGGTATTGGCATGTTAGCTATTAATTGAATGCGGTCGGGTGTAAGCTGCCTTCCCTCCTTGGACAGCGAGTGTCCAAGATAAACAACTCGCTGGACACAGAATTGCAGCTTGGAAGGGGACACCTTGTGCCCCTTTTCGGCTAAAAATTGTAAAACTGTCAATGATGCTTTCTCACATTCAGGTTCGCTTCTAGCGGTGATCAGCAGATCATCGACATATTGAAGCAGGGCAGTGTTTACTGGCATGTGGATACTGTCGAGTTCTCGTTTCAGTGCTTGGCTATAGATGCTGGGGCTTTCTGTAAATCCTTGAGGTGCGCGTGTGAATTTAAAGCTACGTCCATTTAAACTAAATCCGAACAAGTATTGGCTTTCCGGATCTATAGGGACGCTGAAGAAGGCATTCTTGAGATCAATTACAGTGAAGAATGTTGCCTCGGAATCAATAGCTGTCAGTAATGACGAGATATCTGGGACCACAGGGAATTGTGGCACAATGCATTTGTTCAATTCGCGCAGATCAATAACCAATCGATATACTGGCGGGGTTTTTGGATCTGTTCGTTTAAGAATCGGAATTATCGGGGAATTACATACATTGGAGTCTGTTTCCACAACCACTCCTTGGGCAATGAGCTCGTCAATGATTTGTAGTAAAGCCACTACAGCATCTGGTGGTAACTTGTATTGTCGCATTCGTGGTAGTACCACTCCTGCCTTTAGCGTAACTCGATATGGTGTAATATTCATGCAACCAACATCAGTAGGGCCTTGTGCCCATAAATGTGTAGGTAAAGTCTGCAGTCGGGAATCCATGTCTCGAGACACATAGTGACCTTTGAAATCACGTAAAAACAATCTTACTCCTTCCGGAGAACAACATATTATAGCTCCTAGAGCTTTCAGTGTTTTTATACCTAACAAGTTCTCTGGACATGATTTGGTAAGCAATAAATCTGTAGTTCTGGTCAAGGGTCCTATCGTAAGTGGAAGAGGCTGTGATACTTCATTAACAATAGGTTTTCCTGAAAAACCAAGGGAAATATTCTGTAAGCCTGAGAGGGGTGCCCCTGGAACTTCACTACGTTTTATAGTTGTTCGACTTGCCCCTGTATCAAGTAAAAAATTTCTATCTTGGCCTAATAATTCACTATGTACATAAGGTCCTTCTTGGTCTACAGGGACCTCGATAAGGGGTAAGTCAACTTCCCTCTCTAGGCTGCTTCATGCGTATCGTTGATAGTCAGGATAGTCGTACTGTGCGGTCTGGTACAGCTGTCGTGTCGTGGTTTGTGTGGCAGCAACCGGCAGCGCTGGTGCAGCTGGCACAAACTGTATAGACTGTTGTGGAGCTGGCATGGACTGTGCATGCTGCGGGGCTCCTTGTTCATTCTGATCCTGTCTAGGTGGCCGTGGTCTTTCCTGTGTTTTACCTGTGGCAATATTACGCTTCAGGACTGGGCAATCGTGTATGTAATGACCTGGTTGTTTACAATAGTTGCATGTCCCTTTTACAGGTCCTGCTGAATCACTGGACTGTGTCGTACCCTTTTTATGACCTTCAGCTGGAACTGTCTGGGAGACTAGCATTTTCATTTTTGTGTCTTTCATGCGTCTTTGTTCATGTTCTTGTTCCTCTCTAATTCTATTGTGATGATACTGTAACATTTGTAACATTTGTGATGGGGTGTTACCTTGCCAGGTACTCTCGAATTTTAATACTCTATTCTTCACTTGGGGCAAGGAATTTTCAACTAATTTTGTCACAAACAGATGTGGATACGATTCGCTACTTGCCTTTATGCCACTATTTATACCAAAACATTTTTCAAATCGGGCATAGAAATCACTAGTGTCTTCATCTTGCTTTTGTTTACAGGCTGAGATTGCACCCCAGTCTTCCTTTTTCGTAGTTAATAAACGTGGCAATACCTGTACTAATAAACCTGGTAGCGCTTTAGTTTTATCCCCAAGCCCTGAACCTGGACCTCGAGCTTTTTCTTTGTTTTCTAATGCTGTCCAGTCTATCTTTTGGTCTCCCACCTCCCACTCTTTTTCCTTAAGTTTTTCATAAATGCCAGCAGGCATTAATACCTTTAATATGGTCATAATGTCGGGATAGGTATACTCTCCCATGAGTAACATGTCTTTAATTTCACGGTGAAAACCCGCTGGGTCTTTGTCATGACTGGGTACCACTTTCTTCATTTCTAACAATTCTATTTTTGATATGGGTGTATATACAAATACACGTTTAAACTGATTGTCCTCGCCCTTTATTGGGTGTACTTCTCGTAAGGGATTCTGTCTGTCCATATAATACGTCGTTCTTTCCTTAATGGGCAGTGAGACATGTTCTGGGCATACAGAAAGAATGTACTGCTTTCTTGATTCTAGTATTTCTCTAATTAACTTAGTACCTGAACCTCTCCATCTATTTGTGAGTAATTCAGTCAATATATCAGGTAAGGGACCAGGGTCTGAATGCTGACTCTGATATAGTATAAGGAGTTGTTGAATCATATAAATCCCAGCTAAACGCTGTTCATCTGGGGTGAGATTCAAAAATGTGTGCGCTACTGTATCATCACCATACTTTCCGGGACTGTCAACCCAATGAACGGCTGACCTGGCTAATTCTTGTTCATCCATAGAATCGAGAAAATGATAACCCCTTCGTTCTCGGAGTAATTTGTCAGCGGCTTGGAACGAATGCTCGGGGGACCTTATATTTATTATAGGTGTTTGGAAATTCCTGTTATTATCTGAACATATCGGACGTATCGGGTCAATAAAACATTTAGTACTATTACAAGATCTTCCTCTACCTACATAGGCTATGGTATCTGACTGTCCTGTGGGCAGTCCTGATCCTTCCTCCTCGCTTTGTTCGAACTGGTCTACTGCTAATCTCTCTTCGTGTAGGCGTTCTATTTCTTTACGGATCTTTCGGCACATGGCTATTATACAATTTTGCTTATCATGTCTCCCTTCTGATATATTCTGGCTCCATCTGGTAAGAGTTTGCATTGCTTCCGGATCTACCCCCGGTCGGTCTTGATTTCTGATCACACAATTTACGAGGAAACGTAACAGTTCCCCCTGTATCTCCACTTTCTGGTATTCCATAGCTCTGTTAATACATTCAGAATCTCGCCCTGTTTGGACAAAATGGTATATATTATCTAGATGCACAGTCATTCCTGGTATCTTCCCTAAATACACCGCGGCTCGTCTGATACGTAATGATGCCATGATCATTTCGTCCTCTTTGCCGGGCACAGGGTCATATCTACAATCTATAAGAAGTTCCTTAAGCGTGCGGGCATTTATGAGTTTGGGGGTACGAGGATGTGCTGATTCTTGAAAGGTAAGTTTATTTACTCTGGGTGGCGTAGAAAAAATGTTGGTAGCACCTCCGGTAGCCCCGTCTGGGGTATCGAGCGTGAAAGGATTCGTTGAACGCGATACAGCAACTATAGGTGTGGACACAGCTGTAGAAGTAGCTGTAGGAACAGATGTGGAAACAGATGTGCTTGCCGGAACTTGTGTCAGGATCTGTTGTTGTAGAGATACAGATACAGGATCTTGGCGTTGAACTTCCCCGGCCGACGGTCTATGGGGGGCGGTGTTAGCATACTCGGGAGCTGCGTCATCTAAATATGAGGAAAGAAAAACATCTTCTGCGGTTCTAGGATGCCCCTTAGGATGCACTTTTATTGGAAATAATGGGGTTGGCAAGTCTTTTGGTATCTCTGGAGTAGCCTTAGGTAATCCTTCGGCCAGAAGGGGATACATACCATTCATAAGGGCATTTCTTTGTCTGTCTACTTGTTCTGATTTCACTCGTGTACCTTCTTCAATTAATAGATTTTCTCGGACTTTATTTGAGTTCTCCTTATTTTTCTCCTCCTGTCGGAGTGCTTTTTCTGTACGTCTATGAGATTCTTTGCGCCATAACTCAACGGCGTCTTTCTGTGACTGTCTAGCTTTCCTTTTCCATAACTCTTCCTCTACTTTCATGATGCACTCTGCATCCCAGGTCCCCGCTGCGGGCCACCTCTGACTTTCTGGTAATTCCTTGGTGTAGTCTACCCATAAATCAAGAAATAATATAGCGTCTAAGCCGTGTTTATGATACATGAAGTACCCTGGAGTGTCCCTAGGAGGAATAGGAACAGCTTCTTCGAGTACCCCTTTTCTAGTTGTGATCTGTCTTAATTTCGAAAAGAGCGGCATATTGAGAACTGATCTGATACTGGATTTCGAACAAAACTTAATGAGAACTGATCTGATACTGGATTTTGAACAAACTTAATACAATAAACACAATAATGAACAGTCATTCATACCACAATATGCAGGACGTTATTAACACATTTAACATTTAACATATAAATGAGCAACAATGATGATGACGATCTAAGGAAACTTAATCACTAAACATAATACTCGGCATTAACTGAAATATTCGGACTTTATATACTTGATATACTAGATATACTGCTAAACAGTACAGATACACTGCTAAAACAGTGCAGACCGGATTTGTGTACCCAAACCCGTCTTGACCGGCACAGTTTATGTGCACGTCAGAACGCCTCCCCAGTAATGGTACTCACCGGGTAGCTCGGAACGGAAGGCCTCGGGACGGAACTGAACTGGACTGGACTGGACTCGACAACTTCGGAAAGTTCGGAACATCGGGAACCTGGTGGGCCTCTGTATACCTCGGATCTTGCTCTCTCAGCTAGGCTCTGGTCGGGATACTTCGCACTTCTCACTGCCTCGTCTGGGTGTTGATCGCAGCCTCAGTCGCCCCCGCTTGACCGGAGGGAGATACAGGAAATCCTGCTGGTACGCGTTGTTGTCCGTCCAGCTGTGGCAGGAGACCGGGCCTGCAACGCACCGCCGGCGCGTGAGATGAGAAAGTGTCCCTATTCGGGCGCCATTCATGTGGTAAATAATTTAATTACCGGGACTTAATTTGATACAGAAACATAATAAAAATAGCTCAGTAAATAAGAGGCAGAATCCGTGGTATTAGAGGTTCGGAATGGGCTTTATTCCAATGGACGATTCGAATCGGTTGCTCCAAGTTCCATCACCACGAAGGTTCAGGAAGTGAAGTACATACTTTATTGATAATTAATCACTTTTATACAATAGGCATTACAGTGAAGCAAATGCAAGAGGCGTAACAATTGATAGTGTAGATAAGAGATACATACGTAGCAAAAAATAGGCGTAACTGGGTGTGATTAAAGAACGTCATCAGATGTGATGTCATAATAGGGTGGTTCCATGAGAGAATTTCGCAATGTCAGCAGAAATACTTGGCAGAAATGCGCGCGCAGCAACATGACGTGTGATTGACGTGCAACTAGGGGGTGAAGGGGACTTGACATTTAGCTCTACATGTGGCGACAGAAGTCTGGAGGGTCAAGTCAACCTAATCCCAAATCATATCTAACATCCTATGTTTAAAGAACTATGTTATCCAAAAGAGAGGTCTCTTAGAGTAGAATCTTATTCTATACTGACTATACTGACTGTTAGTGCGTGTGCAAGCGTCTAAGTGTCTACACTAGATGCGAGGGCGGAAATCTTCCATAATAATAGGGCTATGAATTACTTGCATAAAGACAGAGAAGCCGGGCCTTTGCTCGGTAGCTGGAAGAATGTTTACTTAAACTACTAGACAGGAATGCATTGGGCAGGGAGCGGAGCAGATAATTTCGAAGGTGAAATACAGTTTTTGGCAGGCAACAGGCTGATGTCAGACTTCGTGAGCCGCGCAGGGAATGAGACAAAGTTCATGGTCACAGATGCAGGCTCAGACTGGAGCTTTCAGAGGCAGAAGGCAAGAAAAGCTTGATGACAGAATCAGGGCCTACTTGCCTGGACTGTAAAATGGCATAAGTGAACCATATAAAGCCGGTGGCCTTTCATACTTAGGAATGGAATATCCGGCCTATTCATGGCGGATCTGAAAGAGGACATGTTGACGGTGGACGCACATGTGTTTGCGTCTTCATAACTGGAACTGGAGGGAACATACATGTACTTGTGATTCATACATGAAACCGTTGGGGTCCAAGATAGGGGACAGAACTGATCAGAAAAATCCATATTTCCACAATACTTGAGTGCACTTGCCATCTAAAATATGTGGGGAGCACTAAATTGCAGGTATTTAACCGTATCCTGCAACATTTGCGTGCCATTGTCAACACAGATCACAACTACCCTGTTTCCCGACACTTTAATCTGGTACACAATAACAACCTTAAAGATCTTACTTATTTTGTTATTGATGCTGTTTCCAAACTACCCAGAGGCGGCAACAGGGAAAGAAGGTTATGCCAGTTAGAGTCACAATATATCTTGACACTGGATACTAAGATGCCAAATGGGTTAAATAAGGGCGAAGACTTGCACAATTTTTTGTAATTTGTAATTTGCTTTTTGCCCAGTTATAATATCTGACTGACAATTTTGTGCATTATCTGATGTGGCCATGTTCTCATCTATTCAAACTGAAACAGACAGATATATTTTAATATGTGTATTAATAATTTTTATGCATTTTATCCAGGTGACTTCTTTTAGCTAATATTTATGACCCTGTTATCTATCCCCGTGTTTACTTAGTTTTAGCCATCAATTTTGGTTTTAACTGGTGTTATGGGTTTTTTAGTAAACAGGGTTTTTAATTGGATTTTAAGATGATCACCTTTGGATGACATGTATATAATTAGGTATTGTGCACATATTCATAATTGTAGTTATATCTATATTGATGTTATGAACAGTGTTATATTTGTTACTATATTGTTGCTTCTGCCTGGCACCTTATGAGCTTATTTGCACATTTGTACACCATATTCAACCATGTACTTACCATATCCCTTATGTGCTGGTACTTCCTGGCACTTTATCTGCGTATTTGCACAAAGGTTTCATTGAGTGCTGCTACTTCTGGATACTCTATTTTCATATTTGCACACAGTTTTTTCAGATGGAATCTAATCTTGACTCTCTATTAGCGACTACTATACACATACATTTTTTGTATATAGAATATTTTGTAACTAGGCTTAGTTACATCCATTAGTTGCTCAGTTTGTCATTATTTTCTGTATTTTGCACTTTTCATTTCTATTTTTATTTTTATTCTTACTCTACATTACTCGATACAGATTTGCATCCTATATATTTTTCTTGGCATACCGCTAATCAGCTGCCCAATTCCTGTCTTATTGAAACTATATTATTGCACGTTTCATGCACAGCACTTTAAATTGCACTTGCACTTTGTATTAAGTTTTCACTTCTCCTCATGGTGATGTATTGACTACATATTTTGCAACATCAGTGATGAAATGTTTCCCGATAATTTGTGGCCACTTGGCCACACTTAAAAAGTCATAAACAGACATCAATTGCATCGTACATTGATATCTAAAGTTGGGTGCTGATTGTTTGTATTTACATTTATTTATTATTTTAAATGCATTTGGTTACAATCAATATGTTTTCTATGTCTACCAATTCAGGAGGAGTGGCTTTCATGTATAGCACTACTTAAGACACACCATTTGTAATGCACGTCATGTGATCAAGACCGGGGCAACCTGGTCGAAACGCGTCATGCAGTGGAGGTCATCAAAACAATTAAGCACTAAATCCACCGAGCCGATTGTGGTCCTTACCTGTTTATTCCACCCGTGAGGGGAATTGGATTCTGGCAACAGGTGTTTGTTTTCACAGATATATATATATATATATATATATATATATATATATATATATATATATATATATATATATATATATATATATATATATATATATATATATATATATATATACACAATCATCATCAACAAACAAAAGCTGCCAAATGTATAATAGAAGTTAAGGTGCTTAGTGCTCATGCTTACGCAGCCAGTAGTAAACAGTTTAATAAAATTCAAGTCAAGCAGCACTTTTTAAGATAAGGTATCTCCCATACAAATTTTCCTACGTCTAGTCCAAAGGACATGATAAAATCTAGCAAGATCAAATACAGTGGATTGGTGAATGTTAGTGCACAAGAATCTAAGGACATCTAAGTAATGCCCCCGTTCCGCTACAAAACATAGCGGGACAATCCATTTTTTTCTCAGGGACTGGTAGCTCGGGCAAAAAAAGAGTAAATGGACTATGGATTCTGAACTTCCTTGACATGCAGGGCACAGATCAACCAAATCATTACAGCTGGAACATTTTGAGCAAAACAGTTTAGTTGGAAGGGATTTATAACAAAACTTCAGAAAAAGTTTCTGTGCCATCGGCGGAACAATTTCGTTTAAAATTTATGTGGTAAATATTTAAATTACCTGTACTATTTTTATGCGGTAAAGTCTAGTAAGAATAACTCAGTCAAAATAGGAGGCAGAATCCGTGGTATTAGAGGTTCTGAAAAGGGCTTTATTCCTTACAAAGGAATCATAGTTCGAACTAGGCAATCTTATTCCATCACCACGAAGGTTCAGGAAGGGATAGGCAATACATTATTGACAAGTAAATATATATATATGAAAAGCATTGCATTAAGACAGATGCAGGAGGCGTAACAGCTGATAATACAGATAAGAATACACATACGTAATGAAAATAGGCGTAAATACAGGCGTATACTAGAAACGTCATTTAAAATGATGTCACAAGTGGGTGGATCCATAAGAGAATCCTGCAGTGTCAGCAGAAATATTTGGCAGAGATGCGCGCGCAGCCGCATGACGTGTGATTGACGTGCAACTAGAGGGTGAAGGGGAATTGACATTTAGCTCTACATGTGGAGACAAAAGTCTGGGGGGTCAGGTCAACCTAATCCCAAATCGTATCTAATATCTTTGTTTAAGGAACTGTGTTATCCAGAAGGAAAGGTTTCTCGGACGGAATCTGTTCTATACTGACTGTTAGTGCATGTACAAGCATCTATGTGTCTACATGAGATGCGAGGGGGCAGGAATCTTCCATGGCAACAGGGGCTATGAATTACTTGCATAAAGACAGCGAGGCCAAGCTCTTTGCTCGGTAGCTGGAAGGATGTTTACCTAAACTACTAGACAGGAATGCATTGGATGAGGAGCGGAGCAGAATACTTGAAGGCTGAATACAGTTTTTGGCAGGCAACAAGCCGCGTCAGGCACCGTTAGCCGCGCAGGGAGTAGGACAAAGTTCATGGATACGGATGCAGGTCCAGGCTGGAGCATTTCAGAGGCAGAAGCAGGAAATGGCTTGATGACAGAATTCAGGGCCTACTCGCCTGAACTGTAAAACTAGAAAAGTGAACCATATAAAGTCGGTGGCCAATCATACTTAGGAATGGAATATTTGACCCATTCATGGTGGATCTGAAAGAGGACATGTTGACGTTGGACGCACATGTATTTGCGTCTTCATAGCTGGAACTGGAGGGAACATACATGTACTTGTAGCATGTACATGGAGTCGTTGGGGTCTAAGATAGGGGACACAATTGACCATAAAAATTCATATTTCCTCATTCCCTCCTTGTCCCCTACGGACCCTTATGAAATATCCATCTTCATCAATCCATCAATCTGTTCATATAGCATCATTTGTTCTTCTTTCTTCTTCCGGGATCTTGAGTGAAAATTCGAAGGCGGGATACACGATGTGGCACACAGACCACAAATCGCTGGCCCACATTGTAGACACAAGCAGCAACTGAATAGAATGAGTAAACCGATACCTAGGAAGGATAGGATCCTCCATCCCCAGGCTGACAACACGCTCCAGAACCAACCGGACCAAGTCCAGGTGCCTGGATTCTGGTGTATCTGGCTTACGATCTTATGAAGTCGAGTTATGGCTTTATATACTGACGGCGCGTTTTCTGGTATGAAAACACAGCAACTTGATCCGATGACCCTACAAGCTCCGCCCCTATCGGCCAGGATGACGTCAAGGACAAGACGATTTTGAAGAACAACAATCCGCATCGCAGACTGCTCCTCTGTTAAGTTGCCTAAGGCGGAAGCAGTTTCATTCACTACTGCTTCAAGGGTTCTAGTTAATCTACGTATCAACTTACTATTAGTGACTGTACCTATGTAGGGAAAGAAACCTTTATTGAAATCTGTGTATTGCTCCCATGCTGTTTCGGTGTAGTCGACAATCGGGAGATCTCTCTGCTGTCTATTGTGTACTAAATGGGTATTCCTATGGTAATCAGGCGGGGCTAGGAAAACAGGTGGCAGAAGGAATGCAATGTAACAGGTACCATCCCAATCTAGGGGTAGGCGTATGTATGCGGTGTGACCACAGATGAAGTAGGAATGACGAGAAGCTCTAAACGTAGATTTGCCTTTATCACTGAATTCTATTACAGTGGTACATTTGCTATGGCCCATGTGAATTGAACCATTCTTTCTTACACATAATTCGCCTCTAACTGGAAATACTGACATAGCGGGCAAGATTGGTGTAGCTTCGGATTCAACATTCAGGATCATGAGATTAAGTGTAAAGTTACCTAATCCATATACTTCGTTTTCTAGATCAGTTCCTGTTCTTTTGGGAAGTCCCTCCTTGTTAGGGTAGCAGATTTTAAGTAAAACTAGGTTCAGGTTTCCCCAAACCCAGTTGTCTTGATAAACTACTGAATTTGAATCTAGGGAATTAATCAAACTAAACCATGCTCCACAGGAGCCATTGTGGGTGAATGGATACGGAAAGAGAGGTAGAACTCCCTTGTATTTCTGATAGGGGGGGAGTCGGCCACATATCCAACAATTTGTAGCATTGCTGGTCTGATGAGAATGATGTAACATACTAATGAATGTGTTGTTGCGCAGCGCAAATCTATAGGACAACTCATGCGGGGGTAGTTCGCTAAAAGAATGTTCGGCAGTAACATTGAAAGCATGCTTGGAAATAGGGTAATACATGTGTAATAACATACTAGTAATGATAATCAGAAGACTTAGAAAAAACATAATTAACAATGTCACTATGCAGTGACTACGAAGTGATTTACAGTACGCATATTTGTTTAGCTGTTTCTGTCTATTTCTCTCTCTATTTCGGTCTAGAGGATACATGTCAGAGACAAATTCAACCGATTCACCTTGGAGAGGACTTAAACAATCAAATTGTCTGACTTGCTAGACCTTAGTTTCAGTTTATAGTTTTCTTTTTCAGTTCTGTCAACCAGGGGGAGTTTTGAGTCAGTCTGTGAGGGAATGCAGGGCGGATAATTCAAGTCGGATGATAGTCCATGAAATTTTTTGATATGGCTCGAGTGCAACCACCCTTTACGTCCCTCAATCTTCACAGCTGTCCTTGTGGTCAATAAGACGAGTTTAGGCGACTGCCAGCGAGGCTCCAGCGGGTTCCTTCTGTCGAAGTTCCTTATCAGTACCAGGTCTCCCGGAACCACGTCATGGGGCTTCACCTCAGTGTTATCGGGAAAAGCTGCAGCTACCTGTGAACGACAAGATTGTAGTGCAGACATCAAGGAAGCCAGATAATCTGTCAGCATATTACAATCAACATCAGTTATTTTACGGGGTATAGGCGTCCCCCACATATTTGGTGGTCTACCGAAGATCACCTCATACGGGGATAGCCCTGTTCGAGAGTGTGCTACCATTCTCATGTAAAAGAGCGCAACTGGTAAAGCTACTATCCAGTCAACACCTTTTTCTCTACATACTTTGGACAGTCTAATTTTCAAAGTTTGATTATGCCGCTCCACGAGACCTGCTGCCTCGGGATGTCGGACACAGTGGAATTCCCATTGATAGCCTAACAAAAGTGAAACATGTTTCATTAGCTCGGATGAGAACGGTTGGCCATTATCTGAGTACACGACACGGGGCAAACCATACCGTGGGAAGAATTCTCGAACTAACTGTTTGGCAGTAGTCGGGGCAGTGTAATCTGAGACGGGATACGCCTCTGTCCATCGGGAAAGAGCGCACACAACTACGAGGACATATTTGAATCCTCGACATCGTTCCATCTGGATATAATCCATCTGTAGGACTTCAAAAGGGTGATCGGGGGGTTGAAATCCACCCTGGTCTACAGGTACGCTTTTTCCTGGATTGAACTGACAACAAATCATGCAGGTACGTACTTTCTGTTTAGCTGCTGCTCGCAAGTGTTTATTGAACCAAATGTGTTGAATACTGTCTAGCATAGCTTTCTCTCCTAGGTGCGCTGGACTATGTATTGTGTTAATGATGACTTGAACCATTGAGTCGGGGAGAAACCATATAGATTTTCCCTTTGTCATCCATCCTTGATCCGTTTGGATCCCTCCTAATTCAGTCCATCTCTTTATTTCTTCTGGTGTAGCATGTGTCTGTATGTCAATTACATCAAGGGCGGGATCCTTAACTGTCATGCAGCGTGTTGGTGTCGGAACTATTGTCTTTGTCGTATCAGTTGTATGAGTCTGATTCTGAGCCGTCTGTTTAGCTGTTCTGTCAGCTAGGTCGTTACCCTGAGAAATAATGTCAGTCACTTTTGTATGGGCTTTACACTTCATAATCGATATTGCAGTCGGTAGATGTATTGCATCTAACAGAGCTTGAATAAGGGGACCGTGCTGGATGTGGGCACCGTGAGAAGTTAAATAACCTCTCTCTCGCCAAAGCACGCCGAAGTCATGGACGACTCCGAATGCATAACGTGAATCTGTGTATATGTTGACTTTCTTATTTTTGGCTTGAATACAGGCTTGTGTCAGAGCGATTAGCTCTGCTGCTTGAGCTGACAAGGTATCGATACAATTTGTTTCAATAACTTCAGTGTCTGTTGTGACTGCATAAGCGGACACTAACTCTCCTGTACTAGTTCTCATGCATGAACCATCTACATACAATGTCAGGTCTGGATCTGATAATGGAATATCTGTCAAGTCTTGTCTGGGTTTCGTCGTAATAGTAATGACTTCAATACAATCATGTGCCAATGGGTCTGTTCCACTTACTGGCAAAGGTGTGGCAGGATTTAATGTACTACAACGTCTGATTTCTATGTGTGGCTGGAACAATGTTAATTCATAACCCGTCAGTCTTGCTATGGTCAAGTGTTGTGTTTGGGTCCGGTTCAAGAGAACCTCTACTGCATGTGGTACTTGTACTGTCAATTGATGTCCTAACACTATGGCATCGCTTTGTCGGATTGCTAAAGCTGTTGCTGCGACTGATTTCAGGCACGCAGGAAGAGCCTGAGCTACGGGATCTAATGTACTGGAAAAATAAGCACATGGCTTATGTGATCCTGCTTGTTCCTGCGTGAGTACTGACAAAGCAGTACCTTCTCGTTCTGTAACAAAAAGTGTAAAACGTTTGCTGTAACATTCTGTTGCTAAAACAGGTGCTTGACATAAAGCTTTCTTTAAGCTTTCAAAAGCTTGCGTATGTTCCTGAGTCCAAGGGAGGACAGTTGATGTCGCTGCCTCCTGTGTTGTCAACTGAATGAGTGGTTTTGCTAGAAATGCATATTGAGGGATCCACCGCCTACAGTACGAAGTGAGGCCTATGAATGCCCGTACCTCCTTTTGTGTCTTGGGTATCGGCATGTTAACAATTAACTGGATACGGTCGGGTGTAAGCTGTCTTCCCCCCTTGGACAGCAAGTGCCCAAGGTACACAACTTGCTGGACACAGAATTGCAGCTTTGAAGGGGACACCTTGTGCCCCTTGTCGGCTAGGAAATGTAAAACCGTCAGTGATGCTTTTTCACATTCAGGTTCGCTTCGGGCGGTGATCAGCAGATCATCGACGTATTGAAGCAAGGCAGTGTTAGCTGGCATGTGGATACTGTCAAGTTCTCTTTTCAATGCTTGGCTATAGATGCTGGGGCTTTCTGTGAATCCTTGAGGTGCGCGTGTGAATTTAAAACTTCGTCCATTTAAACTGAATCCGAACAAATATTGGCTTTCCGGATCAATTGGGACACTAAAGAAAGCGTTCTTGAGATCAATTACAGTAAAGAACGTTGCTTCTGAATCTATGGCTGTTAGCAATGAAGAGATATCTGGGACCACAGGGTATTGTGGTACAATACATTTATTTAATTCTCGCAGATCAATAACCAATCGATATACTGGTGGTGCCTTTGGATCAGTTCGTTTAAGAATCGGAATTATCGGGGAATTACATATATTGGAGTCCGTTTCTGCAACCACTCCTTGTGCAATGAGCTCGTCAATGATTTGCAGTAAAGCCACAACAGCATCTGGCGGTAACTTGTATTGTCGTATTCGTGGTAATACTACTCCTGTTTTGAGTGTAACTCGATATGGTGTAATGTGCATACAACCTACATCAGTGGGGCCTTGTGCCCATAAATGTGCAGGTAGATTCTGTAACCGATGATCCATGTCTCTAGACACATAGTGACCTTTAAAGTCACGCAAAAATAGTCGTACTCCTTCCGGAGAACAACATATTACAGCTCCTAGAGCTTTCAATGTTTTTATACCTAACAAGTTTTCTGGGCATGATTTTGTGAGCAATAGATCTGTAGTCCGTGTTAATGGACCGACCGATAATGCAAGCGGTTGCGATACTTCATTAATAGTGGGCTTTCCTGAAAAACCAAGGGAAATATTTTGTGAGCCTGAGAGGGGTACCCCTGGGACTTCGCTGTGACAGATAGTGGTTCTGCTTGCCCCTGTATCGAGTAGAAACTTTCTGTCTTTCCCTAATACTTGACTCTGTACGTAAGGACCTTCTTGATCTACGGGGACCTCAATAAGGGGTGGGCCAACTTCCCTCTCTAGGCTATTTCATGTGTAGCGCTGATACTCTGGATAGTCATTTTGTGCATACTGGTACATCTGTTGTGTCGTGTTTTGTGTTGCAGCAATAGGCTGTGGCTGTTGTTGTGGTTGTTGTTGTGGTTGTGGTGCGTTCTGTTGTGGAACTGGCATAGGCTGTGTATTCTGAGGTACTTGTTGTTGGATCTGATCCTGTCTAGGCGGACGTGGTCTCTCCTTGGTTCTACCCGTAGAGATATTATGTTTTAGAACTGCGCAATCGTGTATATAATGACCTGGCTGTTTACAATAGTTGCATGTTCCTCTAACAGGATCTACTGAATCATTGGACTGTGTTGTACCCCTTTTATGACCATCAGCTGGAATTGACTGCGCAACAAGCATTTTCATTTTCGTGTCTTTCATACGTCTTTGTTCATTTTCTTGTTCTTCTCTAATTCTATTATGATGATATTGTAACATTTGTAACATCTGTGACGGTGTGTTACCTTGCCAGGTACTCTCGAATTTTAATACTCTACTTTTAACTTGGGGCAGGGAATTCTCAACTAATTTTGTCACAAACAGATGTGGATACGACTCACTACTTGCTTTTATGCCACTATTAATACCAAAACATTTTTCAAATCGGGAATAGAAATCACTAGTGTCTTCATCTTGTTTTTGTTTACAGGCTGAAATTTCACCCCAGTCTTCCTTTTTCGTAGTCAATAGACGTGGTAGTACCTGCACTAATAATCCTGGTAATGCTGTAGTCTTTTCCCCAAGCCCTGAACCTGCAGCTCGGGCTTTTTCTTCGTTTTCTAATGCTGTCCACTCTATCTTTTGGTCTCCCACCTCCCATTCCTTTTCTTTGAGTTTCTCGTAAATACCGGCAGGCAATAAAACTTTTAATATTTTCATAATGTCCGGATAAGTATACTCTCCCATGAGTAACATGTCTTTTATCTCACGGTGGAAACCTGCTGGGTCTTTGTCATGGCTAGGTACCACTTTCTTCATTTCTAATAATTCAATTTTAGTTATGGGCGTGTACACAAACACGCGTTTAAAAGTATTGTCTTCGCCTCTGATTGGGTGCACTTCGCGTAAGGGATTCTGTCTGTCTATGTGATACGTTTTTCTTTCCAACTTGGGGGGAACTGAAACATGTTCTGGGCATACGAAGACAGTGTACTGGTGTCGATGTTCTAGAATTTCTTTAATTAAATCAGTACCCGAACCTCTCCATGTATTCGTGAGTAGTTCTATCAATATATCAGGTAGGGGACCAGGATCGGAACGTTGGCTTCTATACAATATAACGAGGTGCTGTATCATGTATATACCAGCTAAACGCTGTTCTTCTGGGGTAAGATTCAAAAACGTGTGTGCTAACGCATCATCACTGTATTTTTCAGAACTGTCAGCCCATTGTACTGCTGACCTGGCTAATTCTTGTTCATCCATAGAATCGAGCATATGATACCCCCTTCGGTCTCGGAGTAATTTATCAGCAGCCTGGAATAAGTGTTCAGGGGACTTCGCATTTAGCATAGGGGCTTGAAAATGTCTGTTACATTCTGGACGTATCGGACGTATCGGGTCATTAAAGTATCTGGTATTGTTACAAGGTCTTCCCCTACCTACATAAGCAATCGTTTCTAATTGTCCTGTGGGCATTTCTGATTCTTCCTCCTCCTCTCCCTCTGATTCAGTTTTGTCTGCCTCCGATCTGGCTTTATGTGTTCGTTCTACTTCCTTGCGGATCTTTCGGCACATAGCTACTATACATGTCTGTTTATCGTGTTTTCCCTCTGATATATTCTGACCCCATCTGGTAAGGACTTGCATTTCATCCTGATCTACCTCGGACCTATCTCTGTCTCTGATCAAGCAGTTTATGAAGAAGCGTAACAATAGTCTCTGTACATCCACTTTCTGGTATTCCATGGCTTCGTCAATACTTTCAGGGCCTTGCCCTGTTTGGACAAAGCGATATATATTGTCTAAATGTTTAATCATTCCTGGTAATGTCGTTAAATACGTTGAAGCTCGTCGTATACGTAGTGATGATAGCAGCATTCTGTCATTTTTACCGGGCACTGGGTCATATCTACAATCTATAAGATGTTCCTTAAACATGTCGGACGTTGCTATTTGTGGTGTACGTTGGTTTGCTAAATCTCTAAGAGACGATTTGCTTCGTAATGGTGGCGTGGCGAAAATTGCTGCCGCACCTCCTGTCGCACCTTCTGAGGTGCTAGGCATAAAAGGATTTGTGGGATGTAAGGTAGAAACTGTGGATGCAGGAACAGTTGGATTGTGCGGAGGAGTTTGTAGTTGCGGAGTTGGGGGCGGATGATCTCGGCGTTGAGCACCATCGACAGGTGGTGTGTGTGGTGGAACATTAACATATTCGGGAGCTACATCGTCTAAATAGGAGGAAAGGAAAATATCCTTTGCGGTCTTGGGATGTGCTTTAATCGGGAGTAATGGGGGCGGCAAATCTTTCGGTATTTCCGGGGTGGCCTTAGGTAAACCTTCGGCCAAGAGAGGATACATACCATTCATAAGAGTGTTTCGTTGCCTATCTACTTGTTCTGTTTTTACTCGGGTACCTTCCTCAATTAATATATTTTCTCGGGCTTTATTTGAGTTCTCCCTACTTTTCTCTTCCAGTCTGACCGCTTTCTCTGTGCGCCTATGCGATTCTTTACGCCATAGTTCAATGGCATCTTTCTGTGACTGTCTGGCTTTCTTTTTCCATAATTCTTCTTCTACTCTCATGATGCGATCTGCATCCCATGTCCCAGCTGCGGGCCATCTCTGACTTTCTACTAGATCCTTGGTGTAGTCCACCCATAAGTCAAGATATAACACGGCTTCTAAGCCATGTTTATGATACATAAAATACCCTGGAGTATCCCTAGGTGGAATGGGAACAGCTTCTTCGAGTACTCCTTTTCTAGTTTTGATCTGTCTTAATTTTGAAAAGAACGGCATTTTTAAACCTTGCTACTTGATTCTTACTTGAACTGGACTTGAACACAATTAATACGAAAAAACACAATAATGAACACTCATTCATACCACAATTTTTGAACACAGTAAAACATTTAACATTTAACATTTAACGAACAATGATAATTAAGAGAAAACTAACTACTGACATAATACTAATACTAGATAATACTAGATTATATATACATGAACATACTGGATATACTGCTAAACAGTACAGATACACTGCTAAAACAGTGCAGACCGGATTTGTGTACCCAAACCCGTCAGGACCGGCACAAACCAATGTGCACGTCTAACTGCCTCCCCAGCAATGGTACTCACCGGGTAGCACGGAACGGAAGGCCTCGGAACTGAACTGAACTGGACCGGACTGGACTCGACTCGACTCGGAACTTCGGAACCTGGTGGGCCTCTGTATACCTCGGATCTTGCTCTCTCAGCTAGGCTCTGGTCGGGATACTTCGCACTTCTCACCGCCTCGTCTGGGTGTTGATCGCAGCCTCAGTCACCCCTGCTTGGCCGGAGGGAGATACAGGAAATCCTGCGGGTACGCGTTTTTGTCCGTCCAGCTGTGGCAGAGGACCAGGCCTGCAACGCACCTCCGGCGCGTGAGATGAGAAAGTGTCCCTGTTCGGGCGCCAATTTATGTGGTAAATATTTAAATTACCTGTACTATTTTTATGCGGTAAAGTCTAGTAAGAATAACTCAGTCAAAATAAGAGGCAGAATCCGTGGTATTAGAGGTTCTGAAAAGGGCTTTATTCCTTACAAAGGAATCATAGTTCGAACTAGGCAATCTTATTCCATCACCACGAAGGTTCAGGAAGGGATAGGCAATACATTATTGACAAGTAAATATATATATATGAAAAGCATTGCATTAAGACAGATGCAGGAGGCGTAACAGCTGATAATACAGATAAGAATACACATACGTAATGAAAATAGGCGTAAATACAGGCGTATACTAGAAACGTCATTTAAAATGATGTCACAAGTGGGTGGATCCATAAGAGAATCCTGCAGTGTCAGCAGAAATATTTGGCAGAGATGCGCGCGCAGCCGCATGACGTGTGATTGACGTGCAACTAGAGGGTGAAGGGGAATTGACATTTAGCTCTACATGTGGAGACAAAAGTCTGGGGGGTCAGGTCAACCTAATCCCAAATCGTATCTAATATCTTTGTTTAAGGAACTGTGTTATCCAGAAGGAAAGGTTTCTCGGACGGAATCTGTTCTATACTGACTGTTAGTGCATGTACAAGCGTCTATGTGTCTACATGAGATGCGAGGGGGCAGGAATCTTCCATGGCAACAGGGGCTATGAATTACTTGCATAAAGACAGCGAGGCCAAGCTCTTTGCTCGGTAGCTGGAAGGATGTTTACCTAAACTACTAGACAGGAATCCATTGGATGAGGAGCGGAGCAGATAACTTGAAGGCTGAATACAGTTTTTGGCAGGCAACAGGCCGCGTCAGGCACCGTTAGCCGCGCAGGGAGTAGGACAAAGTTCATGGATACGGATGCAGGTCCAGGCTGGAGCATTTCAGAGGCAGAAGCAGGAAATGGCTTGATGACAGAATTCAGGGCCTACTCGCCTGAACTGTAAAACTAGAAAAGTGAACCATATAAAGTCGGTGGCCAATCATACTTAGGAATGGAATATTTGACCCATTCATGGTGGATCTGAAAGAGGACATGTTGACGTTGGACGCACATGTATTTGCGTCTTCATAGCTGGAACTGGAGGGAACATACATGTACTTGTAGCATGTACATGGAGTCGTTGGGGTCTAAGATAGGGGACACAATTGACCATAAAAATTCATATTTCCTCAGATGGTTGGCTCAAAAAGTGGAGAACATTTAAATTTGAGATAATCTTTGGTTAGAGTGGATTCTGCGACTGTAAGAGCTTCTATTAAAATAGATTCCCAAAGCTGTTCTTTCATTCTCACTCTTGGTATTTGCCTCATACTTTTCCGGGTTTCACCAAAAGGCATCCAAACCCAGTTTTGTTAGAGCTTTCCATAGGGTGGTAAACCAGTTAATTGTAGATGCCTTAGGGAATCTTACAAGGTCTAACAAGGTCTCACGGTAAAACTCAAGCTCTTCTACAGTCCACAACCTAAACCAAAATATTATCAATCTGTAAGTTACCTTGTGTTACAGTTGTCTGTGTGCCAGATCAATGTACAAAGGTTTGGGGGGGTGCTAAGGGGGAGGTCAACCAAAGATCTTAAAAAATGATTTTCCACAACTGTTAGGGGCAACATATTTCCCATACCCCACAGCTATACACCATACAATATGCTCCCCAGTACCTTAGAGTTATCAATTTCAAGTGCAGGAGCTATCTGCCGTGACACTGTTTTTTTGTGTATCTTACTAATATGGTTGCATTGAAAGATTTGATGTAGCTTGGCCTTTTCCTTACGAGTGTCCCAGTTTTTAATGGGGTTACACGAATTCCTAAGTAATCAAAAACATCTACTTGTTCAAGTAAGGTGCTACCTGACCTGGTGAAAGTGTTTTGTCCTTCTCTTGTTAAAAATCCTATACTTAGTTTTTCCTTCATTTAAAAACAGCCCCCGTCATTACATAACTGAATAAAATCATTTAAAAGTTGTGGAGGCACTGGGGAGATTTAGAAATTAAGTATCATCCGTAAATAACAGGGCGGGAACTCTTCTATTGTTTATTTTCGGGGCATCGCAACCATCCCTTTGCAGAAAATCAATAACCCCATTAATAAAAAGAGTAAAAAGAGTGGGCGCCAACATACATACATACATACACAGACATATATATATATATTCACTGAAAAACCATAGGTTTCAGGGGCGTTATAGTTAATTGGACATTTCACTCCCACAAAACCATAGAAATTCCCCGTTATAGTTAGTTCAGCTAACTATAACTCGCGCGCCCGCAATGCACTGCTGATGATGTCACATATTACATCACTCATGACATGGTCAGTGACATCACTCATGACATCATTGATAACATCTCAAATGACATCACTGATGACATCACTGATGACATCATCCTTGTGATAGAGTGGCAGACCTCCTCTCACCCTAATATAACCTTTGATACACACACTCAAAAATACAAACTAAAATTTTCAAAACAATGGACATTCCAATACCAGTTACAACACACTTATTCAGTAATTCCAAGATCTACACACACATCCACTCATTCACCAACAGTCCCTATACAGTCACTCATACATGTTACAAACCGCCACTCATCCATAGAGTTACTCACACACATAGTCACACATGCAAACAAAGTATCAAACATCCATTTACTTGCATATACAGTTTTACACACACTACCACACTTACTTCTACAGAAACTTACACATACTTACGCTCTTAAACAATCACTTATAGAAAAACCTACTTATTTGTACAGGAACTCTTCCAATCTCTCACTCTCACATATACTCACTTATATACACCAATATTCACATATACTAGTTTGAAACATATGTAGTTATTCATAAAGACACTATTGAGACAGTCATTCACTCACTAACACACCCATCCACCTATACAGTGCTGCACCCATGCTGTCTTCAACACATACAAACAGTGAGTCACTCATTCATTCATCTATGCTAGGCCTGGACTAAAATTCTGTTCCGCTCGCGGAAATTGCGATAATTTGACATTTTTGCGTTCCGCGGAGAGCGCGAAAATGTAAAAATTTCCGCATCCGCATTTTACCAGAAATGTTTTGCTTGCTCGCGCTGTAAAATAATACATTCGCGCATGCGCGCGATCGCCTTACCTGACCCCCGCGTTCCCCGTCAAGTTTTCCCGATCCGGTCGCATTCTCCACGAGATGTTGGATTGTTGGTAGCCATTTGCGCTGTCTCGCAACAGTTCGCGCCCACAGTAACATCAGTCGTCGCGCGATCACATCTTTCTTCTCGCGATCATGCACCGCGAGACAAGTGAAAACAAGATGGCCGCGCCCGCGAGCAACCGCACGGGTAAGTTGGCGAGCTGCGACCACACAGAAAATACCGTGAACGAGCGGGAAAAAACGTCCGCATCTTCGCGATATTTCCGCGTGTTTGCGGAGATTTTTTACATTTTTGCGATAATTTGTGAAAGTGAATTTCGCAAATTCCGCCCACCCCTAATCTGTGCACTAAGTAATACCCCCCACCGAACCATCAGACACTCATACTGATACTCAAAAAACCAACTAATAACCCATATAGACACTCACGTAGCTACTCACCAACCCATGCAGCCACTTATACACAAAGAGAGAGACTGATACAGATATTTACATATTTAAACATTACTCACTAACCCATGTATTCACTAAGATACACTTAATCAGTCAGTTATACAATCAATTTTACAAAAACAAAATCATCCATTTAGACACTTATATACCCATTTATTCTTCCTTCGACCTTGAGATATACATATATAAAACATATTTAATTTTCAGAAAAACACACATTCACTGGATGATGTCATCACTCAGTGATGTCATTTGAGATGTCATCAGTGATGTCATGAGTGATGTCACTGACCATGTCATGAGTTATGTAATATGTGACGTTATCAGCAGTGCATTGCGGGCGCGCGAGTTATAGTTAGCTGAACTAACTATAACGGGGAATTTCTATGGTTTTGTAGGAGTGAAATGTCCAATTAACTATAATGCCCCTAAAACTTATGGTTTTTTCAGTGAATTTCTAAGGTTTTTTTAAATGCTAATTTCTAACAATTACGTGCCTGAAACATATGTTTTTTTCAGTGAATATATATATATTTATTATACTATGTATACAAGTGAAAATGTCTCGGTCCGCCTGTTTACCTCGGTGGCACAGAAAAAATGGGTGGAACTGACGTCAGCACGCCGACAAGGTCCTCTTATGGCTCCGATGATGTCATATGGTGTCGCGAGCAGAGCCGTGCTATTATGACGTCCTTGTCGACGTGGGAGAGCTAGGAAAGAATTTCCGTGGAATGCTGGTGCAGGGGATATTCACCTAAGTATTCAGGCTAGTCCTTTGGGAGCAACTGTTTATGTTGCCACTCCAGAAACCAAAACCAGTGATCCGAGGGCAGAGGCCCTGAAGATGGCACACGAGGTGGGGTGCCCAGTCGTGTGCACCGGCAGGGCAGCAAAGTGACAAGCACCACAACCCACAAAAAAGGTAACGAGGGCACTGAATAACACAGAATCTTCTCTTTGTATCTGGCAGGAACAACAAAGTTAAAATGCCCTAGTACCAAATACAAGAAAAACTGAAGGTCTAGACTTGGATACAACCCAAAGGAACAACGACTAGGCAAAATGTGGAGTCTTATAAGGAAAAGACAGAGATCCTATCACCCACCGAAGTGGCTTGCTTCATCATCTGGGAACTCTGAACGAACCTTGCTCTCATAAAGATATTGAGAGTTATGGTTCAACAGAGATTAGTGAAAAAATACTTCTCACCTACAAACAAGCAAAATAGCTGTTTTATGGGGTGATGGTTGCAGTGCTGGTGAAAATGTGTGAAAAAGTGATTTAAAATTGACTATCAAGACACAAAACAATTTTATTCAGTGCTGTCTTGGTGTCAAAATAAAAACATTGCATATACAGTTTAAACAAATAACTGTAAAATGGATAGGTCTACATGTTTCAGACCTTAGATATTAGAATCCAGGCTTTCGTCAGGACCTCTGAATTACTTAGCTACTGCAAAAAAATGTTTGTGTTTCAGTGAAAAACATAAAACAAAAGTTATAAAATACGTTTGGTAACAATACAACCTGCTCACTTCTGTGGATCCACAATGGAAGAGTACAGACAGTGAAACTTGAAAATACCTGAAAAAGGATGGAAAGACTCACATAAAACCTGGTCTATAATTCTAGAAACATTGTAACAATGGGTTTAACAGTTCAGGATGTTATACTGTGAATGTATCTAAACACCACTTGGTGTAAAAATAATTTTTTAAATTATTGAATTCACTTACCCGGCTTTATGCGGGTGCGCACCTCACCTCACCTGGCATCCACTCAGGACGTGAGGCACCGCTCTATATATAAAAGAAGTGACAAACAACCAGGATCAGAATAAACATTATCAGATCTTGGTAAATGTCCACTCTATATATTTTTATTATCTCTAAGTCACATTGTAAAAACCATGGCAAACCAGAAAAAACAGGAGTCCTGATAACCATCTTGAAGTAATTCTAAACAGACTCTCTGATGTATTGATCATAACTAAGAATTAAAACAAATGGACAATGATCTTCATAAATGCCTACTAAACTCGAGCAAATAGTTTCAGTTTGTATTTGTTTCAAGGACGGGTATTATGTCCTAAACATAAGAAGCGGTTTAAATCCTGGAGGCGATGAAACATTAGCCGTCGACAAAGCAAAAGATGCGCATACGTTTTAGCTGCTTTGTTTTTGAAAGACATGTGCCCATTATGATCGAACTTAACCACACGTCCCTCAGTGCCAAAACGAAATGTGATGGCCACCCCAAGCTTTTCCGTTTACCAAGGTCAAAAGAGAGAAACGGTCAAAAGAGAATACCCCAGATCTTAACTCTTTTAAACATACTAGCATTGTAACAAATTAGTTTTTGAGAGCATATAACAATCGTGGTTAAACTGTTCTAAGATGTCCCTCACTTCTAAACAGAACACGAGGATGACCTAGAGCATTACAATTACCACAAAAAAATCACAGGAGACCCCGTAGCTTACCTCTCCGTCGGTACCCCTCTCTTGGAACTAAGCTGGAAGGGGAGGTCTCCGGCGGAGAGGAAGCCGGTCTTAAATACTCTCTTACCTATTCACTCCTACTGGATTCGTGCCTGAATAGTGTTTGAAAGCCGCCTTCGGCCGGCGTTTTGTTATGACGTCAACACGCGGTGTCACGTGAAGTGCATCCCGTTATGGGAAAAGTAGTTCGATTGCGCGTTTGCGTGTAGTCTGTGATGACTCGTATGAAAAGTTAAGCTTACATGTAAATTGATAGAGTTATTTTATGTATACAGTTGCGCAATAAATGGCAATCAGTACATAAGTGGAGTAAAAATCATGGGAATCATATCGTCCTCACAGAATAAATATTAATACAAAAACAGGGGCACATTTCCCAAGCAGTGTACTGTCGGTCTATTGAGAACGTAGTTGTTATGCCATAGTATCCAGAAAAGAAAGACTAGATATAAGGGATTCTTCTCATAATGTAGAGCTCATTGCATGAATTTTCTGAGGCACTCCAAAAAAATTCTGAATTATAAGACATGCTGAATTATAAGACAACTATTATGAAAGACAACCTTATATTTGGTGACTCAATCATACAAATACGGAACTGGGTCATAATGCCACCCAAGGTATATCATAATTGATTCCAAAACGATCACTTTGAAGTTTGAACACCCATTTTTGTTCTTTCATGAACAGAATGTTTTTTTACATCAAGAATGTGTGGAGGAATAAAAGGGTGTTCTAATACTATCCAACATAAGTCCTCAGGCTAATGTTTAGATGTCAAAAAATGGTTTGTGAGTCTGGTTGCCATTTTATTTCGTCTGATGGTACTTTTGTGTTCGTTAATACGGACTTTCACTTTTCGTGTTGTCATACCAACATAGCGCAGGGAACATGGGCACGTAATGAGGTAAATAACACTTTCAGTATTACAATTTGTATGTGCCCATCCCAATATCCACTGTTTTGGTATGTCGAGTTTGAGGACATGCTGTACAGGAACCAAATGGAAAATGTTCCTGTACTGAAGGGATATAATGTAATAATTGTACTCATTGTAGTCTCTTTACAGACCTTGGGTCTGGTATGTACTAGACTATCCCGTAGACTGGTTCCTCTTTTAAATGAAAAGAGTGGAGTAGGAATATTTAAATTACCTACGTTCAGAATTCGCCAGTGTGAACGCACAATTTTTTGCACATTATTGGATAGAGTACTAAAAGTGTTAACAAAGGTTAATCTTGAGAGCGGAGGTTTTGGTGTAGGGGGTTCTAAGAGAGCATCTCAATTATTGTTAGAGGCTCTCTTCCAAGCCCGTCTCACCAGATGTTTAGGATATCATCTGTCATGTAGCTGTTGCGATAATCTTTTTGCATGATGCTCCAAAGTTTCTCTGTCCGAACAGTTTCTCCGTATACACAGAAACTGCCCGACGGGCAGATTCTCACGGAGAGATCTCGGATGGCAACTGTCAAAGTCCAATAGCGAATTTTTCGCCATAGGTTTCTTGTACAACTCTCTCCCCAGTTTACCCTGCATAGAACATATCTCAATGTCCAAAAAGGGGAGTCTCCTTTTATCATGTTCAACAGTGAATCTCAAAAAGCTATTTCTAATATTCAACCAGGCATGGAACTCCAAGAGTGTAGCAGTGGTTCCATGCCAGATGACAAAAATGTCGTCTATGTATCTCTTCCATAACAAAATCTTGTCACGAAAGGGGTTGTCGTGGTTGAGTACACTGTTTTGTTCGAAGAGATGGACATAAAGATTGGCCAGACTGGGCGCAAAAATACTGCCCATAGATGTTCCTGAGGTTTGGAGATATAAAGTTTCTTCAAATTTGAAGAAATTTTCCATCATGGCCAATCTAGCGCACTCCATTATGAAGTGTACTGGCGTTATGGTGTCCATGTCCCTAGCATCTAGAAGACCTCGTATGGCTTCCAATGTCTCTTCTTGTGGAATACAGGTGTAGAGAGATTCCACATCGAAACTGACCAAAAGGTCAGTATCGATATCGTAATTAGTGTCCGGTAGAAATCTCAGAACATCCTTCGTATCCTGAAGATAGGTGGGCATTTCTTTGACCAAAGGTCGTAAAAAGAAATCGACAAAGGTCGATAGAGGTTCTAACAGAGACCCAATACCTGAAATAATTGGCCATCCAGGAGGTGGCCTAATGGTCTTATGTATCTTAGGAAGCACATAAAAGTACGGAATTATTGGATGTTTAGTTACCAGAAAGTCAGCTTCTAGTGATGTTATCCAACCCGCACTCTTCGCCTCATCTACGAGACTTTGGATCTCATTAGTTAGTCTCGGAGTAGGGTCTTCCCTTAGGGCAAGATATGCCTTGGTGTCATTCAACTGCCTTAAACATTCTGTACGATATACATCTATATCCAAAATAACAATTGCTCCACCTTTATCTGCGGGTTTAATTATTATCTTCTCATCGTTAGCCAAAGTTGTTATCGTGTGCACCGGCGGGGCAGCGAAGTGACAAGCACCACAACCCACAAAAAAGGTAACGAGGGCACTGAATAACTCAGAAACTTCTCTTTGTATCTGACAGGAACAACAAAGTTAAAATGCCCTAATACCAAAATGTAGAATTAGTGCTATAACGGTCTTCAAGAGGACTTGCGATGCTGCTTCTGCCTCCCATACCCTGGAGGTGGCACATGGGTCAAGTGGTACGGTCATACTGCGGTGGGACGCACACTCGTTGACCTCTCATGGCACTGCTCCACACTTCAGGGAGGACGCTTTCTATTAGCTATGTTTTCTGATGACGGCTCGCGCCGGCCCCGTCAAACAACAGAACTCCTTTAGATCCAAACAGACTCTTCCACTTTCTCACCGGAAGTGAAACCAGGCCACGCGGACACTATCACAATACAACAGCTGGGAATGCACTTTTTGGAAAAAAAAACATTCCTTCCTCCTAATTAATGAAATAAACGTCTCACTGAAGAACAGGGGCCAGCTTCGATCGGTAAACAGCCGTTACAACAACTTTTTTACTTCGCGATACCATTACAACGCATGCATTGCCACGCATGCGTTGTACATCACGAAGCCATTACTACAAATTTGTTTAGAATGCATGGTCATTTTCCACGCATGCCTTTACAACACATTTTGTTGTAAAGGTATGTATGGTAAATGACCATGCGTTCTAAAAAACATGTAGACGATCCACGATGTTGTAAGGAAACAGAGGCTGTTCCGTTTCCTCACAACAGCGTGCCCGACCCTCAGAAATTACGTGAAGCAGGAACCACGAGGAGAGAGGAACCACGAGGCGTGAGAGGTAAGGGGGATTGGGCATGGGGTGTTTTTTTTCCCTAGGGTTTAGGGTAGTGCAATGGTGTTTGGGTAGTGTAGGAGGTTGTGCTGGGGGTAATGTTTTAATGATTTAGGGCAATGCAGTGGTGTTTGGGTATTGTAGGGGGTCGTGCTGGTGTAGTGTTTTAGGGTTTAGGGTAGTGCAGTAGTGTAGGGGGTCGTGCTGGGGGTAGTGTTTTAGGGTTTAGGGTAGTGCAGTAGTGTATGGGTAGTGTAGGGGGTCGTGCAGGGTAGTGTTTTAGGGTTTAGGGTAGTACAGTGGTGTTTGAGTAGTGCAGGGGGTCATGCTGGTGGTAGTGTTTTAGGGTTTAGGGTAGTGCAGTGGTGTTTGGCTAGTGTAGGGGGTCGTGCTGGGGGTAGATTTAGGGTTTAGGGTAGTGCAGTGGTGTTTGGGCAGTGTAGGGAGTCGTGCTGGGGGTAGTGTTTTAGTGTTTAGGGTAGTGCAGTGGTGTTTGTGTAGTGTAGGAGGTTGTGCTGGGGGTAGTGTTTTAGGATTTATGGTAGTACAGTGGTGTTTGGGTAGTGTAGGGGGTAGTGCTGGGGTAGTGTTTTAGGGTTTAGGGTAGTGCAGCAGTGTTTGTGTAGTGTAGGGGGTAGTGCTGGGGGTAGTGTTTTAGGGTTTAGGGTAGTGCAGTGGTGTTTGTGTAGAGTAGGGGGTAGTGTTGTAGGGTTTAGGGTAGTGCAGTGGTGTTTGTGTACTGTAGGGGGTCGTGCTGGGTTCTAGTGTTTTAGAGTTTAGGGTAGTGCAGTGATGTTTGTGTACTGAAGGGGGTCGTGCTGGGGGTAGTGTTTTAGGGTTTAGGGTAGGGCAGTGGTGTTTGTGTAGTGTAGGGGGTTGTGCTGGGGGTAGATTTAGGGTTTAGGGAAGAGCAGTGGTGTTTGGGTAGTGTAGGGAGCCGTGCTGGTGGTAGTGTTTTAGGGTTTAGGATAGTGCAGTTATGTTTGGGTAGTGTAGGGTGTCGTCCTAGGGGGTAGTGTTTTAGGGTTTAGGGTAGTGCAGTGGTGTTTGGGTAGTGGAGTGGGTGGTGTTTTAGAGTTTAGGGCAGTGCGCCCAACCAGCCACATTATCCGTTTACTAAGGGGATCCTGACTCTTTTGAATGCTCCGCCAATTGAATAATTTGGGTCAAGGGCCCTACCACGTCCAAGACTTATCAATTCCTTTTTCGGGATCCCTCATATACTTGGAGAAAAAGGTACATAGTTTCTCATCAATTTCAGGTGTGTGTGCCACCTTCCCCTTCAGTAAGGGCCTGGGGCATTCTCCCCTCATCCTATTCCTGACCTCCCTTTCAAGGGGTTGATGATTTTCCCCACCACATACTCTGCCACTTTGGTGTCAGGGGTCCGCTCCGCCGACCTAGGATGGTAAATTTGGGTAGGCTCGAAAATGTCCGAGTCGGCCCCGTCCCAAACCCGGGACTGAGAGGAGTGGGACTCTGGATGCCAGGGACGCCCGAGTTCTTATCCTCATCGGAGGAGAAATCGTCCTCCGATACACCCTCTCCCTCTAAGGGAAACCCGCCATCGGGGACTACAATAGTGTTGACAACGTCACAATTTTCCCCGGACCTCTCCTCCTCCCGGCAGGGTGCATGTTTTAGCGTTCGCGCATTCTTGAGGAAGGTCTCCGTAAGTTTAGCCAATCCTTCCAAGTGCCCCGCGTTATGCTTAACTGCCCTTTTATTCCCCATCTGGGAGCTACTGGGACCCGCCACCACCAGATCTGGGTCACTGAACACCCCAGAGATGCTACTCGCCAGCTTATCTACTTGATCCCTAAGAGGAGCCAGCACCCTAGAAATAGCCAGAGAGAGGGCTTGGTCCACTGCTGGAGGGAGAAGTTGGGGGGCCATTCCTTCTCCACTTCCTGGTAGGAGGAGTAAAAATGGTCTTCTGGAGAAGACATGATAGTAGAGGGTGTGAACACAGAACAAATGCCCTTAAAATCCTTAAGGCAGCCCCCTCGCCGGTGCTCCAACAGCTGGGCTTTCCCTGAAGCTTTTATAAGAATAGACTGAGGCGCAATACCAATTACCACCACCAGGCGGCGCTGGTCACTGACGTGGCCGTGTGGGGAAATCACCGCGTGCGGTGTCAAAATTAGGCGAGGGTTGGTCGGGAATCAAGCGGACACTAAAGGAGTGACCGGATTCCCAAACGCGCGTAAAGACCAGCGGAAGCGTTCGACGGAGCTGCCTCGTTTGGACCAGACGGGCCTGACAGGATCTCAACACGTGCAGAGCGCAAAGCGGGAGAAACTGCGAGGGGGAGAACGTTCTCGGGCAAGAGCCTGCTGCGCAGGTAATATGAAACAGTACCAAGGCAATAATGCTAATAACGTGCACAAGAAACCACTATACAAACAGCAACAACACCAGATTAAGCCAAGAATGTAAGGAATGCAGTTAACTGACGAGCAGTGAAGAAAGAGGAAGCGGAAGGGACATCACGATATTATATATGATGGACTGTGATATGATTGGACTATAGTTGCCTTAGAGACTACCCCCCTAATGGTTCATGGGTTGTGTAGTCTTTTGTTTAATGATTGTTGTGTTACGTTTTCTTTGAACTGCTTTGCAAATAAAGTGAGGAAAGATATGCATAATCCTCGCCTCTGTCCTGCCATAGAATTAATTAAACTTTATTCTATCTGATTTAGAAACATAGATCATAAAAGTGTAAATAAAAACAGTAAATCGTCTTTCCTAATACAATACAGTGAGAATTAATTAAAATTAGTAGGTAAAAACGGGTGTTACAAAGCCCGGGTTCAGAGCAACTTCAGGTTAACAGAATCGTAAAGTTCAATGTTTCGCAAGATCAATTTCATGTACTTCGCGCAAAATACGCAATAAGGGGTCCAAGTAAGATGTAACGCTCCAATACCTGACCAGTATGCACTATATAAAACTACAGAAAAACTAAAAGTAAAAAGTGATTTGCACACTTCTGTCATTGGGCTATATGTGGGCTACATCTGGGTGATATTTGTGCTACATTTGGGCTCTTTTTTCTCTGGTGGCCATCTGGGGAGACTTATTTCTTATGAAGTTTCCTAATTTCCTCATTTACTGCAGTCTCCTCAGTAGGAAATGCTTTCAGTTTTTTTCTTTGATTCCATCAAGAAGGCATTCATATGTGCCACACATTTGCCATACATTCAGAATGTTAGCACTCTGGTTGTTCATTAGATCACTTTAGTAAAGCTACTGCTCACCAGGGAGTTAACTGGAAGTCTACTGCTGGTATTGAAAGTGATTGTTTCAGTCTGCATGTCAGAATTGTCTAATGAAATAGAAGAGGAATTGAGATCTCACTTAAAACATGCCCTACATGTTCTGTCTGCAGCACTAACCATAATTTCTATGGCAAAATGAACCCCCTCATTTTGTTCCCAGTCTATTCCAATCAAGATGGCTTCAGGTGTGCCATCATTTTGTCATAAGTAAGACTGTTAGCTCTCTAGTTGTTCTTTAGAACACTCTGGGAAGCTGCAGTAGAACACAAAGGCATCAACTGACAGGCTGCTCCTGTTGAAATATAACAGGAAGATATTTGAGATCTCACTTAAAACATCTCCTAATTTTTCTTCCTACAGCACTAACCATAATTTCTATGGCAAAATGAACCCCCTCATTTTGTTCCTTTTTAAATTAAATGTTTTAAGTGTTACCAGTTTATTCCAATCAAGATGGCTTCAGGTGTGCCATAATTTTGTCATAAGTAAGACTGTTATCTCTCTAGTTGTTCTTTAGAACACTCTGGGAAGCTGCAAGACTGTTATCTCTCTAGTTGTTCTTTAGAACACTCTGGGAAGCTGCAGTAGAACACAAAGGCATTAACTGACAGGCTGCTCCTGTTGAAATATAACAGGAAGATATTTGAGATCTCACTTAAAACATGTCCTAATTGTTCTTTATACAGCTCTAACCATAATTTCTATGACAAAATGAACCCCATCATTTTGTTCCTTTTTAAATTAAATGTTTTAAGTGTTACCAGTCTATTCCAATCAAGATGGCTTCAGGTGTGCCATATGTTTGTCATAAGTAAGGCTGTTAGCGCTCTAGTTGTTCTTTAGAACACTCTGGGAAGCTGCAGTAGAACACAAAGGCAATAAAATTGACAGGCTGCTCCTGTTGAAATATAACAGGAAGATATTTGAGATCTCACTTTTCATTTTTTTTCATTTCATAAAACTTTATTCGGTTTTACAATGTGAAAACCATAAAAGACACAATGTATATACACATCCCATTAAAAAAAAAAAAAAAGAAATACATTTAAATAATTTAGAGTCTATAGCCATAAGAGATTACAAATAAAATATGGCAGGTACAATAAGTACGTTTCTGTGCTAAAAATAGGGAACACATAAGAGGTATACCTTAAAACTATGAGTACCTCCTCCCCCTGAAATAACTAATATTACAGGCAGGCCCTGGTTCTCACCAAGGATTTCAAATAGCCTACAATGAAGATTATACAGTCTGGTTTCAACAGCTATAAATACGAAAGTGCTGGGCGAACCTGGTTAAAATTAAGCCTTTTTAAGAGGGGGAGTAAAAAATGTCTCTGAGGTTCTTCATAGAATTTACAGAGGAACATAAAGTGGTGCAGGTCCTGTGGAGACAGGTTGTCGCAACCATAGGGTGCTAACACCTGTCCTCTGCTGCACCCTTTCGGAAAGGCAATTAAAAGATGAAAACAATCGAGACGAAACCTGGACAGTAAAAACCGCTCATAGGTGGTCTATGTTCCCAAAAGGTATGGCTCAGCCAATGTATGGGTTTTTAGGGTCAGAAATTTACGGACACTTGGTTTACATAATTCCTGTTCATCTCTTTCTAGCTTCCTGGTTCAAATAAATGCTTTTTTAACCAGTTCCACATCCTTTTTTGTTATAGTTGACGGTTTTGAAAAAAAGATCCGGGTGCCCCAACTCCGTAAGGCGTCCTCTAACATACTGCAACCATGGAATTCTGGACATTTGTTCTAGGGTCATACAGTCTGTTAGGATCTGCTGGGTGAGCTTTAGCTCCTTGTTTGACCAGCACTTAAGCCAAAACACTAGGGGACACAAGGCAATAATATCAGCTAAAAATGGGGCCCCCAGTTCTTCATGAGCTATTAGATTAGATAAACAGGTTGGCATTCCCAATAGGCGCTTTAAAAAGTTATTCTCTGCCACCTGCAGCGCGTCAGTTTTGGTATACCCCCAGACTTCACTACCGTAACATGCAGTTGACACTCCCTTAGCCTGATAGGTTTTCAACAAGGCTGCAATTGGGCGCTTCCCCATCTTAGCAGTAAAGTTGAAAATGGCAGCAGTTATTCGGATAAGCTCCCCCTTTTTCCTTAGAATAAGGGGCCCCCACTTCAAGCGATCATCCAACAGGACCCCCAGGTATGAAAAAATTGATGTTGTAGGGACCTTCGCAGAACCTACGGAAAAAGAATACTTTTTCGTGGGACGAGCCCCTACCTGCAAGACATAGGATTTTGCATTATTAATCGCTAAGTCATGGGACCCCATAAACTTCAAGAAAGCGTCTAGTAAAGATTGGAGTCCTCTAGCAGTTCTCGCTATCAGGACGGCGTCATCCGCATATAGGAGGACGGAAAGACCCCAGTGACCTACACGCGGGAAATCCACCCCTCTGGCTACCAGGGCTCCTTCAAGATCATTGATGTATAGGTTAAACAGGAAGGGGGCAAGAATACAGCCCTACCTCACCCCTCTTTCAATATTAAATTCTTTTGAAACCCGGAGATCCTGTGCATATCTAATATTTGCATTGGTATCCCTATGCAGATCCATTAGAAAGTCCACAATAGAGGCCTCCACCCCCATGGCCCTCATGGACTGCCACAATTTGACCCGGTTTACACAGTCAAACGCGGAAGATAGGTCCATGAAGGCCATGTAGATCGTACCTGGGCGGGCCAACGTGTACTTGCCAAGGATCAGGTAAAGGTTTAAACATTGGGCCACCATCGACCTCCCCGCACGAAACCCATATTGGGTGTCGGCAAGGATATTATGCTCCTCTGCCCATAAAGATAGTCTTTGCAATAGTACCCCTCCCACCACCTTAACTACAGAGTCAATGAGAGAGATAGGTCGATAGCAGTGCGTACTGTTTCGATCTCCCTTTTTGAACACTGGCACGATGGTAGAGATGGCCCAGGATTTGGGGCTACCATCCCTGGCCGCTGCATTCAATACAGCCAACAGGATCGGTGCCCAGAAAGATGGATCCGATTTGTAAAGGTCCGGCGGAATTCCGTCCGGTCCAGGAGCTTTGTTACTGGTTAGGCCTGCAATTCCCGCCTCTACCTCTGTTAACTCAAAAAACAGATAGTCAGTGTTTGTTGCCCGGGGTAACTGGTCGTGGTAACCCATGTAACCCTTAAACATGGATGAAAAGTGGGCCACCCATCCCTCTTCCGTGATGTGGGAATCTAAGATGTTGCCTGTGTCTTCGGAAAACAGGGGTCTGTTGACGATGCCCCAAAACCATGTGCCATTCCTTAATGTGCTAGACTCTAGCAACTCCCTCCATGCCTCCTCCTTCAGAGCTCTCTTACGGGTAGCTAGAGCCTGCTTGTATCCTGTACGACATGCCCGTATGTATGGGGGGTTTCTTGGAACAACTTTCAGGGCCTCCTTTAGCTTACGTGCTGCCTGGGAGCAAGAGGAATCGAACCATCTTGGGTTTGAATTAGATACCTTACAGGCTGGAGCCCTCAAAAGTTCCCCTGCTTTGCGCGAAATATCTCTGAAAGCACAAAGAACATCCCTTGGTAGACTCTCCGGTTGGACACAAAAAGCAAGTTCAGCTGCACATGAGTTTCTCACCTTCCTGTGGAAAGCATCTGGGTCAATCTGGGACCATTTAAGGCGGCGCCCACCGTCTATAGGTCTCATGGTTCCCAGTACCCTTCCCCTGGATTTTCTTGGTAGAAATACACCACAGAGGTATACACAAAGGGGATTGTGATCACTATAACCACTGTCCTTGATGGTAAACCTCTGAAAAAGGGACTGAGAGGAGGAAGAAATTAAAATATGGTCTATAAAACATCCGGTACCTCTCCCTTTGAAGGTAGGAGTCAGGGTTTTACAATTTGGGGCAGAGAGGGACATTAGTGTCAGTAAGTCAAATTCATTGACTAGGTTGTTTAATTCATCCCCCTGTTTTGAATGGTCAAAATGAAACCATCTCATTCTGTGGCATCCCATGTCGGACATATTTGTGATCCTTGGGTCGCCACAGGGATGAGTGTTGAAGTCTCCCACCACCATCAAGGGGTGTAAGCTGAGATCACATAACTTCCTTAGATAGTGACTTAGCTGTATGATGTCACCTTCCCCCTTTTTGCTGTTCGGTGAGATATAAAAATTGATCAGGGTCATTGTATTGTTCCCCTTCTTAAGAATCATGGCCTGAAGGCCCTGGCTAAAAGGAGGACACATTTGTACCTGACAATCGACGGCTAGGGAGATATAAATAACCAAACCTCCTTTGGCTCTACCGCTGGGTGATGGGGAAGCAGGAACAAAATAAGCTTTAAAACCCTCTAGAAACAAGTTACAGTCCACCAACCAGGTCTCTTGAAGGCAAATTACTAAAAATTGCCTAACAAACTGTAGCCATAAAGGATCCTGGAACTTGTCTTCCAGGCCTGCTATGTTCCATGATAGAACATTACTGTGTGCATCATGGGGTGTCACCTCTATTTGTGGTGGTGAAAGGAGAATCACTTGCACTGTCTCTGCCTCGGTTGCCGGGATTGAGTGGGCCCTCTGTTGGTGCATTGACTCTGCTACGGTCTCGTCAGAAATATCCAGTCAATCACATTCCTCCATCCCCGATAGCATAGAAAATCTGTTAGCTAATGCTAGGGTAGGAGGCACGACAGGAGCAAAGTGAGGCCCCCATGGATGACGTGTACTGTGCAATGGTCGTGGGAACCCTCGGTTGATGCCTACAGAGTTTTTATAAGGCCGTCTGGCTTGTGAGGGTTCCCTATCCTCATTTCCCATTTTATACCCATGAGATTCAGCTCTATAGAAGAAACCCAATGGAAGTGCCTGTATTGTGGACCCAGGAAATGACTGACCAGCACGAATATCACCTGACAGGATTCTTTCAGCTACAGAGGCCCTGTTAAAGTTAACTATAACACAGTCACCCCCTCCCAGCTTTCTAGAACTGCCTATCCATTCCACTCGACGTACCATAATGATACTACGTTCTACACCAAGACCCGCAAGGGTATTAGTTGTTAACCGGTGGAGTACCTTGTTTTTTAACTTATTATAATCCTCATTTATACCTGGGCGAAGAGGCGGGACGTTCTCCAAGACCACTACATAAGGTGTGGATTCTGGGGGAAGATGAATAGTGGTGGGGCGGTAACAAACCTCCCCTGGCAACGCCACGGGGCCATCCAGATGGCCTACAATGGTATAAGGGCCCCACCTGTGCGGAGGGACTGCCCGTGGCCTGCTAAGAGTCTGATCACCCCTTTGGCAATCTGTCTCCCCTTGAGTTGACAGCGCCGCATGTCCCTGTGCAAGCTGCTGGTCTTCATGTGATTTGGTAGGATTTTTAGATATACCTGGGCCAAGTTTAACTGCTAATTCTGGTTCAAAAATCTCGCTTGTAGCCCCATGGTTTATACGCATATCAGTTTTGGCCCCCCCTGCAAGACTTTTCTCAATTGCTGTTAACCTCTCCAGAATAGGACTCAATTTGGTATCCAACAAGGTAATCATTATGTCTTGAAAAGCCTTGGTAACCGTTATGTCTAGGTTTGTGTCAACTGTTTTAGGCACCAAGGATTTGATAGAAGGCTTAATGGCCGGGGTCAGATTTAATCTTTTTGCTTTACCCCCGGTGGTTTGAAGTTTCTGTTTTGTGCTCCCCTGGATATTAAACCCCCTCTGGGTGGCAGATTGGCTGGGCTGGAAGAACGAATGAGTGATAATAGGAGTCAATATGCTGGTACTGTCCTTCCCTTGAGGTGGAATAATACTTCCTCTATTTTCAATTATAACTACTGGGGAAAGAGATCTATGTGGAGTTGGAGAAGGCACTGGAGAGGGAGATTCATTTACAGACGGTAACCCTTCAATGACAAAGGAAACTGCAGGTGACCCCTGGCAGCTATTGGAACAGACAGACAGAGGTTCAACCGGGGGCAAACTAGATCTAAGTGTAGGTGGGTGCAAACAGTTAGAGGGTGACTTGGAAAGGCGCCTATTCACAAGTTCGATCTCTTTGTCGATAACAGCAGCTGCTCTCTGCAAGAAGGAGTCCATTGTAGTAACAGTGGATGATGAATTAACCGCTGATTTAACCCCAGCAGTCCCCATCTGAACCTTTCGCCTCCCCATATTTTTAGGTGGCTATGATGATACCACAACTAAGGCACCTGTGATGGCGCTAAAGATGCTGGAACTCACAGTCCCCGCGATGCTCGCTACCAGGAGCCCTCGAGGTGGCAAGAATCAGGCGATGGATTAGACTGAAACTCCAGTCCAGTCCAGTCCAGTCCCACCAGGGTTCACGAAGACAAAGGCAGAGTCCGTGGAAGCGTCTGCCCTCTGAGGACAGACTCTGATTACTGTGACAATGTGGCCTGATGTGGTTTTTATCCCAGAACTCTTCTCGCGGGGGTTGTTGGCAGAGCCAGGTCCCTTTAATTCCAAAATCAAACAGTCATTGATTTGTCCAGTAGTTTAAGGGATGTCAGAGTGTTCCCAGCATTATGTGGGAGTACGCCTCACCTCACCCGGCAACTGCTCGGTGTACTGAGGCCCGCTCTATCCGTCGGTACCCCTCTCCTTGTCCAAGCCGAATAGTTCGATTTGTCTCTGTTGTGCCAACCTGCGTGACTTTGACTTATGCCGTGCCACTACTTTACCACCCAAGTTCCTTCTAACGGCGTGTTCTAAATCCTGTTTTGGGTTTTGCCCTTAAATCTCCTTCATAGCCGTTAAATCCTTTAAAGTTCTCCAGTGCACTTTCTCCCTGCCTCGCAGCCTTTCACTCGGCCGGGAGACCAGGGCCAAGGGACTTTTATCAGTGCACCGGCTGTCGATGCTCTGCTCGCCCCCCCAGACCCGCGATTGAGCCTGGGGAAATCAATAAAATAAAATATATCAATAAATAATGTTTCCTTTCTGTGTTCCCTTTCGTCGGACGGCAGCGGCGGCCCAGGCTCTCTCTCTTCCTTCTCACTTAAAACATGCCCTAATTTTTCTTTCTACAGCACTAACCATAATTTTTATGACAATATGAACCCCCTCATTTTGTTCCTTTTTAAATTAAATGTTTTAAGAGATACCAGTTTATTCCAATCAAGATGGCTTCAGGTGTGCCATAATGTTGTCATAAGTAAGACTGTTACCGCTCTAGTTGTTCTTTAGAACACTCTGGGAAGCTGCAGTAGAACACAAAGGCATCAACTTGCAGGCTGCTCCTGTTGAAATATAACAGGAAGATATTTGAGATCACACTCGAAACATGTTCTAATTTTTCTTTCTATAGCACTAACCATAATTTCAATGACAAAATGAACCCCATCATTTTGTTCCTTTATAAATTAAATGTTTTAAGTTTTACCAATTTATTCCAATCAAGATGGATTCAGGTGTGCCATACGTTTGTCATAAGTAAGGCTGTTAGCGCACTAGTTGTTCTTTAGAACACTCTGGGAAGCTGCAGTAGAACACAAAGGAATCAACTGCCCTTGTTGGATCTACATGATTTACTGAGAATGACAGACTTCATTCTCACATGACTGAGAAAGATAACGTGAATTTACAGAAAATATGCTCTCATTTTAGCTTCAGTTTTCTCTCAAACATGATTCATGATATCCCAGCAGAAGGTTTTTCACAGGGTAAAATCACCTTAGAACACACCACAATTCCTGTAATTAGTATGGTACCATCAACAAATGAATTCTAATGTAACTAAAGTCTGTTATCACCCTTTATGGTTCTCCTTTTGGTAACCCTCAAAATCTTCGATTCACTACAATGCATTTCAATGGGGTACTATCATGTATATTGGTCCCGAGATGGCTGCCAGCAATTCCAGGAGGAAGTGCTGACAACCAATCAGATCTCACGATGAGATGTGTCGTTAGGACCCACCCAGATATTGAAACGTTTTCTTTTTCTAATTTCTCATGAACTACTGAACGGATTTACACCATTTAACAAAAAGGGATCTTTCTGAACCAAGGGCTACCTTTTCGCCAAATTTGGTGTAATTCCGTTCAGCAGTTCGGGCTGTAGCCATGTCTAAAGTTTCCTATGGGAATTAACATGGAGAAAACGCGTTTTGGGACCCCCTTTTTTCTCGGCCCCCGCTTGCCGGATCACCCCGAAACTTTTAAGATAGGAGCTGACCGGAGCGCCCCAAGAGTTTTCAAAATTTCGCGAAGATTCGTCAACCGACGCCAAAGTTATTGGGAAAAGAATGTTACGATTTTCCTATGGATAATAGGTCCTAACTATAACTACCTACTGGCGACCGCCAGTAGGTAATATAAATATATATACATATATATATATCACGAGGAAGGCCCGCCGCAGATGTGCAGATCCAGACACCAGGATATCCAAGTGTCATGATGGAGCAGAGTTCTTCAAAAACTAGTGGGTAACGTAATCCAGTGGATCCACCTATCGCTTTCCATTAACCCACTGGGGATTTTACGGACTGTAATTATGGACAAGGGCACAACCCACTGGGGTAATACAGCTGATTTTGACTGCAGCTACCAGAAGGTACTTGGTTGCCAATGCCGAGTGTGGCTTTAAGACACGCCCAGGGGCGGACTTAGTTTAATAAATAGCAGGTGTTCAGAATCAGAATAAGTTGCCTTTTACCTCATTCCAGGAGGCTCATGAGCAAGGGCGGTGGCCTAAAACGCGTTGAGTCGTGTATTTTAATGGAAGGCTGCAAGCGGACTCTGCTGGGGCATTCGTTGAATGATATGAACTCCGGGTGGCCTCCTCACTATGGGCAACCTGTTGGATTTATGTTTTGCGGCTTGGCTCGGTCGCGAGGAAGGCCCGCCGCAGATGTGCGGATCCAGACACCGGGATATCCAAGTGTCATGATGGAGCAGAGTTCTTTGAAAACTAGTGGGTTACGTAATCCAGTGGATCCACCTTTCGCTTTCCATTAACCCACTGGGGATTTTATGGACTGTAATTATGGACAAGGGCACAACCCACTGACGTAATACAGCTGATTTTGACTGCAGCTACCAGAAGGCACTTGGTTGTCGATGCCGAATGTGCCTTTAAGACACGGCCAGGGGGCGGACTTTTAATAAATAGCAGGTGTTCAAAATCAGAATAAGTTGCCTTTTTCCTCATTCCAGGAGGCTCGTGAGCAAGGGCGGTGGCCCGAAACGCGTTGAGCTCCGTATTTAAATGGAAGGCTGCAAGCTAAATCTGTTGGAGCATTCATTGGATGATATGAACTCTGTGTGGCCTCCTCACTATGGGCAACCTGTTGGATATATATATATATATATATATATATTTGTACATATATTATCTACTGGCGGTTGCCAGTAGATAGTTATAGTTAGGACCCTGTTTCCATAGGAAATCTGAAAATTCTATTTCGAATAACTTTGGCGCCGGTTGACGAATCCTCACGAATTTTTCAAAATAGGCGGGACGCTCCACTCCGCTCCTACCCTGAAAGTCTCGGGGTGATTAGTCAAGCGGGGGCCGAGAAAAAAGGGGGGTCCGAAAACACGTTTTCCCCATGCATTTTTCCATAGGGACCTTTAGTCCAAGGTACAGCCGAACGGCTGAACAGAATTACTTGAAATTTGGCAGAGAGGTAGTCCTCAGGTCAGGGATGTGCCTTTTGAATATCTGGGGTCAATCTGTTCAGTAGTTCCTGAGAATATTTCAGTTAAAAGTACATATATATCTATAAGCGCGCACCGTGCGCGTACAGTAAGCATACCGTACGCACACGCTGCCGTGCGCGAGCGTAATTCTGATTGGTGGTTACATGACAGTAAACATTCCAGTCGGTCGAAATCAGGAAGTGTCGGCCACCATTTTGTGTGTCTCACACTTAAAAACAAAGGTGGAGAAAGTGAAAAGGGGGCAAGGTAGAGAGTTGCAGACCCCCTAGCCTTTGTCAGGGGGTCCAAAAAGGACTCAGAAGTGTGAAAAATACATTTTTTTTTTTTTTAAATCGCGGGGTACGCGTACCGTGCGCGTACGGTACGTGTACGGCGGAAAAAATTAAATAAAAAAATAGAATTAAAAATCAAAATGAAATGTTTGGATGTCGGTTGGCTCTAAAAAGAGCTGTTGTGTTCATGGAGTGTTTTTTTGTACCTATAAGTAAGTACCGATGCAGAGTCTAAAGTTCCCTTCATCATCGAAATGTACACCGTCTCCTCTATAAATGTCTTGCATGTTGTAACGCAAGTTGTTGTGGTATATAGAACCCATACCATAGTCTCTGAGGAAAGCAGAAACAGACTTATTGACGTGCTTTCTTGCTTTGTCAATCTGCGGACAAAATTGGTTGGACCAGTTCCACTTTTGCCTTTGGCATATATTAGAATATACAAAGGCAGTTTGTGGAAAAAGTGACATCAATTGCACAAAGGTGTCCTTAATAAGCATTTCCAGACCTTCCCCAGTTAAAGTGCCTAGGTCATTTTCACCACAGTGCACAATAATAAGGTTAGGCTGTGGGAGATGTAGAAAGGTTTTCACCAAAGGCATTAATTGGTGCCATTTTAACCCTCTCTGACCAATCCATTTAATGTCTACATTTGGCAAAGCAAGGTCTTTCACAATACCTCTTTTTTCTGCATACTTTTCACTCCAGAAGACATAGCTGTGACCTACAATCCACACTGTGAACATCTTTCAAGGAGATCTGGATGCACTTAGAAGGTGTCTTTCAGTAGTATTGCAATATGAAAAGAAAGATAGATGTAAAATGGAGGCTTACATACTTTAAAAAAAAAAAAAGAACTGATTGGCTGATTCAAACCATTTTACAGTTAAAACTAGGCTGTATGTTTAGATTTTTACAAGTATGTTTTGTATTGGCTCAGAAAAATGTGTACCCACAGAACATTACTTTGGATTTGCTGTTAGGTTTGAAAAGTCAAGCACTCTTGCTATTTGGATTAGAAACATTGTGTGCTGAACTTCTGACCTCTCTGCTCACACCAGTGTTCCATGATCTGTTGCTGTGGTAGCAGTCAGAAGTCATGTTGGGGGAAGGGATCATTTGGAAAGGGTTGAAATTTGCAACCAATAGAAATGTGTGTTTCCATTTGAAAAAATTGTGGGAAGCACTGTGATTTGGAGTTAACATGTATATGTGTGGAAAAAGAGAGTGAAACATTGCCATTAACGGGTTCTGGTGAGAGGAGAGAGGTGTACAGCTCAGAGATTCTGGCTCTGATAATCTGCTGTTTGAGTGCCACATTTCTTTCTGAACTAACTACTTTTAAATGTGAGTTATGAATTTGAGAGTTAATGCATGTGGTGCATTTTGATATAAATAATAGAAATGTGATTCTTCTTTTAAAGTTGTGTTTTACATTTTAGCAGTTTGGGCATGTGCTGTTTTCTGTTTCTGAAAAATATAATGATAATGTGTCAGGCTGTTACAGTAATTATCACTTTTTGAAATTGCCAGTCAAATATCGTTTTCTGTCTAGAATCACACCATGAGTCTGTCTGCACACAGAAATTGTTGTCAGGGATTTAATTCATGTTGCTCTTGCTCTGTTAGCCTTTACTTGCAGGAAAGGGGCAGTTTGTTTTTTGAAGTGTGATGGTTAGCATTCAGTAGAAATCACTTTCTCACAAATGAGAGGCAAATGCAAACACATTTGAAAATAGCAAGGTACATTTTCCTACCACTTTAAAAGTTGTGTTTTACATTTTATGTTAAGGAAGATATTTAAGTGCCTTGAGCATGTTAGATATTATGGAGTATGTCTTCACCATAAGTTAAGGTGTACTGGTATCACCCAGAAATAATGCTTTGTGTCTAGAATCACACCATGAGACAGTGTGCACACAGTAATTGTTATTAGAGATTAAATTTGTGTTGCTCTTGCTCTGTTAGCCTTGCACTCGCAGGAAAGGGACAGCTTGTTTTTTGAAACTGTGATGGTTTGTATTCAGCATAAAAAAGCTGTTTGGGCATGTGCTATTTTCTGTTTCTGAAAAATAAAATGAAAATGTGTCAGATTGTTAGAGTAATTATCACTTGGTCTACCACAGTAGTAAGTGTGCTTTCAAATTGCAAATCAAATTTCGTTTTCTGCCTAGAATCACACCATGGGTCTGTGCGCACACAGGAATTGTTGTCAGAGATTCAATTCGTGTTACTCTGGTTCTTTCAGAATTGCATTCGTGGGAAAGGGGAAGCTTGTTTTATTGAACTGTGATGGCAACCATTGAGCCCAAATTAATATGTCACAAATGAGAGGGCAATGCAAACACATTTGACATCAACATGGTAGATTTTTCTTCCACTCCTGCAATGGGTCATGTCGTTTGTACATGTTCAAAAGTCCAATTAACCCTTACCACACATGTAGTGTTACATACATGTCTCCAATGTTTATGCAGTTGCGCAAGGATCAATGCAGATCTCTTTTGCACTTCACAGTAGACAGTCTTCAGAAGCACACTCTTAGCAGAGAGCAAGCTGTTTCTCATGTACAGTCAAGCTTACTATTCAGTGCTGTGTGGTGTTTCAGATAGCAGTGAGTAACGCTAATACATTGAACCTCACCAAGGCTCAGTTCCTTTGCTAGAGTGTAGTATGTCATTCAGGTTGCACATGTTCATGGTCTCAAAAAGCAGTTTGGGCATGTGCTGTTTTCTGTTTCTGAAAAATATAATGAAAATATGTCAGACTGTTACAGTAATTATCACTTGCTCTACCACAGTCGTAAGTGTGCTTTCAAATTGCAAATCAAATTTCGTTTTCTGCCTAGAATCACACCATGAGTCTGTGCACACACAGGAATTGTTCTCAGAGATTCAATTCGTGTTTCTCTGGTTCTTTCAGAATTGCATTCGTAGGAAAGGGGAAGCTTGTTTTATTGAACTGTGATGGCTACCATTGAGCCCAAATTAATATGTCACAAATGAGAGGTCAATGGAAACACATTTGACATCAACATCGTATATTTTCCTTCCACTCCTGCAATGGGTCATGTAGTTTGTACATGTTCAAAAGTCCAATTAACCCTTACCACACATGTAGTGTTACATACATGTCTCCAATGTTTAAGCAGTTGCGCAAGGATCAATGCAGATCTCTTTTGCACTTGACAGTAGACAGTCTCCAGAAGCACACTCTGAGCAGAGAGCAAGCTGTTTCTCATGTACAGTCAAGCTTACTATTCAGTGCTGTGTGGTGTTTCAGATAGCAGTGAGTAACGCTAATACATTGAACCTCACCAAGGCTCATTTCCTTTGTTAGAGTGTAGTATGTCATTCAGGTTGCACATGTTCATGGTCTCAAAAAGCAGTTTGGGCATGTGCTGTTTTCTGTTTCTGAAAAATATAATGAAAATGTGTCAGACTGTTACAGTAATTATCACTTGCTCTACCACAGTCGTAAGTGTGGTTTCAAATTGCAAATCAAATTTCGTTTTCTGCCTAGAATCACACCATGAGTCTGTGCGCACACAGGAATTGTTGTCAGAGATTCAATTCGTGTTACTCTGGTTCTTTCAGAATTGCATTCGTGTGAAAGGGGCAGCTTGTTTTATTGAACTGTGATGGCTAGCATTGAGCCCAAATTAATATGTCACAAATGAGAGGGCAATGCAAACACATTTGACATCAACATGGTATATTTTCCTTCCACTCCTGCAATGGGTCATGTAGTTTGTACATGTTCAAAAGTCCAATTAACCCTTACCACACATGTAGTGTTACATACATGTCTCCAATGTTTATGCAGTTGCGCATGGATCAATGCAGATCTCTTTTGCACGTGACAGTAGACAGTCTCCAGAAGCACACTCTTAGCAGAGAGCAAACTGTTTCTCATGTACAGTCATGCTTACTATTCAGCGCTGTGTGGTGTTTCAGATAGCAGTGAGAAACGCTAATACATTGAACATCACCAAGGCTCATTTCCTTTGCTAGAGTGTAGTACGTTATTCAGGTTGCACATGTTCATGGTCTCAAAAAGCAGTTTGGGCATGTGCTCTTTTCTGTTTCTGAAAAAAATAATGAAAATGTGTCAGACTGTTAGAGTAATTATCACTTGCTCTACCACAGTAGTAAGTGTGCTTTCAAATTGCAAATCAAATTTTGTTTTCTGCCTAGAATCACACCATGAGTCTGTGCGCACACAGGAATTGTTGTCAGAGATTAAATTCGTGGTACTCTGGTTATTTTAGAATTACATTCATAGGAAAGGGGAAGCTTTAATTCGTGTTGGTTTTATTGTGTTTTTCACTTGTAGGAAAGGGGTAGATAGTATTATAAGATTTGAAAAGCACAAACAAAATATAGTAATAAATTTAAATTACATAAAGGTATTTTTTTTTTAGTCTCTTTCAGGTATTGCTGAATAACAGTGAAATAAGTTAAAGATTCCTATAAAATCAAGGAAGAGAAAAGAACAGAAAAAACACTTATATTTGAAGACAACTGGAGGACCCAAATTAGTTGAAGATCCTCATGTTGGAAAAAAAAAAGTCTTCTGGTAAGCAAACCAAGGATTTTTTAAAAAATATCTTCAAAAAAATAACAAATTTGAAAAATGTCCCCACTGCAAATAGAGTTTCAAGTAGAAAACAACAGGACAAAAGTAAGAAATTAGAAAATGCTAATGTACAATTAGAAGCAATAAAGATTGACTTAAAAAGAAAAACAGCATTTAAAGACATTCGTAGAAAAATGTTTCAGAGAAGAGTGATGTCCAATTTGCTAAAGGATGTGAAAAAATATAAGAAGAAAGCAACATTTTAAAAAGCGAAAAGAAGATATTGAATCAATTGTAGCTAAGGCTTTAGATTTAAAAAGAAAACTATTCATTTTAATTTTGAACAGGATCCGTACATTAGATAAAATGGTCAATGTAATGAAGTCACAAAGCAAAACGAAAAGAGTAGTGAAAAGAAATAACTTTTGTAAAGTGTTTTTAGGAGAATGGATGCATAGTTCAAGTATTGAACCAATTTTTAATGAAGAGAGTTATCTTCAAAGTAATAGTTTGCTGCATGCAGTTGACACCAGAGCTCGTGCTTATGAAGTGAAAGATGGTTGTATAATGGAAAAGGAGAAAATGGTTCCAAGAAATGAGGAAGAAGTGATAGCTGATGAGGTTATGGGGAGACGTCCTAAAGCCCTAGTGTACACTTGGAATTGTAGTAGGATTTGTACTGTACGACAGGAATCTATTGATAAATTACGTGAATTTCTAAGAGAATATAGTAAAAAAAGTGTTAAACAGAAGATTAAGGTGCTTCAAAGACTAGATCCATGTAGAGTGAGAGAGAATACTGGTTTGCAAGGACATTCTCTGGCTTGTCTTTCTAGGAAAGTTTGCCAAAGTGTTTTTCACCATTTTAGGATGCTGGCAGTTCATCATACTGAAATGAGAAAGTTTGTGAGAAGATTGTATTTTGCTAAAAGTCCAGCACTAAAGTTAAATGAGTTGAATAGGGCTCTGTTCCGTGGATCTGTATCAGATGTAGAGAAGGTTACTGATGAAATTCAGTTTTGTTACTTTGGTCCGGAACAAGAAAGTGCAGATAATGACACATTAATTGAAGAAAATGTGGAAGACAATGTAGAACCTACTATTAGTAAAAATTTTGAAGATCAAATGACAAAATTTACTATCATCTCTAATGAAAGACCAAATATTACTTGTATTTATTGCCGGAGAAGCCATTATAAAAATCAAACAAGGTATGTTGATCTCTATAAAAAAAGTGAAAAAGAAAATAATACTAAGTGGTTGGATTTTGCTACATATTTATTTCTGGAAAATTGTTTTGATTTGGGTGAATATCACCGTATTTGTAAATACTGTTATAACAAGTTAGAAGAAAATAAAATGCCAGCAAGAGCTGTACATAATAATTTAGAATTGGTTGAAATTCCTTCAGAACTTAGTGATTTAAATACGTATGAGTCTATACTCATACAATGTGTCCATCCGTTCCAGACTATAGTTCGTATGGAGCCCAAAACAGGCAAATTACCTCCTTCGGATTTACAAAGAGGTTTAAAAGGAAGAGTTGTCTATTTGCCATTGGATTTGAAAAAAAATATGGAAACTATTGATGCAGATTCATTGGAAACTGAACCATTAGTTATTTTGGTTAATGGAGTACCAACAAAGAACAAGAAAATTTGGCAGGAGCTGGTAGATGTACGAAAAGTACAAAGAGCACATTTATATTTGAAAAGAAATAATAAATGGTATGAAACAATTTATATGGATGAAGATGAAGAAGTTTTACTACCAGACTCAGGAATACCAGCTGGGCAAATTGAAAAAGTGGATAAGTCAAAAGAAGAAGAAATTTATGAACATTTCAGCATACATCCTCTTCATTCAAAAGAAGTTATGGCAAACACTATTGATCTGTTTCAGATGAAGAAAGCACAAGGAACTCCCGTGAGTGTATGGGAGGAGAGCTTGATGAACGTCCAGTACAGATTCCTTCTTCTGAGTATCGGACTACAAGATTATATGCAGAAGATCCCAGATTTCGTCAAAGTATTCCTTATTTGTTCCATCTTTTATTTGAAAGTGACTTGTCAGCACCATCTTATGCAGTAAATCACATTTTGAAAACTGGAGTACATCTACGTAATGTGTCTGCAAAGGATTTTATGAACAAAGTGCAACAGCGAGATGATCATTTGGAATCTCAATTGATTAATCTAATGGCTTGTCAGCGTGGGACAAATGAATATTGGTACCAACGCCATGGAGAATTGAAGTGTATGTTACGGAATTTAGGAACTCCTACATGGTTTCTCACCCTAAGCTGTGCTGAGTACGCTAGGGATGATCTTCTGGATTGTGCTCATTGGATCCGGTTAATGTTTGCAGATATTTCAATCATAGATTTGAGGCTATGATGTCCTTCATCTGCAATACAAAAAATCCACCTCTTGGAGAAGTTGTGGATTTCTTTTGGAGAAAAGAGTACCAAGCAAGAGGTGCTCCTCATATTCATATGCTGTTGTGGATCAAGGATGCCCCAAAATTTGAAACAGTTTCTGATGATGCAGTTTTAAGTTTCATCGAAGGATATGCAACATGTGCTATACCTAAAAGCACAGAAGAGAAACACTTAAAAGAGCAAGTTTTACGTTTCCAAAGTCATCGCTGTGGAAAATACTGTCGACGAAAGTACAAGAGTAAAGAAAAATTCTACACAAAATGTCGATTTGGATTTCCACGACCTGTTCTTTCAAAAGGAAGAGTCAACAGTTTTATGTCAGCTGTGCGACCTACTATTACAAGAAAATCGCCTAAAAATACCTACAACCTAAGAAGAAAAGAAGAGTCAAAATATATAAATGACTACAACCCAGTCATTTTATCCATGTGGAATGCTAACATGGATATTCAGTATGTAGCTGACAATTCTATTGCTGTTGCTCGGTATGTCACATCTTACATCACTAAATCTGAGAAAACGGAATTGAAGGAAATGTGGGAAGAGATTTCTCACGAGAAGACTGTCAGTAAAAAGCTATACAGTTTCAGTTTAAAGATGTTATCGCATCGAGAAATTGGATCCTACGAATTCTCAGATAGCTTATCATCTGCAAGTCTGTACTCCAAATCCAGAAGAATAATTTGGGTAAGTTTAGGCCTTGCAGGAATGCGAAATCGGGTACTGAAATCTGTTGGAGAAATTGAATATTTAGCAGAGAATGACCCGGAAAGTACAGATATTTTGAAATCAAACATTTTGGACACATATTACCCAAAAAGAAGTCATCATCTTGAGAACATGTGTCTCTATGAAGTGCTGCAGAACTACATTTTTACACGGAAAGCCACAGAAGACATCAACAATGGAAAATATAAAGTCATTGGTGAGGAAGGATGTTTGGTGAAGCAAACAAAAGGAAGCTTGATTAATCACAGGAAGCTGAGTTGCGACACTCCTGACAAAAAGGAATTTTACTACTTAGCACTTTTACAGCTGTTTAAACCATGGCGTTCAGGGGATGAATTACTTGGAGATTTTCACAGATATGAAGATTCCTTTAATGCATGTAAAGATACGATTGAATGCAGTACTTTCACAAATTATGTGCAAATGTTAAATGAAGAAATTGAACAGGAAGCTACAATTGCAGCTGAAGTAGCTAGAGGCAGTTCTCAAGACAGCCAAAGTTCTGGAACACTCAGTCAAGATCCCCTAGGACAACCAATCGTAGAAAATGAAGCTGCAATAGCAATGACTGAAGTGGAAATCAAGCTCAGGAAGATTTAGTAGACTTAACATATTTGGAACAGCATCTGAATGAAGAACAAAAACAAATTTCTGAAGAAGTCACAAAAAGAATTGATCATGGATTGCTACATGAAAAGAAAGAGTGCTCATGTGCATCATTTGAACCAATCAGGATGTATGTGAGTGGACAAGCTGGGACTGGGAAGTGTTTCTTAATTAAAGTCATCCGAAGCTACCTACAGCAAAAAAAAGATTCAACTTTGTCTTGTGTTGTTACTGCTCCAACTGGGTTAGCAGCATATAACATAAAAGGAATTACCTTACATCGCTTGCTAATGTTACCAGTGGAGCATGAGAACAAAATAGAATATCACAAGTTAACAGGAGAAGCATGCTTCAAAGTTTCAAGAGTGTTGAAGAAGATGCAAGTTCTCATTATTGATGAGGTAAGCATGGTATCAAACTTAATGCTTGCCTTTGTGCATTTAAGAATGCAGCAAATTCTAAAGAGAGACTATGACGTGTTATTTGGAGGAAAACATGTTATAGTTTTTGGGGATCTTCTGCAGCTCACTCCAGTTAAAGGACAACCAGTGTTTAATACTGTGACACATGAAGACACAAAGAAGTCATTAGGAAGTATTGGTAATGCGAATATTTGGTCATTCTTTGAGTACAAAGAACTCACTACCAATATGAGGCAAGCAAACGATGAAGATTATGCAAGTATTCTGAAAGATATCAGAATTGAACTACTTACAGAAGTTGGCAGAGAAGTATTACAGAGTCGGATGCTACATAATTTATTTCCAAATGAAGAAAAAGTTGCAGAGAAAATATACCAGAACATTGCAGAAAAAAATACTGTAATCTGCTTAATGCCAACACTACGTGAATGCTCGATATTCAATGAGGAACTTTTGAAATTGGAAAAGGAAGAGATTAAGAAAATGGAAGCAGTGGACAAAATTCAGCATGAAGGAATTACTAATACATTAACAGGAAAACTGAAAAATAAATTGGATTCTCTAGAGAAGAACATTTTGAAAACAGCTGGATTAGAAAAAAATCTTTATGTTTGTATGAACTGTCGAGTATTTTTAAGAAGAAATTTGGATGTAGAAAAAGGTTTAGTGAATGGAGCTATGGGTAAAGTTGTGGGTTTTGTGAAATACAAGAAAAAAGATGGAATTGAATTTTTAAAAATAAAATTTGATCAGATTGAAGAGGTTAAAGACATTTGTCGTTGTTCAGTTCGTTTCTTGCTTGTGAAAGACTTATATGTACGTAGGAAGCAGTTTCCGTTTTCTCTAGCATATGCTGTAACTATTCACAAACCTCAAGGATTAACTGTAGATAGTGCTTTTGTAAACATTGGTTCAACTGTGTTCAAAGAAGGTATGGAATATGTTGCTTTGTCACGAGTGAAAACTTTATCTGGTCTATACATGATAGACTTTGATGACTCAAAAGTTAGTGCTGATGCAAACTGTGTAAAGGAATATAATAGATTAAGAAGAAGCTATGCTCCTCATTTAGGTCAGTATCCTGTGTTTGAAAAACGTGTTTGTTGGAAAAGGAGAATTGAGAATATCTGTAATGAGGATGTACAGAAGAGAAAACAAAAGGAGAGTGATGTGATTGCAAGCAAAAAGAAAAAGGACAATGCTGAAGAGGTTGTTGGTTGTCATTTTGAAAATAGCTCTGGTGTCAACTGCTACGCTAATGTAGTGCTGAATGTTGTATTTTATCTTGAAAGTTTGCAAGAGCAGATAATACTAAATCATGAAAAAAGATTCTGTTCTCTGCTGAGTTTTCTTTTTGAGAAGCTGAGTAATGATAAAACTAAAATCGAAAGTGATTCTGATGTTAGAAAACTTTTAGATGTATGTTCAGGAAGTACACAGTTTACTCAAAATGTCCAGCAAGATGCACAGGAATTCTTGATGTATATTCTTATGGTACTGGAACATATTTGTGAAAACTGTTTCAACACATGCAGCTCTAATGTTGATTCTGAAAGGTTCATATATTTAACATTACCAGAAAATCAATCAGTGACTTTTAGTAAATTAGTTAAAGATGCCAATCACAGCATGGAATGTTCTAAATGTAAATCAGACATGTTTTCAACGTTATTTTTAAAGAAATATGGACAGTATGTAATTTTAATGATGCAACGTTTTAGAGCTGAAGGAACAAAATTGGACACTTCTATAAAGAAGTTTGTAGGAAAACAATTATCAATATCAGGAAAAACTTTTGTTGCAGTTGCATTAATTTTCCATGATGGACCTTCGATAACTTCTGGTCATTACACAGTTTATCTTAAATGTGAAAAAGGCTGGACACTGTGTAATGATTCTCAATTGATTTTCAAGCAAAGTTTGCCTGCAGAATTACAAAATTCCTATTTATTTTTTCTAAAACCAAACTTTTAGATACAAATTGCAACATCTGAACAAATCATTTTTGCGATTTTATTGGATTACCTTTGGATATTTCATCAAAAATGAATTTAAAAATTACCATTTGGCCTCATGGAAAGGTAAAAATTTCTCTTGTGGACTTCTTTGACAGATATTATTTGGGTGTATGAGCTTAAGCAACAAGATTTACAGACGTTATTTATTGCAAATAGTTATTGTTGTTAGATGTTATTTTTATTATATATATTATATTTCTATCAAGGTATGTTTTTCTGAGAAGAGATTCAGGGCTTTTTTTAAACAATCTTTCAGATTGTTAATTTTTTTGCCCGCTGCTAAGTGATGAATGCAATTGGTTTCACAATTTGCAGTGAAATTCAATATATTCTGAAAACAGCAAAAAAAGGGCAAAACATGTCTTTGTTAAATATGAAAATATGTGTACTGTATTGTAAAATGTATTGTTAAATATTAATACTTTTTTTCTTTTGTTACAGATTGAGAAAGAAATTTTAGGAAAATTAATCCTTTTTTCTAGCAATTAAAAAAAACCATTTATTGAAAATTAAGTTGGTCAGGTAATTTTGAAATATCTGTATTTATCACACATTTACTTTCGTAGTCCCTTGTTTTCACTTCTCCTCACTCTGCTTTTGTCATTTCCCTTGTGGTCCCTCGAGTACATTGAAGGGTGTAATAAATATTTTATTTAAAAAAAAAAAAAAAAAAGGCGCGCACGGTAACAATTTTTTTTTTTTTTAAACTGATAAAATAAATTAAAAACAAATTGTGAGGTAGGGTGGCTCTTAAAAGAGCCCTTGTGTTAATACAGGGACAGAGGAAAGTAAGAATAGGAATATTAGAAGGGACCGCACTTGTGCTGCTCAATCTTATTATCTATTAGAGGAATACTAGATTTCCCCATAGCAATAAGAGAGTAACAAGTGTTGCACCTTATATGTAACCTCTGAAACTGAGGGTAGATGTCCAGAGGAGCAGAAGAGGGTGATGCTCCCATCACAGAGGAAGTGCTCAGCTGAGCTGCCGAAGATGTACTCGGCTGAGCTTCTGCGGATGTGCTCGGGTGACTTACTGCAGGGTTTGCTTCAGTATGTCGAGCAAAAGTCCTGGGATGTACATCCCTAATGTGTCTAAACATAGTGTAATTACCAAAGGAATACTTCTTCCTTGGATTACCTCTAGATAAGACACGCTCACAAAGTGAGCAGGTGACTAATGGAGCATTTACCTTTTTCTGCCCCTCTGGAAATGTGAAATATTCCCAAACAAAAGAATTCTTCTGTTTCCTCCTTCTCTGTCTGATGATGCTGCTGCCCTGCTCACTCTCAGAAGAGGACTGCTGCTCTGCCATTGTATCCCAAAGACAATTCAGCTCCTTCTCCTAGAGAATCACACGCAGTAATGAGGGGAATGGGTATGGTGTTGGAAGTTTCTGGAAATGAAACAAGTTTAAACCAATGAAAAGTGTTGTTTCTGGATCACATGACCGACCGTGCGTCCTCCATACGCTTACCGTACGTGCACGGTAAAAGTACGCATGCACGCACATAAGACACGCGCACGCGCGCATGCGCATTAGAGGCACGCGCGCATGCGCATTAGAGGCACGCGCGCACGCACGTACGGCGGTTCCGCGTAACGTGCGCGCGCACGTGCGTGTAGGGAGCAAGCGCTTACGCGTCGCACAGGAAGTACGGACGCGTACGTAAATTGCGTATGCATGCGCACACGGAGCATACACATTACGTACGCGCACCGTACATAAAACGTACCGTGCACGTACGGTAAGCTTACCGTACGCGCATGGTAAAAAAATCCAAAAAAAAATAAAAAAAGGTTTGTAGAAGATTTTAACTATGTTATTCAACTATATCTAACCATTTATTTAAAAAAGGTGAACCTTTCTATATTGCAGGATACAGTAAATCAATGATTATATACATAGGTAGCATATTGTTTAAAAGAAAAAATCAAAAGAAAAAAGAAAAAAAAAAACCTTACAAATTCACTTAAAAAACCATAGGTTTCACACACGTTATAGTTAGGAATTAGCATTTAAAAAACCTTGCAAATTCACTGAAAAAAACAGAGGTTTCACACATGTTATAGTTTGCTGGACATTTCACTCGTACAAAACCATTGAAATTTCCCCGTTATAATTAGTTCAGCTAACTATAACTCGCGCGCCCGCAATCCACTGCTGATGACGTCACATATTACATCACTCATGACATGGTCAGTGACATCACTCATGACATCACTGATGACATCTCAAATGACATCACTGATGACATCACTGATGACATCATCCATGTGATAAATTACCATATCTTCTCACACCCTAATATAACCTTTGATACACCGACTCAAAATTTCATAGTTCCATTCTCAAAACCATAAATACTGCAATACCAATAACTACATACCCACTTATTAACTCTTAGGTCTTCATACACCTCCACTCACTCACCTGTACAGTCACTCATACTTACAGTTACTCCATACAAAACTAATATATACATTTATACACTTATATAGACACTCACACACTAACAAGTATCCATAGAGCTACTCTTACACCTACTCAGTCATGCGAATAATCACACTCCCATTTACTCACCTATGCGGTTATACACACTCAAGTTCACTTACTCATAAAAATAGTATCACATTCTTACACGCTTATAGATTCATTGATACAAGCACACACTCATCCATACAGTCACTTTCACAATCACACACTCTCACATCTACCCACTTATATACTCTTACACACACATATACTGCCTTTCACATATGTAGTTAGTCACAAATGAACCACTGAGATATACATTCAATCCCTAACACATCCATACATACACTCACTCAACCATACAGTCCATCACAGACGCACTCTTAAAACCATGCACCCATAGAATCACCCACTCACACATCTATGCATAGAGTCACACACACCCTACCCACACAAACACTCAGGTACCCATACAGATACTGAGACAAGCAATCAATAACTTATATAGACACTCATATAGCTATTCACAAAACCATGCAGCCACTTATACACCAACATACAGACACATACAGACATTTACACAGTTTAGTCACTAGTCTGCAATAAGATACATTTAATGACTCACTTATAGAATCATGTTACGCACCACAGAAAATCATCCATTTACACACTTGTACACCCACTCATTCATCAACAGGCCTTTCCCTATATATATTAAACATATTAAAATTGTTCAGAACACACATTCACTGGATGAAGTCATCAGTGATGTCATCAATGATGTCATTTGAAATGTCATCAGTGATGTCATCAGTGATGTCACTGACCATGTCATGAGTGATGTAATATGTGACATCATCAGCAGTGGATTGCGGGCGCGCGAGTTATAGTTAGCTGAACTAACTATAACGGGGAAATTTCAATGGTTTTGTACGAGTGAAATGTCCAGCTAACTATAACATGTGTGAAACCTCTGGTTTTTTCAGTGAATATTATATATATGTACATATATAATATATATATATATATATATATATATATGTATATATATATATATACATATATATATATATATATATATATATTACCTACTGGCAGTCACCAGTAGGTAGTTAAGGTTAGGACCTAGTTTCCACAGGAAAATTGTTTTTTCTTTTCCCAATAACTTTGGCGCCGGTTGACGAATCTTTGTGAAATTTTCAATACTCGTGGGGCGCTCCACTCAGCTCCTTTCTCCATGTTATTTTCCGTAAGAAACTTTAGACACAGCTAGAGCCCGAACTGCTGAACGGAATTACACCAAATTTGGCGAAAAGGTAGCCCTTGTTTCAGAAATAACTCTTTTTCTTAAATGGTGTAAATCCGTTCAGTAGTTCCTGAGAAATAAAAAAAAAAGAGGTTGGAAAATCAATTTCCCATAGGAAACTTTAGATATGGATACAGCTCAAAATGCTGAACGGAATTACACCAAATTTGGCATAAAGGTAGCCCTTGTTTCAGAAAGAACTCTCTTTCTTAAATGGTGTAAATCCATTCAGTAGTTGCTGATAAAATCAAAAAATCACAGTTTCGATATATAGAAGCGCGGTGGATCCGCGGACCCTCACGACCACGCGCTTTATTCTAATTGGCTGTCAACACTCCAAACCAGGAAGTGTTGGCAGCCATTTGGTGACTTGGTAGAACCGAGTCACAAGAAAACAGGGAAACAAAGGTGAACAAAAAAAGAAAAGGGGCCAGGGTAGAAACACCCTGACCCCCTAGGCCTGGTCAGTGGGTCCCACAAGGAACCCCAGGGCCAAAAAAAGCAATTTTTAAAAAAGCAGAATGCGCGCTGGGAGCACGGATCCGGATGCAAAATTTTGAAAAAACAAAGCAAGGGCATCCTCGCTTCGTTAATTTTAAGCACCTGGGTGGACCAGGTCCAGGGGGAATTTTGGAAATGTATAGCGGGGGCCCACAGGGGCCCCCACAGCCCCAGGGACTGCCACCTCCCTGAGGCACTCTTTTTTAAATTAAAAATACCTGTGTGGGGGGGCTCAAGCCCCCCACATGCCCCGGGGACCACCACCTCCCCAGGACCTAACTTTTTAAATGCATGGGTCCATTATACACCCCCGAGCCCCGGGGACCACCACCTCCCCGGGGCTTTGGAAAAGTTGGAGGGGGGCTGTGCAACCCTCCTTCTGGAGCCTTCGATGCCCTGGGGACCGCCACCCCCAAGGGCCGGCTCCTGCAGTGTCCTGGGGTGCCCACCCCGAGACACTGCTGTTTACTATGGTAGGGCGGGAGCACGTGTCCCGCCCTACAATAGCAAACTCTGGTTTGGATTTTAGAAGAAAGAGCAGATTGCTTTTCCACACGGGGAGCTCATGTCAGCAGCTCTCCATGTGGGAAAGCAATGCCGGCTTCTGCAGGACGCGGGGAGCCGGCGGGACCGTGGGGGCATTGGGGCTCCCCGCACGGACCCCAACGAGGTGGCTAGGCCCCAGGAGATGGGGTGCCCGGAGCGAATATAAATTAAAGGTAGGAGCCAGGGTTTTTTTCCAAAAAATTTGGAGTCGCGACCCTAGCGTGGCGCTTAGCACGGCCCCCTGGTGTGAACGCGAGGGGTGCGCGACTCTCAGCACGGCCCCCTGGTGTGAAGGCGAGGGGTGCACGGCTCTCAGTGCAGCCCCCTGGCTTGAATGCGAGGGGTACACGGCTCTCAGCATGGCCCCCTGGTGTGAACGGGAGGGGTGCACGACTCCCAGCACGGCCCCCTGGTGTGAACGCGAGGGGTGCGCGACTCCCAGTCGTGCTGGGTGCGTGACTCCCAGCAAAAAAAAATAAGATTTTTTTTTTATAAACCTATGTTATATGTTAGGATCTTGGGTGGCTCTAAAAAGATCCCTTGTGTTTATTGCGAGATTTTTGTAGCTACATGTAAGTGCCGATGCAGAGTCTTAAGTTGTTGAGAAGGACTCTGTTTCCCTTATCTGTGAAGTGTACACAATCACTCTTGTAGATACCATCCATATCAAAACAAGATTGTTGTTGTATATGGACCCCATACTATGGCCTCTGAGATAAGCAGAAACAGCTTTACTGACATTTTTTCTAGCTTTCTCAATCTGTGGACAGAATTGATTGGGCCAGTTCCATTTCTCTATTTGGCATATGTTAGAGTACACAAAGGCAGTTTGGGGGAAAAGCAATATCAATTCTGCAAAGGTGTCCTTCATTAGCATTTCCAGACCTACCCCAGTTAATGTGCCTAGGTCATTGCCACCGCAGTGCACAATCATGAGGTCAGGTGGTTGGAGATGCAAAAAGGTTTTAACCAATAGCATCAATTGGTGCCACTTTAATCCTCTCTGTCAATCCACTTAATGTCTGCATTTTGCAAAGCTCGGTCAATACCTCTGCTTTCAGCATATCTTTTGCACCAGAAAATATAGCTGTGCCCAATAATCCACAGTGAAAGCATCTTGAAGGGATCTCTGTAGGTAAGCAGAAGATGTCTGTAGCTGAGGTAGGCAGGTGGTAGAATGAAATCTATTTAAAATGGTGGACAAGATGCTGTTTTTAAGAAAGTAGAGATTTGATTGGCTGTTTAATAACATTCTAAATTCAAATATAGGGTGCATTTTACTTTGTTTAGGAAGCATGTTTCTTATTGGTTAGTAACAAATGTTGGAAAGGTACAGCAGAAAGGATAAGGGCATGCTTTGCAAAAGCAACCATACTTGCTGTTGTAATTTGCAACATTCTGGGGTGAACTTTTGACCTGACAGTTAAGTTTAATGTTGCATGAGCTGTTGCTCTGTAAACTGGCTTTAAGCAAAAGGGGTGAATATTTCAGTTGAAAAGTGTTATTATCTATGACCAATGGAAATTCGTTTTTCAATTTGAAAAACACAGGGAAGCAATGCCATTTGTGGTGTATGTGTATATATATGGAAAAATAGAGGGTAACTTTGCCAATACTGGTTTGAGAGTTTGACTGTGTGTTAAACAGAATTCTGTCTGAATGTGTGAGATTTTTCAGTAAACAGATTTACTTAAAAGGTGAGTTATATTTTTTTTAGATTTATTTAAAATAGATTTGACATTTTTACGAAACTGTGTTGTTTAAATTAAATTATTAAATGTACAGTTGTATATTGGGATCATTTCTATTGTATTTGTAGTTTGCTTAAAAAACAGTATGTGCAGTAATATATATATTATTAAGTGTGTTGAAAGGTATAGTTGAATGAGGCCTCTTATTTATTATTAATTGCTTAAATATGCACTAAGAATGTGTATTTTCAAAAATGTTTATATAAGGTGCAGTTTATTAGGCATGATTATTGTTTCTCCGTAAAAAGGTATTGCATTATTATTGATAGTTTGGTAAAATGAGGTACAACTGTGCTGTTTGCAAGATGATCATATAAGTATTAATAATTATGATTATGTTCTTAGTTTGTACAGTTTGTGCGGTTTTAGAAATCCTCATAAAAAGTATTCTTTATTACTCTTCTTCATTAAGTCTGTTGAGAGGTACAGTTTGATGATGTTGCATATTTCTAGATTTAATTGACAATATGTAGTTCAAAAGAAAACCACTACATTTTACTCTTTCTGGTATGTAGTAGTTATCTCCTTAAGTAGATAGTATGTCATGGGTTATGTATTTGTTTAGATTGTATTTATATAGATGTATGTATATTTACTGAATTAATGAGAGGTACCTGATAGATTAGAGGAGTGCAAAGGTAGTGAATATGTGATTTTATAAATGCATGAGAAGTGATTTTGTAGTTCTATAATGTCTAATTTCGTAGTTAGTATGTAAGTAAAGGTGCACAATCTATGCGGTCCCATAACCCCCTGCAGACTACTGATTCACTCCTGCAAAAATCCAGGTAGTAGCCATGCAGTTCAGCAATCACATTGTCACTCTCTGTGCACACCTGCAATCATCCTGACAGAACCATGTCCTTATGTAAACACTGAGCCAAAACACAAGCACTTATAAACTCACCCTCCTGTCAACTACCAGCACTCTAACTATCCAGTCACTGTCCATGCACTTGTAGAATGACTCAGGCATTAAGACACGCAGTGCTACAGTCAAATGACACAATTTATGCAGTCCCCTAACCTCATGCAGACTACTGATTCACGCCTGCAAACATCCAGGTAGTAGCCATGTAGTTCAGCAATCACAGTGTCACTCTCTGTCCACTCCTGCAATCATCCAGACAGAAGCATGTCCTTATCTAATCACTGTGCAGAAACACAAGCACTTATAAACTCACCCTCCTGTCAACTACCAGCACTCTAACTGTCCAGTCACTGTCCATGCACTTGTAGAATGACTCAGGCATTAAGACACGCAGTGCTACAGTCACATGACACAATTTATGCAGTCCCCTAACCTCATGCAGACTACTGATTCACGCCTGCAAAAATCCAGGTAGTAGCCATGCAGTTCAGCAATCACAGTGTCACTTTCTGTCCACTCCTGCTATCATCCGGACAGAACCATGACCTTATCTAATCACCGTGCCGGAACACAAGCACTTATAAACTCACCTTGCTGTGAACTACCAGCAATCTAACATCCAGTCACTGTCCATGCACTTGTAGAATGACTCAGGCATTAAGACACGCAGTGGTACAGTCAAATGTACACAATCTATGCAGTCCCCTAACCCCATGCAGACTAGTGATTAACTCCTGCGAAAATCCAGGTAGTAGCCATGCAGTTCAGCAATCACAGTGTCACTTTCTGTCCACTCCTGTTATAATCATGACAGAACCATGACCTTATCTAATCACTGTGCCAAAACACAAGCACTGATAAACTCACCCTTCTGTCAAGTACCAGCACTCTAACTATCCAGTCACTCTCCTTGCACTTGTAGAATGACTCAGGCATTAGGACATGTTGTAGTGGAGACAGGGTTTTATGTGGACACATTGCTATGTTAGCATAAGCGCTTTAGAGGTTAAACGCCATCTTGCCACTTTGCTGCTTTTGCACACAACACTACAGGTAGCTGTATTACAAGTAAAACTGCTTGCTTGCTTTTTCTTCACATGAGAACGGTCTGTTGTTCACATCCCTAGACGTGCACCGCGACCTTAGTCTGAACACTGTGTGCAGAAGCCGTCAAGGTCAAATAACAATGTATGCTGTTGAATTCAGGTTGATCGGCCCACGCTCTAGACACAACAAGCATACAGCTGCAAATATCTGAAACTCGGGTGCCTTTAATATTGCATTTCGCATGCATGATTCAGACACTTGGAGAAAACCTTTCCAGACACAGAGAGCAGAGCTGATCCTGTGATGTGATTCACCTAAGCTGATCTTTGAGGTATGGGGTTCCCCATTCAAACCTGGAGACCTTCTATTAGTTTATAAAACTAGTTTACTAGCCAAGGAGGTGTGGTTCACAAAGTATTATAGGATTTGTTTTCCACTATCATTTTTAATATGATTTCTCCCTTCATTTTCTATGGTATTATAACAATGTTAATGGTTTTATTTTTAATCATTTGTCTGCTTATGTTACCCAAAGTACTGCACCATAGAGCACGTTGTTAAAAATAAACATTTTAAACTTTTCCGCGTCTCTGATTACTCTTGCTGTGGACTGATATGAGAATAATAACGAAAAGGTGCTTCTGATTCCCACCATTCCTGAGAGTACTCTAAGCTGCTTGTTCTGGCTTGTCTAATCATTGGTAGCTTCGAGATGATACGGAGAATGAATGAGACACTGATGCTAGTCGGATAGGGGTTCTGGGTACTGAGGTGAGTTTTTTGGTTCACCACAATTCACTGAGGTCCTGGTTTCCTGTGCATAGTTCTGTGCATGAGCAGAATCCCCGCAACATGGCACAGCTAACGTTTTGGTCTTATGATTGAGACACCTTAGTAGTGCTTACATTTGTCCACAACACCCTCACTCTTGTTTCTGTTTGACGGGAGTGACGGTTTAAACCCACCTAAATATTTAATATATATGTTCTCTCAAGCTTGACAATTAAAAAGGTTTCATTTTATCTTATACCCTTTTTGTGCTAAGGTTTAAAATAGATTGTTTTTCTTCTCTGTGTCCTTATGGCTGAAGTCGCTATTGCAGCGCATAGTCGCGAACCTCTACGGCGTAATTTGATGCAGTTCGGGGTGCCTGGCGATGGGATGTCTATTATCTTTGTAGTGAGTGCCGATGCATCGTTTCCCTATGAACTGTTTTACTCGTGGGTTACATTGCCGGAGGTGAATGCGGACGATAAGACATCTCACACATACACTCCAACGGCGTTCCCTGCTAATTACACACCGTAAAGGACGCATGAAATTCCCATTTTTGCTAGGCAGCACCGAATTTGGTTCAATGGTGCCATCCCCCACACTGTTACACTGGTTCGTTCGGGTCCTTTGTCTATTCCAGGGGCAACTTGGCCAGTCTTGACCGGGTTCACACCACATCCATGCTATTTGCAAGCCCCGGTGGATGACTTACGTCAACTCCATACCGCCTTGATTACAGTACATAGGGCTTTAGTGCAATTCGTCTCTCGCAATGTCCAGGTGGGGACACCTGGGGTTGCGGCGCAACCAGCTGGCCCGGCCGGGATTACTATTAGTCCCATCATAGATAATTCGGTTATGGGCAAGCGCCCCCAGAATAAGGACTATATTCCTTATCGGCTTGCTGAGAAATTTGACAAGCTGGAAGCGGTATTTCCAAATTCTATTCCTGTTGAAAAACACAGGATCCTTACGATTAGTTTGCAGAAAGACTTGGTCCCAGGGGTAACTGATTGTGAGTACTGGGGTAAAGTGTTTGCAGCAGTCTACTCGAAGTGCTTCGGCACACCGTCTATGACTGTACTGCCCTTCGTGATCAAGCGTGCTCAGGATCAGCACGGTCCGGAGGCGGCGGTCGAGTTAGAAATTAGGCTTGTCGGTGTGTTCGATGTAGTTGCTGATCTCATCCTTGCTAATGTTAAGGGAGATGCGGTTAACTTTCAAGGGTCGAATGAGCTGCGCCTCGTCGCCGGCGTTGATAAACCCTGGCAGTTACCAAAGATTATTGCGGAGGATTATAAGACCATTGGCCGCAATAGTTTGGGCGTTAAGAGTTTTGCTAAAACAACAGTGCAACCGCAAACTCAGACGGTTACGTCTACTAAAGACGACCGTCCAGCTTTTCCTAAACAAAATTGGAAAGCTAAGAAACAGGGGTCTCATTCCTCGTCTCTGGTACAAGTGACTACTGAATACACATATGATTTGCGCGAGCGCACTAGAATTAGGTCTCCTGATAGATTTCAGGTTCCTGAACAACGTTCTCCTTGTTCTTCACAGGAAACATCGGTCTCACAGTCCTGTGGAGGAGAACCTGGCAAAGGTCGGGGTGCCCAACAAGGACGTGAGCAGCCCTGCCCGGCTGACGGTAAAGGCAAGCAGGAAGAGTTTGCACCTCAAAGACCCCCGTTTCAGAAAAAGAAGGTTGCTGCACTAACAGCGAAGTATGCCACAGATAGTGAGAACGCAGATTCGTAACCTGACATGGGCACTAACGCTGCTAGACAGCGCAGCGGGGGTTACTATAGTGCGACAAGCACTGCGCCCATATCTGAAGGCGACATCAACTGACACATTTATTACTGTAGAAACTGCTGACACTACGGTGGCTCCCCCGACAGACTATATGACATAGTCCTTTTAATTGAAGGTGACATACAACGTACCATAAAAGGAATTTTTGGGGAACATCTGACCTCTACATATGACATTTTGTTAGCAGGCGGACTGGCCCCCAGCTTTCGTTTTGGCCGCTTCTAGAGGGGAGGAGGTAATCCTCCCATCTTTCGCGCACACTGTACCGAAGGAGCAAGCTCAGAACTTTGCAGAAGAGTGGGCACAGGTGCTTGCTCCAGTGTTGTACCGTACTCAGGTTGGGTGGGATAAATTGTTGCCAAGCCATGAGATTCCATTACGGTCTATGCCCCAGCCACAACCCCAATATCCCATGCATCGCGAAGCTAGATCTCACGTTGCAGAAATCCTTGAACAATTGGAATATCAAGGTGTAATTGAAACATGTGGGTCACCCATGAATAATCCTCTTTTTACTGTAACAAACCTGATGGGTCGTACCGCCTAGTTTTGGATTACCGGCATTTGAACTCTCATTGTCGGACGTGCGCGGTACAGAATACCCTTAGTTCTGCCCTCATTGATAGTCTTGTGAGAAAAAGGTTTAAGACCCCACTTGACATCTCCAATGGCTTTTATAGCCATAACCTGTCCTCTATTAGTAGTCAATGGACAACCTTTACTTCCGGTGGCAAACAGAAACAGTTTAAAAGATTAGCCATGGGCTACAAAAACAGTCCAGGTGTCTTTGCCGCATGTGTAGTCTCTCTGTTGGAGAGCCTTGACCCAGATGCGTACTCGTATGTTGATGATATCTATCTCACAGATGAAAAATTATGGCCGCATCTGTGTCACGTTGACAGCATCATTGCTATTTTTGCAGACTTCGGTTACAAATTTACCTTTGCAAAATCCCACATCGTGGAGTTTACAGTGTTTGTTTTGGGCTATGAACTCAACAACGAAGGTCGAGGTTTAGCACCCCACTTCCTGGAGAAGTACGCATGCTTGCGCGCTCCAACAACTCTGAAAAAACTACAATCTTTGCTGGGTTTTTTAAATTTCGGGCGCGCTTACATTCCCGATAATGCCCAGTGTATCAAGCCGCTATATGCCTTGGTACAACCTACTTTTTCCAAATCGAGCTGGCTGCCAGAACATTCAGCTATCCTGCAATCTTTGCAGGCAGATCTTCTTGCTTCTTAATACTGACTGACGCGTGATAACCACACTAACCTGATAATAAGAATTGTGCCTGGCGCAGTGGGTTTCACGTACTTAACGTTCAATGAGGGGGACACTTCGGTTGAAATGTGCTTTTCCACTGTCTAAAAAGTTTTGACTGCAGTGCAGATGGCGATTCTGAACGAGAGAGCGCTGTCGCAAGGGAAACGCATGTTGGTTGTCACACCGTATCCTGCCCTAGATGCAGTGACAAAAGCCAGTGTACCAAATTCTAAAGCTTTACATTTGTGTTGGATACAATGGGCCACTTCTTTGACGTCTCCGGATGTCACTTACATCTTTGATGCCTCATTGCAGACTCAGGAGTATTGCAGTATGAATTTGTTCATCCAGCTCCTCTGTCTTTGCGCCCGCTTCAGGATCACCATTGTATCATCTATACTGACGGTTCGGCACAAACGGCGACGGAATCTAAGCATGCTTATTCAGAGGCCTGTGCAATAGTGGCTGGTATGTCGTGAATGGTGAATTCAAGTCTGATGTCGTGCACACGCAGACATTGGGTGATTGTACCACCCAGTTGGCAGAGCTTCGTGCTCTGGTGCTTGCACTGGAGTTTGCTGATCCTCGAGTGACTACTTTTATAGTGAATGACTCTTTTTACTGTGTTCAGTCTTACAACGACAATTCATTCTTTTGGTCTCAAAATGAGTATCGTGATTCCAAAGGTAGCACAATCAAGCATAAAATGCTTTGAATTCGAGTCGCAGAACTTAAACAACGTCTGCCGCTCGTCAATGTAATTCATACTCTTGGGCACCAATGCGTAGGTGTCCACGCTGTTGGCAAGAGTTTCGCTGACGAAGCAGTGAAAACAGCAGTTACAAGATCCAAAAGTAAGATTGATGATGACATCTTGGCAGCAATTTCTGCGACAGAGAAGGGTGATATTACCCTTGGGGTTTCCCTTCTAAATACTCTTATCATTTAAGTCCTGATAAAGTTCACTATGTGAGAATTAACAATGTTGGTGACAGATTGATTCCCAACGTGGACTGCAGACTTGCATTGATAACAGCCGCTCACGAAGGTATGGCTTCTACCCATGCCGGCGTTTCAGCGACTGTTACTATCTTACAACAACGTTACTGTTGGCACGGATTGTATAAACAGACTTGTGCTTATGTCCTTAATTGTGACATTTGTCAGCAGATTAAACCTTCCACTGTTGCGCGTCCACCTCAAACACAGTTGTACATACCTAATAAGGCACTTGGGTGTGTTTATTTAGATCCTTTCTCCTCTGATATTGTGTATAAGTACATCTTAGTTGCAGTGGATTCGTGCACACGTTTTCTATGGGTCTGGCCACAAAGGAGTGCTGATGCTCGAACTGTCATCAGGGATTTGCATGTCTTTGTGGGAATTTTTGTGTTGGTACTCTTCATTCAGACCAGGGTCCAGCATTTGCCTCTAAGGCGTGCAAGGATGCCATGAGATCTTTGGGGGTCCAAGTCAAATTTTCGTCTCCATACCGGCCTGAGGGCATTAGTGTGGTGGAGCGAATGAACCATGACTTAAAGCAATCCCTGACAGCTAGCGTTTTAGGTACTGGCAGGAACTGGTTGGCCCATTTGTATAGCGTTCAACGTGCACTTAATAATCTCCCTAGAAGGTCTGTGGGTGCACGGACCCCATACGAAATGCTCTTTGGCATAAAGATGTTTGTCCCGGACCTTGATGGTCTAGACATGGCGGCGTCGGCCGCACGCTTTGACGTAGATGATCATTCTGCTCTATTACAGAAACTACAAGAGACCCGAGACAGTCTTGCAAAGGAACACTTGCCTCCACAACTGATGCTGCACTTCAGATTCCGGTAGTTATTGTCATGTTATGTTATGCTCATTTCTATAGCTCGCGAATCACCCGGAGGCATCTCGGCACTTGATCAGAAATGTTTAATATGAGGCTAGAAGTCGAGAGTATGATTAAAATAGAAACGCTTTAAGTTGTTTCCTAAAAGTAATGTGAATAGAAATTTTGTGAAGGGGAACCGTTAGCTTATTCCAGTATCTTGGAGCCAGATACGAGAATGCTTTTCCTCTGGTGCGACTCAAACGGATACGCGGCACTCGTAGAAGACCAAGAGCACTGGATCTGAGGTTTCTATTAGGTATATGTTTGACAAGTCTCTTTTGAAGATGTTGAGGGCCTCTTCCATTGAGCGTATTGTAGGTGAGACAGCAGATCTTGAAAAACTATCTCTTTCTCACCGAAAGCCAATGAAGCTCTCACAATAAGGGGACTGAGGGAGAGCCCACTGGGTGGATCAGCAGCATTCTGACCGCCGTGCTCTGAATCACTTGCAATTTGCTTAGCAGGGTCTCTCCCACTTCTGCCAACAAAGCATTGCCATAGTCCAAGCGGCTGATGACCATAGCTTGGACCAGGGTTCTGCGATGGTTCGTGGGCAAGTAAGGAAGGATTTTGCGAAGCAAACACAAACTGTAATAGCAGGAGCTGGTAGAGGCAGCGATGTGATCTTTCATAGTTAGTGACTGATCTAGTTTTAGACCTAGATTTTTAACACACTGTGTTGGAACGGGAGCTGCTCCCAGTTGGGAGGGCCACCATTCATCAGACCAACTAGCTGTGGCTTTTCCCATTAGCATTACCTCGGTTTTACCGGGATTCAACTGGAGACAGTTCTGCGTCATCCAGCTAGAGATCACAAGCATTCCTCTGGCAAACCGTGCTTTCTCAGCTACTATATCCGGGCCAATAGTGAACATAAGCTGAGTATCATTAGCATACGAGATGATCTCAAAACCTAATTGTTCTACTATTTTTGCCAACAGAGCCATATAAATATTAAATAAAGTCGGGCTTAGGCAGGAGCCCTGGGGGACACCTCTGTCTAAGCTGATTGATTCTGGCAAATAAGGTCCTAGCATAATTGTTTGCGTTCTGCCTGACATAAAATTCCTCAGCCATATCAGGGCAGTTCCTTGAATGCCACATTAGGCTAGTCTCTCTGCGAGCACTTCATGTTAACCCCGGGCGTAGCACTACGCTTCGCCCACGTAGTGTACGTAGCGCTGCCTGCTTCGCACTTTCCGAAGTAGGCGAAGCAGGGCAGCGCTACGCACACGCCGAGGGCGAAGCGTAGCTGCTTGCCACCCGCCACCCACCTCCCGCCTGCCCTCCTTTTAATAATATAAGCATTGAAAAATAAATTAAAGTAAGTCGACTTACCCGTAAGCGCGGCGTCTCCGGGGCTCCCTCTTTCTGTTTCTAATTTCTTCTGGCAAATGCGCATGCGCGGACACCAGCGCATGCGCATTTCTCGCGAGAAATGCGCATGCGCGGGCGTCCGCGCATGCGCATTTGCCAGAAGAAATTAGAAACAGAAAGAGGGAGCCCCGGAGACGCCGCGCTTACGGGTAAGTCGACTTACTTTAATTTATTTTTCATTGCTTATATTATTTAAAAGAAGGGCGGGCGGGAGGTGGGTGGCACGTAGTGGGGCTACGCGAAGCGCGTAATGTGCGTAGATTTGGGCACACTACGTGCTGCTTCACGTAGCCTTACTTCATGTGAGATGGTATCAAATGCCGCGGAGAGATCTAATAGGATCAGCATAACTGATCCACCTTTGTCTATCTCCTGCCTAAGCGAATCCGTTACTGCTAAAATAGCAGTCTCGGTACTGAAACCAGGCCGAAAACTGGATTGTGATGGATCAAGAATTTCATTTAACTCCAGGTATCGACTTAGTTGGCTATTAATTATGCTTTCCAGCAACTTTCCCAGCAGAGGTAGTACAGAAATAGGACGAGAGTTACCAAGATCTCTGGGATCTGCCATCGGTTTCTTCAGTATTGGACGCACAAATGCTTCTTTCCATGTTCTTGGAATGGTACCAGACTGTATTGAAGAATTATACATTTTAAGAATAACTGGTGCGCAACAAGTGGTTAAAAGGGCCATAGTCTTTGGAGGACAGGGATCAAGGGGTGAGCCGGATTTTGCTGAGGAAAGTGCCGTAGAAACTTCCTCAAGCGTAGTTAGTTCAAAGCAGTCTAAGGTACTTTCTACCATTTTTCCAAGGTTGTCTGATCTGATAGTGGCTTCGGGATCTCGAAGATTTTTCGATGGGAAGTTAGCGTAGATTTTAATGATCTTTTCTTGAAAATAACTAGCTAGCAGGTTGCAGAAATCCTGAGTTTCTATAGGAGATTGTCTGCACGCTTGAGGAGATCTAAACTCTTACTATATCAAAGAGGGCCTTTGGGGCATTAGTGGCACGTTCAATTTGGTTGATGATAAATTGACGTCTGGCTGATTTTAAATTCAGATGATAGCTGGTAGTTGGCTGGCTACCTCGAGTTGGTGACCTGGTCCGTGAGAAGGTGGAGAACAAGAAAGAGTTCGGCCCCTCTTATCGTGCTCCAGTTCCAGTGCTTGGTGTGCAGGGTACAAGAACAGTCATTTTACCTGCACTTCCTGGTCACAAGGATAACAGGTACATCTCCATTGACAATGTCAAACTACAATGAGTGGCAGATTCTTCTTTGTATAACTCCAGCGGTCTCTTGTCCAGCAATGCTGAGAAATTCTGTTTTGGCTCTGGCAAATAACAACTGGCCTGACATTGCCATCGAGATGCATACAGTTACTAATCCTTTATTGACTACACCATCTGGTGGTCCCGTTGAAGATACTGAGTATACCTATCCCACAGATGTGTCGTTACCTGGTGTGCAATCAAGTGCAGTTGACCAGTCACGTTTTTCATTTGACACTAACTCTACAACATCAAATGCCCTATTGAAAATTTCTATTTTTGCTGTTTGGTTTAAAAGACATTTTTTAATTCCCCCTTGGTCTTACATTTGGCTGGTGCTCATATCTATTTTTTGGTTTATGTTGATTGGATTTGTGGTTGTATTTTTTCGTCTACTAAATGGACACTATCTATCCGAAAGATCTGCAATTAGATTAATTGATGGAACTTTGGCACTCCACTCCTCATTACACATCATGAAAAGAGACCAGACTTTTGTTAATATTACCGCCTGGCCTATGTTAGACGGGATTGTATGGGATGCTGTAAAATTTCTAATTCATGGTCCCACAGAGGTGATTAATGTCCATAATGTACTTCGTGTTTCTATGGGGGATGTTGTGAAACAAAACATATTCTCTGATGATTGGGATGTCCAAGCCGTAGAGGCTCTTTTTTCTGATTTAAAACATTATGCTGCTTTTGATGCTGAAGATTTGTATTTAGACACAGCAAATTATGGAGAGTTGTTTTGCTATCAACACTATGGCAATCATTTCCTGCATGAAGCAAATACATTTAGAAATATCATCAAGTATACACAATAGGAACATTATCCAGCTCCAATTGAGGGCAGCTCCAAAATTCTAGTGAAACAGTTTACATATTTTTCTGATTTCAGTGTATCTAAACCTGAAGCCTTTTATTTTAAAATGGCTGCTGATTCGGCTTCCAAAGTTAGACTTACCCACACAAAATTATTGTATTCAAATTATTAGATGTAGGGGGCTATGAGCAGTGGAAAGATACCATTGATCTTAAATCTGTTTGGGGTTCTAAACCCTGGCATGTGCAAGGTTCTGAGGCTCTGCATCGTGCATACCTTATCCCGAACCACATGTTGGTTTTTCATTCTACCATTTTTCAAACCACCTGCTTTGGATTGGCTACTTCTAAAAAGATGAATTCAATTTCTATTCCTGATCTGGGTGCTTATTCGACCTGGGATAATCACACAGATCTGTCCCTTGATGAATTGCAGTCATTCATTACTAATACATCCTTCAATATTTTCAATATAGATCCTGAAGGATGACTTTTATGGCCGAAAAGTTCAGATTCCTGTCAACATCATTTTCTGTGTCTGCTCCCCGGTTATACACAGGTTAGGGTGGACCCCCGATTTGAATCTTCCCATTCGGTCACTACCTATTCCGTAGGTAAATTATGTCAAAACTGGCTGCAACACTCCACCTTGGCATCTGTTAAACTTCATTTATCCAAATTAAATGATAAAGTAGATTTGAATGATTTTGTTAATTGCCCTGTGGGTGGCAGGTCCAAAAGATGGGTGTATGCTGTTTACAACGAAGTTTGGAAACTATCTCAAATTGAATCTGCATCTAGATTAAGAGCTATTGATCAAGCAAATTTGGAAAAAGTGCTTGCTGTCATTGATAATAGCATTAACACCCTTTCTTCCAGGATTTACACATTAGATAATGTTGTTTCATCTCTTGTGGATAATGTACAGGATGATATGTCTGTTTTATACCATGGTCAAAATCAAATACGTTCTATAATGCAGTTTACATGGACTTTACAAACATTGAAGGCTGGGAAAGTTCCCTGGGACTACATGAACACATCCTCTTCATTCCTGCCATTTAATCTGACTGATAAACAATAGTTCATGTCCATGAAGGATGCAACATATTCATTATTGCATATTGAAAAGTTGGAACCTTTACCATTCTCTGTGGCCAAATCGAACTCAGCTTTATGGCTTATCCATGGATTAATCACTTTACCATTTCCTTTGTTTAAGTTCAGTTCATGTATGAAACACTATGCCTTAGGCAGGTATGAACCATTGGGTAATGCTTTCCTGCATGAAGTTTGGTCACTCCCATTTACATACAGGTGCCTGAGAGAGGATAAAGAGGTTTTTTTAAAAGGAGAGGAATGCACATCCGCACCTGATCACTCAGCAGTCTGTAGGAACATCCAATTGCATGGCACATGCAACGTTCACGCACTGAATTTAGCTTGCATACTGAAGGGAAATCCTGTGCCAGTGATTACACCCACTTTCACGTTATTAGCTAACAGTAGTTATTTGCTTTTAAATAATGAGGCATGCTGCGGGATGCTAGTAGGGATTCCGTACATTGTAACTGTCTCACAACGAGAAGTCGGTTGTAAGAATGTCCTTTTCCCACCCCCGCATGGGAGACTGGATGTATCCATCTGGTCTTCCATACCAACCTTGAAAGCAGAGTTCAACAAGATGAGCAGAATAAGGGTTCTATTGTCTCAAAAAGAAGTCGCCCTGACTTCCTCCTGTAAAACATTTTTCCTTCACGTAGCAAACACCCGCACAGAGGTGCATGCGCTTTTAAATACTGATCTCCCCCTTCATTTCGGTGCTCTGATTCATACTATATTCAAAGCCTCGTCAACAACTGGCTTGGTGCATTTTTTCAAAGTGGTGGGCTCCAGCCTTGTGACCTCCTTCCAAACAATATTTGGTGTGATACCGGCATTTTTTCATTCTGTTTTTTCCAGCGTCTTCGGCGGGATTCCGTTAATTATCACCTTGACTGCTGGTGTGCTGCTGTTGGTTTGCTTGCTACGCAATGGCTGCACGATCTGTATCACACAACAGCCTGCCCCGGCTGCTTCAATTGCGCAACCGGATGCTAGAATATTATGGAACACTACCACTGGCCATTTTGAGCGTAGCCTATGGATTCTCCTTCCGGTTCTCATACTTTACTTGCGTGCAGCCTGTTTTCCATTGCCTAGATTGTCCATTCGAATGGGCTCTGGATTTGTGCCTGTCGAACACGGCGTCTCCTGCCCCAGATTATGATCGACTAATGAGTCCCTTAGTGGCTCATGAGTTGGACTGTTCTGGTATTGGGATTATGGCTTGTGGAGCGGCGCACGGAGTCCTAGGGAATTGGGATATATATGCGGCAGCATATGACTTCCTGGCGCGAAGTTATCTTCAAGAACACGCAAGTTGTCCTCTGATGGTGCTAGAGGCTCCGGTTATCGAAGAACATGTATGTTCATTTACTTTACTTGACTGGATGGTAGACTCCTTTACTGATCATTACAATAACTTCTTCTTGGAGGCAGTTGCAACATATTGTGCCTACACGTTGGTGGATTAATTTGGCAGTTGTCCATCTTCTGTTCCTCCTTTTTTATTTTTTTTAAATATGTTTATTGAAAAAGTTTTTCTCTCATTTTTTTACAGAGCACAGCATCATATTAGAAAATAAAATATACAGAATACAACATGAAATCAAAAAAACCCTATTGAGTTAAAATCAAAAACAACTATACACCAAGATTTTGTCTAGATAGACAACTATCCATGATAAATCATTGTACACACACTACAAAATAGAGAGAAGGTAGTAACTAGCCACATGTTTCCTGAGTTTCCTTCCAGTTATTAATAGGCTCCCATATTTGTAGTCCTAACCTTCTTCCCTTGAGGAAATATGAATTTTATGAACAATTGTGTCCCCTATCTTAGACCCCAACGGCTCCATGTACATGCTACAAGTACATGTATGTTCCCTCCACTTCCAGCTATGAAGACGCAAATACATATGCGTCCAACGTTAACATGTCCTCTTCCAGATCCACCATGAATGGGGTGGATATTCCGTTCCTAAGTATGCCTTGCCACCGTCTTTATATGGTGTACCTTTCACATTTTTCAGCTCTGGCAAGTTAGGCCCTGAATTCTGTCATCGAGCCTCTCCCTGCTTTCTGCCTCTGAATGCTCCAGCCTGGACCTGTATCTGCATCCATGACCTTTGTCTTACTTCCTGCGCGGCTAACGGTGCCAGGCCCGGCCTGTTGCCTGCCAAAACTGTATTCAGCCTTCAAGTTATCTGCTCCGCTCCTCAAGAAATACATTCCTGTCTAGTAGTTTAGGTAAACATCCTTCCAGCTACAGAGCAAAGGGCCCGGCCTTACTGTCTCCGTGCAAGTAATTCATGGCTTCTGTTGCCATGGTAGGCCCATGCCCCCTCGCATCTCATGTAGACACGTAGACGCTTATACACGCACTAGTAGTTAGTATAGGATAGCCTCTGCCTGAGAGACCTTTCCTTCCAGATAATACAGTTCCTTAAACACAAGATATTAGATACGATTTGGGATTAGGTTGTTCTGACATCCCAGACTTCTGTCTCCTCATGTAGGGCTAAATGTCAAGTCCCCTTCACCCTCCAGTATATGCGTCAATCACACGTCATGCTACTGTGCGCGCATATTTGGCATGTATTTCTGCTGACTTTGCAGGATTCACTTATGGATCCACCCACCTGTGTCATCATCAGAATGACGTTTCTAGTACATGCCTTCATGCACGCCTATTGTAACGCCTTTATTCATTACGTATGTGTATTCTTATCTCTCTTCTCAACTGTCACGCCTTCTGCATATGTCTTCACTGTAATGCATTTACTATATATATGACAACCTGTCAATAAAGTATTGCTCTATCCCTTCCCGAACCTTCGTGGTGACGGAACCCGATTGCCTGGTTCGAACCAATTCCTTTGTAAGGAATAAACCCATTTTAAAACCTCAAATACCACGGATTCTGCCTCTTATTTTTACTGAGTTATTCTTATTGAATTTTACCGCATAAATTAAGTCTAGGTAATTAAAATTTACCACACCCTTTTACCCTTCCTTGCACAGTCTAGCCAACCATTGATGAAAAGTAGGTGGGGTTCGATCAAGCCAGGCCGAAGCGATACAAATTCAGAAAACAGCCATAGCCAAAAACATAAAGAAACATGCTGGGTCATCTGTGCCATCGCCATCTATCCCAAGCAGAATTTTTGATGGGGTGAGGGTAACCTCGATTCCCAGTAATCTCCCTAAGAAAGATTCTATGGCTCTATGGAGTGGATATAGGTGTGGGCAGGTAGCAAAGACATGCACTAACGCAGCGTCTAAACTATCACATCTAGGACAGGTGGTGCCCGCTGTTCCTCCCCATTGCGCGATCCTAGCAGGTGTATAATATAGTGAGTAAATTGTTTTATAATGCTGGGCCTGAAGTGCAGCCGAGCAAATAATTTTACGCCCTAATTCTAATGAGAGATGGAAGCACTCGTGTCCTATCCTAAGTTTTTCGGCCCACTTACTTTGGTATTTCGCAAGGTCGTCTTCTTTACCCGCAATCAATTCAGCATAAAGTCTTTTGATCGTACAGCTGGTCCTCCCCTCAATAATTTCCATAATTGCATTTTTCCCAAACCCAGAAAACCCACCCTTTTTGGTTATTAGAAAGCTCCTGCAAATACTTAAAAAAGTTTCTAGTCTCAACCCCATAGACCGACTGGATATCAGCAAACTGGCATATTCCATTCATACCCATTAAGTCCCCCAGTTTCGTTACCCATCGGCGCCCCCAGTCTGTCAAAACCGAATCTGCAAATATTTCCCCTGGAAGGGTATGATTCCTATACAATCGGGTATATGCATTAAACCTCCCTAATCCACATCTTTTCCTAAAGGATATCCATATCTTGTGTGCAGCAATCAGCGTCTTAAACTTTGTTCTTTTAAAATAGGTTGGATCTGTGTATTTCAAAAAGGCGTTCTCTGCCTCCTCTCCAAGTAGTAACGAGTAGATAGCTATAGAGCCTAGAGTATCCTCTGGTTCGGGGTCTCCATCCCCTAAAAGTCCAGACATATACTGCAAGACTGCTGCCCAGTAGTACATGTTCAGATCAGGAACAGCCCATCCTCCCCTATCCCTAGGGAGTGCCATATATCGTAAAGCCCTTCTAGTCTTGCCCTGTGCCCATAAAAATCTGTTTATCACCTGTTCTAATATGACAAACCATTTTGCCTCGAATGTAAGTGGGATTTCTCTAAAGAGGTAAAGAATCTTTTGCAAGAGGATCATTTTGATGATATTTGTATGACCGACAATAGAAAGGTGGAGATTATGCAATCTGTCCAGATCTTTTTTTGCTTTATTTATTATTGGTTCTATGTTCCTATCCACCACTTTATCCAGGTCCGCCGAGATGTTAACACCAAGATAAACTCCAAATCCCACTACTCGACTAACCGAGCATTCTGTCTTCTCATTCTTAATTATCTGCGTATTGGGTCCATTCAGGGCATATCCAGAAACTTGGCCAAAGCATAAGGCTTCCCTCTCAACCTCACTTATGGCCTCAGTGGGTGCTGGAGTGAGAATTGCTACATCGTCGGCGTATGCCAGGATTTTACAATCTACACCTTGGGCCTTTATAGGGGGAATCCTGTTATTCGCCTCCAATTTGCGCAATAGAGGGTCTATATACAGCGCAAAAAGGCGTGGTGAACATGAGCAGCCCTGTCTCGTGCCCCGTTTAATCTGTAGGGGCCTTGTATGTCCAGCATTCACACGAATTCGGGCTGTAGGATCTAAGTATAAAGCCTGAATAGATTTTATAAAACCCTCTCCACATCCAGACCATCTCAATGTTGACCAGAGATAGTCCCAGGAGACCCGATCGAATGCTTTTTCAGCATCCAGTAACATAACTGCCAGTGGGTCTCCTGTAACCTCTGTGGCATCAAATAAGGTAATGACTCGGCGGATATGCTGCGTCGTGCCTCTTCCTGGGATAAATCCATGCTGAGTTGTACTAACCAAGGTATCTATAACCTTTGATAGCCTGGCTGCCAAAGCCTTAGAAAAGATTTTGGCATCAGCATTCATTAGCGTAATCGGCCTGTAAGACCCTGGTTCTGTGGAGGGCTTCCCCTTTTTTAAAATGACTACAATATCTGCTCCTGCCCAAGTGTTTGGAACGGATACCCATAGCTGAGCCTGTTGTAATGTGGTAACAGAGTCAGTGGAGATTACATCCTGAAAAGTCTTATAAAATTCTATCAGGATTTGGTCGGGCCTGGCTGCCTTACCTGACGATAAACTCGCTAAAGCAGTAAATATCTCTTCTGCCTCCAGGGGTGCATCTAGGATTTCTATATTCTCCTGAGAGATATATGGAGCTGGAATATCAGTAAGATAAGATCGCATTTCTGAAGGTTCTTTTGAGTGTTCTTCATCGTATAGTGCTGCAAAAAACTGTCTGAAAACCTCGCGGATTCCATCCGAATCCGTGTGCAATTGCCCAGAGCCATCAGAGATCCCTTTGACTTCACCTAGAGCTGCTTTTTGCCTTGCACGAACTGCTAAAGTGTGGCCCACCCATTTTCCAAATTCGTAACACTGTTCCCTTCTTGCTAAATATGTGGCAGCCACCTTACTAGATATGTTCTCCTCTGCCTCAGCTTTTGCCCTAGCGACTTTAATAAGTGCCTGATCCAGAGGTGCACCTACTGCCGAGAGCGAAGCCAGATTATCTTTGGCTTCTACAAGAGCCTTGGTCAGTTCTGTAGCTCTTAATCGCTTCTGCCCCAAGTCCCAAGAGATTCCTGAGGACGTACTACCTCTATTAATTTCCCAGTATTGTTTAATCCAGTCTTTCATATGATGCACGTAGTCCTCATTCTTTAGTAACCCCCGTTCGAAAGTCCATATCCTTTCATTCCTAATTTGTCTTGCGGTGTCTAGGGAGAAGACTAGAGGATTGTGATCGGAGACAACGCGAGGCAGTTTTTCAATCTGAGAATTTGGCAGCAAACAGCTAGAAACTAAGAAATAGACCAATCTAACACTAACCTTATGGGGGGCAGAGTAGTAATTAATCTCAGAATCACTGAGTTTCAGCTTTGCCCAAGCATCTACTAATGCATTATTCCTTGCTAGACTTAGGCTTGCACGATACACTCGCTTCTTTTGACCCTGATATCTCTCAATAGGGTCCAAACCCAGACCTCCTACTCCATTGATATTAAAGTCCCCACAGAGGATTACATGTGAAGCCCATGTAGCCAGTTCCAGATCTAAAAAAGCAAATATCTCTGGGTCATCTTCAGTTGATCTATATATTGACTCCAAAGTAACCCAGTCTCCAGCTATAGAGCATTCTATTAGAGCTCATCTACCCCACTGACCCTCAGTTTTTTCCTGACTACCACATCTTTTAATCTGGACAATATAGCCACCCCTCTAGTTTTAGCCCCCTGTTTTGAATGGGCAAGCAGATGAAACCCCAATTGTTCCAATAGGAAACCTTTGGTCCCTTCAATGTGTGTCTCCTGCAAACAGATGAAGTCTGCCCGCGTTGCTCTCAACAATGCTGCTACTCGTTGTCTCTTAAGGTGATCGTTCAATCCACACACATTGAGTGTAACTATTCGTGTGCACATTAAAATACATCTGGTTCCTGTCCTAGCCAATTATCCAGCAACACAAATATCAGAGATATATTATTGTCTTCTAGTCCTTCAGTATCAATCTCCTCCACCTTTTTATTTTGTATAAACCAATATGTAAAATCTCTGTAATTCCTCAAGTACCTAACTGTAATGTGCCCTGTGACCGTACCCGTCCCCACTCCCCCCCACTCCCCCCCACTCCCTCTGAGTTCTCCCACCCTCCTTACAGGCAAATAGGTCAAGCATGACCTATGTGTGACAGCTGTGAGCTCGTAGGAAGTCGCTATCCCCCCCATTTTATATCCCTACCTAGTGTACTTTATGCTGTTACTGCTCTGTGCCCCCCCTAATTATCAGCACTAAACCAACCCTACATCAGTTTAGAAACCATCCTGAATATACATGCTATACTATCCCAATACAACCCTGGTGCTCCTATGATCCTGTGATCCTTTTTTTCCCTTAACTCTGTCAAATATGCTTGGGCCTTAATTTCGGAAAAGAACATCCTGACTTTTCCATTGACCAGTACTTTAAGACGAGAAGGAAATAATAAGAAAGCCTCACAGCCCAAGCTCTGTAAGGCAGGAATCAGCTGTCTCAACGGCCATCTCCTCTCGACAGTAGCGTGACAAAAGTCTGTACGGGCAAAGAATGTCGTACCCTCAAACGTACGCCTGACCTCGGGTTTTGCCTTGGCCATAACTTCCTGTCTGAGAAGGTAATTCCCCACATAGACCAGAATAGCTCTGGGTCTATCACCCTGAGATGGCACATACCCTTTCCTTTGAGTCAGAGGAAACCGATGTGCCAGCTGCACTTCAGTTTCCCAGTTCCATGTTGTCATTTCCGGGAAAGCCCCCCTCAGTAAGGTGATGACAAATGCCCGGACATCCTGCCCCTCTGCCCCTTCTGCCACTCCCAGCAGCCTGATATTGTTCCGCCTTTGACGATTCTCAAAATCTTCGATCTTCCACTGCACATCCTCCGTCACTTTCTCTTGCGCCACCTTAAATACCTCCCATTTGCTGAGATCATCCTCGAGTTTCCCCGTCCTTTCCTCCACCTCGGAAACTCTGCTTGCAATGTCGGCATATAGCTTATTCATTTTCCTTAGTGACCCCTGTATTTTTTTAGTCGCCTGTTTGGCCCTCCGACTCTCTGACCTGGCCTCCCCTTGCATCTGCTTCAGGGTAGTATACAACAAATCACTGTTCCAAAACACAAGCACTTATAAATTCAGCCTCCTGTCAACTACCAGCACTCTAACTATCCAGTCACTGTCCATGCACTTGTAGAATGACTCAGGCATCAAGACATGCAGTGCTACAGTCAAATGCACAAAATCTATGCAGTCCCCTAATCTCATGCAGACTACTGATTCACGCCTGCAAACATCAAGGTAGTAGCCATGTAGTTCAGCAATCACAGTGTCACTCTCTGTCCACCCCTGCAATCAACCAGATAGAAGCATGTCCTTATCTAATCACTGTGCAGAAACACAAGCACTTATAAACTCACCCTCCTGTCAACTACCAGCACTCTAACTATCCAGTCACTGTCCATGCAATTATAGAATGACTCAGGCATTAAGACATGCAGGGCTACAGTCAAATGTACACAATCTATGCAGTCCCCTAACCCCATGCAGACTACTGATTCACTCCTGCAAAAATCCAGGTGGTAGCCATGCAGTTCAGCAATCACAGTGTCACTCTCTGTCCACTCCTGCTATCATCCTGACAGAACCATGACTTTATCTAATCACTGTGCCAAAACACAGGCACTGATAAACTCACCCTGCTGTGAACTACCAGCACTTTAACTATCCAGTCACTGTCCATGCACTTGTAGAATGCCTCAGGCATTAAGACACGCAGTGCTACAGTCAAATGTACACAATCTATGCAGTCCCCTAACCCCATGCAGACTACTGATTCACTCCTGCAAAAATCCAGGTAGTAGCCATGCAGCTCAGCAATCACAGTGTCACTCTCTGTCCACCCCTGCAATCAACCAGACAGAAGCATGTCCTTCTCTAATCACTGTGCAGAAACACAAGCACTTATAAACTCACCCTCCTGTCAACTACCAGCACTCTAACTATCCAGTCACTGTCCATGCAATTATAGAATGACTCAGGCATTAAGACATGCAGGGCTACAGTCAAATGTACACAATCTATGCAGTCCCCTAACCCCATGCAGACTACTGATTCACTCCTGCAAAAATCCAGGTGGTAGCCATGCAGTTCAGCAATCACAGTGTCACTCTCTGTCCACTCCTGCTATCATCCTGACAGAACCATGACTTTATCTAATCACTGTCCCAAAACACAAGCACTTATAAACTCAGCCTCCTGTCAACTACCAGCAGTCTAACTATCCAGTCACTGTCCATGCACTTGTAGAATGACTCAGGCATCAAGACATGCAGTGCTACAGTCAAATGTACAAAATCTATGCAGTCCCCTAACCCCATGCAGACTACTGATTCACTCCTGCAAAAATCCAGGTGGTAGCCATGCAGTTCAGCAATCACAGTGTCACTCTCTGTCCACTCTTGCTATCATCATGACAGAACCATGACCTTATCTAATCACTGTCCCAAAACACAAGCACTTATAAACTCAGCCTCCTGTCAACTACCAGCAGTCTAACTATCCAGTCACTGTCCATGCACTTGTAGAATGACTCAGGCATCAAGACATGCAGTGCTACAGTCAAATGTACAAAATCTATGCAGTCCCCTAACCCCATGCAGACTACTGATTCACTCCTGCAAAAATCCAGGTGGTAGCCATGCAGTTCAGCAATCACAGTGTCACTCTCTGTCCACTCTTGCTATCATCATGACAGAACCATGACCTTATCTAATCACTGTCCCAAAACACAAGCACTTATAAACTCAGCCTCCTGTCAACTACCAGCACTCTAACTATCCAGCCACTGTCCATGCACTTGTAGAATGACTCAGGCATCAAGACATGCAGTGCTACAGTCAAATGTACAAAATCTATGCAGTCCCCTAACCTCATGCAGACTACTGATTCATGCCTGCAGACATCCAGGTAGTAGCCATTTAGTTCAGCAATCACAGTGTCACTCTCTGTCCACTCCTGCAATCATCCAGACAGAAGCATGTCCTTATCTAATCACTGTGCAGAAACACAAGCACTTATAAACTCAGCCTCCTGTCAACTACCAGCAGTCTAACTATCCAGTCACTGTCCATGCACTTGTAGAATGACTCAGGCATCAAGACATGCAGTGCTACAGTCAAATGTACAAAATCTATGCAGTCCCCTAACCCCATGCAGACTACTGATTCACTCCCGCAAAAATCCAGGTCTTAGCCATGCAGTTCAGCAATCACAGTGTCACTCTCTGTCCACTCTTGCTATCATCATGACAGAACCATGACCTTATCTAATCACTGTCCCAAAACACAAGCACTTATAAACTCAGCCTCCTGTCAACTACCAGCACTCTAACTATCCAGCCACTGTCCATGCACTTGTAGAATGACTCAGGCATCAAGACATGCAGTGCTACAGTCAAATGTACAAAATCTATGCAGTCCCCTAACCTTATGCAGACTACTGATTCATGCCTGCAGACATCCAGGTAGTAGCCATGTAGTTCAGCAATCACAGTGTCACTCTCTGTCCACTCCTGCAATCATCCAGACAGAAGCATGTCCTTATCTAATCACTGTGCAGAAACACAAGCACTTATAAACTCACCCTCCTGTCAACTACCAGCACTCTAACTATCCAGTCACTCTCCATGCAATTATAGAATGAATCAGGCATTAAGACACACAGCGCTACAGTCAAATATACACAATCTATGCAGTCCCCTAACCCCATGCAGACTGCTGATTCACTCCTGCAAAAATCAAGGTGGTAGCCATGCAGTTCAGCAATCACTGTGTCACTCTCTGTCTACTCCTGCTATCATCCTGACAGAACCGTGACCTTATCTAATCACTGTGCCAAAACACGAGCACTTATAAACTCACCCTGCTGTGAACTACCAGCACTTTAACTATCCAGTCACTGTCCATGCACTTATAGAATGCCTCAGGCATTAATACACGCAGTGCTACAGTCAAATGTACACAATCTATGCAGTCCCCTAACCCCATGCAGACTACTGATTCACTCCTGCAAAAATCCAGGTAGTAGCCATGCAGTTCAGCAATCACAGTGTCACTCTCTGTCCACTCCTGCTATCATCATGACAGAACCATGACCTTATCTAATCACTGTCCCAAAACACAAGCACTTATAAACTCAGCCTCCTGTCAACTACCAGCACTCTAACTATCCAGTCACTGTCCATGCACTTGTAGAATGACTCAGGCATCAAGACATGCAGTGCTACAGTCAAATGTAAAAAATATATGCAGTCCCCTAACCTCATGCAGACTACTGATTCACCCCTGCAAACATCCAGGTGGTAGCCATGTAGTTCAGCAATCACAGTGTCACTCTCTGTCCACTCCTGCAATCATCCAGACAGAAGCATGTCCTTATCTAATCACTGTGCAGAAACACAAGCACTTATAAACTCAGCCTCCTGTCAAGTACCAGCACTCTAACTATCCAGTCACTGTCCATGCAATTATAGAATGACTCAGGCATTAAGACACGCAGCACTACACTCAATTGTACACAATCTATGCAGTCCCCTAACCCCATGCAGACTACTGATTCACTCTTGCAAAAATCCAGGTGGTACCCATGAAGTGCAGTAATCACACTGTCACTCTCTGTGCAGTCTTCCAATTATGCAGCCAGTACCATGTCTTTATCTAATCACTGTGCAAAACCCAAGCATTTATAATTTCTCCATTCTCTTTTGATGCAGTACTCTAATCATCCAGTGAGTACCTATGTACTCATGCAATGACCCAATTACTAATACTTACAGTATTACAATCATCTATCCAGTATTGATACAGTCCTCTAAACACGTAAACACTACTCAATCACTTATTGAGTCTTACAAATATCCAATTAGTACCTGTGTACTGCAGTAAATGGATTGTGATTTCAAAACAAATTGTTTAAATGGTTTTTATGTAGAACATGTTTGTTTAGTAATACAATAGTATATTTTATATATTTATTTTAATAATATTAGACTTATATTGTTTTAAGAAGATATTGTTCATCATCATTAAAAAAAACTTACCATGGCAAGAAAAACAGAAAAGACTAAACAACAAAAAAGGAGTATTATTTGAAGAAAACACAACAGCAAGAATTAGATGAACAACGACATGTGACGGAAAAGAAAAAGTCTTGTGGTAAGAGAACAAAAGAATTTATTTAAAAACTTTCAAAGGCTAAAAACAGTGTGCACAATGTGGAAAGTAGAAAGAATGCCCCAACAACAAAGAAGAATAAAAAGAAAAACAGGAGACGTTAATTGAAAACTACGTTTTCAAGCATCAATGCATGGTAAAAGGAGAAAGAATCAGTTTGAAGAAATTAGAAAGAGAATGTTTTACAATAAAGTTGACTTTAATTTGTTGAAAGATGTGAAGAACTATTTTTAAAAATGAGCATTTTATAAAAAGAAGAAACCGATTGAAACTATTGTTGGGAAGGCTTTTGAATTAAAAATGAAATTATTCATTTTAGTTTTAAACAGAATTCGATCATTAGATAAGCCAATACATTTTATGAAGACCAAAAGTAAAAAGAAGAGAGTAATTAACAGAACTAACTTTTGTGATTTTTTTTTGGGTGAATGGAAACACAGTTCAAGTTCAGAGCCTTTTTTTAATGAAGAAAGCTATTTTCAAACCAATACTTTATTGCATGCAGTTGATACCTTTGGTCGTGCTTATGAGCTTAAAAACAGTTGTCCAATTGAAAAAGAAAAGCTGGCTCCCAGAAATGTAGAAGAAGAGATAGCTGATGAAGTTCTAGGGAGACAAACTAAAGCCCTAGTCTATAGTTGGGATTGTAGTAGTATATGCAGTATACAACAGAAATCTATTGATATTTTATGGAATTTCTTACGAGAGTATGGTAAAAAAAAGTGTTAAACAAAAGATAAGATGTTGCAAGGACTAGATCTTTGCATAGTGAGAAAAAATACTGATTTGCAAGGTCATTCTCTGGCTTGTCTTTCTAGATAAGTATGTCAAAGTGTTTTTCATCATTTTAGAATGTTAGCAGTACATCATTCTCAAATGCGGAAGTTAGTCAGAAGATTGTATTACGCAAAATTTCCAGCAATATTTTTACATGGTTTAAACAGTGCTTTTTTGCATGGGTCAGTATCAGATGTAAAAAAAGTTAGTGAAATAGAGTTTTGTTACTTTGGTCCTGAAGAAGAGAGTAGAAAAAGTGAGACATTGATAGAAGTAGGTGTTGAAGAAAATGTGGAAAATAGTAGTACAGAGAAGTTTGATGAAGAAATTACAAAGTTTAAGGTAATTTCATGTGAAAGGCCAAATTATACTTGTATTTGTTGTCGATGAACTCACTATAAAAATCAGACTAGGAATGTTGATCTGTATTTAAAAAGTGAAAGAGAAAATAATGATAATTGGACGGAATTTGCAACGTATTTGTTGATAGAGGATTACTTTGATTTGGGTACTGATCAGCGTATTTGTAAATATTGTTATAACAAATTAGAGGATAAAAAAATACCTGCTAGAGCTGTCCATAATAATCTAGAGTTGGTAGCTATTCCTCCAGAACTGATAGATTTAAACACGTATTAGTCTATTCTGATTCAATCTGTGGAGGATTAAAAGGAAGAGTTGTATATGTACCTCTAGATTTAAAGAAAAATATTGAAACTATTGGTGTAGAGAAAGAAGAAAGTGAACCACTATTTATTCTAGTTAATGATGTTCCTACTAAGAGTAAGAAAATCTGGCAGGAATTAGTGGATGTCAGGAAAGAGCAAAAGGCAACATTGTATCTTATAAAAAAACAATGATTACTACAAAAATGTGTATGCGGAAGAAGAAGAAATACTTTTAGGAGATGATAGTGAACTGTCAAGTGGTCAAATTGAGAAAGTGGACATGTCCAAAACTGAGGAAATTTATGAACATTATAGTGTACATCCACTACATTCAAACAAAGTGATGGGGAATACTATTGAATTATTCCAAATGAAGAAAGCGAAGGGGACTCCCATGAGTGTTCGGGAAAAAAGTTTGGAAGCTCTTTTCCCCCACCTCTTCCTCACTGGAAAAGGTGGACGATATGACGAACGATCAGTAGAGATTCCTGCATCAGAATGTCGGACAACAAGATTGTATGCAGAAGAGCCAAGATTTCGACAATGTATCCCAAATATATATTTCATCTTTTGTTTGAGAGTGACTTGTCTGGACTTTCATATGCAGTCAACCACATATTAAAAACAGGAGTACATCTTCGAAATGTTTCTGCAAAGGAATTTATGGATAAAGTACATCACAGAGACGATCATTTAGAATCTCAACTGATTAATTTGATGGCATGTCAGCGTGGTACTAATGAGTTTTGGTATCATCGTTGTGGAGAACTTAAATGCATGTTAAGGAACTTAGGAACTCCTACATGGTATGTTACCCTTAACTGTGCTGAATACGATTGGGATGATTTACTTGAATTTCTTCGAGAAGCAAATTCAAATATTAAAAACATTGAATTCAAGACTCCTGGAGAATTGTGTTCTTTGGATCCTGTAAATGTATGCAGATATTTCAATCAGATGTTTGAAGCTAATAAAAAGAATCCTCCTCTTGGAGAAGTTATTGATTTCTTTTGGAGAAAGGAGTATCAAGCTAGAGGTGCTCCTCATTTACATATTCTTTTATGGATCAAGGATGCACCCAAATTTGGAATTGATTCGGATGAGACGGTTTTATCTTTTATTGATGATTATGTTACATGTTCTATACCAAAAAGAAGAGAAGAAGACACCTTAAGGCAACAAGTGTTACGATTTTAAACTTATCGATGTGGCAAATACTGTCGACGGAAATACAATTCGAAGGAAAAGTTGTATACCAAATGTCGTTTTGGATTTCCACGTCCAGTAATATCCAAAGGAAGAGTAAACAGTTTCATGTCAGCAGTGAGACATACCATCACTAGAAAATCTCCCAAAAATACTTACAATTTGAAAATAAGTGAAGAATCAAAGTATATCAATGATTATAATCCAGTTATTCTCTCAATGTGGAATGCTAATATGGATATCCAGTGTGTTGTGGATAATTCCATTGCTGTTGCTCGGTATGTAACATCATACATAACAAAATCAGAAAAGATGGAGTTGAAAGAAATGTGGGAAGAAATTTCCCACGAGAAAAGTCTTTGTAAGAAATTGTACAGCTTTAGTTTGAAGATGCTGTCCCATCGAGATAATAGAGCGTACGAATGCTCTGATCGGTTGTCCTCTGCAAGGAAATCTAAATAATCATAGGAAACTGAGTTGTGATACTCCTGATAAAAGAGAATTTTACTATTTAGCACTTTTGCAACTCTTCAAGCCTTGGCGTACGGAACTGGAATTAATTGGAGATTTTCAGTGCTATGAAGATTCTTTCAGTGCATGAAAAAATGTTGAATGAAGATATTGCTAGAGACATTTCTCAAGACAGTCAAAGTTCTCCTCCACTAAGTCAAGATCCACTAGGACAACCAATTCTTGAAAATGAAGCAGCAATCGCTATGAGTGAAGTGGAAACAGCAATGCATCAAGCTCAAGAAGATATTATGGACTTAGGAAACTTGGAAGAACAACTAAATAATGAACAGAAAGAAATATATCAGCAAGTGAAACAACAGATCGACCATGGTTTTCTTCATGAAAAGAAAGAATGCACATGCACATCATTTCAACATATCCGAATGTATGTCAGTGGTCAAGCTGGTACAGGAAAAAGTTTCTTAATTAAAGTTTTGACCAGTTATCTTCAGAAAACAACTGACATTTGTCTTGTGTTGTAACTGCTCCAACTGGGTTGGCAGCACACAACATTAAAGGAATTACATTACATTGTTTACTAATGCTACCTGTAGAGCATGCAAATAAATTGGAATATCACAAGTTATCTGGAGAAGCTTGTTATGAAGTTTCAAGAGTGCTAAAGAAAATGAAACTTCTGATTATTGATGAGGTGAGCATGGTCTCAAACTTAATGCTTGCCTTTGTGCATTTAAGAATGCAGCAAATTTTAAAAACAGAATACAATGTCTTATTTGGAGGAAACCATGTGATAGTTTTTGGTGATCTACTGCAACTTACTCCTGTAAAAGGGTAACCAGTATTTAAAACGCTTGTGCATGAAGACACCAGAAAGTCTTTGGGAAGTGTTGGAAACGTTAACATTTGGTCATATTTTGAATACAAAGAACTTATTAAAAATGTGCGACAGGCAAATGATGTAGATTATGGAACCATTCATCAAGATATACCAATTGGAGTATTGACAGAACATGGCAAACAAGCTTTGCAAAGTTGATTACTTACAAACTTGTTTTCAAATGGAAATATAGTTCCTGAAAAAATATGCAAAAGAAATTGCAGAAAATAAATCTATAATCTGCCTAATGCCAACAGTGCGAGAGTGTTCTACATTCAATGAAGAACTTTTAAAGCTGGAAAATGAACAAATAATAAGAATGGAGGCATCACAATTATTTTGACGGAAAAATTAAACACAAGATCGGATTCTTTAGAAAAATCTATATCTAGAACTGCTGGTTTAGAAAATAATTTATATGTATGTGTAAACTGTCGGGTAATTTTACGGCGTAATTTGGATGTGGAAAAAGGTTTAGTAAATGGAGCAATGGGAAAATGTTGTTAATTATCAAATTAGAGATGGAATTGAATTTTTGAAAATCAAATTTGATCAGACTGAAGAAGTAAAACAAATTGGTCATTGTTCGGTTCATTTTTTGCTTGTTAAAGATTTGGATGTTCATAGAAAACAGTTTCCTCTTTCTTTGGCATATGCGGTGACTATTCATAAATCTCAAGGTTTAAGTGTAGACAGTGCTTTAGTAAACATTGGAAGTACTGTATTTAACCCCTTCCCCGCTCATGACGGAACCGTTCCGTCATGAGCCACGGTTGCGCTGTGCTCATGACGGAACGGTTCCGTCATGACAATCCTGTTGGCGGCCGCTCCGCCTGCGCGGCGCTGTTTCCCTGCCTGTGCGGGGGGACAACGCAACTGGGCGGAGTCATGACGGAACCGTTCCGTCATGAGCACAGCTCAACTGTGGCTCATGACGGAGCGGCTCCGTCATGAGCACAGGCCCACCGCGCTGCCCCCCTGCCCCCCCAGCGCTGCAGCGGAATGTCCCCAGCAGCGAAGGGGTTAAAGAGGATATGGCATATGTTGCTTTGTCCAGAGTCAACACTTTATCTGGATTGCATTTCATTGATTTTGATGAGAGAAAGATTAGTGCAGATACAAATTGTGTAAGAGTGTATAATCGGTTAAGAAGACTATGCTCCCAATTTAGGAGAATATACTGCATATGAAAAGTGTGTAGTAGGTTGAAAACGAAGATATGAGGATATCTGTAGTGAAGTTGAAAAGAAGAAAAAAAAATCAATATAACTTTGAGATTCCAAACAAAAAGAAAAAGGACAGTTTTGAAGAGATTGTAGGATATCAGTTAGAAGATAGTTCAGGTATCAACTGCTATGCGAATGTAGTGGTAAATGTTGTATTTTTTCTAGAAAATCTCCAACAGCAAGTTATGGAGAGTCGGGAAAAAAGGTTTTGTTTCTTGTTGCATTCTATTTTTGAAAAATTGAGAAATGATAAAAGTAAAATCCAAAGTGTTTCTGATATTCAGAATCCTCTGGATATATGTTCTGGTTCTTCGCAATTTACACAGAATGTGCAACAAGATGCTCAGGAATTTCTAATGTCTATGCTTGCAGTATTGGAAGATGAAGGAATAGAAAATGAAAATCTGTTTCGACTTCGTTATAAATGGGAACATGAATGTGAAAATTATAGATTTACTTCTACCACTAACATAGACACTGAAAGATTATTATATTTAACAATACCAGACTGTAAAACAGTGTCTTTCAACAAATTGGTTAAATCAGCTAATCAAAACATGGAGTGTAGCCAATGCAAATCAGAAATATTATCAACGTTATTTATACAACGATTTGGACAATATATAATTTTAATGATACAACGTTATTGAGCAGATGGAAGAAAATTGGAAACTTTAATTAAAAATGTTGTAGCAAGTCAACTATCAATATCAGGAAGAACTTTTGTAGCAGTAGCAATTATTTTCCAAGATGGTCCTTCTACAACATCTGGACATTACACTGTCTTTTTAAAATGCAATAAAGGATGGACATATTTTAATGATGCTCATTTGGTTTTTAGATATCATTTGCCTAACGAATTACCAAATTCATACCTAATATTTTTAAAGCCAAAGTTCTAAGATCATAATTCGGCCTATTGGGAATATGTTAATATGTATTAATACGATTACTTTGGACAATTTCAGTATAAAGGATTTCGGAAATATCTTTTGGCCTAGAGGAAAGATATTAATATGAATTAAGCAGTTTTTCTGGGATATTCTGACAGAAAATATTTTAAAGAACATAATTTAGGGTATGTGGAAATTATGAAGAATTGTTGATTGAATTATTGCTTCTGTTCATTCATATTGTAGTGACAAATATCTCTTGGAAATAAGCATTTTATATATTTGATATTTGTATTATATGCTATGTTATTGAGGATGTTGTTTTTATGCAATGTGCAGAGATAGTTGACTATGTTGTAAATATTTTTGACACAGATTTGTTTTTTTTTAAACAATCTTATTGATTGTTTTTTTTGCCCGCTGTTATGTGATGAGTAACATTGAAATCACTATCTATAGTGAAATTCAAAATATTACGAGAACAGCAAAAAAGGCAAACTAAATCATTTATATAATGCTAAAATTATATCATATATTATAACTGTATTTTTTCTTCTCTTTTATAGATCCTAATTCTAAAGTTTGAAAGATTTTGAACTTTAAAATATAAAAAACAACTGCAAAAAATGTTTACAATATTTTGATATCTACTACTGTAAAGGTAAGATTAAGTAATCCAAACACTATCCATCCACTACTACATTCACCTGTATACTATCCTTATAGACCTCTAACCACCTACTCACTGCTCATTAATGTCTAAAATACCTCAGGTACTAACCATGCAGTCCACCAATCACTCTGTTACTCATAATGCAGTTCTTCAGTCATCTACCAGTAGCATGTACTAATTCAATACCTCTGTCAATACCCAAGCAGTTATGCATTTCCTTAGGTGGTCTCCTTGCAATACTCTAATCATTCAGCCAGTACCATGTCTTTATCTAATCACTGTGCCAAAACACAAGCATTTATAAACTCACCCTGCTGTCAACTACCAGCACTCTAACTATGCAGTCTAGGTATCCTCCTGTCTATCCCATGCACTTCTCCAATCACTTATCCACCACTATCTACTTATCCTATCACTCGACCAATACCTAAGCACTTATACATTTACCATGCACTCTGTTTGCAGCACTGTAATCATTCTAGTTACTAGTCATGTACTGATGGAATGATCTAGCCAGTAACACAAGTACACCTACAATATTCTTTGCACAATGTAAGCAGATCTCTAACCAGGTACATACTATTGGTAAACTCCTGTAAATACCCTCTTTGTACCCATGCAACCTAGGAATCCTCCTGGCAGTCCCATGCAATTCTCCAATCACCCATCCAGCACTATCTACTTATCCAATCACTCCGCCAATACCAAAGCACTTATAAATTCACTATGCACTCTGTTTGCAGCACTGTAATCATTCCAGTTACTAGTTCTGTACTGATAGACTGGCCTAGCCACTAACACAAGTACACCTACAATATTCTGTGCACTATGCATGCAGACCTCTAACCAGGTACATACTATTGGAACACTCTTGCAAATACACAGTTAGTACCCTTGTTGCCTAGGAATCCTCCTGTCAGTCCCATGCACTTCTCCAATCACCCCTCCAACACTATCTACTTATGCTATCACTTTGCCAATACCTAAGCACTTATAAATTCACCATGCACTCTGTTTACAGCACTGTAATCATTCCAATTACTAGTCATGTACGTATAGAATGGCCTAGCCACAAACACAAGTACACCTACAATATTCTATGCACTATGCATGCAGACCTCTAACCAGGTACATACTATTGGAACACTCTTGTAAATACTAAGATACTACCCATGCAGCCTAGGATTCCTCCTGTCCGTCCCATGCATTTCTCCAAACACCCACCCATCACTATCTACTAACACAAGTACACCTACAATATTCTGTGCACTATGCATGCAGATCTCTAACCAGGTACATACTATTGGAACACTCTTGTAAATACTAAGTTATTACCCATGCAGCCTAGGAATCCTTCTGTCAGTCCCATGCACTTCTCCTATCACCCATCCAGTACTATCTACTTATGATATCACTTTGCCAATGCCTAAGCACTTATAAATTCACCATCCACTCTGTTTGCAGCACTGTAATTATCCCACTTACTAGTCATGTACTTATGGAATGGCCTAGCCACTAACAGAAGTACACCTACAATATTCTGTACACTATGCATTCAGACCTCTAAGCAGGTACATACTATTGATACACTCTTGCAAATATCCAGTTAGTACCCATGCAGCCTAGGAATCCTCCTGTTAGTCCCATGTACTTCTCCAATCACCCCTCTAGCACTATCTACTAATGCTATAACTTTGCCAATACCTAAGCACTTATAAATTCACCATGTACTCTGTTTGCAGCACTGTAATCATTCGAATTACTAATCATGTACTTATAGAATGGCCTAGCCACTAACACAAGTACACCTACAATACTCTGTGCACAATGCATGCAGACCGCTAACCAGATGCATACTATTGGTACACTCTACTAAATAGCCAGGTAGTACCCATGCATCCTAGGAATACTCCTGCCAGTCCCATGCACTTCTCCAATCACTTATCTACCACTATCTACTTATCCTGTTACTCTGCCAATACCTAAACACTTATAAATTCACCAGGCACTCTGTTTACAGCACTGTAACCATTCTAGTTACTAGTCATGTATTTATAGAATGGCCTAGCCACTAACACTAGTACACCTACAATATTCTGTGCACAATGCATGCAGTCCTCTAACCAGGTACATACTATTGGTACACTTCTGTAAATATCCAGGTAGTACCCATACAGTCTAGGAATCTTACTGTCAGTCCCATGCACTTCTCCATTCACCCATCCAGCACTATCTACTTATCCTATCACTCCGCCAATAGCTAAGCACTTATAAATTAACCATGCACTCTGCAGCACAGTAATCATTTTAGTTATTAGTTATGTACTTATGGAATGGCCTAGCCAGTAACACAAGTACAGCTACAATAGTATGTGCAGTATGCATGCACACCTCTAACCAACTACATACTATTGATACACTCCTCTAATTACCCAGATAGTACCCATGCAGTCTAGGAATCCTCCTGTCAGTCCTTTGCACTTCTCCAATCACCCATCCAGCACTACCTACTTATGCTATCCCTTTGCCAATACCTAAGGACTTATAAATTCACCATGCACTCTGTTTGTAGCACTGTAATCATTCCAGTTACTAGTTATGTACTAATAGAATGGCCTAGCCAATAAGACAAGTACACCTACAATATTCTGTGCACTATGCATGCAGACCTCTAACCAGGTACATACTATTGATACACTCTTGCAAACACCCAGTTAGTACCCATGCAGCATAGGAATCCTTCTGTCAGTCCCATGCACTTCTCCTATCACCCATCCAGTACTATCTACTTATGATATCACTTTGCCAATGCCTAAGCACTTATAAATTCACCATCCACTCTGTTTGCAGCACTGTAATTATCCCACTTACTAGTCATGTACTTATGGAATGGCCTAGCCACTAACAGAAGTACACCTACAATATTCTGTACACTATGCATGCAGACCTCTAAGCAGGTACATACTATTGATACACTCTTGCAAATATCCAGTTAGTACCCATGCAGCCTAGGAATCCTCCTGTTAGTCCCATGTACTTCTCCAATCACCCCTCTAGCACTATCTACTAATGCTATAACTTTGCCAATACCTAAGCACTTATAAATTCACCATGTACTCTGTTTGCAGCACTGTAATCATTCGAATTACTAATCATGTACTTATAGAATGGCCTAGCCACTAACACAAGTACACCTACAATACTCTGTGCACAATGCATGCAGACCGCTAACCAGATGCATACTATTGGTACACTCTACTAAATAGCCAGGTAGTACCCATGCATCCTAGGAATACTCCTGCCAGTCCCATGCACTTCTCCAATCACTTATCTACCACTATCTACTTATCCTGTTACTCTGCCAATACCTAAACACTTATAAATTCACCAGGCACTCTGTTTACAGCACTGTAACCATTCTAGTTACTAGTCATGTATTTATAGAATGGCCTAGCCACTAACACTAGTACACCTACAATATTCTGTGCACAATGCATGCAGTCCTCTAACCAGGTACATACTATTGGTACACTTCTGTAAATATCCAGGTAGTACCCATACAGTCTAGGAATCTTACTGTCAGTCCCATGCACTTCTCCATTCACCCATCCAGCACTATCTACTTATCCTATCACTCCGCCAATAGCTAAGCACTTATAAATTAACCATGCACTCTGCAGCACAGTAATCATTTTAGTTATTAGTTATGTACTTATGGAATGGCCTAGCCAGTAACACAAGTACAGCTACAATAGTATGTGCAGTATGCATGCACACCTCTAACCAACTACATACTATTGATACACTCCTCTAATTACCCAGATAGTACCCATGCAGTCTAGGAATCCTCCTGTCAGTCCTTTGCACTTCTCCAATCACCCATCCAGCACTACCTACTTATGCTATCCCTTTGCCAATACCTAAGGACTTATAAATTCACCATGCACTCTGTTTGCAGCACTGTAATCATTCCAGTTACTAGTTATGTACTAATAGAATGGCCTAGCCAATAAGACAAGTACACCTACAATATTCTGTGCACTATGCATGCAGACCTCTAACCAGGTACATACTATTGATACACTCTTGCAAACACCCAGTTAGTACCCATGCAGCATAGGAATCCTCCTGTCAGTCTAATGCACTTCTCCAATCACACCTCCAGCACTATCTACTTATCCTATCACTTTGCTAACACCTAAGCACTTATAAATTCACCATGCACTCTGTTTGCAGCACTGTAATCATTCCAGTTACTAGTCATGTTCTTATAGAATGGCCTAGAAACTAACACAAGTACACCTACAATATTCTATGTACTATGTATGCAAACCTCTAACCAGGTACATACTATTGGAACACTATTGTAAATACTAAGGTACTACCCATGCAGCCTAGGAATCCTCCTGTCAGTCCCATGCACTTCCTCAATAACCCATCCAGCACTATCTTCTTATCCTATCACTCCGCCAATACCTAAGCACTTATACATTGACCATGCACTCTATTTGCAGCATGGTAATCATTCCAATTACTAGTCATGTCCTTATGGAGTGGCCTAGCCACTAACAGAAGTACACCTACAATATTCTGTGCACTATGCATGCAGACCTCTAACCAGGTACATACTATTGATACACTCTTGCAAATGCCCAGTTAGTACCCATGCAGTCTAGGAATCCTCCTGTCTGTCCCATGCACTTCTCCAATCACCCCTCCACCACTATCTACTTATCCTATCACTCCACCAATACCTAAGCACTTATAGACTCAAACTACTATGAACTTGCAGCACTCTCAGTATTCAGTCACTATCTATGTACTTGAACAGTGACTCAAGCATTAACACATGCAGTGCTACATTCAAAGGTGCACAATCTATGCAGTCCCCTAACCCCCTACACACTGATTCACTTCTGCAATTGCCCAAGTACTAGCCATGCAGTCCAACAATCGCACTGTCACTCTCCATCCATCCCTTCAATCATCCTGACAGAACCATGTCCTTATCTAATTACTGTGCCAAAACACAAACACTTATAAACTGACCCTGCTCTCAACTTGCAGCACTGTAAGTATCCAGTCACTATCCATGTATTTGTACAATCAGTCAACCACTAAGACATGCAGTGGTACAATCAAATGTCCACCATGTATGCAGTTCCTTAAGCCCCTCCAGTTTAATATCCTCCTCATACGTTACAAATGCACTTGTGCAATCATGCAGGCGCTAGTGATGCATTCATATAATCACCATACACTACTAATGCATTCTTTCAGTCAATCATGCTCTACACATATATTCAAGGAAACTTTCAGACATTACCATGCAATTATTTTTCTTTTTTTAACCAGATAAGGTATTCTGAGAAGAACTTTTTTTTTTCTTCTTTTATATTTTTTTCTGTTTTTGATCAATTATGAATTCTTTGGGGTGTTTTTTTTTAAAACTGAACAAAAAAAGGAACGAAGTAAACAGTTAACTTTTGTAATTAATTATCATCCCCCCCCCAAAAAAAATAAGAACGATGGTTTCGCTGGGCAGCACAAACAGCATCCACCGACTGCTCGCCATAACAGATGACCTTCTTGCACTTAATGCAGTGCTGCTCCAGGAAGGCAAATTCAGGCCTAATGTCCAAAGGAGGTATAGATGACGACACTCCTGAGGTGCTTGGAACACCTGGTGATAAATTTTGTGCTGCTCATCTTAGTTCTTCCCGAGCAAGATTGCGGGGATTGATAGTGCGCAGATGTTTATACATGCTAGCTGTGCCGCATGAATACTTTTTGTCGCTCCCTCTTGAGAGGACCCTGTCACTCAGCTTGCACGTAACTTTCCTTGCATTAACTTTCTTCTCTCCAGGAGCAAAAGTAAAAAACTTTCAAACAACAGATCCAGGTCTCTGTTTTTGTGGTGCCTCCTCCAAGACTTCGTCATCTGAAGAAAGTTGTACTTGCTGCTGCTGTCCAGATGCCATTCTGCTCTAAAGTTTTTAACAAACACCAAAAAAAACCCAAAGAGGTTCTAGTAGGAGAAGAGATGTTTCTTATAAGGTGCTCCAACAAGAATGATTAAAATGGATGGGGTCCTTCAATTGTTACAGTGGAAAATATTATGAACCAATCAAATCTTTTTTTTTAAGGTCTCAATGGAGTCGCGCACCCTGCGCGCAAGGAGAATGCACCCGACGCGACTTTGCAAGTCTAATACAAGTAGAAATATATTATTTTTATGAATAGTTTAGATAATCTCTTGCCCTGATATGTACATTAAAGTTACATACATATGGTTTTACAATATAAAAACTTTTAAGGGAGTCGCGCACCCAGTGCACCCCAGCACGTATATGACGTCTTGCGGGTCCCACGATCACGCAGATGTCACGTACCGTAATGCGCAGATGACGCGAATATGCGGGAGCCGGAGTCACGCATCTGTCACATACCAATCGTGCACATCACGTGATGTTATACGTATATGGCGTAAGACGAAGCCACGCACCCGTCGCACACCCTACGCGGATCCTTCACGACTTTTCCAATATGGCGGCTGGAATATGCGCACCCGACATGTTAGGTGTGCTTTGGGTGCGCGACTCCCAAAAAATTTTGAAAAAAAATATGCATTTTTTTTTTAAAAAGGACGTTACATAATTATATTAAAATAAAAAATAAACTAAATAATTATAGAATATTACACTTTCCAAATTAAAAAAAGAAAAATTGCAATTACAGAAAAATATATAATATTGTTTAATAAATATTAAATTTACAAATTAACAATTACAAAACTAAAGAAATTCAGTAAAAAAACATAAGTATAACGACCATTATACTTCAAAAATAGCATTTAAAAAACATTGAAATTCACTGAAAAAAACATAGGTTTCAGAGACACCAGGATTAAAGCATTTTTCACTTCCTGACGGCCCCATTGATTCCTTAGGCGGTGCGACTCTCCACAGCTGGAGCTGCCGTGTATCATGTTTTCCAACATTGCCCTGCAAATGAGAGCACACTCCATGTCAGATGATTTTCCAAATCATTTATTTGCACAGAAACAGGCATGTTATCCAAAGCTTCATGTCCTTCTGCCTGACACGTTTCAGGGCCTCTCGCCCCTTCCTCATAGGCAAACCAGATATGCACAAATTAACTAGGCTCCCACATTCCTCTACATGCTAAATACTTTTATTGGCCTCAGGTGTGCCTCCCAGATGGGTCTGTCCGTTTCAATGCATGCTGGGAATTTCACTGAAAAAAACATAGGTTTCAGGGACATTATAGTTAGAAATTTGCATTTAAAAATCCTTAGAAATTCACTGAAAGAAACATGGGTTTCAGGGATGTTATAGTTAGTTGGACATTTCAATCACACAAAACCAGAGACATTTGAACATTATAGTTAGTAGAGCTAACTATAACTCGCGCCCCTGCAATGCACTGCTGATGACGTCAAATATTACATCACTTATGACATGGTCAGTGACATCACTGATGACATTATCCAGTGAATGTGTGTTTCTGTAAAGTTAAAATATATTTTACATATGTTAATGCCAAGGTATATTGAAGAATGAGTTGGTGTATAAGTGTGTGGTTGGAGGCTTTAATAGGTGTGTGACTGACTGTATAAGTTAGTGATTAAATGTGTCTTACTGAATGCATGGGTTAGTGACTAAACTGTGTGAATGTCTGTATCAGTCTCTTAGTTGTTGTGTAAGCTGCTGTATGGGTTGATGATTAGGTGCTTGACTGTCTATATGGGTTACTTATTGGTTGCATGAGTATCTGTATGGGTGCCTCAGTGTTTGTGTGTGTGGGCGGGTGGGTGGTGTGTGGCTTTCTGCCTACATGTGTGAGTAGATAATTTACTGGGTGTATGGGTTCACTAGTGCATGTGGAAATAGCTGTATAGGTGAGTGAGTGTGTGTATCAGTGTGTTAGTGAGTGAATGTATGTCTCACTGGTATATGTGTGAGTAACTACATATGTGAAAGGCAGTATATGTGAGTGTTGGAGTATATAAATGACTTTATGTTAGAGTGAGTAATTGTGAGAGTGGCAGTATAAATGAGTGTGTGGTTGTGTCAGTGATTGTATAAGAGAGTAAGTATATGTTAGTATCTGTATGAATAGGTTAGATAGTGAATGTATAACTGTATAGGTGAGTAAATAGCAGTGTTATTGATTCTTTACATGTCTAGCTAGGTGTGTCAATAACTCTATGGATGAGTGACGGTGTATGAGTGTTTGTATAGGTGTATGAGTACATATAATAGTACTGTATTGATGAGTGACTGCATGTATGAGTAACTGTATGGGTGAATGAATGAATGTGTGTGTATAGCTAGGAATTAGTCAGTGGGTGTATAGTGACTGATATTGATTTGTCTATGGTTTTGAAAATGGTAGTCTGTATTTTAGAGTGGATGTATCAAAGGTTATAATAGGGTGTGAGGAGGTGCATCAGATTATCACATGTATGATGTCATCAGTGATGTCATCAGTGATGTCATTTGTGATGTCATCAGTGATGTCATCAGTGATGTCACTGACCATGTCATGAGTGATGTAATATGTGACATCATCAGCAGTGCATTGCGGGGGCACGAGTTATAGTAACTATGTTACAAAAAGTGACATATTTCCGTTTTAAAATTCCTTTCGAATGATAAAAGGTAAGCACAGAGTTTTGTCTGCAAAGATGTTCAAAGAAGAATGCTTGAAATAATTGCGGTCCTTCAATAGCTAAAATAGGAAATATTATGAACCCCTCAAATCTCTTTTTTAGCAGGTCACATGATAACCGATTATGGTCAGATTTCAAAACTACAAAGGTATAAACAGAGTGTTTTTAGAAACATGTTTCAACTTTATAGCTTCTTGCAGACCTCCTCATTCTGCATATTGAGACTTAGTTAAACTTACCTTCACAGTAATAGGAATAAAAAATGGTACACATTTTTTTCACATTTTCATTCCAAAAAAAAAATTATAACGTAATAATACATTTTTTACAGCACAGCATATTTTCCACAAAGTAATTTTTTTGCCTTTTTTGCTGTTCTCAGAATATATTAAATTTCACTAAAAATAGTGATTTCAACCGTACTCATCACTTAACAGCGGGCAAAAAAAAAAACAATCTCAAAGATTGTTAAAAAAAAAACAACATGCTATTCTCAAAAAAAAAACAAGATACAAATTACAGATATATAAAATGCATACAGCTAACAAAATTTTATAAGTTTAACTTACAAAAACTGTAAATGTTGTCACTTTAAAATATTCACCGAATCTAAGGATGAATTTTTGGAGGATGCACCACGCCAACAACGTTTTCCTTCAGTGATGTGGAGATTTTCAACTTTTCTCGAGGGTCAAACAAAGACCAATGCCACCTTCGTCACGCGCAAGATTTGCAAAAGAGTTATGTTACGAGGGGATCCTAACAAAAAATACTCGTGCGGCACAGCAAGTATGATGAAACACCTAAGGACCATTCATCCAAACAATCTTGCACGAGAAGAGTGCAAACAGATGGGAAACACTCCTGTTCTGTATCTGTAAAAAAGAATCACAAATAAATGTATATTAATAACTTTCAAATTTATACTATTCCATTACTGTACAACCACATTTTATATAAAAACTGACTAAGAAACGATAGCCCTGAACCACAAGTGTGACGATGGTTAAAACTAACCCTGGGCGTAGTTCGCGTAGCCACGCTTCGCGAAGCTTCGCGAAGATGTCATTGCACTACACGACCTTCGCGTAGCTTGCGTAGTTGCTTGTGGCAACCAGTTTGCGGTGGCTTTTTCTTATTCGCGAGCGCGGTAAGCATGTTCTGGGAGCTGTTTGCATGCTCGGGGGATATATCTCGCGATCTTACCCATGCGGTCGCCAATGGGCGCGGCCATCTTGTTTTTCTATTGTCCCGCCCGCTCGTGAGGCCTTATTTCCTGTTCCGGGTCGCGGATAGCGTGTTTGCGATGTGCATTGACGTGTTCGGGAGCGAATTTTACTTGTTTGCGATGAATAGTACATGTTCGCGAGAAATATCGTGCAAACGTACCCACGCGGTCGCGAATGGGCGTGGCCGTCTTGTTTTCACTCTATGCTATGGTTCTGGACCTACTTTTGTATCCTCCCTTTATCTTTGCCATCCTTTGTCTTTAAAACATTTTTTCTGACTTTTTTTAAATTATTATCTATCTCTCTCTTTGCCTAAGTTTATATTTTCCATTTCCTTCTTCCCCCTAGCTTTTTTTCCCCTTCTAACTTTTCATTTCCGCCTCCCACCCACCCCAGAGCCATGGCCAAGGGCACAGCAAGTCCCAGTGGCAAGGGCAAGGGACCTGCAGGAGAACAGAAGGCCCGCCTGCCTTGCGGCAGAATGCGTCCTGCAGGGGTGCAGGCCCGGCAACTATTTGGGGAGGAGGAGGTGGCCGCCCTTGTTTTTTTCATCCAGCGCCATCTCCCCTTGACCTTGGCAGCAGGCGGCAGGCCCGGCTCCGGCTACGCTACCCAGGAGCGGCACCGTCGGTGGGCGAAGGTGCGCCGGGCCATGTTCCAGTGCTCTGGGGTCCGGCGCACCCACAATCAACTAGCCCACCGGTGGTCCGACATCCTGGACCAGGAGCAGGACCTGTTGGACCTGCTAGGTGTCGAGGTCGTCGGGCTTGGTGAGTAACTTATTGTGTATATTAAATTTGATGAACAACAAGATTACTGCTGCGTGCCAAGCGTTGCTGGTAAATTAAGTTCCAAAAAGCAAAATGTTCTTTGATTTAAGGACCCAGGTGCTCGGTGATACTCTTACTTGTTTGCAACTTAGTTTGCGCTAGCTTGTGCTGATGCTGATTATATAAGAGTTTATTTTACAGAACTGAAGTTAGGTAATGCGATTTGTTAGAGAGACTCTAGTCCTTCCATTGTCCTACTGTGAAATAGTGGTGGATGGATATTGGATACTAGGTTTAGTTTGTTAGTATTAGTTAATAATTGTTTTATGCGGTCTGCGTGACGCCTCCTCTGTCACTGAGTAATGCTTACCCCAGTCCTCCGTCGAACCTTTTGTACTTTGTTTAGTGAGTGGTAGGCTTAGCATGGTCAGTCAGTAGCAGAACTAGATCAGAATCATGCAACCAACCCACAATTTGTTGTATCTTCTATGTATGCACTAATGTATGCATGTGTCCTCCATCTCATCTATGCATTTGATGGCTGAAAAAAAATGGAAATGCAGACTTAGTGAACAATTGGCCCGTCTGGAATAGGTGGTGTACGTCAGGTGGTACTTACTAGGCTTCATTAGTATTTGTAATCAGAATGATTATGGAACACTGGAGTGTTCATAAATAAGAAGACGATCCGTGAATGCAGGAAGAAGCCAGTAGTTGATCCATCTGATTAGATAGTTCAATTTTATTGCAATAGTTGTTTCCTAAAATCTTGTTTGACTTATTTTTCCAAATGATTTATTATTATTTCTTTCACAGCACTCCTTAATGTTTGTCTCTTTCTTTATTTTATTTTACATGATCATCAGCACCACCCAGGGGCAAGAAGACGGGGTCGGAGTCGGCGGGGGACCCACAGGAGGACCGCTCCTCTACCGAGGTTCCTGCTGCTGGCCCCAGTAAGTTCTCCAGTGGTTATATTGACATTTATATTTCCCTAACTTTTACTGCATCTTTTTTTTCCGAACTATAAATTATGGTTCCACTTTTTAATTCTATTTTTACAAAAGCTTACTTCTTTGACCTTGACTATCTGTTTCCGAATTTTGTTTATCCCTGCCTCTAACTAAGTTGCTTCTAACTGCCTCTGCTATGACTCTCTGTACTACTACTACTATTACTATTATATTACTCTGTCTGTAGCGAAGCTTGCCCAGCTTCCCACTCTTTATAGAAGGTTTTCTTTGGAATAATAAAACTCTGATTGAGCAATAGCTCTAGCCACTGTGTCCTGTCCTTTGGGTTGTCCTCTTCAAGTCTTCTCAATGTTGAGGTTTTGACAATTACCACAAACAAAATGGCCAACCAGATATTTGACTAGTATTTTTGATCGGATAGTACATGATACTACTATTGTCTAGTGATTCTGCAGAGCCACATACAGAACTATGCACAACAAAATAGGATGTTGCTGATGGGAGGTTGGACCTTACTGATCACACCTCAGTCCGAAGAACCCAGGATCCCCTGACCGACTAGCTATAGTGTCTCACATTAGGGTCCCACTCCCGACCCCCCCACGAAGAAGATACAAAATGTTGATGATGACTGAGACAGACAACCCAGAACATAATAATACCATTTTGCACACTCACTTGTGTAAGTCCACCCCACCACACCAAATACCACAGAGTCTATGTGTAAGTTCAAAAGGTTTATTTGAAACAAGTATCAAACTCTGTACATCGTTAATATGAAATTTATTTTACTACAGCCATAGTCAATAAGACAGCAAAAAGCCTAACATTAAAACAGTAAACATTTACAAGTGCATGACAACAAGAACAAGAGCCAAGATCTTTAGAATCCTGGAAGACCCCTCACCGTAGAACATAGAAATACTGGTTACATAATCTTGCATCATAAAATGTTCTGTAAATCTCTGGTTTGTAGAAGGGAATCATCCACCTATTATATGAGAAAAATGCTGCGAGTTAGCCGTTAGATAGGATACTGGTGAATGGAAGCATTTTGCAGTCATGGCAAAAATTGTAACATGTAAGTGATGGCTAAGCACTATGAACTAAACAAACTCAATAAGTGTGTTTTTTTCCGACCTCGTCGCTTGTACGCAACAGTCAAGTGGCCTCAAAGGCATCTACTCTACTGCACATCTCACTAAGCTTGCAGGTATAATTAAATATGCGCCAAAAGAGTAGTAGTCGACATCATGAATCTAAAAGGGTTACACATGGCTCAGGCTAACTTTCAAAAGAGTAGAGTAGGACTAGATGACCCTAGGAAGTGGAACCATATCACCACTAGTGTCTGTCTACTGACTGTACATACTGTCTAGTGCTGATTTATGTTGTATTAACTTTTTTTTCAATGTTCCAAGTGAACAACACTTAAAATAGGGGGAGGTTCCCAGGCATCTAAAAATTTGTGATGTTTTTTTATAGGCACACTACCATCCACCAGTGCCGTCGGGGCCAGTGATGCGGCCATTCCGGAGGGGGCAGGCGAACTGGCGGCACCTGTAGACGAGACAGGGGGGGATGCAGCAGCAGTGGCCGGCGGCGGTAAGTTATATTCATTAATTCTTGACATTACTACTAGATGGAAGTGTGTTCACTATTTCACTGTACTGTGCGACTTATTATTATACAACGGTTGAAGAAGACACCCTTTACTTAGCATTAGCAGCGTGTTTAGAGTAACCAATGGCCTCTTCGGTTTGACTCCAAAATCAGCTGTGTGAAGGTTTTATGGAGAAGACAAACTCAGATCAGATGACCTTGATGGATGTGTTGAATAAAGAGGGAAAGAACTAAGGGTGGAAGGACGGGCGAGATAAATAATATGACTGACTGGCAGAGAAGGATATGTTATTGGAAGCATGCATAGGTGGCTGATAGTAATCAGATCAGATGCAAGGGTTGTTGAAGGATGGGTGGAAGGTGAAATAATGCCTGCCTGGGTGGGCGACAAAGTATGGGTGGATAGTGCTAGATAGCAAAAATCAGCGTTGTTTGGTTGAAATTCAAACTCAAAGCCAAGGCAAGCAAGGAAGGAGCTGAAGCATGGGTGGTTGTTGGTGAAACCAACTAAGTATGAGAGATATAAAAAAAGAAGGATAAACGTTTACTTGAATGGATGTATTCCTGGATGTACTATAGACAGTATAGGATTGGAAAGTGTCACTGGAGATTCTTACTTTGAAGAAAATGTAAAATAAACTGTGCGACAGTAGCAAAGCCTAGGGGAATATAGGTAGTATTATCAGAATACAGTACACTTGCAGTAGTTTGCAAGCACGTCATATATATTTATATATATATACATTATCAAGCGGAAGCCCCTTCCTCCCACTCTGGGGACCACTCCCTACCTATTATTATTAATGTATTTTCGAATTGTGGCAGCCAGCCTGCAAAGGGTGGCCTATCTGTTGTTTATGGTTATTGGTTACACAATCAATGAAAGCAAAGTACCCTCTGCAGTAGCGGTTGGTGGTGGGAGTGTTTGCGGGCGGTGACATGGGGAGGGGACGGGTGGGTGGCACTGGCGAGTAAACTGTGTATTACGGCCAAATACAGGTAATCAACATAAAAATAAAACATTATTTTCAATATGCGCGCTGCACCGCCGAATGCGATGTAGTGCGTGCAACAATTTTTTTTTTAATGTATTGTTTAATTACCTGTGATTGTCCTTCATCCATAGTTTACTATCCCCACCCTGCACCTTCCCACGTCACCGACTCACCGCCCGGCAGCACTCCCACCACTGACCGCTACTGGCCTGATGTCGTATCGTATTAGCATCTATAATATGAATTTATCAATGATCATTGGATCATATAAATAATCAGCCTTTTTGTAGTACCCATGGCAGGGTGTAAGTGAAATTGTGCATGCCATTTGCCCCCATGTAACAGAGTATGGCCAGTGCCAACGGCCGTAAGGCGTCATACAAAAATATGAGCTTCCCCACCTGCAGACAGTAGTAGTAAATAAAACTAACGTGAGTCTGCATCATGTGGCTCATATCTGTTTCTCTTGGGTGCAAGCTTAGCTGACTGAGCTGGCATGCCGGCTACAACAAGGTTATGTAATTGGGCTAAACTACAGATAACAACAACACGACTGGTGTACCGGAGTACATAGTACGATTCTATTTATAATGTCGGACACTCCCACAAATGTTAGAGTCCAAGGAAGTAGGAGTAGAGATACTTACCACCAAATCACAAATGTTATGAACTGTGCTTGCTAGTGATACTGTGACACTATGTGTTGAATGATTTCAATGTTAAGAATATTGGCTACAACATGTTCTTTTTCTTTCTTGATTCTAGATACTCCTTCCACACCAACAAAACCATCTCGGAAGGAGTTGGCTGCTAGGGCCCGGCGCCGGAAACTGGAGGCTATCTGTGAACATTATCGCCGGCTGGTGGCTCAGGCGGAGGAGGAGGCGGCTGCAGCCTCCTCCAATGCCCCGGGCCCCAGTCAGGCCCTGCTTCCACTTTCACGGCGCCATGGTCCGGCAGCCCATCTATTTTAAGCACTGCTGCCCCCCACCCTGCATGTAACTGCAGGGCATTTCGCCGCCAGCTGCTCCGCCGGGTGGCCTGCTTGGAGGAGAACCTGGAGGAGCGGGTAAAGATCCTGGTGGATAAACACCTCAAGGCCCGCCGACGATAGAGGACCTCGTCATTTGCCCCTTTTTTAATTCCTTTTGTTGGTGGGTGGGTTTGTGGGCGTTGGGGATTTTTCCGGACATTTGGGACTCACAACTTTCGTTTTGGACATTGGTTGGGGTTAGGGAGGGGGGTGGGTTAGGTCAGAGTGGGATAGTTTATTTTTGTTAAGGGTATTAAATATATACTAATATTTACTTATACGATGTTAATGTTTTGTGGTGGGTTACAGTTTTCTGAATTCGATCTAAGTTACATGGTTGTTTACTTTGTTTCCGTGCTGCTGCATGCCCACAGCCAGTGTTTGATTTAAAAGATCTGCCGATTTTGTAACACACAAACCGATAGATGTAGTACCCCTCACTGAGTTATTTTAATTGTCATAATAGTACTGTCAGTCTCTCCTCCTAGTCCATACCTCCCACAAAACTTATCTTACCTGCAATTGATGATGAAGTTCGGCACACTGATGGCTGCATGGTTGGTTTCCCAAATTAACGGACAAGATTCCATTATTGTGGTGGTAGTAGTAGACACAGGCAATAGCATTTGAAAAAAGAAAGAGAAAGTCACTTGACTGAGAGACTGTGGGAGGAGTAGTAGAACAGAACACAAAGTAAACTACAGCATGGGTGGGCTAGCAGAAGAAGATCCTTGCACAGCCTCAGTTGAAATTCAATTAGTGTTGCTTTCACCACATCTGCCCCAGCAAGCGTGTGATCAATTGGTGTACATAATGTAGTCATCACATCACACCTCAATATAAATCACACAGCCCGGGGGAAGAGGGTTAGGGATTGATGAATGGATGGGAAGTGGGGTTTTGGGAAAGGTTTGAGAAAGAAAAACAGACAGTATGCATGGACACATCAAAAGTAAAACACAATCTTGTAAGACAACCATGATCCATTATCAAAGAAATCAAAGTATAAAGTGAGAAAAAGCAAATGCATGCATGCTGAGGAAGAGAACTTGATGGTAATGATAATGAGTTGTACTTACTATACCTATTACCCAATGAGACAGTACAGTCAGTAAAGAAATTGAAATTTGCCTTGCCTGTCTGCCGCCCTCAGAGCTCAGACCGAACCCAATTACATGCTGTACCGGGCTTACTTTTATTTTTCAAGCAAGCAAAGGAAATTAAAAAATAGTTGTAGGGATCAATTACCAAACAAACCACAAGACACAGTCGTAATGATTGAAGAGAAAAAAGCAATCAAATAAATGTAAAGACGAATGACGAATGATAATAAAGTTACTGTATTATCCTGGTCCAAATGTGGAGTTGCATCATTATCGTCATTACTCTTGGTCCTCCCTTCCATGGACACTCCGCACATCAATCTTGGGTACCACTGCCTGCCTGATGCGGATTGGTAAGGTAAGTGTGAGTCGTTTCTCCCACTATAGCACAGGTTAAAGGCCGGCCTGTAAGTGTAGATGGAAAAACAAACGGGGTAAATTTACTGCATTTAAAACAATAAACTCAATTACAGTGGAGTGCAAGACAAGAAGACAACACTCTGGAGAGAACACTTTCAGACTGAGGCAGCTTGGATAGGATACATAAGTGTCTACTCTACAGCATTAAGGTCCAACAACAACGGGACAGTACTCAGGAGCCAGCACAGCCACAGAACAGGAGAACCGCGGCACAGGCCAGGCACCCTACCCCTTACTTACATTTTGAGCGAGCCAGAGAAATGTCATATGCACTGCAGCAACCGAGCATTTTCCAAATGAAGTGACTAAATCAATGCACCACTGTCCCTCATACCACTACACTGTACTCCAGTCCACACCACTACACGGACATCTAGCCTAGGTCTGTGCTGTGGTTCTTGTTCAAACTGTTTACCTTTTAAGTCAGCCCATGAAACGCAGTTATTCCATCAATTTTCTCCGATCCAACTGACTGTGTGCAAAGATAGTATGCTCAGCAGCATCATGATGATGACCGTGTGGTACGTCTTCTCCAACACCAACTCAGTCTGTAGTGACTGATTAAGTTTAGAATATATTCCGTATTACTAAATTGCAACGGATATTGGCCGGCACCTGCAATAGTAGGAGTACAATGTGGCTATTATTAAACAACAAGGAAACATTAACTGTCACCACACCAGAGTCACTTTTACTTTGTCTATAAACTAGTATAGTTCTACTTCATGCACAATTATTCGTAGTCAGCCAGCATCCAATGCAATGCATGCCACCATCATTCACAATAATCAGTCAATACCTGTCTTGGTGTTCTCGTTGGCTGTCTGATCTGATGCCTGCCTAGCCTTCTGCCAGTCAGTGATGAGTTTCTTTCGGCTTGGAAACAAAATGGAATATAGCTGGTGTCACGTTTCACTTCTTATGGAGGGACTGTTAGAGGCAACATGTATTGTACTATTGTCCATCTCCATCCAATGTCTGGCTTGCTTGAAATGTACTTAGGGAGAGTAAGGAAGATGGAGCAGGACCCTGAGGAGTGGAGTGGACAGTTATGCACAGACGTGCAACTCCAATAGGGAAATAAAAAGACTGTTGATGGATTTGTTGTGATTAGATTTTGAACCAGAAAAACAGATACACACAGTCACACACAAATAAAGGAAGGGAGAACAATTTGAAAGCCTAGTTGTCAGGGAAGAGGAGCTCGTCCTCAAACTCTGGTGGTTCAGACAGAAGTACGTCTAACAACCCACTACTTATGTCATCGAAGTAGCTCTCCTCTTCCTGCTGTGATTCACGTATTTTGTACTCCAGTGGTATAAAGTGTTGATTCATTTTGATCATGGTTAGCCTCTCAACGCTTTTGGGTGAGAGACTGGTCCTTTTGACAGTAACAATGGCACCAGCAGCACTGAAAACACGCTCTGAAGAGACACTTGCAACAGGGCAAGCCACATACTTTATCGCCAGCCTGCTGAGCACTGGCCATTGGCTTCTTTTCCCATACCAATACACCAATGGGCTTTGCTCCATGAAGACCTCTGTTGTGTCATCTAGATAGGCCTGAACCATCCGCTCAATGTTCAGGGGTGCTCCGATTTCCTGGGCCTCTTTTGCCTTTGCATCAGTCATGGACGTACAATTACCTTTCCGTAGAAACCAATCACCTGCCGTTTTTTTAAATGTGCCTGATGATCCTGTTGGTGCTGTTGATGTTATTGCTGGCAGTGTTGTTGACTGCTGGGAGGCAAACGCACTGCTCTTGGCCTCTGAAGTAGAACTTGGCTCTGGGTGCCCTGCAGTAGTTTTTATGCCCTGGGGGGGCGGGCCTCTAATTAAGATCCTTTTGTTTTGAAACTCAGTGGCTTCCTCAGCTATCAAAGTTTTGTACTGGGCAACATTCACTTCTGAAAAAGGAATTACTTCATTACTGCGCAGCAATAATTTGTAACGTGGATCCAAAATTGAGGCAGTAATGTAATGTGGATGTGACACAATGTTATTTTGAATCCTTGTATTGTGAGATAAGCGAGCGGATAAGGTGTCTGCCAAATGATATGCGTCTACTTTGTCATCCAGACCTGTATACATTTCTGACACCTCCTTCAGCTCTTGCTCTAGCATGTACAACAATAGGATAGCTTGGCCCATAGTACAGTCCTCCCTGCTCACTTCACGCGTGAAGACCTCAAAAGGAAGTAGCATCTCTGTCAGGCATTTGACGAGGTCCCATTGGGCCATCTCAACTCTCATGCCTTTCACAGTAGGATCCCCTGACCTTTTCATGACATAAGCATTAAGTGGTATGTACTGCTCAAACAGACGCTCAAGCATGTAATACGTTGAGTTCCAACGTGTTGGCACCTCCTGGATGAGTGCTTTCACTGGCATTTTATGCTCACACTGAATGACCCTCAGCTGCTTCCGGGCTTTAAAAGAATGGTTGAAATGTGTGCATATTCGTCTGCAGGTGGTCAGTAAGCTGCTGACTTTGCTTTCATTTTTCAGAAAGTCTTGAACAACAATGTTAATGCAGTGTGCCAAACATGGCACCCTGAAATAGCCACCATCTTTCATGGCCCTAACTACATTACTGCCATTGTCCGTGGCAACAAAACCAATGGTAAGCCCTCTTGGTCGCGGCCACTCAAACACCTTGCAGTATGAGATTTCTCCATAGCAAACATGGCTACAGTTGCATGTATGCGAGTGTCTTTAAAAATCTCAGCGGTGTCAACAACACCGTCAGATATCTTATCTTTAACACCCGAAAAAGAGACCCAGTGTGCAGTGATGCACATGTAATCAGTGGCTTGGCAACTGGTCCACATGTCTATTGTCAGGTGTATACTCTGAACAGCACTCTTTTTTAAGGCTTTTCCAAGCAATTCCAGCACGTCGTGATGTAGTGCTGGAACAGCAACTCTTGCGAAACAGTAGCGTCTGGGAACTTTCCATTTTGGGCAGATGGTGGTCACAAACTCAAGAAAACCCACCCCTTCAACAAAAGAAAAAGGGAGAAGGTCCAGTGCTAACATTTTTGCCAGCTTTGCATTGTACAAACGTGCTATTGGGTGGTTGCGTTCGTACTGCCCCTCCGGCCTACTAAACATGCTAAGAATGGTAGGCTGCATGGTATTCCTTCCTGTGGTCAACGTCGCACTTTTTGGACCAGCAGTACTCCTTGGTGTCTCAGGCTGACTCTTACTCTTGTGCCAATGAGATGTGGCTGAGGATGTGGGCGTTACCACTGCAGTGCTGGGGACAGGGCTACTTTGTGTACCACTACCACAGAGAATGTCTACCTCTTCTTCCTGATCTAATGGGAGCGGACTTTCTACTCGTTTATGCCCAACAGCAATGGTTCCAGTTTTGAAGCGACTAAGGTGCTCCTCCCACTGGATTGCGTGGTGTTTTTTCAGATGGGTCATTTGGCCTCCGGTACCATAGTTTGTACCAAGCTTACCACGACTAACAGAGGTATGACAAACGGAGCATATAGCAATGTTCTCCTCCTTTCCGCTAACCGTAAAGAAGTCCCACACTGGGGAGCTTAACTTTTGTCTCCTGCTGGAGGTGCCACTCCCACTTCCAATGCCGGATGAACTGGAGGGTGTGTGTTGAAATCGACTCTGTGCAGGACCACTACCTACTTCTGCTGAGGTGGTGCTTGTGCTGAATGTAGGACGCTGCCGGCCCTTTGCTAATGTAAATATGGAAGCTGGAGGTCGTGTTGGTGTTACCTGTGTTGGAGGTATGCGTGCTACATCCCACGCAGCCATTTTGGATAGTGTAAAAATGTTGGTCTCCATCTCCTCAGGCCCGGGAGTGATGTTTGTGATGACTGGCTCATCATCATCATCATCATCATCATCCTGTTCTTCTACATCAACATCCATAAGTGTAAGGCTTTCTGGAACCTTCCTTTTCCCATGCCTGCTCTTGTGATGTGTTTCCCTCTCAGACTCAGTTTGTGGCTTCCAAGTGGCATCTAGATCATCAGAAGGGGGGCTTGGTGAAGAACTTGATGTACTAACCCTCCTTTTCCTTGCTGGGGATTTGGATGCCAATGGAACTTCTAAGGAGTGGCTTCCTCTTCTTCCCCTGCATGAGGCTCAATTTCCTGAACTGCCCCTACTTCGGGAGGAACAACAGCTACTATTGCAGGCGGTGGCTGCGGCTGTTGACCTCTTATCTGCTGTGTTGATGATGTTCCCTCCTGAGTTGATTGTGTACTACTTTGAGATAGCGATAAGTTTAGTTCAGGCTCAGCATCACTGCTTTCCACCATAAGGCTGGCTACCTCTTCCACACTCATCTGCTTGGGCCTGGGTTGGTGGGTTGGGCCCACTGATGTGTAGGTGCTGCCCCCAGCTTGGCCCCCCGACACCGCTGCTGCAGGCGTCATTTTTGGTGTACCAAAAAAAGGTTTTGGGAGGCACACCAGATTTAAGTAACACTTCCTTCTTCTTCTGTTCCTTCTTCTCCATGGCAACTTTCTTGGTACCGGAGGACCTGCTACCTGCTTTCTTTGGGGGCATCTTCAACAGATGTCAAAACAGCACTCAGTAGCACAAGCTGCAGAGATGCCTGGTCAGGTCACTCACACGTCACGTTGTGTACAGCAGCAGGACGTCGGTCGGGCACCACAACAGTGGATGATGATGACACACCTCCTCTGTCTTTTGTGCACCTAAAAGCAAAAAAGCCAGAAGAACATCAGTCAAAAGATCCATAATATAATATATAACTTATTAGTGTCTGGTGGGTGGTCATCACAATTATTAAACTAGGCCACAAGCTTGGAGGCCTATGCAAAAAGCACAATGCCTGCCTTCCTAAAATGGCCGCCACACACATGCACAGGCCACCCACCACAAATAACCAAAAAGTGATTACAAAGGACAGGAACAGGTAGTTTTAGTGTCTGTGGAACTTACTTCCTCTCATAAAAATATTTTGAAAAAATAAAAGCTTCTCCGTGCTCCAAACCTACAGCTCAATGACAACCTGAGGAGTTTTTTAGCAGAAATGCACAAAAAAAGCGTTTTCGAGAAGGATCTATGTTGCTCGCGAAATATTGTTTGCCAGATTGCAAAAGCTGCGTGTTCGGGATCGCGAACAGTACAAAAAGGCTTTATCGCGTGCGCGAACACGCATATAGCGAGCGCAAAAATGACGAAAACTGTAAGTCCGCGTTGTCGCGCTGTGCAGAGTTACCAAAAGTACGCGAGCTGAATCCCTAGGCTTACATACTGGCTAAAAAGCCCTATTTATTTAACACAGCCAAAAAATGCTATTCCACCCCAAAAAACACCTTTTGCAATAAAATCCAAAGCCATCCATGGTGTAAAAGAAAATCAACAGACAACACAAACTGTAAATTTAAATAACGCACCAAAGATTTGAGGCTGACTACCTCTGGGCCTACTGGCAGACTAGGCCACAAGCTTGGAACAGAATGGCAAAAGCAAGCACACTGCTTGGATGGCTCCACAAAATGGCCGCCACACACCCACAACAACAAGAAATGGAAGACAGTCAATGTACGCCTATGGCAAAAGCACAATGCCTGCCTTCCTAAAATGGCCGCCACACACATGCACAGGCCACCCACCACAAATAACCAAAAAGTGATTACAAAGGACAGGAACAGGAAGTTTTGCTGTCTGTGGAACTTACTTCCTCTCATAAAAATATTTTGAAAAAAATAAAAGCTTCTCCGTGCTCCAAACCTACAGCTCAATGACAACCTGAGGAGTTTTTTTAGCATAAATGCACAAAAAAGCGTTTTCGAGAAGGATCTATGTTGCTCGCGAGATATTGTTTGCCAGATTGCAAAAGCTGCGTGTTCAGGATCGCGAACTGTACAAAAAGGCTTTATCGCGTGCGCGAACACGCATAATGCGAGCGCGAAAATGACGAAAACTGTAAGTCCGCGTTGTCGCACTGTGCAGAGTTACCAAAAGTACGCGAGCTGAATCCCTAGGCTTACATACTGGCTAAAAAGCCTTATTCATTTAACACACACCCAAAAAATGCTATTCCACCCCAAAAAATACCTTTTGCAATAAAATCCAAAGCCATCCATGGTGTAAAAGAAAATCAACAGACAACACAAACTGTAAATTTAAATAACGCACCAAAGATTTGAGGCTGACTACCTCTGGATCTACTGGCAGACTAGGCCACAAGCTTGGAACAGATGGCAAAAGCAAGCACACTACTTGGATGGCTCCACAAAATGGCCGCCACACACCCACAACAACAAGAAATGAAAGACAGTCAATGTACGCCTATGGCAAAAGCACAATGCCTGCCTTCCTAAAATGGCCGCCACACACATGCACAGGCCACCCACCACAAATAACCAAAAAGTGATTACAAAGGACAGGAACAGGAAGTTTTAGTGTCTGTGGAACTTACTTCCTGTCATAAAAATATTTTGAAAAAAATAAAAGCTTCTCCGTGCTCCAAACCTACAGCTCAATGACAACCTGAGGAGTTTTTTTAGCAGAAATGCACAAAAAAAGCGTTTTCGAGAAGGATCTATGTTGCTCGCGAGATATTGTTTGCCAGATTGCAAAAGCTGCGTGTTCGGGATCGCGAACTGTACAAAAAGGCTTTATCGCGTGCGCGAACACGCATATTGTGAGCACAAAAATGACGAAAACTGTAAGTCCGCGTTGTCGCGCTGTGCAGAGTTACCAAAAGTACGCGAGCTGAATCCCTAGGCTTACATACTGGCTAAAAAGCCCTATTTATTTAACACACACACAAAAAATGCTATTCCACCCCAAAAAAAACCTTTTGCAATAAAATCCAAAGCCATCCATGGTGTAAAAGAAAATCAACAGACAACACAAACTGTAAATTTAAATAACGCACCAAAGATTTGAGGCTGACTACCTCTGGGCCTACTGGCAGACTAGGCCACAAGCTTGGAACACTCAATGTAAGCCTATGGCAAAAGCACAATGCCTGCCTTAACAAAATGGCCGCCACACACATGGCCAGGAGGACACAACAACAAGCATAATCCAAGGGGAACAAAGAAAAGAAGTACAGGCCTTTATGGAACAAGAAGCACACACTACTAAACTACCACCACAAAATTGCCACAAGCCACATGGGCACTCACAGTCACAACAGGCCATGGAAAACAATGAACTGAAGCAGGCCTATAATATATGACTGGACAAAGGAGGCCTGCTAAACAACACAGCTTTAATACACAAATGAAAATGAACAGGGCTACGAAAGGATTGGAAAGAAGTTACACATCAAGCACACACATCCCACAAAGGTATTTCACACACACACACCAACAGAGAAATACACCACAGCCACATTTAGCATTTCAAATTATCCTATGCCATCCATACCCTACATGATGTTGAAAATTCTACAGACACCACGAAACATGAACCCATGGGTACCCTACTGGCTGAAATTGCAGAGAAAAACAACTAGGCCTCTATTGAAAGCACAGGCCACCCGCCGCAACAATAATTTTAAAAAACAATGAAAAACCCAGAAAAATGTAGGTAATACAAATACAAGCCCCAATGAAACAAACACACCAATTCTCCAACTTACTTGTAGTAAATTAAATCTCAAATCAAAAAGTCCTCAAATAAATCCAATCCAATGGTATGAGCAGACAGACACAAAAAGTGATCCTTCCAGCTCCAAATCCAAATAAAAGTGAACAGCACATGCACAAAGCACTGGGAGGAGCCTGCTGGACAGGAACAGGAAGTTGTAGACTCAGGGGCACATCCTTCCTCTTGAAAAAAAGAGTTAAAAAAATTAAAGGACTCCTCCTTACACAAAAAGACTACAGCAAAATCCCAATCTGAGGAGTTTTATGAGCTAAATGATCATTTTAGAGAAGGTTTTATGAAGATCGCGAGATATTCTTCGCCAGATTGTAGTTTTTGCATGTTCGGGATCGCGATCTTACCAAGACAGCCACCGGAAGTCAGCTTGCACTCCCGAATGACGTGTTCGCGTTCGCACACTCTCACGGGATTGGGCAGCCATAGTACAAATCTCGTGGCGCTCGCGAACGGACAGAAAAGTAAGTTGACAACATGACAGGTTTTAAAAGAGTTATCTGTCAGCAAATACAAGATGTTACTAAATGCTTCTCTCACAGTGGTTCCCAAATGCACACAGGCTCTCTGTGTGATTCTGGACAAACAACACTATCCCTTGCACTATACCAAAACACATTTCTTCATCCACAAGGAGTACTACATTTTAGTGAAGAAACATAACTCATTTCACAAATTCATAAACAATGGCTGGTTTCTAATTCTACCAAAATATAAAAACTGCATAGTTATCTGTCTACAAACACATGAAAAAAACAAATCCTTATCACAAAATGGTTTCTACATGCACACACACTGTCAATAAGATTGTAGAGAAAAAAAGTACTCCCTACACTTTAGCAGAAGAAATACATTAGTCTGATTAAAATAAGAATAGTCTACATACATCCCCTCACAATTAAATAACTCACCTTTCAAGATGTTTTGCAGATTAGGAAGTATATCAGTCACACACCAGATATCAGTCACACACCAGATTTTCTTATACAGAATCTCTGCACTGTGCACCTGTCAGCAGAACCAAAGAATGGCAAACTTTCCCTCTCATTTTCCACACATATACATGTAAACATCAAATCACATTCCTTCCCACATGAATTCAAAAGCAAACTCATATTTCTATTGGTTAACCATTTCAACCCTTTCCAAATGACATAAACTTCAACCTTCCCCCAATCTGCCATCTGCCCGTTACCATAGAAACAGGTCATGGAACACTGTACTGAGCACACAGGTCACAAGTTCAGCACACACAATGTTGCTAATCAAGACAGCAAGTGTGCTTGACTTCTCAACATATCAGCTTATCAGATATAATGTTCCTTATAATCAGTTTTTGTTAACCAATAAGAATCATGCGTTTAAAAAACAGAAATATGCACCCTACCTTTCAGTGTAGAAGGTTGTCAAACAACCAATGATTTCTTGTCTTTTTTCAAAATTGCATCTTAGCCACCATTTTTGAAACATCTTACTTTCCAAACTGCCATTTCATTTACAGAGACCATCTGAGTGCACCCAGACCTCCTTACAAGATGCTTAGAGTGTGGATTGTGGGACACAGCTACATTTTCTGGAGCCAAAGGTATGCAGAAAACAAAGGCATTCACAAAGACCTAGGTTTGCCAAATGTAGACATTAAATGGATTGGACAGAGAGGGTTAAAGTGGCTCCAATTGATGCCATTGGTGAAATCCTTCATGCAAATCCAACACCCTGACCTCATAATAGTGCACTGTGGTGGCAATGACCTAGGCACTTTGACTGGGGTAGGTCTGGAAATGCTTATGAAGGACACCTTTGCAGAACTGATTTCACTTTTCCCTAAAACTGCCTTTGTGTATTCTAACATATGCCAAAGGTAGAAATGGAACTGGTCCAATCATTTTTGTCCACAGATTGAGAAAGCTAGGAAACATGTGAATACATCTGTTTCTGCTTTTCTCCGAGACTACAGAATGGGGTCCATTTACAGTAACAATCTGCGCTTTTATATGCAAGAGATGTATAGGACAGATGGAGTATACTTTACTGATGAAGGAAACAGAGTCTTCCTCAACAACTTTAGACTCTGTATAGGTACTTACTTATAAGTACCAAAAACTCTCAATGAACACAACGGCTCTTTTTAGAGGCACTCAAGAACAAAACACATAAGCTTAATCTTTATCTCCCAACAATTTCATTTTTTTCCCCCTTGGATCCGCGAACCCACCGCAAGAGAATCCCTGCATCCAACGCAATAGGATGTGTGCATTTCGCCATTTTTTTTCTTTTTAAAAAGGGGGCCCCAGGGGGTCCTTCTGGGACCCCCAAAGCACCTCTAGAGGGTCAGAGTATTTCCACTCTGCCCCCTTTATACGTTTTACACACTTTTTCCCCTTGCTTCTTCAGCCGCGCTTCTACCGAGGCAGAAAATGGCCGCCAGCAGTTCCTGGTTTCGAATTTAGAGAGACACTTGACAGCCAATTAGCATTCAGCATGCGATCGGGAGGGTGCACGCTCGGTTCGGAGAGGGTGCGCGTACGGTGCAGTTACGGTCCGCGGATCCTCTGCGACCATAGATATTTATGTGCTTTTAACTCTACTACTGAACGGATTCACACCATTTATGCAAAAGGCACGAGTCTGAACTGAGGACTACCTCTTTGCCAAATTTGATGTCATTCCGTTCAGCGATTCGGGCTGTAGCTGCGACAACTGGGAAATTGCATGGGGAAAATGCGTTTTGGGACCCCCCTTTTTTCTCGGCCCCCGCTTGACGAATCACCACAAAACTTTCAGGGTAGGAGCGGAGTGGAGCTGGCCAAAAGTTTTGCAAATTTCGCGAGGATTTGTCAACTGGCGCCAGACTTATTGGGAATAGAATGTTGCGGATTTCCTATGGCAAATAGGTCCTAACTATAACTACCTACTGGCCAGTAGGTAATATATATATATATAGATATATATATATCTTAAGAAATGCTCTGTTTTCTGCTAAATACCTCTGCACTCTCTAGCGGGTGCACAGTAGTCACGCGGGGGCAGACTCGCGTCTGTCTTAGTGCTACAATTCTACATAGACTAGCACTCACAGGAGAGCTTAATCCACTTTAGGATTTATTCCTACTTTCCACACAACCGCGTTTTGGCGGTTCGCCTTTGTCAGTGTCAGCAACCGCCGCACTTGTGCCTCTTTTATTTCTATTCAATCCTAATACGAGAATGGGCAGAACTAATGCAGCACCATCTTAAAACGGTTATTTTTAGTTCGTCAATCATTTCACTTGCATGAACTCAAATACTGAAATTCACATAATCCGTACAATATACTGATCATTCTTGATTCTATTTACCAGAATGATGCCATCTGGTCTGTTTGGTCACACTCCCATCCTTTACAATGGGAGCATGCTTTCCGACCGGAATACATGCTCTCTGCACCCCGTGGCAGGCACCTCAAGGTGCCTGCCACAGGGTGCAAGGATAAACAGGGGGGCGCCATAGGTGTCCCCTCGGCCTCCGACTGAAGGCCGTGCATCCAAGGGGGCTCTGCTGGGGACCCCCAAAATTGACTTCTGTGTCGGAAAGGCAAGCACAGGCTGGCACAGAAAGGTTGTCGGAATCCGACATTGTAATCTCTCGGGCAGAAAGAGCCTGAAGCTTTCCGAATGGCAGACGAGCCTGAACCATTCCGAAATCCAGTTTAGATTCCTTTTAGAACGACTCCATCTAATTGTGTTGATCGGAAAATAACCCAAACAGCTGATTACGATACGGTAGGAACGGCTCCGACCGAGGGCCAGAACCGTTTACTACAGCATCATAATCAGCCCCTAAGTAAAATGAAATGCAAAAACAAGACAGCTAGCTTTTTTCATCTATGTATCCAGGATCTGGAACAAAATACCCGCCTGCTTCTGGACTGCACCAAAGCTGCTCTAATTTAGGAAAGAAATGAAAGCCCACTACATCACAACACATTAATAGTCCATAAGCCAGTAATCTCTTGTAATACTCTTTGACTTTATGCTTGTCTTTGACTTTGTAGAAATCTCCTATGCCTTTTAGCTAGGATTGCACTATGGAAATACAATGGACATACATACATACATTTGTTTTGCAAAAAATCCACAAAGTTGTGCATAAAGATCTTCTGTAAAAATGTAATGCAAGAGCATACCTCACATACAAAAGCAATGTGAGGAAATTCGATTTTCGATCACGATCGCATTGAGCCGCCATTTTGTGCTCCGCCGCCATTTTGTTTTGCCCTCACTCAGGCAGCACGACGAACGAAGTCTTTTCTGCTTTTCCTGCAATATTGTGTCAAAATAGCCTTGTGCCTCTGTTTACGAAGCTGGTTTTAGAGACGGGCCGAGTACACTAATCCCTGTCTGGTTCCTCTAATCCCTGTCTTAACTATCTGTTGGTTCACACTATTCTCTCCTGACTTTATCTTATCTTCTGGCCTTCGCTGTCCTCCGCTCGTATTCTCTTGTTTCACAACTGTCCTCCAAAACACACAAACGTATCTCGCCACCTGCAAACCAGTTACAAACATGTTAATACTCTAACCTGCGGGAGGGATAGCAAACTCCGTTGGAGGAGAGGCTTCTTCGAGTTACTCGATATCTTTGTTTTTCAACCTTTCCTATTGGACACGTTTCGTCTTTAACTTTACCTTATTGGTCCTCTATGTATGTTTTAGGTGTGTTCTTTGTTAATGTATATGTTATCTATGTACTATAAAAGATTGTGCGCCACGGAGTGAAGTGGCAGTCTCCTGAGAACATACCGTGTGTACTTCTAGGACAACTGTACTAGCTGCAGCTAATAAAATCTGATCTTTTACGCCGACAGAGTGTCCCCGTGTCTCTGTTAGCTGAAGCAGGAGAACCCAGGAGATTAAGGCGTACCCTGCGCCGCCAGGTCCAAAAAGGTTCTGGTTCTTCAAATGCTAGATACAAGCATGAGACTTGTTCAAGGAGAAAATGTTTCTCAGCCTCAGTTTTAGTTCTCTTGTGAGACATTCTATGCTCGAGTCTGTTAGAGGAGAAGGACCTGCTACCTAAGGCCTCATTACGAATTTGGCAGTATGGCGCTGAGTCCACCCAGCCGTCGCCCGCCAAACCTGTGGTTGGGCCGCCCACCAGATTACGAGCGTTTCTCGTATCTGATGGGCTTTTTTATTACGTTTCCACAGCGGTGACTCAAGAAATGGGCACCGCAATGGAAACCCCAAAAACAGTTCCTTCACGGCATGGATGGTAAAGTCCTTCCCGTGCTGGAACTGTGGTGTATGCACACAGGGGGCACATGTTTCATCTCCTGTGTGCACTATGGCCCAGAGGCAACAGGGGGTCCTGGAGGCTCCCCTTTGCTTTCTCTCCGCAATGGTTTTCATGGAGGAGGAACTTGTAATATGCTTGGTGGGACCGCAGCAGCACAGCCAATCATATTGTTGCCTCTACACTGCCACACCACCGCCAGGGAATGGTGGTTCCCTGGCAGCTGGTCAATGGCGGTCTGACCGCCCTCATTGTAAAAGGGTATTCTGCAAACTGCGTCCACGAGCCTGGCAGGCCGTGGAGCACCAGACTCGTAATCGAGCCCTAAGTGTCTGTTAATGCATACCGAAAGAACGAAGGACTAGTGCAAGGGCTACACAACACTGGCTCGACTTCAACACTCGGGCAACCACAACGAAAACTGTGACTTATGGACTACCTTGAACTGCACTTACCAGAAGGCACTTGGGGTCACTGGGACAGGCCACTGTGTGACACAACCCCCTAGTAATGTTGTTTTTGACAGCTTTAGCCAGCTTAGTACTTTACACCAACACCCTTTGTAGTCTCAGTCAGTCAGTCAAAGAAGCTTCATTTCGATCGTACAGGCCACAATACAATTTGAATAAAAAGAGAAAACATTAGAATATATCATCATAAAAGCTATGTGCATTAGTTCTATATTAAAAAAAATACATTTCTAATTTGTGCAAAGTTTTCTAGTACATTCTTGAGTACGCTCCCTCATCGCAACTCACGGTACTATGGTTGGATACGGTGCAATGTACAACAGAGTTTGTAGATTCTACCTTGAGTGCAGGAGGGATAGAGTAACACATGTTTAAACAAATAACCAATTCATTGGTATATAAAACACCTGTCGGTTGTTAAAAAGCTTTTGACTTTATCTGATAGATATATATAGCAGTGTTAAAAAATCCATGTTAAAACGAATAGTATTATACAATTAAAAAACCTAGAGGGAGGGTAATTACAGTAGAAATAATCATACAATGAATATGTGCAAACATGGCATTGAAGTACTGGGTTTTTCAGAACCAACCCAGCGGTGCCAGGGGACACACCCGAAGACTTCGAGTTCTTCCTGTTTCGGACCACAGAAACACAGAGTCTTCTAGGTGAAGTCAAAGATCGTATTTATTGGCTGCAGACCAATCACAGGTATCCGAGAAGTACAACACGGTGTATGTTCTCAGGAGACTGCTCCCAACCACAAACCAGTCTTTTCTTATATACAGAATATTACGCTCTGGGCAACACCGCCCCTCTTTTACAAGTGGTCGTTCACATATTTTCGCTTCAAAGAAAGAGCACAGTCATGATGATAATCCCACATTTCAGCTCGGTCAGCACATAATTATTTACCCAGCGAGGCTCAGAACCCTCATCAGATATCAGCAGACCCCAATAAAACAGACACCTCTTCCTCGTAAAACAAGCCATAAAGTAGGAAACAGAGTCAGGTGTGAAAGGGATTAGTCAGAAGTCGCGTGGGATACACGACTTTATGATGTGTTGGGCCCTGATGCTAATCCCATAAGGCCGCAGTAAAAGGAACCGGCCGGGCAGGATTGACCTCGGGCAGGGGAGTCAGTTTGCATAGGTCACAAAGAAGTCAAAGAAAGATTGCGTGTCCTTTAGGCCTAGGCATGGCCTCGAAGCGCAGCCTATGTGAGGGCAACCACAAATTGGTTACCCTTGTAAAATGGAACCCGAGGGTTCGACATGTTGAATCATATACACGGTGAATTCATCGGTGACATATGACGAAAACACTCATACATACCGCATTAGTCATTTGCGGTTCGCTGATACCAAAATCGGCAGGGTAGGACCATGCTACCAACATGGTTCCGAAATTTACAGTACCACAGACCCTCCTTTTGCCCTCACATAGGCAATAACTATACTCATACTAATCTGAGTCCAGGTCTATATTCATAAAGTCATGAAGATGTTGCTGTAGCATCATCCTATCGCTTAGTTCGTCCCTTGATACAGGTCTCCTTACACATGATGTAACACAGAGGCTACACATTACAGGAGCACACTGTACACATAGACAGAACAGGAAAAGAATGGCTAAGATCATCCCAGTGATTATTAGAATCTTCCATCCCCAAGCTGATATCAGTCCCCAGAACCACCCCGTCATCGACCAATCTCCTTTATCCACATGGATGGATTCGGAAATATTATGCAGTTTGGAGATGGCTTGATAGACTGTCAGAGCGGTATCTGGTATGAAAATACAACAGCTTGATTGGATAACCTTACATACCCCACCACGATCTGCAAGTATGACACCTAGAACCATACGGTTCTGCAACATCATGAGGCGATCCGCTTGGAGCTCAGCTGTCAAGTTACCAAGGGCACCAGCCGTTACATTAACAGTGGTTTCAACTACACGAGTCAGTTTTCTCAGGTTCCTACTATTGACCATTGGTCCCCAAAACGGCAGGAAACCCAGGAAAAAGTCTCCCGCTTCCTGACCGGCAGTATCCTCCTTACTAACAACGCCTCTCGCAACTCTGGTCTTGTGATAATCAGAGGCGGCAGTAAATGTTGGCGGTAGCAAATTTGCAACATAACACGTGCCCGAGAAATCAGGGGGCAACCATGTATATGCTCGATCATTACAAACAAAGTATGTACCCTTGGCATCCAAAAATGCAGGGGAAAACTGTGAGGGAAAATGTACGTTTCAGCACAGTCACTCTTCCCTAATTGAGCTCTTGGATTCTGACCATTACCTTGTAAACAGAACTGACCTATGTGGGGTACGACCCAAATTGGGGATGAACTTTTACGCTGTTTCTCGCCCAGACTAATGCTATACCCCGTCGTGTTCCAACCCACATAAGCTCGCAACTCATCCTTGGGAATAGATGAATATGCATCGATATCTCTACTCATATCAGCAACTCCTCTCATCAAAGCTTTATTGTTCGTGCTAGGTCCAGTGGAACGCGGTGGTCGTGGGGAATAGGTCTTAAGTGCAAAAAGAAACATAGTCTGGAATGCCCATGATGACCCATTGTAGCTAAACGGCAGCACTAGATACGGGATACCCTTATCAATGGTATGCGGCATCAGACCACACACCCAGCAATTTGTTGTGTTCATAACTAGTTGGTGTTGGTGCAGGAGTTGAATAAACGAATTGTTTACGAACTCAGAACGTCTAGCTTGTTTGTGTTCAGGCAGAGGGTGGAAAGAGTGTGAGGAAACAGTAGGAGGAGGTATGGGCTGTATAGTGGGTGCAAACGGCACTTGAAAAGACAATAATACATAACCTACAGAAAACATCATCATGCTAAATAGGACAAACAGACATAATATTACAAAACGTTTGCTATTCATTGCTTTACATATTCTGCTCTTAAAATTTATTTCCTCAGTGGGTGTCTTCATCTCGAAAAACTCCATCCTCTAACCGTGCTGTTCGCGGCGGATGGGTGTCTTCTGCTAAGGAGTACACCTGTCAGTCCAGGGAACGCCCTAGACCAACCAGACCATTGACCTAACGTCTCCGGCTTGTACCCCAAAGTCTTGGCACCGCGACCCTGCAGCTGAACCCGGATGGCGGTTCGAAAAAGCAAAAATAAGAAAGTTTTTCAGATGGAAGAGAGAGCTGCACTTCTCAAAAAATATCAAAGAAAAAGAATTTTTATTTGTCCATAGTTCTCGGCCTCAGATTGTAGCGACTTCTTGTAGGTACTGTTTGGTCTTGAAACAAGAGTTCAGGCTCTGTAGTGTCCAATTGAATTGACGGTGGCACAGTTTCTTGCAAGATGTCATCACTTTCCTTCTGAGAAAGTGTTCCTTTTACTCGTGCATCGCTAAACGGCAGAAAACGAGGCACAGTCTCAGTCTCTGAATCAGCGATCCCTTTCTGGACCAACTGGTCATAAGGCAAAGGCAAAGGGACCCTCTTACAGTGAACGCCGTGTATCCAGTTCTTTTTCCCTTTTACTCTAACAGCTGATCTCGTGGAAAGAAGGACGAGATGGGGGCCGGTCCAACGGGGCTCGTCATTCTTTGTCCTTTTGAAGTTTCTGACCAGCACCCATGATCCAGGATTGATAGGATGTCCTGGAGCTTCAGAGACCTGAGGCAGAGTATCATGCACCTGTTGGTGTAAAACACGCAATTTAGCCGTCAATTCATACAAATAATCAAGCAGTACGGGGTGTTCGATCTCACTGAATTTTGTAGGTCTTGGCACTCCCCATATATTGGCCGGGCGGCCAAACACGATTTCGTAGGGACTAAGTCCCACTCGTGAATGCACAGTCATTCTTGTTGATAGGAGTGCTAAGGGCAGAGCGTCAGGCCATTTAAGACCAGAACTCGCTTGGATCTTGGCTAATTTGAGCTTCAATGTGCCATTGTAACACTCTACTAGTCCAGCTGATTGGGGGTGATTTGCAGCGTGGAATTTCTGCTTTATACCTAGTCCCTCACATACATTCTTCATCACTCGTCCCACAAATTCACTCCCATTATCACTCCATACCATTCTTGGCATTCCAAACCTAGGGAAGAATTCTTTGACAAGGGCTTTAGCTGTGGATAAGGCAGTATTGTCTTTTAGGGGATATGCTTCTATCCACCTTGAAAAAGCGCAGACAACAACAAGTACATATTTCAAATTGTTGTACCTTTCCATGTGGATGAAATCTAGCTGCAAAACCTCAAACGGATACGTTGGAGGCGCAAAATGACCAGCTGGAGTTGGGGTTCCCCTACCAGGATTGTATTTCAAACATACCATGCAATTTTTGACCACATTCTCTGCACACTTGGGAATTCCAGCATTCTGCCATACTGGAGCTAACAACTTACAAATCCCTTTCACACTGATATGCGCCATATGCGCCATTCCATGTGCCATTGTGACCACTGGAAGCACATCAGGTAACAACCATCGCCGGTGCTCTGACAAATCAATCCAACAACCATTTTCATCCAATTTACCCTTACTTTCTTTCCACATGCCCAATTCTTTCTCTGTGGCTTCAGCTTGAAGGGACTTGACACTCTCTATCGTGTCTTCACGATACTTTGTTTATGTATTTAAGCTCCCTCGAGCGATTTGGGCTGACGAGCCTTGGTTCCGCACCTGCACGCCGAGAGAGGTATTTTACCTTTAATAGTTTGGCAGTCTACTTGGCACCCCACATACCTACCTGCTCCCTGCTGACGAGAGGCAATTACCTCGAAACACGTGTCCAGGGATGGCATTATAGTGACATACTCGTGGCATAGGCGTACTCACCGTTGCTACTTCATTATCCAGAGTTCTATGGGGCTATTTGCTGGTATGACGAGCAGTGTGCGACCTACTTTGTTTATGTATTTAAGCTCCCTCGAGCGATTTGGGCTGACGAGCCTTGGTTCCGCACCTGCGCGCCGTGAGAGGTATTTTACCTTTAATATTTTGGCAGTCTACTTGGCACCCCACATACCTACCTGCTCCCTGCTGACGAGAGGCAATTACCTCGAAACACGTGTCCAGGGATGGCATTATAGTGACATACTCGTGGCATAGGCGTACTCACCGTTGCTACTACATTATCCAGAGTTCTATGGGGCTATTTGCTGGTATGACGAGCAGTGTGCGACCTACTTTGTTTATGTATTTAAGCTCCCTCGAGCGATTTGGGCTGACGAGCCTTGGTTCCGCACCTGCGCGCCGTGAGAGGTATTTCACCTTTAATATTTTGACAGTCTACTTGGCACCCCACATACCTACCTGCTCCCTGCTGACGAGAGGCAATTACCTCGAAACACGTGTCCAGGGATGGCATTATAGTGACATACTCGTGGCATAGGCGAACTCACCGTTGCTACTACATTATCCAGAGTTCTATGGGGCTATCTGCTGGTATGACGAGCAGTGTGCGACCTACTTTGTTTATGTATTTAAGCTCCCTCGAGCGATTTGGGCTGACGAGCCTTGGTTCCGCACCTGCGCGCCGTGAGAGGTATTTTACCTTTAATATTTTGGCAGTCTACTTGGCACCCCACATACCTACCTGCTCCCTGCTGACGAGAGGTAATTACCTCGAAACACGTGTCCAGGGATGGCATTATAGTGACATACTCGTGGCATAGGCGTACTCACCGTTGCTACTACATTATCCAGAGTTCTATGGGGCTATTTGCTGGTATGACGAGCAGTGTGCGACCTATTTGTTTATGTATTTAAGCTCCTTCGAGCGATTTGAGCTGACGAGCCTTGGTTCCGCACCTGTGCGCCGTGAGAGGTATTTTACCTTTAATATTTTTGCAGTCTACTTGGCACCCCACATACCTACCTGCTCCCTGCTGACGAGAGGCAATTACCTCGAAACACGTGTCCAGGGATGGCATTATAGTGACATACTCGTGGCATAGGCGTACTCACTGTTGCTACTACATTATCCAGAGTTCTATGGGGCTATTTGCTGGTATGACCAGCAGTGTGCGACCTACTTTGTTTATGTATTTAAGCTCCCTCGAGCGATTTGGGCTGACGAGCCTTGGTTCCGCACCTGCGCGCCGTGAGAGGTATTTTACCTTTAATATTTTGGCAGTCTACTTGGCACCCCACATACCTACCTGCTCCCTGCTGACGAGAGGTAATTACCTCGAAACACGTGTCCAGGGATGGCATTATAGTGACATACTCGTGGCATAGGCGTACTCACCGTTGCTACTACATTATCCAGAGTTCTATGGGGCTATTTGCTGGTATGACGAGCAGTGTGCGACCTATTTGTTTATGTATTTAAGCTCCTTCGAGCGATTTGGGCTGACGAGCCTTGGTTCCGCACCTGTGCGCCGTGAGAGGTATTTTACCTTTAATATTTTTGCAGTCTACTTGGCACCCCACATACCTACCTGCTCCCTGCTGACGAGAGGCAATTACCTCGAAACACGTGTCCAGGGATGGCATTATAGTGACATACTCGTGGCATAGGCGTACTCACTGTTGCTACTACATTATCCAGAGTTCTATGGGGCTATTTGCTGGTATGACCAGCAGTGTGCGACCTACTTTGTTTATGTATTTAAGCTCCCTCAAGCGATTTGGGCTGACGAGCCTTGGTTCCGCACCTGCGCGCCGTGAGAGGTATTTTACCTTTAATATTTTGGCAGTCTACTTGGCACCTCACATACCTACCTGCTCCCTGCTGACGAGAGGCAATTACCTCGAAACACGTGTCCAGGGATGGCATTATAGTGACATACTCGTGGCATAGGCGTACTCACCGTTACTACTACATTATCCAGAGTTCTATGGGGCTATTTGCTGGTATGACGAGCAGTGTGCAACCTACTTTGTTTATGTATTTAAGGTCCCTCGAGCGATTTGGGCTGACGAGCCTTGGTTCTGCACCTGCGCGCCGTGAGAGGTATTTTACCTTTAATATTTTGGCAGTCTACTTGGCACCCCACATACCTACCTGCTCCCTGCTGACAAGAGGCAATTACCTCGAAACACGTGTCCAGGGATGGCATTATAGTGACAAACTCATGGCATAGGCGTACTCACCGTTGCTACTACATTATCCAGAGTTCTATGGGGCTATTTGCTGGTATGACGAGCAGTGTGCGACCTACTTTGTTTATGTATTTAAGCTCCCTCGAGCGATTTGGGCTGAAGAGCCTTGGTTCCGCACCTGCGCGCCGTGAGAGGTATTTTACCTTTAATATTTTGACAGTCTACTTGGCACCCCACATACCTACCTGCTCCCTGCTGACGAGAAGCAATTACCTCGAAACACGTGTCCAGGGATGGCATTATAGTGACATACTCGTGGCATAGGCGTACTCACCGTTGCTACTACATTATCCAGAGTTCTATGGGGCTATTTGCTGGTATGACGAGCAGTGTGCGACCTACTTTGTTTATGTATTTAAGCTCCCTCGAGCGATTTGGGCTGACGAGCCTTGGTTCCGCACCTGCGCGCCGTGAGAGGCATTTTACCTTTAATATTTTGGCAGTCTACTTGGCACCCCACATACCTACCTGCTCCCTGCTGACGAGAGGCAATTACCTCGAAACACGTGTCCAGGGATGGCATTATAGTGACATACTTGTGGCATAGGCGTACTCACCGTTGCTACTACATTATCCAGAGTTCTATGGGGCTATTTGCTGGTATGACGAGCAGTGTGCGACCTACTTTGTTTATGTATTTAAGCTCCCTCGAGCGATTTGGGCTGACGAGCCTTGGTTCCGCACCTGTGCGCCGTGAGAGGTATTTTACCTTTAATATTTTGGCAGTCTACTTGGCACCCCACATACCTACCTGCTCCCTGCTGACGAGAGGCAATTACCTCGAAACACGTGTCCAGGGATGGCATTATAGTGACATACTCGTGGCATAGGCGTACTCACCGTTGCTACTACATTATCCAGAGTTCTATGGGGCTATTTGCTGGTATGATGAGCAGTGTGCGACCTACTTTGTTTATGTATTTAAGCTCCCTCGAGCGATTTGGGCTGACGAGCCTTGGTTCCGCACCTGCGTGCCGTGAGAGGTATTTTACCTTTAATATTTTGGCAGTCTACTTGGCACCCCACATACCTACCTGCTCCCTGCTGACGAGAGGCAATTACCTCGAAACACGTGTCCAGGGATGGCATTATAGTGACATTCTCGTGGCATAGGCGTACTCACCGTTGCTACTACATTATCCAGAGTTCTATGGGGCTATTTGCTGGTATGACGAGCAGTGTGCGACCTACTTTGTTTAGGTATTTAAGCTCCCTCGAGCGATTTGAGCTGACGAGCCTTGGTTCCGCACCTGCGTGCCGTGAGAGGTATTTTACCTTTAATATTTTGGCAGTCTACTTGGCACCCCACATACCTACCTGCTCCCTGCTGACGAGAGGCAATTACCTCGAAACACGTGTCCAGGGATGGCATTATAGTGACATACTCGTGGCATAGGCGTACTCACCGTTGCTACTACATTATCCAGAGTTCTATGGGGCTATTTGCTGGTATGACGAGCAGTGTGCGACCTACTTTGTTTATGTATTTAAGCTTCCTCGAGCGATTTGGGCTGACGAGCCTTGGTTCCGCACCTGCGCGCCGTGAGAGGTATTTTACCTTTAATATTTTGGCAGTCTACTTGGCACCCCACATACCTACCTGCTCCCTGCTGACGAGAGGCAATTACCTCGAAACACGTGTCCAGGGATGGCATTATAGTGACATACTCGTGGCATAGGCGTACTCACCGTTGCTACTACATTATCCAGAGTTCTATGGGGCTATTTGCTGGTATGACGAGCAGTGTGCGACCTACTTTGTTTATGTATTTAAGCTCCCTCGAGCAATTTGGGCTGACGAGCCTTGGTTCCGCACCTGCGCGCCGTGAAAGGTATTTTACCTTTAATATTTTGGCAGTCTACTTGGCACCCCACATACCTACCTGCTCCCTGCTGACGAGAGGCAATTACCTCGAAACACGTGTCCAGGGATGGCATTATAGTGACATACTCGTGGCATAGGCGTACTCACCGTTGCTACTACATTATCCAGAGTTCTATGGGGCTATTTGCTGGTATGACGAGCAGTGTGCGACCTACTTTGTTTTTGTATTTAAGCTCCCTCGAGCGATTTGGGCTGACGAGCCTTGGTTCTGCACCTGCGCGCCGTGAGAGGTATTTTACCTTTAATATTTTGGCAGTCTCCTTGGCACCCCACATACCTAGCTGCTCCCTGCTGACGAGAGGCAATTACCTCGAAACACGTGTCCAGGGATGGCATTATAGTGACATACTCGTGGCATAGGCGTACTCACCGTTGCTACTACATTATCCAGAGTTCTATGGGGCTATTTGCTGGTATGACGAGCAGTGTGCGACCTACTTTGTTTATGTATTTAAGCTCCCTCGAGCGATTTGGGCTGACGAGCCTTGGTTCCGCACCTGCACGCCGTGAGAGGTATTTTACCTTTAATATTTTGGCAGTCTACTTGGCACCCCACATACCTACCTGCTCCCTGCTGACGAGAGGCAATTACCTCGAAACACGTGTCCAGGGATGGCATTATAGTGACATACTCATGGCATAGGCGTACTCACCGTTGCTACTACATTATCCAGAGTTCTATGGGGCTATTTGCTGGTATGACGAGCAGTGTGCGACCTACTTTGTTTATGTATTTAAGCTCCCTCGAGCGATTTGGGCTGACGAGCCTTGGTTCCGCACCTGCGCGCCGTGAGAGGTATTTTACCTTTAATATTTTGGCAGTCTACTTGGCACCCCACATACCTACCTGCTCCCTGCTGACGAGAGGCAATTACCTCAAAACACGTGTCCAGGGATGGCATTATAGTGACATACTCGTGGCATAGGCGTACTCACCGTTGCTACTACATTATCCAGAGTTCTATGGGGCTATTTGCTGGTATGACGAGCAGTGTGCGACCTACTTTGTTTATGGACTCAAGGAGATCATTCACCAAATGACCATTCTGAATCTTAATTCCATGCGAAGTCAGGAACCCACGTTCTTTCCACAAGCGCCCAAAACTATGGGCCACGCCAAAAGCATACTGACTGTCAGCATATATGTTCACTTTCATTCCTTTCGACAACACGCATGCTCTTGTAAGTGCAATTAATTCTGCTGCTTGAGCCGAATTATGTGGTATACGTGCAGTTTCAACAATCGTGTGCAAAGTCGTGACAGCATATGCAGCAGTCGTATCACCATTCGAAAGCTTGAAGCACGAACCATCCACCCATAAGGTACCATCACACTCAACCAGGGGAGTATCTTTAAGATCCACTCTCCCTTTTGTTTCTTCTTCTGTTCTGAACAGACAATCATGCTGTTCAATCTCGTCTGTGTCTGTTGAAATCGGTAATAAAGTAGCCGGATTCAACGTATTGCACCTCTTTATGTGCACATGACTCGCTAGCAGTGTCAACTCGTACCCTGACAATCGAGCACTAGTTAAGTGCTGTGTCTTGGTCCTGTTTAATAACGTGTCCACTGCGTGTGGCACCATCACAATCAACGTGTTGTTCATTACTAACCCAGCAGACTGTCGAATAGAAACAGCTGCTGCCGCATTGGCTCTCAAACAACTTGGCAATGCCTTGGCTACCGGATCCAAAGTCGACGAAAAATACGCACATGGACTCTGTCTGTCTCCAAAAGACTGTGTCAGCACAGACAACGCACAACCTTCTTTCTCGTGAACATACAATGTAAAAGGTTTACTGTAGTCGGGGGTACCCAATACAGGAGCCGAACATAATGCCTTACGTAATTCCGAAAAACTTTTCTGACACTCTTCAGACCATGGGACGGGATTCGGTGTATCTTTGCATGTTAATGCAATCAAAGGTTTTGCCAGCAAAACTCGGGATCCACTGCCTACAGTATGAAGTAATACCCAAGAAAGCACGCACTTCTCTCTGTGTTCTTGGCACGCTCAATTGTGCAATGGCCTGAATTCTTTCTGGGGTCAGTTTCCTTCCCTCCTTCGAGAAGAGATGACCTAAGTAGGTCACTTCTTGTCGACAATATTGCAGTTTTGAGAGAGACACTTTGTGATGAAAGGCAGACAAATGACGCAACAATGACAATGTAGCTTCTTTACAAATCTCCTCAGTACCCGCGGCGATTAGTAAATCGTCAACATACTGAATAAGGGTAGCACCACTAGGTAAGACAATTGCATCGAGCTGCGCCTTTAAAGCCTGACTGTATATTGATGGACTTTCACAGTAGCCCTGCGGAACGCGTTTAAAGCGGTAGCTGCGACCTCCTAAACTAAAACCAAAAATATCCCTGCTCTCCTCTGCAATCGGAATGCTAAAGAAAGCATTCTTTAAATCAATCACTGAGAACCAAACAGCGAAAGCTGGGATCATAGTTAACAAGGCAGTTATATCAGGGACAACCGGAAACTGTGGCACAACTATCTTATTGACCTTTCTAAGATCGATCACAAATCTGTAAACAGGTGGCTGAGAAGGGTCAGTACGTTTTAAAACAGGCAGAACCGGACTATTGCAAACGCTGCCTCTTGTCTCTTCAATTACATCCTTTTCAATCAAGTCATAGATGATCGCTAACAACGCTTTCTCACCTTCATTAGAGATCTTGTACTGGGGAATGCGTGGCAATTTAACATTGGCTTTCAAAGTGTCCACATATGGCGATATTTCCAAGAGACCCACATCATTAGGACCAGTAGCCCAAAGGACATCCGGAAGAGACGACAATTCAGCCGGCAGTTTATTCTTCGACAAAAACATTGGAGAAATCACTTCCCTACCCAGTGTAAGTTGTACTCCCGAGGGGGAACAATATAATGTTGCATGTAATCTCTTTAACAAATCTAATCCTAACAGGTTTTCACCACAACCTGTTGTTAGGATAAGGGGTGCTTTCAGCTCACAAGGTCTAACAGAAAGGGGCATAGGACTAGAGATCGGGTTCCTAACCGGGGCACCAGAAAAACCTACTGAAACATTCATTTCGCCAGACAAAGGCGCGCCAGGGAGTTTTGAGTGCATAATTGAACTCTTTGCAGCACCAGTATCCAATAGAAAAGGCTCTGATACACCCGCTGTAGTCACCTTGACATACGGTCCACTATGGTCCACTGGCACTGAAACAACTCCCTCTCTCTGTCTATGGCTCTCCTAGTAATCATCACCTTCCGCATTTCCATCTTCTGCATAATAGTCGTTATTATAGTATTGAGCTGTCCCACTAGTTACATTGGCCTGCTGATCAAAACTGTTCAACGTATTTTGAGGCGGAAGAGGACGCGCGTTCTGGGGAACATTCCCACGCCCTCTACCTCTAGGAGCTTGCTGACCACCTCTACCTCTCGCGCCATAAGCATTATTCGTGCGCTGCAACAATATAGGACAACTATACTTAAAATGACCTTCTTGTTTGCAATACGAACACTGATTGGGACCCACAGTAACACGCGGTTGGGAATACCCGAACCTTTGCGAGTTACTCTGAAACTGTTGGGGTTGTTGATAGTTACTCTGACCTTGCTTATAGTTATTTTGATCTCCACATGGCGGGTATGCCTGCTGTAAAAGAACCTTCGTCTTTAATTCTTTTGTTTTCTTGTCTGCTCTATCCTTCTCATCTTTATCCCTATTTTCGTAATACTGTGCAGTAGCCAGTATTTGCGCTGATGAGGAAACAGCCCAAGAACTCTCTGAGTCTTTTAATTTCTTACACAACTCGGGAAGCAAATTATGCACAAATTTATCAACAAATAACCGTTGACCACCTTCCGTACTCATGTCTTGACCACTGTGGTCGATAAATGTTTCTTCAAACCTGGTGAAGAAATCAGACACTGTTTCGTCTTTCTTTTGTTTGCATGCGGATAATTTATCCCAATTCACACGCATCGCTGGCATTAAGGTCGTCATGTAGATAATAATTCTACCAGGGAGTTCTGCTACTAGGTGCTCAGGTTTTGCACCACCAACTTGTCTAGTGTCTGTAGCAGTGATATTAGCCCATGTGTCACCTAGTTCTGCAGCATGATCTGCATTACGAATCAACCCCCACAAAGGCTGCGGAACGACATTCCCGAACAACATATCTATGTCAGCTAGGTTCATGACACACGATTCTGCAGTCTGTGATAACTCCTTATAATATCCTGCGGGGTTTTTACGGGGGTCAGGCAATGTCTGCTTAAGGGCTAAAACTTCTGATCGCTTCCAAGGAACATGTACCCAAACACGCTTGGAAATGAGCTGGCATAGCAGCAATACCGTTGACGGCGTCAGCCGCAACCGCGTCCTTCCATACCGGAGGGACTTCTCTCATAGGGTATTGTCTAACCTTCCTATCAGAGGAGTCACGTTTAAACAATGACTGAGAAGGATCCTCGATCCTGAAAGACAATAATGTCGCCACTGCTTTCCCAACATCGGGACCCACAATCGTACCTTTTCCAAATTCAAACCGTACATGACACAATTCATGCGGGCTTAAGTCCAAACCATGATCTTCCAATTCCTCACAGAGGAATTCACACATTTTCTCAAAAACGTATCTCTGTTTTGGTGCTTTCCATTGATGAAAAACATTTACAACAGACTCTACATCATATCTTGAAGGAAAAACAATCCATTTATATGCCATGCGGTCTAAGACCTCTTTCTCTTCAGAACCTGGCAGCTGACTACGCAACTGCGTACGTTGTGAACCAGGGGTCGTACTAGATGACCCAAAGAGAGGCGATATAAAAATAGTGACCGCACTAGCTATTCGTTGTCGTGTAGATGGAGAGGTTGAGGCAAGAACAGGGGGAAAGACAGAGGGAAGAAAAACGGGTGCAGATACAGGTACAGGGGTCGTATCAGGGAGAGCGTCGAGGGAGGCAGCTGATGTACTTGGTAAAGTCGCAGGAAGCGCAGAAGAGATAGGCAGCGAAACCGGTGGCCCGTGAGAGGGCTGCGCCGTAGGCAGAGGAGCCGGCTGAGGAGGAGCTGGCGGCTGCGGGAAAGCTTGCGGCAAGTTAACTAGAGGCTGTACATTTAAAGGCTCCGGAGGCGCTGTAGCACTCTGCGCATATGGGGGGTGGCGAACTCAGCAAATGTGACATTAGGGGATCTTTCTCCTTTTCTTCTGACGCACCTTGCTGAAGGGGGGGCAAAACTGGGTAGCATTTATCAATCACTAATTTACGTTGCCTGTGCAGCTGCTCATTCATCTGTTCTTCTTCATTATCTTTGAACTGCAAGGCTGCTTGCATTATCGACATACCTTTCTCTCTTTTGTTTTTCTTGGCTAATTTGATTTCTTTCTGCTTGGCTTCCTTTCGCCATAGGCGGAAAGAATCAAACATCGCCGTCCGGGCTTTCTTTCTAAATAATTTAACCTCTAAGTTATCTAGGATTTCTGTGTCGAAACTACCATTTTGGGGCCATTTTAAAACACCATCCTTCCTGGTGTATCGGATCCATACTTCATTATACGCAATGGGACCCACGCCATGTTTCACATAAAGCTCATACGTTGGAGTTCCAATTGGAGGAACCGGACACGAATCCTCTAATCGGGAGTCCCTATTACAACCCAAACAAAACAAATTTCCAAATATACTAGAACCAGGCATCGTCGCTCACTAGTCTAGTTTCAAACTTCAAAGGATTATCGAATACGATAGTCTTGTGAATACACGAGTCCTTCGGCTTTGGCACTTGCAAGTTCCAAATCAAAGCGATCCCGCAGGGACACCAAACTAAAGACTGGGAGACGCTCCACTTATACTTATCTGAGGTATCGCTGAGGTATCGATGACGTCACCAGAAGACTCGTTAAATCGTTTCGCTCTACCAAATCATCAAGGGTCCAAAACAGGGCGATAGTCAGGGCAGCAGTCCTTTGTAGCCGTCGGGACGCGGAGAACCTTGCAGTAAAGACTTTCGGACCACGTTGACATGCAGGGGTCGATGAAGTGGCGGCCTTCCTCCAGAATTTTCACACGAAGCTCCTCACGAACCTCTGGCTTGGACCGGTACCGCTGAAATCGTCCCGAGTTGGGCGCCAACTGAAGTACTGGGTTTTTCAGAACCAACCCAGTGGTGCCAGGGGACACACCCGAAGACTTCGAGTTCTTCCTGTTTCGGACCACAGAAACACAGAGTCTTCTAGGTGAAGTCAAAGATCGTATTTATTGGCTGCAGACCAATCACAGGTATCCGAGAAGTACAACACGGTGTATGTTCTCAGGAGACTGCTCCCAACCACAAACCAGTCTTTTCTTATATACAGAATATTACGCTCTGGGCAACACCGCCCCTCTTTTACAAGTGGTAGTTCACATATTTTCGCTTGAAATAGCAACAGTCATGATGATAATCCCACATTTCAGCTCGGTCAGCACATAATTATTTACCCAGCGAGGCTCAGAACCCTCATCAGATATCAGCAGACCCCAATAAAACGGACACCTCTTCATCGTAAAACAAGCCATAAAGTAGGAAACAGAGTCAGGTGTGAAAGGGATTAGTCAGAAGTCGCGTGGGATACACAACTTTATGATGTGTTGGGCCCTGATGCTAATCCCATAAGGCCGCAGAAAAAGGAACCGGCCGGGCAGGATTGACCTCGGGCAGGGGAGTCAGTTTGCATAGGTCACAAAGAAGTCGAAGAAAGATTGCGTGTCCTTTAGGCCTAGGCATGGCCTCGAAGCAGCGCAGCCTATGTGAGGGCAACCACAAAATGGTTACCCTTGTAAAATGGAACCCGAGGGTTCGACATGTTGTATCATATACACGGTGAATTCATCGGTGACATATGACGAAAACACTCATACATACCGCATTAGTCATTTGCGGTTCGCTGATACCAAAATCGGCAGGGTAGGACCATGCTACCAACATGGTTCCGAAATTTACAGTACCACAGCATAGCGGCATATGTAAAGGTTGCTAGGAGTTTCCTAAGAGGGTTTTCTTTAAAATAGCTCTACGAATGCATCACATCGAGTGTAGGAGCCGAGAAATGGTGAACACAATAAGTGTATCGGTTTCATGCTTCAAAATCCTGTTCACCTCTATGTAGTGTCTGATCCCCATGTTTCTGCACAGTTGTAACAGCCACCGGGACCTTGGCTTTCCATAGGTGGGGCAAAAAAAAAGAACATGCAACTCATTTTCCTCAACTCGATCGTACCCTGGACAATCAAGTTTATGGGCTCCTGCCCATTTGTTAGTAAATGCTCGAAGCGGGAGCACCCCGTGTCTGAATTGAAGAAAAATGTTCTTTGCCATAAGGGGTTGGATGTGATCAAGTGCCGATTCTAACCTGTATTGCTGCTTGATATTCAGAAACCTGTAGGTCAAGCAGTTTGTTTTAGTCCCCTGACATAGTAAAGCCAGATTGTGTTCTCTATGGGAGTCAAGTAGTGCCTTTCTGGAGATTGTGGGACAGGTCTCTTCTGGTGTTGTCCACATATTTGCCCTCCCCTTTGTATTCTAGTTCTTGTGGTTTATGATTGTCCATTATATCTATGGGCCTACAAGACCAAGCATGCACTAGCTTTTTTTCTGCATGGGCAAGACTGTTTAATCTTGTCACTCAAAGCATATGACCATTTGCCAGTGTAAAATCTGGGGATTGTCCGGAACATGGTGGAATACCGTGAAATGTCGGCGTGCCATGACCTTATGAAGGCAACCAGTGTCTTTTTTATTTTGTGTTCCCGGTGATCCTCGGTGACTTGTAATATCAATAAAACGTACAATGTGGGTAATCTATCCGTTATATTTAAATTTAGTACTTTGGTAATATAAAAAATCGAGCACTTTACTTTTTTGTGGAAGAAAGTTGGTTGTATTCTTTATAAAATAAAGACCTTACTTTGAAATCAACGAGATTTGATCTTGTTCATTTTTCGTGCAGCGTTTGTCATCATGTGGCTATCCAGATCATACAATACCAGAATTTAATAAGTTTTGGAAGGGTGAAATGGAAAATGTGTTCCTCTTTTTTACACTAAGGCGCACAGAAAATTAAATAACATGCGATAAGAAAACGATTTTTTTTCTTTAGGACAAAAATAAATGTTCTCGAAGTGGAAGATATTGAAGTTTTATTCTGGCGCCATTTCAATGCGTTATAATTGAGAAGGTTTTGTGGGGTACATTTCATGAACAGTGCTAAAGAGGAAATAGTGACACTTCAGAAAACTCATCTCGGTGATTTGAGTTTAAAATATGTTTTTACCTTTGTTTAATGTTCCCTCTTTTGACACGAGAATGAGATATTTTTGTACTCCGATACAATAGCATAAGAAACAAAGAAATCCAGGGAAAAATTAAAGCACACAATATAATATAAAATAATGAATCGTGAGTTAGAAGGTTTCACATGCACCCAATCTAAGAAATTATGCTAAATATAAAAAATTAGGGGCATATTATCAAGAATCGCCATTAAAATTATCGTCGCTTTAGCGGCAGAAAACTGCCGCTAAAGCTGCGATAATGGGCTTGATAATATGCCTTTGAGAATCCCCATAGAAGCCCAGGTTCTGGTGTCAACATGGACTTCTATTGGAATTCTCTGCGGCATATTATCAAGCCCATTATCGCCGCATTAGCGGCTGTTTTCTGCCACTAAAGCGGCAATAATTTTAACGTCATGCTTGATAATATGCCCCTAGGTTAGTGTCCTACCATATAACAGAGATTTAGCCTCCGTTTCTACACGTTTTGCAGCTGATCTGCTGTTTCCAGGCACTGTTAGTGCGCATTACATATCTATTGGCCAACTCACTTTGATTTGATTGACCTTAGAAGGATGAAAGGGGGACTCAGCTCAGACGGGATGAAACTTGTGAGCTGGAGGTCACTTCCATGTCAGAAATGCGAGTGCTTGAGCCCTGAGCCGTTTCACCAGTGATACTAAGCTACCGGACCAACGAATCAGGACTTGCCTGTTCAGTGCAGTAGCTTCGGCTTGGGTCTTAAAATACTAACACTCTTTAAATTCTTGTCTGGGAAATGCCCTCACAGTGCATGACTGTGTACCAGAAACTTAATTTGATCACGAGAAGGCTAGTTCCTCAAATGAGGGCGGACATCTGATCGTTTTGAAATAACATTTCGAAAATAGGTATTATCAAATCAACTTTTTTAAGTTCTTCCCAAATTCTGGCCTGTTGTCCCAGGCATATTTCCAACTGATTTTTGCAGGTGGACAAGTGCCGGAAGTACCTGCCCATTTGTGATCCCGTTTCAAACGAGAACGTGAATTACTGTGACAAAGAAGTGCGGCCCCTGATATTACAATACTGGAAACTAAATCAAATAGAGCTACATTTAACTACCCTACCTCCCACCCTAGGAAAGCATGTAGAAATGTTTAAAGATGTAATATCTAAATAGTCAAATGTTTTATATATTTCAATTTGATGTTTTCTACAGTTTTTACTCCTCATAGTTTTATGGTTTTGAGAAACCAAAGAAACATATTTAAAGTAAAAAAATGGTTCCGCTGAATTGACTCCACCTTGCTCACTTCAGTTGGACCTGGCTTTTTTCCAGGGTTTACCCAAGATGTTTGCATTCTGTTGCTGAACCCGTTTTTCCTGCAAACCAGTGGTAGGGTTGGTGCTCTCTCCTTAAAACAGGGTACAAATGGCATATACCTGATTGGTACCTTTAATTGACTTGCAAGTTCCTATTAAATGGTACTACATGTACCCATGGCCTTTAAATTAAATCCTACTAGTGGGCCTGCGTCTATCATGATGGGGAATGGTCCTGTTATGGACCCAGGGGGCTGGGATCAAATATTATTTTTAGAATATAAATGTACCCTGTATACCATATATCATGCTTTTTTGGGAACTAGATATGTCACTCATTCATATCTGTAGTTGTCATCTATGACCAATGTTCTTTTCTAAACTTTTTCTTCAATCACTCAGCTCCCTCACACCTATTGCTAACATAAATCTGTGCAACACTCATATTGCGTAGAGTGAAGAGAAGAAATGGCATTTATAAAGTATATTTAAAACTTGATGTCAATGTTTTTGTTTCAAACATCGCCCATAGTACATTCAATAGCAGGGGCGGCCAGCTCAGGTAAGCTCGATGGGAGGTGGGGGGGAGGGCCCGTCAAGGGGGGGAAGCCAACAGACAACAGAATAGGAATTATTTATTTATTTAATCATACCTATTCCGTAGTCCATTGGCTTGCCACCCTGCCGGGCCTGCCCTGCCCCACTGCACTTACCTGAGCCGGACACCGCTGTTCAATAGTGTGCAATGGGCAAATCATACACATTTAGGGGCCGATTACGATGTCGGGCGGAAGGACATCTGAGAGCCTGTCGGAGTCGGACCGTCCGACTGACTCATTCTCAAATGCAGTTGTTCTGACCAATGCATTATGATGCCCAAAACCCATTGCTTACTGACTGACTCAGTTACTCTGAATCCAACTGGATATTCTGACTGGAAAGCCTTCGGAAACGCCGAATGGAGCCATTTGGAGCCACTTCTGAGTCCAAAACCACCAGTCCTATTACTTTGCATATTTCCGACGCGCCAAATCTATCGGACAAACCACCTCGTCAGAGCAGGCGGAAAGAGAGTATTTCAACTCCGATTCTAGTCACAACATGATTCCTGCGACCGATGCTGTGCAGCCATGGAGTACATTGCACATGTAATCCCTCTACTATACATCTACAATGAATATTACAACCCCAACAGACGCGGTTGTCGCTAACGGTAAGTTAGACACCTATCCCTACAGAATAAACTAAATACCCACTGAATTTCAATACAGTAGAAAGTTTTCAGCAGCATGTTGTGTATGGCAAATGAGGGAAAGACATCATCAGGTACGTACATTCAGACTGCCAAAAACTGGGAGACACACACATTTTACACTGGAACAGGAATCAGGGCTGGACTGGGAACCACAACCGGCCCTTGCAAAGTGCTCAGCCGGCCCCCTCCCCCCCTTAGGGGGGTGGGGGGACCGCCGAGCTCTTTGCCAGGGCCGGTTTTCGGCCGATATTGTTACAGGGACGATTTTGCAGCTATGCTGCAAAAACGGCTCTGTAACAAAAACTGCCCCCAGGGGCCCAAAACCGGCCCCCACCCATGCGGCGCACCAGGGGATTGCTCGGTGCCTGCTATGGCCAGTCCGGCCCTGACATGAATGCCCATAGCCACATATATGTATTTATGAAAACGTGTATGCATGAGTACACCACAGCACACAATAAAACATCACAGGGAAACATAACTTTAATGTACTCACAAAAGTATGTCCACAGAGACATACGCACTTGCACTATGCCCGCACTCACATGCATCATTTCCCCAGGAAAAATACAAATATCTGAAGCGCATACAAAGATCACAACATCTCATGTCATAGGAAGTCACAATGCAGGAAGTGACACCATTTATCCTAATTACCAGGTTTACACGCCCCTGGTGTACTTGTGCCATTCACCCATCACTGTTCACTCTGGCCAGCCAGCAGGGCGTGGGATCGGATACCTACCTGTACACTCAGGACAGGGTATCAAAATGTTCCACTTGGTGTCACAGCACTCAAAAAAAGGACAAAGTGATAACAGATCCCACAGAGCAGGAATCAAATCTGCAGGTATACAAACGATGGTTCATCATCCAAAACCTTGGTGAAGGAAGATACACATTTCCAAACTAAGACAATTTCTCACATACAAAAGACAGAGACAGGGAAATGTGTTTGCTGGCATACCGCATACTGAATGTCCCTGCACACAAGTCACAAGACATTTTAACATCCAAACCAAAGCCTTACTATCAGCTCATTGCCATGTCATGGACACAAATTGGGATAGATGTAAATAATTTTTATTAAGCAGGCAATGTAGATCTGCTCAGATGGGCAGAACAAACATTCATCAATGAGTCTAGTATACCAAACCAGGAGCATATGGAACACAATTGAACAATATGATAAACATAACAAGCTAGAACAGCACAGAGTTATCATGTGCATTTAGAAGGTCAGCAACACACATACCTCACAGCCCACACATGGGGGTGAGACAGGAGCCTCTAGTACAATAGCCATTGTCAACAGTTGACATTGTAGCAGATGTGTACTCTAAAAGACATAGCGGTACAAAAGGGGGTGGTGATGGACGGAGCATTAGAACCAATCAAACACTCACACCCAGTCAACAGATCTGGGTTTGATCCATCACCGTTCTTTAGCCCACTCTGCCACCCCAGTTCAGACATGGCCATATGCAAATCAGTCTGACCCTGTGCCTCATGGGAACAGTCCAGCCCGAACTGCCAAGCCATGCCTTCCCTGGACCGGAAACAAGGTTCCTGGGACCAGTTTCTGGCATTTCAGCCGTCTTCAGCCAGGCTTGCTTGAATCCAGTGGCAAAGTGAGCAAGGGACTCACGTCTGAGCATACCCTGCCAACTTATGGTGTACAAAGCGGTACAAAAGGGGGTGGTGATGGACGGGGCATCAGAACCAATCAAACACTCACACCCAGTCAACAGATCTGGGTTTGATCCATCACCGAACTTTAGCCCACTCTGCCACCCCAGTTCAGACATGGCCATATGCAAATCAGTCTGACCCTGTGCCTCATGGGAACAGTCCAGCCTGAACTGCCAAGCCATGCCTTCCCTGGACCGGAAACAAGCTTCCTGGGACCGGTTTCTGGCATTTCAGCCGTCTTCAGCCAGGCCTGCTTGAATCCAGTGGCAAAGTGAGCAGGGGACTCACGTCTGAGCATACCCTGCCAAACCGGTCCTAGGCTGCTTGATTCCAGTCCAGGAAAGACATGGCTTGGCAGTTCGGGCTGGACTGTTCCCATGAGGCACAGGGTCAAGACTGATTTGCATATGGCCATGTCTGAACTGGGGTGGCGTGGTGAGCAAAATAACGATGGATTAAACCCAGATCTGTGACTGGGGGTGAATGTTTTGCCAATGTGCAACATTCCGTCCATCATCTTGTGTGTTTTGCTGTTCGCCCTATGTGGGAAGGGTATGCCCAGACATGGGTCCCGTGCTCACTACGCCACTGAAGTCAAGCTATCCTGGCTGAAGAGGGGTGAAACCCCGAAACCGGTCCTAGGATGCTTGATTCCGGTCCAGGGAAGACATGGCTTGGCAGTTCGGGCTGGACTGTTCCCATGAGGCGCTGGGTCAAGACTGATTTGCATATGGCCATGTCTGAACTGGGGTGGCGTGGTGAGCAAAATAACGATGGATTAAACCCAGATCTGTGACTGGGGGTGAATGTTTTGCCAATGTGCAACATTCCGTCCATCATCTTGTGTCTTTTGCTGTTCGCCCTATGTGGGAAGGGTATGCCCAGACGTGGGTCCCGTGCTCACTACGCCACTGGAGTCAAGCTATCTTGGCTGAAGAGGGGTGAAACCCCGAAACCGGTCCTAGGATGCTTGATTCCGGTCCAGGGAAGACATGGCTTGGCAGTTCCGGCTGGACATATGGCCTTGTCTAAACTGGGGTGGCGTGGTGAGCAAAATAACGATGGATTAAACCCAGATCTGTGACTGGGGGTGAATGTTTTGCCAATGTGCAGCATTCTGTCCATCATCTTGTGTGTTTTGCTGTTCGCCCTATGTGGGAAGGGTATGGCGTGGTGAGCAAAATAACGATGGATTAAACCCAGATCTGTGACTGGGGGTGAATGTTTTGCCAATGTGCAACATTCCGTCCATCATCTTGTGTCTTTTGCTGATCGCCCGATGTGGGAAGGGTATGCCCAGACGTGGGTCCCGTGCTCACTATGCCACTGGAGTCAAGCTATCCTGGCTGAAGAGGGGTGAAACCCCAAAACCGGTCCTTGGATGCTTGATTCCGGTCCAGGGAAGACATGGCTTGGCAGTTCGGGCTGGACATATGGCCATGTCTAAACTGGGGTGGCGTGGTGAGCAAAATAACGATGGATTAAACCCAGATCTGTGACTGGGGGTGAATGTTTTGCCAATGTGCAGCATTCTGTCCATCATCTTGTGTGTTTTGCTACTCTAAAAGACATCCCTATATGTGAATTAAGGAGGAAATGTCATGCAGTCTGCCTCACATGACAGAGCAGCTGCTTCATCTGGCCATGTCCAGAACACCTCTGATAGGTCTATGACTATGTGTCTCTGACCATCACCCTAAAAAAGTCCTTCACCCATACAGTGGCTCTTCATGTAACAAATTGTCAAAAAGCTTAGCTAATGCAACCCTCTGGAGGCACACAGCTTACTCCCTGAGCAGCACAGTAGCCTCAGCCCTACACTATTAGCAAGTTGCTGCGCACAAGTGTTGCAGTGTTGAAGCTGCAGTGGCCTAACAATGCATGCAAATGGCCTGGCGTCTGATTAGCATTTACAAATCCATCCTTTTATTGGATAAATTCAAAAACATTATCTGCAGGAATATCCCTCTTTGCATCTACTCCAATGGAAGGAAGTTGAACCAACTCCTCACTGGGCCAAGTACATCTGTAACTCAGCAACACTGGTTTACAGCATACAGCCATGTCCAGAATATATGTGTTAATTACAAAATAGGTGCATCATTGTGTGCAAAGATGGCAGGACACAAACCTTTGTGGTAGGACAGCTTTGAGAGACATGCCCTGTGCCAGATGTCAAATTGAACGGAATGGAGTTTGCCATCATGACATACTGTACATCGGTAGTGCCTAGTCTATTCTCACTCTTCGCCTGTGGAGGACGCATAATATATCAGTGTCCCATAGTTAGCAAGCAGGATACAGTGAGTCATTCTTCATGTGTCCAAACACATCAATAAATAAGATCACCAGTCTCTAAACACCACCCATTACGAGTAGGCTGTAGATTAGGGGCCGATGAACCAAATCAGTGTCTGTCACTCTCCACATGTATCCCATCTCACCCATCAGTGTGCCATATGCCTCTAAATAGACCCCTGCAATGTCAGGAACTTCCTGCAACTGGATAAAGGTAATGTGCTCTCAGACCCTGATTATGTCCCCCACTGAGCTCAATCCAGTGTCTCTCCATGCTGTCAGTCCTTCCCAATAATGCCTCCATGGAAAACTGCTAGGAAGTGCAGAATAACAGATGAAGAGTATGACTCATGCCCCTCAGTTGTCACAGGCCAACAACCCCTAAAACAGACTTTCACCAGGCTGTCAGTTTCATAAGGGAGCTGTGCTTCAGGGAGCAACATTGATCCTGCAATATCATGTGCCCTGCATTTTGAGACAATGCTCACTTCGTACAACGGCCTACCAAACCAACTTAACACTGGCCATTGCAGTGGTCCAGCCACATAACATTTCGTATAAGATGCACAGCCGTAACAGCCTTCGCTTTGGCAGATGCAGCCTACACAGAGCTACACTCATCATGCCACTATTGCAGATCAACCCTCGCAGCATGGTGTCAAACTCCCTGGAGGTTGCACGAGGTACAACCACTGCTATGTGATGGCAAAAACTCAAGATGCAGAGGAGCATTCGCTCCTCAGGAAGTGAAATACAGCTTTGCCCTGTAACTGGAAGAGTGATCATAAAAACCATTTGTGGACGTAATGACCCTGCTAAGATTCACACAATGAGATAATTTGCATCATCACAGTTACAGAGCCATAAGTACCAAAAATCATTAAGGTCACACATCAAAGTCTGCTCATCTACCATCACCTCTTGTGGAGGATAACCCACACAGAGGGCAAAAACTCAACCCTTGGCCCACTTAACACACAAACTTGACACACCCTGAAAATCTGATTGTCTCACAGAAATATCTGGAATGTCCCTGCATATAGACTGAATATAGAGCAGCGTGTCATCTGTATCAGTAGATACTACATGTACCTCATTGCACAGTGGAACTCTCCATTATTAACGCTCCTGACAAATTTGTTGGCTAGTGGCTACATTGTCAGGGCAAAGAGAAGTTGGGAAAGGGGACAGCCCGACGAGTCCTACTGCACAGTCTAAAAGAGGGTGACACTTGACTTGGGCAGATGGCTTGGCATCAAAAACACATATGTATTGTTGCAGTTGCCATGCCATGTCCAGTTTTGACAGAGTGGCAAACATGTATACACAATCAAAGGAATGGTATGCTTTTACCATTTCCAGCACCATGTAGGCTATGTAAGGACACCTCCCACAGACCAGCTACAGCACACTAGTTTGCATAAGAATGTTAAGCATCGTGTGTCTATCGGGGATACAATCCTTTTATACACCATGCACTAGATGCTGTTAGTGTGCCAGCAGGTGAGGCGCCTCTACTATACTAAGGATTGAAAATTCTTTGCAAGCAGTGACAAAGGAATTTGCTGCCATGGGCTCAGCTAGGTCACTGTTGGGTGTTAACAATGTACATTGAAAAAATTGCCACATGGATTGTGGGTGCCTCCAATCACTCAAGGTGGCCCAAAAGAGCTACAGTCACCTGTGTTCAAGTAAAAGCTCATAGGAATAATTGAGACTGGGCAGGAGGATGTCCAACACATCAGTGGTCAATATGGCAGTGCGCAGAATCACGCTGAGTACCTTTTGTACCAGCCAATGAGATGTTGGTCACTGCATGCAGAGCCAGATCAAGTACAGATAGATTCAATCCAGTCAGGAATCCTGAAACTTTTACCTTGCGTTCAGACTAGGGGGGGAATGTATAGTCCACAACAATGCACCATGAAGGATTCATGGATGCTTGCCTGACTAGTATGCATTTGGGGAAGGTGATCAATAATCATCAACATCTGCGGGGTTGTTATTAAGCAACAGAGTAGGCAGGACAGGAGTTGCCATGACTTATCTAATTTCGTGTGAATTCCAGCTTGTCATGTTGCAAAGTAAAAGCAACACAGTTGCTCAATCAGATGGGTGAGGTGTGTTTGAGCATCTGTCAGCATGGCTAACATCACAGCCTGCAACTGGACCGCAGTCTATTGTTGAGCTACTGATGCCTCTGTCTACAGCAAAGCCTTGAGGATATTGGCCCTAGACAACACCCAAGTCCCCACCTTGATGTTGTTGTGTTCCAGTCGCCAGTGAAGTATTTGGAGAGGGAATCTCTCAGGAATTAGCAAAATGTACGGCCAAACAACAACTTAGGATGCAGTCGCCATGTGTGGACTCGGGTGCTGCACACTACAACCAATGTGTCTATGTATTGGATCATCTTCTGTGAATGTAATTCATAGTTATTCAGCATCTAGCTCCTCAAGCTGTAGTGTGAGCTGCTAACAAATAATTCCATTCAGAATGTGCAGATTGTGTACTGCAGAGTAGTAGGAGTACTCATGAAAATCAGAATGCAGGAGGATCCACCAACAGTGTTGAGGGACCAGTGCTCAGCCGACTGTGTAAGATAAACTGCCAGCACTGAATAGGATGTCGGGAGGGGGGTGCTTAATCTGTGGCTCTCAGACACAATTGGCATTGCTGTCCTCAAGCCAGGGGATATGGGTACACCTTGTGAGGATGAGGGATATGTGCAGAATGAAGTTTGCTTTGTCCACATTTGGCACTGAAACATTGCCCCCTAATCTATGAAAATATCAAGGAGACCCTCTACAAAGATATGTTGCACTCTGTGGCAGTGTTCAGTGGGCTAAATGGGATCCTGTATGGACCCACACAAGGGCTACCCTTGCCAAACCATATTAGAGGATACACAAATATTGCCAATGCAAGCACCTATGGAACTGGGCATAATGTTCCGGTGTCCCATATGTCTCTTGTAACAGTGCAATGGTTTTTCATTGGTACATACAGAGATATCTTTACAATGCCTCTATTTCCTTGGTGTCCCCATACCTCTGACATTCAAGGTCAGAATACCATTAGTAGCCATGTGTGTGTAGTGTACTGGGAAGTGTTGGGATGCATTTCAGGAGTTGTCTGCCCCCTTGGTGGCCCACCAACACACATTCTGGAGTTTTCAGTAGGGGGGGCTACAGCCCTCCAAGCAATGGACTGCCAATTAATCTTTCTGCATCATGATAGTAAAATATGAGCACTCAACACCTCCATCACAGGTCAGTATCCAAGGGGAAGACTGAGCAATCATTGACAACATCTACCTACAAAGGGTAACTTGGCACTTATGCCCACACACAACTCAGACAAGGCACGGATAGGTGGAGGTAATGTGTCCTGTGATGCCAATAGGTTTTGCATATGCTAGTGTTCTCCTAGCAGCCATGTCAACAACCTGTCATGAACAATCAGTAGCAGACAGCAAGCTGCATCAAACACATACTAGATCCTCAACTTTCATCTGACAACTGTTTTTGCATACTTACATCCAATTAATCTCCACATGTGTACATTTCAACATTTCAACATTACCTCATGGACTGCATAATCTCTACTCATGCTGGTCTGACCCCGCTCATCTCTCAACCTATCCTATGTACACAAGCTCTGCATATTCACCCTCTGGTGCAGCTAATTGGAATACCATTTCTGCACTCCAAGCTCCACCTTTGTACTTTAAATCTTCCACCCAGACTCTCACAGTCTCATACTGATACTGCCCTTCTTACATCCACACCTACATTTACAGCACCACTCTTCATCACAATGTACACAACATCTCTGCCATTTCTGATATGTACACATTGAACTGTACTCATCACCTCCTAAGCAGACCTAAAATGCATCATGTCAAATGTACATCTCTCATCCTTATTTTTCCCCTCACTGATGTCTTGGACTGCACTTTTATCTCAATGTGCAGCATCATATCCAACTCTGACATACACACTTAACAAATCCCCACATCCCTCACCCAGATGTTTACATTGCTCAATGAATCTGTCCTCATTCATGCGCCTCTCACCATTCCCTCAACCTACTCTGCTAATGGACTACTGATAGCCATTTCACCAACTTCTGTGTCCACAGATTCAAACACAAAACACATGTCCCCATACAGCACCCTAACTTACAACACTGGTATATACCCTTGACATACACTTGTCAACTTTGTTACATTAACAAGTTTCACCATGTCTCACTGTGGCCCTGTCACATCCACATCTCAGTTCCATGCTCCACACCTCCATTGACTTTGACACTTTAACAATTACCTTTATCAATAATACTGCCCTGTCACAGTCATTCCTCACTGTAGTGCCACACACTACAGCTCTCCTCTCCTGCCGGCCGCCAACCTGTTGTAGCCGGTTCTACCTTAATCACAGCTACCTATTCCTAACATACCTTGCCCAGGCTTTAACCAGTCTTACAAGGTCACCCACTCTGATTCCCACAACTCTGCATTTCTAACCATTCACATTATAAGAATGAGGATACTTCATGTCTCCTATACAAGAACTGCCTTTGAACTTAACTCCTCCCTTTCACTCTCCTAAAACACCTAACTTGTACTGCCCCCATTACGTATGAGGCTCCACTCAATTTCTAAAATGGAAACAAAAGCCTCTCTCACTTCTATCCTTGTTAAGGTAGATCAGCTCATACAACATCAACCTTGCAAAACACATCTACAGCTAGGCCTCATGTTCCAAGATCCACCTCCTCCCCTGACTGTCAACTTAGTGCATGGGTGTGAAACAGGATCATGTAGCATCTGCAAAGCAGACAGGCCCACAACACTTATGTGCACTCAAAGTCCACTCGGCTTACTAAATGTAGCACAGGGCAAGCCAATAGACATCACTCCTAGTTCATCTCTGTGTGATCTTGGCCAGCATCAAGCATAGCTCAAAAGTACTCCATTGTCATCTATGCACAAATGACAACCTACACGCAAATCATATGCTCAAATACAAATGATGTGTGGTTAAATTTGTAAAGTCCTTGCCTGTACAGACAAAACAATTGACAGTGGAAACGTGCAAAAATTCAAAATCTCAAACATTCTCGGCTCTTCTCACTTGGCAATCATCACCTGTTGAGTAATGCCCAAAGTGCTATGATTACATTATGCTTGTCAGATTTCATGTGTCAGGTGTTCCATAGGCTTTCCCGATGTTCATTCAGAGAGGGGCAGGTTGCAGTCACATCCATAGAACTCACAAATAAGGTGGCCAAATGCTGTAAGGATGCAAATGCATTGTGTATGCTATGTGAGAAGTGACCACAAGTCAAGTGTGGCATGAAAGCCAACGCAGTTTTAAAAATAACATTACAGGCCATAAACGGAAGGTAGTTTGTGCCGAACACATTGACATCGCAGCCCATTCCTAAGTGTCCCAGGTGAGGGGTGTTGTGTGTTGATTCTGCATCACCCTGATGCATTATTGATGCAAACCCAAGGGAGGGGTCTGTCCACATGAAGCTTGTAACAGTGACAGTACACTAAAGGCAGTGCTATGTTGCTGGGCAATGTAGTCACTAGCATTTGTGAGGCACTGGGCAGCTGACCATGGGCAGCGTTAGCCCATACTGACACACAGCATCCACCCTGCACTAAATCCTCTCCACAACACTCCAGTTACCAACAACTGAGGTTCAGACTGCTTGCATGATCTGAGCAAAGAAGGAGATTGTTGATGTGCATTGTCATGCTGAAAAGCTACACCTTCTGCTGTGTCACATGAGGGGGCTAGAAGGGGCATTGGATGACCAGACACACACAAATGCCGTGCACTATAAATGCACTAACAAGACTTGACATAGCCTAGCATTCACAACTGGACAATGAGATGAACATCAAGAATACCCTTTGAAATGAATAGACTTTGCCTAAATGTCTGAAACAAAAATGACACACAAAGACCATGCAGCACCCAGCATTGTCCCTGAACAAGTAGATGAAATCTTGGACACAACAAGCACAAACTGTCTGCCCTCTTAGGTACAATGTTAGGTGTGTCATATCCCATCTCTGAATCATATGTCTGAAATGACAACATTTAGAACTTGTGCCCATATGTGAAATGCACTAGCACGTTGCTTAGTTGTGTGGAAAAGGTAGACACATACTCATGATACATATCTCTATGATGATACACAATCAAACCCTTGTCAAACCAGGATACACAGTAGGTTTCATCGAATCGGCAACATAAAGATTATCACAATGCAATTTAAATAAAAAGTTGAACAAACAACAAAACCACATTGTGTTTTGGTTACAGTTAGCTTGCCACACATCCTCTCTGGCTATGTAGACACACTCAAAGTCACTTATCGCACAAATACTCATTGAAAAGCTTGGACAACATATTGCAACTAACATCAGCCTAGGATAGACCATATATCCCCATACCTCTGCATACCATACTCTTGCCTGGTGCATCATATAGCTGTAGGAAAAAATGCACGGCTATGTGTGCCCCAAGACACAATCCAAAGAAACATCACATGAGCATGATGTGGCTGAAGTCCATTTCCCTGAATCTCACACTCTAACTGTGGCATGAGGCCACAATGAGATGCACATTACAGCGCTAGGCACTAAACAACTCTACAATCACTGCATGTCAATATTAGCATTCTAATTGTGTTACAATCATTTATGCACCATACCATGTGTACACGTGCAACTAACACCTACAACAAGTGTGTCTCTGTAAGGACTGTAAAATGCTGAAACATACTGAGACATGTCCTGGACACACACCATCCACATGATGTCCCCAAACCAAATCAGGTTGGAATGACTGACCTCTCAACTAGCTCATCCTACACACTCCGTACCCCAGTCGAAACCAATATACATGACCAACATTCCCAAAGTGGATAACAATAGTTCCAAACACGAGAACGCAGAAACCCTTAACAACAAGGCCAAACACTGGTTGAGGTATACTAGGGGTTGTAGATCCATAATAAGGATGATATTGTAAAGGCAAAAAGATGTACCCTTAAAAATGTCCAACTGATGTCCTAGAACTTATTTTAGTGAATGACCTACTGGTCCAGAATCTAGTTGACATGGAATTGTTACGCACTTCCCAACCCCTACAAAGATCAGGATAAAATTAAACATCCCTTATGCACTGGAACAATGCAATACTTTACCCCAGCTTATTGGGGGTTCACCCATTTCATCACTCTCCCAGAATGACTGACTTCTTGCACCTGTTGCAAAGTATCCGAATTTTACTCCTAGTATAATCCATAAGTACATTCCTTTAACAGCCTATTTGCACTGAGAGGATTCATTTTCAGAGCTAGAGGGCATGCTTTGCAATGCACAACCAGTTGTAGATATTGCTCCAGTCTCTGCTTTAAGTGACCGAGCGCAGGCTAATATTCCAGATACACCTGGCTACTCTTCAACAAAGATAAATAACCCGCATACCTTACTGTCTTCCCAGATTTACTTTCCAATACCTTCTGGTAGGATGTTGAAGGAATGCAGTGGAATGTGGCGGGCATAAGGGGGAAAATCGACCACCCGCACTGGATTGAACTTATCAATCACCATGAGATTTGCTTACTTCAGGAAACATGTAGTTTCACCCCCACATTTATACCTTGGTTTATGACTTTTCATAGACCGGCTATTCCATCCAAACATGGCCGGTCGTCAGGCGGGTTGCTTATTTTAATCAACGTTTCACTTAATTGCGGTGCTAAGGAATTGGACACTAATAGCCCTGACATTTTAGGGGTAAGGCTAAACAATGACAAGGGCAAGTCCATTGACATCCTCAACGTGTATGCCAGAAGTACCAGAGGAGGTAGCTCCCCAACCTTGCATGTCCTGGACCAATTATTGGAAGTTATACAGGATGGTCACTCCCTAATAGTCGGTGGCGATTTTAATGTGACATTTGAACCATTAGACTGGGTACAGTCCCATGATGTGAGTGAGGAGGATAAAGCATGGATGGTGCCACCTTTGGAGCTTACCCCTATAAAAAATGGTCGTAAGCAGCACTACAGCTGAATGCCATCACTTTAGAACATATGCTAAGAGCAGCAAATGGGAGAACGAGTTCCGACAAAGGAGGAGGGATGGCTTTTAGCAGACCAAAGGGGGTGAGTAGGATTGATTATCTCCTAGTAGACCGTGCATTATGGCCTTTGGTACAGGACATGGTTATCATCTTGTCCTGTGACAGTGACCATAATTCCCTTAGTTTGACTGTCAAACATCCATGGAGCGAGAGGGTGAAGGCCAGATTGATTCAGTTTAGTACTAAAGTGGTAATCCCTTCCAATAACAAACGTCGGCTCAAATGGCCTGCTGTTATCGCAGATGAAACTGAGGTTAGAGCATTCACAAAGGACCTAGAAAAGCACCTAGAGACCTTGGGTGCTGAGTCCGACGATCCTTCCAAAATATTTGCTTGCAGCAGCTCACATAAAGACTTTTTTGACCACCTGACTAGTTTCTTTCTTGCCCATGGCCATAAGATCGGACCAAAGCAGGGTAGACCATTAGACAGTAATTTATGGTTTAAAAGGGAATGTAGAGTGGAAAGAGGGAGATTGTCCATAGTTATTAGAAATAGGGACGTATTATGTATTCGCGAAGCCAGGAAGGAATACAAACAAGCACAGATCAAAGCGAAGAGAGAATGGGAAGAACGGAGGTGGGAAGATCTTGGGGAAGCCACCTGTCACCCAGATAGTATGAAGTTTTGGGCCCTCTTGACCAAGGGCAATTTCGAAAGAGCGCCCCCCTTGGCCAACAATTCCAGCTGTAGAATGGCACAAACATTTTAGTGACCTCTATTCTCTCATTGGAACTTACAATATAGACCAGGTGTTCCAGGAGATAGGCTACCCAGTGCATACCCTTTAATTTTCTAGAGAGGAAATCTTGTCCTCACTGGCCAGGATGGTATCCCAGGTGACCTTTTTAGAGGAGACAGGGAAAATTGGGCTACTATTTTACAATGTTGGCCAACGATATTATGGTGGGGGGAGGATCCCCGATTCGTAGAATCGGGCGGAAGTAGTACCCATCTTTAGGAAAGGGGACATGTCGATGTGCTCGAACTATCACCCGATCAGCTTGATCAATTGTGCCCAAAACGTCTTCTGCTGCTCCGTCCTGGCCAAAATCCAGGACTGGATGGATGAGAACGACATCCTCTCTCCACTCTAAGCAGAATTCCGGCGGAAGACCGGCACAATGGATCAATTATTTTGTTTAGTCATGCTATATTGGAAGGTTGTTGTCCTGGGCAAGGGAAGCCTATACATTGCCTTCATTGATTCAAAAACTGCATTCGACCTTGTGCCCAGGGACCTACTATGGCGGGTACTTAGGGATATGGGAATGCCTTTGGAGATCCTGGAAATATTAGTTAGGCAGCATGATGGCAACTATGCCCGGGCGAGGTGGGAAAACCAGGGACAACTTACTGAGCTAATCACGATTCAACAGGGGTCTGCCAGGGATGTGTATTGGCCCCAACCCTTTTCTCCCTGTATGTCAACCAGGTAGCAGACTTTTTGTGCTCCGAACATGCCGACGCACTATCTCTAGCGAACCAAAAAATTGCTACACTGTTATTTGCCGACGATACCCTACTAATTTCCAAAACTCCCATGGGTCTCCAAAGGCTTTTAAACCATTTTAAGGCATTTTGCGATGAGAGGGGCTTGGTCATGAACACCACTAAAACCAAGCTAATGATGTTCAACCCACACAAATCCTTCAAGGGAAACATACTTCTGGACAATGTCCCGCTTGAAAGGGTTAGCTCCTTCGATTACTTGGGTATTAAATTATCGGAGGGAATGGCTTGAAAGAGACACTTAGAGAAGGTCTCCTTAAAATTTACCCAGCTTACTGGGGCTTTGAAGAGGGAGCATTGTTTTTCATACACCAAGCCCGTAGCCCCTGCCCTTAAACTGTACAACTGCAAGGCCATGCCTAGTGCCCTTTATGGAGCGGAGCTGTGGGTCATAGCACCCTCCAATGAGCTTGTTGCTGTGGAAAACAAGTTTCTCAGGAGCCTGATATCCCTCCCCCAAGCACACCCCTCCTCCTTCTTAAGCTTGATATGGGTGGTAAGTCCATCAACGATCTAGCAAGGCTCCGCCCACTGTTGTTTTGGCATAGATTGGCCTCCACTCCTGACCTGGCACACTATGCAGCTGCTTTCTGCGAGATCTCCTACTTGGACATCGCTAATAAAATTGGCTTGATTAAACAAGTAAATGCCCTTCGGTCTAGTATTGGCTTGCCAACCCAGCCTATCGGCCATCCACCTTCATATACAAGAAGTCAAGTAAAGCATCTGTATTGGGCTTGGGTCGAAGAGAACAACCTTCGAAAAAGTCAAGTTGGCAGCCTAGCAGATGCTTTCACCGATCTGAAATCAAATTGTCATCTAGAAAGCTACTTCGACATCATTAAGGTGCCAGCCAATAGGAAGCTGTACTTACAGTTTAGACATGGCAGCCTACCTATTGATGCCTTTACCAATTCCTGGCAGAACAACCCAAGGGCTGTCCTTCTTGCCATGTCCACATGAATCTATCAGGCATGTACTCTTTGCCTGTAAAGCATACTCTAAGCCAGGAAGCAAATGGCTAGCTCTTGTGTGCAGACAATTAGGGACTTGAAGCTCTAAAGATGCCCTACATCGGATGCTAGACCCCTTTTCGCTTGTGCTGCTGTGAAATTCCTGGGCCATTTTTGGGCGATTAGAAGGAGGGCACAGATACATGGGCCGATCGGTATGAACAGCTAAAATAGATTGTGTTGATCAATCTAGAGTGCGCCGACTAGTTAACGCTGCTAGTTTTATAACTCTTAATAATTGTTTTTATGGCTGTATTTTATGTATTGTATTCTGTTTTGTGACCAGTGCCAGAGCTTTGTTCTTAAACTAGGGGCAATTCCCCCCTTCTTTTTCTGCTTACTGTGCGGACTATCAACTGGAAACTGATTTGCACAAATCTCGATGATGCACTTGCAATTTACTTGAACTTTATTTCCATTATCATGTTAGAGAGACCAAAGTCATGAATTGTGTGGAATTGTTTTACTCATTTGAGGCCAATGTCAGTTTATTGTGTCAACTTGAGCGTTTTTATTCCCATTTGTACATTTGTTTTCCGAAATGCCCTCACAACCCAAAATGACACACTCACGATTTGAATGGTTGCTTCTTTTATGGTTTGTTATCTTCGTCGATCTCAAAGCAGCTTTTGAGTTAGTACCCCGGCAAACCTTGTGGGCGGTCTTGGCTGAGCTGGGGATGCCTGCCTGCCTACTGGGGACTATAAAACGGCTCCATAACGACAACTTCGCCCAAGTTAGACGTGGCAAGTGGGGCAATTTGACCCCAAAGTTCCCTGTCAACCGTGGTGTTAGACAGGGATGCGTCCTGGCCCCCACTTTATTCTCCCTCTATACCAATGCACTAGTGTCCCACCTGAGGGGAGTCAAGGACATTGATGCCCCCAAACTTAACAACGAGCAGGTGGTTGCACTAATGTTTGCCGACGACACCCTTTTGGTGTCAAAATCCCCTATGGGGATCCAGCGCGCCCTCGATAGCTTTTCTGAGTTTTGTTCCCATAGAGGACTTGAGGTTAACTCCTCGAAAACTAAATTTATGGTCTGCAACCCACCCAAAAAAACTGTCCCGAATCCGTCTCTTAATGGTGTTACCTTGGACAGGGTTTCAGTGTTTGAATATCTTGGCGTTACACTCTCGGATAGGATGGAATGGGGTCCCCAGCTAGCAAAAGCTAAATTACGACACACACAGACTTGCGGCGGGATCCTTAAAATACACAGAGCATCCATCTCCAACCCGATAGCACCCACCATTGAGATATACAAAGCACAAGCTCGGGCCGCAACTCTCTATGGGGTTGAACTATGGGGGCATTCTCCAACTCGAGACATCGGCAGATCTGAGAACTTCTTCTTAAGGTCGTTACTGTCCCTACCAGCCAGCACCCCCCTTATACCACTCAGAATGGACCTGGGAGTTAATTCCATTCAAGACGAAATTGCTTTAAGGCCTTTATTGTACTGGCGTAGGTTGTGGGCAACACCGGAGCTAGCGAATTATCAAAACGATTTAAAATCATTATTGAGCCCCCGCGGCATAGATAACACACCGTGGCTACTTTACATTAGAAGGGAGCTCACTAGATTAGGGTTTTTTGCTCTATGGCACCATCCTGAAATAAATGCTACAAAAATCTCTAGAGCTGAATTGGTAAACGCATTTTGGTCCAATAATAAAAATATGATGCTAACCAACAACAGATTGGGCTCACTGACTGACGACTTTTTAAACATCAAGATGGAATCCAAAATGGAGCCAGTTCTGGACATAATCGAGCCCAATTTCTCCAGAAAACTATATATGCAATTCAGGTATGGAACTTTGCCCTTGAGAGCGTTCACAGGAAAGTGGTCGATAGACAATCCTTTTGATTGCCCATTCTGTGGAGCCACAAGTGAAACCGACCTACACGTCCTTTTCTTTTGCCCTATATATAAATCTATTAGAAAACGTTGGCTCCTTCAACTATGTAGGAACTTGGGGACTACACATTGCAAAGTTGCCTATAGAATCCTGAAGACTGACACAGCATGACCTATAGTCTTCTCGGTATCACGTTTTTGGCATGCTGCGTGGCGAAGGAGATGTTCCCTTTTATTGCCTAATTCATAACCTTAACCAAACAGTCATTGATTTTGTGTACCACTGCTTTTATTAACTTTTTTAACTTTTTATTCTTTTATCTACTGTTTTAATGAATTAATCATGAATTTATGTAATCTTTACTGTACATACTCTTTATGAACTGTAACTCCTTTTTCATTGTAAAATATGCATATTCTTGAGGATTGATTATCTTTTATGGTCTATGACCGAAATTAAGATTACTTTGATTGATTGGTTTGTTAAACTGAAATAAAGAATTATGTGTTTGTTTGACTGACCTCTCATTGTACAGGCCCTGGATGATATAGAGCACAGACACCTTGACTAACAAGAACATATGCAGAAAGTGGAGTCCAGGAAGGCAACAGGGTCTGGACACTGTCAGAACAATGCTTACCTTACACTCTCCATGGGCACAGGAAATGTGTGAGATGGGTACACAACCTTGAAGGGTATTGGCCTACAGTCGCATGCCACCCGTGAAAAGGTTGTCATTCCCACTAGTCTACCAGATCTATAGAAGACACAGACATGGGTCCACCACTATCAAGTCACATACAAGTATTGTACCATTACTTTGTAGACATGGGTATGTCAAAAGTCACCATCATGTAGTCAAAGTCCATATGTATCCAGGTGTATTGATGAGGCAAGTATCTTTGTGCACATTGCAAACATATGCAGCGTGCTTCTCCTAAACTGTTGTACTTTGCCACACTTGCACTATGCTGAAATCTGAAAGCATGAATCATGTCGAACTTTGTGACTTCATGTCACACTCATAGACAAAACCAATTTTAACATTGACATATAGGCAAAGTAGGCACAAACATCTAGGATACATAATAACCAAGTGCTTGTTTTCCATGGACCATATGCAATCCATGCCATACTAACATCATTGTATACTTACATCATAAATTACACATGAATGACAGTTAACTAGAAATTCATTTAGAGGAAAAAGAAATATGAACAAATAAATAGAAAATGCTTTATTCAGCAAAGTAATTTGGATAATCTGATTAGAAAAAGGCCAATGGCCAGTCCAATTAAGTTCATGGCTTTGAGGGCCACGAATATCATGGCCTTCATTGCTTGCCTGCACTTCTCCCGCAATGGGACACCTACCACAGGAGGGACATCTAGGGGCAGGCCAGGCACCAAAGGGACCCAACCTGGGAGGACTGGGTTGAGCTTTTGGAGGGATCGAATCAGGGGGGAGCAACTGCAGTGGTAGTGTCAGATTGAGGGGGAGTGGGTCAACAGCAGTGGGAGGGCCAGATTGAGGGGGGGGTCACCTGCAGTGGGATGGTCAGGTTGAGGAGAGACCGTGTCAATTGCAGTGGAAGGGTCAGATGGAAGGGGATGGGATAACTACAGTGGGAGGGCTCAATGGAGAGGGAGTTGGTAGGTTTAGGTAGGAAAGAGGTCAAGGGCACAGAGGTGGAGTGTCCAGGTAGCGGGGGTAACAGGAGAGGAAAGGGTAGGAGTTATGGAGGCAGAGGATTGCAGGGTCTGTGGCTTGTCTGTGGATGCTGGTGTGGTGTCTGGTGGTTTGTCTGTGGGGGTGAGTGTGCTGTCTATCTTGTAAGTGTGAATGTGTGTGGGTTTGTCCTTGTGTCTGTGTGTTTGAGTGATGTGTGTGGCTGTTAAGTTGGATGCATGTGTGTGTTTGCATAGTATTGGTTCAGGGAGGGTAGTTGGGACTGTGGATGAGGATGGGGCAGGAAGTGGGTGTGACAGCTGGAGCTGGGACACTACTGTTGTCAGTGTGGATGCCAGAGCCTAATTGGATCACTGTAAGGCAGACATGTCAAAGTGAATGTCCTCCATGAATGATACCTTTTGTGTCAGATGATTGGTATGCACCTGGAAGACATCCAGCACTGCTGTCTGCCCCACAGAGATCTACCTCAGGATGTCTATGACCTCCACACTCAGGGCAGCAGGGGAGACAGGGGCAGGGGGTGAGGTGAGGTACCTAGCATGAAGGAGATGCCTCCCCTTCTAGGGGAGCGGCCGCATGCAATAGGCTGGGAGCAGCTGGGCGGGTAAAGATGGTAGAGGTGGTGGTGGACTCGGATGTAGAAGATTCAGTCCCTGGGTCATCCACCACCACATGGGAGTCCTCACTGGAGCTCAAACTGGTTGGTGATCCAACAGATGATCTGTCCGATATGCCTGCCTTAAGGCTCCCCTCAACCTCCATGCCACTGGTTCCCTCCTGCTCAGACTCAACAATGGAACCAGTCTGGCTAGCTGCTTCTCCTTGCTCCGTGGCGCTGCCTCCTCCACTGGCCAGTTCTGATGATGTGACCAAGAAGGAAAATGTATTACATGAGTCATCTGTATGTCCTTGACACATAGGTATCATCACATATCCTCACAGACTAACCAACTACATTAATAAGACTTGTGCAAATATGTAAGATACTATTCTGAAAATAGCACTTTTAAGTATGGCAGTTAACCTATGCTCCCTCACACATGATGTTGTCAGCGACATTGGGTGTAGTAATATCAAAAGCCACAAACACAATGTCAACTACTTCACTATGTACCAGCTGATGGCCTTGTGTCATGACATACCAGTCTCATCTAATGCAAGGGAGTTTAGACCTCACAATGGGAATAGGAGTCATACAATTTAATTGAGACATGGTATCCATTCTGCAATCCCTAGTCATCAACTTGGGAGCCACTGGGTCTAATCTTACATGTCATATATCATTGCATAAGTCATTTCACACAGATAAAAGTTTATCTGTCCTATAACTTAAGTCCTTTCCTGTCTGGTAACACATCTAATTGTTATTGTGGCGACACCAAGGTAGTAGGCATAGCTAGGGTGAGAGGTACGGGTCTCACAGTCTTGTGTCATCTATGTACAGTGTTAGGAAGATAAGTCTGATTGCTGTGCACATTGGAAACATCTCACCATTTTCACATTTGAGGGATGCTCAACACACAGCAAAGTCCAATGACTGCATCACCACAATGATTCAGGTGGATCACTATGCCACTGGGCTGTCTGGGTGCATCGTCTTTACAGACTATTAGTAATGAACATTTTTTTTAAGAGTTTAGTCAACACTGTGTACCATTCTGTCCAGACTGCAGAACTCCACGTTTGTAGAGGTCAAGTCTGAATGTCCCTCACTTCTTTTTGCCATTGTGCACACTTTGTACAGCTTAAATTGCTCTTGCTTACCAACTCATTTTGTTTAATTACTTACGAATGATGCAGGTGTGACCTCTCTGAATCTCACAGTGATACATCTAACATATTATTTAAAAGGCATCAAGTATAAATAGTCAATAGCATTTACACACAAGGGAACCATTCTAAATGTGTATCTAACATCATACCTAAAAACCCAGCCCTGTTTCCACCAGTGACCACCTTTGTTTGCCACAGTATGGTATGTGCCATCACCATTGAAGAGTCAGACACATGGACTCAGTCTTTTGAATAGAGAGACTGGAATCTTACATCCAGTCATGTGAAAGGCCAGTATGACAGGTGACCTGAGTTAGCAAGCCTGTAAGTAATCCAGGGGATACATTGGAATACACTGAGCACCACAGCTGAGACCTAGCATTGCCACACAGACCAATCAAAACTCACCAAGACCTCAACATAGACATCACCTACTACTGGGATGTATAGCATGGGCTTTTTACACTTGAGTACTCCATCACAAACATGAACACGTACTACTGTCACTACCCTGAACATATTTTCCTCACATGTTCCAGATGAAAGTGGCATAACCAGGCATCCACTTTTTTTTTCTGTCATCCTATGCTTTAGAATTTTATAATTACGCCTATTTACCTAACGCTTTTTCAGACCATGCAGCTCTCTGCATGGAGGTCAAGTTGGGGATTGTGAAGCAAGAACTATAAGTAGATGGTTTTTTAATAAAATCAACCTTCTTGACCAACAATGGTGCATGGAAATCAACGAAAAGATAGAGCAATTTTTTACACAGAATAATGGTACAGCCCCATTAAACACAATCTGGGATGCATTTAAAGCCACTCTACGTGGAATAATCACATCTAAAGAAATTCCCAAGCTTAAGGCAAGAAGGGAGGAGAAATCCAAACTTCAAACTGAACTCTCGCAGGCTACTTTAGACCACTACAGGGTCAGATCTACGATCTCTGGACATAAATTGTATGAGGCGAAGCGCAGGATGAAGGATTTCTATTATGATTTAGGTGAGATAAATAGTAATTCACAAGCACAAAAGATCTACGAGGAGAGTGAATATACAGGACAGCTGTTGGCCTGGCAATCTAAAGAAAAGCAGGTGCGTAATAGAATAGATCAGTTAATAGATCCTATCACTAAAATACGAGTTAAGACCACCACTTCCATCGGTAAGCTATTTTTAAATCATTATGAGGGGATATATCAAGCAACTGAGGGCGCTACACCTGACTCTATCACGGAATTCCTACAGCCACTTGAAATACCTAAAATAGATGCTGAAGGTAAGAACAACCTTACACAGGATTTTTCACTATTAGAATTAGATGCAGTGATAGAGGCCTTCCCCAATGGCAAGGCCAACGGCGAGGATGGTCTTCCCATTGAATTTTATAAAAAATTTAGGGGAACATTACGCAAGGAACTTTTGAAATTAATGAATAACTTACTTCAAGGAAGCCCCCCGCCGGACTCCTTCCATACAGCAGTGGTGGTCAGTATTTTAAAAAAAGGAAAAGATAAGGAAACTATAAACTCATATAGACCGATTAACCTTCTGAATACCGATCATAAAAATTTTACAAAACTTTTAGCAAATCGATTAAATAAAATAGTAGGATCTCTGGTAGCACATGATCAGTGCGGTTTTATTGCAGGCAGGCATCTCCATTCCAACACTACATTTTTACTGGAGGCACTAGATTATTTTAAAATTAACAAGGTAAAGGCTCAAATCTGGCTTTTAGATGCGGAGAAAGCCTTCGATCTAGTGTCTTGGGATTGCATGTTTGCAATTTTACGCAGTTTTAATTTCCCGAATGTCTTTATTTCTCTTTCACGTCAATTGTATATGAATTCTAGGGCACAAATTATTATCAATAACACTAACATTGGGTCCTGTGAGGTCACTAGAGGCACGCGACAAGGATGCCCCTTGTCGCCAATTTTATTCGCGTTATTTATTGAACCTCTAGCGATCGCCATTAGGAATATCAAAGCTGACAATGCCCCAATATTAGGAATGACAAACATAAAATTATATGCGGACGACATTGCCCTTTTCATAGACTCTAAACCCTCAAGTCAATTGAAGATTTTAAAAATTTTCGCCGACTTTCAAAGGCTTGGGGGTTATAAAATTAATGTAAACAAAACGGAAATTATTCTACTTAACTGCACTATAGACACTTTAGCTCCAGAATTTAGACAGATATACAATACGGATCCAAAGAGATATCTCGGATTACTTATATCAGATAACCCAGATGACCTTTTCTCTCTTAATTTTTTACCTCTATTAAAAAAAGTGGGCTCTCTTTTAGATCGATGGAATTTATTACCCCTGTCTCTTATGGGGTGAGCATCGCTAATTCGAATGTCGGTCCTACCCCTTTTCAATTTCCTTTTTAGCGCAATTCCCTGTGCAATCCAGACCTCTTATTTTAAGAAAATAGAAACCCTGATCTCTTCTTTCCTATGGGCAAAAAAATCAGACTAGCACTGAGCACTTTATATTTATCATCTACCAAAGGAGGGTTGTCCCTCCCAAATATCAAAGAGTATTATTTTGCGTCTTGTGCACATTATAGTCACAGGTTTCTGTTTCTAGACTCTCAAGAGACAGATAATTTCTTCATGAAAAAGATGTTGCTGGAATTGAAAATCTATGATCCGGTCAGAATCACGAAAGATCCAAAAAAAGTTCGATATAAATGCCTTCAGTGGATTTTTAAGGTGAAAACTCAGTTTTTTAAATTTTATGACTTATCGGTTTTGAGTAATTTCAAAAAATTTCAGTTTGAGAGATGCTAGTTGTACGGAACAAAATATATTAACTCTTTGGAAGGAGAATGGTTTTGAGAAAATTGAAGACTTCCTGCTGGGAAACAGATGGAAATCTTGGGACGAAATCCACAGCCAGTTAATCCATTCGCACTCGATACTTATCTGGTCCTTTATAAGAATAAATCCAAAACTCAGAGAACTCAATATAGGAAACTTATTCAATAAAGAAAATATTTCGACTATTCTTAATAATAAAATACAAAAGGAAATGAGTATCTGGATAAAACTATTAAAAGAAAGCAAGGACCATGACATTTATAACAAGATTATTGAAATATGGGAGAAGAGGGAAGATATTACATTTAATCGACCGGTATGGGATAAAATAAATAAATTCAATAAAACCATCTTTCGTGGTGCAAACTTTAAACAAATGCAATTTTACAACAAATGGTTACTATATAGAACTCCGTCCTTTCTACACTTGGGTGCCAATTACGATGCGGTAAAAAATTTCCCCGTGCGACTCGTATCCGGTCTTTTTACCGTACGAATCATACAAGTGCCGTACAAACTGCCAATTACGATTTGCATGGGAAAAAGACCATACGAATCGCATTGGTAATTATTCCCCACACGTCCTCGTGTCGGAAAATGTGTCCAATGCATCCTCGGACGATCTACCGTACAAATGTAAAAAGTGAAGTCCGACCGCGGAATCACGATCCATCCTGTGCGTCCGATGTTACAACCGTATGGAAAAAACACCGTCCGCACCGAACTCCCATAGCAACCATGGAGACATGTGCCCGCATACGTGCCCAACACTCCCCCCAGCCCCCGTACGTTCGAGTCGTACCCCCCGTGTATGTACACCCCCACCCGTGTATGTACACCCGTGTACGTGTCGTAACCCCGTGTACGTTCGTGTCGTACCCCCCCAGTATTTACACCCGTGTACGTTCGTGTCGTACCCCCCGTGTATGTACACCCGTGTACGTGTCGTACCCCCCGTGCATGTACACCCCTGTACGTTAGAGTCGTACCCCCCCGGGTATGTACACCCGTGTACGTTAGAGTCGTACCCCCGTGTATGTACACCCCCACCCGTGCATGTACACCCGTGTACGTGTCATACCCCCCGTGTATGTACACCCGTGTACGTGTCGTACCCCCGTGTACGTTCGTGTCGTACCCCCTGTGTATGTACACCCATGTATGTGTCGTACCCCCTGTGTATGTACACCCGTGTACGTGTCGTACCCCCCCTGTATGTACACCCGTGTACGTGTCGTACCCCCCGTGTACGTTCGTGTTGTACCCCCGTGTATGTACACCCGTGTACGTGTCGTACCCCCGTGTATGTACACCCGTGTACTTATCGTACCCCCTGTGTACGTTCATGTCATACCCCCGGTATTTACACCCGTGTACGTTCGTGTCGTACCCCCCGGATATGTACACCCGTGTACGTGTCGTACCCCCCCTGTGTACGTTCGTGTCGTACCCCCCCATGTATGTACACCCGTGTACGTGTCGTACCCCCGTGCATGTACACCCTTTTACGTGTCATACCCCCGGTGTATGTACACCCGTGTACGTGTCGTACCCCCCTGTGTACGTTCGTTTCGTACCCCCCGTGTATGTACACCCGTGTACGTAAGAGTCGTACCCCCCCGTATGTACACCCGTGTATGTGTCGTACCCCCGTGTATGCACACCCGTGAACGTTAGAATCGTACCCCCGTGTATGTACACCCGTGTCGTACCCCCGTGTATGTACACCCGTGTCGTACCCCCGTGTATGTACACCCGTGTACGTGTCGTACCCCCCTGTATGTACACCCGTGTACGTGTCGTACCCCCCGTGTACGTCCGTGTCGTACCCCCGGTATTTACACCCGTGTACGTTCGTGTCATACCCCCCGTGTATGTACACCCGTGTACATGTCGTACCCCCGTGTATGTACACCCGTGTACGTGTCGTACCCCCCGTGTATGTACACCCATGTACGTAAGAGTCGTACCCCCCCTGTATGTACACCCGTGTACGTTAGAGTCGTACCCCCATGTATGTACACCCGTGTACGTGTCGCACCTGCGTGTATGTACACCCGTGTACGTTAGAGTCGTACCCCCACCCGCGTATGCATGGAGCGTACCCCCACCCCAACATTGTAAGTACAGAGCACACCCCAGGCCCCAACATCACCACCTTCACACAACATCGCGCATGTACGAGTCGTACCAAGCCACACACAAGGACAGCACTGTACAACAAAATGGCCCAGGTACACACCGTACACACGCTAAAAACGCACGTACACAACCAGGACAAACCAAAACGACACAAGAATACACCATTCGAATGGCACAAAGCCACAAAACATGTCCAACAACCACTAAAACAACACATTCACTGACCTGCAAATGCCAAAAGCCCAAACAGAGGCCCAAAACACAACCACTCCTTATAACACACCCACCCAAAGTTCAAACACAGTCACACCCACCAATGGACCAATAAAAAGGGCCCACACACACAAACCATGAGCCTTTGCAACAGACTCACTGCTGCCAGACCCCACAGACAACCTACAGCACCATACTAGAAGCTTTACCACACCTTACACTTGCACACCTTCACACACAAACCTTCACCAACACTCCCTCATCACATTCACACACACACCTGCACAACCACACCCACACACCCACAACCTTCCACACCCCCCCACCATCCACACCCACACCCCTCACCATGCCCACTAACAAGAATCCAAAGTTCACTAGCCGAGAGTTGGAGGTCCTTGTCGATGAAATCCTCAGAGTCGAGCCACACCTCTTTGGAACATTGGTCAGACAGACCAGCACTTCAGCAAAAACAGCCATGTGGCAGACGATCGTCGATGCTGTGAACGCTGATGCGGACACCAGAAGGAACAAGCAGGAATGCCAAGCCAGGTGGTACGATCTGCGGAGGAGGGTCCGAGCCAAGATGACGGATGAACACAACCAGGCCAACGTCACTGGAGGAGGGCCGGCCCGCAGACCCGTACACTACCATCCCTGGGAGGAGAGGGTGATGGCCATACTGCCGGTGGTGGCAGTGGACGGAGTAGATGGACTCCGAGAGCCTGGTGAGTACACAAACAACTCACCTCACATGGGGGGAACGTCATCCACAACCAAACTCACAAACAGGCACGCAACCACCCCAAGCTATCGCATGACTCAACCACACTCCATGAACACGCAAATGCCACTGGCGCCACCATGGCCCATGCACCCAGCTGGACAATGTCAAGTCACAGGCCACAGAAGACACCAACACATGACACAGTAAGCCGGATGGTGGGAGGGTAGGCCCAAAAAATCACATAGTGCAACTCAGAAGCAGACAACAATGCCCCCTGCCCATAAGGCCTAGGTCACAGCCAGACAAACAGTGTGTCCCAACACAGGAATGACTTGCCAGCAAATGGCGGACGCCTTGCATCAACACATGGGGGTGACGGCACGTTCTTGCACATGACAGCAGCTAATGAACAGCCAACACTGTGAAAGAGTGGCAGCACACACCACCACAGCAGCAGTGCAGACACAGACACTACACCCAATGGGTGCCTGGAGATCAGAAACAAACTCACATCAACAATCCAAGGGCCATTCAAAGATCTGCTAACAGTGTGTGCACAGTAAGCTGGGCTGAGGTGACAGAGGGTGACACACAGAGGGAGGGAGAGGGGGACAGAGAGGGAGGGAGACACAGGGAGACGGACAGAGGGAGGAGGCTGACACACAGAGGGAGGAAGAGGGGGACAGAGAGGGAGGGAGACACAGGGAGACGGACAGAGGGAGGAGGCTGACACACAGACGGAGGGAGAGGGGGACAGAGAGGGAGGGAGACACAGGGAGACGGACAGAGGGAGGAGGCTGACACACAGAGGGAGGGAGAGGGGGACAGAGAGGGAGGGAGACACAGGGACACGGACAGAGGGAGGAGGCTGACACACAGAGGGAGGGAGAGGGGGACAGAGAGGGAGGGAGACACAGGGAGACGGACAGAGGGAGGAGGCTGACACACAGAGGGAGGGAGAGGGGGACAGAGAGGGAGGGAGACACAGGGAGACGGACAGAGGGAGGAGTCTGACACACAGAGGGAGGGAGAGGGGGACAGAGAGGGAGGGAGACACAGGGACACGGACAGAGGGAGGAGGCTGACACACAGAGGGAGGGAGAGGGGGACAGAGAGGGAGGGAGACACAGGGACACAGACAGAGGGAGGAGGCTGACACACAGAGGGAGGGAGAGGGGGACAGAGAGGGAGGGAGACACAGGGAGACGGACAGAGGGAGGAGGCTGACACACAGAGGGAGGGAGAGGGGGGGAGAGAGGGAGGGAGACACAGGGAGTCGGACAGAGGGAGGAGGCTGACACACAGAGAGAGGGAGAGGGGGACAGAGAGGGAGGGAGACACAGCGAGATGGACAGAGGGAGGAGGCTGACACACAGAGGGAGGGAGAGGGGGACAGAGAGGGAGGGAGACACAGGGACACAGACAGAGGGAGGAGGCTGACACACAGAGGGAGGGAGAGGGGGACAGAGAGGGAGGGAGACACAGGGAGACGGACAGAGGGAGGAGGCTGACACACAGAGGGAGGGAGAGGGGGACAGAGAGGGAGGGAGACACAGGGAGACGGACAGAGGGAGGAGGCTGACACACAGAGGGAGGGAGAGGGGGACAGAGAGGGAGGGAGACACAGCGAGAGCAAACCAGCCTTGTGGTGTGTGGGAATGTCTGCTCGTCGTGCATGTAGACAAGGGTGGCCAGTGCCAGCACCCCCCCTCTCCTCCATGGCAAAACACAGGGCCATGTCACAACCTGTGCACGAGCACAACGACAGCTACCTGCATCATATAACTGTGTGGAACAACTCCATGTGCCCACGTACAGTGCTACACGGAAGGCGCCAATGCACGGCTCGCCACACCTGCCCACTCCACTGCTGACTGCAGTCACACTTGACGCAGCAAGTAAGACTGTGCCACACATAGGTAAAGTCGCCAAAGCTGTGCCCAAGGGACATACCCATGCACAAGTGCACTGTGAGTGGAATGCAAGACATAACCAAATTCCCAGAGGAAATGTTCCAACTTTGAAACGAATGAAACATGGATGTTGCATGGAACAAAATTAACATTGTCTCTCTCACACACAGGTCAATGTCGTGGATCACCCCCCAACACTGGGGGGGAAGACTCACAGGACCTGGCTCGGCGGGATGAAGGAGCCACCGGCAGCGACGACTCTCACCACTCCGTGGACGAACCCGACCCCGACCAACCTGGCCCCTCTGGTGTCCAACGACCTGCAGCACCTGCGTCAGGTACAACCGGGCCAACCACCACCCCCACTCCTGCCACATCCCAGGAGACACCCAGGATCCCTGCCCCACCACCACAAAGCAGCCAGGCTGGCCAGGAGGGACACGGTGTCCCGGGCACCCAGGAGGAGGCAGGCGACAACGCCAATGCCACCCCTCAGGGTTCCCGGAGACCCGATGTGCCCACAAGGGCATGCCAGGTGCAAGTGGGCAGGGGTGGTGGGAGTGGAGGACGGCGGAGGTGCCAGCCTGACCAGTTGGCTGGGGAACCGGTATATTCCCATGTCCGAAACATCCTGGACACATACCGGCAGGACACCACGGGCATGGCCCAGGTTGTGTCCATCCTCGAGGAGATCAAGACCCAGCAGGCCCAGCAACATGCGGAGCAAAATGCCTGTCTACAGCAACACCAACGGCGGATGGAGGACAGACAGGCTGAGCTCGTGACGGTGTTCACGGGAATTCACAGTACACTCCGTCGGATGGCCGACAACATGGGCAACCCTCCCTGTGCCAGCCGGCGTAGAACATCACCACCCACAGGGAGGGATCAGGAGGAGGAGGAGGAAACATCCGATGGAGCATCCCAAACATCGTCATGGCCTGCTTCTGAGGGTCCCCGCAGGAGGGCGGGTCGTCCACGTAAAAGACCGTGAGGGTCAGCGCTACAGCACCATCTCCTAGGACACCTGGCCTGGCACCTGGCCCACTGGAGCAACAGCAGCACAGCATCAAAAGACATTCTCTGCCACATGGCCTTGCTGGTCACTGTCTGACCAATGTTGACAAAGACTGTGGCATGGACTCTGAGGATTTCAAATGGCAAGGACACCAACTCCCCTAGTGAACTTTGGATTCCACACACCCGGAAAGCCCCTCATGTCAAACCCCCCCCCCCACTAAAATAAAAAGTCACACCATGAAGAGAAGATGCCTACTGGTTGCATTATTACCTTACATGTGTCTTGTAAAGTCTAACCATGCCTGAGTTCTCATTTGACTTCAACCATCCACACCCTGGGCCTGAGTCTGGCACAGGACACACGGGTCACAGTGTATTAGGCAAGACAGACATGGAGCACCATACACACCCGTGATGGGCCCAACCAGCTGAGGGGGGGGCCGCACAACCGTGCCGACAGACATATTGAGTACAGCGACAGCCATGCGCAGAGGTCAGGGATCATGTGGAGTGTCCTGGGGGGCACCCAGGTATGTGTGGACAGGTGGCAGAACCATGTCCTGCAAGCTTGAGTCAGGTGGATGCAGAGAATGGTGGCCTGGCCAACGTTGGATGCATGGGGATGGCACATGTCACAAAACCCACAATGGACATCATGCACAATACACAGTCTAATCCCACACAAACAGCTTGCATCTTGCTACTCTACACATAGACACATAGCCACTATCACGGTAAACCATGCCAGACATGCCGTATGCCCCATGGCAACACACCAGCATTGACTGAGAAGAGGCACCTTGGAGGCATAGGGACACCTTTATTAGTCATGTATTCGGGATTGCAGAGGCAACTCGGAGTACACATGAACAGGTCATGTGGAGTAACATGTGGGTCCAACACTGGCACCCCCCTTCTGCACCACAAATGCGTGATATCCATGGAACTGGCACACAAGTGTTGGCTAACAGCTAAACACCCCCTGCTGCTCACGGAGAGCCTGCCATACACCATTGAACCGCTGAAGTGGAAGTCCCACACCATGTCAAGCCAATGCAAAGCGTATGTGTACGAGGGCAGTGTAACACACATTGATGCCATCATCACATTCCACAATCCCATCACTGATGACTGTCAACAAGTCTGACCATCTATTCAGGTGTACCCATCTGCATGTCATGTGTACCATGGTGATGCGACATGTCTGCAGAGGAACCAAACATCGACAGGGGCAGTGTGCATACATCGTGAACAACTGCCACACCCAATACACCCCTGATGCATCCCTTACCCTAAGGAGACTTCCAAACTTGTCCGTGTGTGTAACGCTGAGTCAGCACACGATGACGTGTCCATGAGGAATAGCAGTGCCACAACAATGCAAGCAGCAGACGGCATGCGCAAGTACCTGGGGAAGAGAGACACACAAGAAGTCAGCTTCAAAAAGCACAGCCACTTGCATGTGCATGTACTCGACACATGTATGGATGACAACATGCTAGGTCACAATTATGACTGGGGAAATACACTCATCACTGGCACCATCACTCCAGTGACACATCCACACACACCTCTGACTCACGTGGCATACATGCAGATGGACACACACATCGCAACACATGCCACACGGGGACCAATGCGTGCACACTCAGACACTGGTACTCACCACTAAGCAAAGAAGTCGCGTATGAGCCGACTCCAGATGTCCTCTTGCGGAACCACATCCTCCACATCACTAGCCCCATTGCCAAGCCCTTCGTCCTCCACGGGTGGATGGTCCTGATCATCTTGATCCAGGATGAGTGGCACAGCTTTCTCAACTGCCATGTTGTGCAGCATGCAGCAGACCATGAAGATTTTGCAGACCTTCGCCGGGGCATATGGGAGGGCGCCGCCGGTCTTGTGGAGGCATCGGAATCGGCTCTTCAGGAGGCCAAACGTCCTCTCTATCACTCGCCTTGTCCGGCCATGGGCGGTGTTGAAGCGGAGCTGGGCCGGCGTGATGGGGTTGCAGAGAGGTGTGATCAGCCATGGCATGTTGGGATAGCCAGCGTCCCCTAAATGGAAAGCACATGGACATAAGTAGGACAGGAGAAGCGGTCGTGCTGGAAGTCTACGCAAAATACAGGACAGACAGACTGTACCCACCAACAACACATGCTCGTTTGTTGCGCAGCTGCGTCATCATTTCAGGCATCCTGCTACGCCTCATGATGTAGGCATCATGTGCTGATCCTGGAAAACGAGCACAGACATGTGAAATCACCATGTTGGACAGACACACCACAAGGGCATTGATGGAGTGGTAGTGCTTGCGATTCCTGTACGCTACCTCCTGTGCCTGTGGTGGTACCAAAGCCAAATGTGTCCCATCTATGGACCCAATGACATGGGGCATCCCTCCCAGGGCATAGAATCCACGCTTGACCCCAGTCAACATTTCAGGGGTTGGGAAATGGCTGAAGTCATCCAGGTGAATCAACATGGCCTCTAAGAAATCATGCAGCACACGGCAGAACATGCTCTGGGACATGCTACCAACATGAGCTATGGTATTTTGAAAGGTACCCGTGGCAAGAAAATGTAGGGCTGCAATTACCTTCAGCTTGGGTGTCAGTGCCGTAGGATACCTGTGCAGCGGTTGCAGGTGTGGTGCCAGTCTCGCCGTCAACTCCAGAATCAACGGTTGGGGGAAGCGGTAGCACCGGATACAGTCATTCTCCCGCATGGCAGTCAAGTCCGGAATTGGTCGGGGAAGAGGCGGCGCTCTGCAGTAATTTGGAAGTGACAAGGAAGAGTGAGTGCACCACAACAACAATTTATTTGTACTGAGCACATGTTAATCTGTCAATACACATATGCTACATACGGAGTCAGGTATGTGCCACATGCCCTGGATACGTATGGCTGCCAGGTGACACTCCTACCAAGACCCAGCTACACACGGAGATTGTGAACCTCCACATGCCATGGCATGGGATTAGCTGTGTCCCAGTGTAAGTGAACAGCCAGACGCAACACAGGAGTGACATACATCCACACATCAGCAGAAGTAGGATGTCGATTGCAGAGACTGGTAGCGGAACACTAGAGCCACAGGTCACATGATATTACACTAGGACAGCCCACACACCTTGCCATGAAGGTGTACATGTGATGACTCACCACACATTCATAGAGAGGATGCAGACATGTCCTTGTTACGCTACTCCGTGTCCCATGCATACATACGCACCTCACATCCGATACCACATGTGGCATGGTGTGCGGAACAGTGTGCCATGTCAATCTACACACAGACACATGTTGGTTGCTGCAACAGCTGCTGCTTTTGAGGGAGCTCCAACATCATGCTGATGGGAATCCCCCACACATACATGACATAGTCACATCGTGCACCGTGGGTAGTGACATGTCAGGTGTGGTAACCCCTGTACCAGGCCTCAGGGGACACTTCCGTGTGTTGTTGTCCATGCCATGCCAGTGACGCTCATCCCAAGTGTGCAGTACGACATGCACACATGTCAAAGGAATCAAGGGCGTGCCTGGAACACATTGCACCGTCACACATTACATGTGTACACATCTCATCATACATCTGGTGCCTTCTCGACTGAGCAGTAATGTGCCACATCACAGCCTTTCACACCTGTGCCCCACACATGTAGTACTGCCCAGACAATGCCTTGATGTCCATCCATGGACAAGTATGTCAGCCCTATTCCTTCCTGTGTGCTGCCTGTCACCACTGTGATGTGTGAAAACCACCGTACTTTCGCAAAGAGGGCCTGTGTACGTTCCCGTATCACTATGGGAGTGCTGCCGTATGTGTACCCATAGTGATGGTGAGTGTACGCACGTGTGTACGGTCCGTACCACCATGAGTACGCATACGCAAGAACACCCATAGTGGTACGGACCGTACACGCGTGCGTATGCTCACTATTACTATGGGTGTTCTCGCGTATGCGTACTCATAGTGATAGTGAGCGTACAGGCGTGTGTACGCTCCGTACCACTATGGGTGTTCTCGCGTATGCGTACTCATGGTGGTACGGAGCGTACACACGCCTGTACGCTCACTATCACTATGAGTACGCATACGCGAGAACACCCATAGTGATAGTGAACGTACGCACGCGTGTACGGTCCGTACCACTATGGGTGTTCTCGCGTATGCGTACTCATAGTGATAGTGAGCGTACAGGCGTGTGTACGCTCCGTACCACCATGAGTACGCATACGCGAGAACACCCATAGTGGTACGGAGCGTACACACGCCTGTACGGGCCGTTGATATGCATTTGGGGTGCCCTAGGGCCCCGGAACGCACCGTACCTGTGTGTGAAGCTCCAAATTACATAGGGGACACATGAGGGACAAGTATAAAGGCCTACATGCATACTGGTTGTCATGGAGACCAAGTTTAAAGTTTGAATTTGTTCCGGAAGGTGCACAGCAGAAGTCAGTTGGAATGAATCTACTTTGTTGCAATGTGTTTGTGGAGTTGACATCATGCTGATGAAAAAAACACAATAAGAACCCACTGACTGTGCTAGGCTTGAAGGGATTGGAGGAAACATAGGATGCAAATGTGAGTGACCAATCACTCTGTACTCCTGTGCATGAAACAGGCCAGCAAGGCAGATATAAGGCAGCCAGGTCTCATGAGGGAGGACTTGCCTGCACATCTTTGTATTCCACGACCCAGCTGCTGCTACTGATTCCCTGGAACCATGTCAAGGTCTGTGGAGAGGTCACAGCCTTTCACCCTGGAGGAGAACCTGGCTTTGCTGGATGTGATCCTCCCACAGTACCCCATGCTGTATGGGCGACCAGGGTATCAGGTGAGTGCAGAGTCCACTGGCACAGACTGTGTCCCTTTTTTGTGACTGTGACTTCTGGCATTGTGTCCAGGTGTGACACACATGCTATGTACTGTAGGGGGGGTCCCAGGGGGGAATGCCTGATGTCTCCCAGCCAGAGCATGCTGTGGTGCATGTCTGCCGTCCTCACTAGCATGGTGTTTGCTGTGACAATCACTGCATGGTGCATGCCACATTCTGCCTGTCTTGTCCTCCTGGGAATGTAGCCTCTACAGTCCTCATGTGATTCTGTGGTCAGCCCAGTGTGTCAGGTGACTGTACCCACAGATGTGTGTTAGTTCTGTGTACCTGTGCTGAGAGTGTCCACATGATGTGTTCGTACCCTGGACATCGGTGTGTGTGTAAGTCCCCTGTCATGTGGGTGGGTGCATATGTGGAGTGTAGCACCCCAGCTGCATGAGGGATGGATATACCCTGGCCATGTGATGTGAGCAGGGAGCAGTGCTGTGTGTCTGACGTGCAGAGCCAGCCCCACACCTGTGAGCCCCCCCCAGTCTAGTGGCACATGTGCAGAGTGAGGTATGTCGCTGCATTTGGCAATGGCAGGTGAATGTCCTGTGCCTGTGTGTGTCTGTGTACTCTGCTGCGGTAGCGTCAGTGGCCTGTGGCATGTGACTGCTTAGAGGTGCTGCACATTATCCTGGTGTAGCTTGTGATGCACAGTGTGAGCCTGGATCATTGATTGTGTAGTTGCCCTCATTCCACCTGTGTCCTTTCAATGGCACGTACTGCTTTTGCCCTTCCCCAGAGGATCATGTCCCTATGACAAAGGTGCAATGCGTTGGATGCATACTATGCCTTGTTGTAAACAGCGAATGTGTTCTAATATGTGTCCCTGTGACATGTGCCAGGTGTATTGATGTAGTGTCACTTGTTCATCCTCACAGGTAGGCGCCTCTGCCAAGGAGCAGATATGGCTGACCGCCGTCAGCGCCGTGAGGAGTGCGGATGGTCGGAAGCGGCGCCTGTCCCAGGTGAGGAAACGCTGGCAGGATATCCGGTGCTGGACGCGGAGGATCGCACGGGTCCTGCTGGGGGACTCACCTGAGTCCCATAAGAACCGCGGGCGCCGCCGACTGACCCACATCCACAAGCGTGTGCTGCCGGTGGTCTTTCCAGACTTGGAGAGGCGCTTACAGGAGAAGCAGCAGCAGGAAGGGGGTAGGTACATGTGTGCTTGTTGTGTTTCACCAGCATTTGTAAGTGCACAGTTGCATGGATACACTGCCAGGGTTTAAAGGTGCTGTGCAGATCCAGTTACCCACAGTATAGCTGTGCTCTCCTGCCTCCCTTCCGCTCCTTGCAATGTGTTCCCTGGTCTGTGTGTAGTCACTCCTTCACAAGGTAATGTAGGCTGGCACTTTCTCCACGTGAACTATGCCTGTAGCATCATGTGTGGGGGCGGTGTGTAACAGGTTTGGGGACCTTGCCTGTGCCCTGTCCAGTTCAGTACATGTGGGTTCCATGTCAGTTGGCACTGATGCTGAGTCCAGACATGGGAGTTAGTCTCACAAGTGTCATGCCTTACAGCGCGCATGTCCTATGTTGTGGCCTGTGACATGATGTGCATGAGTGTGCGATACGCATAGTGCAGGGATGGTGGCGTGTGTTGCAGTCATTCCCATTCAGGACCATGGAGTTGTGTTGCCACTACTGTCCCCTGGGGCATATTTTCCTAGGTGTCATGTGTGTCATCACAAAACGTGGACACTCTCAGTGTCTACAGCATAGGTTGTGCTCTGTGCCATTGTCCCCTGGCACCATGTATATTGACGTGAAATGTAGTACAAGTGTCCACTGTACAGCCTGACCTGATTTTCCTTGTTCATAGTCACAGTGGCCAGTGCCTGTGTGTCTTGTTACAATCATCTGATGATGGCCATTTGTTCATGATTATTTGGACAGGTGCACCTTGGGTATTTGGCGTCCAATCTTGCATTTATGCATCCCCTGTGTATTTCACCCAGACTAAGAGATGTAAGTGCCACCTGAGTCTCAACAAATTGTCTCATGTAGGGGGTGGTTGGTGCGGGCCAAGCCTACATGTCAAAACCATAATTCTCCTTGCTAGGTGTGGCCAGTGTGTGATGTTTGTCTGGACATACAATCAAGGTGCAGTGAGCCAGTCATGGTGGGCATGTTTTCAGTATTACCTATGCAGCATGTGCCTCAAGTTCATGGATTTGGTCCCTCCTCATCCCTATTTTCGGCAACGCTGTGTGGTGCAGATGCAGTGCTGGATTGTCCCCAGGGCCTGGCTCCTATGTCAAACTCCATTTCATGTCATTTGCTATTGTGTCATGCTCTCCATGGATTTTCATTGGCATGGTGGGTCAACCAACTGTGTGTTGCATGCCCTACATCTGTACCTTGTTTTGTAGATGTTACTGATCTTTCTTTGCAGGCTATGCACTGTAACCTATGTAGATTGGACTCATGTGACATATGTATACAGGTGTGTGATTAATTGCTGTCTCTTCACCTTGCCCACAGCATCGTCGGGGGACACGGAGGGAGACATGAGCACAGGCGGAGCGGAGGGACCGAGCACCAGTGCCAGCGTTGACATCTTGGCTGGCACATTGAGTGGTACAGAGCCGGAGGAGAGTGAGGCCGAGGACCTGTCCACTGGCACCACCGAATATGAAGCGGACGGGTGCGAGGATGATCTCTCCGAGTGGGCGGAGGCTGCACCACCAGCTGACAGCGGAACAACATCGCACCCCGCCCCCTCCATTGCCATCAGCTGCCTCCCACTTGCTTGTGTCCCTTCCCAACGTCCACGATCACCACATGTCTCCTTCCTGCCAGGCACCGCACCCCCTGCCCCTGTATCCACTGCTGCCACCAATGCCGAGTCTGTGGACATCCAGCGGCAGTTGCAGGTTGGTCAGGCTGCGATCCTTAATGTCCTCCATGGCCACAGCCAAGTGCTGCACAACATGGAGGCATACTTGGAGGGCATTTTTTCGTCGCAGGCTGACCAACGCCAGTTGCTGAGGTCCATAGACTCGACACTGACTGCAGCAGTGGGTCTCCTGCAGCGCTACGTCCCACCCCCTACCCCTGCCCCATCCACACTTCCCACTCCCATGCCTGTCCCACGTACACCCAGACGTCAGCATGCAGGCACCACTCCAGCAGGGAAGGTCATACGCACACCTCCTGGCACGCACACACAGGGTGAAGTAGGCACACCCACTGGGTCGGGGGGCAAACGTAAGACACACAGCCAGAGTGGGAGTCCGCATTCCACCCAATCCACTCCCTCCAAATCCCCTCCCCTCAGCTCTCCTGGCCACATATCCGGCAAGGACTCCTTCATGGCCGCTCTGTCCCTGAGCCCCACTGTGACACCACCCCGCAAGCGGTCAAGGGAGTCCCCGGTCAGGGTGGTTGAGTCCCCCCCCTGTCCACACCCTCCCCCAGTGGCGCTGCGACCCATCCCTCTGCCCCCCCCCCTCCTTGGGGCCTGTGGTTCCTTCGGGTGCAGGGGAGACGCTGGAGGACCTTGCTAAGGTGTACAGCGAGATCCTGGCCTCCGCCTTTGGCCCTGCCCCACCCCCTGTGGTGGAGTCCTCCATCCCTGCACCCACGACGCCTACCCTTCGCCCTCCTGTCCCTGCGGTGCCTGGTCCTTCCCCCCCACATGATGCCCTCCCCACTGTGGAAGACAAAGGAGTCTGACTGTGCAGGCAAGCTAGGGGACACGCGTCCCACTGTGTCCCCCATCCAGCTGTGACTCATGGACTGCCCTATGGGCTTTGTAAATATTAAACTTTATCCACTCAGAAATTTTTTCTTAATGCTGAATAAAGCCAATTTTGTTTTCCTTAGATCACTACAGCTTTTGTGGTATTGCTGTTGGTGGGGCTGCTACATGATTTTGGGTGGTGAACATGTGTTGGGTGTGTGGGAAATTTAGTAGTGTGCTGGTCATAGTGGGGACCCTGGTATCTGTGTGCCATCACAAGGTGTTAGCTAAGTGTCTTTGTTCATGTAAGCAGTTACTGCATGGTGAAATTGTCCCAAGGTGTGTTCCTTCCTCTGTGTACCCTGACATCTTCCCTGCAGGGTGTTTCCACTATGTGGTGCTGAGCTGTGTCTAGCTGGGGGTGTGACGGACTCCTTCAACTTTGCACAGGCATGCAGAGCGATGTCTCCACCTGCATCATTCGTGGCATCCTTGGTGATCACTGTACTTGTGTATGTAGTCTGGTGACATGACTTCATGTGGACATGTTCCCTTTTAGGCTGTATGCATGTGTATACTCCCAGCCTCGCACACATGTAGTACATGTGCACCTGACTGACATTTGTGGGCATAGGATCTGTGGGTACTCCACCCTTTTCTTTGCAGGGGCACTGCTGGGAGTGATGGGCACCCACCCCTCCTGTGTCTGGGCACTGCTGGGTGGACTCTGCACCCACCCCTCCTGTGTCTGGGCACTGCTGGGAGTGATGGGCACCCACCCCTCCTATGTCTGGGCACTGCTGGGTGGACTCTGCACCCACCCCTCCTATGTCTGGGCACTGCTGGGAGGACTCTGCACCCACCCCTCCTATGTCTGGGCACTGCTGGGTGGACTCTGCACCCACCCCTCCTATGTCTGGGCACTGCTGGGAGTAATGGGCACCCACCCCTCCTGTGTCTGGGCACTGCTGGGAGGACTCTGCACCCACCCCCCTGTGTCTGGGCACTGCTGGGAGTGATGGGCACCCACCCCTCCTGTGTCTGGGCACTGCTGGGAGTGATGGGCACCCACCCCTCCTATGTCTGGGCACTGCTCGGTGGACTCTGCACCCACCCCTCCTATGTCTGGGCACTGCTGGGAGGACTCTGCACCCACCCCTCCTATGTCTGGGCACTGCTGGGAGGACTCTGCACCCACCACTCCGATGTCTGGGCACTGCTGGGAGGACTCTGCACCCACCCCTCCTATGTCTGGGCACTGCTGGGAGGACTCTGCACCCACCCCTCCTGTGTCTGGCACTGCTGGGAGGACTCTGCACCCACCCCTCCTGTGTCTGGGCACTGCTGGGAGTGATAGGCACCCACCCCTCCTGTGTCTGGGCACTGCTGGGAGTGATAGGCACCCACCCCTCCAGTGTCTGGGCACTGCTGGGAGGACTCTGCACCCACCCCTCCTGTGTCTGGGCACTGCTGGGAGCGATGGGCACCCACCCCTCCTGTGTCTGGGCACTGCTGGGAGGACTCTGCACCCACCCCTCCTGTGTCTGGGCACTGCTGGGAGGACTCTGCACCCACCCCTCCTGTGTCTGGGCACTGCTGGGAGGACTCTGCACCCACCCCTCCTATGTCTGGGCACTGCTGGGAGGACTCTGCACCCACCCCTCCTGTGTCTGGGCACTGCTGGGAGGACTCTGCACCCACCCCTCCTATTTCACGATATGTATGCTTAGAACATACACGGGTGTGGGTTTGCTCCATGCATACGAGGTGGGGGTACGTGTCGTACATACACTGTTGCAGTGGGGGTATGCTACATACGTACGCGGGTGAGGGTACGGGTCGTACTTACACTGTTGGGGTGGGGGGTACGCTCCATACGTACGCGGGTGAGGGTACGGGTCGTACTTACATGGTTGGGGTGGGGGTACGGTCCGTACATACACTGTTGGGGTGGGGGTACGCTCCATACATACGCGGGTGAGGGTACGGGTCGTACTTACACTGTTGGGGTGGGGGGTACGCTCCATACGTACGCGGGTGAGGGTACGGGTCGTACTTACACTGTTGGGGTGGAAGTACGCACCATACGTACGCGGGTGAGGGTACGGGTCGTACTTAAACTGTTGGGGTGGGGGTACGCTCCATACGTATGCGAGTGAGGGTATGGGTCATACTTACACTGTTGGGGTGGGGGTACGCACCATACGTACGCGGGTGAGGGTACGGGTCGTACTTACACTGTTGGGGTGGGGGTACGCTCCATACGTACGCGGGTGAGGGTACGGGTCATACTTACACTGGTGGGGTGGGGGTACGCTCCATACGTACGCGGGTGAGGGTACGGGTCGTACTTACACTGTTGGGGTGGGAGTACGCACCATACGTACGCGGGTGAGGGTACGGGTCATACTTAAACTGTTGGGGTGGGGGTACGCTCCATACGTACGCGGGTGAGGGTACGGGTCGTACTTACACTGTTGGGGTGGGGGTACGCACCATACGTACGCGGGTGAGGGTACGGGTCGTACTTACACTGTTGGGGTGGGGGTACGCTCCATACGTACGCGGGTGAGGGTACGGGTCGTACTTACACTGGTGGGGTGGGGGTACGCTCCATACGTACGCGGGTGAGGGTACGGGTCGTACTTACACTGTTGGGGTGGGGTACGCTCCATACGTATGCAGGTGAGGGTACGGGTCGTACATACACGGTTGGGGTGGGGGTACGGTCCGTACATAAACTGTTGGGGTGAGGGTACGCTCCATACGTACGCGGGTGAGGGTACGGGTCGTACTTACACTGTTGGGGTGGGGGGTACGCTCCATACGTACGCGGGTGAGGGTATGGGTCGTACTTACACTGTTGGGGTGGGGGTACGCACCATACGTACGCGGGTGAGGGTACGGGTCGAACTTACACTGTTGGGGTGGGGGTACGCTCCATGCATACGGGGGTGGGGGTACGGTCCGTACATGTCCGTCCCCACGCTATGTGATGCTTGTGCGGGCCGTACCCAGGCCTTTGCCACGTGGGTACAGCCTTCCCGCCATTGTTGGGATGACGTAGGTGTGGGCGGGGTACGACTCGTACCCACGCTCTTAAGGCGTGGGTACGGGACGTACCTGTATTGTTGTGTTGCCGGTTCGTGTCGTCAAGCACTTCCGTTGTGGCGGACGATGGCTTTGCTGGACACGCCCCCACCCCCTCGTAGTGACCAGGGCCTGGGGGTCAGGTATGTCCAGGGCATGTGTGCTGTGTGACTTTGGTGGGGGTTTTGTGGCCTGCCCCTGGTCCTGCCCCCCCCTCTCACCTCTCCCTTTGTTGTTCTGACCTTCTGCGGCGTCTGCTTTGGAACCTGTAGAGGAGGTCGACTGCTATGAGGGCCGGGATGACACGTAGGTTCGGGTCCATGTCTGTCCGTCGCGTGCAGGTACTCCTTGTTCGCGTCGTCCTGATTTCCCGGCAGTTTTTGGCAGCCGGAAAATATTCACCGTGCGGGATGATGTCGGTGCGAATCGTAATTCCTGGTTCGTGAATGGCAGGCTGCGTGCGTCCCGACGTCACGTCGGCGCTTTCCCGGATCGCATTTGTATGTTTATTTTCGTCGGTCGGGGTTTTGTACGAATCGTACGGAAATGGAGTTTCCGTGCGATTCGTTATTCCATGTTTGTAAGTTTTGACGACCGGGTACGCGTCGGACGGAGAATATGCTCCGTCCGACGGTTCGTACCCAGTTTGTACAGGATCGTGATCGGCACCAAAATCTTCCCGCAAGTAGCCGACAAATGCTTCCGTTGTGATGGAAAAGGTTCTTGGAAACACATTGTTTGGGAGTGTCCAAAAATCCAGGCTTTATGGAAGGAAATAGAAAAATATCTCTCAATTGTTCTCAAAACTAATATTGTATTTGATGATTTAATTCCCCTCCTAGGTTGTTCTCCTATCCACACCCCACATGATGAGTCCCTCTTTATAGCTTCTTTAATAGCTAAATCCCTCATTCTACAGTCCTGGAAAACAGATCTTGTTCCTTCCTTTCAGGCATGGAAGTCAAAGCTACTTTTAATCCAGGGTAGGGATGCTCTCAGATTAGGGGAGTGTGTTTGATCTTTAATTTAATCAGATTTACACTTTTCCGAGAACATCTATTTTGTCTATTAGTCCACTACTACTGTCTCGATTTCGCACGTTGCACTTTATAAATTGTGAAGACGCTTATTGTATTTAAATGACAAATATTCAATTTCGCTGCATTTCGATGACATTTTTTTTTGTCTGTTAGTTTTTACACGACCTTGCACTTTGCACCTTGCACTTTATAATTTTATTGCTACAATGACAATCTACACGGTTCTTAATATTTTCACTCTCATACTGTATTAATCGAATTCTATCTGTGTTTATTATTGTATTGCCATACTTGAACTCTCAATAAAAAAAAAGAAGAAAAAAAAAACCATTGAAGAGTCAGACACATGGACTCAGTCTTTGGAATAGAGAGACTGGAATCTTACACCCAGTCATGTGAAAGGCCAGTGTGACAGGTGACCTGAGTTAGCAAGCCTGTAAGTAGTCCAGGGGATACATTGGAATACACTGAGCACCACAGCTGAGACCTAGCATTGCCACACTGACCAATCAAAACTCACCAAGACCTCAACATAGACATCACCTACTACTGGGATGTATAGCATGGGCTTTTTACACTTGAGTACTCCAACAAAAACATGAACACGTACTACTGTCACTACCCTGAACATATTTTCCTCACATGTTCCAGATGAAAGTGGCATAACCAGGCATCCACTTATCCTTGTGAATGTGCATCTTTTAACAATGAACAGTGGTTTGGGGTATCTTACAGCCTGTGAAAGGGCCAGCAGGCTAAGATACTTCAACATGCATGCTTAGAAAAGTTGTGCAAAAAGGCACATACTAACCCCCTCCTTGCTGCTGTGTGTCTTTCAACTTCCCATCCAGGTCAGGTAAGACCACCAATAGGATGCGGAGCAAGTGGGAGGTCAGAGTTTGGTGCCCAACCCTCTTGCCTGGAGGTGACAGGCCCAACTGGACTTCTTCATCCAGCCTCTCAGGTCCTGCCACCGTTTGCCACAATGAAGCGCATCTTCAGGGGGATGGTCCTTTAAAGTTCAGCCTTCTGATGGGAGTTGACCTGTAAGGATGACATGGTCACAGACCCTTATTTCACAAAACACTGGTACACATAGGTCATGGGCAGATTGGCAACAATGTCTAAGGGGGTTCACTGATAGAATATCGATGTAACAAACATTGATGTTCTAAATATAGGAAAAAAATACTGACCACAAACATTTCGACTCCAATACCTTAACAGGTAAGTACAAAAATATTCAATAAAAAATATCGAGGTCAAAAATAGAGATTTAAAAATATATATAAAATAAAATAATCTATAGTAAATATCTTAAATATTAATATTATTTTTAACAAAAGAATTAAGTTTAATATACCTTCTAGTTAAATATAACAAATACACTTAATTGAAAAAATATGAACACACACATATAAAAATGTATACATATACATATACTTACTTAAAAATAATGTATTAAGCTATAATCTTTATTTAATTCTTAAACTTTAAATTTATATAACATTAAATATATATATCAATAATTTAAAATAAAAAACGTTCTATAATAAATTAAAACAAACTATTTTTTTTAAAATCAACTTACATTTCCCAATACAATAAGTGCAACAGTAGGGAAAGTTGGATAGCAGTATAATTAAATGTACTATTCCAACTCCAGTGAGTGCAACAGTAGGGAAAGTGTTGGATAGCAGAGGGGTAAAAATTACTATTCCCACTCCAGTGATATCAATATGAGGGAAAGTGTTGGATAGCTGAGGGGAAAAATTACTATTCCCACTCCAGAGAGTGCAACAGTAGGGTAAGTGTTGGATAGCAGAGGAAATACATTTACTATTCTAACTCCTGTAATTGCAACAGTAGGGAAAATGTTGGCTAGCGGAGGGGCAAAAATGAATATTCCCACTCCAAAGAGTGCAACAGTAGGGAAAATGTTGGATAGCGGAGGGGTAAAAATTACTATTCCCACTCCAGTGACTGCAAAAGTAGGGTAAGTGTTGGATAGCAGAGGAAATACATTTACTATTCTAACTTCTGTAATTGCAACAGTAGGGAAAATGTTGGATAGCGATGGGGTAGAAATGACTATTCCCACTCCAAAGAGTGCAACAGTAGGGAAACTGTTGGATAGCGGAGGGGTAAAAATTACTATTCCCACTCCAGTGACTGCAAAAGTAGGGTAAGTGTTGGATAGCAGAGGAAATACATTTACTATTCTAACTCCTGTAATTGCAACAGTAGGGAAAATGTTGGATAGCGGAGCGGCAAAAATGAATATTCCCACTTCAAAGAGGGCAACAGTAGGGAAAATGTTGGATAGCGGAGGGGTAAAAATTACTATTCCCACTCCAGTGAGTGCAACAGTGCAACAGTATAGAAAGTGTTGGATAGCGGAGGGGTAAAAATTACTATTCCCACTCCAGTGAGTGCAACTGTAGGGAAAGTGCTGGATAGCAGAGGGGTAAACATTACTATTCCCACTCCAGTGATTGCAACATCAGGGAAAGTGTTGGATAGCAGAGAAACAAAAATTACTAATAACACAAACAATTTTTTAAACAAATCTAAAAATATAACATTTTAAAAATAAATAAACAATATTTTAAAAATATCAAATTAAATATATTAAACATATAAAAACAACACATATTTTAATATTATTTAAATATAACATAAACCTACAAATAATATATAAAATAAAAATAATAAATACATTTATAAACCATAATTATTTCAAAGTGGCAAATATTAACAAACAAAAAAATATTTAAAACCTAAGTGTATCTATTTTATTTCCTACCCTATAACACTACACCAGAATCAAAAAACTTCAACGTGTTTAATTAATTAACATAATTAATAATCAGTTAAAAAACATCTTACTAATAAAAAAATACATTCATTGAGTACACATGCTTTAACACTATAATATCCACAACACACACCTAAATTAAACTATAAATTAATAAAACACAATGAAATATTTTTTAATGACAAACTATTACTATTAACAACTAATAATTACATTAAAAAAAAGTATATAATAACCACCTTTCACCCATTTAAAAGAAAAAAACAACACCCCAAAGAATAAACAATTACACAAAATATATATCAAATAATTACCACTAATTAACAACTATATAGAAATTAATTAAACACAAAATACTTACCACCCTTTACTCCTATAAACACCACAGCACACACATAAAACTAATTACACAATTACCATAATTAATGACTAATTATGTAATTAAAATTAATTACCAACGAATTATTAATTTATTTTATTTAGTTAATGAGCTTTATATAGTGCTGGCTAGACCTGTAGGTATCAGTTTGCTTAACATAAGGTTCAACAATGTTACAACAATGATAATAATTAAACATTGCATGCATATTAAAGAGTGAGAAGGGGAGACAAGTAGAGCAGATAGGGAGAGAGGGGGAGTGAGAAGGGAGAGGAAGATGGGGTAGACGGTATGAGAGACGAAGGGAAAGTCTGCCCAATGATTGACTGGGTAGGTGACGGCCGAGGAGGGAATCCACAGCCAGTCTTCCATTTAGCTCTCAAGGTAGCTCTATCGGGCATTGGTCAGATAGCTAGGTCTCAACAGATGAGGGAGGAATCACAGAAGAATGTCCAGATGTGAAACAGGATGGGAACTCAGAACCAAGTGCGTGAGGGCAAAGGTCAGGAACTGGAAAGGAGATAAGTAGAGTGGAAAGAGGTGGGGGTAGTATGAGAGGGAGAGGAGGGAGATAAGGTCAGGAGAGACGAAGTAGAGTCTGCTCAAAGACTGACTGGGTAGGAGACTGCCGAGGAGGGAATCCACAGCCCATCTCCCCAATAGCTATCGGGGTAGCTCCACCGGGCATCAGTCAGAATAGCTAGGTCTCAACAGTCAAGGGAGGGTACCCAGATAAATGTCCTGGTGGGAGTGCAGGAACAGGCTTGGTTGATGGCTGAGATAGAACACCAAGGAGGGTCCGACTGAGGTGGCCATCATAAGGTCAGGCAAAGGGGGGATGAGTTCTTGAAGTTTGAATTCCAACGGTCACCAAAAATCTCTATATCCCAGAGGGCAGGGGGTGTAAGTTAAGCAGTGGCTCAGCATGAGGATGAAGTTAATTACACAATTAGCACAATTAATTACCAAATAACTAATTAAAATTAATTCACAACCAATTATACATTAATTGATAATAACTTACTTTACCCATTTAACACTATAACATCTCAATTAAAAAACTATTAATAAATAAGAAATCTTCAATAAATGTAATATAATTAAATTACTTCCCACTCTATTCCCCCATAAACCCACAACCCGCTACGCAACTAAAATCGTAAAAATTTAATAATTATGTTAAAAATACAAACAAATCTTATACAAAAAAATACATCACATACATATTAAATATATAAAAAAATACATAAGATTAATAAAAAATACTATATTTTTGCAAACAATATTTTACATTTTGATATTTTTAACATCGATATTACTTACCTATATTCGATATTCTTGACAACGAGAATTTGTCTGTCGATATTTCTGAGCCACAATATTTTTAAATCAATATTTGTGTAAATCGATATTTTTAATTCAATATTCTGTCTCTGCACCGTCTAAGGGGTAGGCAGGTGGCATTATGTGCAGTTCTTCTGTGTTGAATGATGACTCCATCACATGAGAACAGTGATAAGATGTTTACACCAGTACATACACTTCTACAGCAGTGTACTTGCCCAGAACAGTCATCTACACACTTTGAAACTTTCAAATAAACAGTTTGCATGCTTGTCTGTGAGATTCCTAATGCCAGTAGTGCATGGTTATTGCACATGACAAATGACAATGCAGTGTGATCATCACTCACTTGCTCCTCTGGTGTGTCATACAGCTGCCTGAACAGAGGCAGGAGGGTGTCTAGCAGCACCTGATTTCCCCCCTGGGTGAAAGCTGTTGCTCTGTCCTCTGAACGTTGCATAGGTGCAGGAATAATGCAGGAAAGTGAAGTATCTAGGTAACAGACAGACATATCTAAACCGCAGAGGCTCTCTTCAGTCCATGCGGCCAAAGCGATAGGTTTGCGATAGGTTCGCGCCGGTAGCATTTTCTGAATCGGTCCAATGCATTACATTGCTTGCCTGACGCGCGGTTTGAAAAATATCATCGAACTGGGAGTGACTTTGATACATTTCCAATGGCAGTTACCCACGTCGGTTTCCACGTGATACAGACATAATCCAAAACCCGCATCTGTAACCATAACAACTAACAGCCAATGGATGCATCCGAATCGGTTATGATGCACCTAGCACGTCCTTTGAATATAATCCCGCATATGTCTCTATAACAACTAACAGCCTATGACTGTGTCCGAATCGGTTATGATGCGACTACCGCGTCCGTTGAATAGAAACTGGCCTCTGTCACCATAACAACTAACAACCTATGACTTTGTCAGAATCCATTATGATGTGACTACCGCATCTTTTGAATAATCGGTTGCCGGGCAGACACTTTTGTAAATGTTGTAATTTTGAGAAAATCCATGGCTTGATGCAGCTTTTTCCTGTTGAAAAGGACATCTAACTAATGAGCTCACACTCCCATGATGAACTAACCTTGAGAGGCACATGACATACTGTTTGGGAGGCTAATACCAACTCCATTTAGCATCTTAGGCTTGGTCACAGTCACAAAGTGTTTTTTGGGCAATACAAGTACAGTCTTTACGTAGTAACTGCATTACGGGACAGTGTGACCCAGTGTACAATCTGTGTGATATGAGACTGGAAATGTGGTGTGTTTTTAAATTCCTGGATAATGCACCTACCAAGGAATGACTACACCGTGATATTAAGCAGCCACATAAGCTTAGGTTTGGTCTGTGAATTTCTAGAGTATCTGTGCATCCCACACTTAACTGGACAGCCGTATTATATGGGACTCTTACATGGCTAATGGTTTGTGTATGTAATTGTATGTGTAATGCAGACATGACAGCATGGCAGTGTCCATCCTGTGACTAGTGTGTATAATTTCCATTGTGAGATGCTGTGTGTAAGTGGTGCCCCACATATCAGGCATTATATGATCCTATTGTGGGTACATGTGAACCATATGATTGTTCTCACAAACCTAAATGTATGCCTATTTGTTTGTGAGTTGTTGAGTATATCATGCTTGCTTTACATGAACAGTGACAGACACTAGTGAAGTTGACACTACTGCACTCTAATTTTTGTGTCACCATACCTTGGAAACATGTCCAGTAATGGTCTGCATGCTGTGATATGTATGTGGTATAGAAAACAATTGGTCCTGGACCATTCTTTTAAAAAAAACACTTTCTGAAAAAATTGTTACTTCCAAAGTGATAAAGTGCATGCATACAATAAGCAGAAGATCGATTAAATCAAAATAAAGAATATTCTTTGATGTGCAACAACCTGATTCTTTTTTTTTTTAAACATATATTTATTGTTCACAAACTTATTACCAAACACTAGTAGATACTCTACCATGCATGTAACTTAAGGAAAGGAGGTTGCTTCCCCCTCCTGCCCTTTTACAGATGATATTCCTCTGTTGTGTTTATAAATCATATTGAACTCATGAACTGTATATAAATATACTGTTGGATAGACCAGAACAGACTGATTTTTGTTATCAGTTATATTTAGAAAAATTACAGTAATGTTTGTTTTCTGACCCTTTTTTGGATTCTTTCCTTTCCTTATCCTCACTCACTTCACACCGGAGCACATGCACTTTTCCATTGAAACAACCCCCTTTCCTTAAGTTACATGCATGGTAGAGTGTCTACCAGTGTTTGGTTATAAGTTTATGAACAATAAATATATATATATATCTGTTTAAAGAATCAGGTTGTTGCATATCAAAGAATATTCTTTGTTTTGATGTAATCGATCTTGTGCTGATTGTATGCATGCACATGTATCACTTTGGAAGTAACAACTTTTTCAGAAAGTGTTTTTTGTGAAAAAAAGATCCACGACCAATTGTTTTTTATACCACTTGATACGCAGGTCCAAGGATTTTGATTGGGTTACCCCATTTTCTGTAATGGTGATATGAATGTGAAGACAACCTTATTCATTGAAATGTGTATTTCTATTGACATCCAGTTGTAGGTGTGGTCATTTTTGATTTGCTGATTGTTGAAGTGCGTGTTGCTTCTGACATTGTGAACTAACACCAACTGTGTTTACGCTCTACACATAGGTATGGCAGACAGCATCCAATGTACAGGCCCTTTCAAAACCTACAAACAATGGAAGAACGGGACATAATCAAGAAATATCGGTTCACAAGGGCAACAATTGATGAGTTGTGCCAGCAGTTGTTACCTCATTTGCACGCTGGTTGCACTTCTCCAACAGCACTGATCCCCAAGGTGAAGGTGATAGCAGCATTGCATTTCTTTGCTACAGGAACATTTCTGTACACAATGGTAACATCGGGTGGGATGTCCCAGCCCATGTTCAGTAATGTCTTTCGGGGTGTGTTGCGGGCATTGCAAGTTTTCTAAACCTAGAGAGTTGTCTGACAGCAAAGGTGACTTCTATGCCTCAGGACGGATAGCCCATGTCATTGGAGCAATTGATGTCATACATGTTGCTTTGATCCCACCACAGGCCAAAGAACAGGTCTATTGCAACAGCAAACATTACCTCTCCATCAATGTCCAGGTGGTGTTTGGTGGACATGTGCATCTCACATGTCTTTGCCTGTTTCCCTGGCCCTGCACATGACACATACATTATGCGAAACAGCGTCATCCCACATTTGATTAGTCAACTCCAACCTGCCCGGGCCTGGCTTGTTGGTAGGTGATGTTGTATGTTTATGTTGCAGTGTGAATTTGTTGTATGTCAGATAGTGATCTGTTGTCAGACAACTGAAGTCTTTTCTGTGTTGAATTTAGAAGACTCTGGATACCCCAACAAGCCACTGCGCAACTGAGTCCCCCCAGCAGAACTGCGCTTTATTGAGGCTCATGGTAGGACCAGACGGCACACACTTCCTTCAGTCCTGATAGTCAGATGATTTCGTTTTTAGTGCCTTTCAGTTCTGTGTGATATGATTTGACTTTGTGTTCAGGCACCAGGTTGTGTCAGGAGAATAAACCTGTGTTCCACTTTGAGGTGTGCCTTGTCTGTTATCACAAATCCAAAGAGTTTTTAATTCAAAATGTTACCATGAGGAGCTGGTTTGCTAACAATGTGTGTTGATTGTGCTGTCAAGTGGTGATAGTTTTGAAGACAATAGATTTCCAATAAATCTTTACCATGTACTACGGATTGTGTGATAACCTGGTTGTGTAAATCTATCATGCTGTGCCAAAGTACATTTACTCACGAGCTCTTAGTTCTTTTTTGGAAGTGATTTGTTACCAATGTTGTTGATACTTTCTTCTTTGCGATTTTGCGGGTCATTACAATATGTACATTTGGAATTAAAAGTCATGACATGAACAAGTATTTCGGTGTAAAGTGTTTTATTTTGGTGCATAAAGTGATAAAATAAAGCCACAAAATGGTGGTCTGCTCACAAAAGAAAAAACAGACCATGCAGATAGGAGTCGATAGTGTTTGTAAAAGGAATTCTCCAAGGTAAAGCCAAGGTTATTTGAGTCCAAAGTCCATCTTTGACCCTCCATCCAACGTTAGACAGTTCTTGATGACAGTCAACAAAGTGAACGCTTTGCACACACTGGAGGATGGATCACTGACATAATATTGACTACAAAAATATAGACTTACAAAAATATCGTTGCCAAAATATAGAATACCAAAATATCGACTCCCTATCTCCAAACAGGAAAGTACAAAAATATAGAATCCAAAATATCGTTGTAAATAATATAGTTAGTCAAAATATCGAATTTTGTAAATGTTTTAAAAGTAATGTAAAATTAATGAAATAATACATATAATAAACTGACACATACTTAAAAATACTTAAATAACATTAAAATTAATAAATGTTTAATGTAAGTAAAAAAAATATTTAATACATATATATTAACGTAATATTTATTAAAAATATTCAATATTTTCTGCGTAGGATAGCGGGCGGGTAAAATTTACTATTACCACTCCAGTAAGTGCAATGGTAGGGAAAGCGTTGGATAGCGGGAGGGTAAAAATTACTATTCCCACTCCAGAGAGTGCAACAGTAGGGAAAGCGTTGGATAGCGGGAGGGTAAAATTTACTATTCCCACTCCAGTGAGTGCAACAGTAGGGAAAGCGTTGGATAGCGTAGGGGTAAAAATTACTATTCCCACTCCAGAGAGTGCAACAGTAGGGAAAGCATTGGATAGCGTAGGGATAAAAATTACTATTCCCACTCCAGAGAGTGCAACAGTAGGGAAAATGTTGGATAGCGGGAGGGTAAAATTTACTATTCCCACTCCAGTGAGTGCAACAGTAGGGAAAGCGTTGGATAGCGTAGGGGTAAAAATTACTATTCCCACTCCAGAGAGTGCAACAGTAGGGAAAGCGTTGGATAGCGGGAGGGTAAAAATTACTATTCCCACTCCAGAGAGTGCAACAGTAGGGAAAGCGTTGGATAGCGGGAGGGTAAAATTTACTATTCCCACTCCAGTGAGTGCAACAGTAGGGAAAGCGTTGGATAGCGTAGGGGTAAAAATTACTATTCCCACTCCAGAGAGTGCAACAGTAGGGAAAGCGTTGGATAGCGTAGGGATAAAAATTACTATTCCCACTCCAGAGAGTGCAACAGTAGGGAAAATGTTGGATAGCGGGAGGGTAAAATTTACTATTCCCACTCCAGTGAGTGCAACAGTAGGGAAAGCGTTGGATAGCGTAGGGGTAAAAATTACTATTCCCACTCCAGAGAGTGCAACAGTAGGGAAAGCGTTGGATAGCGGGAGGGTAAAAATTACTATTCCCACTCCAGAGAGTGCAACAGTAGGGAAAGCGTTGGATAGCGGGAGGGTAAAATTTACAATTCCCACTCCAGTGAGTGCAACAGTAGGGAAAGCGTTGGATAGCGTAGGGGTAAAAATTACTATTCCCAGTCCAGAGAGTGCAACAGTAGGGAAAGCATTGGATAGCGTAGGGATCAAAATTACTATTCCCACTCCAGAGAGTGCAACAGTAGGGAAAGCGTTGGATACCGGTAGGGTAAAAATTACTATTCCCACTCCAGAGAGTGCAACAGTAGGGAATCCGTTGGATAGCTGAAGGGTAAAAATTACTATTCCCACTCCAGAGAGTGCAACAGTAGGGAAAATGTTGGATAGTGGGAGGGTAAAATTTACTATTCCCACTCCAGTGAGTGCAACAGTAGGGAAAGCGTTGGATAGCGTAGGGGTTAAAATTACTATTCCCACTCCAGAGAGTGCAACAGTAGGGAAAGAGTTGGATAGCGGGAGGGTAAAAATTACTATTCCCACTCCAGTGAGTGCAACAGTAGGGAAAGCGTTGGATAGCGTAGGGGTAAAAATTACTATTCCCACTCCAGAGAGTGCAACAGTAGGGAAAGCGTTGGATAGCGTAGGGATAAAAATTACTATTCCCTCTCCAGAGAGTGCAACAGTAGGGAAAGCGTTGGATAGCGGGAGTTCAAAATTTACTATGCCCACTCCAGTGATTACAACAGTAGAGAAAACGTCTAATGGTGTAGGGGTAAAAATTACTATTCCCACTCCAAAGAGTGCAACAGTAGGGAAAGCTTTGGATAGCGTAGGGATAAAAATTACTATTCCCACTCCAGAGAGTGCAACAGTAGGGAAAGCGTTGGATAGCGGGAGGGTAAAATTTACTATTCCCACTCCAGTGAGTGCAACAGTAGGGAAAGCGTTGGGTAGCGTAGGGGTAAAAATTACTATTCCCACTCCAGAGAGTGCAACAGTAGGGAAAGCATTGGATAGCGTAGGGATAAAAATTACTATTCCCACTCCAGAGAGTGCAACAGTAGGGAAAGCGTTGGATACCGGTAGGGTAAAAATTACTATTCCCACTCCAGAGAGTGCAACAGTAGGGAAACCGTTGGATAGCGGTAGGGTAAAAATTACTATTCCCTCTCCAGAGAGTGCAATAATAGGGAAAGCATTGGATAGCGTAGGGGTAAAAATTACTATTCCCAGTCAAGTAAGTGCAAAAGTAGGGAAAATAATAAATTAATATTTTGTTAAAAATTAATTAATTATTAATACCAAAACAAGTATTAAAATTAATTACCAATCACACAAGATGTAATAATTGATTATTTATAAATACCAATATATTTTTGTTTAATTAATTACCTATTAATAATTAATTAACAACCAATTGTTTTTCAATAACAAACATTAATAAATGCTAATAATACCAATTAATCATTAATTAATAATATATTGATTAACGATATACACAAATTATTTAAATAATTAATTTTTTACAATTATATTACTTCCCACCATATTCCTCTATAAACACACTACCCGCTACAAATATTAAATGAATACAATTAACATAATTATCAATTAAACAATTAATACAAATTAATTACCAATTAATACAAATTATTTACCAATTAATAATTAATCAACAACCAATTAATTTTCAATACCAATTAATAATTAACTAATAACAATTAAATTACTTCCCACCCTATTCCCCTATAAACCCACAACCCGCTACAGAACTAAAACGCTAAATTAAATTAAAGATATATTAATTAACAATATACACACATCAATTAAATAATTAATTATTTACAATTATATTACTTCCCACCATTTTCCCCTATAAACACACTACCCGCTACAAATATTAAATGAATACAATTAACATAATTATCAATTAAACAATTAATACAAATTAATTACCAATTAATACAAATTATTTACCTATTAATAATTAATCAACAACCAATTAATTTTCAATTCCAATTAATAATTAACTAATAACAATTAAATTACTTCCCACCCTATTCCCCTATAAACCCACAACCCGCTACAGAAGTAAAACGCAAAATTAAATTAAAAATAATTAATAATTCCTATAAATTATTATTTAATGTACTATAATTAAATTACTTCCCACCCTACTCCCCTATAAACCCACAACCCGCTATGGAATTAAATTACACAAAAATAAAATAACATAAAATTCATTACTTTAAAAATATACTAACATACATTACAATATTAATAAATACTTTTAACACATATACTAACACTTAAAACACTATAAAAAATTCGATAATTTTAACAACTATATTATGACTTTCGATATTACTTACTTCTATATTATTGCAATCGATATTTCTTACCTGTTTTTCGATATTCTTCACCACTATATTTTGGCAATTCGATATTCTGTCCATTCTATATTTAAAACTCGATATTCTGTCCACTCGATATTTTTTTTTCGATATTATGTCTATTTACCTGGAGGATATCAGGGGCACATTGTCACTTCGTGTGGGTGGTGCATTGCCATCTGACTCTCACAGATTTTTCCTCGGACGACCCTTTCCACGTTTGGCTAGGGGACCCACAGCTGCAGGGTACTGGGGACTCTCCACCAGACTCCACGTCCCTCCCTGTGGCTTGTGTGGATGTTGATGCACCAGATGCTGTGGGCACCAAGGGAGGTGTGGTCAAGTGAGTTGCTATCTGGAAGGAGGCTGGTACCAATGTCCCACAGCACCCCAGTCATGTTGTCTATGCAGTGGTTGGTTTTTTCCTGCCTGCAGCTGCTCGATGTTACATAGGATCCCTATTACCTGGCCCATTTTTCCCTGGTAGGCATTGATCACCTGGGAGAGATTTGGGTGATCATCATCGGCAGTACCAGCTGTTTGATGGGGTAGATCCACAAGGTGCCTCCCACCATCCCTACTCACTCCAGCAGGCCCAGTTGATGGTAGCACAGTCTACACTGAGCCGCCTTCCTTATTGACCGGGGTGCTGTTGTCAGTCAACTCCAGAGTGCTCTGTGTTGCTGTGCTGTTGGTGCCCCGGGCTGTTGTGTTTGTCAGGGTAGGGGTCAGCTGGGTGTTGTCAGCTGAGGCAGGAGTGTTCGCAGTAGATCTTGCTGTAGCTTCTGGTGCTGTGTGCTGACCCAAACCTGATGTGCCAAGTTGGTCCTCATTGTCCGAGAATTGGTGAGAGTCTTCATTGCCGGAGAGCTCCTGGTCGGCCAGAGTCTGGGACTGGTTGTCCTCATTTGGTCTAGTGGTGTTTCCAGCTCGTCCTGTGGGTGCAGGAATGACACAATCATTAAATGTGAATGTCCACTGCACCTCAAATCATACCCATTACATAGATGACTGAACCTAACAATAAGTTAATGAAGATAGATTGGCCTCCTTCCTCCATGATGCTGGCCTATGTTTTCACAGCAAACACAAGGAGATGATGGACGGAGCGCTGAAACGTTTCAGACACTCACCCCCAGTCACAGATCTGGGTTGAATACATCATCGTTCTTTAGCTCACTTCGCCACCCAGTTCAGACACAGCTATATGCAAATCAGTCTTGACCCTGTGCCTCATGGGAACAGTCCAGTCCGAACTGCCAAGCCATGTCTTCCCTGGACCGGAAACAAGAATCCTGGGACCGGTTTCAGGCTAACAGCCCTCATCAGCCAGGCTAGCTTGAATCCAGTGGCAAAGTGAGCAAGGGACTCACATCTGGGCATACCCTGCAAACTTAGGGCGAACAAAGCAAACACAAGGAGTTGATGGACGGAGCGCTGAAACTTTTCAGACACTCACCCCCCGTCACAGATCTGGGTTGAATCCATCATCATTCTTTAGCTCACTTCACCACCCAAGTTCACACACAGCTATATGCAAATCAGTCTTGTGTTTTCGGAGAACAATGCAATTCTGAAAAGATGTGGATTTGTGAACATGTTCATCTATGTGCATAAATGGGCATGTTGTGTTTAGTTCTCATTACTTGTCCAAAGACATTGACTGGTACCTGACACTTTGTGGATGACACTGGTTGGTTGATGTTCTCCACATCAGTACTTTAACAGTGACATACGTACTCTTTAGTTCCCAATGTTGAAGTTTGTCATGTAAACTGAACTTAGTCCATAACAGTCACATAGGTATGACTGCCTACACACTTACAGTCTGTTGCTTTCCCTTGAATTATGTGATTATGGTGTAAGTAATATATTCATTGTTCCCATCTCATGACACACAAGTGAATGCCTTTAAGGAGCCAAATATGTGACTGCTAAGCTTTGTGCCTACACAGATCATGTATTTTGAAAATTGACTCCATAGTCAGATGAGATCACAACATCGGGTTTCTGCTATTTTGAGGCTAAATACCTCCAGTCACTGTCAGGTAGCCATAGGTCAGATGAAGTGTTTGTGCTGTGTGTGTAGAGGAGTGTTTGCTGTTACTCTTTCCTTGATGTGAGTTGTGGACAGGTGAAACACCATTCACCATTGTCAGTCATCCTGCTAGTAGATTTTGAACCACTGTGAGGAAAGCATGGTCCCTGATGATCTTTTTGGGCTGGGTGGGAAGAGTGTGTGTAGGTCAGGGTCTGCTGAGAGTTGTGGCCACACCAAACACCAGTCCCCAGTGTCAGCCATCTTGCAAATACCTTTTCCACTCACTGTCAGGTAAGCATAGTTCCAGGGGTACTGTTTGGGTGGGGTGGGAAGAATGTGTGTGGTACAGGGCCTGATGAGAGAGTTGTCCATTTGATTTTTGATATGTATTGGTTTATAAAGTGCCTGAATCACCACCCAATGGGCATCTCTGCACTATGGGACTGCTGTAGCTGTCCAAAGAAGAGGAACAAATTAAAATAATACAGTTTTAAGGAGCCTTCTGAACTGTAAGTGATCCGGGCATTGCTGCAGATGGATGGGGAGTTGGTTCCAATAGAGGGGCGCTAGGTGGAAGAAGGCTTTATCTCCTAGGTGCGATTTTTTGCAATGTGGAACAAGGAGTAGAGACTTGGACCCTGAGCGTAGGGACCTGGGTGGCAGATATTTAGTGAATTTTTCTGCCAGGTAGCTGGGCCCTTTGCCATTTAAGGATTTGTGCACAGTGCAGCAGATCTTAAATCTGATCCGCTTCCGCACTGGGAGCCAATGCAGTTGCTGCAAGAGAGGGAGAGGGAGGGAGGCAGATGGGGGGGCTTTGAAAACCAGGCGAGCCGCAGTGTTCTGGACCACTTGAAATCTGTTCAGTGAAGCTTGATTAGCTGAGATCACAAGAGCATTGCAGTAGTCCAGGCAGCTTAGCACCAGTGCCTGGATGAGGGTTTTCCGTGTGGTCAGATGGACAAAGGCAAACACCCTGCAAAGGAGGCTTAACACATGGAAGCAGGCGCCGGCGGTATTTGCGGCATGTTCCTTCATTATCAGTTTCTGGTCTAGGCGGACACCCAGGTTTTTGACCACAGTCTTGGGAGCCGGAGTGGCAACCAGCTCCACTGGCCACCAGCTTGGGGACCACCTCACAGATGCATCTCCGAACAACATGATCTCAGTTTTCCCCGCATTGAGCTGGAGGAAGTTATTCCTCATCCAGCTAGCAATAGCCGTTATGCCCTCCAAAAAAGTGGACTGAGTGCTAGGATTATTTTTGTCGAAGGAAAGTAGAAGCTGAGTATTATCAGCATATGAGATTGGTACAAAACCTAAATTCCTGAGTAATCCCGCTAAGGGAGCAACATAAATAATGAATAAGGTAGGACTGAGACAGGATCCCCGGGGTACTCCCTTAGTCAGACCCATATTCTTTGAGCAGAAAGGGCCTAGATTGATAGTATGAGTTCTGTGAGAGAGAAAACTCAACATCCATTGCAAGGCTGTCCCTTGGATCCCAATTTCGCTGAGTCTCCTGAGCAGAGTCTGATGAGAGACCATGTCGAAGGCTGCCAACAGATCGAGCCGTACGAGAAGTACTGCTTGTCCATTGTCCAGGGACTGTCTAATATTGTCGGTGACAGCGATCAAAGCTGACTCAGTGCTGTGCCTGGGCCTGAGGCCTGACTGGGATGGATAGAGACAGCATGAGGCTTCTACGTAGTCAGACAAGTGTTTGTTGATGTGTTTTTCTAAGCTCTTGTTCAGGAGCAGTAGCAGGGAAATTGGACGATAATTGAATAGGTCATCCATGGGGGCCTTAAGGTTCTTACGGATGGGGATTATGTGTGCCGCCTTCCATTCAGAGGTGAGTTGACCCTCTCTCATTGAGAGATTGAGGATTGAGCAAATTGGGGTGGCCAACTGTTTGGAGAGTAGGGAGGTGGTCTTAGCAGGAATAATATCCAAAGGTGAGCCTGATTTTACCGTGTTTAGTAAGGACTCCATATCACCGGGCATGAGCAAGGGGAAATTTTCTAGCGTCTGCATGTTAGACAGGGCAGAAGGGTGGTCTGCCATGGGATCCTGCTGAGAGCTTCCAACTGAGTTGATTTTGTCGTAGATCAGTTCAATTTTCTGAGTAAAGTGAGTTGCTATTTTCTCATATAGATCTTATAAGGGAGCTTCTTCATTGTGGCACGCCTTTGGGTTAGTAAAGCATTTTAGGATTTGGTAGACGGTTTTGGGGGCATTCCCTGCCTGATCAAGTTGCAGCGCTATATTGGCTTTGCGAGCAGTTTTTTTTATATTTTCATGATATTGAGCCAGAGCAGTCTTATATCTTTCTTTATCCTGTGCATCATCGGAGAGGCACCAGCGTTGTTCCAGTTTTTTGCAGTGGCTCTTTTTTTATCCAGAGGTTGGGGGAGAACCACGCTGTCTGAGGGCGCTGGGCTGAACTAGGGCATTGTTTCAGAGGGGCCAGACGATCAATGGTGGTTTTAGTTGTGGAATTATAGTGGGCCAGGCATTCCTCTACATTGTCTGAATCAAAGTTCCAGAGTGCTGGAATTATATCCTGGAAGTGGACAGGGGTGATTTTATGCCACTGTCTTCGTAAGCTAAGAGAGGCTGTAAGGCATATTCTCAAGGAGCTATCGCCGAGTTAACAGCACTTTAGCGCAGTCAAAGTCGTGATAAATCCATCGCCCCATTCACAAGCCGGTGCAAACTGCCGATACCACCAGTTTTCCAGTGATAGCATCCTCAAAAAACATCGCCACGGATGACCCCGGCAACCATCGCTAATGAGATGCAGAGTAGGCGTTCCCGAGAAAAAAGCTGCAACAATACAACTCCACAACATTCTCAACAACCTGCCTGATCTGCAATAAGAACGCAAAACAGGTGATAAGGTGCGTAAGCAGCAGGGAATTAACACCTGATTATTGCACAAACAGCTACGGCAGAACTACCAACTTGCAAATGCACATCAGCAGCTTTCAATCTGTCAGGAAGTACTTCTCAAGGTTCAAGTGTATTTTGGTGCTCTCAAGGCATACGGCCTCCCTCTGCCCTTGGGAGACCAAACCAACTTTCTAGGGAATAGGAATTCCCTCTGAGGTTTACAAACGTCTTGCACATATGCTGAGGCACAACCAAAAATGAGTCCAACTCTGCATCTCAGGCGTTCGCCACCATAGTAGAAGCAAAGAAGTCCATAAGTCGATTCCAGTTTCCTTCTGTATATCCTTTTATTTTGTATCAACTAATCCAATATAGGCGAAACAGACACCCGATACGTGTTTCGTCCGAAAGGACTTTCTCAAGGCTAGAAAACAATAGAAGCGCATGTAAGTTTTCAGAATGATTTCTGACATAAAACAGTCATAGACAAATATGTTGAAATGCAAAAGACACACAATTGATGGACGGAATACAGAACAAATCAAAATATTCACCCCCAGTCAAGAGATCTGGGTTAAATCCATCATTCTTTTGCTCACCATGCCACCCCAGTTTAGACCTGGCCATATGCAAATCAGTCTTGACCCTGTGCCTCATGGTAACAGTCCAGCCCGAACTGCCAAGCCAGGTCCTCCCTGGACTGGAAACAAGCATCCTAGGACCGGTTTCGGTGTTTCATCCCTCTTCAGCCAGGATAGCTTGATTCCAGTGGCACAGTGAGCCCAGAACCCACGTCTGGGCATACCTGGCTCAATTAGGGCAAGAAAGCAAAAGACACACAATTGATGAACGGAATGCAGAATAAACCAAAACATTCACCCCCAGTCAAGAGATCTGGGTTCAATCCATCATTCTTTTGCTCACCATGCCACCCCAGATTAGACCTGACCATATGCAAATCAGTCTTGACCCTCTGCCTCATGGGAACAGTCCAGCCCGAACTGCCAAGCCAGGTCCTCCCTGGGTCGGAAATAAGCATCCTAGGACCGGTTTCGGGGTTTCACCCCTCTTCAGCCAGGATAGCTTGATTCCAGTGGCACAGTGAGCCCAGGACCCACGTCTGGGCATACCTGGCGCAGTTAGGGCGAGAAACCAAAAGACACACAATTGATGGACGTAATGCAGAACAAATCAAAACATTCACCTCCAGTCAAGAGATCTGGGTTAAATCCATCATTCTTTTGCTCACCATGCCACCCCAGTTTAGACCTGGCCATATGCAAATCAGTCTTGACCCTGTGCCTCATGGGAACAGTCCAGCCCGAACTGCCAAGCCAGGTCCTCCCGGGACCAGAAACAAGCATCCTAGGACCGGTTTCAGGGTTTCACCCCTCTTTAGCCAGGATAGCTTGATTCCCGTGGCACAGTGAGCCCAGGACCCACGTCTGGGCATACCTTGCGCAATTAGGGCGAGAATGCAAAAGACACACAATTGATGGACAGAATGCAGAACAAATCAAAACATTCACCCCCAGTCAAGAGATGTGGGTTAAATCCAACATTCTTTTGCTCACCATGCCATCCCAGTTTAGACCGGCCATATGCAAATCAGTCATGACCCTGTTCTTCATAGGAACAGTCCAGCCCGAACTGCCAAGCCAGGTATTCCCTGGACTAGAAACAAGCATCCTAGGACCGGTTTCGGGGTTTCACCCCTCTCCAGCCAGGATAGCTTGATTCCAGAGGCACAGTGAGCCCAGGACACACGTCTGGGCATATCTGGCGCAATTAGGGCGAGAAAGCAAAAGACACACAATTGATGGACGGAATGCAGAACAAATCAGAACATTCACCCCAGTTAAGAGATCTGGGTTAAATCCATCATTCTTTTGCTCACCATGCCACCCCTGTTTAGACATCGCCATATGCAAATCAGTTTTGACCCTGTGCCTCATGGGAACAGTCCAGGTCGAACTGCCAAGACTGGTCCTCCCTGGACCGGAAACAAGCATCCTAGGACCGGTTTCGGGGATGTTGACCTGTAGTCCCAGGAATCAGTGGATAACCGTTCCCGCTGTCTGGAATTCACCTGATAAAGCCTTGATAAGTCTTTATATGTGAGTCACTCCAACTGTGTTCTCCTCCAAACCACCTAGCAGGTTTGAGAGTTGGACTAATTTTTGGCTGTGCCTCGGCATTTGTGCAGGAAATTAACACCTGCTCTGACTTGGTGCAAAGTCGGACGACAACCGGCTGCAGCCAAGGGAGCACAGCCCATAGCCAAGCATGAACAACAACAGATGCCCCTGAGCAACTGAACATGCAGTCCGGAGCACCAAGAGGGCAATAACACATACCCCTACCACCACCCCGGACCCCACCACACCCCCCTCCCTCCTGACAAGGAGAATGAACATCAACCCCACGAAACCATGACCCAAACAAATCGCCTGAATTCGCACAACCACAACACCTAAAAGACAGGTGTGGCCACAAAAATTGAAACACACATCCACATCATATAACCAAAACAAAACCTTTATTACAGATGAAACAAATGAAAACAATCATGAAGAGGCCCTGCGTGTCTTCTCAGGGCATTCCATAAGTCACAGCCTGCAAGACAGAAAGACAGATAAGAAGGTGTGTCATGCACCCATCAAAGGACAGAGAGGGAGAGTGACAGAGAGCGGGAGAGAGAAAGAGAGAGGGAGAGAGAAAGAGAGAGGGAGAGAGGGAGAGAGAAAGAGAGAGGGTGAGAGAAAAGAGAGAGAGAGAAAGAGAGAGAGAGGGAGAGAGAAAGAGAGAGGGAGAACGGGAGAGAGAAAGAGAGAGGGAGAGAGGGAGAGAGAGAAAGAGAGAGGGAGAGAGAAAAGAGAGGGAGAGAGAAAGAGAGAGGGAGAGAGAAAAGAGAGGGAGAGCGAAAGCGAGGGGGAGAGAGGGAGAGAGAAAGAGAGAGGGAGATAGAAAGAGAGATGGAGAGAGAAAAGAGAGGGAGAGAGAGGGAGAGTGGGAGATAGAAAGAGAGAGTTCTGATGCTGTGAACCCAGGCCCCACTGCTCACCTGCAGCCACAGGTGTGTCTCAAACCACGTGCCAGCACACACTGCAGTCCCCCAGGTCACTCATCTGAAACAGTTGCCAGAGACATGAATGGCAGAGCCAATACAGTAGCACACGCAATCACTGCTTGCCCGCTCCTGCGAACACAGGCTGCTCCACCCCAGCCCCTCCCGGCACCCAGTGGTGACTGCCTGCCCCCGCACGACCAGGCCTCACTGCTCACCTTCCGCCAACGATGTGTCTCCAAGAGGGCCAACCATGTGCCGGTTGGATCTTCAAGCCCATGGCCCACGACCATGGCACCCTCCACATCATGCAGCCACACACCGCGGGCCACCAGGTCACACACATGATTCTGGGTCTTGATTTCGCAATGGCAGAGAACGCATCAGTGCACAGGGCATCATCGCAACCTGCACAACCACTCAGCCCAATAGGTGCCACTAATGCTGTGAACTGTGAGGCGACGCCATGTGGCGGGAGGCACGCACTGCCCGCTGGCTCAGGCCTACACTGTGGTCCAGCAGGGCTCACACTAATGCCACCATTCCGGAATGCCCGAACGGCGCATCATGGCAGGCTGCATACCCACTCAGCACTGAAGAAGCCCCTATATCAGTGCACCGAAAGACACCGTCCTGTGGCGGTGTGCCTGTGCCTGCCGCAGTGCATCCGGTGCCACCAAGCCTGTGCACTGCTAGACATGGCCCTTTATGTTACCACCGGCACTGGGCAATGTGACATGGCAGGGCCCTAGGCCCTCATGCATAAAGGATACCCACACAGAGACACCCATTTGGAGAGTGGAAAGGGCATCCAGCACGTGCGCCAGGCCCTTTTTATTGGCACAGTCACATGTCCTGTGATGCCCGTGCCGAATGGGTGTGGTGTGGTTGTGAACCAGCCATCAGGGAGTGGCCGTGGCATGCGGACAGCTAGACCTGTGAGCAGCAGATCCCTACAGGGAAGACCTGTGACATGTAGCGTTGTTGTCCCCCCCCCAGTGAGCATGAGTGGAGTAGACTGGCCTGGAGTATGCCAGTCCAGCGTAGGTGTGTGAACAATGACCCTAGGGCTGTGTGTGTGCTTCCCTTCTGGCCTGGGCAAGGAAGTAACAAATGTGTGTTTCCCTGTTCTAGTGTAGGCGCCATCCGGCATGCAAACTGCAATGTGTCACCCTGTGACTCAAGTCCCACAACATAAGCAACATGGACGTAAGGTGCAATCAATGACTCTACATGCATTCATGCCTCCACACTTGCAAGATCATAGCCATGACACATCGTTGTGAAAATGAATGTTTAATGCACACTCAATGGAGTGTTGTATGCGGAGCAGTACAGGGCCATGAAAAGCCCACCTTGCACCGTCAGCCCGTGGTGGGCCATCCAGAGTCCTTCTGTGAATGACATGTTCCCCAGTAGTGGAGGAGTTCAGGCCACAGTCTGATATCTGTGTCATGGGTCCAAGATGAGTGTCGCAGAATGCATCAGGGCACACTGGAAGGGGATGATGCTGAGGGCAGAACAAAGCATTAACAGGCCATATGGCAGACATGGATGCTATGTCTTCCTTATGACCACGAGGCCAGATTCATCCGCATCTTTGTCCTCTGCTGTTTCAGGTGTGGGTGGTGGTGTTCTGTCTCTAGCACTGTGTGGCAGTGACACCCCAGGGGCCGGAGGTGGAATGTCTGCTGCACTGTGTGGCACTGAAACATCAGTGGCTGGAGATGTGGATGGAGTGGTAGCAGCAGCATGCATCGGTGCCAGGCCTTGTGGCAGCAATTCCATGAGGATGGTCTTTATGGCATTGAGGGACCCAACCAACTCTTGCTGGTGTGAAGCCGTGTCAGCTGCTATTTCCACACGCTTACGCTCCCTGTCCTCCATGAGCCTCCGCATGAGTCCCAGCTCCCGGGCGAGTGGTCCCTGATGGGACTTAGACACCCACGTATGGCATCTAGTTTGGCTGCCATGCAGTCAAACCCCACTTGCACCTGTTCGGCCAGCTTCTCCTGGCACCCCAACACACACAGTTGGAAGGCCATGTGTTGGTTGTGGGGGTCCTGGGAGTCAGCCGTGGTGGTGGGTGACACCTGCGATGTGTACTGTGCAGGGGGTGGGTTCTCCTCGTAGCAGCTGGGCTCCTCTGCTCCTGGAAGTGGGCTTCGGAGGCTGTCCACGAGCTGTTGGAGGGCTTCGGAGTCGAAGGTCTGGTTGTCCTCTTCATCATCAGAGAAGAGAGGTTGGGACAGCTCTGCAGGAGGGGTTGTATTTCCCTCTGCAATGTAAAGGGGAGATGCAGTTTAACATTGAGTTTGCATGTATGTTGACACATTGAACATGTTTAGATGCAGACGGAATCACAGTGTACATTGTGGATGTTTGCGGGGAGGTGCCTATGTGATGTGGGACAGTGGACATTTCAACCACTTCACAGATATGTGTACATTGTCAACTCACATTTCCCTGTGATGCCATATGTGTTGGCCAGTTACTGCACACAAGCGGGACCAGTTGTGTCCCCTGTTCTGTTGTGGATGTGTTGCAGATTGTGCCACATCGTTGTCAACGTTGTTGTGCTCTGCATGTGATGTGTGTGCTGCATTTTGGGGGAGTCGCCCCTGCTGCTCTGAGTTGGCTGCCCCTGATCCCTTACATGCAGTGTGCCTCTGCCTTCTGTGCTTATACAGTGGTGGGATGTGGCGTTCGTGGGTGCATTGGTATCTTGGTGGGAGTTGGGGGTCTGGGGCATGGTTTGTCTGATGATGTGCTGTGCTTACTTGTGCATGTGTGCCATTGTGCCCATCTCCCCTGTCCCCCAGTCCCTGGTCATTACTCACCCTGTTGCAGTTGTGTCCGGTCCTGTTGAGCAGTGTCCGGGCCCCCAACTCCTGCCTCCATCTCCCCACTGATGACTGTGGACACCATTTCCTCCATCTCGTCCAGCTCCTCCTATGGCGCTGGACTGCCACCTCTAGTCTGCATTGCTGCCTTCCGGTTGTTTGCGAGCTTCTGCTTGGTTTTGTGCTTGACATCATTCAAGCGCCTCTTGACCTCGTCCATTGTCCTCTTCAGCACTCCGACTGCATTCACCTTGTCCACGATGGTCTGCCATATTCCATTTTTAGTTGCTAGTGACACAGTGGAGGTGACGAACAGTAGTTGATGGAGTTCTATCACCTCTGTTCTCAGAATCCTGTTTTCCTGCGGACTGAACCTTTTCTTCCTACTCTGCTTCTCCTTGCCCTTCCCTGACCCCGAAGTCCCAGGCTGGTCCTCCGGGGGGCTTGTGGGGTTCTGGTTGTCCTCTGCTCTTGCTCCGGCTGACTCCATTGTGCTTCGCTGTTGTTTGTCTTTTGTATGTGGTTTTTTCCACCTTTTGTAGTGCATTTTCCCGCATGTCGCGTGGGGATTGCAGGTCTGTGGCTGGTTTTCGCAGATTTTTGTATCGCAATTGGAGTCATCGCCGCTTTTACTGGTGTTGGTGTTTCGCATTTTTGAGGTGTTGCGTTGGTTTTAACGCGTTGGTTTGATGCGTTGTCGTGGGACTCTTGCATGTTGCCGCTGGGTTGGGAATACCACATTGACAAGGAGTTATTTTCCCGCAATGGACTGCGATGTGGTGAGTTGCGATTAGTTACTCTTGCAGTAGTTATCATACGTTCTTGATAATATGCCCCTCTATTTGTGAATGGTCCATCCATGTGAGTGGACAAGGAGCTCCGCAGATCATTTTGGGCGAGTTAGTAAAAATAAGATCCAACTTGTGACCAGCGCAGTGGGTGGAGCCGTCATTGATCTTATTTAATTCTAGTGTGGTTAAGTCTGCCAGGAGTGGCGAGGCATCCTGATTTGCATTGTTTTCACTGTGAAAGTTAAAGTCACCCAGGAGCAAGAAATATTTTGTTGAAATGACATGAGAGGAAATTAATTCCATTAGTTTAAGTCTAAGAGGGGGCCTCGGGCCTATATACAAAGGCGTCTTTCCAACTGTGTAGAGGAAGCAAGTCAATTCTAAAAACTAGGATTTCAATTTTGTCATTGCTTAGTTGCTCGAGAATGGAGACTTTGATTGATTCCTTATTAATGATGGCTGTACCCCCTCCCACCTTAGTTTGTCTGTCCAGTGTTTGGATGCCGTAGTCTCCGGGAGTGCCACTGCTATGGCTGGGGTGGAGCTCGGTTTGATCCGGGTTTTGGTCAGGAATCCAATGCCGGGGAGCTTGGAGGAAAATAAGTCCCAGCTTTAAAATGCATGTTTAGGTAAAGATCTAACATTGCTTAGTATGCAATTCCAGCCTTGGTATCCCAAAAGGGACACATTGGTAGAAACTATCATCAAGAGATGACTCAGTCTTCCATCTTTCTAAATGTTCTTTAATTTGTTTCTTATTGCTTACATATATATATTCCTTGTCAACAGCCTTGAAAAAGTCAGTGTACCCATAAAAGTACAGACGAAACACGTGTTGGCTGCCTTGGATATTGGACGTTTGTCTGAAAACTGGTCCACAATTAATAAAGAGGAGTTTTTGGAAAACCTTGCCAACTTCTGCATCCTGTTCGGTCATTTCTATTTGTGAATCCTCCAGAGACTTTTACAAATACAACCTGTACATTCATCTTAAGGAAATGGTCCTTAGATTTATTGGATAGACTCCTATTCTTATTTCACATTAAGGGTGTGCTTCAAAGCTGATTCTTTCTTAACATTTGTACGGACTAGTCGACCTATCGACTTGCCAACAGCACTTTTGTGTAGTAAGTGCTATAGCTTTACTAGCACCCCACCACATTAATACTTTATTGCCTACATCAATATATAACTGTTTTACTGTTCTTAATAACTCTGTTCCATTGATGTGCGGTTCTTCACCCATTTTGGGGAACACTACTACCTCATTTATATTTGGACTTTCTGGGGAGAGGTGTCTACCTCTACCCAGGGGCTATGCTGACTTTTGTCTAGGTCATGTGTCGTACAATCAGTGAGGTGCTGTTCCAACCTCAGGCTCTGAAATGGACAGGACCTACTCGCGAAAGGCCCCTCCATAACCTTGGGAGCTCTAGGCGTAGCACTTGCATGGTGGGTACATTCATTTGAACTACCTCGTCTGATCTCGAGGAGTTCCTGGCTGGTATATGTGTATTTGTCCTTCAGTCTGGTATCTGATGCTGGCGTGAAACATGCAGGGGTCTTGGCTCCTGGCAACGACCAGGTGCGGATGGGCACAGGCGGGCTTGCCTTTGGTGCCCCAGTGGTGCGCCCGCTTCGTGCATCCGTTGAACGTCATGCCAGGCATGGGCTTAAATAGGGGAGGCTAGCAGCTAGACTTCTAACCTCCGATCCATTCCACCCGGAAGCACTGGGAAACTACTTCCACTTTCACACAATCTCTCTCCACTCACACAGGAAAATCCGCAGTGGACCAGGGAGAAATGAGGAGAGCAGTGCGAGTGTGGCGGGCAGTGGGTAAAGTGCATAAAACAGAAGAGTGTGCTGACTTAAAATTCCCATTGTGGGAGACAGCATCGTTTAAATAAATCAATTCTGTGACCTGACTCGAGCGCATCCACTGTGCATCGTGCCAGGCACGGGATTAAATTGGAGAGGCTAGCAGCTAGACCGCTAACCTTCAATCTGTTCCACCCAGAAGCACTGGGAAACTACTTCCACTTTCACACAATCTCCCTCCACTCAAACGGGAAAACCTGCGGTGGTCCAGGGAAAAATGGTGAAAGCAGTGAAAGTGCAGCTGGCAGTGGCTCAGTAAATGCAAACTGTTAAAATAATGTGGTGTTAAAATAAAGTGCATAAAACAGAAGAGCCTACCAACTTAAAATTCCCCTTGTGGGAGACAGCAGCATTTAAATAAATCAATTCTGTGACCTGACACAAGCGCGGCCATTGCAAATACTCCCACCCAGCACCAAAAGCCTACATGGAACTATGCTTTTCTGACAGTGAGTGGAAATGTACTATCAAGATGGCTGACACTGGGGACTGGTGTTTGGAGCACAAGGCCATGATGAGAACTGTGGATAAATCAGACAATCAGGCACTAGTGGCCTAGTCATGTAAATCAAAAGGAGGGAGCGGAGAGGTAACGTGTCCACCAGGACGTCAATCTCACGGCACCACGGAGCCGCGAGAGGGGCGTTGCTAGAAGGGAGTACCTCAAAGCTTAGTGCTAGTTAGCAAAAACGTCCTCGCAGGCTCATGATGCTAACGACTTCATCCTAACAAATTGATACTGAAGGCAGCACCTTGTTCCAGGCCATTTACCATAATAGGCACATATGGCTAAATTCAAACACATATATTTTCTATGTTGAAACAGTAGTATTCTGTCACATGTGAGTAGGGTAGGGATCTGTGCACCCCGTCCTGAAGAAGAAGCTTCGGCTTCAAAACATGTTGACGCACACAGGAGGTTTTGTACATTAAATACACAAAAACCTCCATTACACCTTTTTAATAATACCAGCACGAAGGCATATTAAAATTTCTTTAGCCCTCACATGCCAGGTATTTTTTAAGACTCACTGACCTATTCACTTCTGACCCTACCACTCACTACCCTCACACACCACACATAGTGACAACATCAGTGCTCCCACGTATTCGTTGGTTATTAGCACACCGCATTCCGTAGAGGGACACGAAGACCCCTATGATGAAGCATGACACCAAGGGCCCTTTTGGTGTGTGAGAGGTATTTAAAAAACACTATGTGATTCCCACCAATGTAGGAAACACATGTTACTCAAGAACCTGTTATTTTCCTTCGCCTATTTTACAAGGGCGGATTCCTTTTGTTCTTTAACTAGTGGCCTAGTGTCAGCCATCTTGCCAGTACATTTCCACTCACATTTCCAGGTGTGCTCTTTTGGCTGGGTGGGAAGTTGTGTTGAGGATAGGGCCTGATCGGAGATGTAGTCAGTGCGAGGACTCCTCCTCCCACCCAGCCCAAACAGGGCATTTGAGTCTATGGGTACCTGACAGTGAATGGAAGTGTACTATTAAAATGTCTGACACTGGTGACTGGAGTGTGTAGCCTTGATGGGAGTTAGCTTAAAGTTCAACACCATGCAGCAGTGTCAGCCATCTTGCTAGTCCACCTCCCCTCACTGTCAGGTAGGCATAGGCCCAGAGGAGTTAGCAGGGCTGGGTGGGAGGAGGAGTATTTACAATGGCTACAACACCCATCAGGCCCTGTCCTACATACAACTTCCCACCCAGCACAAAAAGTCTACCTGGAACTCTGCTTTCCTGCTACCGAGTGGGTATATTCTATCACGATGGCTGACACTGGTGACTGGTGTTTGACTTTGCCACAACTCTCAACAGGTCCCTGTGCTCCAAACACCAATCCAAGGTGTCAGCCAATTTACCATTACATTTCCACTCACTGTCAAGCAACCATAGGCCCAGAGAAGTGGTTGTGCTGGGTGGGAGGAGGAGTCTTTGCTTATAACTACAGCTCCCATCAGGCCTGGGCCCACACACATCTTCCTATCCAGCTCAACCAGCCTCCCCGAAACTCTGAATTCCAGACAGTGAATGGAAGTGTACTATCAAGATGTCTGACAGTGGGACCTGGTGTTTGAGTTGACCATAACTCCTATCATGTCCTTGTGCTCCAGACACCAGTCCCCAGTGTCAGCCATCTTGCCAGTACATTTCCACTGACTATCAGGGACAGCATCGATCCAGGTGTGCTGTTTGGGATGGGTGGGAAGGTGTGTTCAGGACAGGGCTTAATGTGAGATGTAGTCAGTGCAGAGACTCCTCCTTCCACCCAGTCCAAAGAGCTCATCTGTACCTGACAGTGAATGGAAGTGTACTATCAAGCTCGCTGACAATGGAGAGCACAGGGCCTTGATGGGCGTTGGCTTCAAGTTCAACACCATGTATCAGTGTCAGCCATCTTGCTAGTCCATTTCCGCTCACTGTCAGGTTGCCATAGGCCCAGATGAAGTGGTTGTGCTGAGTGGGAGGATGAGTATTTGCAATGGCTTTAACTCACATCAGGCCCTGTCCTACATATACCTTCCCACCCAGCCCAAACAGCCAAGCATGAACAATGCTTTCCTGACAGTGGTTCAAAATGTACTATTAGGATGTCTGACAGTGGTGCCTGATGTCTGACTTGATCATAACTCCCATATAGGCCTTCTGCTCCAGACACCAGGCAGCAGTGTCAGCCATCTTGCTAGTACATTTCCACTTACTGTCATGAAAGCAGACTTCCAGGTGGGTTTGTTGTGCTGTGTGGGAGGAGGAGTGTTTGCTGTCACTACAACTCCCATCAGGCCTGGGCCCACATACACCTTTCCACCCATCCCAACCAGCCTACCTGGGACTGAACCTTCCTGAGAGTGAGTGGAAATGTGTTGGTAAGATGGCTGACACTGGAGACTGGTGTTTGGAGCACAAAGCTTTTCTCTGAGTTTGTAAAAAGTGTTTACATCGCAAAAGTTTTAAGCCTTTTCATTTCCATTGCAGATATTTGGTTTATCTATATGACATACACAGCACATGCTCATTGACTATAGTTTTTTAAAATCTTAAAATGCTCATTTAGTTAACTGGGTCCTTTACAGTGATGTCTTTATAGGTGTAATTGCTAACTTTAGTGGAAAGTAGAGTAGCTACTTACCAGACTCTGGTCCTTCTGTGAGTCAAGAGATGCTCTCTGGCAGATGGATGGCACGCACCTTCTCCTCCCAGGAAGTGAAGTGCACAGGTGTTGCAAGAGGGCCACCACCAGTCCGTGTGCAATTGCATATTTTTGTGCTAACAGTTTTTTGACCCACCTTCTGGCTTCATACCACGTCTCCTGATATTCTCCAGTGAGCGCAGGACAGATGCTTCAGCATTCACCATGCTGACTATCCTGTCCCACATCCTATTTTTCTTGGCTGGGGGGGTCTGTTGGATTGGAGTCCCAAATAAATGTGGCTCTACTCTGATGATTTCATCTACAAGCACTATCAACTCCTTCTCTGTGAAACGGGTCTGCTTCCTCTGGGGCATGGTGATGGTGAAGGCGAGGGTAAGGGTGAGGGTGAATATAAAATTGAGGGTGTGTTTGAAAGAAAGTATTTAACAAAATAAGGGATCAGTGCAAGTTGTGTGGTGGATGAAGTGTGCGAGTGTGTGGAAGGCAGAGGGCCGGGAATGAAGACAGACTCCCCTATTGGCTGGCAGCAGTAGTGTGTGAGCAGAGAATCATGGTAATTTTTTTCCTCTTTTTATAGGTGGATTGGTGGGCATTCCTAATATTTGAATTAATTTTTATTTGGCGCTCCCTATGCTCGTTGTTGTGACTTATTTTGGCATTTTACACTTGCCATGTGTAAGCTCCCCCAACAAGGTTTCCAAACCACGTAGAATGCATTGTAATCTGTTCGTCAGGTCAACTTTATTTGTATTTTATTTATTTGTAAGGTTTTATAGAGCGCGAACAAGACCCTTGCGGGTAACAGAGCGCTTAACAGTCAAATAGAGTTTTTATACATCGAACACAGGGAAATTGTAACATCTGTACAGAAAAAAAAAAAACATAATGCCAGAACACAATGGACAAATAAAACGGGCCTCTATCCTCTTGAAACAGAGAAACAGTAAGATGGGATGTCCAAAACTTAGCTGGATCCTTGTCATAGTCCGGGTAGTGGTAACACTATAGCAGATCACAAGTTCTCAGTGGACAGTACTCAAGTGAATTTAGCCATGAGAATTAATTTTACTTCCTTTTTGAAGGATGCAGAGAAGGTGTTAAGTCTGATTTCAGGTGGTAGAGCATTCCAAATTCTTTGTGCCATCCCTGAGAAAGTACGATTATAAGTCTTTTTCTTGTTGAATCTCTGTGGTTTTAGAATTAGGTTTTCCGCACTTCTAGAGGATCTGAGCCCTCCGGAGATTGTTAGCTTTTGTGATAGGTATCTGGGTGTATTGTGGTGTATGGCTTTGTGAGTCATGCATGCTATCTTCAAGTGGATTCGGGCTTCCAGGGGGAGCCAATTCAGGGATTTGAGGTCCGGTGTGATATGTGTATTTCTTTTAGAACCAGAGATGAGTCTCGCTGCTTCGTTGATTGTGGCTCTTAGTGGTGCTGTGGTTGCCTTAGGTAGGCCACAGAGAGAGACACTACCATACTCTACTCTGGGGATGACAAGTGCTTGAACTGCTTGCTTAAAGTCCTTGGTGGGCAGGAAGGGTTTCAGCTTCCTCAGTGTATTTATCTGGTAGTTAGCTCCCTTCGTAGCGTTGCTGATATGTTTTTGCATACTGAGGTTACAGTCGACCGGAATGCCTATGAGACGGCATTTCCAACTGACTCCGCCTGTTCGGACTTGTTTCCAACCAACGTGGTCGGGCGGAATGCTTTCCGACCAACTCGGTCGAAGTTTTACATGCAATGCAAAATGCGCATAATTTCCTTTATAGAAATCATGCCAAATGTTAAAAAATGTATGTGAAAAAATGAGTTATTACACGAACTGATGACTTCCGTGGGTTGCACTATTTGTTTAGGACAAAATTTATCATTGTGTCTATTTTAGGGGTGAAGGCGCATTTTGCACAGAATAATAGTGCAAAATAATGCATTACAGGAATCTCATAATGGATCATAGAATCATGGTGTTATCTTAGGCTTTTCGCGTAACATGAAATACCAGAAATTATGCAACATTACAGTGGTAGAAATTAAATGTTACCAGGGCCTAACGAATCCTATATATCCACACACAAAAACATATTCTAAAAGTATTTACGTTGGGTTCCAAAGGTTTCCCTGACTTAACTGGGAACTCTAACAGGCCACCCACGTACTTGAGTGTCATTTTGGCCTGGCCTTGCCAAGATGGTCTTTCGAACATTTTAAAGATCTTAAAGTGTCTTCACATGATTTTAGTACTGTCTGCATGGTGTGAGTACACAGACGTGGCCAATGACAGGGTCGCTTTTATCTTGGTTCTGCTATCACTGGTATCTAAATTATGTATTCTTTGGTCACGGTGGGCCTGCTAACCAGATAGTAACTTTCATGCGATTTGTGAGGGTTTTTTACCTTAGACTTATTTATTATGAGTAATGGATGTATTTCCATAAGTGGGCACAGGAAGGGGTGTGGCATCAGGGCCCAGATTAGGCCTGACTCTACTACCTGAACTTCTCATCTCTTAAATGCTGGTAAACATATCCAGTATTAGGACCATGTGGTGCTCCATTCTCTTTTAACCTTTTAAATCCTTTGCAAATTGACAAATTGCTAGAGCTGTGGTTCCCACTCAGAACCCTAATTTGCTTCCTGCACCTCCTGCTGCACACAGTTGCCTGGGGACAGCAAAGCTCTCTCCCTCTGTAAAAGCTCTTGGATGAACTGAAATGCATCTCACCATCGGGTGACAAAATCTTATTCTGATAGAAAGCTCTTCTGGGGCTCTAACCCCTACCCCATATGTCTCATTCAATAGGGGTAAAATTAACTCCCTCTGGACACACTTAATGACCGTTCACTAATCATTTAGCCATTCTACTTAAAGCCAGATGCATGTCAGAAGCTGGGTTCTCATCCAAGCAGTAGCCCCTGTTTGAATCATATCAGACCCTCCAGAGCCCTTGGCATTCTGAGATCCCACTTAATATCAGTGGCTCTTTACCTCATGGAGTAGTTTTCTTGGTAAGGGAAGACTTGAGGTACCTGTGACACCGTTCATGCTGATCCAGGGGGGTACCCAGATAGTGCTAAAAATTTTACTCTGCCTTTAAACTCATCCTCTTGTGTGAAGATCTCTTATGGAGCTCCAGAATGAATAGATTTTCTCTTTGTCCTTCTTACTTCAGCTTTTCATGCAATATCCCTCTTTCTCTTTCTCTGCTTTTCAAATAACCTGCGATACCAAAACGATGGATTTAGGCCCATATCTCTGTACTGGGGTGAATGAATGACATTGTTCTTCAATCTGTCCATCAATTGTTGTTTTTGCATTTGTCTACCCGAGTGGGACGGGTATGCTCAGACGTGAGTCCTGTGCTCTCCATGCCACTGGAATCAAGCTATCCTGGCTGAAGAGGGGTGAAACCCCAAAACCGGTCCTAGGATGCTTGTTTCCAGTCCAGGGAGGACCTGGCTTGGCAGTTCGGGCTGGACTGTTCCCATGAGGCACAGGGTGAAGACTGATTTGCATATGGCTGGGTTCAAACTGGAATGGCATGGTGAGCAAAAAAGCGATAGATTTAGGCCCAGATCTCTGTACTGGGGTGAATGTATGACATTGTTCTGCATTCTGTCTATCAATTGTTGTTTTTGCATTTATCACCTCGAGTGGGACGGGTATGCTCAGACGTGAGTCCTGTGCTCTCCATGCCACTGGAATCAAGCTATCCTGGCTGAAGAGGGGTGAAACCCCGAAACCGCTCCTAGGATGCTTGTTTCCAGTCCAGGGAGGACCTGGCTTGGCAGTTCGGGCTGGACTGTTCCCATGAGGCACAGGGTCAAGACTGATCTGCATATGGCTGGGTTCAAACTGGAATGGTATGGTGAGCAAATAAATGATGGATTTAGGCCCAGATCTCTGTACTGGGGTGAATGTATGACATTGTTCTGCATTCTGTCCATCAATTGTTGTCTTTGCATTTCAAATAACCTGTGCAAAACAGCCTTAACATTCAGGGGCATATCATCAAGGCCATGCGATAATTATCGCTCAGCGCTCTTAGCGTGAGGATAATTATCGCCGGCCAACTCTGAATTTTATCGCGGAGATAGCGTTCTATCAGCAACGCATATCTTCAAAGCGATTAAATTCAGAGCGCACGCTGCCAATTGTACGATTATCGCTGGAAATACAGTGATAATCGCACAAGGTTCTCGAAAGCTTGCTGATAGGGCAAGGCATACTTAGCCATGATATCCACCTTACATAGGATATCATGGCTAAGTCAGTTTTAAAACAGGCGTAAGGAAAGTAGCGATAATAGAGGTTATTGCTACTTTGCATGTCGCTCTGCAGGTTAGCGTGCCCCTTGACAATTGGAGAAATGTCGCTTAGCGGCATTTCTCCAGTTATGTCAGGGCAGGAATGCCCACTTTGCATCTCATTAGATGGGCGTTGGAGGAAAGGGCGATAATGCAAGATTGCGTGACCTTGCTGAATAGGCGATAAAATTATCGCCGCTTTCCGTTCGAAAACGGACGCTAAAGCGGCGATAATTTTATCTCGGGGGCTTGATGATATGCCCCTCAGTTTATAATGTCACAGGTGTTCACATTAACACATTCATACAGTAATCACCTTTTCAGCCAGGCTAAAGGTACAACAATACCTAAAACTGGTCCAGCTCCTATTGAAAGCAAGATAACTACTGCAACAGATTACACAGTTTTAATAATTTAGCAGCATTTCTGGACACACAATTGTTGAACTTGGCACTCTCTGCAGGGCCACCCCCATAACCTTTAGCCTTTATGCTTCCTGTTTTCTGAATTTAGTTTTGGTTGGAATTAGTACTTTGTGCTTCTCACCACTGCTAACTAATGATAAAGTGCCCACCGCACTTATTTCCCCACCCACTAAAGTAGCCCTTTAAAACATGTCTCAGGTCTGCCATTACAAACTGTGAACAGGTTTAAACCTTCAATTTGACCTGACAAAAGAAACCTTTTGCTCAGCCTAAACCTCCCTTTTTAGTACATATAAGTCACACCTATGGTAGGCCCTAGACAGCCCATAGGGCAGTGTGCATTGTGTTTAAAAGGTAGAGCATATGCTTTTAATTTCTAAATGTCGTGAGAGTGAAAAACACCCAAACGTGTTTTTCTCCTGTGTGAGGCCTACCTTTCCCATATGATAACATTGGGTTACCTGAGTACATTTAACAAGTGCTAATTTTAGATTGGGACAGATAGAAATGTCATGTTTTGTATCAAACGAATTGTACTTTGAAATCCTCCTTAATGGTAGAGTCGAATTTTAAGTCACAGTTCTGAAAATGCCACTTATAGAAAGTTGACATTTTCTTGTCCTAACCATTTGGTGCATGAAGCTTGGATCCTGGGTCACAGTTGGCAGCTGGCCTCAGCATATTACTCGCAGACAGTGAGACGAGGAAAACTAGGTGAAACAGGATGGGCCATCCTGCCATTATGCGTGGGGCAGAGCTGGTCTTGCCCCACTCACAGTTCAAAGGACTGCCTCCAGCACAGTCACAACGGATCTTGACACAAGACTTGTGTTACCCTACACCACTTTGAGCCTGGGCATGGGAAGGATGGAAATTTCCAGAGCGGATTTAGGGCTCAAGTTGTCACCCCACTTCAAAGGCTGGCACCATGCATAAATATAGGACATCCTGAACCACCTGTTTAGAACACTACTGGACTTGAGGCTACAGAATAATGACTTCCTTGTTCCCAAGAGGACTGCCCTGCTGCTTGAGGCCTGCCTTGTTCTCTAGAGGACTGCGTTAATGCTTGAGACATTGCCTGCTCTCTGAGAAGAAAGACTATACCTGCTCCCTTCATTACAGGCTAACTTGAGTGACTCCAAGGGTTCATTGGCTGACCTCATGGTCTGAGCTCCAGGGACACAGCAAGCTCCAGGGGCCTCCTTACAACTGCCCTGCTGACGTGCTGTACTGGAGCTGCAACTGACCGTGCCTGAGCCCTGCTGGCCTCTGCTGGAGTGAGTCCCTGATCCTCAAGAAATGCCTCCCCAGGTCCTTGGTCCTTGTCTGGCATCAGAAAACACTGCTCTTTGTTTTACAAAAAATTCCTTTAAATCCATTGCGAAGTGACATGCAGCCTCACAAAGACTCCATGCACAGCTGAAAGTTTTAATGGAACTGTTAGACCTGGCATCATTGGCATGAGTCTCTCCTCCATTTTTTTCTGTTTGCCTCCTCTGTTTACGATGTTTTTGCTGGATTATTGCTTTGGGCACTGTGCCACTGCTGATCAGTGCCACAGTGCAAGTGCTCCCTATGTTAAATTGTTACATTGATTGGTGTTACCATGATTGGCTTGGTTGACTTACTGTTCAGACCCTAGTCTAGTGCACTGCGTGTGCCAAGGGCGTGTAAGTTAACTGCTGCTGGTGGGCTTGCAGCACTGGTTGTGCCACCCACAGAAGCAGCGTGTAAAATGTCTCTCAGGCCTGCCACTGCAGCGCCTGCGTGCAGTCCCTGACTGCCATGTCGACTTGGTAAGGAAACCTACTTACCAGTCTCTAAACCTTCACTTTGCCACATTTCAGACACCTCTATGGTAGGCCCTAGGGCAGGGTGCATTGTTGGTAAAAGGTAGGTCATGCCCTGATGTGTGTGGCATGACCTAATAGTGAATTACAGCCATTTTTCGTTTTTCACTATTGAAGGGCTACCTGCCTCCAATAGGCCAGACTGGGCAGACTGATTATTAACTCCATTATAATCTATCTGACTCAGGGAGCATGGTAGCAAGTCGAGTTTAGTATCCCTGAACTCAGAATTTAATAACACACCCTTTAGGATGGATGGTTTTTAAATTCTATGTTTGAAAATAGCACTTTTAGAAAGTGCCTATTTTCTTGTCCAACTATCTACCGGTCTCTGCTGGTTTGGTGTGTGTGTCAGGGGCTGGGTGGCTCCAGAGGTCTGAGTGAGTCAGTGTGGGGTGAATGGGGCGTTTACACATAGAGTGAGGGAAGAGTAGCCTGCCCTGCCTGACACAATACTGGCTCCGCCTCCTGCTGGGCGACTGATAGCCCTGCTCCTGCCAGTGACAATACTGGCTCCGCCTCCTGCTGGGCGGCTGAGGACCCTGCCCTGCTCAGTGAATAGGCCAGGTGCCTCTGCCTGGCAACACCCACAACAAACCTGAGATGGTGGGAATTTCCCTGCTTGGACAAAGGGAACAAAGGAGAAATGGGGTATAAGAGAAGGACCCCTGAACCAAGAACTCAGATCACTTCTGACAAGGAAACCTGTACCAAGGACAAGAAGCCTGCTGATCTAAGGACTTGCCTCCCCTTTCTGCCAGAGTGCTGTTTTGCTGTGGAGGAACCTGAAAGCTGCTTCTTTATTTTTGCCAAGGAACAAGGAGAGAGGAACTTGGTGTGTACTCTCTGAACACTTGCTAGGAAATCTCCAAGGGCTGGAAGAGTGCCAGTCTCCTGTTGAAGTCACAGGGCCAAAGGACTTCACCATCTACTGAATTGCTGAATTGCTGGAAAGTGTTGTTTCCAGTACACAAGGGAAAATCTGCAGTCTCGACGCCAGCAGCAACGCTAGTGAGCAGTGGGTATCGGCCCCGGCTCCAAGTGACCCCGTCTCGACGCCGGTATCAACGCCAGTGAGGAGTGAGTATCGGCTCTACCTCCAAGCGACCCCGTCCCGACGCCGCTGCTGATCGCATCGACTCGACGCCCTTCTCGACGCCGTGAGCGCTGCTCCGGCCCGACATCCCTCGACACCGCTGCGGATTGACCCGACTCCGAGGCACGATCGACGCCGACCTCGGCGCCGACATCTCGACGCCGTGGATCCTCGTTTTCTTCGTTTCTCAAGGTACTGTACTTGTGGGGTCTGTTGCAACTCCAGGCTCGACGTAGCGCTCCTCGCGGTCGACGCCGAACCTTGGGAATCTTGTAGACTCGACGTCGTGTGACTCCTGTGGGGGTTACATTGTTGCCAAAGAACTGTGCTCAGAAGAATACTTTGCTAAAGAACTATTTGCCAAGAAGAAACCTTATTTGAACTATTATTTTTCCTTCCAAAGAGTATTTATTAAGACTGTGGTATATTTTTGTCGTTATTTGGTCTTGTGCTAAGCCTTATATAAAAATACTATTTTTATAATAACTTCTGTGTCGTGTCCATCTGTAGTGTATTCACTTTATTACTGTATGTGGTCATAAATGCTTAACACACTGCCTCTGAGATAAGCCTGTCTGCTCTGCCAAGCTACCAAGGGGGTAGCAGGGGTTATCTGAGTGCGTAATCCCCTTTCCCTGACTAGAGTTGGTTGGTCCCTATTTGTCAGAAGTGTATACCTCTGCCAACTAGAGACTGCCGGTTCTAACATTGGTGGTCAGCGGTGAGGATTTGAACTTTGCATTTATGACTCATGTGCAGTGATTAGTGTACACTACATAGTGAAAGCAGACCATAACGCAGCCACAGTCTGTTTGGTAGGATATTCTATTTTTGTTCTCCGCTTTCCTGGAGCTTATTTTCTTAAACACTGCCAGTTTTTACCATGGAGAATGCCGGAGCTGCTACACCTGTGGAGAATGTTGTGGGGGAATTTGATAAGGAGAAGATAGATTCCTACACGCTAAAAGATCTAAAAGGATTTTGCAAGCAGTTTAAAGTTCCTACCACAGGTGTCTCAAAGAAAGAGGGCTTCCTCAAAGCGCTGAAGGCCTGGTTAGAGGCCAGAAATCCCTCTGATCCAGTGGTGGTACCGGAAGAGGAAGAAGAAGAGGAAGAGGAAGAGCCCACAGGTGGGCCAGTGTCATCTCCAGGCAGTAGTGCGTCCTCTAGGAGCCTTTCCCCCGAAGAATTAGAAGACAGGGAGAAGGAGAGGGGGTACAAGTTAGAAATGGCAAAACTTAAATTAGGAGGGCAGTTGGAATTAGAGAATGCAAGAAGCAAGAGAGAAGCTGAAATGGAGAGCAAAAGATTAGATTTTGAGAGAGAGAAATTAGCGTTTGAACGTGAGAAGATGGTGAGGGAGATGGAGCTTAAAACTAAGAGTTTAGAGTTGAATCCCTCTGGTGGCAGCACTCCATCTGTGCCTGCAGAAAGTAGGTTTTATTTTCCTAAAGATGTGATCAAGGATTACAGTAAGAATGAAGATATTAGCCAATGGTTTAAAGCGTATGAGTTAGCATTGTTGGCCCACCGGGTCCCTGAGAAGGATTGGGGAACGGGGTTGTGGAGCCGCTTTACAAACGAGGGGAGAGATACCTTGTTGAGCCTTCCTGCTGAGGATAGGATGTCTTATACTCATATGAAAGATGCTTTAATGCTGAGATATGGCTTAACCCCAGAAAAGTACAGACAAACCTTTAGAGAATGTAAGAAGTTGCCTGGTACTACGTGGGTTGAATATGTGTCTTTTTTCTGCAGAACCATGGATGGTTGGATAAAGGGTAGCAAGGTTGATAGTTATGATGCTCTTTATGATTTGTTTGCTTGGGAGCACTTGTCTAATAACTGTTTTCCAGAGCTACGCCAGCACCTTGTTGATAGCAAGCTATCTAACCCTATAAAACTTGCTGAGGAGGCGGACCGCTGGGTCAGTACCAGGGTCCACAAGGGTCCAGTGGGAGACTCAGCCAAAGGTGGGCAGGGTCCCCAGCAGAAGAGTGGGGGGGACAGGGGTAAACAGAGGGAGTTTCAGAAAGGGCCCCAAAGTAGTCCCCAAGGGAACCAAGGGAAGGGTTCCCAGCCTCCCCCTGTAAAGAAGCCAGAGGCCCCGACAGGTAAACCTGTTCACAGGGGCCCCATGACCTGCTATGCCTGTAAGCAGGTGGGACACCGTTATTATGATCCCCAGTGTCCCATGAAGGATTCGAATGCACCGCCGCGTGCACCCCCCGTCAGGTAGCGAGTGTAGCCCTGGGAGGGGAGGAGATGGGTGCCCCCGGTGGGTGGGGTCCCGCAGAAATGTCCCTGGTCTCTTTAGGAGACGTGGAAATGGTCCCTCCAACCCCTCTGCCTAGTAACACTAAGAAATATAGGCAGTGGGTGACCATTAATGGCCATAGGGTGGAAGCTCTCAGAGACACCGGAGCGAGTGTGACAGCTGTCAAGTGTCACTTGGTGTCCAGAGAGCAGGTGGTCCCTCATGCATTCTACCCCGTTGTAGCTGCTGACAACTCACAGAGTCAGTGTGAGGTAGCTCAAGTTCCCTTTGAGTGGGGGGGGGTCTCAGGTACTCTTCAGGTTGCTGTGAGGCCCGCCATGCCTGTTGATTGTCTCTTGGGCAATGATTTGGAGGACTCCCCTTGGGCTAAGGTGGAGAGAAAAGCGCATCTGGAAATGTTGGGTCTGCCTGAGTGGGTGTGTGCGACCACCCGGTCCATGTCAGTCAGTAAGGGTGTTGATGGGGGCCCGGAGCCTGAAAGTATGGCCCTGGTCCCAACCGTGAAGAGAAGAGGCAGGGGGCGCGGGAAACCGTCCCCCATCGTTCCCGCGGTCCAGGAGGGAGCAGACCCTGAGGGGGATGCCCTGGAACCGACAGGAGAACAAGTGGTCGAACTGGGAGACCTGCCCGAGCTGACCCATTGGCAGCAGGATGGTGGTCCCTCCAGGGAGGAATTTTGTGCTGAACAGAAAGTGTGCCCTTCTCTTGTGGGTATGAGGCAGCAGGCCTCAGCCCAAACGACAGGTGATCAGTCAGGATCACATTGGGTCTACTGGGAGAACGACCTCCTGTATAGCGAGCCTAAGGCTGCTGAACCTGGGTCAGCCCGTGTGCTGGTGGTACCCCAGCGCTTCAGAGCCTTCCTACTGGGGTTGGCTCATGACGTTCCGTTAGCTGGACATCTGGGGCAGGACAAGACCTATGACAGGCTTGTCACCCATTTTTATTGGCCCCAGATGAGAAGGGATTCAGATATCCATTGTAGGACCTGTCAAACTTGCCAGGCAAGTGGGAAAAGCGGGCGGAAGCAGAAGGCTCCCCTCCAACCTTTTCCCGTCGTCAGTACCCCCTTTGAGCGAGTGGGAATTGACATTGTGGGGCCACTGGACCCCAAGACAGCCATGGGCAACAGGTTTATCCTGGTCTTGGTGGACCATGCCACCCGGTACCCGGAAGCCATCCCTCTCCGAACAGTGACGGCCCCCGTGGTGGGACGGGCACTGATGGGTGTTTTCTCCCGCATGGGGTTCCCCAGAGAGGTGGTGTCAGACCGGGGCACCAACTTCATTTCGAATTATATGAAGTCTCTGTGGAAGGAGTGTGGGGTAACCTACAAGTTTACCACTCCTTACCACCCTCAAGGTAATGGGCTGGTTGAGAGATTCAACCGGACCCTAAAAGGCATGATCATGGGTCTTGAAGAACCAATGAGGCGTAAATGGGACGTCCTCTTGCCATGCCTGCTGTTTGCTTACCGTGAGGTGCCACAGAAGTCTCTAGGGTTCAGCCCCTTTGAGCTTTTGTATGGTCACCCGGTAAGAGGACCTTTGAGTCTGGTCAAAGAAGGCTGGGAGCAATCTCCCAGGAAACCCCCCCAGGATGTATATAGTTACATGCTGGCCTTTAGGAACCAGACTCGGCGCTTCAGAGATCTTGCTCAGGCAAATCTGGAGGCCAGCCAGGAAGAGATGAAGCGGTGGTACGATCAGAATGCCACTCTGGTTGAGCTTCAACCTGGTCAGAAAGTTTGGGTCATGGCCCCTGTGGAACCTTGTGCGCTCAAGGACAGGTGGACTGGACCATTTGAGGTTGTGGAGAAAAAGAGCGATGTCACCTACTTGGTGGACTTGAAGTCTCCCAGGAACCCCTTAAGGGTCCTGCATGTCAACTGGTTAAAGCCCCACTTAGAAAGGTCCGAAGTGGGCATGCTCCTTGCCACAGATGCTGGGATGGAGGAGGAGAGTGAGCCTCTTCCTGACCTCCTGTGTGCAAAAGAAAAAGATGGGTCAGTGGATGGTGTTGTCCTCTCTGACACACTGACCCCTGAGCAGCAGCAAGATTGTCGCCACCTGTTGGTACAATTCCCTGATCTGTTCTCCTTAATCCCTGGTGTCACTCAGTGGTGTGTCCATGATGTGGACACCGGGGACAGCACTCCTGTGAGGCACAAGGCCTACAGGGTGACTGACAAGGTCAGAGCATACATCAAGGAGGAGGTCTCCAAGATGTTTGCCTTAGGGGTGGTTGAGTCCTCTAGCAGTCCTTGGGCCAGCCCAGTGGTCTTGGTCCCAAAGGCTGCAGCGCCTGGTGCTTCACCAGAACTTCGGTTCTGTGTGGATTACCGAGGACTCAATTCGGTCACCAAGACTGACGCGCACCCCATCCCCAGAGCTGATGAGCTCATCGATCGGTTGGGGGCTGCCCGGTACCTTAGTACGTTTGATCTAACGTCTGGGTACTGGCAGATCGCCTTGACTGATGGGGCAAAAGAGAGGTCTGCATTCTCCACACCAGATGGGCACTACCAGTTCCGTGTGATGCCCTTTGGGATGAAGAATGCCCCTGCCACATTCCAGAGGTTGGTTAACCAGGTATTGGCCGGGCTGGAAGATTTCAGCGCCGCCTACCTGGACGATATAGCAGTGTTCAGCGCCAGCTGGGAGGAACACTTGCGCCACCTCCAGGAAGTGTTGTTGGCCCTGCGCAGAGCAGGCCTCACAATCAAGGCTAGTAAGTGCCAGATTGGGCAGGGTTCAGTGGTGTACTTGGGGCACCAAGTAGGGAGCGGCAAGGTGGCCCCCCTGCAACCCAAGATAGATACCATCCTGGCTTGGGAACCGCCCAAAACCCAGACTCAGGTGAGAGCCTTCTTGGGTCTCACGGGTTACTACAGGAGGTTTGTCAAGGGGTATGGCAACATTGTGCACCCCTTGACCTCGCTGACTTCCCGGAAGCAGCCGAGACTTGTGATCTGGACTGACGCCTGTCAGAAAGCCTTTGACACCCTGAAAACTGCAATGTGTACAGCACCGGTCCTCCAGGCACCCGACTTTTCAAAAGAATTCATTGTCCAGACGGACGCTTCAGAGCATGGTGTGGGGGCTGTTCTAGCACAGATGAATGAGGAGGGCCGAGACTTACCTGTAGCCTTCATCAGCCGGAGGTTACTTCCCAGGGAACAAAGGTGGAGTGCGATAGAGCGTGAGGCATTTGCTGTGGTCTGGGCGCTGAAGAAGCTAAGACCCTACTTGTTTGGGTCTCACTTCCGGGTTCAGACAGACCACAGGCCCCTCAGATGGTTAATGCAGATGAGGGGTGAGAACCCAAAACTGTTGAGGTGGTCCATTTCCCTACAGGAGATGGACTTTACGGTGGAACACCGCCCTGGTACAGATCACGCCAATGCTGATGGTCTGTCCAGATTTTTCCGCCTTAGTGATGAGGACTCCCTGGGTGAAGGGTAGTTCTCCCCACATTTCAGCTGGAGGGGACACGTGTTAGACCTGGCATCATTGGCATGAGTCTCTCCTCCATTTTTTTCTGTTTGCCTCCTCTGTTTACGATGTTTTTGCTGGATTATTGCTTTGGGCACTGTGCCACTGCTGATCAGTGCCACAGTGCAAGTGCTCCCTATGTTAAATTGTTACATTGATTGGTGTTACCATGATTGGCTTGGTTGACTTACTGTTCAGACCCTAGTCTAGTGCACTGCGTGTGCCAAGGGCGTGTAAGTTAACTGCTGCTGGTGGGCTTGCAGCACTGGTAGTGCCACCCACAGAAGCAGCGTGTAAAATGTGTCTCAGGCCTGCCACTGCAGCGCCTGCGTGCAGTCCCTGACTGCCATGTCGACTTGGTAAGGAAACCTACTTACCAGTCTCTAAACCTTCACTTTGCCACATTTCAGACACCTCTATGGTAGGCCCTAGGGCAGGGTGCATTGTTGGTAAAAGGTAGGTCATGCCCTGATGTGTGTGGCATGACCTAATAGTGAATTACAGCCATTTTTCGTTTTTCACTATTGAAGGGCTACCTGCCTCCAATAGGCCAGACTGGGCAGACTGATTATTAACTCCATTATAATCTATCTGACTCAGGGAGCATGGTAGCAAGTCGAGTTTAGTATCCCTGAACTCAGAATTTAATAACACACCCTTTAGGATGGATGGTTTTTAAATTCTATGTTTGAAAATAGCACTTTTAGAAAGTGGCTATTTTCTTGTCCAACTATCTACCGGTCTCTGCTGGTTTGGTGTGTGTGTCAGGGGCTGGGTGGCTCCAGAGGTCTGAGTGAGTCAGTGTGGGGTGAATGGGGCGTTTACACATAGAGTGAGGGAAGGGTAGCCTGCCCTGCCTGACACAATACTGGCTCCGCCTCCTGCTGGGCGACTGATAGCCCTGCTCCTGCCAGTGACAATACTGGCTCCGCCTCCTGCTGGGCGGCTGAGGACCCTGCCCTGCTCAGTGAATAGGCCAGGTGCCTCTGCCTGGCAACACCCACAACAAACCTGAGATGGTGGGAATTTCCCTGCTTGGACAAAGGGAACAAAGGAGAAATGGGGTATAAGAGAAGGACCCCTGAACCAAGAACTCAGATCACTTCTGACAAGGAAACCTGTACCAAGGACAAGAAGCCTGCTGATCTAAGGACTTGCCTCCCCTTTCTGCCAGAGTGCTGTTTTGCTGTGGAGGAACCTGAAAGCTGCTTCTTTATTTTTGCCAAGGAACAAGGAGAGAGGAACTTGGTGTGTACTCTCTGAACACTTGCTAGGAAATCTCCAAGGGCTGGAAGAGTGCCAGTCTCCTGTTGAAGTCACAGGGCCAAAGGACTTCACCATCTACTGAATTGCTGAATTGCTGGAAAGTGTTGTTTCCAGTACACAAGGGAAAATCTGCAGTCTCGACGCCAGCAGCAACGCTAGTGAGCAGTGGGTATCGGCCCCGGCTCCAAGTGACCCCGTCTCGACGCCGGTATCAACGCCAGTGAGGAGTGAGTATCGGCTCTACCTCCAAGCGACCCCGTCCCGACGCCGCTGCTGATCGCATCGACTCGACGCCCTTCTCGACGCCGTGAGCGCTGCTCCGGCCCGACATCCCTCGACACCGCTGCGGATTGACCCGACTCCGAGGCACGATCGACGCCGACCTCGGCGCCGACATCTCGACGCCGTGGATCCTCGTTTTCTTCGTTTCTCAAGGTACTGTACTTGTGGGGTCTGTTGCAACTCCAGGCTCGACGTAGCGCTCCTCGCGGTCGACGCCGAACCTTGGGAATCTTGTAGACTCGACGTCGTGTGACTCCTGTGGGGGTTACATTGTTGCCAAAGAACTGTTCTCAGAAGAATACTTTGCTAAAGAACTATTTGCCAAGAAGAAACCTTATTTGAACTATTATTTTTCCTTCCAAAGAGTATTTATTAAGACTGTGGTATATTTTTGTCGTTATTTGGTCTTGTGCTAAGCCTTATATAAAAATACTATTTTTATAATAACTTCTGTGTCGTGTCCATCTGTAGTGTATTCACTTTATTACTGTATGTGGTCATAAATGCTTAACACACTGCCTCTGAGATAAGCCTGTCTGCTCTGCCAAGCTACCAAGGGGGTAGCAGGGGTTATCTGAGTGCGTAATCCCCTTTCCCTGACTAGAGTTGGTTGGTCCCTATTTGTCAGAAGTGTATACCTCTGCCAACTAGAGACCGCCGGTTCTAACAGGAACCGACAATGAACAACCCAAAACCTCGCCCAAACAGCTGCAAGCTTCATCAGAGCCGATGTGAGAGAATGCAAAGCCTCGCTGCGCAACTTTATTGGAACCAATGCCAGACCACCAGAAGCCTTGCAAAGCAATGCCAAGCGACCTTGCACCAAGAACATAGGGCACAATTCTCACCAGGCAATACTTGGTCCTGTGCCCAGCTTACAGTCAAGCATCGTCAGATTGAACTTTTTTTTTTAAGTTTGATTTATTGAGAGATAACAAAAGAAGTAAAACAGAAATAAAAAGGATATTATCCATCCTATTTAACATTAAAATGATGAACTAAAATAAGAAGAAAATATAGGAATTAATTTTGTACTTGTGTATAAAAAGAGGAAAAATATAATTGAAAGAGCAAAATAAGGGAAAAGGGGGGAGGGAACAAAAATGGGGAAGGAACAGAAGTAATCAACATAGAATAGTTAGAACATCATATAAATTGTGCAGGTAATAACGTTGTAAGCATACCAATGAATGAAAAGTGAAAAGAATATTGTAGTAAACATTCAAAAATTAACAAGAATCATTTAAACAATCAAGCAGAAAAAGGCAAAGGGAGTAAAATTAAGGAGGTTTCCGAACTTCATCAGCTACATTTTTAAAGGCGACAAAGGAAGAGGCAGATTGAGATAAATGCGTTGTTAAGGGGAGCCATAAAAGATCTCTTTTAATTGCTAGGGATATGGGAGAAACATAGTTAGTATCTAGTCTGTGGTGAAAACAAACAGCATTCCACCATGCTGTAAAGGTGATCTTATCAGCTGGTTTCCAATTTGAAGTTATTAAATGAAACACAATAGCTATTCATAATTCCAAAGATTTAAAACTTAGTGGCGTTTGAGGCCATTGGGGAGGTAGAGTAGCTAAAAATATATTTGTAAGGGAAAAAGGGATTTGGACATTAAAAATTATCGTAAATTGGGACCAGACTAATTGCCAGAAATGATGGATTGAGGGACACTCAAATAACATATGTTTTAAATTTGCTGCGGGACAGGGACAGGACCAGCATGTAGGGGATGAGTCTAATGAAAAAGAAGCTAAGGACATAGGGGAAAAAAACAATCTATGGTAAATGAAAAAAAGGGTTTGTGTGGTGTTTGCAGCTCGAGAGGTCTTATGGAGCTTAGACCACATTTTATCCCAAGTAGCAATTGGCCACTCTTTTGAAAAGTCCTTTTTCCACCTCCTCTCAGTTTTTGATTTGTGTCTGTCTGAGGAGAATAGTACAAATTTGTAAATATTAGATGCTGAAGGAGAACCTTCTAGAATTGAGAGTAAGGATTCAGAAGTTACAGGAGAATCAGCAGAAGCAGGTAAACTTTGAAGAAAGTGCGTGAGGGAGATATGAGGAACATTATACTGCGATCTGAAGGATGGCGGTAAACAAAATTTAGATTGAAGATCAGAAAAAGTAAAGGGTTTTGTCATCAGATATGAGTTGTGAAAGTCAGCATAAGCCTCTAGAATGCCTTGTTTTCCACTATATAGAGTGATTACGAATCCGTATTGATTTATTATGCCAGATAGGCTGATTATCAAGGGAATTAATGGAGGGATGTGACGAAGATAACAGGGGAGATAAGACGGGAGATAAGGGTGAGAAATGACCGGGGAGCGTAAAGAGGCAAGGTTGTCAGTAAAAGTTAACATTTCTTGAAAGCCAAAAGGAGCAATAAGTTATTTTTCTACTTGTAGCCAGAGAGGTGGATGTAAGGGAAGATCTGTAGAAATCCATTTAGCACCTTGTTTGAGTGAGAAAGCAGAATGATAAGTGTTAAAGTCAGGGAACTTGAGGCCACCATTAGGTCTATCTTTCTTGAGAGAAGATAAAGTTATACGCAAAGATGTACCTTTCCATAAAAATGTTATCAAAGTGGAATCAATTCTTTTGAAATAATACTGAGGGGTATGAATAGGAATCATAGAAATAATATATAGCACCAGAGGGGAAAGCATAATCTTAATAGAGTCTAACCGACCCCACCCGGAGAGAAAAAGAGGATGCCAACGGCTAATAATATCACTTAATGTTTTAATAATTGAAATCAAAATTTACTTTAAGCGTGTTGGATAATAAAGGTGTAAACCATAAACCAAGATATTTTATTTTAATGAGCTGCCAGGAAAAACCATAGGAATCAAAGAGATGCTTGTGACAAAGAAAATTAAAAGGCAAAATTTGGCATTTATCAGCGTTTAGACGATAACCCGAGAATTTAGAAAACGAGGATACTTGCTGAAGAAAAGGAGTGAGGAAAGTTTCAGGATTGGAGCAATATAAAAGAATATCATCAGCATAAACTGACAACTTAATTTGATGAAAGCCAAATTGAAAGCCTGTGATACGATCATCCTGTCTAATTTTACTTCGGAAAGGTTCTAGGGCTATGACAAATAATAAAGGAGAAGATGGCAACCTTATCTCACCCCCCTTTGTAGTGAGAAGTAATCGGAAGTCTTGCCGTTAGTGAATATGGAAGCACGGCGGTCTGAGTATAATAAAGAAATTAAAGTTATCAGTTTAGAGGGAAAACCGGCCCACCTCAGCGCTTGAAACATAAAGTCCCAACCAATCCTGTCAAATGCTTTCTCAGTATCTAGGGTGATTGCTGCAATCGGATAATCCAGTGAGAAAGCTTTGTTTAGGAAGTTAAAACGGACTTGAGAATTGTCAGATGCAAATCGTCCTTTAACAAAACCTGCTTGTTCAGGACCAATGAGATCAGGCAAAATAGGATCAATACGTAGTGCCAGAATCTTCACAAAGATTTTGTAATCTGTGTTAACTAACAAAATAGGCCGATAATTCTTGAAAAGAGAGTGATCTTTATAATCTTTGGGAATTAAGCAAATTAATGCTTTCTGAAACGTACCACTGGAGGGGCCAGAAACCCCAAAGGATTGAAAGAGACATAGAAGCTTAGGTAGAAGAATATTTGCAAAATGAGAATATAATTCAATGGTAAATCCATCAGGCCCAGGTGCTTTCCCACGACATAGTACTGAGTTATATCAACTAGGGAAATATCAGCTCCCAAATAATCAAAATCAATGTGATTAGATGGGCGAGAAGGAATGGATCGAAATAGGAAAGAAGATCAGAATTATCTGGCAGGATTATAAAAGGAAACAAATTCAATTAAGATATCCTTATCTTTATAAATAGGGGTGCCAGCTAGGCCTTGCAAGGATTCTATTTTAGCTCTATCTTTTCTTACTTTTAGATAATTAGCCAATAGGTTACCCATCTTGTTTTGCCCACCATAATAACGAGAACTACTTTTCAGGAGGTAATTGTAAGCTGCATCAGTAGACAATTTATTAAAAGTAATTTTGGCATCAAGAAGATTTTTCAGAGCAGATTCATTGTTAGAATGATAAGACGTGCATTCCAATTGCTTAATTTTACTAAGTAACTGAGAGGACTGAACGTCAAAAGATTTCTTCTTTTGTGATACAAAACTCATAATAAAACCTCTGGCGGCTGCTTTAAAGGAATCCCACACCGCCACAAAAGGAGATTCTGGGATGTTGTTGATGGCAAAAAATGTCAAGGCAAAGGAATTGAACTTCTGACAAAAATTAGGGTCAAGCAATAGACAAAACACCATCTACGAGGGGAAAAGGGGACCAAATCAATATCAACAAAAACAGGGGCATGGTCTGATATTAGGATTGAACTGATCTCTGAGTGAATGGCATGTTGGGACAGGGATTTACTTAAAAAAAGGTAATCAATACGGGATTGAGAATGGTAAGCAGCTGAGTAGAATCTGTACTCTCTAAGGTTCGGGATGACATAGTCTCCAAATACCAACTAATGCTTTACGTCGAATTGAGGAGACAAATTGAGCGTGTATTTTAGAAGGTGTGAACTTAACAGTAGAGTGTCTATCGAGGATGGGATCTAGAATTTGGTTGCAATCACAACCAAATATAATGTAATCATCGTCAAATGTAAGTAATTTATCTGATAAATTAGACCAGAAAAGTTTATCAATCGAAGTAGGACCATATACATTAAAGATAACAATAGGAATCTTATCTATAAGCAACTTAACCTCTTCAGTGCCCATGACGAGATAGTCTCGTCATGGAGCACGGTCGCGCTGTGCCCATGACGAGACTATCTCGTCATGAACCCCACCCACTAATGTAACTCCCGGCACAGGAGGGGGAAAGGGCGTGGCACAGAAGGGGTTAACAATAACCCAATGACCTTCAACATCAGCTTCTTGATGAACTACAGAAACATTCAATTTCCTGTGACATGAAATGAAAACACCATGGGGTAGATTTAAAAGCCCTGTACACCACTTTTGCGCCGCTGTTGCGTCACTTCTGTGACGCAGCGGTGGCGTAAAGCCAGCGCCATGCTGCAGGGTATTTACAACGTGACGCATCTAGGGAGATGCATCACGTTGTAAATCCCTGCATCACATGAAACCTGCGTCAGGTTTCATGTGGGCGTTTGGCGCTGGGGGGTGTTCCGGTGCAGGAACGCCACGGAAAAGTGGCTGAGTGAAATCTACAAGATTTCACTCAGTCACTTTTCCAAACCACCTGTGTCAAAACCTTGCGCCTGCTTGAAGCAGGCGTAAGGCTTGATGCACCATGTCAGACATATGCAGGGTTGGCACAGTGCTGGAGTTGCTTCGCGCCCGCGACACAACTCCAGCACTGCGCCAACCTTACGGCAGCAGATGGGACACGCATCTGCATTTCCTTGTGCCACATTGTAAATGCAGCGCATCTGTGGTGGCGCAAGGATTGAGATGCGTGTCGCAAGTTTCCTGGCGCATCCCTGCTGATTTGCAGGGATGCGCCAGGAAACGTAAATCTGCCCCCATTTTTCTTACCTAGGGCTGTGGAATTAAACACATGTCCCACCCAGCATCTTTTTAACTTGGAAGCTTCATTATTAGAAATGTGAGACTCTTGAATTAAAGCAATATCCGTTTTCAACTTTGCCAGGTGAGATAGCACCCGTTGCCTTTTAATAGGATTATTCAATCCTTTAATATTCCAGGTAGTAACCCGAAATGTAATTTACTGAGAAAAGTATGAACAAACAATATGCTTACAAGAAACACAACTAAATTGACTTTAAAAGTGTAGAGGGAAACAAATTGAAGGAAAAAAAGTATTTGCATGATGAAAGAATATTTACATATAGGTAAGATGTAATAAATGTATAGGGGACTTATTTTGATGAAAAGAGCGGAGGAAATGGAGGAGGTAAGTAAAAATGATAAAGAGGAAAAGAAAGAAGAAAATTCAGGGAAGGTGAGAAGAGAGAAACAAAAAAGGAAAAAGAAGAGAATAAAGAACAATGAGACAGTAAATGTCTTACAAAGACGACTGAACACCATACCTACAAATACAACACGACTGGGGGTGACTACACCAGAAGAAGACAACAACAGCTTCGAAGATCCATCGAATCCAGAAGGGACCACAATCAAAGACTTCAATGTTACAGGAGGATCAGGAGGTAACAGAATTGTTGAAGAAAAAACACCTGTGAATGAGAGAAAATAATTAATAGAATGAAATAACCATAAGGCAAGAAATGGAAGAAATTTATAATGAAACAAAAGTGAAGAGAGAGAAATAACATTATAGAGGCATTACAAAGATATAAGCAGAACAACATTCACTGAAACAACTTAGGGGCATATCAACAACAACCGGCGATAATTATTGCAAAGCGCACTTAGCGCTAGGATAATTATCGCCGGCTAGCGTGGATTTTTATCGCTGAGATAGTGTGCTATTAGCAACCCTTATTTCAATAGCGATAAAAATCCTCACGCTAACTGGCTAACGTGAGATTATCGCTGGAAACCCAGCGATAATCTCACGTTAGCTTGTTGATAGAGACTCACAAACTTAGCCATGATATCCTCCTCCCACAGGATATCATGGCTAAGTCAGTCCTGAAGCAGGTGTTATCGCTACTTTTCCTGACGCTATGCTTCATAGCGTGGGGCTTGATGATAGGAGAAATGTCGCTTAGCGACATTTCTCCTGTCATGCCAGGTCAGGAACGCCCACTTTGCATCTCATTAGAGATGCAAAGCTTGGCGTTAGAAATCCCCACGCTACAGCAAGGTTTCGCGCGTTAGCGTGACCTTGCTAATATAGCGATAAAATTATCGCCGCTTTTCGGCCGAAAACGGCCGCTAAAGCAGCGATAATTTTATATCGCCTCGTTGTAAATATGCCCCTTAGAACATTGGAAAGGAGAACAACTGCATAACACAAAGCATATATAATAGTCAAGCAGGTCTCGAAGTATCCATAGTATCAGCCCCGTGAAGAGTAAGAAACTTCTGTAGCGCTGCAGGGTCATCAAATGTTGTAGTCTTATCTTTATACGTAACCTTGAAGAGGCATGGATGAAGGAGGCCATTCTTGGTGTTGAGTGAGCGCAATTAAGGGCGAAGATGAAGACAATTCTTCCGCCGTTCTGCTGTGATTTTAGCTACATCTTGAGAAAAGAAGAGACAGTGACTTTCCCCAAAAACTTGTTTCTTGGTCTTGACCGCTGAAAGGACTTGAAGAAGATTGGTGTATTGCAGAAAAAGCATAATGACACCACAAGGTTTCGCTGAAATTTTCGGACCAAGTCTGTGAGTCCTTTGAATATTGAGAGAAGTAGTAGCAGGTAAATCCAGGAGCTTGGGCAAAAAGGATTGAAAAAAGATGGTTGGGTTGGAACCTTCAATGTTTTCAGGAAGTACATAAAGTCTGAGGTTGTTCCTACCATTCCTGTTTTCCAAGTCTTCCGCCCCTTTTAAGAAGAGACACTTCAGACTCCAGAAATCAGATGCGTGAGCATGAGGATTCAAGAGACTCTCTCCGTTGTTCCACTATGAGCACTCGTGACTCCAAAGAAGACCATTTATCATTTAAAAATTGTAATGTTTTATTGGTCTCCTCTATGAAGGATTTTAGAGCTCGGATCTCTTCAAGAATAGCATTCATGGCTGATGGGGAGGATTTTCCTGGAGAAGGTGGATCTTTTTGGGTTTTTGGTAGAGATTGCAGGTAGTTTACTAGAGAACTGCGCTTTTGGAATAGTGGCTGAAAAAATATCAGGTTTTTGAGAGGGGAGGTCCTCCATTTCAGTGGCGTTAGGATCAGAGTCGGAATCTGAACACGTAGAAACTTTAGAGGACGCAGCAAGCTTAAAATTCCTCAGCCTCCCAATAAAAAGTGCGACGATATTCAGTGAATGACCTTAAAACACTTGTGAGCAATGAAGTCTTTAAATAATTAACAGCAAAATAAGTAACACTAGCTGCGGGCTGTAAAATCCAGAAAGACTTCTTCAATAGTATGCAATATGAGACCAAAAGCCAGGAAAACCACCAAGGAGAGAGTGAATATCACCACATAGAAGAAAAAATAGGCAGGAGTGCAAATGATGGCTGCTCAGTGACAAGGAACAGAAACAACGATACCCATTTTAGATTTCAATATTAGATCAGGAAAGTTTCATCATTCACAAGAGGAAAAACCTAAATGTGACATGTAAAATGACACCCTTACTTGAAGGAACAAAATAAGAATAAATTCAGTGTGAAAAAGACACCAACCATGGTATCTTTGGCCACAAGAAGTATATGGCTAGAAGTTGGAACCTTTAATATCGCCCGAATCAAAGAAGAGCAAAAACAGCAATAAAAATCTGCAGACATCATGCAGGGAATCTCCTCAGCGCGATAAACAAAATGGCGGCCGCATAAATAACAGAGCCGCTCCGCATCGTGTAATGAAGGAAATACAGCTTACGGGATGTCAAGAAGAGTGAAAGTCGCCTCATTGCATGCTGCTTCTCTTCATGAGGTTAGACCTTCGCTTTGGAGTCTGCATGGGAGCTGGTTGCCGCTCCAGGTCCGCCGTTGGGTACCGCTGTCCCTGCAGAGTCAGGGACCTGCCGCCATCTTCTCCGGGCATTAGCCACGCCCCCTCATCAGATTGAACTTGTGACTTTGTTCAAGTGCAACGCGACCAGATACTGACAGTTAGTGCTTTCTGCTTCTTGCTTCTATTTTTACCTAAACATTTAAAGTTTCTTATCTCCAGTCCTACTGGTTGGATTTTTGCTGTTCTGATATCATTGCATTTATAAAAATCTACTATATGTTTCTCAATTGGTTTGGCATTTTTCTTGTTTTGTATTTTCACTTTATTACTGTTTGTGTGCTGTATAAATACTTTACAGATTGCCTCTAAGTTAATGCTGACTGCTTTTGTGCTAAGCTACCAGAAGATTAAGCACAGGTTAAGTTAGTGACGTTTGTGGTTCACCCTGACCAGGATTGTAGCTGTTGCATGAGAAGGGTTTTCACTCCCCCAAACAACAACTAAATTTCCTATAGTTATGTTGTGTCCCCTAAGTGACAATCTAGAAGAAAAGTGGTTGAAATCAGAATAACATCCATAAAAGTTAAAAAAATGTATTGCTAGGTGGATGCAAACAACCTGGATTTTAAAGAAAATGAGGGGGTTGATTAGACTGCAAACTTGCAATGCAGATACCATAGAAAAGTGAATCATTACAACCAGAAACAGTATGAAATCACTGCTTCTTTTAAAAAAGAAGAGGGATGAGTTGCACATATGGTTACAACAAATGGTGCAACTGCATTCATGCTTATGGAAAGTAGATACCCACTGGTCAAACCCATGTCTGGTCAGATGGGGGAATTCCAAGATATGTGGTATTAATTGCACCCAGCAGTTCAATTCAATTCAAATAACCTTTATTCGGGTTTCATAAAATCAATAAAAGTACAACAAAAACACAATACATTTTCACAATAATACAATCCATAAAAACACCATAATCAAGACAATTCATTTTCAGTGCAACTCTCATGAGGTAATTTTCAGGGATTTTCCATCGTTTTGCGTGCGCGTACTATTAATCTCAGAAAAGTGCTAGTGCGGAAGATCAATTCATCTGAATCCAGGGAAAATAGTAATGAACAAGATTCCCCCAAAGAAAGGGGTCTTAGTTTTCTAAAATAAGGAGTTAAAAACCAATTAATATATTTTAGATAAAATTTGCAGAAGAATAGGAAGTGGATATCGTTCTGTTTACTAATGCCATCACATGGACAGGGGTTATATTCTAATGTATGATGATACCCCAAAGGGAAAGCCAACAGAAATTTTACAGAACCTGCCCTTAAACGAAAGAGCAGGGATCGTTCCCAATTAGACATGGGGAGAGTTAGGTAGGATGGTAATGGATACCTACATAAATCATTCCCCATGTATGTGATGACAGAAGATTTAAGTGACTCACTTACCATTATTTCTGAGCTAAAAAGTGCATAAAGTGCTTGTTTAACCACAACTTTATCTTTAGTCTCGATTCTAGTTGGTTCCGAGAAAAGCTCGCCTTTATCCACGGCGGTTAATGTGTTAGAGACTTCAGCTAACCAAGGTATTAGCATGCCATGGTCACAGTTTAGGCAATCCTTAATAATACTTTTTGTTAAGGTCGCTGAGTCGTTTGTCCAGATCCTAATCCATAATAGGGCTGGTCTGGCTCTAATAAAATCACAAACATAGGGGAGATTTAATTCTTTATGACAAATTGATGATTACAAGCCCCAGCTAGGCCCGCAAGAGACAAGGGTTCGCTCTTCTGTAACGAAATCTATAAGGAAGTTGGCACGGAAACTGCAAAGTACGAAAACAACGTTTATTAACCCTTAAGGGTGGTCCTACAATCCACACAACACTCTTCAGTATTGCAAGGAGTAGCACAAAGAACTTGCATACACAGTCCCCTTTTATACACAGCGAAGGGGCTCATGAGTGGGTGGATACCACTAAGTTGAAGAACATTACCATTTAGGGTCATTCTCGATACCGAATCAATACATGGGCGGAGCTAACACACTCCTTGGGCCCGCGAAAACACATGGTCAAGCAAAGCTAATTATAACAGATGTGGTCAAGTCTGGGCATGCGCCAGACGGACAAGGTAGGGCTATTTATAACCTGTTGCTAGGCAGATTACAAGAGCAACTAACACAGAAGTCGGACTCTCCTCGTGGTGAACACATGGCAGCATGTCAATACAAAATGGAGTCCGGACTTCGGCCAACATAATGGGGAAAACACGATAAAAGGGAAACACTAATGTCTTCAGTAAATGCTTAATCACATTCTGCCTTAATTTACAACAGACGACCCTTTCAGCATTTACTGAAGACATCTGGCTTCCAAGAATAATCATCGTATATGTCAATTATCATCATTCCTTTAACCTCTTTAGCTAGACCCTTCTGGCGGGCAACTTCGGCAATAGCTTTCTTATCTGGAATGCAGAATGAAATGCATACAGAACAGCACAATGGTCCACATTGAATACACATACAGAGAAAGAACAGAATTGCTATAATAATGCAGAGACCAGTTAAGACCTTCCATCCCCAGGCAGTAACCAATGCCCAAAACCATCCAGAAAAGGACCAAGTGCCGTTTTCCGTGTGGATTTCAGCTGCTATTTTATGCAGCTTATTAATGGCGTTATAAACGGATGGCGTATGATCAGGAATGAACACACAGCAGCTACTTCCAATAATTTTACAGGCTCCTCCTCGATCAGCTAGCATTACATCCAATACCATACGGTTCTGCAATGCAACAATTCTGGTAATCTGTAACTCTTCCGTAAGATTCCCAAGAGCAGCAGCAGTCTGATTTGTCACAGCTTCTACCACTCTTGTTAATCTTCGGATCTTCCTACTATTCAAAGCGGCTCCGACAAAGAAAAACAGTCCTAAATTAAAATCAATATACTGTTGCAAACTGGTATCAGTTTGATCCACATCATCGATCGATAAAGTACGTTTATACCTATTTACAGTCACATTATTCAACAATTTCAAGTCTTTATGATACGATGCAGGTGCTAGGAATACAGGAGGTAATAGGAATGATACATAGCATACCCCAGACCACCCAGCCGGCAGACGGTAATAACCTTTATTTCCGCACACAAAATAGGTATTATGGGACGCTAGGAAGGTGCTGTTGTTCAACCCATCAATGTTTAGAACAGTAAGGCAATCACTGACATCAACAGGGATGAAACCCACACTCTGGACACACAAGTCCGCTTGAGCTTGTGCTACTTGAATTACAAATTTATCTCTTCCCATAGTGTCTCTGGTGTTCGTGAAGATATAGGGAATGGATTCATTGTCCGGTCGGTATTCTTCCCATTCCCAAATTGTCCCATTCGCTTGTGGATATCCATTCTTGTCCTGATGGCATTCTTTATTAAGTCTGAAAAGCAATCGTCCCACTGTCGGTTTTCGAGTGGCAAACAACAGAGTGTACCATGCTCTACAGGAGCCATTGTGAGAGAAAGGAAGTGGTATGAATGGCGTACCTCCTTTCTTCTGATGGGCTGGCATCATCCCACATATCCAACAGTTCGTAGCGTTTGTAGCAACGTGGGTGTGATGCAGCATCTGAATGAAAGTGTTATTCAAATAGGATTGCCGATGCTTCAACTCTTGGTATGGCAATGTGTAAAAATAGTGCTCCGCAGGCACTGGAGTCGTCAACACAAGCGTCTTTCGAGCAGGAGTTGCCTCCTCCACAAACCATGTGGTTATACCAACAATAGCTACTGTTAGCATGAACCCCAACGCACAAAGAATTTTCTTCTTCTCCATGTCAAAGGAAATAATACCCTGATATCTTCCTGAAACTAAAAGTCTGTCAGAACTCTTCCCCTTGGGCAGCGGTTGATTTCTTCACCAGCGGGCCAAGACGGGTGTCACTACACTAATGCAGGGCTGATCCCCCCCCCTTGCCTCATCGGCTCTCCGTTTCACTAACCCAAGGGCCGTTCTGACAGTATGTCCCGGTACTGGAAACCTCACTTCCTTGGTCGCAGATGATATCGCCTTCCTCCAGAAGTCGTATGGTCCGGAAAAAGCTCCTCAGTGTCGTTTGGCTCTGCAGCACGGCCTGTCTCTGCTGCTAGGATGTCTCGTTGATCGGTCAGCACGGCAGACTCCACCAATCCGGGCGGTACCTTTCGACAGTGCAAGGAATGGATCCAATTCTTCCTGTTCGAGACTCGCACTGCCGTCCTCGTTGCAAGAAGGACTTGCTCAGGTCCGACCCATCTCGGCTCCAAACTGTTCGTTCTGTCGAAGACCTTCAGCATGACATGATCCCCAGGCCGGAGACCATGTCCTTCACCGGTAGACCGATCAGGGAGCGCCTCTCGGACCTGTTGATGAATAGAAACCAAGTTATCCGTTAACTGTGCCAGATAATCACCCATCATCACACAAGGTACATCATACACAGCCTTAGGCCTTGGTGGACCCCAAATATTCATTGGGCGTCCAAATACAATCTCATAGGGTGTAAGGCCGGTTCGAGAGTGTGGCACCGACCTAATTGACAATAACGCCAGTGGCAAGGCGTCTGGCCAAGTCAAAGATGTTGAAGCTTGAATTTTGGCGATCTTAAGCTTCAGTGTACCATTATACTTCTCGACTAGTCCTGCAGACTGAGGGTGGAACACGGCGTGGAACTTCTGGGTGATGCCTAGGCCCTTCAAGACATACTTTATAACATCTGCTACAAAGTGAGGGCCATTATCACTCCACAGAAGTCTACAGACGCCGTATCGGGGGAAAAACTCTTTCAGCAATAGCTTCGCTGTAGTCATTGCAGTATTGTCTTTCGCAGGGTACGCCTCAACCCATTTACTGAAGGCGCAAACCACTACTAGAACATACTTCAAATTGTTACAGCGCTCAAGCTGGATGTAATCCATCTGCAGAACCTCAAAGGGTGCAGTGGGTGTCGCAAATCCTCCTGCTGGAGTTCGCGTACCTTTCCCTGGGTTATACTTCAGACAGATCATACAGGTCTGCACCACCCTCTTTGCTGTGCTAGCAATCTCTGGATGCTCCCAGACTTGGGTAAGCAATTTCACAATTGCGGAAGCTCCAACATGTGCTAGCCCATGTGCCATCTGGACCATAGGTTGTACAAAAGCCGTGGGTAACTTCCATCTATCCATCTGCTTATTTCTCCAGCAACCCTCGTCATCCAGTTCTCCTTCGCTAACCCATTGTTCCCGCTCTTTGTCAGAAGCGGTCTTTTGTATTTCTCGCACTTGCTCCTTCGCATCATGCCATCTCTCCACCTGTGACTTCACTACATACATGGCAGTAGTGCCGGGCTGCATCGCAGTCTCCCGTGCTACTCGATCCGCTAACGCATTCCCTTCTCCAACCTTATCAACCACTTTCCTATGGGCGCTACACTTAACAATAGCGATTTTCTTTGGGTATGTCAATGCAGTTAAAAGGTTGTGAACTAACTCCCCATGCATTATCTGTACCCCATGTGACGTTAGAAACCCTCTCTCCTTCCAGAGTAGGCCGAAATCGTGCGCTACTCCGAAGGCATAGCGGCTGTCTGTGTAAACATTCACACACAATCCTGTACTGAGCTCACACGCTCGTGTTAACGCTATCAGTTCCGCTGCTTGAGCTGATTTCTGTGGTATGCGTGCTGTCTCCACTATCGTCTGTAACGTAGTAATTGCATATGCTGCTGAAGTCGTACCATCTGGTAGCTTCAGGCATGATCCATCTACCCACAACTCTCCATCTACATCTGAAAAGGGCGTATCCTGGAGATCAATACGACCCTTTGTTTGTTCCTCAGTCACAAGAATACAATCATGCGCTTTCTGTGCCTCAGGCTGGGTCTCGGGGTATGGCAACAATGTGGCCGGGTTTAATGTCACGCACCTTTTTAACGTAATGTGAGGAGCTAAAAGCGTCAACTCATATCCCGTTAAACGGGCACTGGTCAAATGCTGCGTCTTTGTTTGATTAAGCAGGGCATCCACAGCGTGGGGAACTAACACCAACAGTTTATGGGACAATACAATTCCCTCACTTTGGCGTATTGACACAGCTGTCGCCGCAACCGAGCGAAAACACCCTGGTAGTGCTCGGGCGACAGGATCAAGCACAGCCGAAAAGTATGCACAAGGGCGCTGCTTATCGCCGTGCATCTGCACTAAGACTGATAATGCACATCCATCTTTCTCATGCACATACAACGAAAAGGGTTTTGCATAATCAGGGGTCCCTAACACTGGTGCTGAACAAAGGGCCTGTCGTAATTGCTGAAAAGCAGCGTCACATTCATCTGACCAGGGGATCGGGATGGGCGTGTCTTTTGTCAAGAGCGCTAGTAATGGCTTAGCTATGTGTGAAAACCCCAATATCCATTGTCTACAAAAAGAAACAAGACCCAAAAATGCACGCACATCCTTCTGCGTGGATGGCCTTGGTGTGTCCAAAATTACTTGGATACGATCTGGTGTGAGTGCACGCCCCTCCTTAGACAAAAGGTGACCCAAATAAGTCACCTTTGGTCTACAGAATTGCAATTTCTTCCTAGAGACCTTATGATTGTGGGACGCTAAAAAAGAAAGTAAGGCTATCGTACTTTTCTCACACAACTCCAGGGTGTCAGCCGCCAACAGGATGTCATCAACATATTGAATGAGGGCGACCCCCTCGAGTAAGGCAAAAGAATCCAACTGCCGCTTCAAAGCCTGACTATAAATACTAGGGCTTTCTGTATAGCCCTGGGGAATTCTACAAAAACGATAAGATCTATTGTTTAATGTGAACCCAAAAAGAAATCGGCTATCAGGGTGAATGGGAATAGAGAAGAAGGCATTTTTCAAATCAATCACCGAGAACACGGTCGCCGTAGGCGGGACCAAGGTAAGCAACGTCGTGATATCGGAAACCACCGGATACTGAGGTATCACGATCTTGTTCACCTCCCTCAAATCAATTATGAACCGATAAACCTTTGCATCCGTGTCCTTTTTCAGAATAGGGAGAATCGGACTGTTACAGATATTATAGGGAACTTCTTCCACTACTCCCACTGCGATCAAGTCTTGCACAATCTGTATGAGAGCCTCCTCGCCCTCCTGGGAAATACGATACTGTGGGAGGCGCGGTAGTACCGCCCCCTCCTGGACACTAATGTGGACCGGAGGAATCACCATTTGTCCGACATCTGTGTCCGATGTTGCCCATAAAGTTTGGGGGAGGGTAGCCAACAACGCATCCTCTGAAATCGTACACATCCGCCCAGATCGGGGGTAGTTGTCATTTAAAATCACCCTCACACCCTCAGGGGAACAGCGAATTGTAGCCCTAAAATGCTTTAACATATCAAGGCCCATAATGTTATCCGGTGTGTACGGAGCAAGCAGAAACGGACAAGGCGCAGAAAAACAATCAACTTTAAATGCAAGGGGCTGTGAAAGAGGGCTTCGGGAAAGTGTACCGTCAAACCCTACCGATGTAACTATTGAGCCGGATGGGGGAGCCCCCGGAACCAAGTACCTAGACAATGCACTACGTGTCGCTCCTGTATCCACTAGGAACTGATCAGTAGAACCTAAAACCTCAGCCGATACATAAGGACCCGTCTGATCGACCGGCACCTCAACTGATTCGGACCCCCATCCTACGCATTCCTATGCATGCTGAGAATCGTGATATCCCAATCGATCGCTGTCCGATACATGATACTGGTGCTGGCGATCGAAAACATTTGAGCTATCTCGGTGCTGTCCGGCAGTATCGAAACGGACATTATCGTTGGAATTCCCTCTAAAGTTCGAGAAGCCCCCTCTACCTCTCGGCCCACCCGGAGTGTGCCCCTGACGCGAAGCACGCAACGCTGGGCAATCCCTGGCCCAATGGCCCAACTGCTTGCAATACGCACACTGGTTCCTATTCAAATCAGACCGGCCCGAAGGGGGACCATAAGATCCGCTCCTTCCTCTATTATTATTACCCCGGCGGGGCGGGCCATATACTTGTGCTAACATCACTTTGGTTTTAAGATCTTTCGATTTCTTCTCCTCCTGGCCCTTCGCCTCATGCTCCTGACGCTCATAATACTGGGCAATGGTCAGAAGGGCCGTCGGTGTCGCGGAGGACCAAGAACTCTCACTCGCTTTTAACCGGGCCGCAACTGCCGGCAGCAGATTAGCCACATATTTGTCCGCGAAAAGGTGGCGGCCCGTGTCGTCAGTAAGCGACTGGCCACTAAAATCATGGAACGTTTCCTCAAAACGCGTAAAGAAGTCCGCGACTGACTCGTCAACTTTCTGTTTACATGCTGCTAACATATTCCAGTCAATCTTTTTAGGGGGGATAATCGTCTTCAACTTAGCCACAATAGCCGCAGGGAGATCTAAAATATTCTGGGGTGGTTTCTGTGCGGGCTTCCGTTCCCTATCCTCATCCTCAAGGTCAGACCACCGGGCCTTGAAGGCAACCGCATCATCTACCTTCCGGACAGAGCGCCACGTATCCGGCGGTAGGATAAGGCCAAGGAACAGGTCTATATCCGCCAAGGTCATAATGCAAGAATTCAAGGCCCCCTCGACTTCTTCATAGAAGGCCGCTGGATTCTTGCGGGGGTCAGGCAGCGCGTTCTTTAATGCCATAACATCGGCCCTATGCCATGGAGTATAAACCCAGTTATATACAAAATATCCCCTTGCATCGGCGGAGTTAACATCCGAGCTAGTCCCCGCTCCTTTAGGAGGAACATACAAAGGCGCCGCCTCTCGCATTGGTTTAGCATGCACTATGTCATCCTTATCTGACTGGGAGGCGGATGGGTGGCCCCCTGCTGCAGACGAATCCGACTGCTTCTCCTCCTCCGTTTGTTGACGTGCTTTCTCTCTAAGGGCCAGTACCTCGTCCCGCAAAGCGAACAGCCGCCGAGCCGCCTCAGAAGCCTTAGGGGGAGAAAAAACACCATTACGTAATGCTCCGGCATCCAAAGACACGTCGTCAGGCTCAAAGACACTAGAATATTTTCGGAAAGCTGCGATTACTTCTTCTGAAAAATGAGACAGAAAATACACCCTCTCTCTATCTTGCCACGACCCCCAAGCATGGAACAACTCATCCATAGACATCGTGCCCTTAAGTGCACGAAGGGAAAGTTTCCGGAGCTCAGCCATATGCTCGGCCGATAACATGGACCGTGTGTCGACCTTACCCGGAGCCGGGCCAGAATCTTGCGGCCGTGGAGCAGATGCGCCAACATAAGGGGGCGGAGAGCGATCTAGTAAATAAAAATCGTCATCAGGATTATTAAGGACAGGATAAAGCGGCTGACGAACAACATATTGACCCGAAACTTGTAGCCTACGCTCTTTCTCTTGTCTGTCCGTTTGCTCTTTATCCTCCCGACGCTTCGCTTCCTGCGCTCGCACATGATCATTCTTTCGCTGCTCCTTATCAAACAGCGCTTTCTCACGTTTCTCTCGCTCACGCACTTCCTTCACCCATAATCGCACACACTCAAACATATCCTGACGAGCACGTCGCTTACACATACACTGTTCCACATACTCAATCTTACGTATATCAAACGATCCATACAAAGGCCATCGCAACTCAGGATCCTTCCTAGTATATTTCCTCCATAACGTGCTGTACATTATGGAAGAAAGACCATGCTTCACGTACATATCCCTATTAGGAGTCCCCTCTGGGGGAGCTGGAGCAGATTCCTCGAGGTTCAACCGATTCCTAAGACAGCAGCACCACTTACGAAGTGCGCTAAAAGCAGGCATGCTAGGAATAATGCAAAATATGCAGTATTATCAAGAAAAATGGCACTTAATCGTTGCGCCGTTCAAAGTTTACACAGCTCCGGAGAAATTTCTCCACATTACCTGCCTATATGTGTTGCAACGCATATATTTTCACAAAGACAAATTCAAAATATGACTAGTCACCATCAATCAAACTCAAATAGCCAGACCAGGCTTCAAAACTCAGAGCAAGTACCGTACAACGGTTCTTACCAATCAAGAGTCCAGGTTCCAACTGCCAAGCTCCACAATCGCCCAAACGGCTCTCACGGCAGGACCGACAGAAGAGGTCTCAGTCGATGACCGGCGCCACCCAGATGGTCAGCTCGGAAGGGAAGGAAGAAAAACCTCGGGATGCCAAGGCTAAGACGCCGCTGGCAGTGATCACGTCCCTGGCCAAACTCCTCACCTTCGTCGCGACCAGTCCTTCGAGCATCCGAGTCGCCGATGAGCCCCACGTGACGGGCGCCAATTGATGATTACAAGCCCCAGCTAGGCCCGCAAGAGACAAGGGTTCGCTCTTCTGTAACGAAATCTATAAGGAAGTTGGCACGGAAACTGCAAAGTACGAAAACAACGTTTATTAACCCTTAAGGGTGGTCCTACAATCCACACAACACTCTTCAGTATTGCAAGGAGTAGCACAAAGAACTTGCATACACAGTCCCCTTTTATACACAGCGAAGGGGCTCATGAGTGGGTGGATACCACTAAGTTGAAGAACATTACCATTTAGGGTCATTCTCGATACCGAATCAATACATGGGCGGAGCTAACACACTCCTTGGGCCCGCGAAAACACATGGTCAAGCAAAGCTAATTATAACAGATGTGGTCAAGTCTGGGCATGCGCCAGACGGACAAGGTAGGGCTATTTATAACCTGTTGCTAGGCAGATTACAAGAGCAACTAACACAGAAGTCGGACTCTCCTCGTGGTGAACACATGGCAGCATGTCAATACAAAATGGAGTCCGGACTTCGGCCAACATAATGGGGAAAACACGATAAAAGGGAAACACTAATGTCTTCAGTAAATGCTTAATCACATTCTGCCTTAATTTACAACAAAATGAATTCGGAGGCGGAGAAAGGTGCACCCAATATTTTTCTGCAAAAACGGTTTTCCTCACGCTGAATCCCTAAGTTTCTCCCAGAGCCCCATACCTCAGCCCCATACGTGGCTACAGGGATGCACTGTAGTTTAACATTTTTTAAAATAGCTCTAGTGGCACCTATTTTCTTTGGGCGTGGGAGGCTCAATATAGAATTGGTGGCTTTCGAGATCTTGCCCATGGCGTGGGCACAATGCCCGCTCCATGAGCCGTTCGCAGCGAAAACCATCCCTAAGTATGGAAAGGAGGTTACGGATTCTAGTTTATCCGAACCTACGTTTATGATATTGAGCTTCCTTTTCCCGGGTGCACAAGACATGATAAAAGATTTTTTTAAATTTACACGCAGATCCAATGTCTCCATATGTTGGGCGAATGCTCCAACAAGCAAACGAAGAGCATTAGGAGTGCGGCCCATAAGGACCGCATCATCTGCGTATAATAAGACTGGTAATGAATTCCCCTGAATAATTGGGACATCTCTCGTCACTTGTTTCAGAGCTTTGGCAAGACCGTTAATATAGATAATAAATAGCAGAGGTGCTAAAACGCACCCCTGCCTGACCCCCCTGCCTATTTTTATGGGTCCGGACACATCACCACCGGACCCCATCCTGACTTGTGCTTTGAGGTCAGTGTGAAGATAAGCCAGAAAATTTACAAGAGCTTCGTCCAGACCATAGTTAGAAAGCATAAGCCATAGTTTGGATCTATTAACTAGGTCAAAAGCGGATGAAAAGTCCATGAATGTGAGATAAATTGGGCTTGATCGAGCAACATTATACTTATCAACTATCAATTTTAAGTTTAAACATTGCTCCACCATGCCCACACCGCTCCTGAATCCCATCTGGCATGAGTCCAATAATTCAGTGTCTTCAGTCCACTCTATCATCCTATTATAAATAACTCGTCCAAGGATTTTTAAAGTGTTATCCAAGAGCGAGATCGGACGGTAGTTAGCTGGGTCTGACCTATCGCCCTTTTTAAAAATGGGAACTATGGTACTAGTGGCCCACGTTTCAGGCATAGGCACCATGGGTAAACTGTTAAAAACGTTAAGAAGAATTGGTGCCCATAAGTCCGTGTTATACTTAATAATATCTATAGGAAGTCCATCAGGACCGGGGGCCTTATTACCAAGGCTCTCTTTGATGGCTATAACTACCTCAGAGAGATCAATCTTAAGACTGCTTAACTCTTCCAAGGTAGAAATGAATACTTCATTGAGAGGAGTCGCATATATTTTAGCAAAGTGAGCCTCCCAGCTGCTGCTAGTTATGTTACAGCTGATTGGGGATAAATGTTTCCCTGTGTCTCGCGTCTTCCTAACAGCTGACCAGAAGGGGCCACTGCTCTTCAGGTTGGCGCTTTCAACCAGAGTTTCCCACTGTTCTGTCAGCAGGGCAGCCTTCCTTTCAGTTGTTTTTAATTTGTAATTTTTTCTTGCCAACTGTACCTCTAGTATACACCTTGGTTTGGAGGACAATGCCTTACGTAGTTCCCTATTCGCCGTAGAGCAAGTAGAATCAAACCATCTTGGTTCCTTCGCTATCTTTGGTAATGGGACTGACAACAGTTTTTTAATTACTAAACACAGTTTGCCAAAATCGGTGATTATTCTAATATTATTTCCATTTAAAAGTAGACAAGAATTGATTAGTTCAGGATAATCATTCCGCACAGTTTCTAAAATAGCTCCGCTATCAATTCCCCTCCATTTTAGCTGCAGGCCATCACCTGATGGTGTAATGTCTCTTGCGCCGTTGGATTTCGCATATACAGGGCCAGAGCCTAAATGCAAAGTGACTATGAGGGGATTATGATCGCCAAATGATGTTTCCATTACCTTTGATTCCAACACACGGTCCACTAGATCAGGGGACATAAAAATAAAGTCAATAGTTGAGCAACAGTCTCTCTCCCTAAACGTAGGGACATAACCCATGCCAGATGATTGGGACACTTCCATGGCGTTGCTGAGGGTGTGCTCACTTAATATCTTTGCTAGTTCGAGCCCCCTTTTTTCAGCTTGGTCTTTAATGTTGTTAATGTCCTTTGCCCAACAATTCTTTATAAGTTTAGCATTAAAATCTCCCCCGATTAAAATCCCTAACTCCTCCTCTGATTCCAGATTTATTTCCAGTTTCTGTAAAGTCTTGGAGAGTGCTATGAAATTTGTGATAGGTGTAGAATGAAAATCATTGTTATAAAAATTAATTGTATAAATCCTGGATTTTTGTTTCAACTCGAGAACTTGGATATTCGGATTTCCTTCTGATAGATCTTTAATGGTACCTCCCATCAATGTACTAATACCTATAAATAAACCTCCCACTGCACGGCCAAAAATAGGCTTGCTTGAAGTTACACTAAAGCAGTGGTAACCCTCAATAAATAAGTTGCTAACAGCCCACGTCTCCTGGAACATAATGATATCTTTATCGTCCAATAGCTTGATCCATTGAGGGTCAAGCAATCTTGGTTGCAACCCGGCGACGTTCCAACTAAGAATAGACAATTTGGAACGTCTTGAAGCACGAGAGATATTATACCCACTAAACTGCTTAGGTTGGGTTGGTAAAGTAATTGTGTTCTCATGTGTTGCTGGATATACAACCGGAGCAGCATATGGTGCCATTATCATGATTTCATTGGTTTGTGTATAGTGGGGATTTTCCCTAAAGGTGGTAGGTACATCCTCGCTCCCTCTATCTTTCTTCCCCAGTCAGTCCTGACATTCCAAGTTGGAGAAAGCATGTTCAAAACGATTATGGGTTGGTATGTTGTATATATACCTAGGCTCATTCAGGGGCATATTAAAATTTTGCTTGGGCCTTTCGTAGAGTCTTTCCCTTGGATTAAAATAAGAGGGAGTGGGGAAAGATAAATATTGCATTGAATGCAATGGTGGTATGATTCGATGGTCCGTTGAGCGGCCATTCCTAAGATTACAATTAAGATCCTGATGAGGGTATCCATAACCATTAGTAATGTTATAGTTCATACCGGGTTGATCTACTGGAAAATTAAACCCAGGATTAGGATTAAAATCAATTAAATGTCTATAAAAATACCCAAGGGGAAGCAGAGTGGTGTTAAATTCCCAGGGTGAGGGTGGTGGGGCTTTTGAGAGTGTAGATTGTACCCATTGTGGGGATCTAAAATTTATGATTATACAATCCCCCTCAAACTTTTTTCTCAATGGGCCCACCCACCCTACTCTTTGAGTGTGAATTATCTCCCCTGCTCCATCGGGTTTCCCTCAATTTTGGGACATTGACTAAAACCAAGACATATGCTCCACATTCTGGGGGTAGACTAATACGAGCCGGGATCTGTCTCGTGTTAGTCGCTTCAATTATATCCTGCTTAGCGGTCGCGGGTTGTTGGTCAACATCAATCACTTGTGTTGTTGATGCCCTATTAGTTCTAGCAGTGATTTGGTCCCCTCCTCCAGAACTAGCTGTCTTAGTTGTTTTAAATACCTGTTTAGATGGAAGTTCCGAGCTTGATGGGTCTTTACTAGTGCTCGGTTTAGGTATTAAAGGAGGGGCATTGATGTGCGCTATACCTTTCTTGTTGGCCTTAATAGGTTGTGATTTAACTGTGTTAGTGTTAGTTGTACCGAGGTGTGGTGTAATTGTAGGGTTACGCTCTGTACTTAATTTTAACACATGATCATCCAGTGCCCTCAACCTCTTGTCAATATTGAGGACTTGTTGGTTAATAGGTCCTAAGAGGGTAGTTAACAAAGTCTCCATTCTCCCCCAGAACCCTTCATTCCCCGACATTACATTAGTTAATATTATTTGTTCATCCTTGTTGCTAGGGTAGGCTTCGCTATTACCATCATTTAGCTCTACAGAAGCGGGGGGCCTCCGCAGTTGGGGGCGCCCAACTACTAGTGGCTCAAATTGTTTCCCTTTTCGTTTTGTTTTTTGCTTTCTTGCTTTTTGTCCCCTTGTTCGCATAGATATGCTATCACTTTTTCCCCTATCTGTGATCGACACATCGGTATCTGAACATAGTTCTATTCCGTCCGAATATGCCTGCTCATGAACTAGGGATAAAATGGAATCAGCACTCTTGTTAGTACTTAATCTTAGCATAGTCGGGGTTAGCGAAAGTCTGTTATCCGTCAAACATAGATTAGGGGATACTATGTCCAAAATTCTGTGGTTCTCATTAAGTTCTGTGCCTGGTAGCCCCGCATAGGATGTTATATCCGATGTAGCAAGCAGGGATTCCATTGAGTTCTCCTGCAGCAAAGGTGGTGGCAGGCTTGACGGAAGTGATAAACGTCTTTCAGTATTTTGAATCGCAGAGGCCACAACACCAATTGTCTTCTGGAGCATTTTGTCAATAGCGGTCAAACTAGGTAATGGAGTGGGGTTTATGGCAGTAGATGATGAAGTTGGCTGCTTACGATTAGATTTAGGCACAGGTGGTGGTCTTTTCCCCATTTTTCAATATGTATCTCGGTATACTACACAACGCTAGATAATTCCCTGGCACAGTATATAATGTACTCACACGACTGACGATCTCTTGCAGCTAGGCCCACACCTCGTTTGAGCCAGGGGGGGTGGCCCGACCCGACCTCCTTCGACCCCGGACGGCCACAGACGGCCCGCCCTTTGCCCGGGCTTAGCCCGGCGCCCGCTCGCGCGCGTCCCGCGACGCGGAGGGAGCGCCGATCTTAAATGCGCCTCTGGGCGCGTAGGTTGCGTCAAAAGAGCGCCGGGGCACCTGGGAAATGCAGTTCTGGCCGCTTCCAGGCCGCACGGTGATGCAGCGGCGGCAGCAGGCTTGGATGCTGCGTAGGGGGCCGAGGGAGCACCAGCAGGGCCAGCAGCAGGAAGAGGAGAGCAGCGCGTCCACGAAGCAGGTCTCACCCGGTTTGCAGAGGTTTAATTTCAAACATCCCGCTCCACCGAGGGAGCGCCGATCTTAAATGCGCCTCCGGGCGCGTAGGTTGCGTCAAAAGAGCGCCGGGGCACCTGGGAAATGCAGTTCTGGCCGCTTCCAGGCCGCACGGTGAAGCAGTGGCGGCGGCAGGCTTGGATGCTGCGTAGGGGGCCGAGGGAGCACCAGCAGGGCCAGCAGCAGGAAGAGGAGAGCAGCGCGCCCACAAACCAGGTCTCACCCGGTCTGCAGAGGTTTAATTTCAAACTTACCGGTCGGTAACGGACGATTTTCGGTAAATATCCCATTACCGACCGGTATTTAGGCTTTTGCTATGTAGGGGGAACATTTCAGGATTCGGTAATTTACCGAATCGGTAAAATTACCGAATCGGTAATTTTACCGATTCGGTAAATACCGAATCCTGAAATGAGATGTAGGTGACACTCAAATGAGTGATGTGTAGGGAAAATAATTCGGTATTTAGCACCAAATATATGTTGGTGCTAAATACCGAATTCATTGCAAAAAGCAATATTTTGCTGGACTAACAGTGCCATGTGGCAGACATACATGCCCTTAGGGCATGTATGTGCGCCACATGTGCACACATGCAGGAATCAGGGGTGCAACAGGGTGTCAATGTGACACCCTGCCACCCTTGAATGTGCTCCCCCCATTACTAAATCGGTATTTACCGATTCGGTAATGAGGCATACCTTCCCATTAATTCCTATGGGCCTCCAGGCCCATAGGAATCAATGGGAAGGTATGCCTCATTACCGAATCGGTAAATACCGATTCGGTAATTACCGAATTTCTCCGATTCGGTAATATTTACCGAATGATTACCTACATACGAGTTACCACTTCTTAAATACCGAATCGGTAAAGTTCGGTATTTAAGAAGTGGTAACTTGTATGCTACCTACATATGGCCCCAGGTGCGTTAAATACCTCCCCTTTGGTAAATTCTGGCAGGTCTAACCTATTGCAGTTTACCAGTGGAAATCAGTGCAATATTTACCATCCCATACGTGGTTTGATGCACCAAAATTTGCATATGCTTCACAAAGCACTCAGAATAGGTGTTATTTATGTGTTATTTATTGCACCAGATAAATAACGTACTTCAGGTTATCATTATATATCAGGTGCAATAAATAGCACATTTAATCCAACACAGTTCGAATCAGGACCTTATTGTCTAATGCAAGCTTGACACAATTGGTATTTGCTTGCTCTGATTTTTCCCTTTAATTTATTTTCACTGATAACCTAGAGCCAGAACAGTGCACCAAACTGGTGCAATGCCAGATAAAGATTTGTATCTGTTATGTTAAATTAATATGCAACAAATGCTAAATCGCTCGAAAAACCAAGCCTCCAAACAGTATGTACGCCATAAGGTTTTACCGCCTTTTTTAGCGTGCGGTTCGGTAAATTAGACTCTTTAAGTTTGTCTTTTTCCTGCCCTTCTTTTATGTTTACATTTCTGAAGATTTGTTTGCGTACATGAGCCTTTTCATTTGTGATTGTGTCACAGGTCATTTAAAATGTGCTGTCTGTGCCTCATGAAACCTTTCCAGGGAGTGTTAACATGCAGCCCTGGAAGTGCCTGCCAGAATGCATGTCATTTCCTTTAAAAGCTGTCACAACAAAGTTGGAAATACTGTCAATCACTGAAAAGCATCAAATGAAGTAGGTACATTAAGGTATTATGACACAATGAACTACTGCGCTGTAGCAAACACAGACGAGCAGTAGTCTATTTTTACTAAATGCAGCATAAATATATTACCAAGAGTCAACCAATCCACAAGAGATTTGAACAATGTCGTATGACAGGGCACGTTGTGCCAGGTGATCGACTTGACCCAAATCCTACGATGCCATCTCTTTCAAACTGCAAATTAAATGCACAAATGAAATTCTATAAAAAGGTCTCTCGAAGGTGAAATATGATTTCACGTGCAATTGTAATCGAAAATTGTCTAGTGGCTCTGGTAGTTTATTTCAGAGTCTTAAATCCTTTTGGCTTCTTTTCATGTGTGTCAGAAGATTTGTGAAGAATTAGCCCAGTACGTCACCAGCAAAATACAAAAGATATATACTGATATAAAAAGCATGAAGTTCTTTCCTCATTTTCCATGGAAGCAGTCCCACCTGAATTTAGATCAGGTCCCAAAAAGTGGTACTACCACCCTATGGGTCCTCGGACTTCTCAATGAGGTCTGGTAATTCCACAAGGCTCCTCACTATCATCAATGCTGTTCAATTAATATGTGAAAAGACTACCTCAATAAATTAGATATTAAGGATGTGTCTTGTGCCGATGGCGTGCAACTAACTGATCTTCATGCTACAGCACTTTTTGTCCATGATTACTAATTTGAGTTAATTACAAAATTATTTATATACCTAAAACTTTTTCTCCTCAAAAAGGAACTACATTAATATATTCTCATTTTTACATAAATAAATAAATATTTGTAGAAATATATATTTTAGAAAACTAAATTTTAAAACAAAGATCAATTATAAAAGAAATGTTTTGATTTTTGAACAATTTTCTCATCTCACAAAATAAAACTACCTTTACCGTAAAGCATCATTTTAATTAAAAAAAGAAATGTATTTTAAAGGAAACAAAAATAAACTAATATTTTTTTTTTTAAATAGATTTTTATTTAAAAGAAACAAATGTATATATCTAAAACAGACATAGTCAATATACCATTAACCAACACTTTTTAAAACTAAGCAAACATATAAACATTAAAGAATATCTAAAATGGTTACGATCACCAAAATGACATAATAAAGTTTAACCCCTTGCTTAAATATAAATTTGTAATTACAATCCTAAAAACTAACATTGATAATGTAACAGGTCTTGTTTGAAAAGGAGGGTGCCTATTTTGTCAGTGATGTGTGCACCAAGTAGGTTGTTACACATACATTGTGATCTGTCCTTGCACTCATGCATTTATAAAACCACTAACTGACTCATTCTTGCTTTCACTAGCTCACACAACCACAATAAAGCATACAGACACAAACTCAATTACATGTGTAAGAAAAATGAAACAACTAAAAGTAGAAAACATGCTGCTGCCTAAACATGCTGTAAGTCACAAATAAAGTTAAACATAGCAGCGGGTGGCAGTCTTGGAAAAGTATTGTACATAGTGTGTAATTTGTTTAAAGTTCCAAATTGGCCGGCACATTTAACCATTCGCTAATAGGCCCTACGTAGTTTGCTCTTAGGCCTTTTTGCACATAAGATATCCACACTAAACTTGCATAATTGTTTTCCAGAATCCAGGGGATTCTAAGGGTACCCTGGGTTTTTGAATGTCTCTGGAGGGGACCGAGAAAATACCCCCAAAAAAGCTACATTTTCAGTTTTTGGGTAAAAATAGGAAAAAAATGCCATTAAAAAAAGCGTCTGTTTTTTTCATAAAGATTGCATCAATGAATGTTTTGATGTTCCAAAAGCACAGATAGAGTGTACACCGCATTTTAGTTGTAGGGGAGCATTATAATCATGTTTAGACCACACCCACATATAATATTTTGTTGTAATAATGCAAAGTGCTAGAATTGTGAAGAGTATTAGCATTGGAACATGATGTAGTCTAGGCCATTGAAAAGTAGTTTGGAAAATAAACGTAGAAAATGAATGTAACTAGCAGAAAACATTGACATGAAGAACTTGTGTTGTGTAACTGACTACTGTTTATGTATTCAATATCCTTATTAATCGTGTCATTTCACATGTAGGCAAATGAATTAATTGAAAGTGCCTTACTGTTATGCAGATTTGGAAAGCTCACTTGATGCTTTCTTTTGTGAGCTGAATCTTGTAGGCCTGAAATGCAGTTCCCTGGAAACTCTCACATTAGAATTACCAGTTAAAATTTCATGTGTGCTCTGGAATCTGTTCTTTCTCACGTTTTGTGTTGCAAGTGAAAGAAGAGCCCTTGTTAAATGGAATAATGTCTTTGTTTTACTAGTCAGGCAGGGAGAGAGAAGTTACAATCCTGTGGCTTGAGTCGATAAAGGAAGGTCATTGCGGAAGGTCATTGGGCTTCACACAGGAGTAGGCCTGGGAACCAAGGACAAACTATATCCAGGAAAGAACACTGTGGTCCTGTGATAAATCACCTTCAGGACCGTACTCGGTGCAGATGGCGTGACTCACACTGGATTCTGGGAATGCTACCTACGAATACCTTGTTGATGAGAGTGGGGAAAGAGCCCCACTTCTTTCTTGCCTTCAGAGAGAGAGCCTTTTAGAACTAGCTCTGTTTTGGTAGCTTAGCATGGGTGGGGAACACCCATGCAACGCCCATGGAAACAACTCTATGTTGCAGACTAATGCAATGCAGTGATTTGCACTGCATTACATTCTGTAGTTAATTTGTAAACAATATAAGTGTCAGGACTTTCCTCAGGAGGCAGCTTGCACCAGCCCATTTCTCCTCTTAACGTCGCCAAAAAAGAACCACGAAAGTAGGGAGAGGATGTGGCGTAATGGCCAGAGCTGTCAATTGCAGAGCTGGGGAACCAGGTTTGAGTCTCTGTGTTGGCTCAACATCCTGTGATTCTGGGCAAATTACTGTGCTGAAAACACCGGTATTAATGATTGAGTGCTGGTGCTGAGCACCGGAATCCACCGGCTCAAATTCAGCACTGGTTACATTACACAAGATTTATGAAGTCATGCAGGGCCTTCCATGGCTTTATTAATCTTGTTTTACATTTGTGTCATTCTTGCACCATGTTGTCTAGTGCAAGAGTGATACAAAGAGGCTCATAAATATGCTGCTTGGAGTGTAAACCTGTAGTTGCGGTATTTTCACTTCCCTCAAAAGTCATTTACACCATGGAAGATGGCCTGCTGTGCCACCAGGTTGGCAAAGAAGCCACGGCCTCCACCGCCACGACAGAGGACCATCTGCCTTGTTGTGAAATTCCCAGCTTTGTGCTGCAGACACTGACAGGAAACATGTGACTGTCGCCTGCCCTAAGCACAGCAGGACGTTCGTCATTGTGAACCGGGGGCCCCTTTGGTGTACAAACCTGTGGAGGCTTCACCGGCGTAAACCGGAGATCCCCCTGAATAAAATGAAGTGGAAATGTGGGTTGGGCAGGCCCAAGGATATGTGGCCCTTCCACTACGCCAAATTAAATTCCAGACCGTTAGGCTGCTGTCCAGTTTGGGAACATTTCAGAATCTGAAAAACAGCTCCTGTAAACCAAACTGTGATGAACTCATATTTCCAAAATAGTTGTTCCTATCCTTACAAAAGCATGCAAAAATGACAATCAAATAAATAATGTTATTTTTTATACAAAAACCGTAGGCAAAATGTGAGACTAAAAGGCCGGTGGGCAAACTAAGTGAATTTCGGCCGAACAAACAGGCGGGCATCTTAAAAAAACCATGCATGACTAAAAGAACACTGCTCTCAACTCACAGGCAATTTGTCCTCTGATTCAGAATGAAGTGCACCCCCTGCGTTTTCTTGACACAAAAGATCATGTAGAGATTGGAACTTGTGACATGCGACACATGTAGGTGCAGGAGGAGGTTGTCATGACAATAAAGTCTCCCTTGAGGAACGTTAAGGTTCTGTCTCTCCAGCAGAGAGGGGAATGAGTGACGATTTAAAAAACATTCACAGTCGCATCCAGAAAATGGGCAGTTTAAAGGCGGAGGTAAAATAGTGGCTGTTTTATAAGAGGGTCATGACTTGAGTGTGCACAGCAAGCAATCTGTAACCTTTAAAATAAATGCCAAATTACTAATGCAACCTTCATATTAAAAGGACCTAGACAGATGACATCTGTGAGGTGCCAGGCCGCCTTCAAAAGAGAGCTAAAACAGCAAGAAGAATGTGTTCATGAATAAGTGTAGAGTTAACTAAATAAAGATTGACATTGAAATGACCTTAGCAGATTGAGAAGGAATATATTTACTCGCGCTTGGCTGACATTCATTTGAGGAACCCTACCTGGCTGATGCTTCTGCCGATAGCTCTGGTCCTGCCGAAGGTCTCTCCCCGCTGCCGCGTCCTCCATCAACAGCGCGGCCGCAGTGAGGGAGGGAGGAACTACATTACCCGTGAACCTTTGCGGCAGGAAGCCGTCATCGGGGGATCCCTTTTCGCGCCAGGAGGCGTTTAAAATTGAGAGGTCTTCCCCGCCGGAGTGGGCGCTTGGCTGACATTCATTTGAGGAACCCTACCTGGCTGATGCTTCTGCCGATAGCTCTGGTCCTGCCGAAGGTCTCTCCCCGCTGCCGCGTCCTCCATCAACAGCGCGGCCGCAGTGAGGGAGGGAGGAACTACATTACCCGTGAACCTTTGCGGCAGGAAGCCGTCATCGGGGGATCCCTTTTCGCGCCAGGAGGCGTTTAAAATTGAGAGGTCTTCCCCCGCGTCGCGGGACGCGCGCGGGACACGCCGGGCTAAGCCCGGGCAAAGGGCGGGCCCTCTGTGGCCCTCAGGGGACTGAGGGGGACGGGACGGGCCACCCCCATTGCATTCATCTTGCCACCCAGGACAAAGCTGTGAGGTGATTTCTGTATCTCATCCGTGTGCTATATGTTACCTTGCACTGATACGAGCATAGGTTAAGTGTAATATCCAACTGTGTTGTAATATAGAGGGATAGTCTGCAAAAAATGACGAAAGCCAGAAAGACTCCGGTGGCTACAAGATCATCCACTAGAAAAAATCTCACCCCCTCTACACCCTTGCCATCCTTAACAGCTATTGACCTTATGCTGCAGAAAACGATCAGTGTAGTAGCTGATGCGATCCAAAATACGGAGAGACGTCTCTCCTTGACTCCGAATATGTGTTTCCCAAATCTTTCAATGCACACCACTGAGCATAATAACACTGTGGAGTCAACTATAAATGTGGACGATTCGCTCTTGTTGCAATCCTTCTCGGGGTTACCGAGTGGTAAAGGTTGTAGAAATGAAACACCCTCAGGTCTGATCACTCTAAATAGTAATGAAAGAAGTCCTTCGCCCACTACTAATGGCGGGGCTAGCCCGTGTCTAGTACAACCAGGAAATATGTCAATAAACTCCCCAGGAGAGGTACTTGCTGAAAGTTCCCCCCTGACTAGCATAACAGTGACAGATAGGTCTCCTTCTCCCAAAAAGAAGAAAGGACGTAATGGGAGAAAAAAAACTAAGTCTATTATGAGGAAGATTTATAAACCTCTGGGCAACCATAAATCCTCAGCCAAAGATGTATGGCTTAATTTTAAATTGGCTAAACCAATAATGAGTACATCTAACATGGCTACAACATCTACCAAACAAGATTTACCAATAGCCAAAGAAAATCAGCCAAAAACTAAAAAACCTCATATAGATGAGACAACTCAGACTGAAAGGGTGAGTTTAACTGATACATCTCACTTGACAGATCTAGAACGGCTGGTTAGACTTCTTCTCCAGCCTATAAATGAGAAAATCACTAATATAGAGTTAATGTTAGCCAAACTTGAGAAATATCGAGATAATGTCCAGATCGTTAACCCCAAATCCCCTCTTACCTTTATACAGACTGACAATTCAGAAACCGTTTGTTGTAACACGGCAATCATTACCCCTACGGGATCTAATGCTCAGAACGACAAACCACAACACATAAGAACACAAAAAGAACCATTAGTGTTGTCGAGTGTATCTTCCATGCTGGCATACTCCATAGCTGACAATGACGAGAGCGAATGGGCCGCAGAAGATTTATCCCAAGTATCATCTGCCGATCGAGCTATGCCCATTAGGACTCCACCAGCGGTACCCCTAGCCACAAATATACGACCAACACGAAACCTTATGCAGCCCCCACAAAACAAAAAACCCATTCATATTCATCTCCCTCCGGAATCCCAACTACACACCATAGTAATGATAGGTGTCCCGCAATTAGAAAAGGATAAGGCGGAGAGATATGGGGACTTGAAAAATAAAGTAAGTCATTGGTTAACCACGCATAGACCGCTCCCCAGACACATCAGTGGCAAAATCTTAAATGTCAGGAGGGTCGATTGGGTGGGCCATAGATTTAAATCTACCGAGGGGGACTGCATTCTTGTTACTTTTGCTGATAATCGAGCAGTAAAACACATTATTGGCTGGAAAGATGACACGATCAATAGTTTGACCCGCACTAAAGATTTAAGCTATTTCTATCCCACAAGTGATTATGGCATTAATAAGTTGCCTACACACCCTATCATTGAGGAAAAAGATAAGTATGTCACCTACAACCCACATTTTAATGGAGAAATACCGATGAAGTATTCTTATAACACAGGACATTACAGACAGCATAGAAATGATATATTTGGGGGACCCAGAAATGTTAACTATCCAGTTGCTTATCATGAAAGACGGAAGACCCCAGATGACTCATATTGCTATCAAAATCATTTCCAACCAATACCTTCTAACACATATTATAATGTCCCAACCACAAACAGGTTTGATGTTTTTTACGAGCAAAATGGTCTAGAAGGGGTTGATTGACTGTATGCTGCAGCAGCAATGCCTACGCTTGCTGATTCCCCATTAAGTGATTTTAATTGCGATGCTTCCATTTGTCATCCAAATAAAGAATTAGACAACATAAATTTTGTAGAACCAGATATAGATTGTTTGTTATCCAGGCCTGTATCCCTTGATTGTGAATATCCTAATATACTGCATCATCAGTCTGACGCACTTAACGTTGACCTATCTAATGTAGAATTAAAATCCTCTGCAGTAGAAACTTTGGGATTTACTGTCAATGAACAACAAAACCAGTTATCAGAACTTACTAGTACTGAGGCTCCCATGAACACAGAGAATGATGATGGTTGTAAAATGAGTTTAGTTTCCTGGAACATTGCAGGCTTGGCAGACAAGATATGCGACCCTGCCTGGCTTGCTTTTGTTAAAAAATATGCGATTATATGTCTCCAAGAAACATGGTTAGAAGAAAATACTGCCTTCATCGAAGGGTATCAAAGCTTCCTTAGGCCAGCATCCCCCTCTACTAGTGGCAGAGCAAAAGGGGGCCTGGCCATTTTTATAAACTTGGCCCTGTCTTGTGATATAACCATTCACCAACATGTAAATAGTAACCTTCAAGTGCTTATATTGAAGAGAGGCAAAAATGCTCTGACTTTAGTCAATTTTTATAACGCCACATCTAGTCAAGGGGAATGTAACACACTATTATTGAATGAAATGTTGAAAGAAGGAACAGACATATTACCTTGTAAAGTATTGATTGTAGGTGACTTTAATGCACATCCGTGCGGTAACCCAAGAGATACCCCAATGGGATCCCTCGGGTGTAACAACATGGATGGTTTTCACTTTGATCATACTAGACGCGGTTCCCTTCTTAATGATTTACTCAATGAATATAATTTGTTTGTAGCCATGTCTTTGGTGCCAGAATCCAAAGTTTTTGATGTCCCGACGTTTAAAGGGTCACGTTATGGGTCTTTTATTGACCATATATTATTATCTGTTGACCTTGTAAACCAGATCTCCTGCTTTACTATTCACATGAATATTTACAGTGATCATAACCCCATTTCTATCAATTTGAATGGTGGTATATTTGAATTACGTAAACAATGTAAAGACAGGGGAATTCTACAATGTACAAATGGTAAACGTCGTTTGAAATGGCATAGGGTAAATCAAGAAAACTTTTATAATGATATTAATAAGTTATGTGGTGAGGAATTAGCGACCTGTGCCTCAACTTCTATGTCTCCAAAGCAAACTTTAGTCACTTTTGAAGGTGTAGCGTTAACAGTAAGCTCTATGTTACTGGTTCCAGCAAATGGGCAAGTTGATAGTCACCCTAAATGGTTTGATCATGCATGCTCTGTTGCAAACAGAAATTTAAGGATGGCGTTAAAAAACGAACCTAGAGATCTAGGCGAAATCAGGATCCTCCGCTATACCTATAAAAAAACATTAGACAAGCGGAAAAAGGAAATTAAGGCCAGTACTTGGGAGTCCCTGCTTGACCCAGCTGTCCTGGGAAATAGCAGCAAATTTTGGGAGATTGTCAACAAACCTTTGTTTGACAACCCAAGTGATACTGCAATAGGCACAAATATCCCAGAGGCAGATTGGGTGTCCCATTTTAGTGCAATTTTTAAAAGTCATGATCAACTTTCAGATCATGAATTTTTAATTCTAGAGGAGAAGCCTCCCTGTTTCTCAATCAACGAAGTAGAAAAGGCAATCCAAGGTTTAACTAGTAATAAGGCACCTGGTCCGGATGGCCTTCCTCCGGATCTTTTTAAATCCAGTATTCAGTTATGGGCTCCTATCCTTACAAATGTAATAAATGCAGCTGTAATATCTGGGTGCCCAAAATCCTGGGGACAATCAACTATCGTCCCCGTGTTTAAAAAGGGTGATCGCGGCAGCCCGACATGCTACAGACCAATATCCTTAATTAACTCTGTAGCAAAAGTGGTAGGGGGTGTGCTTTTGAACAGACTTACAACATGGGCAAACGAGAAAAATATTCTATCTTCAATACAATACGGCTTCAGACCAGGCCACTCAACAGTGACCCAGTGTCTGAACCTGTATTTAATTGTAAGCAAATACACTCTAGCCCGCCAGGGAACCATACACATGGCCTTTATGGACCTATCGTCCGCATTTGACTGTGTAGACAGAGGTAAATTATGGGACATTATGTTAAAAATGGGCATTGATCAGAACTTAGTTTATGTCCTGATCGATTTGCACTCAGATACAAGAGCCAACGTCCGTTACTCACAAGACCTGAAGGTGACAGGGGACATCAGAATTAATAGGGGCGTCCGTCAAGGATGTATTTTAGCACCATTTCTCTTCAATTTGTACATAAATGAGCTGGAGGACTGTTTGTTGAGAACAGGTGCAGATTACCCCTATGTAGGCAAAAAAGGTATCCCAGTCTTACTCTATGCGGATGACGCTGTCCTTATTTCAAGGACCGCAATTGGTCTTCAGAAACTTCTAAATTCTTTTTATGAATTTATGGAGTCCAGAGGCTTAAGTATCAATAATTCAAAGTCCTACACTATGAAAATAGGCCAGGGGTCACGTAAACCCAACTCTTTTCATACAAATGGGGAAAGAATTCCAAATTCCAAAACCTTCTCATACCTCGGGGTCCTTCTCGACGACCAACTAGAGTGGGGCCCAGCTATTGCTAAAAAAAAGGGCGAAGTAATACGTGTCAATGCAGCAATACTTGGCTTTGCTAGAAAAATGGGCAACAGTCCGGTGGCCGCCTTGCTCAAACTATATCAAGCCAAAAGTGTCGCCATCGCCTGCTATGGCAGTGAGATATGGGGCTACTGTCAGACACGAGCCCTGGAGGTTACAGAAAATAACTTCTTAAAGAAGGTATTGAGGCTGCCAAGGGGCACCGGAAATTTCTCGGTACACGAGGAATTAGGTGTACCATTCCTGAGTGACAGAATAGCAGCAAATCCCCTGTTATGTTGGTTGAACTCCTGGCTAAATGATGATATACCTCTCACTCATGCTATACTAGAAGAAGCTCTAACCTGGGACGGTAGGTTTAAGGTTCCGTGGCTGAGGTACATTAACGACCGCCTCACTGAAATGGGGCGGCCGGATTTGTTCTCATCCCCAAATTTTATAACCAAAGCTGATGTAATTTTTGTGAAAAAGACATTCATGTCTACTAGGTATCTTGCCCGGGAGGAGGGCGAGTTGACGAAAGATAGTGTAAGGAAGCACGCCCTACTTAAGACATGTTCTCAAATGGAACCATACCTATCCTGGCCTATGTCAGGGTATGAACGCTATCTCTTGATAAGGTTCCGTTTTGATTTATTTCATCTCCTGTTGGCAACACCAAAAGGAGCCCACCGAGGTCAAGTGTTACCTGCTTGCGGCTGCGACGGGAAGTCTCCGCAAGATTTGGCACACTTTTTATTTGTTTGTCCTTATTATCTAGTACCTCGGAAGTTGTATTTGAAGCCTTGTTTAAAGGATTTACAATTTACCCAAATCAAACCAGCACTTTATTACCTCCAACTCCTGAATTGTGATTATACTCTGTTTATATGTAGCTTTTTGAAACTTGCTATCACCTTCAGGAAAAGTATGGAAGGTTAATTATGCTGCTACTATCGTTGTATTTTTATCCCTTTTTAACTCTGTATAATTATTTATATTTTTAACTTGTTGTATTTTATGTGTTATCCTGGTTTTACAAAACCCTTGTACATTATCTTGCGTCTCATTGATGAAATGGATGGTTTCTTTTTATATGAAAGGAATATGTTATGTCTGTATGTTTTAAAATGTACTTTTATGGATGTATTGTATTACATTCGAATAAAGATATTTGAATTGAATTGAATACTCTATCAGATGCAGCCAACAATAAGCCTGGCAGCCTAAGCAGATTCGTTGAAAGAAGTGGCATGACATAGGACATAGACCAGTGAGTTATTCCTTTCTTCTTCGCCTTGTTTTTGCTCCTTGAATTGAGTCATATTCTCAACTACATTCCTGCTGCAGTGACTGAAGAACATAATCCTTTCGACCATCCCTTGCCATTACTTTTAAATTATTGACTTGCCTGGGAAGGAGCAGGAATCTCACAATTCCATTTCTGCAAATTTTCCTTGCGAAGGTGAAAGCAATTTAGAGGCTATTCTGAAAGATGTTTGATGAGGTTGTGTTTTCTCCATGTTTTCAAGGTTTCAGGTTGGATTTTGTGATCAGCAATGATAGTAATGTGGTTTCACTTACCTAAAGTGTGGTTAAGGGAAGAAGAAGGTCCCCCATTCTAAGTGCCGTTCCTTTCTTCTATGTTTGAGCGGTTCGACACAAAATCCAGAATTTTCTGACCTAGGACCGGTTTAATCTCTCGGGGTTACATTGCAATTTTGTTTTATAGAACGTGACTTCTCATGATCATTTAAAGGCGTCAACTCCAGGAGGCCCTGGTTTGTAGTATTTTTAGCAGAGGATTTCGTTTATGTTGGTATTGTTGTGATTGTCTGGCATACTGACTAAGGCTGGAATGTTTCTATAAAAAGATATGTAAGAAAACATCTTTACAAGTCTCTGTAATAGAGAAAGAGGAGCAGACGTTCCCTACTTTTGTACAATCCCAGTTGTTTTCCCATTATAATACACCAAGGTCATTTCAGCCTTCCGATTTGCACACAAATTATAAAACACAGCAAGGAGCTGATTTCTTCCTAAATAATTAAAGATTTTAAAGTTAGGGGCATATTTACAAGTCCCTATCACCAAAGGAATGTCACTTTTAGTGACGTTCCTGAGGTGATATGGGCTTTGCCTTATTTACAAGGCGTTGTTAAGCCACTGAACGTGGCTTAACAACGCCTTGTAATTAAGGCCCACTTTCACGCTATAATTAGCATCAGAGAGACGGGCAATGGGTGTTGTGGTGGGTGTCCTATTGCAACACTCAATAATTTGGACTTTGCTCGATATTTACAAGGGCAACGTAAAAATGGGTCTGCGACAAAATTAGGACCAGGGAAAACTTGGTCTTAAACAGGCGCAACGAGGAAAAATGTTTCATTTCCCCTTGCTTTTGTTGGTTGTGCAGCACACATGGAAACAGCGAAACACCAATTATTGTTTATGTGCAGAAAGATGTCCCTTCCTCAATATAAACAATCATTTAAAAAAATTATGTTTTGCAACTTCTATGTGTGCTGCATTAAGCAGAACACATCGAAGCTATAAAACACCATTTAAAGATTGTTTCTGTGCCGGAAGGGACACCTTTGTGCACATAAGCAATGAGTCTCCTGAACTCAAGCACCCTTGCACTATTGTGAAAGAATGCCTGCGTTGGCGCTAGGCAGCTACATTTAGAGCCAGCCCAGGGGGAAACACAGAGCTGCACCATATTCCTGTAAAAATGGTGCAGCCCTGCATTTCTAAAGTGACAGAGCGTGTTGTTAGGCTTCTTGGCTTAAAAACATGCTTCGCCACATTCCTTGTATATATACCCCTTAGTGTCTTCCTTTTCACAAGCTAGTTCATTCTGATGAGGTGCCATCTTGTTATTAGTGTCATCATTCCTTTGCCTCCAACTCTAAGCCGGTCCTGATCCAATGTCTATTCAGTTGTTACACTGTCAATGCTATGTATGCATCCTCATCTATTGTATATCCTCTTCGCCTTTGCAAAAGGTCATCTGAAAACCTCCAACACTCACATGAATGCAGTGTAATGACGATGCATTTCTCCTTCTCGTGTTTGATTTATTGACAGCATCCTGCATGGGCTTCAAAGTTACACTCTATGTATATTTTCTTCACTTGTCACCAGGGCCGGCTTTAGGGCGGTGCGACTGCACTGGGCGCTGACACGGGGGGCACTGTATTTTGCAATAATTTATGATTAGGGCTCCTGGTTTTATTTTCTTTATTTTTGGGCTATTTCTGTCTGGTTTTATCCATATTTTTTTTTGGGCCATTGAATCTGTATTTATCCAGATTTATTTGAGTTTTGCATATAAACAAATTTGTAAATTTCCATTTCTATTTAACTGATAGACCCGCACTCATACTTTGATGTCTGTCATGTTTTAGCTATTTAAGCTGCCAAAAATTACATAACGATGCATCTAGTGGTAAATATTAGCATTATACCATAAATGTATGTTGACATACACTGTTATTTAAAGAAATTTCATCCTGTTTTTTAATTTCTCATGCTGTCCATCTGCTCAGCTGCTGGCCTATAATTCATGGAAGGCAGCCCGGAGAGTCACTTAAAAGTAGCACACTTTTCTGTATTTATCCACTTTTAAAAATAAATGAGACAGAAAGCACATTGTTTTCTGTCTGTATTTATCTGGAAAAATCTGTAAAAACGGAAAACAGGGAGCCTTATTTATGATTTAACAGCACCTGCTGAATTCTTTGTGGTTCCAGCTTTCAGGCAGCAATAAAAATGTCAAGATAACTATTGTAATTAATGCCCTGCTAGAGAGAGAGATCAGAGTGTTATCTAGTGTCAGTTTGACCCACCATAAGGTAGTATAGACGATTAATATGCCTGACGCAAAGAACACATCTGTATTTTATGCAGATATCTGAGTGGATTAGTAAAACCAGCCTTTACCAGCACAATTAAAACTAATGAAATGTGAGAGAGGGGCTATGGAGAGATGAGGAGCCCTTTTGCCTGGTGGTAGTGAGGGAATCGGAAGAAAAGGTCATGGGGGGGCGCAAAAATAGATTTTTGCTCCAGGCGCAACCAGCGCTAAATCCAGCCCTGTCTGTCACCAGCTCAAAACAGGATAGAAAACAGCGTCTTTGGCCTATCCCTGTCACATTTGGCATCCGACAGTGATGTTTCATTGCACTCATGTTGTTCAACTTGTTTATAAAGATTGTAATGTAATGTTCTTACGGAAGTGCAACTCTAGCTTCTTACTAATTTGGAGCATGTTTGGTTGTGGGCGTCCTGACAAGTAGAGGGGTGTTGCTCCATGTAAAGGGTGCATAAACAGGCTCATTACCTTGCTATTTTTTTTTCCTTGTATACTCATTTGCCTCCAGTGTTACGGTATTCAACCGGTGGGAGGGCCTATAGCCACTGGAGATGGTGAGCTTGTCAGTCAGAGAGGAGGGGTTAATAGTCATGAAGTCTAAATAATCCACTAGTAATTAAGGCCTGAAAAAGGAGCCAATAGTTTCCATCCAGAAGGACATGAGGCAGTCAGATCTTTTTAGACCATAAATAAGAAATACTGTGGCATGGGGGAATTACCTTAAAAGGAGCTAGTGGGGTCTAGAGGCCATAGAGGAGGGTGCTGCCACCATCAATATGCAAGAGTATGAAAACAGCATTTCTGACGTAGCTTCCTGGAGAAACTGTTTCACCTTCTCTAGTGGAAAGAGCTGGTGCCATATTTCTTTTCTTGACAGGCAAGGTTTGTGTCTAGGGCAGGTTAAATCCAAGTGACTTTGCACTGGATTAAAAATTGGCTTTGAAGTGACAAAGATCCATGTCATTGAACCAAGTTTGCACTAGTTATTGGCTGCTAGTTCTATGCAAATAGGAGGTCTCACTTGCTGGGGTTGAGGGTCTGGTAGGTGTTGCACATTTAGGTCTTGATGAAGTGCAGGCAGTGTTTGATCCACTGGATGTCTAGAATGGAGGGGCGTTCATAGGAAAGTGTTCAAGTTAAAATGGAGGGTATGCATAATTCCCTCACCGCAGTGAAGACATTTATCTTGAGTTATTACCATCAGTCCTATTGATTGTGTGGGTGTGCATGTGTCTGTGTTTGTCCCCAACATTTCAAACCCTTAGTTCTTATTGTGTATGCCCCAACATTTGAAACCCCTAGTTCTCATTTTTCCGTGCCTCAACCTTCTCATGGCTTTTGTTTTGCTGTTATGATAAGGTAAGCTTAACCCAATCTTAACTGGAAAACCCTGCAATAAATAAAATATGATAGGTCCTCAATATTCATTTGTTTATATAAAAGTTAATGTATACTATATGCTGTTTTCCAAAAGAAAACTGAGGTTAGTGTTGAACTCCATCTGATTAATTGAACAGTTTCCATTATGTCTTTCTATTATGTTTTTCGTACAAGTGTATTAAGAAGGTAAGTGTCAAAGCTTTTTCTGGATTCAATTAAATTTGACTGATAGTTTGACTTTCTGAGCTTTGTAGAAATGCTTCAGAAATGTTTTTATTACAATTTCTGTGTGGAACAAGACACAAGCAAGTAAATAATAAATACGGGTGGCGCTAGCTCATGTAATTTCATGTGCAGTAATTACCGAAAATTACAGCAGAACTACCTGAAATCAAACATAATTATATGGCATGCAGCTTGCACTAAAAAAATTACACAACCTGTAAGCTCAGGTAAAAGTTTGATTTGAAAATGCAATTTAGAGTTGATTTCCAGTTACTTGCGTTCAAAACAGTGCTGCTCATGTTCAAATTTTATGCAAAAAAATGCCTGAACGGTTTGCTTGGGTAAAATATCTACCTGAAATGTTTGTTGAGTGCTCACATTAAATGGCCTGCCACTTGTGTTCAAAACACTGCAGTTCACATTTGGATTTGTAGTTTTGTGTTAAAAAATGACCAAAACAGTCCTCTTGGATACAGTACATCCTGAGTTAAAATTATGCACTGTGGCACCACAGCATAATCTTGGTAATTTTTACATCAATTGTGTTATGCAAAATTACCAACATTATGTCAAATACTCCAGTGTAATAAATCTTTTACCCAGCCTAATAATAAATCCACAGGAATTACTAGGAATACAATATTCCTTTCTCTTTGCTGTTCACTTTACACAGACCTGATCTGTGATGAGACAGAGTTAGTGTAATTAGGACTCATGAGTTTATGAGTATTCTAAACAATTAGCCCCGGATCAAAGACTCTGCTGCTGCTATGTTTGCTTACATTAAACCCTTGTTCACTAATAACAAATTACTCTAACCTTACATGAGTATCATAGAGATTCCTGTGAGTTCACCGGCCATTGTGTATTTTTCGGGTCCATCTCTTGGTCAGTTCTTCTTAAAGAAAGGAAGGTAAACACACCTACTTTGGGCTCTGAAGACAGGGGCCTGGCACTAGTACAATTCTATCTGGGATTGTTCTTTGGTCTGTGCCGCTAGAGAATAGATGACAGGACTCGGGCCTTGCATTCTCTGGCTGTCAACAGTTATGTCAGATAACAACTTCCCTATGACCATTCTGAAGTGACTTCAGTGGCATCTATCTGGCAAGCTGGTATCACCAGGCGGGACACGTTTTGATCACACAAATGCTCATATATCCAAACATTCTCTGCAACGGACACCCAGACATTACTTAAAACCTACTGATCACACAAAAATAAATGTTTTAATGCTTATGCCATTAACAATGTGTTTTAATTGTATCTGTCAATGTAATGACTCATTTTACCAGAAAGTTCTAATGAAAGGATTGATTCCCCTTCCATAACCAAGATCCCTATTACGTTAACAAGATTGCCGATTTGGTACATACTACTGGTTTAAGATGACAAGACGTTAACAAATGAGAATTGCTTTCATCACTTCATGCTGTTGAGGAGCAGCTGTCATTGAGGAACATACATTAATGTGGTAGTTTTGCACCACAAATGGTCACACCTTTGGCCATGACTTCTGTAGAGAAATCTAAAATGTGGCTGCCCAGCTTGAAGCTAGGTTTTTGCCTATTGCAACATATTGTATACCAACCTCCCAAAAATCCCAAAATACTGAAGGCCACATTTAGTAAACTTTCGCGCAATGCAGGGCAGCAAGCAAAGTTACAGTGCGATGGCAGAAATGTAGCATTTTTGCACTCTCCATGGGCTGGAGCACTTCAGGCACACTAGTTCCAATATGGGTATGTTACAAAGATAATTGTTTTTTTACAGTAAGAGGTACCTTCCTGCACAAAAACAACCTCTGGTGGCTTTTTCCTCTTTCTATGTGTGCTGCTTGATTCAAACGGTGACATATGCAGACTATGTGGGCCATGGACTCCTCGTGCTGATGGCACAATCTGCAAGTAGTGACTACCTCTAATGTTTGCCAACGGCTGTTGATGTCTTTTATCGGTAGTACCATCAGTCTCACAGACAGTCTACTGCCCAGTGCACAGGCTTACCCCTCATCTTTCATACATAAGGGGTCAAGAAAGATCTTACCTGACCCCTTAGTTCACTATACAAGCAGCTTTCAGTCCTGGGGACCATTTCCCAATAAATAAAATGGTAACTATAATGATTTTGTGAAGGTGCAGGCAGCCAATCATAATATTACTTAGGCGCACGTATTCTCTGCGAGTAGACCCGTGGCGGGCCTGTATCCTGAGATATATAAATTTATATCTAAAACTACTGAACACAAAACACACTTTCTGTACCAAGAGCTAGCTATGTGCCAAGGCACCCCAATCACGTTTCCCTCTGATTTTGGTGATGCATTCTCCATGCAAAGGAATATGAGAACATCTCCACCAAACAAAGGAGCACTTACTTCATTTAGTTAAGAAGATGTACGCTTGTTTGGTGGAGAATTACCTCTTTGCAGTCTTCTGAATAGCAGGATTCATGTTGTCACAGATTTCTGGAAGAAGACACTTGACAAACAATCACATTGCCAACATTAAATGCACACAAGATCACTGGAGACATATTTTCCTGATCAACTATACAGCTGTAGGGTAGAATATGCAATATACATTTACCCAATGAGTTAGAACTTATTAAGTAAACAGAAGAAGTACTCCAGGTGGGTAGGCATTTTGTGCAAAACTGTGGACTCTTGTTTGATAAAGGGGTAGGTGAGGATCCTTTCTGGCTCAGTCACTCACATAGCTACTTATACACCCACACAGCCACTCAGATACTCACTTACATGCCCATGAAAACACTCTCATATCTACTCAAAGACCGACACAGCCACTTACATACCTATTCATACACCCATACAATTACTCACACACCCACAGAACCACAGACACACCCAGTCACTGACCCATACAGCTACTCACACACCCATCCAGCCACTCACATACCCACAACACCACACACACACCCATTCACTGACCCATACAGCCACAAAATACCCAGTTTCAGACCCATACAGCTACTGATACACCCCCACAGCTACTCACACACCTACTTCAAGACTCATACAGCCAGTTACACCTACTCATTGACCGACAAAACCACTCATACACCTTCAAAACTACTCGCACGCCCACTCATATACCCCTACATATACTCAACCTCCACTCACAGACCCATACAGCCACTCACACACTCAGTCATCTACCCATATAGCTACTCACATACCCACTCACAGACCATACAGACACTCACAGACTCACAGACCCATACAGCGACTCACATACCAACTCAAAGACCCATACAATCACTCACACACCCACTCACAGATCCATACAACACTCACAAACAGACTCACAGACCCATACAGCCACTTACCAACCTATACAGCCACTTACACACCCACTCTCAAAGGTTACAGGTTACAGTTAGGAAAAGCAATTGAAAAACATGTAGAAATTCATACATAAAATCCAAAGGTTACAAGGAAGTCATAGTTAGGAAATAACATTGAAAAAGTAGAAATTCATTGAAAAAAAGGGTTACAGGGCTATTATAGGTAGAAAATAGAATTCAAAAAACCTTAGAAATTCACAGAAAAAAACATCTGCTACAGGGACCTTATAATCAGGCTCCGATTTTACTCACACAAAACCAGAAAAATCCAGCAGCTTTGGTTACCTGGGCTAATTGTAACTTTTTCCCCCGCAATGCACACCTCACATGTTACATCACTGATGACATGGTCATCACCAATGACATCAAGGCAGGGTCCATGGGTTTCACAACAGACCAGGTAGTTGCAGCACAACAGAGATTGGAGGGCAGAAGGGAGTGGCTGCAAAATGGACAATGGAGAACAGAAGGGAGGGGATAAGGGCATGGAACTTGGAAAATGGAAGGCATGGTGGAGGGGGCAGGGACAGGCAGCAGCCATCTGACCATGCTGGGTAGGCGGGAGGGCAGCCACAGCTCAATACAACACTCAGAATAGACAGGAGGGGCAGTGGCAGGTCATGGAACATGATGAACAAAAAGGAGGGAGCAGGGGCATGTACACATACATCAGAGGGCAGAGGGAAGGAGGGTAGGAGCAGCAAGCTAAGCACAGAGGGCAAGTAGGAGGGCAATGATAGGGGCTTAGACTTGGGCAACGGAGGGCAGGAGGAGTGGACGGGACAACACACTAACGGTGGCAGCACATCAGACCATGCAGGCAGGAGAGAGGGGGCAGGTGCTTACACTCGGACAACAAAGGGCAGGGAAGTGGTGGGTAGGGCAACAAGCTAACTGTGCAGGGCACGCAGGTGAGGCAGTGGCGCAACAATAACTACACAGAGATGGAGGAGGGGCAGAGGTATGGACTTGGACATTAAAGGGCAAGGAGGAAGGGGGCAGGGGCTGGAGGTTGGATTGGGGAGCAAAAGAGACAATACCACACCAGATCATTTGTCCAGCCCCCCGCTGTGATGCTGCAGTTAGGTGGAAATGTCATATCAAACATACCATTTGATACAAACAATAGCACTGAAATTTACCAGTTATATTCATCTTAAGTGCCTATAACTTGTACCCTAAAGTAACTATAACTTGCTCCCTCACTATGCACTGAATTTACCCTTACATAATAAATCTCTCATGACATATTCCTTGACTATAGTCATAACAGCCCTAATCACATCTGAAATGCCATCATTGTTGATAATGATGTGCATGGTAGGGACATGAGTCATAGTTACTTTAGGGTACGAGTTATAATTGCTTGAGATATCTATTTCTGGTGAATTTCAGTTCTCTTGTTAGTTTCAAATGGTCTGTTTTACATGACATTTGTACCTGACTGTAACATTCTTTGTTTTTTTAATGAATGTCTAAGGTTTTATTTAATGTTTCATCACAAGTTTCAATCATCAGCCTTATAGAGAGAGGTAATTTGTGGCAGATGTCAACCCCATTGGTTGGCTCTAATGTAAATCTTTCTGCTGGTCCTCGCACCAGACTAAATCTTACTGCCCCATATGTCAGGAACTCAATATTTTTAGTAGACAATAGGAACGCTGTAAATAATAATGTTCTCAATCATGAAATGCAGGCAATGAATCCCGCTTCTTTCCTGAGAATTCCCATCTTCCACCATCACATGGGCAACAGTGAGGGTGTACCAGGCAAGCAACTGAGTAAAGAAGTGTTTTTGAAAAATGTCTCGATCTCCCAGTTGTCAGAATATGAAAGTAATGCACGCGTGACTAACAAAACAATACAATTGCTTAGGCATGTACGCAATCGCAAATCTGATTAGAGAAGACATAGCTACTGCAACCAAATATGTGAATAAGTAATGTAGAACTAATTGTATTGGTGTGAAATTTGTGAGTAAATCTTTAGTTGATGGCTTAATTCAGATGGTGCTCAGAAACGCCTTGAATTGTGGGTCTTCTATCCTTTTAAGTCTTAACTTACCCTGTGCTTCCACTGAGCGGATGGGGTGCAGTGGTCAGAGCTGCTGATTTGGGAACTGGGAATTCAGGTTTGAGTCTCGGCATTGGCGCATTATCCTGTGATTGTGGGCAAATCACTTAATCTCCTGTGCCCATGGACAGCGCCTGGATACCTTCATGAGTGATAAGCCACGCTATAAAAATCTACAAACTATACTAAATCTACAAACTTGGTGGGATCGGAATATTCAAAGGGTGGACCATATCGCACAACTCAGAATCCTAAAGTATTGGAGGAGACTATGGACAGCCCCTGAGCAGATTACTTATAGAATGACCCTAAAGGATTTGATTGCTCTTGCTAAGAACTATTCCATGCCTTAGCTTAAGGCATTTAAAGAGATCTGCCTTTTGTTTACATCTGCCTGAGGTGTGGGAAGACCCAGAGAATATGAGAAGAAATATAGTCACTCAAATCAGGCGTTTATACTGAGACCATATCCTTTTAGAAGTATTGCGTGAACTTTGTTTGGAGTATCTGATGGATACGTTTTTGGCCCATAATTGTTCACCCAATTATGCAACATTATTAGAACAACAGTCCCCTGCACACGCTAACAGTATATCAATTATTTCAATAACAGTGTGACAAAGGCTTGAGTCTTTGCTGGGACATGTGCTTCAGATTATTCACAACAGCCTTAGCCAACACGTGTTTCATCGTGCTTACGGTTGTGCGCAGTGACTTCTTCAGGGCTATTCTCAATAAGTGAAGATCCTTGAATCCGGTTGTATTTCCGTCCCGTATAGGATTCAATAGAGTCCAATGTTAGACACACAGTTAAGACTGGGCATATCATATCGCAACACGGGGAGATGCTTTCTGGACGCGGTGCATTTGAGAGGACTTAACATGGTCCCGGGACATGTGGCTTAATTAAGTTGGATTTGACTGGAATGTACAAACTCGGATCGGTAGTGATTTCACTTATCGCTATGAATATTTCACATTGGAATCGTAAAGAAATGATTTAGAAATTGACAGATTTATTATGAAAGATCAATTGATACAGATATACTAATGCGACAAATAGCAAGAAAATAACCCTTGAGGAAGCCCTGCCGGGCGAAACGCGCATTGGCTGCTGTTTGTATTTGGTATAAAAAGTGATAACGGAACTCTCTACCTGGATTTGGATCATTGTGTGGACTTTCTGTGTTATATAGCACACAGAAGATTGGACTAAATAATTGTGAATCTCTTTACTGTATAAGATTTAACGGTTTAAGGAACCTTTATAGTGACTTTGCTCTGGTGTGCTGCGGGGCTTGTGAGGAAAGACTGGGCATATCTTGTGTCCATAAATAATCCCTCGTATTCACGGTATGTGTATCCAGGATTTGTTTCCCAAAGAGTAGTCCTTTAAATGAGGTTTTAATAATAGTGCAAGTTTATTCAGCCACGAAGAAATAAAATCTGTGGTGCATTGCACCTACTCGATGCAGGTTGTGTTAAAGAAAATAACCGTCAGCCATATCCTTGCCGGTATTAATACGAGACCTTTGCCTCTGAGAGGGTCTCCAGCGTACATGTATGAATCCCTTAGCCAAAAAAAGTGGCACATTTTTTGGTAGTCTGGAACAGAACTTATGAAAGAATAAAGGAGTGAAGTGGTAGGACTAGGAGGTGATTAAATGGACACTAGAAGGGAAGGGAAACACACCTTGTTTTTAATTTGGAATGACTAACTGAAGCAGACGCACATTGCACAGCCAACACTATAGTGCCGAATTCAACCATGCTATTAGGTCATGGGTTGCAAAATGCCATGGACAGGGAGTGGATGAATGATGATAGGTGGGATACATATCTGACTTGTTTAACAAATACAGTGAGTGTTAGACCTGGCTGCTTTTTCAGCGAGCTTATCCCCAGAACTTTTGCTTTTGGGCCTTCTGTTTTTGTTGGTTTTAGGACTCTGAGCACTTCATCACTGCTGATCAGTGCTAAAGTGCATATGCTCTCTGTGTAATTTGTGACTATGGATTGGTGTTTGCATTATTGGATTGTTTGACTTACCACTAAGTCCCTATTACAGTGCGCTGCGTGTGCCCAGGGCCTGTAAGTCAAATGATGCTAGTGGGCTTGCAGCACTGGTTGTGCCACCCACACAAACAGCCTTGCAAAAGGTTCTCTGACCTGTCATTGCCAGACTCTAATCTTCCCTCTTCTTACATGTGAGTCACTCCTCATGTAGGCCAAAAGTACTCCTGTGGGCTGGGTGCAGTGTATGTGAAAGATAAGACATGTCCTGATGTGTGTGGCTTGTCCTGATAGTGAAATACTAAAATTTACTTTTTCGCTATTGAAAGGCTATCAGTCCCGTAGGATAGAATGGGAGTTCATTTATAACATGCTACATATAACTACCCACTGGGACAAGATAGAAAGGTAATGTTTGTGTTTGAAAATACCACTTTTAGAAAGTAGGTATTTTCTTGCTTAGCCATCCTGTGCGCATCTGCTAGGTTTGTGTTGTGACTGTCTAGCATTGGATTGACGGGCTGGGGATGTGCATTCTTTTCAGACAGCCAGGGTGAGTCAGTACTGGGCAGAATAGACCTGGGCTGCATTCGGAGAATGGTGAGATTTCTTTCACACCTGAATGGGCCTGGTCTGTCTTGGACACTGCTGTCTCTACCTCCTGCCAGGAAGATGCACCAGAGTGGGCAGAACTGGTTTTGGCTAGGCAAAGAGCTTCTCTTCCACCAGATAACAAAGGAATTTGTGATATAAAGAGTGGTGCCCAGACTTTGAGATTACTTCTGGAATTCAAGAGGAACCTATGCCAAGGAGAAGAGCTGGGACAACTGAAGGAGAAGTACTGCCCCTTTGCTGTGTGCTGTCTGAGGTTGGCCTGCAGTGGCTGTTTCTGCCAAGGAGAAGATAAAGACTTTGCTGTGTGCTGTGTCTCCCGCTTGAGGAAGATCTCTAAGGGCTTGAAGTAGAGCTTGCCTCATGTTTTGAAGTCTCAGGGATACAGAGACGTCACTGCCAGCTCCCCTCAACTTCCTTGCTGGGAGTTCTGGGTGCCTGTGACTGTGTTGGCCTCTGGAAGTTGTTCCTGCTGTTGCATGCTGGAAAAGTAATGTAGCTTTGAGAAGCGCAACACATCTGAACCTATTTCGACTGATTGCCTGCCAGCTGCTGGAGATATCGCTGCATGCCTGATCCCGTGCACAGATCTCCGAAGTCTGAGATCACTGCACTGATTCCAATTCAGGCCCTGCTGTGTGGCTGAAAGAACCAACACATTGTGGGACCACGCCTGGAGAAACCAACTCAGTACTGTTGTCACCACCACATAGAGAACTGATGCATTCCCGATCCTCCGCATTGCACCAGGGTGCCGAGTCTACAAGAAACTGACGCATCACCTCTCCACACAATAAGAAACCGACGCATCACCTCCCCTTCAGTAAGGAACCGACACATCACCTCCCCTGTGCGGCAGTAAGGACCAACACATCACCTCCCCAGAAGTAAGGAATCAATGCACCACCTTCCCTGGGCGTAAGGAATCGACACATCAGCTTCCCTGTGGCTGTTTTTATTTGTGACTGTGACGCATCCAAGGTACTTTATGTTGAAAGTGTTGCAACTATAGTTTTCTATGGACATAACTGTTTCTACCTTTTAAAAGTCATATTTTGATTACTGTATTGTGGATGTTTGTAATTTTGGTCTTGTTTGGCTTAGATAAAACTGACTTTTTTTCTAACTGGTGTGGAGTCCATTTGTAGTATTTTTACTCTATTACTGTATGTGTACACAAATGCACTGCCTCTGAGATAAACCTGTCTGCTTGTGCCAAGCTGCCAAGTGGGTGAGTGGGGGTTATTTTAGAAGTGTATCCCCTTTACTCTGACTAGGAAGAAGGGTCGCTATTTGAACAAAGGGGCAAACCATTGCCAACTAGAGACCCCCATTTCTAACAGTGAGGATACTGGTAATGAATTTGTCAATACACAGGCAATGTTACATACCACTGCCCATCCCTGCTGCCGCTAGAACTCCCTCTCGAACCACTTCCGCCTATGATGTACTGTTGCTGCTGCTGGCACTGGTGGTATGTGAGGCTAGAAAAACATTACACATTTTAGATGCTAAATAACCCTCCCCTTAATATTTTCTTTAAAAAAATACAACCACAATGCATCACCACATTTAGGTCAGCAGTATCTTCGATTGAAAATAGCATTTTGTTGCTTGACAATGCTAGGTAGTCAAACCTTCCAAAAACATTTCATAATAGAGTGGCAGAGCTATGATGACTGAGTCATAGAAGCGCAATGAAGGGGTGGAATATATTGGTCAATGAAGGACATATGGCCTTAGCTGGCAAATACAATGGGACCGTCTTCATACTAATTAGCTGCCATGCTGCACTGTCATTGAAAAGGCTGGTATACTGTATAAATGAATAATAATACATACTACAAGACAACACTGGGATGGCCCACCATGACAATGGCCACTCTTTTGTTTTACTGTTTGAGCAGGAGCAAGAAAAAGAAATCCTTTTTAACAAGCATGCGTATAACACCTTTCATTGGCCTGAGATCTTCACAGTAGAGTACCCAAAAAAATCTGTTCTCTCAGTATTACAGTACCAGTCCACAAGATACATAAGGGCATATGTAACACTTACTAACAAAACAGAAGATAGCTACAGACTAGTATAGACAGGAGTAAGCAAGCTAAAGAAACATTAAATATAGAAAAAAAGGTAATTCAGGGATAACAAGAATTTAACAAACATTAGGTAGAACGAAGAGGAGTTACAAAAAATAGGACGGAGACAGTCGCAGTATAAAAAAAACAAGGAAAAATTATTTTAAATGGGCGAGCTAAAAGTTAGGGAAAGATTAAGAATGTATTAACAGGAGGACTTACTGGGGCCAGTAGATCCGTCATGCATGGCGCAGGTGGTGGGGGTGGCACTTCCACCTGTTGTGGCACTGGTGGTAGCAGACTGTCTCCCTGACCCGCCTCTGATGCCCTCTTCTTGCCCTTGGGTGCTGATATAAAAAAGGGGATGATAAAAAAAAATAGTGGTACAGTTGATCTCACAACAATAATTTTGACAGGCAAAGGCAGTAACATTGTCAGTTTCTAAATCAAATGGCCTGTAGTACTAGTTTCAAATTAAGTTAACCGATTCTTAATTTTCTAAAACTAAGCTCTATTCCAAATGTTCTAAATGTGATCTACATTTGGAACTACTAATGCATTACGATGAATGATCATTGCTTCTCATCTCAAACCATTTGATGGGCCACCTCAGTCTCCCTTTTCAATTCATAGATGCATACTAAACATGACAGGGGTATTGCTGCTATTGACGGCTGTAAATGTTTCACCTTGTTGCAGTATTAGATAATATTTGCTGCTGTTCACGAACCCAAACGTTTTGCACTGTCACTTTAGTTCACATCTGATAAATCTGCTGCTACTTACGAACCCAAGTGTTTTGCACTGCCACTTTAGTTTCGAGAATAAATACTGTATTTGTGAGCTGTTGTGTTCTTTTTAAATGGAAAATGAGTTTGTTTTTGCTGTGACAAGATTGATTTTATATGATGTTTGTATCTATGTGTTTATTTTATGTCCTGTCTTTGGACGAATAAAGAAAGAAGTGATTGACACGGGTATTACTTGGGACTGAACAAGCTACATAAAGAAATGCACAGAGAACACTAATTCACTGATATTACTCCTAGCTCGAGCTTAGTGACAGGATAGAGGAGTCTGTATGATTTCATAAATAGTCGGTCCAAACAAGCACCAAACTACGATGAGGTAGTGTCGAGCACCTGGCTAGCTCAAAACTGTATCACATAATATTCTTAATGTAAACTTAACTTATCTCTGAGGGTGAGCAGCATGTTACTTGAAAAAATAATATTAGCATTGTAGAACACAGCAAATAAATAATTACTCACTGAACCCCGCAACCCCAACACCCAGCAGGTCGAGCGGGTCATGCTCCCGCTCAATTGTATTGACCCAGCAGTGCATCAACTGCTCCCGGGTGCACACTGGTGCACCCACCCCATAGTAGTCCACACTCCCACAGGGCGTAACCTCTCCCAGGCCTGTCACCTGCTGCCAGCATGGAGGGGAGTTGGCACTGCACATAGAACATCAGTGCTGCCACCTCCGCCCTGGAAAAAATGGGGTGGGCTGCACCCCTTGGTGATGCCGACGACAGTAGGGTGTGTGGCTGGCCGCCGCTTCCTGTATCACCCTGCTCTACCATGGTGCTAGGTGGGAAAAAAAGAAATAGGAAAAGTAAGAAGGAATTAGAAATGAAGAACTAAGGAAGTAAAGGGAAAACCATAAAAAGTACAATAAAGTCACACACAAAAAAAGAAAAAAAACATAAACCTAAAATACACAAAGAAACATACTGTTAAAATGAAGGTAAAGGAGGAGTGGATGAGTGGGAGAGGGGGAGGATTGGAAAGATTTCAGATGGATAGAAAAATACGGCCAGCACCTTGCACAGAACAGAAAGCAGCCATGCAGACCACGGGGTGCTGTTTGTTCTTATTTTTCAGTGTGGAACGAGCTACTGGCACAAGAAAAGCAGAGTAAATGGGCGGTTGAGCATATACTGCCATTTGGCAGAGTTCTGCAGATGCTCGCAAAGTTTTTTTGAAACCCTGCAGAATTTTGTAGACCAAAACTCTGCGAGCTCTGCCCAGGCCTACTAGAACATCAACCCAGGATTGAGGAGTGGGACTTTCTGGGTGTCGCTAAACTTCATTCTTGAATGCTTAGTGGAGAGACCAAACCTTCTGACTAAGCTTTGTTTCATGTGGGGATAGGACTCAGCTTCCTCCCCTTCCAGGGTCAAGAACCTATCTCTCACTGCTACCAGGATCAGCTCCCATGATAGTGAACCCCATTACTGAGAGCTCCCCCTCCTCATCTTAAGATCCCTCTCAAAAACTGCCAGTCACTTGTCAATGTTACCACCCTCCTGCTACTTAGGGACTATTCCCTTAGGCAGTCTTGGGTCAGACCCACCATCCATAGACACCTCTGTCTCTTCTTCGCTGCCACCATCTCTCCTTTCTTCACATGCCTTCTTCCTTTTAGAAAGGACCAACTTCTCTTCCTCTGGTGCTATGAAAGCTATCTGGGCCTCAAAATCTCTCTGAGTAAAAGGCCTGCTTCTCCTGTTGTGGATCCCCCTTCGCCCCAATAGCTCGAGGCAGGGCCTGGTCACTGCATGTGTGGACAGGTATTCAGCTTCCTCCTCACTGAGTTCCAAGGGGTCTTCCACCTCGTCTTTTTCTATCTCTGGGGCTTCCTCTGTGTCAGAGGATAGATCTGCTAGCTGGGTCTCTGCTCGGGCCTTTATAAGCTCTGGATTCCTGGTAGTGGAGGGTGCTAGTAGTTCCCTAGCCTTCACAAGCCCCTCAGCAAAATTTGAGATTAGAACAAATTAGATTTTTAAATGAGTGTATTAATATTAGTCAAAATTAAAAATCAAAAATGTTCTTTTTGCACTAGGTCACTATAGAGTATTTGTAATTGCCTCACTTCAGTCAGTCAGTCAAAATACTTTTTATTCGGCTGTCTAGCCATTAAAAGGCAAATACATTTGATAAAACACAAGGTAAAAATATACAAGGGGATGTCCATGAACTGCTTATATTAATTAAGGTGCTGGATTCATTCCCGAATAAATTTGTATAACATATACCCAGAACTATTTGATCAAATACAGTACATTAGAATTTTTTTTAAAAACAATATATAGACAAAGGTCCACTAAATCAAGAAAAATTATGTTTCAGCTTAAAAACTTTGTAAGGCAAGGAAATTATGTATCAGGCAAAGTCAAAACATTCAGTTCTCTCCTAATTCTGGATTCTTGCCGAACATAACTAAGGATTGCATGTCATAGAAATAGAGTCCAGCCGCTGTAAGAAACAGAGACTAGGCCTACTAAATCTTAGATTATTTGAGCATAAAATAGGCCTTAACATCTGGATTCTATGCATAGAATTACCTCACTTCAATACTGAGTGGAGTCAAATACAAGTTATGGATTCCTCCACTATGCACCAAATGTAGAAAGGTGGGCTATTAGTAGGTGCAGGTAGGTACCTACAGCTAGTAATAGTACCACATTCACTCATTCGGTCCAGTCAAGTATCAATAAATTAATCTTTGCTCAACCCTTGCTAACTTGGCAGACGAACAGTCAGGCTTAATTTAGGAGGCAGGTGGGTAAAGCATTTAATATCACCAACACACTGAGTGAAAGACACAACACAATATCAATTTGAAAATATAGATAATATTTTATCTTTAACATGACACATTAATTACAAAGATCCAAAGTAAGGAAGCAGAGATAAAAATTGTTAAAATTTTGCGGCTATCTGGTCGCACAGGACCATGACAAAGTCAAAGTTTCAGGCTGATGGTGATGGAGCGTGGGTTGGATTTGATGAGTGGTTGGGCCAGGTCCAGTTTTTACCGTCTCAGTTAGTCACTTTTTTCTAGCTTTTTCTGTTGACGTCGAGTGATCGGGTCTTCGGATCCGGATTTTGCATTGACGACAGCAGCCTCGGTGGACCCTGAAGGCCTTTGTCTTCATTGATAAGAAGCTCCCAAGCTTTCAAGGGGACAGCCCAGCACAGTAAGGCTGAGTCCCGGTTTGCCGGCTTGACACTCGTCGTTGATTCTTGTCATCTGCTGGAGCTTTTTTTCAAAACTTGGGAAAGAGTTCCCAAGCTTTCGGATCTTCTTCTGAAAGGTTCCTCGAGGATAAAGAAGTGTCCAACAGCACCAGCTAAGGGTTCAGAAGCTCTGGTTTACCTCTTAGGGTCTAGGACTGCAATTCCCACAATGCATTTGGTCAGTCATGTAAAATCCATATTAAGATGATCAGCTGGAGGTGTCATTTCAGTGAATGTTGCAGGTGACTTCTTCTAGTGTTTTCCTACCTGTCCCTCCTCAGGCAATCCACTCCTTATCCTTTAATACAGGCAGAGTCCATCTTGTGTAGAGCCTTTAGAGTGCAGCTGGTGTAATCCTTCTGAGTGCTTCAATTGTGCAATCCAGTGGTCCATCGGGCAGTCCTAATTCTACAGATGGTTCAAGCAGGGATCTGAAGGGTTCCTGCAGATTTCCCCTTATGTATTCCCCATTCCGGGCTGGCAGGAGGGTGTGACACTAGGGTTGGGCGGAATTCGCAGAGTAAAACTCTGTGAAGTTCCGTGAGTGGCAGGATTCCAGTGTGTCGCACTGCTCATGCTTATTTTTTAGCACCGGGAGCGTGTCCTACATGATAAAATCAGCACAACTGGTATCACGTGGTGTGCCAGAGTGTGCTGCTTCTATCTTCCACTCGAGTAGTTTTTCTACTCGAGTGGCAGCTGTCACAAAGTAAGTGGCCACTTTATCAACACAAGTTTCATCGACCTGCCACGAATGCCCGCGCTGAGTAATCTCACCAAGATGCATCTGGTGCTTGTTTTTCTTAGCGTTGGCGAGCTTCATGAAAGAAAATCTCTGCCCCCACCACGCACCAGTTGGTGCAGTTTTTGATGAACTCTGCACTCCAAGTAGAGCACGGATTGGGCAAAACTCTATGAGCTTCGCCCCCGGAGAAAGGAGTTTACTGTCCATCCCTAGGTAACACCCCAACCAATAGGAATCAAGTTGCCCCCCTCTGGTATGACAACCTCTTGGGAAGAGTGGCATAGTTTTGTCCCAGAATGTACATTTCACCAAAAATCAAAATGGAGAATTTATATCCTTAGCATGCATGTCTGGCTAACCAATCCACAGGTGTGGCTAACATTTCCCTATACTCCCTTTTCAACTCCTCTCCTAATCTAATTAGGGGTGCTCCCATTTGGTTGGAGTTCAAGGAAGAAAGGGCTGGCATGGGTCCTTGGACATCTGTGCTTCTACCTTTGAAGTTCAGTTTATCTCCCTAGCCCCCTTCCTGTCCCTGGCTTCTCCAGGAAGCAAATATGCTCCCACCCAATGGCTGTATTCCTCAGCTCCAGGCCTCTTAACACATACTCAGGGAGCAGCGTGGCTCAGACTGTCAGAGGCTGGCCAATCAGGAGAGGCTGCAACCGGGCTGTTTTAGGTAACTATGAGATAATAAGTTCTAAAACAATTTTCCTGCAATAGTTATAATAAATTAAAGATTGGCAAGTTGTTGGATTTATTGTAACTATTATTTTGATACTTTGAATTATGTTTCGTGTTAGTTCCAATCAAACGTTAGACTTAATTAAAGTTTAATAAAGCGTTCTCATGTTAGCCTATGGAGCTAGCAGCACTATTAGGGGGAAAGATAACTTTGCCCGTTTTCCCCCACCAGGGAATAAAAAACATATGTTATAATGTCCCTGCTTTTTATAACAAGGCACCCTACCCTTGGGGCACCTAGGGCAGACCTTAGGGGTTACTCATACGTGTAATAAAAATGTAGTTTTGGAGTTTGGAAGTACTTTTAATTCCAAAGCCGAATTTGGACACAGTTTTATTTTAAAACCAGTCTGAAAGGTAGGTCTTGATTTAAAATGACAGCAGACACGCCAGCAGTGTACACTTAAGTGCCTTAAGTCCAATAGGGTCTCTACACCTACATGCCCCACCATAGACTAGCGACTTACAGGTAGGTTGTCTTGGTTAATTATAATGACACCAATTGCATATACCTTTTAAGGACAGCGCAGCAGCCCTGGGCTAGTTAGCAGAGCCCAGGGAACTTTCAAAGTCCGTAATCACCAGTATGAGTAAAAACATTGGGATGATCAGGGCATAAAGGAAGAGTTCCCTACAACACGACTGCACTGTACGCCATTACACTGTACACCAGTCCACTCTGTATTATTCCACTTTTTGCAACTCTACTGTACGGAACTCCACTCTATGATATTCTACTCTATGCCACTCCAATCTACGGCACTCTAATAAAAGGTAAAATTCTATAAGCCACTCCCCTGTACGCAACTGCACTCTATGTCACTCTACCCCACTCCACTTTACACCATTAAACTCTATGCCACTCCACTCTGTGCCATTCCCCTCTATGCTACTCCACTGTATGCCAATCCATGGTAAGCTATTGTAGTGTATGCCACTCCACTCTAAGCCGCTTCACTGTAGGCAATTCCATTCTAAGCCACTCCACTCTTCTTAACTCTGCTTCATGGCACTCCACTATGCTTTGCTCAACAACAGCCTATGTCCCTCCACTATCACACACTATACTCCACGGTATAGCACTACATTGTACAAGAATGTACTGCTCTCAAACCCTTTGTACAACACTCTACTTTATTCTATAGCACTATAGAGCACTCTTATCAACTCTACGACACTCTACACAACTCTCTCTAAGCCTTTCACCCCAGTTAAAATACTCTAATCTATCAGGCACTGCTCCACTCTACCACAGAGAACTCTGCTACTGCACTTTACTGCACTCCACTGTTTGCTACTCTATGCCACTCAACTGTATGATAGTATATGTTAATGTTAATGTATGTGTTTTTGTAAAGCGCACTGCTGCCGAGGCGTCGTGGCGCTGTAGACCGCTGGGGAACCCGTCCTGGCTATCCCTGTGAGATGGTCCCTCCTGGGTATCTCCAAGGTGAAACCAGGCATCCCCGGCGAATGTGGGGGGCCATTGTGGAGATGAGGCAAGCTAATGCCCAGAGTTGCCGAGTGTGATCCCTGGTCAGAGTGGGCACCGAGGCGAGAATTATCAAGTCCGCTGGCCCTGGTCCACGACCCTGCCGCGTCAGGAATTGAACCCTGGTCCCGGGCCGTCCTCTGCTTCCGGGTCTGCCGCCTCTAACCAGTGAGCCACACTACTCCACTCCATCCCAGTCAAGTCTACCAGACTGTACAGCTCTCTATTCTACTGCATGCCACTCGACCATACAACACTTTAATCTACTCTATGACACTCTACTCCACTCTAAGACACTTTTTGACACTCTACAATACAGCAGTTCATACTAGTGTATCACACATCACACCACTCTATAGCACTTAACTCCGTTGTATACTAAGCCACTTCACTGTACTCGATTTCACAGCACTGGACTGTTGAACACGCAACTCCACACTGTGTTATGCCACTCCACTGCACTAGTATGACACATTATCACTTTTGGCACTGTACAACACTACACTCTACACCTCCCCACTGTACCACATTTAAATCAACTCTACGACTCTATGCAGCTGCATCTACAAGATTCTGCTGTACTATGTGCCACTATACAATACTCTACTCCACTCTATGCCACTACGCTATACTACACTGTACAACCTTCTACTCCACTCTATGACGCTACAGCCCAGTGTAAAAAACTCAACTCCACTCTACTACACTTTTTAAAACTCTGCAATACACTACTCTACTTTATTGTAAAAGATGTCACTCCAATTTGTATCAATTTACTCAACTCTACACTATGCCTGTCATCTCCATTGCACTCCATGCCACTGTACTATACAACATGCCACTACACAATATATGAATTTACTCCATTGTACTATATGCCTCAACACCCCACCCCAGTCTACTCCACTCAACTCTACTCTACTCTACACTACTCTACTCTACTTTATGATACTCTGCTCTATACCACTCACTCAACCCCACACACTTTACTCCACTGTGCAACACTCTCCACTATGCCATGCCACTGCACACAACTCCACTGTACGGTATTCGACTGTACCCCACTCTACTGTACCAAATTCCATTCCACTGTACTCCACTCTATGACACTATACTCTATAACCGTACACTTCATGACACTCTGCTCCACTCTTCTGTACCACACTCCACTTAAGTACACTCAACAACAGTAAATTCTACGATATCAAAACTGTTCTTATTAAAAATAAAAAATAAAACATTGAATTTCAATTAAAAAAAACAAAGGTTGAAGCTTTGTTATAGTTAGGTTAACATTACTTATTTTTTCTATACACGTCAAAGTTAAAATACACACACATTAGTCTTTCTTTACTTATAGTTATACCTTAAATGTATAATTTATGCATGACTTTTAAATTATTATAACTTTATTTATTCTTTATTTGCAAACAAAAGTTAAAGTACACAAAAATTTCAAAATCTAAACTTATACCTTTCATTTATAATTAATGCAACAGCTTCAAATTATTACAACTTGCGCGCCTCCATACACAGTGTATTGAACTTGGTGGCCACAGTACATTAACTCTTTTAACTCGCACCTTCTCCATGCACTGATTTGATTTTTAATACATAAAGCGTGGTGTATGCCCGAAGGCATCTTGGCGCTGCTTGTGAAAGAGAGAAGAATCAGAAAAGACACTAGAGTGGGAGTGTAGCTAAGTTTTGAGAAGCTTTCTAAGAGCCAAGAAGTTGATAGAGTTCCTCAGAGAGATTGGCATTTGATTCCAGAGGCGAGGTGTGGAAAGCGAAAAACTTCTCCCCCCAGGAGACCTTACGAATGCAAGCAACTAACAGTCATAGAATTCTTTGACAGTAGAGCCTGTTAGGTGTATACCATGAGAGTCTCTTCCTAAGGAGTTTGGGGCCATGGGAATTCACCACTTTGTAACCTATACACAAAGCTTCGAAAACTACTCTTTTTTTTACAGGCAACCAATGAAGCTCGTCTCTGGCTTTGGTCATGACTCCGATTTTTAAATATTTATCAAAACCCTGACAGCAGCATTGTGTATCCCCTGGAGCCTGCTTAGAATACACAGGTGGGCACTAACCAGGAGTGCGCAATAGTCCAATTTTGATAGGACTAAGGAAGAAACTACAGGTTTTTGTAACTCCAACGTTAGGAACGAGATGATTTTTCTCAAAACTTTTAGTGTATGACAACAAGAGGAGGTATGATGGTTGGCATGATCCCTAAAAGACATCTTAGTATCAAATATTGTTCCAAGATTCTTGGATTTAGACACTGGGCTGGGGACTGGACCCAGATCGGCTGGCCACCAAGATTGATTCCAGAAAGAAATATCCCGCCCAACAAGGAGAACTTCAGTCTTTCTGTATTTAATTTGAGGTAATGGTTTCCCATCCATTGCACAACCGCACACATGCAGTTCTTGAAATGCAGGGCCACTTCATCAATATTGTTGGTTTTGGGGACGATAATTTGGGTATCATACGCATACTAGATTGTGAACAAACCAAAAGATCTTATCAGTCCCATGAGAGGGCCCACGTAAATGTTGAAAAAGGTGGGGCTTATCAAGCAGCCCTGCGGGACTCCACATTGCAAGGTAGAGGATTCTGACCTAAAATCCCCAATGCTAATAGCCATCCAGGAAGGTACAGAGCAGTTTGAAAGACGTACCATTGATGTCCATGTCAAGGAGCCTCTGCTTCAGAATTGCATGACTTACCATGTCAAAAGTCATGGAAAGATCCAAAAGGACCACCACAGCTCTAGCTCCACAGTCCAAAATTGCCCTAACCTCTTCCGCCACTATAATTGGTGCTGTCTCCGTAGAGTGGGCTTTCCTGAAACCAAATTGCTATTCTTCCAAGATGTCATGTTGTTCCAAATACTGTGTGAGACAGGAATTAGGATGTCTTTCGAGTATTGTCACTGGAAACTGCAGTCTTGATATGGGGCTATAGTTTTGTTCTTCAGCTGGGTCTAGGGACTTTTTTTTAAGGAGGGGCAAAATGGTAAAGTTTTCCAGTCTGTGGGAAAAGTTCCAGATTTTAAGATGTTGTTAAACATCAATGAGAGTGGACGTGCAATCCAATCAGCTATTTTGTGCAGCAGCTTAGGGAGGCAAGGATCCAAAGGAGCACCGGATTCAGTTTGTTTAAGGAGCTCTATCATTTGGTCTAAGGGATATCAAGAGACTGACGACCTAGATATAGCTGGGTAGTAGCCTGTGGTTGATGGTTCAAACCATTTTTAAGAATGAGATCCTCGTATACTGCATCAACTTTGTTTTTTTTTGTGAAGAAACTCATTTTCTCAGCTACAATCAGGTTCTTGTATTCCTGGAGCAGTTTTTTATATCTGTTTTTCCTTCGGAGCATAGTTAATTCTCCATTTCTTTCCTGCTGACTACACATTTTCTTTTTGTCTTAATTGCTTGGAAAATAAAGGGGCTGATGGACTCTTTCTGTGACTGATGATTTTCTTCACAGGGGATAATATATTTACTGCCTTGTGAATCCAATTGGAGTATAGCGAAGCTGCCATATCAGGGCTAACCATTAACACCGGTTGAGCAGACTCAAGAGTTCTAATTAGATCTTGTTCATTTACATTGTTCCAAGGCCTGACCATCTTAATTTGGTGCTCTGAGCCAAGGCCCGTGTACGTCGGCTTGATGCAAAAATCAAACTGGACAGCCATATGATCAGACCAGGTAACCTGAATATTATCAAGTAAAGCATGTGGCCAGCTTGATGGGTGGGAGCAGTAACCAGTTGTTTTAGGTCAAAACATAGCAGGTTATCAATAAAAAGAATTGCATCTTTATTATTAGGCTCATCAAGATGAAATCTCTAAGTATGATCAAATTATCTAGAAGCACACTACTTTCCAGGTACTCATGAAGGGCTACTAAAAATGCAATCTTAGGACCAGGGGCTCGGTAGACTAAAAGTCCATGTAATTTAGTTTGGTTCCTCACATTACAACTAAAAGAGAGGGCCTCACAATCCCTAATAAGAGCAGGATGACAGGATATCTCTAGTTTTTTTTATATAGGATCTTAATCCCGCAATCTTTTTTTAGGTTCCTATCGAGATGGGCAATATGGTACCCTGAAGGAAGGGCAGCTATGATATCTGGGGCAGCGGTTGCATCCGCCCAAGTTTCCGTAGGAAACATAATATCCGGATTGTGGGCTTCTGAGAACTCATATATCTCATAGCGATGTTTAATCATCGACCAAGCATTGAGTAGGGTACTTGTAATGGAGGGAGAGCCGGTGGAACGGCAAAGGTTTACAGCCCTTTCCAACTTAGTGACTGTGTACTGACATTTAGGACAGGTATATCTGCTTAGAACGTTTTATATTATTTTGCTTATACTCTGCAAATAGTATTTGGAAGAGCAGTTATGACATCGTAGATCAAATATTTTGTGAGAACACAGTGCAGTAGAGTGATGAGTTAAAACTAATGTAGTGTGGCTTTCGAGTTGAACACACTTTGCATAGAAGTGCACAAGGTTATAATATTTGAAGGTGTGTAAATTATAAATTAAAGGTATAAGTAAATGTTTAGAAATTACATTTTTTGTGTAGTTAGTTTTGTTTGTAGACAAAGAATAAAAAAATATTTTCATTCAATGGTGCTGGGTAAATTATAAATGTACGGTGATAACTTTAACTTAAGCATTTCTAATGCTTGGTTATTTTAGGTTTTATTTGTATAGAAAGAATAAATAACATTTTCCTAACTATAACGAAGGTTTAAACTTTGTTTTTTTTTAAATTAAACGTATATGTATATAACAATGATGGGAAGATAGTAAGAGGCAACAGAGTCGCCATCCTATAGAGGTGTGGTTTATGATCCAATGCGCCTTCAAAAGCCACTTATGAGAGAGGCGCTTGTGAGCCACTCACAGTGCTGAGTAATGCGTTGTACCTCATCTACAGCTTGCCCTGTGTTTCCTGAGACAGGCTCATCGATCATTACATTTACCAATATGTAGTATGTGAATCACTCGGCTTGAAGGTTGGTGACTCCCCTAACACCGAGGACGTTTTCTGCATTTCCTCTCAGTCAAGACAACAATATGGAATTCCGCAAGGGCACGAGGCATTCAAATGACCTTGGAGAGAAGTCTACAGTCAATGCTTGCATCTGACAGGTGCTGTCCTTCAGGGGCACTTGGTGGGTTTAGTTCTAGGTGAGTAACATTACATCAAGCCTGTCACTCTCCATGCAGCGTGGCCATCACTCACAAGACAATCCAGCTAGAGAAAGAGCATGAATTTGTGCCACACTGCAGCTTTAACTCACCGCAAACTAATGAGACTGTCAAGGACAAAAACAATCTGCATTCATCACGTCTTATCTGCACTTAGCATGCTTTGACACTCAGCTCCCATGCCGGGGTCAAGGGCTGGATTCGCATAGAGGACGCCCCCCTGTTCTTTTCCACAGATGGACTTTTCATTTCCTTCATAAGACCGCGCTTCTTCAACTGAAGCCAGTGTGTTTTTTTTTAGTGATGTTCGCTGCAGATCTTCGGATAACACATCTTTGCTAACAGAGCAGGCGGCATCCTATTTCAGAATTGCTGTTCCGTGGAAAATGTAATAGGCAAAGCATGTTTTCCCTTTAGGAGTCAGATAGATTTGGAACATATTCGGAAAACTACACAATTGCACATAATACACTGAAAAAGCAGTGCGAGTCCACCGATCAGAAGACAGCACTGTTTATTTCGGCCTTTTCTTGAAATCACAGATCGCTTTAAGCCCGGAAGTAATTCATCGACTTGTATTACTTGAGGGCGCGCAGGTATCTACAGAGCAGGGGGTGCAGCTGGCCAGGCCCAGGGGCGGCCGGAGCCCTCTTCATCCCAATGTTGGCTGCATTCTCCTACCTAGCTGGGGTGGAGAGTTTTCCGTTCTTGAGTTAGGGCCTACAGCGTCCTTGCTAAGCCATTTCATCCTGGTGATATTTAAAACAACTTTCCACATGTTGATCTCATAAGAAATAAATGAAACAAGACAGAAGCAGAATCGGTAAAATTCGGTATTTAGGAATCGGTAAATAGAAATTACCTACATATGGCCCAAGGTCTTTGATTTCAATGACATCATAGGAAATGACATCAGAAGACCGTTAACCATGAAGATAAAACAGAAAGAAATGTGGCAAGAAGTCATGTAATCCGAGAGTCTGAACTGCAAAGTTTAGAAAAGCACAAAAGAAAGGAAAGACTGTCTGAGCACAAATAATTTGGGATTTTTTACGGAGAGGAATTGTAAATACTTTTGACTATTGATATGAAAACCCTTACACAAGTTTCCACTTTTACCCGAGGTACGTTACACCCGCCCTAAGGGCTTGATTACGAGTTCCAAGCAAAAACTCCTGTTTACACCTGGATCAGAATTATGAGTGTGAAGATATTTAGCACATCCAATAATTATGGGATGCGTTAAATAACTCAACCTTCCATAAATTTCGGCAGGTCAAAACTGCCGAACTTTAACAGGGGAAAACATACAAGGCCTCATTTTGAAGCAAGGCAGCGCAGCAAGCCTTCCTGCTGTGCAGCTGTGCTTCAAAATAAAAGGGCAGGAATGCATTGTACCTACAAGATATGGCACATTCCTGTCCTTCTTGCCTGTGCCGGTGCACAAACAGCAGCTCTACACCAATGCCTACACCCTTACGCCATGGTGCAAGGGTGCCTGGGTTGCAGGGACGATTGTTATTGTGCAGGAAGAAACACCTTCCTGCACAAAAAACAGTCATTAATGGCGTTTTGCTCCTTCTATATGTGATGCAGAATGAATTATACCACTTTATGAGGGGCTTACAAGTAAATCAAATATGTGAAATGGGTGTAAACCAAGTTTACCATGCTTAGAGTAGAGAGCACATGCCCTTTAGCACTGGTCTGCAGTGGTAGGGCGCACAGAGTCCTAAAGCCAACAAAAAGAAGGGCAGGAAAAGAGGAGGAGGAAGGTAAAAAGTTTGGGGTTACCCATCAGAGAGGGCCATTTTCCCCAAAAATATTCCACAGATGCCCTAAAAACCTTCTGATAACTCTTCAAATCCGTAAGGGGTTCTGTGTTGCATAACGCCAATCAGAACCTTATGACCACATTCCTGATATCACCTGACATCATTTCTCCTCAAAGTAGGTATGTCATGTTTATGTTATGCACATTTGGAGAGCACAATACTACCCTGGAGCCTATCCTGGTGCTAAGCAGGTGTGAGTCTAGGCACACCTAGGGCATAGTGGGACTAGTCAAAAAGCCAGATATTCAGCTTCTGGTGAAATTCAGGAAATCAGGAGGAGGCTCTTACGTGTAACAGCAGGTGTTTCATGCTTTAGGAGCAATGTAGGAGAAGTCTCGACTGCCAAATCTGTTTTTCTGGATACATAGGATTTGTGCAAGTTGGAGTCCGGATGAGCGGAGGTGTCTGGAAGGTTTGTGAAAGCAGATGTGATTGTTGATGTATGCTGGGCTAGTATTACAGTGCCTTGAAAGTGTGAGTGAGGATTCGGAATTGTCCTTGTTTGTGAATGGGGAACCAGTGGAGCTCTTTCAGGTGTGACATAATGTGAGTGCAGTGTGGGAGGTTGACAGTGATTCTGGCTACCGAGTTCTGGATGGTTTACAGACTTCTGGTGAGTTTTTTGTTAATCCCGGCATACAGGGTGTTCCCATAGTCCAGCTTGCTTGTGATCATGGTGTGCATAAAGGTTTTCTGAGTGCTGATTGAGAATCATTTGAAAATCTTCCTCAGAATCTTCAGGGTATGCAAGTATGAGTCTATGATGATACTGTCTTTGAAGGCCATGTCGAGTTTGCTGTCGATGAGGATCTCATGGTTCCTGGCATGGTGGGTGTCAGTCCAAGCTCTGTTGGCCACAAGGTAGAGTCCCAAGGTGTTGTGTTCTTCCCTAAGTTCACAATTTCTGTCTTATCTGTATTCAGCTTTAGACAGTTGGTCTTCATCCAGTGGGTGATTTCAATCATGCAGGCATTGAACTTGATCTGGGAACTGAGGTCTTTTCTGTGAGAGAGAGAATGAGTTGCGTGTCGTGCTGGGAGCGGATGATGCTGGCTAGAGGGATCATGTTTACATTGAAGAGGGTCGGGCTCAGGGAGGATACGTGCAGAACTCCGCAGCTGAGGTTGTGGCAGTCCAAGGTGTATGGTGCCAGCCTAACAGACCGAGTCCCTCCACCAGAGTGCATATCTTTAGATTCTGATGTTGGTAGGTGTTGAATGAGGATGGGAGATTGTGTAAAAGTCTGTAGAGGTGTCCACAGTAATTTGAATGACATCCATGCAGCGATGAGGACGATTTCTGTTCTGTGGTTGGATCTGAAACCAGACTGAGTAGAGTAAAGTTGCTGGTGCTCGTTGAGGTATTTAATGAGGTGCCTGTTGATGATTTTCTAAAAGACCTTTGCCGTGAATGGTAGCAGGGATATTGGACTGGGAAGGGCATGGAAAAGGTGGAGGCATTCAGAAAAGGTGTGAGCATTGCGCTGATGGGTTGCAGTCCTCTAGAGTAGGTGTGGCAGGGGTCCGATGGGGCCCCTGAGTGGATGGACATCATGGTGGCAGCAGTTTATTCTGGGGTGATGATGGGCCATGTGGTTAACGTTGGTTCTTTGGATAAGATGGGTAGGCACTTGGAGAGGTCTGTCAGGTTTGGTTGTGGGCTGAAGTTGCTGTAAATGGCAGTGACTTTGTTGTTGAAGAATATGGAGAGATTGTTGCAAAGGGCCTGCAAGAGAGTGATCAAGCTGGAGGCAGCCGTTGGTGAGGTGACATTTTTCACAATGGTGAAAATGCCTTTGCTTCTGTTGGTGCTCTTGTTAAAGCTGTCTGCAAGAGTGGCACTTTTATGGGCCTGGATCATTTGAAGATGCTGCTGTCTTTATTGTCCTAGCTCATTCTCCATTTGTACTCCAATTGTTTGCAGAGGCGTATTATCAGCACGAGTTTAACTGTGTACCAGCTACCCTGGGGTCTGGAGCTTGTTGTACGGCTGTGTTTGAGGGGCCCAGGGAGTTGGCGGAGGCATATTATTAAGTAGTTAAAATTCTAGATGGCTTTGGGAAGGCTGTTGCTGTGTTTCAGGTCATGAGTGATGAGAGCTGTATCGCTGTAGTTGTCAGTGATTTTGTTTTGGAAATCTGATCTCATGGTGGTGTTTGCGCATTGGACTGGGACGGGGCTGCTGCACTTAAAAGGCATTGGGACTGGTGTGGGCTCGTCACCAGGGATGTTCCTGATGTTGGTGAAAATAAGGTCAAAGAGGCATCCAGTGACATGAGCAGGTGCTTTTACGTGTTGGTTGAGGTCCAGGTCTTCAATGAGTGCTTTTGAGTTGGGGTCTGTGTGATCTTTCATTTGGAAGTCAGGTCTCCAAGTAGGATGTAATTGTTAGCATCAAGGGCGAGTGGTGTGACTAAGTCTGCGATAGTGTCCGTGAAGTTGGTGCTTGGTCCTGGTGGTCTGTAAATGAGAGTGTCACTTAGGGTGAGGCTGACTTTTACAGGGAGCTTGGACAATGGGTGTTCCATGTTGGATGAGGATGTGTCCTTGCACGTGGTGCAGCTGATGGTGTTTTTGTGGATGATGGCGATTCTGCCTTTGAGTTTTTGGGGTTTGTCTTGCCTAGCAATCTTGCAGCCAGGGGGACGGCTGCAGTGATGTCAGGTGCCTATTCAGGGTTTAGCCAGCTTTCTGTGCGAAAATATAGGTTAGGGTCATTATCGTACAGCAGGTCTCAGATCTCTGTGGTGTGTTTGATGAGTGAGTGTGTGTTGAGCATGCATGAGTGTGCAAGTGTTGAGTGTTGTGTGCGTGGTTGCAGGGGTGTGAGAGAGTGGGGTGTGTGGAGTGGTTGCTGTTGGTGCAGTGAGTCTTGGATGTGATTAAGAGGAAGCACAGCAGAATGCTTACTTGGCGTTGTATGGTGGCTGAGATAGCAGTGTGTGGAGCAGTGGCAAGGGTTGAGTGTGCGGAATGTCGCAGTATGGTAGAAGCTGGAGGGTGGGCTGTGCGGCCACAGTGTGGCAGCTATTCAGTAGGTCTTGGGAGGGGAGAGGATTGATGTAGTTTCCTGTACAGATGTATGATGGGAAATCCAGTGATGTCATTTCCTATGCATATGGATGATGAAAATGACTTCTGTTGTTTGGCTTCTTTTAAAAACAATTTTCCAGGAAAACCCTCTCATAAATCTACTCCATGGAAAGTCAAAGAAAGTAGCCACTGGATGTGATTTTTGAATTTCTTGGAGATTACCTTGGTCCTGTCCAGTACACTGGTTATGTTATAGATCTGCAGCTTTTGCACCATAAGCACTTTAGCCACCCAGGTTAGATTCATTGCACCACCTGCAGACAGGTTTAACAGTTCCAGGAAGCACTGAGTGGTGGGATTTAGGGATGTTTCATACCAGAACCTTTCACCAGGGAACTTCACAACCTTCAAAGCATGCCTTGGCTCATGGAGTCTGAATTGTTTATATGATGTAATGGTGATCAACCTCTAATACCAATTTCCATTTCACCTGTAGCTATCCCAAAGCTGGCCTCTGCACCCTTGATCCAGATTTCTGGAGACTGGCAAACAGCAGCAACTTGGTTCTGTCTCCTGCTCGAGTGACCACCGTTTTCACCAAGTCCTCCTAGGTGGTTATGATAACGATCTGTTGCTGCTCCATCAGCTGGAAGATGCCAGCATCCCAAAGGCAACTCAAGCCATGGATACTGCCTGCTCAGTTATTTTCTGGGACATAGCGGAGACACACAAGGAAGGGCACTGAAGCCCAGAAATACTCAGTTATGCCATCAACAAGTCTTGGCAGAGTGCGCTGTTTAGTAGACAAGGAAGAGAATGTAGAAAGAGTTGGGTGGGTGCATCTAATATTGGGGGCATTTTAAAAAGTGGGGGAGGAGAAGGCAATAGAAATAACAATGATCACAAATTGAACTCTGAGGGTCACCTTGGAAAGGAAGAATTACAAGGGATTGCCCGTAATCTGCCGCAGTGGTAGAAAGTCATTAGACATCAGGGATTTTCCATCTTGACAAAAGAAAGGGTTAGGGTAATCTAACCCTGACATTGGGTCATGCCTCCACCCAAAAGGGGCAATAAAGTATTTCTGCCCCCCAGTTTGACCCCCCTGGGGGGAAGAAAGCCCACTAGATACCAGTGATTTCAAAATGGCACCAAAAAAACAAAATAATTGAGGTGCCCACCCTGGCATCAGCCCATACCCCCAACCCAGAAGGGGCAATAGAATTATTCTGGCCCACCAGAGAGCATATAGGAGGTTTGCCCCAATTAGGGGTTTACCCGTAATGTGCTCTCGGTGGATAGAAAGAACACTAGATTACAAGGAGTTTACATTTGGGCACAAAAGGGGCGGGAGAATGTCTCCACGCCAAAAGGGGATGCACCTAAGACACATCATTCTGAACTCACCTGGGTTTCTAGTTTTTAGAAATGTATAGGTGAGGTAGGATTCCCTGGGTAGCAGGTTAACCAGTATGCTGTTTTTTTAGGGCGACATGAGGGAACACAGGCTAGTAGAATATTTGTCATTACCAATTGTCTTTTTGGCTTCTAAATATAAATCAGTGTGCATTTAAGAAGATATTTTGCAAAATTCCCTATTAATCATATGATGGTATAGGTAGCCATGAATTCAATTAACAACTGCTCCTGGACTCAGTACACATTCCAGACATAAATAGGTTTCTTACACTTTTCATTTCATTTATTATATTTTACCACATGAATTGCTGTTTGGTCGTGTACAATGAAAAATCATTATAAGCTGCAGCTCACTCATTGGTTCTGGGTATCACATGTTTTTAGAGAACCTAGAAGCCTTATAGATCCCCGCACCCAGAAGGGTACACTGATAGTAAGAGTATAATACATTTATAAACTGCCCATTGTGCCAAGTCTGGGTAAAATTTAAGTTATGCTGGCATCATTTTCTTAATTTTGGAAATTTAATGTAGCACTTGTTACACTAAATTTCCCAAACTACGCCATCATGCCGCTCAGTATGATTAGGCACCATTCATGATCAACATTAATGGCAAAACATGCCATTTGCTATAAAAAGAGCCCATGAATGATTTTGAGCAACAGAATGCAAGCGGCTGTTGATTGTTTTATTTATTTGTTGTATTTTATGGATATTTGTATCCTAAATAAACATGACAGCTTAATCGAAGCAGCTATTGTTCATGCTGCTTTTTTAAAATGTGTCCTAGCTCACAAATTGACTAAAGGACACATTTTGAATTAAAATATAGCATGGAATAATGGATTTCAATTTTGAGTTATAATATAATTTCACATAATTTTTCACAATGTCACATAATTAGGTGAAAGCAAATTACTCAACATTTCACACACTCCTTCTAGTAACAACAAATTGCAGGTAAAAACGTTATCACTGTTGACCATTTTTTCCTATTCATTTTAATTATGTTCTTCAGAAATGTATAACTTTTATCCATGTTTTTCATATACATTTCTACCACAAACTGCAAGTAGATAGAAAACAGAAAAATTTGGAAATATGGACTATCTCCTAGAAAAATGCAAAAACTGTGGTAAAAAACTTGTTGTTCAATACAACTCTGCTTGTACCCGAAAGCTGGGAAGATGCAAACTGTTTGTTAGTGCCATTTTTAGGAAAACATCTTACACTTGCACCAACAGCAATTTTTCCCATTTGCCCCTTCCCCCAAAGAATTATCAACATTTTAGCTGCTTTCTTGGTTTTCTCAGGAGGAAGCCACAAACCCCAAGTAGATATAGAATGCGCAGGATGTTGGGCAAAAAAAGCAAATTTGCCTTGGATTTAGTGGAAACTCCCCCAAACATCTAGAAAAAGCTCAGCAGTGGTATGGGGAGAGCCCTGGTAGTCAAGTCGTTAAGGGGTAGTAAGGGGCTCCTATGATTCAGGAAAAGTTAGCATTAAGGGTAGTTAGGAGTTTTTAGCTTCTAAGGAAGGATAGAATGAATAGGTAGAAAGAGGTTATTAAGATTCGGGCAAGGGTACGTTACAGGATAGTAATGGTTTCTTCAAAACAAAAAACTTTTAACCCTCTTCCTGTTCCTTGAGGGTGTTTCTCTAAGCATCCATTTGTTGAATTTACCATTAGTATGGTGTATCCTTCTTGAAGATGGTGACCACATCTTGTTAGTTTAGGTGTTGTGGCACAGATTTCCTAAAGCACCAGTGCATCATAATTAACCTGTAGTGACTTATTTTTCTATCACAAGTGATTAGATATCTTTTCATTCAGTTACTTCCACTTTTATTCAGGACTCTCTTTCAACATGATAGCTGCTTTTTACTATGACTTTCCATGCATTGAATGAGCCTGCGCATTGACAAAATCACCTATGCAATGCTCTGACAAGATCGCACATCTAGTGGACTCACAGGGGAGGGTGTTCGCTGGTTGGTGATGTAGGAGGGAGAATGATCATGAAAACTTTCTGCAAGAAGCCTCTTTATCACCCGGCAGACCTGTTGAGAGCATATGCTCTGGAGAACTCAAGATAAAGCATGAGTACCTGACACATGCCTATTATCACCATGGCTTGCTTTATCTTGATGAGAAAAGCTCACAGAGAGATTTACAGTTGATATATTTTAGTTCTGTCTGGCTGCCTTCATTAGTTATGTGCTATTCTAGTCTAAATATCTTGGGACAGAATGAGATGGCCTTTAAAAAGACTATAATCAGCAAGTATGACTAAGAACATTTGATTGAGAAGACCGATGCATCTTTTTAGTGATGGGAGTGTTTGAGGTGCTGCAGGTTTTCCATGTGCACTGATCACGCATGTTTCACAATGATTATCATACAATAGGATTATGGGATGTCGCAAAATGTCTCACGTCTCCTCTGGATTTGTTAGTTAAAGGTCAAAATGACCAAACCAGGCAATGTGTACCTAGACCCTTTCCTGACTGACAGACTTTTGACTTCACACAAATTATAGAGAAGGAATGTGTTAGTGAGTTATGGGACAAAATCACCATGATGAATGCCCAAGACCCGCTAAGAACCTATAAGAATGGGTAGAAACATTGTGGCATAATACTGCGGTTCTGCATGACGCAGTTCCCCAGGTTCACAGGTCCCCACCCTATTACACATTTTGAAATCTAAATGGCCGTTAGGCACATAATTTACCTATCCAATTAGGAGATCCAGGCGAAGCCCACCATGTGTAGGTACATGCCAGCATAGTGAGGAAGGGCTTGATGATGAAGCATGCCACTTTGGTGAGTGAGGGCTCGTCCTTTTTAGGAAAGGAACCAGTTAGTGTCCTTCACATCCTCACTGGATATTTTGAGGGGGGCCAGTATTTTCTTTCTCTATGTGCCAGGCACTTCTGTATGTTGAATTTTTGGGAGAAAGCATCCTGACACAAACTAGGCAGTTCCTTTCCTCTCCCATCTTGGTGTATAGGATTCCTGTGCTACACACTGGTCTTCATGTACCCTGGGTTTTTATCCTTATATAACAAACTTCTTTTTATTCTCATATAGATGTCATTGATTGTCTTTGATTGTATACTCTCTGGACATTCCTGCAGTAACAATCTTTCCAATTCAGATACATTACATTACCACCATGTATGCTTATTCACTGATGTCTGTCTACATGTACTGGCATGGTTAGACTCATTAGACAAAAAAAAATGGTTAGACTCATTTTGATTGGCCGTATTTTGAATTTTATAATTTTATGCCCTACTCTCCCATTGTTACAGGTTGTTTAACTCTTTTTTCTTTAGTTGAGTGGGCCTCTATTATGTCTAACATGTATCCTCTTGACTTGTGTTGCAGGGATTCTGCTCATGCACAGAATTATGCACAGGAAACCAGGACCTCAGTGAATTGTGGTGTACCAAAAAACTCACGTTAGTACCCAGAACCCCTATCCGACTAGCATCAATGTCTCATTTGTTCTCCGTGTCAACTCGAAGCTACCAAGGATTAGATAACCCAGAACAAGCGACTTAGAGTACTCTCAGGAATGGTGGGAATCAGAAACACCTTTCCGTTATTATTCCCATATCAGTCCACAACAAGAGTAATCAGAGACACGGAAAAGTTTAAAATGTTTATTTTTAACTACGTGCTCTAAGGTGCAGTACTTTGGCTAACATAAGCAGACAAATGATTAAATACAAAACCATCAGCATTGTTACAATACCATAGAAAATGAAGGGAGAAATCATATTAAACAAGATAGTGGGAAACAGGTCCTATAATACCTTGTGAACCACCCTCCCTTCGCTAGTAAACTAGTTTTAGAAACTAATAGAAGGTCTCTAGGTTTGAATGGGGAACCCCATACCTCAAAGATCAGCTTAGGTGAATCACATCGCAGGATCAGCTCCGCTCTCTTTGTCTGGAAAGGTTTTCTCCAAGTGCCTGAATCGTGCATGCAAATGCAATATTAAAGGCACCCGGGTTTCAGATATTTGCATCTGTGTGCTTGTTGTGTTTAGAGCGTGGGCCGATCAACCTGAATTCAACAGCATACATTGTTATTTGACCTTGACGGCTTCTGCACACAGTGTTCAGACTAAGGTCGTGGTGCACGTCTAGGGATATGAACAACAGACCGTTCTCATGTGAAGAAAAAGCAAGCAAGCAGTTTTACTTGTAATAACAGCTACCTATAGTGTCATGTGCAAAAGCAGCAAAGCGGCATGTTGGCGTTTAGCTTCTAAAATGCTTATGCTGACATAGAAATGTGTGCACATAAAACCCTGTCTCCACTACACCCTCCCTTGATCGGACCACGAACAGAATAGGGAGGCAACTGGAGTTCAAGTTCGAGTGAGACAGAACCAGGTTCATATATCGCCGATCCGTATAATCGGTAGTGAAAGTTCGAAAAATATGTGGGGAGAAAGTAAAAAAGTAAAACATCTCTCAGGGGTGGAATACAGCCCATTGTGGAGTAAAAACCCCCCAAAAAATCGGGATTAGGACGTACGGAAGATGGACTACAATCAATTTAATTCATCAAAGTGTAAGCAAAATATGTTGCAACTGCATCCAAGAGGAAGTCATTGTAATGATCAGTAAATTACTCAGCCATCCAGTCAAGCAAAGTAAATGAACATACATGTTCTTTTACAACCGGAGCCTCTAGTACCATCAGAGGACAACTTGCGTGTTCTTCAAGATAACTTTGCACCAGGAAGCCATATGCTGCCGCATATCCCAATTCCCTAGGACTCGGTGCGCCGCTTCACAAGCCATAATCCCGATACCAGAACAGTTCAACTCATGAGCCACTAAGGTACTTATTAGTCGATCATAATCCGGGGCAGGAGACGCCGTGTTCGACAGGCACAAATCCAGAGCCCATTCGAATGGACAATCTAGGCAATGGAAAACAGGTTGCACGCAAGTGATGTATGAGCCGGAAGGATAATCCATAGGCTACGCTCAAAGTGGCCAGTGGTAGTGTTCCATAGTATTCAAGCATCCGGTTGCGCAATTGAAGCAGCCGGGGCAGGCTGTCGTGTGATACAGATTGTGAGGCAATTGCGGAGCAAGCAAATCAACAGCAGTACACCAGCAGCCAAGGCGAGAATTAACGGAAGCCCGCCGAAGACACTGAAAAAAATAGAATGAAAAAATGACGGTATCACACCAAATATTGTTTGGAACAAGGTCACAAGGCCGGAGCCCACATTTTTGAAAAAATGCACCAAGCCAGTTGTTGCCTAGGCATTGAATATAGTGTGAATCAGAGCACTAAAATGAAGTGGGAGATCTGTGTTTAAAAGTGCATGCACCTCGGTGCGGGGGTTTGCTACATGAAGGACAAATGTTTCACGGGAGGAAGTCAGGGCGACTTCTTTTTGAGACAATAGAGCCCTTATTCTGCTCATCTTGTTGAATTCAGATTTCAAGCTTGGTATGGAAGGCCAGATGGATACATCCAGTCTCCCATGCGGGGGTGGGAAAAGGACATTCTTACAACAGACTACTCGTTGTGAGACAGTTACAATGTATGGAATCCCTACTAGCATCCCGCAGCATGCCTTATTATTTAAAAGCAAATAAATTACGTTAGCTAGTAACGTGAAAGTGGGTGTAATCACTGGTACAGGATTTCCCTTCAGAATACAAGCTAAATTCGGTGCATGAACATTGCATGCGCCATGCAATTGGATGTTCCTACAGACTACTGAGTGATCAGGTGCGGAAGTGCATTCCTCGCCTTTTAAATAAACCTCTTTACCCTCTCTCAGGCACCTGTATGTAAATGGGAGTGACCAAACTTCATGCAGGAAAGTGGTGCCCAATGGTGCGTATCTTCCTAAGGCATAGTGTTTCATACATGATCTGAACATGAACAATGGAAATGGTAAAGTGATCAATCCATGGATAAGCCACACAGCTGAGTTCCATTCGGCCACAGAGAATGGTAAAGGTTCCAACTTTTCAATATGCAATAATGCGTATGTCACATCCTTCATGGACATGAACTGTTGTTTATCAGTCAGATTAAACGGCAGGAAAAAAGATGATGTGTTCATGTAGTCCCAGGGAACTTTCCCAACCTTCAATGTTTGTAAAGTCCATGCAAACTGCAATATAGAATGCAATTGATTTTGACCATGGTATAAAACAGACATATCATCATGTACAATATCTACAACAGATGAAACAATATTATCTAATGTGTACATTCTGGAAGAAAGGGTGTTTATGCTATTATTAATGACAGCAAGCACTTTTTCCAAATTTGCTTGATCAATAGCTCTTAACCTAGAAGCATCTTCAATTTGAGATAATTTCCAAACTTCGTTGTAAACATCATACACCCATCTTTTGGACCTGCCACCCACAGGGCCCTTAACAAAATCATTCAAATATACTGTGTCATTTAATTTGGATAAATGAAGTTTAACAGATGCCAAGGTGGAGTGTTGCAGCCAGTTTTGACATCATTTACCAACAGAATAGGTAGTGACGGAATGGAAGGATTCAAATCTGGGGTCTACTCTAACCTGTGTATAACCGGGGTGCAGACCCAGAAAATGATGTTGACAGGAATCTGAACTTTTCTGCCATATTAACCATCCTTCAGGATCTAAGTTGGAAATATTGAAGGATGTATTAGTAATGAATGTCTGCAATTCATCAAGGGACAGATCTGTGTGATTATCCCAGGTCGGATAAGTGCCCAGATCAGGAATAGTAGGGGAATTCATCTTTTTAGAAGTAGTCAATCCAAAGCAGGTGGTCTGAAAAATGATAGAATTCAAAAACAACATGTGGTTTGGGATAAGACATGCATGATGCCGAGCTTCCGTGCCTTGTACCTGCCAAGCTCCGAAACCCCAAACAGATTTAAGATCAATGGTATCTTTCCACAGCTCATAGCCCCCTACAGCTTATTCATCCATGAATGACTTGGAATACAACAATTTAGTATGGGTCAATCTAACTTTGGAAGCTGGCTCATCAGCCATTTTGAAATAAAAGGCTTCAGGTTTGGATACAGTGAAATCAGATAAATATGTAAACCTTTTTCACTAGAGTTTTGGAGCTGCCCTCAATAGGAGCTGGACAATGTCCCCATTGTGTAAAATTAACAATATTCCTAAATGTATTCGCCTTATGCAGGAAATGATTGCCATAGTGTTGGTAGCAAAACAACTCTCCATAATTTGCTGTGTCTAAATACAAATCTTCTGCATCAAAAGCAGCATGATATTTCAAATCAGAAAAAAGAGCCTCTACGGCTTGGACATCCCAATCATCAGAGCGTATGTTTTGTTTCACAAGATCCCCCATAGAAACACGAAGTGCATTGGGGACATTAATCACCTCTGTGGGACCATGAATTTGAAATTTTACAGCATCCCATACAATCCCATCTCACACAGGTCAGGCAGCAATATTAACAAAAGTCTGGTCTCTCTTCATGATGTGTGACAAGGAGTAGGGTGCCAAAGTTCCATCAATTAATCTAATTGCAGATCGTTCGGTTAGATAGTGTCCATTTACTAGATGAAAAAATACAACCACAAATCCAATCGACAAAAACCAAAAAATAGATATGAGCACCAGCCAAATGTAAGTCCAAGGGGGAATTAAAAAATGTCTTTTAAACCAAACAGCAAAAATAGAAATTTTCGATGGGGCATTCGAAGTTGTAGAGTTAGTGTCAAATGAAAAGTGTGACTGGTCAACTTCATTTGATTGCACACCAGGCAACGACAAATCTGTGGGATAGGTATATTCAGTATCTTCAACTGGACCACCAGCCGGTGGAGTTAATAAAGGATTAGTAACTGTATGCATCTCAATGGCAATGTCAGGCCTGTTGGTATTTGCCGGAGCCTAAACAGAATTTCTCTGCATTGCTGGACAAAAGACCGCTGGAGTTATACTAAGAAGAATCGGCCACTCATTGTAGTTTGACATTGTCAATTGAGATGTACCTGTTATCCTTGCGACCAGGAAGTGGAGGTAAAATGACTGTTCTTGCACCTGCACGCCAAGCACTGAAACTGGAGCACGAAAAGAGGGGCCAAACTCCTTCTTGTTCTCCACCTTCTCAAGGACCAGGTCACCAACTCAAGGTAGCCAGCCAACTACCAGAATATGAAGTGTAGCATCAGTTGTGGAAGGCAATTGTTCCTTTGCAAGACTGTGTCAGGTCTCTTGTAGATTCTGTAATACAGCAGAATGATCATCTACGTCAAAGGGTGCGGCTGACGCCACCATGTCTAGACCATCAAGGTCCGGGACAAACATATTTATACCAAAGAGCATCTCGTAAGGGGTCCGCCCACCCAGAGACCTTCTAGGGAGATTATTAAGTGCACGTTGAACACTATACAAATGGGCCAACCTGTTCCTGCCAGTACCTAAAACCCTAGCTTTCAGGGATTGCTTTTTAAGTCATGGTTCATTCGTTCCACAACGCTATTGCCCTCAGGCTGGTATGGAGATGAAAATTTGACTTGGACCCCCAAAGATCTCATGGCATCCTTGTATGCCTGAGAGGCGAACACTGGACCCTGGTCTGAATGAAGGGTACCACATGCAAAAATTCACACAAAGACACGCAAATCCCTGATGACAGTTTGAGCATCAGCACTCCGTTGTGGCCAGACCCATAGAAAACATGTGCACGAATCCACTGCAACTAAGATGTATTTATACGCAGTATCAGAAGAGAAAGGATCGCAGTGATCTAAATAAACACACCCCAGTGGTTTATTAGATATGTACAACTGTGTTTGAGGTGGACGCACAGCAGTCAAAGGTTTAATCTGCTGGCAAATGTCACAATTAAGGACATAAGCAGGAGTCTGTTTATACAATCCGCACCACCAGTAACGTTGTTGTAAGAGAGTAACAGTCACTGAAATGTCGGCATGGGCAGATGCCATACCTTCGTGAGCAGCTGTTATCAAAGGAAAGTCTGCAGTCCGTGTTGGGAATCAATCTGTCACCAACGTTGTTAATTCTCACATAGGGAACTTTATCAGGACTTAAATGATAAGATTATTTAGAAGGGAAACCCCGAGGGTAATTATCACCCTTCTCTGTCGCAGCAATTGCTGCCAAGATGTCATCACCAATCTTACTTTTGGATCTTGTAAATGCTGATAGCTAGATATGTTGCCACTGCTGTTTTCGTTGCTTCGTCAGCTAAACTATTGCCAACCGCGTGGACACCTACACGTTGGTGCCCGAGACAATGAATTACATTCACGAGCGGCAGACATTGTTTAAGTTCTGCGACTCGAACCCAAAGCATTTTATGCTTGATTGTACTACCTTTGGAATCACGATACTCATTTTGACACCAAAAGAATAAATTGTGGTGGTAAGACTGAACACAGTAAAAAGAGTCACTCACAATAAGAGTAGTCACTCGAGGATCAGCAAACTCCAGTGCAAGCACCAGAGCACAAAGCTCTGCCAACTGGGCGGTACAATCACCCAATGTCTGCGTGTGCACAACATCAGACTTGAATTCTCCATTCACGAAAGTACCAGCCACTATTGCGCAGGCTGCTGAATAAGCATGCTTAGATTCCGCCACCAGTTGCGCCGGACCATCAGTGTAAATGGTACTCCTCAAGCGGGCGCAAGGACAGAGGAGCTGGATGAACAAATTCATACTGCAAATACTCCTGAATCTGCAATGAGGCATCATAGATGAAAGTGACATCTGGAGACGTCAAAGATGTAGCCCATTGTATCCAACGCGGATGCAAAGCTTTAGAGTTTGGTACACTGGCTTTCGTAACTGCCTCTAGAGCAGGATACGGTGTAATAACCAACATGCGTTTCCCTTGCGACAGCGCTCTCTCCTTTAGAATTGCCATCTGCACAGCAGTCAAAACTTTTTCGACAGTGGAAAAGTGCATTTCAGCCGAAGTGTACAGGTGTGACTTGTAATCAATAGGGACTGTGTCGCCCTCATTGAACGTTAAGTATGTGAAACCCACCGCGCCAGGCACAATTCTTATTACCAGGTTTGTGTGGTTATCACGTGTCAATAAGTATCTAGAAGCAAGAAGATCAGCCTGCAAAGATTGGAGGATAGCTGAATGTTCTGGCACCCAACTCGATTTGGAAAAAATTGGTTGGACCAAGGCATATATCGGCTTGATACGCTGGGCATAATCGGGAATGTAAGTACGCCCGAAATTCAAAAAACCCATCAAATATTGTAGTTTTTTCAGAGTTGTCGGAGCGCGCAAACACGCGCACATCTCCAGGAAGTGAGGTGCTAAAAAATTTGAGTGGTTGAGTTCATAGCTCAAAAATAACAATTTGTGATTTCGCAAAGTTAAATTTGTAACCGAAGTCCGCAAACATAGCAATGATGCGGTCAACGCGACACAGATGTGGCCACAATTCGTCGTCTGTTAGATAGATATCAACATACGAGTACGCATCAGGGTCAATGCTCTCCAACAGAGAGACTACACGTGCGGCAAAGACACCTGGACTGTTTTTGTAGCCCATGGCTAATCTTTTAAACTGTTTCTGTTTGCCGCCTGAAGTAAAGGCTGTCCATGTACTACTAATAGAGGACAGGCTATGGCTATAAAAAATGCCATTTGAGATGTCAAGTGTGGTCTTAAACCTTTTTCTCACAAGACTATCAACGAGGGCAGAACTGTGGGTATTCTGTACCGCACACGTTTGACAATGAGAGTTCAAATGCCGATAATCCCAAACTAGGCGGTACGACCCATCAGGTTTGGTTACAGTGAAAAGAGGATTATTCATGGGTGACACACATGTTTCAATTACACCTTGATATTCCAATTGTTGCACATGGGATATTGGGGTTGTGGCTGTGGCATAGACCGTAACGGAACCTCATGGCTTGGATATAATTCATCCCATTGAACCTGAGTACGGAACAACGCTGGAGCAAGCACATGTGCCCACTGTTCTGCAAAGTTCTGAGCTGGCTCCTTCGGCACAGTGTGCACGGTAGACGGGAGGATTACCGCCTTCCCTCGAGGAGCGGCCAAAACGAAAGCTGGGTCCAGTCTGCCTCTGCTAGCAAAATGTCATATGTAGAGGTCAGATTTTCTCAAAAAATCCCTTTTATGGTACGTTGTATGTCACCTTCTATTAAAAGGACTATGTCATATAGTCTGTCAGGGGGAGCCACTCTAGTGTCAGCAGTTTCAACAGTGATAAATGTGTCAGTTGCTGTCGCCTTCAGATATGGATGCAGTGCTTGCTGCACTATTGTAACCTCTACTGCGCTGTCTAGCAGCGTTAGTGCCCATGTCAGGTTCCGAAGCTGCGTTCTCACTATCTGTGGCATACCTTGCTGTTAGTGCAGTAACCTTCTTTTTCTGAAACAAGGGTCATTGACGTGCAAACTTTTCCTGCTTGCTTTTACCGTCAGCCGTGTGGGGCTGCTCATGTCCTTGTGGGGCACTCCGACCTTTACCACGTTCTCTTCCACCGGACTGTGAGACCGATGTTTCCTGTGAAGAACGAGGAGAACGTTGTTCAGGAACCTGAAATCTATCAGGAGACCTAATTCTAGTGTGATCGCGCAATTCATAAGTGCGTTCAGCAGTCACTTGTACCGGTGACGCGGGACGAGACCCCTGTTTCTGTTGCTGCTTCCTCTGTTTCTTAGTTTTCAATTCTGTTTAGGAAAATTTGGACGGTCGTCTTTATAAGATGTAACCGTCTGAGTTTGAGGTTGCGCTGCTATTTTAGCAAAAGGCTTAACGCCCAAACAATTGCGGCCAATGGTCTTATAAGCCTCTGCAATAATTTTCGGTAATTGCCGGGGTTTATCGACGCCGTCGACGAGACGCAGGGCATTCGACACCTGAAAGTTAACCGCATCTCCCTTGATGTTAGCAAGGATGAGATCAGCAACTACGCCGAACACACCTACAAGCCTCATTCCCAACTCGACCGCTGCCTCCAAACTGTGTTGATCCTGAACACGCTTAAAAACGTAGGGCAGTACAGTCATAGACGGTGTTCTGAAGCACTTCGAGTAGACTGCTGCAAACACTTTATCCCAGTTCTCACAATCAGTTACCTCTGGGACCAAGTCTTTCTACAAACTAATGGTAGGGATCCTGTGTTTTTCCACAGGAGTAGAATTTGGAAAACTGCTTCCAGCTGGTCAAATTTCTCAGCAAGCCAATAAGTCATATCGTCCTTATTCTGGGGGCGATTGCCCATTACTGAATTAACCATGATGGGACTAATAGCAATCCCGGCCAGGCCATATGGTTGTGTCGCAAACCCAGGTGCCCCCATCTGGACATTGCGAGAGACGTAGTGTACTAAAGCCCTATGTACTGCAATCAAGTCGGTGTGGAGTTGACGTAAGTCATCCAGCGGGGCTAGTAAATATTGTGGATGTGGTGTGAAGACTGGCCCAGTGGCCCCTGGAATAGACAAGGGACCCAAACAAACCGGTGCAACGGTGTGGGGGAGGACGCCATTGAACCAAATACGATGCTACCAAGCAGAAATAGGAATCTCTTGCGTCCCATATGGCGTGTAATTAGCTGCAACAGCCGTAGGAGGGTATGCATGAAACGTCTTATCGTCTGCATTCACCTCTGGAAAAGTAACCCAAGAGTAAAACAGCTCATAGGGGAACGAGGCATCGACACTCACTACAAAGATAATAGACATTCCATCGTCTGGCACCCCGAACTGCGTCAAATGACGTCGGAGAGGTGCGCTGCAATAGCGACTTCAGCCATAAGGACGCAGAGAAGAAAAAACAATCTACACTAAATTGTAGCACAAAAAGGGTAGAATTTAAAATGAAACCTTTTTAATTGTCAAGCTTGAGAGAACCTATATATTAACTATTTAGGTAGGTTTAAACCGTCACTCCCGTCAACCGGAAACAAGAGTGAGGGTGTTGTGGACAAATATAAGCACTACTAAGGCATCTCAATCATAAGACCAAAATGTTAGGTGTGCCATGTTGCGGGGATTCTGCTCATGCACAGAACTATGCACAGGAAACCAGGACCTCAGTGAATTGTGGTGTACTTAAAAACTCACCTCAGTACCCAGAACCCCTATCCGACTAGCATCAGTGTCTCATTCGTTCTCCGTATAATCTCAAAGCTACCAATGATTAGACAACTCAGAGCAAGTGACTTAGAGTACTCTCAGGAATGGTGGGATTCAGAAACACCTTTTCATTATTATTCTCATATCAGTACACAACAAGAGTAATCAGAGACATGGATAAGTTTAAAATGTTTATTTTTAACTACGTGCTCTAAGGTGCACTACTTTGGCTAACATAAGCAGACAAATGATTAAAAACAAAACCATCAGCATTGTTCAATATCATAGAAAATGAAGGGAGAAATCATATTAAAAATGATAGTGGAAAACAGGTCCTATAATACCTTGTGAACCACCCTCCCTTTGATAGTAAACTAGTTTCATAAACTAATAGAAGGTCTCTAGATTTGAATGGGGAACCCTATACCTCAAAGATCAGCTTTGGTGAATCACATCACAGGATCAGCTCCGCTCTCTGTGTCTGGAAAGGTTTTTTCCAAGTGCCTGAATCATGCATGCAAATGCAATATTAAAGGCACCCGGGTTTCAGATATTTGCATCTGTGTGCTTGTTGTGTCTAGAGCGTGGGGCGATCAACCTGAATTCAACAGCATACATTGTTATTTGACCTTGACAGCTTCTGCACACAGTGTTCAGACTAAGGTTGCGGTGCACATTTAGGAATGTGAACAACAAACCATTCTCATGTGAAGAAAAAGCAAGCTAGCAGTTTTACTTGTAATAACAGCTACCTATTGTGCCGTGTGCAAAAGCAGCAAAGCGGCAAGATGGCGTTTAGCTTCTAAAATCCTTATGCTAACATAGCAATGTGTGCATATAAAACCCTGTCTCCACTACACTTGTACATTGCTTACAGGGTATTTTGCTCTTGCTTCTAGTTAATATCTGTCCCCCTTCCCCTACATAATTTTTTAACACAATATTTGCAAGCTCAGCCATCTTTTTCACATGTTCATAAGAACTGGCAAGAGTGAGATAAAAGATCAGTGTTAGAATGGGGAACCTCTGGTTGGCACAGGTAGGTACTTGTGACAAGCAGTGGTCCCTTCTTCTATTCAGGGTGAGAGAATTACCCCTTCAGAACAACCCCTGCTCACCCTATAGGTAGTGTGGCGCGAGCAGTCAGGGCTAAACTTCAGGGCGCTAGTCAGTTAAGCATTTATGATCACACACAGTAAACCACAACGATCCCCCACAAATGGACACCAGGTGTAAGTTGTATCGAAAATACGGATGCTTTATATAAAAGATTCTTGGTTACGCAGGCATGTACAAGACCATCAATAACGGTTGCGAAATGGAAGCCACAAGATGATAATTAGGCACTGTTCTTTTCTTTAGTAACTTATTCGATCACGAGCGCTTCACAGGGCTCGGTTGAGTCGGTCCAGTCACGATGATGCGCAGTGCACCCGGGGTACAGTGATACGGGGAAATCAGAACGTTGCAGACCCCGAGTCCGATAGAGAGTTCACTGTACCTGGGAACGTGCGATGTGCTTGGACGAGTCTTCGGAGGAGATGCAGGATCTGCACCTCGCGGGTCTTCCGGATCAAGAATTCAGCGGGCGGCTCTCGGTAGACAGGTGCGGCCCAGGGCCTCCGGCACAGACTGTGCGGGAGGTCACTGCGGAGGGCGGCACGGTCAGACTCAGGCTGGGAGGTGAAGCGGGGCGGCCGGATACGTTACGACGTATGGGCGGCCGTCCGAGGCTTGATTTCACTTCCCAATTAGAAATCCGGCGGGAGGGCGAGAGGGCACCAGGCACGCTCCAGTGGCAGGCAGGTGACAGGGAAGCGGGGCGGCCAGCCTCGATGGGTCCAGAACGACTCAGGTAGAGCGGGGCTCTCGGCGAGGGGAGGCGGCCAGGCTTCTGGGTGTCACGGCCCTAGGAGGGATGCGAAGGTGCGCAGAGCACTCCGGCGGGGGAAAGCACACGGCTCGAGTTCTCAGACGAGCGGAGACACGGTGAACCCACTGGTCCTGGGGTTCAGTTCAGGGGGCAAGCTCTTCTTCCAAGCCCTTGGAGATAGTTGAAAACAAAGTGCAAAGTCTCTTTCAGTCTTTTCCTCTCCTTCCTCAGCAAGGCACCTACTGCAGGCCAGTCCCTCAGGTCAGGGAAAGTTACTCCTCCTTCAGCTTCTTCCAGGTCCTTCTAGTCGAGGCAGAGTTCCTTCGTGGTTCAATCTGGATCTGATTTCTTAGGAACCAGGCTCCTACTTTTATACAGGGATTCTTTTGTTCTTTAGCGCCAGGGGGCCTGGGCCTGGCTCAGTCCAGTTCTGGAGCACTCTGTTGGGGTGACTCGGCTTGTTCCTTTCAGCAGCAGGCCAGAGACATCAGCCGCTCCACAGGGGGCGGCGCCGGCTTTGTGGAGGCAGAGCACAGGTCTATTCAAGAGTCAGGGTGTACTCCTCCCACCCATCCTGGTGTAATCTCTCTACCCACCACCTGGCAGCCAACCTGTCTCCTGGAATCCCCCAGCCCTGCTCCTGTACTGTTGCTAGGCAGAACACACACCCACGGCAGAGGCGGACTGAGATGGTCAGGCACGCAAAGGCTAACTTTCTAAAAGCAGCATTTGCAAACCCAGGATATTAAAATAACCTTTACTAAAAGATGTATTTTATTATCCCGAGTTCAGGCATACTAAACATGACTTTCTACCATGCTCTCTGAGTCCACTGGGGTCACAGCATGTAGCGATCCCAGCAGCCCATTCTGGCCTATGGAGAGCAGGTAGCCTTCAATAGTGAAAAACGAAAATGGCTGTAATTCACTATTAAGACATGCCACACACATCAGGGCATGTCCTACCTTATGCCTACAATGCACCCTGCGCTTAGGCCTACCAGAGGGGTGACTAACATGTAGTTAAGGGAAGGTTTAGGGACTGGCAAGTGGGGACACTTGCTCAGTCAGCGCGACGGTACCCGACCGCGCGCAGGTTCTGCAGTGGCAGACCCTAGACACATTTTACCCCGCTGCTTCGGTGGGTGGCACAACCAGTGCTGCAAGCCCACTAGCAGCATTTGGATATACAAGCCCTTGGCACCCCTGGTGCACTCTACTAGGGACTGATAGTAAACCAAATAAACCAAACGTGGAAGTCAATTCACATAATACATTTTACCATAGGGAGCACTTGCACTGTGGCACTGGATGGCAGTGGCACAGTGCCCTGAGCAGCTAACACCAACACAAAAACACATTGAGGCACAGACAAAAATGGAAGGGTGACCCACGCCAATGGTGCCAGGTCTAACAATCAGGGAGTGTCTTGTAGTGCATTGAAGTAGCCTGAGGTGAATTCAACACTACGCAGGCATGGCATTCAGTGCCCGAGTTTAAATAGCACAACTGAAGCAGAGCTATGGTCAACGGCACCAGTACTTTTACAAATTAAGCACTGACTGCTTAGATCTTTGGCTCACTCATTTTCAATGGCACAGTGTATTGCTATCCCCAAGCCTTTTAAGCCAGGGTTGTGCTCTTTCTTCTTCATATTATTCACTGTCCTGGATGGCGCTGATGCGACCGCAGCTCCCTGTTTTTCTAATTCACGGTAAGCTTTTACCAGCTTACTGTTCGGTATTTCTGATAAATATGTTACTCTGTGAGACACAAAACATCCTGCTTTTTGACAGATCTGTCCACGCTGGTGATACAGGCAACTTTTTGATGTTAGTTCTTAATTTTGGAAGTTTAAACCAGCATTTCGTTTTGCTTGACTATCTTGGGATTATGCTGTGGTCAGAATTACATCACCCCACCCACTTGTTTCTGTACATATGTCTTATACTTCTAACAAGGTTCAACTTGGCAACAAATCAGTAATGCTTAACATAGAAACAATGTGCAAATTATTTATGCAGCGCACACACAGTAATAACGTGAAAACACAAGAAAAAGGTGCAACCATTTAGAAAAATAGAGTACATTTTAATAAATTATTTGACACTAAAATTACAAAATTACAATCAATAAAACCAGAGTTATCATTTTTTACATTTTAAGGTGCAAATTAGTGCCTAAAATCCAAATCGCCAAACATGGGAATCTAGTCCAGCTAGACCAGCCAAAGAAAAAATATGGGCAACTTTGATCGAGCACAAATAGGGTACAAAAATTGGATTGGACCTGGTCAGCGCTTACCTTTGGATTTAGAAGAAATTCTATGAAAATGTGTTCCGAGAAGGTAAAGTTCAGCAGGGCAAGTCTGCATGCAGAGGCCGAAGAGGGAACAATGTCGTCGGGGAGCTGCTGGATGAAGAAGTGGTGAACATTTCTTTGCTCAAACCTAGTCACTTTTTTGGAAGTTAAAAATCTCCATCGGGATGAGGATGGAGGCTGTAGCTGATGAGAGTTCCACAAGGCAAGATAATCCTTTGGTAAAGGACCACTGAACAACGTTTGCTGCTACTGAGAAGAATGTACCAGGAGCTGCAGCAAAGTCAGCCCATCAGGCGATGACCCTGAGGGGAAAGACAAGCAGGCTTCTGAGGGTTCAAGGCAGGATTCAGGCAGAAAAGCAGTCGTTCCAGGTGCAGCAAAGCATTATTCTGAAGTACACAGCAAGCAGCAGACATCTCTCTGAGAGCCCTTCCACAGGTTCAGAAAGCAAACTGAAGAGTGTGTCTGGGGGGTCCTTTTTTATGTCTGTTGCCTTCTTTGATGTAGGAAAAGTTTTGAGAAGATTCCCCTTCAATTGTTTAAAGTTTCCTGCTTCCCCTGCCATTGCTCCAAGCTAGCTGTATGAATAACGCAGGGGTGAGAAGTGTTTTATGTGAAAACAAAGCACAGCCTATTTAGTTGCAAGTGGGGCAGTGCCCAGTTCTTCCCTCCCATCCTGCCAATGATGGTCCATCCAAGGATACCAAACCGCTCCTTAGTGTGGCTGTCTGAGAGAATAAACAACATCCAACTGCTAGCTGCACCCAGTCACATGACGCAGGTGCTAAATGGGGCAGGAAAATGTCAACTTTCTAAAAGTGGCATTTCCCAAAATTGTAGCTCACACTATGAATTTACCATTAAAGAGAACTTTTAATTATATTTCTCAGACATCAAACATGAATTATTCACCTATTCCCAATTAAAGGTTAGCACTAATTAAATGTGAGAAGGAAACCCAATGTTATCCTATGGCAAAGGTAGGCCTCACAGTAGTAATAAACGCATTTAGGAAATTTTCACCACCAGGACATGTAAAACTTAAAATTATATGTGCAACCTTTTAATTCCAATGCAGCCTGCCCTATGCCCAACCGAGGGCCTAGCATAGGGGTGACATATTCAATAAAAGGGGAGTTTCCGGCTTGGCAAGGGAATCGTATTGGCAAGTCAAATTGGCAGTCTAAAACAGCATTCAGACTTGAATGACAGACCTCTGACTTGTTGAAGGGGCTACTTAAGTGGGTGACACAATTAGTGCTGCAGACCCACTAGTAGCATTTAACTTACAGGCCCATGATATACCACTTTACTAGGGACTGACAAGTAAATTAAATATGTATATCTGGTGTAAGCCAATTTTTCCATGTTTAAAAGAGAGCCACTTTGCTTGGTTTCTGGAATGCTTGTTAACATTCCCCCTCATTCACTGTGCTTTCTTTCTTTAATATTGAATGCATTTTTGTTCACTAGACACAACTTCTAATACATTGTTATACTCAGGTGTCTCTTTTTAGAACTTGGATTTGGCCATTTTGTTTGTTTCTGTGCATTCAGTCCTCAAAATGACTCGCTTATTGTCAGTTAGTCAGTCAACAATCTTTATTCGGTCAAAGTACATGACCATAAAAGCACAAAATGAAAATGCATTTAGAAACATTCATATACACAGTCAATAATTTATATACAATCAGAAAAGAATAAATAATAATTTAAAAACAGCAGGCAATCTTGACCTACACATTTTAAAACAAATGTTTTCCATTGTACATAAGATAACATTGGACGTACAAAACAGGATATTAAAGTGTAGTACAGCATGGATTGGGCCAGTATCACAAGGACAACATGGGAGGGTGGAAAACATGGGAGGGTGGAGAACCAGGCGCCTGTCTGGGGAAATGCAACTACAAAATGGGCCATATCTTGAGGCCTATTATGATGTGACACTGCCTTGTAAATGGGACAGACCAACCTCCGGTCGGCGATCCCAACCGCCTGATTAGGATGTGATGAAAACTGTTTGGTCGCATTCTGACATTACCCTATGGGAACATGTGATGCGGCCATAAACCGGCCATAGTATATGCTCCCATATGGAAATGGGGGGTGGTGTTAATCCCTGCACCCCGTGGCAGGCACCTCAAGATGCCAAGGACAAAGCAAACACAAGAAGATGATGAACGGAGCGCTGAAACTTTTCAAACACTCACCCCCAGTCACAGATCTGGGTTGAATCCATCATCGTTCTTTAGCTCACTTTTCCACCCCAGTTCAGACACAGCTATATGCAAATCAGTCTTGACCCTGTTCCTAATGGGAACAGTCAAGCCTGAACTGCCAAGCCATGTCTTCCCTGGACCGGAAACAAGCATCCTGGGACTGGTTTCGTGCTAACAGCCTGCCACAGGTTACAGGGATTAATAGGGGGGCACCATAAGTACCCCTTCGGCCCCCAACTGGATGCCACGCACCCAAGAGGGCCCTGCTAGGGGCCCCTAAATGCGCTTTCTGACAGGGTTATGTTGTCAGAACGGCCAGCATGGAAACCCTGCCAGAAACCGTGCATCGTAATCCCAAGGGCGGAAAAGTCACCCTTTGGGATTACGGGCCAGCCTCCCACTGGCCGATGGACTCCTTGAGCCCGTACGAAGCCAGCCAGAATGACCGTGGATTTTTAATTCTGACCGGCTGATTCAAAATCAGCCGGTCAGAATTGAAATCGACGATGGTGGTTGGAAAGCCTCTGACCAAAGGTCAGAGGCTTTCCAACCACCATCGTAAAAAGCCCCTCAATCTTAATCTGGTTAAATAAAATCTATTATCACAATTCATAACCCAAGTCAAGGAAGATTCCAACCGTGAAGTGGTAAAGGTTGGTTTATATCTGAGAACAGAGGCCATATCAAGTGATTTAACTATGTTGACCTCCTGTCTGTAAGATGTAAATCTTTGTTTGGCCGTTTTCCTTGGTATGGAGGCCAATGCATTCTGAAGAATCAAAAAGGTGGCTCAGACCCAGGTCATTAAAAGTTTTCGTAACATATGCCAGCCAAGACATGGCAATCATGCTGTTTAAATGTAAACAGTCCCCCAGTATCCTCCTAAAAGAGAGAGCACAAGCTATTAATCACTGGTTAGCAGTGATAACAAATACACATTTCTGCAATAAGTGGAGAACAACGGCAAAATGTTTGGGGGAAGACCACCCAAGGCTGACAGATCTAACACATGTGTTGCATGCCTAGGATTAGTTTGTTAGATCCACTTGCTTGCTTGGTTCCTGGAATACTTGCTAAGATTCAGCTTCGTTCACAGTGCTTTCTTGATATAATATATTGTTATACTCGGGTGCACATATTTGTGTCTCTTTTTAAAACTTGTTTGTCATTTTGCTAGTTTCTATACATTCAGTCCTTAATATTAACTCGCTATTGATTACATTGATGTACCTTATACACCTTGCTCTATAAATCAAAAAGTGGCAATACATCAACTATTTGTGCTACTGCTGGCACATATGGACACACAACTAAGCACGAGCAATGTAGCACTCATGTGTCTAAGAACGTTTATATGTTAAGACTGTTCTTGTTGCACGACATACATGTGCATGTGCTATCTCATCCACCTCATTTTTTTTATCTATTGTAAAGAATAATAACTTTATTTATAACAGAAACTGTGTATAAACGACTCTTATTTGTATGCCTAAATTAGTTATTACCATTTTGAATAGACAATTGCCTTATCAAGTCAACATTCAATGTTGATATACTTTGTCTGAATATCTATAATTTGTCTAACTTGACTCTCATTCTTTGCATTACTAAGGCAGATGTGGCATCACCCTCATGCCTAACTGATTTTTGGAACAATGCAGTGTTATTTTTCAAAACATTCCTGTGAGAAGACCTTGTTTATATCCATGCTTGATTTCATAGCCATGCAGCATGATTGTTCAAACTCTTAAGTGCAGTTTGAGGGCAGGGTGAAAGAAAGCTCTGATTGTTGGGGCTTAACAATGTTTAGTTTATGGGAGTCGTTTAATAAACAATGTTGCAGGATTCTTCACCCCAGGGATTATCTTCCTGTGCATTTCCATATTCCTCTCTAGGCCCCACTGGAATCTCTGGTCCCTTCCTACCCTTATCCCTAACGTACTGATTTATTGCTGCATGTCTTTGATCCTCATACCAAAATACTTTGGGGAAGTACGAGCACTGCTTTACATAGGAACTGTGAGGGGGTCCATGGGTGGGAGATGGACATTCCCGTACAATCTCCCCTTGGTTTTTTATTGTAAAACCCTAACTCCTAAAAAACAGTAGACCGGGTTTTGCATCATAAAATAACACTATACTGACATTCACGTTACCCAGAAGAAACACTTTTATTTTGCCAGTCTTTTCCAGCTTTGCATGTGTGCTCCTTGTGCACATATAAAGTAGGCAAAGTTTAAAATATAATAGGTATGGTTGCTTGTCCTGGAATGATACCCTTCCAGTATGAAATCAATGATAGACATCACTCACACACACTTGCACTAAGGTGTCTAAGTGTGTGTCTGGTGCTGGAAGCCAAATTGTGCACCAGCTCTGGGGCGAGAGTAGTACAGTGCCATATCTCTTTAGATGTGGTACTTTCCTCTCCTGCTGTCTCCCTCACACGCATCGCGATGCAGCAACTTTGGTTGCTGAGCTGCGTTGTGCTACATTTTAGTAAATATACCACCAAATATTTTTCCATTTAGAACAAACCCTACCCGTTATCCTTCCAATGCGCCCAAAAAAGAATGATATATGCACAGTGGCGGTTGGTACGGTAAATGGGTGGTGAGGCGGGGGAGGTTGTTGGGGAAAACAAATTAAATTACCTGATTGCTGCATCTCTTCTCTGTCCACAGCCTAGATTTACCAAGAAATCATGTGAGTTTGTGCACTGAATTGCTAGAACGATGCACCCGCCCATGGAATGTCCCTTGACACAAGGTAAAGCAACACAGTGCACTGTGCAGTTTTCCATTACCTTTGGTTACAATCTGGCCCAAAATGCGACTAGCGTTGGGTTGTAAATCCCAAACTAACATTATGGTGCCGATTCCGATCCTGTAAAACCCGGGTACAAATGGTCGTATGGAGCGTTTTCTCCGTCCGACTCGTACCCGGGTAAAACACCTTACAAACTCGCAAGTACTATTCGCACAGAAATACCATTTCCGTACGAGTCGTACAAAAGACCGACCGGCAAAAAAATACAGACAAATCTGATTCTGGACGGCGCATACGCGACGTCCGGACGGAGTCAGGCAGCGTTTTACGGACCAGCAAGTACGATTCGTGCCTACGTCACTCCACACGTACCATTTTTTACGGGAGCCAAAAACTGCCGGGAAATTGAGGACGACGCGAAGAAGGAGCACCGGTACGCGACGGACAGCGATGGACCCCAACCTACGCGTCATCCCGGCCATCATAGCCTACGACCTCGTGTTCAGAAACCGACGCAGACGCCGCAGAAGGTCAGAAAAACCCCCAGGGTCAAAGGGGGGGGTGCAAGGGGCATGAAACATAACCCACACCCCACAAAACACAAATATATCCTGCACATTAATTACCTCCATGGTCTGGTCACTTCGGAGGGCATGTGTCCACCAATCCCACGTCCCGCCACAATGGTAGTGGACGTGGACGCGTACCCGTCACCACCACAATGGTGGTACGGGACGTACCCACGCCCCTCAGAGCGTGGGTACGGTCCGTAACACCATTGCAGTGGTGATGTAGGGGTACGCGTGTACGGACCGTACCCACGCACCCAGAGCGTGGGTACGGTCCGTACACGCGTACCCCTACATCACCACTACAATGGTGTTACAGACCGTACCCACGCCCCCCAGAGTGTGGGTAAGGGCCGTACCACGCGTACCCCTACGTCACCGCCACAATGGTGGTATGGCCTGTACCCACGCTCCCCAGAGCGTGGGTACGGGTCGTACCACGCGTACCCCGACGTCACCGCTACAATGGTGGTACGGCACGTACCCACGCTCTGGGGGAAGTGGGTACGGGCCGTACCACCATTGTAGTGGTGATGTAGGGGTACGCACGTATGGACCGTACCCACGCTCTGGGGGCGTGGGTACGGTCCGTACACGTGTACCCCTACATCACCACAGCAATGGTGGTACGGACCGTACCCACGCTCTGAGGGGCGTGGGTACGGGCCGTACCACGCATACCCCTACGTCACCGCCACTATGGTGGTACGGCCCGTACCCACGCCCCCGGAGCATGGGTACGGGCCGTACCATGTATACCCCTACAGCCCCATTACATGATGGATACAAGGCGTACACACGCCACGGATGTAGGTGTACGGCTTGGTGCAGGACATCAGCTGTAAATTGGGGGTGGTGTATGCCCAGGACAGCAGTGTACCACAGCAAGGGCGCAAGTGGGTGGGTGGGTGGTTGCAGAGGAATACCAGCAGTGGACAGGGACATGTGAGGGGTGGGTGCCCATCACTCCCAGCAGTGGACAGAGACATGGGGGTGGGTGAAGAGGACTCCCAGCAGTGGACAGAGACATGGGAGTGGGTGCAGAGGACTCCCAGCAGTGGACAGAGACATGGGGGTGGGTGCATATCAACTCCAGCAGTGGACAGAGACATGGGGGTGGGTGCAGAGGAATACCAGCAGTGGACAGGGACATGTGAGGGGTGGGTGCCCATCACTCCCAGCAGTGGACAGAGACATGGGGGTGGGTTCAGAGGACTCCCAGCAGTGGACAGAGACATGGGGGTGGGTGCAGAGGACTCCCAGCAGTGGACAGACATATATGAGTGGGTGCAGAGGACTCCCAGCAGTGGACAGAGACATGGGGAGGTGTACATCATTATCAGATGACCACAACTCCATGGGTGTATGTACGTATCCCTAACTTTGGACAATGATGATAGTGCCATAACAACACATCACTGACAGCAGTGTCCCACTCCCAGGAGGATGGATGTCTTTCCCCCACTGCATGACACACCACATGTGGGTGTGAGGACAAATAACACATGCATACCCACCCCTGGCAGATGCAGCACAATACACACACTGAGATCATGCCACAAGACTGTATAGTCATGTCACTGCCTGATAAACTAAGAGAGCCAAAGAGAACACACACTACCACGCACATCCCAGGACTGATAGGAATGTTCAGGTGCTGGGCCAGCCATCAAGATGTTGTCTGTCATGGAAGGAATAGGGTGGAGTTCCCACAGATACAATGCCCACAATTGTGAGTCAGGTGTTCAAATACCCAGCAGAACAAGTACCACATGTGTACTAGGCTGGGATTACACATATGCATTGTGCGGAAAAGGGACAATTTATCCGTGAAGGCATGGCAAAATACTCTATACACAAGTACAGTGAGTACCAAGGATGGCACAGACGATGCAGCCGGAGACATTGCTGAGCAGGCATGGCCAGAGTTGATGGGATCCATCACCAACAAGGGAAATGTAGACACAGGGCAACACAACAATTGTGCAACCCTCTGCAGGGGAGATGTCAGGTGCCACAGAGGAAGGAACACTCCTAGGGACAATGTCTCCAAACACAAAGAGCAGATACGACCAAAGATTCTTTGCAGAGACCTTGTGAGGGCACGCAGATACCAGGTTCCACCCCATGAGATGCAGACAACAACATGTCCATGAAACATAACACATTCCCACAACCCCAACTCCTGGAGCCTCAGCATCAACATCAATACATGAAATGCAAGACTTTCAAAACGGAAAACAAAATGCTTTATTCAGCATGAAAAAATAAGATGTAGTAAAGAACACTATGTACAAAGGCCAATGGCCAGTCCAGATATGAAGTCCTTGGGGGGGACACATGGCCACACGTCTCCCCTAGCTTGCCTGCACATACTAAACCTCTGGTTCAGCGACTGGGGGGGCATCATGTGGGGAAGGACCAGGCACCGCAGGGACAGGAGGGGGAAGGGTAGGTGTGGTGGGTGCAGGGACGGACGACTCCACAACAGGGGGTGGGGCAGCGCCAAAGGTGGAGGTGAGCTCGGCGCTGCACACTTCTGCCAGTTCTTCAAGCATCTCCTCTGCACCCGAAGAAACAACAGGCCCCAAGGAGGGGGGGGTCGGAGGGATGGGTTGCAGCGCTACTGGGGGAGGTGGTGGACAGGCTAGGGGACTTAACTCCCCTACCCGTGGAGTGCCTTGACCGTTTCCGGCCAGGTGAACTAGTGGGGCTGAGGCCCAGCCCAGCAAAGTAGGCCTCCTTCTCCGAATCTGGGGCAGGGGAGCCAAGGGGAGTGACATCGGAGGGAATGGGGAGTGAGTAATGTGGACGAGGACTGTGGCTGCGTGCCTGCCTGTGTGCCCCAGACCCAGTGGGTGTGCCTGCTTCCCCCTGAGTGTGCGTGTCAGGAGGTGTGCGCTTGCCCTTACGTGGTGGTGTGCTGCTTGTGTCTGGTGGGGTGTGTGTGTATGTGGATGTCTTGGTGTGCTTGGGACAGGCATGGGTGTGGGACTTGTGGATGGGGCAGGGGTAGGGGGGAGGCAGCGCTGCAGGTGACTCACTACTGCCATCAGTGACCTAAGCAACATCCGTTGGTCAGACATCGCTGATGACATGCCCTCCATGTACGACACCATCTGGGTCAGCAGTCTGGTGTGGCCATGGAGGACAGTCAGGATCGATGTCTGCCCAACTTGCAACTGCCGCTAAATGTCCACAGACTCGGCAGTGAGGGCAGCAGGGGGGACAGGGGCAGGGGGTGCGGTGCCTGGCACGAAGGAGACACGGTGTGGCCTAGCACGGACAGAAGGGACCCGAACAAGTGGGAGGGCGGTGATGGGAATGGAGGGGGCGGCGAGAGATGTACTGCTGCTTTCAGCTGTGGGAGCAGCCTCCGCCCCCTCTGGGAGCTCAGCCTCGGACCCGTCTGCCTCGTAGTCAGTGTTGGTACTGGGCAGGTCCTCCGCCTCACTCCCCTCGCCCTCCGTGCCACTAGATTCTACCGACTCCTCATCAGTGGTGGCACCACTGCTCGATCCCTCCTCCACGTCCGTGCCGGTGTCTCCCTCGGTGTCCTCCGATGATGCTGTGGGCAAGGTGAAGAGACGGGAAAAAATCAGTCACCTGTATACATCTGACACATGAGTCCAAACAAAATAGGCAACAGTGCATATCAGGAAAGGCATCATGAGTAACATCTAGGATACTCCCCACATATGTAAGCCCTGCACTCCCCAGTTGGTTGACCCACCATGCCACTTGGAAACAATGAAAATTAGGACACAACAGCAAATAACTTGAAATCACAAGATCATGAGAAGCTAGTGTCTGGGATCAGTTGAGCACAGCAAGACTATGAAGGCATGCCACCTCTTGTTCACTGTGAACCAAACAGTATTGTCGCACCCAAGGCCAAATACCACATGCCAATGCAGAAGGTGTCCCCACACTCAGAGACCTGTGAGTACTTTTGACACCCCAAAGAAATACATTGTGACTCCTGGAGAATCACAACCCTTTACACAATGGACATGTCTAGCATGTGTGAATGTGGCACTCTGTGAACACAACACACATGTGTCTGTATAGCAGAAGTCACACAAGGAGGTGCACACCAAACTACATGTACACAGTCATTGTCTGAGCTGCCAGACTCATTCAAATCAGCCACTGTTAGGCAGAAATGGCGTATCAGTAAGTACATATACATGGCACCACGGTGGTCTGGATGACTTGACACTCGTAAGTTGGTATCAGCAACAACCAAGGACTAACCCAAATGCTACCACACTGTGGAAACATGTATATGTATGAACTCCAAACAAGTTTTGTACAAACTGTGCCTTACTTTAAAATGTGCCAGCGTGTCCCTGGAAAGTGTAAAGGTGGTGTCTTGTGCACTTCCTTGGGAGACATCTGTCATGCAGGCACATCATTGTCCTTCACAACAAAACAACAAGGTCAAGCATATGAAACATTGAGACATGTTGACAGGTGTAGTGAGTGCCAATGGACATTTTCTCTGAGTAACAACTTGAATAATGTCATTTGTCAAATGGCTATCCGTCACCTCATCACACAGTTGGCTACACATATGACCTACTGACTGTCATCTGGAGTGGCACACATGTCCACACCCAGGACAATGCATAAGCTAATGGGCCTGCAATTGTTTGGCAAAAAAGCCTAGCTGTGCTGTGGGTTCCCCCTCATGGCAAGCCAGAATGTACCCACAGATGTCAGCACACAAAGTCACAACTGTGTAGCATCTGAACCACACACAGGTGCCAAAAATGTACAAGCAGTATACATGATTGTCAAAAACTGACACAGGCAATGAAGCATGAACATTAAGCACTGGCCAACATCACGGGGGCACTGCACAATGACTTTCTATACTGCGAATCATCACACACAAGTCAGAACTGGCAATGAAACATCAGGGTTGAACATGTACGCCCCTCCCGCACACACCCAACCATACCTGAGTCAATGTGACTGATACCGATCAAGAAGTGACACCTCTTATTCAGGGTTACAAAAACTGTGCTTGAAAACTACATTAACACGACATCACCTTGTAGGGCTGCCAAAACATATTGGTACAAAAAACAATGGTCCTAGACCTATCTTTCAGTTGAATATATCAAAAAGTTCTAATTTAGCATATTATTGAATAAAGCAATAAACATAGGAATCTAATATCCAAAAATGTCAATATTAATTCAAAAAGTGCAACAGAAAGACCATGAACTGGATCACCATATATTTATTCAAAGGAATTTTTGGTGAGAACCAGGCAGTATATAATACAAAATAACAATTTAGGGTGGCCTACGTGTCCTGGATGTATTGCACAGCACAGACTCTGTATTAAGCAGAAGTGTATTAGCTGTTGAACATGTGCCCACCTCAGTGACATTGGTGTGGTAATGTACTCACTCTTCGTTATTCCTTCAAAATCTATGCAGGGCACCGCCTCTCCCCAGATGAATGCCAGACCTGGATGCCATGTGTGAACATGACTGCATACGCAGATACCGCTTCTCGCAAGAGTTGATAGAGGACTTGACCCGCCGGCTTGCACCACACCTCCAACCACAACACAGGTATTCTACAGCTCTGACCCCCAAGATGAAGGTGATGGCAGCCCTACATTTTTTTGCCACCGGCACGTTTCAATTGACCATAGCTGATATCGGTGGCATGTCCCAGACAATGTTCAGCCGTGTCCTGCATGATGTTTTAGAAGCCATGTTGGTGCACCTGGATGAATTCATCCATTTTCCCACTCGTGAGCAGTTGACAGGTGTCAAGGGTGAGTTCTATGCCCTGGGAGGGATGCCTCATATAATTGGCGCCATTGATGGGACACATGTGGCTTTGGTACCACCACAGGCACAGGAGGTAGCCTATAGAAACAGAAAACATTACCACTCCATTAATGCCCTTGTGGTGTGTCTTGCTAACATGCTGATTTCCCATGTCTGTTCCCGTTTTCCAGGGTCGGCACACGATGCATACATCATGAGGCGTAGCAGGGTGCCAGAAATGATGCTGCAGCTGCACGCGGAACGAGCATGTCTTGTTGGTGGGTATACTCTGTTAGTCCTGTGTTTTGCGCTATCTTTGTATCTTACGACATCTCCTGACACACTTCTTCACATGATGTTTCCATGTAGGGGACTTTGGCTATCCCAACATGCCATGGCTGATGACGCCTCTCCGTAACCCCAGAACAGCCGCAGAACACCGGTACAACGACACCCATGGGCAGACGAGGCGCGTGATTGAGAGGACGTTTGGACTCCTGAAGAGCAGATTCCGGTGCCTCCACAAGACCGGCGGCTCCCTCCCATATGCTCCGGTGAAGGTCTGCAAAATCTTCATTGTGTGCTGCATGCTGCACAACATGGCAGTGGAGAAGGCCGTGCCACTCATCCTTGATCCGGATGAGCAGGATCATCCACCCATGGAGGATGAAGGGCTTGGGCACGGGGCAAGTGAGGATGAGGATGAGGACATCCGGAGTCAGCTTATCCGCAACTTCTTCTCATGATGGTGAGTCCCTGTGTCTGAGTGTGCACGCTTTGAGCCTTGTGTGGCATGTTTCGCAATGTGTGTGTCGAGCTGACTGTGTGCTAAGTGACTTGGAGGTGTGTTCTGATGTGTCATTCAAGTGATGATGTCATTCCACACATTTTAGCTGGGACACTAAATTTATTAAGGGCATGGTGACAACATCATTCCTGTAGAGTACACGTACATGTCTGCGGATTACTAGCTCTTCGCTGACTTGTTGTGTGTCTGTCCTCCCCAGGTTCTTGCGGCTGTCATCTGCTCATGTCATCATTGCCTTCCTGCTATTCCTCATGAGTATTGCAACATGTGCTGGATCAGAGTTACATGCACAGGCATGGTGAAAAGTCATTTGGGGTAAGGAGTGCAGCAAGGCATTTTGTGGGTGGTACGTGTTTGTGATATGTGGGGACTGCTCCTGTGCATGTTGTGTTACCATGCATACATGTCGACTCACCATGGGCCACATGACGTGTTGCATGGCTCCCATGAATTGATAGTCACCCTTCCTGACAGTCATCTGTAATGGTTTGTGGATTCTGATGAAGGCATCAATGTGTGTATAACGTCCCTCAGGAACATACGGGATGCTAATGGTGGACATAGTGTGGGACATCCCCATATGAGGCTCAATGGGGAATTGTAGACTCTCCGCATGCAGCAAGGGGTGTTAGGCTCAACCCCTTCACTTGTGTGCCAGCTCAGTAGGATTTACCACATCTGTGTGTTGAAGGGGGTGTCAAGTGTAGGTAACACATGGTCAGCCAAATGACCTGTGAGTCTGTTCCAATTGATGCATTTCCCTTAGTGTGAGGCTGAGTAATAAAGGTGTTCGTCACACTCCAAGGTGCCTCATCTCTGTCAATGCAGGTCTCTTGCCACTTTGCATGCGGCATATCTGGCATAGTTGTGGAAGATAATGCATAGGAGTCCATGTGTCATTTAGCAACATGCATGCAGCTGCTCATGGATTAGGCTCCCTATTGGGCATGAAGTACATCGTCGTGCATATTTTTGGGCATGTTGGTCCACACAATGGGCCATCAACAGCTGCTGAGGGTGTGTCTCCTGTGCGCAGGTCAGCCTTCAGTTTCCTGATCCAGTGTCATGCTTCTTTGGTGATTGTGCATGCATTGTCTCTGGGTGTGCCATGTGACACTGGACACTCCTTACTTTACACACGCGCCTGTTGCAGCAGTTGTCCTTCTGACATCCTAGTCTTTGTGTGCCAATTCTGGCATTTTGCAGGGAGATGCCGCCTGCTGCTGCGGCCCCTGCAGCAAGGGCCCACAGAGTATCCAGATTTGGCTACACACACGCCTCCAAGATGCTCCTCACTTACTCCCTCCACCCATTCATTTGGCTGTCCTCAGCTTGTCTACCGCCACGCGGTGCCAAAGGCTGGACCATCAGCACATGCAAGGTGCACATTGCACCACCATCCTGTCCTTGCATAACCCACATCACACTACAGTCTGATGTAGCAGCCACACTCCGAGCTATGTCCATCCGCACATCTAACGTGGGCTGTCATACATACCCTGGGCACACACAACACCTTTGCATGCTGAGTGTGCAACTCCAACTGCCTACACTGCGCTGCCCCGCCATCCAGGCCCTGTCACACCAACCAGGCCATGTCCCTAATACTCCCCACCAGCTCTGTAGCCCAGCAAGGGCATGGGAGTGGGACTCAAGGCTTCAGCATGTAGTATGGTGTCATCGTCTCGGACATGGCACAGGTATCATCTCTCAGCATGTCAATCTACAGAGTGTCCAGGACCCCCCTCTCCACCATCACATGCGCAGAGCACCTCATCCTCAGCTCGTATGCCATTGACAGCTAGGTGCTCCTCACCCTCAACAAAGACACAGACATTGGCAGTTCCATCATTCAAGTATGCATTAGATCCATTGATGAATGGCTGAACACGAGCCACCTGAGGCTGGACTTGTACAGGACTGAGGTGATCATCTGAGGATTGTCCCCTTCCAGCTGGGTCAAGTGCTTGTGTCCCACCCGCAGGAGCCATGCACAAGCACCCAGTGGCCACACACACAAGATGGTGTGCATCATGTTTGGCTCGCTCACATTTGCCATGCTAGTCCACAGCATCTGTACCTCATGCTGCAACGCCCTCTGCATTATGCACATGATCCACAGATAGATCCACTCCAAGAAAATACAGACCATCCCCCAGGTCCATGACAACATCCGTGTCAAATACTGCCCTGCCCTCTACGGAGCAAGTACATCCAAACTCCCAGAAAACTTGTCCACATCCAGGGTGCATCTGCACACCTCAGCTTCAACACCCTGCGCCCCAGCCACCTCACCGTCCACCATAGATAGCTGCAATGGATCACTGTCTGCTGCAGGATGACCTCCACACTCCCCACCCACACTCAGGAGGCAGTCCAAAACCCCGACCCCAAACCAACCTTGTACGTCTGTCATCCTAGATCCCGTTGGGCCATCTCCGTGCATCCAATCTTGCCCTGGCCACCGTTCTTCACATCCACCGTACTCCAGCATGCAGGACATTGTTCTCCCACCTGGCCACACATATCTGGGACTCCCTCCCCGGGAACCTCCACATGAGCCATGTCCTCTACGCCTTGATGATAATCTCCCAAATAGGTCTGTCCGCACAGTTTAGCAAGACCCCCTCAGCAGCCGGAGGCGATCACAGGTGAGTGTTGTGCTCCATGCCTACATTGAATGATACCTTGGGACCCATGTGTGTCCTGTACCAGACTCTGATCCCAGGGTATGGATGGCTGGAGTTAGTTCAACACTCAGGCATAGTTTGACATTTCCACACACATATGTCGTTTAATAATGCAAAATGACAGGAACGTCTCATGACCAAAGTAATATATTTATTTGCGGTGGGGTACGTGTATTGCTAGATGAAATTAGGTGCTCTACCGGGGGAATAGAATCCAAAGTTCACAGGGGGAGATGGTATCCATGGCATTGGAAGTCACCAGAGTCCAGGGCACAGTGTTGGTCATCATTGGTCAGACTGTGACCAGCAAGTCCATGTGGCAGAGAATGTCATTGGATGAGGTGCTGATGATGCGCCAGAGGGCCAGGTGCCAGGCCAGGTGACCTGGGAGATGTGGATGGTCCGCTGACTCTCACGGGCTTTTCCGTGGACGACCCACCTTCCTCCGGGGACCCTCAGATGCAGGCCTTGACGATGCTGGGGACGCTCCGTCAGACGAATCCTCCTCCTCCTCCTCCCTCCCTGTGTCTGGTGCTGGTCTACGCCTGGTGGCACAGGGAGGGTTGCCCATGCTTTGGGCGATCTGACGGAGTGATTGACTCATGTTCCTGTGCACTGCCAGGAGCTCAGCCAGTCTTGCCTCCATCCGTCCTTGGTGTTGTTGATGACTGGCATGATGCTCGACCTGCAGGTTCTTTATCTCATCGAGGGTCCCCTGCATCTCTGAGAGTCTCGACACGACCTGGTTGATGCCTCTGGTGCCACGCCGGTATGAGTCCAGGATGTTGCGTATGTGTGACATATCGGTGTCCTGAGCTGGCTGGTCAGGTTCGCGCCTCCGCCTGCCTCCACTCCCACCACCCCTGCCCACTTGAGCCTGGCCTGCCCTTGTGGGCACATCGGGTCTACGGGACCCCTGAGGGATGGCATTTGCAGGGTTGCCTGCCTCCTCCTGGGTGCCCCTCCTGGTCAGACTGGCTAAGTTGTTCAGTGCGAGCAGGGCTCCTGGGTGTGTCCTGGGATGTGGCAGGAATGGGGGGGGTGATTGGCACAGATGTACCTGACGCAGGTGCTGCAGGGGCTTGGGCACCAGAGGGTCCAGGTTGGTCGGGGTCCTCCACGGAGTGGTGAGAGTCGTCGCTGCCGGTGGGATCATCTTCACGCAGAGCCTGGGACTGTGATTCTTCCCCCCCAGTGTTGGGGGAGATTGTCGACGTTGCCCTGTGTGTGAGAGAGAGACAATGTTAATGGTGTTTCATGCGACATCTATGTTTCATACATATTCAAGTTGACACAGTTCCTCCAGGTAGTTGGATGTGCCTAGCATTCCTCTCAATGTCCACTTGGGGATGGGTATGTTGCGGGGGACAGATTGGGATGTTCTCCTGAGTGTTTGACCTGTAGATTGTTGGCTATGATGCTTATTTGGCTATGGATTGGTCTTGTTGTGTCACATGTCCATTGTGGGAGTGTGTAAATCCGTTGCCTGCCCCGGGGGTGTGTGCTAGTGTTAGGGGGGGGTTGTGACCGGGCCTGCTGTTGTGTGTAGTGTGAGTTGTCATTGGGTCTCCCAGGTAATGTGTCTGTCCCCTCATGGTGCATGCTGGCATGACAGTGAGTGTGAGTTCCTGTGCTAGATACCTGTGCTTGTGGAGTTGGTGTTTGAGTGTACAGGTGTACAGTGGTCCCAGGAGGGCCTTGTGCTGCATACAGCAGGGCCAAGTGTCAGCTACCTTGTCAGTACTTTGCCAGTCCCTGTGCATTGTGCATGGGTATGTACCTATGCCATATGGGCTGAGGGCATTGGTGTCTGCATCTCATTTTCACAATGTGTTGTGTGGGGCCCACCCTCCCAGCCTCCCGGACATCCAGTCTTGTGTTTGTGGTTGTTGTAGCCTTGGACATGGCCTTGCCTTGATTTGTGAAGGGTGCATGGAGACGTTAGTGGCATGAGCATGGTTTTTGAGTGTGGTTGTGTGCGGTGAGTGCTTGGGGGAAGTTGCGTGCATTTGGTGTATATGTGGTGTGGACCCCATTGCCCCCATGTTACGTAAGTTGTTTGTGTACTCACCAGGCTCTGCGACTCCTTCGACTCCGTGTACTCCCACCGGCGGTAGCAGGGCCATTGCCTTCTCCTCCCAGGGATGGTAGTGTACGGGTCTGCGGGGCGGCCCACCTCCAGTGATGTTACTCTGGGCATATTCTTCGTTCATTTTCCTCCTGACCGCCCTGCGCAGATCGTACCACCTGGCTTGGCATTCATGCCTGGTCCTTCGGATGGGCGCAACAGCATTCACCTTCCTCTGCCACATAGCAGATTTTTCAGCTATGCTGGTCTGTCTGACCAATGTTCCAAACAGCTGTGGCTCAACTCTGATGACTTCGTTGACAAGGAGGTCCAGCTCCGCCGTTGTGAACTTTGGATTCTTGTCTGTGGGCATGGTGTGGGGTGTGGGTGTGGATGGTTGTGGGTGTGTGGGTGTGAATGTGACGGTGTGTGTGTGAATGTGAAGAGGGGGATGTTTGTGGAGGAGGTTGTGTGAAGGTGTGTGAGTGAATGTGTAGTGAAGGTATGAGTAATGTGGAGTTGTTTCTCTGTGGGGTCTGGCAGCAGTGGGTCTGTTGCAAAGGCTCATGGGTTGTGTGTGTGGGCCCTTTTTATTGGTCCATTTTTGGGTGTGGCTGTGTTTGAATTTTGGTTGGTGTGTTATAAGAGGTGGTTGTGATTTGGGGCCTCTGTTTGCCTGTTTGGATGTGCCAGGTCAGTCATTGAGATGTATTTTGTCATGTAGACGTGTTTTGTGGTGTTGTGCGAGTCGAATTGACCCTCCTTGTGCTGTTTTACAGTGTCCTGGTTCTGTAAGAGTCATTTTTAGCGTAGGTACGATCCGTACATACGCGATGCTGGGTGAGGGTGCTGGGGTACGGTGTTGGAGTGCGGCGCGTACATGCGGTGGGGGTACGATGCGTACACGTGCGGCCCTGGGGTACGGCGCATACATGCGGAGGTACGGCGCGTACATGGGGGTAAGGCGCGTACATGCGGTGGGGGTACGGTGCGTACACGTGCGGGCCTGGGGTACGGCGTGTACATGCGGAGGTATGGCGCGTACATGGGGGTAAGGCGCGTACATGGGGGGGAGGGTGCGTACATGCGGTGGGGGTACGGTGCGTACACGTGCGGCCCTGGGGTACGCCGCATACATGCGGAGGTATGGCGCGTACATGCGGGGGTAAGGCGCGTACATGGGGGGGAAGGCGCGTCCATAGCGGGTACGGCGCGTACAGGTGCAGGGCTGGGGTACAGTGCGGACAGGGTGGTGTACGGTGCTGATATATTTGGGGGTGGGGGGCTGTATGGCTCGTACACGGGCATAAGTTTACCCGTGTACATGTGTGCTACTGCGTTGGCTCCGTACGGGCCATTTTACGTGCAATTGTGTATTCGGACGGACGGTCGGTATCGTACTTGCACGCTCGGACTTGTGTTTTACGATTTGCACGTAAAAATGTCCGGCTCACTCTCGTACACCTTTCCCGACGATATTCGGACGTAAAAACTTTCCGACGCACTCTCGTAGACTTTTCCCGACGCTATTCGTAGTTATTTTTCACGTACGAATCATACTTGGCCGTTTGTATGGTACTTGTACGACTCGTACGTAAAAAAATACGGATACGGGTCATACACAAATTATTTTTAACGGATCGGAATCGGCACCTATGTGTCAGGTTTGCGCTAAAAAAACGCAAACCTGAACCAAAGTCTTTGTGAATCTGAGTCATATCTCTTGCCAATGGTCTTTTCCTAATAATGGCTGCTTTCAAATACATTAACATTAATATTGGCTGCTGGCCACCATGTTGGAATTTGCGAGATGGGAGTGTGGACAGCCATATATCTCTGGCCACACTAAGCCATCAAGGGTGTATGTTTAGATGAAATTTCTTTGTAGAAAACCCTACAACCTTAAATAATTAATTTGCAGAAAGGCATATCAATGCAGAAGTGCCATGGGGCTTGACCTGCAAACAGTTTTGCAAAATGAAATATTAAAAAAGAAAATGTAATTTACTGCGCCTGTTCTGTGTAATACAGCTAAAAAACATGACACATTTTAATAACTGCAGAAAGTAAGAGGATGAATGCAATATAATTTGTTTAACTTATTTTTTCATGCTCCAATGAACATAATTTTTTTAATTATATTTACAGGGTTTGGCTGTGCGGAGAGATAAGGGATAATTACATTCGTGCCTGATGGGAAAAAGCAAACACAAATTATACATTATTTGTGTGTGTTTAACAATACTGTAATATGACAGAATTCAATCCATTTCTAATTAATTACAAAAGAGATTCAGAACTATCTGTACATGCGTTACAATATTTGAAATTGCAGTATTTCATGGAAATCTTAATTCTTTAATGTTGTCATTCGAATTAAAATAGTACTTTTTTTTATACAGAGCCATCCTATAACAAATTATATAATTAGGTTAACCAATTCTTTACAAAAATGAAATACATGTCCTTATTCTGAGATTTATTGTGGGAGTACACCGAAGTTAGAATTACATTTGGACATTTAATATTAATATTGTTGTAAAATATTTTGAGGCCGATTTATGAACATTTCACACAACATAGGGTAGCAAGCAAAGGTGAAATAGCAGAAATGTGCCATATCAAATAAGATATAGCACACTTATGTTGCCTCGTAGCTCTGGTGCACTGTATGCTGCCAAGGGCTAAGGCAGACACTCTTACACCATAGTGCAAGGATGTCTGTGTTATAGGCAGAACTGTTTTTGTGCAGGAAGAGTCACCTTCCTGCACAAAAACAATTCTTAATGGTGTTTTCCTCTTTTTGTGTGTGCTGCAGAGAGAGGAAATAACAAGCAGAAATACCGAAAAATCTCCTTAATACACCTCACTGAGGAAGGTGTAACATGTTGATGCATTTGATGCATTCCCAGGTTTACAAGTCTTTGTAAATCTGGTAATGCCCCAAAATCCATGGGTGTTTGCTTAGGAACATACATTCTCCACCAATGGAATGACTTCCAAACACTAGCTCATACAACGCGATGCAGCAAGACACCTTGCTGCGCTGCATGAAAGGAAAGTGCAGGATCGCGCCATGACCATCAAGATATGGCACATTCCTGTGCTCTCCTCGCATTGGCGTACTTAGTGCTGCCTTACACCAGTGCAGGCACCCTTGCATTATGGTGCAAGGATGCCTGTGTCACAGGCAGGATTGTTTTTGTGCAGGATAGAACAACTTCTTGCATGAAAACAATCATTGGAGCTATTTTCCTCTTTCTGTGTGCACTACCTGAATGCAGCACACATAGAAAGGAGTAATTACAAGGAGAAGAAAATATATATTCTGCTCGCTGTGTCTCTATTAGTAAAGTATACAAGTCTGATGCATTCTAGGTCTTCCAGTGTTGGTAAATCTGCTTTGGAATTTATAGGTGGATACATGGGAACACCCATGCACCATCCATGTAACGCCTTCCCAGTCCAGTGTAACTCAGGCCAGTGACTTGTGCTACCTAGTGTTGCACCAGATATACCAAGCCACACAATAGGACGCAGGGTGTCTGTGCATGGTATGGTAAATCTCATTCCAGTTTTTGCGTGAGCCTGTGCATTCTTGAGTTGCGCAAGGAGGACGCAAAATCTTTATAAAACTGGGCCAAAGTATTTTGTATTTACTAAACCACACTAAGCAGTGCTGCATGACTTAGTAAATTAAAAAGCTTATTTTGCACACAAAAGTGACACAACCCGATGTGAAATATTAGTTAATCTGCCCATATGTCTTCTATTGGATTCTGGTCAAGTTACTTTCCATGAAGGATGCTTGGCCAGATAGTGATAACATTTTCAATTCTTTTTTAGTTTTTTTCCCTCAGTGCTTAATTTGTAAAAGAGTAAGTGCTGGGGCTCAATGTTTCACTCGCATGTCCAACACTTTCAAATGTGGAGGTTGGTGAGTACCAAAGTCCCTAGTCATGATTCCTACTTAACCCTTTTTGGTTGAGAATGAAGGAGAGTCCTCTTTTTGTTTTGGCATATGTGGCACATTACAGTTTCCAAATACCATTCTGTTCTACCCATTGTTAGATAATCAATGATTTGTCAAGACAGAAGTGATTCCACTGGCAAGTGAAAAATATTGTATTTCTTGCTAGATGCAATCTCCTTTCTAACAGTCCACATCTGTATGAATAGCCAGCTGCATTTGGTGCAATGTCTGCTTTGTAAGAATTGCACTTAAAAGCAGTGTCAGTTTTGAAGAGTAAAGCCGCAAAGCTGTATTATTAAAATAATAATTGCATGGCAATCCCTACGGAAATGCATCCAAATAAGAACAACATATTGTGGTGCCTGCCTCCTCATAGTAGTAAGGGCTCAGATTTGACCCTGCATAAGATTTCTTTCACCCAAAGACATGTGCGATTTAAACATCAGGGGGCATATTTATGTATGACTTTCATTGCATGCAGACACTGCAGCGGCAGGTCTAAGACAACTTTAAAAGGCTGCTTATGTGGGTGGCACAATCAGTGATGCAGGCCCACTAGCAGCATTTGACTTACAGGCCCTGGGCACACACCGTGCACTGTACTGGGGACTTAGCAGTAAGTAAAGCAAGCCAATCATGGAAACGCCAATCCATAAACACACTTTGCAGGGACAGCATATGCACTCTAGCACTGATCAGCAGTGGTTAAGTGCCCAGAGTCATAAAACCAACACAAACAGGTCAGAAACAAGAGACCAAAAAGCAAAAAATCTGAGATTAAAGCCAGCTGAAAAAGCCAGGTCTAATAACCCTGCATAAGATTTCTTTCACCCAAAGACATGCATGAGTTGAACATCAGGGGGCATATTTATGTATGACTTGCATCGCCCTTTCTCCACGCAATGGGGCGCAAGAGAGTTGCAACACCTAAGTTTGATTAATCAGGCCACTCAAGGCCATCTTGCCTGGCCCCTCATCTCTCAAGAGCTCGTCTCTCACATGCATTTAATTTGTTTTATAGTTCTAGTCATACCAGTGTAGGGTGTTAGATACATATTTATGACTTCTTGTCACTGATAGCACGGGGATGCCTAAGGGTAGCCAGGCGCTCTATAAATACTAATAATAATTTATATATTAATCATTACTTAATGGCGGAAAGAGGGGAAAATCCCCTCCAAGCTCTGAACCACCTCCGTTTTTATTGACTCACCCCAAACCTATCCAACTACTATGGACTCCCAAACATCCTTTCCAAACTCTTCCCTCCTTCATCCTATTCATCCAGCTAGCAGGCGCACATGTCCACCTCCCCCAATAACAACTCGCATTTTCCCTTTACTAATCATGTCGATTAATCCATCCCTTTCAAAACAAGACAGTAAATCCATGGGATCTCAATGAGAAATAATTTAACACAATTACCACATCTAATCAACCAGAAAAGAAGAAAAAAGTTAAAAAAACAACTTTTTACCACCTAGCTTCTCACCTCTAGCCGTGCTACCCACTGCAAAACACTTTGACGCCTCAGGACTAGTAAGCACTATATAACTTACAATTTACAACTGCAACTACAAAGAATGTGCATACATACATCAGTTTTTAAAAAATGTCTCACAGATAGTCCTACAGAACGTTACAATGTAGCTATCCACTGCAGAGCACTTTTATGCCTCCTTAGGGGTAGTAAACGCGATATAACTACAATTTACAGTTACAAACAATTTGCATAATTACATCCGGTTTGAACAAATGTCTCACCTATATGCCTGCAGATATTTCCCATGTAGATATGTAAGGACTATTAAACAAAAATGAAAGACAGAACAAAAACAAATATGCAGCTATTTTTCCTTCCAACATAGTCATCATGATCATGCAAAGATGAAATACAGATGGCTGCAGCGAACTGGAAGTCCAGTTGATTGGTGAGAGATCAAGACCGCTCATTCTAGTCCCAAAATATATAAAGTTGGGACTGTTGCTGGAAAAGGATGTCTGCATTTACCCCGAACATCTCCCCCTCTTCACAGGTATCAGGGGCAGTGTGTCCATTAGGGCGCTTGGGCGTTGCCCCACCAATTAATTTGAGGCACTCGGCTGCACTCGAGTTGAGTAACATTACAACTAACAAGGGTTGCCGTCAGTCTCTCACTCACTCCATTTATTAAATCCCAGCCCAGGCCGCCGGAGGCAGTCAGCTCAGAAGCGGGCGGGGCAGCAGGAGTTCAGTCTAAGTGTCTGTCATGAGTCATCATCATGACATCGATATCAGGTGCCAGTCGGCGGAGCGCACAGCAAGAGTGCACATGTTCTGTTTAGGGCTTAAAGAATTTTGCACCAGCCCGAACATGCGCACTAGGCTGCTCATTAGAAGAGCGAGAATTGTTCCATGCCGCTCTTCTAATGAGCAGCCTAGTGCGCATGTTCGGGCTGGTCGCAAAATGTTTTAAGCCCTAAACAGAACATGCGCACTACTACTGTGGTCATGCCAATCCTGGCACTGCTGGAGCAGCGTCTGGATTGGCTGAGACCGAGAGGCAGGCGCCTGTCTGAAGAGAGCCTCGAGAGCTGTGGCAGCAGGAAAACGAAAACGCGCGACCCAGCCGAGGAAAGGTACGTTTTAAAAAAAAAATGTAAACCCCTCCCGCCTCCCTCCCTACCCCCATCACGTGCAACCCCCCCACGCAATCCCCCCAACCACCCGTCATGCCGCCCGCAACTTTGCAATGCTAATATCTTTATTTTGCGCCTTTATTTGAAATGTGCTTTCCTGCTGTAAAATTTATATCACGTATCACGTCTCTTTGCCACTAGAGAATGCACTGGTATTTCACAGAATAACAAAACATCACTGGACAGTTTGGTCGACTCCCATGTGTACAGAATGAGTGAGTCGCTGATTGTTGATAGTGCCTCTGTCAGGCAGCTGCACAACGCTTTGCTAGAGTGACAAATGGATGGTAAAGCTGAAACAGGAGCAATAGGACCCTTTCCTTATACAGGAAAGTAGTAGTACCTTATTACCTTATCTTTGCTTGTGGGTGCGGCAGGTAAGGAGCACGGAATCTGTCCTAGTCCTGTGAAATTTTCTGAACTGATGTTATTTACCGGTGATGTCTTGAAATAAGCCTGGACAGTCACTGTTGATACAGCATTAAGTAATTGCACTATTGTTTGTCAATATTATTGATGGAGCAGATACATTCTCATTAGATTATCTGATTAAGGTGATGTTATAATGCTTTCATAACACACTAAAACTGTATATATTTTGTTTTTTAAAGCTGTAACAAAACATGTATATAATGAAACTTTAATACTGTGTTAAAAATGGCAGGGAACCCATCTTCCAGGAGAGTGACAGGCAGATATTAAGATTGCTCGGAAATGCAATTCGTGCCTCCTTGATACTGAGCACTTTGATCACTAACTTTCGATATAAGTTCCTTCCTGATTCTCAGTTTGCGCTTATACCAAATTTTACGCCCACCACTTTCAAATGTCACCATCCGCCCCTGACAGGGATCCAGACAGTCCTATATACAGCACGGCTGACACTGGAGAAAGGCTGATGCTGACACCTCACGGCAACAAGATAGATCAACAAAGAACACACACCATGAGGCTAGATCTACCCTGAGCCAACTAGAGTTATGGGTTTTCCACTGTCCATGTTTCCCTGGCTCCCTGGGGCTTGGAGCTCTCCACTACTGGTCCGTTTGTTGCGTCTGTTCTGCTATTGGTCCACGGTTTTGCCTGATCGAAGGTCCGCATCTAGCGTCACACTCACCCTTACTGCTGGTGACAGTGACACTGCTTTACCAACTTCAGTCCTCAGGCAACCCAGCACACCCAAAGCTGCAGTTTGCACCTTGTGTCGCTGATGCAGTGTAGATGTGTTCTGTCTTTATTTCTAGTCTAGCGAACAGATATACCAGTATTTTGCTTTATATTCCAAAATGTTTATTTCGGTAACCTGTTCCTTAAAGAATATATACATTATAAAACAAAGCAATCAAAATATAAAAGTAATCATTTGATTGTTCTGGATAGCAATCAGTCATAATTTGTACATAAGTGCAAGAATTGAAAAGGCAAACTGCCCATTCAGATAAAGTGCATGTCAAACACTACTTAATAATGTATGATAAGTCATGACTCAAAGGAGACACGCAAACACTATAAAACACAATAACTAGCAAAAGGTATAAAAGTCATCATCTAGTTCCATTAAAAACAATTCAACATAGTTTGGACGTAAGTGCAAGATTTAAAAGGCAAACTGTCCATTCGAGAAAAGAGCATATGTGCTTGTGAGAAGTTGTCCTGGTATATGCTGTCTACTAGTTATAGTGGGCACCTTGCACCAGTCCAAACAACCCCTTATTGATGATACCTTTATTGAAAGCTATCCTAGTGGTAGCTATGGAGAGCAGCCTTCAGGCTAAGTCTTGAAGGAATGTAAAGCAGCTTGTTTTACCAGTCTATAATCTCTTGAGTGATTAAATGAAAGGAGACCACACCAGGTATATATATAAAATATTCGTATTTATTCCTAAACACACCCTACTACTCTTGTTGAGGCTAGAGGTAAAGGCCCATATGTTACACTTCAAATATCACAGTAAATTAGCACAATATACGGTACACAAACCATATATTAAGAAAGTGGTATAAGAACCACAACTTGACTAGACACAAGGCCTAGAGCCTGTAGAATCGCTAGGACCCCAAGGAACCACCCAAGGTAGTGACACGAGGGACCCACAGGGGACGTGTGCAGTGTGAGAACACAGCCGCGAGCTCCCGTTAGCTTCTATGGGGAAAGTCGCAGTTAGAATTTTAAAGTTTAAGAACACTTAGGAGTAGACTAGGAACAAACCCTTTTGGACTTAGATGGTTCTAGTGCCAACACCCACGGGAGCACCGGAGTACTTGTGTTACCTCACCCAGGGTAGCCGGGTGCATAGGTGTCAAATGATGTCGGGTCGCGTCGTCGTTTTCAATGGCAGCTTGCTGAAAAGTGCTGCTGCCGGAAAGATGAGAAGTGTCCGAAGAGATCCAAGCCTGGATCGAAGATGTGAAGAACCTGAAAACAGAGGGGACAGAGTCTGGGTCACTTGCCAGTGACCAGGGGCAGGATAGACGAATGCCCACCGATGTCGGGTGCTTCAGGTGAGAAGAGGGGAAGTTTGCCTCTTCAGCCACGAGGACCAGGAGGCCTCGAGGACAACCAGGAGCTGGATTCGAGCTGTCCCATGAAGGATGTAGACTGCTGCAGCGTCGGTGCCCGGATTGGACACAACAAGCCTTGACAACAGCAACCCACGCAGGAAGAGAAAAGAAGCTTCTGTGCGGACCAGCAAGGTCCTGGGGACTCCCCAAGCAATGGAAAGTCAGAGCACATCTGGAGCAACCGGGGAAGCTCAATTAAAGTTAGAGTTGCCTTCACAGGGACCCACCAGTCGACGGACCAGGGATCATGAAGGAGCCTCGAGCGAACACACAAAGGGCGGGCTCACGGAACACTCGTGAGTGTAGGCCAGCAATGGGCATCCTCTCATCCAAAACCAAGCACCCTGCCTTCAGGATTGATAAGGCCTGCCATAGGGGTGACTGATAGGTTTATAGGTGCAGTGATAGGGTGAAATATAGTGAACCTATATCTCAGTAAGGGGTGCATGCACCACCTTACCCAGGCTGCAGTAGTAGACCTGTGGTGTCATTTTGGAGGGCTTCCCAGGGGTGGCACAATACATGCTGCAGTCCCTGGTAGGCCTCTGGGGTACCTATGCCCTGGATACATAGTATACCATATACTAGGGACTTATAAGGGTACCCCAGAATCCAATCTGGAGTGTACCTAAAGTACTTGGAATCATTTGATATGAGAAAGCAGATAGGCTGGGGACCTGAATAGCAGGTTCCCAGCCAAAGTAAATCAAAAACCATCAAAACACCTGGAAAAAGTGGTGGCAACCATGTAGTCAGATTCCACCTTCCTACAGTGCTTCATAGTGATATATCTTAGAATATGAATCAAGGAAGAGAAAGGGCAAATCATGTTTAGAGTACAAACTTACGGTTGGTCTTTGGATCAACATGTAACGTTTTTTTTTGTGATGGCTTAGCATTTGGATATAGAAGAAAAAAAGCCAAAGTATTTAATTATATTAAAGATGTTCCTCTGAGCTATCAAATGGCTTTTAGTGGTATTCCATAAGTTGCCTGCAAACTCTCTAAATATCTTTTCCATATGAGCCATGCTGCATGCAGATGTTTGGTGAACCCAATTACCTCTACTTCCCTGGTATCTGACTGCAAGATTTGTGGAGCCACCTCGTGCTGCCTGATCCCTAGTATTCCACACAGTGGTAGCATCCACTTTTTCGGGAGGAGCATGTATGTCTTGCAAAAAAGGAGAAAATGGTGCGTGCAGAGACTAGACAAGCCCGGGTTACATCCCCAGATGACAGTGTAACTGTGGATGGGTAGGGAGCCATATCTGAACTTTAGGTACAGCTGCTTCAGTAGGGGACTCAATATCATAGCAAAGAGTTCTCATAGGCTGGGCCTGTTCTGTGGTCAAGGAATCTATCGGTCAGACTACCTGACTTACACCACTTGAGCTCCTCGGTCCAGGAGTGGTCTCTGAATCTATCCTTGATCAGTCTTTTTGCAGTGCCAGCAGCTGCGTCTGGGTTATCCCAGAGTGTGTGAAGGTTTAGGTAATAAAATAAGTTCTTGATATAGCCCAGCCAAGCGATTCTTAAGTGGCCCCTAGTGCTTAACTGTTTGGACGCCTATAGGATTCCAGTTCTGCTATGGACCAAAGGCAATGCCAGAACAGCAAGAGTGTTAGATGGATGGTGAAAGAAATCGTATCAAGGCCCAGGTCCAGCAAAAGTGGAAGCCGCAATGTACTTTGAGGTAGATTAACTAGTGCTCTAAGGAACTTATTTTCCACCATGGTGAGCTCCTTGGCTCCTACGTGACCCAACAGTTCAGCGCAATATAAGGCTGCATTTTTCAATGTAGCTTTAGAGATTTCAACTGTGGGGGAGAGAGTCCTGGATTTGGTTATCTTTACAATCTTAATTACAGCCCCAACCTCCTGCTGTAGTTTTAAAATGCTCTTAGATATATAGGCCGTCAAGAAATGTTATGAGACACATTTATTACCAGTTAAACAAAATGTTGCACCTGCTCAAGTGGCGTTCCCTGTATGATGATACTTGATCTCACCTCTCTATATGGGTTTAATGCCATAAACTTAGTTTGGTGATATTTAGCTCCAACTCTCTTTCATTACAAAACTACAAAAAGTGATTTAATATGGCCTGTAGGGCTGCAGCGGTTTTTGCAATGAGGAGAGTGTCATCAGAAAACAATAGCGTGGAAATTTTGGCTGTGCCATATTTCAGGGCTTCATTTTCGGGGAAATCTAGATGGTGGGCCATGTCATTAATATACAGCGCAAACATGGCTGGGCCAGGGCACATCCCTGGCGGACCCCTTTTTTAACTTTGAAAAAGTTTGCTAAGTTCCCCTCTATTCCCATACCTGACTGGCACTTGATTATCTGTGTGCAGCCTTATCATTACTTCTAGGAGATGGGTCAGAATTCCCATGCTGTCTTGTACCTCTCATAGTTTGTGGCACGGGACCAGGTCGAATGCAGATTTTAAATCTACAAAGGCCACATACAAGTAGCCTTTCCCTAGGACTGCTATTTTCCAGTATGACATGCTGAAGCGCAGTAGTTGGTCAAATGTTCTGGTTTTTGGCCTGAACCCCGCCAGATACTCAGAGAGGATTTGATTCTCAGATGCCCAGTGTAGCAGCTTCCAGAATACCTTCTGTAGCCCATCAATAAAACTGATGGGTCTGTATTTACTGGGACAATCTCAGCATTTTGGCAGGAACTTGGGATAATCATACGGCCAACTTCTAGGATATTGCTTGGTATAACATTAAGATAAGAGGCTCAAACATGCCGGTATGCGATCAGGGCCAAGGACTTCATGGACATTATACAATTTAGGGCCTTGTATGAGTCGGTGATAGAGACCACAAGGGTCCCCTGTTGTTTTGTGCAGTCCGGAAGCCCCAGTTTTGGAATTTTACTATGCCCTGCTCCACTGCCTGAATAGAACTTTTCGAGGTGGTCCACCCAAGTATGGGGCGGGAATGTCTGCAAGTGAGATTGCAGGCAATTGATGTGCGCTATAGTACCCCAAAAGACCTTCATATTTACCAAGCTCACTTGATTGATGGGTTGCTCACATGGTTTCTGAACTTCCTAGCCTGTAGCTTTTAGCATGGAAATAAAAAATCTGTTCTTGAGCTTAGTTAAAAAAAAGTATTATTGATGCTACATCTCAGAAGAAACATTTTGAACTGTCTTCTATGTTAATGAGGTTTGAGTGCTACTGAAAACGTGCTGAACCTCTTGTCTAAAAGGAATCAGTGATAAGAACACACTGTTGGCATTTCTTTGCTGTTTAATGTAGCTCTTAGTAACTTCTGTTCTTTTAGGGTGTTGTGCAAAAGAAGTCCAGTCATATCTTTAAGCCCATAAGAGGAGGTTCTGAATATGAACATTAATATTTTAGATGAAACTGAACATCCAGTAGTGGACAAGGAAAGGATAGATCTCAGGAGTGAACATTAAATTGGTATAAAATGACCTTGATTGGGCAAAGAGCCTTTATCAATCCCTCTAAGTAGGATGACATGTTGTCGTCAAGACCATCTCCATCAGCAACAATTCATTGTTTTGCAAATCTATATTACCGTGCATGATAAATCATCACAATAACTTTTCAGGCCTTCAGATTTCAAAAATAGTTTAAAAACAGTTGATGAAAGATTACAATCAATCACAGGCACAACATGCATTAAAATGTTTTTGCAATATGTTCTAGGTCAAAATGCAATTTCTGTTTTAATTTCAGCACAGATGCAGAATTGATTCTACTGATATGGAAAGCATTACAATCACAAGAATGAAAAGCAGCAACTAATCATTTATTGGATTCTTAGGTTTCATGATTGTCATACAAATGGTGCTATAGCAGGTTGGCAACCCCATAGAAAATGGAGCGAAAGAAAATCAGACTTTCACTTACCGTTCTAACTCTCCTCGGTGGGAAAATAGATCTCCTCCATTGTGTTTGGAAGAATAAAAGGGACAAAACAGAAAATCATTTGCAAGCATTTCAGTAGCGGGGTTGCCACGTTTCCAGTAAACAAAAAATAGTTAAGTGTGACATCTGTTAGAAGGCTCACTACAGAGCTGGCAAAGAAAACTTACACATGGTTAAAAGGCAGAGAAGAGGCAGGCTGCTTTTTAGGTATATAGAGAGTTTGACCAACCATAAAACAGATGAAAAAGAGGCAGATTTTAGCAAACATGCAACAGGATGGGAAGGTAACTAATTTTGATAGGGAGAACACCTGCATTTGTATCTGATAGTATGTTAAATCCAAAGTCAGAGAAACCAACTTATTATGTACCCATTAATAAACCTAGTTCAAGAAAATGTAGTCTGACTATATAGAGCCACGTGTGAAAAGCTTCAGGAATAAAATTAGGTAACGTGGAATTGAATATTTTGATGGATCGGGCACTAAGACCATTAAATGGTTGAGTTCAAGGAAAATAGTGAGAACAGTATTAAACTATACATGTTATTGAGATATACTAGCATTTGGTGGAATTGAAGTTTACCACGCCAAGGTTTTTGGCTTAAACTGTGACTAAATATGGGGACACCGAAGAACATTGGAAACTAATGAAGAATTCAAGGGGGTTAGATCAGGTTCCCAACCATATGTCTACAATGGGAAGTAGAGGCTAGTATTTTCTAAGAGTCTCAAAAATTCCGACGTTTTAGCGCAGGAGCCAACATTCAAGAGCAGGAAAAGGTCCTTTTACCAGAGGTCCAGAGATGGAGATCACAAAAGTGAAGTTTATGTAATAAGTAGTCACACTTACTTGGGTTCCCAAGTAGCTAGCAAATGAAAGGGGAAACAGATGCAGATTATGTGATATAAGACTGCTTGTTATTTCCCTGAGTTCATCCTATTGAGGGTCCATGCTGGCTCCTACAGGTGGTTCTACATGTGGATCCATGAAATGACACTAAACTGTACTGCTGGACAACAGTGTTTCTAGAATAGCAATTTTGGCTCTAGCATTACATTGATGGGCACCGCTACTGAAGGATGGACACCCATGATCATCTTGGGGCAGTAGTATGCCATCTGCCCCTGCACGGGTTACCATAGAGTGAATAGGATGAATTGCCCAGAGTGTCACTGAAGTGGAAAATTATATTCTAAGAGTGGGGAATACCATGCATCATCCTGCATATCAGGCCATGGTATCATGAATTCCAGTCACCATCCAGGATCATTCAACACATACAGGGGCTAAAAGAGCTGTAAATGAGATGGATTAGGTGAAGACCAACAGTAGGACCCATAAACTTGCTGTTAGTTTCGGAATCCTATGACTGGCGAAGAGAAAGGAATACTCTTGCAAGGCAGAACTCTGCAAGATAGGAGACAATTATTCTAACTTTAGCCTCTGGAGGCTTAAGAGTGTTTCTTCTTAGCTGAAACAAATATTCGTGCAAGTTTGAGCCACAGATCCTAATATCTATATCTGTATGCTTGATTGATCTAGAAACTAAGGCCGCCCAGAAAGTTTATTTGAGAAAAGTACAGTACCTCAAGACCTAAAGTGTATGTAGGCAAAGTTCCTAACCATGAGTGAAAAACCTGAGCTTGTGAAGTTAGTATGTGAAAAGGGCGTCTGTTCCATTGTACTGAGAATCCAAACCTAAAGACCTTCTGGATGCATGCAGAGCAATAGGATACCACAAAGGGGGTAAATCTGGGGATGTAGAAACATGCTCTCTGTAACCAGGGCTACTACTAGATAAAAATATGCCTTCCCAAATAGGAACCTAAAGGAAGGCGATTGTGTCCTGAGTGGAAGTGTCAGTCCTCCTTTACAGGAATGGTAATGATAATACAGGCAGGGTGGTTAGGCACAGCAACCACATTAAACGTAAATAGAGATAATTGTGTATCAACTAAGGCCAGGTAGGCCCTTGTTACACATTTCATATTGAGGAGGCATCTAAAGGAAAATGTACCCACAACACCCCTAAAGCAACTGTGGAACCAGCATTTCTAATACTAACATTTACACAAATTTAGGGAACCCTGACCCATTAAGCTTACAGGAGTCTTATGAGAGGAGAGCTTTAGTTAATTGCCTTGCACCTGAAAGTACTGCCCTTAGCCATCAGGACTTTGCCTAGCTGCTGACATTGCTCTTTGACATTGATAGAATGTTCTCCCTGTATCAACTGGATGAGATCCACCTGTATGGAATGCCATCTGCACTAGGAAGTTTGGCATTTCATTTAGCGTAAGTCTGGACCTCAGTTAAGTTGAGGTCTATATATAGCTTCACCAACGATATGACTAGTCCTTCCTTCATTTGCCAAGCACACTTTGCAGAGGCTCAAAGAAGGCTTGAGCTGCACAGGTCCAGAGCTGCCCGCACATCACAGACACTCTCATCATACGTCTGCTCAACGTGTGACAGGACGTTCCACACCCGAATCACACTACTCAGTCATCTTCAGTTGCAAAGAGCCCAGTCAACCAATCAATGAGATGTCGAGGTCTTCATGGACAAAGATGGACAAACATCATTACTCTTAGAAGTGAGGCCAAACATGTCTCCAAGATGCTACTTTGCCCACAAAGCCTTCTTTTTAGTGTGGGGTATACAACTTTCAAATGTCTTGTTCAGCATAGCTGGCCATCTCCTCTGGCACAAAATTAAGCAATGAACTCCATCTCATCTGGCTGAGGAAGGAAATTATAGAGCCTTAAGGGGAAAATAGAGTCGGTCATGGAGATGGGAGCTGGTGAATGATAAAAGTACAATACCTCATTTTTAGAGAAGTTTAACAGTAGTGACCATAAGCCATCCATTGTTGGATGGGAGTGAGGGATTTTGAAGTGTGTGACTGAAGGCTGGGTTAAAAAAATAGAAAAGGGGATGAGTCAGGTACTGCGTAAAGGTGATATGAGAACCCACATGACTGTATTGTATAACCAAAGAAGTTGGTGGTGTTGAGTGAGAAAAGAATAGGGCTATGGATAGAGACATGTGGGATGCCCACTTGAAGTGGGGTGAATTGTGATGTTTTTAGGTCCCAGATGATTGTCAAAAAAGGGTGCAGATGCTATGAGGTGGGATATTTCTGTGCCCTGATTGCTATGCCTAGAGTTCAGAGAGGAAAGTAAAATGGGCTGGTAAACAGTGTTTGGGGTGGGTGATAAGTTTAAGAGTATTAAAGTGATAGTAAAGTGACTATGATGGTAGCAGTAATAAAGATGCGTACTGTGAAAGTGTAGTTATTGGTGAGGGGAGTTTGCTGAGACTGATTGGAGGTTAAACTGTTAGGGTTAGGTAAAGAATGAGATGTTTAAAGGGTAATACAGTATTTGGGAGAGGAAGGGCAGTTGGGTAACCAATGGCCTGATTTACAAAGGTAAACTTACATGTTTGTGTAAGTTTACTCTTTTTCAGAATTCACAAAACTGCATTTTAATACCAATTTTTTCAAGTTCAGAGACTTAGAGACTCGGAGGTCAAGGCTATCTTTCTATGTGAGGAGATCTCCTCCCTGAATGCGAAATCTTCATACTCGTGACCTTACTATTGAATTGCAGTTCTGTGAATACTGAATCAAAGAGAACATACACAAACTTTGTGAATTAGGCCTAAGATGCTCATTAGAGGGAGAAGAGAGATCAACAGTATATATGTTTAGAAGGAGTTGGACCACTACATAATTGAAGCAATATAAATACAAGCACACACACACAAACACACACACCGTAAAATGCAAGATAATAATCCACAAAAAGAGGTACACGTAAGAAAAGAGCTACAGCAGCAGGTACCTGAATAAACAGATCTATAGAAATAGCAAGAAACCTAACTAAAAATAAGGAATTAAATAGTGACCAATGAGAGAGAATATTTAAAAACGTGATAGAGGACAGTAGCTAGGCTTTTACTGAAAGTAATTTAACATTATTAACCACTACGAATGCAATATTTTAGAACAGTATTCACCAGACAGAATTAAACACTCTCAGACATTCGATTTCTGAGACATAATACACATTTTCTATAAAGACTGAAGTCTACATTTAAAAACAACAAACACGTGTACAGCTGTCATTCTAATATTTCTTTCGTGGCCAGTACCTAAATGAATAAAACATATATAATCGTGTATCTCCCAGTAAATCTAGACCGCTTCATAGCTGAATCCTGTTAATTGGAAGTATTACTTGACTTTGTAATGCATTTTGAAAATATCTCATGATTGATTCAGTCTTTGTTCTTCGGGGTTTGCTTCCACAGCGTCAATACCTACCAACCCAGCCATGTTTTTTATAGTCTTTCACCTTAATAATATATGTCAAGAATGTGCCTGAACTAAAAATCACATCAACTGTAAAGATATTGAATTTCTCTGTATTAGGAAAGTATATTTAAAGTCAGCATACTGTAGCTTTTTCATATGATGAATGATTCATGATAGGTTTGAAGAAAACAACGTGAACGCATAGGGACCTGTGGCAACAATTAATTTCATGTGAAAACTTCACCTTTATGTTATAAATCACTCTGTCAGAAAATTGAATTCTGCCTGCTGGTGAAGGCAAGATCTGCTTTGTGAGTCCAATATTTGTGCCTTCAGCAGCATATTTCCAAGAAATTATCAATGCCTTTCCTGTTTATTTCAAAATGTATTATTTATTAGAACATAATAATCATTACAGAATCTATAAAAAACACACACACATTTATATACATGATAAAAGCTCTGTGTTTATAAAGCGAAACACGTTGTTATTACAGTGTATTATACTGACATTAAATTAAACAATGAACTCCTACCACGTACTCACCAGCGGATTTTTATGGAAGTGCTAATGTAAGACAAGTCTTTTCCGGAGATTTAGCTGACTGATGGCCTAAATAACTGAAAAACAGGAGGAGTGGTATTTCGCCATCATAAACAGTTATACAAGTTTGATTGTCACTAGAATTGAAAAGCAATAGGTTGCTTTTGGCTGGAAATGTAGCAGAATAGAACACAATACAATAAAATAGCACAAAACAATATAAACCTCACTTAAAAGTAATTAAAAAGTGTTAGTCCTCGAAGCAAGATGGTGGCCGCTTAGGAGGCCGGTAGCAGCACCAGTGAAAACCAGGCTGAATGGGAAAGCCAAAACCCTGTGGACGATGGAAATGAACCGATATTGCCAATGAATAGGGTCCATAAGTGTTGATGCAGTGCCTGGATTGAATGGATTAAACTCGGCTTGTGCATTCTCAAACATGCCACGGCGAGACACATACCTTGTTCAGATTGGAGTGAGCCAACGCGCGGCTTCGAGAAGATGGGAACGAAGGAGGCGGGGAGTGGCGGAGCTCCCAAGGCTGGGGGTAATCGTCAGACGCGCGGAGGAACCACAGCGGAGCATGATTTCTCGAGTAAGGTAGATCAATCTTCCGGACGCGGGCGGCGTGTGCAGCCACAGACCTCCACCAGCGAACTGTCTTCAGAGAGGAAAGGAAGAGGCAGGGGAGCGGGGAAACTGCATCCTGCCGACCCCTCGGTGGCTGATCTGTTCCAGCGTTCCAGGGAAGCCCAGCCAGGATCAGTCAGTGGCAAAACACTAAAGCAAGGTCTGGAACGGAACCAGTGCAAGATTCAGGACGCTCCCTTGATACAACTAACAGAAGAGGACTCATCTATGCCGTACAATGAAGGTAGGCAATCGCAGGCAGGAGCCACATGCAATTCTATGTTAAAAGGGGTCTGTAGTGAGGAAGATAAATCAGAGGACCTACCAGACGAGTGTGAGGAGTCTGTAAATAAAAATGTACTATCAGAACTCCAGGACAAAGCTAAATCCAATTCTGAGCAAATATGTTCCCAGCTTAAGGAAACAAGGCTTACCAATGCGATACAAGAAGGCGCGCAAGAATGCGCAAAAGATGTTGGTCACAACAGGGATATTTCAGCGCTCGAGTCCCGGCATAGCCTAGCAGGACATGGCAGAGGCTGATAAAAGCAATAAAGGGGCACCTGATAGAGAACCAAGTGACTGTTTCTTTTCACTGTCGGAAGGGGCAGAATGGTCAGCGGACGACTTTAGCTCCTCATCCGAGGCAAGCAATATAGAGACAGACCCAGATGAAGGTGAAAAGGCACAGATTCTCACGCTAAAAAGTTGTCATCGAAATAATGCATAAAGCCGGGATGGAAAAGACCTCAAATGGGATTACACATCTGCAACTCAGCTGGCAGGCTCCTCAACTGGGGAAATCACCACCGAAACCAGCTCAGTCCCCCCAACGCTAGAAGCTATATACCAAGCAATATTGTTGCATAGGGACGAGACTCATCAAGACAGCCAGAAAGCCCAATCTGCTATGCGCAAGGTGCAAGGGGTAGTCAGGAAACTGTCTAAATCATGTATCAATATAGGGGAAAGAATGACAGACCTTGAGGCTAGAATTGTTACCGCAGAGACAGATCTGTCAGGAGTAACAACCCAGGCCGTAGCGCATAAATCTCACATTAAAGATATACAGTGGAAGCTGGAGGCCCACAAAAATCGACAGAGGAGAAACAATTTAAGGGTGCTAGGGATTCTGGAAGGAGCGGAAGGGTCCGATCCCCGGGCATACATTGTCGAGTTGCTAAGGTCCTCCTTCCCAGAATTGTCAGAGTGGAACTGGGCATTTGGAATACAGAGAGCTCATCGTACTCCCTTCAAGCCTAGATATCAGAAAGAAGGAGCTAAACCACGAGCTATTCTTATATATTTCGGCAACTTTTTGCTCCGCCAAGCAATTTCAGAAAAGGCCAGACCCGAATCCAAAAGATCAAGTCACGAGGTCTCGTTCTTCGTTCGCCCAGACTTCTGTCACACCATGGTGGAGAGACGCTGGAGATTAAGACAGATGATAAAGCCCTTCCAAGATAAAAATATCCAAATTTACATAATTAATCCAGCGCAGTTGAAAGTAATTCACGAGGTTCATACGTGCTGTTTCACATCTGAAATTAAAGCAAAAGAATAACTTGATGTTCTGGACTAATAAAGTTAAATAAGTGTGATATATGTATCTGTGAAGAAGAAGGATTAAAAAAAACAGAACAGGCACAGTCACCAAATATAAGATTTAGGATATATGATATGCTTAGTCTTACAAAAAACTAGGTTTACACAGGGTATGTATTTTAAAAAGCAGTAACAGGATCAGCCCTGTCACGGATGCTGCGCTCATCCTATGCACAGACCTAGGTCTGAGCGCTTCACTTGGGAGGTGGCGGGGTAGGGTAGCAGGGAGAGGGGAGGGTTGGTCTCTGGGAGGAGGGACGGGAGTGGGGGTGGGGACAGGATGGAGAAGTTGGGGGGGACAAAGTGGAAAAATAAATACCCGGAACCGTTCAGATAAGCATCAGAAGATTTTGCAAAACGATCTGATAAAATATAGTAGTGAGTTATGTATCAACGGGGTAACGCTATAGACCACTGGACTCGGGTAAATAGTGGTACACAAAAAGATAGTCACAGTGGAAATTATTCACATTGTATCGACAACCAACATATGGTGAAATGGAAGAGAATATGACAACACCAATAAATATATCATACAATAAAGGTTACTGATTTAATCAATTTGACAGACATTTGTCAATAGATCAAGGATTCAAAGAAAATACTGTATTTGACATGCCACAAATTTGAGAAAATATAGGTGCAAATAATGTGGGGTGACAAGGGGTGAAGGATAGGATAAGTGCAAGTGGTTGTGCAGTGGAAAGGTGGTGTATGTATAAGCATCAACATAAAATGATGAGGACCTATCCAGCCATATTTCTGGCACAAACAATAAATGTAAAATCATAAACAGGACGATGCAGTTAATAATTCACTGTCATCAAGTTTGATACGATCAGAGGGAAGAAGTCGACGTTTCGACCCCTAGGCGAACCATCAAACTGTGCGTCTTGAGAACGGGGTCTTCATCAGGACGGTGGGGTTGGTTGGGAGGGTTTGTTGCTCCTAAAGGCAATGATAAGCGATTACAGGGGTGTGTCTAGAGAAGCGAAGTAATAAGTATATTCTGAGAAATGATTTACCAGCATCAACAAGATCCCTTCCTGCTGGAAAATAATAAGTGGGCCTGTGCGGCTCCTATGAGATATGCGAGACAGAAACGGAAAAGAATCGCTAACGTCAAGAATACCAATGGTTGATGTGAGTATTACAATGGGGCAAGAGTAAAGGTCAAGTACTCACGAGAGGTTATGTAGAGTTGAATGCCTTAGGTCCAAAGATCTCTCTAAGGCACTGTTATTACGTCAATAAGTTGGCACTAGGTTCATAAATGGCCTGTGCTAAGGAGCATGGAGGGGGAAAGGAGAAAGAACATTTATATTAAAATAATTGAGGGACGTGCATGAATTCAAAACAGTGATAGTAAAACACTGGTTGGACTAGTGGCTAAGGAGTTAAAAGGCTACAAGGGGGTTGAATGAAGGTTTGACATGAGAGTAAAAAGAGACCATCCTTCGTTGCTGATACTAGCAGGCGCGTGATCCAAACTGGTATCTAAACCTAAGAACCATAAGTGAGGTTAGCTGAAAGGCGTGCGACCCTGGCGCTATGATAAAATTATAATACCAAGGATCACAATGTGTGTCGAATCACGGCGTTACAATACCAACACTGAGTGAGGTACATGTTGCCGCCGATTGGTGGCATAAGATTACAATTGGGAATAATGCGCGTTAAATCTAGTAAGCGGTGTTGCGAGGTGAAGCTGCATGTAGATGTAAGGTGGTGATTATAATCAACAGTTCATCGCGGTAACTGATCGCGTGTTATGTACCAACACCAATACTGGAACGTGTACAATTTCAGCAGTTAGTAAAATTGCACACATTGCTTGCGCCATATGAGTATAACAAAATTAAATAGAATGAGGGCCGTCACGAGATCTGAGCTTAGGGATGGGAAACAGATCAAAGGTAGCGTGGGGAGGTAATTTAGTGCATTAGAAAATGTACCAACAAGGGCCTAGTTGGTAGCGAGCAACGGATTTTAGGAGGACAGCCGTGACGTACCTGATTGGGAAGTGTCGAAGAATCTGACTGCTAGCCATGTTCCGTGTCGTGTCACTGCTTAAGTATCCATTGAGAACGTTCAGTTTGTGCACGTTTCCAGAGATTCCTGTAACTCATGGGATCGTGTGCAAATTACGCACATGTACAGTATTGGGATGTGGCTTAAGGGATCGGATGTAAAAAGCAATCATGGGATTCCATTACATCTACATCAATCCTTACATCTTATAGAATCTAACTTTTTACTGACATTGTGAACAAAGATGAGTACAATAAGCTCATACAGAAGTACAGATGCGACAAGATGGAAATAGTACATACATCGATGATGAATTAAGAAGCATACGTTTAAAAATTGTACATTCACACATGCTGTCTGTCTAACAAAGTTAGCGCACAATCTCATGGTTTTCTAAAACACAATGTTGGCAAAGCAATGCGCAAGATTCTTCAAGAACACATTTGATATTTACAAATGGTGGCTGTCTAACTTAGCGCACAGTCTCATTGTTTTTGAGAATAATTTTAAAATTCATACAGAGCAGAGTGTTTGCGTGACCCCATAAGGTTAACCACAGGGTAATCTGAGATTGTGTGTGCGTAATATTTGCCAAGAGCTATTGGTAGCGTGTACTATCAATTATGCGCAGGTCAGTGTCTCCTGATCTAAAAATGTATATTTGCCATTCTGTCGTGTATAAGATTGTTTGGTTAAGGGCCACTAAGTAGGGACCGTTGGGCATATGTGGCATCTACTTCATTTAGGCCATTCTGTACCGACTTGAAACGATCCATCCATTTGCATTCTTTGGTATTAAGAATCAAGCCCAGATCCCCACCCCTCACGCTAAGTGTGACTGCTTCAATGATCAGCCATTTGATGGATTCTGGGGGATGTTTAAGAGTCCGGAAATGGTCCACCATGGGAGCCCCCATGGTTCCACATCTGATTCTACTACAATGCTGTAATATCCTGCACTTAATCTTTTGGGTTGTCTGTCCCACGTATATTTTGTCGCAGGGGCATACGATTGCATAGATGACATTTTTTGTGTTGCAATTTGTAAAGGTTTTGAGATCTACCGTGAAGTTGTTATGATTGAATTTATTGGTTTCAATCGTCAGGCGGCATGCACTTGAAATGGCCCACTGTGTCAGGAAGCTGCCACATTGTGTGGATGGTGGGCTGTGGTGGTGGTACCAAGAGAGATTTAACCACATGGTCACGGACATTTTTGCCCTTCTTGAAGGAGTGCACGGGGGGATAGACTTGGAGAAAACCGAAACCACTTGGGCATTAAAATTAAATGAGCCAGATGCTGATTTGTACAAGGCCCTGCTATTAGCGGATAAAACTTTATTTAATGTGTATTTTACTCCCGATAAAATTTTAAAGTGGGGTAAAAGAGAGGATGATAAATGCCCAAGATGAGGGAAGGACCAGCTACCCTGGTACACATGTTTTTTGACTGCGATAGGTTACTATCAGTGAAAAATTAGATGGTAAGGTTTTGGGAGGGGCTGCTAGGGCAAAAGATTAACATATCCCCTACCCTGATGATTTTGGGTCATGACAGCAGTTTGGGCATGGATACGGATGAAGAGTATTTCTTATTTATCTGTGTAGCGGTCCTCAGGATACTTCTAGCCTCGAGATGGAAGGATGCGGACCCCCCCACTTTTCAAATGTGGTTAGCATGCCTCTTGGGGGTTTATAACTAGGAGTCAGCACTTTATTCATGCCGGGAAAGGGAGGCGAGGAAGTTGGGACTGGCAATTTGGGCACCCTTAGCTAGGTGGAGAGAGAACATTCAAAATCCCGACACTAGCAGGAGGAGAGGTAGCGGGGTAGGGACCTAGGCTTAATTTGAACCTTTTCTGGACTAAAAGACGTAAACGGGTCTCAGGCCGCGGTGGCTACCTAGATTTGGTCACCCCATGTATATACCTTCCTCTGTATGGTTTTGTTTGTTTAGTATGTTTTTTAACAGATCCAATGCTTGTATGTTTATGAAATGCTATATAATGTAACAGATACTAATGGATCTTTTTATATGTGCTATATTTTGTATATCGACATTTTAAATATGCTACGACATGTATTTGTATGAAATGTTAATATTAATGTAATTGGTTACACGGGTATTTAAAAAATAAATAAAAACATTCAAAAAATAAAGGTTGTTTCCCACTGGAAAAAGAAGTAATTAAAAAGAAAAAGGCACAGCGCATCAAAATAGTCAAAACCCAACCCAACACTCCGACCATAGTATAACATAATAACAACACAATGCAATAATTCAGCACAAAAACGTAACAAGACAAACAACATAACACATCACTACCACAACAGAATCCATTGCAACGAACAAGTACAAACATTTTGCCACACACCTATATACACCTTTTTCTATAATGTGGTCGTCAACTGTGTTTCACCAAGCAAAAGAAGTTTTGTGATCTGGCCCAACATCTCTAGAAAGCTGTGAGGAATGAATATACATTTTTGGGGAAAGAGATCAGAGATTTGATGTGAATTGAGAATATGAGTAGCTATATAGTGCTAATATAGTATCCTTGCACTGGGGTGCACCTTGGAAAAAGTGAGATGGGCCATAGGAAAACAAGCAGACTCTTCATTATTTAAATGATATCCTTATGGGGCAGGTGATTGAACTTGATTTTGGCACTAAGTATCAAGAATGAGACATTTTAACTTGACCCTGAATTGCAGAAGAAAGTAACATGGTCTCTGAGCCTAGACTTCTTACCCATGGCATATAGGAAGACTTGTTTGTCTGTGTATTTATGTGTGCGAACTGCAATTCCATACGAAGCTAGGACCATTCTCCTTGTGGTTGAACAATTATGTGAAATAGATTGGTGTATAAAAAGATTGGAAAAACATTGGAACGTTAAGGCATTGAGCATATTGGCTACAGATATGAACATCCAAGAGGGAGGACAGCAAGACTTTAACTCTAGCAACTTTGCCCCAAAACCTCTATATGAATCTCATCACATAGAAAGACCTGTTACGTACCATAACAAATTGTTAAACCGAACACATATCCTTCACGTAACAGAAAATAGATTCATGCCTGAGCATAAGAATGTTCCCAATACACATACACACATTGACACACACACAGACATTTGCTCTCTCCTCATGACACACCCTTCTAGAAAACCATAAACACAAAAACCTCAATTCATGTCAAACTCATTTAAAAATGCAGGAGTTTTGTGTAATCTTTGAAATTAACTTACCACCTTGAGCATCACATCACTTTACTTCAAGGGCCTATTTCTCACCCCACCCATATACGTTCCTAACAATGAAAAACTCCTAAAGTCGTTTTTCACTAGCCTATCTCCTCAATTGACTACACAGAGTTATCTTATTGCATTTAATAATTGCTAGCTTTAGAATGGGAGTAGATAACAATATGATGTTTAGCCTCAAACTAATTGAATTTTTAAATCCTCTTTAATGGTGAAGTAGGATTTTAAGTTATCGTTGTGAAAATTCCACTTTTAGAAAGTTGGCATTTTCTAGTCCCAACTAACTGTTCCTTCTGTGCGTGTCCTGTGTCACATGATTGTGAATGGCTCTACTGGTTTTTGTGTATTGCTCTCAGACAGTAACACAAAGGGGGCTTAAGTGTGGACAGGAAGGGTCATCATAGTAGGATGACTGGGGAGAGGCTGTACTCAGCCTTACTTACACATCAAAGGGATTTGCTTCCTGTACAAACATAAAAACCTAACACTAGGCTTGCCCTGCTTTTGCACCCCCAGGTAGCTTGGAGACTTGACAAGGGGAGGGGAATAATGTTCCAGAACCACAAAGGTTGGCATCAGGTATAAATATTAGACCTCCAGAGGCACTCATAAGAACACCACTGACCTTTGAAAGATTAAGACGAAGCACCGCCATAGGAAGGACGATTGGGCCTGCTTATCTTCATCTAAGCTCCGGTAGGTGTGCCCTCTTGTAGAACAAAGCTCCAGGCCTCCACTTAACTCCTGGTAAGTAGGACACTGTGCGAGGAATAGCGGAAGGAGTTAAAGTGATATAGGGGTAGCCCATGGTGTTTTTCCATGTAAACATATTTATTCTCTCCTCAAATCTATCAGATTATGTGAGGGGCCATGCGTCTTATTGATCTGGGAGTTGTTTTTTGTAACACAGTGCCTCTCCTTACTTTTTCTTCTGGACAGGGTGCTGCATTTGGAACAAAGATAGCACTCAGGGTTGTTTGCTGTTAGCTTTCTGTTAGTCCTTATCTCTTCTACTCTCTCTCGGCTGTTCGTGGTGGGAGGTCGAGGTTAAATCCACGCCTCCCCACTGCTCTTTGAACAGTGGAAAAATCAAAATCAAACGATAATAACACTGGTATTATCATTTAATTTTTCCATTGCCTGGAAGGTTTAAGGGGCGGGTGAGCTTGGCTGTCGAGGAGTGGTTGGGGCACCTAAATGCGCATGACGGTTTGGCCACCTGTCTTGGGCCAGCCAAACATTCATGCACACTTTGCATTGTCCCCACCAGGCTGTAATATACAACCTGGTGAGGAACAGGCATAAGCCCTTCAGTACCCATCTGAGAGTTGAACACTGGTGCTCAGACCAATCACAATCCCCTTGTAGCTAACAATGTAAATGTAATCCAGAGCTGCTTTAGGTTGAGCTGTTTGTTGGGTTATGTTACTACCTATGGTTCAGGGTCTGAATCTCCTATCAATCCAATTTCTCTCTATATATATGTGTAAGTCTATCATTCAATATTATGATATATTGTATTGTATTATATTAAAGTTACTACCATACTAAAAAGGAGGCCTTTTTTCCTCCACTTTTCTTTTCTTCTAATCTTGCAGACATTGATTTAGACAAGCATTGGGCCGAGTGTTATGCTGTATAAAGAGCAACTCTTTTACTGCTCTTTGTGTTTTCACCATTGAGCATAAGCAGTGTCATCATTGTTCAAAGGATAATGGAGATGATGAAAAAAGGGGTGACAGAATAGTACTCCTCCTGTTCCTGCTTCTCATTGTTTTGAGCTCTCAGAATATCAAATACAGTATTTAATTGCCTCTTTCACTGAAGCTCTTCAGGTATCAAATCTGGGAGGGGAGTTGGCCTAAGGGCTAGGGCAGCCGACCTCAAATCTGGGGAACCAGGTTCTAGTCTACGCAAGGACGCAAAACATCCCGTGAATCTGGGCAAATCAATTAATATCCCTGTGCCTAACAAACAAAAAATGAATGTGTCCTCATGTAGCACAACTGGTGCTTGTGTAAAGCGCTCTGATACCTTCAGATCAAGGTTGTGCTATATAAAACTCAGTTAAAAAAATTCATAACACAGTAACTGCTACTCTCATGCTTCTTTGTTGCAAGTGAACCTTTCATCCTTTCTTTAATCTTGACCTTCTCCTGAATAAGTGGTGGTGATAAATAAGGCCTTTTAAATAAGGCCCCTTTCACGTTATGGTTAGTGTGAAAGGGGTGGGCAGTGGGTGTTACACCGCAACATTTCATAAAGGGGGGCCTTGTCGCCCCATCCAATCGCACTGCTACGTTGCGCCACATTGGCGATATTGTACATCAAGTTTTTTCAAAATTTTTAAACATATTTTTAAACATAACTTTTACTCGAATTTTTTCATGTTATTGAGTCCAGACACGGGGTATCATTGCCATTTCCCATTCAAACTGTGTCCATACGGACTTCTTGAAAGAACACGAATAGAGCAATGTTCATAAAAGGCAGCGTTTATTTGATAAAATACCCAATGCATTTCGAGCATGATTGCCCTTCTTCAGGGGTCACTGTAAATGATCATAAAAAACACATGATTACCGATTTTTATATTTCATTTAACTTATCCAATTACTCTGTAATTTATGACAAATATAGTATAACATAACCCCCACAATTTTTACTGAGCAACTGATTTTCACTCTGTACATAGCGTTCCACTGTCTCTGCCTCGAGCCTTCACCAGATTTGTATGTTTCCCTACTTCCAATTCAGCCCCATTTTTGCCGTACCTTCATATTTCACCCGTCAAAAACAATCAACCGAGGTACATGGTTTCTCATTTATGTTCTGTCCTGGTGCCCTGTAACAGATCGTTACTTTTACAATCATCCATTGACCTCTACCGCATTTCAAACATCCCTTCTTATTTCACCCTTCAAAAACAACCTAGGTGCTTATTTTCCCATTTTAAGACTGTTCTGATACCCTCCAATCATCATTACTTTTGCATCAGTCCATTTATTTTTACTTTCAACATGACTAGCTGCTTGATGTTCTAAACAAATGATTCTACACGTACCTGCCATGCAACATTTAAAAAGCCTCCTGCTTTGGTGTGTCTTGCGTTCTGATCTAAAGCTTGCCTCTTTTTTCTTGTTTTATGGCTTTACCCTCTATCTCTTACCACCCAATTGGTCCTCTAAGTAAGATATTTCCCGCCATTCGGCGCCACTCTTTTCGACGTCAGCTGTTGGTGCGTAACAAACTACATTTCCCATAATTCAAATGAAATTCAACATATGGTATGGATCCCATTTTTTGTAGTCATAAATGAATCGCACTCTTAAAAGAATGAAAAACTGGTCATCAGTATTTTGAATGTCAATAAAATTCATATCCACGCTTTATTTGATGAATCACGATGTTTTCTCGATCGTGTGGACTCCTATTTGTTCATCCTACTATTTAATCCACTGGTAAAGTGTGGGTGTTATCCTGGTTCTGGGCAATGGGTTCAAACATCAGTCGTAAGGGCAGGATGCACTCCTCGTTAATCGATTATCAATTTTGTGCTTGTATTCCATTGATGCCTGAAGATTTGGATAAGTGCCTTAACCAGTTGGCACTGAAATTAACTACATTTCATAAAGGGGCACCTTCTCGCCCCATCCATTCGCTCTGCTATGTTGCGCCACGTTGAGGAAGGTTCAGTAGCTGATTTTCAGATTGTAAAGTGTCTGTAACAAACAAAATCTAGGGAACGATGTAGCGGTGGCTACATTCCACAAATCTAGCAAAGAGATTCTCTTTATTCCTGCCATAACCTCATTTACTTCCCATTGATGCGAGCAGGGGGGTTACTTACTCTGAGCAGTCAGTCAATACGAGGAAGATGGCTTTGGGAGGAAAGATGACACTCCTCAAATTGAGAAAAGTTGAGAGCAGCTTGTCATGAACTCCTTCACTCCTCTCATCTTCTACTCAGTCAAGTTATTGTAGTAAAGATGGACAACACAGTGACAAAATCCTACTTAAAAATTTGGACACAGAGTTCCAGTCTCCTGCCGAACCAGATTTTCAAATAACCAGCTGGGCAGAAATTCATTTGATCTCTCTATCAGCAAACTACATAGAGGGAAAAGACATTGTCGTTCCGGACAGGTTAAGCAGAGTCTTTCCTTCTTCCCACAACTTTTTGTCTGGCACTTTATATTTTAGGAAATTATTGAAATATTTACAAGTAATCTTCACACAAAAAATATGCCAAAGATTTCGAACTTCTCAGGTAGACCTCCTTGCCACTTTAGAGAACATAGTTCTACTAGCATGTCTGTCCAAATATCAGGAGCAGGGCTTTTGGGAGATAGATAACACACCCATCACCTCCTTTTCTCTTTTATGCCTTTCCCCTGATACCCAAACTATTATCCAGACTGAGGAAGGAGAAAGTGGATTTCATTCTGGTTGCTCCCTTTTGGCTACAGATGGGTGGTTTCCAATACTGAAGATTATGTTAGAGGTGCCAGAGTGGATCCTTCCATTGGATTTATGTCCCCTCAGATCTTCCCTACTTCTCTAGCAACATGCAAGAGAATGCAGTTGACGGTATGGTTATTGAGATGAGGGGTATGAAGTTGCTGGGTCTTTCTTGTTCCTCTGTACAACAATTGGGTAGGTTAGCTCATACAAAATCGTATGGTTATCATTGGTCTTATGCTTTATTAAATAATGCATGGATGGATTTTTGAATGCTTCACATAAGAAGGATTTGAAATGGGTTTAGCTATTGTTACTCTAAATGTACAGTGCGCGGCAAAAAGGGTAATTAGAGCTCCTTGGGGTGTTCCTGAGATGGATTCCTTGAGTACCAGGCTTCCAAGAGTTTTTGCATTGATAAGGCCAAATGTAAATTCAATCCCTTCTTGGGACCTTCCTTTGATTTTTAAGAGTCACAATCTCACCCCTTGGAATCTTTGGAAGAAGTAGATTTAAACCATTTGTCATCAAAAGAGTTCTTCTTGGTGACTTTAACATCAGCCTACAGACCTGGAGAGGTGGATTCATATTTATCAGGTTCAGGTTTTTTACCTAAAGTTCTCATTTCCTTTTTTTGGGAACAAGAAATAACACTACCCTCTTTCTTTCCAGGACTCTGCACTCCTACAGAAAAAGCTTTATACAAACTGGATGTGTTGACGGCAGTGAATATCTATTTGTCCAGGTCACAAGACTTTAGACCATGTTCGAATTTACTTTGATGACTTTCATCATGGGCATAAAGCTTCTACTCTAACTCTCAGTATATGGCTGAGGACATCTATTTTCGTTGTGCATATGCCACAATAAACATAATAACCAGGTAGAGTTTAGAGTAGAACCACTTGAGGATTGGTAACACGGCCACTTAAGCTACACCATCTACTTTTGTTTCTCATTAGTGATTGCATTTGATGAAATAGTGAATTAGCAGAATTTTGTTCTAGAGTTTTTACTACCACTATTCTCTGGGCCTCAGTTGCTCTGCATTTTTGCAATAATAACATGACTTTCTGGTTTGCATCAGTCAGGAGTTTTGTTGGTATTTGTTGCCGAATCAGGTTGTCATTATTTAACTCTGCTACATCTTCAAAGAATAAGCAGTGGTATGTGAAAATGGGTTGAGAAGGCAATGATTTAATTACTTAATGGTAATCTTTATTAATCAGAAAACCCTTTCATGTGATGACTACTGGTAAGCAGTTAAATCATTTCCTAAAATGCAGGGCTTCTGGAACGGACATCATGCATCCTAGAACAGTAAACTTCTCCCTTAAAGAACATTGTGGAGGAGAAGTCACTGGTAGGCAACGTTCCTTATTCAAATTTTTGAAACTGCACCAATCTGGTTTGGGCTGTAATAGTGAGACTCATTCACCGAAACAAGTAATCTAACAGTGTGCACCCGCCCCATGGCACTGATGAATTAGAACAAAGACACACCTGATACTGTGAAATAGTTGAGAAGTGGACACGCTTGATATTGTCCTGCAAGTTGAATTCGCACATGCAAAATTTGTAGTCTCAGCACATAAAGCCCCAGCAGCAGTACTACTCGTCTTGTAAGACAACTCGCATTGGGGTAATTTTTGCCTACTTTTTTTAACAGTGTGAGGCCTGCAGTCTAACATGAGAATGAATATTGCTGCCAAATGTAAAGCAGCCGTAGAATATATTTTTGATAACAACATAAAATAAATGGCGACAAGCAGAATCATTATAGAAGTACTTAAAACTGGGGCATTTTCAAAGAGACTGGAGGACATACACTATAGCCAGCTATGAGGACTCCCATCAAACCATGAAAGAGTCATGGGTGTTCAGTACATTGGATGAAAAGCTTGCTGAAATGTACACTCACATCGACTGAACTACAGTTCAGGGCTGAATAAATTCAGTTATAATTGAACTTTCTCAAAAAGAAAATTAAGCACATATTATTGACTACAAGACAGAAAATGCAAATAAGGTTAGGGAAGTATGAACAGGAATTTAGGAGCAAGAAGAACATCTGCAAATTAACATTTCTGAGATTAACAAGACTATCCACAAGTTGCATTTTCAACTTTGCTAAATATTGTAATTCCTTATGAAGAGAGGTAGCAAAAGAAGCCAATCAACAAACATTGGATTCTGCAGCAACATCCAGCACCACCAATGTGAATGGCACCTCCTCTGTTAGTACAGGCAGAAGATCAAAAAGAAAATTCTTCGGAGATAACAACCCAAAGGCAAGAAGTAATATTTATCCTTCATGAAGGGGGTTACCTGGGGTACGAAATCCTAGGGATAAAGAAATCCCCACAGACAGTAGGTAATTAATCCTCATGCATACTATGAAAGAGAAGCACATTCTACAACTAGGCCTGTTGTATTGCCCTAAGCAAACATTTGACATTGTAGAAAAATTTATTGGCATATTTAAGTTCTGTAGAAAGTTAAAACTGCTTAAATTTCGTCAATCAAGACCTATCGCAACACTAGGAACTTGCAATTAAGAGATGTTGAGCATTTAACCATATTGGTTGATATGGAACAAGAATACTTAGGTAGAGCTGAATCATATGCAATAGTGAGGTTCTCTCAGACTTTTTGCCCAATTTAGGGGCCCGGCGGGGGAGATCAGCCCTCCATCCTCACTAGAACGATCCCCCACCAGATTAGAATGGCTGGAGGGTCCGCGGCAGACGAGAAGACCGTCCGATGCTTTTCTGCCGGTCGACTCGTCTTGGAAAAAGTGCCTGCATATGGTGGCGTTGTCTGCGAGACGCCGTCATCCATATTAGGATACTGGCGGTCAATGGCCTTTCCACGGCGGCGTTGCTGCCATGGAAAGGCATACGGTCTTTGCATTGGGGGCCCGTTGCCCACCCCCAGGGTGAAGAGGGGGTGGCAGTTGCACATGGGGGGTACCGATGGTACCCCCCTCATTGCCATGCACAGTCCTTTTCCATTGCGGGCGGGTCTGCACCCAGCAGATCCACCCGCAATGGAAAAGGCATGGGATGCGCCCACCAGTGTGGTGGGCGCATCCTAATGTGCATGGCTGGACCACTGCAGCATCGGTGGGCGGTCCCGCGCTCTGTTACAAGTGCGGGCGGACCATGTCCACCCGCCATCGTAATAGGCCCCTTAGAGTTTTTCATAACAATGACGGGGTAACCTGTCCAATGAGCTCTTAGTCCATAACCTTATTTTTAGTCAGGTGGACCTCCGGGTTAATGCTGACAGAGTACAATTTACTCTGTTAACATGAACTTTCCTTTGGAGATCCGAGAGACTACAGACCGTCAGAGATAAGTCATCCGACTATTCACTTTATTTAGAGTGCACAGGAGGATGACTTTGTTTTACTGTATGTCTCCTACTGGTGAGTTACAGTGACAAAAGATTATCCCATTCCCCACACTTTAGGAGACAACTCTCTTGGTGTTGTGGCCATTAGTTTTTTCTTTCTCCAAAATCAAATTTCCACTTTGGAGGTCGCTTTTGGGATAGAACAAACTTTAAAACGTTTTCTGTAATCATCTGTTACCAAATGTGCACCAAACCTTTCAAATGACTTTCTATAAACTGATGTTAGAAGGCTGAGTAAATGCAGGGTAGTGGACACAAAGTCCTCCACCGCCCTAACTCCCTAACTCTGTATACCAAACTCTAAATTGACCCTAAGGCATCAATATTGGCATCAGTACTGACTGTGGTTTGCATATTAAATCTACTTTTGTACCCAATACACCAAATAATAATATTGATGCTTTCTGGACTTTGGTCCCTAATGACCTCACCAATTGGAGAAGAGTCATTGCAGGAAGCTGGAATAAAAATATGGAAATGGAGATTCTTATTTAATGAAATATGAAGAAGTCATTATTAAACCCTCCGATAAAGGGGGCAATATAGTCCTACTGGACTAATCAATGTATTTAGAGGAATTCATGTGCCATGTAAATGATCCCTAATGTTACCTTAAGATCTGCAAACATGATTATCATTGCATGATACAATATGTTTCTTTCAATCTATAAACTTGTAGGGATCATGGGTTAAAGAAACTAGAAGAATATCAATGTTTGAAAAATGAATATCCCCCTCTACCTACTAGCTTTTAAAGAATCACAAAAATATAAGAACGCCTTACGACAGACCAATTGTTTCATTCAATATTAGTTTATTGGAAAATACTTCAGTATATATTGATTTTTTGTTGCACTGTTAATCCATGGGTTGTCATTATGTACATAGAATAGAGCAGAGTTTTAAAAAACTAAAATCAATTATATTCTATGCCAAAAATCGCACAGCGTGATTTGAATTGACAGGACTCAATTGGGCACTTCCATAGAGCACTATCATGGTATTGCTCCATGAAAATACTTCTTTTTGGAGATGAACTCAACACTATCATGTTACTGATTTTTTTCTAATTCTCTTTATACAATAAGATAATTATATATGAGGATAACAAATACCAACAGATAAAATGGGCCATGGTTGGACCCTGCTTTGCCCGGCTATTTAAATGTGTGCATGGGAGGAACATGCAATCTGGACTGGGGGTATGTCCAAATACATTGACAATGCTGTATTGTGGCTAACATATGTTGACAATCTGTTGTGATTTAGAAAGGTAATGTAGGAACAGCAAAGGAGTCTTTGATGAAACTCAGTCGTATTCAATTACATTTACAATTTAAGTTTGAGATTTATATACATCAGGTGACATATTTGAATATGACAGTAAGAGCCTACAGATGGTAGCAGTATACTACATGCTCACAATGTTATCTTCCCAATCTGAAATGGAGTATTCCTTACTGACAATTGATCAGAAAGGACCCGGGGAAATTCCAGCAATGCAGATAATTTTAAAGGGGAGCAGGAAGCGCTTTTGTCTTGCTTTCGAGAAAGGGAATGCATTGAACAGGTTTTATTGGAATCTAGAAACAAATCTACAAGGTCAATAGGGAGAAGGTGCTGACTGTCCCAAATGACAATTCTTGCAACTTATGATATACATGCTCCCCAAATTAGAAAAATAATCAAAAAACATTGGTGACCATTACATGCAGATGCTAAACTATCACTTATAATTGGATGTTCTCCATCCTTCACCTTTAGAGAGGCTAAATCATTGGAAGGTTCACTGGTAAGAAGCAATTTACCCCCTCCCCCAATGGGATGACAACCATGAATATTTAAGTGAAAAGCATATAGTAATGGTTCAGAAGATCAACCTATAAGAACCTAGATACCAGGGATGTGAAAGGAATGCACAAGTGTATCACATGCACAACACCATATATATTTTATATCGTATATTGTAACACCATCATCACAAATGGTAAATTTATAGGAATGGACACTCAAATAGTTAGCTCATCATTAATTTTCCCTGTTCTGTTGTAGGTATTGTGTGCTAATTACTTGCATAGAAGAAGTACCATGCAGCTAGGCAAATACACTTGGCTTGATTTTGATTTGACACTGATTAGAAAAATTCATGCATAACCATGAATAAACACTGTTGGAAATGGCCCATTATGCAGGGTTACCCCAAACCTTTTACCTTCCTCCTCCTGTTTTTCTGACCTAATTTCTGTTGGCTTTATGACTCTGATAACTTTACCACTGCTAACCAGTGCTAAAGTGCATGTACTCTCTCCCTAAAACATGGTAACATTGGCTCATACCCAAGCATATAAGTCCCTAGTAAAGTGCACTACATGTGCCCAGGGCCGTAATTCAAATGTTACTGGTGGGCCTGCGGCACTGCTTGCTCCACCCACCTAAGTAGCCCTCTAACCATGTCTTAGGCCTGCTACTACAGGGCCTGTGTGTGCAGTTTACTGCCACTTTGACTTGGCATTTAAACCTATGTGCAAAGCCTAAAACTCCCATTTTATCACATATAGGTCTCCCCTAAAGTAGGACCTAGTTAGCCCTATGGGCAGGGTGCTGTGTAAATAAAAGGAAGGAGATCTACTTTTATATTTTGCATGTGCTGGAAGTGACAAACAGCATAATTCCTTTTTTACTACCATGAGGCCTACCCCTCTCATAGGTTAGCATTGGGAATTCGTTATGCACTTTTATGTGGTAATTCCTGATCAGAAAGAGGTAATGATAAATTCTCCTTACTGGTGAAGTTGGATTTCACATTACTGTTTTGGATATGCTACCATTAGAAAGTGTACATTTTCCTGTGCTTATAGCCTTGTGTGCTGTGCAACCTGTCTCCAATACACGTCTGGGCTGGGTAACACCTGCACTTTGTGTATTTCCCCTAGAAATCCACAAACACAGGAAGGGCTGGGTGTGACTAGGCACTCATCTGCATTCTGATGGGTCTTCCTGGGCAGGGAGGACTGGGAGGGGCTAATACTTACACTTTAATAGGTAGTAGCCTGTCCACATACACATGACTGATTACCCCCCACAAATAACCTGACAGACAGGACTGGGTTAAAAGCGATCCTTGTGCACTCCAAAGCGCTCTTTTGAAGTCACCTCATACATCAAAGGCACTTTTGGGTATACTTACTGGGTCTCTGACCCCCACAAATCTTACACTCCTGGATCTTGAACTGAATCTCTGTCAGAAGGACTGCTGTGCTGCTTATAGGACTCAACTGGACTGCTTTTATGGAAGGACTTCTTTTCTCATTGTTGCCCTGATGTGTGCTGCTCTCTGCCTTCCCTGCAAGTGATCTCCAAGGGCATGATGGCATGCCTCCTGTGTTCCGAAATGTCAGGGACACAAAAGTCTTCCTATAATTCTGCTGGTGCTGCTGGACTCTGCTGTCTGTCAGACCTGCTCTTGTCTGAGGAGCCCCTGCAAGTTCTGGGCCTCAGAAGAGGGTTCTGAAGCTATTTCTACAAAATACTTCAAATTTATCACCTACAGCTCTTGGGCCCGTCTTCAACTCACTCCTGAGCCTCAGGAGGTGCCTCTGCAGCCGTGGGCCCTTTAAAGTGGTGTTTGGGCCCCTGAAAGCAAGTTTTTGGGCTCTTCATGACTGCAAATAGTCCTGGTCACACTGGTACTGTGTTGCTCACTCGAAAAATCAGCGCAAACCACTGCAACTTCACTTCCTCACACAGCAAGCATCTTCACCCGTGACAGTGAGGCCAAGTCTGCTTTCCGCGCTGCCCAGCTTACACTTCGTGCCCGCAGGATCATCACTAGCGATGCTCTATTTGCTCCAAGAGACCGTCTCCCATGTGAATGGAGCTCTTAGCTCAACTTAAGAAGGTAAAACTTCGGCGGGACCTGTTTGGAACTGTATTCGACCTTTGGATTTACCCTGGTCTAGTGCAACCTGAAGTACCCTTTTAGCGCTAATAACCTCAGCAATGTTTTTGCATTTAATCTTTAAATAAATCATATCTCGGTGTCTACTGATTGGAGTTTTGACGTTATGGTCTTCTTTTGCTCAGATAAACATTCTCTATTTTTGTAATTCTGCGTGGAGTCTTTTTGTGGTGTATTCATTGTGTTACTGTGTGTGTGTTGCAGAAATACTTTACACATTACCTTTATAGGTAAGCCTGACTGCCCTGTGCCAAGCTACCAGAGGGTGAGCACAAGTTCTCTTACTGTGTATCCAGCTTACCTTGACTAGAGTGGTGGTTCCTGCCTGGCCTGGGGGCATACCTCAGCCAATCAGGAATCCCATTTCAAACACCCACTTGAGTATTATTCTGTATCAACAAATATGATTGGATGATTTCTAAATAAAAATAGGATTAATTAACTCCAGATTGAATGACTTTGTATATGGATTTATTTGTGGGGTTGGATGTGGCTGCCAACTAAGGAATTTCGATATCCCTACAAATGAGTCATCAACACTATGGGCACTGGCAGTGGACATTATGAGATGGTACACTGGGACATGTTTTACCTTTGAAGCAAGTCAAGAGGGATTCTGGCTTGCACTTAATAGTGATGTGTCTTTGTAATTGGACAACATTTAGTGAAATCATCCACTTGTTAACTTATCATTTGCAATATTTAATCCCTTGTTTATATTTTTTGCTACTTAAATAAGTCACCTTTCAAGGAACAATTTCTAGCTTGAAGGTGGCTGTGTAGTTGAACCGCTTTACTTTGTTTGTGCCTCAGTAACATTGCACAGTACCCAATCTTTCTGCATCATCAGGATAACTATGAATAAAACAAATTGCATGTTGTCTCAAAAAGCATCCTTTTATTTTTTTAAATGAGCCTCTCTCTCTTTCATATGCTCTGCATGTCTTTTCTCTCTGAGCACACCCTTCTCTAAGTTACTTGCATGTTTGATTTACTATCTGTTCATGTAGTTCTTCAATTTGAACTCAACTCATTTAAAAGACCACAATCTCTCCTGTTTTTGAAAGCCATACTTCTACACCCTAACAATACCTACCAACCATCTCCACTAACTCATCTATTAGTCCCACCAAACACACGATTTACATACCTTACCACCCTTCCCCACTAATGATAATACCAAACTACTAATAAGTTAAATGTATCTGCCACAAAGCAACTATAGTCGGTACATGGAATCATTTGCCTGGAAGCAGAAGTAGAATCTCTGAATAGAGTGTTTTGATTGGTTGTTTCCCATTGGCCGGTTTGGTCCCTTGAGACCCAGCAGTCCAGCAGGACTGAGCGATCTCACTGGCTGGCCACAACATGAAGGAAATTGTTGTGCTCACTATTAGAGGATACAGGGACACAGTGTCTTGAAAATTAAAACAAATGTTGTAGCAGTTGTTAAATTAATTTAGCCTGCCAGTCCCGCTTTACTCTAGCAAGAGATTTTGACCACTCCTGCGGGAATCCTACGTGACCCTGTGCAGCTCCCCGGTATGGTCCTGCAGAACATCAGCGGGAAACAGCATGACCAGTATGCTCCCAAGGTACTCATATGAGACAGAAGTAAAAAAGGAAGAATGTGAGGTTGGGGTCCGTGGTTGGTGGGCTGCTCCTGTGGGCTAAGCCGTCTGTGGGGGAACGGATGCTGAAGCCCATGTTTGAAATGGGAATAGCCTTCCATTGACGTTGAGTATGATAATAATATAATACGCTACATTTTTTTCAACTGACATTTGCTGAAAATACAGTGATGATTTAGTGACGATATAGTTTAGAATGATAATATGTTATTCATTTTTCTTAAACAAAAAGCCAGAAATTCATTGAAAAAAAAGGTTCAAGTCACATTAAAGTTTAGTATGGTAATAAATGTTGAAAAACCCTAGAAATTCACAGCAACAAAATAAAGGTGAATGTGACTTTGCATTTAGGTGGAAATGTCATTCATAAAATCACATTTTAAATGTGAAAGAAAACAGAAATTCACCAGTTGTAGTTTATTGAGCTAATTGGATCCCACACTATGACCTCATATTTAACTTTACTTCACTCATGACGTTTATGGACCTGGATCTGAAATGTTGAATTTGGCAGACCCATGGATTATAAAAAGCAATCAGCCTAATTTTATTACCAATCATGTGTGCATATTTAGAATGGCACAAACATTTTTTAAACATAGGAGCCATTAAACCAGTTCATACCAATTGATCTCCCTAATCAACTTGTTCTAAACACAAGGTTAGGCAATGTCATTGCCAATTTGGAGTTACTGTGGCATTGTGGATTTGTACCTGAAAGATGAATTGTTAATCACATCAACTGTGTGATTACTGCTGCACAAAAGGAATCAATGGTAATGATCCTGTGTGATACTGAAAAGGATTCAAGTAACTATGTTTAGTGATATAAAGGATTAGGTTTGATCTTACATTTATCTCTAGTATTCATGTCCTAGATTTATTTCTAGTTTCAGGTCCTGGACCAAAATGAAATAGTATGTCTTGTAATCATGGACAAAACATCTGTGCAGATACAGATAACCGAGGTACTCACCAAGGCTGTCTTTGCTCAACTTTATTATTTGACTTTATATCCAACTGTAAATATAGTTCCGTACACATTTGTCAGTGATCAAACAAAAGTACCTGCACACACAGATGATATCACTGTTATTGCAATCCGCTATTAGGCGGTAGAGGAAATAGCAACCCAAATTCAGGTTATTTACTAAATAAAAACAAGCATTACCAGATGACAGATTCCAGAATGATAACTCCTGCTTTTTATGTAGTGGGTTAAAATCACCCCTCAAATAGATAATATAATCAAACTGAATTATGCAACCATGGTGAAGAAGGTCAAAGTAGTCTTTGCAATTGGCATCACCTTTCAATGTTGTTATTGGGTGTGCAAATATCATAAAAATTACCATCCTTCCTATAATCCTGTATCTCTTTTGGTCAATTCTTAGTAATTACAATTTCCTATGATAATATATGGGAGGCAGGCATTGTGGAAGGGATTAAGGGGGTTTGAACTACCAGATTTCAAATTTTATTTCATGACAGCTATGACTTCTAGGATGTCTTTTTAATTTATATAAAATTCTACAGATGCCAACAATTATAGCTATCTACCATCTATTTATAAACTTGTTTTAGGAAATTTGTACCTGGGATTTTTTTTTAATATTCAAGTTTAAGATCATATTTTCTTCACACACCTGTTATTTTATGCAATGTTACTTCTTCAGTGCCTCCTAACATATGTTATGTAGATGGTTGCTCTCAGTTTTGGTACTCAGTGGCAGATTACATCAATTGCTTTCCAAGTTGTTTGCTTAATAATGCTTCTGTTTTTACACACCGAGGCAGCATCATCCTTCCTCATATACCTTATCAATGATACCAGCTCAAGTCTGAATTATTTTCCTCCATTTACCTGCTGTGCTTCATAAATGTCTCATATTACTTTGTTGACATAAGTACATAATACTTCCAGCTTATATGGGTAGACTGTAAAAACCTAAAGTATCTCCTAAGTGTGCCTCAAGTCCTTCTCACATGCAACCCACATACTTCTCTTCGCACAACATAAATTTAGAAATGAAACACTCAATTTCTCCTGTGATTCGTGGATCTTTCTTCCTCAGCTGTATATGCATGCAATGCTGCTCCTAATGTGAATAATCTAGGACAACTTCAAAAATTAATTCCTGCCATCTCACAGAGGGACGTTCACGGCTGCATGAGCTGGGCACAAGGAGACGGTCCATGAGCATGGAGAGTGTACGTGACTTAAATGCACAATAGGTTCACGTTTCCCTCTGAACAGAAGAGGGACATTGAACTTCGGGCCACACAGCTCCAGCGGTGACTTTATCCGATACATGTTGGCAAAATCCTATGGACTGACAGCTCGTCCTCATTGTTAGGATCTTTCTAAACAGTTTAAAGATTCTGTATCAGTAAGAGAGGACTCTTTTACTCGTGTGCCTATCAATAGTTCAAGATTAACTAGATGATGTTCATGAACTTACATCTATCTGATGATTTTAAAATGCTAATTGGCTTATGCAGAATGCAATTTGAGTAACAACTGGCATCATCCGCAGTTGTTGCATGCATCCCACTGAAAGTAGAACACAGTCTTTTTTATGTCTCTGTGTTGTGGTCATTTACAAATACAGTCATTGAGCACAACATTCGGTGGTGGAACTCCTGAGGAAGGCAGAGGTCTGCCGAAACGCGCGTAGAGCCACATTGGAAACCACCTTACTAATAACGATGTGTTCATAGAACTATCTTCCTACATCAATTGCAATCTAAAACAAATTTTTGTTTCGTTATAGATCATGTATATTAAATTGAACAATAGAATACAGTATGAATGTGTGATGTATGATTGCTAGCTAGAATGTTGTGTTTTTGTTAATTTCTGTAACATTAGTTCTCTTTTTATATTTATTATTAAATCCTAATAAATTGCTTTTTGTATTTTTCTATATTCCAGTGTCACTAGTGTCTATTTGTGACATGTTTTGAGATTTGAATTAATTTTTGAAGTTGTCCTAGATTATTCACATTATGTATTTCCCTGTCTAGGTGAACTTCACATTAGAATCAGGGGGCCCCTTTCTTTGAAGCTACTGCAATGCTGCTCCTTACAGAGGGATTGGAAACTTTCCACTAAAAGGCTAAAAAAGTCCTGCCTCCCCTACCAAACCTTTTCTGTCGGTCTAAATGGATCTTCTGTCAGAGGAAATTAGGACCTTCTGCCCTTATATGGAAGAAGAAAATGTGAAACTTTAGAGTCTTGATGACAAGTAGTCTTGGATGAAAGAGAATTGTGACAGATGAGTAACATATCTCCTCCTTATTGACACTACTCTTAAAGTCAACCGTCTACAACTCAAGTCTCTTTGCTTCAAAAACAAGTTGAAGATTTGAAACCAGAAATAGAAGCAGCAATCTGCGCATTTACTGTTTACCAGAATGCTCAGAAAGCTCAGATTCTAGTGTATCTCATGTTACTGAATTGACCTGCGACATCTCTCAATACACCATTCTCCATGATTAGGTAATTCAGCAACTATTGCATTTACCTCTAAGAGACACAGAGGAGTTATTCTTTATTTCCTAGAATATATAGATTTACTTAGTCCTTTCAGCTGCCAAAGCTTTGAAAAATATCTATTTGCCTGGTAACTCCATTTACTCCTCACAGGATTACACCAAAAGTACTTCAGACAGGTACTAAGAATTTGTGAACATAAGACCGATACTTTGTTCCTTTGGTGCCTGTGTTCGTCTCTTTCATCCATTCTTGTTTAAAGTCACCTACAAGAACAACACCTTGGCATATGAAGACCCAACTAATTTGAAGGTTTTTTTCAAGACTGTAAAGTTAAAGCTCTGGATATTTCCAGACTTATTAAGCCTTGATATCTAATTATAAATCCTTGTGTTTACATTCAGAGACCTAGCTTTCTCAGAGTGCTACATGCTTCTGTTATACAAAATTTTGTTTTATACTTCCTTTTCAAATGTTTAAATGTAAGTATTATAGCACTAAAATTAATTTTACCTTTCATAGGTACTCTTTTTCCTGTTTGAATCTGTGCTTTTCCTCATTCATCCATGTTCCACAGTCTCCCTTGTGACCTTTTCCTTTGGGCCCGGATGTGACATCCTTTCCATATGGTCTCAGCACCTGCCAGCTTCTTTAAAAGTCTTTTTAGGTATGTTTTACTTCCTTCCTTTTTTTTCTTATTGTTCCAATTTATTTGTTTTCATGGTGCCCTTTTCTTACCTATTTGACTCTCTACCCCTTAGTTGTTTACTCTCTTATCTCTGAAACTTTGCATTACTCTTTATACGCCATCTGTATGTTATCTTTTATTCCATACCTGGTCTTTGTTATCTGTTCACTTTATTATATCTGATCTATTTTACACAATTAAGAGACAACGTATTTTAACAGATTTATCAAAACATAATGCTGGTATTGCTCTCATATAGGAACCACACCTTACAGTAGCAGAATCTTTTACATTTAAAAGAGCGTGGGTTAGCAATGTATGTTTTTCTCCAGGTAATTGTAAGAAAATGGTGTTGCTACATCATGTGATAAATCTATTACTACTTATCAAAAGAAACAGATTCTGAGGGGCGTTTGTTACTTAGCCACGTTTGATTGATAATGTTCCAGTCTCTAGCTTTAATTTTTACAGTCCAACTAATACAGATTGTTCATTGTGGTTAGATGTTACACAAAAGATTTTACAATGTCCAGTTGATCATTTCATTTTTGCAGGAGATTGTAATCAATGTGTTAATCCCTTTATTGAGAGGAAATCCACTTCTACTTTTGTGCCCAAACAAAATCACAAAAACTGTTTGTGCATGCCCTTAAACAACGATCGCTTATTGATGCTTGGACATTTTTGAATACCACTACATGAGAAATTATCTACTTTTCCCCCACACACCACACACAGTTGATAATTAACTATATTTTTATTTCACATGCCTTATTTCAAAATTAGTATTCTGTGGGTATAGGTTCCATTCTAAGATCTAATTGTGCACCTGTTTCTATCCATTTAGACATTTTACCTAACATTGGTAAGGAAAAGCTATGGATATTTAATAATACATTACTATTAGACACCTCTTTTAACTCCACCCTTCCCTCTTTTTCTCATGAATGTTTCCAAATTGACCACACAGATTAGATTGCTTTTCACTCTATTTGGGATGCTTTCAATGCATCAGCCGAAGACTTTATTATTAGAAATGTCTGCAGAAAGAAGAATCTTTCCATTGCTAAAACTAATAAAATTTGTGCAAAAACTAAACAATTCGAACATACGTGTTTTAATAAAATATCAACTGATAAAGCATCATCATATCTCCTTAAATCTAGTGCCAAACATTATGAAGGTCACAATAATTGAGGAAAATTGTTAGCAAATTATCTTAAAATAAAAAAAATAAAAAAATTGAATCTATTATGGACAACCATATCAATCTGCATCACAAAGACTCAGATATTTGAAAGGATTGTGTTCAATTTTCTAATACAGTATGTACTCCATAGTGCATTCCTACTGATCCTGAAATTGTAAATTATCTCTTAACCTTGCAAAACTCTATTGATCCTCAATTATTGCACAAACCTAGAAGAAGATATCACTCTGTTGAAACTGCAAACCACATTATCCTCTCTCAAAACTGATAAAGCACCGGGTCCAAGTGGATTTAGTGCAGATTTCTTCTTACATTTTTCCAAAATGCTCCTCCAACAACTCTCTCTCCTTATTACAAAATGTCTTCACACAGATAAATCATCTGGGTCCTTTTTAGACACCCTTATTTATCTCCTCCGAAAAGAAGACAAGGATCCACAATTATGGAAAACCTATAAGCCTATTAGTTTGTCAATATTGATTACAAAATGCTATCAAAACCTTTAGCCCTCCGTTTAGTATCCCTTTTGCATAAACTTCTTGGAAGAACAATCTGGATTTGTTAAAGGGAGATACATATCTGATAACACACGACTACTGCTTGACGTTTTATTTGAATCTACACTCTTAACTTCATCCTAAAATACAATCCCTTTAGATGATGAGATTACCTTTAATTGTATATTTTATTTATTTATTTTTCACACTTGACTTAAATGATGTGGATTTGGGCCGAAAAGCATTAACCTTATATCCCTTTTATATACCTTTCCTCAAACAGCTATTTTTGCTAATGGTCTTACTTCTTCCTATTTATTTATGGGTAGAAGTGTTCGTCAAGTTTGTCCCCTTTCTCATTTTCTTTTTAACCTAGTACTGGAACCTTTTATTTCCAAGATCAGACACAATCCAGTCATACGTGGCTTTTTTATGCAACAACCAACATATTAAATTGTCGGTTTACTCGGATTATATTTCATTGCTGATTTCACCCCCACACTTGCCACTTCCAGCTTTTTTACATGAAGTAGATTCTTACTCTCTTGTTTCTGGTAATAAATTAAATCACAATAAATGTTCAATTCTACCCCTTAACAAATTTACTTTTAAACGTGATTTCTCAAACCACAATTTCACATGGAACTCAACCAAGGTTTATGGTTTTCCTAACCAATTAAAACCTCTATCTCATTAAGCATAGATGAAAGTACATATAGGTTAACAACTTACAATCAATCAATTAGGTTTTTTATGAATCTTGACTACTCATCGGTGAGGGTCTCAAAGCGCTGGGGGGGGGGGGGGGAGTGTATCCGCGGTTCAGTCATAGAGCCAGATCTTGAGTTCTGTCCTGAATTGAGGCTGCGATAGTCATTGCCTGAGGTGCAGAGGCAGCGAGTTAAAGGTATTTGCAGCAAGGTAGGAGAAAGATCTTCCTCTGGCTGTGGTCTTGTGGATCCGTGGGATGGTGGCCTGTGCCAGTTGGGAGAAGAGGAGATGTCTGGTGGGAGTGTGGAAGGAGAGGCAGTGGTTGAGGTATGCAGGTCCATTGTGAAGGGCTTTGCAGGTGTGTGTCAGGAGTTTGAAGGTAATTCTCTTGTTGATAGGTAGCCAGTGAAGGTCTCTCACGTTGCCGGTAATGTTGTTATGGTGTGGCATGTTCAGGATGAGCCTTGCAGAGGTGTTCTTGATGTTCTGCAGTTTCTTTTGAAGTTTCTGGGTTGTTCTGGCATACAATGCATTGCTGTAGTCGAGTCAGCTGCTGACAAGTGCATTGGTGACCATTTTTCTGTACTTAGTGGGGATCCACTTAAAGATCTTCTGAAGCAGGCAAAGCGTGTGGAAGCAGGAGGAGGAAACAGTGTTGATTTGGTGGTTCATTGAGAGCGAGGAGTCCAGGATGATGCTCAGGTTTCGTGCATGGTCCATGGGTGTCGGGGGTTCCAAGCACTGCAGCCCCCAGGAGTCATCCCAGGCAGAGGAGGTGAAGCCCAGAATGAGGACTTTGGTTTTGTCTGAGTTGAGATTGAGACAGCTGTGCTTCATTCAAGTGGCGTCTGCCTTCATCCTGTTGTGCAAGTTGCTCTTGGTACCTGTGGGTTCGCCAGTGAGGGAGAGAATCAGCTGGGTGTCTTGGGCCTGGGAGACAATTTAGAGTCTGTGGCTTCTGACCATGGATGCAATTGGGGCCATGTAGATATTGAAGAGGGTGGGGATCAGAGAGGTTCCCTGAGGCACTCCGCAGCTGATCTCTGTGGATCCTGAGTAGAATGGTGGGAGTCTGACTCTCTGTGATCAGCCTCTTCTTTAGTCAATCACTGACATCCCTTACATCTCTCCTGGTGGGGTTGTCTTGATACCATAAAGATAATGTTAGTACCCATAGTTTTATACACATTTGTAACATCCCACTATTCATTTCTTCCAAATAATAAAAAAAATAAAATCCATACTTTCCTCTTTACTATGGAACAGGAAAAAACGTGTATGTCCCTATTGAAACGTTATAAATCGGATGGTGGGGTAAATGTTCCTTATTTTCATAATTACCACTTAGCCTTAATATTCAAGCAATCTATTTAATGGACTGCAGAATCTTTGAAGTACTATACACTTTGGGAAGAATTGGAGAAACTTTTTTAATCCTCTTTTACCTTTCAGGAATATTTCACATTCTCTAGAAAATATTACTCTTTGTGTCTCTCATCTATAAACATCTTTGCATGTTATTAGAACCTATATTGTCCTATAAACCTACTGATACTACCTTTTTTCTTCACTCCACAATTTGGCATAACACCCTATTACTACATAAACAGAAACCCCTTTATTGGAAACATGGAGGCAGAAAGGTCATATATTGGTTATTTAATTATTTGGCAACAATTCATTTCTGACATTTTCACAAGCCCAATACCTTTTTAGCCTTCCATCCTCCATTCAAAGCACATTCTAAATATTGCAAACTATTACAAATGATGCTTACAACCAGTTTCAGTCTTGTGTTCGACAGTCACCTGTCTCTCCTTCTAGAATAGGGTTTTTTCTACTTACAGCTCCAAAAGCATCTACTATGTATCATCTTTCACTACACACACCAATGACAGACATAAAACCAACACTGAATAAGTTTGACAAAGAGAACTGGGAGTTAAGTTGCCTATTAGCACATGGAAGCAAATATAGATTAAATTAAGGAAATCTTCTCGTGCAGCTAACAATATTCAAAGACTTATAGTCATAACAGACTCTTCTTCCCCCCTCTACAGTACATCATATGTACTTGGATCTTTCTGACACCTGTTGGTCCTGTCACTCACAACACGCCAACATAAAACATGTATTATTCACTTGCACTTTAGTTCATAAATTGTAGACATAAATATGGAAACAAATCAAATCTATTTATCATTCAATGGTTCCTTATTCTATTATTAATGTTTTCTTGGGCAGTTTATCTGACAACTGGGAGGATGTTTCACCGCATACAGAAATAATAGACCTATTGCTGCCAGTTGCTTTTCAGCAAATAAAAAAGAGCTGGAAGGACTTCACACGATTAACTTTTTAAGCTTGGTGGTATGCGGTTTATTATAATCATGAACTGAACAGCATTTATTCATCCTCCTTCACTTGTCTTTAAACACACTGCTTTAAGATCTTCAATCACAAACTTTCTTTGTAAGTATGCACAGCCTTCTTTTCAAAGTCAGTCTAGTACAGAAGACGTTCTTCAAACCCTTTGACTTCTTTTTCTATTATATATCATTTATCTGTACCTTTAGATTGCTTTAAATGCTTAAAAATGTCTTGTATTATCATCAGATTGTTTTTATTTCCAACCATCGATGCTTTTCTTCTATCATTTTCCTTGTTATCCTGTTTTCCCCCACCTTCCTCTTTACCTTTAATTGTATTTCTGTCTTGGTTTGAATCCATTACCATGTTGGATCTTATCTAATCATAATAACCTTCCTTTAAACTGAAAACAAAGAAAGATGTTGTGATACAGGACACATGATTCAATAGTATCCTTCTTCAGCAGATCACCAACTTCATTTGAATCAACAGTTTGTTCCTCCACCAAATAGTGAAGTAGATGTGTAAAAGAACTTTGAATGGGGGAAGAATAGAACTGCACCTGAAAACCTTGAACTATTTGAAAGATCTCAGATTATTTTCAAATATCTTTCCACTTGCTAATAAAAGATACGATTCTGCCCACAATTGTAAGTGGGTAAGCTTGAAGAACACTAACCTTCAACTATTTCTCCTTTTCTTTTCCCTGTGTTGGAAGGGAATTTGGCTTCTTTCCTTCACTGGTGAAAGAAGGTGAGATGTTGGAACTGAGTCAGTTGTTGGCCTGGGCAAAGGCCTGGGCAAAATGTATATAACACCAGTGTAAATCATGCACTTTTGGGACGTAACACTGCCCAATAAGGTGAAAAGTAGTGGCCGGTAAAGTATGGGATGGTGAGGTTTGGGTTTCAATTAAAAAAAAAATCACTTACCTGATCTTGCCGAGTCTCTCCTCCGTCTCTCCCGCGCCAAGTGAGTCTCTTCCGGGAAGCACCCAGGCTCCCCACAGTTAATCACAACACTGCAAAGTAAGGACCCAGGCTCCCCTGAGCCAATCACAGCACTGCAATGCAGCGTTGTGATTAGTCTGAGCATCATAGTTCGGTGCTCAGCCAGGGAATAGGGGCCTGGGCATGTTCTTCATGCAGGCTGTAATGTTGCCTGCATGGAGAACATGCGAAGTGCGCATGACTGTTTGGCCAGCCCAAGAGGGCAGGTCAAACATTCTTCTCCACTTTACAGTGTGCAAGATCTCGCCTCCTCCCTGATGTCAGGGGAACCAAGCCCAGGGCCGCACTGGACTGATTATATGAAAAATAAAATAATAATAACTTTGGTTATTAACATTTTATTTTTTCGTTCACACTGAGCAGTGGGGCGACGCTCCTCCGCCTTAGCGGAGGAGCCTCCACTGAAGGTAAAACCCCTTCAAGACCTAATCTTAATCAGTAGCAATATCAAAAGAAAAGTCTTCTCCCCTGTTATCATCATCTATATAACTGTCATCATCATCATCAGAATACCCTTTACTCAGAACCGTACTTAAGAGGTTCCTTGCTCCGCTCCATATTTCTGAGTCAGTGTATCTCATACTTGAACTCGGGTCAAACTCATCAGGTGACTGGGATCCACTAACCCATCACATGCATAGGATATTAGGGGAATGAGCACAAGAAATATTCTTTAATTTTACTATGTACTTTCACTACTGAGCATATGTAAGTGGTCCTATATTATTTGCGACAGTCTCTCCTGCCATTTGTGAGCTTTAAAGCAAACTGCATGTCCTGTCACCATCAGCAGTTGAAGATAAAGTTTCCAATATGACCTTAGTTACTAAGGTTCCAGAAGTTACTGATTTAAATTTGGATTGCATTGCTTTCCATATAGATTGTACTACTGAGTTATTAAGGAAAGAATAATAATTCCTTTTACCAAGCTCCTCTTCACCATAAGCAGATTTTTGTACAAACCTTTCGCTCTCTCTTGGTTAGTAGGCTCCATAGCAGACAGACATAAGCAATCCTCACCCAAAGAAAGCAGAACACCAAGTCAAATTTGCAAATTACAGCATGTGGGGCAAAGAACGGGTTAAGGAAACAAATAACTAGTGGCGACTGAGTGTGCCAAACGTGCTGTGCTAAAGGTACCAATTATACCTAAAACGCTTGAAAAATTCAAACGATATAAACAGAATGGCAAACACATAAAACTTACCTCATGCAGCTGAAGCAACAAGAAAAGAGGGCAAGAACATACTCGGACTGTCTGATATGCATTCTGAGTTGATCTGATTGTTTACCTCATTTTGTGTCCAACCATAAGAATCATGGGATATGTAGTTCTGTGTTTTATGTGCCTGTTATGAATCAAATAGGAAATTAAGAGAAAGCATAATAGACCTTCGGGTCTTGGTGGGTGCCAATAGTATTAACTTCTCTGCAAATTATGATTGTATTTTTTTTTAATTGATTTAATACGGCAATTTTACAGTTTCAAAGCACTGTAGAGAACTAGCGTGACTTTTAACTAATTTATTGGCACTCAAATTCAAAAGCACAAAAGGCTCACTGGTCCCTGCAGTCATTCACATTTTTAAACTTCGGATCATGCTGAGATGTTTAACAGTGAACACTTTGCCAGCTGTGCCATCTTGCTATCTGCATACAGTGCTGTCCAAATATAATGGATTCTTATTTCAGCGTAGGTATTACCATAAAACAGCTTTTATAGTATACAATACTTTGGTTCATTGGTCATCTTAGCTCTTACCACTGACAGGCATCTCACTGTTTGTGCTATTAAAACAAGAAAAATACAACCCACAAATGTCAATGTCTCCATAAAATTGACAAACTGCGAATTATACAGATCGTCAACTATTCTGTATATGGCTCTAAAGATAAAATTGCTATCTCCATTTGTGGAAGATTAAGTTGCTTTTTTGCCATTGATTTTATCCATAGAAGTCTTCTTTTTTCACCTGTGACAAAAATGTTCATCACGCCTGGCAGGAGTAACATTCAGCCATCTCACGGTCATGAATTGCTTGCACCTTCTCTCATGTTTTATTTATTTTGTGACGAAAAGCCACTTGATGGATAATTCTCAGAAGCAATTCCTTTTTTGGAATCTAACCAGTGCAGCATTCAGTTTGCAGTTTCCCTATACTCTCATTTAAAAGAAATATGAATAAATATTTAATCTTCAGAATGACAGCGATGTGTGGAAACAGTAGTCTTAATTCTCCACATTTACAGGTTTAGGAGTGAGGCAATTTAAACAAGATCTGAATAATACACAGGGCAAAATTCGTCTCAAAAAGGAGTTTTCAAACTGAGCTCGTTGGGGATGATGAGATCTTACTCTTGTTACGCGAAATTACCCACTTTACGCGATACAGCGCATTGCATAATTATAAGGATTTCGTGGTAAACAGTTCAAGAAAATGTACTGTGTGTGGTAACACTGCCAACAACAGTCAGCGAGCAGCTGTTGTACATGGTACATGTTTTTTTTTCTTGCACAATTCTTTAACGTCAAATGCATCCCTTGCTCCAAAATTGAGGGAAGGATGGATTTCATGCTAAAATACAGTAACAAACGCCAGTTTCGTATTATGCATAGTTATGAATAATTTCATAGGATTTTGCACATAATTATGCAAAAGCAAGTTATGAGAACTTCGCACACGCCTAATTTTGCTCTGCATGCGGCACACCAATGCACCAGTTTTGCTCCTGGCATTGTTCCAAGGCACATCACTTGAACGCAGAAATGTTCCTCAAATGAACATTAATGATTTGAGTATGATTAGGACCTGTCGGAGTGGTCAAAATTGATCAAATGCAATAATTATTGCGCATTTTAGGTCTTTGAGGAATAACATAGATTTTGGTGCTTAATTCCGGTTTTGTTAGCCTTTTTCCTCATCTTAACATCTGGCAGGTATGACCAGCAAACATGTAACAAAGGGTGTGATCTTTATGGCACCTAGTGACCATTCATAATTGCGATCCAGTTGTAAATAAATGTCTGTGTGTGGTTTGCAAATTAATCGACCACTGGTTGTTGCAGCGTAAAGCTTACTAAATATCTTCGCTCTACAAACAGTTAAATTCATTATCATCAACTAGGCCCAAAGCATAACAATCGCATTAAATGACCATCCTAATTATCTTTTTGTTAAGCTAACAGGGACCTAGGTATTTGGAGAACATGAGGCAATTTACTTATGAAGACCTGGAATAAAGAAATGCCAAATGCATGCCTATTTCACTACCTTACTTATACAACGAGTCACCAAACTAAAGAAAAGAAAATATTGACCAAAAGTAATGAGACAAATATGATATCGAATTACTCATGAAAGCATTTATCAATAGCCTCAATTGTAATGGGATAGTGGATGAAATCGCAGGTCATAATCAGAATTATTAGCAGAGAATTAGTGCAAAATAACCACACAACACATTGCAGATTTATTAAATGAGCATTTGCTGGATGCCTAGAGTGAGAGAGAAACAGAGAAAATTCAAGAATCAGCTTAGATCATTCAAACCAAGATTAGTTCGTCATATAGTCCGTTTCAATAGAGATCAGATCAAGCCAAAACTGCAACACAGTGTGCCACAGAAGGAATCAGCTGTAACCCTTCAGCCGAAAGGTTTTTTTCCTGCTCAGCTTTACCAGCTGGCAAATTGCTGGTTAGCGACAGTCAGGAGTGTTTGGTTTAATGGTTTGGCATTGAAGGAAATAAAAAGTCAGTCCGACAGCATGCCAGGCAGGGAAAACGGAAAAGACATCCAGTCCCGATTCCTCCTCCAGGGGGCAATTATACTTCCAAAAGTTCATGATTTATACCCACAAAGTATCTTTTTGATCGGGCCATATGATATCCATTGGCTGCTCACGATGGGCTGCTCATGGTGTGATCAATCCCTCATTAGAAAATCCGGAAACATTAAGTAGTCCTTTTGCAAATCCATTACAATCCTAATTGTATATAGTTCCATCCTTTCCACTGGAATAAGAAAACTTCCCTTTGCTCACAGTGCATCCATTCCCAGGTGCTTTCTCTGAGTTTGCAATAATTTTGAAACATTTCTGCGGACAGTGTTGCTAAATCAAAAGTGAACCTATTGTTTTAGAGTACAGAAAAGAGACTTCACGAAAAGTTCTCAGTGTCTGAAGTTACTACTTCAGCATGATTCTGCCATTTGAGAAAGAAAGAAAAAGCATTTGAGGCCTACATGAAATTCTGCTAAATATTGCTCTTGTTATTGATTATTGTAAATCACACATTAATTGCATTACAAGTTTTCTTGATTAATTCAGTTACTATTCTTCTCGAGCAGATATTTGGCAGTATTAGGCACTAGTAAAAAAATCATTTGCGCATTTGTCATTTTTCAAAATATTATTCTCGTGTCATTTCCAGAAGTACATGTTAATCGCGTAACGTTAGAGAAAATTGCACTTTTGCATTACTATTGATTATTACTGAATTAAGCATTTCAATCATTTCAGGAGCTTCATTGTGTAAACATAATGTAATTTTAGGACATATTAGAAGTTATCGTCATCACTGTCTCTATGTTAACTAAGATTTGTTTCTCAAAAGTGTTTTCATACATATATAAGGTCATTGTTTCTCTCTCTTTGTTTACATATTTCACATTTACACGTTACCAAACACTTCTGCATGTTTTTAGGATACAGTATGAAATTTCAAATTTTTTGACTTAACCATTTTACATGTTTTCATTAAGAAATATTTATCGTAAATCTCTTTAGAAAGAGAGACTTGATATAGGCAATTGTCTTGTAAATGTTATGCTCCATCACTGGTAATCAAATCCTGGGTGCAAGTTCCAGGCATCTCAGAGCTTTTTGCAGGGCACAGGTCAATAATTCAAGGCAGGTGCCCAATACCATAGGCAGTTTCTAATTTCTAACATACCCTATATAGAAAGAGAAAGCACTTAAAATATAGTATCTGGCACCATCGTATGGTATTAACAATTGTAGCTTCCTTGTTTAAGATAAATAGGTAAGCCTTCTATAAATTGTATAAATGAATATTATAGCATGAGTGCACAGCTGTGAAAAGCACATGGTATGGGGAATAATGACCCCTGTGACCCTTCTTTCTGATGGCCCTGGTAAATGCTTGGATTCTTTTGGACCAGCACAAAATAACATTTTCATTTTGTGTGAGTACAGTATTATTTAGTGCCAATCATAGTGGCCCATGTCTTATGTGACACTCATTGAGTCCTGGCACTTTAGCTGATATCATGTGACCGGCAAAGATGGGGCAGCAGTTGCATAGACACGGTACTGGGGGCCCAATTCAAACAAGTTACATCAACCTCATCCTCTGGAAAATAAATGATCATTACAATTTTGGTGCACTGCTCGCCACATGCTCCTAACTTGCAATGCCACTGCACCTTTAGCACCATTGACGACTAAGACCCCGTGGGATAGGAAGAGCTATATGCATCATATACAAGGAAACACAAAATAAGCAAGTGCAAAGTGAGATTGACATTTAAAATGTTAAAAATAGTGATGCCATTGAGAATCGCTGAGAAAGACTGCAGTTCGGAGGAAAAATTAAACATCCTAATTCTTGCCTGGTCCATAACATAACTGTGAGGTTTAAAAAGATTTATCGGATGGATTCTGATGCTAATGCCAGAACTCCATAAGAGCAATAAGAAGACCCACTTGACCTGTATTTCTTCTTCAGTGCCCACTAGGTGTTATAGGTTATGTCCCCAAAAAAATAGAAAATGCGGTAGAAACAATACTTTATGCAAAAGTGTTTTATTTCTTTCTCATGTTTTATTTATTTTGAACAGCAGATATATTTATTACGTCAACATGCACATTTTTATATTCTTTCCATGTACTGTGAAAAGATGATGAAGTCGCTCATAGAAATATTAATTACCATTCAAAAAACTTTTGCAACATAACTATAAATTATTACACATGTACTGTGACAAGATGATGATATCACTCATATAATTTTTTGTGGTAATGTGTATTAGCATAGGTATATTCTAAAATGCATAGAAGGGCAAGGAATGTTGGGCTTCAAAGGGTGGAAGCCGGTGGACAGAGTTGGATGGATGGGTGAGCTGTTCTTCCGTTGAAGATGCCAATACAATCTGTTTATCAATGTTAGACCTGGCAACCTTGGCGTAGGCTTCCATTGCCTTTTTGCCTTTGTCTCCTGTATTTTTACTGTGTGATGGATTTCGTTTTGCTGGTTTAGACGCTTTGGGCACTTTGCCACTGCTGATCAGCACCAAAGCGCAAGTGCTCCCTTAGTAAACTGTTATTATAGATTGGTGTTTTCATGATTGGTTTATTTGGTTTACTATTAAGTTCCTAGTACAGTGTACCATGTGGGCCCAGGGCCTGTAAACCAAATGCTGCTGGTGGGCTTGCAGCACTGATTATGCCACCCACACAAGCAGCCTTGCAGTACGATCTCAGGCCTGCCATTGCAATGCCTGTGTGCCTTGTGTTTGCTGTGTTCACCCTAAGTTGGCAGGGTATGCCCAGACGTGGGGCTCTTACTCACTTTGACCCTGGATTCAAGCTAGCCTGGCTGATGAAGTGTGTTACCTAGAAACCGGTCCCAGGATGCTTGTTTCCGGTTCAGGGAAGACCAGGTTTAGCAGTTTGGGCTGGACTGTTCCCATGAGGCACAGGGTCAAGGCTGATTTGCATATAGCTGGGTCTGAACTGAGGTGGCGAAGTTAGCTAAAGAATGATGATGATGCATTCAACCCAGATCTGTGACTGGGGGTGAGTGTCTGAAAAGTTTCAGCACTCCGTCCATCATCTCCTTGTGTTTGCTTTGTAGACTAGTACTGCCATGTCGATCTGGCAAGTGCACCCACTTTCCAAGCCCTAACCTTCCCTTTTCTTACATGTGAGTCACCTGTAAGGTAGGCACAAGGTACCCCTGTGGGCAGGGTCAGTGTATGTGAAAGGTAGGACATGCCCTGTTTTGCGTGACATGTCCTGTTAGTGAAATACTGCCAAGTCGTTTTTCACTATTCTAAAGCTATCTGTCCCGTAGGATAAAATAGGGAGTTTGCTCATAACATCTTATGAGCATTACTGCCCATGGGAACAAGATAGAAAAATAAAGTCTGATATGCCTGAACTCAGAATGTTAAGATGCATCTTTTAGTGAGGGTGATATTTATATTCTGGGTTTGAAAATACCACTTTTAGTGAGTAAGTATTTTATTTTATAACCATCCAGTGTGCCTCTGCTAGTTTGTGTATTGACTGTCTAGCTTTGGAGTGACGGGGCTGGGGATGTGCATTCTGTTCCGACAACCACTTGGGGGGTTGAGGTGTGTCCTGCCTTTCCAGGGTGAGCCAGGGCTGGGCTGAATAGACCTGGGCTGCATTCAGAGGAGGGAAAGGAGATTTCTTCACACCTGAATGCACCTATTTTGCCTAGGACAATGCTGTCTCCACCTCCTGCCAGGAACCTGCACCAGAGAGGAAAGAACTGGTTTTGGCTGGGCAGAGAGCTTCTTGGAATCAAGAGGAACCTTTGCCAAGGAGAAGAGGTGGGGAAACTGTGGAGGACTGCCCCTTTGCTGTTTGCTGTCTGGGGTTGACCTGCAGTGGCCGTTTCTGCCAAGGACAAGGACTTTGCTGTGTGCTGAGTCCCCTGCTTGAGGAAGATCTCCAAGGCCTTGAAATAGAACTTGCCTCCTGTTCTGTAGTTTCAGGGACACAAAGACTTCACCACCAGCTCCCCTGAGCTTCCTTACTGGGAGTTGTGACCTGCTAAGAGGTGCCTGCTGCTGCTTTGGACTTCTGAAGGCTTTTTGCCACTGGGTGCTGGAAAAGTAATGCAACTTCAAGAAGCGCGATGCATTCACACCTGTTTCTGATGCATCGCTGAAGAAATCGACGCAGCGCCTGCCCGCGGCTCGACAAATCACTGCATATGGCATCCAGTGCACTGATCTACGAAGTCCAAGATCACCGCACTGATTCTGGCGCAGGCCCTGCCGTTCAGCTGCAAGAATCAGCAGCTGGAGAGAACAATGTAGTGTTGCCGCCTCATCGAGAACCGATGCATCCCCAATTCTCACGCATCGCATCTGGGTGCCACACCGGCAAGAACACCGGGGTCGCAGTAAGAAACCGATGCATCACCTCCCCGCACAGTAAGAAACCGACACATCACCTCCCCTTCAGTAAGGAACTGACGCATCACTGCCCCAGTGTGGCAGTAAGGCACCAACGCATCACCTCCCCTGAAGTAAGGAAACAACGCATCACCTTCCCTGGGCGTAAGGAGCCAACGCATCACCTGCTCTGCAACAGTTTTTGTTTGTGTGCACTACGCATCCAAGATACTTTATGTGAAAGTGTTGGATCTGCAAGTTGCTTTGAATAGAACTATTTTTACCTGTTGAAAGTCATATTTTGATTACTATATTGTGGATTTTTGTTGTTTCTGTCTTGTTTGGTTTAGATAAAGATGACTTATGTTTCTAAACTGGTGTGATGTCCATTTGCATTGTTTTTGCGGTACTGTATATGTTCACAAATGCTTTACACACTGCCTCTGAGATAAGAATGTCTGCTCGTGCGCAGCTACCAAGGGGGTGAGCAGGGGTTATTTTAAAAAAGTATCCCCCTTAGCCTGACTAGGAAGAAGGGTCCCTATTTGGACAAAGGTGGAAACCATTGCCAACTAGAGATCCCCATTTCTAACATTGGTGGTCAGCGGTGAGGATTTGCACTTGCATTTGTGTCTGACATTCAGTGATTGGTGTGCACTACTAGTAGAGTGCAGACTATCTTTCTTTGGGACTATTTTTTCTTGCCCCTAAGAACTGCCAATCTTCATCATGTCAAAGCCAGCATCAATTGCATCCATGGATATTGAGTTTGAAGATGATAGGGTTGAAACCTACACTGTACCACAATTGAAAGCTATCTGCAAAAAGTTTAAAATCTCCATAAGGGGCCTCCCTAGAAAGGAGGAATTCCAAAAGGCGCTGAGGGCCTGGTTGAGTCAAGGGATGCCAGTGAGCATGACGAGCAGCCTATGGCGAAGGTGGAGAATTTAGATGGACAGCAGGATGGTCTATTGGGTCTGCCTGGGGAGAGATTACATTATCGGGGGCAGCAGTGTATCTTCAATGGGGCTGTCTCCAGCAGAAGAGCTGGAGGACAGGGAGAAAAACAAGATGCATGAATTGGAGCTCACAAAGCTCAGGCTGGGGAAAGAGGATAAGGAGTTGGCATTTCAGAGGGAGCAACTAGCCTTAGAAAAGAAAAGGATTCTCTTAGAGCATGAAAGAGGTATGAGGGAACTGGATCTAAAAGCAAAAAGTATAGAGTCCAATCCCAATGGTGGCAGCACACCATCAGTGCATGAAGAAGGGAAGGTATACATCCCTAAGCAGGTTATTAAGGACTTTGTGAAGCATGAGGACATTGGCCAGTGGTGTAAAGCATATGAGGTAGCAATGAGGTCCTACAGATTCCCTGAGAGAGACTGGGAAGCAGGCGTGTGGGGCTTCTTCCTAACTGAGGGGAGGGAAATGTTGCTAGCATTGCCCACTGAGGATTAGATGGCTTATGCCCCCATGAAGGAAGCCTTAGTTAGGAGGTATGGTTTGACCCCAGAGCTATACAGGCAGAAGTTGAGGGCCTGTAAGAAGCTGGAGTCAAGCACTTGGGTGGAGTATGTGTCCAATTTTTGCAGTGCACTGGATGGCTGGGTGAAGGGTAGCCAGGTGAATGATTTTTTGGAGGTTCTATGATTTGGTTGAATGGGAGCATTTGTCAGATAATGTTTTTCGAGAGCTACACCAGCACTTGATTGACAGTAGGCTGACTGACCCCAGGAAGCTTGGTGTGGAGGCAAATCACTGGGTCAGTACCAGGGTCCAATAAGGTAGTGTGGTAGACTCAATCAAGGGTCAACAGGGTCCCCAGCAGGAGAGTGTGGAGTAAAAGGTTAAACAGAAGGAGTTCCAAAAAGGGACCCAAAGTAATTCCCAAGGAAACCAAGGAAAATGTTCCAAGCCTCCCACTGAAAAGAAGCCATGTGTCACTGCAGGTAAGCAGGTCCAGAAGGGCCCCCATGCATGTTATGCTTATGGTCAGGTGGGTCACTGCCAGGGGGATCCTATGTGTCCCAAAAAGATTACCACTGCACCCACCAGTGCACATATTGCTGGTGTAGCCTTTGGGGGGAAGTTGAGTGCCCAAGGGGGGGTGGGAACCCACAGAAATGACCCTGGTATCTGTAGGAGACAGTGAGATGGTCCCAAGATCTCATATGCCTGATAACACAGGCAGTGGTTGACCATCAATGGCCATAGTGTAGAGGCTCTGAGAGACACTGGAGCCAGTGTGACAGCTGTCAGTTGTCAGCTAGTGTCTGAGGGGCAGGTGGTCCCCAACACATTCTACCCAGTAGTTGCACCTGACAACACGGAGTGCCTCTGAAAAGTGGCACAGGATCGCTTTGAGTGGGGGGTCTCAGGTACCTTAGAAGTAGTTGGAAATGATCCAGAGAGTTCTCTTTGGGAGAAGGTAGAACCTAAGTCTAATTTTGAGATATTGGGTCTGCCTGAGTGGGCGTGTGTGACCACTCGGTCTGTGGCAGCCTGTAGGGACAATCAAGAGGACCTGGAAGGCTGAAAGAATGGCCCAGGTGCCTGCCAGAAAGAGAGGAAGCAGGGGACACAGGAAACCGCCCCTCAGGTTCCCACGGTCCATGAGGAGGCCAACCTTGAGGGAGATCAAGTGGCTTAACTGGGGGACCTGCCTCAGCTGACCTATTGGCAGCAGGAAGGAGGCCCCTTCAGGGAAGATTTCGGCAGGGAGCAGTAGGAATGCCCCTCTCTTGTTGGCTTGCGGCAGCAGGATGCAAACCAGGCAGCAGGTGTTCAGTCTGGGTCAGATTGGATTTACTGGGAAAATGATCTCCTGTATAGTGAGTTTAAGGTTGCTGAGCCTGGGTCAGCCTGTGTGCTGGTGGTACACCAGCACTTCAGAACCTACTTACTGGGTCTGGCTCATGATGTACTTTTAGCAGGACATCTGGGGCAAGAGAAGACCTTCGGAAGGCTTGTTACCCACTTTTACTGGCCCCGGATGCGAAAAGATTCTGGCAACCATTGTCAGACTTGCTAGACTTGCCCGGCAAGATGATTGAGTGGGAGGAAATGTAAGGCTCCTCTCCAACCCTTCCCTGTTGTTAGCACCCCCTTTCAGAGGGTGGGCTTCTGGACCCCAAGACAGCCACGGGCAACCGGTTCATCCTGGTCTTGGTGGACCATGCCACCTGGTAAACGGAAGCCATCCAGACTGTGATGTACCTGTGGTGGGTCGTGCATTGATGGGGATTTTCTCCTGTGTGGGGTCCCCCAGAGAGGTGGTGTCTGACCGAGGAGCCAACTTCATATCTAGATTTATGTAGTGATATTAAGAATGATATATTGACCATTGGCTCCAATTGGCTTGATTGACTCCATTTTCCGAACTGACTCCATCTTGTGTAACAGATTCCATTTGTTGTGCTCACACGTAGCTGCAAATTGGGGAGGGGAAGTTTTTGCTCTTCACTTTTTTCCGCTCCTCACCGATAAGAGTGGACTGGAACATGTTGTGTGTGATGCGTGCTTGGTACCTTTCAGGGCAGAGATTGTTGTTTCCAGTGGAAAGAGTGGAATGTACAGCTCTGTCTCGGAGTCAAAATACAGAGGCCTGGCCACCTTCTGTCTGGACCGTGACACAAACCATTATGGTCAGCTTAGTTTTTCGTTAACAGAAGAAAGGTTGTGAGGTTTCTAGAACCTTTGCCTCACGTTGAGTAAAAGGTATTCAAGGCGGGCAGTCTTCGCTGGCAGCGAGCTCATTTGTGGAGTAGAAGTGCTACAACAAAAATAGTCTGGATTTGAGTCCCGATCAAACTCCTTCCTGGGCTGTCGAAGGCCTCCACCAGCTTGAGTTGGCATGGATGTTGCATGATTGATCGGTGAGGTGTTACTTACTTTGTGTTTATAATTTTTAATTTTCTTTGCTCTCTGCTACATGTATATATGCTACATGTTATTCTAGTTTTGTGCCTAAGTTACTTGATATTTGGGAGTCTGCATTAACCAATATGTTTTGCCTTCCTTTCCAAAGTATTGAATTAATAAAAATGTGTGCGTCACTTTAAATGCACCTGACTTTGTTTTATTACCTCACCTTAAGAGAGTGCTGGGTCTTGTTTTTTCACCTCATCTTTTGGGAGTGCTGTTTTACGTGTGTTATTTAAAGGTGCAGAAGTGCATTTGCCTCCTCTCGAGAGTGCAGGGTTTAGGTGTGTCCTAGAGTGTCAAATTACAAACATGATAGTATATGAAGTCCCTGTGGCAGGAGTGCAGTGTAACCTATACGTTTACCACTCCTTACCACCCCCAAGGAAATGGACTTGTCAAGAGATTCAACTGGACCCAGAGAGGCATGATTATGGCTCTTGGTAAACCCATGAGGCATAAGTGGGACATGATCTTGCCATGCCTACTATTTGCTTACAGAGAGGAACCTCAGAAGTCCTTAGGGCTCAGTCCTGTTGAACTCCTGTATGGGCATCCTGTAAGAGTACCTTTGAATCAGGTCAACGAATGATGAGAGAAAGCACCCAGTAAACCTCACCAGGATGTATATAGCTACATGCTGGCCTTCAGGAACCAAACTGAGCACTTCAGGCAACTTGTTCAGGCAAATCTGGAAGCCAGCCAGGGAGAAATGAAGCAGTGGGACGATCAGAATGCCACTCTTATCGGGTTTCAGCCTGGCCAGCAGGTATGGGTCGTGGCCCCAGTGGAACCTTGTGAGCTCCAAGATCAGTGGACTGGGACCTTTGAGGTGGTGGAGCACAAGACTAAAGGCACCTACTTGGTAGACTTGCAGTCTCCCAGGAACCCTTTTAGGGTCCTACATGTGACCTGATTCCAAGCCCCACTTGGAGATGTCCGAAGAGGGCATGCTCCTAGCAACTGATGATGAGATGGAAGAGGAGATTCAGCCTCTCCCTGACCTCCTGTCTGCTAAGGAGCACGATGGATCAGTGGACGGTGTGAACCTCTCACCTCCCTGACTCTTGAACAGTAGGGTGACTGCAGCCACCTGTTAGTACATTTTGCTGCTCTGTTCTCCCTGACCCCTGGTGTCACTCAGTGGTGTGTCCATGATGTGGACACTGGGGACAGTCCTCCTGTAAAGCACAACATTTACAGGTTGACTGAGAGCATCAAGGCTAGCATCAAGGAGGAGGTCTCCAAGATGTTGGCGCTAGGGGTAACTGAGCACTCTAACAGCCCTAGGTCCAGCCCTGTGGTCTTGGTTCCAAAGGTTGCCGAACCCGGTGCCACGCCAGAACTCTGGTTCTGTATGGACTACTCAATGCCGTCACTAAAACTGATGCCAACCCCATCCCCAGAGCTGATGACCTCGTAGATTGGTTGGGGGCTGCCAAGTACCTCAGTACATTTGACTTAACGTCTGAGTACTGGCAGATTGCCTTAACTGATGGAGCAAAGGAGAGGTCAGCATTTTCTATGTCAGAGGGGCACTACCAATTCCAGGTAATGGCCTTTGTGTTGAAGAATGCCCCTGCCACCTTTCAGAGACTGGTTAACTAGGTGTTGGAGGGACTGGAGAATTTCAGTGCCACCTACCTAGATGACATTGCAGTGTTCAGTGTCACTTGGTTGAAGACTCTGCAGAGGGAAGGCCTCACGATCAAGGGCAGCAAGTGCAAGGTCGGGCAGGGATCAGTGGTGTACTCTTGACACCAGGTAGGGAGCGGCCAGGTGGCGCCCCTATAAACCAAGATTGATACCATTCTGACTTGGGAATCCCCCAAGATCCAGACAGAGGTGAGAGCCTTCTTAGGACTCACCGGGTATTACAGGAGATTTGTCAAGGGTTACGACTCCATTGGTACCCCCTTGACTGAGCTGACTTCCAGGAAGCAGTCCAGGAATGAGAACTGGACTGACGCCTGTCAGTAAGCTATTGATGCCCTGAAATCTGCCATGTGCCCGGCGCCTGTGCTCAAGGCACCCAACTTCTCCTAGGAGTTTGTGGTGCAACCTGATGAGCTGAGGATTGGGAAACGGACGAGATGAGATAGATTTGAAGCTAGAAGCAAATTACAGGAGGAAGCACTAGAGGAACACACCAGCCAGATAGATTCAATGTTTATTTTCTAAGGGTAGACAGCATATGAGGGAGCAAGAAAGCCAAGCAAGGTAGACACTGCCCGAGGAGGGAACAGGGAAAGGAAGGGTAAAACAGCAAAGGAGCAGACAAGGAGTGAACTGTGGCTAATTGATTCGGCGAGTTCTACAACTAAGAAGTTGCGAGGCAACTTACCATTATTCCCAATAGTTCATACATTTTCCTAAAAGCTCCTGCCTTCACTTAGGGCTTCTTTCTGATTGTTTTCCGATTTACCTCGACATAGAATGCTTGTTTTATACCTTTGGACCCCTGCCACCACTAACAAGCTCTCCAAATCCTGCACTCTTGCTTCTCCCTATTGGTCCCTTGCCATGCTTTCTCCTACACTTGTTGGTCTAGTGCTACCTAAAACGAAAAAAGAGCCACTTCACAGAATACCGATTACCTAATCAACAACTTACACACCTGACAAGCATTAAGCCTGTGAGCACATAAATAGAAATTGTGGGCGTTCAAAATATTACACAAAATTATGTGCAACTATGAAAATTGCTGGCTTTGGCCTTTTACCCTGTTTTGTAGCAGAACATTCACCACATGGCAAAATAGCATAATTAGTAACCCTGGGCGTAGTTCGCGAAGTAGCACTATGCGAAGCTACGCAAAGTGCACTTCGCACTACGCGAGCTACGCGTAGCACTTAGCGAACTGCGTAGTACCCTGTTCGCACTGTGCAAGATGCCGTTTTCAATGATTGCACAGTGCGGACAAGCATCCGGCACTGTGCAATAATTGAAAACGACATCTTGCACAGTGCGAGCTGTAGTTTTCTGCCGCTCGAGTAGATTTTTACTCGAGCGGCATCTTTCTCAACGCGGACTGGTAGTTTCTCATCGTGAGCGGTCGCGAGCATATGCGACCACTCGCAATGAGAAATCTGACCTCCTCGCGTTGAGAATCTCGCCGGGATGTTTATTTTCTACGCTCGCGATCGGCAACTTGATGTTGCTGATCGCGAACAAGGAAAAGTCTCGCCGGGATGTCATTTTGCCTGCTCGCGGTCGCCAACTTGATGTTTAGGACCGTGAACAAGCAAAACATTACCGCTGCACTACGCAACGCTACGCTACGCATGTTTGCACTGTGCTACGTGCAATTTGCGTAGTGCGAAGTAGCGCAAACTTCGCAAACTACGCGAGCGTAGCATAGTGCTCTGCCCAGGCTTAATAATTAGAGGCATTTTGCATAAACATTGTAATGCAGAATGCCAGGAATTATTTTCTCTGGGCCTAATGAACAGAGCTCACACTCAGAGTTCTGCCCTGTTCCCCTTGAATTCAGTTACTTTGTGGACACCAACACCATCACAGGCCTCTATGATGCAGCTTAGCCCACTCAAGAGGAAGAAGACCTTCAGTGAAATGACAGAACTTGGACTTAACTTTGTAGTGGATCACTACAGAGAACTACATGGAATGGCTCCACTAATCCTAACAGACAAGTAAGCATCACCAACAATAGGAATATATGGGGGTTGAGGGGTTAAGAGGGACTAAAATAACATCAGAATGAGTGAAGGCAGAGAAGGACAGGTTTTGCAGCATACAAGTAGCCATGTCTTTCTTTTTCTGCTGATAAACCTGCAGCCCACATTCTGTCTCCATCACATTCCCCTCAATGAACATATCCTCCCCACAATGCAGCTTGGCCTGCTATGTAGGCTGACTATTTCAGGGAATCGGGATGTCAGGCTGGATAAGACAGACTCGCTTATATCAAACTATTACAAACTAGATGATGTCATCCTCCTCATACCACATGGTCCATAAACAGCACATAACCAGCACATACCTTTACTGTCATGTAGGCACACATCCCTCATGTCACTCACACATGAAAACTGATTGTTCTAATCTTTTCACTATTTAACTTTTCTTCCTGTTGCTCCCACGTCTACTCCATTACTTGAATTAGTTGTGAAATCTAGAGCAGCTGTAGCCTTCCTGTGGCAGGGTTAAAAATGCATTCTGCTCCTCAACTCATCATTACTACCCAGCCAGGCATGTATCACTGCTATCAGTGGGACAAGTACTTCCTCTCTTGAGAAATGCATATATTTGATTACTGTAGCTCAACACTGCAATCAAAGTATGTTGTATGTTTGTGATGAGACAATGTATGCATCACATACCAATATTCTATGTCAAAGGACTACAAATGTGTTGATCCATGTCAAGTCTTTTACTTTGCAGATGCTTTGTTGTTAACCCCTCCACTGCCTCGTCTACTGTCCACTAATTGTGATTCATCGAAGCATGCTTAGAACATAACTAACACGTGAGTGTATAGGTCTGATGTATGTATTGATATGTCATAAATTGCAACCATGAATTGCACTGCTTCATTGGCATATTATATACATCTCCTGTTACCCACACTATCCACCCATGTACCTCTTGCAGCCAGTGATACAATGATACATCCTTTGTCATAGTACCTAACACTCTCTTAAGTTGATTTCTGCCTATAGCTGACAACATTCTCCCAGTAACTCTCACCCATAAGAGGAAGATTTGTATGTATTATATAACAGTAACATGTTCCCATACCCTCATACTGTTTGTGTTGGAATATTTCAATACTCTGTATGTAAGTCTTGGCCCAAAACTGCACTGTTACTATGGTCTATGTTATCAACTGTATGTATGGCCCTTTTCCATCCACCTGTCCGGTAAGTGTGTCACCTTAGTACATGTACTGAGCTGTCATCCCCGTAATGGAAAAATGCAGATCTTTTCTATGTTTATTGGGTGAAAAAGATGTCCCATCATTGATGGCTGGGAAGCTTTCGTAAATCGATTAATTTATGAATTTCCTTCCAAAAGTCGTATCCGGCAACATATACCACAACCTCGTATTCCATTAGTGACAAAAAAGCTAAAATCTCAAAGAAACTTGGCTCTACGCCTGGTTAGGAAATGCCCCGGAAATGTTATCTAATTTAACAACTATAAGCAGGCACAAAAAGCTTCCAAGTCATCTATACACAGGGACAAACAAACAGCGTCAGACCAGTTCTGGCTGAAGTTAGTCCATGCTAACAAGAAGTCCAAGTTCTTTTGGTCTCTAATGAACAGAGGCCCATTAGGTGGAATTGGGCATGGCAGTGCAAATATAAGTGCAGAAGAATGGACCCAGTTTTTATCAAATCTTTTTTGCAAACACATAAGCAGGGACGGCCATCCTAGCCCCCTTCCATCAACCGAATTAGAGTCACCATCCTTTGAAGCCAAACGCATAGGTAACACCAGGTCTAACAACCTAGTTAATCACATATTGGATGCAACAATAATTGATGGAAAGGAGAAGTGTGAAAGATTCAACGATGGATACCTTGACGGCACCAGACGCGTTAAGAAATAACATTGCTCGTACAATTAGGAAAGCTAGGTCAGAAGGAGCTCCTGGCCCCAACGGTCTCCCTCAGGCCCTGTTTAAATTGGATGTAGTTTTGTGGTCAGACCACTTGGCACCCCTGTTTTCATATTGCAGGCTCAACCACAACATCCTGTATTCCTGGAAAGGTGCCATCATCCACCCTATTTACAAAAGTGGCAAGAGAAACAACCCAAAAAATGACAGAATTATAGCTCTCCTCGACGTCGAATCTAAATACTACTGGAAGAGCTGTCAGCCTGGGCTGAAATAACAAAGTGCCTCCCATTCAGGAACAACAAGCAATTTCCTTGCATTATCAGTTTTGATAGAGTAAGCGGCAGTCCAATGTAACCAACTTCACTGCTGCTTCGTTGACTTCAAAGTGGCCTTTGACCGGGTGCCACCGGGCCGTCTTTGGCAAACATTTGTGAGATGGGGCATACCTCCTGCCCTCTTAAAAGCCATAATTCAACTCCATTAGAAAACCAGAATTAGAATAAAGTTGAGAGAAGGCTCCCACATCTCAAGGAAGATTCAGACTGCAAGAGGTTTTAAACAAGGTTGCGTGTTGGCTCCACTCCTTTTTAACTTGTTCATTTCGGATCTATCTCCCATACTTGACAATGTAAACTCCCACCCCCCAAATAGATGGAACCTGTATTAGCAATCTGTTATATGCTGATGACCTAGTGTTATTAAGTCACACAAAGGTAGGACTACAGAGGTTACTCGATCAACTGCTTCCCTATACAACAAACAACTCCCTTGAACTGAACCTGTCAAAAACAATTTCCTTTGGGAAGAGGAAGCAGCAGAGGGTGGTTTTTAAATAATACAAATATTGAAACAGTGTCCCATTACAAATACTTGGGATTTTTTCTGGACACCAGAGGCTCCTTTGTAAAGCAAAAAGAGGCAGTAAGGGCTAAAGCACTGTCACTTGAGGTTGCCTCATCGAAACTTTCAAAACAGCTACTCGGTCCAAGCCTAACCCCACTGCTTAAGGTGATGAAGGCAAAGATTACTAACTCTCTATCATATGGGCATGAGATCATGATGGGCGCAATAAGTATTTCACTAAATAAATTAACCACCAAACGAGCATGGCACCTGCCAAGTTCCTCACTGCCAACCCAAGTTAGACTCGAACTCGGCTTATTAAATCATCATGGAGTCGAGGCCGGCACATTTATCAAGCTCTGAAGCAGACTGCGCAAATCCCGGGAAGGTAGCCTGGAGGCTATGACTTTGGAATGAAATATCGACCAGCCAATCCAACCAAAAACACCGGCGCCATCTGGCCCATTTTTTGCAGCTACTCGGAGTCACGGAATTCTGGGGAACAAATCCAGCTCAGATGGCGTTGAAGCCTGTCATCAAGAGAAGTGTCCGGCTGTGGTCCTTTCATTCCGATAAAACTGGCCAGAAGGAAACATGACTGGCCAGTTTTTTCTGACTTCAAACCGGGGATCGAATCATCTTATTTATCAAGCACGTTTGCACTTTTATGGAAGTTAAAGTTTATGGCCCTTAGGATCGGAAAATGGCCTTTTTTAAAGCACTTACCTAAATGGCGACGCCCTAGTGTTAGTACCGAATGTGCTGCTACCACTCTGAAGCAATGGAGCATATAGTCTGCACATGCACCGCAATGCTCAATGACAGAAGGACCTTACTGCGGGACGAATGGAATAAACTTGGAGCTCATACATGCTGACAGGCTATAATATCAGCCATGAACTCAGAAAACTCGACGTTGAACATTCGGTTCACTAAATTTGTTAGCAGAGCAGCTAATTGCTGAGGAAAAACAGGGCCGCAAATCTCCCGCCTTCTGGCCGTGCTGTCTTGACGCCCTAAGATCATTTTATGAAATCTTGACCAACCAATGTTGTTTATTCGAACATTGTTTCTCGCTTATTATTAATTGTTCATACTTCCATTGATGCCTTTTTAAAATGATATGTCTAGCTGTCCCTCTTTAGATTTTAAAAGTGACGCCAAGATCGTTCTGACATCCAAAGCTCCAAACATGACAGGTAAATTGCTCAATATTTGGGCATTTTAATCACAATCCATTTAAAAGTAAGATAATTGCATTCTTCCTGTATTAACTTGTGTTTTTTAATATGTTGTTCTTTGTATACATGAATTACACGTTTTGTAAATTGTTATGGTTTTAAGTAATCAAACAATAAAGATTCATTTGAATTTGAATTTACATTTGCTATCTATATCCATATCCATTTGCTGTTCAATTTCCAACTTCTCGTCAGGTGAATGGAAAATACCATATCTATATTTTACATCTTTCAGCATGGACGTAAGTTATCACGCCTGACACAGTCAACCTCAATCATGCTGTCATAATTCAAAATATTTCTGAGACTCTTTTCCGCAGATGCTACATCAAGGGACCTAGGGCTTCTACCGTGTTCAAGGGCAGTTGTTAAACAGCTGACACCAAAGGGTCTTTCCAGACAGCAAACATCTGTGGGAGTAGCAAGTAATATGTTATTATAACCCTTGTTTATGGGCACATTTCAAGTGACAGATTCCTTTCTATACCAATGTAATATTCTATTCGTCTTTGTTGAAGCATCATATTTCCCTTAACGTTATTACACAACATGTCTTGATTTTGCTGCCACATCCTCTCTAATATTTAAGTAACTATGTTTTACCCTTTCTTGAAGCACATGGGAACACACAGCTTGCAATAATGTTATTGCATTCATAAGTGGAGAATAGCGTGCAATTCCAGCAGAAACCCCACTCACCATCCAAGCTGCCATTACTGTGGCCTCCAGCACAATAGGGGAAGAGGGAATTGTTGACCCAAAGCAGGATTGCAACTCCTATTCCACCTCACTAACATACAGCAGCCTCTCTCCCAGGGATGTCCTTCAGACTGCAAGAGCCCAGGTACCAACAAAAAAGATGATCACCCTTTCCTGCTGTGGCGGCTCCTCTTTTAGGGCAAAGGAGCATTGCCCCCCTGCTGCGTGTGCAGCAGAAAACATAAATACAAGAATCATCATTCATTATGACTTTTATTTTAAAGGCAAGTGCTGTTTGGTCCAAATGTGAGAGCACGGGTGGGGCCATTCCTGCTGATTGGCTGCAGGGAACACTGACCTAAAGCTTAAATTGTGTGTGTCATGTTGGTCGGCTGCCTTGCGATGGCCAGCCCGATATGGGCACTTCAGACTGCACCAATCCCATCTGTTTTAAACAGCCATGCTGATTGCAGACACTGGCCCCCGTTTTGAAAGGAGCAATGGGTTGGCCCACTTCAACCAATCCTGGTGCTGCTCTCATACTGATTAGTATTATAATTTATAAACAGCATGAGAGCATCTTCAGGATTGGTTTCTGTAAGGTAAGTCAACTATCTATGGAACTAGATGGATCAGGCTGCTGCTCTTGGCTGCTCTTAGAACACCAGAGTGGCGGCAGTATCCCTTGAGCTCCTCTCACAAGGCAGCGTGCAACCTGAGGTACCTAAAACATACTCATAGTACTGTAGGCTTTTATGTTTATGTGTTCTTGTCTATTTCTATAACTTGCCCGCTCTAATCGCAAGACTGACTTTTCGAAAAGTATTACGGTAAATGATTTGACCGTGGTCAGATCATGAAATCCAACCACATAATACAGACTCCCCTACATTTTAGTAAACATAAGAGATAGTTGTTCTGCTGGCCATTTGTGAATAGCTGTGCGTTCCTCATGGTGTGTGGTGCGGAAAGCGCATAGTGCCAATATCGGCAACTGTTGTCACATAACACATAGTAAGTACATAAATAAACCACACGACACTTTTGTAAGTGGAGAAATATTGCTGCAGGTTTATTAGCATAACCAATATGCAAACATGGTGGGTTATCTTACGGGCGATCCGATCCCAGGGCAGGCCACCCCCTATGCAGCCTGCCTGTCTGATAAGCCTAAATTACACCGTGGCAGTCGTCAATTGGTGTATACCAAACCTTGGGAGGGGCCACCCCCTCCCATCAGTGGACCACCAGTCCACTTGCTTACTCACGCCCCCCGTGAGAGGTGGGCGGAGCATATTATGGCAGCCCCCGGTTGCTCAGACCCACAACCGCCCGTAGGACTAACGGGGCGCCGTAGTTCTTCCAGGGGACAACGCTAGACATCCCTGGGTATCCTGGCTTAGCACCACGCTGTGCTGCTGCATGAAGTACCCCCTTGGTATCTGCAGACTCTGGATCGCCCTGTAACTCCTCCTGCAACATAAAATAACATGTTAGAAAGCCTAACCCCCCTCCTTGTACCTCCGTCTGCTGGGTAAGCGGAGGGGCGGGCAAGGCGAGACGAGAGGGACAAGAGGGCGAGGAAGGGGCAGGGACCACCTAAATACCCCTGCCCCCTCCGCCGGAAGTATCCCTTTGACGGACGTCTTCCCTGGCTGAGCCCAGGGACTAGTCCGGCTGCCCCCAGTGCCTTCATTCGGCACTAAAGCGGCCGCCCTGTTAGGGGGGCTGCTGCGCAACCCCCCCGGTCAGCCTTGCATTATGTGGCTATGACTATGAGGGGGTAGAGGGTACTATGAGACTGCAGGTTTGTGATGGTGCTTTCTCATGAGACCAGGGCTTTAAGTGGGCCGGGTCTCACCGGGTCTGAGCACCGGCAGTGTTTTTTAAGGAGCCTTGAAACGGGTCTCTATCGGGCTCTGTTTTGTGCCCTGGCACAGGAGAGCCGTTTTTTTTCAAGGGTTATAGGGGAAGGGAAATCCTTTGAAGAGAGTTATTTTCTCTCTGGGTTTCTCTTCTCTTTTCGGAACTCAAGAGCAGCAAACGTTGTCGTGGTGTCACCAGGGCTTTATGTGGAAGCTTTTTAAATATTATATACAAGCCACAGTTGCTGCTTATTTATCTTATGCAAAAAAACAACCATTGACAAAGCCAATAGCCCTGACTTGTTGTAGGTATGATGTTACTTGTTGTATCATATATCTGGATGCAATGACAGAAACAGCAAAATACAAGTCGGGCGGCACACCTATGCTAAGCACAAACTTTCAGCTTATGTGTTTTTAAGCCACGCCCTAAATTACATTGTCCACGCCCCCTTGAGAGACCCCCCAGTTTTTTCATCTCACTTAAAGCCCTGCAGGAGACAATGCCTCAGCACACAGTCTACATAGCCTCATGCTTTGCGTCTCCTAGAACCTCCCTCCACTCTTTCATGTGAGTGAAAAACTTTGGATCAGAGGAACTGGACACTCTCCAAAGCTCGCAGGGTGTCTTTAAAGAGCAGCACCTCTCCTAGTCCAGCTGGAACTAGTGTGGCGTGCTGTGCTGTGCTGAAAGAGCTGTGCACATCCCACCGGTGCTCAAGGACTAGGAAAGGGGTCTGCGTCTTCGCAAGTGGCGCTGTGTCTACACTATACTCTCAGCTCTGTTAAGAATGGATGCAGAGGTGTCATTCTTCACTAGTCAGACTGTAAAAGCATGAGCTGGGAGGCACACATTTCTTTGTCCCTTTGATCGCAGTACCAGATGGCAGGAACGAAATATGGCCAGTTAATACAGTGAAAGTTAAGGAAATGTGTAATATTTACCAGCTATATGGCACAATCTGTAAACTGAAATGCCATTAAAGTGACCAGCTACATAGTGCTGTGCCAATGAAATGACCGGCAAAGAATTGCTTGCGTGCACGCACACAGAAGTACGCGTTTTTACACATGACACACGCACACATACATACACTCAAAGAGACCTGTGCCCATGTGCATTCATTCTTTCCACAACCTCGTATAGTCTCTCTCAGACACAAAGAAGCAGCTACATAGACACAAGCACCCACGGACACACTTGCTCATTAAGACAGCCACATTTATTCATACACACGACACATTCAGGCAGCGCACACACACAATCAATCACACATAGACCAGAAAGCACACATACAGATAGGCACATAGAAGACCAGACACCCATGCATAGGTACAGTTACCTCACTTACACGGTGGCAGTCCTCAGTCCACCACCTCAATCTCACTTAAGACGCAGATGAAAAGAGTTAAACCATTTGATAATTTTCATTGAAAGATAACCAAGTATTAACCAAGTAAGAACTGCAGCAGGGATCCAATCCATGGCCTCTATGCACAGGGCAGTGGTCACGTATTCCTGTTGTAATTCAGAATGGATGTGATGGGCCCCCCATCATGCGGGTTTAAAGTCTACAAAATAATAACAAAGTGAAAGTAAAAGAAAAGGTGGTGCTTGTTCGCTACTTAAGTCTTCCCTAACGTGTATGCCTCACCACTTTCAAATGTCACTAGCAGCCATTGTTGTCCTGGCTATGCAGGACTTACCTCCACCTGCCTTTGAGCCTGCAGTTACCTCCCGTGTTCAATCCTTCTTTCCAGGTGCCTCGCCTGTTTTCTGTCCATGTACTCATGGAGGGAAAACCATATTTGAGGATGTCTCTCACGCACTGAGCAATCTGCTCACACTCTAACATATCTCTCCCCTCTCCCTGCTGGACAAGGAGCTGTCTCTGTGATATTGCCCAAAGTGGGAGATGACGCGTGCAAATATGCCCAGATCAATTCTTTCAACAACAGGCTTCTGTGTGAGGGGAGGTTGATGAAATGGCAGTGACTTCCCTGCCAACCTGAAAGACCTCCCAAAGTTGATGAAGAGACACACACCGGCCCTGGAAAATGAAGACAGAATTCTCCAAGAGATTGTGAAGTTGCAACAGGAACATATCCAGGTCACAAGGGAGGAGTATGCAGGTACCGAGCATTGGTCTAGCAGTTCAATAAAGCCCTCGGATATGGGGGCCACTTTAAACATGCAGGGCCAAGTTAGACAACTCAGGAAGATGAAGATCAACAACCACCTGTCATGCCCACCCCCCATCAATCCACTATATATAACCTGATCCTACATCCAAAGTGTGAGCAGTATTGCATTGCTGGGATGTGAGCGATCCCCTGTGGATGTATCCATCAACCACTTATAGTCCTATGGTAACTTCACTTACCAGTCCCTGCCCCATCCTTACAAAATGACACCAGAAATACGCCACTTTTTAAATTCACCCATCTCACCACTGAATGTATATAGAAAAACACATTTTGCAAAAATATTTCAATAAATACAAATTGCACCTGCCTTCCATCTTTGGGGTTTAATATAAAGGTATGGGTAATGTCTTAGAATGGGTTTGAAAATCTGGATCATGTGCCATGCAACTTCAGCTCCAAACGATCCCTTCTATCTAATGAATGATCACACATCCTGAATGGTCACATCACATCCAAGTAAGTAATAAAACAACAAAGTTTTCTAAAGATATTTTTTTTTAAAACTATGAAAAGGTGCATGCATTTTAGGGATGATGTAAACATGTCAAGTCTGGAATCCTGGGAGAATTTTATATAAGTTGTACAATCTTGACATGAATGTGAATTTGCAGACAATAATCCATGCACATGTTCTCACATTTTAAAGTAGTGTGTAAATCCAAATTAAGTGCAATGAGTCCAACATAAAGTAGGTCAAGTGCCAAGCCCAGTTGTCATCTCACAGCTGCTGTCCTGGCTTGAGGGCAAAAGAGAGTGGGACGACGTGGATACCTTCCTTCTGGGAAAGGCATTGCAAGTTGTGGGGCAGGACTTGTCACATCCTTAGCAGGGCCAAGCACTGGGGTACTTTTGGGGACACTAGGGCTCACAAACACAGCAGTTGTTCATAGATAGTTTTCGGTATGCATGGAAATTGTGATGTTCCAAAGGGCAGGAAGCAGCAGACCTTCCAATGCTGATCAGTCCTTTTCTTTGGCCTTGACCACACTCACCTCCTGTGCAAGGCCCTAAAGAGCACCTGCTATCTAGCAAGCAACTTCTTCATGCCTCCTTTAAAGAAGCCATGGTGACCTACTAACACAATGGAGGCAGGCCTAAGTGTGATCTTCATCTGTCAGTGGCATTGTAAGTATTATTTGAAGTTCAGGAAGGGGCAGGGCACAGCCCCCAGTCATCCTGTTGAAGAAAGAGTCCCTTTCCGCACACCCAGAGCATGTTATTCATAAATAATCTGATACCAATACACATCTCACCACGGAGGAGCCATCTGGATCACATGGCATCTAGACACTGACAGGACAGCCTCTTGGTTTTGGGCAAACAAAATGACGAGTTTCTAAAAGTGTGAATTCCCAAAAAGTATATCAAATCCAACCTGACAATTGAGCTGGATTTTAAAGTCCTAATAAAATTAGCCCTTAAACCCTTTTCCTAAATGCTCCCAAACTGAAACTAAACAGTATAAGTTGTTATATTGTAAACCAGCATTTACCTATAGGAGATCCAGCCTTGCAAAAGTGAAAACAACTTTGGAGGAGTTTCCCTGCCTGGACATGTAAACATTTCATATACATGTCCAACTTTTTAAATACCGTGTACTCTGGGTATTTAGACCCTTAATTTAGTGGTGATGTATATATGTTAAAAAAGGGAGGTTTAGGGCTGGCAAAAAGATTACTTTTTGCAGGACGAAATAGCACTTTAAAACTGCACACACATGTTTCGGCCAGTTCTGCTGAAACGGCTGTCATCAAGTTTGGATTTAATTCAAGGATCTTTGCCAAATTACTTTTTTGAGTACAGCAAGGATCTTCACCCTCTGCCCAAATATTAAATGGCAATTAAATGGCTACCTCTCTACTAAAAATCACCAAGCATGTATCTCCTACTGAAACAAACTGTGCATCTGTAGTGTGTTGGATCAATGAAACTAAATCGAGACCTCCACACTGTATATTGATCGCTTGCCGTCAATATGACATCCATGAAGAATTCAGTGGTCAAGCACTGTGCTTTGATTCTTGATGTATTGTTTATTCTCTGTCAGATAGTCATTATTTATTCATGATTGTGAAGGAGGTCTAACCCACAAACTTGTGCTCGTGGATAAATGTCTTCACATCTATTCATATGTTGGGATTACACCGATTTGTCACTTTGATTAGATGTTATAATAGTAAGCACAGAAAATAAAGAATAAATAAAGCCTGAATAGGCCAGAAAACCATTACCAAGCAATATTCTATTGTTGTTCACCCTCTTACAAAATATTCAAATGAATTCATTATGTTTTAATAGCGCTGAAAAATAATTGTTAAAAATGAAATGTAATTTAATAGCCTTGTGTCTTTCTCCTTTTAGATTACATGCACACACTAGCTCAGGTAGGGCACATGAACATCACCTGGGGACATACTTATGTAGCTTTCACTCAGCACAGCGCAGCAAGCGACCTTGCTGCACTGTGCTGCCCGAAAGGGAAAGGGCATAACATATTATGATGCATTCATGTCCTTGCCTTGCACTGGCGCCCTTTTGGATGCCTAGCACCAATGCAGGCACCCTTGCACAATGGGGTTGCGAGCAAGATTTATTTTGTGCAGGAAGGGGCACCTTCCTTGCCAAAATAAATCCCGAGGCATTTTTCTCTTTCTGTGCGTGTGCAGAAAGAGGAATTAACAAGGAGAAATAAAGATATTTCTCCTACTTTCCTTATTTTAATAGCTTTATTCGGAAGCATAGAAGACACCCATGAAAGCATTAATACAAAACATACATCAATAATCATTTCGTTTCAGTTAATAAAATAAAATTGTGTGCATCAAAAGTACAGCATAAACATGAGCTAAAATTATTAAAAACATATAGCTACTAAATTTCAATGAACATTTATTTAAATACATTTCCTACCCATGTATGAGACACTTTACTTATTAATCAATGTTTAAGAAAACCACGTATGAAAATATATTACAGTTAATAAAGTGCAGTAGTGCAATATATTTCACATTCTTTGCCGATTTCGTTTAATCCCGTAAATCATACTGCCTATACCCCTCTGGAATATGCACCTTATGCCCTGTTCTAGACAGTGACTGGTGACATACTCTTCCTAGCATAAAAAGCTGCCAATAGAAAAGATTACATTCCACAACAGGTCTCTAGAGTAGGCAATGATTGCAAAAATAAGTATGTAGGTCGACATTGTGTAAAGTGTAGTGGTCCTATTATCGGTAGGACATACCTTTTCCTAAGTTAGCTATAAAATCTGCAAAAAAGAACCACATACAAAGGGGACTATTATGATCCATCGCCTCGGTAAATGGGACCGCCCGCTAAGGATGCGGCAGTCCCGCATACACAATTAGGATGCACCCGCCACACTGGCGGGTGCATCCTGCATTTTTTGCATTGTGGCGGGCAGTGCTCTCAGCAGCACCCACCGCAATGCAAAAAAGGCAGGTGCGCATTTGCATGCACAACGTGGCAGGCACCGCGCGGTGCCTGCCACGTCGTCCATGCAAATGCTGGGGGGTACCATAGGTACCCCCATGTGCCACCCCACCCCCCAACATCCTGGGGGCCCGCAACAGGCCCCCAACTACGGAAACCACATGCCTTAAAGGCTGCATCCCGCTGCCATCCTAATATGGATGGCGGTGTCTAGCAGACACTGCCACCATATCAGGCCTCTTTTCTGCCCGGTCACCTGTGTGACCGGCGGAAAACCGGCGGACGGTCTTTCCATCCGGCGGGGGGGAAATGGCATGCGGGCGGGGGAGAATGTTGGGTGGATCGCCACCGCCATGCGGGCGGTGGCGATCCGCCTGACATTGTAATAGACCCCATAGTGTTCTGGGACATCGTAAGATCACAGGGGTAATTTGTCAGTTTTATAGACCAGTCATTCATATTGGGAAAACTATTTAATCGGTGAAATATGTCCAATATTTAAGTGCATCAGAACAAACCTGTGCCATGCATTTAGTACAATTTTAGGATAAGGCTGCATATTAAAAGTGGTTAAGATCAATTGATTTTTTAAAACACTGGGTTTAGGGACTTCCATAATCATTTTGTTCCCCTGCCTACCCCCATTCCCTCCCGCAGTCTGTGGGTTCTCTGCCCACCACCACCCACCTCCCACTCCCATTCGTACCTTCTTCCAGGCATGCACTTTTATTTACAATGCAATAGGTCTCCCGTAAACATGACTCCTATTGCATTTATAAATGCTTGTTTTGTGCTGTGATTGGCTGGGGGAGTTTGCACTCTATTTTACCTGACCTGTGTACAACACATGCGTGCGCATACAATGTTTTTCATGCTGAAGGAGTTACGTTCATGTTTGCAACACGAGCCAATTCACGGGGAAGGCAGAGACAGCACAAGCAGGGAAATGAAACAGGACAAAGAGAGGCACACCGTGTTGAGTATGCTGTCCTTGTTTTATTTCTGTTTTTCCATTTCTTGTTACAATTACTGAGTGAGAAAGTGCAAGCATTCCTGTTATGCCTGAGATAGCTGTAGATAACTTTGACTGTCAGGGAAAAGAAGCTCGCATCACTTTTGCAATGCAACCCAACAGAAACTGATGAGTTATTTCACTGGAGCCAAAACGCAAACAGCTAGAAAAGCTCCTGCCTTGTTCACATAGAAAACACAGTGGAGAAAAGCTCTGAAGCGCTCCCAGCGTCCATGACACAGGAATGCCCCCAAAACATTCATAAAGTTGTAGAGAGTTCAGGCCGGAGAAGATGTCTTTTGATGATTCTGGTGTTCCCGTCGTTTCAAGATCCCCGTCTGGCTGTGCCTCCTCCTCGCGTGTATATTGCCTAATGCAGTCTTTCTGCGCCTCTCCATGCATTCCACATTAGATTTTGGGAAGGCTCAGGCGGTGCTTTAAGAGAGGCATAGAGAGACGTGCAGGCACAAACATACATAAAGCAGGGTATTTTTAAGCTTTCCTCTGACGTCAGGGGAGCACAAACAGACGAGGGTGCTCAAACAGTTAGAATACCGGATTTCGCTGCTCCTTCAGAATGGCCTGGAGAACCTTCAGTTGGAGAACTCACTCACCGATGTGGTACTACAAGGAATTATGTTGCCACCGTGTAGTCCTGACAGCAGCCAGTCATTATTTCTGGTGAGTTGTCCGTTGTTTCTTAAATATTTGTACAATGTTGTATATGGTGATTTAAATGTGAGCTTTTGATTTCATAACATATAGCATATTCATTTGAACGCAATAATCCACTAATGGCTACAAAAAGGTTGTTTCAGGCGGCAGTGCGTGAAACAACTTACAAGTAAGGTATTATCGGGCAGAAGCATTGTCATCATCATCATCATCATCATAACTTTATTCAACGGTTAAGTCATCAAAGTACATCATAAAAAAATACATCAATTATTCAAAATACAGCGAATTTCCAAAAAATGTAAAATGGTTAAAATTAATATTATATTCCATGACACAACATATAAAACTACAATATCTTTAAATATTCCCAATTTACTAAAATTTATAACATATTCAACATTTCTAACACATTTAGATCAATAGTAAATATCAATATACTCAAATTAAGAAGACGTTTAAAGGCGGCTTTTAGAGCGAATTGACCATGTCCATTTGAGAAATTTTGCAACTGCTATCGCAATTGTAGGGTTAGAATCTGTACTTAAAATTCTCAGGGCGTCAACATACCTCCGAGTACCCATAAGCCGACAAATGGGTTTTATCCACATTCGGCGAGGTGCAAAATATTGAGGACAGCCAAACAAAATGTGACTGACAGATTCTTGTTGGTCCGGACACCAGGGGCATCTGTCACTTGAAGACCCCTGCCATTTTACCATAAACTGCCTAGTTGGGAGGGTACCAGCCCTAAATTGAAAATACAGTTTACGATCATATGGCCTTTCAATAACATCCCAATTTTCTTCAAGTAGGGGCCTGGTCCTAAATTCAAGAAAACGACCCGTGAGATTTGTTGGTAACTTTTCCAACATGATTGAATGGTGGACCATTTCCCAATATCTTGCTTTTAAAAGTTTTTTACATGGGAAGGTTGCATTTTGAGGATTATCCCACAGATCTACCATTCCCATCTTCCCTAATAGGGATCTAATCTCACTCAGCCATTTTATTTTATGAAAAGGATCATTTTTAATAATATCCATAAGGCCTCGAGCATATTGCGTTAACTCCTCTGTACTCCATATTCTACACCAATATAACAATGGGCGCAAAATTACTAAATCTTTAATCCCTTTTCTACCTAGATCCCATTGTAGAGGGATTAAAGGGGTGCTTTGTGGTACACCAGTCAATTTGCGAAAAAACTCATTTTCCACCTTGGTCAAGCGGGATACGTTTTCAAAGCCCCATAGTTCAGCTCCATATAGGGCTGAACTTAACACCTTCATCCCATAGATCTCAAGAGCTGTGCGGATAGGTTTAGTCTGTGATGCTTTGAATTTTTGTAGGAGACAACCTGCTTGTTGCTGATGCTTGAGGACAGCCAGGTTAATATGGTTATTCCAACACATGTCTCTCTGCAAAGTCACCCCTAGGTAAGTGAAAGCGTCCACCTGTTCTAGTAAACATTTGTCCATGACTATATTGCCTCTAAAAGATCTGTGTTCATTAAACGCCATGAACTTGGTGCTTGTTTCCAACCCATGCAGGCGAAAAAAATCTACAAAACGCAACAAGGCTTTCTGAAGGCCACAGGGAGTTTTAGAGATGACCAAGGTGTCGTCCGCAAACAAGAGGATAAGGATGCGAATACCATCCAGCACCGGGGCATCGGTGGGGGTTAGAGAAAGGTAATCCACCACCCCATTGACAAAGAGCGAGAACAGGGTAGGCGCCATAACGCACCCCTGCCGCACTCCCCGCTCAACGGGGAAGGCTTCAGTAACCTCCCCCTGTATTCTCCACCGAACCCGTGCAAAAGTGTCCTCATGCATGCGGACGATCAGTGTTAATAGCTCCGAGGCCATCCCCAAATCTTTCAAAACCTGCTTTAATTTGTCACATGGGACTAGGTCAAAAGCTTCCCTCAAATCCACGAACACTGCATACAGGGACCCTTTCCCTAGGACCACAGTGCGCCAATACTAAGTTACAAAGCGAAACACTTGGTCAATTGTACTTGTTTTCCTAAGAAATCCTGCCTGTAATGAACTCAAGATATTATTATCATCCATCCAAACCTGCATTTTAAGTAGCACAAGCCTTCCCATATTTTTTTTAATGGAATCAATCAGGCTGATAGGCCTGTAGTTACCTGGAACAGCCTTGTCCCCCTTTTTATAAACCGGCACTATTTCTTCCCCCTTCCAAGAGGAGGGAACAGCCCCGCCCAGGGCTATAGCATTTGCCAGTTGAGATATATACACCCGCCATGTTTGCTTATCATTTAAAAAAACATCTGCGGGGATGCAGTCCATGCCTGGGGCCCTACCATCTGTTACAGTCTCCAAAGCCCTGTCCACATCTTTCAGACTAAAGGTAACATCTTTATAAAATGTATATTGATTAGCGTGAGCGCACTCATAACTTCCACTACGTGCGTATTGTGGTTTTAAAAACTCTACCCACAAGTGTTGCGCAACATTATTCTGTGGGCGTTCAGGACACCCCCCCTATCCCATTTGAATATATCCCAAAACAATTTTGGATTCTTAGCTTTACATGCGTCTTTCAACTCCTGCCACTTACATCTATCCCATAACTTCTTCGCCTCAATCTGAACCTTCTTATACAGCCCCCTTGCCTCTCTAACCAATGTGGGATCCCGCTTCTTTATAGCCACACCCAGATTCAATCTGGCTTGTTTACAAGCCGCATTATACCAGCTTTCTACATTCCTTCTGTTTTTCCTATTTCCAAGGCCCGATTTACAAAAATAAAACTTCAGGTGATCAAAGAGTTTTTCATGCTCTTGGACAATGCAGGACTGGGGGTCAGCAGTCTTCACAAGGGATCACAAATCTATCAATACTTTATTTACATGTTCCCTAATTAGCGCCAAGGTCTCGGGGTACTTAGCGACCTGGCTCCACTTAAGATGTCTCTCGTCATTTGCTAGGGCTACTTCGGGGACTATACTATCATAGTTAACTACTCCCACTCTACCTATTTCCAATTTAAAGAGGTAAGTGGGTTATGATCACTCTCTAGGCGTGTAATGACAGCCATGTCCATAAGGCAATGCCATAATTTTAAATGGACAAGCAAGTAATCTATTCGGCTAGACCTATAGCCGTTAACATACGTAAAACTTCCCTGCCTATCAGAGTGCGTGCGCCCATTGGCGGCCCTTAGATAATTTTCCATACATAATCCCTTAAGTTATATAGCCGCTTCAGTCCACTTTTTTATGGGTACCAACTCAAGTTGGGGAATACCGCATCTGGAGTCTTCCTCCTCCGTTATCTTTTGGTCCTCGTAGCCTAACGGCTCGAATGTAACATTAAAATCCCCCGCAATTAGCGGGAATGAGTTAATTGGTAGGGTCTCAATTAAGTTATCCAAGGCTGAAACTTCCATCGATTTTTTACCTCTTTGGAGCCCTCTTGCATAAACATTAAAAATATCCAAACTACCACCAGACGACAAACTAAGTCTCACCGCCAATATATCTTTATTTAGAACCGGGTGTTGCCGCATATTAGAATTTAGTCCCTGTTTGACCCAAATCACTAATCCTCCCATTGGCCGTCCCCTTTCCTCTCTGTCAGCAGGGACAAAGAAATTCACATACCCCTCACGAAAGGCAGGTTCCACCAACCAGGTCTCTTGGAAGAGGCAGATGTCATATGTGTCAACAAAAGTGTACCAATCAGCCAAATTCAATTTGGAACCGAGACCCGCCACATTCCAAGATACCAGTGACAAAGATGAAGATCTATTGGATTTACAATAAACATTTTCAACCCCCCCTGTACCTACATCCAATTCAATTAGAGATGTTGAAGTCACCATTACATTACATTACCTTCCTGTTCTAATTGAGCTATAATCTCTGAGCTTGATTAGTTCACACCTGAATTTCGGGGTATACCTTCATATAGATTCCCGTCATTCACCTGCATGACCCGTAAACATCTTTCTAGTGGTGGTGATCGACGTCAATCACAATCTTCCAATTCTGACAATATCTCAAATCTATTGCAATCTGAAAGACCCCTTACATTACTCGTATTCCAAACCCCTCTATTCGATAACAATTTCCTGGGTGCTGGAACTATTACTGGGTAAAAAAAGGTCAAGGGTAATGACTGAATCACAGTGTTTGTAACCTCGTAAGCCCATTTACAAATGTGATCAACAGCCCTCCGATCTCTAAAATTAATAATTATACAATCACCATCTATTGACTTTCTCCGCACCCCCACCCAATCCACTCTTCTCACAAACAATATTTCCGCAGATACGTCTGGAGCCAGAGGGTCATTTGTATTAAGCCAAAAGATACATTTGTTCTTAAGTTCCATGTACGTCTCCCCCTTATCCTGACACAACTGGGGAACACCCACAAGAACCACCACATACGAGTAGAATCCGGTGGAAGATCAATGCATGGTAAATTTTGTGAGGGGTGCATTGCATGGGTAGTAGCATCCCTCACCAGTTGAGACTGGGTCACAGATCTCGGAACATCTGTTACCACTATCCTATCGCTAGAAGGGGGTGGATTAATAGGTTCTACTGGAGATTTATCGATGGGTAAAGATATAAGGCCAAGGCCCATTTGTCATCGTTTTTTTCCCTTCCCCCCTGAGAGGAAACTGGGGCTACTACGATTCCTGTTTTCTCCACTTGAGCCTTTTTAGTGTTTTTTGCTCTATTTACCCACACACCACCCCGCAATTGGCCCGATGCAACAGCAAGTTCTAGACAAACTAATCTACTTTCAATGGTATCAAGTCTGTCATAGATTGGGAGGGAAATCTTTTTAAATATGTCCTCCAACTTGCTCCAAAAGTTAGATCCCAATTCATCTGTCGAAACATCCACTGTGGGGCTCGAGGGATCCACGTCTATTTCAACAATTGGATGGCATGTGATGGGGCTAGTTGAAGGTATTGGAGCTGAAGGACCATTAGTTTTCATAACTTTGGCTTTCCTTCCCTTTATTTGTGTTTGTGCTCCACTCCACTTCCTTTTGTGTGTTTTATTGGTGACACACCCCAGCTTTATTACCATGGGCAGATCTAGTCTTAACATACGATAGCGGTGACCCAGAGTCTCTAGTGTCCAATTTAGAATTTGCAGTGGCAGTAGTGCGGATTTTACGTGGTTGAAAGACAGTCCGACATCCATCCGTCTGTAAAGGGGAATTCTCCTCTCTTTCATCGGTATCTATCTCTGCATCAGTAACCGATACCGAAGAGGGCAAGGGGGAACTAGCTAGGGTTAATCTACCCAAGGAAGACTGTTTACTAAGCGCAATATCCAACGATAATCTTTTTTCTGTTAGTTCGATTTCATGCGCCAAAACGGACGAAGCTCTGACAAGGAACTGGTCCAAAGTGCCTACTGTAAGACCACCCGACATAGTTTTTTTTGAGAGGTTAGGCATGGATTTACAACTGGTACACTGACCTTACTTGCCGATGTGGCCCGTCCCGTCCTCTCCGTTCTCGAACGGGCTCAAACGGGCCCGCCCTTGGCCCGGGCTTCGCCTGCGCGTGTCCCGAGATGCGTTAAAGGTGCGTGGTTAAATACCACCACTAGGTGGATAGGAGGTCATTGGGAAGAGGCACCAGCTGTGTCACGAGCTAGGGCTGCTGGTCCTCGCAGTCCCGCAAGAATGTCCATGATGCTGCTACGAACGGCACCCGCGAAGCAGGGGCCGCGAGCAGTTGAAGGCGGCAGGCAGATGATGGGAGGTCACCGGGAAGAGGCACCAGCTGTGTCAAGAGCTAGGGCTGCTGGTCCTCGCAGTCCCGCAAGAATGTCCACAATGCTGCTACGAGCGGCTCCCGCGAAGCGGGGGCCGCAAGCAGTTGAAGGCAGCAGGCAGATGATGGGAGGTCACCGGGAAGAGGCACCAGCTGTGTCAAGAGCTAGGGCTGCTGGTCCTAGCAGTCCCGCAAGAATGTCCACGATGCTGCTACGAGCGGCGCCCGCGAAGCGGGGGCCGCGAGCAGTTGAAGGTGGCAGGCAGATGATGGGAGGTCACTGGGAAGAGGCACCAGCTGTGTCAAGAGCTAGGGCTGCTGGTCCTCGCAGTCCCGCAAGAATGTCCACGATGCTGCTACGAGCGGCATTGTAACAACTTTGACTTCCTGCTGTTTCCGTAGTCTGTCTTAAAATATAATACTTCTCCGTTGTTTATTGAGACTTTATAATAAAGCAGCAGAAGCTGCCTGTTTGAACGATGTTGGTCAGTCTACAGTCCTGCAGCGCACACTGCCTGTTTGTCACAGAGTGGTTTTAAGTTCCCACGGCACTTGGTTTACCTCTGCATATTATGGATGTTAAGGTCGATGATTTTATCTATCTGCCTTCCTTCACACCTTAACATTTATAATGTGCTGCTGCTTAAACAGTTTGTTTCTTTTTACTCAAAGTTTTATGTCCCTAGATACACTGAGTCCTTTTTTCCGTCACGCGGTGCTGTCATCAAACACTTGCGGAAGAATGTTTTTGGTGTCCTGAAGTCCTTAGCTGTGACGCCTGACACTGGATAAAGCCATTTGTTTAGGATTAGAGGGGGCAGGACATTTTCTAGTTATTTTGGGCAGCCTGCATTACATTTTGAAAATGGAGCACTCTCCTTGATGGACCTGGTGATTCGTCCTTGGGTAGGCTGTCTTTATAGCACAAGGTTTTGGTTTCCTTTACATACTGACTGTTCTTTCATCCTTTGACCCTACTGCTCTTTACTATCGAATGGTAGGGTTGGCAGAGATGATCACCTGCCCTGTTTTCAGTCCAATCCCCCCTGCACTGACAGCAAGCTGACTTTGACGTGTGTCATACCTGGCTCCTCTAACATCAGTTTTTTGGAAAGTGGTACTTAGGACATTAGGAAATCTGTTCTATAAGGACAGGTCTTACCTTACTCCCCTCTTCCTGTATGCACATGGAAGGAGGAAGTTGACAGTGCCTTGTGCATGGCAGGTTCTTCCACTTACTGGCTCAGTCCCAGTTACTATGCACCACAGAACACGCACATATCATTACATACAGGGTGTGTGGCTGCATGTTAAAAAATGATACCATCATGTACAGTTAGTGACTATGTACTGTACGACATTGGGCTGATTTATGCAGGCCAAGCAGAAGCCCACAAGATTGTGTACTGCTGCACATGAGTCCAGTGTCAGTATGGCAGGATCTTGCATTGGTCTGACTGCATGCAAGCTGATTCTTGTACTTGAACAGGACCTTGTGCTGATTGTATATTTGTGCAAAGATACATTTTGTACAGGCAGATCTGCGACTGTACATACTTTGATTATTCTACTGTGAAATCAACCCTTAAACACTTTACCAGCACTTAAGTACACTGATAGTCTGAGGATTGTGAGAGTGGTGGTATATAAGTGCTCTCAGTTGTCCTATGTTACCACAAACATTAATATATTTAATGGTTAATGTAATATAATCAATAATATGCTGCCTAACTAAACACTTATAAGGTCCCAAAGCCGAGACCTATTGCATTGCAAATGCTTGTTTAGGGTATTTCTACTAAAAGTAACTAGCATTTCAGGCTTCTCAAAGTATTTGGGATGGCCCATGTCACAACAAAACCGCTGGATAGGCTAACCACGCAATACATGAATATGATCTTGATTTGAGGCAATCTCCTGTTATCGCTCGGTCTGTCTATTCTGTGGTCCATATTTCATACCACAGCAGGATTGGCTGGAACTTGATTATATCTGTAAGAAATGTATCACCAAGTTCAGAGTGGCATACATACACTGATGTACTTTTGTGGGTTGAAAAATATCTAAAAAATTCATTTTCTATCAATTGCATATCTGCACATCTCTTATATCCCCATATGCCCGCCCTGTAAAGTGCTACACTGAGGCATTTAGCTTTGTAAATCATCATCATCTCAGGTGGGTTAGAGCCCAGTTTTCTAGCCAAGCTTCTGAGGGCCATGCATACCTTGCTAAGTTGTAACTTTCTGTTAGCAATGGCCTTTTTCCACAGACCATCCTTGTCGAATAAGATCCCACTTTCTCCTTATTAAGCCTCACCTGGGAGGTGTAGCATTTTGACGCACTGTATACAGTAGTAACTGTTCCTATGTAACGAGTTTATGTGCCCTTCTGGGACCTATTCACATTATTTAAAGTTGCATCGAAATAAGTAAATAAAACCAATACCAGGGTACAACCCAGTGCTGAGCAAAAGTCAGTCTGTCAATTATCTTTATTTTGGCATACTGCCATAAAAGAACAAATAAAAACAGTGATAACAATCATAACACATATAGAAGCACATAATATAAAAAAAATCAATCCTGATATAAAACAAGCATTCATTATCTTTACAGGGACACAATACAGAGTAAATATGGTACTTAGATCCAACAGTTGTAATATATTATTTAAACTCCTCAATCAGATGACAGAGCTGCATCCACTGAAAGAGTGATCAATGCTGTCATTAATCATAAATGGAGAAGAAGTCAAATGCAGTTCACAACCACAATGATGCTTAGCACAGTTTGTTTTAAAGGGTATAAGAAGTATGACTATTCTCTGTGACAGAATAAAGTGCTAAATTCTTTGAAAAGGATCAACAGCGGGTTTATACTACCTCAGGTACACCTGAGTCAATTAATTGTAAACTCAGTTTTTACCTAGTATGCCACATCGATAAGTACCATGAGACAGCACAAACATAGGTGCCGATCACGATCCGGTAAAAAAATTCCCCGTGCGACTCGTATCCGGTCTTTTTACCGTACGAATCGTACAAGTGCCGTACGAACTGGCAATCACGATTCGCATGGGAAAAAGACCATATGAATCGCATTGGGAATAATTCCCCACACGTCCTCGGGTCGGAAAAAGTGTCCGACAGGTCCTCGTACGATTTACCGTACAAACGTGAAAAGCGAAGTCTGACCCGGGAATCACGATCCGTCCCGGGCGTCCGAATGTACAACCGTATGGTTAAAAGACCGTCCGCACCGAACTCCTATAACAACCATGGAGACGTCCAAACAGGTGCCCGGTACGTGCCGTACCCCCCCCAGCCCCCGCATGTACGCGCCGTACCCCCCCCAGCCCCCGCATGTACGCGCCGTACCCCCCCCTGCCCCCGCATGTACGCGCCGTACCCCCCCCAGCCCCCGCATGTACGTGTCGAACCCCCCGTGTATGTACACCCAAGTACGTGTCGAACCCCCCGTGTATGTACACCCGAGTACGTGTCGAACCCCCCCGTGTATGTACACCCGAGTACGTTCGAGTCGTACCCCCACCCGTGTATGTACACCCGAGTACGTGTCGAACCCCCCGTGTATGTACAGCCGAGTACATGTCAGACCCCCCGTGTATGTACACCCGAGTACGTGTCGAACCCCCCGTGTATGTACACCCGAGTACGTTCGAGTCGTACCCCCACCCGTGTATGTACGGTGCGTACCCCCAGCGCGTAGCGTACATACACGGGTGGGGGTACGACTCGAATGTACTCGGGTGTACATACATGGGGGGTTCGACACGTACTCGGGTGTACATACACGGAGGGGTTCGACACGTACTCGGGTGTACATACACGGGGGGTTCGACACGTACTCGGGTGTACATACACGGGTGGGGGTACGACTCGAACGTACTCGGGTGTACATACACGGGGGGTTCGACACGTACTCGGGTGTACATACACGGGGGGGTTCGACACGTACTCGGGTGTACATACACGGGGGGGTTCGACACGTACTCGGGTGTACATACACGGGGGGGTTCGACACGTACTCGGGTGTACATACACGGGGGGTTCGACACGTACTCGGGTGTACATACACGGGGGGTTCGACACGTACATGCGGGGGCTGGGGGGGGTACGGTGCGTACATGCGGGGGCGGGGGGGGTACGGCGCATACATGCGGGGGCAGGGGGGGTACGGCGCGTACATGCGGGGGCTGGGGGGGGTACGGCGCGTACATGCGGGAGCTGGGGGGGTACGGCGCGTACATGCGGGGGCTGGGGGGGTACGTGCGTACATGCGGGGGCTGGGGGGGTATGGCGCGTACATGCAGGGGCTGGGGGGGTACGGCGCGTACATGCGGGGGCTGGGGGGGGGGTACGGCGCTTACCGGGCCACCTACTCTGGTCGTTTCGCGCCGTACTTCGCATTTGCGGCACTTTTTGGGTGCCGTGAAAATATTGCCGTCCGGACTGCTGTCGGTTCGAATCGTAATTCCTGGGTCGTGAAACGCTGCCTAGAAGCGTCCCGACGTCACGTCGCAGCATTCCCGGATCACATTCGTATGCATATTTTCGTCGGTCGGTGTTTTTTACGATTCGTACGGAAATGGTGTATCCGTGCGAATCGTAATTCCATGTTTGTAATGTTTTACAACCGGGTACGAGTCGGACGGAGAATACGCTCCGACCGACGGTTCGTACCCGGTTTTTACCGGATCGTAATCGGCACCTAAGTGTTGTCTGTGTCTCTTTGTAGGTTTGGAAGAGCCTCCTTATATTGCATTGTAAATAAATTCTGGGATTAGCCATTTTTTCCTGCTATGAATATATGCTGGGGAAACATCCTTTACAACGCAACTTTTACTACGCAATGCTATTACAACGCATTTTTTACAACGCAAAAGCTTTTACAACGCATGCATTTACAACGCATGCTTTTATATGGTAAGTACTTTTACAACGCATATACCATTACAACGTATTTTTTTGAATGTTTTTATTTTTTTGAAAAATGTTGTTAGAAAAAATAATGAATTAATATTTTAGTATTTATATTAAATACTATATTTTAAAAATATGAAAGAGTAATTTTTGAGTATAAATAAATAAATAAATAAGAAAAATTTAAATATATGAGTAGTATTATAAAAGATTAATACTTGAGTATTTTAAAAATATGAAAGAGTAATTTTTGAGTATAAATAAATAAATAAATAAAGTATAATAAATGAGTAGTATTATAAAAGATTAATACTTGAGTATTTTTAACTTTCTTATTTAAAATGTAATTAATAATATTAATTATTTAAAAAAAGAATGAGTACTTTTGGAGTATTTAAATTTTAAATAAGATAATGTTAAATATTAGAGAATTTAAATTAAAGAATAATACTTAAGTATTAATTGAGTAATTAAAAATAATTTAATTATGTAAAATAACCTGGAGTATTTTTTGAATAATATAAAATAAAATAATAAGAAAATATAAAATACCTGAGTATTATGGTTTTTTTTTTAAAAAAAAGGAAATTATTAAAATAAACAATTAGGTAATATATATTTTTATTTTTGAACTGAAAAATTACTTAAATTAATTTAAAAATTTATATGTAGAATAAATAAATAAATAACTATAAAAAAACATGTTCTATTGAGACAAGACATTAATACATAAAAGTTTATATTAAAAAATAAATATATAAAAATTGAAAAAAAAAATATTTAAAAAAAATATTTAAATAAATAATAAAATAATTAAAATAATAAAAGAGTTATTTAAAAATACGCTTTTGTATTGAAGTCTATGTGATAAATTGTCCTTCATTTATTTTGGCAGCTTAAGAAGATACAACCCGCGGAACAAGAAAGGAAGGAGTGAAAAGAGAAGAAAAAGCAAGTTTGAAAGGAAAAAGAAATTAGAGTCGAGGTAAGGAACACATTTAGTAAATTTACATATTATAATACATATTTAACATGTTTAAATAACAAATGAATAATAAATAACAGTAAACAAATAAGGTGTATTAAATATTTCTTTATTGGAAAAAACATAGAAAAAACATTTTTGTTTTATTATATTTTATAACATAATGTACATATTTTATAAAAAATATACATTATTTATTATTATTTTTAAACATATATTTATTGAAATAGTAAAAAAAATAGTCCTTTTTTAACATTGATGCACGCGATGACGTCATGACGTGAACGTAAACGTAAGGCGCCATTTTGGAGACCATCGGAGGAGGAAGCAGCAGGAAGCTGATCTGCGTCCAGGTAGGAAACTTTTTCACATTTATTTATAGATATAAAGTTAAAAAAAGATACATATATAGTAAATAAAGAATAAGGAGAGGTTGCAGAATAACTAATTGATGTTTAAAATGTAAAAAAGCATGTCCACGTTCATGTCATTAGTGTATGTCTATGTCGGGTTGCGAAAATTTATTTGTACCAAAAAAAATGTAATTAACTGTAACAGTAATTAAAGTTACAATTAAAAATGTTAATTTCAACACTTCGGTACGATTATAAATGATTTATACCTTCATTTAAAAAAAAAATATTTTTGCGTATTCATAATTTGTGAAAAAATGATTGTTATTTATTTGGTGTTTATGCAGCAATGTGCATTTCGAAAAATGGATTGACTTTTGTAAATTTGAATCGGTAGAGATTTTTTTGATTTTTCGGGTGGTAGTTAGTTAGGAAGTTTACTACAAATTAATATCTTGAAATTGATATTTGGAAAGTTGGACAAATATTATGGTAAAGTTGTTTTGGATACATTGGTTGTTTGGAAAAAAATGAAGATTGGAAAAAAAAAAGGAAAAATTTGGAGACCCGACTCGTAATTTTTAAAAAATGTTTGTAAAAGATTTGTATGCCAATTGTAATAAAAGGTTATTAAATTTTGAAGCAAAGCAGGAAAGTAAGTAGATAACTATTTTTAAAAAGAAAGAATGTTAGCAAGATTTTCCAGGTAGTCTAGAGCCACACACAACGTAAATTGTTGTAATATAGCCAATAGTCTCTCAGACATTTCCTTTGTTTTTAGAGTTACTCGTGGGTTTAGACTACCTGCAAGTGTTTGGGCAAGTCTCATTTCTTGAAAACTTTGCTCCTTCTTCAAAGTTTCCAAGAAAGAGTAGAAATTAGGATGAGGTTTGCCAATTGTATGGTTGAAGGAGTTATGCCATCCCTCTATGGCATTATTTGTTTTTGCTTCTCCCTCTAAACAGCTCGTGTAACAGTTCCACCACTCCACATGGAATCGTGGCTTCCTCCTGCGACCCGATCTGCTTAGGTGCCCAATCCATGTGTCCTCGAAATAATTTAGGATGGGTGCCAATTTCTCTTCATTACTTGTAAAAAAAACAGATTCTGTAATAGCAGTGTAGTACTCGTCCACACTATCGGGAGGAACAAAACAAAGTGCTGTTAATTTTTTTAATTCAAACTGTAGTTTGCTATCTCGACAGTATTCTGCAACTAGGGATGTTTTTTGTAATTTACGCCAAAATGCCTGGGAAAAATGGAAAAAACATCCCTGAATTTGGGTATCCATGTACGTTTTAGTGATCACATTGATCATGCTCAATTCAAAATCTATTATTATTTTCCTAGGACTTTGAGAAGTTTTACTTTTAATAACTGATAAAAGTTCAGAGTATGTTGCAGAAGTCTTATCAGGTAGCAAACTATATACTAAGGGGATTACATTATTGTTAATTTTTGCATGTATAGTGTAAATTTGAGTGAAAGGATGGGGTGTACTTTTAAACGTCCCATCCATCAACCAAATTTCACTATTTTCTAACTTTGCTAGGTTACGTGGGGTACTAAAAATAAGAATTCGTTTCTGAGGGTTTTGGTTATCATGCAGAAGGAAAGGTTCATCAGAAAAAGAAATAGAAAGATCATGTGGAATTCTAATATCAGAAAAAGTATGTGGTGTAGATAATTGGATGTTACTTGCCTGCTTTTGTCTTTGAATAATTCTTCTCAAATTAGGAATTATAGGCATATTACTAGCAACATGACTGGGGACATGCTGTGCAACCTCTCTTAAAATGTATCCTGTAGAATCATTGGAGGTGCTTGCAATAGCTTTCATTTCATTTACAGTTTCTCTTATTTCTACCTCCATTGCAGAGCCAGAGTGGTTATGTTCTGTTGTTTTTACAACTAAATTATCAAGTGTAACCGCTCTGCCACTGCAATGGGTAGAGTAGTATTGCACACACCTCCAATGATTTCTAGGAAAACGTATTCTTTCCTTACTATATATGTATCCTGCATGGTTTAATACATTTTTTCCTTTCCTCGATTATATATATTTTGCAGTTTCAAGAGTAGACATTATCTGTGAAGAGAAGAGAAGAAAAAAAAATTAGGATGTAAAAGTAAATAAACTAGCTCTAATGTTACCCTTACACCATGACACACTTTCTCTACTGCTGCACCTTTCTGGACTTAAATTAGTAATTGTTACCCCTACACCATCCAACACTTTCCCTACTGCTGCACCTTCCTGGAGTTAGAATAGTACATTTTACCCCTACACCATCCAACACTTTCCCTACTGCTGCACCTTCCTGGAGTTAGAATAGTAAATTTTACCCCTACACCATCCAACACTTTCCCTACACCTCCACCTTCCTGGAGTTAGAATAGTAATTGTTACCCCTACACCATCCCACACTTACTCTAATGCTGCACCTTCCTGGAGTAAGAATAGTAATTGTTACCCCTACACCATCCAACACTTTCCCTACTGCTGCACCTTTCTGGAGTTAGAATAGTAAATTTTACCCCTACACCATCCAACACTTTCCCTACTGCTGCACCTTCCTGGAGTTAGAATAGTAAATTTTAACCCTACACCATCCAACACTTTCCCTACTGCTGCACCTTCCTGGAGTTAGAATAGTAAATTTTACCCCTACACCATCCAACACTTTCCCTACTGCTGCACCTTCCTGGAGTTAGAATAGTACATTTTACCCCTACACCATCCAACACTTTCCCTACTGCTGCACCTTCCTGGAGTTACAATAGTAAATTTTACCCCTACACCATCCAACACTTTCCCTACTGCTGCACCTTCCTGGAGGTAGAATAGTAAATTTTACCCCTACACCATCCAACACTTTCCCTATTGCTGCACCTTCCTGGAGTTAGAATAGTACATTTTACCCCTACACCATGCAACACTTTCCCTACTGCTGCACCTTCCTGGAGTTAGAATAGTAAATTTTACCCCTACACCATCCAACACTTTCCCTACTGCTGCACCTTCCTGGAGTTAGAATAGTAATTATTACTCCTACACCATCCCACACTTTCCCTACTGCTGCACCTTCTTTGAGTTAGAATAGTAATATTTATTCCAACTACAACTCATATTTTCTGCATTGTGGGATTGTATTTTAATTATTAAATAAAAGGTTTTACTATTATATTGTTGGATTAATAACAGTGTTCATTTAAAATACCTTTTGTTTTTGGTGTTTCTTTCTTGGTTTGGCTTCTGCTATGGTTTTGGCCTGCTGGCTGGAGTTTTTGGTTATTTGTTTTTCAGATTTTTTCGACAAAGTTGCAAACAATTGTCTGTGAAAATGAAATTAAAAAAAATAAAATAAAGGAAAAACTTTGACAACGTTGGTGACAAATGCAAAATTTGAAAAATTGATAGTAATGCTGACATTTTATTTAAGTATAACTACATAACATATCATACTTTCCCTGGTGCAGCACCACACTTGAGTTAGATAAATAATTTGTACCCCTAAACATCCTACACTTTCAATAATGCTGCACCTTGATAAACATAGAAAGGTAATGGATACCCCTACAACATCCCTCACTTTCCCTACTGCTGCACCTTCCTGGAGTTAGAATAGTAATTGTTACCCCTGCACCATCCCACACTTTCCCTACTACCGCACCTAACTGGAGTTACATTAGTAATTGTTACCCCTGCACCATCCCACACTTTCCTTTATGATGCACCTTCAATGAGTTAAAAAATTATTTTTTACCCCTACACCATCCTACACTTTTGCTAATGGTAAAGTTAATGTTTTTATTTAAAAAATTAAAATTATAAGAAGTATTACCTTCACATTAAGAAAGGTGAGTCGAGTAGGTTGAGATGATGAAAAATTTGGCAAACGATATGTTGCTTTTGATAGAAAAACAAATTTCTGTTTTAGGAACAAAAATAAGATGTTATAAGTTCGTATATATTAAAGTTACTTCAGAGAAAAAAAATGGTTAGAGTACATTTTATAAAATATTAAAATTATTTTTGAGGCACTGTTTGGATGGAAATGAAACATGATTTAGGACAAAACATGGTGTTAAAATATAATAGTGACTTACTTGTAGTAGGAAAGAAAGAATGCTTCTCCAATGGATTGCAGTGTTCTCTCAGTCTAGGTCACAGTCTAGGAGTCAGAGGGTCAGGTTTTTGCGTCTGGTCTCTCTGGTAGTTGATAATCTACTGATTGCAAAATGGTGTCTTGCTGGTATTTATAAGTTTTAGTCAGTGTCATTATTAATTTTTTTAAAAACAGCGTTCGTTGTGTTTTTTAGTATATTTTTTTTTGCTGTGGAAAATGATAATTTAAAAAAGCATTAAAAGATGTGTTGTTTTCATTTATTTGCTCCGTTTTGGCATCCATTTTGGAACATGTATTTTGCTATTGTTTTCATAGAAAGTGTTGTAGGACAAGTTTTAGAAGTGGGATGGATAAAATGGCGACTATGTGTATGTGTTTTGTGTTTTAATCCGTTTACTTATTTTCTGATATAATCATGATTTGCATGTATATGAACTGTTGTTTAATTATTCGTTATTTGTACAAAACTTTTAAATTAGTTAAAACAATTTTTTTTGGGAAATAGGAGTATTAATTTTAATACTCGCATATTAATTTTAATACTCGACTATTCATTTTAATACTCGAGCATTCATTTTGTAATGCATTTCAGTTAATTTACATTCAGTTTTTCTCCACATTTTAATACACTTCCCCACCCTAAAACCCCTAATTTCCCTGCATCCCGTGCCAGATTTTATTGTACTTTAAAAAAAAAATATATATATTTTGGCGTTGTAATGGTATGCGTTGTACTTGTTTTCATTGTAAAAGCACTTTTAAGTATTTTACTCAGTTTAGCGTTGTAACAGTATTCGTTGTAAAATATTGCGTTGTAATAGTGTTTGCGTTGTAAAAAATGCGTTGTAAAGGTATGCGTTGTAATAGCATGCGTTGTAACATCATATATCCTATATGCTGTGCAGAAGAGGGCATGTTCCACCATTTCCTTTGTGGTTCCACAAGACTGACACACCCCCTCTAGTGATCCTGAAGTCCATGCCCATTTGGCAGTAAGTGAAAGAAGTGTCAGGCTCCCAAGTCTGGATTGGATCTAAAGCTTTCTGGCTAATACAGTCAATGAACCCAGAGAGGACCGAGTCAGGAGAGAGGGCAATTTGTATTGCCCATAATTTCCCTTGAGGTCAGATTTGAGAGTAGATGGTGCCACCTTAGGGTCTTCACAAAGTCTTACATTCCCCAACTTTCTCAGGGTCTCTCTAACATACTTAAGCCAAGGGGATCACTGGCCCCCAGGTTACTAAGCACCTCCTCAAGCCCCTGGTAATAGGAATATCACTAGGGAGTAGCCCAAATTCTTCTCTAGCACAGGACCGGTCTCACACTAGTCCCATCAGAGATTGGGCTGAGCCTCAAATCCTTCCACAGGGGGTGCAGTGGGGTGCTAATAGGAATGCCAGTCAGGTGCCACAAAAATAGATTCTCAGTAACACAAGTGCATTCACATCCTAATTCTGCACCAAAAGAGCAGCGCCCAGGGCCTGGTGTGTGTAGATTTATACCACTGGTGATATTGGGTGAAAATGAGAGCCTTGATAAACTTTCACCGATCCCTCAATGTGTTGTTGGAATTTGAGCCTACACCTAGCAATGTTGATGTTGGTGTGCTATTCTAATTGCTCGGTAAGGGTGAGCCAAGATAATCGAAGGTGGGACCATTCCAATGAGGTCCCCTTCAGGGTGGGGTTAGATCGAGTGGTGTGGCGTGGATTTAACACCATATATTTGGCTTTAGCCTCATTAAGCTCCAAACCCCTTGTCTACAAAAACTTGTATTAAATCTTCGGAGTCCCTAATAGGGATTTATATTATAGGAGCATGTTGTCTGCAAACTTTAATGCTTGAACCTTTGAGTTTGCCAACCTGGGGGCATTGCATTTACATTGGGTTTGGTGGGCTACCAGGTCATTAACATATACTGTAAAGAGGAAAAGGCTCAGTCACTTCACCCTGCCAGCGGCATCTGACCTGGGCAAAATTCTGATCATGGATCCTCACAAATGTTGCCAAAATATAGTCAGGGCCCCCCCATCAGCTAGCATCTGCTACAACTTGGGCATGGAGACCAATTTGAATGCAGACCGTAGGACCACGAACACCACATAAAGGCAACCACCATAGTTTTCCAAAATAACCATAGCCAAAACACCTAGTTGCCAGTGGAGGTGCAATCCCAAAAACCAGCTGAAAGAGGGGTTAATATCTTATTGGCTGCCATCCAGTCCTGCAGCATTTCTAAGATGATTCTGCTCAACTACTTTTGCTTACTGTCAATAAGGCTAATAGGCCTGTAGTTTGTTGGTAGTAGCGGTGAACATTTTTTATAAATTGGTATAATTTCCGCCCCTATCACGATAGAGGTATAGGAGTCCCTTTTGTGATGGCATTAAAAAATAACAGAGCAAAAGTCCTAAAATTACATTTTGGTGCCTCATATTGGTTTGTCCTTAGCTGAAGAAGCTGTTATCACTCGAATGCAACTGAATCAGTCTTTGCTGAACTCTGGAGGCTTATTTTTATCTGAATCAGAAATCAGTGCTTTTCCAGACCCCAGAACCTCTTTTGCTAACTTACAAAGTACCTGAGTCAATATCTAAATATTGGTTATAGGAATTCTGGGCACCCTGGATTTTCGAATTCTCCTGAACCTTCTGTTCCTGGTTGAATACCTCTGAAGTACTCCAACACTCTAAAGTAGGTCTGGGCGGTGAACTCCGCTCCGCTCGTGGAGTTTGCTGAGTCTTCCGCACTCCGCGTTAAGCGAAGTTCGCTGAGTTATGAAAAACTCCCCTTCGCACTGCAAAGCAGAGTTTTTTTCCTTGCTCGTGTTAGTCAACGTCAAGTTGGTGACCGCGAGCGAGGAAAATCAACCTCCCGGTGAGATTTCTCAACAAGGGAGGTCAGATTTCTCATTGCGAGTGGTCGCTTATGCTCGCAACCGCTCGCGTTGAGAAACCGCCCGTTCCCATTGAGAAAAGTTGCCGCTCGAGTAACAATCTACTCAAGCGGCAGAAAGGAAGTAGCACCCGCTTGCACTGTGCATGGTGCCGTTTGCGATGATTGCACAGTGCGGACAAGCACTGAAAATCACCTCAAACTGGAATTTATCTAACGCACTCCGCTGCTTGCGGAGCTTTGCGTAGTGCGGTGGAGTTTTTTTGCACTTGCGGAACTCTGCGAGCTCTGCGGCTTACTCTAAAGCAGGAAGTCAATCAGTATATGCTTATAGTAAACTTATTGGTGCCGATCACGATCCGGTAAAAAATGTCCCCGTACGACTCATATCGGGTCTTTTTACCGTACGAATCGTACAAGTGCCGTACGAACTGGCAATCACGATTCGCATGGTAAAAAGTCCATACGAACCGCACTGGGAATATTTCCCCACACGTCCTCGGGTCGGAAAATGTGTCCGACACGTCCTCGGACGATTCACCGTACAAACGTGCCGTACCCCCCCCAGCCCCCGTAGGTACGCGCCGACCCCCCCCCAGCCCCCATAGGTACGGGCCGACCCCCCCCAGCCCCCGTAGGTACGGGCCGACCCCCCCAGCCCCCGTAGGTACGCGCCGACCCCCCCGTGTGTACACCCGTGTACGGTGCGTACCCCCCGTGTACGCTCGAGTCGAACCCCCCCGTGTACACTCGAGTCGGACCCCCCCGTGTACGCTCGAGTCGAACCCCCCCGTGTACGCTCGAGTCGAACCCCCCCGTGTACGCTCGAGTCGTACCCCCACCCGTGTGTGCACGGTGCGTACCCCCCCGTGTACGCTCGAGTCGAACCCCCCCGTGTACGCTCAAGTCGGACCCCCCCGTGTACGCTCGAGTCGAACCCCCCCGTGTACGCTCGAGTCGAACCCCCCCGTGTACGCGCTGGGGGTACGCACCGTACATACACGGGTGGGGGTACGACTCGAGCGTACACGGGGGGTACGCACCGTACACGGGTGTACACACGGGGGGGGCGGCGCGTACCTACGGGGGCTGGGGGGGGGTCGGCGCGTACCTACGGGGGCTGGGGGGGGGTCGGCGCGTACCTACGGGGGCTGGGGGGGGTCGGCGCGTACCGGGCCACCTACTCTGGTCGATTCGCGCCGTACTTCGCTTTTGCGGCACTTTTTGGGTGCCGTGAAAATATTGCCGTCCAGACTGCTGTCGGTTCGAATCGTAATTCCTGGTTCGTGAAACGCTGCCTGAAAGCGTCCCGACGTCACGTCGCAGCATTCCCGGATCACATTCGTATGTATATTTTCGTCGGTCGGTGTTTTTTACGATTCGTACGGAAATGGTGTTTCCGTGCGAATCGTAATTCCATGTTTGTAAAGTTTTACAACCGGGTACGAGTCGGACGGGGAATTCGCTCCGACCGACGGTTCGTACGCGGTTTTTAACGGATCGTAATCGGCACCATTGTGTCCACAGTACAGGAATCACTCTAGCAAATTGCATTAAATTAGTATTGTAGAAGATGAAGTAACACAAAGTTGTTAAATGAAAAAAAACATGCATGCTAGGCAGGGTCACTCATACAAAAACAGACTGATGGCTCATAATTACCACTACAAAGCATGGTATGTACTAAGCAATGTAGGCTCAGATTTACTAAACCATCACGCAGCGCAGTGCAACAGCCACAATTGACACGCTGTGCTGCGTGAGAAGGAGAATGTAGGAGAGCGCCATATTCACTGAAATATGACACTCGCCTCTCCCTAGCACTGACGCAGAAATGTGTTACAGTGCGCCATGCACACACCTATGCACCATAGTGCAAAGGTGTTTGAGTGAGTCTAACAAAGGTTTTGAATGCAAGGATACCCTTCCAAGACAAAATACTATGCTTAGGGCCTGATTAAAAGTTTGGCGGACAGGGTTGTTCCGTCACAAACATGACAGATATTCCATCATCTAGATTACAATTTCATTGTATCCAATGGAACTTGCAACATGAGAGCTACGCACTGCTTTACGCTACTTTCAAGTTTTGCACTGGAAAGCAAATTAGTAAGAAAAGACTTTTCATCTGTGCCACTTTTGTGATGCAAACATGATGCTGAATCTTAGTAAATCTACCCGCAATATTTAATTGGGGATTTTCAAAGAAAGTGAATGCCATGATTTGCAAAGAATCACTTACTTAAAATGTGGGGCTGGGGTTCAAAAAGTCATCGAGAGTCTAATGAATCCTTTGGAAATTCAAAGTAGTCGGAGTCTGGCAGTGCAGAATATTAATGTCCAGGGTGGGAGATTCAGGGCCTCATTGTGATGTTTGTCAGAAATCATTCTGACCGACTCCTTGTCGGAATTGGTTCCGACCAACTGGGGTTCGGCGAATCCGGCCGACCGATTAAGATGTTTCCGAACATCGTTCGGTTGGACTCCTATTAACCTCAATGGGAGCCTGTGTTCCGACCGATAACACAGGCTCCCATTGAAAAAAGGGGTGGTTGTGGAAAACCGTGCAGCCTGTCGCTGGCAGCCCATGGTGCCTGCCACACTGTGCATGGTGGTAAAGAGGGGTCCCACGGATACCCCCACAGTCCCCAACCACCCTCTGGGTGAAGGGGGGCCTGCTACTGGACCCCAAAGTCAGTTTCCAACTGCCATTCCATGTCAGACAAACTGATTCGGAAAGGATGTCCGAATCCAACATCGTAATAATAATCGTCAGACACGCTGTCTGTAGAGCTGTATGATTTGGTTCTGAACAACTTGGAGTCTCTAAATGCTGGTTGGCACGGACTCAGAAAGACCGAACAGTTACCTTATAATGTAATCGGTCTGTCGGAAATGTTTCCGAGTTGGTCGTAAACATGGGTCCGGCATGGGTTAGGAAAATCAGAATGCCGTTTGGAGCCTTTCCAACTGACATCATAATATGGACCTTAATGTCACATGCACAAGATGTGTCCTCAATATCATAAGTAAATTATTAGAGCAATGCCATAAGGATGTAAAGACAATTTTAGAGAAAAAAAATAATCAACAGATTATACCGTGACAAATGAAAATCATTCTTTAGAGTATTGGCACAACCTATTGTGCCAACGAATTACAATTTTTCTACACTAACCTAGAAAACAGAAACCATTATAGGTGTAATACATTAAATGGAAATAAAAAAATTATAAACAGCTATTTTAAAACATACTTTTTGTAATATTGGACATACAAAATCAAAATGGAAAAACAACTGGGTTAACCGATTATGTCCAATGAAGTGATGGTCTATTGTTGTGAAACCAAGACACATGGTTAGTTTCTGATAATAGAGTTCTACTTTATTGAGATGATGGTTTCTTAAATAGAGCTGCACCACTGTATAATTTTCTTTTTGCAGCTTGGTCTTTAATTGTATTTAAGTAAGACTATCTGTTTTTGTTAATGCAGCTCCTTTCTTTATAGGAAACGCGGCTGCGCTTAAAATAAGTTTTCTTTTTTTTAGTGTATGATAGCGATTTGGAAGTAATCCCACGGACCACTCTACAGCAAAGTTTTCTTTTACATTCACAAAGGAGAAAGAGGTCCCAAGGGCACTCTTTTTTTGTGTGAATTGATTACCACCTTCTTTGAGGTGACAGCATAATTTTAACATTTCACGACCAGATTTCGGTCAAAAAACATTGATGCATATCATGCTGAATCAGTATTTAAAAGGGATGCTTGCAACACCCCCTTCCAGATACGAAAACCGTGTCTATTTGGAATCCCATATTATTAGTGGGTAAAACCTTTCTGACTTCTAAAATACTATTAGTAGAAAAAAGCATCTTAACAGTTGTGAATGTCAAATTGGAGTGTGTGCATCCATTGATATGGATAGTATATCTGGGCTGAAGTTCTCAAAACAGAGTGCCTATGTATGTGTCATAAAATTAGGAGGATTACAAAATGAAAGAGTGACCTTTACTAAGTAGTTTCAACTCACTGCTATTTGGTCCATGTTGTGACAAATTAAAGATAAGAATTGATATTCCTGGCATGGCCAAGAAATATGAGGATCTCAGCAATACTTTAATCTGAAATACTCCCAGGCGAAAATTCTCTTGACACTGGTCCACGCCTCTGGTGCCTATCTGGACCCTGCCTTAAGACAAAGGGAGGGGGTATAGTTGACCAGTAGGAACACTGACTTGTGCATTACAGGGATTCAGAATTGCTGGACTATTCCGAGAATCAATTCAGAAAAAGTGATTGTCCCTTGATTTGTGTACCTTCTCCAGTGGTGGGTGGATTGTCTCTCAAAAGTCTATTGCTTGGGTGTTATAGTCATCCAATAGGTAGGAATATGTTTTTGTTTACTGTAGTTTTTTGAAGTCCTAATACATTTTAGATAAACTATTGGAATAAAATATATTTAATTTACATATGGCATGTATATATACAGGAGCATTCTTAAAGTGATTTACCATCCACACTGCTCTATGCAAATGGTATTTAGACAACAAATTGGAAAAAGAAATATTGTGATACAAAAATATTGTGTCATGAATATAGGAATTACAGAAATATCCTCGAAAGCAATATCTAAGGTAAAGATATAATTATTAGTGTTTTTTAAATATAATTGTAAAAAACATTGATGAATGTATGTTTGGTATTTTTGTATCTGTGTTTTCAGTAAGATCATTTATTCGTTATGGAATTGTTGACATTTGAACTTTTATTTGGATTTGTGTATATAAATAATGGTTTTATACTTTATTTCAGTAGTAGGATACTGGGATTTTAGAGGAAAAGGGTGGGAAGTGTTTTAAAAGTGTATATTTTAAAGTAACATTTACAGTACAAATGTTAATGATATACACATTATTGTTTTTGTGATTTTATCATTTATTTTGTAAATGCAATGTTTTTTTTTTAAATTGTCAATTCAATATTATAAAAAAATATATATCAGGGGGCCAATTACGATATCGGTCAGAGACACTCCAAACGACATTCGGTTTGTCCCAATGCGATTCGGAACCCGCGTTTCCGGCTGACTTGGAAACATTTCCGACTGACCGATTACGATGTTAGGTAACCGTTCAGTCCTTGTGGCTTGGTTCCGACCAGCTTTTGGAGGAATCGAGTTGGTTGGAGCCGAATGGTACGGCTCTATGGACCATGTTTCTGACTGAGTGATTACGATGTCAGATTCAGACAGCTATTCGAAATCGGTTTGTCTGACATGGATCGGCTGTTGGAATCTGACTTTTGTGGACTGTAACAGGCCCCACTTCACCCTCAGGCCTCTGTATGGGGCCCATGTGGGTATCCATGGGTCCCTTCTTATCAATCATGCACAGTCTGGCAGGCACCATGGGATGCTAGCCAGGCGGTGCAAGATTTTCCACAGCCACCACACTTTGCAATGGGAGCCTGCGTTGTTGGTTGGAAGACAGGCTCAATGGGAGCCCAACAGAACGCTGGTCGGTCGGAATGCTTTCTGACCAACATCGTAATGAGGCTCCAAGAGCAAAAAAAAATAAAATTATATTGCAATAATTTCCCCCCAAAAAATATTAAAACATGATTTTAATAAAGCAGATACATTAGATATTAATATTGTATAGAAGTTTCAAAATGTATAAATTATCTGGAATATAATCTAATTTAGTAATAAAAATATATAAATAAAATATTATAAATATATATGAATTGTATAAAACATGAATCTATTTTATGAAAAAGTGTACATGTTCATAAAAAACTGCAAGAAAAGCAATATTTAAAAATATATTTAAAAAAAGTAACATACGAGGGACAATTCTGAGCTACAATGGCCACTTACTGGTTCGTTCGACGTTCTGAAATTGAATTACCCGCAGGACAAATTGTTTGCTAAAAAGAGTAGGCAGTCGATGTTTGATTCCCTAAGAGTATGGCAAAAGGAATCAAAGCAATGGTGTATGAGAGAAGAGAAAGAGGCTCATAAGAGACAGACGCAAACTATAACGCCGAAAGTAGTAGTCTATGAAAGAGAAAAGATAGAGAAGAGTATAGAATGAGCAGATAGAAAGTTTAAGTTACAGACAGATAAATGTTATGTCACTAGAGCGGAAGGTGATGATTTTGTTGAAGTACTATTGGATTCTCGCCCTCCTCCTCCTTATGGCCCTGAATGGATATACCCGACAATCCCGACGTCTCAGTCCTCGGCCTCTAGTGCCGCCCTCTCTAGTGTTTCTGTTTCTGGCATTACCGCCTCATCCCTGACCCCACTCTCCTCTGCTCACGCCAGTCACAGGGGCGGGTGCTGTTAGCTCTCCCGCCCTGTCTATTGGTTCCTTTTCGACAGTTACTCCCCCTTTCACCCCTACAACCCTGTCTCCCTACATGATGATACCTGTCTTTGCATCTGCTCTTTCCCCTGTGAGTGTGACACCCCAAACACTGTCGAATGTCGAAACGCCTGTACGTGCGATACATGAAGCGAATTGGGCAGCAGCACAAGATCGCATGGAAAAAGTGTTGGTGCGCTCTGCTGTGGGTGATGAGTAGAAGCAAAAGGTGGCAAATCAGGCGGCTCAGTGGGCTCGGAACCCGATCTATAATATGGAGGTTGTGTGGAGTGTGATGAAAGATTATGAACCATTCATACAGCAGCATGCTCTTAAACATATGTCGGCTACACTGATAGGACTATGGGAACAGTGTTTTCAGGGTGTTGCACCGCAAATCATCTATGACATACAGAACAGGACAGGGTATATGTTACAGGAGGCTCCCAATGAGGTTTTTAGCAATGTAACAACACTGGTGGGTTATCGAGGCAGATTGCTCCAGAAGGTCCCAACAATAGGGACACAGCATCCCATGAGGGAGGTCCATCCCATTTACCATCCAGAAATACCAGAACTGCGTAACTTCACAGACACTGCAATCAGACCACGAGTCAAGGCTAGGTTTCAGGAACAGTGGATGTATACTCCCTGGAAGAGGAGTGAGGTCCTATCCCTAAAGAGCCAGTTGCAGGACCCTCGAAAGATCCCTATTGCATATTATAAGGAATTGACGGAGGCGGCCTCCTCCACTGTGATGACATTAGCTGATATAGAGTTATTTTTAGGCCTGTTGGTACCGGTAAATATATGGAGGCAGGTGCATACCCAAGATCATGCACTAGAATTGGGTGGCACATGGGATGAGAACAGGGCTTGGGATAAGGAGTGCAAGCCCAGCGACATGCCGAAAGCGGAGCTCCTAGCTTTGCCGGGGCGTATTATCGCTTAATTGCACTCACTTATCCCGCCGAAGCGAGTAGATTGGGATAAGTTGACTGTGTGTCATTAGAAGAACGATGAAAGTGTAACGGATTTCTTTACTAGATTTGAAGGGGTGTTGTTAGATTTTAGTGGTCAGGATCTGTCACAGGAGGGTGGTGTTCGTTTGTTTGTTAACAAATTTGTCACTAACTTGCTTTCTGAGATTGCAACCAGGTTGCAGGCTTTGGAAAGCACTTGGACGACCTCATCCCCATCAGTGATATTGAGTATGGCACAGTATTATGAACATAGAGAGAGTGAGGACAAGGAAAGGGCAGAGAAAAAGTCAAAAGATTTGAAGACGAGTGTATTGATGCAGCAAGTTGAGAGGGGAAGTGGAAGAAGTTCAGGTTAGGCCCCACGGTTACCCCGGTCTAACAGGGGTGGTCCTTCAAGTACGCCCCTCTGGCTCAATCAATGTGCATACTGTAAGCACGAGGGGCATTGGTGGAACAAGTGTCCGGAGTTGTTGCAGAAGGGTGAGGCTCCGAGAGGTCGAGGGTTTCAAGGACGAGGAGGAGGAGGCCGAGGGGGGACGCAGTCAGAGGATACATCACACAATCGGCAGAGCGGGAACCCCCGAGCCCGACAGTAGTACCACGATGACTATGACATGGATGAGGTGGTGGGGTTCTCTCACAGCTAGGACAGCCAGGGACAGGGCAAGGGACAAGTTCCAGTGCCTGTGGATCAGCGCGGACCCTACGTCACTGCTGATTTACAGGGTATTTTTTTAGTTGATACAGGAGCTATGAATAGCTCTGTTTCCCGTTCACTGGTCCCGGGGTCAGCTTTGTCTGGCCAAAATAATGTTGCGGGGGGTTTCTCATGTGTGGCGGTTGTTAGCCCCATTACCAAACCTCTTGCCTTGACTATTGGCCCCTTTATGGTTGATTCACCATTTCTATTGTTGTCAAATTGTGGGGAAAATCTGTTGGGATTGGATTTGTTAAAAAGGTTGCATGCGACAATTTTCTGTTCTTCAGACGGTGTTTACATGACTATTGGACCGCAGGCAGCCTGTGCCAAACAATGCCTAACTCATGATGCCCGCCTCCCCGCTGAGTTTAAGGGTGTGCCACATACGCTGTGGGCTACAGGAGACACGGATGTGGGGCTACTTCAGATCCCACTGGTCTCTATACAGATTAAGGACAATGCTGTATTGCCATGAATTCCCCAGTATAAGATATTGCAAATAATACAGAATTTGATTAAGTCTGGTGTGGTTGAATGTGTGTAATAGCCCTATCCTCCCTATTCTTAAAAAGGCACCCCAGGATTCTTCCGAAGCCCACCCTGATGTTTATCGCTTTGTAATTGACCTTACAGCGGTGAACAAAACAGTGGTTCCCCAATACCCTGTTGTTCCAGATATCACCGTGATTTTGACAATGATTCCCTCGTCAGCAAAATGTTCTCCATGACCGATTTAAAGAATGCTTTCTTCAGCATCCCGATCCATACAGATAGTAGACATCTGTTTGGATTCTCAATTGCCGGAAGAAGCTTTAAATTCTGTCGCACTCCACAAGGCTATACTGAAAGTCCTAGTATCTATAGCCAAGCTTTGAAAGCTCAATTGGACTATTTGACACTTCCCCCGGTAATGTGCTACTGCAGTACATTGACGACCTCCTTGTGGCTTCGGACACTGAAGATGGTTGCGAAGCGGCCACAGTTAAATTATTGTTGCATTTGGCACACCATGGCCACAATGTGTCACTTTCAAAATTACAATATTATCGACAGGGGGTCACCTATTTATGTCACCTACTGTCGAAGGAGGGTCGCAGACTAACACCTGAATGCATAGCTTCTATTACTAATATGCCTGTTCCTAAGACCCAACGCGAGGTACACGTGTTCATTGGTATAACTTCGTATTGTTGTCAATGGATCCCTAACTACTCCCTACTAACAAAACCCCTCCTTTACGTGACCACCAAAGAAGTGCATGAACCCTTGCCTTAGACACCAGCATGCCAGCAAGCTTTTGAGCAATTAAAGGTTGCGCTTTGCTCTGTTTCTGTGCTTGGTACCCCTGATTACCAGAAGCCTGTTGTGCTCTATGTACACAAAGCGGATAGTTGCTTGCTTTCTGTCCTAACACAGTGTTTCAGTGGTGAGAAGAGACCCTGCACGTATTTCTCTGCTATTCTCGATAATCTTGCCAGAGCTCTCCCGATCTGCCTGAGAACTACCGCAGCAGTTTCTATCAGACATTCGGCAGGGCTCGTCCTGGATACTGATCCCACGGTAATGGTACCCCATGCTGTGGACACGCTTTTGAACAAGACAAAGACGTAGCACCTTAAGAGTGCGCGTCTCATTGGAAATATCAGCTAACATTGTTTGCTCCGCACATTACCATAAAACAATGTGCCACTCTGAACCCAGCCACGTTACTACCCATCCCTTTGGAAGAAAAGGACAATGATGTCCATGATTGTTTATTTCGTACTGAGGAAGAAACAAAAGGAAGGGTAGACCTGATTGATGTTCCCTTATCTACCCCCATGGGGAACTATATGTCGATGGCTCTTGTTTCAAGCAGCACATGGCGCTACTACTGCAGTTTACACAATAACAACATTACACACTGTAGTTGAGACATCCCGTATGCCATACCAATCGGCCCAAGCTGCAGAGCTGGTTGCCCTCTTTAGGGCTTGGGAGTTGAGTGAGGGACTGACTGTCAATGTCTACACCAACAGCCAGTACGGCTTTGGGGTGGTCCATAACTTTTGCCGGCTCTGCGCGGAGAGAGGGTTTCGACCTCGCATGGGCTGAGAATACAGCATGGCCCATTGATACTTCGACTGTTATCTGCATTGACGCTTCCTGATAAGTTGGCGATAATAAAATGTAGTGCTGTCAAAGCCATCACAGATGATGTTGGGAGGGGAAATGCGTTTGCAGACAAAACAGCTAAGGAAACAGCTCAATCAAAGATGACATTTGTGCCAGGTCCTGCTAGATGGGTTCCAGACAATGGGATGTTCGAGGACACATTGGAGAATGTCAGGGAAATACAAAGAGAGGTGACTGTAGATAAACTGGCGATCTGGGAAGAGAGGACAGAGCGTCTGGACGAGGATGGGTGTTGGACTGACTTGTGGGGGAAACAGAGGTGGTTGCTCCCAAATGCATACCTGCTCCCTGTTGTGACTATGGCCCACAGTCCAGCACAAATTAGTGCCAAGGGGATATGTAAGTTGTTGGACCCAGTTTGGCAGAACGATAATATTTCTAAGGTAGTCACACATCTAGTGAAACACTGCATTGTTTGTTTGAAGTATAATCCTGGGAAAGGCATTCCTACACCTGCAGGTAACTTTGCACCGCCTTCCTTCCCTTTCAAGGTTCTCCAGATGGATTTCATGGAAATGGAACGGGTGAATAACTTGAAGTATGTGCTGGTAGTGATTTGTGCATTCAGTAAATGGATTGAGGCTTACCCCACTAAGGAGAATGCGGCCATGGCAACGGCGAAGTCACTCTTAAAAGAGTTCTTCCCACGCTACGGATTGCCACGTGTGATTTGGTGTGACAACGGAAGTCACTTCAATTCAAAGGTCATTGAATTAGTGTGCAAGGGCTTGCATATTAAGCAGAAGTTTCATGCACCAAACCACCCCCAGTTAGCAGGCCTGGTTGAGAAGTACAATGGTACTCTCAAACTGAAAAATTACCCAAGATTCAGGAAAGTACAGGATTGTGATGGCCAGATTGGTTGCCTTTGGCCTTATTATCTACCAGGGTGACAGCACATTCTAGATCAGGGTTGTCCCCGTATGAAGTTTTCTTTGGCTGCATGCCCATGTCCGGGGTGACCCGAGACCCAAGCGCTTTTCTGAGATAGAGTACCCCTTACTGATAGATTATTTGTATGAGTTGTTTAAAGATCCCCATTCTCTTCACCAACAGATTCACGCCACGCTGCAACCAGTACCAGAGGGGCCCGAGCATCAGATGCAGCCTGGGGATTTTGTGCTCGTCAAAAACTATCAACAGGAAAACTGCCTGGAGCCGAGGTGGAAAGGACCCCTGCTCGTCCTTCTTGCCACCTGCACCTCCGTGAAGCTTGAGGGCAGAAAACATTGGGTCCTCGGGACTCACATAAAGGTCCCCCTGCCACTTCCGCATGATCGGTGGGTCATCAATGGTATTGCTGACCTGGAAGAGGAGCGAGTGCCCCGCTTTGTCCCTTTCTCTGACGCCCGATTGAGGTGGGCGCAGACAGACGAGGAAAGCGACGTGGCCCTCCTTGAGGCGGTCCGCCACAGATAAAGGCTGCCCCGGATGCTCCCACCTCTGACGCACAGACACCTGAGAATCAATGCCCAGCTGAGCCTGAATTTCTTCTCCTTTTTGTTCATGAAAAAGTGCCTGGGATCGCCAGGTACAATTTGCAGTCCGACGGAAGGACAGTGCGCCAGTGGGACAGTCCAGGAGTTAGAGAAGGACTTGAGCTTAGGCTGAAGGTGCCGTGCCTAAGGGGCCTGTATTGAATCAGAGTGAGCTGCACTGGTGCACTGCCCTGGACACGGGACTGGATCGTTGATGGTACTTGCCCAGGAGGGAGGGCGCCCTATCCTGAAAGAAGAGGATTTGTTTTCCAGAAAGAGCTGCGAGAGTGCGTCTCAACCATGGGAGTGCTTCATAGCACCGTCGTTGATGAACAATAGGAGCCTACCAGCAAGGCTCTAGATGGACGCTGGGTGATTTGTGCCCCTCTGGTCAGTTGTATTTCTGTGGCTCCAATTCTTAAGGTTTCTTTCTATGTACCCATTTGGTCGTGCAGTCATGAGGGAGGAGCAGCCCTTAGTGGCCCCTCCGTTACAGCAGAATTGTCCTAGGTGGTCTAGTTGGTCTACTGGGAGTAGGGTAGTGGTGGTAGTGTTCCTTCTCATAGTAATCATAACCCTATTTGGGGTGATCTTGTATTTAGAAGAACAACATCCTGTGCACATCTTGATAGGGACTACCCCAGCTCCACCTGAGCATTCGTTTGTTACACTGGCCCCGCATAAAGAGAGACATAGACAGACTTATGCCCAGGACTCTTTTGTCCAGATGCTTCATCAGGTACACAGTACTACTAATGCCACAAATTGTGGGGTGTGCGGTTTACTTCCCTCAGTTATGCACAAAAACAATTTGTTGGCGTCATTGCCCCTGTCATATTTGGGTAGCTGTGAAGACTGTTTTAAAACTGCTCTCTATGGTATTCATACACTATCATGCTGACGCCATGAAAATGGTACAGGCTGACTACAAAGTAGTATTTGAGTATATTTGGAGTATATAGTGGTACACCAAGGGTATACACCTGGACCCAGATGCTTATAAGAACGTTTGCAAAGATAATGAGAATGTCACTTGGTTACAAAATGAAATGTTAGATTTTCAGGGATTTAATGTTACTGAATACTTTAAATGTTTCCAGGAACGCAATATTACTGAAGACAATGTCATGCCCGTCCCTCTCATCAATGCTAGTTTCTGTGTTTAAGGATCAGGGAACATTTCAGTAGGACAGAGCCTTTGTAACTACACATACCGATTGAACACTACTAGTAGCCCACCTTTGCTTACACCTCTGAATGTATACTTCATATGTGGGGCGCAGGCTTATACATGGCTTCCTAGGGGATGGTCTTGATCGGTTTTATGTTTCCTTTCTCTTACCTCCCGTTTACATTGCACCGCTCAATTATCACAGGGCTCATAAGCTGCAGTGCAGGGATCTCCATGTGCAACGAGTTAAGAGGGTTGTCATTCCAGACGATATTGACCAGACAGATACCTCCCTACAACAATTTACTGACATAATGAAGGGCATTCTGCCGTTCTGGGGTCCCATGTTCAATAGTCGTAATATTTGTCGCCTTGCTTGAGTAGTTGAGGGAGTTATTAATGCTACTGCAGGTATACTGACTAATATTACAGTCGAACTTCAGGCTACGAGGCTCATTGCTCTTCAAAATCGATGGTTCTAGACGTTATCCTTGCTGATAGGGGCAGAGTTTGTCGTGTCATTGGCAGCAGCTGCTGCATGTACATGCCCAATAGCGCCCCTAATGTGTACTCTGCAATACAGAAATTAAACAGACTAGCTTCAGACATTCACCAGGATAATGGTTCATGGTCCCTCACAGGGTATTTCTGGGGTCTACTAACATCATGGGGGTTGCAAGATATTACTTGTCCTAATAGCTATCGCAGGTGTCATCTTTACCTGTTGCTTCCGTATTAATTACCTTCCAGCCTGTTGCACCTATTGTGTGAGTAAACTCCCCCCTGCCCCTAAATTGTCAGGACATGTTAATAAGGTCTCTACTACGATGATGAAGGATATCCAGGACATCATGCTTATTGATGAAGGCATCTTTGAATATTAAGTGGATTGGATACCCGAGTGCTACTGTATTCTCTCCCTGTGAGTTGAGCGACTAGGCGATTTCCCCTCCCCACTTATAATTGGAATGACCCTACCGGATAGCTCAATAAAGCATTTAGCCACCCATGCTAAAAGGAGGCTCTGTTAGGTTTGAAAATCCCATCCCTACAATGCACCCGTTTCATGCTATACTAGGTTAGCTGTGGGTGGTTAAATATACGCCATTTGTATTCATGTTATGCAACCCACTGAGGTATCCCCGTAAAGAGCACAGCTTCAGTTAGCGAGTATGACTCCATTTTGTATTTCGTAATCCCTATTAGTCTGCTTAGGCTGTGCCTGCACAAGGTCGTATTACTCGTATTGCTTGCTTGCTTCAGCAGAACACTATATTTCCTTATTATTTTCTCTTCTGTTCAAGGTTGCCTTTTGACTTGCTAGTAATTAGGCCGTTCAGCCCTTGCATACCTATCTCTATGTGTAGATCTTCTCCCACGTTAGGAGACGCTGAGACCCAGCATGGCAACCTTGAATTTATGATAATGTGTACCCATCTAGCAGGTGGTAGTTCATCCCTATGTGCTTTCTTTGTCTATGTTTGGTCCCAGCCAGTACTTTTCCACTGTGGGCATGGTTGGAGGCTTCTGGGGAGGAATGATTACTCACTATAGACTATTGGGGGGGCCAGTCCCTCGGCAGACATCTTAGGGTGCAGGTCAGATTGGACTCCTCTGAAGAGCATTGCTAATAAATATATGTTTGTATTCTCTACTGTCTGACCGACTCTTCATTTTTGGGAAATGAGTGGTTGCAAGTAACCTGGGTGGCCCTTGAGGGCCACTTCCTTCATTCAGTGTTTACATCATGCAACAATAGGGGAAATGTAAGACCAGCACCCATTAGAGAAGAGCTTCTCTGATGATAACTACATATTGAAAACATATTGTGAATCAGTTACTCACAGTCTGCATATAGAAAATAAAGAAACATGGTACCATAAGGAGAGCAACTGGATAGATTGTGCAAGGGAAACACCAGTGTGGTAATAACTCATGCTGTGCATTCCAAACAAATGTCATAGAACAAAATATTATCCTAACTCAGCAGGTACTCATGGGAGAAATATCCACAGAATAAAATCTGAGCAACAAGAAAAAACATGTAAGTGCCCTGATTTATATTGAATGGAGAAGAAATACGACCTGTATACTGACAATTGAGCCACAGGTTTGAGGTTACTAAATAAGGAACATGAGGCATATTAATGCCAGTCACCTTGAATACAAAAATTGAAATACATAAAATTAGGAAAACAACTGATAAAGCACATACCTAGATGAAAGTTTGTCACAGAATAAATCATCCACAATTTGCCAGATTCATGAATGAATCAAGAGTAAGGTGACTGCGCGAGATAAACACCCAAATAGCGTGTGTCGTGGCAGGCATTTGGCTACGGGCCTGACACAGTACTGAATCACTTAAAAGAAGCTGGTGTCTTGGAATGACTTAAGCCCAGTTGTTGGAAAGTGGATTATTAATTGGAGTGGATAGTAGCCCTCCACAAGTAAAAATGTAACTTTTGGTGGTCAGTCCAATAGCTGTGGCACAGAACAGAGTGTGCATCGCATTTTGAAGTACCTGATAAAAATTCAAAAACACAACACAATAAAAATTCCACATCAAATTCATGAAAACAGATAATAGTTTAATCAAGAAAATGACAAAGAAATGACAAAAATCAAATTAGGGGAATTAGACATATGACTTTTTAAAGTTTTAGATGTATCTAGCACCAAAAAGCACCAAGTGCCAACTATGGGCAACTGGGCGCGCTAAACAGGTGCTGAGGTGCAAGCTAAGGCTGATTGTGATATAGTATGGGTCAGATACAAGGAACAAGTTGGTCCTGGTCAAAAAGTTATCTTTGGATAGTGAAGTTTTTGACATCAGCCAAGGACTTCTATACCTCAGGAACAGCACTTGGGGCTCAGCGCTCACTCAACAGAAGCCACCAGAAGAAACCAGGGTAGGCCCAGCTGAAACTGGCCAGCTGGATTCTTCTGTAAAGAGGGCTTTCTGCTGCTTCTGTGTTCTTGTAGTTTAATAGGAAGACAGACTTATTTGTTCCTGGGTACAAGTGGAACCAGCACTAGGCCTTAGTATCGCTTTCACAGGTGTCAACAGCAGATGCAGTCTTTCTTCTGTTTTTCACAGCTGCCATAGTGTTCTACAAATGATGCCTTGTGCTACCACATTTCTGCCAGGCACAAGCTTTTAAGTAGGTGGGTGGGGGGGGGAGAGTTGTGGCACCTCCTTAACCAATAGGAAAAAACATTTGAAGCAGTTACTGCGTGTCTTACTGCAAATAATCCCAGAGTCCCCCTCCAAACCTCCATCTACCATGGCAGTACCTTTGTTCCCCTGTGCAGAGCTCCTGCGCCCATCCTAGAGTTGTGGCTAGGTCAACAAGCAACACTTTCTCTGTGGACACTCAAGACAGGTTCCGGGGGCAGCTCCTCTGCCACTGGGATTGCAGCCCAGACTTGGGAGATAAAAGTGAGACCGGCCCAGGAGTTAGCTACATCTTCAACAGGATGACCATATGGGCTGTGATCAGTAACTTAAAACATTTTAAAGGGTGCCAACCCTGTCATTGTCAGATGTAGCTTAAACCTGGGTCATCCTCACTTTTGTCTACCTAGCCAACCGGCATGAGTTATAGTTACCTTAGGGCATGAGATATAGTTACATGAGATAACTATAGCTGGTGAATTTCTGTAATTTTTAGAGTCTAAAACGTTACGGTATTACTGAACATATTACTTAATTATAACATTAGTTTAACCTCTGTTTCTTTTCAGTGAACTTTTAGTTTTTTTTAGAGTAAAGTAAAACTTTATTACCATACGTTAATCCAGATCCCCTCGTGCCGGGTTTCAATTGTGCACGGCAGGAGCATGGATGCAGAGCCTGGACTGCTGCTAGATTCTGTGAACAACCACACAAAGGCAGCCAACCCCACTCTGTGCAGGGCCTTTGGCCGTGTGCAGTAGGAGGATGGTGCCAGGGCCTGATCTGCGGCTAGTCAATTATGCCAACCCTCTGCCTGTGGCTAACTCCCCAAAACACAGCCAAACCCATGCTGTGCAGGGCCTTTCCCTGCAGGCAGACAATCCCACACCAAGGATGGCCTTTGGCAACGCAGCATTGGAATGGCCTTTGGACCCCAGGGACCCAATCCCTGGGGCCAAAACATATATATTAAGGGGAGGGAGGTGCAGCCCCCTACCCAAGCCCTAGCAGGCACCAGGGACCCCATCCCCAAGGATCAAATTCTAAGATTGTTTCGTCTAGTTGAAGACTGGATTGGTTCTAAATCATTTGGATGTATTTGAACTACATTGCCTTTCCACTCCTTCGCACAATCACTCAACTCTCCCTGAGCACTCACCTCCTCCCTCTGTCTCTGAGCACCGATGTATACCAATGTTGATTAAGTTCATATTCAATTGTTTTGATTGTATCTTTTTCTGTGATGCAATATTAAATCACAGTAAATCATCTTTCTGTGTTGTGACATTTTGAATGATTTAATGGATTTGAATGTAGTTATATGTACATAATACTATAAGCAGCAAGCCACTGTGACCATTTTTCTTGTACCATTGTCTACCCGGGTCCAGTGGTCCTACGGGTTACCCCATTTAGAATACTCTATCCATGGAACTATGTCAGGGCCACTGGGATTTGTACAATTCTGTGGCTGCTGTGTTTTTCCCCCCTTAATTATGGACTTGTCATAGTTGCCTCATACTCCGTCATCTGCAGCATAATTTGAAGATTTTAACAAAAAAAAGCTTCTACCTCAAAAAGATCAAAAATTACTAAAAATGCATTGGCTGCTCATTGGAAGGCTCAGGTTCAGTTGTTTATTGCTGTATTTGAGTGTTAAAGTGACCCTAATTAGGTGAAGCATTTTCTACGACTGTGTTCGCATGTGGAAAACGACAAAATCATAAACTAATACTCTCTTGCTTCATAATTTATTCAACTGCGCTACACAATTTGGTCTTCTTTTGCCTGAACATATGTACTATCTACCTAGCCATACATCAAGTACATATCTTTGTCTGTGTGCTTATTTGGTTAATGCAAACTTGTATTCCTTGTTTTAAAAGCAGTTTAAGACCTCCTGTGATATCTATGCTTCGTTGGTGGGAATTTAAAACAAGCATGATAGTTTGAGGTACTGGCGTTGCAAACAATACTGCGACACCAATAGCTCCTACTTTCATTAATGAGAGACCTAATGCATTGCAAATGCTTGTTCATTTAACTTTTTAGAGGGAGGGCCTCCTGTTGTGGGTTGAGAGGGTTGGACCTGGGAAGTGAAGTTAGGGAAAGAGTTGGACTCGGTACATTTGGAGGTTTTTGCTTGGGGAGAGGGGTGGGCCTATTGTGGGTGTAGAGGGTGGTTTTCATTATGTGAAAAGATAAATGATTTTTTTTAATACATATCCCTCACTATCTGTCTGTTATCTTTGCATTGCTAGTAAGTGTGGCAGTGTGTTTTATTGATTAAAGGGAGACGAGAAGCTATTCTCTGAAATTGTCACATATTGTACTGTACAACATTGTATTTTCCCCATCGACTTCTTCTACCTCATGTCCCTTGCCATGTATTTATTCTTCAGTAGATTACTTTACTCACCTTTTCCTGCTGTCCAGTATGCGCTGCTACCAGAGTGGGAACAGACAAGTTAATTTTGACTTATTGCTTGATGAGATTTTGCAGCACTCAATCATCTATCAAAATGTATGCTAGTTAGTTAATGTCTGTGTCCTACCCTCTGCAAATGTTTACTACTAGGGGAATATGCCAACAACATACACAAAAATCCTAATCCCTGAATAATTAAGTGATAGCTGCTACCTCTCTCAATCGTTCCAAAATGTATTGCAGGGTTTTCTAAAGGGCCTTCTTAATGCTGGAGATAGTAATGTGCTAGCGCTAACAGGGAAGCAATTCACAAAGTGAGGTCCCACTCCCACCCATTCCGATTGATGCTTGTGAAGTGAACTCTAACTGTAGGGTTTTTCAGAAGGATTAATCATCACAGACAACTGCATTGAAAGAAAATACAGAGTAAATGGTAATTCAAGGCTGAGGCCACCATGACAATAACGCCATACAAACAACAGCTAAAAGTAGTACTTCTAAGTGATCTGGGGAGCTAGTAACTATTTAATTTATAAAAACAAAATTCAAACCTAACTTACAAAAACCTCAAGTAAGGAGTCAAGATTCAGGAGAAGGTTACTGCATGCAGCATACATGCTGTAAGCAACGTAAGGCCTGATCACAAAATGAAAGCAAGTTATACTTTTGGTGTTACTTTACTATTGCACTTAGTAACGTTTCCATCAGTAACTTAACTTTACTTTGATGATGTCCCTTTCATCCCTGGGTGGGGATAGTAGGGCTGGCGCGGGCTATTGTTCATAAGTTCCTATAACAGTGAGTTCACCACATCCATTCCGCCAAGTGTATAATCCATTTATGGTGTCATTTATTAAGTTATATCTCAATAAATCACACAACCTGGTTGAAGAGGGGTAGGGTTTTATGGATGGTAAGGGGGATTTGGAAAAAGGTGTGACAAAGACAAACACAATTAATCAAGTTGATGAATGCATCATCATATTTGTTTTAGAAGGAATAACACAGATCCATTACCAAATATATTGCAAATAGTCCTTCAGCCCTGGAATTTAAAAGTTATCTTATGAATATGGAGGATTGAAAAAATATAAAACAGGGTGAACCCACACAGTTCTACAGAATGTTTTGCTGAGAAAAGAAAAATGATACTGTATATATAAATGCCAAAATTGTTGGTGCATCTACATTCTTCTTCACGGAATGCCCGTCTTGGGAGACGAGCTGAAGCGATCTGGTGAGCAGGAGCTTTGTGTAGCTTCCGTGCAGAAGAGAAGGCCTGTGGAATTCAAAAATAGTACATATCGATATTGTAGAGTCAAGAGGGCAGAGTATAGGCTGGTCCAGTCATGTGTGATTAACTCAGAAGTGAGAAAAATCTTTTACCACCAATCTCAGACAAGTTGCTGCATGTACATGGCTGATCAATTGCACAAATGTCAATTGTGAGCATCCATCACGTGACATGTCCACTGACATTCCCCCCACATAATTATTGAAGCCAGCACACTACTCAGCATTTTCCAAATCAACACACCTCTTTTCAGCCCACAGGAGTGGGACTCATTGTGTCATGTTGCTTATTTCCCATAGGCATTATTCATAACTTCCTACTTCTGGCTGTTGAGGTGGACCCGTGACCGTCCCAACTCTGAGTTCTCTTCCGACCTGAATGAGATACAGCTGTAGGTTTGATGAAAAAGAAGAGCAAAAGAGTTTTAGCGTTTGATGTAGTTTTTTTTAACTAAACTGACTGGTCTCTGAAAAACCTGAACAAAATGAAGGAAAGGATTATAGTGGACAATGTAAACAAAAATTAAGTGAAATGTGAAGGGCAAGGCAGTCATTCAGGTAGTATCATACATCAGGCCCCAAACATTACAAATCAAGTTTGCAACCCTCCCAGCCACCACATGAATTATCAATCACTCAATATATCACTCATTGGTGAATAGTCACCTGTTCTAAGTGTGGCTCATTGCATATTTGTCTATTGTACCTTTTCTTTTCCCATGGAAGCCACAAACAATGGCAGTCTTGTATAATTAATGATCTTCACTAGTGGCAGACAGCCAAGCTAGGGAATGAAAGCAAGAAGGGTAGGAATGAGAGGCATTGTCTTCATGTCTTTTAAGCATATGGGGAGGCTTCTTCTGTGTACAGTGGCATACTCCATACATCTGAATATATGGGACGGCATAAGTCGGACACCAAAGATATGGCCTTTGATATCCCCCTTTTTTTTAAAGCAGTTCGACGATAATACGTGAAAGGTCTGTTGTGGGCTGCTTAGTCAGGGAGGTAGATGCGGCCTCAAACTCAGAGGGTTTACCTAGAATTTCATCAGCTAACACATTTGAGTCTGACCAATTGCCCTCATCATCCTCCTGTGCTGTTTCAGAAACAGTGTAATCTTGTGGTATGAAGTGTTGGTTCATTTTTATCATGGTCAATCTCACCACATTTTGACGGTGATTGATCATTGGTGCTGCCACTTGCTCGACCTCTGTTACCTTTGCCTCTGCACTTGGCTTAAGCTCTGCCACCTGAAACAAAGCTATTGCAGAGAATGGGTCAGATTCTTCTGTTGCTGTTGTTGCTGGTGATGCTGGTGATGGCTGTGAGACAACAACACTGCCCTCTCTGGAGGTTGAAGGCTGCACACCAAACAGCTGCCAGACCCTCTAACTTCCAGCCATTCTTCTTCCAGGTCTCTCGCTTGGTAAACCATCCAAGTCTAACACTGTGAAACATCCCCTTTTGGAAAAGGAATGAAAGTGGACAGTATTTTTTTGTATCCAGGATCAAGTATTGTGGCACATATGTACTTTTTGGAGGACACAACCCCTCCTCGCAGCCTAGTGTTAATAGTCAAGCGCAGGCTTAATCTCTGAACCAACTTATATGCTTTTTTCTTCAAACCAGCGAACTTTTGCAACACCTTTTTCAAATGGTCCTGTAGCAGTTGCAATAATGGGAATGCTTGGCTCATCTTACTGTCCTCCTTGCTCACTTTGATGTGAAAAACTCAAAAGGAAGTAGCATTTGACTAGACCTCATTGGTCCAATTTCATCTCCTCCTTTTTGAATGGACATAGTCAGTGATGGGTCTGTGCTGTTTAAACAGACGTTGCAACATGCAGTGTGTGTAGTTCCAACCTGTTGGTACTCCTGTATGAGGGCTTTAACCAGTATTCTATTATCACGGTGAATGATCCTCAACTGCTTGTGGGCATTAAAAGAATGACTGAAATGAGTGCAGATTATTCTGCAGGCGTCCAGTATGTTGCTGCCTATGTCATTTCTTTTTAAAAGTCTTGCACAATTAGGTTGATGCAATGCACCAAACACAGTAGAACCTAAAGTATCTACCATCTTCCATTGCCTTGACTATAATACTGCCATTATCAGTGGCAACACATCCAATTCTGAGACCTCTGGGTCGAAGCATTCAAATGCCCTGCTGTTAAACTCTGCCAAGATGTTTGCAACTGTGTTGGATTTTTCCACGGTGAACATACATACTGTTGCATGCCACCAAACATCCATAAAACTTTCTTCAGAGCTGTGATAGCTGTTGACTAACCCCCCCCCCCCAAAAAGAGATCTAGTGTAAAAGGATACACATGTAATCAGTTGCTTGACAACTGGTTCAAATGTCTGTCATAAGGTGGATAGTGTGAACAGTACTCTGCTACATAGCTTGGTCAACCAATTGCAGCATACATTATGATGTAGTGCTGGAACAGCAACTCTGGCAAAATAGGTCTGACTAGGAACTTCGATTTCCAGCAGATGGCTATCATAAATTCTAAAAATCCCACTCCTTCCAGAAAAAAACAAGCATTGAAAATGCAATAGGTCTCGCCTTTCATTAAGTTAAAGCCATTTACTTTGCTATACAATAGCATTGCAAAGCAAATGGCTTTAACTTAATCAAAGGCGAGAAGTATTGCATTTTCAATGCTTGTTTCTGTTTGCACCTCTTATGTAACTCATGTAATCAAAAGTCCTTATGTAACGCAACTGGTTCTTTTGTAAAGCGCTCTGACACCTTCTGGTAATGTTCGCGCAATATAAAATCGAATTAAATAAAATAAAATAAATAAATAAACTCTGCCGTGGGTCCCAAGAGCAAGAATGCAGAGGGGTGAGGCAGAGTGGAAATGCTCAGCCTTCTTATTGGCACCTCCGACATTGGTAGCGCCAGCAGAGGGTGCGTGAACAAAACTTTTGTCCCTGGCACTTCTTGTTTTACAAATTAAGCAGTGACCCGCTAACCAAAAACAAATCTGCCAAGGCCCTATTAAAGTCCAATCGCAGCCACCCATCCAGAAGGATTTATCACTGATGATGCTGTGGCCAGCCTGCTTCATTGCATGTAGACACCGCAGAATTGTCTGCCCCCCATTTCCAGACTCTGCTCTATTGAGAGGGCGGGCGGGGGGGCATCGCCTCCACCAGGCACTCTCTCTGGCCCTGTGGTAGCTTTTGGCCACCAGAGCCTGAAAAATGATGCCTCCGTCCTCACTATCCCAGTAATGAATTGATTTAAATAGCGCTTGCTACCCCTGACAAGGCGTTAAAGCGCTTTAAACCGGAAAGCACGCTGCTCCTAATCCAAGGTGAGCAATAGTGATGGCTCGAAGGGGGAGTTGGTGTGTCTGTGCCACACTCTCTGCAGCAGCTCAGCCACGGCGTCCTGCGGTCCCGGTAGGACGGAGGGCAGACACGAGCTGTCCCCACGTGACTGTCGCTGTGGGCTGTCACTTACGACCGGGAACGACCCGGATGTACCGATGTGACTGCAAGCATCGCACTTAAAGCAGAGGGGCAATGCCTCACCAGAGGCAACCATAAGCTTTCATTTCACCTGAAATTCAGGAGACAAATTGCAGTGTGCGTCAGGTATAGCGCCTTGAGTCCCTTGGCATCTTGCGTCTGGTGTTTTTTTAAACTGCATTTTCGAAACCGTGCCATCCCATCTGGGAACTAGAGTGCTATACCCAGGGTCAGTGGATTGATGGCATTTTACATCCCCAGCGTTTTCCGCATAATTATCAATGTGCTGCATACTCTATCACCTGCTGCAAAATCTCCCCATTTAGACAAACATACATTCGTTTCTAGCTCAAACGGATTCAGTGGCACTAATATCACAGCTAAGTTGCTCCCCAGATGGTGACCTTCCGTAAAGGTTGACTGGTCCGCGTTTTGTTGCTTATTGCTGTGGATGTCAGACTGGCAGGGTTGGACTGGGCAGAAAATAGGGAAGGTCTGTCAATATTAGCAAATACTTCATTAACAGCAGACTAAGGAACTTGTTTTCATACAAAATTGTCTTGCACCTTTTGTGCTTCAGAGTATGAGTAGTTTGTTTCAACTCAAATACGCAGGCTTTGTGAGGCATACATTGACAAACAGTGCCCTTCTGTCCCTGAGATGGTGTTTGGCGGACAAAGGTGCCATTCTCCCTTACAAGCTTGGTAGGAAATATTTTGCTCCAGAACAGCTTTTACGGTCGACATAATCTTTTATGTAGCGCTCCGTTCCACTTTTCTGAGCACTGTAAACATCGGACATTACTGTTAAAGGTTATCTATCTCGGAAGGATTTGAAAAAGTCACCTGCAGACTGGCATGTTTTTCCCAGTGAGTGTTCAGTCAGCTGAGCCATTCTGCCGATTCACTGTGCTTTGTTTTATTTTGGTATTTAATGTAGCGCTGCCACTCTGCCTTGCTGCTGCTTCAGAGCGCACAGACACACTTGTGGCTTTAAGGCCAAACACACCAGTGTCCAGTCCATGTTCTAGGGTCATGAGGAGCAGACAGTCGTGGCCGGCATGCTCGCGGGAGGGTGGGGGTGCGGGTGGGGAATAAAAATAAACAAGCAGCATGCGCTGCCTGCCCCTCGCGCACACTGGCTCCTTGCACATGCGCCGCTGCCATGTTTACGTCAGGCAGAGATGCGTGAGACAAAGAAAAAGTGCGAACAGTGCGGACGAAAACTGTTGTTGGTGACCGCTGCTTCCGGACTACACGGAAGTCAGTTTGACATCAACAGCCAGTCAAAACCAAGCTAACAAAATCTATACCAACATTCAGCAAATGGCAAGCGGCTGAAGAAACTACCGGCCGCTTGCCAACACATAGAGATTACTTTATGTCTTGCTGAGACAATTCATGCAGCGCATGCGCTGCCAAGCCGAGACCTAAAAAGGAAGGAGGTTCAGTGCTAATGTTTTAGACAGCTTCCTACTGTACATATGTGCTGTTGTGTGGTTGCATTTGCAGAGTCCCTCCTGTCTAAACATGGCAGAAAAATAGCTTGGATATTTTGTGATGTTGATGCAGATTGGGGTGTACAAAATCTCCCTACTTCCACGGATAGAGTAATTTCACAGTTACACGCACATACACTCATCATACACTAGGGCCCATTTCACTAACATACACTCAAATACTCTACCAGCACTGAACCTGTGGAAAGAAAACCTCCTAAACACCCCACATCTACACTGAGGTCGATAAGACCTAGTTATTGTAATTGTCCTGAGTCATAATCTAAACAATCTATACAACAATAATCAAATAGAGTACTCAATAATTGACAAGAAATAATCACCAACACCGTATTTAAAATTACGATTCTTTATCTAAAATTAGTCAAAAGAAATTAATCAGAGTAAATCATTTTCTCATAATTACCTATTCTAGCTAAATGTCAGAATGGGTCATCAGGACAAGTCTCTCAGTAGAAATCTCCCGAGTCACCGTCCTCATAGCATCGATCCTCACCAACGCAGGTTTGGGAAGAAAATGGCAAAGTGGCCTCAAACCCTCTCTAGGCTAACAATATTTATAAAGAAACTTGCAATATTATAGAAACATAAAATATTCTAGACGTCCGCTGAACCGCTGAGCAGAGCGAGCAGGAAAGGATGTAGCATCGCTACATTTGGAAAATCTCCGCTCAGAAAAAATCACAAAAATAAAAAGACAGAACAGGAACTAAAAAAATTTATCTTTCGACATCCACATTTCCTCGGAACTAACATGATGACTTCAGAGTCCATTCAGTTCATTCTTTATGGCTCCTTTGTCCTCCAAGGTTATTCGGATGTTTCTTGGTGACTTGCCAGCACTGCTACTGTCCTCACGGAAAATTTTAACCAGGCGAAGACTGTGGTCAGATGACTTCGACCATATTCAGCAAGGCCCTCTCATCACAAATCTCTCACTCGAGGCCAGGCTGCAAACGGCGGCCATTTTATTCTAGGCCAAAATAGACCATCTTAATTAAAAGAGACAAAAACAACGTTACCACAGCAGAGTGATTAAACAGTGTTAACCCCACTAATACCCTTATGTGTATGTAATTATCTAGCCTTTGCAAAACAGGGAAGCATTAATTCAAAAGCGTTTTGTGCTTTAAAATAAACAGCACTCAGCAACGTTTATTTAATAAAACATGCACATTTATTAAATAGCAATACGAAAGCATTCCCTCGTGTCGGTTTTCTTCTCATTAGTACATGTTGGTAAGTTTAAACATATACACAAAACAAATAATTAGTAATTAATAATTAATAATTTTAATTATGACAAATAGACAAACCAGAGCTTAAAACCCAATAGATTTTCATCAGAAAACTCTGCTCCAGCAATCCCCCCTTTGGTGATTTTATCACCAAATAACCCAAAAAAAAAAAAAAATTGTGAAATTTAGTCCCATTTTAGGAGAAATTGGAAATGTCTTTTTCTCCTTACACAACACTACACACCAGACACTCTTTCATCATCCCTCTTTCTTTCTAAGTAGACACTCTCCCTTAATTCTTCTAATTCAATTTCTTGTGGTTCTCTTTTCAACCTTTTATTTCTCTTTTCATTGTTTCTTTTAATTAATTTCTTTTTCCCTCCCCTGTTTTTACAACACAAACACACCAATCTCAATATCAATAAAGCAACAATTATACAAGTTAAAGGAAACAATATCTTACCTATAATAGTACTACCTATTTTTGCAATAAAACTCTTAACAGCAACTATTTTATTAGCTATTTTAGTCCAAATACTTTCAGCTTCAAGTGGTACTAATTCTTCATGCAAATCAGTAATATTTTTTATATAGACCTTCAGGTCTTTGCTTTCGTCTGGTATGTAAGTGCAACAATGTTGAACTTTCAGCATTCCACAAACTCCACCCTCCTTAGCTAATAGAATATCAAGGGCAAGTCTATTTTGCATAGACATGGCACGTACGGCAATTAGTTCCGTATTCACCAAAAGAAACCCTCCAGCGGTATTTGTCGATAAGCGATCCACCACTGTTGACAGTTTCCGAATCCCATAAGCATTCAAAGAAATTCCCACTGCTGGAATTAAAGCTCCAAAAATGTCACCCACTATTTCAGACCAAGTTTCCCTCTTGAAGCGCATTAGTAAATTAATATGTTCTACATCTTCTATTCTATCTATATGAAAGATCTTTGGAAAAACCAGGCCCACATAACACGTGCCATACCAATGGTCAGGCAACTTGTAATAAGCCTTGTTCCCACAAACATAATACACTCCTGGAAAAATTGTATCTTCTCCACCTCTGAAACCCCATCCTGTTGCAATGAAGTATGTATCATGACATTCACTAGTCCCAACAAAATATGTATCATATTGGGATTTCCCTCTTGTAATGCACAGCTTACCCTTCTGTGGTGCATCTAAAGCTAAAGTTGGACTAGCTCCATTTCTCAATTCTTTTCCCATCTCAATGTCCCAAATTGTCTCACTCACTTTATATTTCCCTGCCTTTTCATGCATACTCAATCTCCTTTCCTCCACCATATTTAGAAAAGCTTTCTCCTCTTCTTCCAAACTACAAGTTAAATTATTCTTAAAAATGTAATCTAATGTTAATTCTTCTTTTTCAATAAAAATCTCACCAAAAATGTTAGCTTCTTTAGCTGGATTCAGCTCTTTGTTCATTGGCAAGTGCCCAAAAATACTATCTTTGTTAGACATCTTATAATCTATTTTCCCTAACAGATAAAAAACACTACTTAATACACTACAAGAAATTCCATACGTAGCTGGTAAATGGTGATAAGTAACACCCTCTGAAACGGATGCAGGTAATTGCATACAAACATAGCAATCCCTAACTTCCATTGTTTTCACATATTCGTATAACAACTTTGAAAAAACATTACTAGAAAAATCATTAATTGACCTATCTTTATGCATGTAAGTATTACTAATTCTAGTTGGAACTCCTTTTTGCGAACTCTTCTCCACATTAGTCTCATTCTCAGTATGTATTTCAAATGTACCTATTGAAACTCTAAATGTAACTAATAAAGCTAAAACACCCCATAGTAGCATTAATAATCCAGTACAGCAGCAGCACATTCTACACCATCTTCTTAAGAAGGCACATCTACTTTGGTTACTCTCTATATTAGCCATTTTACTACTTTGACCTTGTCTTTTGACTTAGCCTCTACTACTCCACTGCTGAAATTTCTCGAACTTTGGATTAGTTCAGACAGCTGAATTTCAAACTTTCTCCTTTTCACTTTCTCCAAGTGATTTCTTCAGTTCACTCAATTTGGATATTCATCACTTTTCACTCCTTCTTCAGCAACATCAAATTGTATCAGATCATCAACAACATCCTGTGCATCCGACTCTTCTCCAATGTCAGTCAGGATAACTTTTAAGATTCCAACAGATTCTTCCTTTTCCTCAACCACTTTTCTCAAGATCCCCTCCGGATTGTCTCGATTCACTGTTTCTCTTCTCCTTCTTCAGACAGTGCTACATAAGACCATTCCGGTGATCTGTACTTTTGGTTGGGTCTTCTAATTCGCTTTATCTCCTCAGGTTCTCTTGACTCCTTTTGCTCCTTCCTCTTTACTTCGTTTTGACTCGACACCTCATTCACTTGTTCAGCTTTTGATGTATTCCCTCTTATCAGTCTGTATCTCAGCCTCTTTACTCTGTTGTTAGGCCAAAAATCTCCTCTTACAACCTTTTTCGGTCTCGTTTCTGTATTATTTCTTTCTCCAATCCAAGTTCTCTTTCTCAGAACTCGACCCTCTGATTTTCCATTCTCACTTTCATCCGATTCTGTTTCAAATGCCTCTTGTTCTTCAGCAGTTTTCTTTAGCTCCACAGTCTTTTTCACCACTATTTGAGACTTCCCTACTTCTGTCCCTCCTCGGGTCTCCGACACGCAATCTTCTTGCTGTCTACTTGTCCCTTCACCTAGCTTGTCAAGAATGTTCCCTACACCTCCTCGGGGGTCTTCCGCAATCTGTCCCTCTCTATCTTCTTCTGACCCTACTTCTTCAGGTATAATCTCAAGTGGTTCTTCAATCTCCTCCTCTTCTGATTCAGGAGTAATTTCTGTGGAACTGCTCTTTTCTTTTCTTTTTCCTCCACTGCTTTTTGGAACTTCAGACTCTCTTACAGAATCTGATCTCCTTTCTGAGATTCTCAATGGTTCTCTTGAAGTCTTTTCTGCTTCTTTTCCTGAACTTTGATTTTTTCTCACTGGTTCTGGGTCTTCATCATCACTGGAATCTGACTCTTCAAAATACTCTCTACCAGTCCCATCTTTTGGGTTTGGAACTCTCAGAGTATGACTCGCATGTACCCAGTTTTTCACACCAGCACACTTCACTGCAGTTGTCGTAGTTAGAATAACTTGTCTTGGTCTTCCCCACCTTGGAACCAAGCAATTTCTTCTTCTGTGAACCTTAATCCTTACCCAGTCCCCTGGACTCAGATCATGAGCTTGCTTCTTCTCAAGTGTGGTAGCTTCTTCTCCAATCTGGTGAAACACAGAATGAACTGCGTCAGCCAGGCCTTTACAGTAATCCAAAATCATGTCATCAGTTATTGTCATCAACTTATTGACAGGTACATATGCATGTCGCATTGCACGTCCCATTATGATTTCGTGCGGACTTAAACCAGTAGTTCTATCTGGAGTAGATCTTATAGTCATTAGCACTAGAGGCAAGATATCCGGCCATTTCATACCAGTGGCTAAACACATCTTACCAATGCTGTTCTTGATTGTGCCATTTATCTGCTCAACAACACCAGAAGCCTCTGGTCTGTATGCACAATGTAGCTTCTGCTGTATGCTTAATGCTTCACAAATCAAACTCATGAGTTCATTATAGAAGTGTCCACCTCTATCAGACTCAATCGTTACCGGAAATCCGTACCTAGGAATCAACTCTCTTAACAGTAACTTTGCCACTGTTACTCCATCATTTCTCCTAGTCGGATAGGCCTCAACCCATCTTGAAAACAAACAGACTACCACTAGTACATACCTTAATCTGTTCACTTGGGGCATTTCAATGAAATCAATCTGCATTCTTGTAAAAGGACCACCTTCTCTGCCTATTGTTCCCAGACTCACCACTGTCTTTTTCCCAGTGTTAAATTGCTGGCAAATCAAACATCTTTGACAGATACTTTCTGCAATTGTCCTGAACTTTGCATTGTACCAGGTTTGTTTAAAAGACCTGATCATCGCATCCCTTCCCAAATGTCCCTGGCCATGATACATCCTTGCCATTGCTGACAGTATGGAGTTCGGCATTACTGGTCTGCCATCTCTATAGACCCAAACATGATCTGTCTCTCTTGGGGCACAACCTGCCTTGATCCAATCTTTCTTTTCTTGCTCCCCTGCCTCATCCTGCAACTGTTTCACTTCATCCCACGTCTCTAAGACATTAGTAAACATCACAGAACAAAAAGACATTTCACCTTCTCATTCCCGATTAATTGATTGGTTATTCTTGGCGCAATATTGAGCAATGTCATTTGCGTATCGATTGCCAACTGTCACAAAATCATCTCCTTGTCCATGAGCAGCACATTTCACAACTGCTAATTCTTTAGGCAGCTGTATCGCCTCAAGTAATTTTCCAATCACTTCAGCATTCTTTATTGGAGTCCCACTCGACGTCAAGAAACCTCTTTGTAGCCAAAGTTGGCCAAAGTCATGCACAACTCCAAATCCATACTGACTATCAGTCATCACAGTCGTTCTCAAATCTTTCCCAATTTCACAAGCTTTTGTCAATGCCACTAATTCAGCAACTTGCGCAGATTTCACTCCTTTCAATGATGATGCTTCCATTACTTCTGAAACCTTGCACACTGCATATGCTGCACATAGCACACCCTCATCATTCCTCAGGCATGATCCATCCACAAACAACACATGATCACTCTCATGCAAGGGAAGATCCCTTATGTCTGGTCTCGGTTTTGTACAGTAATCAAGCACATCCAAACAATTGTGATCATCTTCCGTTTTCACACCTACATTTTCAATATCCGGCAACAATGTCGCTGGATTCACATTCACACATCTCTCCAACGTCACATTTGATGCTCCCAGAATGACTTTCTCATATTTAGTCAACCGACTATGTGACATGTACTGAGTTCTGCTTCTTGTCAAAAGAATTGCCACATTATGAGGTACAAATACCCTTACAGGATATCCCATTATGATTCCCTCACTCTGTTCTAGGCTTCTGCATGTTGCAGCCACAGATTTCAGACAACCTGGTAAACCTACAGCTACAGGGTCAAGTGTCGATGAGAAGTACGCAATAGGCCTTCTCAGTAATCCATGCTTCTGAATTAACACTGAAAGTGCACATCCATTCCTCTCACTGCAGTACAATTCAAACTCCTTTTCATAGTCTGGCATACCCAAAGCAGGGGCTTCACACATTCTGCTTTTCAACTCTTCAAATGCTGCCATTTGTTCTCCATCTAGTTCCAATGGGTCTGTCATCTCACTTTTTGTCAGCTTAATCAGTGGCTTTGCTATCAGCGAGAAATTAATTATCCACTGACGACAATAACCCACCATTCCCAGGAACATTCTCACTTCCCTCTGGGTCTTTGGGGCCTTCATTCCCCTGATGATTTTGATCCTGTCATCAGTCACTTTTCTCAGACCTTTTTCAATATTGTGTCCAAGATAATGCACCTCTTTCTTGCAAAATTGCAATTTGGCTGGAGATACTTTTAACCCTCCATCTGCCAGATGATTCAGTAAAGCTATAGTATCTACTTCACAAGCTTCACGTGTCTTTGATGCCACAAGTAGGTCATCAATATAATGCACTAGTACTGAGTTTTCAGGCATGATCAAACTCTCCAATGACTTTTTCAATAACTGATTGAATATCGAAGGACTCTCTGTATACCCCTGTGGGATACGACACCATGCTAAAATACGCTGGCCAAATCTAAATGCAAAAATCGGCTGGCTGTCATAATGCAATGGAATTGAAAAGAAAGCATGACACAAATCAATCCCTGTATACCACTCAGCATCATGTGGAATCTGATACAAAATCACTGATGGATTTGGCACAATAGGACAACATGCCACCACAATTTGGTTAACTTTTCTCAAATCTTGTACAATCCTGAACTTCCCATTAGGCTTCTTTAGCCCCATTATCGGTGAATTACACGGACTACTCAGTAGTTCTCTCAGAACTCCCTGCTGAATCATTTTCTCAATTATAGGAGTTATTCCCTCAATTATTTCTGGTGTCATTTTATACTGAGGAATGTTAGGATAAGTAATTCCCTCTTTCACTGAAATTTTCACAGGATCTACATTATTCATCAATCCCACATCCTCTCCAGTAAAATCCCAAACTGTCCTTTTCACTGTGTCTCTCAGTTCTTGAGGCAAATCCTCCGGATCAAACACAGCATATGCACCAATTAACTCACTCTCTCTATTTTCTAGAGTCATTCGGTACAAAACATCCTCATCTGGTGTTTCAAAAGCTATTCCATCCGGTGTACAAAAAATTGAACAATTCATTTTACATAACAAATCCCTACCTAACAGGTTCACTGGACTTGTGTCACAGACGATAAATCTGTGCATGTCTGAAAATTTCCCTATTTGTACTCTTACTGGTTCAGTAAGACGTGTCCTGATTTGTGAATTGGCTACACCAACTACTTGGATTGCTTCATCCGAGAGAGGAAGATTTCTAATATCTGTTGACCTGACAGTTGATCTTGTCGCACCTGTGTCTACTAAAAAAGTAACACCTTCTTCATTTATTTTTCCATCCACAAATGGTCCTGCCTGGTCTATTTCTAGAGTTGCACCAAGTATGCACTCTTCCTCCTCTCTTCGGCACCGTCAATAATCACCCTCAGACTCACTCCCTTCATTCTTTAACAAGTACTGTTGTACCTGGTTAGAACGCCTTGGTTTGTTTACCTGCTCATCATTGTAGAATCCCGAATCCGGATTATACTTTTGTGATCCTCTATTCTGCGGCAAGGGCGGTTTTGGCTCTTGACTCTGCTGTCTCACAACTTTCTGTTGTTGCTGCTGTTGATTATTCCCTTCGTTCTGCACCTGTTGATTTAAGGATTTTCCCTCATTATTCACTAATGGTGGATTGGTACACTCAGATCTCCAATGTCCCAGTTGGCCACAGTTGTGACATGGGAACTTTTTTTTAGCTTCCTCAAGATTCCCCTTTCCTTTCCCTGCATACCTAGGTCTATTCCCTGCATTATTTCCTGCATTATTCACCTGTTCCACCAACTGTGCTTCCTGTCTTTCCGCAACTTTCACTTGTGCCCACATTGCTTTCTCTTTCAGCTTTCTCTGTTTTGCTTCAATCTCATCACTGAAGTATTTTGCATGTCTCAGAATCTCATCTATTTTCTTACTCTGCCAATCCACAGTATGCTCACGAATTCTTTCACTAATCTCAGGTCTCAGGCCATATACAAATCTGTATACAAAATGACTCAAATCCTTGTCACCCAGGTGTTCATCTCCACTGAATTGTTTAAATGCCAGTATCAGCCTCTCGTAAAAAGCATGAACTGATTCTTTTGCTTCCTGATGTGTTCGATCTATTTTAACCCAGTCTGTCTCTTTTGGAGGTACTTTATTTTTCAGGTATACGATCACCTGCTCATACTTTCTCATTACTTCTGGATCTGGTGCTCCTGTTCTCTGATCTCTTGGATATTCCTCAGTAGGCCAACTTACAACTATTTTACACTCAGCCCACAAGTCTGCTGGAACAATTATATTAAACAGACTATTCAGGTGAATCCACAGCACTTTTGACAATTTCACAAACCTGTCTACCTGCCTATACCACTCGACGGGCTTTTCTCTCAATCGAGGGAAATCATTCGTAAATGATAAAATATCCTGTCTGGTCCATGGAACATGTACATATCCTCCTCCAGGTATTTCTCTCATAGGATAAGTATCCACTGGTTTCTCTTTTTCTCTCACAGGAAATGCTGAATAAGTCCTATCTCCTGATTCTTCCCTCTTCTTGTACCACCTATCTTTCCACTTCTCAACATCACCCCATTTTCGCAATAAAGCGATCATCTCTTTAATCTGTCCTGTTCTACCAGTACCATTCAAATTTTCAATATCTTTATCTGTGAAATCCATCCTGTAAGACTTCTGCAAAACTTTCACTTTATCAATGTCAACTCCATAGTCATTTGCTATTGTTCTTAATCTGGCATGTGTATTTTTAGTTCTCCAGGTGATGTTTTTACACATAAACAATAATTCACCATCATGATGATTTTTAAGAATTTCTGTTGGAACTGTCCCTGCAACAAGCTCTTCTAATTCTACACGTAACCTAGCCACATCAATTGCTTGTGAATCTTTATCCCTCTTTTGAAGAACTTTCATCCAATCATTCAAATCTTCAGCTGTTATTTCAGTAGATTTTCTCACTGGAACCACTTTCTTCTGCGGTTCTAAAATTGGCATCCCTGAACAACTAGCTTCACCAGCATCCAGTCCTGAATTAGACTGTACCTCTAATCCTTCACTACATGTGTCATGTCTGAATTTTCCTGCCCTTTTTCCTGAATCTCCTGAAGGACCAGCCAAACTTGTCAATCTATTCCCAACATATGGAATCAACAAACCATTCTCACCTGTCCTCTGCTTATCAAAAACAGGCATAATTGGACCTATAGTTACGGGCACCGTAACAGCGTCTAGATTCTTTGTCAGCTCTTTGATCTTTTCAGTCAATTCCGATGTAGTTCTGGCTAATTCTCTCGTATTTTTGCCACTGCTTCTATTCTCTCTTTCCCTGAAAGGATTACCACTTCTTAACTCAGATGTCACATTTTATGTCTCAATGATACGCACTGTATCTCTTATCGGAGAAACAACTGGTGTACTCTCTTCTGGTTCTGGTCTATATGGAGGTGGTCTTTTGTAAATCATGTCATTCAAGACCTCATCCTCATATTCATTAACTCCATATCTTCTCACTTCTGCCTCAGGAACCCTTTCTGTTCCCTCTTCAACTGTTCTCATAGGATATAATCCCTCTGACATACTAGCATCTCGCCATCTCGTCATTCGATCATGATGAGTTTCACGACCATGTCTCCTCCCGAACATGTACCTATAGTTGCCTCCAGACCTCTGTTTCTCTCGCTCATGTACTTCCTCTTCCCATTCCACTAAAGCCTCAAACTGTGTCGGCCTTGGTCTTGGGTCAAGACATAACATCTTTTCCCGTAAATTTTTCAACACGGCCAGATTAAATGAACCATGTTCTGGAAATGCTAAAACACCATCTTCCTTGGTATACCTAACCCAATTTTCCAACCATATACAGGTATGATACCCATATCTCGCAGCCATGAAGGATGCAGGCGTTTTCGATGGAGGTAACAATTCACCCTCTCTCGTTTTAACATCTTTATCCTTGTCGAACCAATTTTTAATCTTTCTGAACAAAGATTTTTTCTTTTTCTCTTCTTGGTAATACATTTTAACGTTTACCAAAACTTTCTAATCCCTTCCGTAATACTACTGCACAATATGAATTTTCAACCAATAACAGCGCGACTCACACTAACGCACCAATCCTGGAGCATCTACGTCACTAGAATAGCTCTTCCAATCCTTGCGCGGCTCACACCAACGCACCAATCTCAGCGCGAGCACTGTTCTGATCTAATATCCAATCAGAGCGCGGTCTGTTTGACGTCAGCAGTCGCTGCAGTCGCTTCTGTCTCCTGTCTCTTGTCACTCGTCTACCCCTCCTTTACAAAATTTCTCAGTAGACTCCGTGTCAAATTTTTACAAAATCTATTAGTTACAACATATAAACATCTCCATTGTCTGCTTCGCTAACCACAGAATAGTAAAGAAAATCTATTTCACAAAGATCCCATTGACACAGTAGCACATCCCTCTACTCTGCCCTTCTAACATACATTCATTAATTGTTTCCTCTAGGACTTGTCCAAAGAGTCTTACAATCAACTAAATATGAGCATTCACGCACATTCATACAAGGAAATATATAGTACATACACACAGAATCCTGCTTTTCCCGAGAACAGCGAACAATCTGCTCCACTACAGAATTATATAACACACGTTAACCAAGCAGCTTACCTCTGCCCAGTTTCTCAAACAAGCTCAGAGAATACCTATTACTTCTCCCGCGATAAGCTTTAACGGCGAACCTTACGGATCCTTGAGACTTAAGACCAGAGTTTCACAGATAACCTTCACTACCATACGCACTCCTTATATACCAGAAATATTTCTAATAGTAACATACGACAATGTCACTGATTCCGAACCCAGACAATGTGACGCGCAACTTCAATTGTCACACGTTTTCTTTTCCTGCATACATACAGGACCAACAATCCCGTCTTTCCCGAGAGCAGCATATACTTCCCTCTGCCCTACTACGGAACTGCTACTAGCTCCCAAGTTCCAGAAGCACTACATATAACTCAACATGACGACTCCAACATATAGTATTAGTACATATATCAACATCAATCAATAATCAATAATCAATAGGCTAATGTACAAGCAATCTAATCAGATCAAGACAATCATCAATAACCATCCTTACTCTGCTACCAGGAAATTGATGCAGATTAGGGTGTACAAAATCTCCCTACTTCCACGGATAGAGTAATTTCACAGTTACACGCACATACACTCATCATACACTAGGGCCCATTTCACTAACATACACTCAAATACTCTACCAGCACTGAACCTGTGGAAAGAAAACCTCCTAAACACCCCACATCTACACTGAGGTCGATAAGACCTAGTTATTGTAATTGTCCTGAGTCATAATCTAAACAATCTATACAACAATAATCAAATAGAGTACTCAATAATTGACAAGAAATAATCACCAACACCGTATTTAAAATTACGATTCTTTATCTAAAATTAGTCAAAAGAAATTAATCAGAGTAAATCATTTTCTCATAATTACCTATTCTAGCTAAATGTCAGAATGGGTCATCAGGACAAGTCTCTCAGTAGAAATCTCCCGAGTCACCGTCCTCACAGCATCGATCCTCACCAACGCAGGTTTGGGAAGAAAATGGCAAAGTGGCCTCAAACCCTCTCTAGGCTAACAATATTTATAAAGAAACTTGCAATATTATAGAAACATAAAATATTCTACACGTCCGCTGAACCGCTGAGCAGAGCGAGCAGGAAAGGATGTAGCATCGCTACATTTGGAAAATCTCCGCTCAGAAAAAATCACAAAAATAAAAAGACAGAACAGGAACTAAAAAAATTTATCTTTCGACATCCACATTTCCTTGGAACTAACATGATGACTTCAGAGTCCATTCAGTTCATTCTTTATGGCTCCTTTGTCCTCCAAGGTTATTCGGATGTTTCTTGGTGACTTGCCAGCACTGCTACTGTCCTCACGGAAAATTTTAACCAGGCGAAGACTGTGGTCAGATGACTTCGACCATATTCAGAAAGGCCCTCTCATCACAAATCTCTCACTTGAGGCCAGGCTGCAAACGGCGGCCATTTTATTCTAGGCCAAAATAGACCATCTTAATTAAAAGAGACAAAAACAACGTTACCACAGCAGAGTGATTAAACAGTGTTAACCCCACTAATACCCTTATGTGTATGTAATTATCTAGCTTTTGCAACACAGGGAAGCATTAATTCAAAAGCGTTTCGTGCTTTAAAATAAACAGCACTCAGCAACGTTTATTTAATAAAACATGCACATTTATTAAATAGCAATACGAAAGCATTCCCTCGTGTCGGTTTTCTTCTCATTAGTACATGTTGGTAAGTTTAAACATATACACAAAACAAATAATTAGTAATTAATAATTAATAATTTTAATTATGACAAATAGACAAACCAGAGCTTAAAACCCAATAGATTTTCATCAGAAAACTCTGCTCCAGCAATGTCACTTACACTGATGACTTACAGAGGGAACCAGAATATGGAAGACTCAATATTCATCTTGGGGGAATCACTGTATGTGGTGGAGGTGACTTCATTTGAGTCTTGTGTCATTGAGAGGTTGTTGATGAAGGTGATGCAGGCACACTATGGGACTGCACACTACAGGGGAAGGGCTGATTTGTTAAAACCATCATCCTCTTCTATCACTGTGCACTCAACTTCTTTCCCTCTCTAATCATAACCTCTAGCAACCTTTTAAAGGTACTTCTCTCACCGGATTGTGTGATGTTTTCTCAGATGGGACGCTTGGCCTCCAGTACCTCAGTTCAACCCTGGCTTACCTCAATGAGCACTTGTATGGCAAATGGAGCATATTAGACTGGTATTCTTCTGCTTGCTAATCATAACAAAGTCCTAAACTGAGGAGGTTAACTGTTTTCAATGCCTGAAGAACTGGAGGTAAATGGCTGTGTGGTTGCCTCTCTGTAGGGTGTACTTGGACTGAGGTAGTGGTGGATGCAGATCTTGATTAGGGTTTTATCAATATCGAAGCCAGCAGTGGTGGTGGTGGAACAACATCCCTCTGAGCAGGTTGAACACGGGGGAGTCATCTCTGTGTCCTCAGAGATGCTCTCCATAACTGACAAATACTTGCTCGTCCTCATGACTGTCACTTTCCATAATTCCACATCATGGAGAAGATGATGGACTGCCCTTTCTTTTTCTTGCTGGCGATTGTGAAGCCAATGATTGAAGAGCAACATCTTGCTCAGCAGGAAGCTCAACCTCCTTTTTCTGCTCCTGCTTCATGAAGAACTGTTGCTGACTGTGGCTCCTGCTGTCCACTTTCCTGCAACAATTGGGTACTAGTTTTCGGGTGAGACAAATTCAGTTCAGACTAAATGCTCATCGCCATGACTGCAGTGGCTGCATCGTTGAGAGACATGGAGGCTTAGTCACAAGCCCATTATGCCGTCGGTGCTTCACTTGTTTTGATATCCCAACAGCGCAATGGGTTTGCCCATATTTACAAGGCCTCACAAAGTCACCCTGTGTGACTTTCCATGGTCTTGTAAATGTGGGCCTCTTTCACGCATTACTCTGCGTGAAAGGGGCGCACCATGTGTGTTGCCCTGGGGGTTGCCACGCAACATCCATGGAACCTGGTACATTCCTGGATTTACAACATTTTGTAAAACTAGGAATGTGTCAGAATCCTATGCCTCCCACAGGGAGGCATAGAAATGGTGCAACAAGGAGAAATACTTATATTTCTCCATTAAACGCCATTAATGATTGTTTTCAGGCAGGAAGCTGTCCCTTCCTTCCCAAAAGCAATCAACCCCGCAGAAACGCCACCCTTGCAAAATGTCGCACGGGTGCCTGCGCTGGCGCATGGCAGCCAATTGCGCACCAGTTCAGGGGAAAGCACAGGAAAGCATCGTAGTGTTGTTAATATGACACATCCATTTGCTTTGAAAGTACAGAGTAGCTAAATGGCTTGTGGTGCTGCGGTGTGTCATTTTCTTGTAGATGAGACCCACTGACTTGGGCTTGGGCTTAGCCTTAGTTTGGGGTGCTGCTGTTGATGATGTGGGAGTGCTGCTGGTAGACTTTTGCTGCCCTGAGATGGGTGCAGCTGGTACACTACATTTCCTGGAAAAGGTGGAGACTGGCACACCAGAGGAGGCAATATCCTTCTTCTTTTTCTACTCACTGGCCACTTTTCTGGCAAGAAAAACCTTCTATAGTGCCATCTTCCAGTTCTTTCTTAGCTCTGGCATTGCCACTTAGCTGCACAAGCAGAAGCAGAGGAGTACTCAGCTGGTGTGCATTGCCCCAGCCTTCTGTCTGGCTGTACTCTGTGTGATGATGTCTCTTTTGGATGACCGAAAAGGAAATAAACAGAAAAACATTTAGTGAAATGTAGCATTTGAGGTTTGAATCTACAGACAATATAATTTTGGTGAGGTCATGTCACAAATAATTAACAATATCGTATCCATTCCAAACCATAATCATATAATATTTCAATAACATACAGATTGAAACGTTTACTTTATGTCCCTTTAAGGCCCATGAGATGCCCCTGGTAGACAGGGGAAAGGCAAAGGGAAAAAGGAATAATTCTTAAAAGATTTATTGCTAGTGTGTACCAAAGGCCTATTGCAGGCGGCGGGTTCACACAGGGCAGGCCGGGCAAATCCAGGGGAAAATGGAATAATGCTTAAAGAATATTTGCTGGTGTGTGCCTATGGACTATGATAACCCAGATAGGTGACTGGGGTTGAATGTTTGATTTACTCAGCATTCTGTCTATCATTTGTTGTTTTTGCATTTGTCACCCTAAGTAGGAACTGCGTGCCCAGATGTGGGTCCCTTGTTCGCAATGCAACTAAGTTCAAGCTAGCCTGGCTGATGAGAGGTGTTACCCAGAAACTAGTCCAAGGATGCTTGTTTCTGGCCCAGGGAGGACCTGGCCTGGCAATTCAGGCTGGACTGTTCCCATGGGGCACAGGGCCAAGACTGATTTGCATATGGCTGGGTCTAAACTGAAATGTTGTAGCATGCAAAAAAACAATGGATTTAACCCAGATCTGTGACTGGGGGTGAATGTTTGATTAATTCAGCATTCCGTCCATCATCTGTTTTTTTTTGCATTTGTCACCCTAAGTGGGAAGGGTATACCCAGTCATTGGTTCTGTGCTCACTACGCCACCAGATTCAAGCTAGCCTGGCTGATGAGGGGTGCTACCCCAAAACTGGTTCCAGTATGCTTGTTTCTGGTCCAGGGAAGACCTGGCCTGGCAGTTTAGGCTGGACTGTTCCCATGGGGCACAGGGTCAAGACTGATTTCCATATGGCTGGGTCTAAACTGGAATGGTGTAGCGTGCAAGAAAACTATGGATTTAACCCAGATCTGTGACTGGGAGTGAATGTTTGAATAATTCAGCATTCCGTCCATCATCTGTTCTTTTTGCAGTGAGTGTAGGCCAGATCAGGGAAAATAATAATAATAATAATATTAATCCTTAGAAAATGTATCGCTGGTGTGCACATATGTCAGACAGGGGGTGCAGGGGTAAATCTAATAATTGAAAAAAAACTATTGCTGGTGTCACCTCGGGATAATGAGAAGGTGCAGGGGAAGTTGTAAAAAATGCATCCAAAAAGCACTGCATATTCATGCTACAATCACCCTCAGCCAGATTAATCTCACATTAGGGAAAAAAGATAAAGATGAATAAAAAGGCATAGGCCTCTTCTATCAATGTCCATAGAAACGGACTTTAAAAAGTGGAAGAAATGGAATGCACTGGCTATACAAAATAGCCGCACTGGAACATGGCCACTAAGCGCAAAGTCCTGGACAACAAAGAACACATGTAGGCTTAAGGCAAAAGCAAAGTACACAGGCTACAAAATTGCCCCCGGCCACATTGACCACCTAGGGCAAAGGCATGGACAACAAAGAACACATGTAGGCCTATGGCAAACACAAAGCACACAGACTATAAAATAGCAGCCGGCCTGGTGGCTCCAGTAAAAGTCCAGTTGGCACCAGACTACTGATCTCCAGTCACAATGCAACCAGCAATTCTCTTTGGTTGAGGCTAATGTCCTCCTTGGGTGACCAAACTGCACTTCAATGATGCTCCCAGGTCCAGTAGGCTCAGGTGCAACTTTTGAGCATTGGCACTTGGTCACCTGGGCTACACGTCAGCAGTAAGTGGTGGTCAAGCAATTGTGGCTTCTGACTAGCTGAGGAGGGCTTATTCAGCTTTTTTGGCCATTTAGCTGTAACAAGAGGTCAGCCAACTGACTCTTTGAGTTCACTTCTTCTGTCTGGGGATTAATGTTTGTCAAGCAGAGCACCAAAGGCACAGTCCTTTTTTTGCTAGCCCAGGAGAAGCAGGTGTGGTCCAGTCCTAGATGCAGCCTTGGGAACAACAGAGCAGCCCTTCTTCAGTCCTCTCTTCAGTACAGATGTGATATGTGGTCTGGCTGCCAGGGGTTCCATATTTATGTCCAGAAAGTGCCCTTGGGTGATGCAGCCGTTATTAGCCAAAGGGCTAACATGTCCCTCCCTGACTGATGACTACTTCCTGTTCTGTTTAGCATCTAACTATCTCATAGTGTAATGTTCCTCCCACTCCAAAAATGGCAGTACCCCAGTCTTGGTGTGGGGAGCTTTGTAGCCCATCCAAGAGATGTGCTTACCACTGGGAAACTGGTTTGGCAATTGTTTTCCCTGACACCAATCTGTCTACCAGGACAAAAGAGCAGCCCCCATCGTGTCCACCATTTTATCTTCGAAAGTGGTTTCCCCTTTGAAGCTCAGCCTTTGGGCTGACATCCTGTGTGGTTTCTTGCCTGGGAAAGGCAACACCTCTTGCAAAGGCAAGCCTCTACATTGTCCTTTCCTTGGAGTCGTTCACTCCTTTCCCCAGGAGGGCAGAAAGCTGTCTTGTGGACAGCATCTGTGAATGGCCACTGGAAAACCTGAGCAATAGAGTGGCAACTTTCTAAAGTTGCCTTTTACCTAAAAGTTACATTCAATTCGATTTGGACATCAAGTCAGACTTAAAGTAACAATTATTTTGATACCTTCAAGTTCCAACTTTAGTAGTCTCATTCAAGAGTTAGCACAGCTGAGTTGCCTGTGTGCAAACTCGCACTCGCTAATGGAGCCATTAGCCTTTCCCCATTCACAAACTTACAAATTGGGGTTTTTACTTCTTAGCACATATGAAAATATATGTCCTACTTTTTAATATACAGCACCCTGCCTTCAGACTTAATATTTATTTATTTATTTTTTATTTATTTAATGCGATTTTAGCACCAAGCTGTCAGAGCGCTTTACAAAAGGACCATTTACATTACATAAAGACTCCGGAGTACATCAGTTATATAAAAGATACGAACAGAGAAACTCTAAATTCACAAAAAAATGGTAGTAAGTACATACGTCTACTACAGATACTTGTGGTTAGAGTTACATATATACAAGTTGCAAATCACTCAAGAATACATTTTAAAAAGCGATTAGGGTTGGACAATTATATATTACATATTTACAGAACATGACATTCTTGTCGTCGTTCAGCCAGGATTGCAGGTGGTGTTGCACTTAGGGTTGGTGGTCTTGGGCCCGTAGAGATCCTCGAGGTGGAGATGGCCGTAGGGGTAGAAGGCTGAGTGGTGGTAGGCGGAAGCAGCATGCTGGATCCCCGTGCTGATGTTGAGGTCATGCTGGGCTCCATCTTGTGGAAGGAGGAGGACGCCCAGGGCAGGCGGATCTGTTCCATGAAGTCAGGTCTCTCGCCTGGCTCAAGCACCCGCAGTGAGGCCTCAGCAGGCCCAGTGCCCTAACACCGCATTCAGGCCTCGGGGCTGCCAATCGTCTGCCAGGCTTGCTCCGACACATCAAGGCCTCGCTAGGCCCACTAAACTTTATTCCCTCTCAGACACGAGGGTGATCGGGCAAGGAAGCCCTGCCAGGCTCAGTGCCTCGCAGCCAGACAATCCGGTGCCAGCATAGATGTAGGCACTCCATGACTTTTGAGTGTGCTGCCACGGCGGGGAAACACATCTCGGCTTCGGCCCTGCTGCTCCCCCTCTACGGCGCGGGTAAGATTCCCACACTAGTCAGAAGAATAAAGGTGGCCCGATAGCGTCCAGGAAGGCAGGGTAATGTCTGCAGGAGCACAGGATTGTGACGGATTTCACTGCATCTATGGTGCCTGCGCTTCCGGGGCCTTCTCGGGTCGGCAGTGTTATCTTGTGTCTGCCCACAGCCCCCTATGCTCCAGGCTGCAGTAGGGGGGACCTATATATATATTAAAGAAGGAGGTTTGTACTTTGTCATTAATATAAATAGAAATGCCCAGTTAGCAGTTTAAACAGCTCTTCCAGCCTGCAATGATAAACTGGGATTTATAAGTAGGATAAATTATGCCAATTGCGTACAAGCCAATCAAACATACACCATTTAAGGGTCAAAGCACTGGCACTGAGGTCTAGTTAGCAGGCCTCAATGCACTCTCACATTCAAAAAACCAGCAGCATCAATCTGAAAACTTTGGAGGTGAACATGCAAAAAGAGGAATTTCCTAACAGAAAGTGAAAATTGCTCTCATGGCAGCACATTCAATCTGGGAAAAAAGTCACCCTTAAGATTAAATCATTATGTCCCAGTGCAACAGTTGCACAATTCACAATGAACTAAGTTGGCACTGTTTGTGTCTAGTGTGTGTCTTTTGTGGTATCAAATAACTGTAGACATCAAAGACTGATGATACATTAAAGATGTTTTGAAAGTTCTAACACAATCTAATTACTTTAGAAGTAATGCCCTTACCCACTTATTGTGGCATGCTTCCTCATTTGGCAAGATTTAGCACCTATTGTACTTTTGTATGAAGAAAGGTGGAGCTCAGTCATCCCTTGAGAGTTCAAGATTATATTTAGGATCTGTAAATCCAATTCTATTGAATCTATTTTTGGGTTTCCTTGACTAAAAACATAGCAGATTAGAAATTATCATCCTACCCTCTATTTATTAGTGTCAAAAAGTTTTGCCCATTATTTGCATGCCCAGAAAGGACTGACAGCATTTTTCAGGATTACAAAATACCTACTCAGTGTGTACGTTGGTGTCCGTTGTCACTGAATCATCATGGATTGTTAGTCACGTAAAGTGGCAGAAAATACATACCGTCATCATGAGCATAAAAAATAATTGTAAATAGAAGGTTATGGAAAACAAAATTCTTGGCACAGTAGTCATAAGCCACAATTCAGGTTAGTAAAATTGATAACAGTGACACACAGCAAAACGTGAAGCACAACACACAACAGAGTGGAAAACTGTGGTGGTCAATATGCTTTGTGGTCCTAAATCAGTCGTAATTCTTACCCAGTCTCAAACTAAATGTTCTTAACCCAGGTTGAACCAGAAGAATTGACCTATTTTAAAACAATTATGATCTTCAATATGTGTTACGAGGATTTGAATGGAAACTTTATATGTGTCAACATATTGATTGATGGTTCTTCTTTTAAAACATTGATGAGAAGAGGCACCATAGGTTACTGATTTAGGAAAAAACAAAGATCACTATTTGGTATGACAGCTATCTCTACATTTATTTTCACCCACTATGGGACTACAGGGCCATGCTAAATTACGTGTTAAATAATGTGTGTATCTCAGATAATACAAAATGTTCAAATATTAATATTTCTTTCCACATGGTGTTTGAAGGAGGATCAAAAGAGGAGGGACAGGGAAGTCCCATCCCATCCAAAATGGGCTTAAAATCTCTACTGGAGAAAATTATTTCAATCCTATAAACCTGAAAAAATTGAATAGTTCAATCTATGTCATAAAGGATTCATTTTTGTGTGTTGGAACAAATGACATCACTGCACTTAAAAGTTTGATTTCAGTAGGATATGTGAGGAGAGGTTGAAAATAGGAACTATCTCTAATGCGAATATTGTTTGCCTACCATTCATAGATTTGGTTTGGAGTTTGGAATTGGCTTAGAGTGTACTGGTTTCTCTACCATCCTCTGTGGTTGCCTATGGAGGTTGCATTCTCGAGATTATTAAGAGAGGCTGATTAGAACTAGAGGGATGTGCACTAAATGACATTTCAATATTAAGAGACTATGGGCCTTATGTAGGTAGCCTAACATTTACCGCTTCATAAATACCGAATTTTACCGATTCGGTATTTATGAAGCGGTAAATGATATGTAGGTAATCTATCGGTAATATTTACCGATTCGGAATGGGTCGGTAATTTAGAATCGGTATTTACCGATTTGGTAATGATGCATACCTTCCCATTGATTCCTATGCGCCAGGAGGCCCATAGGAATCAATGGGAAGCCAGTTACCATTACCAAATCGGTAAATACCGATTCGGTAATGGGGGGAGCACAATCAAGGGTGGCAGGGTGTCACAGTGACACCCTGTTGCACCCCTGATTCCTGCATGTGTGCACATGTGGCGCACATACATGCCCTGCATGTATGTCTGCCACATGGCACTGTTAGTCCAGCAAAATATTGCGTTTTGGAATGTATTCGGTATTTAGCACCAACATATATTTGGTGCTAAATACCGAATTATTTTCCCTACACATCACTCATTTGAGTGTCACCTACATAACATTTCAGGAATCGGTATTTACCGAATCGGTAAAATTACCGAATCGGTCATTTTACCGATTCGGTAAATTACCGGATCCTGAAATGTGCCCCCTACATAGCAAAAGCCTAAATACCGGTCGGTAACGGGTTATTTACCGAAAATCGGCCGTTACCGACCGGTATTAGGCTTCCTACATATGGCCCCTATGGGCCTTATTTAAATATCACCTGCCATATTACTATCTCCATAGGATATAATGGGATTTTAATACTGCAGCCAGGATCTCCGTCACATTTGTGATGGAATATTCTCCACTGCCAAGATCTAAATCAGGCCCTATATATTTTTTATATTTCAAACAGAGTTCACCCCATTACATTTATATGTATATGGATTAACAACTTTCATTGTTATTATCAATAGGATTTTGGCGATTCAACCATTGTTACTAAGCTGAAGTATTATGTAAATTACTCCCGTCCAGGCACGAATATGCACCCCGTCCAAAAAAGGGATATTTTTTTATGCGAGCATGAAGCATTTTTTACAACTTGGGTCATGGGTCTCAAATGTATTCCTTATTTCTGTCAGTAATTATTTGGACAATTCATCCTTTTAACTACATTTTCTCAGCATTCCATCTTTAAATTTGTCAAATTGAAGTCATCATTCCATAGTCTATCGCTTGCATGATGGAGCTGACAACTTACTGCCCTATTTATTTTTTTATCTATCGATGCTTTAATATCCGACGCCACTGGGCAAACCACTGTTATAAATGTGTTTACAAGCGGCATAGGCAAGGTAGTTGCAAACTGATTAATTGTGGAATCTGTCGTTTTTGCAGTGCTAAACAACTGCTTTCAATTCATGAATACAAAGTATGTGGTTTAGCTGCACTTACAGTATCTGTACTTGTATGTATGAATAATGCATGTTTCACTGCTTAACGTTGTATGTATTCTCTATTACTGTGATATTTTCATTAAATGTACTCTATTAGGTATTTCTAACACGTAGTTGAACAGCCATTTAAATCATATATTATATTATATCTATTGTTGACCCTATAAACTTTAATGATATTTGCAGAAAATGCAGAAAAATGCTGCCAAATATAACAGAATGAATTACACATTGATTAGTGATCCATTTTATTCAGTACAATTTGGGCTATACAGCAGTATTGCATAACACTGGATTTATCTCTATTTCTGTGTAAGTAGTAGTTCTGAATGTTACTTAGGAAGCTACTGGGCGGTAAAAGCATTTTCAGTTTTAATTTTTCAAAAAGAAGTTTGCATTTCATGTGAAGGGCAGACCATTTTATTTCTGTTTTAGTAATTCAGGTGAAAACTTTAATTTAAGAGAAAATATTTAAAAGGGGAATATTCAAGCATCTCGGGGCGGAAATCCACGTCTTCCATGCCAATGTTTAATTGTTTTTAGATCTCACCACTATTTGTTTGTGGGAAATATATTTTTTCTGCTAATACAAGTTGATGGGCAATTTCATAAACATGTTCTTAAAGTTGCAGTGTATAAAAAGTGTTCTACATGTTGGTTCAAATGTTAGTATACTAGTGCATGTAATTTAATACCACCTGGGGATTTTTTACTGTTGTGTCCACAGACAGATGCGTGTATCATCAGCATGATACAAATCCTCCACAGAATATTTTTAAGGTCAAGGCACACATTAAAAAATGGGCTGCATGTACATCCAGCAACGCAAGCTGATATTGAAACCTTTTCTAAGGTGTCATTATTTCACTGTGCCTTGCTAACAGGTTGGAGCAGGACCCTTAGGCCTCAATATAATGCTGTTAAGGAGGCACATGCCTTTGGCGCTGCTTGAAATCCACTAGTCTGGGCTACTTCTTCAGTGCAACTGAGGCCATATTATTATCCTCTATACACAACTGTACCGTTTGGTACCTGCCACGCAGTGGCTCTATAATTCAAGACAAAACATCCTGTTATTTGCCAGAAGGGCAAAAAACACAAAACATTACAAACTTGGACCAATGACATGAGAAGTGAAGGTTTCTAATTCAAACGTTCACCAAGTGGCTAGTCACTTGGACTCACCCTGGACAACAGCCTTGCCCTCAAGAAACACAGCGCAAAAAAAGAAAGCCAGCCTGGTACCAGTTATCTCTTCTAAAGAAAGTGACATTATTTTGTATTGAAATGACTTCAGAACTGCTGTTCAAGCACTTTTACTCTCACATTTGAATGGGGGTGTTGCCTACTCTACTACCTCCCTGACACCACATTGGCACCCATTGAAGGCATCCTACATGCCACAGCATGACTTATTCAGTGCCTGAAGAAATATGATCACATCACCTCCACCCGGTTGGAACTCCATTACCTCCCTTTGACAGCCCACACTGTCTTCAAAACCAACTAAATCATTTACAAAGCCATCACACCCAGCACCCCCACTTATCTTGCAGACAAGCTCATCATCTCTAGTGGTTCTGGTCTCATTCTAAGATAGTACACCATAATATTACATACTAACATGTAAAAAAGAAAAATTGGACATCACGCCTTTTTCCATTTATGCACCCAGCCTCCAGAACAACATCCCCAAATCCATCAGGATGCCCCAACAGAGCTGCAACTTAAAAAAAGAGTTGGAGACACACCTCTTTAAAGAACACTACATCAAATGCATTGTTCATCCACAAACCAGATAACTCTCCAATCACTTTGCACTGTGTTCTGCTGCCTTTTAGCTGGACTCACAATATAAACAATACTACATACCTACATACAAACATAAATGCTAAGCAATGCACTAGCAGGCAATTTGCCATTAAATACTGTATTTGCACCATCCTTGGTGCCACCAACGTGGAAGATGTTGGTGGCACAGTTAGAGATCTATGCCTTTCAAAAGGAAACAAATTAATTGAACAACCAAAAACTATAATGATGCTCTGGCGGTACTAAATAGACAATGAAGTACTAAACAGACAATGCAGCATCCAATCCAATCAAGATCATGAGAGTTTCAGCTCATCAGTTTAAAAGCCATTCACAATAATTAAGAGTTATTTAGTTTCTGAGATCTATGTTGGAACCTCCCAGAATAAGGAAACACAAATCATTGCTAATCACACAACATGCACGAAAACGGGTTGATAAAGAAACAACATAGACCACAGAAATAAGTCTGAATTATTGTAAATGGCTTTGAAACCGATGAGCTGATAATTGTGAATTCAAATGATGGATCCCTGATGATCACCAAAGAAGCAATACAGTGAAACAATTGGGAGTCTGTTTTTCTGATGGACATGCTGTAGTTCAGAAGCCAGGAAGATATCACAGGCGCTATGTAATGTCCATGAAGAATTGTCCATTACAGAGGAAGGTCATCACTAAGAGGAAAATGAGCATTATTCCACACCCTCTGGTCCCTCAAGGCTTAAAGTGTCTTATGCAGGATATCAATCGCCATAAACACAAATATGCATTTGAGATAAATGATAGGGTTTCCGAACCTACGGCAGCAAGTTGATATTCTAATGGCCCAGTATTACATGACTGGACTTCCATAGCATCCTGCATCAATAATTGCCAAAGAACGCAACTCCACTATCTTTGTCTCTTCTCAGTGCAGGCCTATAAAGCTTTCCGGACCATCACAACACTTTTACAGTGATAGATGATTACAATAATAACCCAAAATTGAAGTTGTACAAAGGACTCTTGACTTGGAGCTGATTCCAAAAGATGACAAAATGATCTCAACATACAAAATCCTTGAAGGACTTGAATTTAATACTGGCTCCCCATATCATGAGCATGTGTTTACTTCTTACATCTCATTTAGGCCTATTGTAAAGTATGTTTGCATGTTTTTTATGCAGATGGCCCCTGCCCTGCACTTAGTTGTAGCATGCTAAATCTGCTTCCCCTTTTACTCATCTATGCTATCCTTTTTCATTCTTTTTTGGTTTGTTTTTCTTTTGTAGGTTCAGACAGCTGCTAAGTGCTGCCAGGCAACTCACTTTTCTTTTTAGCGCTCGTGCACATTTTAATTTTGTCTACTATTTTACCTTTCTAACATTGCCAATCCTACAACAATGGTAAAATGTAAAAAAAATAAAAACATATATGCACTTCATGTGTCAAGAACCACGCATTGTACACATTTCATGATGCATGTTTGCACATGGCAGCCATCTTGAAATTAAGCTATTACACAATCATCACCGTCAGAATGCATACATCAGTGTACATTGTCATGCATGTGCATGACGCCATTTTGACTTTTTTAGGTTTGCCCTTTCCAAGATAGCCAATGACCATATTAGAATAGTAAAATAAAAAGCATTGGAAAAACCAATATGTAGACACTCATCTGTCAAAGCCAAGACTTTCTTTTTGGCAATGTTTGTTTCAAATGGAAACATCCTGAGTGCATTCAACAATGAACCAAATAAAGGTGCTTCTTCTACATTCTCATTACAATTTGTAAATGCACAAATTTAGTCCATAGGTTTTCTGCTTTTGTACTGTCACTTTGCCACCCCAATTGAAAACCTGATCTTTGAACGTCTTTAAGGAATATTCTCAGGAGTAAGGCTTAATTCCTAATGATACATATCTGATGATGTTAAATTGCTTTAGCAATAATGATATGTGTATAATCATTTTACTTTTAAGCCTGATAAATGAAAGGCAAATATAGAAGTCTTTTTTCATAGTTCAGAGTAAATCTTCAACAAATTCAAATGATTTCATTATGTATTAATATGAACAATAGTATCACAGTAAAGAAATAAATGGGGCATCGATTACTGTGATATTTATTGTGTATTTTCTTCTAGAATGTTTTCAATTTCAATTTGGTCGAATTGGTCGGATGTAAGATTGCTGTGTTCTCATATCACATTCTTTAAATGTTTTCCACGTTATTTACTCATTGTTTCAATTTCTTTTTTTTTAGAGCAAACCATATTTATCTTGTTGTGGAATTCTTGTTATTTCTCAAATTGTCAGTGATGCATTTGTTTATATATGGACTTTAACTTTAAAGAATTTTGCAATTCTCAAAAGCTTAAAGTGTCTTAAGGCAAAGGCTCAAGGCTCAAAGGCTTAAATTGTTTTATGCAGGATATGAATCGCCATAAGCACAAATATGCATTTGAGATAAATGATAGGGTTTCTGAATCTACAGCAGCAAGTTGATATTCTAATGGCCCAGTATTACATGACTGGACTTCCATAGCATCCTGCATCAATAATCGCCAAAGAACGCAACTCCACTATCTTTGTCTCTTCTCAGTGCAGGCCTCTAAAGCTTTCCGAACCATCACCACACTGTTACAGTGATAGCTGATTACAATAATAACCCAAAATTGAAGTCGTACAAAGGACTCTTGAGTTGGAGCTGATTCCAAAAGGTGACAAAATGATCTCAACATACAAAATCCCTTAAGGACTTGAATTTAATACTAGCTACTCATATCACGAGCATGTGTTTACTTCTTACATCTCATTTAGGCCTATTGTAAAGTGTGTTTCATGTTTTTTATGCAGATGGCCCCTCCCAGGCCCCGCACTTAGTTGTAGCATGCTAAATCTGCTTCCCCTTTTGCTCATCTATGCTATCCTTTTTTATTATTTTTTTTCATTTGTTTTTCTTTTGTAGGTTCAGGCAGCTGCTAAGTGCTGCCAGGCAACTCACTTTTCTTTTTAGCGCTCTTGCACATTTTAGTTGTGTCTACTATTTTACCTTTCTAACATTGCCAATCCTATAATAATGGTAAAATGTAAAAAAAAATAACATATATGCACTTCATGTGTCAAGAACCACGCATTGTACACATTTCATGATGCATGTTTTCACATGGCAGCCATCTTGAAATTCAGCTGTTACACAACCGTCACCGTCAGAATGCATACATCAGTGTACATTGTCATGCATGTGCATGACGCCATTTTGGCTTTTTTAGGTTTGCCCTTTCCAAGATAGCCAATGACCATATTAGAATAGTAAAATAAAACGCATTGGAAAATCCAATACGTAGACATTCATCTGTCAAAGCCAAGACTTTCTTTTTGGCAATGTTTGTTTCAAATGGAAACATCCTGAGTGCATTCAGCAATGAACCAAATAATGGTGCTTCTTCTACATTCTCATTACAATTTGTAAATGCACAAATTTAGTCCGTAGGTTTTCTGCTTTTGTACTGTCACTTTGCCACCCCAATCTAAAACCTGATCCTAGAACTTCTTTAAGGAATATTCTCAGGAGTAAGGCTTAAGTCCTAATGATACATATCTGATGATGTTAAATTGCTTTTGTAATAATGATATGTGTATAATATTTTTACGTTTAAGCCTGATAAATGAAAGGCAAATATAGAAGTCTTTTTTTCATATTTCAGAGTAAATTTTCAACTAATTCAAATGATTTCATTATGTATTAATATGAGCAATAGTATCACAGTAAAGAAATGAAGGGGGCATTGATTACTGTGATATTTATTGTGTATTTTACTTCTAGAATGTATTCAATTTCAATTTGGTCGAATTGGTCGGATGTAAGATTGCTGCGTTCTCATTTCACATACTTTAAATGTTTTCCACATTATTTACTCATTGTTTCAATTTCTTTTTTTTTACAGCAAATCATATTTATCTTGTTGTGGAATTGTTGTTATTTCTCAAATTGTCAGTGATGCATTAGTTTATATAGGGGCTTTAATTTTAAAGAGTTTTGCAATTCTCAAAAGCTAGAGTTAAAAACATTACATCTTAGTTTGCGAAAGCTTTTCAATATGTTTGTGATTCACAAAAGATCCCAGGATTACTGGAGCACTGCTAGTAATTGATGACAGGTGCCTTACTACAGTCTGTAAAATTAATGGTTCAAATGTGCTTTTGTAAAGGTAATTTTTTCTTCTTTGCTAGAATAATGAATATTTTCCCCCTTGGTGAAACCCTTTCTCTATAACGTTGTTAAATGTCTAGCTATTCCAGCCAAATGTCTACCCTGGAAAATGATTCACTCTTGCATTTATGGGAGCAAATGTACTTATATTTACAAGATGGGAAACTCCTTACAAGAGTTACACAAGTACCCAAAGTCTTCTGATATTTTACTTGACATTTACTTTTCCAGTCCCTCATAAATACCTGAAATCAGTCTACAAATTATGAACTTGACTGTGCAACAAAACATGTGGCAAAGAAACAGACTGCTCAGATAATTTCAAGAACTACTCATCATCGACCACATTGTTATGAACCAAGAAGGTTAGTCCTGCACAATTAATAAAGGCACTAACATGTTAGGTCCTACCAAAAGTTTCAGTAATTTAAACCTGATCTCAACCAGGGTAGCTAAGGCACTGTGTAGACAGGTTTAACCTAGAGAAAATGTTTAAAGCATTTAAGTACCAAAGCAGTTAAACATCACAACACAATAAATAACCCACTCTGCAGAAACATTACAGTTTTTACATGATCACCCCCAATTTGTTGGACTGATACTGCCTTTTTTGACTCTGTGCCTTGGACTCTGCTAACCAGGTGCTATTGCATGTGATATGACCCTTAAAACACGTTGAAATTGGCTATACATCCATTAAGCATTTTCAACTTTAACTTACCTAACAATTCCTAGTATATAGTACAAAGTATACCCAGGGCCTGTAAGTTAAATGTCACTGGTGGACTGCAGCACCTATTGTTCCACCCACTACATTCACAGTGCAAACATTACTTCAGGCCAACTACTGTAGCTTGTCTTGAAGCTGCAAATTCAACCTGTCAAATAACCTTGTTTGACTGGCCTAAACATTACCTTTAAATATTAATATGTCACCCCTAAGTAGGCCTTACTACCCATAGGGCACGCTCGATAATATTATCCCCATCAAGGAAACCGCTACAAATTTCATTTTTTTATATATTTATTCCAAGCCCAATTAATTGGTAAACTTGGGTTGGCAATAAATATTTTGGAAAATGTTTTTTTAGGAAGTAACCTTTTCCCTGCCTAATGTCTTTAGAGGCCCATTTACACAGGCTCCAACTGTTACCAAGGAGATGAATAGCCCCCTTGATTAGGTGTGAACTTGCTCCCAGAGCTGAGTCAAATTCCTTGGGTATGGAGAGGCATTTCATTCCTCTGGCAGGACGAACATTTGAACTGTGCCCAAGAACTTGATTATCTTAAAAGAAGACTACCCTTTCACAGGCTGATATCTGGACATGACAATCTTAGCCATCTAGTCAAGCAGTTAGCAGTCACAGTGGGAGAGGATGTACCACCAAAACTGGTTTGTAGTGATCACAGGGGTAGTATTGTTCATTTCACTTGTGCCTCCCCTAGGGTGAGAACAAGAGCCCTGCACAGGGGAAGAAAGGTTCTGTCCTCTTGGTTTTAGGCAGTGAGGGGCACTGTGGGATTGTTAGCAGTGGTGCACCCAGCAACTGCTGCATAATTAGGTTGGGCTACTTCTTGGAGGTTTTTCCGTATTGGTTAGGTAGGCACCAGCAGTCATCCCCATCCACAGGGTAGTGCAGTCACAAATGTGGTACCCCTGGGCACTCACTTCAGAACACTACTGGACCTGTGGAAGACAGATGAGGGACTGAAACTGATGCTGAGACCTGTGACGAGATGTGAAAGGCTGGACCTGCTCCCACTTGTGCCCACGGCAACTAAGTGAACTCCAAGGGTCATTTTGGCTGACCTCCTGTTAAGCTACAGGGACGTAACAAGCTTTAAGAATTCCCTTTCCCTGAACAGTCTAGCTTACCAGTACCAAATGGACCTGTGCTGGATCCTGATGGTGGCCTCTGCAGGAGAGAATCTTACTCCCCAAGTGTTGTTCCTGACTTCCTGGAACCCTTGACTGTATCTAACTGGACTTCTCCTAACATCCCACAAAATCTGGGACTTTTGGACTTCAAAATATCCTGAGGACCAGTACAAACCTACAAAGCTGATCCACTTTATGTGTCTCCTTGCTAAGCTGAAGAAACAGATGTCTCCTGCTGGAAGCGTCTTTACAGCAGCAAATCCAATTCGGAGGGACCTCAGCTAGAAGGGTGTGCAAAATGTGCCTAATTATGTGAAATCCAAATCCATCATTTTGTGCTATTTTTTAGAGAAAAATGGGTCCTCGGGACAATTTTTGGCACAAGGGTGCATCGAAAGAGCACTGTAACATCAACCACTCTATTTTTCTGTGCATTTATAGTAAATATTTATAGTGAATTGTGCCATTTGCTGTAACTTTTTACATGAATGGTGCATAATTATGCAAAGTGGAGTAATGACATACTTTTGGGACTTTTGTTTAGGGTGCAAATTGGAAAATTCAAAAAATTATGCAAATTGCATTGACATAATTTTAATGTTGTCCAGGCCTCCTGAGAAGTTATAAAGCCTCTCTTTGGATACAGCCACAGCCTTGCCCCGCCAGTGGATTCATAGCCCTGAAAAAGAGAAGGAAGGAAAAAATGAATGGGCAAAGGTGGCAAAAGTATCCAATCGGCAAGAGGACTTTCTTAGTTGCAAAATGAGAATTGTTCCTTCTCTGGTCTTTTACTGTCAAAACCAACTGCTACAAAGGTCCTCATCCAATGCCTATACAACAACAAATTGAGTAGAGCCTTCTGACTGGGTTAAACCTTGTTGGTGTATCCTACCCATCCCCTATCACGATCAGCCTGAAATCATGCCTAGGCCTCGATCTACAGCAACCATTGATTTCCATTGGCGCATCACACTTTTTTGTCCTTTTTGGACTGAACAGCCTTCCCTTTTGACAGTTGAACAAGGAGCAAGACTCACTCATCTTTTTCTTGATTTTACTTGTGAGGAGGGAAAATTGTAAGAAGTGTGTTTTCCCGGATTCCCCACTCGTAAAATGACTGGATCAGAGCGGACAGTTATTTTAGTAGATTGGATCTGGGCTGCAAGCGAGTATCAGTTGAGAATAGTTAGAACCCTTTCATGGCCTGGCAATCAACACAGTACATGTCCTATGTTTACATCTGTGTTTTGCTGCAGAGAATGAGGGACGTTCTTCTTCTTCTCTCAATGACAGCGAGCATACAAGCCGGACACGTTGGGTGGAGGTGTCTCAGCTCCAGCCTAGGCAGCTGGGTGGTGATATTAGGACAACAACAAAAACATGTCTTAGAATATAAATGGCTTGGGTAATCCAAGAGGCAGGAAGTACGCTCCTATTTACAAAGACGTAAAACTGTGATAGCCCTAATTCAGGACAACTGACATAGACGCAAAAAAGACTTTTAATTTGGACCAGTATTCACTTCATTAGCAATGGGACACAATAAGGGGCATGAGATACTCGGTGATGAGTCTCTTAACCTTAAGTTTACCAAAAGAAAGGATTAATTTTTTTGTTTAGATTTTAGATTAATAACACCCCATTTCTATAGTGATTTCACGTAGCCTACCTAGACACATTCTTTTTTAACCCCTTCAGCACAACGCGGATTACGGCGCCGTGCTGAAGGTTCTATTGAGCGGGCGGGGCCGTGACGGAGCGGTTCCGTCATGCGCACAGCGCAACCGACGCGCATGACGGAACCGCTCCGTCATGCGCATTGAAGGGGTTAAATAAAGTACATAAATACTCAATAAGGCCTGAAAATAACCTCAATGTGCGATGTTAATGCATCCACACATTTCATACGGTACAATGTGAATTCAATTACACTGTATCAAAACTCAAATAGAATTTTCAAATACAGTTTTGGGAGGATATTTAATTATTCGTGAAGGGAGACATCTTAGACTTGAATCAGAAAATAGATTCATCTGTTTCCAGCTATTCATGCTTCATTATGATACTTCCATTGTGCGTGTCCTGGCTTATAGGAACGGATTAAGGCACAGATTGAATGCAATTTAAATGTATGGGGGCTACATGTAAATAAAAGTGATATACATGAAATATATTTGTAATTATTACTATTGTCTCGTACCCTCTCCCAGACTAGTCTCCTCCACTCTTTTCTTTTCTCTTCCTCTTTGTTGATTAAGATAGATTCATTAATGTCATGAAAGATATATCAGTCTCATTCTAGTTTTACACTAATTTGTCTACTAATCACGCTCATACCTTATCAATTTCATATGTTGTTGATATTTTATTTTTTGCGATTGTATTAAATAACCAATAATGGGCCAGGTGTACACAGTAATTTTTCACTTAATCACAGAGTATGAGATTGCATTTTGCAATGTACAAAACTTATTTTGAAATTAGGTAACAGGTTAGAATTTCATAATGAATCACTAATTTGAAGGGGCTTGTTAGGTGCGTCCCTCCCAAGAAGTGATATTTATGATATGTATCTTTATGGTATGTATATATCCATGCTGTACGACTGAAATCCGGTTGAGAAATGTTTAATAGGTAACTAATTCATTCCCAATATGGGTCAGTAAGCCATTCATAAAAATATAGCAGTAACTGGCGACCTGCGCTGCATTGCCTCAAACCATATCTACGAGGGCGTGAAAAGCCACGCAAAGTGGCTTTGCGTGGCCTCGTAGATATGGTGGGTCAGCATTCTGTGGCACAAGAGCATCATAAAAAGTGATCCAGCGCAAGGGGCTTGTAAATAAGTCCCTATATTTTAGAAGCACCATTTTATCCTAAAAGTTTTGCCCATTTTGTAGCAGTCTTATACTGTGTGTAATGAAAGTATAAAATAATTACGCACCTATTCATTCTGTTACAGGCTGTGACCTCGTTGCACTAAAAATACACAAGTCACTGTTATCCACTACACGGACCATAATTTAATTCTGTGGCACTCTGGTTACACACAGACCTTTGCAATGCATTAACTAATAAAGGTGTCATAATGTACTATAGTGCATTTCCCACTTATTTATGTATTATTCATTGAAGCTGCCTGTTATTCTATGTAGCTATCTGACCTAAAAAACTTGCAGAATATTTTCATGTTCAAATGCTCAAGGGCCTCCACCCCCTCAAACATGACTGGAGTCAACAACAGCAGCAAACTAATATGACCAGGAGCCAGTTTCTGCTAAAATAGAACGGTCTGTTTCTATAGTGTTAAAAATAAAAGCCTTTTTTTAGAAAAACAGTGTGAAAGAAGATTAAGGGACCACTTTCACCCCTGGAATTATTGAAAGCATACTACTTGGACCTTACATTTCTTCATTAATGATTGTAAATGGTATGTTTTAATAAAGATGAATGATGTTCAGCAACCTCCAGTTCCATGCAGTTGTGTAGCATCCAATGAAATATAGACTGGTTCTCTTTGAAAGCCGTGCACTAAAGTTGCAGCCAATGCATTACAGCCATTATACCCAGGGTCACTGGAATTATGCGACTGTGCAGCTGCGACGATTTTTGCATAATTAAAGATTTGCCGTATTTGCCCTCATAATCCATTATCTAATGCATAATCTGATGATTTAAGCAAAAAAATAAAAAATAATGTATTATTACTCAAACAGTTAAAAGTTACTAAAAATCTGTGACACTTGTTGTGGTGCAGTAAAAGGCCCTTTGCAAAGCTGGTCACCTTTTTGTTTCTAGTTATTATATTTGGGTGTTAAACTGGTATACAGATTGACCATTTCTCTGGAGAAAAACAGGCACGCCAAAAACATTAGTTCAGAAAGGAGTTATCATCCAAATAAGTTTTGTCAAAATGTGTTTTGTTTGTGAAAAATAAAATGCCATGGTGCAGTTTTGGGTAATTATTTTTGGAGACTTTTTGTTTGTCTGTGTGGTAAGCCTCTGACACCGAAACACAGTCACCCACAAACCTTTGGTTTGGTAAACACTTAAATATTATTTCCCCACAGTAAAAATGATTTGGCATGGGAATTGGTGGTGTTTAGGGTTGTCGATGATGAGGAGTACATGCTGTATACATTTTTCTCAAGAGGGGTCCTTATGCCTAAAAACATTTGACAGGGGGCTCTCTGCAACAAAAGGTTTAAAGACCTCTGAGTTAATTTGTGCTCATTCAGTTACAGTGTTAGAAGTCAGACAAATCATGTCAGAGTAATTCTCCTCTGCAGAGGGAACTTTGAAGATGGAATGTATATAAGTACCTTGTAGAAGTTTAAATCTATAAAAAGAAATGCACAGTAAGATTCAGGGTATCACTTTATGAAATGTAGCGGGTTAGAGCTAGTCTCATTGTTGGAAAGACACCTCAAATAGCAACTTACATGGGTTCTCATTCATTCTACATACATCCTATCTCATTAACATAGGCAGTCGGACATACTCAGGCAATAACCATTTCTTAATATTTAATGAATCATTAATCGACATTTACATACATATGGTTATTGACTTATGAAATAAAAAAGTGAGGCGAAGCACAAGTGTGTCATGTACACTCATGATTTCCTCAGCTTTGCAGTCACTGCATGTTCAGCATAGGCCAGCAAGCCCAGTGACATTCTATCAGCTCATATTGATTGTAATAAAATGTAACCCGAAACAAAATGTATTCCACACCCACAGTGGCTCCTAGAACCAGTAGGCACACTTAGGGGTGGATTACAATGGCAGTCATACAAGCGTCCAACCGCTATTGTTTCTGGCAGGTGTCCAACGGAATATATGTCGGTGGTTCCATCTGACCATTTACAATGCAATTGCTGTGTAGGTGGTTGCAAAAATACCTTTTACCATTGCGGCTTGTAATGTTTCCCGGAAAGGGGCCACAGCACAAGGCGCAATGGTAAATTTTATTTTGAAAACATCCATACACTGTGTGCCAGACACCATGGATGTTTGGGTGGGCACCACATGTGCTATCTTGGGCCCATTGAGGAGGCCCATGTGGGATGGAGGCCCTGCTAGGGGCCCCCAAAGTTCATTCCGGCTGCCTTTTCATGGCGGTAGGACAGACATAGCAAGGCTGTCAGAATGGGCCATCGTAACCCGTAAGGCATTGCCTTTGCAGGCACCACCACTATTGTGGGGTTTATGATCCCATCAATGGTCCAATGGGCTCCTTGAGACAATCAGAAGTGTTGGACAGTCCCTCTGACTGACCACATCATAATGCGTCAGTCAGACCGCTCTACTGGATGTCAGTCTAATGTCCACCGAGGGCCTGCTGATGTCGGTCTGACTATCTTCCTAATCAGCCCCATAGTTTCTGGTGTTTTACAACATTTCATTATTGATCATACCATTCACCTTGTGCATCAGAATGCAGGTAATTATTATTATGATATTCACAGAAGTTATCATCGATACTCAGCAGGGATAGGGACTCAGTGTCACAACATAGATCACTAATATTCCATCTCGTTTCTTGAATTAAAGGTCCACAATTATGTAAGGACATCTACAATAGCGTCCATGATCAAGGCCCTCCTCCTTGGTTCTTACCACGCTCCCTCATGAATGTACAAACAATGGCTGTAAGGTAGGTTACTAGGAGTTTGGTCCATATTGTCCATGAGAAATCAAGCAGTGCGGGCTTTAAGGTAAACATCACATTGTGGCTATCTGACACTGGGTTACCTTATTACCTTTAATAAGTGATAACTTTGGATTACGAGCAGATATGCAGAGACTGTTTACTCTCATATGAATTGTAATTTAAAATCCACTTTCACAGTATATTTAGGTTTTAAGTCGTAATTCTGAAAATGCCACTTTTAGAGAGTTGGTATTTTCATATCCTAATCATTAGTGTCTTCTGCCAGTATCCTGCTTCACATGACTGTAAATGGCTTTGCTGTTGAACACTTCCAGACAGTACTCAAGGGGGGCTTAGGTGTAGCAGGATGGGCAATCCTGGCAGAATGAGCTGGGGCTGTATCAAGCCCCACTTACATTTCAGTGGGGTTCCTCCTGCACTAAGAAAGGAACATGACACGAGGCCTACCATGTCTTTTGTCATGAAGACAGTTTAGAGCACTGACCAGGGAAGAACTTTCGAGAGCCTGGTGTGGGGGTAGAACAGAGTACAAGTGTAAATATTGGACCTATTCAGAACACTCCTTGATCAGTGGACATTACAAAAGAAGGACTGCCCTACTGTCAGAGGACTACTCTGCTGCTGAGAACTGCCTTACTGTCTGAGAAGGAAGAGTGGACCTGCTTACCTTCATCCCACACTAACCTGAGTGACTCCAAGGGTCAGTTGGCTGACCTCTTGTTTGTGCTACAGGGACATACCAAGCTCCAGAGGCCTCTCTGCAACTGCCCAGCATACCTCTTGCTTGTGACCTACAACTGGACTTGCCTGTGCCCTGCTGGCCTCTCCTGGAGTCAGTTCCTGATTCCCAAGAGGTGCCCTCAGGTCCTGGACCCTTGGTTGGCTTCAGTTTGAGCTCCTCCAAAGAACAAAATGTGAAATCCTAAAGTTTGGCCTCTTAACTTCCCCAAACGGGCCCCATCATGCCAAGACTCTGCCATTAGTGACAACCGTCAGTGGAAAGCTCCAATGAGACCAGCCCTTCAATCAACAAATACCAGCACTGATGACCAGCAAAGTGACATCTGCAATCCGCACTACAGCAACAACAGTACGTGTTGATTGTCAATGCAGATCTCCTGCTAAGACAATTCATGATGCACGACTGGCTCTTCGCGCTACAGTGATGGCCCTTCACACTGGACTCTGAAGGTAACTATTCAGTGGGATTAACTTGGTCCCTGTGTCTGACATGCATTCCATTTTCCGCACTTTTGACTTTACCCCAGTCTAGTGCAACCAGATGACCGCGAGTGGCGATTTGGGCTTTTAGGCAATATTTTTACATAAGATTTTAAAATTGAATATCTCTGATTCTACGGATCTGGTTTATGTCATTCTGGATTCATTTTATTTCTCAAGATATACTTTTTTTTAAATTATTTGGGAATTTTCATGTGTTGTGTTTGCACTTTAATACTGTTTGTGTGCTGCATGCATAAATACTTTACACATTGCCTTTAAGTTAAATAAGCCTGACTGGTTTGTGTCAAGCAAACACAATTCAGCACTGATTTATTTAGTGACTTTTATGTTTCACTCTGACAAGGATTGTGGTTGTTGTTGCCTTAGTGGGGCTTCTAACCCCCTCAACCAATAACCCACTTTCTTACAATAGATACCTTTGTGCTGCTGATATGACTCACCGTTGCACAGCTTTGTGTTTCTGGGTTCTGGGCACAAAGAGTTCTGTAAAATATAGGATGCACCAGCTGACTGCCAATCTCTACAAATACCTTTGAATATCCGTTTGTAGCTAAACGGCCTTTTAGAGGGCAAATGCAGTCAAAAATTAAAAAACATAGATACGCCGCATGCTCAAATGACAGTGACAGACCGTTTATGAATAAAATGTAATGAATGACAGAGCATTAAACTTACCAATGCGTATTAAATACAATAGAGCCCTGCAATGAAGTCATAAAAGCAACGTTTGCGAGACACCCTAATGTAAAATGGGAAACATAGAATAACTGTACAGTTGGCAGACTATTTTTTGTGAATTTGCATTTTTATGCAGTGAAATTGTCTGAATGTTCTAAGCACATGTACTTCTTCATAAAACCTCGCAATAATAAATAGCATGGTATGTATCTTTGTGCATACAGCAGGATATCTGAAGTCAGGCTTTTTATTACCTGGGTATTAGAATCCCAAATGTACAGACGATGAATGCCCTCTGGAGGGTTTTGATACCTGACTTCCAACATTGAACAGCTTGCCTGCAGCTTTTAGTATGGAACAGTGGTAAATCCAGCAACCTGGAAACCACATTAACAGTTCATGTTATTTTAAACAAAAATGCATTGACGGACAGCTAGAGGGCGATATAACCCCACGTGTTTGTTCCAGAATGGAAAGGCTACCTTTTGTAGCCGATCTGTTTACAGCGGTGGCAGAGGTTATCTCACATAGGTTATTTTTATTTTTTGTCAAGGGGCACTTTAAATCTAAAAATGACAAGCGTGGGTGTCCTTGTTATTGTATTGCACAACAGATCAACTATGTGGGTGCTCTCCATTTAAGTGTTTACAGTGGTAAAAAGACAAAGAACCTTCCAGAGTGTCCCTCATGAAACTCTAATCAAGCACCATCCATTCCTTGCCCTCATTCCAAAAGAGTTCGAAAGAATGCCTGCTAACGAAGTGCCTGCATATGTATTTTTAAATCTCCTTTCTTTGCTGCCTCACCCAGCAGCAGTTCCCCTGCGTTTTTCTACGTTGCCGCTTTCCTACTCGAGTAAAATATTTCCTCGCCAAAGCTAGATTCCCTTTAGTGGACTCCATGTAAAGTGCATAGTTAATTAAAACTGTTACACTGACATTAAAATACAATAAAATAAACACTTTAAACAATCTTGTCCTTGCCTTACGGCTTCACATTTGTTTACATTAAAGAAATCTTCGGGTAAGATTAAAGTGCTGCATGTACTTCATTTAGGGGCATATCAACAACGAGGCGATAGAAAATTATCTTTGCGTTTGCGGCCGAAAAGCGGCGATCATTTTATCGCCTAATTAGCAAGGTCACGCTAACGTGTGAAACCTTGCTTTAGCGTACGAAATCTTAACGCCCAGCTTTGCATCTCTAATGAGATGCAAAGTGGGCGTTCCTGACCTGACATGACAGGAGAAATGTCGCTAAGCGACATTTTTCCTATCATCAAGCCCCAAGCTATGAAGCATAGCGGCAGGAAAAGTAGCGATAACCCCTGTTATCGCTACTTTCCTTACACCTGCTTCAGGACTGATTTAGCCATGATATCCTATGGAAGGATGATATCATGGCTAAGTTTGTGAGTTCCTATCAACAAGCTAACGCCACATTTCATGAGATTATCGCTGGGTTTCCAGCGATATTCTCACTTTAGGCAGTTAGCGCTAGGATTTTTATCGCTTTTGAGATAAGCGTTGCTAATAGCACGCTATCTCAGCGATAAAAATCCACGCTAGCCGGCGATAATTATCCTAGCGCTAAGTGCGCTTAGCGATAATTATCGCGGGTTGTTGCTGATATGCCCCTCAGAAAGTGGTTCCAATTTATCAAAATTACGGTTCATTAAAATAACAGAGCATGGGACTACTTTCTTGGCCAGAGATAGGGGGCATATCAGCAACAACCGGCGATAATTATCGCTAAGCGCACTTAGCGCTAGGATAATTATCGCTGGCTAGCGTTGATTTTTATCGCTGAGATAGCGTGCTATTAGCAACGCTTATCTCAAAAGTGATAAAAATCCTAGCGCTAACTGCCAAACATGAGATTATCGCTGGAAACCCAGCGATAATCCCCCGAAGTTTGGCGATAACTTGCTGATAGGGCCTCACATACTTAGCCATGATATCCACCTTACATAGGATATCATGGCTAAGTCAGTTTCAAAGCAGACGTAAAGAAAGTAGCAATAACAGAGGTTATCGCTACTTTTCTTGTCGCTATGCTGCTTTGCGTGAGGCTTGATAATAGGAGAAATGTCGCATAGCGACATTTCTCCCGTTATCCTGGGGAAGAACGCCCACTTTGCATCTCATTAGAGATGCAAAGATGGGCGTTGGGAATTCAGGTGCTAAGGCAAGGTTTCACACGATAGCACGACCTTGCTGATATAGCGATAAAATTATCGCCGCTTTTCGTCCGAAAACGGCCACAAAAGCGGCGATAATTTTATATCGCCGCCTTGTAGATATGCCCCAAAATTTGATTTTATAGACTTCTGCATTTAGGAGATGACAAAGGTGACTGTGAGCCACCGGGCCCCTTGGTGCAGAATGACCTCAGTTAAGTAAATAGTATACATTAAAAATAATATTACGTGTATAGCTGCATCAATGGGTTACACAAAACCATTAAAACCAGGAGGTACATATACGTACGGCATATAAAGAGTCAATTAGCATCCTTTAGTTTTTGTGCAGATTGATTTAAATCTTTTGAAAAGCGACAATTCAGGATTATGTTCGTCAGATTAAAACATGCTATGAGAACCGGGGTGATATTTACATGAAAATGGCACAGTGCAGTTCCGCAAACAATTTTGCTGTGGCGAGCTGCATCATTTCCAAAACACCAGGATGCCCTTTATTAACAAGAATTAGGCACATACCCATGCGTACATATGCGCTAAAAATGCTGATTAGCTCCCAAAAAAGGAACCCTTGGACCATGGTGCAATGGGGCATGCGTTGCAGTGATGAGATTGTTTTTGTGCAGAAAGGGACACCTTACTGAACAAAAACAATCATTAACCCCTTGCATGCACATGACGGAATCACGTCGTCATGAGCCACGGGCGGCGTGTGCTCATGACGGCGTGGTTCCGTCATGCTGTGGCCGCTCCGCCCACGCGTCACTGATTCCCCGCCTGTGCGGGCGAAATAACGAGTGGACGGAGTCGTGACGGAACCACGCCGTCATGAGCACAGCTCGCCCGTGACTCATGACGGCGTGGTTCCGTCACGTGCATGGCGGCACCGCGCTCACCCCGCACCCCCCCAGCGTCGCGGCGGAATTTGCGCCGCGGCGAAGGGGTTAATGACGTTTTGCTCTTTCTGTGTGTGATGCACAATGCAGCACACAAAGAAAGAGCAAAAAACAATGAGAAATAAAAGTATATCTCATTGGTGCTGCCTCAGATTTATAGATCATTGTAAATCTGGAGCAGTGTCAAGAAGCAATGAATGTTGCTGGGAATGCTCACAGCAACACCCATTGCAGGCCTCTTTCCCTCAGAAAACTGCGTTGCAGAGGGCCATATTTACAAGGCTGTGTTAAGCCACGTAAAGTGTCTTAGCTCGGTTTTGTAAATATGTGCAAGCATTGAGCCCAACCTGAGCGGCAACAACAGTGACACTCTGGTGGTGCTAGAGGCTTGTAAATATGCCCCCCTGTCTGCTGGTTACATATTACTCTAAGCAAGCACCCCTTTTCCCTCATGAGTCCTGGACAAATACAAGATAAATGGGCGATATGAACCTCTGCTGCATGACACAGTCTACATGTGCGTAGTGCTTTGTTCTGAGACTAGAAGATTTGCTTCGCTGAATACAAAGAGACGCGATGCGATCCATTTTTTTGTGAACTTTAAAGCAATCTGAGCCACCGCTGACAAAACAATCTGCGGAACGGCCTCGAACAAAATATCTGACATCGCCGGCATGGCAAAAATTGCCCCATGAAAGCTCAACTAAGCTTCCATTTACAACCAACAAGCATAACTACTGCATTGGTAGAAGTATCGCCGGATTGGAAGAAGTCGTGATACTTACATTTTAACTTGCATCTTTTCGCCTGCAACACGCAAATTGCTCACTCAAATCGTTCAGATAAACCAGTCCACGCCCTGAAGAGAATCCCATAAATCCACCCTGGGAATCGAAACGCGTCAGCATTACACAACACGGGGACTGTTGTATTTGATTATATTTTTCCACCCAGTGGAAATGCTTTTTGAATTGTCTCACTACTGGGTTTGATTGTTTTCTTCCCCCTGATAGCAGCTACTTAACTCAGTTATACAATGTGGATGTTAAAGGATATCCAAGTAGCTGCTTTATATGTGAATTAATACTGGTGACACTATGTTTGTATAATGTGTTGTTTTGTATCAATTGTTCGTGTATTGTTTTTTTACATCACACTACTTCACCACAAAGTTTGTATGTTTTTATTTGATCTGTGGCATAAATAAGTGTCATTTGTTCTAGACTGAAATGTATCTAACTTCTCTGACCCATGATTCAAATGTGGAGTAAAGTACATAGAAATGAGCAGCCAATAAATGCCTAAAGCCAATATCAATTGAATTGTCGGTTGTTAGTCTGTTAAATTAATATAGCAGCATTTGAAAGGTGGTGGGTAGGACACTTTTTGCTCTTCGTTTAATACGGCACCGTCCAGCCGCCTAGGGCCAAACCCCTTGTTGCTATTTTGTTCCAAAGCCAGGGCATAGCATGAGCATGACTGGGGAGAAGGCCAAAGGAGTATCTAATAAAAGACTCCTTTAACCGACTGGACCACTCGGCGTCCAAGTACGGTTCAGATTTGGGAGTTTTATATACATTTATGACTGTCCGGGCAAGTGATGTGGTGGATAGAGACTCCCTTTAAATGTGAAGACCACATCCACATATTTTATCAGCACAACATTTCCCAACATCTGTCTTCATCTTTATAATACATATTTCCTGACCAATCACTCATGAATCACCTAGCTCTTGACCTAGGGCCGTATTTATGGCAAAGTGGTGAAGTGAAGCGCAGCAAGTCACCTTGCCGTGCTCCACGGCATCAGTGAGAAAGGGCAATAATACACTGTATTTAAGGCATGCGGTGAATTCCTGGCCTTTCCCCCTGCACTGGCATAAAGAGGGCTGCCTAGTGCCAATGGAGGCACCCTTGCACCTTGCAAGGGTGTCTGAGTTGCTAGCAAGATTAGTTTTGTTCAGGAAGGAGCACCTTCCTGCACAAACCAATCCTTAGAGGCATATTCCTCGATCTATGTGTGCTGCAGAATGGAGCACACATTGAAAGAGGAAATAACGCTTGTTACACCTCTCCTGGGTAGGCGTATCTTTTTGGGAAATTCCCAGGTGTATCAGGTTTGGAAAACCTGGAAATGCGTCAAAGACCATGAGAGTTTTGTGGGAACACTGACACAATGCCCATGCAATGCCCCCCTTGTGCAGAGTAATGCAACACTTTGATCTGTGCTGCGTTGCATTACTCCAGGTTTTTAAGCAATTTAAAACCACGCAAAGTGGCTTTGCGTGGCTTCAAAAATCTGACTTTGAGGTTTACATCATGCATGTACCATGTTGGGTGTGACATTACAAAAACCTCTCATACATATGCCCCCTGGATCTTATCCTTAATGTCATACCCTTGTATGCCTTAAACTCTCAAGAACTTCACTATGAAAAAAACAAAACTTATGTAGACTTTTATGAAAACAATGCTGGCAGTGCTCAATTTGTGAAAACATAAGTGTCTGGGTCTTTGTCAGGAGATCACTGAAGCTTCCACCACCCATTGCTCCTGGTAGTGCTGTCAATGACAACTGTTGTGTCCGCTCCAGCGAGGACAGTTTTAACAGGCTACAGGTATACCACTCAATTACATACACGCACACAGGGGCATATTTATGACTGTTGTGGCACAGGGCAGCACAGCAAGTCATCTTGCTGCACTGTCCTGCATCACAGGGAAAGGGCAGGAATGTGTGTATTTATCCAATACTCACATTCCTTTCCTTTTTTCTTGAGTTAGTACAGTGTTGGCAGCCTAGCGCCAAGGCAGGCACCTTCCTGCACAAAAACAATCCTGAGAGGCTTTTTGCTATTTCTATTTGTATGTGTGCTGCTCCTGAGGAGGCCTATGTAGTGTCTTGTGAATTAGGGATAATAGGACCCTTTTGGTTCCTGACAGACTCCGTATAACAGTGACATAAGTGCATGGGTGTGGGTAATAATGTAGAATGTTCAGTTAATGGTTATAGGCTGAGAAATAAAGATGTGCAAGACCAAGCTCGGTGTGTGACATGATCAGTTGCATGTACCTGAGCTGAGGTAGGATGCTACAACTGGCAACGAGATAAGGGATCACATAATCCCCACAACCTGAAGAAATTAGAGTGCTCTCCCAGAGAGTTTGCCATGAGCCAGTATACTGCTTGTGCATGCCACATATGCCTGAGTCAAAGTGAAAATCAACAGTTGCCGCATGTGGAGTCAAAGTTCCAACCCAGCAAGTGCAAGTCTGGGAAGAAAATGAAGGCTAAACAGAAAGTTTGTTTGTCATTGGCTAGCAATTTGTTGATAAAGTCGAGACAAGAGGTACTGTGCCACAATGCAACACAAAGCCGTCATTCATACAGTACAGAGAAGACTTAAAGGCAGTGAAAACAGGTACAGAAAGAGCAACGAGCGGTGACAACCAGGTACAAAAGAATGCTGTGAGCAAAAGCAGGTGAATGTAAAGAAAAGCTGATGGCAGTAGAAACCTGATACAATGTAAAGATGTGAGAATGTTGAAGAACCCATGCAAAAAACAAACCTGCTACTCACCGCCAAAGAAGAAGACAGTGCCGTACCACCGGACAGTGGGCGCAATAACTCAAATGTCAGCATGCGGCTAGTGTGTGACAAAGGTACTGGTACAAGCAGGCAGCAGATGCTGCCGGAGCAAGCTCTGCTCCCAGTAGCAGAACGTTCCACAGGCTATGATGCTGCTGCATCTCTAAAACCATATAGGTGACAGATGGACTGCCTGGATCGAAACCTTTGATGATTTCATTGATGCACTAGAATAAGCAAATAACAAAAAGATCATTAAATATCTAAAGAATTCAGCCAGTGAAGGTGTAAAGGAAGTGATAAAGCAAATACCACACAGTGATGAAGTGACAGACAGTCAAATCAAGAAGGCGCTAAATCGCAGGTTCAATCCACAGCTATGAAAGGTACATCTTCACTCAGGAAAGGCAGAGAACTGGTGAAACAATGAATGACTTTGTAGAGAGACTTGATTCATTCATAAAGCTTTGCAAGTTCAATAAGTTCAACAATGAGGAGGCCATGCGTCTCAGGGTAATAGATGGTTGCCGCTCCGATTCCTTCAGGTGACAAATGCTGAAAGAGACACTCAGTTTGGAGCGAGTGCTCACGGCTGCCAGAGTGGAAGAAAGAGCTGACAGACAGGCGGATAACATGGAGGACGGAACCGCCCAACATAGATCAGTGCTGAGTGTGAAAACTAAGTTGAAACAAAAAGCAGAAGGCCATAAAGTAATGTCTTAAAAGAAAAAGAAGTTGTGTTTTAAATGTGAATTTCTTTCCCAATTGAGAGTAGATGTACCACTATTAAACAGGAATGCAAAGTTTGCGATAAAGAGAACCATTCTGTAACAGTTGGCAAAGCAAGGGAGAGATCAAGTGCGTCACTTCATTTTCGGTTATCGATTTGAAAAATGCTTTCTTTTCGATTCCTATTCATCCTGATAGCCGATACCTCTTCGGCTTCACTTTGAATAATCGGTCTTATAGATTTTGTAGAGTCCCTCAGGGTTATACAGAGAGTCCTAGTATTTACAGTCAAGCATTGAAAAGACAATTGGAGTCCTTTGTTCTGCCTGATGGTGTCGCCCTTATACAATATGTCGACGACATCTTGTTGGCGGCCGACACTCCTGAGCTGTGTGAGAAGTGTACGTTATCCTTGCTTTCCTTTTTGGCATCTCACAATCACAAAGTGTTGAGGAAGAAATTGCAATTCTGTAAACCTGGAGCATGTGAGCTCAGTGCAGGATTGTGTGTGAATGTTTATACAGATAGCCGCTATGCCTTCGGAGTAGCGCACGACTTTGGCCTACTCTGGAAGGAGAGAGGGTTCCTAACGTCACATGGAGCACAGATAATGTATGGAGAGTTAGTTCACAACCTTTTGACTGCATTAACATATCCAAAGAAGATTGCTATAGTTAAATGTAGTGCCCATAAAAAGGTGGTTGATAAAGTTGGAGAAGGGAATGCTTTGGCAGACCGGGTGGCACGAGAGACTGCGATGCAGCCTGGCTCTACTGCAATGTATGTTGTGAAGTCACAGGCAGAAAGATGGCACGATGCTAGGAGAGAAGTGCTGGAGATACAGAGGACCGCTTCCGATAAGGAACGGGAGCAATGGTCCAATGATGGAGAATTAGATGATGAAGGGTGTTGGAGAACAACCTATGGTTCAGATGGCGCATGGACTAGCGCATGTCGGAGCTTCCGCAATTGTCAAATTACTCACACGAGTTTGGGAGCATCCGGAGATCGCTAGTACGGCAAAGAAGGTAGTGCAGACTTGCATGATTTGCCTGAGGTATAACCCAGGAAAGGGTACACGAACTACAGCAGGAGGATTTGCAACACCTACTGCACCCTTTGAGGTTTTGCAGATGGATTACATTCAGCTTGAGCGCTGTAACAATCTGAAGTATGTTCTAGTAGTTTTTTTGTGCCTTCAGCAAATGGGTTAAGGCATACCCTACGAAAGACAATACTGCAATGACTACAGCCAAGATGCTATTGAAGGAGTTCTTCCCTCGATATGGTGTTTGTAGATTGTTGTGGAGTGATAACGGACCTCATTTTATAGCAGACGTTATCAAGTATGTCCTGAAAGGACTGGGAATTACCCAGAAATTTCATGCAGTGTTTCACCCTCAGTCTGCGGGATTGGTTGAGAAATATAACGGTACTTTGAAGCTTAAGATCGCTAAGATCCAAGCTTCGACTTCTTTGACTTGGCCAGACGCTTTACCGCTGACATTATTGTCAATTAGATCAATACCGCATTCTTGGACCGGTCTCACACCCTACGAGATCGTGTTTGGACGCCCAATCAATATTTGGGGTCCACCGAAACCGAAGTCAGTGTATGATGTACCTTGTGTAATGATGAATGACTATCTGGCACAGTTAACGGATAATTTGGTTTCTATTCCTCAACAGGTTCGAGAAGCGCTCCCTGATCGGTCCACAGGTGAAGGACATAACCTCCGGCCTGGAGACCATGTTATGATCAAAGTGTTTGAAAGAACGAACAGTCTGGAGCCGAGATGGGTTGGTCCTGAGCAAGTCTTGCTCGCAACATGGACAGCTGTGCGAGTCTCTAATCGGAAGAACTGGATCCATTCCTTGCACTGTCGTAAATTGCCGCCTGGATTAGTGGAGCCTGCTGTATTGACCGACCATCGAGAAATCCTGACTGCAGAAAAAGACCGTGCTGTGGAACCAAACGACACTGAGGAGCTCTTCCCGGACCAAGCGATTCCTGGAGGAAGAAGATATCATCTCAGACCGAGGAAGTGATTTCTTTCTGTATCAGGACACGTTGTCAGAACGGCCCTTAGGTTAGTGAAACAGAGAGCCAATGAGGCAAGGGGGGGGATCAGCCCTGCATTAGTGTAGTGACACCCGTCTTGGCCCGCTGGTGAAGAAATCAATGGCTGCCTAAGGGGAAGAGTTCTGACAAACTTTTAGTTTCAAGAAGATATTGACTTTTACTATAAAATGGAGAAGAAGAAGATTTTTTGTGCGACAAGTTTTATTATCATTGTAGCCATTGTTGGTATAACCACGTGGTGTGTTGAGGATGTGACTCCTGCCCATGAGTTACTTGTTTTGACTACTCCAGTGCCTGAGGAGCACTACTTTTATACCCTTCCTTATCAAGAACTGAAGCATCGTCAGTCTTATTTGAATAATACTTTTATCCAGATGTTGCATCATACCCATGTTGCTACAAATGCTACGAACTGTTGGATATGTGGTATGATGCCAGCTCATCAGAAGAAAGGAGGAACGCCGTTCATACCTCTTCCTTTCTCTCATAATGGCTCTTGTAGAGCATGGTACACTTTGCTTTTTGCCACACGGAAACCTACAGTGGGACGACTGCTTTTTAGACTTAACAGGGAATGTCATTAAGATAAAGAAGGCTATCCACAAGCGAATGGGACAATATGGGAGTGGGAAGAATATCGACCAGATAATGAATCAATTCCCTATATCTTCACGAACACCAGAGACACTGCTGGGAATGAACAATTTGTGATTCAAGTGGCACAAGCTCAAGCGGACCTGTGTGTTCAGAGTGTGGGTCATATTCCTGTTGGTGTTAGTGACTGTATTATTGTTTTAAATATTGATAGATTGAATAATAGTACTTTCTTAGCTTCCCATAATACATATTTCGTATGTGGGAATAAGGGTTATTATCGCTTACCAGCCGGCTGGTCCGGAGTATGTTATGTAGCGTTTTTATTGCCCCCTGTATTCTTAGCGCCTGCATCCTATCATAAAGATTTAAAGTTATTGAACAATGTAACTGTAAATAGGTATAAACGTACTTTATCTATTGATGATGTTGACCAAACTGACACTAGCTTACAGCAGTATGTTGATTTTAACTTAGGATTGTTTTCTTTGTTGGAGCTGCCCTAAATAGTAGGAAGGTTCGACGATTAACAAGAGTTGTAGAGGCTGTAACGAATCAAGCTGCTGCTGCTCTTGGGAATCTTACGGAAGAATTACAAATCACTAGAATTGTTGCGTTACAGAATCGTATGGTATTAGATGTTATGTTAGCAGACAGAGGTGGAGCATGTAGGATTATCGGAAGTAGTTGTTGTGTATTTATTCCTGACCACACGCCATCAGTCTATAACGCTATTAATAAATTGCATAAAATCGCAGCTGAAATTTATACAGAAAATGGCACTTGGACCTTTTCTGGATGGTTTTGGACATTGATCACTACATGGGGATGGAAAGTTTTAACTGGTCTCTGTATTATTGTAGCAGTTCTGTTTTCCTGTTGCATCTGTGTTCAGTGTGGTCCTTTACTCTGTTCTTTATGTGTGTCATTCTGTATTCCTGATAAGAAAGCTATTGCCAATGTCACCTAACAGAAACATTTACACAAAGAGGTGGAAGAGATGATGAAAATTGACATATATAATGATTATCCCAACAAGCCGAATGTCTTCAGTAAATGCTGAAAGGGTCGTCTGTTGAAAACTAAAACAGCGATATGATTAAGCATTCACTAAAGGCATGAATTCTCTCTAGTTAAAACATGTTTCTTGTCTTATGTTGACTAATGTCTGGACTCCATTTTGTATTGTCATGTCTCCACATGCCTTGCACGAGAAGAGTCCTACCTTTTCGCTAGTTGCTCTTGTAATCTGCCTAGTAACAGTCCATAAATAGCCCCTTTGTCCGTCTGGTGCATGTCCAGACTTGACCACATCTGTTATCAGTTAGTCCTTGTTTGACCATGTTTTCGCGGGCTCAGAAAATTGTTAACTCCGCCCATATATTGATCCTGTATCGAAAATGTCCATAAATGGTAATGAATTTTGCTCTATGTTGTATCCACCCACTTATGAGCCCCTCTGTTGTGTATAAAAGGGGACCATGTACGCAAGTTCTTAGTGCTACTCTATGCAATACTGAAGAGTGTTGTGTAGGTTGTAGGACCACCCTTAAGGGTTAATAAACTCTGTCTTTGTATTTGCAGTTTCCGTGCCAACTTCCTTCTAGCTTTTGTTACAGGAGAGCGAACCCTTGTATTCTGCGGGCCTAGCTGGGGCCTGTACTCATTAATAGCCAGTGGCACATCGATAAAACTTATGCCAGTGGAGCCCGTGTTTGAGGCAGAAGGAGTGGCGACAGGAAAACGGGCAGTACCACGAGACCCAGCATTGCCGACAGCCGTCACCGCCTGCACGTCTGCTTGTGTACCTGGAGGCGCGTATAATTGCTGGCTGAGCTCTCGGTCCTCAGGATCCTGTGCTACAGGCAGAAGGAGTGGGGACAGGACAATGGATAGGACCACATGCAGTCGCTGCCTGCATGTCTGCTTGTGTGCCCGGAGGCACGTGTATTTGCTGGCTGGGCCCCGCTGTGTGCGAGCCTCTATTTCAGGCAGAATGAGTGTGGACAGGACAAAGGACAGGACCACGAGCTGTCGCCACCTGCACGTCTGCTTGTGCGCCCAGAGGCATTTATAATTCTGGCTGGGCCCTCGCTGGTCGGGGCTCACCCGGGCCAAGACCGGCCAAGAGCGTGCCCGTCTGTGGCGGGAAGAGACAAGGCAAGGCCACCCCCCCTTGGTCCATCTGACCCTACTGGTGCTGTCTTGAAGACATTCCCCCTGTGGCACGGAGACACCTGACTAAGAGGGAAAAGAAGGAAGCTTACATCAAGGTATTTTAAACTTTGTTTTTATGGGAGATTCACCCCAATGCCCGTGACTATTTTTCTGTTCATCTTGTACACCATCCCAGACACCTTGTAAGAGTGCATCACTGTTAGCCTGATCTGCTTCCTTTTGCTGCTACCCACCAGACTAAGGGTGAGGTGGCGAAGTGGGCCCAATCGTATTCACACGTGTGGCAACCATGGGAAAAAAGAAAGGCCCCTCCACCAAAACTCTGGCTATCACTCCCCCTGCGTCAACCATATGAGATTTTCTGCATCAGACAGTTGGGGCTGTGACTAGTGTGGCTGGTTGAGAAGAGGCTCTTGTTGGACATTTCGCAGGGCCTGCCTCTTAGTCCAACAACTTGGAGAAGCTTAATAGAGCCTCCTCTGAGCACGGATCCACAAGGGGATAGCGTGAAAGCTCCTGTGAGTGCCGCCTTGGGAACAGACAATCTCTTATCCTTGCCTACATCAGCTACTAGTTCTAGGCGGAAACGCAAAAGGAAGGCCCGCGTATCTATCCAGCCATCTGTGGAATCCCAACTAGCGGGCCCTTTTGCCCCCACCTTTCTCAGAGAGGACACAAACTCTCCCTAAATCTCAAAATCAGGTACTTCAAGACACTACTGAACAATAAGTTGGACTCAATTTTGCTCATACTTTCTCATATCGAAGACAAGGTCTCTGAACTGTTTTCTCTGTTGAAGAAAGGGAAGGTTGTGTCTGTCTGGGGTGGGGCCCTAAAGAAACCTCATGAGGGGCTGGGGAACCTACCTCTTGGAGGGCTGTTGCAGTAGCCATCAAAGCTGGGGCTGTGTTCCCAGGGTCCTCCCATCAACTAGGATCATGGCATGCGCCTGTGGAAATTACTCAGAGCCCCTATGACACCGACCTCCTCCCACGACCCCAGGATAATTCAGGGATGAGGATGGGCCCACGCACCTTGCCTCCCATAAGCCCAGGAGGAGTGTTAAATCTTCCCAAAGCAGCCACACCATATGTCATGGTTCTAGAGAACAGCCCCCATGTTAATGGGGATTCACATCAAGAACTTGAAAACAAGTTGATGCACTGGATTAGCTCACATCTCAATCCTAGGAGGGGCCTTGCAGATGCTATAATCATGGTACAAAGAATAGGCTGGATAGGCAAGGATAGGAAACAATTGGCAGGTGACTGCGTGGTAGTTAACTTTAACAATTCTTGGCTAGCGGTTGAATTACTTGCTGTTAACCAACGTATGACAAGAGGCCCTTCAGGGGTAGTTGCCCTGCCGCTGTTTTTATTATAGACTGGGCAGTCTCTCTACTATCTCTTATTCTCACCACAAAAGCAGGAGGCGCTATCCAGCTAACAATCTCCCCTTAACCAAGTCTCCACCCCCCCATCACTAACTACCAATAGATTTCTACCACTGAGTTGCTTGGAGAACTGTGACTAACTGGTGATTGAGCAGAGTACAGAAGATTTTGTGTGTACCCCATTCAGACCAATCACCCCCCCCCATAACAAAATAATATATTAATTTTGTTTGCTGTGTACTAACCAAACACGCACATTACATGTGGGAAATGCTCTGCATTAACAGGTTTGATTAACATATTAATTAATGATGTAAAACGCATGTATAATCTATTTTGCGCATTTAAGTAGTATAATAGTGCATGTCTATGTTGTAGTGTACATTGTGCATTGCATGCTGCTTTAGCTTCAGTTTAAAGGCTTGCAGTGTGATGCTTTTCCGCTAGGTAACAGTTTTTAGGGGATAAATATTAGCCCTGGATATGTGGGGGGACAGAAAACACTTATTTTCTGTGTATTCACATTTTCTTTGTGTGTGTTTATCGTAGTTTGGCTGGTGGCCAGTTTCAAGATGGCTTAGTTTTTCCCAGTTCTGCGCAGTAGAGAATGCTTGCATCATCTGGCTGAAGGAACCTCGTGCATGCACTGTGCTCCACTGAACTTTGCAACTCCAGCTGACTATGTTCGAGGCCATTTGATGTGAATGACGGTGAATGGCTGAGAGCCAGAATGATAGCACGAGAACAGCTGAATGCCTGCCAAGGAAGAACAGTCGAATGCCTGCCAAAGAATGACCACGTAAAAACAGCTGAATCCCTGAGACTGACCAGTTGAATCCCTGCCAATGAACCTTTGAATGCCTGCCAATGAACCTTTGAATGCCTGCTAATGAACTGTAGGACAGTCGAATTTGTATCTATCAGCTTGTCAAACATAAAGTTATTCACGGACATCCTGGGAGCTGAGAACCACATTGTTATTCCTGGACATCCTGGAAGCTAAGAATTACATTGTTATGAACGGACATCCTGAGAGCTGAGAACTGCATTGTCATGACCAATCAGAGCAATGGAAATGACATGAGTTGAAACATTTGATGGTAGAGAGCCAGCAAACACAGTATAAATATCAGACCAAAATTGGGGTTTGTAGTCACAGAAGGTAGAGGACAAAAGCTGCTTTGGAGAGATGCTGGGAGCTTGGAATTATGCCAGACTGTGCACTGATGACCCCTGTAGGTTCGAGATCGTTGTGGGACACTAGCCTGGGTGAGAGAAGTCATCGAGGAGGTCAAGCATTAATTAAGTAAGTTGGGGTTTTAGTGCTGGGTAGGAAGGTTTTAGTGTAGGTAATCTTTAGAATTAAATGCATGTTTTTAACTATGGTTCACTGATCCTTCATTTTGGAACTCTCTGTCAGTTACATGACCAAGGATTGATTTTTAACCATTTTGAGAATAATGAAATGAATGCAAACCTACATTTTCTCTTCATGACTTTTATTAAACAGTTTCTTGATTTATGTCCTGAATAAATGGCAATGCTCAAGTGAAAATTAATAGTGAGAGAATAAATGATAATTTCCTTTATGCAAATTAATGACATAAAATCTTTTAAATGATTTCAGGTGTTCGTGATTCTTTTAGAGTCAATTAATTATGCAATTCAATATATTGTTGTAGTGAGGTTAAGCTGGTCTTGACAATCACCATCAATCAATCCAACTAATTGGTCCGTCGACCAAGTGGTTGGAGTGCCTTGATGTTAAAGCTATGATTCCAAAGATGCAGATGTACATAATGTATTTAATGTAAATATTTTCCTATAGGTAATAAAGTATCCCCCCCCACATGTTCAGCACTTTAATTACTCATCCCTCCTGTGTGTGCAGACTCGTGAAAGAGACGTGTGAGTGTTGGTGTTATGGGCCCCACCAATGACTGCGTGTGTGAATGAGCTAGTGTGACGTCGGGTCTGCAACGCAGGGAGGGTATCGGTAAATGTTATTCCCCATTCTTCCCGGTCTTGCGCTGGAGCACTGGATCAAAATGTACCTCCACAGACTACCGGAACTGGGTCACTAATCGACTCCTCTCAGCTTCAAATGCCCTCCAGATAGCTCCCTCTCATCAAGTCATGGGTCTTAAGTTGCTTCCAAGTTCGGCGACCCTAGGAGGATCTCATACGTTCAACCGTTTCATATAATTTGTCTCCATGAAACGTGGGCAAGTGAAAACTGAGTTTTTGTTTAGAGGGTTTTACCTCTTACTTTGTATCAGCAGTTCCATCTAGGGCTGGCAGGGTTAAGGGGGGCTTAATTATGTTTGTTAAAGTTGAACTGAGTGGGCTTATTTCGCCCCTTAAGCACACACTTTCCAGTGTGTGCGACTTATATTGCCTGGTCACTCTCCAAAGGTTTTTATCAAGTTTTACAATTTTAAGGGAGTATGTTCTGAACCCCTTGAAATTCATCATTTGGATAGATTTTTTAGCTCAATTTTGGAAAAGGGTGATGACCCACCACTAATCGTTTTGGCTGGTGACTTCAACTGTCACTTGTGTGACCTTTCCTTAGAGGGTGGTGCCCTCAAAATGGTTTGATAAGGCATGTTCAAGATCTCTCTGTAACCTAAAGGAAGCACTGAAGCAGTCCCCAAGGGACGGGCAATTGATTAGAAACTGTAGGCGATCCTATAAGGAGGCCCAAAAGGAGTGTACGCACAAGTTACAAGTGGCAGCTTGGGAAATGTTATGCCAAGCTTGTGACATGAGGGATGGCTGCCTTTTCTGGAGTGTTGTTATTAGGCCCTAGTTTTCTGAGGATCCATGCGTGTCATTATGTCCCCATATGCTCGAGCAACATTGAGTGGCTCACTTTGAAGGCATCTATAATCATGAGAGGGGGAGGGGGCTGGTGAGAATACCCCGGGCCACTGTTCACAACCAACAACAGAGTGCTTTTCACTCTAGATGAAATCCAACAGGGACAGTTTGCCCTGACCAGTAATAAGGCCCTAGGCCCAGACAACATACCACAGGACTTGTTTAAAGCTGACATTCAGGTCTGGGCCCCATTACTAACACAGGTTTCAAATTTAAATGCAGACATACAAGAGGGGTTGCTGCCCTCCTGGTCCACTGCTGTGATTTTCCCCATATTTAAGAAGGGGGACAGAGAGAACCCGCATTACTATCGCCCAATCTCACTCCTGGATGCCTCAGTTAAGGTCCTAGGGAGGGCGGTTCTAAACAGGATGGGCAATAGACAATAACATCTTAAGCGATGTCCAATACAGATTTAGGGCAGAAAGGTCAAATGCTGAGCAGTGTCTCAACCTACATTTAATCGTCAATAAATACACGGTGGCTTGGGCAGAATCATTACACCTTGCGTTCGTAGACCTGACATCTGCCTTTGATAAGGTGAATCAAAGTAAACTATGGTCCCTGCTCAGCAAGATGGGGTTTGATTCCGGAATTGTGGCATTACTTGCTGACCTGCACTCAACAACTTCAGCTTCGTTGCACTTCTCTCCCAAGGGTGCATGCACACAATCATTTGCAACAAGCTGTGGAGGCCACCAGTGATGCATATTGGCCCCTTTTTTGTTCACGCTCTATGTGAATAGGCTAGAATCTGCATTTCTTTTAGTGTTGGCAGACTGCCCCAAAATCAAGAACAGATTTATCCCTGTCATACTATATGCAGAGGATGCAGTCCTGATGGCCCGGACTGCTCAGGGTCTGGGCCTTTTCTTAGCCAAGTATGTATCTTTCATGGAACTCCTGGACGTTTCAGTCACCTTCTCGAAATCTTAAGTAATGGTAGTGGGCCCCAAATCCACTAGCAGTATGACGTGCAAGGTATCAAACTTTACCCTGTCCAAGGTTAATGCCTTCCCCTACCTGGGCGTTCTTTTTGATGCTAAAAACTGCTGAAAACTCCTGGTTGAGGCTAAAAGGTCAGAATCTATCAAAACAATGGGGGCTGTTTTTAGCTTTGCACAGAGGCTTGGCTTCAGGGCGCCAAGAGATTTTTTAAAAATGTACCAATCTAAGTACAGTGCACAGTTGCCATATGGCAGCGAGGTCTGGGGTTACATCAAGGTAGTTCGAATCCAGACCATGGAAAAAATGTTTGTGGTGTAAGTTGGTCTAGGTTTTCCAGGCTACCCCAGTGTTCTCTGTGCATGCTGAACTGGGACTCGATTATGTCATGGACCTAATCATCTTAAGCCCGCTCTTGTGTTAGATGAAGGTTATGGAGTAGGGAGGAGCTGAAATTGAGCCGGATTATACTTGAGGACTGTCTGTCACTGGACCAGGCAATGGGTATCCCATGACTAGCCCATGTTAAGGCATCTTTCTCTTCACTAGGCAGGCCTGACATTTTTTTAATCCAACTGATCTCTCCTCTCTTGAGTTAGGAGGTGTTAAAAGATTTTTCCTGGACTGTTCCCGTCTGGCGAGAAGGTTTTGAACTCCAGAAACCAGCAGTCAGGGCCCATAGGCTCCTAAAGACTGTGCATGGGTTGGAACCATACTTGGGCCTGGTTCGCTCACAGCATGATACGTTCTTATTGTTCACGTTCAGGTTTAATCACCTGCATCACTTCTTGGCTTTCCAGCGTGGCTGAGCTCCGCCGGAGGAAAGGGAATCCTGTGGCTGCAACAATGTGTCTCTGCAGGATTTGCTTCATTTTACAATGTTTTGTTCTTATTATAGCTGGCTGAGGAAGCGTTTTTTAATCCCTTTGCTCAAATTGTTGCAGTTTGAACAAGTAACAACTGCCGTGTTTTATCTAGAGATGCTTCCCACAGACCAGGTCACTCTTACTGTCTTAACTTTCCTACAAGCTGCCTGGGCATCAAGAGAATCAAGACCTCATTAACTGTCTTTCGTTTATCCCGTCCTTATATGTAACTGCATTTCACTGGTTTTATTGTCTTTTTATTAACTTGTTTACCGCAATTGAGGAGTCTGCACTTTTGCCCATGTCCCTGGGCATCTAACGCACTGAACACTTTACCCCCGACGTGGCTTCAAATCACCGGCGGCGGTCCCGCGATGCGGGAGACCGCAATTGAGGAGTCTGAACTTTTGCCCATGTCCCTGGGCATCTAACACACTGAGCACTTTACCCCCTGCCCCCGGAGGGGCTTCAAATCACCGGCGGTGGTCCCTCGATGCGGGGGACCGCAATTGAGGAGTCTGCACTTTTGCCCGTGTCCCTGGGCATCTAACGCACTGAACACTTTACCCCCAGTGGGGCTTCAAATCACCGGCGGCGGTCCCGCGACGCGGGAGACCGCAATTGAGGAGTCTGCACTTTTTCCCGTGTCTCTGGGCATCTAACGCACTGAGCACTTTAGCCCCGGACCCCGGTGGAGCTTCAAATCTCCGGCGGTGGTGCCGTGACGCGGGACGCGCGCAGGGTGTGCCCGGGCTGGTCCACAACGCTGTTATCTGCCACATCTAAGGTACTGTGATTTAAAGTAAAAGAGTTCCAATTCGGACTTTATTGAAGACTGGATATTGACTCTGTAAACAACCGAGCTTGCACGACTCCCCCCTAGAAGGAAAACTGAGTGAAGCGTAAAAGGCAAAGTTTATTGAGCTGTATTAACATTTGACATCTTGATTCCTTGATCCCTTGATTCTTGGATACAGAAAAACTGTATTAGTACTGTATTTTAACTTATTCTTTGCACAATTCTTTTTATTTTGCAGTAATATGTGGAAGAGAAAATTGGCGAGTACCCAGAACAAAAAATGTGTTAAATCAGGGGAGCACTCTCGTCAGTCCCTATTAAATTATTTAATGGGTGCCTTGGAAGCCATCGAGCGGCAGAGTATAACTGTCGAAGAGGCATTAAATCCAGGAACGCCGGGGAGGCGTATTAGTGGGAGCTAGCTCTACCAATCCAATAGATGCTCATAGAAGTAATTTGGGCACAAATTGCTGCTCAGTAAATATCTCTGACCATATATCTGGCAGCGAACATGATTCTGAAACACAACCGCCGACTAATCGCCCTAGAAACCCTGACATTTGCTCCCCTACGTCTGAGGTACTAGGCTCAAAGACTAGAAATTTCCCACTTAAATCATGTAAAAAAGCCCCTAAAAAGCCTGAACCTTATAAAACTGAAAACTGGTAAAAATCAATACTTAGCTCTAACACGCGCACACAGAACGAGGTTGGAAAGCTAAAAGCCAAGTTGGAAGCCCTAGATATGCATATTAGAGAAAGTTTAAATAGTCTGACATCTAGATTTGGCATAATGGAGGTAACTTTAGCCAAATGCCTGGCCAACTCCAGTCCCATGGGCAGGGGTGCGAGTCTATCCAAGTGAGTACTCAGGACTGTGGTAAATAATTTAATTACCGGTACTTAATTTGATGCGGAAAATCTATAATAATAGCTCAGTAAAATAAGAGGCAGAATCCGTGGTATTAGAGGTTCGGAACGGGCTTTATTCCAAAATCAATTCGAATTGAGGACTCCATATTCCGTCACCACGAAGGTTCAGGAAGTGAAGGACAATACTTTATTGACAGATAATCATATTTATGGAAGAGGCATTATAGTGAAACAGATGCAGGAGGCGTAACAGTTGATAACAGAGATAAAAACATACATGCGTAACTAAAATGGGTGTAACTAGGCGTAACTAAAGAACGTCATCAGGTATGATGTCACAAATGGGTGGTTCCATGAAAGAATTTCGCAATGTGAGCAAAAATACTTGGCAGAGATGCGCGCGCAGCAGCATGACGTGTGATTGACGTGTAACTAGAGGGTGAAGGGGACTTGACATTTAGCTCTACATGTGGAGACAGAAGTCTGGGGTTATGTCAACCTAATCCCGAATCATATCTAACATCCTATGTTTAAAGAACTATGTTATCCAAAAGGAGAGGTCTCTTATGATAGAATCTTATTCTATACTGACTATACTGACTGTTAGTGCGTGTACAAGCGTCTAAGTGTCTACATGAGATGCAAGGGCAGAAATCTTCCATAGTAACAGGGCTATGAATTACTTGCATAAAGACAGAGAAGCCGGGCCCTTTTACACGGTAGCTAGAGGAATGTTTACTTAAACTGCTAGACAGGAATGCATTGGATGAGGAGCGGAGCAGAGCAGATAATCTTGAAGGTGAAATACAGTTTTTGGCAGGCAGATAGGCCGACAGGCTGAGTCAGGCACCGTTAGCCGCGCAGGGAGTAGGACAAAGTTCATGGATACAGATGCGAGCTCAGACTGGAGCTTTCAGAGGCAGAAGGCAGGAAAAGGCTTAATGGCAGAATCAGGGCCTACTCGCCTGGACTGTAAAATGGGATAAATGAACCATATAAAGCCGGTGGCCTTTCATACTTAGGAATAGAATATCCGGCCCATTCATGGCGGATCTGAAAGAGGACATGTTGACGGTGGACGCACATGTGTTTGCGTCTTCATAATTGGAACTGGAGGGAACATACATGTACTTGTGATTTATACATGAAACCGTTGGGGTCCAAGATAGGGGACATAACTGATCATAAAAATCCATATTTCCACATTCCCTCCTTGTCCCCTACTTGCCCTTAAGAGATATCAATCTTCATCAATCCGTTGATCTGTTCATATAACATCATTTGTTCTTCTTTTTTCTTCCGGAATCTCGAACGAAAACTTAGATGTGGGATACACGAGGTGGCACACAGACCACAAATCGCTGGCCCACATTGTAGACATAAGCAGCAACTGAAAAGTATGAGAAAGCCAATACCTAGGAAGGAGAGCATTCTCCATCCCCAGGCTGACAACACGCCCCAGAACCAACCGGACCAAGTCCAGGTGCCTGGATTCTGGTGTATCTGGCTTACAATCTTATGAAGGCGGGTTATGGCTTTATATACAGACGGCGAATTTTCTGGTATGAAAATGCAACAACTTGATCCGATGACCCTACAGGTCCGCCCCTATCGGCCAGGATGACGTCAAGGACAAGACGATTTTGAAGCACAACAATCCGCATAGCAGACTGCTCTTCTGTTAAATTGCCTAAGGCGGAAATAGTTTCGTTCACTACTGCTTCAAGGGTTCTGGTTAATCTACGTATCAACTTACTATTAGTGACTGTACCTATATAAGGAAAGAAACCTTTATTGAAATCTGTGTATTTTTCCCATGCTGTTTCAGTGTAATCGACGATTGGGAGATCTCTCTGCTGTCTATTGTGTACTAAATGAGTATTTCTATGATAATCAGGAGGAGCTAGGAAAACAGGTGGCAGAAGGAATGCTATGTAACAGGTACCATCCCAGTCTAGAGGTGGTGTTCCTCCACCTGCCATTCCACCAGCCATGACTCCACTCAAGCGCATTCCGCCCACTAAAAGCTTTAATGATGCGTACGAAAAGAAGAAGGAACGGCACATAACATACCTGGACTTACCTCCAGTTGCCACGCCGTATATAGTGGTGTTGGCCAATGATCCAAAACTAGAAAATGGGACAGATGAATCATGGGAGGTTTTAAGGAACAAGTCTTTACATTGGCTTGGTGCTAGGACGGGCCTTACCGGGGAACTATTCGATGAGTTCAAGATGGTAAGAAGAGTAGGATGGTTAGGCAGAGGACGGCAAACCCTCCCAGGGGACTGTGTAGTACTGACATTTAAAACCCGCCGTCTAGTAAAATGTATACTATAATAGTAGAGCGGGAAATTTTACTACGCTAGGACAAGGAGTTAATGTAGTTCCTTTAGGTTACTTTTATCAATCTATATATAACAATAATGCTGGGACAAATTGGGAACGTTACACTTCGACCTACAGGAAACAGTTTAATATTCAAACACATAACCGCTTTGATGTATTTAACAATCTCGAAGCAGTCGATTGACTGAGACCAAAGGATTCTATCCAGGTAACAACATCTAGTAGTATGGACGTTTGCTCTAATGCGGTCCCGCTAACACTTCGAGTCAGGAATGAAATAGTTAGCACACAAGGTAACGGTGAACATAGCCCTGGACATCGTGGCTGCCCCAATTCAAACCTCCTTATCACAAACTGTTTTCATAACTCTGCAGGCAGATGATGGGCGGGGAAGGAACAGTTGTATAGATAGGAAAGACAAATGCCAGTTTCTGTTCTGGAACGTGGCTGGTCTCAAATCCAAGGTGACTAATAACTTGTGGGTAGATTTTGTGAGTAAATTTGAAATCTTTAGCCTGCAAGAAACATGGGCAGAGGACCCAATCCACATCAGTGGGTATAAAATGTTTCACACCTCAGCGGTAAGATCATCTCATGGCAGAGCCAAAGGGTGTCTTTGTACCTACATTTCCAATCACTTAAACCTGAGGAAAATGGAATTAACTGTCACTAATCGGTATTATCAAATTTTAAACCTATACGTAGACCAGGGATTCTGCATGGTTTCGTTAAATGTTTATAATAATGCACCACCTGAAATGCTTGAGGGGATATTGCAAAAACTAAACAGTGAGTTAAATAACTTACTGTCCCACTCAACTAATGAAGTTTTTGTTATATGGGGTAGAGATTTTAATTCTTCTATATGCCAAAGGGGTGATAAGGGGATCTGTGGAATAACGTATGAAAAAGGTACCAGTCTTCCCCATTTTCCACATACACTGTATGGAGATCTATTGAACGACATTATGTTTTCATATGATATGGGCTTTGCAAATAATTTATGTTCACCTGTGGTCCCTTTTTGCCCAACGTTTAATGGTCAAGGTTTTTTTTTCATAATCGATTTTATACTGATAACGTGTAGGCATTTCCCACGTGTTACTACTCATGATATTGCTTTAAGTGATCACTTCCCGCAAAGTATTTATGTGTCGATGTATAAACAGGACTTCAATACGAGGCAATTCCACTCAGCTTCTGAAGAATATCACTTTGAGCAGGTAAAATGGGTATGCACTAAGATGGGAGAAATTGGACCCAGAGGAATTTGTCACAAAAATAGTTTCGAAGTGTAAGAACATGTTTTACTCTTGTCTTGATGAGAGGTCTTCTCACCAAGTAATCATAGAGAGATTTTTAGCTATCTCTAACCAAATTAAAGAAACATTGCGTGTAAAGGCAAGAAGGAATAATGTACAAAGTGAAGGCTGGTTTGACTCCCAATGCACAAAAGCCTATACTAAATTTAAACACGCACTAAATGCTAGGGTGAAAGACCAGGCGCTTATTAGGGAATCCAGAAAGAATTATAAGAGGGCATTAAAAGAAATGAAGAAAATTCTGAAAGAGGAAGCCTGGAGTGCCTTACATGAGGCTTTGATTAATCGAGATACTACTGCTTTTTGGAAAGCGGTTAATGCGCTGTTTCTTGCTGAGAATAACAAAGCAATCATAGAAATTGCTATAACTGAATCAGAGTGGATATCGCATTATTCAAAGCTGTATGACAACCCATTGACAGATGAACAGGGAATCTTGGTGATGGGGCTGACCTTGAGGATTCCCCCTCTTTTAAAAAAATACCATTGGATTTTACCTTGAGTGAGGTCAACGCAACCATAAATGCAAGCTTGGGTGGTAAGGCCCCGGGGCCTGATGGCATCACGGTTGACCTATTTAAATCTAACTTGGCACTGTGGGGACCACTCTTAACACAAGTTTTTAATGCATGTTGCACAAAGGGATTTTTAATGACCTGGTACGATTCCATAATTGTCCCAATTTTTAAAAGGGAGACAGGGCGAATCCAGCTTGTTACCGTCCAATTTCATTACTGGATTCCACAGTCAAGATTATAGGACGTGTGATCCTAGAAAGACTGCAGACCTGGGCGGGGGAGCAGGGAATTATAAGTGACCTACAATATGGCTTTCGTAAGGGCCTTGGCACAATTGATCAGGGACTAAATCTACATATTTTATTAGATAAATACACCAAAGCGAAAAGGGAAAGGTTGTTTTTAACTTTTGTTGACCTAACCGCCGCATTCGACTGTGTCGTCCATGAAAAGTTATGGTTGATTTTAGAGGGGAAGGGGTAGATAATTTATTAATCGCCTTTTTAAGGCACTTTATTCAGGGGCAAGGGTGCGCTTTGGGTTAGAAGGGGACTGTACTAAAAATCTTAGAGTGATGAAAGGCATAAGGCAAGGCTGCGTCCTCGCTCCATTTTTATTCACATTGTATATAAACGATCCTGAAACCACCCTGGTTAAGGAGTGCAGGGATTCACCATTAGCAGCAATTTGCCTTATTCCTGCACTCCTGTACGCAGTTGACGCGGTCCTTATGGCTTGCACGCCGCTTGGTCTCCAAAGGGTAGTTACTTCTTTTACAAATTTTATGTCTAACCTGGGCCTTACAATTAACTGCTCAAAAACATTCGTAATGAACTGTGGCAACAGATCCAACAAAAATAATAATACTTTTTTTATTAACACCAAGGAAATAAAGTGCACTAAAACTTTTTCTTATTTAGGAATTTTAATTGATCAATCAGGAACTTGGACTCGGGCAGTTAAAGCCAGAAGGCTTTTGTGTAGTAAATCATTGATGGCATTAACCAATTTTAGCAGAAAACTAGGAAAACGCTCACCAAGGGAATTATTGCATATTTACAGGGCAAAATGTGTCACAATTGCCACCAAGGGAGCAGGAATCTGGGGATTTGCCAATGTAAATTCATTACAGATGGCAGAAAACATGTTTCTCAGGTTTCTCTTGGCAGTACCAGACAGTACGTCAAATTGTATCTGTCACGCTGCACTTGGTATGCCCGATTTGGAGTATGTGATTAAGATCCAGCCCATCCTCCTTTGACACAGGGTTTGGACCACAGATGAGTCTGCTTTTAATCGCCACATATTAAAAGATGCCTTGGGGTTAGATGGGGCTAAACACATACGAAGGCTAGAATATGTCAAAACATTTGTAGCTCAATTAGGCCATCAAAAATATTAAAACGATTCCCACACTTGAGTGAAATGAGAATTATGACTGAAATGAAGAAAACAACGGTCCAGTCTCACCATCTTACCCTGGCCTTCGAGACCATACAGCCATATGTCTTGTTAATCACTGGCAACTACGATAAATTCGTGCTAACACGTTTCAGACTCAACATTTTACACAGGTCATTAAGTTTCCCCGAACTAAATGATTGGTCCTGAACATTATGTAAATGCCCGTGTGATGATGTTTCTGTACAGTCGTCTATACATATATTGTTTTTTTGCAAATTTTACTCTATCCCTAGAAAAAGATGGATTGTACCAGTGCAAAAAAATCGGGACTGAGACAATGCCACCCTGCATTTTTGGCACTACAATTTTTGGATAATTAATTGATTATAGCCTCTAATATTGCCTTTTTCAAAAAACGTTTTTCAATCGTGTAAATCAATTGTGATATGATATATACATATTTTTAGTTTATGTTAAAAGTATCTGAAACCCTTGCGGTTTTCTCTTTTAAATTGTTCAGGGAACTTTAATTGTGTAATATATCAACTGTGCTTTTATGGTTTACTCTGAATAGTAACCGAATAAAGTTCTTTGAATTGAATTGAATCGAACTTGTTTATTGTCATGTGAATTTGTACCCTTATGGTGATTTTATTCACTGAATAAAGAAAATGTTGATTGATTGATTATGCCAGTGGAAAAGTACAAAGACTTTTCTCCAGTGCCCTGTTTAACCCCGTCAAAAGTGGACAAATGATCTGCTTTGACGCCACTGCAAAGTCACGGTTCATTCTTAGCCACTGTGAAGCATAAAAAGATGAAAGCACGAGGGCCAATTCATGTCTTGCCAGGCACTTCATCAAGCACATGTTGTTTACTCATTTTCAGCACTGCTGCTGACATGGGGCTGATTTCTTTAAACTACACTGTCAATGCCTGTCATGAGATAGTAAATCAGTTTCCATCCTTGTTTCATGAATTAGGAAGTCTAAAGACCAAAAAAGTGCAACTTTACATAAATGAGGACATCGGTCCTCTTGCTCAACGACATTGTCGCATTACATCCATTTACAAATGACTGTTGAGAAAGAAGTTAACATCTTATTAAAGCACAACATCATTGAGAGATCTACTGGTCTGACGCCATGAGTATCACCCATAGTGGTAGTGCCTTAAAATGATAGTGGAGGGGCCATGCATATCTGTGTTGATTTGCGCCACGTGAGCAAGGCAATTGAAAGAAAACAACATCCAGGTCTGCACCATGCTTTCAATGTTTTTATACCTAACAGGTTTTCTGGACATGATTTAGTAAGCAATAAATCTGTAGTTCGTGTCAAAGGACCAATCGTAAGGGGAAGAGGCTGTGATACTTCGTTAATGATAGGTTTTCCTGAAAAACCAAGGGAAATATTCTGTGAGCCTGAGAGGGGTGCCCCTGGAACTTCACTACGTTTTATTGTTGTTCGGCTTGCCCCTGTATCAAGTAAAAATTTTCTGTCTTGGCCTAATAATTCACTGTGTACATAAGGTCCTTCTTGATCTACAGGGACCTCAATAAGGGGTAAGCAAACTTCCCTCTCTAGGCTGTTTCATGAGTATCGTTGATAATCAGGATAGTCATACTGTGCGGTCTGGTACATCTGTTGTGTCGTTGTCTGTGTGGCAGCAATAGGCTGCGGTGGTGGAGCTGGCATAGACTGTTGCGGAGCTGGCATGGACTGTGCATGCTGCGGGGCTCCTTGTTTGTTCTGATCCTGTCTAAGTGGCCGTGGTCTTTCTTTTGTATTACCTATGGCGATATTATGTTTTAAAACTGGACAATCGTGTACATAATGACCTGGCTGTTTACAATAGTTGCATGTCCCTTTTACAGGACCTGGTAAAACACTGGACTGTGTCATACCCTTTTTATGACCGTCAGCTGGAACTGTCTGGGAAACTAGCATTTTCATTTTCGTGTCTTTCATGCGTCTTTGTTCATGTTCTTGTTCCTCTCTAATTCTATTGTGATGGTACTGTAGCATTTGTAACATTTGTGACGGAGTGTTACCTTGCCAGGTACTCTCGAATTTTTTCAATACTCTATTCTTAACTTGGGGCAAGGAATTTTCAACTAATTTTGTCACAAACAGATGTGGATACGATTCGCTACTTGCTTTTATTCCACTATTTATACCAAAACATTTTTCGAATCGGGCATAGAAATCACTAGTGTCTTCATCTTGCTTTTGTTTACAGGCTGAGATTGCACCCCAGTCTTCCTTTTTCGTAGTTAATAAACGTGGCAGTACCTGTACTAATAAACCTGGTAGTATTTTGGTCTTTTCCCCAAGCCCTAAACCTGGACCTCGAGCTGTTTCTTCGTTTTCTAATGCTGTCCAATCTATCTTTTGGTCTCCCACCTCCCAATCCTTTTCCTTGAGTTTTTCGTAAATGCCCGCAGGCATTAATACCTTTAATATTTTCATAATGTCGGGATAGGTATACTCTCCCATGAGCAACATGTCTTTAATTTCACGGTGGAAACCCGCTGGGTCTTTGTCATGACTGGGTACCACTTTCTTCATTTCTAATAGTTCCATTTTGGATATGGGTGTGTATACAAACACACGTTTAAACTGATTGTCATCACCTTTTATCGGGTGCACTTCGCGTAAGGGATTCTGTCTATCCATATAATACGTCGTTCTTTCCTTGATGGGCAGTGAGACATGTTCGGGGCATACAAAAAGAATGTATTGCTTTCTGGATTCTAGTATTTCTCTAATTAACTCAGTACCTGAACCTCTCCATTTATTCGTGAGTAATTTAGTCAATATATCAGGTAAGGGACCAGGATCGGAGTGTTGGCTTTTATATAATATAAGGAGTTGTTGAATCATATAGATACCAGCTAAACGCTGTTCATCTGGGGTGAGGTTCAAAAACGTGTGCGCTAATGTATCATCACTATATTTTCCGGGACTGTCAACCCAGTGAACGGCTGACCTGGCTAATTCTTGTTCGTCCATAGAATCGAGTATATGATAACCCCTTCGTTCTCGGAGTAATTTGTCAGCGGCTTGGAACGCATGTTCGGGGGACCTTATATTTATTATAGGTGTTTGGAAATTTCTGTTATTATCTGGACGTATCGGACGTATCGGATCAGTAAAGCATCTAGTATTATTGCAAGATCTTCCTCTACCTACATAGGCCATTGTTTCTAACTGTCCTGTGGGCAGTTCTAATTCTTCCTCCTCTTCGGTTTGTTCAGGCTGGTCTACTGCTAATCTTTCTTCGTGTATTCGTTCTACTTCTTTGCGGATTTTTCGGCACATAGCTATTATACTTAATCGTTTATCATGTCTCCCTTCTGATATATTCCGACTCCATGTGGTAAGAATTTGCATTTCTTCCGGATTTACTCCTGGTCGGTCTTGATTTCTGATCACACAATTTATGAGGAAACGTAACAGTTCCCCCTGTATTTCCACTTTCTGGTACTCCATGGCTCTATTAATACTCTCAGAATCTCGCCCTGACTGGACAAAATGATATATATTTTCTAAATGTGTAGTCATTCCTGGTAGCCTCCCTAAATATATTGCAGCTCGTCGGATACGTAATGATGCCAGCAGCATTTCGTCCTCTTTGCCGGGCACAGGATCATATCTACAATCTATTAGAAGTTCCTTAAGCATGTCGGGAGTTACTAGTTTGGGCGTACGTTGGTGGGCTAATTCTTGAAAGGAAAGTTTATTTACTCTGGGTGGCGTGGAAAAAATGTTTGTTGTACCTCCTGTAGCACCGCCTGGGGTGCTGGATGTGAAAGGATTCGTTGATCGTGATATAGCAACCATAGGTGTGGGTACAGCTGTAGAAACAGATGTGCTTGCCGGAACTTGTATCGGAGTTTGTTGTTGCGGAGGTACAGACGGAGGAGGGTCTTGGCGTTGAACCCCCTCGGCAGGCGGTCTATGTGGCGCGGTATTAGCATACTCGGGAGCTGCGTCGTCTAAATAAGAAGAAAGGAAAACATCTTCTGCGGTTCTGGGATGCCCTTTGGGATGTGCTTTTATCGGAAACAATGGGGGTGGCAAGTCTTTTGGTATCTCCGGAGTAGCCTTAGGTAACCCTTCGGCCAGAAGAGGATACATACCATTCATAAGGGCATTTCTTTGTCTGTCTACTTGTTCTGATTTTACTCGAGTACCTTCTTCAATTAATAGATTTTCTCGGATTTTATTTGAATTCTCCTTACTTTTCTCTTCCTGTCTGAGTGCTTTTTCTGTACGTCTATATGATTCTTTACGCCATAATTCAATGGCATCTTTCTGTGATTGTCTAGCTTTCTTTTTCCATAATTCTTCCTCTACTTTCATGATGCAATCTGCATCCCAGGTCCCAGCTGCGGGCCACCTCTGACTTTCTGGTAATTCCTTGGTGTAGTCTGCCCATAAATCAAGAAATAATATGGCGTCTAGGCCATGTTTATGATACATGAAGTACCCTGGAGTGTCCCTAGGAGGAATGGGAACAGCTTCTTCGAGTACCCCTTTTCTAGTTTTGATCTGTCTTAATTTCGAAAAGAGCGGCATATTGAGAACTGATCTGATACCTAATTCTGAACACGTTTAATACAACAAAACACAATAATGAACAGTCATTCACACCACAATATGCAGAACGTATTTAAAACATTTTAACATTTAACATTTAATGAACAACAATGATGGCCATTTAGGGAACTAGTCACTAAGCATAATACTCGGCACTAACTAGGTAATTCTGAATTATATACTAGACATACTTGATATACTGCTGAACAGTACAGATACACTGCTGAAACAGTGCAGACCGGATTTGTGTACCCAAACCCGTCTTGACCGGCACAACCTATGTGCACGTCAGAACGCCTCCCCGACAATGGTACTCACCGGGTAGCTCGGAACGGAAGGCCTCGGAACTGAACTGAACTGGACTCGAACCGGACTGGACTCGACTCGAAACTTCGGAACTTCGGAACCTGGTGGGCCTCTGTATACCTCGGATCTTGCTCTCTCAGCTAGGCTCTGGTCGGGATACTTCGCACTTCTCACCGCCTCGTCTGGGTGTTGATCGCAGCCTCAGTTACCCCCGCTCGGCAGGAGGGAGATACAGGAAATCCTGTGGGTACGCGTTGTTGTCCGTCCAGCTGTGGCAGGAGACCGGGCCTGCAACGCACCTCCGGCGCGTGAGATGAGAAAGTGTCCCTGTTCGGGCGCCATATATGTGGTAAATAATTTAATTACCGGTACTTAATTTGATGCGGAAAATCTATAATAATAGCTCAGTAAAATAAGAGGCAGAATCCGTGGTATTAGAGGTTCGGAACGGGCTTTATTCCAAAATCAATTCGAATTGAGGACTCCATATTCCGTCACCACGAAGGTTCAGGAAGTGAAGGACAATACTTTATTGACAGATAATCATATTTATGGAAGAGGCATTATAGTGAAACAGATGCAGGAGGCGTAACAGTTGATAACAGAGATAAAAACATACATGCGTAACTAAAATGGGTGTAACTAGGCGTAACTAAAGAACGTCATCAGGTATGATGTCACAAATGGGTGGTTCCATGAAAGAATTTCGCAATGTCAGCAAAAATACTTGGCAGAGATGCGCGCGCAGCAGCATGACGTGTGATTGACGTGTAACTAGAGGGTGAAGGGGACTTGACATTTAGCTCTACATGTGGAGACAGAAGTCTGGGGTTATGTCAACCTAATCCCGAATCATATCTAACATCCTATGTTTAAAGAACTATGTTATCCAAAAGGAGAGGTCTCTTATGATAGAATCTTATTCTATACTGACTATACTGACTGTTAGTGCGTGTACAAGCGTCTAAGTGTCTACATGAGATGCAAGGGCAGAAATCTTCCATAGTAACAGGGCTATGAATTACTTGCATAAAGACAGAGAAGCCGGGCCCTTTTACACGGTAGCTAGAGGAATGTTTACTTAAACTGCTAGACAGGAATGCATTGGATGAGGAGCGGAGCAGAGCAGATAATCTTGAAGGTGAAATACAGTTTTTGGCAGGCAGATAGGCCGACAGGCCGAGTCAGGCACCGTTAGCCGCGCAGGGAGTAGGACAAAGTTCATGGATACAGATGCGAGCTCAGACTGGAGCTTTCAGAGGCAGAAGGCAGGAAAAGGCTTAATGGCAGAATCAGGGCCTACTCGCCTGGACTGTAAAATGGGATAAATGAACCATATAAAGCCGGTGGCCTTTCATACTTAGGAATAGAATATCCGGATTCATTCATGGCGGATCTGAAAGAGGACATGTTGACGGTGGACGCACATGTGTTTGCGTCTTCATAACTGGAACTGGAGGGAACATACATGTACTTGTGATTTATACATGAAACCGTTGGGGTCCAAGATAGGGGACATAACTGATCATAAAAATCCATATTTCCACAGGACTGTGAAACGAATAGAATGAGGCCTAATATCACCAGTTCCGCCCCGGTTACTCATAATGATACAGGATACGGAGTAACCAATACACTGTTACAGTCTTCTACAGCTAACAGTGGTGTTCCTCCACCTGCCATTCCACCAGCCATGACTCCACTCAAGCGCATTCCGCCCACTAAAAGCTTTAATGATGCGTACGAAAAGAAGAAGGAACGGCACATAACATACCTGGACTTACCTCCAGTTGCCACGCCGTATATAGTGGTGTTGGCCAATGATCCAAAACTAGAAAATGGGACAGATGAATCATGGGAGGTTTTAAGGAACAAGTCTTTACATTGGCTTGGTGCTAGGACGGGCCTTACCGGGGAACTATTCGATGAGTTCAAGATGGTAAGAAGAGTAGGATGGTTAGGCAGAGGACGGCAAACCCTCCCAGGGGACTGTGTAGTACTGACATTTAAAACCCGCCGTCTAGTAAAATGTATACTATAATAGTAGAGCGGGAAATTTTACTACGCTAGGACAAGGAGTTAATGTAGTTCCTTTAGGTTACTTTTATCAATCTATATATAACAATAATGCTGGGACAAATTGGGAACGTTACACTTCGACCTACAGGAAACAGTTTAATATTCAAACACATAACCGCTTTGATGTATTTAACAATCTCGAAGCAGTCGATTGACTGAGACCAAAGGATTCTATCCAGGTAACAACATCTAGTAGTATGGACGTTTGCTCTAATGCGGTCCCGCTAACACTTCGAGTCAGGAATGAAATAGTTAGCACACAAGGTAACGGTGAACATAGCCCTGGACATCGTGGCTGCCCCAATTCAAACCTCCTTATCACAAACTGTTTTCATAACTCTGCAGGCAGATGATGGGCGGGGAAGGAACAGTTGTATAGATAGGAAAGACAAATGCCAGTTTCTGTTCTGGAACGTGGCTGGTCTCAAATCCAAGGTGACTAATAACTTGTGGGTAGATTTTGTGAGTAAATTTGAAATCTTTAGCCTGCAAGAAACATGGGCAGAGGACCCAATCCACATCAGTGGGTATAAAATGTTTCACACCTCAGCGGTAAGATCATCTCATGGCAGAGCCAAAGGGTGTCTTTGTACCTACATTTCCAATCACTTAAACCTGAGGAAAATGGAATTAACTGTCACTAATCGGTATTATCAAATTTTAAACCTATACGTAGACCAGGGATTCTGCATGGTTTCGTTAAATGTTTATAATAATGCACCACCTGAAATGCTTGAGGGGATATTGCAAAAACTAAACAGTGAGTTAAATAACTTACTGTCCCACTCAACTAATGAAGTTTTTGTTATATGGGGTAGAGATTTTAATTCTTCTATATGCCAAAGGGGTGATAAGGGGATCTGTGGAATAACGTATGAAAAAGGTACCAGTCTTCCCCATTTTCCACATACACTGTATGGAGATCTATTGAACGACATTATGTTTTCATATGATATGGGCTTTGCAAATAATTTATGTTCACCTGTGGTCCCTTTTTGCCCAACGTTTAATGGTCAAGGTTTTTTTTTCATAATCGATTTTATACTGATAACGTGTAGGCATTTCCCACGTGTTACTACTCATGATATTGCTTTAAGTGATCACTTCCCGCAAAGTATTTATGTGTCGATGTATAAACAGGACTTCAATACGAGGCAATTCCACTCAGCTTCTGAAGAATATCACTTTGAGCAGGTAAAATGGGTATGCACTAAGATGGGAGAAATTGGACCCAGAGGAATTTGTCACAAAAATAGTTTCGAAGTGTAAGAACATGTTTTACTCTTGTCTTGATGAGAGGTCTTCTCACCAAGTAATCATAGAGAGATTTTTAGCTATCTCTAACCAAATTAAAGAAACATTGCGTGTAAAGGCAAGAAGGAATAATGTACAAAGTGAAGGCTGGTTTGACTCCCAATGCACAAAAGCCTATACTAAATTTAAACACGCACTAAATGCTAGGGTGAAAGACCAGGCGCTTATTAGGGAATCCAGAAAGAATTATAAGAGGGCATTAAAAGAAATGAAGAAAATTCTGAAAGAGGAAGCCTGGAGTGCCTTACATGAGGCTTTGATTAATCGAGATACTACTGCTTTTTGGAAAGCGGTTAATGCGCTGTTTCTTGCTGAGAATAACAAAGCAATCATAGAAATTGCTATAACTGAATCAGAGTGGATATCGCATTATTCAAAGCTGTATGACAACCCATTGACAGATGAACAGGGAATCTTGGTGATGGGGCTGACCTTGAGGATTCCCCCTCTTTTAAAAAAATACCATTGGATTTTACCTTGAGTGAGGTCAACGCAACCATAAATGCAAGCTTGGGTGGTAAGGCCCCGGGGCCTGATGGCATCACGGTTGACCTATTTAAATCTAACTTGGCACTGTGGGGACCACTCTTAACACAAGTTTTTAATGCATGTTGCACAAAGGGATTTTTAATGACCTGGTACGATTCCATAATTGTCCCAATTTTTAAAAGGGAGACAGGGCGAATCCAGCTTGTTACCGTCCAATTTCATTACTGGATTCCACAGTCAAGATTATAGGACGTGTGATCCTAGAAAGACTGCAGACCTGGGCGGGGGAGCAGGGAATTATAAGTGACCTACAATATGGCTTTCGTAAGGGCCTTGGCACAATTGATCAGGGACTAAATCTACATATTTTATTAGATAAATACACCAAAGCGAAAAGGGAAAGGTTGTTTTTAACTTTTGTTGACCTAACCGCCGCATTCGACTGTGTCGTCCATGAAAAGTTATGGTTGATTTTAGAGGGGAAGGGGTAGATAATTTATTAATCGCCTTTTTAAGGCACTTTATTCAGGGGCAAGGGTGCGCTTTGGGTTAGAAGGGGATTGTACTAAAAATCTTAGAGTGATGAAAGGCATAAGGCAAGGCTGCGTCCTCGCTCCATTTTTATTCACATTGTATATAAACGATCCTGAAACCACCCTGGTTAAGGAGTGCAGGGATTCACCATTAGCAGCAATTTGCCTTATTCCTGCACTCCTGTACGCAGTTGACGCGGTCCTTATGGCTTGCACGCCGCTTGGTCTCCAAAGGGTAGTTACTTCTTTTACAAATTTTATGTCTAACCTGGGCCTTACAATTAACTGCTCAAAAACATTCGTAATGAACTGTGGCAACAGATCCAACAAAAATAATAATACTTTTTTTATTAACACCAAGGAAATAAAGTGCACTAAAACTTTTTCTTATTTAGGAATTTTAATTGATCAATCAGGAACTTGGACTCGGGCAGTTAAAGCCAGAAGGCTTTTGTGTAGTAAATCATTGATGGCATTAACCAATTTTAGCAGAAAACTAGGAAAACGCTCACCAAGGGAATTATTGCATATTTACAGGGCAAAATGTGTCACAATTGCCACCAAGGGAGCAGGAATATGGGGATTTGCCAATGTAAATTCATTACAGATGGCAGAAAACATGTTTCTCAGGTTTCTCTTGGCAGTACCAGACAGTACGTCAAATTGTATCTGTCACGCTGCACTTGGTATGCCCGATTTGGAGTATGTGATTAAGATCCAGCCCATCCTCCTTTGACACAGGGTTTGGACCACAGATGAGTCTGCTTTTAATCGCCACATATTAAAAGATGCCTTGGGGTTAGATGGGGCTAAACACATACGAAGGCTAGAATATGTCAAAACATTTGTAGCTCAATTAGGCCATCAAAAATATTAAAACGATTCCCACACTTGAGTGAAATGAGAATTATGACTGAAATGAAGAAAACAACGGTCCAGTCTCACCATCTTACCCTGGCCTTCGAGACCATACAGCCATATGTCTTGTTAATCACTGGCAACTACGATAAATTCGTGCTAACACGTTTCAGACTCAACATTTTACACAGGTCATTAAGTTTCCCCGAACTAAATGATTGGTCCTGAACATTATGTAAATGCCCGTGTGATGATGTTTCTGTACAGTCGTCTATACATATATTGTTTTTTTGCAAATTTTACTCTATCCCTAGAAAAAGATGGATTGTACCAGTGCAAAAAAATCGGGACTGAGACAATGCCACCCTGCATTTTTGGCACTACAATTTTTGGATAATTAATTGATTATAGCCTCTAATATTGCCTTTTTCAAAAAACGTTTTTCAATCGTGTAAATCAATTGTGATATGATATATACATATTTTTAGTTTATGTTAAAAGTATCTGAAACCCTTGCGGTTTTCTCTTTTAAATTGTTCAGGGAACTTTAATTGTGTAATATATCAACTGTGCTTTTATGGTTTACTCTGAATAGTAACCGAATAAAGTTCTTTGAATTGAATTGAATCGAACTTGTTTATTGTCATGTGAATTTGTACCCTTATGGTGATTTTATTCACTGAATAAAGAAAATGTTGATTGATTGATTATGCCAGTGGAAAAGTACAAAGACTTTTCTCCAGTGCCCTGTTTAACCCCGTCAAAAGTGGACAAATGATCTGCTTTGACGCCACTGCAAAGTCACGGTTCATTCTTAGCCACTGTGAAGCATAAAAAGATGAAAGCACGAGGGCCAATTCATGTCTTGCCAGGCACTTCATCAAGCACATGTTGTTTACTCATTTTCAGCACTGCTGCTGACATGGGGCTGATTTCTTTAAACTACACTGTCAATGCCTGTCATGAGATAGTAAATCAGTTTCCATCCTTGTTTCATGAATTAGGAAGTCTAAAGACCAAAAAAGTGCAACTTTACATAAATGAGGACATCGGTCCTCTTGCTCAACGACATTGTCGCATTACATCCATTTACAAATGACTGTTGAGAAAGAAGTTAACATCTTATTAAAGCACAACATCATTGAGAGATCTACTGGTCTGACGCCATGAGTATCACCCATAGTGGTAGTGCCTTAAAATGATAGTGGAGGGGCCATGCATATCTGTGTTGATTTGCGCCACGTGAGCAAGGCAATTGAAAGAAAACAACATCCAGGTCTGCACCATGCAGACATGGTGACTCAGCTGAATGGGGCTAAAGACTTTTATTGCCTTGACTTGAACAATGGATATCAACAGCTTGAACTAGAAGAGAACTGCCGGTACATTACTACCTTTCTGACTTATGTTGGTTTGTCTTGATATAAAAGATTACATTTCAGTGTTTCATCAGCTGCAGAATTGTTTCAGGATGTCATTCGCCGCATAATACAGCCAGCCAAATGCTTTCAATTACAGTAATGACATACTAGTTTTTGGGACCAGACGAAAGAACATGATAAATCTCTAACACATGTGTGTTGTATACTTGCTGATGTAGGTCTCTCTTTAAATGCAGAAAAGTGTGAGTTTCTTCAAACCAAACTCAAGTTCTTTGGCCATGTCTTTTCTGATGGGGGTTTGGCTCCAGACCCGAACAAAGTGCACATCATCTACTAATAATTTTGGAGGAATATTTTCTTTTTCCCCTGGTGGAAGATCTATCATCAACTACTCATGACATAGTGATTGAGAGACTAGAAAATATTTGTGCAACATGGGTTGTTCCTATAATTTGAAGTCTGACAATGGCCCACCTTTCAATAGTCAAGAATTTTATGATTTTCTCTCTCATTTAAATGTCAAGCATCAGAAAAGCACACCACTCTGGCCACAAGCGAATGGCGTGGTCAAGAGATTTATGAGTAGCCTCAAGAAGACCATTCAAGATCAGTTCTGCAGTCTATGCTTCATGCGTACAGGTCATCTTCCCATTCCACCATAGATGAAAGCCCTGCCACCTTAATGTTCAGGAGAGACATGGGCACACCCACACAACACCCATGGAATCCCCTCCCTGGTGCAGCATAATGCAACACAGCGATTTGCACTGCATTATATTGCTCAAGATTTATTAAGCCACACATGGCCATGCAAGATGGCCTTGAGTGGCTTCATAAATATCATTTTACATTTGCATCACTCTTGCACCACATAGTGTGGTGCAAGAGTGACACAAAGTGGCTCATAAATATGCCCCACAGTGTTTTCCTGGACTACTCGGAGTGGGCTAGAGCGGCCACTTTGCCCTTTATTTATCCCCTCAAATAGTACCTGGCCCTCGGGGAGAAACATGAAATACAATGTATTGTAGAGGCTGGCTGGCACTCTCTATCCTTCCCAAACATTATTAACAGGGACTGAATTGTTCTTTAATTACACCATGCACACATAATCTCGCAGTCCCTGATTCAGTGCAGGATTAGTGCAAAGCCCATACCTCTAGAGCCTGTTTCCATCATCTCTCGCATCAGGCAGTGCAGGAGTCCGAACATCGAGGACCCCTGGCAGAAGCAGACCCGTCAACCCCTGGAGAGCCCCAAGGACTACCAGGGCGGCCACAGGCACACCCCCCTCATGGCGGCTGGGTGTCACAGCTTCTTCTGATTGCATATCGTCCAGCCCCTCTTGGCCATCACTTCGCTCCCCAGCCGGGTACACTACTTGCTTGAACCAGGAAACATTTCAGTCTACAGTAGTGGTGTCCTGCTGGACATTAACCATGGTCCCTAGAATGTCCACTGTAGGAGAGTAGGATCTGCTTCTTTTACGTACCCCCACTTTATGCTGATGTTTCAAAGTTTTTCGACTTTAGTCTGCTGGGGCCCTGCTATTCAGGACCCCAGCCTAGCTGCTTCCTCTCTAAATGTATTACCAGTACTTTAGGTATGCTCCAGATTAGATTCTGGGGTACCCTTATAAGTCCCTAGTATATGGTATACTATGTACCCAGGGCATAGGTCCCCCAGAGGCCTACCAGGGGCTGCAGCCTGTATTGTGCCACCCCTGGTAAGCCTTCCAAAATGACACCACAGGTCTGCTACTGCAGCCTGGGTAAGGTGGTGTATGCACCCCTTGCTGAGTTATAGGTTACCTATATCTCTCCATATCACTGCACATGTAAACCTATCAGTCACCCCTATGGAAAGCCTTAACAATCCTGGAGGCAGGGTGCTGGGTTTCATGTGAGAGGGTGCCCATGCATGAGCAGAGCCCCTCTGCAGCTTTCGGAACCTTTATTCCGGGGTTGTTTGTGATGCAGCCAAGCCATATACTCTTAAGTGCATTACAACCTCGTGGTAAATGCTAACTTTGGAATGGCTGCATGGAAACAGGTTGTGTTTGGTGTCAAACACCTTGGAATCATACCTCCACACCAGTAACTGGTGTGGAGGTATGATTCCACCCTACTAGAGGTAGAAACATGGCACCACCGGTATACCCGGTACCAGCTTAACAGAACCCTGGCATCACAAAATGGATGCTGCCAGCCACAGACACGAGTCTGCCCTCCTGCTGCTGGATGAAACCCCAGCAGGGGAGTCCTGGACAATAGGTTTCCTGTTATAGGGAGGTGTGACAACCTCCCAGACAGGCTTTAGTGTATTGGGGCTGGGTGGGTGCACTCCAAGAGTGCTTTGATGTCTGCACTGGGGGCACATTTGGTGTCCCTGTGCATAGCCCAGCTCAAACCAGTTGCAGGGGCTACCAGCCCCTGCTCTGGTGCGAAACCAGAGCATAGGTGGGTCCCCAGAGTTTGTCCCACCCCTTCCTTGGGTATAAAGTAGGAACCCCTGGCTACAGGACTTTAGATTATACCTGGACGAAACTCTGATACAGAATCTCCCTTGGAGTAAGGCAAGCACCTGAAACGCATCTGACCAGTTTGCATCTATGAAGCTCCTGAAGGACTCTGAAGAATTTGCAACACAGGAGGTGGGTTCCTAAGCTTCCCAGAGGCTGACCCGTGCTCTCTGCAAACCTGAGACCTGTAGCCCTTGGAACCGGAACCCCTGGACACCGTGCACATTTGCAGCAGCATATGCTTTTTGGCAGTCCATGAGGCTTTGCTTTGGGCTATTTGTAGTCCAAGCCCCGAGCAGTGTTTCTACAGAAGATTACTTGTTTACACTCACCGAGTGACCCGTGGGCTGGTATTGTGTGATTCCTCTTGAGGTCCCTTCGCGATCCCTGGCACGTCGACTGGTGGGTCCCTGAGAAGGCAACTCTAACTTTGATTGGGCTTACCTGGTTGCTCCATATGTGCCCGGACTCTCCATTGCTTGGGGAGTCCCCTGGACCTTGCTGGTCCTCACTGAAGCATCTTTTCTTTGACCATGTGGGTTGCAGTTGCCAAGGCTTGTTGGTGTCCAATCCGGACACTGACCCCCCATCACTCGACATCCTTTGTGGGACAGCTCATCCCTGGACTTTGGTTGTCCTCGGCATCTCCTGGGCCCCATGGCTGCAGAGTCAAGCTTCACCTCTTTGCACCTGAAGTACCCGACATCGGTGGGCATTCGTTTATGGTGCCCCTGGTCACTGGCAAGTGACCCAGACTCTGTCCCCTCTGCTTTCAGGGTCTTCACATCTTCGATCCTGGCTTGGATCACACCAGACACTTTTCTTCTTCACGGCAGCAGCACTTTGCAGCAACTCTCCATTGGAAACGACGAAGATTCCCGACACCATTTGACACCTATGCACCCGGCTTCCCTGGGTGACGTAACACGAGTACTCTGGTGCTCACATGGGTGCTGGCCTTAGAATCTTCTAAGTCTGAAAGGATTTGCTCAAAGTCCTCTCCTAAGTGTCCTTTAACTTTAAAATCCAACCGTGACTTTCCCATAGGATTGTATGGGGTCCTAGCGATTCTACGTGCTCTAGGCACTGCGTCCAGTCAAGTCGTCGTTCTTATACCACTTTTTTAATATATGGTTTGGATTCCCCCTGGGGCCCACTGTGTATTGTGCTATCTACTGTTGTTTTAGTACTGTGATATTGTGTATCTTGGGCTCTAATCTCATAAATAGATTAGTAGTGAGTGTTTAGAACTAAATACATATATTTTATATATACCTTGTGTGGTTCTCCTTTCATTTGGTCTTTCAAGAGGTTATAATCTGGTAAACCAAGCTGCTTTACACTCCTTCAAGACTTAGCCTGAAGGCTACTCTCCATAACTACAACTAGGATAGCTTTTAATAAAGGTTGTCTTAAACCTAATCATCAATAAGGTTTGTTTGGAGTGGTACAAGGTGCTCACTATCACTAGTGGACAGCATATACCAGGCCAACTTCTCACATTGTGTTACGAAGTCACCCACCTGTTCTCCGGATTGTTTCCTCCTCGATGCCGATTGGTCCCAAATCCCTTCACGGCTTACCAGAGCGGCCAGGAAATACACTAACCATTCGGAGAAAACCCCCAAGGGAAAGGGGAGTGGGAATGAGAAAAACAAAGAAACGCTGAGTTGGGTCTTCAGTTTCTTGTCTGCTCCGAAGTGGTGCAGGTTTTCTCAAAGGGTGAAGCGTTAGCGAGCTCAAATTTTGAGTATCTACAAAAACATAAATGTTTTCTCATCAGAACTTATCCTTCTATTTAGCAAAACTCTTTAAGTCTGGATCTAACCTACCCTAAAGGGATCAGCACATTGTCTCGCTTCTTAAGAAGATAATACTGCTGTCTGAGTTCTAGATTTCTGCCTTTAAAGAAATGTCAAATAAACACCAAATGTCACTCTCAAGCAATTATCATATTATTAATTCGTCAATTTTGCTAATGGAAACAGTACTTAATTTCTCCGAACTATGCCAACATACCTTGAATCTTTGCAGGCTTTTTCCAAAGGTTTGTGAACTAAAAAATATTAAATAATAAACAGAAGAAAACAACACAGAAAATACAACTGCGCTCTTTTTAGAGTACTTTCTATGTTTACAGGTGTTCCTGGTTAAATCTCACAAAACATTAAAACATTTTGGGAATCTTTTGTTTTGATGCTGCTCAAGTATATATATATATATAAATATATATATATAAAACAAGCGTTCCCATAAACAATGGCAGTCTTTCAATTGTAACAGGTATTCTCATGAATATGACAACTTCTTTTGGAAATACAATGCAAGTATTCATATATATATATATAACAGTCTTCGTTTTAGCTTAAAAGCAGGTTCTCTCATCAATATGGCAACCTCTTTCTCAAATACAATGTAAGTATTCTAATATATATGGCAGTCTTCGTTTTATGTCAAACGTTCAAAGCATTGTTCTTTCCAGTGTCTTTTTGCCTTTGCTAAAACAACGTGTTCGAGTTAAGTATCCGCTTTCAGGAAAATGTTTCAAAACCTTACCGCTTTTCTCATGTTAAAAAATAAACTGTACCGTCTTCCAATAATCTCTTGTGTTCACTTTGTCTTGCAGGAATCCGGAAATCCCAGGAAGGAAGGGCCGACGTTCCGATCGGGACCGGAAAACGTAGGAGCCGGAGGCGCCTCGGGGAACAGGAGAACCCAGAACTGAATCCTCATGTCGGGGAAGGACGCGCTGAAAACTGGATCGGCAAAAAGATGCGGGCCAAAGACGATCGGGAACAGGTGAGTGATCCGTCATGCAGTAAGCGAAGCATCTGGCAGAGGTGGGTGGGGGTTTTTATAGGAAGGAGGGAAAAGACGTGTGGGTCACGCTTCGTACCTTCACGTGTCTTAAGCATATGCAACCTTGGTTTACAGTGCACGTGAACTATACCCTTGAGGTTAGCTGGGGAAAACGTGAGCTGACAAGTGTTTTCTCAATGATGCACACGTGAAGATTGCAACGGTTTTAACACGTGTGACAACCTTGTTCCTTGGGGATAAGAAATAATCATTGGCAAATGCAATTAAAGACCAACAAAACTTTGGCAAGACACATAGTAAATATTTAATCACTTAAAAGTTTTGGATGAGATAAGCATGATAGGGTAACACATGGGTTGAGTAATCTGAACAGTAATCCTAGTTTAATACAGATTGTGGTTTTCTCGTAACACATTGGTGTGCAGCGGTTGGATTCAAGCTTACAATTGCTTTACCAGATAATCTCTTTGAGTGACTAACTGAAAACCACTATATGTACATAGGTACATATAAATCAAGTCTAGAATAAAGTAAGCTCTACTGAACTTAGAGTTTGGCTATCAAAGGGACCAGCACAAAACTTTTCCCCAACTGAAGAGAGTTTAGTAGCTCCCTCTAGGTTAGGTAGGTGACTGCACCACACAAACTCTAGTATGTCTTTAAGGCCTGAAGACAGAGGCTACTTGCCAACCAAGTATGACCATCTCACATTCCAAGAATTGAGAAACATATGTACATCTAGGAAGTTGAAAACAGGGAGTATTGCTAGCACTCAACGCCTCATAGAGGCTTTGCATTTAGATGACCACAGAAAGACCCCAGGGTCTGATAAGGCAGGCAAGTTGGGTGGGACAGCAGAAGAGGAAAGGCCAGGAGGTGAAAACACATATGACCTAGACTCTGATGCTGGCCAGGAGGATCAAGATGATCTTCCCCTGGAAAATCCAATCCATCCTGAAGGTGAGGGAGAAGGCCTTAGTGGCCCTCTCTATACCCCACCTGGAAGGGTTGGTGGTGTGCCAAGAAGATCAAGATCTCCTTCTCTGGAGTCTAATCATTCTGGTACATCTGTAGGGACCTACATGGGACCTCTCATGGGACCTCTGCTTCTCAGAAAAGGGAGTCCTCTTATGAGAGAAAATGCGACTGCTTGAGTTTGAGAAAGCTAAGCTTAGGATCAAGAGAGAGCAGTTGGCATTAGATAGGGAATCCCTGGAGCTCCAGAGAGCTTCACAAAAATGGGGGCTAGAGCCCCATGGTGGCAGCAACAGTGTCCCTAGAGGTAGAGAACATACTCATGACCAAAGGAACCTGAACAAGATTGTCTCTTGTTACAGGGATTCTGCTCATGTACAGAACTATGCGCAAGAAACCAGGACTTCGGTGCATTGTGGTGTACCAAAAATCCACCTCAGTGCCCAGAACCCAATCCGACTAGCATCAGTGTCTCATTCGTTCTCCATGCTACAGTGGAGCTACCAATGATTAGACCACCCAGAACAAGCGACTTAGTGAACTCTCAGGAATAGTGGGAATCAAGAACACTCTTTCGGTTTAACACTTATACCAATCCACAACATGAGTAATCAGAGACACGATATAGTTTAAAATGTTCATTTTAACTACGTGCTCTAAGATGCAGTATTTTCGCCAATACTAGTAAAAGAGGCATACAAATAATTTAATCAGCATTGTTACAATTCCATAAAACACAAAAGGAGAAATCATATTATAATGATAGTGGAAACAGGACTATAGCTCCGTGTACCACCCGCCCCAGGCTAGGACCTTGTTTATATAATAATAGAAGATCTCTATGTTTAAACGGGAAAACCCCATACCTCCAAGATCAGATGAAGGGAATCACATCCCAGGTCAAGCACAGCTCTCAGTAGATGGAAAGGTTTTCTCCAAGTGCTCTCTACATGCATGCAATGCAATATTAAAAGCACCCGAGTTCCAGTTATTTGCAGCTGTGTTCGTGTTATGTCTAAGTGAGTGGGACTGATCAACATGAATTAACAGCATACAATTGTTATTTGACCTTGAACACTCTGTGCAGACCGAGGTCACAGTGTAAGCCTGTACTTGTGAAAAACAGACCGTTCCCTTGTGTAGAAAAGCAAGCAGTTTTATTTATGAGAACAGAAGCATGAAGTGTTGTGTGCAAAAGCGGCAATATGGTGTTTAAGCATATAGTTCACTCATGCTAACATTGCAATATCTGCAGGCAATATCGTACCCTCACTACACCCTCCCCTGATCGGGCCAACGAACAAAGGACTCAATAGGAATGCAGAGTTCAAGTTCGAATGATCAAGAAATAAGTTCATCCATGTCAAATGGGTCAATTTGAAAATAAAAAAAATAAAAAACCAGAAGGAAAAAAATATGAAACCGGGGTGGCCAACCAGCCAAAAAAAGATCATTAAAAATACGCATCTGAGGATGGAAGGCTGCCAATTTAATCCATGAGTGTATATGCACAATATGTTGCAACAGCCTGAGGAAATTCGATTTTCAATCACGATCGAATTGAGCCCCCATTTTGTGCTCCGCCGCCATTTTGTGTTGCCCTCACTCAGGCAGCACGACGAACGAAGTCTTTTCTGCTTTTCCTGCAATATTGTGTCAGAATAGCCTTGTGCCTCTGTTTACAAAGCTGGTGTTGGAGACTGGCCGAGTACACTAATCCCTGTCTGGTTTTTCTAATCCCTGTCTTAACCATCTGTTGGTTCACACTATTCTCTTCTGACTTTATCTTATCTTCTGGCCTTCGCTGTCCTCTGCTCGTATTCTCTCATTTCACAACTGTCCTCCAAAACACACAAACGTATCTCGCCACCTGCAAGTCAGTTGCGGACACGTTAATACCTTAACCTGTGGGAGGGATGGCAAACACAGTTGGAGGAGAGACTTCTTCGGGTTACTCGATACTTATGTTTTTCAATCCTTTCCATTGGCTCTGACTTACTTCCAGACTATTCTTATTGGTTTTTCATGTATGTCTTAGGTGTGTTCTTGGTTAATGTATATGTCACCTATGTACTATAAAAGATTGTGCGCCACGGAGTGAAGTGGCAGTCTCCTGAGAACATACCGTGTGTACTTCTAGGACAACTGTACTAGCTGCAGCTAATAAAATCTGATCTTTTACGCCGACAGAGTGTCCCCGTGTCTCTGTTAGCTGAAGCAGGTGAACCCAGGAGATTAAGGCGTACCCTGCGCCGCCAGGCCCATAAGGTTTCTGGTTCTTCAAATGGCGCCCAACGTAGGGCGGCTTCAGAGGTAGTGGTTCTGCCTGAAGGTCATGAGGAACCCCGCAAGAAAATTCTGGAGGAATCGCGAACCACGTCAAGCGACCCCTGTATGTCGAAAGTGGTCCGAAAGTCTTTTGCAGCGTGGTTACTCCTTCCTGATGGCTACTGACGACTGCTGCCCTGCCTTGGCCCTCTTTTTGGTGATGTATGGTTAAGCGAGACGATAGACGGGCCTCTGTTGGTGTAAGAAGACATCTTAGTTAAGTATTGGTGGGTCGCTCCCACATTTGGTTCTTTGGTTCTTAGGTTCTTTGGGTCTTTGATTCGGGTATTGCAATAACCGAAGCCGAGGGGTAAGTACATTTGTGCTGTGTTAATTGAGTTAACCCCCTTGATGTTTGTGAACAGTCCAGTGAAATAGCGATGCCTGGTCTGACTAAGTTTAAGAAACTTTGTTGCTTCAGTTGTAATAGGGATTCCCGGCTGGAGGACTCTTGTCCGATTCCTTCGGTTGGAACTCCAACTTATGAGCTCTATTCTAAACATGGTGTTGGCCCCATTGCCTTTAACGAGACATGGATCCGATACACGAAGAATGATGGTGTTCTAAAATGGCCAGAAAATGGTAGTTTTGAGCCTGACATACTAGATAATTTGGAAACTATTTTATTCAAAAGAAAAGCCCGGCCGGCAATGTTTGACTCTGTCCGCCTTTGGCGTAAGGAAGCCAAACAGAGAAAAATTAAGCAAGAAAAACGAGATAGGAAAGCACAGGGTATGACAATTATACAGGCTGCCCAGCAATTTAAAGATGATGAAGTTAACAATGCGATGGAAATTTCAGAGAGACAGCATCGTATGGCGATAGATAAATGCTAACCGATGTTGCCAGCTTCCCCTTCTGATAAAAGAAAGGACTTAGAGGAAGATCCCTTGATGTCTCACCTATTGAGATTGCCTCCGCCCTATGTACAAGGTGCTAATGCACCCCTGTTGTTACAGCCTGCTCAGCCGCCAGTTGCGCCTCCGCTTGCTCTGGTTCTTCCACATTTGCCCCCTCAAGTATTGTCTCCTCTGCCAGCTTTGCCTTCGACTCCTTTTCCTTCATCTTCTTTGCCCTCTGTTCCCCCGGTAATTACTGATTCTTCTTTAGTTAGTTCGCCTAATACCTTGTCCCCTATCCTTATGTCAAATTCTCCGTCTATGCGTAAACGACTCACAGATACGGTCTCTGGTCTTTTATCTCCATTCTTTGAGGCGTTAAATGTGTCTCCGGCATTTTCTCGAAGACAGTCTCGTAGTCAGTTCCCAGCTTCCGAAGAACGAGAAAGGTTGGACTCTCTCGCTTGCAAATGGATTGAGAAGGGTCCTCAGTATAGTATACCTGACATTATGCCTACCTTCTCACAGTGGAATGCACCTACGCAGAGATATGTTTTCAATGTTATGTGTGATACTCTTGTTAAAATTTGGGAGGATATGGACTTGGGTTCGGTTCCTCAGGGTCTGTTAGATATTCAGGCTAATTTTGATAAGGGACTCATTGTGGGTTCTAAGGTTGAGGACGCTGTAAAGACATTTGTTACCTTTAGAACTGTATTTACCTCACAGACTTTTCTTGACTCCGATCCCTCAGTTAGGTTGACACTGAAAAATTATCCAATGAGAGAGGTTCCTCCGGTATGGAGAGAAGAGGTTCCAGCAGCAGGTGCTAATCAAGCTATTCCTGCTAATTTCCAAAGAATATGGGTACATGTGCCCTGGAAAAGATCTGAAGTCTTGGCTCTTAAACAGTCTCTACCGGATCCTCGTAAGAACCCTGCAGGTTATTATAAAGAATTGTCACAGTCTGTTGATGCCTGCATTATGAATTTATCAGATATTGATATGTTAATGGGGAATGTAGTCCCACAAGCGTTATGGGCTAGGATTCGTAAGGAGAATCATGCTCAAGAATTAGGTGGAGCCTGGGATGCTATAATTGCCGCAGATAGAGCCCAAGTGGGTGGTGCGAAGCCTGATGCTTTGATTTCAGAACTCCCTGGTAGGATTATTACATTAATGAAAACGATGATGCCTGCCTTGAGAGTTAACTGGGATAAACTAGCTGCGTGTAAACAGAAGAAAGATGAGAGTGTCTCCGATTTCTACACTCGTTTGGAAGAGACATTCATTGATCACAGTGGTCAGGACTTGACTACAGAGGGTGGACAGCGATTAGTTGTAGATAAGTTCGTCTTTAATTTGCTACCTGAGCTATCGCATAAGTTGAAAGACTCCGAAAGTTCATGGGCTGTTTCCTCTTCAGCCCAGATACTGCTCAATATTATGAAAATAGAGATAAAGAAGAAAGAGATAAGCAAGAGAAAAAGACTAAAGAATTGAAAACTAAGGTTCTCTTGCAACAGGGTTATCCACCTTGTTATGCTCAGCCCCAGTTCCAACAGCCTCCACAGTTTCAGAGGGTGTATCAAAAGCCTGAGCCATATACTCCGCGACCTTTGTTAGGTCCTAATCAATGTGCCTATTGTAGGGAGGAAGGCCATTTTAAGAATAGTTGTCCAGTTTTATTACAGCGCAATGGGACACTATCTGCTCCATGAGGTCGTGGTGGCCTCCAGTCAGCAAACAGAGGTAGAGGTCAAGGTATGTTGCCCCAAGAACAGCGTTCCCTTCCTCCTTCTACTTTGATCAGCAAAACGTTCGGTCTACACAGTACTACAATGAGGATTGTTATGTTGAAGGCAAGACTGAAAGTCTTCATGTTAACTAGGACAGCCATGGACAAAGTGAGGGAGTTGTGTTGATTCCAGTAGATCAGAATGGACCTTATGTTAATGTCACTACAATGGGTGTTTCAGAGCCATTTCTTTTAGATACTGGTGCGATGAGAAGTTCTTTCATTCATTCAAAACTCCCTGGGGCACCTTTGTCTGGCTTAACGAATGTATCTGTAGGTTTTTCTGGCGCCCCAGTTCGTAATCCGGTTTCTTGCCCTTTGCCTATTTCAATTGGCCCTTATGATTTAGAAGTTCCGCTTCTCTTAACGAATGGTTGCGGCGAGAATCTGTTGGGCTTGGATCTATTGAAAAGATTGCATGCAGCGATATATTGCTCTCCTTCTGGTGTATATCTTACTTTAGGACAGAAACTGATTTCTCCAATGTATTTGTCAAAAGATCAATTTCCACCTGAATTGCTTTCTCTTCCTACAACGCTTTGGGCCACGGGTCCAAATGATGTTGGTTGTCTTGAAATTCCACCTTATGTTGTGACTCTCAAACCTAATGCTGAATTGTCACGCGTTCCTCTATATAGAATTTCCACTGAAGGTGAAAGAGCGCTTTTGGAAATCATTCATGATTTGATTCAGAAGGATGTAGTTGAGGAAACGAGAGGTAACATATGTAATAGCCCTATTCTTCCTGTTCTTAAACGCACTGATCCTTCTCAGCCTCCTGTTTATCGCTTTGTAATTGATCTTCGGGAGATAAACAAAATTGTTGTACCACAGTTTCCTGTTGTCCAAGAAATCACTCTGTTGTTGACGATGATACCTTCTACAGCAGTTTGGTTTTCTGTTATCGATCTGAAAAATGCTTTCTTTAGTATTCCCATTGCTGAAGAGAGTAGGGACATTTGGCTTCTCTCTTGGAGGCCGAAGCTTCCGGTTCAAACGCGCACCTCAAGGCTATTGTGAAAGTCCCTCTATTTATAGTCAAGCTCTGAAATGTCATCTTGATGCTTTTTCCTTGCCGTATGATGGTGCTCTCATTCACTACATGGACGACTTGTTAATCACTGCTGATTCAGAGGATATATGTAAGAATGTGACGGTTGCATTGTTGCGACACTTATCCAATCTTAATCACAAGGTTTCACCTTCTAAGATGCAATATGTTCGCCGAGAGGTTACCTACTTGGGTCATCTCTTATCAAAGGTGGGAAGACGATTAACCCCAGAACGTATTCAAGCTATTGCGCAAATGTCTGTGCCATCCACACAAAGAGAGGTACGTGCCTTTCTAGGCATTACTTCCTATTGTAGGCAGTGGATCGCTAACTTCTCCCTGTTGGCCAAACCTTTGTTGGCACTCACCTTGAAAGATAAGCCTCAGCCCCTTCCATGGACTGACGAATGTCAGAGGAGTTTTACTGACTTACGTGCTGCTCTGTGTTCCGCTCCTGTGCTAGGTACTCCTGATTACAGTAAGCCTTTTACGCTCTATGTTCATGAAAGAGAAGGTTGTGCGTTGTCAGTCTTAACACAGCGATTTGGAGATAAACAACGACCATGTGCCTATTTTTCGGCTACGTTAGATCCAGTAGCTAAAGCATTGCCTAGTTGTCTTAAAGCGACAGCAGCAGCAGCAATTTCTATTCGACAGTCTGCTGGAATGGTGCTAGATAATACTCTTATTGTTATGGTGCCACATGCAGTGGATACTTTACTAAACAGAACAAAAACACAGCATCTTACGAGTGCTCGTTTGTCTGGATATGAGCTGACGCTCTTGGCTAGTCACGTGCATATCAAACGATGCAATACTTTAAATCCAGCTACTTTGTTGCCTCTTCCAGAAGAGAAAGGTGTTCAAGAACAACATGATTGTTTCTTCCGTACTGAGGAAGAGACAAAGGGTAGAATTGACTTAACAGATACGCCATTAGTGAATCCGGATGGAACGCTATGGGTAGATGGTTCTTGTTTTAAGCTTCCTAATGGAGAGACAACTTCAGCCTATGCTGTTACTACCTTGCATACAGTCGTGGAAACAGCACGCATCAGACATAATTCAGCTCAGGCAGCTGAACTGATAGCCTTAACCAGAGCGTGTGTGTTATCCAAAGGAAAAAGAGTGAACGTGTATACCGATAGCCAGTGCGCTTTTGGTGTGACGTTCAATTTTGGACGTTTGTGGAAAGAAAGGGGATTCCTTACTTCCCACGGCACTAAGATACAACACGGTCAGTTGGTGACTGACCTTCTTGAGTCACTTGCTTTGCCTACCCAGATAGCAATTGTGAAGTGTAGCGCACATAAGAAGATTACTGACGATGGTGGTCGCGGAAATGCATTTTCAGATGAGGTAGCAAAAAAGACAGCCAGAGAGCCTACAAGTCGCATGTATGTTGCAGGCCCTGCAAATTGGGTAAGAGAAAAAGGAATGTATGAGGACACAGTAGAAAGTGTGAAGTCAATTCAAGAAGAGGCTACAGAGAAAGAATTGAGAAAGTGGAAAGAAAGTACAGGAATGTTAGACGAGATGGGATTTTGGGTGGAATTGTCCGGGCACCAACGTTGGCTGTTACCAGACGCTTATGTACTACCTGTAGTTACTATGGCGCATGGTCCAGCCCATCTAAGTGCAAAAGGAATATGCAAGCTTATGGCTCCAGTGTGGCAAAACGAAGGAATCCCAAAGTGTGCAGAAAATGTAGTGAAACATTGCATTATTTGCTTAATGTACAATCTGGGAAAGGGAACCCCAACTCCAGCAGGTCATTTTGCTCCTCCGACCTATCCATTTGAGGTGTTGCAAATCGATTACATTCACATGGAACGATGCAACAATCTCAAATATGTTCTAGTGGTGGTATGTGCCTTTTCCAGATGGATAGAGGCTTACCCCCTGAAAGACAATACTGCTTTATCTACAGCCAAAGTACTTCTAAAAGAATTATTCCCTAGATTTGGTTTGCCGCGCATTGTCTGGAGTGACAATGGGAGCGAATTTGTGGGCCAAGTCATGCAAAAAGTTTGTGCAGGTCTTGGTATAAAACAGAAGTTCCATGCGGCAAACCATCCACAGTCAAATGGTCTAGTGGAATGCTACAATGGTACTTTAAAGCTTAAGCTTGCGAAAGTGCAGACTAGTACAGGCCTTAGTTGGCCCGATGCCCTACCTTTGGCTCTTCTATCCACCAGAACGGCTGTGCATTCTCGTTTGGGACTTAGCCCTTATGAGATAGTTTTCGGACGCCCAGCTAATGTATGGGGAGTCCCTCGCCCTAAAAAGTACTCTGATATACCATAACCGATGTTGATAGATTATTTACACGACCTCACAACTAAATTATGTGTTCTCCCTCAACAGGTTCAGAGCGCTTTGCCAGAGGCCTCCACAGACTCAGGTCATTCCATCCAACCAGGTGACTGGGTTTGTGTGAAGAATTTCCAAAGGACGAAGAATTTGGAGCCTCGCTGGAGAGAACCCCGTCAGGTTCTTCTGACTACTCGTACAGCAGTAAAGGTTGAATGAAAGAAGAACTGGATCCACGGCGTGCATTGCAAGAAGGTTCCTTTGCCTTTGCCCTTTGATCAGTGGGTCCGTAAGGGTATAAGTGACTCTGAAAGCGAGAAGGTTCGCCGATTTATACCTGTTAGTGATGCACACTTGAATGGAACACTGTCAGAAAAAGAAAACGACGACATTCTCTAAGAAGCTGTACCACCACATTTTCGTCTGAACACCACAAATCCACGAACATTGTTTCAGGATCAGACTGTACCTGATAAGGCTCATTACCATTTAAGACCTAGATTGAAGAAGAAAACTTGAGATTCTCTCTTCCATGTAGTTTCTATCCTGGTTGCAGGGTCACGGTAGGAGTCTTGGTTGTGACCTGAGTAGTGGCAATAGGCCTGCAGGACTTGCAGTGTCATAGGATGGCAGACAATCGTGACCAAGTGATTAAAGAAGATTGCCGTGAGCATCCATTTAGAAGATGGAAACTACATTAGGCGAAAGAGAGAGAAAGAAGAAAATGAAATACAATTATTATAAAATAATATACAGTCGTTGTGGTATAACTCTATGTGTTTTTATATTATTGTGTATTTTTGGTTGGATTGTTCATGCTATGCAGCAAAAAGTTGTCCCTTCTTCTATTACTGTGCCTTCTTATTCTACTATCTCTCCGCATCTATTTCATACACTTCCTCAACATGAACTCGTTAGAAGAATTGAATATTACAATAATTCATGTATCCAGTTATTACACCAACACCAATTAGTAATTAATACAACCGATTGTTGGGTGTGTGGACTAATGCCTCATACCACAGAAAAAGGGATGCCATATTTAGTCCTTCCGTTCTCTTATGAAGGTTCTGCTTGGGCTTATTTTGTTATTTTCTCTAACGCTTATCAAAGCCGATTTAAACGACCTATCAGCTCCTATATTGGTGGACCAGATTTCAGTCATAGTTCATTGATAAAGGGAATGGTAGCTATGGCCAAAATCATAGAAAACAGTAACATTTCTGTTGATGAGAGAAAAGCATATACTAATTGGAACGTCACTCATTATGTCACTAGCCTTAGTGATAAGGTTAAACAGGGAAAATCTCCACCAATTTGGACTGTACCTCATCAAGGCAATTTTTGTTTGCAAATAAATGGCCAGACTACTGACATCGAACAGAGAAAAAGTTTTTGTTCCCATACGTACATCCACTCATCTCTGAATTCGCCGCTGTTAGTTCCATCTCAGGGCACGTATTTTATCTGTCACGATAGAGTCTATACGTGGTTGTCAACTGATTTTTCTGGAACTTGCTATATAGCTTTTCTTCTTACCCCGACATACACTGCTTCTTCAAATTTTCATAGAAACAGATATGGCAGAGGAATTATTGATTCCAAAGATACAGCAGGACAAGAGGGAGGAGACTTCCTTAAAGGATTTCTTCCTGTTTGGGGTCCTATGGCAAACAGCAGGAATATTAGACAACTGCTTGGTGTTGTAGAGACTACCATAGACATAACATTAGGAGCTTTGAGTAATATTACAGCAGAACTACAGGCGGATCGTCTTATGACTTTGCAGAACCGAGTTGCCTTAGATGTTATTCGTGCAGATCGTGGTGGAGTCTGTAAATTGATCTTGCCTGAGTTCTGGCAAAAGGAGGGTCTGAGGAAATTCGATTTTCAATCACGATCGAATTGAGCCCCCATTTTGTGCTCCGCTGCCATTTTGTGTTGCCCTCACTCAGGCAGCACGACGAACGAAGTCTTTTCTGCTTTTCCTGCAATATCGTGTCAGAATAGCCTTGTGCCTCTGTTTACAAAGCTGGTGTTGGAGACTGGCCGAGTACACTAATCCCTGTCTGGTTTTTCTAATCCCTGTCTTAACTATCTGTTGGTTCACACTATTCTCTTCTGACTTTATCTTATCTTCTGGCCTTCGCTGTCCTCTGCTCGTATTCTCTCATTTCACAACTGTCCTCCAAAACACACAAACGTATCTCGCCACCTGCAAGTCAGTTGCGGACACGTTAATACCTTAACCTGTGGGAGGGATGGCAAACACAGTTGGAGGAGAGACTTCTTCGGGTTACTCGATACTTATGTTTTTCAATCCTTTCCATTGGCTCTGACTTACTTCCAGACTATTCTTATTGGTTTTTCATGTATGTCTTAGGTGTGTTCTTGGTTAATGTATATGTCACCTATGTACTATAAAAGATTGTGCGCCACAGAGTGAAGTGGCAGTCTCCTGAGAACATACCGTGTGTACTTCTAGGACAACTGTACTAGCTGCAGCTAATAAAATCTGATCTTTTACGCCGACAGAGTGTCCTTGTGTCTCTGTTAGCTGAAGCAGGTGAACCCAGGAGATTAAGGTGTACCCTGCGCCGCCAGGCCCATAAGGTTTCTGGTTCTTCAAATGGCGCCCAACGTGGGGCGGCTTCAGAGGTAGTGGTTCTGCCTGAAGGTCGTGAGGAACCCCGCAAGAAAATTCTGGAGGAATCGCGAACCACGTCAAGCGACCCCTGTATGTCGAAAGTGGTCCGAAGGTCTTTTGCAGCGTGGTTACTCATTCCTGATGGCTACTGACGACTGCTGCCCTGCCTTGGCCCTCTTTTTGGTGATGTATGGTTAAGCGAGACGATAGACGGGCCTCTGTTGGTGTAAGAAGACATCTTAGTTAAGTATTGGTGGGTCGCTCCCACATTTGGTTCTTTGGTTCCTTGGTTCTTAGGTTATTTGGGTCTTTGATTCGGGTATTGCAATAACCGAAGCCGAGGGGTAAGTGCATTTGTGCTGTGTTAATTGAGTTAACCCCCTTGATGTTTGTGAACAGTTCAGTGAAATAGCGATGCCTGGTCTGACTAAGTTTAAGAAACTTTGTTGCTTTGGTTGTAATAGGGATTCCCGGCTGGAGGACTCTTGTCCGATTCCTTCGGTTGGAACTCCCACTTATGAGCTCTATTCTAAACATGGTGTTGGCCCCATTGCCTTTAACGAGACATGGATCCGATACACGAAGAATGATGGTGTTCTAAAATGGCCAGAAAATGGTAGTTTTGAGCCTGACATACTAGATAATTTGGAAACTATTTTATTCAAAAGAAAAGCCCGGCCGGCAATGTTTGACTCCTTCCGCCTTTGGCGTAAGGAAGCCAAACAGAGAAAAATTAAGCAAGAAAAACGAGATAGGAAAGCACAGGGTATGACAATTATACAGGCTGCCCAGCAATTTAAAAATGATGAAGTTAACAATGCGATGGAAATTTCAGAGAGACAGCATCGTATGGCGATAGATAAATGCTAACCGATGTTGCCAGCTTCCCCTTCTGATAAAAGAAAGGACTTAGAGGAAGATCCCTTGATGTCTCACCTATTGAGATTGCCTCCGCTCTATGTACAAGGTGCTAATGCACCCCTGTTGTTACAGCCTGCTCAGCCGCCAGTTGCGCCTCCGCTTGCTCTGGCTCTTCCACATTTGCCCCCTCAAGTATTGCCTCCTCTGCCAGCTTTGCCTTCGACTCCTTTTCCTTCATCTTCTTTGCCCTCTGTTCCCCCGGTAATTACTGATTCTTCTTCAGTTAGTTCGCCTAATACTTTGTCCCCTATCCTTATGTCAAATTCTCCGTCTATGCGTAAACGACTCACAGATACGGTCTCTGGTCTTTTATCTCCTTTCTTTGAGGCGTTAAATGTGTCTCCGGCATTTTCTCGAAGACAGTCTCGTAGTCAGTTCCCAGCTTCCGAAGAACGAGAAAGGTTGGACTCTCTCGCTCGCAAATGGATTGAGAAGGGTCCTCAGTATAGTATACCTGACATTATGCCTACCTTCTCACAGTGGAATGCACCTACGCAGAGATATGTTTTCAATGTTATGTGTGATACTCTTGTTAAAAGTTGGGAGGATATGGACTTGGGTTCGGTTCCTCAGGGTCTGTTAGATATTCAGGCTAATTTTGATAAGGGACTCATTGTGGGTTCTAAGGTTGAGGACGCTGTAAAGACACTTGTTACCTTTAGAACTTTATTTACCTCACAGACTTTTCTTGACTCCGATCCCTCAGTTAGGTTGACACTGAAAAATTATCCAATGAGAGAGGTTCCTCCGGTATGGAGAAAAGAGGTTCCAGCAGCAGGTGCTAATCAAGCTATTCCTGCTCATTTCCAAAGAATATGGGTACATGTGCCCTGGAAAAGATCTGAAGTCTTGGCTCTTAAACAGTCTCTACCGGATCCTCGTAACAACCCTGCAGGTTATTATAAAGAATTGTCACAGACTGTTGATGCCTGCATTATGAATTTATCAGATATTGATATGTTAATGGGGAATGTAGTCCCACAAGCGTTATGGGCTAGGATTCGTAAGGAGAATCATGCTCAAGAATTAGGTGGAGCCTGGGATGCTATAATTGCCGCAGATAGAGCCCAAGTGGGTGGTGCGAAGCCTGATGCTTTGATTTCAGAACTCCCTGGTAGGATTATTACACTAATGAAAACGATGATGCCTGCCTTGAGAGTTAACTGGGATAAACTAGCTGCGTGTAAACAGAAGAAAGATGAGAGTGTCTCCGATTTCTTCACTCGTTTCGAGGAGACATTCATTGATCACAGTGGTCAGGACATGACTACAGAGGGTGGACAGCGATTATTTGTAGATAAGTTCGTCTTTAATTTGCTACCTGAGCTATCGCATAAGTTGAAAGACTCCGAAAGTTCATGGGCTGTTTCCTCTTCAGCCCAGATACTGCTCAATATTATGAAAATAGAGATAAAGAAGAAAGAGATAAGCAAGAGAAAAAGACTAAGGAATTGAAAACTAAGGTTCTCTTGCAACAGGGTTATCCACCTCGTTATGCTCAGCCCCAGTTCCAAGAGCCTCCACAGTTTCAGAGGGTGTATCAAAAGCCTGAGCCATATACTCCGCGACCTTTGTTAGGTCCTAGTCAATGTGCCTATTGTAGGGAGGAAGGCCATTTTAAGAATAGTTGTCCAGTTTTATTACAGCGCAATGGGACACTATCTGCTCCATGAGGTCGTGGTGGCCTCCAGTCAGCAAACAGAGGTAGAGGTCGAGGTATGTTGCCCCAAGAACAGCGTTCCCTTCCTCCTTCTAATTCCGTGAACTACTTTGATCAGCAAAACGTTCGGTCTACACAGTACTACAATGAGAATTGTTATGTTGAAGGCAAGACTGAAAGTCTTCATGTTAACTAGGACAGCCATGGACAAAGTGAGGGAGTTGTGTTGATGCCAGTAGATCAGAATGGACCTTATGTTAATGTCACTACAATGGGTGTTTCAGAGCCATTTCTTTTAGATACTGGTGCGATGAGAAGTTCTATCATTCATTCAAAACTCCCTGGGGCACCTTTGTCTGGCTTAACGAATGTATCTGTAGGTTTTTCTGGCGCCCCAGTTCGTAATCCGGTTTCTTGCCCTTTGCCTATTTCAATTGGCCCTTATGATTTAGAAGTTCTGCTTCTCTTAACGAATGGTTGCGGCGAGAATCTGTTGGGCTTGGATCTATTGAAAAGATTGCATGCAGCGATATATTGCTCTCCTTCTGGTGTATATCTTACTTTAGGACAGAAACTGATTTCTCCAATGTATTTGTCAAAAGATCAATTCCCACCTGAATTGCTTTCTCTTCCTACAACGCTTTGGGCCACGGGTCCAAATGATGTTGGTTGTCTTGAAATTCCACCTTATGTTGTTACTCTCAAACCTAATGCTGAATTGCCACGCGTTCCTCTATATAGAATTTCCACTAAAGGTGAAAGAGCGCTTTTGGAAATCATTCATGATTTGATTCAGAAGGATGTAGTTGAGGAAACGAGAGGTAACATATGTAATAGCCCTATTCTTCCTGTTCTTAAACGCACTGATCCTTTTCAGCCTCCTGTTTATCGCATTGTAATTGATCTTCGGGAGATAAACAAAATTGTTGTACCACAGTTTCCTGTTGTCCAAGAAATCACTCTGTTGTTGACGATGATATCTTCTACAGCAGTTTGGTTTTCTGTTATCGATCTGAAAAATGCTTTCTTTAGTATTCCCATTGCTGAAGAGAGTAGGGACATTTGGCTTCTCTCTTGGAGGCCGAAGCTTCCGGTTCAAACGCGCACCTCAAGGCTATTGTGAAAGTCCCTCTATTTATAGTCAAGCTCTGAAATGTCATCTTGATGCTTTTTCCTTGCCGTCTGATGGTGCTCTCATTCACTACATGGACGACTTGTTAATCACTGCTGATTCAGAGGATATATGTAATAATGTGACGGTTGCATTGTTGCGACACTTATCCAATCTTAATCACAAGGTTTCACCTTCTAAGATGCAATATGTTCGCCGAGAGGTTACCTACTTGGGTCATCTCTTATCAAAGGTGGGAAGACGATTAACCCCAGAACGTATTCAAGCTATTGCGCAAATGTCTGTGCCATCCACACAAAGAGAGGTACGTGCCTTTCTAGGCATTACTTCCTATTGTAGGCAGTGGATCGATAACTTCTCTCTGTTGGCCAAACCTTTGTTGGCACTCACCTTGAAAGATAAGCCTCAGCCCCTTCCATGGACTGACGAATGTCAGAGGAGTTTTACTGACTTACGTGCTGCTCTGTGTTCCGCTCCTGTGCTAGGTACTCCTGATTACAGTAAGCCTTTTACGCTCTATGTTCATGAAAGAGAAGGTTGTGCGTTGTCAGTCTTAACACAGCGATTTGGAGATAAACAACGACCATGTGCCTATTTTTCGGCTACGTTAGATCCAGTAGCTAAAGCATTGCCTAGTTCTCTTAAAGCGACAGCAGCAGCAGCAATTTCTATTCGACAGTCTGCTGGAATGGTGCTAGATAATACTCTTATTGTTATGGTGCCACATGCAGTGGATACTTTGCTAAACAGAACACAAACACAGCATCTTACGAGTGCTCGTTTGTCTGGATATGAGCTGACGCTCTTGGCTAGTCACGTGCATATCAAACGATGCAATACTTTAAATCCAGCTACTTTGTTGCCTCTTCCAGAAGAGAAAGGTGTTCAAGAACAACATGATTGTTTCTTCCGTACTGAGGAAGAGACAAAGGGTAGAATTGACTTAACAGATACGCCATTAGTGAATCCGGATGGAACGCTATGGGAAGATGGTTCTTGTTTTAAGCTTCCTAATGGAGAGACAACTTCAGCCTATGCTGTTACTACCTTGCATACAGTCGTGGAAACAGCACGCATCAGACATAATTCAGCTCAGGCAGCTGAACTGATAGCCTTAACCAGAGCGTGTGTGTTATCCAAAGGAAAAAGAGTGAACGTGTATACCGATAGCCAGTGCGCTTTTGGTGTGACGTTCAATTTTGGACGTTTGTGGAAAGAAAGGGGATTCCTTACTTCCCACGGCACTAAGATACAACACGGTCAGTTGGTGACTGACCTTCTTGAGTCACTTGCTTTGCCTACCCAGATAGCAATTGTGAAGTGTAGCGCACATAAGAAGATTACTGACGATGGTGGTCGCGGAAATGCATTTTCAGATGAGGTAGCAAAAAAGACAGCCAGAGATGCTACAAGTCGCATGTATGTTGCAGGCCCTGCAAATTGGGTAAGAGAAAAAGGAATGTATGAGGACACAGTAGAAAGTGTGAAGTCAATTCAAGAAGAGGCTACAGAGAAAGAATTGAGAAAGTGGAAAGAAAGTACAGGAATGTTAGACGAGATGGGATTTTGGGTGGAATTGTCCGGGCACCAACGTTGGCTGTTACCAGACGCTTATGTACTCCCTGTAGTTACTATGGCGCATGGTCCAGCCCATCTAAGTGCAAAAGGAATATGCAAGCTTATGGCTCCAGTGTGGCAAAACGAAGGAATCCCAAAGTGTGCAGAAAATGTAGTGAAACATTGCATTATTTGCTTAATGTACAATCTGGGAAAGGGAACCCCAACTCCAGCAGGTCATTTTGCTCCTCCGACCTATCCATTTGAGGTGTTGCAAATCGATTACATTCACATGGAACGATGCAACAATCTCAAATATGTTCTAGTGGTGGTATGTGCCTTTTCCAGATGGATAGAGGCTTACCCCCTGAAAGACAATACTGCTTTATCTACAGCCAAAGTACTTCTAAAAGAATTATTCCCTAGATTTGGTTTGCCGCGCATTGTCTGGAGTGACAATGGGAGCGAATTTGTGGGCCAAGTCATGCAAAAAGTTTGTGCAGGTCTTGGTATAAAACAGAAGTTCCATGCGGCAAACCATCCACAGTCAAATGGTCTAGTGGAATGCTACAATGGTACTTTAAAGCTTAAGCTTGCGAAAGTGCAGGCTAGTACAGGCCTTAGTTGGCCCGATGCCCTACCTTTGGCTCTTCTATCCACCAGAACGGCTGTGCATTCTCGTTTGGGACTTAGCCCTTATGAGATAGTTTTCGGACGCCCAGCTAATGTATGGGGAGTCCCTCGCCCTAAAAAGTACTCTGATATACCATACCCGATGTTGATAGATTATTTACACGACCTCACAACTAAATTATGTGTTCTCCCTCAACAGGTTCAGAGCGCTTTGCCAGAGGCCTCCACAGACTCAGGTCATTCCATCCAACCAGGTGACTGGGTTTGTGTGAAGAATTTCCAAAGGACGTAGAATTTGGAGCCTCGCTGGAGAGAACCCCGTCAGGTTCTTCTGACTACTCGTACAGCAGTAAAGGTTGAATGAAAGAAGAACTGGATCCACGGCGTGCATTGCAAGAAGGTTCCTTTGCCTTTGCCCTTTGATCAGTGGGTCCGTAAGGGTATAAGTGACTCTGAAAGCGAGAAGGTTCGCCGATTTATACCTGTTAGTGATGCACACTTGAATGGAACACTGTCAGAAAAAGAAAACGACGACATTCTCTAAGAAGCTGTACCACCACATTTTCGTCTGAACACCACAAATCCACGAACATTGTTTCAGGATCAGACTGTACCTGATAAGGCTCATTACCATTTAAGACCTAGATTGAAGAAGAAAACTTGAGATTCTCTCTTCCATGTAGTTTCTATCCTGGTTGCAGGGTCACGGTAGGAGTCTTGGTTGTGACCTGAGTAGTGGCAATAGGCCTGCAGGACTTGCAGTGTCATAGGATGGCAGACAATCGTGACCAAGTGATTAAAGAAGATTGCCGTGAGCATCCATTTAGAAGATGGAAACTACATTAGGCGAAAGAGAGAGAAAGAAGAAAATGAAATACAATTATTATAAAATAATATACAGTCGTTGTGGTATAACTCTATGTGTTTTTATATTATTGTGTATTTTTGGTTGGATTGTTCATGCTATGCAGCAAAAAGTTGTCCCTTCTTCTATTACTGTGCCTTCTTATTCTACTATCTCTCCGCATCTATTTCATACACTTCCTCAACATGAACTCGTTAGAAGAATTGAATATTACAATAATTCATGTATCCAGTTATTACACCAACACCAATTAGTAATTAATACAACCGATTGTTGGGTGTGTGGACTAATGCCTCATACCACAGAAAAAGGGATGCCATATTTAGTCCTTCCGTTCTCTTATGAAGGTTCTGCTTGGGCTTATTTTGTTAGTTTCTCTAACGCTTATCAAAGCCGATTTAAACGACCTATCAGCTCCTATATTGGTGGACCAGATTTCAGTCATAGTTGATTGATAAAGGGAATGGTAGCTATGGCCAAAATCATAGAAAACAGTAACATTTCTGTTGATGAGAGAAAAGCATATACTAATTGGAACGTCACTCATTATGTCACTAGCCTTAGTGATAAGGTTAAACAGGGAAAATCTCCACCAATTTGGACTGTACCTCATCAAGGCAATTTTTGTTTGCAAATAAATGGCCAGACTACTGACATCGAACAGAGAAAAAGTTTTTGTTCCCATACGTACATCCACTCATCTCTGAATTCGCCGCCGTTAGTTCCATCTCAGGGCACGTATTTTATCTGTCACGATAGAGCCTATACGTGGTTGTCAACTGATTTTTCTGGAACTTGCTATATAGCTTTTCTTCTTACCCCGACATACACTGCTTCTTCAAATTTTCATAGAAACAGATATGGCAGAGGAATTATTGATTCCAAAGATACAGCAGGACAAGAGGGAGGAGACTTCCTTAAAGGATTTCTTCCTGTTTGGGGTCCTATGGCAAACAGCAGGAATATTAGACAACTGCTTGGTGTTGTAGAGACTACCATAGACATAACATTAGGAGCTTTGAGTAATATTACAGCAGAACTACAGGCGGATCGTCTTATGACTTTGCAGAACCGAGTTGCCTTAGATGTTATTCGTGCAGATCGTGGTGGAGTCTGTAAATTGATCTTGCCTGAGTTCTGGCAAAAGGAGGGTCTGAGGAAATTCGATTTTCAATCACGATCGAATTGAGCCCCCATTTTGTGCTCCGCCGCCATTTTGTGTTGCCCTCACTCAGGCAGCACGACGAATGAAGTCTTTTCTGCTTTTCCTGCAATATCGTGTCAGAATAGCCTTGTGCCTCTGTTTACAAAGCTGGTGTTGGAGACTGGCCGAGTACACTAATCCCTGTCTGGTTTTTCTAATCCCTGTCTTAACTATCTGTTGGTTCACACTATTCTCTTCTGACTTTATCTTATATTCTGGCCTTCGCTGTCCTCTGCTCGTATTCTCTCATTTCACAACTGTCCTCCAAAACACACAAACGTATCTCGCCACCTGCAAGTCAGTTGCGGACACGTTAATACCTTAACCTGTGGGAGGGATGGCAAACACAGTTGGAGGAGAGACTTCTTCGGGTTACTCGATACTTATGTTTTTCAATCCTTTCCATTGGCTCTGACTTACTTCCAGACTATTCTTATTGGTTTTTCATGTATGTCTTAGGTGTGTTCTTGGTTAATGTATATGTCACCTATGTACTATAAAAGATTGTGCGCCACAGAGTGAAGTGGCAGTCTCCTGAGAACATACCGTGTGTACTTCTAGGACAACTGTACTAGCTGCAGCTAATAAAATCTGATCTTTTACGCCGACAGAGTGTCCTTGTGTCTCTGTTAGCTGAAGCAGGTGAACCCAGGAGATTAAGGTGTACCCTGCGCCGCCAGGCCCATAAGGTTTCTGGTTCTTCAAATGGCGCCCAACGTGGGGCGGCTTCAGAGGTAGTGGTTCTGCCTGAAGGTCGTGAGGAACCCCGCAAGAAAATTCTGGAGGAATCGCGAACCACGTCAAGCGACCCCTGTATGTCGAAAGTGGTCCGAAGGTCTTTTGCAGCGTGGTTACTCCTTCCTGATGGCTACTGACGACTGCTGCCCTGCCTTGGCCCTCTTTTTGGTGATGTATGGTTAAGCGAGACGATATACGGGCCTCTGTTGGTGTAAGAAGACATCTTAGTCAAGTATTGGTGGGTCGCTCCCACATTTGGTTCTTTGGTTCCTTGGTTCTTAGGTTATTTGGGTCTTTGATTCGGGTATTGCAATAACCGAAGCCGAGGGGTAAGTGCATTTGTGCTGTGTTAATTGAGTTAACCCCCTTGATGTTTGTGAACAGTTCAGTGAAATAGCGATGCCTGGTCTGACTAAGTTTAAGAAACTTTGTTGCTTTGGTTGTAATAGGGATTCCCGGCTGGAGGACTCTTGTCCGATTCCTTCGGTTGGAACTCCCACTTATGAGCTCTATTCTAAACATGGTGTTGGCCCCATTGCCTTTAACGAGACATGGATCCGATACACGAAGAATGATGGTGTTCTAAAATGGCCAGAAAATGGTAGTTTTGAGCCTGACATACTAGATAATTTGGAAACTATTTTATTCAAAAGAAAAGCCCGGCCGGCAATGTTTGACTCCTTCCGCCTTTGGCGTAAGGAAGCCAAACAGAGAAAAATTAAGCAAGAAAAACGAGATAGGAAAGCACAGGGTATGACAATTATACAGGCTGCCCAGCAATTTAAAAATGATGAAGTTAACAATGCGATGGAAATTTCAGAGAGACAGCATCGTATGGCGATAGATAAATGCTAACCGATGTTGCCAGCTTCCCCTTCTGATAAAAGAAAGGACTTAGAGGAAGATCCCTTGATGTCTCACCTATTGAGATTGCCTCCGCTCTATGTACAAGGTGCTAATGCACCCCTGTTGTTACAGCCTGCTCAGCCGCCAGTTGCGCCTCCGCTTGCTCTGGCTCTTCCACATTTGCCCCCTCAAGTATTGCCTCCTCTGCCAGCTTTGCCTTCGACTCCTTTTCCTTCATCTTCTTTGCCCTCTGTTCCCCCGGTAATTACTGATTCTTCTTCAGTTAGTTCGCCTAATACCTTGTCCCCTATCCTTATGTCAAATTCTCCGTCTATGCGTAAACGACTCACAGATACGGTCTCTGGTCTTTTATCTCCTTTCTTTGAGGCGTTAAATGTGTCTCCGGCATTTTCTCGAAGACAGTCTCGTAGTCAGTTCCCAGCTTCCGAAGAACGAGAAAGGTTGGACTCTCTCGCTCGCAAATGGATTGAGAAGGGTCCTCAGTATAGTATACCTGACATTATGCCTACCTTCTCACAGTGGAATGCACCTACGCAGAGATATGTTTTCAATGTTATGTGTGATACTCTTGTTAAAAGTTGGGAGGATATGGACTTGGGTTCGGTTCCTCAGGGTCTGTTAGATATTCAGGCTAATTTTGATAAGGGACTCATTGTGGGTTCTAAGGTTGAGGACGCTGTAAAGACACTTGTTACCTTTAGAACTTTATTTACCTCACAGACTTTTCTTGACTCCGATCCCTCAGTTAGGTTGACACTGAAAAATTATCCAATGAGAGAGGTTCCTCCGGTATGGAGAAAAGAGGTTCCAGCAGCAGGTGCTAATCAAGCTATTCCTGCTCATTTCCAAAGAATATGGGTACATGTGCCCTGGAAAAGATCTGAAGTCTTGGCTCTTAAACAGTCTCTACCGGATCCTCGTAACAACCCTGCAGGTTATTATAAAGAATTGTCACAGACTGTTGATGCCTGCATTATGAATTTATCAGATATTGATATGTTAATGGGGAATGTAGTCCCACAAGCGTTATGGGCTAGGATTCGTAAGGAGAATCATGCTCAAGAATTAGGTGGAGCCTGGGATGCTATAATTGCCGCAGATAGAGCCCAAGTGGGTGGTGCGAAGCCTGATGCTTTGATTTCAGAACTCCCTGGTAGGATTATTACACTAATGAAAACGATGATGCCTGCCTTGAGAGTTAACTGGGATAAACTAGCTGCGTGTAAACAGAAGAAAGATGAGAGTGTCTCCGATTTCTTCACTCGTTTCGAGGAGACATTCATTGATCACAGTGGTCAGGACATGACTACAGAGGGTGGACAGCGATTATTTGTAGATAAGTTCGTATTTAATTTGCTACCTGAGCTATCGCATAAGTTGAAAGACTCCGAAAGTTCATGGGCTGTTTCCTCTTCAGCCCAGATACTGCTCAATATTATGAAAATAGAGATAAAGAAGAAAGAGATAAGCAAGAGAAAAAGACTAAGGAATTGAAAACTAAGGTTCTCTTGCAACAGGGTTATCCACCTCGTTATGCTCAGCCCCAGTTCCAAGAGCCTCCACAGTTTCAGAGGGTGTATCAAAAGCCTGAGCCATATACTCCGCGACCTTTGTTAGGTCCTAGTCAATGTGCCTATTGTAGGGAGGAAGGCCATTTTAAGAATAGTTGTCCAGTTTTATTACAGCGCAATGGGACACTATCTGCTCCATGAGGTCGTGGTGGCCTCCAGTCAGCAAACAGAGGTAGAGGTCGAGGTATGTTGCCCCAAGAACAGCGTTCCCTTCCTCCTTCTAATTCCGTGAACTACTTTGATCAGCAAAACGTTCAGTCTACACAGTACTACAATGAGAATTGTTATGTTGAAGGCAAGACTGAAAGTCTTCATGTTAACTAGGACAGCCATGGACAAAGTGAGGGAGTTGTGTTGATTCCAGTAGATCAGAATTGACCTTATGTTAATGTCACTACAATGGGTGTTTCAGAGCCATTTCTTTTAGATACTGGTGCGATGAGAAGTTCTATCATTCATTCAAAACTCCCTGGGGCACCTTTGTCTGGCTTAACGAATGTATCTGTAGGTTTTTCTGGCGCCCCAGTTCGTAATCCGGTTTCTTGCCCTTTGCCTATTTCAATTGGCCCTTATGATTTAGAAGTTCCGCTTCTCTTAACGAATGGTTGCGGCGAGAATCTGTTGGGCTTGGATCTATTGAAAAGATTGCATGCAGCGATATATTGCTCTCCTTCTGGTGTATATCTTACTTTAGGACAGAAACTGATGTCTCCAATGTATTTGTCAAAAGATCAATTCCCACCTGAATTGCTTTCTCTTCCTACAACGCTTTGGGCCACGGGTCCAAATGATGTTGGTTGTCTTGAAATTCCACCTTATGTTGTTACTCTCAAACCTAATGCTGAATTGCCACGCGTTCCTCTATATAGAATTTCCACTAAAGGTGAAAGAGCGCTTTTGGAAATCATTCATGATTTGATTCAGAAGGATGTAGTTGAGGAAACGAGAGGTAACATGTGTAATAGCCCTATTCTTCCTGTTCTTAAACGCACTGATCCTTTTCAGCCTCCTGTTTATCGCATTGTAATTGATCTTCGGGAGATAAACAAAATTGTTGTACCACAGTTTCCTGTTGTCCAAGAAATCACTCTGTTGTTGACGATGATACCTTCTACAGCAGTTTGGTTTTCTGTTATCGATCTGAAAAATGCTTTCTTTAGTATTCCCATTGCTGAAGAGAGTAGGGACATTTGGCTTCTCTCTTGGAGGCCGAAGCTTCCGGTTCAAACGCGCACCTCAAGGCTATTGTGAAAGTCCCTCTATTTATAGTCAAGCTCTGAAATGTCATCTTGATGCTTTTTCCTTGCCGTCTGATGGTGCTCTCATTCAGTACATGGACGACTTGTTAATTACTGCTGATTCAGAGGATATATGGAAGAATGTGACGGTTGCATTGTTGCGACACTTATCCAATCTTAATCACAAGGTTTCACCTTCTAAGCTGCAATATGTTCGCCAAGAGGTTACCTACTTGGGTCATCTCTTATCAAAGGTGGGAAGACGATTAACCCCAGAACGTATTCAAGCTATTGCGCAAATGTCTGTGCCATCCACACAAAGAGAGGTACGTGCCTTTCTAGGCATTACTTCCTATTGTAGGCAGTGGATTGCTAACTTCTCTCTGTTGGCCAAACCTTTGTTGGCACTCACCTTGAAAGATAAGCCTCAGCCCCTTCCATGGACTGACGAATGTCAGAGGAGTTTTACTGACTTACGTGCTGCTCTGTGTTCCGCTCCTGTGCTAGGTACTCCTGATTACAGTAAGCCTTTTACGCTCTATGTTCATGAAAGAGAAGGTTGTGCGTTGTCAGTCTTAACACAGCGATTTGGAGATAAACAACGACCATGTGCCTATTTTTTGGCTACGTTAGATCCAGTAGCTAAAGCATTGCCTAGTTGTCTTAAAGCGACAGCAGCAGCAGCAATTTCTATTCGACAGTCTGCTGGAATGGTGCTAGATAATACTCTTATTGTTATGGTGCCACATGCAGTGGATACTTAGCTAAACAGAACAAAAACACAGCATCTTACGAGTGCTCGTTTGTCTGGATATGAGCTGACGCTCTTGGCTAGTCACGTGCATATCAAACGATGTAATACTTTAAATCCAGCTACTTTGTTGCCTCTTCCAGAAGAGAAAGGTGTTCAAGAACAACATGATTGTTTCTTCCGTACTGAGGAAGAGACAAAGGGTAGAATTGACTTAACAGATACGCCATTAGTGAATCCGGATGGAACGCTATGGGTAGATGGTTCTTGTTTTAAGCTTCCTAATGGAGAGACAACTTCAGCCTATGCTGTTACTACCTTGCATACAGTCGTGGAAACAGCACGCATCAGACATAATTCAGCTCAGGCAGCTGAACTGATAGCCTTAACCAGAGCGTGTGTGTTATCCAAAGGAAAAAGAGTGAACGTGTATACCGATAGCCAGTGCGCTTTTGGTGTGACGTTCAATTTTGGACGTTTGTGGAAAGAAAGGGGATTCCTTACTTCCCACGGCACTAAGATACAACACGGTCAGTTGGTGACTGACCTTCTTGAGTCACTTGCTTTGCCTACCCAGATAGCAATTGTGAAGTGTAGCGCACATAAGAAGATTACTGACGATGTTGGTCGCGGATATGCATTTGCAGATGAGGTAGCAAAAAAGACAGCCAGAGATGCTACAAGTCACATGTATGTTGCAGGCCCTGCAAATTGGGTCAGAGAAAAAGGACTGTATGAGGACACAGTAGAAAGTGTGAAGTCAATTCAAGAAGAGGCTACAGAGAAAGAATTGAGAAAGTGGAAAGAAAGTACAGGAATGTTAGACGAGATGGGATTTTGGGTGGAATTGTACGGGCACCAACGTTGGCTGTTACCAGACGCTTATGTACTACCTGTAGTTACTATGGCGCATGGTCCAGCCCATCTAAGTGCAAAAGGAATATGCAAGCTTATGGCTCCAGTGTGGCAAAACGAAGGAATCCCAAAGTGTGCAGAAAATGTAGTGAAACATTGCATTATTTGCTTAATGTACAATCTGGGAAAGGGAACCCCAACTCCAGCAGGTCATTTTGCTACTCCGACCTATCCATTTGAGGTGTTGCAAATCGATTACATTCACATGGAACGATGCAACAATCTCAAATATGTTCTAGTGGTGGTATGTGCCTTTTCCAGATGGATAGAGGCTTACCCCCTGAAAGACAATACTGCTTTATCTACAGCCAAAGTACGTCTAAAAGAATTATTCCCTAGATTTGGTTTGCCGCGCATTGTCTGGAGTGACAGTGGGAGCGAATTTGTGGGCCAAGTCATGCAAAAAGTTTGTGCAGGTCTTGGTATAAAACAGAAGTTCCATGCGGCAAACCATCCACAGTCAAATGGTCTAGTGGAATGCTACAATGGTACTTTAAAGCTTAAGCTTGCGAAAGTGCAGGCTAGTACAGGCCTTAGTTGGCCCGATGCCCTACCTTTGGCTCTTCTATCCACCAGAACGGCTGTGCATTCTCATTTGGAACTTAGCCCTTATGAGATAGTTTTTGGACGCCCAGCTAATGTATGGGGAGTCCCTCACCCTAAAAAGTACTCTGATATACCATACCCGATGTTGATAGATTATTTACACGACCTCACAACTAAATTATGTGTTCTCCATCAACAGGTTCAGAGCGCTTTGCCAGAGGCCTCCACAGACTCAGGTCATTCCATCCAACCAGGTGACTGGGTTTGTGTGAAGAATTTCCAAAGGACGAAGAATTTGGAGCCTCGCTGGAGAGAACCCCGTCAGGTTCTTCTGACTACTCGTACAGCAGTAAAGGTTGAATGAAAGAAGAACTGGATCCACGGCGTGCACTGCAAGAAGGTTCCTTTGCCTTTGCCCTTTGATCAGTGGGTCCGTAAGGGTATAAGTGACTCTGAAAGCGAGAAGGTTCGCCGATTTATACCTGTTAGTGATGCACGCTTGAATGGAACACTGTCAGAAAAAGAAAACGACGACATTCTCTAAGAAGCTGTACCACCACATTTTCGTCTGAACACCACAAATCCACGAACATTGTTTCAGGATCAGACTTTACCTGATAAGGCTCATTACCATTTAAGACCTAGATTGAAGAAGAAAACTTGAGATTCTCTCTTCCATGTAGTTTCTATCCCGGTTGCAGGGTCACGGTAGGAGTCTTGGTTGTGACCTGAGTAGTGGCAATAGGCCTGCAGGACTTGCAGTGTCATAGGATGGCAGACAATCGTGACCAAGTGATTAAAAAAGATTGCCGTGAGCATCCATTTAGAAGATGGAAACTACATTAGGCGAAAGAGAGAGAAAGAACAAAATGAAAGACAATTATTATAAATAATATACAGTCGTTGTGGTATAACTTTATGTGTTTTTATATTATTGTGTATTTTTGGTTGGATTGTACATGCTATGCAGCAAAAAGTTGTCCCTTCTTCTATTACTGTGCCTTCTTATTCTACTATCTCTCCGCATCTATTTCATACACTTCCTCAACATGAACTCGTTAGAAGAATTGAATATTACAATAATTCATTTATCCAGTTATTACACCAACACCAATTAGTAATTAATACAACCGATTGTTGGGTGTGTGGACTAATGCCTCTTACCACAGAAAAAGGGATGCCATATTTAGTCCTTCCGTTCTCTTATGAAGGTTCTGCTTGGGCTTATTTTGTTATTTTCTCTAACGCTTATCAAAGCCGATTTAAACGACCTATCAGTTCCTATATTGGTGGACCAGATTTCAGTCATAGTTCATTGATAAAGGGAATGGTAGCTATGGCCAAAATCATGGAAAACAGTAAAATTTCTGTTGATGAGAGAAAAGCATATACTAATTGGAACGTCACTCATTATGTCACTAGCCTTAGTGATAAGGTTAAACAGGGAAAATCTCCACCAATTTGGACTGTACCTCATCAAGGCAATTTTTGTTTGCAAATAAATGGCCAGACTACTGACATCGAACAGAGAAAAAGTTTTTGTTCCCATACGTACATCCACTCATCTCTGAATTCGCCGCCGTTAGTTCCATCTCAGGGCACGTATTTTATCTGTCACGATAGAGCCTATACGTGGTTGTCAACTGATTTTTCTGGAACTTGCTATATAGCTTTTCTTCTTCCCCCGACATACACTGCTTCTTCAAATTTTCATAGAAACAGATATGGCAGAGGAATTATTGATTCCAAAGATACAGCAGGACAAGAGGGAGGAGACTTCCTTAAAGGATTTCTTCCTTTTTGGGGTCCTATGGCAAACAGCAGGAATATTAGACAACTGCTTGGTGTTGTAGAGACTACCATAGACATCACATTAGGAGCTTTGAGTAATATTACAGCAGAACTACAGGCGGATCGTCTTATGACTTTGCAGAACCGAGTTGCCTTAGATGTTATTCGTGCAGATCGTGGTGGAGTCTGTAAATTGATCTTGCCTGAGTTCTGGCAAAAGGAGGGTCTGAGGAAATTTGATTTTCAATCACGATCGAATTGAGCCCCCATTTTGTGCTCCGCCGCCATTTTGTGTTGCCCTCACTCAGGCAGCACGACGAACGAAGTCTTTTCTGCTTTCCTGCAATATCGTGTCAGAATAGCCTTGTGCCTCTGTTTACAAAGCTGGTGTTGGAGACTGGCCGAGTACACTAATCCCTGTCTGGTTTTTCTAATCCCTGTCTTAACTATCTGTTGGTTCACACTATTCTCTTCTGACTTTATCTTATCTTCTGGCCTTCGCTGTCCTCTGCTCGTATTCTCTCGTTTCACAACTGTCCTCCAAAACACTCAAACGTATCTCGCCACCTGCAAGTCAGTTGCGGACACGTTAATACCTTAACCTGTGGGAGGAATGGCAAACACAATTGGAGGAGAGACTTCTTCGGGTTACTCGATACTTATGTTTTCCAATCCTTTCTATTGGCTCTGACTTACTTCCAGACTATTCTTATTGGTTTTTCATGTATGTCTTAGGTGTGTTCTTGTTTAATGTATATGTCACCTATGTACTATAAAAGATTGTGCGCCACGGAGTGAAGTGGCAGTCTCCTGAGAACATACCGTGTGTACTTCTAGGACAACTGTACCTGCTGCAGCTAATAAAAACTGATCTTTTACGCCGACAGAGTGTCCCCCTGTCTCTCTTAGCTGAAGCAGGTGAACCCAAGAGATTAAGGCGTACCCTGCACCGCCAGGCCCATAAGGTTTCTGGTTCTTCAAGCCTCCAAGATGACGTCATTGTTATCATCAGAAAAGAGATTTGCCATCCAATCGAGTAAAGTAAATGAACATACAAGTTCTTCGATAACCGGAGTCTCTAGCACCATCAGAAGGCAATTTGCGTGTTCTTCAAGATAACTTTGCTCCAAGAAGTCATGTGCAGCCGCACCGACATCCCACTGAGCCAAAACACCGTGTGCAGCCGCGCAGGCCATAATCCCAACACCAGAACAGTCCAGCTCATGTGCCACTAAGGGACTCATTAGCCGATCATAATCTGGGGCAGGAGACACCGTTTTGGAGAGGCATAGATCTAGTGCCCATTCAAAGGAGCAATCCAGGCAATGGGACACAGTTGCACGTAAGTAAAATATGCGCATCGGAAAGACAATCCATAAGCCACACTTAGAGTGGCTAGCGGTAGCATTCCATAGTATTCAAGCATACGGCTACGAAGCTGTATCAGCCACGGTTGGCTACCTCTTGACACAGACAGTGCAGCCATTCCGGAGCAAGCAAATCAACAGCAGCACACCGGCAGCCAAGGCGATAACTAGTGGGAAACCGCCAAAGATGCTGGAAAAAATAGAATGAAAAAACGTATTGAACTCTGCCTTCAAGGTCGGAATGGACGGCCAAATCGAGATGTCGAGCATCCCATCGCGGGGGCAGAAAAAGCACATTTTGACAGCAAACTACACGTTGTGAGACAGTCACAATGTAAGGAATCCCAGCCAGCACACCATAGCAAGCTTCGTTATTGAAAAGTAAATAACTACCGTTAGCAAGCAGTGTGAAAGTTGGAGTGATAGCTGGCACAGAATTACCCTGTAAAATGCAAGCTAAATTCGGTGCCTGCAGATTACAGGCGCCATGCAATTGTATATTCTTACACAAAAGCAAGTGATCAGGTGTGGAATTACAATCTTCCTCAGTCAAGTAAACCTCTTTGTCATCCCTCAGACATCTGTACGTGAATGGCAAAGACCATACTTCATGGAGAAAAGTACTACCTAGGGGTTCATATCTTCCTAGTGCATAATGTTTCATACACAAACTAAATTTCAACAAGGAAAATGGGAGAGTTATAACCCCATGGATGAGCCATACAGAGAATTGGATTCGTCAACCGAAAATGGTAATGGTTCTAATTTCTCAATATGTAAAAGAGACAATGTTGCATCCTTCATGGATATGAACTGTTGTCTTTCTGTTAAATTAAAAGGCATAAACAAAGATAAAGTGTTCATGTAGTCTAATGGGACTTTCCCAGCCTTCAATATTTGTAAAGTCCAAGCAAACTGTGGCGACTCTGTACCTTGGAGCCGCGACAGACCCTGTGACACTCTTCTCCGGTGATGCGACGGTGACCCTCACTGTGGCGTCAAGCTTCTCCGGGGATGTGACAGCAGACAGCTGCGATGAAGACACGCTTCTGGGGAGATGCGGCGGTGGCACGCTTCTCCGGCGATGGGACGACTACAGCTGCGGCAGCGACACACTTCTTCTCATTGCATCGCGCTTCCAGCTCCCAGCGGCACGCAGGTTTCTGCAGATAGAATTCCCAGCAAGGAAATTCAGGGGGGAGCTGGTGGTGAAGTCTTTTGTCCCTGAGACTTCAGCAGGAGGCAAGCACAAGTTCAAGCCCTTGGAGAAATATTCTGCAAGATGATGAAGTACACACAAAAGTTCCTTCTCCTCTCCTTGGCACTGAAGACACCACTGTAGGCCAACCCAGCAACACAGCAGACTGGCAGGGGGCAGTCCACTCCTACAGCTTCCTTTGGTTCTTCTCCTTGGCAGAGGTTCGTCTTGTTGTTCCAGAAGTGATCTAAAGTCTTGGGGTCGGGGTCCCCATATTTATATTACTTTTATCTTTGTTTTTTGAAGGCAGAGAGGCCTTTGCCTAGTCCAAACCAGTTCTGGTCAGTCCTGGAGCACTTTGTTGACAAGACTCCTTCTTTCCTTTCACAGTGCAGGGCAGAGACATCAGACGCACCACAGGAGGTGGAACCAGCATTGTGGAGGGAAGGCACAGCCCTATTCAGGTCCCAGGTGCAACTCCTCCCACCCATCTACATGCAGATCTCTCTATTCAGGCCTGTGCTGACTCACCCTGTCTCCTGGAATCCCCCAGCCCCTGTCACTCAAACTCCAGACACACAATACACAACCTAGCAGAGGCAGGCTTGGACAGTTAAGCAAGAAAATCCCTACTTTCTAAACGTGGTATTTTCAAACACAGAATGTTAAAACCAACTTCACAAAAAAATGTATTTTATCGTTCTGTGTACAGGCATACTAAACTCATATTTCTACCTAGTTCCCTGACTCAGTTAGGATTATAAGATGTAATATTCAAACTGCCCATTCTGGCCTATGGGGAACAGGTAGCCTTGCAATAGTGAAAAACGAAAATGGCTGTAATTCACTATTAGGACAAGCCACATACACCAGGGCATGTCCCACCTTATACTTACAATGCACCCTGCCCTTGGGCCTACCTTAGGGGTGTCTGATATGAAGAAAAGGGAAGGTTTAGGGAGTGGCAAGTGGGTGAACTTGGCCAGTCAACATGGCAGTACCAGACTGCACATAGGCTCTGCAATGGCAGACCTGAGACACACTTTACAAGCTGCTTCTGTGGGTGGCACAACCAGTGCTGCAAGCCCACAAACAGCATTTGATTTACAAGCCCTGGGCACACATAGTGCACTGTACTAGGGTCTGACAAGTAAATCAAATAATCCAATCATGGAGTCACTAATTAATACATCAGTTTAACATAGGGAGGGCATATGCACTTTAACACTAATCAACAGTCGTAAAGTGCCCAGAGTCATAAAACCAACAAAAACAGGTCAGAGAAAATACTGAAGAGAGGCAAAAAGTTCAGGGATGACCCTGCAAAAAAGGGCCAAGTCCAACAATTATGAATAAAGCAACTTAGTGTGGGTGAGTCTAACTTTAGAATTACAACAAACAAATGATGGACGGAATGCTGACAATGCAGACATTCTCCCCCAGTCAAGAGATCTGGGTTAAATCCATTGTTCTTTTGCCCACTACACCACCCCAGTTTAGACATGGCCATATGCAAATCAGTCTTGACCCTGTGCCTCATGGGAACAGTCCAGCCCGAACTGCCAAGCCATGTCTTCCCTGGACCGGAATCAAGCATCCTAGAACCGGTTTCTGGCTATCAGCCGTCATCAGCCAGGATAGCTTGACACCAGTGGTGTAGTGAGCACGGGTCCCACGTCTGGGAATACCCATCCCACTTAGGGCAAAAAGCGTTACAACAAACAAATGATGGACGGAATGCTGACAATGGAGACATTCTCCCCCAGTCAAGAGATCTGGGTTAAATCCATTGTTCTTTTGCCCACTACACCACCCCAGTTTAGACATGGCCATATGCAAATCAGTCTTGACCCTGTGCCTCATGGGAACAGTCCAGCCCGAACTGCCAAGCCATGTCTTCCCTGGACCGGAAACAAGCTTCCTAGGACCGGTTTCTGGCATTTCAGCCGTCTTCAGCCAGGCTTGCTTGAATCCAGTGGCAAAGTGAGCAAGGGACTCACGTCTGAGCATACCCTGCCAACTTATGGCGAACAAAGCAAAAACCAAAGGAAATGATGGACGGAGTGTTGAACATTGCAAGCACGCACCCCCAGTCAACTGATCTGGGTTTAATCCATCACCGTTCTTTAGCCCACTCTGCCACCCCAGTTCAGACATGGCCATATGCAAATCAGTCTGACCCTGTGCCTCATGGGAACAGTCCAGCCCGAACTGCCAAGCCATGTCTTCCCTGGACCGGAAACAAGCTTCCTAGGACCGGTTGACTGGGGTGAGTGCTTGCAATGTTCAACACTCCGTCCATCATTTCCTTTGGTTTTTGCTTTGTTTGCCAGATCTGTTGACTGGGTGTGAGTGTTTGATTGGTTCTGATGCTCCGTCCATCACCACCCTCTTTTGTACCTCTTTGTTCGCCATAAGTTGGCAGGGTATGCTCAGACGTGAGTCCCTTGCTCACTTTGCCACTGGATTCAAGCAAGCCTGGCTGAAGAAGGCTGAAATGCCAGAAACCGGTCCTAGGAAGCTTGTTTCCGGTCCAGGGAAGGCATGGCTTTGCAGTTCGGGCTGGACTGTTCCCATGAGGCACAGGGTCAGACTGATTTGCATATGGCCATGTCTGAACTGGGGTGGCAGAGTGGGCTAAAGAACGGTGATGGATCAAACCCAGATCTGTTGACTGGGTGTGAGTGTTTGATTGGTTCTGATGCTCCGTCCATCACCACCCTCTTTTGTACCTCTTTGTTCGCCATAAGTTGGCAGGGTATGCTCAGACGTGAGTCCCTTGCTCACTTTGCCACTGGATTCAAGCAAGCCTGGCTGAAGAAGGCTGAAATGCCAGAAACCGGTCCTAGGAAGCTTGTTTCCGGTCCAGGGAAGGCATGGCTTTGCAGTTCGGGCTGGACTGTTCCCATGAGGCACAGGGTCAGACTGATTTGCATATGGCCATGTCTGAACTGGGGTGGCAGAGTGGGCTAAAGAACGGTGATGGATCAAACCCAGATCTGTTGACTGGGTGTGAGTGTTTGATTGGTTCTGATACTCCGTCCATCACCACCCTCTTTTGTACCTCTTTGTTCGCCATAAGTTGGCAGGGTATGCTCAGACGTGAGTCCCTTGCTCACTTTGCCACTGGATTCAAGCAAGCCTGGCTGAAGAAGGCTGAAATGCCAGAAACCGGTCCTAGGAAGCTTGTTTCCGGTCCAGGGAAGGCATGGCTTTGCAGTTCGGGCTGGACTGTTCCCATGAGGCACAGGGTCAGACTGATTTGCATATGGCCATGTCTGAACTGGGGTGGCAGAGTGGGCTAAAGAACGGTGATGGATCAAACCCAGATCTGTTGACTGGGTGTGAGTGTTTGATTGGTTCTGATGCTCCGTCCATCACCACCCTCTTTTGTACCTCTTTGTTCGCCATAAGTTGGCAGGGTATGCTCAGACGTGAGTCCCTTGCTCACTTTGCCACTGGATTCAAGCAAGCCTGGCTGAAGAAGGCTGAAATGCCAGAAACCGGTCCTAGGAAGCTTGTTTCCGGTCCAGGGAAGGCATGGCTTTGCAGTTCGGGCTGGACTGTTCCCATGAGGCACAGGGTCAGACTGATTTGCATATGGCCATGTCTGAACTGGGGTGGCAGAGTGGGCTAAAGAACGGTGATGGATCAAACCCAGATCTGTTGACTGGGTGTGAGTGTTTGATTGGTTCTGATGCTCCGTCCATCACCACCCTCTTTTGTACCTCTTTGTTCGCCATAAGTTGGCAGGGTATGCTCAGACGTGAGTCCCTTGCTCACTTTGCCACTGGATTCAAGCAAGCCTGGCTGAAGAAGGCTGAAATGCCAGAAACCGGTCCTAGGAAGCTTGTTTCCGGTCCAGGGAAGGCATGGCTTTGCAGTTCGGGCTGGACTGTTCCCATGAGGCACAGGGTCAGACTGATTTGCATATGGCCATGTCTGAACTGGGGTGGCAGAGTGGGCTAAAGAACGGTGATGGATCAAACCCAGATCTGTTGACTGGGTGTGAGTGTTTGATTGGTTCTGATGCTCCGTCCATCACCACCCTCTTTTGTACCTCTTTGTTCGCCATAAGTTGGCAGGGTATGCTCAGACGTGAGTCCCTTGCTCACTTTGCCACTGGATTCAAGCAAGCCTGGCTGAAGAAGGCTGAAATGCCAGAAACCGGTCCTAGGAAGCTTGTTTCCGGTCCAGGGAAGGCATGGCTTTGCAGTTCGGGCTGGACTGTTCCCATGAGGCACAGGGTCAGACTGATTTGCATATGGCCATGTCTGAACTGGGGTGGCAGAGTGGGCTAAAGAACGGTGATGGATCAAACCCAGATCTGTTGACTGGGTGTGAGTGTTTGATTGGTTCTGATGCTCCGTCCATCACCACCCTCTTTTGTACCTCTTTGTTCGCCATAAGTTGGCAGGGTATGCTCAGACGTGAGTCCCTTGCTCACTTTGCCACTGGATTCAAGCAAGCCTGGCTGAAGAAGGCTGAAATGCCAGAAACCGGTCCTAGGAAGCTTGTTTCCGGTCCAGGGAAGGCATGGCTTTGCAGTTCGGGCTGGACTGTTCCCATGAGGCACAGGGTCAGACTGATTTGCATATGGCCATGTCTGAACTGGGGTGGCAGAGTGGGCTAAAGAACGGTGATGGATCAAACCCAGATCTGTTGACTGGGTGTGAGTGTTTGATTGGTTCTGATGCTCCGTCCATCACCACCCTCTTTTGTACCTCTTTGTTCGCCATAAGTTGGCAGGGTATGCTCAGACGTGAGTCCCTTGCTCACTTTGCCACTGGATTCAAGCAAGCCTGGCTGAAGAAGGCTGAAATGCCAGAAACCAGTCCTAGGAAGCTTGTTTCCGGTCCAGGGAAGGCATGGCTTTGCAGTTCGGGCTGGACTGTTCCCATGAGGCACAGGGTCAGACTGATTTGCATATGGCCATGTCTGAACTGGGGTGGCAGAGTGGGCTAAAGAACGGTGATGGATCAAACCCAGATCTGTTGACTGGGTGTGAGTGTTTGATTGGTTCTGATGCTCCGTCCATCACCACCCTCTTTTGTACCTCTTTGTTCGCCATAAGTTGGCAGGGTATGCTCAGACGTGAGTCCCTTGCTCACTTTGCCACTGGATTCAAGCAAGCCTGGCTGAAGAAGGCTGAAATGCCAGAAACCGGTCCTAGGAAGCTTGTTTCCGGTCCAGGGAAGGCATGGCTTTGCAGTTCGGGCTGGACTGTTCCCATGAGGCACAGGGTCAGACTGATTTGCATATGGCCATGTCTGAACTGGGGTGGCAGAGTGGGCTAAAGAACGGTGATGGATCAAACCCAGATCTGTTGACTGGGTGTGAGTGTTTGATTGGTTCTGATGCTCCGTCCATCACCACCCTCTTTTGTACCTCTTTGTTCGCCATAAGTTGGCAGGGTATGCTCAGACGTGAGTCCCTTGCTCACTTTGCCACTGGATTCAAGCAAGCCTGGCTGAAGAAGGCTGAAATGCCAGAAACCGGTCCTAGGAAGCTTGTTTCCGGTCCAGGGAAGGCATGGCTTTGCAGTTCGGGCTGGACTGTTCCCATGAGGCACAGGGTCAGACTGATTTGCATATGGCCATGTCTGAACTGGGGTGGCAGAGTGGGCTAAAGAACGGTGATGGATCAAACCCAGATCTGTTGACTGGGTGTGAGTGTTTGATTGTTTCTGATGCTCCGTCCATCACCACCCTCTTTTGTACCTCTTTGTTCGCCATAAGTTGGCAGGGTATGCTCAGACGTGAGTCCCTTGCTCACTTTGCCACTGGATTCAAGCAAGCCTGGCTGAAGAAGGCTGAAATGCCAGAAACCGGTCCTAGGAAGCTTGTTTCCGGTCCAGGGAAGGCATGGCTTTGCAGTTCGGGCTGGACTGTTCCCATGAGGCACAGGGTCAGACTGATTTGCATATGGCCATGTCTGAACTGGGGTGGCAGAGTGGGCTAAAGAACGGTGATGGATCAAACCCAGATCTGTTGACTGGGTGTGAGTGTTTGATTGGTTCTGATGCTCCGTCCATCACCACCCTCTTTTGTACCTCTTTGTTCGCCATAAGTTGGCAGGGTATGCTCAGACGTGAGTCCCTTGCTCACTTTGCCACTGGATTCAAGCAAGCCTGGCTGAAGAAGGCTGAAATGCCAGAAACCGGTCCTAGGAAGCTTGTTTCCGGTCCAGGGAAGGCATGGCTTTGCAGTTCGGGCTGGACTGTTCCCATGAGGCACAGGGTCAGACTGATTTGCATATGGCCATGTCTGAACTGGGGTGGCAGAGTGGGCTAAAGAACGGTGATGGATCAAACCCAGATCTGTTGACTGGGTGTGAGTGTTTGATTGGTTCTGATGCTCCGTCCATCACCACCCTCTTTTGTATAACTTTAGAATTAGACTTAGAAGTCAATTTAAAATAAAAGGAGTCAGGATTTGATCGATTAAAATCAGTGAAGTGTGTATATTTGTTCAGACTGGTTTTTGAGCTGCCTTCAATGGGAGCTGTGCAATGTTCCCATTGTGTATAATTAACCACATTTCTAAATGTATTAGCTTTATGCTGGAAATGATGGCCATAATGCTGATAACAAAACAAATCTGCATAATTGTCAGAATTTAAATACAAGTCTTCAGCATCAAATGCATCATAATATTACAAATCAGAAAATATAGATTCTACGGCTTGGACGTCCCAATCATCAGAGCGTATGTTTTTTTTTCACAACATCCCCCATTGAAACACGAAGTACATTTGGGACATAACCACCTCGGTGGGACCATGAATTTGCAACTTAACAGCATCCCATACAATTCCATCCAAAACTGGCCAGGCAGTGATGTTGACAAAAGTCTGGTCTCACTTCATGATGTGTGAAGAAGAGTGTGGTGCCAAAGTTCCATCAATTACCTTCACAGCAGAGGATTCAGTAAGGTAATGTCCATTAATTAGTTGAAAAAAAACTGTGGCAAATCCAATCGACATGAATAAAAATCTGACGATGAGGCGCAACCAGATGTAAGTCCAAGGTGGAATCAAAACATTTTTTTTGAACCATGTAACAAAAATAGACAATTTCAATAGGATACTCGATGTTGTGGAGTTAGTGTTCAATGGAAAACAAGACTGGTTGTTTACATTTGTTTGGACACCAGGTAATGACACAGCTGAGGGGTACGCATACTCAGTATCTTCATTAGGACTGCAAGCAGGAGGGTCCAGTAATGGATTAGTAATAGTGTGCATCTCCATGGCCACCTCAGGCCTGATGGTGTTTGACGAGGCCAGGACAGAATTCCTTATCATTGCTGGGCAGGAAACTGCTGGAGTCATACTATGAAGAATCGGCCTTTCGTTGTAGTTTGACATTGTCAATGGAGATGTACCTGTTATCCTTGCGACCAGGAAGTGGTGGTAAAATGACTGTTTGAGTACCCTGCATGCCAAGCACTGGAACCGGTGCACGACAAGAGGGGCCTAACTCCTGCTTGTTCTCCACCTTCTCAAGGGACAGGTCGAGTTAGCCAGCCCACTACCGGAATCTGTAGTGCAGTATCAGTTGTGGAGGGCAAATGTTCCTTTGCAAGACTATCACGAGTCTCTTGTAGGCTCTGTAATACAGCTGAATGATTATCTACGTCAAAGGGTGCGGCTGCCGCCGCCATGTCTAGACCATCAAGGTCCGGGACAAACATTTTGATGCCAAAGAGAATTTCGAATGGGGTCCTCCCACCCGGAGATCTTCTCGGGAGATTATTAAGTGCACGTTGTATGCTATATAAATGGGCGAGCCAGTTCCTGCCAGTACCTAAAACTCTAGCTGTCAAGGATTGCTTTAAGTCACGGTTCATTCGCTCCACAACTGAATTGCCCTCGGTCCAGGATGGAGATGAAAATGTGACTTGCACCCCAAAAGATCTCATGGCTTCCTTGTACGCCTTAGAGGCGAACGCTGGACCCTGGTCAGAATGGAAGGTGTCACATGCAAAAATTCCCACAAAGACACGCAAATCCCTGATGACAGATTGAGCGTCAGCACTGCGTTGTGGCAAAACCCACAGAAAGCGTGTGCACTAATCCACTGCAACTAAGATAAACATATACGCAGTATCAGATGAAAAAGGACCACAGTGATCTAAATAAACACAACCTAATGGTTTATTAGATATGTACAGCTGTGTTTGGGGCGTCCTGCAGTAGTAGAAGGTTTAATCTGCTGACAAATGTGACTATAAAGGACATAATCATGAGTTTGTTTATAAAACCCACGCCACCAGTATTGTTTCTGTAAAATAGAAAGAAACGCCTGCATGTGCTGAGGCCATGCCTTTGTGTGTGGCTGTTATCAAGGAAAGCAAAAACCAAAGGAAATGATGGATGGAGTGTTGAACATTGCAAGCACTCACCCCCAGTCAACTGATCTGGGTTTAATCCATCACCGTTCTTTAGCCCACTCTGCCACCCCAGTTCAGACATGGCCATATGCAAATCAGTCTGACCCTGTGCCTCATGGGAACAGTCCAGCCCGAACTGCCAAACCATGTCTTCCCTGGACTGGAAACAAGCTTCCTAGGACCGGTTTCTGGCATTTCAGCCGTCTTCAGCCAGGCTTGCTTGAATCCAGTGACAAAGTGAGCAAGGGACTCACGTCTGAGCATACCCTGCCAACTTATGGCAAACAAAGCAAAAACCAAAGGAAATGATGGACGGAGTGTTGAACATTGCAAGCACTCACCCCAGTCAACCGGTCCTAGGAAGCTTGTTTCCGGGCCAGGGAAGACATGGCTTGGCAGTTCGGGCTGGACTGTTCCCATGAGGCACAGGGTCAGACTGATTTGCATATGGCCATGTCTGAACTGGGGTGGCAGAGTGGGCTAAAGAACGGTGATGGATTAAACCCAGATCAGTTGACTGGGGGTGCGTGCTTGCAATGTTCAACACTCCGTCCATCATTTCCTTTGGTTTTTGCTTTGTTCGCCATAAGTTGGCAGGGTATGCTCAGACGTGAGTCCCTTGCTCACTTTGCCACTGGATTCAAGCAAGCCTGGCTGAAGACGGCTGAAATGCCAGAAACCGGTCCTAGGAAGCTTGTTTCCGGTCCAGGGAAGACATGGCTTGGCAGTTCGGGCTGGACTGTTCCCATGAGGCACAGGGTCAGACTGATTTGCATATGGCCATGTCTGAACTGGGGTGGCAGAGTGGGCTAAAGAACGGTGATGGATTAAACCCAGATCAGTTGACTGGGGGTGAGTGCTTGCAATGTTCAACACTCCGTCCATCATTTCCTTTGGTTTTTGCTTTGTTCGCCATAAGTTGGCAGGGTATGCTCAGACGTGAGTCCCTTGCTCACTTTGCCACTGGATTTAAGCAAGCCTGGCTGAAGACGGCTGAAATGCCAGAAACCGGTCCTAGGAAGCTTGTTTCCGGTCCAGGGAAGACATGGCTTGGCAGTTCGGGCTGGACTGTTCCCGTGAGGCACAGGGTCAGACTGATTTGCATATGGCCATGTCTGAACTGGGGTGGCAGAGTGGGCTAAAGAACGGTGATGGATTAGACCCAGATCAGTTGACTGGGGGTGAGTGCTTGCAATGTTCAACACTCCATCCATCATTTCCTTTGGTTTGTTGCCAACAGCGTGTACTCCTACACGCTGATGACCAAGAGTGTGAATTACATTTATGAGAGGCAGACGTTCTTTAAGTTCTGCGACCCGAACTTATAGCATTTTATACTTAATTGTGCTACCTTTGGAATCACGGTAGTCATTCTGAGTCCAAAAGAATAAATTGTTGTTGAAAGACTGAACACAGTAGTAAGAATCACTTTGTCAGATCAATGGAACGACTTCCCCAGGAGCAGATGACAGGTCCTCAACTCCCTCTCATCCAAGCCAGTGACAGATGGAATATACAACTGCCTCTGGACTTGGCCGAGGGCGAAAGGGGAAGTGGATGACAAACAAAAGAGAGACTGCCTCCGGACACTGGAACTGCTAATGGTATCTTCTGTTCTTATGAAGACTCCTAAAAAACATAACACACAAATTAAGTCTTCCCTAACTCTATAGATAGTTTTAAGCTTTCTTCGCTGGAACTACTTTTACCTTTAGTGTCGGAGAACTAAGCCACTCTCTATGCTTGTTTGTCTATTGATTACTTGATCAGCTTTCAGAGGTTATAGGTCTTTCAAGCTCACTCGTGGTTTTACTCCGTGAACTTGTGTGAACCACTGGTGAAAGGGCTGAAATCTCAATGTCTTTATTCAGGATTAAATTATTGTAGATGAAATTGCTTTATGCCTCTTATCTTATTAGTTTACAATCCATAACAAGGTTGAAGAAAATACTTCGCTGCTCGCCCTTGATATTGTCTGAAGTCACTTCACAGTTCAAAACTCTCACATTGAGAGCTACTCTTAGTCAATAAGTTCTAACTTGTACTTCAGCAGAATATTTCCTCTCCTTAGCTTGCATATGCTTTAGATGGTAAAAACAACACTCTTACTTGACTGAGGAGAAGGTCTCTCTTCACAGAGACGCTTCTCCAAAATATTGCTGGTAACGTAGAATCTCCTTCTGAATTCACTACAAAGATTCTCTCGTCGATTCTGTCGACTTGCTGACTGAATTTTAACTGAAAAAATAATATATACCAGAAAGCACGTGAGAAAATATTTTCCGTGCTACACAAACTGTACTGTGAATACTTTCCTTTGAAAAAGGAACCTGGAACCACAAAGATAATTCTCTCAAAAGATTTTCTCTGAAAGAACGGGCCTCGAAAGATAAGGCAACCGTTTTCTTGAAATTCTACAGTTGAAGTGCGCCGCGCGAACCTCGCGCATGCGCATTGAGACCTGTGAAGAGTCTCGCGACTATAACAACTAGACCGAGTACTCTTCCAGGAAATGATCTACAGAATTTAACTGGAAGTGGAAGGGAATCGCAATCCAAGCAGAATGGATCTAAGCGATGTCTTCCAAGTGGGAGTCAATCTTCTCCAGAGCGGGTATTTCCAAGGACACTGTCTTTTGGAGTGCAATCGTACACTCGCTTAATCTTTTTTCAGTCTGTTTCGCTGCATCATGACAGTACCCCCCACCAAAAGACGTCCCTTCAACCTTGGCTTAGTAGGATGTTTCTGGTGAAAGTCTCGAATGAGCTTTGGAGCGTGAACATTAGAATGTGGTTCCCAAGATCTTTCTTCTGGACCAAAACCCTTCCAACTGATCAAGTAATACAATTTACCTTTTCTAAAGGTTGAGTCTAGAATCTTATGAACCTCAAACTCCTCCACTGAACCTACATTAATGAGTTTAGGGGTAGATCGGTACCTCAAATTTGGTGGACTTTTCTTTAACAAAGAAACGTGGAACACTGGGTGAATCTTTAGATAGGGAGGCAGCTGGATCTTAACTGACACTGGATTTATCATCTTATTTACCTTAAATGGGCCAATGAACCTTGGTTGGAATTTACGGTTTTCTTTTAATTTTAGATTTTTGGTGGACAACCAAATCTTGTCTCCTGGTTTAAAAGCGGGACTCTCTCTTCTCTTTTTGTCAGCCTGAAATTTATAAGAGTCTTTAGCCTTTTTGATATTTTCACCTGCCTGACGCAATGAATCTTGAACCTTATTTACCAATTCTTCTACTGCAGGTACTGATCCCTCATCTTTTTCGAAAATTAAACTCGGGTGCCTACCATAATTTAAATAGAAGGGGGAGTAACCAGTAGTGGAATGTTTGGCATTGTTATAGGCAAACTCAGCAGACCAAATTAATTCAGACCACCCAGCTTTCTGATCCATCAAATAGAGCCTGAGATACTGTTCTAAGTCTTGATTGACTCTTTCGGTTTGACCATCAGTTTCGGGATGGAAACTGGTGGAATAGCGTGCATCAATGCCTAGCCTCTTCGTAAAGGCCCTCCAAAAGTGGGAGACAAATTGAGAGCCTCGATCAGAGACCACAACCTTTGGAATCCCATGCAGTCTCACTATGTGTTGAGTAAATAATTGAGCTAATTGAGGTGCCCTGGGTATTTCCTTCAAAGGGACAAAATGTGCCATCTTAGTGAATGTGTCTACCATGACCAGAATGGTGTTAAAACCCTGACTTGGAGGGAGGTCTACAATCAAATCCATCGAAACAGTGTGCCAAGGGTGAGGTGGGGTTGGCATTGGCATCAACAACCCTTGTGAAGCCCTTCGATCTGATTTCCCCTGCAGGCATCTCTCGCAGGTGGAAACATACTGTCGTATTTGTGATTTCATCTTTGGCCACCAAAAATTTCTTTCAACCAACTCCAAGGTCTTTTGAACTCCTTTATGACCAGCTAAAGATTCGTCATGACATAGTTTCAAGGCTCGATCTTGCAGTCTTTTAGTCGGAAGATACAAACAATTTCGGATATAAGGCAATCCATCTCTGATTTCTCTCTCTGATTCTTCATTTGCCCACAGAATCATTTATTCATCTGGCATGGCCCTTTGGATTTCACTTGAAAAATCTGTGTTGAGAGAGGCTACAATGATCTTCTCTTCCGGAATTATAGCCTGTTTCTTTTGATCAGTTTCTAAATGATCAGTATTTATTCTGGAAAGAGCATCTGCTTTAACATTACTGGTTCCAGGTCTGAAGGTGATTACAAAATTGAAATCTGCAAAAAATAATGACCAACGTAACTGCCTGGCCGTCAATGTCCTGGCAGACTTAAGGAATTGAAGGTTACGATGATCGGTGTAAACAGTGACCTTATGCAAGGCCCCTAGCAAATAATGCCTCCATTCCAAAAAGGCACTCTTGACTGCTAACAATTCTTTGTCTGCAATTGAATAGTTGCATTCTGGGGGAGATAACTTCCTGGAGTAGTAGGCCACTGGGTGTAATTGACCTGTATCCTTATGACGTTGGGACAGTATTCCTCCTATGGCGACATCTGAGGCGTCCGCTTCGACATAGAATGGTTCATCAGTTCTTGGATGCAACAGGATAGGGGCTTGAGTAAAAGATCTCTTTAAGAATTGAAAGGCCTCTTCTGCTTCCTCATTCCAAATAAACTTGACTCCTTTTCTTAACAAACGTGTGATTGGACTTACTTTGTGGGAAAAATCTGAAATGAACCTCCTGTAAAAATTTGAAAAACCGATGAAACTTTGGATTTCTTTTACACTCTTGGGAGATGGCCAATCTTGTACAGCCTTCACCTTAGTCTTATCCATGCTTACACCTTCAGGGGATAGCACAAACCCAAGGAATTCCACCTTATTCACATGAAAGGCACACTTCTCTAGTTTCACATAGAGATGATTTTCCAGCAATCTAGTTAAAATCAATCTGACATGGGTTACATGCTCTTCCAGACTGTCAGAGAAGATCAAAATGTCGTCGATATATACAACAGCAATTCTGTCCAAAAACTCCCTGAGAACGTCATTCACAAAATGCTGGAACGCCGCTGGAGCGTTACATAACCCGTATGGCATCACCAAATATTCAAATAAGCCATGACGGGTACGAAATGCTGTCTTCCACTCATCACCGGGGGCAATACGAATCAAATGGTAAGCCCCACGTAAATCCAATTTTGTGTAGACCTTTGCATTTTTTACTTGATCCAACAAAACTGAAATTAGCGGGAGTGGATAACGATTTTTGATTGTCACTTGATTCAGGGCTCTGTAATCGATGCAAGTTCAAAGTTCTCCATCTTTCTTCGGAATGAAAAATAAGGGAGACGATACTGGAGATTTAGAGGGACGAATAAAACCATTTTCCAAGTGTTTGTCCAAATAACTTTTTAGATATTGATTTTCAGTTTCAGTCAATGCATAGATTCTACTGCAAGGCAACACGGCCCCTGGCTCAATGTCAATTTTGCAATCATAGGGGCAATGGGGGGGTAGCCTTTCTGCCTCTTTTACATCGAACACTGAAGACAAATCCTTGTATTCTTCGGGAATTTCCTTGGTTTCCAAAGAGCAAATTAAAGCAGGACGACCAGCTAACTTCCGGGCAGGAGAATCTTCCGTTTGATGGGATTGCTCACAAAAACAGTTTTCCTTGCAAAAGGTTGAATCCATGGTGATGGTTCTCCTAGCCCAATCTATGCGTGGATTGTGTTCAGTTAACCAGGGAAGGCCCAAAATTAATTCAAATTGAGGAGCATCAATCAAATTAAATGTCAACAATTCCGAATGTCCATTCAATCCAGTCAATTGGATTAATTCTGTTTCATGAGTGATTGGTCCCGAATAGGTTAGTTCCATCAACAGCTGTGACCACTTCCAAAACCTGCTTTTCAACAAATCTTATCCCCTTGCGACGGGCATACTTGATGTCACAGAAATTCCCAGTTGCCCCAGAATCTATCATCACTGAGACTCCGCTAATCTCCTGATTTCGAAATCTAGCTGTAAAGGAAACTACCACATGAGGTGAGGATGATTGTAAGGTATTTACCACTTGTTGCAAATTTGGAGTTGACTTTGAATCTGCTTCACCCTGGGCAACTCTCTTCACAGGTGAAGCTGACCTTTTCCCGGCAGAGAATTCTTTGGTTTTTTCGGACAATCCTTTACAAAGTGACCAGAGAGGCCACAATATAAACACAGGTGACTAGATCTTCGCCTTTCCTTTTCTTCTTTGGACAGGGGTCCTCGTATTGACCCTATTTGCATAGGTTCCTCGGTCAAGGAGTTTTCTAATGACTTGTGACCTTCCGTCTTCATTCGATCAAAACGTGGTGGAAGCGGGCGAACATCTCTTCTTTTTTCATTTCGACGCTCACTCAAACGATGGTCTATCTGCAACACCAAATCGATTAACTCAGATATTTCGGTGGGCCTCCTAGGAATCTGAGCCAAAGCATCCTTTAGGTCATCTTTTAACCCTCTATAAAAAATTGCTGCTCTCTTGTCTTCAGGCCACTTGGATTCCACCACTAGTTTATTAAATTGGGCCAAGTAGGCAACTAAATCTCGATTCCCCTGCTTGAGCTCCAATAACTCGTTGTCAGTAGCTTGGGAGGCTGAACGACGATCAAAAATTCGTAAGAATTCTATCTTGAAATCATTAAAGTTGTATAACATTGGATCATTCTGTGAGACTAACGACATGGACCAAGCTGCAGCGTCACCATTCAAATACGACAGTATGAAAGCCACCTTTGATTGATCCTCTGCAAAAATGACTGGCCGACACAAAAAATGCAGGGAACACTGAGTTAAGAATATTTGTGCTCTTTGTGGATCCCCACCAAATCTTTCTGGGGGCGCCAGTGGAATAATTGGTGAAACTGCATGAATAACTTGAGTTGAAATATCTGAAGGAGATAGATTGCCTGATAATCCTTGAGATCCCTTAGATCCTGAACCTGATGCAACTAACTCGTCTAATCTTTGCCTAGTCTGAATTGATTCCTGACTCGACCTCCTAACTTCCTCTCTCAATGACTTATTATCTTCTAGGGCACAATTCAGTTGCTTCTGCATGCCTTCTAAAATAGAAGTTAGGGTCTTTAAATCTATCCCTTCCGCCATTCTGCTCGGGGGGAAATCTAAACCCTCAAAAATGAGGTTGTTTTGGCACTTCAATCTGTCAGATCAATGGAACGACTTCCCCAGGAGCAGATGACAGGTCCTCAACTCCCTCTCATCCAAGCCAGTGACAGATGGAATATACAACTGCCTCTGGACTTGGCCGAGGGGGAAAGGGGAAGTGGATGACAAACAAAAGAGAGACTGCCTCCGGACACTGGAACTGCTAATGGTATCTTCTGTTCTTATGAAGACTCCTAAAAAACATAACACACAAATTAAGTCTTCCCTAACTCTATAGATAGTTTTAAGCTTTCTTCGCTGGAACTACTTTTACCTTTAGTGTCGGAGAACTAAGCCACTCTCTATGCTTGTTTGTCTATTGATTACTTGATCAGCTTTCAGAGGTTATAGGTCTTTCAAGCTCACTCGTGGTTTTACTCCGTGAACTTGTGTGAACCACTGGTGAAAGGGCTGAAATCTCAATGTCTTTATTCAGGATTAAATTATTGTAGATGAAATTGCTTTATGCCTCTTATCTTATTAGTTTACAATCCATAACAAGGTTGAAGAAAATACTTCGCTGCTCGCCCTTGATATTGTCTGAAGTCACTTCACAGTTCAAAACTCTCACATTGAGAGCTACTCTTAGTCAATAAGTTCTAACTTGTACTTCAGCAGAATATTTCCTCTCCTTAGCTTGCATATGCTTTAGATGGTAAAAACAACACTCTTACTTGACTGAGGAGAAGGTCTCTCTTCACAGAGACGCTTCTCCAAAATATTGCTGGTAACGTAGAATCTCCTTCTGAATTCACTACAAAGATTCTCTCGTCGATTCTGTCGACTTGCTGACTGAATTTTAACTGAAAAAATAATATATACCAGAAAGCACGTGAGAAAATATTTTCCGTGCTACACAAACTGTACTGTGAATACTTTCCTTTGAAAAAGGAACCTGGAACCACGAAGATAATTCTCTCAAAAGATTTTCTCTGAAAGAACGGGCCTCGAAAGATAAGGCAACCGTTTTCTTGAAATTCTACAGTTGAAGTGCGCCGCGCGAACCTCGCGCATGCGCATTGAGACCTGTGAAGAGTCTCGCGACTATAACAACTAGACCGAGTACTCTTCCAGGAAATGATCTACAGAATTTAACTGGAAGTGGAAGGGAATCGCAATCCAAGCAGAATGGATCTAAGCGATGTCTTCCAAGTGGGAGTCAATCTTCTCCAGAGCGGGTATTTCCAAGGACACTGTCTTTTGGAGTGCAATCGTACACTCGCAGAATCTTTTTTCAGTCTGTTTCGCTGCATCATGACAAACTTATGATCAAAATATTCACACGTGGGTCAGCAAACTCCAGTGCAAGCACCAGAGCACATAGCTCTGACAATTGGGTGGTACAGTCCCCTAATGCCTGCGTGTGCACGACATTGGACTTGAATTCTCCATTCACCATGGTACCAGCCACTATTGCGCAGGCCGCTGAATAAGAATGTTTAGATTCTGTTGCCAGTTGCGCCGAACCGTCTGTGTAAATGATACATTGGTCACATGGACAGAGGAGCAGGATGAACAAATTCATACTGTAAAAACTCCTGTGTTTGCAATGAGGAGTCAAAGATAAATGTGACATCTGGAGATGTCAGCCAAGTAGCCCATTGTATCCAAAGAGGATGTAAAGCTTTCGAATTTGGTACACTTGCTTTCGTCACCGCCTCAAGGGCAGGATACGGTGTAACAGCCAGCATGCGTTTTCCCTGTGATAGCGCCCGTTCTTCTAGAATTGCCATCTGCACTGCCGTCAAAACGTTTTCAACAGTCGAAAAGCGCATTTCAGCCGATGTGTACAAGTGTGACTTGTAAGCAAAGGTTACTGTGTCCCCTTTATTAAACTTCAAGTATGTGAAACCCACCGCGCCTTGCACAATTCTTATTACCAAGTTTGTGTGGTTGTCACGTGTCAATAAGTTTTTAGATTCAAGAAGATCAGTCTGCAAAGATCGCAGAATAGCAGAATGTTCCGGAAGCCAGCAGGATTTCGTAAAAGTAGGTTGTATCAAGGCATAAAGTGGCTTGATATGCTGGGCATAATCGGGAATGTAAGTTTGACCAAAATGTAAAAAACCCAGCAAAGATTGTAATTTTTTCAGAGTCGTAGGAGGAAGTGAGGTGCTAGACCTCGACCTTCATTGTTGAGCTCATAGCCCAGAAACAACACTGTGTACTCTGCAATGTGTGACTTTGCAAAGTTAAATTTGTAACCGTAGTCTGCAAAGAAAACAATGATGTGTCCATGCGACAGAGATGCGGCCATAATTCGTCGTCCGTGAGATAAATATAATCAACGTATGAGTACGCATCAGGGTCTATGCTGTCCAACAAAGAGACAACACGTGCGGCGAAAAACCCCGGGCTGTTTTTGAAGCCCATGGCCAATCTTTTGAACTGTTTTTGTTTGCTGCCAGAAGTAAAGGCTGTCCACTGACTACTAATAGAGGACAGATTATGACTGAAAAAGCCATTAGAAATATCTAGTGTGGTTTTAAATCTTTTTCTCACAAGACTATCTACGAGGTCAGAACTATGGGTATTCTGTACCCCACATGTCTGACAATGAGAGCTCAAATGCGGATAATCCAAAACTAGGCGGTACGACCCATTTGATTTAGTGACAGTAAAAAGAGGGTAATTCATGGGTGACACACATGTCTGAATCACACCTTGATATTCCAATTGGTCAAGGATTTCAGCAATGGGAGCTTTCGCCTCCCGCCGGAGGGGATATTGGGGTTGTGACTGTGGCCTAGACCGCAATGGTATCTCATGTGGGGGCGAAAGTTTATCCCACCCAACCTGAGTACGGTAAAAAGCCGGTTCAAGCAGCAGAGCCCACTGCTCTGCAAAATTATGCGCCTGCTCCTTGGACACAGTGTGTGAAAAACTAGGGAGGATTACATCCTCCCCCCTTGGAGCGGCCAAAACGAAGTGCGGGGCCAATCTGCCTCAACTAACAAAATGTCATAAGAAGAAGTCGGATTTTCCCAAAAAATCCCTTTAATTACGAGTCTTATGTCACCTTCAATTAAAAATACTATATCATATAGTCTGTTAGTGGGAGCCACACGCGTGTCAGCAGTTTCAACTGTGATGAAAGTGTCAGTTGCTGTCGCCTTCAGAAATGGATGAAGCGCTTGCCGCACTATTGTAACCTCCGCTGAGCTGTGTAGCAGCGTTACTGCCCATGTTAGGTTCCGAAGTTGGGGTCTCACCATCTGTGGCATACCTTGTTGTTAATGCAACAACTTTCTTTTTCTGAAACAGAGGGTGTTGACGTGGAAAATCGTCCTGTTTGCCTTTACCGTCAGTCGGACGAGGCTGCTCACGTCCTTGCGAGGCACCTTGACCTCTACCATGTTCTCCGCCACCGGCTTGTAAGCCCGATGTTTCCTGTGAAGAACGAGGAGAACGTTGATCAGGAACCTGAAATCTATCAGGAGACCTAATTCTGGGTCGGTCGCGCAAATCAGAAGTGCTCTCAGTAGTCTCGTGTATCGGTGACGCAGGACGTGACCCCTGTTTCTGTTGTTGCTTTCCCTGTTTTTTATTTTTCCAATTCTTTTTAGAAATAATTGACGGTCGTCCTTATTAGACTGCGCCGTCTGTGTTTGCAGTTGCACTGCTGATTTAGCAAAAGGCTTAATACCCAAACTATTGCGGCCAATGGTCTTATAAGCCTCCACAATAATTTTCGGTAACTCACGGGGTTTCTCGGCATTCAGGACAAGGCGCAAAGCATTAGACACCTGAAAGTTAAGCGCATCTCCCTTTAGATTCGCAAGGATGAGATCAGCAACTACGTCAAACACTCCAACAAGCCTCATTCATAACTCAACTACCACCTCCAGACCGTGCTCATCCTGAACACGCTTGATCACGGAGGGCAGGACGGTGATAGATGGTGTGTCAAAGCACTTCGCATATACTGCTGCGAATACTTTACCCCAATTTTCACAATCGGTCCCCTCTGGTACTAAGTCTTTCTGCAAACTAATTGTCAGGATCCTGTGTTTTTCCACAGGCGTCGTATTAGGAAATACTGCCTCCAGTTGGTCACATTTCTCAGCAAGCCAATAAGGCATATCATCCTTACTTTGGGGGCGCTTGCCTATAAACAAATTAACCATGACGGGACTAATAGACATCCCGGCCGGTCCAACTGGTTGCTGCGCAACCCCAGGTGCCCCCACCTGGAGATTGCGAGAAACGTATTGTACTAGATCCCAATGTACCCCAATTAAGGAGGTATGTAGTAAACGTAAACCGTCTACCATGGCCTGTAGATAACGTGGATGTGATGTAAACCCGGCCAAAACTGGCCAAGTGGCCCCAGGTACAGACAAAGGGCCTAACCGGACCGGAGTCATGGTGTGGGGGACGGCACCATTAAATCAAATATGGTGTTGCCATGCTGAAATCAGAACTTCTTGTGTCGTATATGGCCTCTAATTCGCAGGTGTTGCAGTGGGAGTATATGAGTGGAACAAGTCATCATCGCCATCTACTTCCCCAAAAGTAACCCAAGAGTAGAAAATCTCAAAGGGAAACTCTGCGTTCGCACCAACCACAAACAGAAGCGCCATACCTGTGTTAGGTACTCCATATTGCGTTAAAAGACGCCGGAGCACTGCGCGACTATGCAGAGCAATGTCGATCGCAGCCATAAGGACACAGAAGAGGAAAACAATTTATATAAATTGTAGCACAAAAGGGTTAGTAATTCAACGTATAAACCTTTCTACAACTTCAAGCTTGAATGAACCTATAACAGAACTATATAGATAGGTTATGCCGTCATAACTGTTGTCCGGAAACACGAGTGAGGGAATTGTGGACAAGTATAAGCACTACTCAAGTGTCTCAAAAATAAGACCAAACGTTGGGTGCACCATGTTGCAGGGATTCTGCTCATGCACAGAACTATACGCAGGAAATTGGACCTCGGTGTATTGTGGTGTACCAAAAACCCACCTCAGTGCCCAGAACCCCAATCCGACTAACATCAGTGACTCATCCGTGCTACAGCGGAGCTACCAATGATCAGATAACCCAGAACAAGCGACTTAGTGAACTCTCAGGAATAGTGGGAATCAAGAGCACTCTTTCGGTTTAATACTTATACCAATCCACAACATGAGTAATCAGAGACACGATATAGACTAAGATGCAGTATTTTCACCAATACTAGTAAAAGATGCATAAAATAATTTAATCAGCATTGTTACTTCCATAAAACACAAAAGGAGAAATCATATTATAATGATAGTGGAAACAGGACTATAGCTCCGTATACCACCCTCCCTAGGCTAGGAGCTAGTTTATATAATAATAGAAGATCTCTAGGTCTAAACGGGGAACCCCATACCTCCAAGATAAGATAAAGGGAATCACATTCTAGGTCAAGCACAGCTCTCAGTAGATGGAAAGGTTTTCTCCAAGTGCTCTCTACATGCATGCAATGCAATATTAAAAGCACCCGAGTTCCAGTTATTTGCAGCTGTGTTCGTGTTATGTCTAAGTGAGTGGGACTGATCAACATGAATTAACAGCATACATTGTTATTCGACCTTGAACACTCTGTGCAGACCGAGGTCGCAGTGTAAGCTTGTACTTGTGAAAAACAGACCGTTCCCATGTATAGAAAAGCAAGCAGTTTTATTTATGAGAACAGCAGCATGAAGTGTTGTGTGCAAAAGCGGCAAGATGGTGTTTAAGCATATAGTTCACTCATGCTAACATAACAATGTCTGCAGGAAATATCGTATCCTCACTACACCCTCCCTACCAGAGTGGGGATGACATCCACAAATGGATAACTGCACTGGAAAGGGCCTGTAAAGTACAGAGGGTCCCTCAGGAGCAGTGGGCAACAATCTTGTGGCTCTCCTTTGCAGACAAAGGTAGAGACAAGCTCCTCACTGTTAGAGAAGAGGATGCTGATAATTACAAAGTCTTGAAGAGTGCACTGATTGAAGGGTTTGACTTAACCACTGAACAGTACAGGTTGAAGTTCAGAGATACCCAAAAGACACAGACTCAAGACTGGGTTGACTTTATAGATTGTGCTACTAAGGCTCTGGAAGGCTGGTTACTTGGCAGTAAAGTGTGTGATTTTAAAGGATTGTACAATTTGATTATGAAGGAGTAGATCCTTAATAATTGTCAAAATCAGCTGTTGCATCAGTACCTGGTGGACTCTGATCTGACCTCTCCCCAAGAATTGGGCGAGATGATAGACAAATGGGTCAGAACCAGGGTGAGGCAGAACGTTCAGATCCAAGGTGGTGACTCCAAGAAGCAGGATTCCAAAAACTCTGATAAGGGGTGGGAACACGGGTAAAGACCAGAAGTCTTCTCAAGGGTCCCAAAAATTTGCATCTGTTCGGGAGTCCCAATCTAACAAAGGAAAAGGCCAGAAAAAAACATGGTGTAAAATCTGTAAACAGAAAACCCATTGGACAAGTGATTGTACCAAGTCCAAGGACTCGACTCCAGCCATCATTGCCCCTAAGGCAACTGCTCCCCCTAGTTCAGCTCCAAGTGGTGGTACTCAGAATAAGGGGGTAGTAGGGTTAACCCTGGGATCTGAGGTGGACTCTGGCCTAGTCAGAGTTCCTACTCAGGCTGTACTTATCTTTGATGGAGGCATGGATATGTCCTCCTTTGTCAGTCCCAGTCATCTGGGCAAATACAGACATCAGCATTTGATAAATGGAAAAGAGGCCTTGGCATTCAGGGACACAGGAGCAAGTGTCACGATGGTGACAAAAGATCTTGTGGCTCCTGAGTAAATCATTCTTGGTGAGATGTACCAAGTGACCAATGCTAGCAATATCAGGACAGACCATTCCTTGGCAGTTGTTAATTTTACCTGGGGAGGGGTAACTGGCCCTAAGAAGGTTGTGGTAAGTGCAGACCTCTCTGTTGAATGCTTGCTTTGCAATGATTTAGAAACTTCACCTTGGACTGAAGTGGAGCTCAGGACTCATGCAGAAATGTTGGGAATCCCTGCAGATGTGTTTGATATGACCAGGTCACAAGCAAAAATGTCTAAAGCTGAACAGACCCTGGATCCTGGAAGAATGGACCAGGCGCCTTCAAGAAAAGGAGCAGTAGGGGCAAGGCAGTGTCTTCCTCCCTGACTCAGAATCCAGACCAGTCTCTTGAGGGAGCTGATCTTAGTCCTGAAGAAGGAACTGTCCTAGATGAGCTTTAGCCTGATCAGGTTGAGTTCTCGGGGACAGGGGGCCCTTCCAGGGCAGATCTGGAGCCACCAGGAGTTGGTTATACCTCTGAAGTTTAGGGGCTTCCTATTAACACTAGCCCATGATATTCCCTTAGCAGGTCACCTATGCCAAAACAATACTTGGGACAGAATTGCCCCTCACTTTCATTGGCCTCACATGTCTGAAGTCACCAAGGAGTTTTGTCGCTCCTGTGTCACCTGTCAAGCCAGTGGTAAGGCAGGTAGTACAACAAAGGCCCCCCTGATACCACTACCTGTGGTGGGGTTCCCCTTGAGAGGGTTGGGATTGATATAGATGGTCCCATGGATCCTCAGACAGCATCTGGGCACAGATTTATGCTGGTGGTGGTGGACCATGCCACTAGGTACCCAGAAGCCATTTCCCTTAGGACCACTACATCTCCTGTGGTGGCAAGGGTCCTACTTGGAATCTTTTCCAGAGTGGGTTTCCCCAAGGAGTTAGTATCAGACAGAAAGGCACACTTTATGTCTAGTTACTTAACTGCTATGTGGAAGGAGTGTGGAATAAATTATAAATTTACCACCCCTTATCACCCACAATGCAATGAGTTAGTTGAAAGGTTCAACAAAACCCTCAATGGCATGATCAAAGGTCTCTCAGAAAAGCTTAGGTGCAGATGGGACATACTTTTCCCCTGCCTTCTCTTTGCCTACAGATAGGTTCCACAGAAGGGGGTTGGTAACAGCTCATTCGAACTTCTGTTTGGACATCTAGTTAGGGGTCCATTGTGTCTAGTGAAGGAGGGATGGGAGTTACCTCTCAAACCCCCTAAACAGGATATTGTGGACTATGTACTTGGTCTCCGCTTCAGGATGGCTGAGTACATGAAGAAGGCAACTAAAAACCTTTAGGCTAGCCAGGAATGACAAAAGGCCTGGCATGACCAAAAGGCTGTGCTGACTGTTTATCAGCCAGGGCAGAAAGTATGGGTGTTGGAGCATGTGGCCCCAGCAGCCTTCCAGGACAAGTGGAGTGGCCCCATACCATACTTGAGCAAAAGGGAGAGGTTACCTACCTGGTGGACCTTGGAACTCCAAGAAGACCCCACAGGGTGTTTCATGTCAATAGGCTCAAGCCATATGTTGACAGGGCTGACATGGGCTTGCTCATGGCTACTGATGAGGGACAGGAGGAAGAGAGTGATCCACTCCCTGAATTTTTACAACGCTATATCCAGTCAAGGGGAATGTAATATATTGTCTCTGAAAGAAATGCTGAGAGAAGGTGCAGGTGTATTGTCATGTAATCTACTGATAGCAGGAGACTTTAATGTACACCCTTGTGGTAACCCACGAGTTACTCCCATGGGGTCTCTGGGATGAAACAATGTGAATGGTTTTCATTTCAACCACACTAGGTGTGGACTTCTCCTGAATGATTTGCTAAATGAAAACAATTGGTCTGTAGCTATGTCTATGGTGCCTGAGTCTAAGGTTCATGATGTTCCAACATTTAAAGGATCAGGCTATGGGTCTTTTATAGACCATATATTTTTATCTGCAGACCTTGCCAATCTGGCTTCCAGTTTTACTATCCAAACGAATATTTACAGTGATCATAACCCCCTAACTATTAGATTGGGTGGGGGTGTATTTGAACAGCGAAAGCATTGTGAAGATCGGGGAACCTTAAAATGTATAAATGGTAAACGTCATCTGAAATGGCACTTGGTAAATCATGAAAGCTTTTATAATTAAATCAATAATTTATGTGGCCAAGAACTTGCGGCTTGTGCATCAACATCCACATCCCCAGAGCAAATTATAGTTATTTTTGAGGATGTGGTGTCCACAGTAGGCTCATTGCTGCTAGTTTCAGTGAAGGGACAAGTCAGAAATAACCCTAAATGGTTTGACCGTACTTGCTCTAAGGCAAGCAAAGACTTAAGAAAAGCATTAAAAACTAAACCCAGAGACGCAGGTCTAATTAAAAATCTTCGATTGATTTACAAAAAATCACTTGACAGACGTAAAAAGGAAATAAAGGCCTGTACCTGGGAATCTTTGCTTGACCCTTTAATTCTGGGTAACAGCAGCAAATTTTGGGAAATTATCAATAAATCTTTGTTTGATAATCCCAGTGATACTGCATTAGGTACTAATATCCCGGAGGAGGATTGGATCAATCATTTTAGCGCAATCTTTAAAAGCAACGAGCAACAGGCAGAACACGAATTTTTAATTCCCAAGGAGAATTCTCTGTATTTTATGGTCAACGAGGTAGAAAAGGCCATCCATGGGCTAACCGGTAATAAGGCACCAGGACCGGATGGTTTACCCCCGGATCTTTTTAAATCTTGTACCCTACTTTGGGCCCCTGTTCTCACCAATGTAATAAATGCAGCTGCGACCTTCGGTTGCCCAAAGTCATGGGGGCAATCGACTATAGTTCCCGTGTTTAAAAAGGGTGATCGTAGTAGCCCATTATGCTACAGGCCTATTTCATTAATTAACTCTGTAGTAAAAGTAGTAGGGGGTGTAATCTTGAACAGGTTAACAACATGGGCACACGAGAATAAGGTTATATCCCCAATACAATACGGCTTCAGACCTGGACACTCAACAGTAACCCAGTGTCTGAACCTATACTTGATCGTAGGCAAATATACTTTGGCGCGACAGGGAACCATTCATATGGCCTTCATGGACTTATCATCCGCTTTTGACTGCGTGGACAGAGGTAAACTATGGGACATTATGTTAAAGATGGGTGTTGAGCAGAATCTAATTTACTTACTGGCTGATCTGCACTCTGATACAAGATCAAATGTTCGCTATACTCAAGATTTGAAAGTGACAGGGGACATTAGAATTAATCGGGGTGTTCGACAAGGATGTATTCTGGCTCCATTCCTGTTTAACCTATATATTAACGAGTTAGAGGATTATTTGTTAAGAACAGGTGCGGATTACCCTTATGTAGGCCGAAGAGGTGTTCCAGTTCTGCTCTACGCAGACGATGCTGTCCTGGTTTCAAGGACAGCAATCGGTCTCCAGACACTCTTAAATTCATTTTATCTTTTTATGGAGTCTCGAGGCCTTAGTATTAACAACTCTAAGTCCTTTGTTATAAAAATTGGCCAGGGGTCAAGAAAACCAAATTCTTTCATCATAAACGGGGAAAAAATTCCATCGTCCAAAACCTTCTCATACCTTGGGGTCCTTCTTGATGATCAATTATCTTGGGGCCCTGCAGTCCTTAAAAAGAAGGGCGAGGTAACTCGCGTTAATGCAGCCATACTTGGTTTTGCGAGAAAAATGGGCAATAGCCCGGTGGCTGCCTTGCTCAAATTATACCAAGCCAAGAGCGTTGCCGTTGCTTGTTACGGTAGCGAGCTCTGGGGCTATAGCCAGATGCGAGACCTAGAGGCTACAGAAAACAACTTTCTAAAGAAGGTTTTGAGGCTGCCAAGGGGAACCGGTAACTTCTCGGTTCCTGAGGAGTTGGGTGTACCCTTTCTTAGTGATAGAATAGCAGCAAACCCCTTATTATGTTGGATGAACTCTTGGCTAAACAATGACATACCTCTTACTCACGATATATTAAGAGAAGCATTAACTTGGGATGGAAAGCTTAAGGTCCCGTGGCTGAAGTACATAAGAGATTGCCTCACTGAATTGGGACGGCCGGATCTGTTCTCAAACCCAACTATTATAACTAAAGCAGATGTTACATTCGTGAAAAAAACATTTATGGCAACTAGGTACCTTGCATGGGAGGAGGGTGAGCTTTTGAAAAACAGTGTCAGGAAACACGTTCTACTTAAAACATGTTTACAAATGGAACCGTATTTATCATGGCCTATGTCCGGCTATGATCGTTTTTTGTTGACAAGGTTCCGTTTTGACCTGTTTCACCTCTTACTGGCGGTACCAAGAGGGGCCCATCGAGGTCAAGTGTTGCCTGCTTGCGGCTGCGACGGAAAGTCTCCGCAAGATTTGGCGCACTTTTTATTTATCTGTCCTTACTACTCAGTACCTCGGAGGCTTTATTTAAAGCCTTGCCTAAAAAAACTAAAATTTATACAGATTAAACCAGCACTTTATTTCCTTCAACTACTGAACTGTGACTGCACTCTATATGTATGCAGTTTTTTAAAATTAGCCATCATTTTCAGGAAAAGTATGGAAGGATAATTATGCTGTTATTATTATTGTATTTCCTTCACTATTGCCTGAGGCTTGAGCCGGGCTGCTAGCTTTTAAAAACGCTCTGATTCAGATTTTAACTTGTTACTGTGATTATCCTTTGTGTCCTACCCCCCCCTGCAAGCAGTCACGGAATTTCGCGCTGCTCGATCTATTTACCGCTCAGGCGATTTAAAATACTGAGCTTACTCTCTGGAGGGAGCGCTGCACTTTCGCTCACCTGCCTCCTTCCCTGGGTGTACAGCCGATTCAGGGCTGACTCAGGAGGGCCACGCTCGAGCAGACGGCGGCGGCCATTTTGGATAGGGACAGTATAAAAACAGACGTCCATTGCTTCGCGCAGCGAACGCGCACAGCGGGCGCGCCATAGTCGCGCCGGAGTCCAGCCAGAGTCCTGCCCGTCTGCGCTCGTCCGCGCTAGGCTGGGCTCTGGGCTCTGGCATACCCTTTATTGGTGAGTAAAGCCACTATATCCATCATGACTCTTACATACTCCTCCGAAGAGTTATTTGCGCTACGTGGTGCTCCCAATAATAACTGCTCCACCTACCCTTTCCCGCCTCACAAGTTCAGCTGTCCTCGCTGCAACTTTTCACTAAAAACCCCTACCACATGCAGATCCCTCCAACATCAAGGCAGACGAAAGAGACAGGTATGCTCTAGGACAACTTCCACTCGCCCCCTCTTAAGATTTTGGAGCATAAATTGCCGATCTTTACCACAACATAGATACAATATCCACGATTTTCTAGATCAAAATCAACCTGATGCTATATTCCTGACCGAGACGTGGCTCAGAGACTGCTCGGGCCCGGATGTGGCAGACGCCATTCCCTCTAACTACGCCATTCTTCGTCAGGATAGAGTTTCCGGTAGGGGCGGAGGAATTGCAATTATTTACAAAAATGTATACACTTGTAAATTGGTAGACACCACTCAAAAAGATTGTGAATCAGCCCTTTTTAAATTATCCATTACCCCCCAATTTACGCTGTCAGGGCTACTGGTATACCGTCCCCCTGGGACAGCGAGCCCTTGGATAACATCGTTACCGGACTTCCTAGCCCCAGTACTGCTTAAAGCGCCTAATTTCACAATCTTAGGGGACCTAAACATACATTTTGACGACCATGAGTGCCCTAATAGGAATCAGCTTCTCCCTATTCTGGAAGCTTTTAACCTTCAACTTCTAAACACAGGTCCCACTCATTGTGCCGGTCACTTACTGGACCCGATCCTATCTAACCTGTCCCTAGATTGTTCTCGTGAAGCCCTACAAATCACCTGGTCCGACCACTTAGCTGTCCCCTTCTCTTATGACATGGCTGATACAGTAATAAGACCTGAGGTGGAAACTACGCGGCCAGTTCGGAATTGGGGGAAGATTAACTTGCCAGAACTCAATAAACTACTGATCAAAACACTTCCATGTGTTGAATTACCAACTGCCGCTCTCAATTGCGCCACTGAACTCTGGCTAACCACTGCAGTCAATACAGCGCTTCCAATGACATCAAAGCCCGCATTTTCACACCACCCTCCTGCTCCATGGTATTTGGAACAACTTAAAAGCCTCCGCTCACATTGTAAGACCTTGGAGCGTAAATGGAGACAAGGCTATTCTCCTTCACGTAAAGCCACATATAAAGAAGCCTTAAAAAAATACCACTACAGTTGTAAAACTGCTAAAGCAGACTACACAAGGAAAACTGTGACTGATGCACAAAACTGCCCAAAGGTGCTATTCTCTGTTGTCAAAAATTGACTGGTGCTAACTCGATCCCTCCTCCCCCGGCACTTGATGGCATTCAGTGTCAGTCCTTAGCGGATTACTTCATAGATAAAGTTGATCTTATCTATGAAAATTTCACTACACCTCCAGGTACTATGTACACTGCCCTTGACATAGTCCAAAAATTGGAAAACAATGACACTGATGCAGTAGTCACTACTTGGCAGCCCTTAGACGCCATTTCTTTCCTCTCCTGTTTAAATAGTGTGAGATCGGGCTCCCCACAGGACGCTCTCCCGGCCAAAATATTAAAACAATTAGACCCCCTCACTCATCCCCCCATCATTAAATTACTCAACGCTTCTCTGAGCGAGGCCCATGTCCCACAACCTTGGAAACACGCCATGGTTGTACCGTTATTAAAAAAACAGGGTGCAGATCCTTCAAATCCTGCTAACTTTCGCCCTATATCTTTGTTGCCAATTTTCTCAAAGATATTGGAGAGACATATAAATTCTCAGCTCTCCAAACTGGTTGAAAACACTGGATTTCTCCATCCTTCTCAGTCGGGCTTTCGGCCTAGGCACTCAACCGAGACAGCCCTCCTGGGGGTGACAGAGAGTCTTAGGCACGGTGTCGATCAGGGAAACACCATGGCGCTCATCCTGCTGGATTTGAGCGCAGCTTTCGACACCGTGTCACATTCCATCCTCATTGACTCTCTGAAATCTCTAGGTGTGGCAGGCCAGGCCTTGGCCTGGCTGGCGTCTTTCCTTAGTGACCGAAGCTTCCAAGTGTTTTCTTCTAAAGCTGCCTCCGCCATTTGTCCTTCCACCCGTGGCGTCCCCCAGGGCTCAATTCTTAGCCCTTTATTATTTAATATTTATGTTAAACCCTTGGCAACCATAGTCGAACAAGCTGGGCTAACCCTGTTTTCCTACGCAGATGACACCCAGATTGTCTTCTCCTTGTCAGGGAGAGACGTAAACAACATCTCCGCACTCAAGTCGGGCCTCACTCTTGTGGCCGACTGGATGCGGAGAAATTGTCTCAAGCTGAATGGGGAGAAGACCGAGGTGGTCATTCTGGGACAGAACAAACATCTTTGGGGTCCTCGCCATTGGCCCATCGAACTGGGAAATGCGCCTACACCATCTACGGCAGTTCGCAACCTGGGCGTCATTACTGACGACAGGCTAACTATGAGACAACAGGCTACTAAGGTCTCAGCCATCTGCTTTTCAACCTTGCGATGGCTTCACAAGATTTTGTGGATGCTCCCCCTCTCCTCTCGCAGAACTGTAGTCCAGGCACTTGTAACATCACGCCTGGACTATGGCAACATTCTCTATTTGGGCGCAGATAAAGCTACTATACATGTGCTGCAGGTGGTGCAAAATGCGGCCGCGCGCCTGCTAAAGAATGTCCCCAGACGCACCTCAGCCACTGCCGCTTTGCGTGACCTCCATTGGTTGAGCATCCCAGAACGCGTTAAATTCAAGGCACTCTGCTATATGTTCAAGGCTAAGCAGGGTAGCGCCCCAGTATATGTTCAGGGGCTGGTAAAACCCTATAGACCCCTGCGCTCATTAAGGTCATCGGACATTGGCAATTTCACAGTACCAAGATGGAAGCTGGCAAAAATGGGAGGCCGCTCCTTTTCCACTCTTGGTCCTAAATACTGGAACTCCCTCCCATTGGCATTAAAATCTGAGACCAACTTACTCCGCTTCCGTAAGGCTTTGAAGACCCTGCTCTTTACTAAGCGTGACCAATAGTCGGCAGAGGCCTTAAGTCAAGGTGACATTCTCTTTTCTTCTACAGTCTATCCCTGGCGCCGGGAAACCCATTGTGGGTAGCTGTGCGCGGTACAAGCTTAAATAAATAAAAATAAATAAATAAATTTCTTAATCTTTTTAACTTTGTATAATTATTTATATTCTTAACCTGTTTATCCTGCCTGTTACTCTGGTTTTTAATGCTTACATAATCTGCCTGTCTTACAAATGAACTGGATAGCTCGTTTTTAAATTGTTTATGAAATTTGTTTATGAATGTATGTTTTATGCACTGTACTTTTATGATTGTAAAGATTACAATCGAATAAAGTTATTACTACTACTACTACTACACTCCCTGACCTGCTCTCTCAGAACCCTGATGATGGATCAGTAGATGGTGTAGCTTTGGCAGGCAGCCTCACTGTCCAGAAACAAACTGATTGCTCCAAGTCAGACTACCTGGTGCACTCATGAAGTGGACACTGGGGACAGTCTGCCTGTTAAAAATAAGATTTACAGACAACCTGACCATGTCAGGGACTGCATCAGGGCTGAATTCCAGAAGATGTTGGAATTGGGAGCTATAGAACCCTCAGATAGCCCTTGGGCGAGTCCAGTAGTCTTAGTGCCCAAAGCTCACACCAAAGATGGCAAGAGAGAGATAAGGTTTTGTGTAGACTACAGGGGTCTCAATGCAGTCACTAGGACTGATGCCCATCCAATCCCTAGGGCAGATGAGCTTATAGATACTTTGGCCTCAGCCAAGTTTCTGAGCACATTTGACCTAACAGCTGGCTACTAGCAGATCAGACTAGCTGATGATGCAAAGCCAAAGACAGCATTTTCTACCCCTAGTGGGCAATACCAATTAATGGTGATACCCTTTGGTTTGAAGAATGCACCTGCCACTTTTCAAAGGTTGATTAACAAAGTCCTTACAGGCCTGGAAGCCTATAGTGCGCATATCTAGATGGTATTGCTGTCTTTAGCTCCACCTGGGAGGATCACCTGGTCCACCTGAGAAATGTTTTGGAGGCCCTGTAAAAAGCAGGCCTAACTATCAAGGCCACTAAGTGTCAGATAGGGCAGAGTCAGGTTGTGTACCTGGGCCACCTTGTGGGTGGAGGCCAGGTTCAACAATTGCAGAGCAAAATCCAGACCATCATGGACTGGGTTGTTCCAACCACCCAGACTCAGGTCAGAGCTTTCTTGGGCCTGACTGGGTACTATAGAAGATTTGTCAAAGGTTATGGATCCACAGTGACCCCTTTGAATGACTTAACGTCTAAGAAAATGCCCAAGAAAGTTCATTGGACAGTCAGCTGTCAAAAGGCATTTGATGACCTGAAGCAGGCCATTTGCACTGCTCCCATTCTGCAAAGTACTAACTACTCCAAAGAATTCATTGTTCAAACAGATGCATCTGAATTGGGGGTTGGGACTGTGCTATCACAATTGAATGATGAGAGTCAGGATCAGCCAGTAGCTTTTATTAGCAGAAGGCTGACCCCCAGAGAGAAACGTTGGTCAGCTATTGAGCGGGAGGCCTTTGCTGTGGTTTGGGCTCTGAAGAAGCTGAGATCACACTTATTTGGCACTCACTTCACTGTTCAGACAGACCATAAGACAGAAACCAAGTACTTTGATGATCCACACTACGCTGGATGACTGAAGAATCTCCCTTGGAGTAAAGGAGTTACTCCCCTGCAAGGCAGGCACCTGAAACGCATCTGACCGGTTGGCATCTACGAAGCTCCTGAAGGACTCTGAAGAATTTGCAACACAGGAGGTGGTTTCCCAAGCTTCCCAGAGGCCGACCCGTGCTCTCAGCAAACCTGAGACCCGTAGCCCTCGTGGGGACCGTGGAACCAGAACCCCTGGACACCGTGCACATTTGCAGCAGCATATTCTTTTTGGCAATCCCTGAGGCTGTGCTTTGGGCTACTTGTAGTCCAAGCTCGAGCAGTGTCTCCACTGAAGATTACTGGCCTACAGTCACCTATTGACCCGTGGGCTGGTATTGTGTGATTCCTCTCAAGGTCCCTTTGCGATCCCTGGTACGTCGACTGGTGGGTCCCTGAGAAGGTAACACTAACTTTGATTGGGCTTACCTGGTTGCTCCAGACGTGCCCTGACTCTCCATCGCTTGGGGAGTCCTCTGGACCTAGCTGGTCCTCACCGAAGCATGTTTTCTTTGACTGCATGGGTTGCAGTTGCCAAGGCTTGTTGGTGTTCAATCCGGACACTGACCCCCCCCCCAGCACTCAACTTTTTTTGTGGGACAGCTCACCCCTGGACTTTGGTTGTCCTCGACATCTCCTGGTTCCCGTGGCTGCAGAGTCAAGCTTCACCTCTTTGCACCTGAAGTACCCGACATCGGTGGGCATTTGTCTATCGTGCCTCTGGTCACTGGCAAGTGACCCAGACTCTGTCCCCTCTGCTTTCAGGTTCTTCACACCTTCGAACCTGGCTTGGATCACACCGTACACTTTTCTTCTTCACGGCAGCAGCACTTTATAGCAACTCTCCATTGGAAACGACGAAGATTCCCGACACCATTTGACACCTTTGCACCGGCTTCCCTGGATGAGGTAACATGAGTGCTGCGGTGCTCACATGGGTGCTGGCCTTAGAACCTTCTAAGTCTGAAAGGGTTTGCTCAAAATCCTCTCCTAAGTGTCCTTTAACTTTAAAATTCCAACCGCGACTTTCCCATAGTATTGTACGGAGCTCGCGGCTGTGTTCTCACACTGCACGCGTCCCCCGTGGGTCCTCTGTGTCACTACCTTGGGTGGTTCCTTGGGGTCCCAGTGATTCTATGTGCTCTAGGCACTGTGTCTAGTCAAGTCGTGTTTCTTATACCACTTTCTTAATATATGGTTTGGACTCCCCCTGGGGCCCACTGAGTATTGTGCTATTTACTGTCGTTTTAGAACAGTGATATTGTGTATCTTGGGCTCTAATCTCATAAAGAGATTAGTAGTGAATGTTTAGAAATAAATATATATATTTTATATTTACCTTGTGTGGTTCTCATTTTATTTGGTCATTCAAGAGGTTAAAATCTGGTAAACCAAGCTGCTTTACACTCCTTCAATACTTAGCCTGAAGGCTGCTCTCCCTAGCTACAACTAGGATAGCTTTTAATAAAGGTTGTGACAATACCGCATAATGACCTGATCGCCTACTGACAGGGCAGGGGCTATGGCTCACTGGGCTTGGATACCTTAGCTGTTTGTGGTCCTCTGTTCCTCCAGAGCTGGTTGTATATTAAGAGTTGTGGATTGCCAGTTAGGCCATGCTGGCTCTTGTAGGGCTTGGAAGCTGCATTTGCATTGGAGCACAGTTTTGTGGTGCTATGCAGAGTCTGACAGTATGCACACAGGAATCTATGGAGGCAGCACTCAGCATATTTACCCTGCTCTACCCCTATGTGAAGGGCTTGGTTTAATGTGTGCATGAATTGCTACATCTCCCCATTGGCCTGGTGCCATTGCAGAGTCACTTTCCAGTGTTTGATGTTGAGCAGCGAAAGACACTCCTGAAAATCATGCTCCAGGAAGGGGGCCCGTTATCAGTTTTCACCACCTCTGAGATCCCTTCCACATAAATAGAGTACATTTAAACAAATTATTTGACGCAATTACAACAAAAATCCAATCAGTAGAAACTGAGATATGCATTTTCAAAGGTTTCAGTAAAAGTCATGCTTTAAAGCACGAGCTGTCTTCTGTGGGTATCTGGTTGCACCCAACTGGGACAAAGTGAAAAGTTAAGGGAGATTGCAATGGAACACAGGTCCAGTAAAGGGACCAAGTTAGTGCCACTGAGAAATGTATCTTAAATCCTGTTGTAGAGAAATGCCCCACGCAGCGGTAGTCCCAAGGATAGATGTAAGGTCTATGCTGAGGGTTCTTCATGCAGCAGCATTTCCAAAGAGCTGCGAGGGTTGCGATGCAGGGTTGCATTGAGGCTGTGTCCCACTGTGTCAGTTCTAAGGAGGAGCTGTGAGGTCTGAATCGAGGATGCATTGCACAGCTGTGGCTCTGAGGAGTTGTGGGGGCTGCAATGCGGTCTTGCATTGAGGCTGCATCACACTGTGTCGGTACCATTGAGGTGCTGCAAAGAGCTGCATCGGGTAACACCTCTCTGTGTTGGTTCTGATGAGACCACAGCTGGACTGGCAGAGCATGTTTAACCCCACTTCCAAGGGTCTATGATTGGAGGAGCACCACCTGGGGGTTAAATACGGTTGGAGCCTTTTCTGTCCCTGAGGCTCTGATTAGGAGGCCAGCCAGCCAGCCTTTGGAGTCACTCTGGTGGTTCTGGGTTCATGATGCAGGTCCAGTCCTTCTCAGCCAGACAGCAGAGCAGCAGAACAGAAGGCATTTTTTGCTTCCTCGCGGTCCTCAACATCAAGTTGGCGACTGCCAGCGAGCGGCATAACATCCCGGCGAGACTTTTTCCCCGTTCGCGATCAGCAACATCAAGTTGCCGATTGCGAGTGTGGAAAATAAACCTCCCGGCGAGATTCTCAATGCGGGGAGGTCAGGTTTCTCATTGCGAGTGGTCGTGTATGCTCGCGACCGCTCGCGATGAGAAACTACCAGTCTGCGTTGAGAAAGCTGCTGCTCGAGTACAAATCTACTCAAGCGGCAGAAAACAACCACTTGCACTGTGCAAGATGCGGTTTGAAATGATTGCACAGTGCGGACATGCATCCGGCACTGTGCAATCAGTGCGAACAGCATTTTGAACAGTGCACTACGCAGTTCGCGTAGCTCGCGTAGTGCGAAGTTCACTTTGCGTAGCTACGCGTAGCACTACTACGCAAACTACGCCCAGGGTTATTCATGATTCATGATGTCAAATTCACGCAGCCTTCCCTGTGCACATATAATAACTGACCTCAAGTTTATGTGCTACTCTAAAGGGGTCTAGGAGCAACTGATAATTCCCAATCAATGGTTTGGAGACCAATAATCTAGGCTAGGTGATTTGTGGGACGATACACATAGCAAACATCTTTTTCATTTGGTTTGTACAGAAAACATATATATGTACAGTTGTAAAGACAATAACATTTTGTGTGTTCTAAATTACATGATGTGAGATTTCTACATTTCACATGTAATTCAAACATATTGCTATATATATCTCTACATACACACCAAATAGAATCTAGGGCTTTAAATACACAACTTATACTAATGTTGTTGATTCCTAACATCGAAAAGTGCTTACAAATCCAACATGATTATCGATGTACAGAAAAAAATATATGACACATCTCATCAATCACTACACTTAACTCAGGAACTCAAAGGGACATTGTAGCCTTTGTTAATGGAAAACAAATCAGTTAGATAGATTCACATATCCATTTCGAACATGTACCTGTTCCTTTGGTGAGCCATAGAGCTGGCCATACAAGGACAGGGCATCCTGTGCCAACAACTCAAGCTCCTCTGGTGGGAAGGCAGGGGCCCTCTCACCTGCTCGACCTGGCATCATTGCTCCCAGAGGTCACAAGCAGCAGCAAAAGTGGAGGAGGTTTTGATGGCTGCAGTTGTAGGAGTCACATGAGCTTTTTTCAAACTGCTGTGTACATGTACGTGACATACACGATCGTCAGCGGAGATGGACACAGCCATTGTTGTTTGTATGTTGTTTTCACACATGTTAGCTTATGGCTATGTCTGTCGTGGAGTTGACCATCCACTACATGGTCAATTTCCACCACAGACGTCTGATTATAAATGTCCTGAAGGCGAGGTCAGGCGCCCGTCATTTTAGAAGGCCAAATAGTATGTTAGTGCGAATTGCATCACCACCACTAAAAATGGTGGCTAGCATATTTACCTATTCAAACTCCAAAAGACACTCATGTTTTAAAAAAATATATATTTTATATGTCGTGCATTACTGTGGTTAAATGCGATATTTGCGCGCTGTTGTTGACACCTCCGTTGACTGTAGTTTGGTTGAAAAAAATAAAGAATGTGTAAGTAATACATTATAAATTTATTATTTACACATTGTTTTTATCATCATTTAAGCTTTATTTCGACTATTCAAGTCATGAAAGCTACAAAAGGCATACGTAATAAAACCCAGTTAAAAATGTAAGAGAAAAAGAATTCAAACAGGGCATCCCGCAATAAACATGCGAAAACTTGCATCACAAGATTGTTGTTTGGTGGAAAATTGCCTGCATGGCTAAAACATATTAGACCAGTATGAAAAAAATTACATAGGGTGCTCAATTCAACTATCCGCAACAATTAAAACTGAAGACAAGCCCATGTATTAGCCGGCAAATGGATACCATATCTGTTTGGCAACAGCCAATTGAGAGTTATACATCATAAAATTTTTTGTATATTTAAAAATAGTGTTCATTGGTTAAATGCTAGTGTAAAATATAACTAACAAATTAAAAAATAATAAAAGCATCTAACAGAGGATGTCACAGGTTTGACCGTTGGATCCTCCCATAGCAATCTGTTTATGCAATCAATCTACAATAATGTGCTTTTGCAACATCTATTGCAAGTGAGGGAAACCTAAGTTTAGTCACTAGGACCCGAAAAACAACTTGGACTAGGGGTCAACCTGGCCATTCCTAATACCCCACACGTGGCTTAAAAAATGTAGCCATAGGGCAGGCAAAGAGGGCCCTGGTGTCCGACTTCAGTATGCAAAGTGCATTCCAGTGGTTCCGAGTGCCCAATTGTTGGCAGACCAGTTTGAGCCACTTGTCCCTGGGCTGCGCATACGCAGGGCATGCAAACAGTACATGGGCTACGGACACCATCGGGCATTGCAACCAGGGCAATTGCTTGGACCTGGAGAGTTAGGGTGCCACTTAGCTGTAACCTCACTGACAGGAAGGGTACCAAACCTGAATTGAATATATAACGTCCTGTCCTAGGGGATCTGGATTATGTCTAGGTAGGGTTCCAACGATCTAACCTGTTTGCGGAGCAGGAATTCCTCAAAGAGATCACCTGAATAGGCTTGATAGACTCGCGTTGCTCCACCCATTTTCAATAGTATTGCTTCAGGACTTCTTTTCGAAACAGCGTGGGGTCTGGTTTGTCCCAAAGACCCATGGAGCCCGACATCTGACACCAAATTCCTGACGTTTCTAATCCACCCTACCTTATTGCACATGTCAAGAAGGATGACCTCTGCCAGGGCTTCCGCAAAGTGAAGTAGCTCCAGTGTCCTCATAATGTATGCCCAAAAAAGCAGTGGGCGGAGCCTCGCTCTGTCGCTTATAGTGCGTCTGCCCATATCAAGCATTAAGGGTGAAAGCTGGGTACTTTGGGGTAATATCATGAGGTTCCTAAGAAATTTATTTTCTGAGGTTCTAAGCTTGGATGTCTTGTCAAAGCCCCACAGCTCTGTGCCATACAGCGCTGCGCTAACTGCCTTCAGATCATAGACCTGCAAAGCGGCAGCAACTGGTCTACTATACGAGCAGCAATGTTCCTTCCCTAGCGCGACTGTAACATGCTTGTGGCCCAGTAACATCTTGGTTATGTGGGGATTCCAAGACATTCTATCTGAAAGGTGGACACCTAGGTATTCAAAGGTAGTCAAAGGTACCGACTCTTTCCAGGGGGGACCCATCTAACACTACTCTGGTGTCACAGAATGATTGGAATCTATTGAGCAGAAGCTGAAGTCCCTGCAAGGTCTTAGACACCATTGTTTTTATTTAAAATATTGACAGCTACAAAATGACACCTGTGAAGTAAAAATGAGCCAAAAAAATGTTAGAATTAAATATGTTGTGAAACCATCTATATTATATTTGTGTTAATAATCATTAATAATTTATGTTGAAAATGTTTTTAAATGTTCATAATTTTTCTATTTTGAACCCGGAGAGTGAGGAGAAGCCAGCTTCCAGTTTCCCACCCATTTACAGACCTTGCCACCATGGAAAAAAGGTATATTATTAAAAAGTTCAGATTGAATAGGCAAACTTTGCTGGATTTAGGTCATCATCAGGAGCCAGATATCTTGCCCCACAATAGAAATCCCACATCTATTACAGATTTTCAAATTCATGGCAGTACACCATTTTGTGGAACGGGATAATTCCAATGCACTGTGGCAGTATATGGTGGAATGTCAACTTTCAGTGGTGCTCTTTCGTCAATGAAGAGACACATCAACTTCTTCATCCAGTTTCCACTACATGGGGATTTTGCGAATTTGAAGGGTGATTTTCATGGTTTGGGTTGCCTACCACATGTTTTTGGAGCAGTTGATGGCACATATATTGCCTCAGTGCCACTACACACCAGGAAACATGTCTACCAGAATCAGAAGCACTTCCATTCAATAAATGTTCAAGTTGTCTGCTTAGCTGATTTTTACATCACAAGTGTCCCTGCACATTTCAGCGGATCAGCCTATGATTCCTTTATTTTACAAAACAGCAGTATATCGTTGCAAATGTCCCAATTTGGACATGAGAGGGCCTCGCTTGTTGGTAAGTACAATTTGACATAATATTGTTTGGGTAAATTCAAGGTGAATCATTTTAAATGGTGTTACATATCTTGGCTCTTCTCTTTTTTTCATTTAGGAGACTCAGATTTTCTTAATTGACTGTGGTTGTTGGCACCACTAAGGAATCCAGAAACACCGAGTGAGGTCCCTTCAGTGAGGCCCATGGAAGACCATGGAGGCCAGTGCAGTGGGATTTCTGACTCCCAAAGGCCAGATTTCACTGTCTGAACAAGACTGTGGAGCCCTCCTCTACACTCCTGATGAGGTTTGGCAAATCCCCAAGGCCTGCTGCATGTTGCACAACATAGCCCTGCAACATAATATCCATTACATCGTAGAGAATGGAGATCATGAGGGGCCACTGGGTGAGGATTCAAAAAACCCAAATGAAGATGACAGTGGTGAGAAGGAAGGAGTTGACTTATGTCAGGATATTAATGACAACCTCTCTTCACATGAGTGTAAGTATATTTTTACATATTATCACAGTGACTGTAAAATCAACTATTGATGTAATTTGCTGGACATGTTTTAAGAAGGGCAAGTTCAGGGAAATCCAGGCCACAGGTCTTTGTTGATCAAAGTTTGGACCAACGAAGAGTCGACAGTGCTACCTATTTAGGCGTGAAAATCACAGCTAGAACAAATTAAGTGATTGCTATGAACTTTATGCCAATGCTGGACAAAAGCATGCAAGATTTAAGGAAGATTATTAACCTGCATTTAACTCTTGTCTGCAGGTGTAAAGTAATGAAAATGTCAGTGCTTACCACAGTTTTACGTCTGTTTGGGGCCATCCCACTGGAAATCAAGAAACTGTTGTTTTCCAAACTGGTGGGTATCTGTACTAGCTTTATGTGGCAACATAAAACAGCATGGAGAGCTGGTACATATATGATGCTTCCTTGAGACTGGTGCGGATTGGCTGTCACTAATTTCCCATTTTACTGTAGGAAAATGGGGATTCTAATCACTAGAAAGCAACATGAGGCCTCAACTTCAACAGAGCAGACCTCCATTTATGAGCTAATGCTGGGTGAATAATCCAAGGGCTGTTTTTTGAGTAACATCGAACATCGTTCACACAAAAAGGTCAGATTTAAGACTGTGATGGGGCATACAAGGGTTTGGAGGCAGTTGAAAGCAAGAATCGGACTGAATAAATATTACCAGTCTACACCACTGTGAAGGTCATCTACCTGTCCTCTCATATTTCATGATAACTTTTGTAAGGGATGGCAGCAGAGGTGGATCTGCGTGATCTAATGAATCAGGCACGGCTGTGTTTATTTAACTAATTAAAAGACAAATATGGTCTGGGTAAGGATTTTTTTTAATTGCTACAGATAAGGGATTTTATAAGTAAGATAGATCAACTAACTGATTGGAAAACCCCATTTATTGAAACCATCAGTGGGGAAGCAAGAATTGGGCAAATGTATTGACTACTGATTGACACTATGTCTGATGATTTCGAGGCTCAAGTATTCACTTAGGATACAAGGCTAGGGAGTGGAGGACTGAACCTTGAGAGATAATTAGAGGTTGGAGCAGAGACTTTATTAACTGCTGGGCTCATGAGTAAACAATTTAAGTCTATATATATAAGTATTACACCCCTGCCAAATTGTTGAGATCGGGTAAGAGATTGCAATTAAATATCATGATATTCTTAATTTTTTTGTTTTTTAGATATGCAAATGAATTATGCCAAATAAAGGTAGGAGACCATGTGGGAAGTGATTTTATGTGTATGTTGTTTTTGCTGCTCGATACAGTCAATGCTCTTTTTGTTTCTTTCTGCGTTATGAATACTGATGCATTATGTTTGAATTGTCACAACAATGCTTCCCTAAAAACAAATCAAAAGCAAAAATTGCAATTTTATTACTGAATGAATCACATTGAAATGTATAAATAACAATAACTATGTAACAAATAGAAACCCATAATCAATAATTGAAGACTAAAGAGAGGAGACCGTAAACTATCAAAGCTCCTTTCCTACCTGCTTGGGGAGAGACAAAAATTTTACTTTGAATGACAAAAGCAACTGCAAGCCAAGATGAAGTAAGATCACATTGGTTTATTTAAATTATGTTTAGTTCAATACTTGCAAGCAAATGGCGACATTTAATGTTAAATTATATTAATAAATTGAAAATTCCAGTATTATTTCACCATTACAGATATAGCAACTAAACACTTTTCTCATTACATATAATAAAAAATAGACAGATACACACTTGTAATGAAAGTTTAAGATTTCAAGACCCAAAAAGAAAATCAATCTGTAAGTAAAATTATAAAAGCTAACTTAAATGTGTGACCCCACAATATTATAAACCTAATCCAATATACCCATCCTACTTGTATTACAATGTTTCTAATATTATTATTGTAGAGTATTAATTCGTCTTTAGTGTGAGATAGAGTAAGGGAGTGTATGTATATTTCTTCCAAGCTTTTATTTACTGGTGTAGACTGTCTTTCAGCTCTTCTGAATGGTCAATTGCCGCAGGTACCTAAAGCTCAAAAGAAACATTATCAGAAAAATAAGAGTAGAAAGTCAGGCCATAGTAGCAAATTCACATATCAGACGGTTGCAACAAAGTGATATGGTGTGGAAGTTTACCCTTCACAGTTCTTAGTCTGTGTGGTGTAGTAGGTGATGAAAGGGGTTTAGTTATTGGTAGTACTTAATGAACAAGGAAATTTTGCAGAAACACTTGCTTAATCACGGAGGTGTGTGAGTGATGCTATTAGTCATTGTATTCTTCTAAATCAAAGTAGATTATAGCAGATATTAAATTGTACTTGGACCAGGTGGAAATAGCTTGGACTGATGATGGAGAGCTGGAACATTTAGGTTCATCGCTCTTGGTAGGGGGTGAGATTAAGGATGTTAGCTCAAATTTATCTAGTGGTAATGTCCCAGAATTTTATAAGGAGTACTCTCACCTGATTTTGCTGCATCTTCTCCAAATGTAGGAGTATTCACTGCAGTTGATACTGTGTAAATAAGCAATGACCTCATTTAAGTCACTTTCACTAATTAATACTGATAATAAAACATGAGTAACACTATCAGCTTAGATGCAGTTCCTTACATGTCTCTCTTGGCCCAGTCAGATCAAGTAGGTTTTATACCAATCAGATCAATGCAGAATAAACTGAGATGATTTTTCCCTAGAATGTGTAATGTTGACCCACAACTCTAGGCAGTGTTAGCAACTCAGGTTGTGAAGTGGGCCTTTGAATCAGAAAAGTGGCCTTTTCTGTTTGAGTTGTTGTACACAACCGAATGGGGTATTCTCCAGTGAAATCTTTCTGAGTAGAAGAAAAGTACAGAATGTCCATTGTCTCCCTCACTTTTTGGAACAGTTGTTTTGCTATATTTGAGAAGTATATGACAAGAGATGTATTAATATTTTGCATATATAGCGGTTTATGTGTGGACACTATTTTACTATGTTAAATACCTCCAGGCCAATCTATCTCCCATAATGTCTGACATTACTAACTTGGGCATTTATTGTGGGTTCTGCATCCAATAGAACAAATCAGAGCAGATGCTACTTACACTGGCAAACCAGCAGTTACTCTTCCTCCTTTATATGGTATTTGGGTGTGATGATTTTGGGCGACCCAGGGCTGCTGAGTGAACTGGAGGCAAAGGTTATTAAATAAATATGCCTGCCTTTATCCTTAGCAGGTTGTATTTATCTCCTGAAGATGCCAGTGCTGCCTAAGCTGCTATAGATTTTCCAGAATGTTCCCAATGTTGCCCTCAAGCAGTTTTTCAAATGCCTGCACTCTGCAATGATACAAGTGTTTGCTTGCATTGTCTACAGAGGGTAAATTGGTGGTCCCTGATTTAAACTGGATATTGTTTCATTGCTCGGGCTTATCATGCATGTTATTGGAGGCCAGTACAGACCTCCCACAAGTAGGCATTGACTGAGCGATTAATAACCCTCTACCATTAGAAATGCTCTTGCTCACTCAGGGCCCACACAGTGAGATACAGCCCAGCTAATTGGCAAAATAGTGGAGCCTAATGGAAAGCACAAAGGAGATGTCCCTATTCTCTTCTGTCTTTTCACTCATGACAATTTAGAGACTTGAGGTAATTTTTGTAAGTTCATTACAGAATTCAAGGCACTTGGGATCAAGGATGTTGTTGAATCCATGTCCTGTTTCCTGTTGTGGCCTGCAGTTGGAGCCTGTAGGTCCTCGGGCATTGGTTGGAGTCCATGATGGGAAACAACAAAAGCCCAGTCTTTAAATAAAGTCCCCTTATGTTTTTTAATTTAGGATTCAAACTGACCTTCGAGAGTTTGTGGAACAGCACCAAGCTGGTAACAAAACTAAAACTGGCTTTCCGATGGAAACTCTGACCTGCACACTGGCTGTCGTATACCGGTTTAATGCGGAAAGGTGCCATAACTCATGTGTGTTGAAGCCTCAAGTGGACCAATGTACTCATCCTGGAATCAACAAAAGTAATTCATGTATACATACCATTTTACAAGCAGAAGATTAACATTTAGGTTTTGTGCTATAGCTAAAGCTATTTAAACAACGCAGCTGAAGGCATAAGTATGTGCAGTGACATAAAACCACAATCACGAGGTCTTGTTAGTATGACTTCAGTTGTGTTCTTTTGTGGTTATAAAGTAGAAACCCTGAGGCAATAAGCAATGGTTATTCGAGTCATTTAGGGGCATATCAGCAACAACCGGCGATAATTATCGCTCAGCGCTCTTAGCGTGAGGATAATTATCGCCGGGTAACGTGGATTTTTATCGCTGAGATAGCGTGCTATTAGCAACGCTTATCTCCTCAGCGATAAAAATCCTAGCGCTAACTGCCTAACATGAGATTATCGCTGGAAACCCAGCGATAATCTCTCATAGTGTGGCGTTAGCTTGCTGATAGGGACTCACAAACTTAGCCATGATATCCACCCTCCATAGGATATCATGGCTAAGTCAGTCCTGAAGCAGGCGTAAGGAAAGTAGCGATAACAGGGGTTATCGCTACTTTTCCTGCCGCCATGCTTCATAGCGTGGGGCTTGATGATAGGAGAAATGTCGCTTAGCGACATTGCTCCCATCATGTTAGGTCAGGAACGCCCACTTTGCATCTCATTAGAGATGCAAAACTGGGCATTAGGAATCCCGACGCTAAAGCAAGGTTTCACGCGTTAGCGTGGCCTTGCTAATTAGGCGATAAAATTATCGCCGCATTTTGGCCGAAAACGGCCGCAAAAGCGGCAATAACTTTTTATTGCCAGCTTGTAAATATACCCCTTAATGTGTCGGTAAGAATGTGGATTTTGAATGTACCGTTTAATTATGGGGTGTGCGAACTTGTGTATATTGTGTATATTGTTCTAAATAACATCAAACGAAAGTTGCGAAATACAGTGCATTGCATGTATCAGCTATTTACTGAAGATTGCAATGTGAAAATTCAAAGCACGTTGTGCAATCAACAATATGTACCTTATTTATACATGTTCCATTATTGTAATCAATACAGATACCAACAAAGTAAATCACTCAGAAATGTATTTAAAAAATAAAAATATTATTTACCAAGTGAGTCATGCCTTTTCACTCCTGTTCGAAAATGCATGGGTCCTGACCAGACACTCACTAATTGGAAGCAACAGATGAAGAGACACGATAATGATCCATAGACAGACTACTCTATCTGATACAAAGAATTCATTGTGTGAACCTCTTCAGGTCTTCAGAATAAAGACAAGAAGATATATGCTTGTCCAAACTAGCAGAGGAGCATGTCACATCCCCTTGTAATGGGCACGCTCTTTACTAGACAGGAAATTACAAGAACAAAATGTAAGTGGGCAAATCAATGAAATTGCAATCATTTAATCATGGCACAAAGGCTATGTTTTGACAATGCACTGCAGTAAAAAAGAACGAAAGGCCAAGTGTTGTAGGTGTCACGTGTAAAAATGCATGTCATCACTACTCTTGCACAGTATGATCGGGCATGGTTAGCAATTGTCATTAGTTGATTCTTAAAATTTTAACCCAAAAATCATTTGCAAAGCAAGCTTCTACGTCTTACAATTTTTTTCCAATTCTCTTTGTCAATGCTTCTTTGTTTTCAAGGGAACAAACATCGACAAAAAATGAGGGGCATATTTGTGAGCCCCTCGTTCTGCCTGAGCGCCGCTTTTTGTGACACTCCGACGGCGCAAGTTACAAAATCATATTTACGAAGTCACGCAAAGCCACTTTGCATAGATTTGAATGGCCTCATAGATATGGAGTAAGGCTGGACAACACATATCGCTGCGTTGCCAAACTGTGCGCTAGGGAGGAGTTCCATGGGCATTGGGGTGGGTGGTCCCATGCAACACCCATGGATTTTGATGCTTTCACAGTTTTACAAAACCATGTAAACATGGGGACGCTTTAAAACCATATTCCTCCCCAGTGGAGGTGCAACAAGGAGAAATAACTTTATTCCTCCTTGTCTCTTTCTTTTTCCATGTATGCTGAATTTTGCAGCACTCATAGAAAGAGGAAAAAGCCTTCCAGGATTGTTTTGGTGCGGGTAGATGCCCCTTCCTGCACAAGAACTATCCTGCTGACAACAGAGGCACCCTTGCACCATAGTACATGGATGCCTGCGTTGGCGCTTGGCTGCCGATACGGCTCTAGCTCAGGTGGAAAGGACAGGAATGCACTGTATTGGATAAAAAGGGTGCATTCTTGTCCTTTCACTTTGACATAGGGCTGCGCAGCAAGGTACATCAAAACCTCATAAATAAGGCCTCAAGTCACAAAACACAGCCTCAATTTGCATACCAACATTTTGAAACTACTAAATTATTTTGGGAACCGGCCAATGCACAACTTGGCATGGTAAAAAATTAAGGATTCATAGTGGGTAATATTCTGACCCACCTCACTAACATTCATGAGGTAGGTGACGTAGGTCCCAAATGGTGATTCACTTCAATTGGTGGCAATCACAGCATTGATGGCCTGTTAGGCCACCAGACCCACTTGCTCCTCTTTAAACAAAGTAAACTTTCTAAAAGGTTATTTTTTTTAAAAGTTTGTTTGAGATTTGGAAGTAGTCCCGTGATCACTGCCCACTCCCAAACATTCTTTACTGTCAAAAAGGTTGAAGAGGTCCCAAGGGGTCTCCTTCCCTTCTCTTTTGTGACTGTGTAATCACTCCAACTTGTTGGTAACTTTTTAGTGTTTTGTGACGTGATTACTGTTGCAAAAGATTGATACATAAGATAATATATAGGTATTTGGGAAGGACGCTAAAAAAACATACCTGTTCCAAACACCAATTTGTTATAATTCTTTAGACACATTTAGCAATTTGTAAAAAGGGTTCTGAACAGCTATGTGTTTAGTACCTAAGAAAAAGGTTTCTGCATTTCGTATCACCTGATTCACTACTGGAGGGGTGGTGAATGCTAAAACTCTTCATAATCTAAAAAATGGATGCTACACAAAAGAATAGATTACTTGCTTTTCTTTAGTATCCATGTTTCAAATACATTTGTCAGTGCTGATTATAAACTTGCAGCCATTTTAAGCTGATGAAACAAAAACAGAGCATGTAAAACACCATTGAAAAATGCCTGCTATGTTTAAAATCAGACAGTGAGCATGTAGCATAACTAAAGCCCAAGCAGTGACAAAAGGTTCTGATGAATGCATGTTAAGGAAGATAAAGCATCAGAAATAATAGGGGTACCCTGTGTACCTCAGATCCTTTGTGTTTAATATTATTAGCTACAATGAGTTCTGTTGGACATCTCAATTGCTTTGTGTAATCAAAATGATATCTAGACTATATCCAGACTAGATCAACAATGTGTGTCTACCAATCTATGGTCTGGAGAAATGAGTGGACAATGTCCACAACATAAGTAGAGTGTTGTCCCATACTTGAGCAATATTTAACACTCCACAATACACATCAAATAACAGAATAAACAACACATAACATAGCCATTAATTTTTGCATATATTCATGCTCTTATATCCAAATGTAAACACTATGTTCTACGATTAAGGCTGTCATGACTTTCACATAAAGCAGACATGACTTAAGTAGTGACTGAAAGTGCAAAAGTGTTTCGCAAAACACAATACAACGATGTACATAAAACACAAATAGAGAAAATGTCCATCTCTTTTTTGCATTGACTAGTTCAACACCCACCCTATCACATATTTTAATTCCATTTAGAGGATGATTGACATAGGACATGAACTTATAACATTGTCGTCGACTTTTCAACACTTTGTGTATGTGTTAGTTGGTCCACATCACGACTGGTCTTTCTCAGGACTAGTAAAATAAGGACAGCCTGCATAGGGAAACAAAGCACAGGCACGACCATTCTCCTGCAGGGTCAACAGTGACTGGCTTATTGCAGTTATGTACACAGGGGCACTAATGTTGCAGACAACCACAACCTACCAAAACATTGGTTTTCAGCATGCTTTATTCCTTTCTTCTCTTACAAGCATAATGTCCAAGTGTCTGCAAGCAGCAGACTCTGCTCGGAGCAGGCCCCGGCAGCAGCTCCTTTCAACTAGATGTGCATGCATTCACAGTTTGTCATGAATTAGGAATGCCTGTGCTGTGACGTCGATACATTCAACACGTTGCGATGGGGAGAGATATGCATGCGTCCGCAGTGGCCGGCTGCCCTTTAAATCGAGTTAATGTCCCTGGCTGCGTTTGGCCCCTACGCCCTGTGGGATGAGTACATTTTGAGGAGCAAGTCATCCCAATTAGGAGGTTGTCCCTCCGTGCCCTAAACCAAACTGAATTCTCCTATTTTAACATTACCAATACAAAGGAATCTTCATTCTATCCGTAGGTTTGTCTGGAGACTCCATGGAGGTGTCATTTATCTCACAGTGAACCTTTGATTTTCTCCACAGGACGGTGAGTCCGTTTCCATTTTGGGCAATAGGCGCAGCTCTATAGGCGACGTAGTGAGCTTGGTATGAATTAACACACCCACGTCTTCAATCTCATAGGTCACTCCATAAATAAATATATCTTAATGAGAAGGAATCCGATTTTTGCATCTCCAATAAGTGAGCTTTGGATACATACTGGTTAGTGCTCTTTGGTTATGTGCACGACGTTGTGCATTCCAAGCAATGCTAATTAAAGTATTTATGACTCCAATTCTACCACACAGGGTAACATTGGGATTTTGGAAACACCCACCCTTATTTGGAAGATTAACGGGGAGGGGGGGCATGTGAACCCTTTCCTAGTGCCTTAGTAGGCTGTCATTATCCAGCTGTCCTGTTACACCGCTCGCTCCTGTCATTGTCCCTAGTGTGGCCCCCTCCCCTATTGAGACATTACTTGGAGTGCGAATTCTCAAATAGCAATGGCAGTGTGCACTCAAGTAGGTCTGTGTTTTGTTTAACTAGTGCTTTTGTTGCCCCTACAATGGCTCTTGACCTTTGCAAAAAGAACAAGTTATTATGAAACATTCTGAGTCATTGTACCAGCCACTGATTCCCTGCACTGGCAGTAATTGCTGATGGCTCACTGATTGTTTCCTGCCAGTAAGTACTGATGCCACCCTGATTGGTTCCTACCAGCCCCAATCTAGTTTCAAATGACTCATCATCACCACACTTCGCACCTACAATATATTTAAACCCCGCAGGCTCTGGAACGAGCGCTTGGCCTTGTCACCCAAACCCACTCACCTGAGGTCCGGGCTCCTCCTGCTTCAAACTCTGCTCACCTTCCCGCAGCATCCTCGGCTCTTCTCATTGCAGCAGCTCCTGTGGTCTTGCTTGTCACCCTGCCCAGCTCTGCGTATTCCAGGCCCTCACAACAACCACTCAGATTTCGGAGCTTCTGCCAGTTGCACACCTCATCCCGATGCTGACCCAATCTACAGACAAAGACAAAGCAGGAAAGGAAAAACAAGAACAACTCACCACGGAGCAGTCAGCTGATGATTAATTTAGGCACAATAAGAACAGCGCAAGCATTTGAAACATTGTAGCAAAAGGCGCAAAACGACAGTTCATGAATTTTGGGAATGATAATTAAATTGTAATAAACAGTATATAGATGGACACGAGTGTCTCACGCCTTGCATACACTCCTGAAAGTGCTTTTCTCTCAGATTCATTTTTAAAAAGACATCTTTATGCTCGATAGACAAAACTCCATCTAAGGATTTGTTAAGACAGTTTCATTGTAAATATAAAGAACTGTGGATTCAACGAGACAAAGTTTGGTTTGGGCCAAGGCTGAACGTTTTGCTAAATCAGCTAAAAGAACCCTGTTTCACATTTGGCAATGACATCCCCAAGGACTATTTTAAAAGAGTAATCAATTATCCAGTTAGCCAAAAGTAATTACTCAATATCTGTTTTTGCTTAACAATTAACATAACTTGTTCCTTACAGAGGTTTCAAGAGCATCACCCTCGTCACCTGTCCCGTTTAGATCCATTGCCTTTTCCCCTAAGTTAGCATGAGCAGGCTGCAGGCCTTACATTGCTTTGCAGGCATTACAATACCCATGTATTTTGCTTTCTGGTACTCTGTACTTACCGTTATTTTGTATTCTGTATTTTCATGGGATTTAGTCTGAACACTGTAGACAAGGTCAAGCAACAATGCCCCGTGTTATTCTGCTTTTGTCAAGCTCTAGCACATAGACAAAACACACACATGCAGCTGTTGTTGGGAAAACATACCTTTTGTCATAGAAATGCACAGACAGAAAAACACAGATGAGATCATGACTACAACTGAGATGTAGAACCTCTATCTGTTTCTGCTAAGGGACGGGGTCTGCTGCAAACACCCAGAGATCTTTTGATATATAATCACTTTGCTTCTTTAGAAGGGTAGAGGGGTTAGTTTACCCTGTCTTATACGATGACAGCTCTTTTCATGATTTATGGATTACTTACTACTCTGACCTTATTTTTGTCAAGCAGTTTCTTACTAATTGTGGCATGTATACTGCATGCTAGAGCACAAAAGTAAAAATAAATATTTTAAACTTTTCTTGTGTGTCTGTCAGATGTCATTGTGGACAAGTACAAGTGTGAGAGTGAAAGGGTGTGTCACCGTGAATCCTGAGAGGGTCGGGAGTGTTGTGTTCTGGTGGTGTCTAATCACTTTTGCCTCTGTAAGTAAGTAGGAGGGTAAATGAGACACTTTAGCTAGTCAGTTCTGGGCCCATGGTTACTTAGGTGGTAGGATAACTCAATCCTTGCCTACTAAAGTTCTGTGGACCCAAGCATAGTTCTCTGATTTAGCAGAATCCCTGCAACACCCTCCAACCAAGGCAGTCCAGTGTCCTGAGAGATGTGCAGAGCCTGTGCGATCTGTTCCTTTGTCTCTCATTCCCATTCCTCTTTCCACTTGGGAACTTTCACTGGGGCAGTGTGAATACCATTCATTGCTACGAAGGAATGGTCCTTAGCGGGAGTCGTATTCCATTGTCACCCCATCGGAACTTCCCCTGTGTTCAGGTGAGTGGCTTGTGACATATGTCTGGGAACCTCATCCCACAGGCATGTTTTCTTTTATTAAAGGGGAAGGGGGCCCTCTCCAAGCATTATTTGACCCTAGGTACCACATCACCCTGGGCCACTACTAAAAGTGAGGAGGGTCGAGCATTGTTTGGACCTGCGGCCCCATCACCCATGGCCACTACTACATTTAAAGGGGAGGGGACTGCATGTCCCACCTTCTTAAGCCTTGCTAGGCTGGGGGACACCATTCCTCAGGGCCACTACTACAATTTAAGGGGAGGAGGGCTGCATGGCTCTCTTCCTTAGGCCTTGTTAGGCCCTAAAGACATCATCCCTCAAAGCCTTTTTTTAATTAAAGGGGAGGGAGGCAATGTGCCCCCCCTCCCTGAGCATTGGTGTTCACCCAGAGCGCCTACCATATACTCATTGGGGACACAGGGGAGCCACAAGGTCGCCATGGCCCCAGCTGGCACCCCATATGCAGCATTAGCTGGCATTGCTCTAGCCCAGAGGGAGCAGCTACTAATGCTGCTCCCTCCGGGCGGGAGCAATAGTTTGATCTGTTTCCGTGCCCGCATCAGTGCAGACAAGGAAACAAATCAAAATTCTGCTCCCAGCTGCCTGGAGTATTTTTACAGCCCCTGCCAACTGGGGCAGTGTTTCTGTTTGCTCCCACTTGGTGGGAGTTTCAAAAATGCAAACACAGGTTTCCCTGCCCGTGCCAGTGTGTGCAGGGAAATTGGTGGGCTCCCGGGACATAGCATGTGAGTCACGCCCAGGAGGATGTGGTCCATTGTGCCATTAATGGCTTAGGAAGTGGGCCCCCTCCCCATTTTTAGAACTGGGGCCTCTGAAGGCACGTGGATGGGGCTGCCTTCCCTTATGCATTAACTTTAGCCCCCAGGGGGTGGGCTCCCCATGGCCTGTCATGACTCAGGAATGAGGGCTGTGTGGCCTCCCTCCCTTCATTATTGAAAGTTGCCCATGGGATTTGGTCCCCTGGCCCTTTGGGGGCTTGAGGAGGGGTTACACTCTTTCCTGATATGCAAATCTTAACCCTGGGGGTGGGCTCCCTGGTGACTTTAATGACTTGGGAAGGGGAGCTACACAGCCCCCATCTCTTATTGAATAGTGGGTGTGCTCCCCAGGCCTAAATGTAATGAATGTGGCCCGGCCACCTTTTTTTTAATGCACCGGAGTCTTGTGGGATTGTGGCAATTGTTTGCTGATCCGTTTTGTTTTTGGCCTACGGGTGCCTCTGGGTACCCCACTTGGGGCCTATGGGGTCAGGGTATCCCTAACCTGCCCCTCCGTATTACTTTACAGTTTTACTTTAGGACAGGTGACTAGGTCTAGTTCTCTAATGGCTGCCAGCAGAATGTTTCCGAGGATGCTGGCACCCTATCAGAGTGCCTGCTCCCGCTGGAGTCTGACTCACACCAGAGTGAGATGACCCAAGGGGAATAACGCTCACTGGGCCAAACAGAACCCTCTATTGTTAAACTGGCACTCATACAAGAGCCTCTCGAGCCTCTGTTGAACCCAACTGTCCTGATATACTATTATTTGCTAACCTTAATTTCTCAAAAACTGCTGAACAGATTTACATAACATCACAAAAAGCACAATCTGCGAACCAAAATCTAGCTTCCCACTTCATTTTGTGTTTTGGGATCCACATTTTTCTTGGCCTCCGCTTGACGGGTCACCCCAAAACTTTCCATGCACAAACTAGTCACAAAGTAGCACCTTTTTGAAAAGTGTTGTGGAGATTCATCAAATGGAGCTAAAGTTATTAGCATCACAAAAAATACTTTTATCATGAAACAGCTGACCTAACTATCTATAGATAGATGAATAGATAGATAGACAGACAGACAGACAGACAGACAGATAGATAGATAGATAGATAGATAGATAGATAGATAGATAGATAGATAGATAGATAGATAGATAGATAGATAGATAGATAGATAGATAGATAGATAGATAGATAGATAGATAGATAGATAGATAGATAGATAGATAGATAGATAGATAGATAGATAGTTATGTCTCTCTTGCACCACACAACATGCTGCAAGAGTGACATGAATCCAAAATGTGAAGTCACCCAAGGCCATGCCGGGTCTGGTGGCTCAGTGGACTCATGCGTACAGTGTAGGGGGCCTGTGTTCGATCTCATGGTCACAGGGTCAAATTCTGAATGTTCACTTAGCTTTTCATCCTTCTGAGGTCAATAAAATGAGTACCATTGAGTTGGGTAACAATAAACACCTGTTATTTAGCACCAAGATACCCTTGGTTGAATGTGTGCTTTACAAATGCACATGTATAAATCTAGAGTGCTGCACACATTGCTGCGTTGCAAGCTTTGCCCTGGGTAGGTGTTCCATGGGCAATGAATCGGCTCTCCCACACAAATTCCATGGTTTTTGACGCATTCCCAGATTTGCCGAAAGTGGTAGACCTAGGAATGCACCAAAAGGATGCACATTCCTGGTAGAGGCATAATGAAGAGAAATATCTTTCAGCAGCACACATAGAAGGAGGAATATGCCTCTCAGGATTGTTTTTGTGCCAGGCCCTGCGGCTAACCCCACATCACCTACTTTCAAAGGCTGTTCACAGCTGGAGTGGCAGCTTGTGGGGATTGCCCATAGGACAGGCCCGACAGCCAGCCTCATGCCACAGATGGCGTGGAAGCAATGCTCAGTGAGGGAACTTCATAAATGTGCAGAAAAAAATTAAGTTAAAGTTCCGTTATAGTTATGTAGTGCAATAAGATCTTTAGGTTTTGTTTAAATATCCCTACACTTTATTTAAAATACCAAGGGTTAAAGTGATGCTATAGTTATGTGTTGTAATAATGTGGAAAAATTTAAAAAAAACAAAAAAACACAAATTTGTTTTGCAAATTATACATTACTGAAGTAACCATTAGGTCTGAGTGTAAAAATCTGCTCTGCTCGTGGAGTTTGCAAAATTCGTCAACTCAACATTCCGTGGAGAATGTGAAGTTACCGATAAACTCTGCATTCCGCAACAAAACAAAGTTTTGTTTGTGAGTGTGCTTGAAATGTCCTTTCACACACGGGAACGACTTGTCGGGCACTCGCGATCAACCACAAGATTTTCATTCGGTGGATGTATTTTCCTCTGTATGCGATACTTGACGAGCCGGATCTACGGTGGCTGCAATCTGTGGAAGATTATCTCCTTGAGAAGCATCGAAATATTCCCAAAATGATGGGTTGGAGTCTAAAACCTCCTCAAATAGACATTGGGCATTGTTTTTTTTGTGTGAGGAATCCTTTTTAAAAAACTGTTTTTTCAACTGGAAGTTAGTGACACAATGTCTCCTACTTCCTGTTACTGTCCAGCAAGCTCCTCCAAGTGCTTTGTCCATCTCCTGGTCACTTTTCATTTGGATTTGGAGCTGGAAGAATCACTCTTTGTGTCTGCTGCATATACCATTGAATTTAAGGACTTTGTAGTTGTTGTTGAGATTTCACGAGTAAGTTAAAGAACTGGTGTTGTTTATTTGATTGGGGCCATGCACTTGGGATTTATTTGTACTTTTAATAGATTTTTAAAATGTTTTGTGGTGGGTGGTCTGTTGTTTCAGTAGGGGTCTAGTTATTTCTTTGCATTTCATTTTTCTTCTTTTGTAATCGAAAAATGTGTCTCAGTTTTCTACATTTTCTCGTTTTTTTATTACGTTTGCAATATTGATTTAATTCACTATGGGCCATATGTATGTAATTTGGAAATACCGATTCCTAATTACCGAATTTTACCGAATCGGTATTTAGAAATCGGTATTTCCGATGTACGTAATAATTCTGTAAATATTACCGAATCGGTAAAAATCGGTAAATATTTACCGAATCCACAATACCGATCGGTTTTTCCGATTCGGTAAATACCGTATCGGTAAATACCGAATCGGTAAGTACCGAATCGGAAATTCTAAAGAACTGCAATTGAGGAATCAGCCAATCCTGTGCAACCAGGAAGTGGCCACACCCAGGCAGGTGCACACAATCAGAACCTTCTGGAGAGGCTGGGAGTGCAGAGGAGAGCAACAGATCCACTGTCTGAACTTTTTCTGCAAATCTTGCACAATGGCCAGCCAGGACACAGAAAGAGAAGGAGGGGAAAGGAAGAGGAAACTGAAATTCAGTCAGAAGGAACTGCAGGTCCTTGTGGAGGAGGCAGTGAAGCAGCACACAAAGCTGTTTGGAAAGCAGTCCCTGCAAGTTGCAGATTCAGAAAAAAGAAAAATCTGGCTTGGAATCCAGTCTCAGGTGAATGCCATTGGAGTGACCCCCCGGGACATTGATGTGCTCAAGAAACGGTGGTATGATATCAGGATCATCACCAAGAGGAAGATGGCTGATCTTAAAAAACAAGCCAGCCAGACAGGAGGAGGAAGGAACAGGGCACATGCCCTGACTAAACTTTAGCGGCTCGTGGACTCCACGATAAAGCCAGAAAGTGTCTGTGGAATCGGGGATGCAGACAGCTCTGCCAGAGCTGCTTCCAAACAAGGTAAGAAGCATGCACAGCATTGTGCCCCCCCTTCCCCTATCCCAAATCCCCAATTGGGCTATGTGAATTCCACTCTAGTACAGGTTTTTGTTCAGACCAGCAATGCATTATGGGAGATGTAGTCAGTGAAACCCCTATCATGACAGGAATGCCCTGAACAACAAGGCATGTCACACACATCAGCGATAAGCAGGCAGAGGACAATGAGATAGCGTGCCAGAAATGTATTTTAATTTTAGCAATGCAGGGCTGCAGGTTCACTGAGCTAATGTACAATTTCTGTCCACAGGCGAGACATCGCGCAGGACTGCTCAGGACAAGGGAGAGAGGGCACCCCGGAAGGACATCACAGAGAAGGCCAGTATGAGTGCAGGGCACACAAAACCACCACAGCCAGCCTCACCACCACAGCCAGCCAGCCTCACCACCACAGCCAGCCTCACCACCACAGCCAGCCTCGCCACTACTGCTAGCCTCACTAGCATCAACACCACCTGCCGTGGTTAGACCTAGGAGGAGTACTGTTGCCAGACTGCAGGAGTTTGAGTCCACTGGATGGCAGCAATGCTGGTTTGCTGTCCACTTCTGAGGGAGCACACACAGGTGCCAGATGCCACCGCAGGGCTCGTGTGAGCAGTCCACCTCCACAGGTTGAGAGCCATGGTGTCTTCGGAGGGCTGAAGGCAACCATGGTGAAGGTGCAGCGCCTACAAGGCAAGGCAATTCAGTCAGTCCAGCGACAAATGAGGCGCCTCAATGACAACATGACCAACATTGACAAGGGCATTAGCTCAATGGCTGAGGGCATGAAGGAGATGGCTGCGGACATGCGGGACATGTCCCAGTCTGTGATGCTGCTGTGCAGCAAAATGGATGAGGACAGAGTAACACGGCGTAGGGAGAGGCAGAAAATGGAGCACCATACGAGGGCAGTGAACCACCTGGCAACTGCTACTTCTCTGCTCTGCAGGCGCTCCGTGGCCATGCAGGAGGGGTTGGCGCACTGCAGCACTGATGTCTCTAGGGGGCTGGTAAAGGTGACCACTGCTCTTGAAGTGCTGCTTACGAGTCAGTCTGCCACTACTGGTGCTGTGGAAGTTGGGGACAGCGAGGACACAACCAGTCAGTGCAGCAGTACCCCCCCTGTAACAGACACCCGGAGGAGCAGCAGATGGCATGGTGCTGCCACTGGTTCCACAGCCAGTGAGGACAGTCAGTTAACGGCATCCATCACTGTTGTGCGTGGCCGCAGACGCTGATGCAGCCCACACTTTCAGGACAGAATTGGGTGAAGTAACCCATGACTTCCTACTATGGATGTCACAAATTGGACTGCCAAGTTTGGCCGTTTGTGTTGTGGCGTAATGCCCAGAAATTAAAACTACGTCATTACATTCAACAACTGGCTGTGTCTCCTTACTTACTTAAAAATAGTTGCATGTGATCTCTGCCCGTCTCTGTCTCCCATCTGTTGCTCGTGGCACTCCTGCTGCATTGGGCTCTGGCTGTGCAAATTCATCATCATTGTCCTCAAAATCAGTTAATTCCACTTCTGTACCTTTCTTTGTGGCAAGGTTGTGCAGCATTGCACATGTTGCAATGATTTTGCAGCAGATGATGGGTGTGTACTGACGTGCGCCTCCGCTTTTGTGGAGGCAGCGGAACCTGCTTTTCAATAGTCCAAACGTGCGCTCCACAACGTTGCGTGTAGATTTGTGTGCCACATTGTATCGTCTCTCACTCAGGGTTGATGGGTTTAGGTAGGGAGTGAGGATGAATGACCGCACGGCATATGCACTATCGCCTAGGTGAGAAAGAGAGTGCCATTAGTCACACACACCAATACACATTCATCTGCAGTAACTATAAGGGAGTGTCATAGTGATTTACCCAGCAGATATCCTTCTCCAAATTCTCCCACAGCCAGGCGTGTGTAGATCCCACTGTTCTGGAAGATGTATGAGTCGTTGGTGCTCCCAGGAAATTTGGACACAATGTCAGTGATTATGTTGGCAGCATCGCAGATTACCTGCACATTTATGGAGTGGGTGGACTTTCTGTTCCTGTAGATATACTCAGTGGCTGCCGGTGGGCAGATTGGAATGTGTGTGCCATCAATACAGCCTATGACATGCGGGAACTGTGCCATCTGGTAAAAGTCTGTCTTGGTTTTCAGCAGTTCCGCCTGTGTGTTTGGGAAGCTAATGTAGTGATGCATTCTCTGCATCATGCATCCAGGAACTTTTCAAAGAAACGGGACAGGCAACCGCAGTTATCACCCCCTGGTAACTGCCAGATGTGAGTAGATGTAGGCTACAGAGCACCTGCACATGTGGTGGTATGGCGTGCGCCCTTGGTGTTGGGTGCTCCAGGAGTGGGTGCAGGTCCCTTATCAAGTCCAGGATGGTGTGGGGGTGAGCCTGTACCTTTCATGGATCTCAGCCTCAGTCTGTTGGAAGAGTGTGATGCGCTGTCTGTAAATGCGCTCCTCCCGTCTCCAGATCCTCACTCCTGCTGCCTGTGGACGTAGCCGCCTTGCAATCACATAGAAAGCCGCCATAATGATCACACTGTTGCATTCTGGTATTGCTTATATACACTGTAGCTGATTACCACCTCCTTTCAGTCAGTGTTAATTACTGACTCTTAAATACTGAATTTCATGAAATTCGGTATTACCGAATTTACCTACATCTCTTTTCTCGTTTTTACCGTTTCTTATTTACCGATTCGGTAAATAAGGAATCGGTAATTCAGAATCGGTAATTTAGAATTCGGTAATGATGAATCGGTATTTACCGATTCATAATTACCAAATCCTTATTTGTGGCCTCCTACATCTCAATTGCCTAAATACCGGATGGTAACGGGAAATTTACCGAATTTCTGCCGTTACCGACCGGTATTTAGCTACCTACGTATGGCTGTATGTGTTCTTGTCTGGCAATTAGCCTTCAAGCCAGTAGGCCCAGTGCTAGTCATGGGTGTATGAAACAACTGTTTCTGTGGTGTCTGTTGAATTTGAAACAGCATTTAGGCAATGGATGGATTTGAATGGAGATACAAAATGTATTATTTTTGTGTTATCTCACGTTTATTTTCCTCTAGCAGTGTATAGGACTGGGTGGAGTAATGCCTTTGAAGGATGTGTGTTGTTGTAAATCTTTTTTTTAATGTTAGTTGCACTGCCCCATCCGGGGTGGTGTCCCTCTATGCGCACAGCGCTGTGGGGTAACGAAGTTACCAGTCTTCACAAGCGTAAATTGAATCAAAAGTTCATTTATTCATGATGAAAAATATGTTTGCCATATTTTAAACTTCATATGTTGAATCACAACGATATCAATGGATATCCTCTATGCATTTCGGGTAAAAACCCTTCGTCAGGAGGAATCCTATAACAGAAATAGGAGATCATGTTGCTAGCCCCCTTGAAGATTAAATGATTAAACAAACCATGCAAATGAGTGTGTGACATATCCCTTCCAAGAGATCAAAATTGAAATGTGGAAACACACAATTATATGGAGTCACTCAAAAGAGTATCCTAAAAGGTAACAGTGCTAAGATAGATAATAAGGCGAGGTGAAGCATAGTGATGGTGAACTTGAAAAATAGTGCGCGAGTGAAATTTGATGGTAAAAAACACCGCGTGTGAAATTATATAATGCTACAATGGGTTCAACATATAAAAGAAGTGCTCAGGCGTTGTGCAGGTAATACGGAATGAACCGGGATCAAAATACTAGTGCACGAGTGAAGTGATGATAGTAAAAAATACGCGTGTGAAGTTGTGCGTATATAAGGCTAAGATGGGTTCAGCACGTAAAGAAAGTGCTCGAGCGCTGTAATCAAGCTAGTAAACAAAACGAGATCAAAAGAACCAAAGTTGGAGGGGAAAGTTACCTCGATTCGTTGGTTAAACGCGCATGGTGAAAGTGTGCCGATCCGGAAGACCGTGGGTTACAAAGGTCGCCATGTTAAATAGGGAAGTGAGTGATTGACAGAAAAAGAGGACTCAAAGTGCAGCGGCCATCTTAGAGACGCGAAATGTGTTAGTTGTTGTGATAGTGTTTAATAACGAATGTGAACGAATATGTAGCCGGTAAAAAAACGAATCAAAGTAAAAAACGAGTGATTAATTGATAACGGAGGATTAGTAAGGGTGTTTCGAAGCAGCTTGAGGATGTCAAATGTCAGATGTTGAATGGAAGGCATGTCAAAGACAATAAGGTCAAAAAATAAAGTTGGAAAAAATAATAATAAAGTTGGAAAAAATAATAAAGTTGGAAAAAAGTTAAAAAAGAGTTGGAAAAAAGGTTGGAAAAGAAGGTTGGAAAATGTAGATTAAGGAGGGTTAAAAGCAACTATGCACTAAGAATCTTGAGTAGGAGATAAAATAACAAGAACAAATGAGTTAAAAAAACAATTGAGTTAAAGAGACAATAATATTGAAAAGATCAAAGTATTATGGAATTAAACGTTAATGAATGAATTTTCACATAGGCATCAATACAAAGTCAAATGAAGCAACTGAGTTCGAGGCGGTCATTCAGACCATGTGGTAATAATAATAATAATAATAATCTTTATTCGGTTTTTGACATTATAAAACCATAAAAGATATCATGACAAACAAGTGTTCGCAATAAAATTTGTTAAGAAAAATATGTTTGGAAAAACAGTTAAAAAAAAGAACATGTAAAAAGTTAGGTAAAAAATGATTTCACTATTTTACAAGTTTTTTCTGTGCCTCATAATACACTTTAAAAAATTCAATACATGATACACTGTACATTCAGAGTCCAAAGTTTGAAGAGCCAGCATAGCAGGACGACATTGTCTATAGCCCCATTTCTTTAATAAAGGAAATAACCAAATTTTTCGATGGGAATGAAAGAATTTGCAAAACAGTAGTGTATGCAGATTAGACTGTTGTGAAAGATCGTCACATGGACATGGTTCCATCTGGGTTTTCCAGTTGTTTTTCTCCGGGAATGTAACTAGTCTGAAAAAAAGATTCATTCTGAACCTTGTTAGGAGCATCTTTTCATAAGTTGTAAGCTCCATGGTCAAATATAGCTGGATCTTCAGAGACTGCTGTGTCATTATTGCATGAGTGGCTGATTTTTTCGCAATCACTGTTGTCAGTCTAAGGGATTCCAGGTGACTCAAAGCAGCTAGTTTCAATTCCCTTTTGGATATTTCCTTCACTTTTTCCGGCATTTGGTAGTATTTTTCTAGGCCCAAATCGCAGAAAAAGTCTCTTACGTAGGAGAGCCAGGCTATTTTGTGAGCATGGTCCAGATCCATAGTGTCGCGTAAGATGGTTTTAGTCAGACTATTTTTTTCTGATACCCATACTCGCCTCCAGAGCAAAATAGGTTGGATTTTTATTAAGTCTTCGATATATGGGATTCCAAGTTCTATGTGTGAGGCATAGATGGAAGTGCCTCTTGGAGTTGATAAAAGGAACCTCATGAAGATGTTCTCCTCTTTTTGGACAGGGCCGGTGGGTACATGTCCCCAGAGCCCTGCGCCATATAGAGCAGTGGCTTGACATTTTGCAACATAGATCTGTAACAATTCTACCGATGGTCTTTTGCCCAGTTTGTTGGAGAATTTCATCAATGCCATAATTGCTCGTTTAAAAAGATGTCTCCTGGCCTCAACTGCCGCTTTCCAATTCAGGGAGTCGTCGATCATAATGCCTAGGTAAGGGTACTGTGAGGTCTTTTCGATTCTTTGTTCCTTTAAGAGGATGGGCTTTGTTGTTTTTCTTGACCCGCCAACTACCATAACAAAAGTTTTTTTAACATTTATATGGAGGTCCAGGGCACCCATGAAGTCTGCATATTTTGATAGAGATTTCTGCAGTTCAATGGGGGTACGTGCTAGGATAACTGCATCGTCCGCGTAGAGCAGAGCGGGGATCGGGCGACCTTTTGCTCTTGGAAGGTCTCTCCCTCCTCTCAGCATAGATTTTTCTAGGCCGTTGGTGTACAGAGAGAAGAGGAAGGGGGCAAGAACGCAGCCTTGTCTCACACCCCGCTCTACCCTAAAGGGCGATGTCAGTTCTCCTTGTGTCCCATACCTCACTCTCGCCGTGGCTTCACTGTATAGCTCTCTCAGAAAGTCCAAAAGCGGGGGATCTACCCCCATTTCTCTCAACAGTGACCAGAGCCTTGCATGCGAGACGCAGTCGAATGCGGAGGACAGGTCCACATAAACCATGTAGATGGAACCAGGTTTTGCATGGGTATATTTTGAAATTAACAGGCTTAGATTTAGGGCTTGTTCGACGGTTCCAAAGCCCTCCCTGAACCCGAACTGTAAGTCTGATAGAATGTTTTTGTCTTCTACCCATTGCTGTAGCTTTTCGAGAAGGACTCTGCCAACCAGTTTGCCCACAGAGTCAAGGAGCGAAATTGGTCTGTAACACTTAGGGTCTTGTCGGTCCCCCTTCTTAAAGATTGGGACCATGATAGAGGATGACCATGACTCTAACAGCCCAAGTTTCATTGTTGCAAGGCAAACTCTGGTGAGAATTGGTACCCAGAGATCTGGAAGATGTTTAAATAGATCTACTGGGACCCCATCAGGACCTGGAGCTTTCCCACTCTTACTTAATGATAGGGCCGTATCAATGTCCTGGAGCTCTACCTCCATTAAGATTGGATATACAACTGGGTTGATAATGGAATGGTGTTCTTTGCTCGTAGATGTCAGTTTAAAGATTTTTGAAAAATGATTTACCCACACATCCTCTTCAATGGCCACATCTATTTTTGGGCCATTGTTTTCCATTAACAGAGGGGATTTGACTATTTTCCAGAATGCCTGGCTGTTTTTCTGGAATGCACTTTTGTGCAAAGCCTTCCACAAAGATTGTTTCAATTCTTTTTTTCTGATTTTTCTGGCGATGTTATACTCCCGTCGAAGAGATTGGATATTAGTAATATCTCTGAGTGGATTTCCGAGAGCTTTTTTCAGCTTGGTATGTGCCTTGGTACAATCTTGGTTGAACCAGCCTGTAGAGCTTATGGTGTTTCGTTTAGGTGTTTTGGTTAGTAGCTTTCTCACTTGCTCTATTATTATCTTGTAGTTTTCGATGATTTCATGCATCCCTGCATGTGGATCGAGGCAGATCAAGATGTTGTTGTAAGTGGATTCTACTAACTGTTTTGTAATGGTATTGGGGTCCAGTTTTTCCCATTTTATGGTAAATCCGTTTTTTTTCCCCAATTCAATCCTGTTCTGTGTTAAGGATTTTGCTATATTTGCCATATGTGTTCTTAGGTGGTTTGTTTGAAAATTTATTTTCAAAGCGGAATGATCGCTCAAGGTGTTTTCCAGGATTTTAAAGTTGTTAATTTGTTCTTTGAGGCATTCAGTTGCTATTATGTAGTCAACGGTGGTGTTGTAGCCCCTTCCTCTGTAGGTAGGTTCCATTTTGTTGTTTGATTGATGCATGGGATTTATAATTTGCAAATCCAGTTCGGAAAATAATTTATTCATGGCTGATCCCACGCTTGAGTGAATAAAGTGGGGTAAAGGGTTCTCGAATTCATCCACTATTCCACAAATATCGTTTTTGGTGCAGGGATGTAGGTTAAAATCACCACCCCAAATTATGTTAGCATATTCATTGATTTGGTTGGGATGCCTATGTTCATTTATTTTTCCTTGTATTTGGGAAAGAACAATCAAAAAGTTGTCATCCGTTAGATTATTGTAGATGTTAATTAGTATTACGGAGAGCTTTTTCCCTATTTTGAGCGTAAGGAGCTGAAAGTTTGAAAGAAGGTCTATCTTGGAAATCTTCAGGTCAGAGATTGTGTTTGCTAGATAAATGGCCAATCCCCCTTTAGGTCTACCTGAAGTACTAGGGAGGGCAGGCGATGTAAATGTTTTGTATCCCTCGAAATGTATAGGTGTAGTTGACCAGGTTTCTTGTAAGCAGATGATTTGTGTCTCCTTCAAAAAATCTGCTGCAGAGCCGTCCTCTATTTTGTTTCGGAGACCCGCCACATTCCAAAAGATCACAGAAAGCTGTGAAGAGGTACAATCTGGAACGATAGCTTCTGTTTGTGCAGCCGCTATAATAGGGATAGATGGTGCCGGGGTTATTTGTGAGGACTCCGAGGAATTAGTCGTTAGTCAATCGACCATTTCCAGACCGCTGAAGCGATTCGTGGTCGGAATGCCTAACCAGTTTTGCCCCTTGATGGTATCTCTGTAGTTAAGTCCATGTAATTGGTGGGGCGGTCTCTCCCACTGCTCCCAATTTCTGGGTCTATTTTGTGGGCCCATAGTCTGCCATGGGGCTTCTCTTTGCTGGAGATTCTGATTTACAGGCCACCAGGAGTTGAGAGGGTCACAATGTCGTAGCGGTAGATTTGGACCGATGAACTCTAATTCCCAGGGCTGTGGAATGGGTTTCCGCCAGATATTATCGGTGTCGTGTAAGATGTTATTGTTACTAGGTCTTTTTGGGTAAAAGTAAGACAACGATCTTATAGTGATCACCCCTGTGGTGTTACTATGTTCCCAGGAGCAGATGTACTCAGCTATTGTGGGGTCCTCAAATGTAATTACGACACAGTCTCCCCGAATAGTTTTTTTTCTGTGGCCCACCCACGAGGTCCTAGTGACTGAAACTATTCTTGCTTTCCAAGGTGGGGGAACCGGACGATTTGTATTCAACCAATACTGGACCTTGTTTTTCAATGACCAGTTTGGTTCGGTCCCCTCACCTGTAATCTCCGGAACCCCTGTCATGACTACCACATATGGACACGCCTCAGGTGGCATGTTTAGGTTGGGTCTTTGTTCAGTGGTCCCTTTCAGGGGTCCTTTGATTTTTAATGGCTGCGTATTTGTTGTAGCTAGATTTTTGGGGGCAGATATACTAATGCTTGGCGTTTTTGGCGATGACAGAACCTGGGGATTATTTTGTGTGGGAATATTCAAGGGTTTGGGAATTGGGTTTTGTGGATTACGGATGTTTGGTACTATTGGGGGTATTAGTGAAGGTTGTTTTTTGGGGTGTGGAAGGGATAGAGTTGCAGGTTGATTAGGTGTCGGAGGAGCAGTCGTGGGATTTAAAGCTGGTTTTAGAAGGGCTTGAGAGGATATAGATTTGATAGAGCCAGAGATCTTTATTAATTGACTCTCGATGTTGGTCAGTCTGCTTTCTAATGGACGAATATAGGAATTTAAGAGGGAAGCTATTTCTTTAGTTAGTTTCGATAAGTCTCTTTCTTTGCCTTGATGGGGTGGGGTTAGGGAATCTGGCGTAGTAATATCTTGGAGGGCATGTGGTGGCTGGTGAATTTCTATCACGTTTTTATTTAAGGAGACAGAATCATGGGGCAATTCGAGAGAATCTGTATCTCCGACCAAAGTTGGATGATCGGTTGGCTTGGTTTTTTCAGTTTGGTTTAAGTTTTTCCTAACGGTTCTTTTCTTTATAGCCCCCTCCCTCCTCCCTCTCTTTTGCCTTACTTCTTCGGGGGTTGGATCGAGAAAAATGTTTGGGGTTTTTTCTAGATCACTTTCTGCAAGGGATATACTGAGTTGAGAGGCTGATAGGTCTACAGTGTTAGGGAGGCTAGGTCTGTTTGCAGCTGTATCCCTTTGAGGTATCCGAGGCTGTATGACCGGAGATCTCACATTTGCCAATAGACCCATTGAGGATCGGCGCGCCATTGCAAGTTCTGTTGAGACCCTCCCCTCAATTAAACTTAAACTTTGGTCTATGAATGTATTGGCTTTTGCGAGAAAGTCATCCATTGGGCCTAGCAATTTCTCTCCTATACCGTTTTTTTTTTATTTTTTATGCTTGCTGGATCTCGTATTCATTTTTGCCGGGATAGGAACAAGGGATGTTTTCTGAGACAGCTATAGAATTAGCAGAAGCAAGACACGGAAGTAGTAAGTACCTGCAATGTGATGCTCTCGATAACAAGGATTTGGAGGATGGGCCGGGCCGGGCTCTCATGTTCTCGAACGGCCTCAAACGGCCCGCTCTTTGCCCGGTCTTCGCCCCGGGCTGCGTCCCGCGCGCGTCCCGCGTTACGCGGTCCGGAGCGCGCTCTTTGAAGGATGGTAAATTGTGGGGGCGTGGCGGTGTGAGGGGGCGCGGCTCACGCGGGAAGAGGACCAGCTGGAGCAGTTGGATGCTGGTCCTCGCAGTCCCGGGGCCTGCGCCTCTCCCTCCTCTGCTGTTGCACAGCTGATTCCGGCGTCCCAGCGGCTCCCAGGGCACAGAATAGGTGGTTGAAGCTACTCCTGTAGCGTGACGGTGTCAGTTCAGGCAGAACACACTATTGCGAGTGGCACCCGCGAAGCGGGTGCCGCGAGTTGTTGAAGGATTTTGGCTGGGGGCGTGGCGGTGTGAGGGGGCGCGGCTCACGCGGGAAGAGGACCAGCTGGAGCAGTTGGATGCTGGTCCTCGCAGTCCCGGGGCCTGCGCCTCTCCCTCCTCTGCTGTTGCACAGCTGATTCCGGCGTCCCAGCGGCTCCCAGGGCACAGAATAGGTGGTTGAAGCTACTCCTGTAGCGTGACGGTGTCAGTTCAGGCAGAACACACTATTGCGAGTGGCACCCGCGAAGCGGGTGCCGCGAGTTGTTGAAGGATTTTGGCTGGGGGCGTGGCGGTGTGAGGGGGCGCGGCTCACGCGGGAAGAGGACCAGCTGGAGCAGTTGGATGCTGGTCCTCGCAGTCCCGGGGCCTGCGCCTCTCCCTCCTCTGCTGTTGCACAGCTGATTCCGGCGTCCCAGCGGCTCCCAGGGCACAGAATAGGTGGTTGAAGCTACTCCTGTAGCGTGACGGTGTCAGTTCAGGCAGAACACACTATTGCGAGTGGCACCCGCGAAGCGGGTGCCGCGAGTTGTTGAAGGATTTTGGCTGGGGGCGTGGCGGTGTGAGGGGGCGCGGCTCACGCGGGAAGAGGACCAGCTGGAGCAGTTGGATGCTGGTCCTCGCAGTCCCGGGGCCTGCGCCTCTCCCTCCTCTGCTGTTGCACAGCTGATTCCGGCGTCCCAGCGGCTCCCAGGGCACAGAATAGGTGGTTGAAGCTACTCCTGTAGCGTGACGGTGTCAGTTCAGGCAGAACACACTATTGCGAGTGGCACCCGCGAAGCGGGTGCCGCGAGTTGTTGAAGGATTTTGGCTGGGGGCGTGGCGGTGTGAGGGGGCGCGGCTCACGCGGGAAGAGGACCAGCTGGAGCAGTTGGATGCTGGTCCTCGCAGTCCCGGGGCCTGCGCCTCTCCCTCCTCTGCTGTTGCACAGCTGATTCCGGCGTCCCAGCGGCTCCCAGAATAGGTGGTTGAAGCTACTCCTGTAGCGTGACGGTGTCAGTTCAGGCAGAACACACTATTGCGAGTGGCACCCGCGAAGCGGGTGCCGCGAGTTGTTGAAGGATTTTGGCTGGGGGCGTGGCGGTGTGAGGGGGCGCGGCTCACGCGGGAAGAGGACCAGCTGGAGCAGTTGGATGCTGGTCCTCGCAGTCCCGGGGCCTGCGCCTCTCCCTCCTCTGCTGTTGCACAGCTGATTCCGGCGTCCCAGCGGCTCCCAGGGCACAGAATAGGTGGTTGAAGCTACTCCTGTAGCGTGACGGTGTCAGTTCAGGCAGAACACACTATTGCGAGTGGCACCCGCGAAGCGGGTGCCGCGAGTTGTTGAAGGATTTTGGCTGGGGGCGTGGCGGTGTGAGGGGGCGCGGCTCACGCGGGAAGAGGACCAGCTGGAGCAGTTGGATGCTGGTCCTCGCAGTCCCGGGGCCTGCGCCTCTCCCTCCTCTGCTGTTGCACAGCTGATTCCGGCGTCCCAGCGGCTCCCAGGGCACAGAATAGGTGGTTGAAGCTACTCCTGTAGCGTGACGGTGTCAGTTCAGGCAGAACACACTATTGCGAGTGGCACCCGCGAAGCGGGTGCCGCGAGTTGTTGAAGGATTTTGGCTGGGGGCGTGGCGGTGTGAGGGGGCGCGGCTCACGCGGGAAGAGGACCAGCTGGAGCAGTTGGATGCTGGTCCTCGCAGTCCCGGGGCCTGCGCCTCTCCCTCCTCTGCTGTTGCACAGCTGATTCCGGCGTCCCAGCGGCTCCCAGGGCACAGAATAGGTGGTTGAAGCTACTCCTGTAGCGTGACGGTGTCAGTTCAGGCAGAACACACTATTGCGAGTGGCACCCGCGAAGCGGGTGCCGCGAGTTGTTGAAGGATTTTGGCTGGGGGCGTGGCGGTGTGAGGGGGCGCGGCTCACGCGGGAAGAGGACCAGCTGGAGCAGTTGGATGCTGGTCCTCGCAGTCCCGGGGCCTGCGCCTCTCCCTCCTCTGCTGTTGCACAGCTGATTCCGGCGTCCCAGCGGCTCCCAGGGCACAGAATAGGTGGTTGAAGCTACTCCTGTAGCGTGACGGTGTCAGTTCAGGCAGAACACACTATTGCGAGTGGCACCCGCGAAGCGGGTGCCGCGAGTTGTTGAAGGATTTTGGCTGGGGGCGTGGCGGTGTGAGGGGGCGCGGCTCACGCGGGAAGAGGACCAGCTGGAGCAGTTGGATGCTGGTCCTCGCAGTCCCGGGGCCTGCGCCTCTCCCTCCTCTGCTGTTGCACAGCTGATTCCGGCGTCCCAGCGGCTCCCAGGGCACAGAATAGGTGGTTGAAGCTACTCCTGTAGCGTGACGGTGTCAGTTCAGGCAGAGCACACTATTGCGAGTGGCACCCGCGAAGCGGGTGCCGCGAGTTGTTGAAGGATTTTGGCTGGGGGCGTGGCGGTGTGAGGGGGCGCGGCTCACGCGGGAAGAGGACCAGCTGGAGCAGTTGGATGCTGGTCCTCGCAGTCCCGGGGCCTGCGCCTCTCCCTCCTCTGCTGTTGCACAGCTGATTCCGGCGTCCCAGCGGCTCCCAGAATAGGTGGTTGAAGCTACTCCTGTAGCGTGACGGTGTCAGTTCAGGCAGAACACACTATTGCGAGTGGCACCCGCGAAGCGGGTGCCGCGAGTTGTTGAAGGATTTTGGCTGGGGGCGTGGCGGTGTGAGGGGGCGCGGCTCACGCGGGAAGAGGACCAGCTGGAGCAGTTGGATGCTGGTCCTCGCAGTCCCGGGGCCTGCGCCTCTCCCTCCTCTGCTGTTGCACAGCTGATTCCGGCGTCCCAGCGGCTCCCAGGGCACAGAATAGGTGGTTGAAGCTACTCCTGTAGCGTGACGGTGTCAGTTCAGGCAGAACACACTATTGCGAGTGGCACCCGCGAAGCGGGTGCCGCGAGTTGTTGAAGGATTTTGGCTGGGGGCGTGGCGGTGTGAGGGGGCGCGGCTCACGTGGGAAGAGGACCAGCTGGAGCAGTTGGATGCTGGTCCTCGCAGTCCCGGGGCCTGCGCCTCTCCCTCCTCTGCTGTTGCACAGCTGATTCCGGCGTCCCAGCGGCTCCCAGGGCACAGAATAGGTGGTTGAAGCTACTCCTGTAGCGTGACGGTGTCAGTTCAGGCAGAACACACTATTGCGAGTGGCACCCGCGAAGCGGGTGCCGCGAGTTGTTGAAGGATTTTGGCTGGGGGCGTGGCGGTGTGAGGGGGCGCGGCTCACGCGGGAAGAGGACCAGCTGGAGCAGTTGGATGCTGGTCCTCGCAGTCCCGGGGCCTGCGCCTCTCCCTCCTCTGCTGTTGCACAGCTGATTCCGGCGTCCCAGCGGCTCCCAGGGCACAGAATAGGTGGTTGAAGCTACTCCTGTAGCGTGACGGTGTCAGTTCAGGCAGAACACACTATTGCGAGTGGCACCCGCAAAGCGGGTGCCGCGAGTTGTTGAAGGATTTTGGCTGGGGGCGTGGCGGTGTGAGGGGGCGCGGCTCACGCGGGAAGAGGACCAGCTGGAGCAGTTGGATGCTGGTCCTCGCAGTCCCGGGGCCTGCGCCTCTCCCTCCTCTGCTGTTGCACAGCTGATTCCGGCGTCCCAGCGGCTCCCAGGGCACAGAATAGGTGGTTGAAGCTACTCCTGTAGCGTGACGGTGTCAGTTCAGGCAGAACACACTATTGCGAGTGGCACCCGCGAAGCGGGTGCCGCGAGTTGTTGAAGGATTTTGGCTGGGGGCGTGGCGGTGTGAGGGGGCGCGGCTCACGCGGGAAGAGGACCAGCTGGAGCAGTTGGATGCTGGTCCTCGCAGTCCCGGGGCCTGCGCCTCTCCCTCCTCTGCTGTTGCACAGCTGATTCCGGCGTCCCAGCGGCTCCCAGGGCACAGAATAGGTGGTTGAAGCTACTCCTGTAGCGTGACGGTGTCAGTTCAGGCAGAACACACTATTGCGAGTGGCACCATCGAGTTCATTTTGTATATCCAAGATGTTTCTCTTTGGATCAAGAATTTTCGGTTGTCACATCCATCTCTTAATGGGACTGTCTCGCACACTAGGAAGCGTAATTGACTGACATTGTGTTTGTGTTCATTGAAGTGTGTTGCTACTGTGGATTTGAGGTTGTTATTACGAATGTTACTTTTATGTTCGTTTAATCGTATTTTCATCTTTCTTTCCGTCTTTCCAATGTACGGAAGACCGCATGGACACTTCAACATGTACACGACGTTTTTGGAATCGCAGGTTGCTGACACAAAGAGTTTGATGTTATGACCCTTAGTTGGGTGCTGTATGTTGTTACCTTTGATAATGTTGTTACAGTTGCCACAGTTATGACAGGGTGTGGTGCCCTTATATTCAGAAATGCACTGTGGGGAGCGTGTAGGTTTTAGTAAGTCCATGAAATTCTTGCTCCTTTCGTAGGCGAACAGTGGTTGATCTGAAAAAATCTGATTAAAGTCAGGCTCCATACGTAACAAGGGCCAATGCCTGAGAATGGATTTTCGTATGTTGAAACTTTCAGTTGAAAATTTAGTGACCATAACCAATCTAGGATGTGGTTCTGGAGATGTTGGTTAGTTATTCAATAATGATCTCCTTTGTTTGTTCAACGATTTCTCAATGGCCTTTTCTAGAATTTGTGATGGATAGCCTCGCTCAGCAAAGCGTCGTTCCATGTCTGAAGTTTGTTGGTTGAGTTGATCCGGCTCAGAGATAATTCGTTTTATCCTGAGAATCTGTGAGTATGGTAAGTAACGTTTGAGTGATGGCTGATGAAAACTGAGGTAGTGTAGCAAGTTGTTTCTGTCGGTATCCTTCCTGTATAGTGTGGTTTGGATGTGTTGATCGACAATGTAAATGGAAACATCAAGAAAATGTATGTGTGTGTCACTGATATGGAAAGTGAATTGCAATCTGTCATTGATGGTGTTGAGATCCTCAATCGCTTCACTCAGGATGGACTTGGAACCTCTCCAAATTAAAAAAATGTCGTCGATGTAACGAACAAACAGTAGCAAATGGTTCACCCAAGGTGTGGTGTGCAAAATATGATCCAACTCAAACTTGTGCATGAACAGGTTGGCATAACAAGGGGCAGCACAATTGCCCATCGAAGTTCCATTTAGTTGAAGGAAAAATTGATTATTGTAACAGAAATAGCTGTGGTAAAGTGTAAAATGTAAAAGCTCCATTAAGAAAACTTGTAAATCGTGAGGAGTCTGTGATTGTAAAAGAAAATGTTCCGTGGCCTCTAGCCCCATGTCATGGGGGATTGAGGTGTACAGGGAAGTCACATCTATGGTGCAGAAATACATGTCAGTTTCCCATGGGGTATTGAAATTTAGGAGAATGTTCAAAAAATCCGTGGTATCCTTGACAAAGGTGGACATGGCCTGCACTAGAGGTTGAAGATGTCTGTCTAAATACTTGCCAACTGGTTCGTGGAGCGAGCCTCTGGTGGAAACAATGGGCCGCATGGGAGGATCCAATAAGTTCTTGTGTATCTTGGGTAACATGCGTAGAGATGGGCTTCTTGGGAATCTGGAAATCAAGAATTTCTTTTCCATATCACCGATGGTGCCCGATAGGACTGCTTTGTCCACCAAGTTCTGTAATGTTTTCAAAATAGCCAATGTAGGGTTGTAATCCAGTTTAGAGTAGGTGTTTGAGTCTAGCACATGTTCATCTAGTTTTCGAGTGTAATGTGTAGTATCCATGGCGACAAGTGCGCCGCCTTTATCAGCATCAAGGAAGATGATGTCGGGATTATTCGCCAGTTGTTTGAGCATTGATTTGTCTTTTGTCGTGATGTTAAGATGTCTGGGTTTACGATGTTTGAAAACCGACTGAAGATCTTGTTTTACCAAAGTCTCAAAAGTATCAAGAATCTTGTGACTCACTGGGGCTACAAAGGTGCTCTTAGATGATAGTCCTTTTAATGTGTTTTCAGTTCTTGTTGTAGGTTCAGTCAGAACGTTATCAAAGAAATGTCTAAGTCTGAGTTTACGCATGAATTTGTGAAAGCTTACTTCTGCTTCCATAAGGTTGCTGGAATAGGTGGGAACAAAGGATGACCCCTTCTGTAGTAAGCGTAGTTGCGATTTGTTGAAGGTAGTAGTAGAGATATTAATGACCAAGTTGTCGCAGTCCTTCATCGCTGACTCCTTGTAGTTCTCTTGTCTAGTGGTGGAGCTGCTTTTTTTGCCCCTCCTGGGTCTCCTTGATCTTTTTGGCCTGTCCCTAAAAAAGGGACCGCAGAAGATAAAGGGGTGGAAGTTGAAGTTGAAGGAATTTCAGTGTCTGTAGTTGTTTGTGGTTGTTGTTGATCTTTTTGAGGGACATTTCTCGGTTTTCGACGAAAAGTGTCTGAGTCACTGGAGACTGGAGATGTATCAGTGTCAGATGCTTTTGACGTTGGTTTGAACAGTCTTCTCCGGACGTATATCTCCGCCCAATTATAAACCTCTCCCAGTTTATAATCGATCGTGTCGCGTCGAAATTTTCTAATTTTTCTCTCGTTCACTTCTTGTTTGTGTTTCTCAAGTTGTTCATTGATATCATTGAGAATTTGAGATAGATCATCTGAAGACATCTTCGTAGCCAATTCATTTTTAAGTTGAGTGATTTCTGTGTTCAAGTCTTATTGAATAACCAACCAACATCTCCAGAACCACATCCTAGATTGGTTATGGTCACTAAATTTTCAACTGAAAGTTTCAACATATACGAAAATCCATTCTCAGGCATTGGCCCTTGTTACGTATGGAGCCTGACTTTAATCAGATTTTTTCAGATCAACCACTGTTCGCCTACGAAAGGAGCAAGAATTTCATGGACTTACTAAAACCTACACGCTCCCCACAGTGCATTTCTGAATATAAGGGCACCACACCCTGTCATAACTGTGGCAACTGTAACAACATTATCAAAGGTAACAACATACAGCACCCAACTAAGGGTCATAACATCAAACTCTTTGTGTCAGCAACCTGCGATTCCAAAAACGTCGTGTACATGTTGAAGTGTCCATGCGGTCTTCCGTACATTGGAAAGACGGAAAGAAAGATGAAAATACGATTAAACGAACATAAAAGTAACATTCGTAATAACAACCTCAAATCCACAGTAGCAACACACTTCAATGAACACAAACACAATGTCAGTCAATTACGCTTCCTAGTGTGCGAGACAGTCCCATTAAGAGATGGATGTGACAACCGAAAATTCTTGATCCAAAGAGAAACATCTTGGATATACAAAATGAACTCGATGGTACCACATGGTCTGAATGACCGCCTCGAACTCAGTTGCTTCATTTGACTTTGTATTGATGCCTATGTGAAAATTCATTCATTAACGTTTAATTCCATAATACTTTGATCTTTTCAATATTATTGTCTCTTTAACTCAATTGTTTTTTTAACTCATTTGTTCTTGTTATTTTATCTCCTACTCAAGATTCTTAGTGCATAGTTGCTTTTAACCCTCCTTAATCTTCATTTTCCAACCATCTTTTCCAACCTTTTTTCCAACTCTTTTTTAACTTTTTTCCAACTTTATTATTTTTTCCAACTTTATTATTATTTTTTCCAACTTTATTTTTCCAACCTTATTGTCTTTGACATGCCTTCCATTCAACATCTGACATTTGAAATCCTCAAGCTGCTTCGAAACACCCTTACTAATCCTCCGTTATCAATTAATCACTCGTTTTTTACTTTGATTCGTTTTTTTACCGGCTACATATTCGTTCACATTCGTTATTAAACACTATCACAACAACTAACACATTTCGCGTCTCTAAGATGGCCGCTGCACTTTGAGTCCTCTTTTTCTGTCAATCACTCACTTCCCTATTTAACATGGCGACCTTTGTAACCCACGGTCTTCCGGATCGGCACACTTTCACCATGCGCGTTTAACCAACGAATCGAGGTAACTTTCCCCTCCAACTTTGGTTCTTTTGATCTCGTTTTGTTTACTAGCTTGATTACAGCGCTCGAGCACTTTCTTTATGTGCTGAACCCATCTTAGCCTTATATACGCACAACTTCACACGCGTATTTTTTACTATCATCACTTCACTCGTGCACTAGTATTTTGATCCCGGTTCATTCCGTATTACCTGCACAATGCCTGAGCACTTCTTTTATATGTTGAACCCATTGTAGCATTATATAATTTCACACGCGGTGTTTTTTACTATCAAATTTCACTTGCGCACTATTTTTCAAGTTCACCATCACTATGCTTCACCTCGCCTTATTATCTATCTTAGCACTGTTACCTTTTAGGATACTCTTTTGAGTGACTCCATATAATTGTGTGTTTCCACATTTCAATTTTGATCTCTTGGAAGGGATATGTCACACACTCATTTGCATGGTTTGTTTAATCATTTAATCTTCAAGGGGGCTAGCAACATGATCTCCTATTTCTGTTATAGGATTCCTCCTGACGAAGGGTTTTTACCCGAAATGCATAGAGGATATCCATTGATATCGTTGTGATTCAACATATGAAGTTTACAATATGGCAAACATATTTTTCATCATGAATAAATGAACTTTTGATTCAATTTACGCTTGTGAAGACTGGTAACTTCGTTACCCCACAGCGCTGTGCGCATAGAGGGACACCACCCCGGATGGGGCAGTGCAACTAACATTATCTACCGACCTAGGTTCAGGGGTCGCTCCTCTAGCAGCACGCAATTACCTGTAAAAGATTCAACGAGACTTTGATAAACAATTGGTGTGCGTGATATCTATTTTTTAATTTTTTTATTTTTTAAATCTTTTTTTTAGCCATGTTTAATTTGATTTTTTGGCATTGATGAATTCATGCTATGTTCTCTGTTTTTTTTACCCTTCCTCCTTTGTCTGGCCAGTGTGTGTGTTTGCCATAGGCCGCCATTTGCCTTTGAATCACATGCCATATGGCCACTGGCCATTTGGTATAGTCAGTGGACTATCCATAGGCCTGCATGTGCTCTTTATTTTACAGGCCTCCTGCCTCTTGTTGTGGCCATGTGGCTTTCGGCCATTTTAGGGATCCAGCAAGTGTGCTTTTGCCATAGCCTTGCATTTGTTCTTTGTTTGTGGCCATGCCTCCTTGCTAGTTCTTGTTGTTTTTATGCATGTAATTTTTCTTATTTTATACAGGAAAAATGCTGCAAAGTTGACCACATTTTTTCCCTGTTTCTTATTACATGTGCAATATTCTTTTAGTTCAATTCACTATGTGGCCTAGTCTCCCAGTGGGCCTTTCAGTAGCCCAGTGCTCATCATCGGAGCATGAAACAACTGTTTCTGTGTTGTCTGTTGGATGAAACTGCTTTTTTAGGCCACAGTTGGATTTGGATTGAAATACAAAATGTGTTTCTTTCAGTAGTGTCACGTTTTGTTTCATGCATACAGTGTATAGGTGGGGTAATGCCTTTGGAGGATGTGTGTTGTTGTTGTAAACACTTTTGGCCCTGTTAATTTTTGTTTTTGGCATTGCTGCATTAATGATGTTTTCTCTGTTTTACCATGCTTCCTTTGTCCAGCCAGTGGGTGTGTGTGGGTGTCTGTGTGTTTGCCATAGACCAACATTTGCCTTTGTTCCACATGCTAGGTGTAATTTTTATACGGTCAGTGTCCATGGCCCTCATGTGTTCTTTGTTTTCCTAGCCTCTCCCTCCTTCCTCTTGTTGTTGTGACCATGGGACTGGTGGCCATATTGTGTTACCACTAGCCAGCCTCTGTGCTTTCCCCACAGGCCTGTAAGTGGTCTCGTGTGACCATCTGGTCAGTGGTAATTTCTTGTAGGCAGCCAGTATGCCCTCCCCATTGGCCTGCATGTCTTTTCTTTATTCCCAGTGCCTTCCTGCTCAGTGTTGTTGTTGTTAATGAGAATGTGGCGCTGATTGTCAGCAATTTTGTGTGTCTACTCTGTAGCCTTTTGCCATAGGCTGCATGGATGGTTGAGCAATGAAATAGCAGTTTAATAACCTAATATTATATCTTTGAGGATAACTTCACTTACGTTTAATTTTTTTAATTTTAATTTTCTTTATCTATTGGTAAATTATAA